>NC_088804.1:11210486-14190486 GCF_011386835.1 Chrysemys picta bellii | reverse complement strand
GCTAATCAATGTTGATCTTCCACATATTCACTATAAATTAGCCTCTGAAGATCGAATGAGTATTAAAAGGAACTGAAGCTGGGTTTTTAACATAAACCAACAAATCAGGTATTAGTATTTAGCCAATAGTATTGCCAAAAATATTTCCCCATCTTCACTTTCACTCTCTCAAGGTGGTTCATTAGAGAATTAGAAAGGAAAATTATCCATAGCACCTGTATTTCTTTATGAACAATAAATTTCAGTGTCTATCCACCAGCTAATGAAAATTTAAAGTTGAAATAGAGTAAGTATACAACTCAACTTTAGTGTGGTTAATCGATATAAAGTAATAACCTGCATAAATTAAATAGAAATATATATTGATATTGCATTCAGAGATTATTATATATGGAATTATATTTGATCAATTTATACATAAGAATTAACTACTATGCAGTCAAAGAGCTATAAACTGATCTTTGTAAGTGTGAATCATTTGTGTAAAAGTTAAACTAAACTAACCTATTTTACAGAGTGATGCTAATATCTGACAGATTATTTGCTCATTCATTCTTCTCTTCTAAAGGCTTCATTTCCTGACATGCTGAAATGTTTGAGACATTTATGTGGATGTTAATGGAGGCATTGGAGATTAGTTGCAGCAAACAGAAACCTTGCCCAGACAGAATTCCCACTTGCTCAAGGCAAATTTTGCTTTAGAGTCTAAAGATTAAGAAACTAATTCACTAAGGTGGTCAGGAGAATCACCACGTATAGGGCTTATTAGCACATAATTCATTTTAACCATGTTAACGTTACCGGATTCTTATTTGTGAGCATTTTTTAATTGACATTTCTCTCAAACCAAAACCAAAAAGATAGCATTTGGCTAAACAAAAACTAAATACTAATTACTGTCATTATTAGGTATCAGAGGGTAGCCGTGTTCTAGTCTGTATCCACAAAAACAACAAGGAGTCCGATGGCACCTTAAAGACTAACAATCTTATTTGGTGCCACCGGTCTCCTTGTTGTTTTTGTCATTATTAGGTCATCCACTCGCATCTCTCCGACAATGCAGGATTCTTCCCTAAAATACATTTTACAGTATTTTGCCCTGTACAGATTCCCAGAAGCTACAGTTGGAAAGGTTCAAAGGTTCTATCCTTGGAAAGGGAGAGGTCACAGGAAGTTGCATAATGCTTGGCATTACATAAACCCTCGAGAGAGAGCAGTGTATGGTGCTGCATAGCCTGGGATGTTTATAGGGCTTCCATGGGCCAGCAACACTGATACTGTTCTCTGCAGGACAAGATCTTAAGATATTACAAAGGCTTGGGATTGCGTGGGGACAGAGAGAGGAAAAACGAAGTCATTTGATAGGGAAGAAGAATTACCTCCATCTTTTGAATCCTGTGATCATTTTCTTCTTCATATCCCCCCTTGGCACAGGGAGGAAATATCACTGATGGAAGATCTAGAAGAGAAAACAGTTTTATTTACAGATTAATTTTTCCTTCACCACCCAAATTCTTCATCTATTTAGTTTACTTGTAATTCTAATTTTCAGACATCATGGATATTAGTACAAATACACATTTTAAATGCAACCCCAGCTGCTCTGGGAATATTACTGATAGTACACGACTATCACAGTTAAGTAGTAAAAGAGGTCTAAAAAAAATGGTCATGTTAGCAATATCCTACCTACTGAATCTTATGAAATCTCTCAGGTAATGGGAGTGAAGAAGAAAACATCTCTGGAACATATATGGCTTAACTAGCTCCCTTCAAAACAGTTTCTCCATTCTTCAGTCTTCCTCAGATCAGTCTCACTTTGCTTGTCTGAAAAAGAAAAATGAAGTTGTTAACTTACCAAAAATAAAAGTTACCTCCTCTACACATCACTATTAATGCAAACCCCAATCAACTCAAACTTTCTGCATCAGAAGATATTAATTTACTTTGTATTATATGAAAGTGAGAGGTAACCCAGCACCAATAGCAAAAAATAGCTAAAAGTACCAGTGTGATGGACAAATCTTATTTATGTGACTATTATGAGTACAAAACAAAACACTTACCATTATTTTTAATAAGATTTAATAGGATTAAAGACAGCCGCAAGGCAAGCACGCATTCTGGCTTTGTGTGGGGCCTCTTCCTATATTCAGACACCCTTGGTAGGATGGACTGCTGGAGTCAACTTTCTTGTTGGGGATCTTGCTGCTTTTACTCCTGTCTGCCCTCTACCGAGCTGGAGAACAGATTTTTTGGAGGGAGTGGGAGGGGAAAGGGTAATCTTGTTGCCAATTAAAATAATGTTATTTCCTTTGGTAATACAACACATGTATGCAAACAATGCATATTCCAGTCTCTTCACCTATTTTCCATTTATTTGGTTTGCTTTCACATCCAAAGATGCACTGTGTCAGATACCACTACATTTCATTAGTACATATATAGGATTGAGCATCCTCTGTTAAACAGCACAATATACATGTGGTGCATATGGGGGTAGGGGCTAAATCACATCACCTATTTTGGTGTTAAACTTGTATTCATATACTTTGAGTCTTGGAATTACACCTTGCTTGATTCCTACATCAGTATTAGCCAAAAATATAGCATTTGCTCAGTAAAAAGAAGTGGTCTAACAAATAATATGCATTTCTGTATGGTAGCAACTCGGATTTGAAGATTGTAAAGAACTTCACAACATTATTTATGGATAACACTGAGGTAAAGAGATTAAGGGACCAATTCAAAGTCATGTGATGTGTCAATGGCGGAGCCAGAAATAGAATGCACAGTCCCCAGTTAGCTACCCAACAGCCTCTCACAGATGTCTCCCAAAACAGTCAATTCAGAAACTCCTAGATAGTTTTGCAATCCCATATTATTGAATACCTGGTCTACTGGTGGGTAAGGTTTAGTGAAAGAGCTAATGGAACAAGCTATACCACGAAGTGTCTGAACTTCTTGCTTTAAATAATTTAAATTGAGCTAGTTGTTGAGCTATCCATTGAAAAGCAGATAAGAAAAACAAAGTAAGTTTCAAAATCTCAAACTGACTGAGCTGTCTCCTTCCAAAGAGACTCACAAGTTATCTAAAGTAAACAGCATCTCAGAGAGATAAAGAAGGTTCTTCCCTGTAACAAACAGGAAGTCGGCATAAATGAAGTCATTCCTGCACAGTTATTATTATAAAGAAGTGCTAGGCATCTTTTTTTTTTTTTTTTTTTTTTTTTTAAGAATGACAGAGTATTCTTAATAAAAACTTCACACAGGTTTTTATAGCTGCATATTATCCATTGAAACCAGTCATAAACAGCACTGTAGCATTATTTAGTGCAACTCCAATACGGCAAGAGTCACAACTCATTTTATTTATTGTGCTAGCTAAAATGTTAGTTCTTGGCTTTACAGTAGCTGCCATTTCTGTAGCTGTTATATCCCAGCACATGGCAATCTGGATCTTGCTACTTTGTTATAGGATATGAAAGAAGATCTCGGGAAACTAACACAGTGTAACTGAAAACAGAATACCCAAATACACTACACTATGCGGTAGTCTATAAAGAATACGTCATGAAGTACAGAGATGAGTTTTGTAGATGCCAAGAGAGAATACTTCAGAAGTAATCTCAGGATTCACTATCTGTGACAGGAATGCCTATGAACACTGTAGAAGTTACATGCTTAGCAATGGGAGAAGCTGAATATTGCACTTATGAGAAAGAGGAACCCAGGAAGAAAATTAACTGCTGGGAGTGGGGGTGGGGGTGGGGAGGAGGAAGAGGGGCAGAAGAAGTGAGAATCATCAGCTGTAATCTTTTTATGCAGAAAAGAGAAATTCATACCTGGATCTGTTATAGTCAGCTTGATATGACTCACTTAGCTAGCTTTTCTTTGTAAGACAAGTATTATTATAGCAACAAATGAAGATATCAGATGAACACACAGATTATAGTTAACGTGCAGGAAACAACTGCAAGAATTGATGACTGTCTATTGGCTACGTTTGCACTAGTCACATCACAGATTATAAACTAGAAATAAGTCAGTGTTAAAAAATAAGGAATTAACAGCTGTTAAAAAGAGTTCTTTGTGTTTGAAACTAATAATGTCTCCCTGAAGTTTCTTGGCAAGAGATATACAGTAGTTGACCTTCCACACAAACAGGTACTCACTATTACATTTCAATAAAATAAGGTAGATACATTTGAAAGAAAATCACGATGAAAGTAAAATACAACCACTTTTTGAACATTACATTGTTATTAAAATCAAATTCTTTAAATCAGACTATCACACACACACACACACACTCAGGACCAGATTCTGCCCTCAATTACACCCATGAACCCTCAGTGATGCCAGTTGAACCGTATGGGTATAGTTGCAGAGAAAATTTGGCTCAATCCTGAGAGATACTGAGTACTTGTGACTCCAGCTAGAAGTCATTAGAGTCAACAGGAGTCACAGGTGCTCAGCTGTCCTTTGAATTTTGGTACAAACACTAACAAACAGCATTGTACATCCTCTTTCAAAATGCCAACTGAACTGAAATTAGATTAGGGGCTCAGTCTAAATGCAGAAATCTATTTACTGAGAAAGTCAAAAACTTTCACTCATGTTTAACCTTACCATTAGGGGAAGTTCATTCCATACATGCACTGAACTCAGCAGGAGTTAAATGCATATATGGAAAGGAAAATAATCTCTCAAGACATATTAACTTTGTCTAGCTGAAGCCAACAAATTTAAGCAGATAATTAACATATATGGTGCTATGTGACTATACAAGAAAACAAATAAAGTTCCAAGTTCACCCACAATATCAAGATATTTCTAGTTATATGAATGCAATTTTAGCCCCCAAATAAAGAAGAATATGCTCAAAGCATTTAAAATAAATATATGGTTTTGTCCTGTACACTGTAAAATTAGAGCTTATAGGAGGAGTTAATCAAAGGTTACTAAAATTTATATCACTATATTTTTTTCTGAGACAAAAAGTTGATATATAAAATATTGCTGATGTGAGAGAAAAAAAAAGACATTCTGAACTACATAAGGTACTGGAGGTTAGGCATGAGACAGGCAGAAACTGGTCAGGGCTTCCATTTACGTATCTATAAATTGACTCTTAAATCTCCATGATTATGAGCAACAGAGTGAGTTAACAAGTGGATTTTCAGACCAAGTCAATTCAGGAAGAATAATATTGAAGGAGTTAGGGACACATCCTACAGAACCCTTATGTATAACAAACCATTTAGCACAGATAGTTTCAGCCTTAAGTACAGATTCTGCAAGCCTTACTCATGTAAGTTATCCTTTGGAAGTCATCAGAGCTACTCACGTGAGGAAAAACTACTTGTGAGTAAGCACACTTTACTTTTTCTGCTGCAACTTCTGCCAGTGTTTTTGGTGCATTATTTTGGTTATCGCTCAACTAATAACATATTGATTTAAAGTAGCAGAACATAATTTCCCACTTTTCTGCACTAATCAATTACATTTCCATGGAATTTTGAAAGTTAGAATGATAGGTTTTTCTCTGACCCTGCCCGCTCCCTCATCATGCCTATTTTTTTAAATAAACATTTTAAAATCACAGCAAACCTACCTTTTTTTTTTTTTTTTTTTTTTAATAAAAGGGAGGGATATTATCTGGAAGTCCCAGTACTTTTTTTATTATTTTTAAACATACTAAGCCATTTTTTCCTCCCTTATTCTCTCTCACCCAGAGAAATAAATGTTCTAGTATTTTCTTGCTTGTTAAATTTCGAAGTTTAGATTCGATAAACAAATATGCTTGTAAAAAAGCCTTCTCTCCCTTTGATGTTCTATAGTTATATACTCCCAGTAGCAATTTGCACATCAAGATTTTATTTTGTAGTTAGTCAATGAACACCTAAAGTCAAATAATCTGGTATAGAAATATCATAAAATATTTTATAAACACTGGAGTTTTCCTCTTCCCCCACCCCTAAAAAAAAAAAAATCTAAATTACATCTCCTTTCATAATTCATGCCAAAAGATGACATTTTCTCAGGATCTTAATTAAGATAATGATGAACACCTGTGTCGGCATTCTTTGGCAAGACAGCTTTATCAATCATAATCTTTTAAGTACACTCAAAAAAACCCAACAAAATCATATGACAGAACCAATCTGTTGCCTTTCCTCGCGCTAGTTTTAGCTCACTCTTCACACACACACACACACACACACAAAGCACGCACTCAAGAATGATTAAATCTTTAAAGACTGTAATAGAAATAGGAGTGTTGGATTTTAAAGTTCAAACTGAAAGTAACTATTAGAGTAAGTCAGTTAAGACATATATCATCCAAGATTCACACTTTTTACCTTCATATACCAAAAATGTCACCAGAGTACATCATTTGTATTTATAAACTATTAGCGCTATGGTTCTGAAGTATGCGGTTTACTGCTCATTTCAAAATGTTTTTCCCCACTCTAGAAAAACCACAGCTAGTCCTCATTACACATTCATATACTTTGTTTTATTTACTACTTTATGCAGTGCACCATATGGTTGCACATTTTAAATGAAGTTAGCCAAATGAAACCATGGTATAGAAACTAATATGTAGATTCAACTGTTGCTACATTTGTGTCATAAAATTCTATGCAGTCATTTCAGGTCTGATCTTCCAAACCCTCACTCATGCCAATAATCCCATTGGAGTCAAGGGGACTACGAAAGAAGCAAGAATCATTTATAAAGGTTTGCAGCCTCAGTCCCTCAGACTACATGTCACACACACACAAAAATAAAACAGTTTTGATTATCTATACAGGTAGTTTTAAATTCTCAATTTCAATAAAATGAAGGGTGCAGACTAAGCCCGTAAATCCTACCCATCATTAACTAAGATTTAAATGCTAATACAACAGAAGGTACTGTTGACAGCCTAGTTTTTCAGAAAAGTATAAGGTAAAAGCTACAAGATTTTAAAGAAGTAAAATTGCATTAAAACAGCTTTGCTGACGTAAAATAAAAAGCATCAAGATAACAGACCCATAAATTCAAAAGCTATTAATTACAATAAATGCATGAAGAGGAAGCATATGCACCATCACGGCTGTTAAGGGAAAAGTTAATTCAATGTTTGTTAACATAACTGTTAAAGCAACAAGAACAGCCTTAGAATCAACTTCGTATTTCCCTTGAATCAACGAGCTGAACGGTCCTGTAAAGCAGATGAATCTTAGGCTTTCCCATTTGAATATACTTCTATCATAGGAAAGTGACTAGTAATTCAGTAGAGCTATCAATGTGCAAATAAAGCAGAAAATAGAGACATCCTTAAGAAATGAGTCTCAAATTTGACAATAAGTGAAGGTGACAACCACAGCAATAGAACCATAAACTAAATGTTCCAATATCTTGAAGAATTATCTCCAGTTCTTTTAAAACTGCAAGAATATAATAGTGGAATAATGTAGTGAGGATGTCTGTTTGATAGACACGTTCATGATGGCATAAGCCCTCTCTTGCTACATTTCATTAATCAACCCTGGTATTGCAGTACATGAAATTGGGCATAAACTCAGTACAATTCGGGGGGAGAGGGGGGAATGTTACTTTAACAAAATGTCAAAAATTAAGAGGATAATTTTACATGACATTAACCTTACCTCCTCCTCAAAAAAGTCAGATACACAGGAAAGAAGGCAGTTAAAACTTCTGCTTCTCTCTACAAATAAATTGGCAAGGAAGAATGGTTACTCATTCTACTGACATATAAACTGATTGTTAAACATATAAAACTTTACCAGATGATATCTTACTCATTGAACAAGGGGTATTGTCAGAGGATTACGACAGAAGCTCTTTCCAGGGGGATGTGGGGGGGAATAGAGCACTTTAGAGCAATAGCTAAAATTAACCCAGTGACAAATACCAGTGACATTGTGCAGCTGAAAACTGATCAAAGTGCACACCTGTGTGGATTGAGTATGTAAGAATGTGTATGAACCTGGTTTTAACAAACCTCCATGGTTACCACAGGCAAAACCCGCATGAGTGTTTAAAAAGGAAACCATGCACAGCTCAGCTTAATTAAAAAAAAAAAGGAACAAGACAAAAAAAGAAAAAAATAACAAGCTAAAGCCCCATTATATACTAATCATATATATAAAATAGAAGAGATATCAGTCTTCTCAGCATTATGATTGAGAGATTCCAGGAGATGCATTTAATCTAACCAGGATTTCAATGTCATTCTTTATAATCGCATGAATTATTACAAAAATATAACGCAAATAGGTGCCTCGTTTATTTGCTCCTATATACTAGAACATTTTGCACAGGCACAAAAAAGGACAACAGATGTGACTTAAATCCTCCAAAACACAGACGTACTTTGATTGTCCGCATAAAAATGTGGAAGCTTTAATTGATGGGAGTTTAAGTTATTAGTTAATAATAAAAACAACCACAAGGGGAAACGGGGCTTTTTCCCCCTCTCAGAAGCTATGTTTAGCCCAGGACTGGCTGCCAATCCCAAGGGGATGGCTGCTGATCCCTTTCCTGCCCCAGTACCATTGGAGGCGGGATTTAAAAAACCCACTACATCAGTTTTGCAAAATTCTCGTGCAATTTTACCAGCCTAAGTACAAGATCCACATGCCCACCCTTCACCGCGGGGACGGAAAAGAGCCTCCAGAGTCCGGATTAGCTCTAACAATGGCCAGCGCCCCGGGGCAAGGCACTGGGGCTGCTGCCCCGAAGGGACAACCGAAGTCCAGGCTCCTGGGGCGGTCCCCAGGGAATTCACAGGCAGCTCCCTCCATCCCCCTGCCGGGGCAACGCCCGCTCCCCGGCGGCGCCCCCTAGCCCATGCAGGGGTGACAGCCAAGGGGCCGCTGCCCGCGGGGATGCCCCGGGGCCGGGCCACCGCCCGCCCCGCCCCAGCTGGACCCCACAGCCCGGGAACCGGCCGGCGGGCACAGCCGAACGAGCCCCGCCCCAGGAGGCGCCCAGCTCCGGGGGAGGAACCCCGGCTCCTCACCTCTCGGCCAGGGTGGCTGGCAGCGCCGACGCCGCGGCCCCGCAGCGGAAACGGGCGGCCGGGCAGGTCTCTATTGGCCCTTAGCGCCTGCATGCCCCCTCCTGCCCGCCCCGCTTCCGGACTCCCCGGCAACCACGCCGCGCTCCGCTTGCCAATGAGAGTGACAGCCTGGAGGCCCAATGAGAGGGCGATGGAAAAGAGGAAACCGAAGCCAGTAACCAACCAGCAATTGAGACTGGGGAAGGGCGGGACTTCTAGGAACAGGGGCGCTTGGGAAATGTAGTCCTTCCTCGTGGTGCCGCTGGACCAACGCAGATACAGAGAAGAACCCTGCTTTCTCCTGTCATATTTTCTCCTGTCCTTTTTTCTTCCCCTTTCTACTTTTCCTCTGTCCTCGTTTTTCTCTCTCCTCTTTTTTCTTCTTTATTTTCACGTTCTTTTCTTATGCCTTCTTTTTACTCCTTCTTTATCCTCTTTCCTTTCTCTCCCTCTCACTGTCCTTTCATCTACGTTCGCGCCAGCGGCAGTAATTGCGTCCCCAGTCGTTGTTCGTGTAGGACTGTAGGGTGTAAAAAGGGGTGATTACATTTTCAGCGCTTCTGCAAATCACTTGAAACTTCTGCACGCCAGATCGTGTTTGCAGCCTTTGACCCAGAGCTTTTCAAAGGCATTCATTTAAACAGAAAATATTGTTCTTTAGAGAGAGGTATTTAGCTGTAGGAATGCACAGAGCGAGGACGGGAGATGAAACGCAAGCGGAGGGGAATTTCTTTTTCTTGTGGCAATGGTGTGAATTTCTGTATATGTGCCATTGTCACGAGCACACGCACACAAAAGTTGATGGTCCGGTGTTGTTTGAGGGCGGCACGGTGGAGGAGAACTACTAGGATTTTCAGAGCTGCAGTGAAACTATAATGCAACCATAGCAAAAAAATATACATATTTTAAATCTCCTAATAACCTGTTCATGCGGATGTTCCCTGTGCTGAAAGCAAGTCTCTACCCTAAAATGTTACAGCCACATATGTTCATTTCATTGTTCCCTTCTCTGGAAAATACTCTTGGTTAATCACGTTTTTATTTGAGCAGTTTTTAAAACGCCACACGTGTTAAAGATAGATAAATGTCTATCAGGGATGGTCTAGACAGTATTTGGTCCTGCCATGCGGGCAGGGGACTGGACTCGATGACCTCTCCAGGTCCCTTCCAGTCCTAGAATCTATAAAGGCCCCTTCTCGGTGAAGAAATCACTTTCTTATAACTCATAAAGAGCATTAGCAGCAGCAGCGATCAGAGAGAGGTAATCAATGAGAAAAAACCCTGGAGATCTGAATCCTTTGCCAGACTTGCTGGAAGGAAGAGATTGTCAAACCCCCCACCCCGTCTCCCTCTCTTCGGCAGAGAGAGTTAATCACCACAAGAAAACAAACTGGGGGAAAGACATGTTCCCTCCGCGACTTCAGCGGGATCTGCTGGGGCTTGAAACCTTTTGCTGGTGACACATTCTGTCAATCCTATTTAGTTTGAAATGGGGGAAGGAGGCATTGTATGGCAGAGCATGAAGCAATCTGACATCTCTGCTGCTGGAAGAACGGGTGCTTGTTTTGGGGGCGCGCACTATCACTTCTAAACGCGCACCGCATGTAAGCATACCTATGGTCTAAGACATTGACAAGAGGGTTCTCATCGAGAGCTCTAGATAACCTCAACATAGGGGTCGCTACCAGCTCCCCCTATAACACAAGTGGGTACATAGCCCAATGTCCCGCTGTCCCACCCACCCCTAAACAGATTTCCAAATAAATAAAGAGGAACCTTCGCTATCTCTTCCCTTAACGCGCGCGCGCACACACACACACACAAAAGGAAAGAAAAGAAAACACATTTGGTTGACATATGGAAAAAACCAACACACCCGTGCTTGCTCCTTTTTCCAACCCTAAAGCAGCCAGGGTTTTCGAAGTAAAAATCTGTCGCGTGAACCTCCACTTTCCTTATCCACGACTTCTCTCTGCTCAGCACATGGCGTGAATTAAACTTTACGCGTTTGCTAAACTTCCGCATTTTGTCTGCCGTTTGTTTACTGAGATCTGGCTATTGCTGGCAGCAACTTTTGCTGTTCATCTACTAAATTGAAGGGCAATCGAGATTTCGTACTCCAATCGCAGCCGCTTTGGATCTTCCAGGAGCCGACTAATTTTAAGCAAAAAATTCTCCAGCCGACACCCTCGGAACAGGTCCGAGGGTAATTAGAACACGAGAATGTACCAGTAAATAATTGAAATGCAGCCTATTTTGGAAAGGCACCAGGCGCTTTGAAAGCGATCCAGGTAAGAGCAGCACTTGACATCCCCCCTCCCTCCCCGTACGTGTCTGTGTGTGTATTTAGCTGGAGTTGTTGGGAAGAATGGGTGAAGGGCAGAGCCCACAAATTGCAGGGAAAGCAGCTTGGTTTAGCTGGGGGGGGGGGGGGGGAGAAGAGAATAATTCGGGATATGTTCCTGTTGGGAAATATATCTGGTGGAATCAAAAGAGATTACATCCTCTGATCGGCAGGGATTTCTCCCAGTTCATATGGTTTTAATCTGCTTTCGCTTCTACCCTTTTATGAGTTTCAGAGAGAGAGAGAGAGAGAGAGAGAGAGAGAGAGAAAATACCTGGTTTATTCTTCTAGATCCGCTGGTAAACCCTCATTTTGAAGGCTTTCTAGCCACCCCTCTCTCATCCCCCACCCCTCTTACCTCCCCTGTCCTTCTTCCCCTCCTCCCGGGACTGGTGCTGAGAAAATAAATGCTTACATTTTCCTACAATGAGAAGTCACAGCTTAATGATTCATCAAAAAACGCCAACCCCCACCCAGAAACATCTTATTTGGAAATATCCCCTGATCCCTTATTATCTATGGAGGGAGGGAGGGAGGCGAGGGCAATATTTCGGGCTGCAAATCTGGACAGCATTTCACATTTCCCTTAAAATTGCAACAGGTACCTTCTCTGGGGCGTGATCTCTCACAGAGGTGAAATGAGCAAACAGCCTCCTTGTCTGAAAGCGTTTTTAAACTGTGGGGGGAAGACACATATACATCAGATTATATTACATATTGTGTGTCTACACACACACACACACAAACACCAGCCAGGAGTGGGAGAAACTATAAATAATGTGTTGAGATATATATATATATATATATATATATATATATATATATATATATATATATATATATATATATATATATATATATATATAAAATCTCCCATCCTAGCCGCTAAATATAATTTTCCTGTTGAAAATAGATTTTTTTTTAAAATTGAAAGTATATTTCACACCCCCACCTTCCCTCACCCTTTTAAGGGATCGCATCAAATTATATACTGGGGGGGAGGGGAGGGAGGAAGGGAATGGGGGCAGAGCGTGTGGGGGGGGGGAGAATGGATAATAAATCTTATTAAATATATATTTTTTCATAAACGGATTGGCTTGCATTCTAGTGCAGCCCGGCCATAAATCAAGAGGAAAATGTGATGGCTCCACACAGTATTTAGCAAATGAAGAAAGTTGGAGCTGATCTTAAATGGCTTGGATGTGATTGCCAGCCAGGGGCCGGCGCACTTGAGCCTAAGAGCTGGGGAAGAGCGAGCGAGGGAGAAGAGAGAGAGAGAGAGAGAGGCTCTCCTGCTGGTTGGGTTTGGTTGTGGCAAGCCCCGCAGGATCCAGCCATTTCTTCCACTGACAACACTCCGGGAAGGAGGAGCTTCCCCCGCGCCGCGTAGAAGGCGTCAGAATCCTCAATTTCCAACTTAGCATCTTGGCAGGACCTTTCGCAAAGCCAAAAGCAGATCTCGAAAAAAGCCTCGCGGTCCAAAGGCAAAAAAAAAAAAAAAAAAAAAAAAAGGCAGCCCTGCTAGCTAGCGAGCCGAGCGAGCAGCAGCGGCAGCAGCCGAGAACCAGGAGCAAGGTGCTGGGCTGCTGCTGCTGCTAACCCGCCCGCTGCCCCACCTGGCAAGAGGGCTTGAAAAAAAAAAAAGTCACCTAGAAAAATCAAAGCGAGCGGCAGCTCCTGGCTATTTTGCTGCCCGGGTATATGTATGTGTTTGGCCATGTCGTATCCTCAGGGTTACTTGTACCAGCCCTCCGCTTCCTTGGCGCTCTACTCGTGTCCGGCTTACAGCACCAGCGTGATTTCGGGACCCAGGACCGATGAACTTGGGCGATCTTCTTCGGGCTCCGCTTTCTCGCCTTATGCCGGATCTACCGCTTTTACTGCCCCTTCGCCCGGTTACAACTCCCATCTCCAGTACGGCACAGACCCGGCAGCCGCCGCCGCCGCCGCCTTCACTTCATACGTGGTAAGAGCAACAATGATCGGCACCTAGCCCGGCTAGCCAGCCCTCGCTCGAGCAGGGGTGGGTTGGGTTCTACTTGGGAGCGCTGCAGAGGCCAGGGGAAACGCAACTTGCAACTTTGTGTTTGTATTTGTATACACTGTTGCTAGATCAAAAGTGTCTCTGTGGAGGGTGGGGTGCCGGGTTCTAGCAAAGAAGTAATAGAGGAATAATTAATGCAACTATTGTGTTTTCAATTACGGGCTTTGCAAGGGGAAGCACACACCAAACAGCCAATTCAAAGGAAACCTTTGACTAATGTCTTTTTTTTTTAAATGATCTGTGTGATACCGCTCCTCATTTTTTTTTTAATTGTAAAAAAATAAAATGAATCCAAGAGCCAGCCTCGGAATCAGGCTGATCAACCTATGTAAGTTTCTTCTGCACAACCTTCATTAGGCTTCCCAAATACTGCAAAGCCGTAATCCCATCTCTGCAATCCGATTTGGAAGCATTAATAATAACCAAAAAAAAATGGTACGGTGTGGCCATGTGCTTCCTCCCCCGCCCCCGTTTAATATATTTTCAGCGTAGAAGAAATTTTTTGTTTATTTGGGGGCCCATCTGGGGTATTTATTTTATTTATTTTTTAGAAAAACAAGTTAGTCTGGTTTTGGCTTTTTTTCCTTTCTCGCCAAGAACAGGTCTCTGGCTGCAGCGAAAAACCCTGCAGCCCTTTAGAAAAATAACAGTCGCCCATCTCCACTCACCCAGCGCGGGTTTCGGCAGAGTTTAGCAGAGTTTTCCTGCTTTCTCTTTTCAAGCGAATGCCTCCATGGCGGAAAAAAACCCCGTCCTGGTGCGGTGGTTGTGTGAGAGGTTATGTTCAATTAGACAGTGGGAAAAGCAATTGGTTGCTGCTTAACACAATAATATGTCAGGGCAGAAATGGATTGTCAGGTTAGCGTTTCTTCACAAGTCAGAAACTTGGCTATTTGCTGGGAGGGGGGGGGTGGATGAATGAAGAACAGTCTCTTCCCTTCGCAGTTCTGCCCTTTGGGCTAACGTGTACAGATTTGATAGAACAGATGTGCTCCGTAGCCTTTGTGTGTCTGTTGCATACAGAGACACATGCACCAAAAAAGTTCTAGGCCATTTTTCCTTTTTGTTTGAAACTGCTCAGTGGGGGAAGCCCAGGCGTGACTGCCTCAATCTAGGAACAGCCTCTGGGATTTTCCTGTTCTCCAAACTTTAATTGGGGGAGCGAGTAATTGTTTGGGCTCTTTCCCCATTTTGTTGCCCTTGTGTCACTGTTGGTTGTGTTGTGACAGTTGCGCTGCTCCCTTGCTAGCGATTTCACTGTCTGCTCTTTGCCCGCTTCCCCCCACCCCCTCTCCAGGGCTCACCCTACGACCACACACCAGGTATGGCAGGTTCCCTGGGGTACCATCCCTACGCGGCGCCCCTGGGCTCCTACCCCTATGGAGATCCAGCCTACCGAAAAAATGCCACCCGGGATGCCACCGCCACCCTGAAGGCCTGGCTGAACGAGCACCGCAAGAACCCCTACCCCACCAAGGGCGAGAAGATCATGCTGGCCATCATCACCAAAATGACCCTCACCCAGGTCTCCACCTGGTTCGCCAACGCCCGGCGGCGGCTCAAAAAGGAGAATAAAATGACCTGGACCCCCAGGAACCGGAGCGAGGACGAGGAAGAAGAGGAGAATATCGACCTCGAGAAAAACGACGAGGACGAGCCCCAGAAGCTGGAAGAAAAGGGCGATCCGGAGGCTCCCGAGACAGGTAGGGGGGATTGGGGAGAGGGCGAGCACATCCCAGGGCAGGACCCCAGCGGGACTGGCGCCTGGGGGGGATTGTTCTGGCGTGGCGGTCTCTGCGGCCAGCTGTCTCGATGGAACGAGGGGAGATCGCTGCGGGGCAGCGGGTGTTTCTGCCGGGCATGGCCTTGTGGCCTCTTCGCCCCCTTTCCCCCCCCCCCCCCAGCCCCACTGAGCCGCAGCTCAGAGGCCAGGGCGGAATGTCACCTGCCAGCTGCGGGGAGTTGTGTGCGCGCAGAGGGACATGGCAGCCCGGGGATGCCCCTTTCACTCCCTCTGCTCCGTGTGTGTAAGTGTGTTTGTGGGGGAACTTGGGCTCGGGATCAGGAGCCCTCGCAAACTTTCTGTCGCCCTCCTCTTCCCCCTTTGCACACAGGAGGAGGAGAAGAGCAGAAGGCAGCCCCGGGCTGCGAGCGGCTGCAGGAGCCCCATTCCCCGGCGGGCCAGGAGGCCGAGGGCGGCCTGAGTGACTCGGATTGTAAAGAGCCTCCGGAGGAGAGGCTGGAGGGGAGGCCGGGCCCCCCCAAAGCGGCCGGCCCTGCGGCCTTGGTGCAATGCCCGGCCAGCCGGATCCTGCAGCAGGCGGCGGGTGGCGAGGAGCTCCAGCACCAGTACCGGCCCCCTTCAGCAGCCGCCGCCGCCCCCCACCCGGGAGAGCTGCACCCCATCGCCCCCTCCAGCAACAGCACGTCGGTGATCCATTCGCCGCAGCAGGCTGCCCTCGCCAAACCCAAACTCTGGTCCCTGGCCGAGATCGCCACCTCCGCGGACAAATCGAAAGAGAGCAGCAGCGAGGTGTCTCCGGGAGCGGGGCCGAACCAGGGCCCTCCCTTGGCCGGGAGCAGCACCTCGCATTCCCCGTCGCGGTCCCCCTCCTCCCAGTGCCCCTTTCCTAACAGCGCCGTCCTCTCCCGGCCCCTTTACTACGCGTCTCCGTTTTATCCGGGCTACACGAACTATAGCACCTTTGGGCATCTTCACAGCCACGCTGGCACCAACCCGGCCGCCGGAGCCCCCAGCAGCCATTTCAATGGATTAAACCAGACTATTTTAAACAGAGCAGAAACCTTGGCTAAAGAAACTAAAATGATCAGAAGCCAATCCCAAGTAGAGCTTTGCAAAGACTCACCTTACGAACTGAAGAAAGGTATGTCCAACATTTAATATTGGCTTCTTCTCCGATAACTCCCCTTGGGACTTTGGTTTTTTAATTTATTTAATGCTTTGGCAGTTATTTTTCCACTATCAAGAGAAAAACAAAACAAAAACAAACAAACAAACAAAATCAAAGACACACTCCTAGTCAAAAGTTTATAGTTCATAGGAAATGGCTGAGTATAAAAGAACTCAGAAATGTCTTAATCAACTGAAAACAAAACAAAAATTACACACAAAAGGAGAAAGATTTGTATTAAATCTTATTCTGTATATTTAATGTAGCTTTTTGTATTTAAATTGATAATACAGTATCTTTGAAGTAACTTATGAAATCAAGACACCTGTACAGGCATTAATGTTGTTTTTTTCGTAATATAAATATATACATTTGTGTCTTTTCCCGAATTGTTTCATAGTTTTAAAATATATATATAAATATATATTATATATACACACACGTTTATTTTAACTTTTTTTGCCGCCTATTGATTTTTTTCCCCTTGGGTGTGAGCTAAAGTATAATAAATTAATAAAGGAAATAGGTTATACTTACTAGATAAAAAACTGCAGTCGCTATTGTTAAATGCAAATATTTTAATTAAAAGAAGATTTTAACCGAATCAAACACACTTGTTTTTGCACCGAGAAAATACATACATAACTGGTGACAAAAATAACTTTTTAAATGCTGGTTTGTTTAAATGTGGGTTTTCATTTAGAACATTAAATACCTGAAACTGATTTTCAAAGTGAGAGATGTCTAAATGTGGGAATGTTTAACAAGAGCGCCTACTTGTTGTGGTAATTTAGGCTAATTTGAGGGGGCAAATAGTCAAAGAATGAAAGGATGATATAGGAGATAAAATGAAGACGAGATGTATTTATGAGTAAGAGATTAAATAAGGATATATATAAAAATACAGAATAGAAACACCAAATCGAAGTACAGTACCAGCTTTTAACCTAATTACTTCCAATCAGTGTCGTGTTTTATGCAAAGTAATCAGCTGGTGAACTTTGCTAATGAGTTCGATTTTATGCCAGATTTAGCCCTTATTACTATTTCAAAGGTGCTGCAGAGTTATTAAGAAGAGAGCCGGGGAATACACATTAAGATATACACTAGGGGAAAGATTCCCCCTCCCTCAATTCATTCCCTCTCCCCCGAATTTTGCATTGATATATTTGGTTAATTTGATTAAATTAGTGCTTCATCGCCGCTGCATATTGCAAGCATTGATAGGATTTGTAAATCTGTCTGTCCGGAGATTACCATATATAAACGGAGGTTGAGGGTCGGATTGGAATGTTTCCCCACATTCACAGGTAGGGGTCACACTTGTCCTGAATTTCAAACCTACCCACTTTGAAACTGGTGCTAAAAAAAAGGGTGGGGGGAAGAGAGATACTCAAAACGTAATCAAGGAGCTTTCAAATACACACTTCCACTATACTATACGACTCGAAAACAAAGGAAGATAGATTTCAGCTTTATTAGATACAAATTGGACCAGGAAAGTTTAATGCTCTGTTACCAGTTTAGGAATTTTGTCATCTCTCTTTTGTAAATTTAAAAAAAAGCAGCAATTTTAACCATTTTAAAAAATCTGTTTTTCTATCACTTTAAAACCAAAGTAAAAAAGGAAATCTATAGTCAAATTAGATATTCTACATTAATTGAAGCCTGCACTTCAAACTACCTCCCACGGGTATTTCAGGTTCTCAAATCTTGACTTTCCCTGCCTTTGCAATTAACTAAGCAGTGTGTTTTATTCCAGAGCAAATTTTCTAATGTTCAAAAACTGTTACATCACAAAGCTATAGGAACAAATTTGCTCTATTCACATCGGATTTTCTGGGTGTCAGTTGTATTCGAACCTATCATTGACATTAATTTGACTGGGATATATCTGGTACCATTTAAACAGAAGAGTACTGAAACACCCATTTATTTTTTAAATTATTTTTTGTTTTTTTACAAGCCAGATAATTATTTTGTAATCGCTTCAACTTTGTCAGAGCTATTTATTAGCTGTAACAGGTTTATTCATGCATATTTACATTTTACGGGATATTAAATAGTAGTTTGTATATTATGTTTTAAAAATACAGTAAATGTTCACTTGCTATACCATTTTTGTCGATAATCTGGTTTAAAGTCAAAATTGTTTCAAGCTGAAAGTGTACATAATCAAATATTCATAGGATAATAGTATGTTATTTTGTCACTTTATAAATTATAAATGATTTTTTAAAAAAACAATTGAATTCCACAATCGGATCATTTATTTACACTGGGGAAAAAAATTATACAGAGCTGCTTTTGGGGTGTTGGGGAGGAGATTGAGAATAAATCAAATTTATTTAACTCACCTGCCTTGTTTAAATTAGGCGAAAGTTTGGCTAGTTCTGGTAAACGAACTGCAGAACAGTGACATCAGTTCGTGGAATCATATTGCCTTTTTTTTTCTTTTCTTTTTTTTTAAATCGCTTAGTATTTTATAAAACCTTATCTCTCCGAGCGCTTTTATTAAAGATCGAGATGATATTTTGTTGAACTCTACGTTAAAACGTCCAAAGTTCTCATTGGAATAGGAAAGTGGATAATCCCACATAACGGTGCTTTAGAGACAACAGGTTATACAGTTAAACAAGCATTCCTAAAATTAATCTTTTGTACTTAGTCATTTATGATGGATTTTTTTAAATTGTCACTCTATACACCTTTCTCCCAGATGCTCTTTCTACCTCTGAAAAACTACTTTGGGAATAAGTTTAGGAACCTCGTTTGTTAAAAAACCAAGTTCCTTATAATAAGGCGTATTTTGAATAGGTCTATTAGCAATCTCAATAGGGTTTTCGTTTGATGTATAAATTCCTAAGGGAACTAATCCAATTCCTCTAGGTTGCAGCTATTCAGTTTGTCGCCTATTTTTACCTAGTTAAGTCTTAACTATGATTGTAGATTGTCAATTTAATAAAAACAATTCTGAGCTTCCCTCTTATCCCTCTCCTGTATGAAATCTTAAATGTAATTGTTCTCGTCTTAAAATTTCAGCATAATGTTATTTTTCTAATTAAAGGGCAGTAAAGGAGCATTTTTCTTTTTTCTTTTAAAAGAAAAGCAGCATTCATATATTTTGACAAGTTGAGATGACCTCTCAATTTTGCAACTCAGATGTTACTTTTATGTGATCTCTTTAAATTGAAATACCTTATTTAGGGTCAACTTCTTCACAGACTGTTGGCGCAGTGTTTAGTGGTTAATATCTAAAAATCCACCAATGACTTTTGAAATCTCTTACTTTATAACGGTGATATTTATAAACAGGGTAACATGATTATTTGCATAAGGCTGGTATATACAGCCACATACTTGAATGTATGTATATACTGTATGCATACGAGTTTGACTGTATTTTTGTTATGATAAACACAAATTAGGTTTAACTATTTGCTGCAGATATCTAAGACGAGGTTTTATTTTTTTGCTGCAGAGTATTTAAGTAAATGGTTTCAACTCAGAGTAGATGAGAAACTAGGAATGACAAGAAGGGTTCTCTCAAGACTGGTTGCAGGGTGATTTTAAAAAATACATATGTATATTTAAATACAGTCAATAGAAGGCAGTTCACTCAATATTTTGAGGGGGTTCCCTGACAGATTTCTCAAACTGGATGATTTCTTTGATAGGAAAGCTTGGCCTTTTCTCCAACCTGCATCTCTCTGATTTTGCTCGGAAATCTCAGCGTTGTCACAGAATCAGTATAATAGAGACACAATAATGCAACTCGTGAGCCTCGCCTGCAAAGTGTGGTGACTGGCGCAATGAAATGGGCATACGATAGATGTTTGCTGGCGACTTGTGTTATTAAAGCAACCGTTGGCAGAGGGCATTTTCCTCAAAGCTAAATCGCATTACGATGCTGTATCATTGTCATCGTTAATTGTGCTACCTTTATAAGTTCAGGTGAATCTAACACGTGCATAGAGGTCCACCCAAATCCTTCACGTCTCTTTGACAACAAGGATACAAACAAATTTAAAATGCTAAGAGTTTTTTAAATAATAATAAAAACCTAATACCGATAGCCTGACATTTTAAAATTCGAGACCAGTCCATGCATTTTCAGTCGTTCACGCAGTCAGTTCCTAGTGCTGGCATGGTGCAGAAAAAAACGATCTCATCATTCCAACCCAACTAAGAGTGCCCAGAAATGTGGCCAGCAGAATGGTCCCTAAGCCAGTTTCTGAGTGGGCGTTGCAGTTTTCAAGAGGACCTTTCCTGGGGCTAGGGTAGGGCTGGAGGAAGGGGCAGTTGTGTCAGAGCTGCTGTTGGTGGCTATTGTGAGGAAGTCAAGGGGGTTAACACGTCCCCTAGCCTGCAGAAACAGGGTGTTAACATGGTAATAATCTACCAGGAATCGTGCTCTCAGATGCTTCCCTTTACTGCCTCTGTTCTCCCAGAGCCATGGGTCCGGCTAAGGCTAAGGGTGAGGGAAAAGCCGTTTGGCTGGAAGAAGGGTTGCAGTTTTATACTCTGCTATAGGACCCAGGCTGATTAGGCGAGTGGTTGGTGTATTTTCTAGCGCTGTTCCGTGTGAAACACGCCTAGAACACAGAGCACTCTTCAGTAACACGCTGCTGGCCAGGTAAAAGCATGTCAAACAGCAAGTCGGAGATGCTGCCAACTCTCTGGTAAACTCAAAAAGATTCGCACTTTGGGTTTCAAATTATTTCCCATTAAACCAGATTTCCCCATCCCCACCCCTCCCGCTCTCAGTGGCGTCGGTTCCTTCCTCTGCGGCGCAACTTTACCGCAAGGCCAGGGGCAAGAAGGTTAAGCTAGGCAAGATCTCCAGCAGGAGCGACTTAACTTCGCCCAACTTTGCCGGATGTTGCCCTGGCCCCAAGGAGCGCCCTGCTGGTCCTGCGGGAACTCAGAACCACGCTGGAGCCGAAGGTCGCTGCGGGTCTGGGGGTGCGCACGTGCGGGGCCTGGAGAGGAAGGACTCCGCTGTCCGCGGAAGGAGACAGAGCCGCTCGGAGCCCGATCCTGCTCTCCCCGCGATCCGTGGCAACACTCCCATCAGCTCCAACGGGAACCGGATCCAGTCCGCTGGCTCGTGCGACTCCCCCACTGTAGGCAGGGGCCCCGCTGCCCCGGGACAGGCACACAGGTCGCGTGTAAGGACAGGGCACTCGCCCACGGGCAGGCACCCACTCGGGGAGGGTGTGGGTGAAGCCATCCCAGAGACTGGGGTACTACTTGCGCCTCTACGAGTGTACTGACTTCTCCAGTCCTCAGCTGCAGGCCGTTAGGAAATGAATTAGCCAAGACCTTAAAGAAAATACAAACGAATGCACTGCTGGGCAGGTAAACCCAGGAAGGTTAAAGGTGTTAAAAGCGGTTGGTAAAGTAGCGTCGCTGCGGGTCCTTTTCTGCTTGGGGTGGGGGGAAGCGCAGAGGGAGAAACTCCCCTAGAAATGCAGCGCGGACCCTAGGACTGCCCCGGATGCTGAAGTGCGGGAGCTGCCTAGTTCGAGGTCCGATCCAGGGGGAACAGAAAGTTCGCTTTGATTTTGAAACTCACCTAACCCGTTCCCTTTGTGTGTGTGTGTGTCAGACAGCCCTAGGCTCCAGCGAGAGGGGCTTTCCCATCTGGCAGCTGTCCGCTACAAAGGGGGGGAGGGGTGTGCCTGCCCCTCATCATCCTAAAGCATATTTGCAAATGAACACAGCGTCCAAAGCAGAGGAGCTACTCACCTGCTCGGGCTTAGCGAGCTTCCCCCCCCCCACACCTGTGGAAAGCAATGTCCCTTTTCCTTTTAATGGACGTACCCGCCCCTGGCGTGGGATCTCATCCTCCAGAGAACCCTGGAGTTCGCTTTCAGGAAGGGTCTGGGCACGGAGATGTACTTTTGATGAAAGGCCTGGTCAATAACACTAAGCAATAATGGGACCCCAGCCGCCATATTTTTTTCCACAGCAAATACTCACTTGTTAAGTCCATTAGGAAACTGAACAATAACAAAACCCGGGGATGGAGGATGCATCTATTCTTGCTGAGAGGAGCTGGCTGGAAAAGATCCAAGGCTACCTCACCCGAGAGTCAGTTGGGATTGAACTGTTCCTTTTCCCTCCCCAAAATAAAGTTCAGCTTTTCAGTGAGAGTCATTGACAGACTCGGATTATCCTGCACTCTGCTGGTTCCTCCCGCGTTTGAAAAACAAAAACAAACCTTAATTCTGATCCGCAGTTTACATACACCCAAGTGCTTTCCCTGCAATGGCTGCTTTTTCAATTGTCTCTATTAACCATCTAGCATGTCCTGCCATCTAGCATACCAAATACTACTCGGAGAGCGATTACAGTAACAGCATACAGCTTTCTGTGGAAGGCATATTTTGATATAATTGGCTTAGAGGTTTTTTTTTTTTACCCCCTCTCTTCCTTTGGTAAGATGATCTAAACAGAATATTTTCTGGTCATGCCTAGGAACGACTTCCAAGCTCTTCTAGAGCAAGGAAATGCACTTGGTCTGCAGGTTTAAAAGGCGATTGAAAATAAATGTAGCCTTCATTTCGGAAGCAAAGGAATCATTGTTTAAAACGGATTCCCCGCCTCTCCCCAAATCTGGCCAGTATGAATGTTTAAAAAAAACCACAACAACCACCCACGAACCCCATCAGAATCGGCTTGATCGAAGATAGGCTGCAAAAAAAGGAGTTTACATGGGTCAAAAAGGTAGAGTGGCTCAGACGAGATGCTGTACATGGTAGCCAGACACCCAATCCCACAACTCAATCAGTTGATTGCGGGCAGCTTGGCTCTTTAATCAGCCAGCTCGGTTCTGTTGACAAACAGAACGCTGCGCTGTTCATTATTGTTATTACGCAGATGTAGAAGTCAGGTTTCTTACGTCCGGCTTTGCATTAACAAACCACTAGAGAAACCTACTCGAGTCAACCTAGTCTCCAGCGCGGAATCGAATTCAGCACAGAAAGTGCAAAGAGACCTCCCCCTCCCCTTTCCCCTTTTTATATGACTTGCTTAGATTATTAGTAAGGACATCTGTGGCTGGCAGTGGAACAAGTGTTACCCAAAACAGAACCGGCTGTTTTTCCAAATGAGCAATATGTTAATGCCTCATCCCCCCCTCTGGTTTCTTTAAAACCTGGCACAAATACATCAATAGTGGAGAATAAGGAGCCTTTGCAGAGAACAAGTGGCAGTTTTGAATTTACCTTTTGTGTGTGCCTCAGATGCAATCTTGAGGCATTTTTCGCCCTCTCTCCCACAGAAAAAGAGCGTTAATCTGCCCTATCTTGGGACCCAAAAGAATTGGAGTGGAGTAGATATTCACTGAAATCACATAGGGGAATAAGGGTCTTGCTTTATTGAATCATCAAATCCCAGGAATGAAGCTTTTAATTAATTATGGGTGCTAAAAATTCAGGCCAGCTGTTTCTTTTTACTTGGCTCCGACAAAGACAAAGTCTATGCTGAGATCTTCTAAATCACATTCACTATAAATCATTCTCCCTCAATGATACTTCTAGCCACGAAATGAACCTGTAACTGACAGATGGTTTATTGTCCCCCTGCATTCCTCTACCCTGTACCTAGCCAGGATTTTTAAAAATAAATTTGTCCAAGCAAGTTCTTGACTATTAATGATCAGGCACTTAAAACTCCCTCTCTCCCCTCGTTTTTGTTTGTTTGTTTTGTTTTTAAACCTGCTTTACAAATATTTATGAATAAATACTTGTTTGGGTGAAGTGAGAGAGGGCAATTACACCGACTGCTACTTTAAATAGATTGTGAGAAAAGCTTAACCATAAAAACAAACAAAAGTAACAAAAATAAACACCAGAGCCCCGGGTTTCCCTAAATCTCAGAGTTCTACTCGTGGGTAAAGGCTGCACACGATTCTTGCAGCTGTTTGAGGGTTCATAAGAAAGCTGCTGCCCAGTAACAAAATCCTTGCATTAAACCAGACAGCTCCTATTAATAAGCGCTGCATTTTACTGTCTAATGTACCCTCTGCGCGATGTCTCCTTCCCCTACTCACTCTTCTGATTTTTGAGAGCGCCAGCTCCCTCTCGTTTAAAGGGATCCGTCCTGCAGACACGTGGGGCCCAATCCTGCAGAGGCTTATCCGGGGGGAGGACTGAAGAATCGGTCTGGTGCAATAAATGACAAAGCGAAGATTTACCATTGTACAGATTTATTTCAGGTTAGCAGAACAGAACGAAACCCACGCCTAGACATGCACTTTAAACGCGCTGCCAACGATTAATACCCCTGCCACTATCACCCAGCAGCAGGCTTCGAGAAGAAAAAGTTAGCGCAGTAGCAAACTGTAACCCCACCCCACGCTACCCAACTCATTCTGTTGAATCAGAGATAGAAATTCGATTCAGCTTTATAGACAACATCTATTTGCATCGAGTCATTTAGTACTAACTCACCACTGGGGATTTCCCCCCTCGCTCGAAATGTGTTTGGTTTCAATAGTTTGATTACGTTATTCACTACTTTTACCCTATTTACGTTACGTTATTCAATAGTTAGTTACGTTATTTCACGGGACACTGCTCTATGCATTCGCTGGCAAAAACAGGCGCAACCTTCCTTTCAAACCTGCTATTGCTCCTCCCTGGGTTATATTGTATAAGGGACCGGGAATAGGCTCTGATCCTTTCGGACTCAGCATTCCCCATGATCGCAGGGACAAGTGTTGAATGCTAAAGGATCGCGGGATCAGGCCCAGTCGACCCAATCCTGAAGTCATGGAAGTCCTTGCCAGCTTCCAGGGGAGCAGGATTGGGACCAGAGTTTCTAAAACCGTGCTCAGTTCGAACCGCTGAGATTCTACTGGGGGGTTCGCAAGGTTCTCAAAACGGGCTAAATCACTAACCAACCTATTGTTTGTTTGTTTTAAAGAGGAAACTAGACTCGGGGATTTGGAAAGAGTTTCCAACCCATAACTACCAGCAACCAGCGTTTTGAACTAATTTTTTTAGTGACCCCGATCTATCAGAGGGTTTATCTCATTCTGATTTTATATACAGTGTTTTAAAACATTTTGGAGACAATTAGCTGATTTTTGTAACGTGTATTAGTTTGGCCTACAGGTATATTGCCACCCCCAGAAAATACTCCAGGAAACAGCATTACTTGGCTGTAGATAGTTTCTTTGAGGGTGGTGGATTTGTTTAATTGTCTTAATTGCCTCAGATGAAAGCAATCTGTATTATTTTTACGGTTAGTTTACAGAAACACGTAAGAGAGGCAGCCAAATGATTATTTAACTGAGTTTTCATTGCTTCCGTTCAAAATGTACAACGTTTCTACAAACAGGCTGAGAATCGAAGGACAAATTCTGCGCCTTTTGGTGGCACTAATTTAAGGAAGCTGTTCCTTCCTTTGTTTTCTGTTGGCTAACTCTTCTTCCGTACTCCCCCCCCCCCTTTTTTTTTTTTTTAAAGAGAGCAGGTTTGGTGTATTTCCAGTGGCAGAACCATACGAGCAAGACAAGTAAAGATCCAGACTTAATGTTCTGTACGTTGACTCCATCGATTTAAAATAAATAAATGCCTTGTGTTTGGAAAGCCTTCAGTGTTTTTTGACTGACAGTAAACCTCATGCCAAGGAACTCTAGTGGTTTGATAGACTACTTGTAAAAGCTTCAGAAATCAGTTCGCCCCAAATACCAGAAAATAAATGTCCTTACCACACTGTTACTCATCTGTTATAATTAGAGCATGTTGGAACTTGCAAAGAGTGTTCTGAGAACAGGTCTGCTTGGTTGATGCAGGCTATTGTGGAATAATCATCTCTCTTTTCTTCGTTTGTGTTGGTTTCTGTAGACTTATGAAAAAGGTGTTTTGGTTAACGAGCATCTTTGCAGACACCGTGTGCTGACTTTCACCTGTTCCACGGTATTACTTGCAAATCTTTTTTGCCTCCCACCTTCACTGCAGGGGATTCTAAAGTCACCTTATAAGCTGGTATATTTTGTCCAGAAACCTCTTTCCCACTGAAATTGACTTATTTGCTTAAAGCAAACCACAGAACTCCCCACACTCATGCTTGATGGATACAACTTTAAATGTACACTTATTTAATTGGATCAGGTCCCAAGATAAAAGAGATAAACGGGCTCCCAGTTTGCCAAGTTATTTTCAGAGGCATGCAGTGATGTGTGGAAGGAAAGTTAATGAAGAGGAGAAGAGACACACTGTACTTAAAATACCTTGGGTCTAGACTAGTTGAGAGGACGCCTACCCTTTACCACTTTTGAGCAGAGTAATTATTTGCCGCTTATTAGGACAAGTGGTGTTTGGAGAAGGGGAATCAGCAACACCCTTTGTTAAACTATTGGAACTTAGCACCTTGCACGTGTTCACTCACTTCCCTTCAGCTGTAGCTGAGCGTTCTATTGATACTGAAATCACTAAACCCTGCGGTTTTTCTAATAGAGTAATTGCTCCAGGCAATTAGTCTACCTTAGCCTACGTGGGGAAGGGATTTGCTTCAACAGGCAATTAATACCCTCCTCCCCCAAATTGTTCCCCTTTAATGCTGTCTTTCCTTGTTTCTTCTGCGTGTTCTACATCCTTATGCATGAGACATTAACAGACGGTTATTGATACAAACATAGTTTTGGTTGCTAACGGCCTTCCAAAACAAATTCTCCGGCTGAATGCCAATGTCTGCATGTTGGCTGGTGACAGCTGATTAGTGAAATGATTTACGGCCAAGCTTTTTTTTTTTTTAAAAAAATAGGATGATACCGTCAAAGGCAGCAATTTGAAAAGAAGATAAGACTGCACACCCTCCAGGCTTTTCACTGGAAAGCCACCCAACAAATCTAAACCTACACTACAAATACCTGAAACATTCAAGGAATCAATTGGTCGCAGATTAAATACAGTCTCTATTACGATTTTCCCGGGTAATCTGTTACTCCTGACAACAGCAGCCTCTAGATTTATGCAACCACCCCTCACCTGTCCACCTGGCTCACACGGAATATATTTCACAGCGCTCCAGCAGGGATACATTTGTGATATTGCTACCGCTTCCCCAGAACAACGCGATGAGATTGAGCGCTGGCCCCCGCCACGCACAAGGTCATCTGACGTCATTGCAGGGGGAGCCTTAGCCCTGCTTTTTGTTTCAAAGACCTTTTTAATGCTCATTAATTGATTAAAAAAAGCCCCCTCCCCCCCGTTAGCTCTTCTTCATAAAGAAAGCTTTCGCTCTGCAATAAAGTAAGAGACTTTGATCCCAGATCATCCTCTCAGGCCTTTCCAGCTGAAATCAGCGGAGAAACTATGTGGAGTTATTGTTCGCACTTGCTGCACTTCTGATTCAGAAAGGGCTGATTTATTAGCTTGTCAAGGGAAGCATTGTTCAGGAAGGCAATCAAAAAGCACTTACCTAGCTAAACTAAAATTACTGCCTTTTCAGTGGCTAATTTGTATAACTCCCATGGAGGAACTTGGGAAGTGTTTGATGAGGCATAAAATGATGATTAATGAATTTATTGGCCTGCTGCTCATCAAATAGGAGTAGTATATCTTTCCTCTATTGGACGTGGGGTCTAATGCTACATGTCTGTGTAAAGCAAGTCCAATATGATCTCCTTTTTAGCCCCCTTTTAACCCACATGACCTGAAGAATATCTCCGTGTAACAGAGGCAACATCAGGGGACTGCGCAGACAAAGGGCCTGTTTGATAAAATGGTAAATGAGAAATGTGAGGAAAGTTGCTGGAGGAATGGATCTGCTCAGTTTTCGGCTTTTCAATCACTTTGACTACTGAAGTGGGAAGAATGTAGAAACTAGATAAGGTGTGAGAAGCGGGGGGGGGGGGGGGGGGGAGACAAACCAGTTTTAACTTTCATAAAGTTGGATCGAGCCAAACAACTTTATTGCTGCTTGAATGAAAGGCATGGAGCCTCTAAGCACACGCACCGCCCTTAGCGCAGCGATACGGCCTTTGCAGCAAAACACACCCAGTTCGCATCCAATATTTAACATTAGATTAGTCACCAGTGATTCGATCCCATTGCCTGCGATTCTTTTTCTTACGCTGAAATGGCTTTCCCTGAATGGAGCTAGTGCTTGAATGATTATTATGGGGCTTGTGCTCCTTCCTAGGAGCTAGGCGGAGATATAAACACATTAAGTAGCTATGTAAGTGCAAATCACCCGCGATTCCGTTTTTATAAGTGCCCGTGGATGGATACACAAAGGAGGTTATATGAACTTACTGCTGCGATCACAACATATCAGTTAAAATACCATTTCCCCCAATAGCTCTTAAAGATGAAGCTTTCTTTGCGTGCTGAAGTTCAACATCTTGCCAAGTAGGAGAACCCATGTACACCTCACGTCTGCTGTTCACTATTACTAAGGTTCTCAAAAGTAAGATAAAATGGGGGCGTATCTGTTTTGCTGATTTACTGATTATTTTACTAAAATAATGTGGGACATTTTAGCCTCTGATGAAGTTCAGAGAAGTAGGTAACTAGAGTACAAAAGGGCTTGGAGATCACAGCAGCATTTTTTTGGGAGGGGGGGGGGGGCCTTTTAGCCTTTCCTGTACCCCCGCCACGCTCCAGCCCGAGACCACGGACTGTGATGTGATCCTTAGACAGGATTTGGAAAGGAAAGGCCCCTGCCAGATGAGACAGCGGGGACTGCCCATAAGCTCACCTATCTGTCCTGATGAACAGTCATTCTTCTCCTTGCCTATGAGCACTTGATCATTACCTGTTAGGTTCACTCCCTTCTGGGGCACCTGGCATTGGTCACTGGCGGTAGACAGGATACTGGGCTAGATGGACTTCTGGTCTAACCCAGCAGGGCCATTCTTATGTTCTGACGTTCACCACTGCCTTGGGCTAGGCATCAGAGGACCCTCTTCTTCTAGTGGTCTCCCCCCTTCAGGCTCAATCTAGTGGGAGGGAGCCTGGGGTTAGCCTGCATCTCAGCGTGCTATTTTCTAAAGCCATTGTACCGAATTTGTTGCCTGAACCCAAAGTCAGGGGGGAAAAAAAACTCCTGTCGATGTCCATGGGCTTTGGGATCAGCCCTCTCCCAGCGAAGGGGATGCGTATTTGGGGGCGATTTGTCTGCGCTTTAACAGCGCTGTAAATTCAACGGCAAATATTTGTAAAACTTTCCGGGCTCGCTATGTGCGTTGGTTTCCAGAGAGCTGTTTTGAAATGGTTTCTGTAGTAAAGCAAGAAATCCCTGACAACTCTCTCTCTTCGGGGCAGCGTCTGCGGAAACAGAGCGAAAACGTCTGGAGCCTGCCTGTGACATAACGAACCAGGCACCCACCTGATGTTTAAAAGAGCAGAAAACATTTATTTTAACGCTGGCAAATTGGTACTTGTCTAGTTGTCTGCGACATTTTTAGCTAAAATCATCCCCTGGGAAAGAAATGTTTATAAACACGTTCAAATAACACCCCTGACACAAACCTCCCATCAACATACAGCTCAACAAGTTTTATCTTCAAGTCCTTGACCTGTGACTGCTTTTACAAATGCTCTCTGTTCATTAGCAATTTCAGGTCACGTTCAGTACCTGTGTCACCAGCACATAGTGCAGCTGTAAAATATACATATTGAATACCAGCTACAATACTATAGTGGCTTATTTCCCCCCACCCAAAGCAACAAGATTTTACACTCTGATGAAAAAAGACGTATAATTACGGCAATATTGTAGGTCTTTAGTGCAACAGACCTAAAAGGCTGACTTATATGATTAAATATGTATTGCTAAAAGTTACCAAGCTGCATAGTGTGCATAGCATTAGACAATGACAGTTTTGGGGCGTAATTGCTTTAATGTGGGCAATTAAGACTAAGTGCATGCGATTTTAGTGTCTGCCCTACATTCCTCTGAATGATTACAATGATCAATACACATGATTTGTAAGTCGCTTCCTATTGATCGAATGGTAAAATGTTTGACCTTCCTTTGAGGAAGTAATTTGCTAAATTATGACACCACGTAAAGTCTTTCTTAGTTCAGAGGTGAGGGGTAATGGTGCACAGGGAAAAGGGGAAAAAAAACTTTTCTTTTGCCTGAAAGTAGGACTAAATAATATTTCTGCCAATCCTCTGACTTCTCCTTTGTAGCAGCGAGCTCATTAATTGGGTCTTTGAAACCAACAGTGGAAAAATTACATTGAAAACTTTAGTTTTCTTTACTTTCGAAAACTTTCTCAAATGAACTACATCCATTTACACGTTCATGCCAAAGCACTGAGGATCCAAGCTTGATAGTCCTTGACCATGTGAAATTTATGCTTTTTGAGTGGTAATGGGATAAAGTGTGCCAAGACAGAGCTAGGAAAACAGAGCATTTTGCCATTGCTAAGAGCTGTAATTATATATATTTATGTATGAAATATCAGTACGTCTTAGGTTGTTCACCACAGCTCTTTTTGATTTGTATCATCAATGAAGGATAGGCTTTAGCAGATCACAATATCATGTAGTAAAAGCTGTTCTTACAGAAAAAATAAGAAAAGTACTATACATAAAGGCTCCATGAAGCTATACCACTGAGTGAATGGTTAATAGACGAAGGTAGATCAATTTTGATATGAGCTCTGTGAAGACTTTGATTTACAAAGCTGACTTTAGGGAGTGGAGCCGGTGTGTGACCAGAAAGAAGAAACACCTTCCGAGAAGCTACAGTACATTTGCAATGATTTACACCTTCAGAAAAGGGTTTTGGAAGAAACTTGCATATTCCTACATGGTGAGATGCAAAGGGAAGACGAGGCATCTCACATCATATAGCTGGGCAAAAATCAAACCATGATAATTCACTATATTTCCAAAACAGAAGTCTTCCTTTAAAAAGTCAAAAACTTAAAATATGAAGTCTGTGCTGGGAAAACAAATCTCTTTTCCCAATTGGGTGACATTCAGAAAGACACTGTGAAAACTCTAACAAAATCCAAACATCTGGAAACCTGTCATTTTCCTTTTGCAAGTTTTTTTTTAATGCATGTAGTTTTCTTGCAAATCACGGTGAGACTCCGTCCTTGGATGTAGTTCACTTTCTATCCTAAATGACAGGTCTCCAGTCACATAACAATGTGAAAAACTGATTGACTACGGATAGTTTAGTTGATCTATATGGATTCCATATCTTAGTAATGATAGCATTTATATGCTATCCTACATACAAAGTCATGACACACATGTGTAACGTACAAATGTGTCTTTCCAAGTTCCCTTGAGTGTGCACATCCTGGGGAATGCAGGACTGCAACAAATTGCCAAACACATGAGCGATGGTTCAGTAGGACCCATTGTAATCAGCCAAGAGTTCATGAAAGAACTTAAGAATGGAGTAGCTGAGTTGCTTACAAAAATATTCACTCAAAATCTGTCACTAAACCAAAGGATGGGAGGGTAGCAAGCATTGTACCTATTTTACTTACTCTCAGATACACCCCATCCCCCGCATCCTGGGAATAACAGACTAGTGAGCCATACCAGGAGCATTCAAAATAGAACTGTAAACAGTTAGATGAGCATGACATGAAAATAACCAACAAGGGTTCTGTAAAGGAAAATCTTGGCTCTCGGAGCATGTCAATTTGGTAGTGGATAAAGGATAACAGTAAAGTGATTGACAATTTCAAAATGTCTTTCACAAAGCCCCTCAAGAGAGATTATTAAACAAAAAAATGCTAAGGCCTAGATTCTCAAATGTTTTCTCAGATTCTCTCCACTGCTCTAATTTATGCCATCTGGCTGCAGTCCCCAAAGGACCATAAATTAGGTGGGGAATGCCAGAGTGCACTCTGCTTCAGTCCCAGTATAGGGCCTGGAATGCTCCACTCCTATAGAAATAGTAAACTGCTATCAGGGTAGGCGCAGCCGCTACTTTTAGTAGGTTTTGAAGTCAGCTGGTAGCATAGAATAATGTCAACTACAAAGGCAGACACTGACAACCACTCCACAGCTGAAGCCATCACAGAATTTTAGCCCCTTGCCAGGATATTACAAGTTGTGCACAGGGGCGGCAGGTTTGTATAATTCTTGGTGATGCCCAGAATGGATCCAAGTCCCCACCCCCACCTGCCTAAAATTCTGGGAGGGAGTTTGGGTGCAGGAGGGGTGCGGGCTCTGGGCTGGGGCAGGGGGTTGGGTGCAGGAGAGGGTATGGGGGGGCGGGCTCTGGGAGGGAGTTTGGGTGTGGGTGCGGGCTCTGGGCGGGGGCAGGAGGTTGGGTGCAGGAGAGGGTATGGGGGGCGGGCTCTGGGAGGGAGTTTGGGTGCAGGAGGGGTGCGGGCTCTGGGCTGGGGCAGGGGGTTGGGTGCAGGAGAGGGTATGGGGGGTGGGCTCTGGGAGGGAGTTTGGGTGTGGGGGGCGGGCTCTGGGCTGGGGCATGGGGTTGGGGTGCGGGAGGGGGTGAGGGGTGCGGCGCTTACCTCGGGCGGCTCCTGAAAGTGACCCGCACGCCCCTCTGGGAGCGGCTTCTAGGTGGGAAGGCCAGGTGTCTCCGCGTGCTGCTGCCTGCAGGCACAGCCCCCGCAGCTCCCATTGGCCGCAGTTCCAATGGCAGAGTCGGTGTTCAGGGCTGAGGCAGTGCGTGGAGACACCCCCCCTCCCAGGGATGTGCTGGCCGCTTCTGGGAGTGGCGCAGAGCGAGGGCAGACAGAAAGCAGCTTTAGCCCCACTGTGCTGCCGGTGGTGGCAGTGGGGGTCCCCGGGTCCTTTAAAATCATGTGGGGGTGGCAGACGGGGCAGGGAGATGCTCCGAGGGAGGTGCGTGGGGGTGGCAGGCGGGGCCAGGGGAGAGACTCGGCCCCAAACATTGGTGGAGCTGGGCCCCCATGCTCTGAATATTCCTGAAGCACGGGCACCCGGGCCCATGCAACTCCCTGCCCTGGTTGTGCACATTACAGAAAAGGGAGAGAGTGAAAAAGTAATTCTAATAGTTACCCATGAGTGCCAAATACTTAATGTTACTCATAGAACTGTTCAAAATTTTTCCAGCTGAATGTTTTTCCATCAGAAATTACTATTTTGTTGAAATAAAAAATTACAACTTTCTGTATGAAGGTGTCAATGTCGATGCAATTTAATTTGGAAAAATATTTTTAAAAGATAAGGTTGAAATGTTGTGTCTTTATTTCATTGGAATTAAACATTTGGATTTGAAACAACTTTTCATTTCAAAAATGATTTTACGTTCTATTATAATAGATATGGAAAAAGTTGAAATCTGAAAGAAACATTTGATTTTTATCAAAACAGAATGTTTGATTGATTTTTTGGAAACTAAATCTTTTTGGAAAGTTTCATTACACTGGAAATTTTTTGGTATCGTTCCGATCTGGAATGAAAACAAATGTTGGAATGTCCCACAGAACGCATATTTGAGGTTCTGACCAGCATCTGAAGAAGTGGGTTTTTTACCCACGAAAGCTTATGCCCAAATAAATCTGTTAGTCTTTAAGGTGCCACCAGACTCCTCGTTGTTTTTGTGGATACAGACTAATGCAGCTACCCCTCTGATACTTGACCAGCTCTAGTTACTTGGTAAGGAAAAGGGGAAGCCACAGTTAATGCCGACAGCAAATAGTCACCAATTTACACCTTTGCAACATGTGTACTGATAAATCAGTGTAGCGATGCTGCCTGACAGACCAGAGCTCACTGAAGGAGTGGGTGGAGAAAGAGGAATGGAATGGCCCATTTCTCATGCTGTTCATTTAATGAGAGATGCTCCTTTCTTGGCCAGCCAATCAGTAGCAAGGGAGAGACCAATAAAAACAGCACCCCAAAAGACAGCTGACGATGACTAGATGGCAGAATGGGATTCCCTTGTTGCTCTATCTTGACACCCGTGCAATGGATCCCCTGTTATCTACTGTGGAGAAAGATTGGGCTGCAGATACTGTTCCATTGTTTTTCACCTAAATAAAAGCTAACATGTCTCAAACATGGGTGCCCAAAATTAAGCACCTAAATCCATGGTTAGTCTGGATTATAGATTAGTGCGTTGATTTACAGAGGTGTGGCGCATTCACAAAGCCCACTGAAGTGACTGAGAACCACAAGGGCTCAGAGCTTATGCAGGAAACTGCTGCTGAGTACAATGGTGCTGCAGATTGGCCATTTGGAACAGAGCTGGATGTAACGGGACTTTGAATGGCCATTAGCCAGAGCTGCCTGGCTGCCACAAGCACATCTTCCATTTGGTGTCTTGGGCTTTGAGTTGTGATCAACTTCCACAATTGGCAGGTCTATCAGGGTTTGGATTCTTTTTGTGCTGCTGGCTACTCAGTATTATTATGCGTCTCTCCAGGGCTGCTGCTTCTTCATGGTATTTTGCGTATGCACCGGAGATATCTAGGCCTAGATCTTCAAAGGTATTCAGGGCCCAGATCTTGGAGGTATTTAGGTGTCTATCTCCCATTGATTATTTTATAAATCTAAAGAAAAAACCTGATATCAGCGGAATCTAGCAAGAAACGAATACAAATATCAAAGGGGTAGCCGTGCTAGTCTGGATCTGTAAAAGCAGCAAAGGGTCCTGTGGCACCTTATAGATTAACAGACGTATTGGAGCATGAGCTTTCGGGGGTGAATACCCACTTCGTCGGATGCAAAAATATTTAGCCTGAACAGCATTTACTCTGTCTTAACTATTATAAGGATTTTTTAAATAATTACTGGTCAAAACATCTACCCTGTAAGTATTACACCTGTGAATTCAAGTGCTAAATAAAAATTGCAATAAAATAAGCTTATTATAAATTCATTACCATGGGCCAGATTTTGATGCCCTTGTTTACACGGAGTACTACTCCAAGAAAGCACTCGATCAGGTGCTTAACTTTGGGCATATGCCTATACCCCATTGAAGTCAATGGGACTTAAATGCATACCTCAACTGTTGCCCTGAGTTGGGGTGTTTTCCTGAATTAGGATCAAAACGAATAAGTATATGACAATCTAGTCCATAGTATCATAGATGTGATCATTTATTTAGGGTGGAACTAAGGGCCCTACTTTACCAACACTACTTGGTGAATCAAAGGGCTGCTTATGGTCTACACACTACGGCTGGCACTGGTTGCATGATTGAGTCCCAAGTTAGGATGAGAACAAATGGGAGAAGGTGGCAACATGGGGTTGGGAGAGGTGGAAGGGAGAAAGAGGGAATTCTCATTTGCAAAAGCAGGAATAAAATAAATAAAAATCAAGCTGTGTGTGTGTGGAAGGTTTTGCAAGTTCAAAATATAATTCCCATATTTCTTTGTTACTATTAATTTTGTTCTGCCAGCTTATTAACTACATCACTTTGATGAGTATTTTAAAAAACATAATGGCTATCACTCAGTTAGACTGCTTTGAAGTGTCTGAAAGTTAAATGACTAGTAGCATTTATTCATTTCATAATATGATGCTAAAAGTTTTGATATGGGATTTAAAAAAAATAATGATATTTGAAGTTAAAAGAAGACATCTTGATTAAAGCCAGAACAAATTGTTTGGCTGAGAGTCAAACTCTGGTTCACATGCGTTTCCAAGCTTGTAGGCTCACTTGTTTGCTTGCAAAAGCCCATATGCTTTCAATGGATGAGTCAAAATCCATGCCATGGATCTGCTGACAAAAATGATGAACAGAAAACTGCTTCAAGTCTGGGAACCACTGGAATAGCTCAACTCATAAGGGAGTGATAGAACTTAGACATTAGAAATGGGAGGAAAGGATGATCTTGTGGTTAAGGCACCGGACTGGGATTTGAAAGATCTAGGTCAGAGGTGGGCAAACTACGGTGGCCTGCAGGACTGTCCTGCCTGGCCCTTGAGCTCCCGGTTCCTCTCCCACTGACCCCCACGCAGCCACGCCACTGCGTGGACAGCGCTTTGGGCAGCGGGGTTGCGCGCTCCTGCCGAGCAGTGCGGCAATGTGTCTGGCTCCGGCTGGGCGGCGCGGCTGCCAGACATGCTGCTCTGAGCAGCATGGTAAGGGGGCAGGGGGTTGGATAAGGGGCGGGGGGCCCTGGAGGCAGTCAAGGGACAGAAAGCAGGAGGCGGTTGGATGGGGCAGAGGTTCTGGGGAGCAGTCAGGGGACGGGGAATGTGTGTGTGGGGGGTTGGATAAGCGTGGGAGTCTCAGGAGGCGGAGGTGTGGATAAGGGTCAGGGGACAGGGAACGGGGGGGTTGGATAGGCGTGGGGTCCCGGGGGGCCTTTTAGGGGGTGGGGGTGTGGACAGGGGTCAGGGCAGTCAGGGGACTGGAAGCAGGAGGGTAAAATGGGGGTGAGGTCCCCGGGGGAGGTCCCCGGGGGAGGTTAGGGGCGGGGGGTCCCGGGAGGGGGGGTTAGGGGACAAGGAGTGAGGGGGGGTCGGGGGTTCTGAGGGGGGCAGTCAGGGGGTGGGAATGCAAGGGGTCGGATAGGGAGCAGGGGCCAGGGTGTTTGGGGAGGCACAGCCTGCACTACCTGGCCCTCCATACAGTTTTGCAAGCCCGATGTGGCCCTCGGGCCAAAAAGTTTGCCCACCCTGATCTAGGTTCAGTTTTCAGCTCTGTCACGGACTGTGACACTACTTGAGCAAATGACCACCACTCTATGCATCAGTTCTCCATCTGTAAACAGGGGATCATGCTACTTCCCAATGATTTCATACCTAGGGTTGTGATGCTAAATATGACAGAATGACTGTAGTATCCCATAGCTCAGTGGTACGCATACCCGTGGGGGTACTCAGAGGTCTTCCAGGGGGTACAGCAACTCAGCTAGATATTTGCCTCGTTTTACAACAGGCTCCATAAAAAGCTCTAAAGAAGTCAGTGGAAACTAAAATTTCACACAGACAATGACTTGTTTATACTGCTCTATATACTGTACAGTGAACTATAAGTACAGCATTTCAATTTCAATTGATTTATTTTACAATTCTATGGTAAAAATGAGAAATAAGCCCATTTTCAGTACTAGTGTGTTGTATTTTTATATCTGATTTTGTAAGCAAGTCGTTTTTAAGTGAGGTGAAACTTGGGGGTACGCCAGACAAATCGGACTCCTGAAAGGGGTACAGTGGTCTGGAAAGGATGAGAACCACTGGGTTAGAGCAGCAACCTGGAAGCTGAGGACCATGGCTCCAGTCACCCTGCTCCAATCATGCTTTCATTATTGATCCACAGTAGAACAGCTTCAACAGGAAAGACAGAGGGAAGCCAACATCAGAATATCCCATAGCTCAGCGGTTACAACACCCTTCCCTGAAAAGGGAGACCCCTGTTCAAATCCTTTCTTCCCCTCTGGAAGAGAGGGAAGAATTGAATCTGGATCACCCACTTCTCATGTGAGTGCTCCAACCACTGGAGTAAAAGTCATAATGTGGGCACCTCCTGCCTCAATTTTGAATAGGACCCAAGCTAGTAGGCATAGCTAATGAATTGGGCCCCCACAAGCATCGGCGGCAGATGCATGCTTGTCTTTCCCTGCTTTTTGAATTGCTCTGGGGCTCAGGTGGGAGATAGGAGTTCAGACACCTAGAGGGAGGCAGCAGTGCACACATCCAGAGGCAGAAACTTAGGCGTCTAGGGAATTTTTACCCTGAAAGTTTAGGTGCAGAGTGAGTTTAGGCACATACAGGGTTTGGTAGGTGTTTTGTGGATTGCAGAGAGCTAACACCAGGATTTAGGCCCCTATAACTGAGACTTAGGCACGTAAAGTGGGTCTGGGCCTCTGTGACTACCTGGATAGAAGACCTGTTAGAGTACTGCTTCAAATCTGGAACAGGTTGGTTGTGATGGCTAGGAAAGAGGCAGGGCACGTTCATTTGGTATCAGTAACTTTTAGGCCAATTCTGGTTATGTAGATTCCTGTAAACCACCCCACAATCTAAACTGGCATTCCTTGGTGGCAGCCTCTGCAGGAACGCTATGGTGTGAATGAGTATAGAGTTCACTATCTTCACATATAGATGGGATCTTCCAGGAGGGTTTTTGTGCAGACCTACAAGGCCAATGTCGGAAGAAAGCATCATACCCATGGATGCAATAAAATCCTACAACTTTTGTCCTCATTCTAATCAAGTAGGTAGTGTCATATGCAGCCTGAGCTACACCTTTTCAAAATGAAGCAATATCATTAAATCTTCACCAGTGATATCATGCTTGATCAAGCCATCTTCAGCCAACATTAACCCTTTGAGTCAGTAATCATTCCTTAAGTAACTGAACTAATACACTTACTAATGGATTACTACTTGTACTTAAGGAGAAAGGATATACTTTTGTGAAGTGAGACCTTACAGAATTGTGAGTGTTCATAGGAGCTAAACTGGACTTTGAAGGTACCACATTTTGCCATTTTGGGGGCATGAAGAGAAAATACTACAATGGAAAATATAATAATGTACCAGCACTATATTGACTGGGCTGTTAAAGTTGGGGGTGAGGAACAACTGTTGGGTGAGCTGGTTAATATCAAGGGTCACCACTCCCTTCTGCTTATACTGCAGACCATGTCAAAAGCTTTCTAGTAATCAGTACAGCTTAGGAAAAGGCTTTGCTTAACTTTTCTTTCATCTTTCTCTTTTCCATCTGGTGTTAAAGATCAAACCTTCAGTTCCTCTACTCTTTTAAGCCTTGTCTGTTTGACAGCAAACTTCTCATCCATCTTAAATATGGGGCAAGTTAGATCGTCTTTCAGGAGCAGTTACAGAACAGATTTTTATCAGACACTAACTGTATAACCACCGCTCTCACTTTTGACTTCAGCCCGAATATTGCTGTTATGGGATATTCCCAATCTTTTCTGATTTTCAACATCTGTCTTTCTAATGCACGTGTGGTGTGTTCCTTTAACATTTTTGGAATATTCTTCCTGTGCTTCACATAACTTTTTCCAAAAACTTTCCCAGCAGTTCATAATGTCTATTTCCTTCAGACTTCAGCACCTGGTCTCTTAGAGGTACTGCAATATAGGAGTGAGTATAGGTTTTGACAGCATAGGTTCTATGTGGCTATAAACTGTACTTTGTTGGTTAGATTCTGCACAAAGGCTACATCCTGTCCTTTGATAGAATCACAGTCGAACTTGAATAATCAGCTACTCAGTGAAGACTCTAGTCTCCCGTGTAGGATATGAGTAGCTGCAATTGGAGCCAATGGGATTGACTTACATCTTGCAGTTGGAGAATCAGACCCAAGACACTTACTACTATTCCTTAGTAGCAGAGCAAGGAAAGCAGATCTAAATATTTGTTACTAGAGTTCACTTATGAAATTCTGCTTTTGTGAAGAAAAAGATTCCATTTAGTACCCACAAATTTAAACTTATGTTTTAAAATGATAGTTGATCATACTAACAATTGTCAGCATAATTATCCTGCGATGCTATTGGCACCATCACAACCACATTACCTTTCAATGTTGAGGCAAGAATTATTATAAGTAATGAGAATGGAGGAAGTGGGGAAACTAATATTAAATGCAAACACTCTGATTAAACAAGGGGAGGCTTGTGACATAAACTAATAAAATTTAGGGAAGGGATATGGAAGAATGAAGTGACTCCTTGAATTGTGAATTTCAAAGCTGTGGTTGTTTTCATCATTAATATGACCTAGGTGTGAAATAATTGTCCTGATTCCCCACTGCATTACTCCAGATTTACACCAGTGTAACTTTGATTTTGGTGAGGTTATGCTGATATAAGGCTAGAGAGACAGGGGAGACTCATGTCCACAGGGATTTATTTTTATTTCATTTTATTTTTAAAATAATCAAATATTATCTACCAAAGAACTGAATGGCAGAAATAGTTGGTCTGCCGTGTCAGCTAACCACATGTTTAAGCTCTTTTCCAAAACCCTTGCGTTCTACTAACTGTGCAGATAGTATTTGGTATGTGTATCACATATATTTTAAGCTTAGTGTTTTTTACACAGCAATGGCTCTAGATCAGAGGTGGGCAAACTATAGCCCGCGGGCCACATCCAGCCCGTGGGACCGTCCTGCCCGGCCCTTGAGCTCCCGGCCCCTCCCATGCTGTCCCGCCTCCCCCGCAGCCACGCCGCTGGGGTTGTGTGCTCCTGCCAAGCAGTGCAGCAGCGTGTCTGGCTCCGGCCAGGCGGCACGGCTGCCAGACATGCTGCTCTGAACAGCATGGTAAGGGGGCCCGGGCTGGGGAGTTGGATAAGGGGCGAGGGTCCCAGGGGGCAATCAGGGGACAGGGAGCAGGGGGCAGTTGGATGGGGTGGAGGTTCTGGGGGGCGGTCAGGGGACAGGGAACATGGGGGGGGTTGGATAAGTGTGGGAGTCTCAGGGGGCGGGGATGTGGATAGGGGTCAGGGGATGGAGAACAGGGGGGTTGGATAGGCGTGGGGTCCCGGGGGGCCTGTCAGGGGGCAGGGGTGCGGATAGGGGTCAGGGCAGTCAGGGGACTGGAAGCAGGGGGGTCGGATGGAGGTGGGGTCCTGGGGGGCAGTTAGGGACGGGGGGGTACCGGGAGGGGGTGGTTAGCGACGGGTTGGATGGGTCGGAGGTTCTGAGGGGGGCAGTCAGGGGGTGGGAAGTGGGAGGGAGCAGATAGGGGGTGAGGGCCAGGCTGTTTGGGGAGGCACAACCTTCACTACCTGGCCCTCCATACAGTTTTGCAACCCCAATGTGGCCCTCCGGCCAAAAAGTTTGCCCATCCCTGATCTAGATCTTGTGGGGTAAGCATTCTGGTTTGGAAAATGTCTTATATTTACTTAATAGAGAAGACAGAACAAGTGATGTACTTTTTAACCCTTTGGAGACAGAAGAACCTCCAAGGCATTTATTTGTCAGGCAAACTAGAGGATGCATCTTGCTAAGTGTTAAAACTGGATTTTATTTAATCAAAATGTATCATGTAAATCTTTATTAGTTAATGATTATTAACTCAACCGCCAGAACCAGAGCCATAATTGCTCTTGCCAGACTGCCTCAGATATGCCAGACTGCCTCAGATGCACACTAAGGGGAAAAAATCTTAGCCAGCTACTTGGCTCTGATGCTGGGGCTTAGGATCCCCGTCATCTGTTCAGGAGGAATATTTGGAATAGGCCTTCATAGTTGGAGGAGACTTCACAGCGCCTCAACACCTCCATTCTGCAGGGAGCAAGGGTTGGATCCAGGAGGTGGTGAATGCCCTGGCTCTGTTCTCCTACTGCCTTGTCCTCAAATCCCTGCACAGGAAATTGCTGTGGAGCTGGACTTCACACAAAGACAGATTTTATGTGAAAACCCAGTCTTTCCATACGGGCAGACTTGAAAATCGTGACATCATTACCAACAGAAATACTATATTAGATTGCTTTTAAAGGTTTTTACTGGCTCCCTCTGTCCCATGCAGTTAGACTCATGATAACTAAGATACCAAGCTTCACAGGTGAAAGGGTAAAATAAATAAATCAATCAATCCTATAATACTTAAAAGTCGAAAACATCCCTAAAATAACGTTGTCATTTGTGAGGAATATAAAAAAATGCAGGCTGTGCATGTGTGACAAAGGTTCTATTAATACTCCTTTGGCATCTCTTGAATTCATTTGTGGTTTCTCCACTCACGTGTAACATGGCTTCCACACACAGACTTTGTACCACGTCACACTGTCATGCATTAGCTGTCTCTTGTGTCCATGCACAGTGTATATAAAACTCAGATACAATGAGAGGGGGGGCTTTGTATACTAGTCTGGCCTTAGGACTGAGGCCAGGTTTGCACTACAAAGTTTTGGCAACATAACTATGTAGGGCAGAGGTGTGAAAAAACACCTTCCCAATTGACAACTATTCTGGCAACTATGCCAACACAAGAAGGGTTCTGGCAGCATAGCTAATGTAATTTGGAGAAGTGATGTTACTATACCGGCAGAAAAACTCCTTCTGTTGGCATAGCCTGTGTCTACAGTAGGGAGCTAATCTTTCAAAGCATTTGTAGTGTAGACAAGGCTGAAGAACCAGAAACTTCTGAGTTGTAATCTTGACTCTGCCATTAACTCACTCTCTGGCTTGGGGGCAAACTTTCTGAGGGCATGTGGCTCCATATTGCTGGTGCTCAGGGGTACGAGGAGATGTGATTTATGACTAATAGAGCTGTGGCAGCAGAAGCCCTAGTGTAGATGCAGTTAAACTGCCAAAACTGCACTTTTATTGGGATAGCTTGTGTAGTTTGGGGGGGGGGGGAGGTGAAATAAGCGATAGTTATAGAAGCACAACTCTGCCAGTAGAAACTGCAGCCACACTTTCTTTTATTGGTAGAGTGTATTGGTATTTCTATACCAGCCAAGCATTCCTCGGGTACACAAGGTCTTAGCTTCCTGGTACCTCAATTAGCCTGACAAACTTACCTGCCTCAAAAGAGCATTTTGAAGATTACTTTGTTAATGATTGTGTCGTGCTTTGATGTGTACAGTGGTACACATGCTAAATAAGTTTCTTATTATGCAAATAAGAAACTTTCCCCTCAGTGATGTTAGCGAGATTTAAAAAAAAAATTAAGTTCAAGTCTCAGGGCTTGTCTACACTTACAGCGCTGTAACAGCACAACTGCATCAGTGTCAGTGCCGCTGCAGTGCTAACGTCCTGGTTTCCTCTACAACATGAAAAGATGACAGACTGTAAGAGTGCTGTGGAGGTCAATAAGCGAAAAGAATCTGGGCAGATTCAGCACAAACAAAACATCCCCCAAAGTTATGTTTTGTTCTTGTATTACATACAGTGAAATATGGTATTAAAAACTGGAAAAAAACCTGACTCTCCTGCACATTAGGGTGTAGAATTCAGAGATGCTCCAGGGTAGTTCTAACTTACAGCATTTATTCTTGTACTCTGTGTTTTTTTTTTAAACATTATTGCAAGAACACAGTGCAAAATACAGATCAAGAATCATTACTACAGTTTATGTGGTAAGGACATAATGTCGCTGAACTTCCCCCCCCCCCCCCATACGTCATGTTTTCCCCAGTGCTCAAATGGCAGGACAGATGTAATTATATGTTCTAAGTTAATGTATTTCCAGTTGATGGAACGGAGATATAGGAAATTATTAATTATTGATATTGAGGTAGGACCTAGAGGCCCAAACAAGGATCAAGACTCCATTGCGCTAAGCACAATTGTACACACAAGTAGGGAGTCTCTGCCCCAAAGAACTCATGTAACTGTCTTTTTGGACAGGTAGTCTCCAGGGACTGAACCCAGAACCTCTGGATCTTATAACTGCTTCAGATAACAAACCAGATCTGGTCAAGTGGACTCAGTAGCCAACTCAAACCTCTATGAAGTCGAGCCACTAGATGACAGAGAGCCAGTATAGCATAGGTTACCCATACAACCTAAGTAATGTGGCATATCTAACCGTGCTCCATCCCCAAATTTGAGCACTGCACTTTTCCTTTTCATTCCTGGAGGCTGGTGGTTCTGCTCCAAGTATTCACCATTTCCCCAAGCTTCTCAAAGTCTCGCCACGTTATGGGTGTCATCCTTCAGGACCAAGAACATTGGATGGAAGTCCAATTCAAGCCAGCCAATGGGGCTCCTTAATCTTCTACTTCCAGACCCTGCCAGGTGAGGATTCTTTTCTCTCATTCATGTTTCATTTAAGCTTTTTACTTTCCAGTTTCCATGTTGGTTATTTTCTCATTGAGTGTCTGATGTACTGGCATTAATGCACTTTAAACTCCCTTTACCGGCAGCCACAGGCCAAGTATTGAGGGGCAGAAGCAGCACCTGACTTCCCATACTATTCCACCAAAGATCTCATAACTGATCAGACAACAGCTTCCCACATGGAGTGAGGGATAGTTCTGTTTCCAAGCCAGTTTATTCCTAGACCTTTACAACCAAATGTGCAACTTATACCTACGTAGATGAAGACAGAATATACACATTGTAGTTAATATGTTGGCTTCAACTACAAGTCTGGGAAATAGCTTGAATGTAAGCATTCAAGGTTCTGAAGGCCAGATGTATGAGACTAGGGACACTTCTTCAGAGGATGTGATTAACTGATTATATCCACCAATATATCCTGGTCTCAAATTAAATCAGTTAGAAAACAAGGCTCAATTTTTATGTTACAAAATTGAATCCAATTTCATATGAAAACCCAATAATGGTATAACACTAAGGTCATTGAGATACACGCAAAAAAAGGCCAGGAAATACTGAATGAAGATTTCATGTTCAACCTTAACTCTGCCCTGCGAGGTTTATGAATTACAACATGAGGCCAGATCCTCAGATGGTGTAATTTAGTGTAGCTGCCTTGTTTTCGGTGGAGTGATGGTGATCGACACTAGCTCAGAATCTGGCCTATAGTCATTGCACATGATCATGAAATATTCCTCAAATAAAACATTTAATTAATCCGTTGCCACTGAACACAAGTTCAGGATGGTCAGTGCTGCATAAGCAGTTCGTAGCAATATCAGGAATAGAACTCAGATCTCCTGCTCTACAAGCACAGACTCCTCTACCACTTGAACTACTTCCTTTAGCAGTAGGAGGCCTATGATACATAGTTGAGAATGTACTCAAACATAGCTGTGACACCGGGCAGTGTTACAGACGTACACCAAGCAGCTCAAAGATAGAAGTGTTTGACTTGTAGTCTGCTTTACATTATGCAAAGAAAGGTGTCACTGGGGTGGCTCCAGGCACTAGCGCAGCAAGCACGTGCCTGGGGCGGGAAGCCGCGGGGGGCGGCGTGCCAGGCGGCGTGGGGGTGGCAGCCAGGTATCCTTCGGCGGCATGCCTGCGGGAGGTCCGCAGGTCTGCGGCTTCGGCAGCAATTCGGCGGCGGGCTCGCAGAAGGTGCGGGACTGGCAGATCACCCGCAGAAACACCGCTGCATTCACTGGACCAGCGGACCGCCCGCAGGCATGCCGCCGAAAGCCACCTAACTGCCATGCTTGGGGTGGCAAAAAACATAGAGCTGCCCCTGGGTGTCACGACAGTCTTCTCTTGAGGACTTTTACAGAAAGTTACAAATAATTAAAAATAGGAACTTTAAGAAGTTGATGGGATAAAAGAATGCCAGTTTCACTACTGCAGAGTAGCAAAAGAGACTGTTTAGGCAATGCCAGCATGCATAAGGTGAATTTCACCCCCCCTGCAGAGAGCCAGCACAAGATGTAGTAGGTCTTAAATGATACATAGGCCTTTGCTAAAAGCCTGATAAATGTCATACTGAGCATGCACTAGTTCTGTAATTCCTGCCCCCCAAAATTCACTAAACTGAGGCCTAGCAACGTGCAAGGAGTTATAATGGAACAGTGGAACTTTAATTTGTGAAAAAATAGCTTATTTTCTTCTTACTGGTCTCCTTTAATCTCATCTCATTCTTCTGTTACTTTCTCCTTCAGCCTATGCTCTGGAACTCTTTCTGGCTGCCTGAGGAGTTTCCTGGCATGAGGGGTATCCTTGGGTGGCACAGAGGCTCTGTCTCATCCCCTCATCTCCTCCTTTCACGCCAGTGCATTCCTGGGATAAAAGAGATATGGCCAGGGTGCCTCCGCTCTCCAGCTATCCCCCAGCTGTCGTTGGAGCTGTGGGCATAAGTAAAAGCAGCCTTTGAGGAAGTCCCAAGAAGGCTCCACAATGGTGGCAGAAAGCCACCTTTGCCCTCCCCTCTCCAGTGCTGTTCTGAGTATAGTTTAGCCAGACTAGAGAATCTGACCTAATCACTGTAGCAGAAAAATTCTCACTCCAGTCAAGAATGTCTTTAATATGAAAAATGTACCTGTTTTTAAGCAGATCTTTATTAGCTTGAAAAGTTAAAATAGAAGCTGTCACGGAGTCTAGTCTAGGAGACTGATGTACAGAGAAGCATCTATTTATATATTTATATTCAAGCTCCCATAACAGAGATTGTGTTTGTTGAAGCCACCTCCTTCATGTTCTGTGCCAGCCAATATTTTGAGAACAGGAGCAGAACAGGAATAAGTTGCTTTTAACCAGTGCACATAGGCTTTTAACCCTACTCTATAAATTACATGATGTATTTTTATATGTGCTCTATTTTTCTTTCTGTAATGACAATATAAGCCTCTTTCAAGTAACTGAAATAAGGTCTCATCTCTATACTTAACCTATCAAAATTATACCTGAACTGCATGCCTACAGAAATTTAGGAAAGATACTACTCTATACTAAGATCTGCATGATATAAATGTCACTAAATACACATTACAGGATGTTTTATTCTGAATTTCACTACTTCATGGTTGTAACTGCATCTGTAATACAATTGTCAGAAAATGTTTCCCGAGGACAGATTCTAAACTCTGATAAAACACTCCAGCTATGAGGAAGTCAAAAGATCTCACACACTGTGCTATAAAAACCATTTACAATAGGTAAGATTGAGCTGTGATTAGTTAATATAAGGCCAGCATTTTACTACACTTGTAAAATAGGGCCTAGATCTTCAGTTGATATAAATTCACATTGCATAGCACCATTGACTTCAATATGCCTATTCACACTAGCTAAGGATCTGGCCCTCATGCTGATTAGCCCTCCTTCCACACTAGCTGAGGATTTACAGTTCGATTCTGCCACACTTGCTCACACTGAGTTGTAACCTCACTCTGCAGATAATCCCTTTTTTACCCCCTACAAAGCTTTTGGCAAAGCAACATGAGAAGGGGTGGCCCAGGCCGAACCTGGTCCCTAGTTGTTGTTATAATATAATGCATTGCCCTTTCATCCATTTTACACAGAATATGGGGGATGGGGAGAGACAGGGGAGGAGATAAGCTGCAACTGCTCTTCAGTGGGCTGGAGTAATCTGCTAGAGAGGTAGGAGTGGCCATGAATTAAAAAATAATTTGTAATGTGAAAGGATAGGAAAAGAAACCAATGAGATTTTGGGTTGTATTGGTGGAGGAATCATGTCAGGGACCAAGAAGTAAGAGTCCCATTCCTCCTCTCCCCCCATTTCTCTGACATGACTGTATTGTATTCCATTCTGGAAATCTCATCACCAGAAGGATATTTGGGAGAAGCTCAGAGAAGAGTACTGAAAGTGACTGGAATGGATGGATGAGGAGAGATGGAAAGTGTATAGCTATAAACAGACTGTAATAACTACACAAGGTGACTAAAATCAAGGGCCTGATTTTCAAAAATTCAGGCATACAATTGCATGTGAAAGAATTTATGCAACTGAGTGCCTGATTTGTCCACCCACCCCTGGTTAATATGACTGCACATGACTACAGGATATCATTTGCCACACGTGTACCAGATTTCCGCTCACAATAGCATGCACAAGTTAGGTGTGCAACGACTTCTTGAAAAACCAGGCCCATAAGTTAATATTTATGATTTGCTTTGAAAATGTAACAGTCTTGCGTATCTCCTTTCAAATTGAACAGAGCAGTACCAATGAGAACTGCACACCAACTAAACTGCTATGATCACATATTTGACTATTTTAAGAGCACCATTTTTTGACACATCCATTCTGCCAATAATATGATCATTTCCTGCCTTCTCCTTTGCATTTCTAATACAGTAGACTTAAAGAGTAGTATTTTGCTAAAGTAGCATTGGGAGTGATATAGGTAACATGATCACTATTAGCAAAATAACATTTGTTAGGGAAAGCTCTTTTATAATTTTACTGGGTTTTTTTTTCAGGTAATCCAATATTGAATGGTGAGACACTCAAATCTGCAAAGCTGCTAAAATGTGAACATTTGTTGTTTATTATGAGCAGCAGAGTTCAAATGTAGCTACTCTGAAAACTTCAGATAATAAAAAACGAGACCCTCCTCTGATCTGTTAATTATGTGTCACAAATTATATCTGAAAATCTGTTACCTAGATTATTGTACTCGATATCCAGAGCATTTGGTGATGAATACACGTCAGACAGACTTGACAGAGGCTTTGAGAAGCAAACAAAATTTTACTTGGAAAACATTAATAACCTTTTTAACACCTGTTGCTTGATCCTAAAATAAACTTTCGACAGCTTCCACCATTGAAGTCTCTGGGTGTTGCCACAGAAGAACAAAAGAGATAAGCAGAGGATCACAGGGTTTCCTCAGCTGGGGATGTGAGGTTGTCATGGCACTGGTCAAGGATGAAGAGGACTGCAGACCAGATCCCCGGGGGCATCCATTGGCATGGTTCCATTGCACGCCACGTGATAAAGCAATAAGAATTCCATGGAAGCTATGCCTTGCTCCAGAAGAGGACCAGGAGCTATATCCAATTTAGACCTGCTGAAGATCTAGCTCTCTGTGCCACTTTCTTTCAATCACTCTGGTGTAGGTTCTTGGGTTGGTACAACTAACGCTGGAGGGGGTTCCCAGACTGTGTTCCTGCCTAGATCTGCCCCGTTCCTTGGTCAGTTTTGGGGGACTTCTCTTATAGATACTGCCTGAAGGCAGCATTTCATTTCTAAAGCAGAAAGATTAGAAATCACAAGTGATGGTACAAGCAAGCAGAGAATGATGAGTAGAGATCACCTGCCCTGGAATGGAACTAAGAACTTCCTAGATTTAGAAAAGGGTAACAAGACTGGGGAGAATCCAACAGTTCAGATGCAGGACAGTGTTTCTAGAGGGTATTGGGGTGATGTGTCAATAATAAGGGAAAAAAGATTAAACAAGAGTCCTGCTGTTTAAGAATCACAGGCTATATTACAAGTCTGACTGAGTAATATGCTTCTCTGGGGTAAACAGAATTACATAGCAATAAATACAGGAATCTTACATGGAAAACTCAGTGTTTGGATTAGATCTGGGTCTCCAGCTTCCAAGACCAGTGATCTACTACTAAACTATGACTGCTCTTCCAGCTGCTCAGCCCAATTATTATTATTAGCTGCAATTCCACACATGGAATATGTTGTTGTTGTTTTATACAAAGAGGGGAAAATGGATGGAAGCCACATGTTAAATTGCTTGTGCAACTCCTGTACTGGGGCTTCAACTCTCACTGCTTGCAGTGATGGAATCTTCTAAATGCAATCAGATGTACCATTCACACTAGATAATTAACTCAACAACTTATTATTCAGAGATCCACATATTATACCACATAACTGAGGCCCTTCTTTTCAGTTCAGGAGCATGACTCTTAGCATGTAAAGTTTCACACAGGGTTAGGTCAGCCTTGCTATAGAAGAATATCTTTTAAAGTCAATCTTACTAGAGAAGAATATTCTTTAAAGTAACAGAAGAATCCACCCAAGAAATTTGAGAACCTCATAATACTTGAGAGTTCCGAGACAATCTCATTGTAATGTAGAACCTATTTAAAAACAAACAAAACTGAACCAGTTCTCCCCATAGAACTAACTCACGATCAATAAATAAATCCCTTGCCATTAATACTTGGTCTCCACAAATCGTTTACTCTACTTGGTCTGAATCTAGCTTTTACAACTTAGTTGGTAGTTTTGTAATCTGCAGAGGGTGGACACTAGATGCAGACATCCCAGATATTATAAATATGATTTCATACCCATTTTGTTTTGTTAAAGGACTGTATTAACACAAATGCATCTTCCCAGCAGTCCTGCCAGAGAGGTAAGAATCATCCACCTCACTTTACAGATGGAAGACTCACAATCCCACTTCCTAGATCAACAGCTTGCAGAAGGAGAACACACATTGCCCCGAGTGCATAGATAGCCTGTGTTCCTGCTGCTTCATGGCAAGCGCCATGGGCTAGTGTGGAAAGGACCATAGTCCTCACCTCTGCCAGCTCTCTCTGGGGTGACTTGTGTCTTGGGGAAGGCTAGGAGGGAAGCATCTCCTAAGCTCTCCATAATGGCAAGAGTGCTATGCCAGAGGCACAAGATGGGAGGGAAGGTTCTTTCAGACCTCCTCTTGTCTTGTACACCCAGGTTATAGAGCTAGTGTGGGCAGCACTGATTTTGTCCTCTCTGGTTGGCTTGACAACTGCAGTTCTACTGAGGTGTCCACAGTCCTTAGGTGTCTCCTGTGGCACAAAGCTGTAATGTTTGGCAAACACTCAGGATTTGAGTTGGAGACAGAAAACACAGCACTAATCTTGATTATATAAGCAGCCATGTCAGATAGATCACTCCAGCTTCTGGAAACATTTAAATTGCAGCATAGACAGTCGGGTTCCGACTGGAGCCTGAGCTCTGGGACCCTCCCCGCTTCGTTCCAGCCCAAGCCTGAATGTCTACACAGAAAGTTTAGAGCCCTGCAGCCTGATCCCCCGTGTCAGAGTCAGCTGACACGGGCCAGCCATGAGTGTTTAATTGCAATGTAGACATGTTCTTAGGGTGTGATTAGAATCAATGGGAGTTCTTCCATCGACTACAATGGGTTTTGAATGAGAGCCTGTTCATGCTCAGAGGCTTAACACAGGTATTAGCACAGCCACTTGCATACTATCATTTCATCATCTCATTAGCATAGTTCTCAATGCTTGTAATGTGGGACCTGTCCCTACAGAGCCCACCAACCAAGTGCCTTGAAGTATCTGAAAAATGTAACTAATTATGCATAACTTATCTTACTGAGTTATTGCTTCAAACACAGGAAATGGAAACTAGGACAACAGGGCAAATGAATTCCATGCCAAAGCAGGATAATAGAAAGTTAAAAACAAACAAACTAACAAACAAAAAAACCAGTTAGCCGGGCATGTTATTTTGTTAGTCCAATCATTTAAAGGGTTAAACTTAAAAAAAATTGCACTTTTGTACAATATATTTACCTACATGTGTTACCTTTAACAAAACAATAGATTTAAGACAGGGACATAGGGGAAAATATTTCTTCTTATCTCCTCCCCTATGGGTGTATTTACTTTGTGCATTTCACAGCAGTGTGTGTGTAGACAGTTTCATTGCTGCCCTTGTATATTCAATCTGTTCCCTTTTGGTTTGGGTGGGTCTCCCCTTCATCCAAAGCCATGAAAAAGATTAAAACCTTGTTGTAAAATATTGGCAGGGTACTCAGTGGCTGAAGCAGTACCTAAAACCTACAGGTAACTCTTGAAATCGACTGGATTGCAAGTTGATTGTGTCCCTTTAACATAATAAACTATAAAACACAATAGCATCTGCAGGAAGTCTGCAGATTGCTTTGTATACGTCTATATTAATATTTTATACCACTGTCATCTCTGCCTATTCTTAGCCACCTTGTTATCTTGCACAGTCTGAAAGGAGCAGTTTAGCAATAGGCTACATCATGAGTGTGTGTGAAAATCATGCTGCAGCTAGAAGTGTTGTATCCAGATGCAGAGGAGTCTCTTGACCTTGACCCTCCCTTAAGTGTGCAGTGTCAGTGTGTGGCTTCATTAGAATATGAATCTTTTCCCTGGCTGCAGATAGGAGAGAGAGAACTCGAAAAAGGTAGTGGAACAGGAATAAACCAACCAATATTTTCTCTAGGCAGACATGTCTACCTTGAATATAATGAGTAAGTATGTGGATTTTTTTTTAAAAGGAGCTAATGACTCCAAATATGTTGTTTTGAGATAACACAGTAGGCCTCAGCATGACAGTGTGAGACAGATGACATGAAGAGATGAATTGTCCAAATAACGGAGACATGGATCTGCGTGCTCGGAAACATTCCAGGTATTTGCTTCTTAGTTTCCCCGCCCTGCACGTATCACCCATGCAGTGTTTTAAAAATGTACCTCTAAGTGACTACACATAATTGAATGTGATGAAAGAGAGAGAACAAGAGTGAATTGCAGAGATGTAATAGATAATGTGCTAGGTTATCTGCAGATACTTGTACACAGCAAATGGCCCTGCTTGCAGGTAATCTATATTACTTCTGAATAGTTTGGTACAAATCATATGTTTCTTCTTTTTTCCTGCAGCTCCAGTGATGTGAAATGTGGAGTTGTCAGTGATCACGCTGTATGAAATAAACCAATAAAGTTAAAACAATATTTAAGGCTGAGGCACAAACTAGTTGTGCTTGTGTGTTGTAGCACGGTATCCTTCTTCAAAGCCTCTCATAAGAGTGGGCGACATCACATTTAGTACACAGTGCTGTACTTTATAATGCTGTAGGACAGGGGTGGGCAAACTTTTTGGCCCGAGGGCCACACTGGGGTTGCAAAACTGTATGGCGGGCCGGGTAATGAAGGCTTTGCATCCTGAAACAGCCTGACCTTTGCCCCCTATCCGACCCCTCCCACTTCCTGCCCCCTGATTGCCCCCCTCAGAACCTCCGACCCGTCCAACCCCCCCCTGCTCCTTGTCCCCTGACCGCCCCCTCCCGGGACCCCCCACTCCTAACCGCCCCCAGAGACCCCACTCCCATCCAACCCCCTTGCTCCCAGTCCCCTGACTGCCCAGAACCCTATCCACACCCCTGCCCCCTGACAGGCCCACCGGGACCCCACACCTATCCAACCCCCACCACTCCCCCGTTCTCCATCCCCTGACCCCATCCACACCCCTGCACCCTGAGACTCCCACGCTTATCCAACCATCCCTCCCCCACACATTCCCCGTCCCCTGACCGCCCCCCAGAACCTCTACCCCATCCAACCTCCCCCTGCTTGCTGTCCCCTAACTGCCCCCCAGGACCTCCGCCCCTTATTCAACCCCCTAGCCCCCTTACCATGCTGCTCAGAGCAGCATGTCTGGCAGCCGTGCCACCCAGCCAGAGCCAGACACGCTGCCATGCTGCTCGGCAGGAGCGTGCAACCCCACCTCCTAGAGCGCTGCCCGCGCGGCGGCTTAGCTGCGGGGGAGGAGGGACAGCGGGCCGTAGTTTGGCCACCTCTGCTCTAGGATAAATTGTGTACAAAAGATCTGTGCAAGTTCACATACTTGCATAGTGGAAAACACGCTTTCTCAGTGGAACGTAACATTGTCCAGTGATATATGACCCTACAATAAGTCAACAGGTGTACTGCACTGACATCTTAAGTTCTGATCCTACTATTCACACCACACAGGTGGGCCTATTGGATTCTGCATGGAGCTCACCAGAGAGGTAGTTGCCTGGAACTCATTGCAGGACCAGGGCCCAAGCCATTTCAGAACTCTTCAGTGATTGATTACTACAAGATTAAAAAAAAAAACCACATTAAAAAAATTAGACCTTGATTACCCCCGCCCCAAAAAACCCACTAAAGGGGATGCATAGACCAAGATCTATTACATATTTACACACACACACACACACACACACAGACATGAATTTCAAGCCTATTTACAAAACGGAAAGTGGTAAAAATGTGATGATTAGGAATAGGACAGTATCCCTTTAAGTAGTTTGTGAGCTATCTAATGGCCCTCAGTGTTCTACAGAAGCTGCCAGAACCTATCCAGGGTAGCAGCGTGTATATGTGGTTAGATCGTGCATGTTGGGAAAATTCTGAAAAACACAATCATTTGGAACTGACCAGGCCTGAATGGTTCAATCCCATCATTGTTGTGGAAAGAACAAAAGACAACAACCTATGTTGAGGATGGATGGGACTGCAGAGGTCTAGGGAAAGTAAAGATGAAAAGGAAACTGCAGCTTGCAGCCACTGGGACTATAAGTAAACTGCTCATTTGGGAAGGGAAAAAGAGGTTTAAAATATCTGTCTGTTGAAAATGGACTTGTTTGATCACTTAGTAGCAGCCTGGATCAGCTATATAAAGAAACTGGAATAGCACCTAATTGCTAATGGTATAAACAATGAGAAAGTGTGGCTGTTCTACTAAGTGTAAGGGGCGGGGAAACATAGAGCCTGCTGTGCAGTTTAACAGCTCCTATTAAACCCAGAGACAGAACGTTTGCTGCGATTGGGGATATTCTATAAAATCCCCAAAGTCACTGATGACTGTTGAGAGTTTCTCCTTCTATAAACGGACTCAAAAAGAAAATGAAATAATTTCTGAATAGGTGGCTGGATTACAGAAATTAACAGAGCAATGCCATTTTGGAGAGAGATTAAATGATGCATTAAGGACCAATTAGTGCATGGGTAGGCAAAATGAAGCAATCCAAAAGTGGTTATTGACTGAGGCTGACTTGACCCTATTCCTATACATTACAATAAGGTTACATGCCTGAAGAGAAACCAGGAAAGAAGAAGCATGATTTGCAACATCTGCCATGCCTCTATATGGCATGTTCCAAACTCACTATTGGCTGATGACAGCACACGGATTAGGATTTCAGTATGGCTTGATCTGGAACTGATCTTTCATTGAGTTTTGAATAACTTAATGGCAGGGGTCAAGGGTGGAATGAAGCTCATCTTCACATCACTCTTGATCCTTTGCCATACATTATTCCAAATTTAAGGGCATAAAAAGGGTATTTTTAAAGCACCTAAAGAATATAGAAATGTGGCCTGCATCAACATAATTTTTCATTAGTGCAATTCATGCTTACAGCAGGGCTAATGATGTAATTTAGACATTTTGTAACTCAAGAATGTCTTTACAGTGGATTGATTTGGTTTAAAAAACCTTAGGGTAAAAACTTGTTACCTAAACATTAAGCTTATGTGATTTAATACTTAGGACAGTAGTTTTCATCCATTGAACTCAAAGCACTTTGCAAAAGGAAGGAGGGAAGGTACTTCTGCCTCCTTTTTACAGATAGAGAAGCTGAGGCACAGAAAGGGGAAGTAAACTTGACCAAGGTCACACAGTGAGTCACTGGCAGAGCTTAGAATAGAAACCCAGGTTTCCTCAACTCCCAGTCCATGACCCTATCTAGAAAGCCGTACTACCTCCAAAGAGAAGTTTTTTCAGAACCCAGAGTTTGAACTGGTCAATCGATGCAGCAGGGGTCGATTCAATGGGTCTAATGAAGACCCACTAAATCAATGGCAGAGCACTCTCTGATCGACCCCAGTACTCCATCTCTCCGAGAAGAGTAAGGGAAGTCGACCGGAGAGCGTCTCCCATTGATACAGCGCAGTGAAGACACTGGGGGAAAGTCGACCTCAGCTACGTTGACTCCAGCGACGTTATTCACATAGCTAGAGTAGTGAATTTAGCTCGACTTAATCTGGTAGGGAAGACAAGCCCTTTATAATGGAAGAGACGATGCTACCTTAAATGCAACTGCACAATTGGCACCATCCCACTACTGCAGATAGAGGTCAGTAAAAGCTTGGTTCACATGATGCATGTTTCCCTTAATCTTTCATTTAAGATTCTGCTCACTTTGATGACCGATGTCTAGTTTTTGTGAAGATCTCAGAGACAGAAGTCGTATAAGCTTATTCCAGCCTGGGATGAGCAAACTTGCTTGGCTTCCTTTAGCACCCACTGAAACACTGTAGGTTGACTAGTTTGACTTGAACTCTAATGATACCAAGTGTGTCTTCCATTAAATAAAGACTGAAAAGGGGAGCAAAGGGAGGGAGACGGAAAAATAGTCCAATGAAAAATAAATCCATTCTATAGTTTGACTATAGGGCACCTACTTGTCCCAGCCCAGCTTTATAGAATGGTTCTTCTATCCTGAATGCACATCACATCCTTTTCTACAGCAAGGGATATAGCGCTTTGAAAGTAATCTTTCTTGGAAAAATATGGGTTAGATTATAGGAGTGAGACCCCACAAATTCACACAAGTTTTGTGTGTGTAAAGATTATTTGCAGAAACTTACAAAAGCTTTGAGCAGGGGATTGGACTAGATGACCTCCTGAGGTCTCTTCCAACCCTAATCTTCTATGATTCTTTGAAAAAAAAGACACAACTACAGTGGGATGCTGATGACAATCTGGCATAATTCAAGGGGAAAAAACTCCCAAACCAACCAACCGCGGGTTCCAAATGTTTTTTTTTCTGTGCACCTACATCTGCATACACTCTTCTAGTAAGTGGGTGCAAATTGGATAGTGTGTGTGTGTGTGTTTTAGAACCGACTTGGCTTGCATATATCCAATATCCATGCATACGTGTGGCAAGTATGCTTTTAGATACAGCACCCAACTACCCGCAGGTCCATTTTTTTATTTGAAAACCTGCTCCTCAGTGTAAAAAACTTGTACAACTCCCATTTCCGTTAATTTCATGTTGACAAGGGTTTATTCAGAGGTACAAAGGCACATTCTAGCTTCTCCACTGTCTCCATAGCAGGGCTCCAACATCATTATTCTGTCTCCCTAAGGTGGCTTTTCCAGGAATGGCATTAAGATATGGCAGCATCCATTCATTTTTCAGGCTCTGCGGTTTGCTCAGGAATTTCTAGGTATTTCATGCTGGCTCACTGTGGGTTCTTACAATGCTGAACAAAACTCACTTTCCCCTGAAGATGAACTAAAATGATCTCTCCAAGAATTGGTATGCAAAACAAAACTTTCAGATCACTATTAGTGAATCAGAATATTTCAATTCCCATTATTTCAAAATGAATAATTTAATGTTCACCCCTTTTAAATTTACCACTTTTAAATTAAAAACTCATTAAAATGTTTCAATAACAGTTAATATTAGCATACCAATAAGACATACCAAGTGGGCATTACCAGGAGATAATTGACCTGATCTGTAAATTGGTGCCCTTGACTTTACCTCTGGATGTCAATCAATTACAGCAGTCAATCATCCTCAAGAAGTGCCTGCCTCAGCAGGTCTTATTACTTAATCATATAACTGTTGAGCTAATACCATTCAAAAACTCCGCTAGGAATTCCCATTCATTATCACATCAAAATTAACAAGATCTTGAAGTGCATACTATATTATTCATAACATAATACTCTGCCAAATGGAAAACATCAAAATAGATTTTTTAACATCTGTTTTTTAATTAGCAATTCTTAAGGATGATCAAATGATTGAGATACAGGTTTTAGATTGGGTTCATGGAGAGGATGTGATCAAGTTAGGAAGTCATGGTGAGACTAAGATGTCACTGTACAGAAAATAAGCTACTCTAAGGGTCAGAACGTCAGTTGGTGTGTATTGCTATGGCTCCATTGAAATCAACAGAGCGATACCAATTTACACCGGGTGAGAATCTGTGGAGTATATATTGAATGACAGTCTTCTGCCTAAAGAAATTTAGTGGACATGTTTCTCTTAATCTTCAGGAAAGAACCCAGAGGATTCTATATAAGTTAATGACTTGCAAAATCTTACTCATATGAGCAGTCCCCTTGAATTAAATGGGACTACTCATGTGAGTAAAGACAAGCAGGATCAGTCCCTTTGTGTGCAGAAGGATAATGAAAGCAAAACCTCTTTCAAGAAAGTGAAAAGTGGACATGGAAACTCAGGAAAATTAATCTGAATTAATCTGCTTTTAATTCACATTTTTAGTTAATTAAACTCATTAAGATGCTGTGTGAACACACTCATTAAGAATTAATGTGTCCCTGTATAGGCAAGCCCAAGATGAGTTTGGAGTCTTGGGCCTCAATCCTGCAAGCACGTATCCATGTGCTTAACTTCACGCACAGACATGAGTAAAATTATGGGACTGCACATGTGCATAAAATTAAGCACATGCATAAAGTGTTTGCAAGATCAGGGCCCTAAGTTTTCCTTCTGGATATGCTGGAGCAAATGTATCATCTTTAGTATTAAATATGGGGCACATCAGCCAGACGCTTGGTTTTACTGAAGTACAGAAAAAAACTTGCATTTTTGGAAGGCAACATATATACTGTTAGACTCTCATTGAGGAAGAAGTAGAGAAAACATTGTTAACGATGACTGCCTGGACTGCATACAAAATCAAGACAGGAGTCAACATGTTTGGTAACAAAGAAAACATGGTACCTTAAATATGAGATTAACAATTACAATGATCTGTACATTTGGCTGTCCTAAGAATCCTAACAGACACAGCCAGAAGAGACAATAAGTAACATATTGGCACCAGGGTTCTCTCATGTACTTAACAAAATCTGGCACTGTGTATAAACTCACATCACAGCACTTGCTTTAAAGACTTCTACTGCAGAAACATGGTTGAAAATGTGAAGAGACAGAAATGAGAGTGGTTACAACATGCCTAGGGAGCAGAGACAGGTATGCCCATTGGCACAAAAATACATCCAAAATTCTGAGCGAAGGCTTCAAGCGTAACATCTACAGCAGATTTTGCTGTATTCACTCAGATGCACTTTTGAGGAAATGCTGTGGATAGCAAGGGGATCTGGAGGATAATAAATTCAAGATTGTTTAGATCACAAGCCATCCTGCCGTTACAAGATTTATACCCAAGAGCTCACACCAGACAATATTTTAATCCACATTTTCTCCTTAAAACTTCTAAAATAGAAGGCATCTATTTTCTTTACCTAAATCAATAGGTTGAACTAATATTTTCACACTGGCGCATGCCATCATTGGCAGAACCGAAAAAAAAAAAGAATCCAAATTCCCTTTATGTGCAGCTGCTGGAAATTACGCTACTACTCAGAGATAATTAGCAATTAGTTAAACACCACATGTTAAAAGCTCCTTAATTTTTTTTCTTCCTGATTCCAGCTGGTAATAGCCAAGCTTAAACATTTAATTTAAGACAAATACAAACAGGAAAGAAACTTGCCCCCTGAATATACCTGGAATAACTCAGTAAGAGTTTACTTAAATATAACTCCTTATATGCTAATATATGAAGAAGAAAGGAATCCAATAGAGGGAGGAAGAAAGGAATACTAGTGCTAACAAATTGCATTTAGGGCTCAAGTCTGCTAGCTATTGCTACAGGATGCAGTGCTTGCTAACCCCACTGATGTCAATAATATGGGGCCCTAGATATTACCTTTCAAAGGATCTTTACAAAAGTAATGGATATTCACAACATCCATGTGGTAAGTATCATTAAAGCCATTTTATAGATGAGAAAAATGGAGGGATAGAGTTAAAGGGATGAGTCACTGGAACAGCTGGGACTCTACCACAGAATCCTTGACAGCCTATCCCCGCCTGATTAGAAGACCATACTTATTTCATAGAACCTTTGTTTTATGTTAAGGTTCCCAAGATTTTTGAAGGTGTGGACCACATCTTAATGGAGAGGGACTGCCAATGGGCGGTGATCTGTCTAAGACCATCATGTCACATTGTTGTGTCAACTACAAAAAAAAATTGTATTAGAAAAGTATTCTTCTTTTATTGCAATTTACAACTGGAAACGAGAACCAGCACCATGGGACTAGCCAGCTGATGGGGACCACTAGTGCATGCTCTGCAGATCACTAATGGTCCATAGACTATAATTGGAGAAACTTTGTTTTAGAAAATTCCTTTGAAAATGCCTTGATGAAGAGTCCACTGTGAAGGTGTGTGCATTCGCATTGCATCAAAGCCCTGATTGAAGAGGGGGATGAGCAAACAGGAACTGGGCAGAGAGAGCAGGAAATTCCAGCCCAACTTCCTTAACAAGGCGGCCTGGAAAGAAGGGGAAGGATGCAGTGGTGTGAACGCTGGGTGGTTGCGGCTGCTGCAAGGGTCCAAGAGATTGAGAGCCAGCTCTGGACTGGGGAATAGGTCCAAAGAGCAGCCTGAGCCTGCAGCACACTGCAGTTGAGAGTCAGAACCACAGCGGGAAGGAGATCCTGGATCGGTGACTGAGCAGGGCAGATGCACAGTGCCCTTTGTGTCTAATGTGGGTGGGCGGGCGACGTTGGATTGTGTGTTGCTGCAGCCTCTGGAGAGAAAGCAGGGAGCAGGACTGCTGGAACCCACTGCTGAGGGGTTGACCCCAGGGCAGTTGGACACCAATGCAATGTAGATGCAGACTCATCGCACTGAGTTCACACCATAGACTGGAGCTGGGGCCGTTTGGATTCAGGTTTAGTCGGTGGCTAATCAAGGTGACAGTTAATAGTATTGATGTGATTCCCTGGGTGAATTCTGGCCTCAGAGGCAGAAGGTGAGGTGTCTATCTAAGGCCAGGGGAGTTTGGAACACAGTACTAGCTAGGGCAGCGCTCACCTTACATCACTGATACACCCCGTTTACACTGAGATTTAGCTAGGGGAAGAGGAGCAAAACGTTCATATAAGTCCTGGCATGAAGTAAGCATCAGAGAGTTCCAACAGATTACATTCATTTGCTTATATTATATAAAGTACCAAGCCACAGTTACACAATTTAGTGCCGTTTCCAAAGTAATTCCAGTTTCACAATTATAAACTTGAATTTCTTCTTGGATGAAACATGTTAAATATTTGTCAATGCAAGAGTGCTTTGTACAAGACAACAGCTGTCCTTGCTATTAAAAAGTGTAAAGGTAAGACCATTCATTACAGTATAATGACCTTGCAGTTCCATTATTAATTTTTTTTTCTGCAAAGTATGTTTGGAAACACTGTCACATGAATGATATGGGTCAATTTCTGGATTATTCTGTATTAGTGATGGGTCAAACCTCAAAAATGGTTCAGAGATTTGGATGTGCACCCAGAAGTTCATATGCTCATTGGAGCGATATGTGAATAACCAAATCCTACTTAGTCTGCAAAGCTCAACTGGAAATCTCACAAGTAGTAGTTTTTATGAGGTTTCCAGTAATTCCAGCTTTTGGCTGGGTTATTGACACACTATTATGGCAGCCCTCTGTTATTTGAATAGAAATCAGAGTCGCATGCTCAAAAATATGAAGTATTTAACACAGAGTTAAACTATTTTGACACAAAATTTTGGTTCAAGATGTGTGTTCCCTTCCCCCACATCTGAACAGGTTTCTCTAGCTGCAATCACTGCATATAACAGATTAGAAGCCCCCTGAGTGATGGGAGAATTTGGATCCACATCTGAACTTTATAGTTTAGGCCTATCACTATGAAAGGGCAGAGCAGAACTCACTTCAAAAATCCTTGAATTAGGGGGAAGTTTGGATTCTGATCTGAACTTCATGGCTCTGATCCATCTTACTTGTTAAGTCATCTGATCTCATCCTGGATAAGAAGCAGCAATTCTCTGTCAACAGACTTGTGACATTGGGCAAACCTGCTCGACAAGCAAGCTTGTTTAAACAACAGAAAAAGGTTGCCAAGCTCATGAGTCAGGGAACATTTTAACCAAAATCAGTGAAGAAGGTGTGTAGCTAATATTACCAGTGAGAATTAAAAGCAGAAACTAGAGAACTGGCGGTAAAAAGAAATTAAAAAATAAATAAATCCAGATATAGGGTCAGATCTTGCAGTGTGTGTTTGCAATACCCACGTCCAGTGCCAAACAAGTCTGTAGAACCCCCAGGCATCGAAAAAGCCTAAGTGGTGGAAACAAAGATGGGAATGAAAAAGATCTTTAAACAAGTAGTAATGAGTAGACTTCCTGACTAAACATAGGGATGTGTGAGGACAACTGATTCAAAGTAGAGCTAACACTGCTGGAAATGGCACATGAAGTCCTAGGAGTGATGAAACCAGTGCTGAAAAGGATAAAAAGGGAGATTTAGTGGTGGAATCCTCAAGTTAAAGAATCTGTAGAGAAAAAAATAGATAACCTTTAAAAAATGACAGACCAGTGCCTTGAACAGGAATGAGATGACACACATGGAGGCAAAAAGAGGAGGACAAAATAAGCATTGCGGCAGCTAAACATTTGGCCTCTGAAGGGCTATATGACAGAAGAGGAGGAGATGAGGGAGAAAAGACCATCCACAAACTCAGTAAGGCAAGAAAGAAAGTGACGAGGGATGTGAATGAGTTTGCATATATTAGAAATGAACACAGTATATTGCAAACAAATGGTGAATAAATCAACAAAGTCTGGAGTGATTATTTTGAAAGAGTAATGAATGAGAACCCAAGGGAGGAACTAAGAACACGTAAGCCAAACTGGGGTGTGATAGATTGCATACAGGAGGAAAAGGCTGTGGAGGCACTTAAGAAAATGGAAAAGAACAAAGCACCCGGCCCTGATGAGGTACAGTGGATGTGCTGAAGCCATTGGGAAGGGAAGGCAATGAAGTATTTTACAAGTCTGTTCAATGATATTCTTAAGAAAGAGAAAATGCTGGATGAATGGTGTAAACATTTGTGGCACCCATTTTTAAACATAAAGGAGATATTACACTGTGCTAATTATCACCCAAATAAGCTGACCTGGTATGAAATTATGGGAGAAGATTACTGAAAAGTGTCTGCATGGAACAGTTGAAATTTAGGCAGGTCAATATGGATTTATGCCAGGAAGGAGTATAGTTGATGCCATATTTGGTCTATGAACCCTTATAGAGACGTTTAGAGAAAAGAGACAGCAACTGGGTCTTTGTGGACTTGGAGAAGACATACAGTAGTGTACCAAGAGAATTAGTTGGTGGAGTTTGTGATGGAGAAATGTGCCAGAAGGATACATCCATCTTATCCAGCACATGCATGGAGTGGTTACCAAAGTCAAAAACCAAATGCGGCTACAGCAGAGAATTTCCAGTAAACATTGGCCTGGATCTGGGGTCAGCACTGAGCCGTTTTTTGTTTTCTGTTGCCATGGCTTGGAGTATGCTGTTTGCTGATGACTTCATGATATATGCAGAAGATCGTACAAATCTGAAAACTGACTTAGAACAGTGGAAACCCAGATTTGAGCATGCAGGACTTAGAGTAAATGTTGGTAGACTGAGGCTTTTTAACTGAGGGAGGAGGACCCACCAAAAATGATATTACAGGCTGTGAGCTTAGGAGAGTGAAATAATAAAGTACCTAGGATCAATTGTTGCTGACAATGGTGCCCTCCTGAGTGAGCCCTGGTCTCCTACCAAAGCTGTTTGGTGCAAATAGCGGAGCTGACCCCAGGTCTCTGTGATAAAAAGATGCCAGTGAAGTTAAAAGGTAGGGTGTATAACACTAATTCAACCCATTCTAATATATGGAACAGAGATTTGGCCAGTCACAAGAAAATAAATCAGTACACTCTCCACCATGGAAATGAAGATGTTGAGATGATCAAAATGGTTGGACACTCCATGATAGGAAATAAAATGAGGTGAGGGGCCTAATGTGGGTTGCTCCAATTGAAGACAAGTAAGGGAGACTAGGGTATATTGGTATGGACTTGTCCAGTAGACACTCAAGAGTTATATCAGTAGGATGGCCCTTGCAATGATCATGAATTGAAGATGACCAAGAGGGAGGTCAAAGACTCAATACATGGACTGGATATCAGCAGATCTTAGAGAGACTACTTTGCACTGTTGCCAGGCATACAATCAAAAGTTTTGGAAGGAGGATATAAAAGTCATCGATCCCAAATAGGGAAGTGACAAAAAGAAGATATGTCTCAATTGTTAAACACGTAATCTTTGGGTATGCTTGCACTCACTGTGTGTTTGCTTTCTGTCAACATTTATGTGATTCAATTTCACTGGCCCAAAAAAGGTTTGTGGAAAACAAAATTCAAAGTCGCTTTCACCAGCATTCACTTTAAACAAATTTTATAACATACATGAGCATGTGTGCTGAAAATCCATGTGCACTCATCCAGAGAGGGAACAAAAACAAGAACATGTGCCTTTGCTAACCCACTGCAACTAACCACTATGGCTCATCAAGCAAAAAATAATATTGAATGTTTGCCCAACTATTGGCCACCACACCACAGAATTAAAATGCAAAAATCACTGAATACACACAAAGAAAGAAATACATTCAGTGAGCAAAATAAGAGGCTAAATGCACTGGGTAAGTTGTTCATTGTGAATGATTCTCTCAGCTCTAGTCACAGCATCTTAGAGCAGCAGCATGCTAAGTGAAAGACTTAGCTGAACTTAAATACCATCATACATCAATTTGCCATCTTCTGGAAATTCAGAAATAATTCCTAGTAGCGCCAAAGATATCCATCCCGTGCTCTTCCTAACCAGACTGTCCATGTCTCCTATCCTGAATCATCCTGGGCAGCTGTCTTCAGCTGATACAGTAGCTGTTTAAACTTGCTACCAGTCATCAGACAAGTTAGTGAGACTCACATGGCAATGTGGAGAAAAGTACGTCTTAGAGTTGTTCAAAATATGTGCCTTCAGACCTTTCTTCAAAATCCTGCTGAAACGTTCAACAGCACCACTTGCCCAGATATCTTTGGACTCAAAGAAGGAGGGAAATTAATAACTATAATTTGTGGTCAATACTCCTATAATCTATTTTGAACAAAGCTGCCAATCTTTTCACTTTTCTCTACTACCTAAGCACTGATTAAAAGGGCAGACTTCCCGCTATTTTTAGTCCAGTTCATTAGCTAATAGAAGTCATCTAACCTGGATCAAACTCCAAACTTAGTTCCAGCCATAAATTTGACTCTGACATGTGTTGATAGGTTAGAATTGAAAAAATGTAGGCAATGTGACACCTCTAGGCCTCAGCAAATACCAGTCCACCAAACCAAGTCACTGGAATGATACATAGTTCTCATCTTGGCAAGATGTCTTTCATGAACTACTTCTTTCATTCTTAATTTATTGTTAGTGGATACGCATAATAATTAGCAACATTGTATGTTAAGTTTACATACACACACGATACATATGAACACAATATTTTATCAGTATAGTTATATAATATAGTCATCATGTATAAATAGCATGAGTCAGATTCTCAGATGGTATAAATTAACATAGTCCATTAACTTCAATGGAACTACGCCAATTTCCAGCAGCTGAGAATCATGATATATAATTATAGGGACACCAAAAGTAAACTAGAAATAACTCCAAAGTAAATTGGAAGTAACTCCCTTGAAGTCAGTGGAGTCACTCCAGTATAAAACTTTTGAAAATGAGACCAGAATCAGATGCACAATAAAATAACATAATAGCTCATATTCACATAGCACTTCTCATCACAGTGGAAAATATTTTATAAACATATCCAGAAATCACCACCGAAATGCAGCCACTTCTGGGGTGGAACATGGCAGTTGTTCAACAGAGCAGAGGAACACTATACATTAACTGACATCAGATTATCAGCTACTTCATAGTTTGACTTCTGAATCTCATTTGTTAACAAAACAAAACAAAACAAAACACACCACACGCCCTCCCAGAATGAGCTGTTGGATTTGCTCTTTTACAGAATGTGAAAGCCAGACAGAGCACATTTCCTTCAGAGACCTGATAATGAGCAGTTCAGGAGCTGCTTATGATGTCAATCCCATGTGATCCTATCAATCCACACAGCTGACCTCATTAAGGGCCCAATTCTGGACCTATTGGAAGTCAATGACAAACTTTCTACTGACTTCCATGGAATCAAGATTGGGTTCAAACAAACCTAAAATTAGTGACACTCCACCTGGAGAGCCAGCATTGGTCCCAAACACTCTAGGTCAGCCACAAGAGCAATTTTTCTTCATGCCAAATGGCGATCTGTTAAAAAAAAAATTAATGGAGATATCCCATCTCCTAGAACTGGAAGGGACCTTGAAAGGTCATTGAGTCCAGCCCCCTGCCTTCACTAGCAGGACCAAGTACTGATTTTGCCCCAGATCCCTAGTGGCCCCCTTGAGGATTGAACTCACAACTGTGGGTTTAGCAGGCCAATGCTCAAACCACTGAGCTATCCCTCCCCCCAAAATTGTCTGTCCGCTTCACTGGGTTTCTTGATGTGCTTCTTTTGCATATACCTGTGGGTAGCCTGCAATTAAGGGGCACGGTCTCAGCAAAAGTGGGTGTGGCTTCAGAAAATGCCCCTGTGCCCTAGGGTATCATCAATACATGCAGGAAGATGAGCAGTGGTGGCTACTGTAATGGCATTATTTCATTCATATTTAATTAAATCTAAACTCTGTGTGTCATGGTTGTGATCTCATGGAGCACACGTGACCTTGCTGCTGACACTCTCTCTCCAGGCACTGGAGGAAGAACGCATAAGATCATTTAAGGTGGCTGTGGTTACATAGGCCTGATACAAGGTTAACTACTGTGAACTGGAGGTTCCTCTGGAAGTGTCAGAATGACTGATGCAACTAATGAGACAAGTTTTGCCAGCATTGTTCAGAAATATTGCATACTAAAACCCCCACCACCATAGAGGCGCAAAGTTACTGCTAAAACACTCAACTCTTTCAGAGTTCCAACACACCCTGAATGTTGTCCTTTGATTTTTTCCCCTTTCCTTGAAATCAACATTATTTCCCATCTAATGGTTCAAAACCTCAAAACAATAGTACGCTACACTTCATTGACACAAATGTAGTGGAACAACACCCTGTTGCGGAACTATATTACACAGAGTCTATATGATTTTGCCATTTGATACACCAATTCTCCGCATGTCACACTGCACAACTGGACCTGCTCTGCTCTTTAAGGACTTTTGCACTTTGAGTCATGACATGTGCTCTGTGCCATTCTGTCTCTTCCTGCTCTCTCATTTGAGATGGGTGACCAGAGGCAGAGTAACAGAGCATGAGATGCACACACAAGGTCAGAGGATTGAATAAAAAGAATAAGCCAGTTCTCATGCCTACATTCCCATGGCCCCACCAAAGTGTAAGGAAGCAAAGCACAATGCAAGAGTACTCAACTCAATTCTCTGGACAAATCAGACCCTCCTCTAGAGGCAGCAGAAACAGCAGAAAAGAAATGTAAAAGATCTTTGACCAGTGACTTCTATCTAGCTGTGGTCTCCGGTACAGCATGCGTGGTTTCTGGCTCAGAGAGGTAATGAACGTATGTACTGCAATGTGTTCAATGTGCACAGTGCTGAAAGATTAGAGAGTGAAGTATGGCATGGGACATGTCAATATGGATCTGGAATGATCAAAGGAGGTTGTCCCTTGTGGGTATGAGATTGGGTTGGGTTAAAGGAAAAGGAAAAAATGTGAAGTGCTTCTTAATGCGTTTTCTCTGTATTCTCTTCTAGGATCACTGTAAATGGACAAACATCTTCCCCCAATACCTTATTTCCTCCATGCAGCTCCCCCAATAAATATTTTAAAGTTGTGTTTGAAGGATACAATTTAAGAAAAATAACCTGGTTGTTGCACAAATCATAACGCTTGTTTTTTATTAGCTGGAAGGGGAGTTCTAGGTATGTCTGATTTGGGTAGTTGTCTGCCATAAACCTTTTATTTAGGAAATTAATGGAGGGTTTCTCTTTTTTTCAAAAAGGGTGATTTACTTACTCCCTTTCCTTGCCAGGTCTCTCTTTTTTAATATTTGGATTTTACATGTTACGTAAGGCATGCTCATTTTTCTTTTGCCTCTTCCCCTCTTTTGAGTTATGAATCCCTTCAATGAATAATGAACAACTGGCAACTTTTATGCTTAAGGAAGAAGAGTCAATGAATTCTAAGCCCCCAAATGGAAGTTCCCTTTTCCCACATAAAAATGTATAATGTTTTTATGAATTGGGCACACAGTGATCTGGCATTAAATTACTCCTGCATTTTTTCCTAGTGTGCTCTCATAATTCATGTTCTAGGGGGGTGCATATGTCACAATATTATAAATTCACCCCAATTACTAATTAAAAAGCCTACTATCCAAAAATAGAACAAAGGGTGAAATCGTCGCCAATAGGAACTGAACCAGCTTGATTGTCCAGTAGCAATTAATTGGATTGCAATGTAGGTGACTTGGGACCAGATCTTCATGTGGGATACACTGATATAGCTCCAGTGTTGAAGATGATTTGGGTTTCTGAACCTGGGTGTCCTAATCCTCCCGCTGCAGAAGATGAATAGCTATTATTGATTCCACAGGAATTAGACAGATCATCTGGAGGAAAGAACAGGGCCTCTGGTGCAGCTTTTTTGCTGTCTGGATCAGCCGGGCTTGGAAGTGCTGTGGAGGCAGTTCAGTTAAGGGAGAGGAAATGTTTCCCATCTTTCAACAGCAAAGGCTCTGACTAATTCAGGAATGGCGTTGATAAGGTCTGAAGTCGGTGCTCTGTGGCTGGAAGGATGGCTGTCCCAATTCAGGTTTCAGAGACAGGAAAGAGTTGAACTATGGGATCCTTAGGGCCCAGGGACAAAGGGGCTCCTGAGGGACATATCTCCAGGAACCTCCGAATGAGCCTGTATTTTTATTGAAATTCAAAATTAAGATAAGAGGCAAAAACATAGAAAATCAAAGCATTTACAAATGAAATAAGCCAGATATTTCACACTGGATATTTTTAACACTAAAAAAATACATCTATAAATAAAGGAAGTAAAAACAGATATCACATGGAAGTCCATTCTGTAACAAGTTGGCTGCAATGCAAGTTTTGGCCAAAGAGTGCGTGCTGAGCGCTGCTTGTGGATGGATACTGAGCTGAACTGGTGGGTCAAAGAAAGTTCAACTGTGCCTTCATTTGGCTAAGTATCTTAAAAATAGTAAAATAAAAGAGCAATATTTATCAAGTGGCCTACATGGAAGTGCTATGGGCACTGCACAACAGCGCAACAACAATATTATAAAAATTAGACACAGAGCCAGGAAAATACCTTCTTAAAGCACATAAGAGGAAAAAACCAAAACCCTTATGCTGCAAACCCATCTGCTTGGGTGGACCCCTGCTCCCATATGAGACTCCTACTGACTTCAATGGGGCTTCATAAGGGCTCTCTTGTATGCAACGTGGCCAAATAAAGTGGCTCCAGCATGACTCCGTAAAGGGAAGATAATTCAGAAGGGGAGAAAAATGACAAAAAGCTTGTTTTGAGGAAGTTTTTGAAAGCGTGGAGACAGGGAGAAATGTATGAGCCATTGAAAGAGCACCACTGAAGTCAATCGGAGCTATGACAGTTTATACCAGTGGCGGAGCTGCCCCTAAATCCACCGGCTGGGATAGAAACCAAACTCTGAGAAACAGAACTCTGTGCAATTGTCACTCACTGGTCACTATGTATTGTGTGGTCACTTCTGCGCCTGAGCCACAAAGGAGACAAGTTTGTTACAGGCCTCAGCTGTGGAACTTGGCTGTTTACCTCAAGCTATAGAGACTCATGCATTTAGGTCTGGAGGGCCCTGGTTCAGTCCCCAGTGCTGGCTAAGATGGAGGCCATCACAGAAGATCAGTACAAGAGAGTTTGTAAGGAACATGATTCTGGGATCTGCTGCTGCGAGTTATGGGATTCTGAAGGATAAAGCTGAAGCATTCAGCATGAATCAAGGGTAAGGCAACACAAACTTGTGATGTGGAGAATTAATTCCAGTGGCCACATATTCACTGCAGGGAGGCATACATTACACCTCCCTGCATCACAATGGGCATTCACTCCAAGGGAGAATAATGGCTATTCCACTGTTGCTTCTATTTGCATTTTCCACCAGCAGCTGTAGCTTTCACATCCACTGAAAGCTCCATAGGAATTCCACGGGCTTGATCCAAAGCCCATTGAAGTCAATGGAAAGACTTCCCTTGACTTCAAATGGCCTTAGGCCTCATGTGCGGCAGCCCCTGTTGAGATACAATGGATCAGGGCATAATACGGCTACTCCCTTTCCTAGCCAGCAGAACCCACTAAGCTCCCAGTACAGTTAATAGAGGTTGTGGCTTTTTTACCACTGCAAACTCCATTCCTGGCAGATCATCTGTCTTCAGAGCCTCTCTTAGGGTCTACATTGAAGGAAGCCAACACAGAGCTAGAGTCCACCTATCCCCAAGATTTGAACATGTTCCAAAGATTACTATTTCCTTTCCTCTAACCTTTCATAGCTACCTAGCCCATTTGCAAACAATGCACTCAGACCAATGGGAGAGGGGCCCAGAAGCCAGGGGGAGGAGGGAAGAACCAGGCTTCCCCTGCTGCCTGGATTGAAATCATATGAAAATGGGAGATTGATCAATGCAGTCCAACACATCTTTGAGGGATCACAGAGGACAGAAGACACCCTTTAGCGAACAGAAGCTTGGCATTTCCACTGCTTACACTTCCATAGTAGGCTGACTGGAGCATGTGAATAGGGAGCCTTTTTACATGTCTGGCCTAGACCCTGTTGAACTACTGGGGCTGGTGTTTCTCATGGATCTCCAGCCTCTACAGCTTTTGCTGGCCACGTAGCCTATTAACATTGCACCCCCACAGACACTGTACAACTGGGGAGAAGTTGGCCAATATTTAATACTTGGTGATGTTTGACTACATCACAGTTTCTTCTCTGCCTGTCCTTGAATGGGCGGGGGTGTGGGGGGCATATGGGGCCTTAATCATTGCTTAATGCTCTGCACAAAATAAAATGGGAATGAAAGTCTACACTTACCGGGGGATTGACACGTGGCAAAGTAGTGAAGACCTGCTAAATGGACCGCCGATCGCTCTCCTATCGACTCCTGTACTCCACCTGAACGAGAAGCACAAGGGGAGTCGATGGGTGAGCATCTCCCATTGACATAGCGTAGTGTGGACCCTGCGGTAAGTAGATCTAAGTACATTTGTAAGTAAGTACATCTGAGTAAGTACATCTGCTTCAGCTACATTATTCATGTAACTGAAGTTGCATAACTTAGATCGATCTCCCCGTGTAGTGTAGACAAGGCCTTGTGAGAACAAAAAGGTGACAAAAAAGGGAGGGCTTGAGAGATGCCACTGCTCCAACTTCAAGTGTTCAAAAAAATTATGATTCCCCTCAAAAGTTCTGAGACTGGCTTTAAAAACATGAGATTTTTAAAATGTAACAGCTGAATTTTTTTATTTGCCTTCAGGTTTTTCAATGAAGGGTTCATGTTTTCAAGCTTCCCCCTCACTCAGTCCCTAACCATGAGGAAACTTACTGTATTTTTACATCTGAAGAAATGAGGTTCTTACCCACGAAAGCTTATGCTCCCAATACTTCTGTTAGTCTCAAAGGTGCCACAGGACCCTCTGTTGCTTTTTACAGATTCAGACTAACACGGCTACCCCTCTGTTACTGTATTTTTTAGAAATTAAAGCCAAGAGTCTCACAAAGTTATATGACTCTAGGAGTTGGGGCTTCAAGGAAAACACCAAACATGGCAAGACTCGCTGTCAGATTGCAAATGTTGGCAACCAGTGGATTGTTTCCTGTTGTGCTATGGTGCAAGCACACAAAGATTCCCCTCTCACTATAAAGGAGTTATGTTTACTCTGTTTTTCATCCTTTCTTCTTGGTCTCTTCTTCTAGAGGGGTGGTAATCCAGTCACTGCTGACGCAGAGCTGCACTGTGAGACAGGGTGGAGTAAGGAGCACACAAGGCAAGTGTGGTTCCCCCAGGGTTAATCATAGAATCATAGAATATTAGAGTTGGAAGAGACCTCGGAGGTCTTCTAGTCCAATCCCGTGCTCAAAGCAGGATCAACACCAACTAAGGTAAGTGTACAGCTAACCCAGAAGTGAGAGATACTGATCACCTCTTCTGTAGCTGGGGTACTGGTCTGGAAGTCAGGGACCGGGTGTCTATTCCTGGTTCTGCCACATTGCTGTGTGATGCTGGGTAAATCACTTCCCTTCTGTTTGCTTCTTCACCTTTTGTCTTACCTATTTAGACTATAAGCTCTTCAGGGCAGGGACTATAACTGTGTGTTTGTAAAAACAAGCATCTAATGAAGTGGGTTTTAGCCCTCAAAAGCTTATGCCCAAATAAATTTGTTAGTCTCTAAGGTGCCACAAAGACTCCTCGTTGTTTTTGCTGATACAGCCTAACATAGCTAGCACTCTGAAACACAATGGAGCCTCTAGGCACTACTGAAATATAAATAAGCACCAAAATGTTGCTCTGTTACACCCAATTTACTGAATCCAATGCAGTTACTCCAGATTTACCTGGGTAAATGACAAACACTGTCCAGTGCACTGGATACCACCACTCATACATGACAGTGTCCCCAACAACTTCAATCAACCTGGAAGAAGATTAAACCAATCACAATGAATCACTTTCTTGGGAATCAATATATCTAGTTCCATTAATATTATACTATACTATTTCCATTTAAATCACATTCCTGTCATAAACCTCCACTCACACTTACGATAAAAACTGTCAATGTATGCAGCGCTTGTCAGCTTCGTTTGGAACCCCATCCTCCTTCTCTCCTTCTCCCAGCCTTTTTTTGTTTCTACGATCCTCACTCGCTGAGTCATGTCTGACTTAAACATCGTAGTATCTATAGGGCCAGGGCCTTGATTCTGTGAAGCACTTACATCACATTTGGGCACTTACCACCAAAAGTGCTGACTCCTTGCCAGAGACGCAGTCCTCCCACCCTTCACTTTAACACACCGCCTCAACCAAACCCAAGACAGGCTGACCGGGTCACTGAGCCCAACTGTCTCATCGAAATGAACAGGGCGAACTGGAGGAGTAAACCCTCCTCAGGATGAACAAAGGTGGCACCATATGACCCACAGTGAAGAGGCCTTGGCCTCTGAAGATCAAACTCCAGGTAGGCTTACACTGTTCACAGGTAGTGATTGCGGCTTGCTTTAATTAAGCTAGCTCGGTACTGGCCTTCAGCATGGGCTGTACAAGCCTGCCCAGATTACTCAAGCAGCTGAAGTCCAGGCTGCTGCAGCTTCACTACTCTGGTTAGCCGAGCTGTTGTAGAGTGGAGGGCCCTACATTGCAAATGCCCTTGTGAATCCCAACACCACGCTCAGCCCCAGATCAGTGACACCGAGGCCTGAGCGAGGCTACTGCTTGGAAGACCATCGATCTTTTGTAGTGACTAGAGCTATTAATATTTGGATGAACAAGCTCTGTTCCTCATCACCGTGACCAGTGGGGCCTTGAAACTAAAGCCCTTATCCATGCCACTAAACTACAGTAGCAAATGGTTCCAGTTCTGAGGTTTAATGTTCCAGGGCCAGCAGTAGGCCGTTTTTTTTGTTTTCAACTCTTTTAGCATTCTGTTTCGCCTAAAGTAAAAAACGGTTTCAAGCAGTCTCACTCGACCAGTGCCTTCTCCTTGCCTCAGCTAACACCATATTAAAGATGTTGCAACCGAAGTTGATGCTACAAGGCTAGAGAATTTATTTCATATGGTGACAATTTTTTTTTAATCCATACTTTTATATAAAAGATTATTTGCTCACTTTTGGTTTACAACCCAATTTCAAAGCTAGTGAGGACCAGAGAGAGTTGTGCACTTGATTGAGACATCACCATAACATGACATTTTACAAAGAATATCAATATTCCTCCTTAAAGAGACACTGGCCATATTAGTTTAAGTGACTGGGTTTGCTGAGATTTCTTTAAGGTTGACTTAAATGTCAGATGCCATTAGCTCTGGAAGTTCAAAGAGTCTACCACTGTGAGCATCGTGTGCAGCAAAGGCTGAAAGGGTCACAGGTAAGCACAGCCAGGGTAAAATATTGCCTTGATACATTTGCTACACAGCTGAATACAGAGATTGAAGCTGAACTCTGCAGCTTCAGATATAGTATTTGAGTTAATGTCATATCAAGCACTACAGCAGATCTCTGAACTTGTACTTGCAGTTTCTGGCTTCCTATCTGAATCTATTCTATTCTCCTCTCCTAGATTCAGGGGGACGGGAGGGGGAAACATTTGCATTAAAAGTTCAAAACATATGTGTGTGTGTCTTTGAGAATAAGAAAAGTGAACTATCGATTAGCAATTGCCAAATGCAATAGAAATTTTATATGGGTTGAGAGAGACCCATACATAATTTATAACTGTGCCAAATATGAGTGACGGCAAACAGCAGGAGGTTTCAGCACAATATTGATTACTTTAAAAAACTGAGAAAGGCACCGTGCTGAGGTCTGGGAGGATAAAGAGGAAAGGGAACCAGCAGAGAAAACAGGAGCAAAGCCATTAAGGACGTTGTGCTACCAGACACTGCCAGACTAGGAAGTTGAAGAGACAGTCAGGTGGCAAGCACTGCTCTCTCCTTTCCAATCAATAACACCATGTCAAAACATAAAATGCATGCTTTTGCTCTTAAGCAAAATGTGTCTAAGATTTTTAAAAGCATTGATTCAAGATGGATCAATGAAAATCTAGGCATATTTTCCTGTGCAAAAAGGGGGTAATAACACTTTGTAGATAATCACACAACAGAAGAGACTTCCAATGCTGGTTTATAAATGTCCTGTTTATATTACAATCTTTTTGTCAGTAAAGGTTAAGAATAGTAGGTCAAGGAGTCTTGCATAGTTTCAGGGATGTAAGCGTGGGACCACATTATTTTATTAATTTTTTCAAAGATGAAGAAGGGTGGAATTACAGCCTGATGAGTAGCAGCTTTGTAATTCACTTCTGCCCAATACTGCCTCAGCTTCATGTCCAAAGACTTTAATAGCTTCTCCTCTGGACTTTTTAGCAGCTTAAGGACATGGGCTCAAGAACAGTACTCAGTTGGGACCCTGTGAATAGGCCATTTAGTTTTGTCCCTGCTTAGTTTCAATACCTGTGAAGTGTTGGGTTCCTTCAGTGAGAGTTTAGCTGTCTGGCCTTGCCTAAACAAACACTTAGTTCACAGGAAACGGGGGTGTAAATCTACCTTGCCCTAGCCCGCTGCATACTACATCTCAGGATGGACCCTGCTGTCGCACACTAAAAGTTCCCGAACATGCTTTGATCTATCCCACTGCCCTTAGAAGGAAGCCATCAGCATGTTCCTTATAGTCTTTCCTCAGGTTTCTCATTTAGCGCCTTCGCACTGCTGCCTGTTCTGAAGTAAGGCAACAACTTTATAAACAGTGTTTAGCCCAGGGGTCCCCTCTCTGAATCATCTGGAATGAAATTTGGCTTTTAGTTTATTAGCACACTGAAGTCAGACATTAAAAAGAGGCCAAAATCTACTAATTTGCTTGAACAAAACACTCACGAGAAACCCAGATTCAGGTCAGTGACTGAACAGCAATTCCCACCCTGGATTTTTAATAGATGGGCTCATTTTTAACCCAGGTTAAAAAAAAAAATAGGCCCCATTTTAATGCTATCCTTCTCCACAAAAGATACAGTGCCCAATTGGCAGAGGAAGGGGAGGGAGAGTAGTCCAATGCCTCCTTATGCAGCGGCATAAATTCAAATAGCTAAAATAATTTTAGAAACAACTTCAGCATAACATCAAAGTGCTTTTCCCCCCTATTCAAAGGTGCCATTATTCTATAACAATGTAATGTTTCACTGTCCTGAGCATTTACATGGCCCTGAAGTTCTAAAACAATGATGCAATAAACCTTTGCCATCAATAAAATATATTCCCTTTCGTGAACTCCTGCTGTTTCCCTCATCATTGGTAAAAACTGAAAAGCCTCCCAAAAATAATTATTTTGCTGCACACTGTTTTTCATTTTTGATAGAAATCTTAACAGCAGACTTCTCTGAATGCAAATCTAAGGAAAACCATGTCATTATTTCCACTGACCTGAGTAATTAGGTATAAACCAGAAACCCCTGCTTCCTGATTGGTGAAATGTACTGCATAAAGCTGACTCTTGTGAGGTTTTTCCCTCAAGCAGCCAAACAACACAGGCCACAGGGACATGAACAAGAGAAGAGCATTTATGAAAGGAAGCAGCACAGTCTAGTGGATTGAAGTCAGAGCTGAATTGTAATCCAGGCTTTGACATGGCAATTCAGGTGACCTTTCTGGGCTAGATTCACTCTTGCTGGTACGAGCTAGTGTGGTTTACAGCAGCTTGTCTCTGGCACCCCACAGGGTCAGGCTGGAAGAGAGCAAGTGGTCTTTTCATTGCATATTCTCAGGGTTTCCACTGAGTGGGAAGCAGCTTTACAACCCACTGGGAAGTTCATAGGACTCTGTACTGCGGAGGCAAAGCGTGCAACTCTAGCCACCCTATTCATTGGGGCGGTGTTAGACTCCTGCTGAATATGGGCCGAATCCAGCCTCTGGGACTCAGTTTCTCCATCTGCATAATGGGAATGCTACTTACCTATTTCCTTCACAGGGCTGTTGTGCGGACTAGTGAGACGGTATACATATAACGCTTTCAACACGCATGGCGCTCGTAATTCTCAGTTACTACGCAGGGATAGTATGGGCAGTGCCATCCCTTCAAGCCTCACCAGGAGGGCCATGGAGTGGCAGGGTTGCTCCATGCTCATTCACCACTTGGCCTAACACTGCCTACTGTGATGATCATAAACTGGTGCCAATTCTGATGGTGGCTGAACTGGTCTGAAAATACAAGCCATTTTTTCACCGCACACGATAAAGCAATTAGGTTGCACTGACTGAGCTAGAGTTCATTTGAAACCATGTGGTTGGAGGGGGAAAAGTACTGCATCCCGTTACTGTTACCCTGAGGGAGCCAGCCCTCTGCAATGTAACAAAGAATGGTCTTTAATGTCTCCGAGTTTTATGTTAATGAGTTTGAAAAAAACCACTTAAATGTGGATGCAAATGTTCATTTAAAGAAGATGATCAGAGACAACTGTATGGGGTGGTCGAGATTAGGCTCCCATGGCTTCCCATTTGCTGGGGGTGTGCCCTGATTTGAGGATTTAGTACATTGCTGCATTCATGACATTTCTTTGCAGTTTGGAGCCAGATTCTGTCCCTGATTGTGTTCCATTCACACTGTTTGGGCAGCACAAAAAGGACTAAAAGTTGTCCCACAGGAGTAGCTGGCAATTCCACTACACAAGGCAGATCCCCAGGGGTGAAAGCCAGTGTAGTAGGCTCTATGACATTCCCTTCTGGGCCCCAGGCAGGTGGATGACCAGAGGTAGTTGTACTCTGCCAATCCCGGTCCAACAAAGTAATCTTTAGGAAGCTGTTACTGCTGGTGTGCAGCCCTGGGATTGATGTAACTTGTGCTGGGGGGTGACCTGGCCCCAAGCTGCTTCCCACAACTAGGAGAGAGATGTTCATGATGTCCCCCTCTGTCCCCCTCAGGTTCCCCCAATGGGCCTCTAACATGGAGTCACTAGATTAGAAGTGCCAATGTGTAAAATACAAGGGGTGCAGTACTTTTCCATTCATTAATATTTATAGTTTGCTACCCGCACAGACCCAACATGGCTTTCTAAAGCAGTACTCAGCTGTATTGCATAGTGATTTACTATACATGTGCTGCAGTATAAGCAGTGACATAGACATTATACTGAACAGCTTTGCAAACTAGCACAGGAATTAAAAATAGAAACAAAAATATACGACACCGCAATCCAGAAGCGAGCCAGCCCACAAGTGTCCTAAAATACCTGTATCCCTCAGGGTGCCTCAGGCAGCCGCTCTAAAGCATCATCGTTCCTGGAATTACTGCTGTGGAAGGGAGAGGTCTGTGATTCTGGGAAGGATGGCAAAACCACGTCATCACCAGAGCAGGAGGCAGGTTGTACTGTGTGCAGCAAAATATCAACCCCTCCAACTGCAGCAAATTCTGAGAGCATTTGAATCTGTCTTGCCTTGGAGAAGATCTCTGATTAAAATAAATTCCAATCTTAGTTTAAAAGTTTCCCTGAAGTGTCAGAGTCAGATGTATACATACTGGGAAATATGGGGCCACTATAGGAACCTCAAAATACATCCCCACAGCAGAGTGAGGGGGAACCAAGTGATTGCACTGCAGATTAAAATAAAGAATTAACGTTCCTCGCAGGCTTCAGTGTCTATTCCAATGATGGACCAGATCCTCAGTTCTGACTGAGAAATGCTTGACCCTGCTCAGGAGGGGGTATGTACAGCACCTTTTTATTCCCCTAGGTGGGGGAATCCAGCCCAGCCTTTTGGTGCTATTTAGAGCAGCCTGGGGGCCATTTTAAATCATGCAGGTTTGATTATGGCCCCAAGAAGCAGTTTGAACATCCTGGCTATGCCCTCTTTTCCCCCAAGCAGTACTGGAGGGACAGGGTGGTACAGGCTCTTCTGATGGCTGTGGTAAGTGCTTCACAAGTCCCAACCTCCAAGAATTTACACCAGAAGTTTCAGTCAGTGCAGAGGAAGACACTGCACTTGCTTAAACACATAAGCTACGCCGAGCACATTACATCTGGGCTCAGCATGGTGCTGAACCTGCTGTTTGCTTCGGAGTGTAATTCAAGGTAATGGCTTTAATCTATAAAACCCTACATGGTCCCTCTTGGCTGTCTCAGAGGCCGATTTCTAAAGCTGAGATCTGCCCCCTCCTTGCTGTTGAGATCTGCTAAGGAGTTAGCAATTGAGAATCTCAACTCTGGCAGCAGGGTATTTTTGATGGAGGGAATGAAATCCCTTTGTGGGCCCGTCAGAGTCGCTGGCTGTTGACCTTTGAGTGACTCAGGCTTGCTCCTTCACACTGATGCACACCACAGACAGTGTGTGTGCTGGGAGGTGAAGAACCACTGCTTGGGCAGTAGTGTGGGGTGTGGGGTTGAGTTGCCTTTTCTTGTGGTTACCACAAACGAGTTTGTGGATTGCCTGTTAATACGCTATATGTATTTATAATTTAAATTATGTTTTTAAAGGCATACAGGCCCCCACTGGCTTGAACAGTGGGTCCATGCTAATACTCAGTAATACATCTGTGTTGTGATTGGGTAATTTGAAATGCTTTTTATTTTTCAGAATGCTTGTTTATCTAATTATACATAGTGCTTGGACAACTGCCATGCTAACAACTCAGACTCAAAACAAACCTGTGAGGTAGGTAAATATTCTTCTCTGTTTCACAGATGGGGAACAGAGGTAAAGTGACTTGATCAAGTCAACAGCATCACCACACGAGGGTAGGGCTCTGGACTGGAAGTTAGGAGATCTGGGTTTTACACTCAGCTTTCTCAAGTACCTGCTGGTATGACAGTGGGTGGGCAGTTCATCTCTGTGCCACTGCTTCTCCTCCCACCCTTGGTCTGTTTCCTCCATTTTGGAATACACTTGTCAGGGCAGGGATTCTCTTATTCGAAGTGCTCATGCAATGCCTACCACAACGGGGCCCCGAACCCAGTTACGGCTTGTAGGCACTATTGTAATACACACTGCCAGACTCTGGGATTGAATTTAAATGTTCCTGGCACCAGATCACGTCTCTTCTGCTCTGTAGAATTTTGTCAAAGACTAATGCTAGTGGGAAAGCTATTGAATACGCTGTTTATTCCTCAAATGAGAAACGGGAGTGTCACAAATGGAACACATTGCATTTAGCAATCTACTTGTCCTCTATCTTTTTAACAACGACTTAAGAAGATAGTTAATGTATCAGAACCAAACAGACATTCTACTTGTGTCTGTAATCAATTGTAAACAGATCTGACAATACTTTATATTACTATATTCTTGATTCTTTCTTTCCCTTCATGCTCTTTTGCACTTGGGATATCTGATTATTGTGGGTGGATTTAGCTATTCCCTCCCAATAGTACCTATCATAGGTTATACTGCTATGATTTTAGATCACTTCTAAAAGGGAGCCTTAGGGGGAAGAAAATCTATTCTGGAAATAGTATCACAGCAGTGTTGACCATAAGCATTCCCAGAATTATTCTGCTAGTTATTTAATTAGCTCAGCCAAAGGTTGCAGAGTGCACAGAAATCTATCAGGGGAGCTGCAGTAATATTTGGAGGTCATTTATTTTACTGCTTTGTCATTAAAATTTTATGTACTCTTGCAATTGATAGAAGCAATCTATAACATTTCTGAAAATATAGAAGGAAAAACAAAAAAGTAATATACATGAAATTAACCCCTATCTCTAATTCTCCGAGCATTGTTCATGTTCTGCAATAGCATCAGCTAACAGTATCCTAGGTCTGGTGTACAGACTACACCTCAATGAATCATGACAAAGTACTTAGATCTAGATATATTTCCTCTATTTATCCCAGTTGGAAAATCTAAATAGAGCTGTTTGAAAGACAGTGAATATATCGCTGTTTAATGTATGAAAGACACATTCTTTGTACTTCAAGAGTTTGTCTGACATGCATCTGGTCATTGAGACAAACGACTGAGGTGAACCAAGCGAATGCACGTGTGTGTTTGAAAGTGTGTTGCAGCCAACTTTAGCCTGAAGTCTCTGTCCCCCTGAACACCCACCAGCATGTATAGCCAGTCCTGGCACTTTGTCTAAAATATATAAGTTACTGTATTTTGATCGGAGATAGGACATGAGACAGGTACTATACCAACTATTCAGATATACAGCTGCTAATTTAGGGTCTGATCCAGGCAAAGACTCATGGACTTCAGGGGGACTTGGATCAGATCCACACATGGCTTGCTTGGAGGAACAATCTCAATAAAGAGAATGGAAGACATGAGACATCATCTTGTCCATCAGAACCACTTTATTTTCAGTTGGTTGACTGCAGTAGCCTTTGGAGATGTTAGCACACCATTCAGCTCCGTGGTATTTACATATTTGTGATTTTTCTTTTTAAAAAGTTAGTCAAGAGCAAAGAACACGTATAAGACAGTTAACAAGATGCACCAAACCCCAACAGAATGGACAAATAAGAATTCACTTTTTGGTTACAGTTGTTGCGTTAGCAGCAGAAGAAAGAATGGTCAGGTGATAGCCTGAGATATTGGCAACAAGGAGTCTGGTGGCACCTTAAAGACTAACAGATTTATTTGGGCATAAGCTTTCGTGGGTAAAAACCTCACTTCTTCAGATGCATAGAGTGAAAGTTACAGATGCAGGCATTATATACTGACACATGGAGAGCAGGGAGTTACTTCGCAAGTTGAGAACCAGTGTTGACAGGGCCAATTCAACCAGGGTGGATGTAGTCCACTCCCAATAAGAGATATTGGGTAACTGTATTACATTCCCTGCTCTGCCACAGACTTCCCATGTGACCTTGAGGAAGTCACTTAAGCCCAGATCCACTTACCTTTTTGTTTACTTCCACTGAAACCAACCTTTGTGAATCTGGGGCTTAGTCTCTCAGCCTCACTTCCCCACCTGTAAAATGAGGATAGTAGCATGTCCCTACCTCACAGGGGTTTTATGAAGATAACTACATTGAAGAATGTGACATGCTTAGATACAGCAGTAATGGGGGGGAGGGGATGTAAATAGTTATGATAGACAGCAGAACACATTCCAACAATTCTGTGGACACTACACAGTATCTATGCCGGTTTACACCAGTTGAGGATATGTCCCACAGTGTCTTTGTTAGTGCAATAACTCACATACTCTTTAGGAAACCTGACAATAGGTTTGGGGAATAAAGAGAACTCCTTTTTTGTACAGGCATTCCCCCACATAGCAAGTGCCTGTAAACCAGGTGAAAATAATTGACAGAAAATAGAAAGTTTAAAACTCAGAATGCCATTGCCCAAAAGATACAGCAAGAGGCCCTGGATACATTGATGGTAGTGCTCAAAGAAGGCAAAAATAGCTGTAGGAAAAAAAGGGACAGGACCACATTTAAGTTTAATTTTTCTTGTGTCTTCTTGCAATCTCGTAAGGTTCAGTCAGTTCACTGCAATATACCTTATTTGACCTGCAGGACTTGAGGCACTGCAATCATACAGTTTCTTGTTAAAAGTTTCCTGTGAATATAACTTACCTAACCATTCCCTTGATTTTAAGTACTAATATCCACTTCTTGCGATAAAGGAGATATTTACTAGTGAAGATGTTGGCATAAGAAAGAAACATATACAAGAAAAGAAACATCTTGCTTCCATGTACCTATGTGTTCTTGTATATGCACTCATTTATCTATTTCTAACCATTCAGAATTGTAAGTAAAAACTTCTGTCTTTGTCTAGTTAGAGGGACTGGTTTATCTCTGATCCTGACCCTTTAATTTGTCATTTAGCCAGAATCCGCTCAGTGAGAATGTTTCTGGCACTCCAAGGCTGCAGTTAACTTAATAAGGAATGTAAGCACAGTTAGATAAATTAATTTCAAGGTCAAGCACACTGACAATGGAAAATGGATGCAAGTGGCAGGTAATAGAAGAAAATTCTTGTGCATACTGATATACTGTTAAAGGCAGATGTTACTAGATAATTTAATCTGAAATGTAACTGATGTTTTGGGTTGACCTTTTCCATTAAAAGAACTGTAGTAGATGCAAAAAAAAAAAATCAAAGATTATTCAAAGAATTAAGATATGAAAAGCATGTTAGATCACTAAACTCCAATTAGTTAAATTAAATTGTATACCATTATCTACCTGTAGCTTTATTGTTAGCCAGCATTAGCACTCAGCTTGAGCAATAATAAAATTAGAGAATAACACTTTAATTGAATTGCACTTAAAAGGATCATGCTGACAAATGTGATTGTATCTGGCTGTAATGCACACCTTTTCCAACGATCATTAAATCCAATGAAATGAAAGTCACAGGATCTTGACAGCTTTTTGAAATAATCTGTGAGCCATGCTGCATTTAGGAATACCAAATCAATTTACAGAAGCCTCATTAGGGCTCTGCGGCTAAAGAATACTTAAAAATCAAAACAAATTACAACACGTTATGGATAACTAGCTAATCATATCTATACAACAAGGATGTATTGTGTTGCAACAATTCATTTCCTTTGCAAGAAGTGATTGCCATGGATAATTTTGGGATTGTTGTTCATAACTGTGGATCATCTAGCCCTAATGTCAAAGCTTTTCTATCAATGCTCATAATAAACATTTCCTATGCTATGTCTGTACTGTATCTGAGATATAATATTGGACTCTATGCATGCTTGTGTGTTTATTATGTGTGAGCTTCTTATTCTGTTTTCTGTGTCTTCCTCGAGTATACAGAAACAACGATGTGTGACTATGGGAACAAATTAGATATTACTAGATACCAATGTGAACATTTCTTGGCAATTTTTGTTTCCCCATGAGTAAGTACTTTGTTACCAGATTATTTTACAGCCAATAACTCACTCTCCCTCTCCCTTACCTTCTGTGGCTGTTTCCTTTTTATATGGCAGCTAATACAAAATAGTGTACCTTGATGTAATGCTTACACATAAGCAATTTGAGCTGGGTAATTTAGCAGATTAATGAGAGCAGAAAATAGGCATTTAAAACCAAGCCATATCTGTGGCACGCATTCTTGATCTACTTAGTCAACATGGGACTTGGCCAGTCACCTTTTCCAATATACTCTTTGCAATCACATGATAAATCATGCTTGCTCAATTTTTTCTTTTTAAAATGTTTCCCCTCAGCCTTACTCGATAAAATGCCCTGGGCATAAGATGGAGGACACAGAACCAGACACTGGCTCCTTTCCTCCAAGATGTGCACTATATTTAGTTACTTATTCTTGCTGTTGACTAACATTCCCTTAGCTTCAAGCCCATGGGAAACTGTCATGTTGTGACTGCCGGATCCCAACAAAACATAAAACTAGGTATAATGTTGAAGACCCGTTACACAGTGCCCTTCTCTTTCTCCCCGAAGCACCAATTAGCCTGGGCCACTAATAGACCAAAGAGGACAATCTGAAATGCAGTTGTGAAACAGCATAAAATACAACACCAATATGTTAAATACAATTTATAATGTAGTGGTTTAGCTATCTGAAGCAATATGGCTTTAATAAATACATGCTAGTTCCTCTGTTCTCCTGATGCATAAGGAACAGAGTGAGATTCAGGACAACATATGGATTTCTATATAGCGTGGAACATTGAAAAGATTTTTTTGAAAATGCTTGCTCTACATATACAGAGTGGCTGTTACATGAGAAACACATTGCTGGGCTTTGAGACAATACAGAGCCCAGAATCATTTGAGAAGGGGTGAGAAGAGTACACAATTCTCCTATTTATACTGGTTTCACACCATTTGAACGTACTATTTACTTATTTGTTTTGTGGTCATACCTCATCATGGGCCAGGAGCCCATTGTGCCAGGCACCGTATAGACACAGAACGAAAAGATGGACTCCTGCCACAAAGAGCTTACAGTCTAAGTATTTTGGTGTCCGTGGAATTATTCCCAATTTGTAAGTATGAGGAAAATTGGGCCCACAGGATATAGTCCAAGAAATTAGTGCCCTTTACTTATCATGTATGTTAAAATATTAATTGATAACTCCTTTGCATAGATATGCTTGCTGTATTCTATTTCCTTTTTAAAGGATCACTACCCCCTTATCAGATTTTACAAGCCAAGGTGTAATTGTAATATGCTGGGACAGATTCACCATGTTGTCCCCCCAGTTTTATGGTGGTTTAACCCCCTTTATTTAAGGGGGGTTACACAGAAATAAACTGCAGCAATGCAGTGGTGAATCAAGTCCAAAGCATTCACTTGGCAGCTGGCTGTCTATGGAAGTCATATCCTCGAGCCTGCAGACACTTGTGACCAAGTGTAGCGTTAACTACTGTAACTAATCTCACTGATTCGGGCTTTCATGGGACTACAGGTAAATAAACTGGCCTGGCCCTCTAGGGTGCTTACCCTGGCGAGCCACGTGCCAAACGTTGCCAACCCCTGCTCTGTATAGTCACTTAAATAGTCAGTAGTTGCCAAACCCAGATGTTCAAAGGCAGGAGGCAAACCCTTAAAACTCAGGAGACTTAAAAATGCATTTTGATTTTTCTTTGCATTGTTTTTTAAGCACTCAGGTCACATATTGAAGGTTGTCTTTGCAGCCATGAGGTCTAGAAATCTACTTTCCTTTTAAATGAAAAATGAGATTCTCAAATAATCACACGACTCTAGGAGCTGGGTCTTTAAGGACACCTAATATCATAATACTCAGTAACAACTGCAAGAGTTGGCAACATTGAATATACTTGAAATACAGTCTACAGCCAAATCCTGTGCATGACTCTTACTGATTTCAATAGGGAGCATGGATGTGTGGCTAAGGCAAAAAAATCAGACCAAGAAAAGTCATGCCTACCAGTAATAAAATTCATGTGCATTCTTTATATTTCATTTCTTTCTTGGGATTTGTTTAGGCTAGAGCAATTTTCAGTGCTAAGTGCCATTTTAACCTCCTTCTGGACTTGTAATATACTGCAGCCATGCAGTGAATTGCTCCAAACCGTTTATAAGCATGCAATAAATCATATTACGGCTATGTCTACACTACCACATATGTCACTTGGCGGTATGAATAAGCCAACCCCGAGTGACATGATTTATACCAACCTAAACGGTAATTTATACCAACCTAAACGGTGGACAGTGCTATGTTGGTGGGAAAGATTCTCCTGCCACTGCTCATTGTGGGTCGATTAATTAAGTGTGCAAGAGTGCTCTCTCCTGTTGGCTGAAAGCAGCTACACTGCACCGCCGTAAGCTCTCTAGAACAGTCATAGCCAAGAAAAACCTCAGTATTTCAGGGATGAATATAATTTCAGTGTGAACCGCTTCAGTGCCAATGTGGATGCAGACTAGCTGAAATGGTTCAATTAGTCCTCCTGCTACTGTCCCACAAATTAACCAGCAGCCTTGTAAGATTTTCCAGAAAACACTGCTTCTGGAAATTGAGTCATGAATTGTAGAATAGGTACCCAGGGGACATTGCAACTGAATTGATTTAGGACAGCCATAGGGTAAACAGTGGTTACATTAGATCCAATCAGGAGAGGGGAGGTCTCTCTCACCACACCAGCCAAGGCCACTGGGGGCTGCAGAAAGGGCGGCCAGCACATTCCTCGGCCCGCACCACTTCCCGCAGCCCCCATTGGCCTGGAGCAGCGAACCACGGCCAGTGGGAGCCGCGATTGGGCGAACCTGTGTACGCGGCAGGTAAACAAACCAGCCCGGACCACCAGGGGCTTTCCCTCCACAAGCGGCGGCCCGACTTTGAGAAGCACTGGTCTAGATAATACTTAGTCCTGCCTTGAGTGCAGGGAACTAGATTAGAAGACCTCTCGAGGTCCAGTCCTACACTTCTAGGAAAATTTGAAAACCAAAATAATTTCAAAAAACTGTTCTTCCTGGCTTCCCCCCTCCTTTCCTTTTTTGCCACTGAGTGCAATAGAACACGTACACAAAAATTATCCCCCCCTCCCCTTTTCCACTCTAACTTTTCAAAATGTTCACCACTTAGGAAAAGTTTCATTTTGCCAATCTGGAGAATTGTTCTGTTTCTAAGACAATTGTAAACATCAAAATTCTGAATTTTGTCCACAACAAGTTTCCATTTTTCAATCTGCTCCATAGAATAGCCATTGGAAAATATGGCTATTCAACATTACTCTGAAGGTCTTCTTTCATATAATGATGCAGGAATAATGCTAGCAAGAGATTTCTGATTATCAATTTACAACTCACATGTGAATCCAAATCACATTGAGGACCAGATCCTGCATCTTGTTCATGAATTTATCTAGTTCATGGAGGTTAAGTCCCTTAATGGCTATTAGCCAGGATGGGTAAGAAACGGTGTCCCTAGCCTCTGTTTGTCAGAGGGTGGAGATGGATGGCAGGAGAGAGATCACTTGATCATTACTTGTTAGGGTCACTCCCTCTGGGGCACCTGGCATTGGCCACTGTCGGTCGACAGGATACTGGGCTGGATGGACCTTTGGTCTGACCCAGTAAGGCCATTCTTATGTTCTTATCCACCAAATCAATTCCAGTCTGATCATTCAATGAAACCAGGAACAGATCTCTCATTTGTTAAGCAGTAACTTCTGTTCTAGCAGCTATTTATTCATTATATAAGTACAGTCTGGGTGAGACCGATAAATGACCACTAACTACCTCACTTTGTTTCAAAAGGGAAAGAAATCAGATGGACTGCTTAATGACTTCAGGATCTGGAGTGTTGCTAAACTTACCTTTACAAGTTATAGGGAGATGCCTGATAGTTATAATATTGATATAGAAAAGTGGTTATCACTGTGATATAGATGCAGTGTTTCAGGAAGCAGACAAGTTAATTATAGTATATATTTTGGAGTTATGAAAGAACCACATGTAAAATTGATTGATGAATATTTAATGCAGTTTAATGCAAGTGGGGTGGGAGGAAGGCGGGGTGTAAATGAAACAAGAAAACCAGTCAGGAATGCAGGTAGCCAGTACTTCATTTCATTTCCACCACAGACATGGGGCCTGAAGACTTCTGACTGGTGACAGAGCAAATATACATTCAGCCAGCTTAAGTAGTGGGGTCTCTTTAAGAGGAGGTAAGAAATGGAGCGATTGCTGGCTGTGGATGTCAGAAGACCTGCTTAAAACACAGGGAAGTAAGTGGCCTGAAATAACTAGATCATCTATACTTTAATTAGTCAATAAAAATCTAGATCCAGAAGTGTCTCTACCTGTCTGGGTAGCCGATGAAATGTACTGAGTGAGGCTGAAGGAATCCAATAAAGCCACAAAATTACTGGTGAAAGGGGCATAACTCACAGAGACATGAATGCTGAAGTCAATGAGTATGAGAAGCCTCCAGGGGCTCAAATAGGCTGTAAAGAGGAGATTAGTAAAGTCAGTAAAAGAAGGGGGGAAAAAACATGATCTGTAGAGGACAGCAAAGCATTACTGCTGTGACAATGTAAAGGAGGGTCACAGAGCGAGTGTCTGAATGAAGGGTAATAACCATGATGCCCCATAAGATCTCCAGGGAGAAAAGCGGTTATATTTGGGTGGCAATTAGGATAGAGTGATATGGGAGGAAAAAGCGGATATCTCCAGCTCGCTGGTAAGCTTTAACTGCTGATTTGGGTCACAGTCAACATAGGCCGATTGTAATACTGCTCCTTCCCTACTAAAGATAGCCAGTCTCCCGGCTCGGATTCAGATTCTTTCCACTGCTCAGCTAGTAAGACTGAAGCAGATAGCATCAGCAGCCAATGTGGAGTTCAGTGATCATAGGGCTTGCAAGAGCTCTGCTTTATTCCATGTCTGGCTCCAACTAGCTGAGCATGACAATAGCAAGGGCTTCACAGCACCCGGTCCACATTCTTTCTGGGAAGCTCAGCCCTTCAAGGAACAGTTCCCAATACCACAACCAAATTCCACTCACCTTCTTCTGGCAAGTAGCCTGATTGAAGGTTGTCTGTAAGCAGGATTTGGGCCCAGAAATTCAAACAGAACAATGTTTTAGGACACAGAGGAGTTTTGCACTTTCTGCTGATGATCCATAGGGCCCAAGGGTGAATTGGGAAAATAGTTGATGGGCCCATTTTATGTTGCTGTAACAGAGACACTGATTGAGAAAACCCCATGGAGAAGCATGAAATCTACGGTTCTGACCCTGCAAGCTGCTCTGTGAAGGCACGGGGGTCCTCCCACATGGAGCTGCTTGTTGGATCAGGACCTAATACAGCAAAAGCAGTTGCAAAGCTGGACAGTTCAAGAGGAAGGTAAATGAATGGCTCCAGTGTCAAAGTGAGTCAGTGACAGGAAACTGAAAGAAAAGGTGGATTCATAAAAAAAAAAGACAATTCAGCAAAAACCATGTAAATGGTCTCAGCTGCAACAACTAACACATGCCGCCAGTTCACAGCTGGATTCTGGGAGCCTTTTGCAGTGCACAATAACAACTTTATCAGGGGGTAGCCGTGTTAGTCTGTATCTACAAAAACAACAAGGAGTCTGGTGGCACCTTAAAGACTAACAGATTTATTTGGGCATAAGCTTTCGTGGGTAAAAACCTCACTTCTTCGGATGCATAGAGTGAAAGGCCTTGGCTACAATCGTGGATTCACATGAGTGTAGTCACGCCACCAGCGCTGCGAGAGAGCTCTCCATCTCTCCGAGGGGAATAGCGTGCAGCGCTGCGAGCGAGCGTGCAACGCTGCAGGCGCTGATTACACTGGCGCTTTACAGCGCTGCACTCGCTGCGCTCGGGGGGGGGGTGTTTTTTCACACCCCTGAGCACAGCAAGTGCAGCGCTGTGAATTGCCAGCGTAATCAAGGCCAAAGTTACAGATGCAGGCATTATATATATCTATGGAGAACAGGGAGTTACTTCGCAAGTGGAGAACCAGTGTTGACAGGGCCAATTCAATCGGGGTGGATGTGGTCCACTCCCAATAATAGATGAGGAGGTGTCAATTCCAGGAGAGGAAAAGCTGCTTCTGTAATGAGCCAGCCACTCCCAGTCCCTATTCAAGCCCAGATTCATGGTGTTAAATTTGCAAATGAATTTTAGTTCTGCTGTTTCTCTTTGAAGTCTGTTTTTGAAGTTTTTTTGTTCAATGACATAACAACTTTATTGAACATTGATTTATGAACAATGCTGCATATTCTTATGTGCCAGTAGCTGGTGCTCTTCAGTGCAACTAAATACCTACGTATCCACAGAGAGACAGGTAGGGTTGTCAGCTTTGGTTGGATGAATTCCTGGAGATTTCATCACATGACATAAGCTTTAATTAAAGATTAATTTTTAATTCCTGGAGACTCTAGAACAATCCTGGAGAGCTGGCAACCTTAGACACAGGGAGGGTTAGGTCATATATTTTAATGGACCCACTTCTGTTGGTGGAAGAGAGATATTGAATGGAAATGAAGCTCATCTCTTTCACCAACAGAAGTAGGTCCAATAAAATAATATTTTTTCGCTCCCCTTGTCTCTCTAATACCCTTGGACCAACACAGATACAATAAAACTAGTTATACACAGACAGAACTCTCTTTTACATAGTGCTCCCTAGTATTACACCCGTTTTCTGAGCCAAGGTAACTTTATTTAACTGATATAACTAATATTGTATTCTCTTGGAAATACATGAAGAAGTTAAGTAGTTCTGATCAACACAAATCAGTGTGGAGATTAATCAATACTTTTTATTGAGTGTAAACCCTGGGGTTCAATCATGATCCCATCGCACTTGTTACAAGGGAAAGGGGGTGAAAACCAGTACTCTGTCCAAATTCAACTGTGGCGTCTTGCATTCAGCAGTAGAGACATTTAGGAGGGTGAGAATGCCATGATGGCTTAAAGTTCACCTCTGCATTCTTCTGCTCCTGCTACAGCTCTGTGCAGGCCCATTCCTTGCATAACAGTTCCCTGCACCAGCTCTAAGTGTTAGTAGGATCACATGTATCCTGCCTGGGCTGGCTCCACCAGCTTTATGGCTAGATTCTGCACAAGTATCTGCATATTATTTTTCTTTAAATGAAAATTTAGATTCTACAGAATCTGAATGTTCCACAAAAATACATCAAGCAGGCTGGATGTGGCCCAAGTCTAGGTGTCTGATACCACTGCTTTGCATGCTACCCAGCTCACAGTCAGACCTGCCATGTGTTCCACAACCCACACAATGGTTGTTGAGAGACAAAGGGAGAGGAGCTCCCACATTATGGTTAGTAGACGATGGCTAATGCATCATTAGTTCCAGACTCTCCAAATGATTGGTAGACTGCCGGGCCGCCCAGAGGATTCAGGGGGGCTGGGGCAAAGCAATTTCGGGGGCCCCTTCCCTAAAAATAAGTTGCAATACTATAGAATACTATATTCTTGTGGGGGCTCCTGTGAGGCCCGGGGCCTGGAGCAAATTGCCCCACTTGCCCACCCCCTCTGGGCGGCCCTGGTAGACTGTGAGCCAGGAGACCGTGAGTTCTAGACTTGCCCACTTCCACAGACCGCTGCTAATACTTCTGTAGCTCATAACCTCAGCTTTATATCCAAACCTAGAAATAAAGCTCAGGTCCATAATACGATAGACTCAAGCATCATCCCCTTAGCTACTCCTTCAGATCAAGTGGTAGAACTCGTGCTATAGATCTGAAAGTCCAGTGTTCAAACCCTGCTGGTGGTGACCTATGCAGGAAAAAACTGTACATAATCAGGTAGTTATGCAAGATAGTCCACATAAGATATCACAAGTACCTGCAGCTATAGATCATGCTGTAGCAAACCTTTTCGACAAACAGCAATTTACTAATTAGATTTAAAGGGCCAAACCCACAAAATTCTATACTAGAACACTGAGCTATTTACTTGTAAACAGTTAAAAGCACCCCCTGAGCATTCACTTCCTTCAACATAAATTTAGTCTCCTGGGTTAGTTTTGTCTGTCAATATAATCCAATGTATGGATACGTTAATGAAAGTTGCTTGAAACTCACAGTTTAACGTTCCTGTACATTTTATCCAAAGATAGTCCTGAATCAAAGTCTTTGAACTTTGGGAGGTCTGGATTGGGACCCCAATTTGGTCTTCTCTAGTTCTGCCAACTTAAAGTTAACAATTTGTTTCCTAGGGTTAATGGGGGAAGGGGCTCACCCTTGTGGTTCAGGGTCAATTCATCCCATACTCCATCCAGAACTCCCTGAAACTCCTCTCTCAAGTAGGCCATAGTTCCCCTCTTTCCCACTGGAAATTTCATATGGGTGGCAGAGATGGGTGCCCAGAGTTTACAACTTCATCTCCAACTTCAGTCATGACCTCCCATACCCCTTAAGCAATGACACTGCAGTTTCAAGTGGAACTTTGAGTAAAGCATCATTTGGCTCACTGATTAACAATCTGAGGAGTCCCATGTTTCAGGGACAGTAAGTATGCTAGGAATTTATAGCTCATTGATAGTACACTCAAACCAAACAGTATTCAAGATTTAGTGCTAACAGCTTCATAACTTTTCCTTTATTTCTTAAAGCACAAATCAAGTTTTCCCTACATGGCCTCTGAAGCAGTTTTTTCCATATCTGCTACCTACAACTTCTTACCCAACAGATTTCAGGCTAGATTTTCTGCTGCACCCAGAACTCTATCTGCCTCCACAGTGTGTTTTAAAAAAGCAAACACACATTAAATGGAAGTGTGCCAAATTTGCATGCCAAGGACCTGACCCTCCACCCAGTGAAGTCTAAGGGATGTGTGCCTCTGACTTGAATGGTTGAAGGATTTGATCCCTATGTGCCTCACTATTAATACAGTATCTTAAGTCTGAATCTTGAAGTCTTTTTTATTTGTACTCAAGCAAAATTTTCATTGATGTCTATGCAGGTGATCAGCATAATTAAGGACTTGAGGATTTAGTTTTTATTTTTATGTAATTACTGTACTCTGCCACCATCATTTTTCCTTTTCTAACATGCACCTGACTACAAGATATGAAATTCCTCATCTGCTAAGTAGAGCCTAACAGACTGCACTGTGTGTATTTGCTTGATGCAGAATGATTTTGAAATGTAGATTCTTTGTTCGGTCATTGAAACACTACCACTGTCACATGGTGCAGACGCCTCTTGTCTTTACAAAGCTAATTTATTACAGGGAGAGGTTTAAAAAGGCTTTGTGTGTGTTTAGATTATTTTCTAGCTTTCTACAGAAAGGGCCAGATTTTTGGATGGTGTAAATCAGCAGAGCTCCATTGACTTCAACGTTTAAAATATTAGCAGCGTGTGCAAAATCCAAACATATATGAGGTTTAAATGGCTCCCTTATGTGGAGGATACCTATGCAACTAACAGACACAGGCCACACAGCTTGAGCTCCATGGTTTGGTTGACACTCGGTTGTTGTACCGGTATAATTATGTCAGTTACGGGTGTGATTTTTTTTTGAATCCCGATAGGTATACTGGTACAACCTCTTCCCTTACGGGAATAAGTTATATTGGTCTAAGAAGGTTTATAGTAGTATAACTGTGTCCACTAACTATGCGGGTATCGTTATGGTGGTATAACTTTTGTGTTTCGACATTATGAGCTAGGGGTGGGATTCCCCTGGATGCGGACACACACTCACACTGCGCACTCCAGCGGATCGAACTCTCTTTCAAGTGTGTATTAAATGGTTCAATGCCACTAAGGGAGTCCAACTGTGATTTGCTCCTTGAGGCTAAGGAATAAGTCCCACTACTCAATAGCAATGCAGATGCTATAATAGCACTCAACATCATACGAACTTGCAGATTAGAGGACATTAGAGTGTTCTTTTCCAATTATAGGAGCCACTGGGAATTATAGGAACAAGTTATACGAAGTACATTATTGATCTCAGCTTTGCTCCTAATACATAGTAAGTGCCATAACTGAAGTTAAAACTTCCAAAATTGAAGGTAAGTTTGAGACCAGGGTTGGGCAGGCCACTTTGGGGAAAACCAGAACTCCAACAAACCTTCCTTCATTAGTTTGAAATGAGCTCAATCCAATTTTTTTATATGGTTCGGAAACATAATTGATCAGCAGACTCTGTACCTCTATAGTGTCTCCACTAGGGAATTTCAGAGCGCTCTGCAAACATTCACGAATTACACCTTACATCTGCCGTGCGAGGCAGGTAAATATTGTTATCCCACTTTGAAAAAAAAAAAAGTGAGACAGAAGGAGAAACAGAAGTATGGTGAAATCTAGTGATTTGCCTAAGTAACATAGAAAATCTGTGCAAAAGTCAGGAAAAAGAACCCAAATCTCTTGACACGGGCTGGTGTGTTAGCCACAGGACCATCCTTCTCCGTTGTCATATTAGGCTGCAGTTCTTTTCCAATTGTCATCATAGATAGATGTGTCAAAATACCAGGAGCAAATGTTTTGAACTGAAACTGAATGTTTTGGTTTTTCTTGCTTCAATGAAACACCAAAAGTCTTTTGTTCAGGTCAAACAAATCAACATTTTCAAAACAAAATGCTGATACAAACAGTTTGGACTTCTTTATATGGCCAAAACTATTCACCCCATTCAACCTGAATTCACAAACAGTTTCAGTTTCCCCAAAACGGCATTTTTTGGTGAATTTTTTAATTGGCAAAAACATTTCACCCAGCTCTACTCAGGAGCTAGATTTTGGTTTCTTTTTGTCTACTACAAAATGATGATTTGTGAATGGTTGGGTTGGGAACACTGTTAAAGGAGCAAGGTGCCTCTCCTACTGACACCCCTGTGCAAAGCTTGGACACAGCTGTTGTAGATGTCCTGTCCCTACTCCACACCAGCCAGCAGAACAGGCCTTCCATAGAGTAGAGAGTCCTGCAGCAAGCTTATACCCATGAAAGCTTATGCCCAAATAAATCTGTTAGTCTTTAAGGTGCCACCGGATTCCTTGTTGTTTTTGTGGATACAGACTAACACAGCTGCCCCCTGATACTTGCTTTCTTGGAGGCATTGCCAAACAATATTATTTCCTTTATAACATTTTCAGGAGCCTTATTTTTATTAAATAGATCACAAGGATCTATGTCATATAGATCAACTGCCTCCTGCAGACTGAATGCCCCATATTTTCCATTACACATGAGTGAAATTCGTTTCTGTGCAGAAGGTTTATGCACTGAAGTCCTTTAAGACTTGACCCAGAAAGGGCCTCCAGGTGGTTAGGCATCTGCACAGAAAGAATCAAGCAGGTTGCATGACTGGAGCCTAAATCTTTAACTTAAGGCTTAAGTAGTGTAGGCCAGCTATTGACCCCCTCCTACAGAAGGGTGAATTTCACCACATATAATCAACATGTGATCAGTATAGCCAACCCCAAGCATTCAAAAATCATGAATCAAAGCACAAAAATAATCATGATTAGCTTAAAAGTGACAGCTGAGATTCACCTAGCGACTGGACCCCAGAAGCTGGAGTTTTCTGGAAAGAGCCAAATTCTGCAAGACTCTTAATAAAGCCATGAGAGTTGGCAACACTACATTAGATACAGATTTCCAGCAATACATTAAGAAGGGTGAGTTCTTAATCAAACTTATTACCATATGAAACTATTCCCCCTGAAAATTAAAAGTTGTTCCCTACAACGTATATGGCATGTACCTGCACCCGTGGTTACTGTTAATCAGTATATTTGTATCATTGTGTATACAAACTCCATAAGCAGCCCAGTGCAGATCTTTGGGAAAACAGAGCACCATGATAGCATTGTTGGCTGATTGTCTGTGGGATACTTTTAGACAACTGTTTCAATCACGGATGTTAAATACTGCTTCAAAGCATAATGATATCCAACTGTGAGATAGCTGAGTCAGGTGTATTTAGTAAAGTGCAGAGCACCAAATGCCAACACTAATTACAGCACAGTTGCACTAAGATTAGTGTTGTATCTGACATATTGAAAAATGTTTTTAAGAAGCCATTGGATGACTAAAAGAGTTGGACGAAGCAAGATAACCTGCAGGTAAAAGGACATTGTATAGAGTCCAACTTGAAATAAGCAAGCAGTAGAGGCTGAGGGGTAAGGGGTGCTTTGGAGGATTTGCTTCTCCAATTTTAGGGATCAGCACTGAGATCACCTGGAGCTCTGATTAAACAGCTGAAAAGTTTCATCACTCCCAGGTGTTTTATTGCCACCTGTCACCAGTTGATTATTTCATGCTTGTTTACCCAATCTAATGCTGAGATGCAGTAACTCCCTGCTATCTCTGTGAGATGTTCAATATGTTCAAACAGCTCCTATAGCATCTGAGCCTGGGATCCAGATCCATATCTCAACTTCACAGCTGGCTCAAGATGAAACTCTGTTGGAGGGCCCCTGAAATGAGAGTCTCTTAATTACAATATTGTCATCCAGAGCCAAATATCCAAGGGTGGAGCAATGGCTTTGCCTGCCAAATGCATCCACACCCAGTGACAGAACATGTGACACTGTCCTCAGCTGACCCATAGAATCATAGAATATCAGGGTTGGAAGGGACCTCAGGAGGTCATCTAGTCCAACCCCCTGCTCAAAGCAGCACCAATCCCCAACTAAATCATCCCAGCCAGGGCTCTGTCAAGCCTGACCTTAAAAACCTCTAAGGAAGGAGATTCCACCACCTCCCTAGATAACCCATGAAGTAGTTAAGGTCCTTTCGTGACCTGAGAGGAAAGCCCAGCCTGTAGGAGCTGCCTGAGGCATCAAGCCTGGGAACAGGTACTTGAAGGGTGGAGCTGGCAGCAGTGCCTCAGGAGGGTGAAGATGAGGAAAGGATCCTGGGGAGGGGTTGAATTTCTTTTAAAGTGCAGAGGAGAGGACTGGAGTTGAAGCGCTCTCCCTCTCTTCTCCAGCCCTGGATGCAGGAAGGAGTTTGTCTGCATGGCCATGCTTCTTGGCCTCCTGGCCTCATCAAGGAAACATGCATGGGAGGAGGGCTGTGGGACAGGCAGATAAGGGCCTCAAGCTGACTCAAACAAGGGCTCTCTACTTTGATGTTCCTTTTCCCTGACCATATGTCTTAGAGCTGACACCAGGCTGTACCTGCCAACATACCAGGCCCTCATACAGCTGCAGCAGGGTGAGGAGAAAGCAAAGTGACCTTCTCACTGCCTTTACACCACCTCCTGACAGGCACTCAGGGCTAGATTTTGACAAAGAGCTCAGGCCCCATATAGACAATATAATGTGACCCCAGTTGAAGAGAGAAGTTAAGCACAAGCTTACTTGCCATGTGTGTCATCATAGGATTGGTTGGGTGCTGAGCATTTTTGAAAATCTGCCTCTATTGGTGGGTGCTGAGAACTTGAAAATCTGCTGTTGAGCTCTTTTGAGCATATGGCCTTGTGTGTTGCTTGGCTACATCAAGGCTATGGTCTATTGTGTTTGAGGTTCAGTGCAGAATTATTATTATTTTTTACAATGGAAAGGATACTTCTTGTATTATACATTTTGGATAAATATGCCTCCATTGGACATGAATTATTGTAACCAAGATGGACCAAAAGTATCAATCCTTCTCCATGTGGGATGTTAAACTTGCTGGTTTTTTTCCTTCTAAGCCATGAACAACATAGTTGTTACTCTGGAACAACATAGTGTTTGTTTCAACCTGATTAACTATTGAAATGTTAATCTTGCTCAACAAGCTTTTTGCAAAGTGCACGTGATGATATTCTGGACATCAGTCATGTCATGATATATACACACAAAACCTAAAACTTTCCAGTTTCTTTCACTCTCACTGCCTCCTTGAATCACCTTCCTCATCAACAATATTAGGAGAAGCTAGCCATGAAGGAACACAAGGCAGGAAATGTGCTACATTAAAGTGTCCCAGCATTAAAAACAAGGTTCAGCATCACTGCTCCTTCCCATACAGCACTATCCCATTAGTAATACGTTCATTTGATTAGACTGATCCGCTGGCCCCTATTTCCTATTACTTAACCCCCAAACCATTATGTCCTATCGAAAATAATTGGTAATGACAGTTTCAGGTTTAATATTTAATACAGTGGTTAAATGCACTTGTACTATTTGTGGGTATAGTTTCCATTGACTAATAAGAGAAGTGGGTTGAAATGCATTTCAGCAACTGTTATGCTATCTGAAAGCTAAGTACCATGTTAGTCATAATAGCCTTAAACACCTTCAGAAAAATGCCCCCTAGAGCCAATTTGATATTACATTGATTTGTTTACTTATTGCAGGTCCCTCTTTTTAGTAGCTTTGGAAAATGCTGTAAGGCAGATGGAATAAGAGACAAATACGTCCTTAAAGGTCAGCCCAGCATTTGAAATCAATCCTTTTCCATGATACTTTTGTATAAATGTTCTTGTGCACAGGGGAAACTTTCAAACATGTTGCTTTCCTTTCCGTGTGGCAATGGAAAAGGAGCCTTGTGGAAGCAGCACTAAAGTGAGTGTGCTGAGTGTGACCAGGAAACCCCTCTTGGGCTCACCCGTCAGGAAGAATTTGGGGCCAAGTTTTCTGCTCAGGTAAGTTACTGCACCACAAGTGGCTTCAACAGTTTGGCTTGTTTACACCAGCTGAGAATTTGGTCCTCTGTTTTTAAACTGATCACCTCCGCATATAGTGCTAGTTTTCCAGGTGTTTTTTCCATTAACGTTCCCAGTTCTGGATAATTATTGTTTATTACTTAGCTTATGTTGGCACCTACAGGGTCCAATTAAGATTGGAGCCCTCGTTGTTGCTGGGTATTGGACATGCATGTTATCAGAGACAGCTCAAAGAGTGGGAGGGGAAACGAAGGCAGAGAGAAGTGACTTGCCCGGGGTCACACAGCAGGTGAGTGGCAGAGCAGGGAAAAGAACCCAGCTCTCCTGACTCCCAGTCCAGTGCCCTCAATCACTAGAAATCTGCCTCTCCTAAATAGACATGGTACATGTTCCACCTATCAGAACATAAGAGCCTGCTCCTGCAACCCCTTGCTCATGTGAATAATGCTTACTCACAAGTAACCTCATTAATGTGAACAAGGACTACTTGAATGAGTCAAGTTGTTCAAGACTGGTTCCTAAACATTAGGCTGAATAAGAAATGCACTGCAAGTGCCTGATACCATGAAGTGCAGAATGCCCTTTACTTCCATTGAAGTCTGTATGACACACAGCATCAGGCCTTGAATTCTTCTGCACACCACCATTATCTTCAGACCCCCAAAATTGCAAACCCTTAGTCACTCTGAAATTAATAGGATTATGTGACTAAAGCCCTGGATGTGTGCAGTCATGCACAGGAGTGGCTGCTAACTCCATCATTCACACTTCTACTGAACCTCTCACCAATAGGAAACAACTCACTACTTTAAATACAACGGTCTCTTATATATCCCTCTGCTGTCAAACACTGGAATGAATGTCCTAAAACAGCTGGTGAACTGAGGGCATCTTCCTGAGTCCCAAGTTTAGGAGGGGGAAGAGCTTTTATAACAGGGAAACCTCTGAAGTCGTACATAGTAGCGGCAAAGTCAATTTACCAAAAAGGGAAAATAGATTGTTGGGTGGATCCAACGTCCAAAATGGACTCAGCCTTGTTTTGAACTTATTTATTTAGAGGCACAGCTGAGAAGCACAACTTACATGTTTCCTTTTATAAATGCCAGCATATAAACCCGAATTTAGAACTTGAGAAGTGCCACTGGAAATAGAAGGGCTCTAATTTTAGCTGGAGAATAGGTGCAACATGGGCGGCGATAGGGAAAACGTCCACTAATCTGCCACAAACCGAGCTTGGGGGGACCTGTAGGAGAGAGGGGTTAGTTCTCCTCCATGCTCCTTCAGGGCCTGATTTACACCAGTCACTTATACTACTGTGAAGTGGAAGTAAAACCCTACAAAATCAGCATTCTCCACTCACCAGTGGTAGCATTTTCTAGTGGTTTTGCACAGGTATTTGACAATGGAGAATCAATCTTTGCTCCCTCTCCAGAAATTACCAAGCAGGGAGAAGAGAACTTAAATAATGTATTACTGTTAAACATGCAAGGTTAGGTCAAGGAGGTTTAATCTGCCTGTTCCTAAAATGAGTGCTTTAATATAGGGCCAGACTGTGGAAGGGAAGGAAATGGTGTGAGACACCTTTCCCAACACTTGTACACTTGTATACAGGGACAAGCCACAATTGCCATTCCCGAGCAATGTAGCAAAGCAGGACTGCTTCTTGCAAATGCTCTCAGGTGTCAGCCACTCCAAATAGGCAGGTTCATGGAACCATTCTACCTCCTTCCATGCTAGCTTTGCACTGGAACCAAGGGGTAGTGTAACACTGACAGACCCCCGTCGGCAGGCAGGATTGAACCTGGGGTCTCTGGAGCTTAGTGCATGAGCCTCTACTGCATGAGCTAAAAGCCAACTGTCTGTTAGCTAAAGCTGTAGAGCAAATTTATCAATCTCAATCTCTCTCTCTCTCTGTCACTAGATGGGACAGAACACCACACCCAGAAGGTGTGTGGGTTACAGTAGCACCTGGCCCATTTCCCCATATGTGCTGCAGAGCTTCAGAAGGCCATGTACAATTCCTCACTACTCCCAAAGGCAGGGCATAACTAAGAGTGACAACAAAACCCACAGGTAAATCGATGCTATGACAGAGATCCAGTCAGGAATGAAAATCTTTAGTAAGTATCAATTTTGAAATCCTCCATTTTAGATCTCTTACCTATTCACAAAGGGTGAAATTCAGCCTGTGCACTACTTAAACCCAGTTTAAGCCCTCAAAATAGGTTTTAAGTGGGACATAAGTGGTGCAGAGGCCTTTATGCTGACCCTCAGCACAGGGGTTAATTTCACCCCAAGAGCTTTTCCAAGAGATAAGGAAACAAGCTTTCATGTACGAAGTGGTTGAGGAAACCAAGAAACAGCAAAAGAATCTGCCTGCTTTGAAAGCAGTGTATCTCACCTCTGCACTCAATAGAGAGATGTGTTGTGTTGACGTACTGTAGATTATACCTTAGCCAAATGGTAAAGTTAAAAGGAAACAAGATCCCTTGACACCGTTTTAGACAAACTATAATATGCCCCTATCATTAAATGAAGTTTACAGAAGGGTTCTATTTACATGTCTGCAGAAAATAGCACAGGGCGCAGGATGCTGATTGCAGTGTAAATGTTAACTGTGGGACTCAACAGCATTTGCTGGAGGTTTGGAAAATCTAGTGCAAACAAAACAAAGAGGAGAAGATGGTCTTATTATCCAACCATCCAGGCTGTATATCGGCTTTTCCTGGAAACAGAACAGCCTTCATTATTCAAGAACTCGCCAGCGATGTGGAAATGGAGAGCCCATCAGCAATTTCAGAATTAACTTTGGATTTTCAGGAGTTCATAACTTGGCTGTAAAAATTGACCTCACACGGAAACATAACATACAATTGATTTACGGGTAGCCCAGGGTAGATGTTGGCTTCTCCCAGCACAGATCCTTGCAGATGCTTTTGGCATGGGTAGAGTCAGCCAGAAGAAGAGGTTGTAGTGGTGGACCATGGCTGCAACCTTAAGTCCACTTCGGTACCTTGGGGAGGCATCGCTGACCACCATCCTCAGGGTGAATTCCTGCCCCATATCCTGAGCATAGGTAGCTAGGCTGGTGCAAGTTTAATGTAATTCACATCTCATGTCCAGTGTGGGGGAATTTATAGGGGAAGATATCAAATCCATTTAGACAATTTTCTAAAGAAAATCCAGTTTTTTGGGGTGTGAGGTGGGGAAGGTGTCCAGGAGTATGTTTTATTGTTTCTAATTTTAATGGTGTTCTTCCTCTTGTAAGATCTTTCACCAGCACTAATCTGAGGTACCCAACTGATATAGCTGGAGACTAAGCTTTGTTGAATTACAGAACAGATACAGCATGGACAGTGCTTCTTCCAGCTTCCCCACACTGCCCTAGAAATTTGCACCCACCCTGCCCAGGAAGATCATGGATGAGATGAAAAGAGAATTCAGTCCATTCAAAGTCTGGAAGCTCTGCCGAGATTGCCAACCATATGCAGCTAGGCTGAGACCACCAACTCCTTTTACATATATTACCAAGTAACCCTAAAAAGGTAGGGGCTTCAGTTTACTACGGGCCTGGATTGAATTTGAATCAGTGCTTTAGAAGTGAAAAGCTCTATCTAGCCATTACAAGAACTGAGGATTTGGCCCTGTGTTTACAAAATGGAAAATGTGCAGGCTTTACATCAACGGGGTTTGCTCTGGTATAACTGAGAATGATCAGAACTTGACCCACTGTCGAGTTTGTAAAGTCCTTTGAGATTCTGTATTAAGTGTGCTACACAAAGTGCTATCTAAGGACTCAACCCTGCAAAGATTTCACATGAATAACTTTACTCAGGTGGGTAGTTCTACTGAAGCCTTTAGTGTTGCATGACATTAGTAGCATGTGCTGCAGCCATGTTGTCATTAACAATCCTTTAGTAGACAGTAGGGTCAAATGTGTCAATGATCCATAAACAAAGGCTGCTTTAGAGGATAAATTGTAATAGCCCAGCAGTAGCTGTTACTGTCTCCCTTTTCAATAATGCATCTTTAAAACTATTCCCTACATACTTATTAATACCATGAGATGTAATGGCCATCAATAACACTAATTTTAAACAGTCCCCAAGCACATTACATGATCTGCATTTGAAAAGTCCATATCCAATATCCACTCAGTCAAAAAGGGGCCATTAGGATCTCCCGGTCACCTGCCATACGCTTGTGTGGGGAAAAAATGTCCTTTACTTTTACAAAATTAACCCTTTCCCCACCAGATAAAGGAAACTAATGCGCCAAGACGTGCTGAAGTTTAGGGTTATGACACAGACATAAAGAACAGAATCCCAGAGCCACAGCACTTCCTGGAGATCTGGCCCTTCATCTTTACCACGTCCCATGGTATTTATCAATGGCTAATCCAGAAAATGGCAGTAAATGAATGTATGAGGAGCCAGGATGCTAACACTTGCAGTGAAAGCATGGGCCTGCTGACTGACGTCAATGGCAAGACTTCCCATTGACGTTAAGGGGGCCAGGCTTTCACCCCAGGTGTCTTCCAGTGGCCATCTCTCTCCCCTGGCTCCCACTCACACAGATTTGCTCTCTGGCAGTGCCATATACTGTGGTAGTGATGGGTCTTTATCTGGGGCAGGCGATACCAAACCGAAACAGCAGTGGGCTTTCAGGGGCTGATTTTCAGAGGAATTGAGCACCCTTATTGATATCAGCATCACTTGGGGAGGAAATGCGCCCATGTGCAGAGGCCCATGAACCACGTAAGTCCTCAAAGCAGGGTTTAAATATGTTTGGAGAGGTGCACAGGAGTGCATTTCACTCTTAGTGCATTGAGATACAGGTGAAGCTCATTTCCCCACTCTGCCCCTGCCCCATTTTGTTCATAAAAGTTTGCTACAAAATATAATGGTGCATGGTATAAGAGAAGGGTCTAATGGCGGAATCAGTCTTGTGTATCAAAAGCCCAGAAAAGTGTCCATAAAGCTACAAAGACACTGAAATTCTGCATAGATCTTGGATAGGTAATGATGATCATTAGTTGTTTTCCACCCCCACGCAGAAGAAAAAAAGTAGAAGACTTGATTACTAATAATTGTACGTCACTTGGATATTAAAAAACTTGTTTGCCAAAGAGGTAGGATGATAAACTCTCACTTCAAAGTTCATTTGCAAAGAAATAAAAAAAAAAAAAATGGAAAAAGGATAGAGCAGTTACACTTAAAGACTGAATCCACTCCTGCCTCCTAAGCTCAGAATTATTTTATCTCTGTGGGAAATTGACTTTTTAACTTGTGCATCTCTGCAAAGGAATATTACCAGGGCCAATATGCTGCACTCGAAGAGGCCCTGCATGCAATGCTGCTACTAGGGGATGAGCTCCACAGGGACACCGTACTTAGCTGTCACAGTGATGAATCAGAAGAGGGCTGTGGCCAATGCAGCCCTGCAGGGGATAAAGCCCTCCCCGTCTTCCCCTGTGTGGTCACTTTAAACGGGCACAGATTATGGCTTGCACTGCTAGAGGTTGTACATCAGATATTCCCTGTGCCTCATGAAAATGTGGGGGAGGAAGTAGTAGCTAGGGTGACCAGACAGCAAATGTGAAAAATCGGGACAGGGGGTGTGGGGTAATAGGAGCCTGTATAAGAAAAAGACCCAAAAATCAGGATTGTCCCTATAAAATCGGGACATCTGGTCACCCTAGTAGTAGCCATCATTCCACTTCTACATGCCAGCCACTGGAACAGGCTGGATACAAAGAGGAGAGCATGCTGCCAACCTGTAGAGGGCCATAGCAGATTATTCCCCTCAGGGTAGGAAAGGAGTTTGAGGGGAGCTGTACCTCAGAAGACTATTTGGGTTAGTGCCTCCCAGGGCTACTGCTTCACCATATGCCTTATGCAGGGTTGTTTCTAAAGGCATAAATAATTTAGCCCTAGCTAATTAAGAACAAGCAAGGGTTTGAAACAGAGCTATCCAACCCAGTGGAAGAGAGGTTTTACAGTAAAATTGCCAAAGAAAGGTGACCTTACCAACTGCAATAACTGGAGAGGTACCACATTACTATGTGCAACATCATCCTGGAACATATCAAGAAACATAGACCTTCAACTCAGAGAGGAACAAGCAGGTTTTAGACCCCTGGGATCATGTATAGACCAGATTGCTGTCTTCAGACATATTATAGAACAAAGTGCATAGTGACAAGCACCTCTTATGATAATGTTATACATTTCAGAAGGCTTTTGACAGCATACATAGAGATAATTATGGCATACTGTGAAATACCAGAAAAATAATTAGCATAATCAGAAACCTATATGATAATACTGTATGTGCAGTCAGAGAAGGTCATTGACATTAGTCAATGGTTTGCACTGGAGCAAGGCAAAGCAAGAGTGTATTACATCCCCACTATTGTTTGCACTGGTCATTGACTATGTCCCGAAAAAAGTAACCACAGAAGGCAACAGAGGAATTGTATGGATAAATGATAAAATACAATGGGTTGACTTTGTTTTTGCTAATGACATTGTCCTGCTCAGTTTATCACATCACTTTCTGGAAGAAAAGACCCAGCTTTTGGTAGACACGGCAGAACAAGTTGATTTGCTCATGAACAAGGGGAAGACCAAATAAATGGCTATCAATATTCCAAAAGCAACCATTAGAGTAGGCAGAGAAAGTAGAAGTAGTAAGTCATTTTACTTGTCTGGGGAGAGAGATGTTCGATAATAATGACACCATGCTAGATATGAAGCAACAAATATCAAAAGCAGCAAACAACTTTCATTAACTTGAAAAGATTTGGAAAGTAACATGATCAGCACTGATACACAAAATACCAATTTTTGAACACTGTTGTCATGACAGTCCTCCTTTATGGAGCAGAATCATGGAAATCTACAATTGTTAAGATGATCAACTCATTCCAAAGTAAGTGCCTGAGGAAGATTGTCAGAATCCATTAGAGAGAGTTTCTGACACAGCAGAAATTCTAAGCAGAGCATACCATCTTAAAACATCAAACATGACAAGAAGATGGACATATCTAGGACATGTGTTAAGGACGCCACCAACATGGCTTCCATGCCAAGTGATAACATGGACACCAGCTGGAAAAAGAGAAAGAGGGTAACCTAAAGAAACCTTAAACAGACCAACACAGAAAGAAACTAAATCCATCCACATGACACTTGGAAGGTTGAATGGCCCAGCACAAGACCGAAATAAATGTTGGAAACTGGTGGATGTCCTGAGGGTGTGGGAGGATAAAGAAAGAAGGGTTTCAAAATGAAACCCAACAAGTAGCATAAGAAAGGGTTAAAGATTTCTATCAAAGATAATTTGTCAGGAATCAGAAGTGGAAGCAATTAACTGTTTAAAAAAAGAAAAGGAGGAGAATTTTTGTTTTGTCCTGCCCCCTGCTGCATGTGGAGAGTTGCACACAGGAAGCCATTTGCAGTGCACAAGAGTTATTGGTCCCACAAAACCCAGGAACAATGTTACATGTTCTTGAGCACCATCTACTGGTGTCTTATTTATTAATTATTTACATATATAGAGAGAACAGGAAACCTGTCATATATAGCAACAGAGGGTCCTGTGGCACCTTTGAGACTAACAGAAGTACTGGGAGCATAAGCTTTCGTGGGTAAGAACCTCACTTCTTCAGATGCAAGATGTTAGTCTCAAAGGTGCCACAGGACCCTCTGTTGCTTTTTACAGATTCAGACTAACACGGCTACCCCTCTGATACCTGTCATATATAGAGAGTCATCTATTTTATACACCAGTGCCATTTCACCATTCACCCATCTGATCTAAGGGCTTGTTCCCACTAGCACTTACATATTTGAACAAAGCTGAAGCCACATCTTTATTTACATCTATGTTTGCAGGATACGGTCCTATATTTGCTTATTATTCTTTAAGCCCAGATATACAGATGGACTCTTTATAACTACATGGAACCTCATTGAAGTCCAGTTGCAGTATCAGGGCCTTAGACTGTAAGCTCCTTGAGGCAGAGTTGGCTTCCTACAGGTTTGTAAAGCACCCACCATCCTTAAGCGTGCTAAGTAAATACCCTTCTTTATGTAGTTTAATAATATATACCATTCTCTATAAAAGGAGGAGCTGCAAGAAGACCAGTGATGGGAAACACCATTTCCTTTTTTAGGTTCACAAAACAAATTAACAAGGACTTTCATATGCTGAAAGTTAGTGATGTATTGGTAATGTTATCTTCAGGATATAACGTCTACAGGAGTTAGATCAGGGATGCATTTGATCTGCTCTCTGTAGTAGGCACAAGCCATTGGTTATATTCCTGTAAAACTCAGCACTGTCACAAGTTCTTTTTTTGGTACATTTAAAAATATCCTTTAGAATGTCTGGGTAGGCTAGGCAGTGGTGTCTATAGTCTGAACGATGTCCTGTTAAAGCATCACTGTGAGTTTGTGGTATAGTTAGGGTGTCTCTCTAGAACACGAGACGGTAACATCCTTCCAGAGATGGAAAGATTACATAATTTCAGATGGGCTCAATCACACAGACTTTGGTGTCATGAGACTCTTGCGTTTCTTTTAAACACTGGAAATGAAGAATACTGCCATAAAAAATAATAATTGCAGCATGCTGCTGTAATATATAGTTGTACTGCTTGAAGTAGGTCTTGCAGCATCACTCCTTTTACATCCTTAGACTGGGGATACAGTACTGAAAGAGTTAATTAACAGCAGGTTCAATTAATTATAACACTGGAATGTTAACTACCTCCTAGACCTCTCTAGGGGATGATAAATCAATAGTCAATACAATCTTACTAGGAAAGTGTGTGTCATTTTCAATTCAATGTAGTGGATAGCTTATTGTTCTGTTGGATTAAATAAGAATCACAAAAATATCATGCCTTGTAATAGAAATAGCATTTTCCTTCAGTTTGACTGGTAAGTAACGTGTCCTCCATCAACCCAAGAAGTGATGCAATAGTAGTTTATATGGATGTAATTGTATATTTTGCAAGAATCAGAAATAAAGGTTTCAATGTATTATTAAAATCCTTGCTTGGAGGCAGGCATTTTGTACACCTACAATCATTTTAATTGCATGTTCCAGATTTTTTTGTTTTGGAGAATTTTATGTCAGAAGCTGAAGTTAAAATGAATACCTCACAACATAGTTTCCTGAGTTACAGTAATAAGTTTTTCTCTTTGGGGAAATGGAGCGGTTTGTACAGAGTGTTATATTTTTAGTTTTATGGAAAGGTTTTGGGAAAGATTGTGCCAAACAAAACATGTGCAGTAACCAACATGCAAACTACTGTCAATTAAATAAGTCTGGAGGCCAGAGGAGAACAAGCTTGGAAACTAAAGACTAAATTCCAATCTTGTAAGAAGAGACAGCAAAATCTTGCACTGACGACGACTGTGCAAATCTAACTTTCACATTTCTGGATGATGAAATTGATGAAATTACCTCTCTTGGGGGAAATCTTCCCAGATAGACATTTGCCATTTTTGCAAGGGAAGAACAGCTTTCTCATGACAAAATATCAGATTTCTGCCTGGAAAAATGGTCTTGTGTTGTCACTAAAAATTTCAGGCAAAAACTAAAAGCGCGCGAGAGAAGATGGTCTTGTGGTTAAGGCACTGAACTGTAATTAAGATGATCTAGGTTCAGTTCCTGGCTCTAGAGCTGACTTCTCGTGTGACCTTTAGCAAGTCATTCAAACTAGGTGTCTCAGTTTGTCATCTATACAACAAGAAGAGCAATAATTCCTTTGTCTGTCTTGTCAATTTAGATCGTAAGCACTTTGGGGGTAGTGGCTGACTCTAGATCCCTCCCATCTTATCCTCTCCCAATGCTATAACCATGGAGTTTTTCTGGCACTGCTTTAGCACTGATCTTAAACTGCTGTTCCAGACCTAGAAGGACGGTAAACATGGACACAATCTAAACACCAGGTTTAGTCACTAGGGTTTGTTGATGAAAAACCCGTGGCTGGCCTGTGCCAGCCGACTCTGGCTCGCAGGGCTGCTTCATCGCTGCATACACTTGCGGGCTCAGGGTGGAGCCCAAACGTTGAGACCCTGGGACCTGCAGGGTCCTAGAACCCAGACTCCAGCTCAAGCCCAGAAGTCTACCCAGCAATGAAACAGTCCTACAGCCCGAGCCCTGTGAGCCTGAGTCGGCTGGCACGGGCCATTTTCTTTGCTGCGTAGACATGCTCAAGAAATGGCCAGCTCATCTCCTCTTGCACCCCTACACAAAAGCTGGCCTGAATCCCACCAGAGAGTAATTTTTGCTCTCTCTCTCTCTATATGGAGATATACCTATCTCATAGAACTGGAAGGGACACTGAAAGGTCATTGAATCCAGCCCCCTGCCTTCACTAGCAGGACCAAGTACTGATTTTTGCCCCAGATCCCTAAGTGGCCCCCTCAAGGATTAAACTCACAACCCTGGGTTTAGCAGGCCAATGCTCAAACCACTGAGCTATCCCTCCCCTGTAACAACCCCCCTGTAAGGGATTAGTTGTCTAAACAGACGTGGGGACAGAGGGTGAGGCCCTGGCTCCATAGTCCCTTTGTGCTACCTATCAGAGCTGGTCAGGCCTGAAGGAGGGACTATGCTGCACTTTATTTCGGGGTAGAACAGCAGCCAGGCCCAATATCCTGATGTGAAAGATGAAATCAGGTCTGTATCCCCTCAAATGTTCCTGACAGAACCTATGGCACAAGGTACCCTGGAGCGACTCGGTGCACCAGCTGATGATCAAGCTAAGGAGCAGCAGGTGATGTAACAATGGTGGTGGCTGGAAGAGGACGAGACAAGATGCCTGGCTCTACACTCACATCTACTCTCCCAACAAGCAGGCAGAATGGTGCAGTAGATAGGCCCCAGGGCTTGCCTCGTTCGTGACAATGTGCAGGTCTCTTAGCCTCTCTTTTCCTCTCATTTTCCCCCATCCAGAAGCTGGGGGCAATGAGACCACTACTTTGTAGTCTAGGATGAAGTTTATAATGAAAAGTGCTTTGGGTCTGATTCAAAACCCATTGAGACCACGGAAGGATTTCTGTTGACATCAGTGGGCTGTGGAGCAAACCCAACACAAGTTCTGAATACAAGTTTATATCAGGAATGACTCCCGTAAAGCCGGAGGATGATAATTACATGGGCCTGACTGATTCCACTTACACAAACACCTGTGCAATTCACTAACTTTCACAGTGCTGCTCCTGATTTACACTGGTGTAAGTGGGATGAGAATCAGGTTGGGAGTCTTTTGGGCCATGCACCTTTCCATTTGCCACCCTTTTTCATTGACCATGGGCAGAAGGTTGGACAGTGGCAGCTCATGCTAATAGCAAGGACACCTCCTTCCAAAAAAAAAAAAAAAAAAAACACGCCCAAATCTTGAATTTCATTAAGCTTAATGCATTTGCAGCCATTTGGACTTGATAGAAAGCCCTTTCCCATGTAGTATTTAAACTCATCAAGAGCACTAATCAATGACTGGTAGTTAAATGCCTTCTTAACTTTTTATGTGCATTGTCCTTGTGCCATGTGCTATGATGTCTTTATGGCAGGATCATTAAGGAGAATCACAAAGATTAATAAAACTATAAGGCAAATTGGACGCAAGGGGTTCCATTAAATAGAACAGGATTACAGACAAATTAAGCTCTGTGGTATTTTGAACTATAATATTTTAACTCGGGTTTCTTTGCATTCTGTGCTTGCTGGTATTTTTTTCAGTCTTCTCTGACACTCGTACTAAATGCAGGCAAAACAGGTCAGTCCTTGTGTAAGCTTGGAGCTGGAAAGAGTGGGTGTGTTCCCAGACTTCCATGTTGCCATTCTGCCTCCTGGAAAAGAGCATGGAACCCGGACTTGGAATTAAAATAAAAGGCAGAAAAAAGAAGCATCCATCTAGGATGTTTTTATCCCAGGTCAGAGCTTATAGCTAAAAACAACATTGGCCTAGATGGCTCCCCTAGATCTAGGCAAAGAGGCAACAACTCTATTTCGAGACGATAAGCTATAATGGAAAAACAAGTTGCCGGGTTTGATGCAGGCATCCCTGAGCGCAATGACATGGCCTGCTTTATGCAGGTCAATAAATTATTAGAGTGATCCCTTCTGGCCCAGACATCCGTGAGATTTACAGTGGAAGGGCTCAGTCTTGCCCTTCTGGAGGCCTCTTGGCTCAGTCTGGGATCTGCCCTGATGGAAGGGGCAGAAACTGGGTGGACCAAAGGGGAGGAGTTGGTGGGTCAAGGATGCACACTGTTCTCTCTTCAGTCCAGTGGAAATAAGTCAGCAGCCCTCATGTATATGATCTTTTCCTGTGGAGTTAAGAGCCTGATTCTCATCCCAGAAGTGTAAAGGGGATTTAAAGTGGGCATAAATCACATTTGCAATGGAAGGGGAACCTTAGTTGCAAATTGAAATCCAGCCCTTAAGGATTTTAGGTGCATTTAGGTGCATCTTTGGTGCATTGATCCATGTAGTCATTGATGAAACTTTTCTTGGACTACCACAGGACATTGAAGAAGTAGTAGAAGTAGTAGTAGTGGTAGTGCTGGAGCACCAATCCTGAAGGACCCCACAGCCTTTTTTATTCAATTATTATTAGACCTTGAAGCAGCCACAGTAAACAAGGAATTGGGATTTAGCCTTTTATGGGTTTGTGAAAAATTACAACAAAGCTGGCTGAAGCTTTTCATATGGAAATTTGTTGGCAAATGCCATTTTTTCTTCACTTTTTCTCAGTAAACCTATTTTGGGAAGTGTTCTGGTTTTCACGGGAACACTGGTTTTCAGTTTAACATTCTCCTTTTTCTCCTCTTCCTGACTATCATTTTCAGAGGCAACACAGAAAAAGGAAAAATGGGTGGGGTGCGGTGGCAGAGAGCAGGGAAAAGGAAAAAAACTGAAAAAAAGTCCCAAAAATGAAAGTTATAAAAACAAATCTTTGATGAAATATTGAATAAATGAAAACTTGATCTTTTCAAAAGAGTGCAACAAAAATGATTTTCGTATGAAAAAAGTGTTTTCTTGTTTCTGCTCAGCTCCATTAAACCGTTTGCAGTTCCTCCATTACTTGTTTCTGACATTGAGAAGGCTTGTGGTTCGCATTCTGAACAGGGATTCAAGATTTCATGGTTCAACGCCCAGCTCAGCCACAGACGCCCTGTGTGACCTGGGCAAGTCTCTTTTAATCATGCTGCACCTCAGTTTCCCATCTGTAAAATGGGAATAATAATTCCTTTCTTCCATCCTTTGCCTTATCAAAATGTAAGCAGTTTTGGGCAGGGGCTTCTCTTGCTAAGTATATAAATACAGCACCTAATATAATCTTAATCTTTTTCCACGATGGGTTAAGGAGAAGTTTCCAAATCCCATTAGGTAAAGAGCTGAAGTTTTGTGAGCTAACTTGTTTTCATCACTATCAAAATTGTTGTTTGTTTTTAATTTTCCTCTATCTGGAACAAAAAATATAAGCTCAGCCCTGTGCTTCAGTAAGACTCTCAATAAAACTGTTATTGTTCTACTGTCCTGGTAACAGCCCCAGTGGTCTTTAATCCACATATTATCAGCATGACAGACCTTAATGGCATTTTCATAGCTGTTTTGGTCCATAATGTCAATGGGAGTTTGTATTGCTAAAAAATAATTTGCTGCATAATCCGTGCACTGTGTTGTCCATGCATCATAATTATACATATTGAAAATCCATACGGAAAAAGTAGTGGTTAGGTACACATAGTAGCTACTTTTTAGACCTGAGTGTTAGACTTTTCTTGAATTACCAAAGGAACCAAATCACATTGTAAACAAATGGCTTCACATTCTATTTTGAAACAATGCTAATTTGGTGATTCAGGACAGCTCCATATGTAATAATTTCTTTGGACTGCACACCATGAATTAAAATGGCCCATCTAGCGTCAGCTAAATGTAATGCAAAGATAATTCGCTCTTGAACCAAGGCATGAGCAAACTGAGTCCATCCCTTGAAACGTTACTCTCTTCCAGCACGTTTTCACTTCAGGGCTATAGCCATTTTCAGTTAAGGGCAAATCCTCTCCCAAGCGCACAGGGAGAAAGGTGGGGAAAGGAGGTTACATAGGGACTAGAGAAGAAAAAAAAACCCACAAGGTCATTTAGCAATAGCAGAGCCACTCGCAGCCACTGTTGGCTACAGTAGCTCCTGTTTCCATGCAGACATTGGTTGATGAAGAGTCTGCCAGTTAGGTCAGAAAATGGGTTTATTTTCTCCCACAGAAAAGAATTATATAAAACGGAACTGTTTCAAGTTGGAAAAGCTGCTGCAATGCCTCATGGGAGTTGTAGTTTGGGTGTCTATGCTCCTATTCTCTATGGGCTGGGCTCCCTGGACAGACTACATTCTCTTGTGTTGCATCAGTTTCCCCTTCTGGAGAGGAAAGACGGTGCAACATGGCAGTCCATGGCCATGGTACAGAATGGGAGATGTAGTCCAGTCAGGGAACCCACCCCACAGAAGATAAATGCCGACAAGAAACCACAACTCCCATACATCAATATGGCAGCATATGGAAATCAAAATTTTAGGGGCTTGGGGCAAAATAATTTGAAAATTTCTACAGAAAAGTAGACACTTTTCATGAAAAAAAAAATCATTTAGTCAAAACCCAAGTTTTATGTAAATTAGATGGAAATTTTTTGACCAGCCCAACCACCAACACCAGATTTAGTAACTTGATCCCATGTGGTTAAATAGAAACCTCACAGTGAAACTTACAGGGTGTTATCAACATTGCCTGTGAGAGCGGCATTATTTCTAGGAATGTGACAGGTAGGTATCTTTTTATTAACCTTATTTTGATAGCCTCCACAGCTGCCCTCACTGCCTGCCACTGCCTTTTGGGGGAACTGCCTGCCATCTGCACCATTCAGAAGACAACAGACTGGTTCTCCCACATTAGAAGTTGCTCTTGGGAATCCGGCATTGCACACCAGGAGGATTTCGGCTTTGTTTAACACAGCGAAAAAAACATCAGTTGACACTGTGATGTTAAGAGTGGTGGATGCAAGTACAACCGATAAACAAACACGTCTTTGTTGAATACTGGGGAGTGACTTATTGTAGTTAATTATAGGAATTTACAGCTATTTATGTGAACTCAAGAAAGCAGAAAACATTCATTTGTCGGTAGCGTAACTGCTGGGTGGAGGCAGCCTAGATGTATGGAGATGAATGCTAGACTGTATCTTGTTTGTCTTGTTATGCACAACTTTACTATGTAAATTTGAACTTCAGTGAGTAGCTACTTGGCAAGTTAGAATATATAATTATATGCACACACAAAAACCCCATGGAAAGTGACATTTAAACATTGTTTCTTTGTCAGATATCAGTTAAATATAGGGAAAAAAACCACATATTTACTTGCACCTGCTGCTCACACGCAAAATAATGTCATTATACTCAGTGTCCATTTCTGTACATGGAGTTTTTATGAAGAAAACAGAGTCAGTTTGGTTCAGCCTTATTTGTCTCATTTCAAGCCTCAGAGGAGCTGTCCTTATTGGGGAATGGTAACAGAAAACAAAATCGACACCAACTACAGTTCATTTGCAGAAAAAAAAAAATGCTGCTTTTGTGTGCATTCAATAATTATTCCAGCACCACTGTGATCTGATGGGGGTGAATTCCAGAAACAGGTTTTTCCTCCTTTCAGAGGCTGCCTGGGCAACAACTACCAATATAAACACTCATCATCAGCAGACATATGTCTATTACATGAAATATTTGGCTAAATTGTAATGAGCCAGCAGGAACCAAGACAACATGGTAGATTGTAGCCTGCTATTATACGAGTGCTGGTTAAAGGCTTGCATGTTTCACAGGTTTTTATGCTGGAGGGGAATTATTGATAAAACTCATTTAAATAAGTTTTCAAGATATTTGCAACTGAAGTAGTTGTCAGAGGGCCAAAGCTATTGCTAAAGACGCCCTGAATAAATTCCTGGCTCTGTAGAATGATTAGTTTAAATTCAATGTTAACAAGCTTCTTAGGAATGATCTAATTCGATATCTAGAACTCGTAGGTGCTTATTTGGAACAAGCAGCAGTGTACCTGAGAACCTCACAATTTTTAATGCTTTTATTAAAGCACCCAAGTGACACAGAGAGGTGCTATAATCTCCTTTTTACAGAGGGAGAACTGGGCCAAGGTTTACACTGTGACCAAAAACCCGCAGTACCGAGTCTCAGAGCCCAGGTCAGCTGGCTTGGGCTGCGTGGATAAAAATAGCCGTGTAGACGTTTGGGCTTGGGCTGGTGCTTGGGCTCTGAGGCCCTCCCCGTTGTTGAGTTGCAGAGCCTGGGCTCCAGCCCAAGCCCCAACATCTACACTGCAGTTTTAAAGCCCGACGGGCCACCCCCGTGAGTCCAGTTTTATAGCCCTGAGCTGTGCTGCAGATCTTATTGCAGTGTAGATGTACCCTAAGTTATTTGCCCAGGATCTGGGACAGAAGTCTGTGGCAGAGCAGGAAATTGAACCCAGCTAGCATCCTAATCATATGGGAGCACCCTTCCTCATAGCTCTTATACAGTAATAGAGCCAGCATCTTCCTCCCTTTGCTCAACCGGTAAGCAGTCCCATTGATTTCAGCCTGAGCAGAGATTGGGTGCAATGAATAATGAGGCCCAATCTAAGTGTGTCAGAATCTGCCCATTAGAGCTATTACTTTGAGTTCAATACTCTCTCAAGCTCTAGTTGCCCTTGACAAATAGTTAAAATGTAATCCAGAGAAAGAAACAGAAAGAATAATCTTACAGATAGCCCACTGCATGCTCCGAATGCCTAAGTACTCCACAAATCATATATACAGGGATCACGTCAACCGCCACTGAAATGCAGCCACCTCTGGGGTGAACATGGCAACAATTGTACAGCTACAGTTAAAGGCAGAAAGGAAAGAATTCTGTGCCCAGTTGAAACCACAGGGGGGAATTTACTGGATGGAGGTTAATGAAATATAAATATTCAAACCCACGGATTCCTTCTACTCTTCTGAATGATATTTCTCTCTCTCTCTCTCTCTCTCTCTCTCTTTTAAGAAATGAAGACATGGCTAGAACTTTACCAAATAGTCCCTGCCTAAAGGCATCCCATGTAGTTTTTGAGTTTAATATTTTTCAGTAGTCTACATATTGTACCTCAAACATGCTGGTCAGGCATTTCAGAAGGAAAGGTGAACAGGCTCTTTTGGGGTTACATTCTCTGTTTTTTTGAGCTACTTCCCCTTCCCTCCCCCCACAGCTTTTAATGATTATTTCTATCTAAAGAGATCAATGGAGATTCTAAATACATTCTCCTGATATCTGGACTTGTAATCAGTCACAAACAACAACTATCCTTTGTGTGGGTGTCTGGGTTGGTAACAAACATGCCAAGCATAACAGACCTGGAAAGATACCACAAAGCATACCAATTGATAGTTTAAATGACACATGGCATTATAATAGCACATTAACAAAAATATTTAAAAAAACAGAATGGGAAGTCTGTAAAGCTGCCTATAAACAACGCAACTGGGTGGGTATTTCGTTGATGAAACCTCCTGAAATGGCAAGTGAAGCAAACTGCACAACCGACAGTTGATGCTTCTAAAACAGGGCAAAAAACAAACAAAAGCACCCAAACACAATCACAAGGGTGGGAAATTAAGGGAGACGCAAACAGTATTTTTTTTTTAGATAGGATACAACACTGTTGTTTTATTCTACATCTTCTCCATAAAGTACATATCTGAAGCCTGCTTTGTTCTGCAACGTCATTATTATTGAATTATGCTTAAGCGTTTGTTCTGATTTTTCTTTTGTTTTTCATTTCTCTCTGTCATCAGATTTTTTGTCCATTAACTCCTCTTAAACCTTCCCCACTCCCACCCTAATTTTAAGTATCTTCAAAGAATATAGCTGTATTGCAGGACTGTTATACTTCAATTAATGAGGAAAAAATATGATCCTTTTAATAAACACTTTCTATTCAAAAAAGGCTTTCTTCAAGTCTATTTAGGTCTTTATTTTCTCTCTCCCAGGGCAAAAAATTATAATTCATCCTGGTACTACTGAGAACCTTCTCTAGCAAATGCTAAACAACCAGAAATTCAGTGGCTACTGGCTAAACTTCAAAAGACTGAACATAGTCCCAGCATGGTGGCTGAACATACAAGTTAGCAAGAGTTGGATGCATTATACATTTGTCTGTCTTGAATTTTCATCATTGAAGAAACCATTTTGATTGGCTCTAATTCCTTTGGGAGTTCTAACTGTTCCTGGCCCCCATTTGTCATCCTTTTCATTTTATTCCTGGCTTACTCTGGCTATAAAGCCTCCTTCTCCTCTCCCTCCCTGCTCTTTGGGAAGCAGGCGATTGCCCAGGTTGTTTTGAAAGGAAGGGTGCATTAGCCAAGTTACTTCTATGAAAGAGACAGGAGCTCTTTCATACCAGATTCACATTTACATAGGGGAAAGCTATGAGCAACCACTAAGTATTTTCCAGGTGTGTATTTTTAAGTTTACATTCCCCACAGTCCAAGGGCCAGCTGGTGTTATTAGTAGAGCAGGGCAGGAAAAACCCAGTGAAAAAATTCACAATTTCAAAAAATTTCTCTTTCTGCATCAGGGTGAAACAAAGACCTGAATTTTTTTCATGAAAAACAAGGTACATCCCCGGACCCTGAACAGCCAACAGCCCAGTGATTAGGGGACTCACCTGGGGTGTGGGTGACCCAGATACAAGGCTGTACCCTGAATCAGGCACAGCAGGGACTTGGACATCCCAAAGTAGTGAGCTCTAAACACCAGACCACCAGGCTATTGGCTATCTTGGGATGGGGGATGGTGAACTTGGGATCTCTCTTCCCTCTCTTCGCTGTTCCTCCCATCTAACCCATCCTGGGCCTGAGTCACCTTTCCAGATGAAAGCTTTGAAAAAACGGACACAGTCTTTTGAAGTTCCAGTTTTGATGAATCAGCATTTTCTAATGGAAAAACATTTTGTCAAAAATTTCCCAACCAGCTCTAGTTTTCAGGCGTATTCTTGAGCTTGGGCTGGGGCATGCAGCGCCCCACCCCTGTAGCAGCCCCAGGAGGCAGTGTGATGGGATTACAATTCCTTCCCTGCTTTCTCCTTGCTCTGGGCCAAGTGGTTTTCATTTGCTACTGCCCCACGCCAGCACCACAGCATCCCTGCACTGGCTCAGCCATGAGGGCTGGCAAGCATGTGCCTACAGGGGTAGGCTCAAGCGCTGCCCATTTACCCACCCCTCCCTGTCCATCTGTGGGGAGGGGGGGGCACAGAGCAGCTGCACTCTTACTCCTATGTGCCAGGGTTCAGGTCGTTCCCCTTTACTCTCCTGCTCAGGCAGGCAGTTCAAGTCCACTCTAGCCCCAGTTGTCTGCAAGGTAAAAAGCTTAACGAGGCAATCTTAAAATGCAGTTGAAAGCCACCTAATATATATCCACACAGTTTCTTTAATTCACAATTTGAAAAATATTCCCCTGCCCCCTCACTGTTCAGACTAACTTCTTGCTAGCTTTTGTTTTCCCCTCTCCTAGGCATGCCCAATGGCTTGCTTTTGTAGGGTTGCTCTGTACTACTGGCTGAAAATGAAGAATTTTTATAATGTGTTTGAGGAAGGGAAAAAAGCACATTTGCTTTTGCAGTTGCCTCTCCCCCTCCAAAAGGCTGATTTTGCAAATAGACCCGTTGTGTAACTGTGGATTCACATTGACACAATTGAGATCACAATATGGCTGCTCTATCTTTTCAAGTGGTAGTGCACGGGCACGGATTCTGTTCTTATCCTTGTTATACAGCAGGGGTCGGCAACCTTTCAGAAGTGGTGTGCTGAGTCTTCATTTATTCACTCTGATTTAAGGTTTCACATGCCAGTCATACATGTTAACGTTTTTAGAAGGGCTCTTTCTAGAAGTCTATAATATATAACTAAACTATTGTATGTAAAGTAAATAAGGTTTTTAAAATGTTTAAGAAGCTTCATTTAAAATTCAATTAAAATGCAGAGCCCCCCGGACCGGTGGCCAGGACCCGGGCAGTGTGAGTGCCACTGAAAATCAGCTTGTGTGCCACTTTTGGCACGCGTGCCATAGGTTGCCTACCCCTGTTATACAGCAAGTTAACTCTATCGATTTCAGTAATGCTACTTCTCATTTACAATGCGTAATAGATGGAGAATCAGACCTCGGATCTAAAGTACATAGAACAGAAGGGATTACCGTTATCAAGTGAAGGGATAGCATTGGTTCAGTAGTCAGGATGCTAGTCTGGAGACCTGGGTTCTAATCTCAGTGGCCATTGACTTGTGTAACCCTGTTAAGTCATTTTACCTCTCCACACCTCAGTTTCTCCATCTGTAAATGGGACAATGATTCTTCTCCTCATTTGTGGAATGCTTTGAAATCTATGGTTAAAATCATTATCTGGGCCTGATCCAAAGTCCATTGAAATCAAGGGCAGTCTATTGACTTCAGTGAGATTTGGATCAGGCCCTATCAGATCCAAATGTGATTAAATGGGATTTGTAAACAGAACTGAAAAATTAACCTTATGAAATGTGGTGATTGTGCAATTGAAAATGTTGATTTTAATGAAATTTCCCCATTTCTGGATGGAAAAATTCAAGCCATCATATTTTGTTTCAATTTATTTCCAAATCACAATTTTTTCAGAATTTCTACTTCTGCAAAACTTTGATATTTTATATCGTTTCAGGACAGAACCAAATAACAGAATTTCTCAAGGGACAGAAATTCCATTTTCTGAACAGCTCTGCTTGTCAGTTTTACTGGCAATATGAGCGTGAGTTGTAGAACTACACAGCAGAGGCTTCAGCATTTTGCTGTGTAGAATAACTGTCAGGAAGATATGCCACATATTTCACATTACTGATATGTATGCCACATGGCACAAAAATCTGAAGCCTCCTGTCCATGTTTTGGATAAGTAATTCCAGTTCTTCATAGTGTTCTCCTACATGTGTCAGCATAAAACCTTTAACAGGAAACAATACCCATTCAGCTTCTCCCTCCAAGGCACGAAGTTTCTTAACATAGCTTTCAAGAAAGCATTGTGTTAATTATCACATACAGACACATGGCGAGTATCAGTTCATTCTTGATGAAGGAGTGAGTGCTTCAGAACTTTTGACATTTCATTGGGGTTGTCTGAAACAAATGTACCACGTTCACCTTTAAGTAACACATTTGGGAATCAATTATGACTGTCAAAATAACTCAATTTACCAAGACAAAATAATCCAGGTGGTCTAAATCCTTATAGGATTTTGACATTTGCAAACACATTTTGCTAGCCATTAACCTAGCAATTCTAGTTCCTAGAATGCAGCAGAGGGGGTTATTCCACTGGGTGTCTGGAACAAAGTATACTCTGAAAACACACTTCACTGAAGTAACTTTTCCAGCAGGTAGATGCTAAGCAGTGACTGTACTAAAAGCGCCCCCTTATAAGACAAATCATCCCTTCCCCACCCTTTGAGGAAACTCCACCTTTTGAAACAGGAGCCACATGCTAGTCTGGAATTAAATATATTGGAGAGTATGGAAAAAGGTAAGGGGCTCCACAGTTGCTCACAAAAGATCTCACATACCTTGGTCATATGCATGGTATAAACAACATAGGAGACAGCAAGCTCTCAGCTATGCCACTTCTCAGGGACAAGAGATGCACATCCAAATCCGAGGTTTGCCTTTAAAACTTAATGCTGCAAACATGATCAAATTTGTGTTTTATAAACAATCGGATGGAATTTATTTTAGATTTTTTACTCTTTAGTTCCTCGATGTATAATGGAAAAATGTGTCATTTCTTGCAAAAATGTCTTGTCTTTCCTGCAGAATGCCCCAGAATGCCTCTTCTCACATTGATATTACTGAAGAATGATATATTTAGATTGTGAGCTCTTTGGGGCAGAGTCCATGTTTTATTAGCTGTGCCTACAGTGCCTAGCGCTATGGGACTAAGGCCTCTGGCTGCTTCCACAATATGTAATAATAATAATAAAGAAACGTGCAATACATGGATTATACGGACAATAATTAACCAGAGAGAAAGAAACTCATAATTGCAAAAGTCGCAGACTAAGTGAAAAAATATTCCACTGAACTCAAGTGAAGCCAATAAGCCTTAGAAATTGTTTAACATGGCCTGTTCTTCAATCTTTCATTAACTGAGATAGCAGTTAATGCTAATAGGAATGACATACGCACACAGACAGGCAAATAAAGTGCTTGGATTGCTTATGTGGTGACTGTAAAATATCATGGCTGGAAATGTATTGTGCCAAGGAGAGACACAAGCTGTTAGTTCAAACCCCTACTCAGTAGAAAACTCACAATGCATTTTCAATTGTTGAAGTGCCATGTTCAAGAACGAGAGACAAGATGCACCTTCTGAACCAGTGTTTATGACCAAAGCAAATTCAATGACTGCTTAATGATGGTGTAAAGAAACTTGTAGTGCGGCTCCAGCTTTGCTGTGTGCAGCATACTATCACATGACCAAACCTCTACTGCATGAAATGGCAAGCTGGGGAAAATAGATAAGGAAAACATTGGGACTGAAATATACAAAGAACTGCAGATACTCTTTATTGTGTAATGCATTAAATTATAGTAGTGTGGTGTAAGCAATTTGTAAGTGTTGCTCAAGTATATAAAAAAACACAAAGCAAAAAGTTTGCAGCATTCATGGAACCTTCCCCCCTCCCCCTGGTTCTGAATCCCCCTTTTGAGATTTTCTTAAGGCATAAACAGGAATACGTAGATTTTTAATTTGAAGTGATTGAGTTGCATTGGACCAAGAGAGTACACAATGTGCTGCAAATCCGGACTACAGAATGACAGAACCAAAGGTTGGATTTAAACTAACAAAGACATTCAAATGTTTTCTCCTGTCCACCACACGAGAACTCTCACTTGGCTTCTCAGGGGCAGGGACTACAGCTTATCTTGTTATCAATCAAGTGCCAGAGTTTGTCTCTCCTTTCTCACTTTGGGTGCAATTTACCCTGTCCAGTGGACAAGTCGCAGAGGAGCCCCAGGCAGCTATATTTACAATAACTATATACAGTGGACATATGTGGAAATTAAATGTGGCATAGTCTTTATGCTGGCCCTCTGGCCAAGGGTCAATTGTGCCATATGTGAGTAAAGGTGACAGAATCTGGCCCTAACAATCTTAATTGGAACTCAGATCTTTATACAAAGTTTCTCAGATATCAACCGATGTAGATTTCATTCAACAACTTGAATGTGTACTAAGTTGCCCCAGAGAAAACAAAGTCCATAGCAAAAAAAGACAGAATCCCAGTTCTTATTTCTACTAAATTATACACCTCAAGGTATCCAGATCACTGCAAGTCCAGTACTCCAAGCAGCATCATTCCCTTGTTCACCTTTGCGAGTTATGGTGAAAAAAAATCCAGAATGGTTTTTTTTGTCCCCAACAGGAGCCCTATCCCTTCAATAAGGGGGAGCAGCAGATGACACTTCAGTACAATGTGACAATAATTAATTCAGGTCTCTATGAGTCCCAATATTTGATACACTGTGTAAGAAATAGTGCCTGACAGTTTGGTTTGAATAGCCAAGTTACACCGAATTGACTCATTGAATATGTTGCGATTGTATGTTTGCTTCACTTGCCTGTGCAATGCAATTCATGTTAACAATGGCTCCTCAGGGTCCTCTCTTAAATAAGCTACCGAAGCCCAAGAGCCTACTCTGTATAAATAAACAAACAGGAGTGGAACCTCTTCATCACCACATGTTTGATTTTTTTGCACAACAGGGTTGTTTAACAGAAGATTTCAAGATGCAATCAATGTACCACTAGTGCACTGGCGAGCAGCGACTGGTGGCCCAAGGTCTGATCATATGGGGCCAGATTTTCAGTTCACCTCCCATGAAAGTATCTAAATAAGAGCTAGATTTTCAAAAGTGCTCAGCACCCAGCAGCTCCCATTAACACCTAGGCTAGATTCTTGGGCTCAGCAGCTAATGGACTGAGATCTGTGGAAAACATGGCCATTTATTTTGGTGCCAAAATAAGAGCTGAGTGTCTCTGAAATGTGGCCCATGGTGTTGGTTTTACCTGATTTCAAGCTGCCAAACCCCATTAAAAATATGCCTAAAAATATATTAGCTGCTTTCCTACCTCCACTTTTCAGAGATCCATTAGGCCTAACTGGATTGTGCTCTTAGCATGTAAACCAGAAGTACCTCCACTGAAGTCAGCAGAACGACAATGAGGAAAGAATCAAGACCATTATACAGAAAGGAGGGTATCATGTGGCTCTTCGTATCCAGGAAGAAGGATCCAAGGGAAGGAAGGATTAAGAACTCTCTGCTGTGTTCTGGTCAGGAATTATTATTAGTTTTTAAGACTGAGCTAATGACATGTGGGATACCTCAGTTTCTAAAGGGCCTATTTGATCCCACCTACAAGGGCAGAATTTCTAATACCATAGAAAGATAGCAGGAATGGGGCCAAATAAGCAAGCAAGTTTCTGATTTTTTTTCCTCTATATCCTTTAAGGAAATCTTGAACTCATCAGGTATGTAAGTTAAAGGAACCCCCAGGCACTTTTTGCTTGCGTGGCCAGCATCATACTCTAGTGCTCATTGACCTTGACAGCATTACACAGAAACTATTTTCACATGAATGAATTATTCTTGAATAATTTCACCAATATGTTAAGAGCAAAGACACCTTCCTGGAAATATTAGCTTTTCCCTTTCCCCCTTTTATCTTCAACAAACAGATATTCTGAATCTTGCCAAGACAATCACCCGTTTGGCTCATGACGGGTTGCTCTATGGACTTACAGCATTTCAAAGCACCACGGGCCTGTCTTTCCTCTCACTTACACATGTTTTATGCCAATATGCTTGACTAGATACCTGTGGCTCTTAGACTTGGGTTTTGAGAAGACTTGTCAACAGGGCCACCCAGAGGATTCAGGGGCCTGGGGCAAAGCAATTTCAGGGGCCCCTTCCATAAAAAAAAGTTGCAATACTATAGAATACTATATTCTCGTGGGGGCCCCTGGGGCAAATTGCCCCACTTGCCCCCCGCCACCCTCCCAGGCGGCCCTGCTTGTATCTCCAATGTTGCAGTGCTTTATTTCATGCATGTGAGCATAAGCAAGAATATTACATTTAGTGTTTAGAAAACAACAGATTATCATCAAATGCATTTTGGATCATTGTCTAGGAAATACACTTGGCTATGCACTTTGAGTGCAAAATATTATTCTTTTTGTCTGTAGACCCTAATGTATAGTTCTCATGAAAAATCAGAAGGCTATAGACAACCTGCAAAGGTTTTTGCACTTTCAGTGATCCCCAAGGACATGCTTTTTTGTTCAGGTCGAGCAGTTTGCACAGCTCTACGGAGAAGCATGGCAATCAGGCATGTCCTCATTCTACAAAGGATAACTTTTAAAGAGATACCATTCTTCTGTTAATGGCTTTATAAGACCACAACCTCATCAATAATTGGCATATGGTGTAAGCAGCATATTAGGCAGTGCTTTATTTGTAATGAAAGAGGTGCTGTGGCTCAAGCAATTTTTTTTAGTTTCATAACTGACACGGCAAGCCCAGAGATGCTGGGGCTATGAACTGCCAAGCCTTGAGGTGCTGGGACTCAGCCCTGGCACAATTTAAACACTGATATTAGGTAGAATTCCACCAGCACTCTGGGTGGCTAGTTTGTTAATCATGCCCAATTTGTCTCAAGGATACGGATGGGCTCAAGTCACAAAATTTGAATCCAGATTTCAAACACTCCACAGTTCAGGGCTCTTTGAATCAAGAGTTCTCATTCTTTCCATTGGAAAGATGAGGGCCATTTACAAACAGACAGCTCTTTCTTACATAAGTAGTCCTCTGAAGACAGGGGCTACTCATATGAATTAGTCCTTACTAATATGAAGGGCTCCAGAATCTGGTCCAAAGTTTGTATCTGGATCTAGTTTTGGATTTCAAACATCCTCAAAGTTCCAATTTGGAGCTAGGCTTTTGTTTGAGATCACTTGTACTCATTTGATAAGAATAGCTACAATCCAATCTGTGAAAGTATTTGTATTGCAATCCACAGTAAATCATAAAGTTGAACATGGCAAGCTTTCAAAGTGCAGAATATGAGAAAACCTAGAGATTAAACTATATGGGACATTGGTAAATCCCTTTTCACATAGTGATGGCAAAGGACTTTCCCCCCGTTCTCCTACAAAGCAGCTGTATGCAAATAATACAACAGTTTATGATTTTTAACTAAAAGAACCTCACCTGATAAAAAGTGTTGCTTTACTGTGTTTTGTCATTCCTTTGTGGGACCATGAGCCAGCTATGGCCAAGGGATGCTCTTTTTTTGATTTTTTTGTCTGTTCTTCATCCAGGCCAATATATGGATTCACAGAAAGGTCAACGTCCTAGTTAACCGTCCTTAAGACTCACCACAAATTTCCTGCTCTACCATAACTTTTCCAAATTTTTTAAGAACAAACTTCTGTTTATTAATTTTTTTCTTTTTGCCTGCATATGTTTTATTGAAGAAATTTCAACACTAAATAAAATTAGTACAATGGTGTTTAAAAATGAAATAAAAGGAGCATAGGAAAGAGGCGTTGTATCTAAGCTCATGATACTGCAATGGACTGTGCATGGGCAGACCTCCATTGAAGTCAGTGAGGTTCCACATAAGCACAATGGTCTCCTGGCTCAGAGTCTGTGGTAGGACTGGGGACCTTATTTTGACTAACTATAACAGGAAATATTAGGGTTGGTTAATAATTTCCCCACAAGCTTGCATCAAATTTATCAATACTTTAGCTGTGTCTGAATTTGTGTGAATTTAACTTCACCGTCTGACGAAGTGGGCATTCACCCACAAAAGCTTATGCACCAATACGTCTGTTAGTCTATAAGGTACCACAGGACTCTTTGTCGCTTTTTACAGATCCAGACTAACACAGCTACCCCTCTGATACTTAACTTCAGCTGAGTCTGCTTTTTGCAAACATTGGCGCAATCAACATTTACTCACCTAGTTTGATCCACATCCCATTGACTGGTTTTGGATCTGGCCCAGAAATACTTGTAAAAACGAACTATACATTTCCTCAATTAATTATGCCTAGGAAGAGTGCTAGATTATGCTGAATAAACTATCCTCTGGTGTTGTTTTAGGAATGACCCTTTAACTGTGGTCTAAATGTAGCTATTGGCAAAACAAAATTCTCTGTTTTCTAGGATTAGTTCTCTTCTTTGTGTGTCAATGACCATCAATAAAAGGTAGGTAATACGTTTTTTATATGGGGCACTGCAGATAACACGGTTCCCCCTATCCTTGTCAAGGTCCTGGCACACAAATAATTAAATGAACAAAAATACGATCTCAACACACCCTTGCTAGAATTAGTACATAGAACTACAACTGCCAGTAAGATTATAGGCACACTTGAAAATCTGAATCAAAATGGAATTTGAGTATCAATTCTAATTTAAAAGAAAGTTACAGTAAGTGCTAAGAGTAGTGGTGGGTTTTTTAAGCTTATGCACTTACAGTATCCTGCACAGTTTTTAAAAAATGCTTTTGGAAATTGCTGACTAGCATCAGTAAGGTATGGAGAACCAGTGCCTGTCCCCTCCCAACCCCGCGTCCTCCATAAGTATAAGTGTGTGGGTGGGGGAATTAGAGCTGGTCAAAACTTTTCAATACTTTTTTTTTTTTGTCAGAAAATGCTCATTCACTAAAACCAAAACAGTTTGTGGGAAAGGACCCAGTTTGGGTGAATTTCTTGGTTTGAAAAAATTTTGGAAAAAAAGTTTTGAAATTGTCAAAAACCATTTTTGAAATGAAAAATGCTATTTTTTTGGGGGGGGGATTCAAAATATTTGTTTAAAAATTAAGCTAATTATAGTGAAAACAATTTTAACTAAAGGATTTTGTCCCAATTTTGATTTTGAAATGATCAAAATGAAATGGTTTGACTGTCCCGAGCCTTTTTTATTTCAGATTGTCGATTCCTGAATATTTTTGAGATTTTGACTTTTGATCCTGATCATCCCTGATGGGAAAAATTTTCACAATCTCACATTTTCCCAGGGTAGGAAAACTATTTCCCATTCAGCTCTAAAAATAACCCATCTCCCCATGCTCCCATTTATAAATGGGAAATAACTTTCCCCTCTTCTCAATATCTATAGAGGTGAAATAATTGAAGTATTTTGGATAGTATTGTGTTGCAACTACTAGTAAATGTTAACTTTTGAATGCTGATGACTAGGATATGCACTAAGTTGCAGACATGGTGAAGCGTTATGCTCTGCCATACAGCATGCACTTAGAAAGCCTATCTCGAGACGTGGGAAGCCCTGCAATCTATTTAGGGTTATGCCCGAAGTGAAAGTGGTGAAGCGACTGATCTAGGGTGCACGGGTCAGCCAGTGGTAGCGTTGGGCTGGGGAAAACCCTGCATGGGCTTTTCAGTCTGTCAGTCCTGTCTCTAATACATGGGGTACCTCAAATGCTTTATTATGCTTTCCTCTTCTGGGTTGTGTGGTTTGAATGACGTGTATAGAGCTATATACACACAGAACAAAGCAGCTGTTAAGTCGGTCAGTCTGAGGGTCCTGTTCATTATGAACAGAGATGTGAGGGCAGTCTAGATGAGAAGGGACAAGATACATAGACGCTCCAGACTTAAGAGCAGGTGCAGCAGGGAATGGGAATGGTGTCTCAAGAGGGCTCCTGTACTAGATTCTGCATTAGATTTTTAAAAGTGCTCAGCATAAACCTATGCTGTTCTCAATGAAGTCAATAGCAAGCTCTCTCGGACTACAATGGCCAGCACTGAATGCTGTTGAAAATCCCCTTCTCCAAGTACAGCTGTGCATATTAATCAATTTCTGCTTCCTGGCTATTTTAATGTGTGGGGAGGGAAGAATCTAGAATTTGAGAGTATTATAAATGCTATACAGAGAGAAAGCTCACCCTTTCCACTGTGAAATTTTGCCATAGGCAAAATATAACTGTTCCCAGGAAGAAATTTCACTATTTTCAGCAAATCAGCCAACAGATCCGTCTGCAGCTCTTGATGATATTGGGTAAAATTGTCAAAGTGCCTAAGTGACTTAGGAACCAAATTTCCTTTGAAAGACAAATTTTATGGATAAGACCTGTTTTAAGGAGAAGGGAAATAACTTTTGTTCTGTGTAATTTTTGATGTTCCAAGGTGGCTTATGCTTGATGTGCACTAGTACAGATGCGTGTGAAGTTTGGAGTTTGCAGCAACTGTGGTTATGTAGCTACAATGCGCTGCCAATAAGGGAAACGCACACGGCTAAATTTCATAATGGCATGATTTAATTGTTTTCTCTAACAAAGCTTGGCAAGTATTTTATCCAGAAAATGTCCTAGACAGTTTAATTGCATCACAATGACTGTTCAGGGGAAATTTGGAGACTCAGTTCCACCATGAAAGTGTGAAACGGAAGGATTTGAATCCTGCTTTAACTATGAAGTTGCTACAAATGCCTCCCTAATATAATCATGCATATAGAGCTGGCTGACAGCAACCTCAATTGCTAGTTGCTAGACATATTACATATCAGGTTGGAGAGGGATAACGCTTACTCTTAATCTGCAGAATAACACATCACAACATCTGTAAGGGAGACCCAGAGTTGGCAGACTTTCTACACTCACTGCCAGTTTAACAAAACAAATATTGACACAGCTTGTTTCATCTTGGTGGCTACTATTTTGATCTACTTGGCCTATAACATAGAAGAGGGCTGGGGAATTCCAGTGCCTGATGGACTCACCTCCTCACTATTATGCACAATCATTACAGTGGAAGGTTAAGAAACCTCATTTCATGGGGGGCTGCTTGGCAGCTGCCAGCAACTGCTGAATGGGCGCTGAAGCTTTACACTTTCTATGTATTCTGTGCCCTTGCTGGGGAAAGATACGGTGACAGAACAAAAACCGACTGTCTTTCAGAGGTGCCAGATTAGACTCTCCCAATGCTGGCCAAAGAGGCACAATTTGTCAGGCTCCCCTGAAAGGTCACAGCTGGTACTTCTATGAATTTCCTTATTACACAGGAATGAAGCACAGATTCATAGAGAGAGACAGATGGTAAGTGGCAATGTTACTTGTACTAATGTGCGTTGAGACAGAGAGCTTTCTGGCATACCCCTAGACAGGAATCTTTTCTGCCTTGTGGAGGGCAGGGCATTCAAGCCAAGTGGTTTCCCACCCCACTGGGAAAAATCAGATATTACTCCTTCTTGCTTTCAATGTGTCTGAGTCACAAGTAGGTTAGTATAGAGATCTTTGCCGGAGGTCCAGACTCTGATGGACAAGCCCAGAAGACACTCCAGCCCACCGCTGTTGAGTTTTAGTCATGCCTGTCTCCCCCGCACTCCTCAATTCAGGTGGGTGTGACAGAGCAACTGCGGAAAGACTGAAAGCGATAATGCTGATGAGGGTGAGAATTGGCAGCCTGGAGCAGGAGGGCCTGAAGGAAGAAAGGATTTAGATTTTAAACATGTGTTTAATCATGACTCAAAATATATATGTGACTGGGAGCTGCAGTTGGGAAGGGCAAAGGATTTTTTTTTTAATGTGCAAGGTGTATTCATTATGTCTCAAAATGGAATTTTGGGAGAGGGGATCAGAGGCTCACTGGTAGAGGGTAAAAAGACATTTTGCACATGTCCTGAAGGAGGTAACTTCCCAAAAGGAGGGGGGCCAGGTTTTGATCTTGCTGACACAGGACTAAATCTGGGATAACCTCATTGATTCCAGTGGAATGACTCGGTTTATGGCAGCACTTTAGAGATCAGGATCTGCCCTGTAGCGTTCAGAGGATAGTGAATGAGGAAACTATTTCACCACCCCTCCCCATCTGTTTACTTGTGAATTGCAGAATGCACATGGCATATTCACTGTCATCTTGGATGGAGTTACAGCTCATGACAGCAGAATCTTCTAGGAAAGACCTCAGAGCATCACAGGCAGCTCTTCCGGGGATGATAAAATGAGGCAAGCATTTGGCAAATGCTTGTTCAGAGCACTTGCTGGTAAAGCAAGCTCTGTAGTCAAGTGGATAACTTTATATCCAGGGAGGCTGTGGGGAAACCCAGCCAATCTCCAGGACATCTGATAGCTTAAAAGGTAAAGACAGATCCTGAAACTGAGGCTCACAAGGAGGAGGAGTTAGAGTGGGAACTGGCAAGTCAAAAGGGAGAAGAGGGTTTTTCTTTCAAATGTCTTTTTAAACGTGTGGTTCTGTAGACAGCAGGGCACATGAAAAGGCAGGTCAGCATTTGCAGCTTACATATGAGTTTTGCACAAGTCATAACAGGGACTGGGACTCCACAGCCAGTTAGGGGAAGGATGACAACAGCTTTTTTTAGACCTGTCACTTTAAAACAGTCCCACTCTGATGCAGCACTAGAGCAGAAGACAACATATTTCACATTAAAGGCAACTGACTTTAATTAGGCCTTTCTTGGGCACATGAGATTTGATGGCTTGCTTCCAAGCAAAATGAAGAGGACTTAATGTTTAGGAAAGGCACCAGACTGACAGCACAGGAGACTGAGGCCTTATAGATGTCTGCTGAACAGGTAGCACATGGGCAACAGCTGGCAAGCTCTGCCAATGTACCTCTATTCTCTTCTGGAGGCATCTGGAGGAGCACACCGGGCAGATCCTCAGCTGGTATAAACTGTCACAGCTCCACTGAAGTAAATGAAGCTACAAAAATTTTGCACCAGCTGAGAATCTACCCCACAATCTTTATGCTCCTTCATCCAACAGCCTCTGCTGACAATAGCATAATGGCTGGCGATCACTTCCCAGTCCACCTACAGTCTGGGTGATGAGACCATAGGCACTCAGATACTATGGTGATGTTCATGGTGTAAGAACCTGAAGAGACTAGTCATGAATTTTGATTAATAATATTTGGTTTTAGACCAGTGAACTAGAGGCGAAGCACCTCAGCCATCAATTTCCCTGTGAACTTGAATAAAAGCAAATAACAATTCATGTGCAAACCATTAAAAAACAAAACACTGCCAAGCTTTGAAAAGCATCTGGGGATAATTTTTTACTCTCTATTTTTGTAACAACAGCCAAGAAGGTGAAAAACAAGAGATATTTCTGCATCAGTTTGGTTTTCTTCATGTTTGCCAATGACTTCCACACTCTCCCCAGAGAAGGCAAGGTGGCTTCTTGAGGATGTAGACAAAACAGAACAGTGGATGTCTTCCAGCTCCCATTGCAGCCAATGGGAGTTTTGCAACTGACCGCAGTGGGAACAGTAGATGATCAGCATCTCTGAAAACCAGTTAACTTTTACTGGGCACCTAATTTTGGCCTATATTGGCTTGTCCCACATCAGGAGAAGTAGTCTATCAGAATTGACATTAGAACTCAAAGGGTATGTCTACACTGCAATTAGAGGAGTGACTACAGCATGTGTAGACATATCTGCAAGGCTATGATCTAGCTAGCATGAACAACCATAGCAATGAAACTGTGGCAGCCTGGCTGCCACGTCTTCACGGTTATGGTTACTCCAGCTAGCTATGTCAAAGCTATCTTAGGTATGTCTACACATGCCGTAGTCACAATTCTGAGTGCAGTGTAGACATACCCAAAGTCATGTGCTTAGATATCTTGCTATGCCATGGATTAAGGCCCTGGTTCAGAAAGGTACTTAAGCTTTTGTCTAAGTTTAATCACATGCAGAGTTCTGAAGTCAAGGGGAATACTGAGGTGGTTAAAGCTAGGCACATGCTTAAGTATCTTGCTGAAATGGGGCCTACATACTATTGCTGTAAACCAGGACAGTGGGTCTCTTGTGGTGCAAGTTCTCTGAAAACTCATCTACAGGGGAGGCTTCAAGTAGCCAGCACAACCCAAAACATAGGGTCTTGTTAGCCAAGGAAGACATATGGCCAGGACAGCTGGAAATGCATTGATTCAGTTCACCCCTGCTGCTGCCTCTGTGGCAGACCCTTTATGGAGCTCCTGGTAGAACTTACACCTGCCTTGACCTCAGGAAGGATACTACCTGCTCCCCCTGGAGCTGAATGAATGAATGAATATATATATATATATATTACCTAGAGAGCATTCCCACCAGATTGTAATTTTAATGCTGGTAGAGTTGAGACCACACAGGGACACTGCTAAGAACTTCAGGCCCCAACAGGAAAGATACCCACACTTCCTCCAGGCATGAATTTCCTTAAATACTCTGGACATAAATACTATACCTCTGCTAGTATAGTAAACCTTCCACCTTAGGTCTAAAATTGTGTCACTCCTTTGACCATTTTTACAGATGGTTGTTACAACCATGACACTTTTTTGGTGTCTTGTATAATGACATGCTCTAAACTAAGTTGCTTTGGGGAGGGGGGGGAAAAGACTAAATTGAATTAGCCCTCATTACTTGTAGTTGTTTCATATCTTTAAATGATTCTGGTAAATCGATGAAGCCCTGCAAAGTGGCTGTTGTCTGCTGATTTCTAACTCTAGTCAGTGGCATCCGCTCTTTAGTGCACCACACACTTGCTGTGTAGCCATTAGATGAAAGCACGATCACCTGTCAAACAAACTGCTAGAACTGTGATAAATTAATGATCAAATAGCACAGTCTGATGTACAGTAGCAGTGCTGAGGCTAGTTACAACCAGGCCCCATGCTTTAAAAATGTAGCTGACATTAAAAAAAAATCAGCCATTAAAGAAAAATGTCACACAGCTTTTCAAAAAAAATAAAAAATAAAATAAAAAAATCTCTATTTAAAAATGACCACATACTGATATTCCAGAGTTTGTTTTTTTAAAAAAGAAAAAGGTGCAGTTGTTGCTGCAATCCTTTTTGTGCACCGTGCATTTGCAAGGCAAGTCACTCCGTGCAGCTAAGCAAAGAGGAGGCTTTTGTATTTTGGGTATGTAATGCAGTGTACAAATCTGTACCTTAGAGGAATCCTCCGGCAAGTTGTGGCGTGGTTCTATGTTTGGAAGGGAAGTGCTCCGAGCCCATTCTCTCTCTCTCTCTCCCCTCCCTCACCCTCTATTTTTTCGTAATGCTTTTGATTTTTGACATCATGGGTAAAATATTTCAAGGGAGCTCCACATTCCTTCTAAATATAAACAATACAAAATAAGCCTTTGCTTTTGAAGCACTTGACATCCTTTGAGCTTTGAATTTCAACTCCTAATAACTCTTGATGCTCGCTGCATTAATGTATAAAGTCCTTTTTGTGAGCCAGAAATGGTTCCTCATGTCCCTCCTGCCATTGGCTTCATGAGCTTAATTTATTCTTTTTAATATAAAATCTCATTACCTGAACATGACACTACCACTTCCATTTTATCTTTGATATAAGAACAGAGAGAAACCAAAATCAAACCCTTAAATAAAGTCTGTAATCATCCCTCACTTTTTCTTGCTTTTCAAATTTCTAAACAAAATTAAATAGATATACCTTCCAGGGCACACTAAGAAATGTGAAGGGGGAGGAGGAAGAGAAGTATGTTACTTTACAGTGAACTAACAAGGGACATAATTACTTACATAAGCAGAATATCTTGTTCTTGATGATATTCCTTCACCCTTATTTTGCTACAGCACTGAAAGTTGGGGAGGGGATGGGGAAAATTTGAGATTATGTAAAACCTGACCTTTTGAAATAAATCCTGATCAAATAACAATTTCTTAATCTTGATGTATTTAAAGGTAATTTTTTCAAAGTTTAATTTCCATACAGTGCAAAATTGACAAGTGCCTTTTTTTTATAGTAATGGATTTTTAGCAACAAGAAATTAATAACAAAAAACCCATCTCCAGAACAACTAACATAGATTTACTCTTAAGTTAGGACTTCTTGAAAACTGATTTTAATAGAAAATTGGAGTGATGAACTGTATTTGCACATGAAAGCATCAGTTTCATGCACTAATGGCAGTTTCTTCATGTTGTTGTTATAGCTGTGACTTAAGCATTGACTTAAATTATGAATCTGGCAGGGATCAAACTCCATGATCTAATTATGTCTTGTGGTTTTCACTGAGTCTTTTGAGGTGGCTGGTTGCAAAGATAAGGACTCTTTTCATAAGGAATATGTTTTTCATCAGAATCCACGTCCTAGATCCTGCAGGATCTTCAATCTCTGCCTACTTCTGTGGAAACCTTAAGCCAACAAACGATGGTTTACACCCCCCAGGGAAAACTATATTTTAGCTGGGAAATGTCAAGTACTTCCTCAGAAATCATAAGACTCTTGTAACGATTTCAACTCTCATAAAGAGCTTTTCCTTCTGAAAACAATAATAATCAGGGTAGCGCTTGTTTGAGGCTACCATCCTGTCTCTGTTGCTGAGAATGTCAATTAGAATGAATGAGGAAATTGCAGCACTGAATCGGAGTTTCTGAAGCTTAGTTTCCATGTATCCCAACATGCTTCTGTTACATGCTCAGACATAACTCATGCTTTGACAAAACTCATGCTTTGACACAAAAGTAGGTTTCAAAATCAAAAATCACTTCAAACCCTTTATGCATTATCAATGAAGAGAACAGGCCTAATTCTCCTCTCACCCCTATGGAAATTCAGATTAACCCCACTGAAAGTCAGTGGAGTTACATTAGTGTAAAATCCAAGTTAGTGAGAACGTACAAGAGTATTAGGGAAAAAAAATCTTATTAAGGAGAGTGAGGCCACAATATGCTGTTGGAGTAACAGGTAGATTTGTAACACTGATTTTGATGTAGGAAGCACATGCTACAATAATTACATAAAAGGCTATGAAAATAAGACAAGATAATTAAAATGATTGGTTTTGGCAATTGAGTCTGTTGTGTTACTTGTACACTGTTTACTTTTCAAATATTACTAGGTATTATGTTACATTTCTTTAATCATATTCATCACATTTCCTTTATTAGATAAATAGTCTAACCATTACCTCCGCCTATGAGGGAAGTTGTAGAAAGAAAGAGAATATTTATTCTTGTTCAGGCTATTTCTCACTCATACACTTAATATTCATTTTGCAATTTCTCAAACCCACGCAGCTGCAAGGGTAAAACTTCCAGTTTATGAAAAGGCTAAATTACTATCTAATTATCTCTTTAGGTGACAGTAATTTGTTGGTGCTAAAATTTTGTAGCAGAACAGGTATGGGTAAATGGTAAATAATTTTAAAAAGAATCAGTTATAAATAGATACTATGGCAAAGAAATTATTAGCGCTAAATACACCAGATAAACAGCAAGTTTAAGCTATTGATTTGACAATCACAGACAGAAGGGTTTTTTAAAAACAAACAAGAAGCAATTAGTCTGAAATAATCCATTTATCTCTTCTGCAAGTGACTGAAACAAAGAAAAATTAGATAAAACAACATGTGGGGAAACAACTAAATGATAAGAAGAATGCAATCGGATGATATTGAACAAGAATTAAGAAGACAGGGCAATAATACATAGTTCATTTGCTTATTGGAGGCTTTGATTCATTCCCTGTGGTAATTGTAAAATTTAATACTCTCTGTATACTTACACAGTTCTGAAAAAGTGTTACCATTACACATTGTTATATCCCTGTAGGTTGGATGACAAATGCCCGGGGCAATATTACCATCAAAGCATGTGACATACCCAACATGGATCTTCTAATCTTCATACGGATGACAACTGTCACTTTTAAAGTGCATGGCAAATGAAGAAGGCATAAGAAAGAACACCTCTCATTTGCATAGCTGGTAGTTTTGAGGACTATTTAAGTCTATGCTGTTTTAGGCCTCTTATAAAACCAAGATAATTCACTTGAACAGATGTATAGATTTCTTAATGCTTAAAAAATGCTGTCCAGTGCTGAGAATAACTATGTGTTCCATTGAGAACCCACATTCTCTTAGCTAATATATACAGCTAATACACTGTCTATCTTATGTTTGAAAAATAGATCAACGTCTGAACCAAAGGTAGTTAACATACTGTACCAACAAACAGCCTTGCTTCAAACTTTGTTTTTTCTAATGGTAGCAAACATCTCTCCCTATTTATTTATTTATTTAGCTTTGCAAAGTAAATAAAAAATCCAGCAGGCTGTTGATTTCCATTAACATTTCTTTGCTCATGTAATTTTAAGTTCTAGGCCGTGTCTAGTTCTTTTAGTCTCTCTGTGCTACTGTATATGGAACAGATGGTGTGGATCAACCACACCAGTATTTTGAATAGGATTGTCACTTTAATGTTCACATGGAGTTTTCTTTTTAACATTTTTTCTCATTATAGCAAGGCTCAGTGCTGCAAGACACCTTTTGTTATGTATATATGAATAAAAGCAGTCAGAACAAATTTCACAAACTGGGCAAAGGAACCCAGAGCCGACAACAATTAATAGACAAAAAAGACAAGACACTGTATACTAGATTTAATCTTTTCTTAAACTTTGCCTTTCTGAAACTGCATAATACATTGGTCATATGCTTTCAGCAGAATCTAGGTAAAAAAAAATATGATTTCAAGAAATGTTTGATTCCCAGAGGTCTTAAAATAACAGATGGACACATTTTCTTTTGCTGCCACGATTGTATCATTATTAGATTTCAAACATTTCAGAAAGGAATATTCTGCAAGACTTTGTTCTGTTTGTACACAGCCTAGTAACAATGGGGTCCTGGTCCATGTCTGAGGCTCCTAGACACCAAGGCAATACAATAAATAATACAGAGTAATACCTGAATACCTAAAATATCTTACTTGCACTCACTGTCAGATTTAGACAGAGTATTAGGTATGAAATCACCAATCAAATGTATACATCTCAGAAACTCTTTCTATATGTGCTATATGAAAAATAGCAGGCCCCAGTTGGATTCTTTCCTTTGAGTTCAGTGGAAGAAGATTGGGCTCAGTATAGCAGAGCAGAGGAAGCAAAAAAGCAGTAAACATTCCTTAAGTTCCACAAAAACTGAGGCTGAAGAAAAGCTTTTTCCATCTGAGCGTGTTTCTGTTTTCTACAGTACAAGCTACTATCTTTTGCTCAATAAATGATTTACCGATGAGAGAGATGACTCTGAGCCACTCCCGTTTGGAACTGGAGCTGAGTTTTCCTAAAGTCTGAAGGTGTTTGGAGCCGATGTTTTTGGTTTGGTCCATTACATAGAAGAGGGACAACGGCAAAGTGGGGATCTAGAGCCATTGTTTGGAGTGTCATGTGTGTAAAATGATGACAAAACTATTGAAGCTCTTTGGGGCAGAGACTATTTTTATTGGGTGTATTGCCCAATGAGGCCCTGTTCCTAACTGGGGGCCCAGGGGTTCTACTGTAATAAAAATATTAAATAGCAACAAGATACAAATGTGCTCATATTGACTCTTCTTCACATGCACATGGAATGCAAAGCAATGTGCAATGTATTAGTTTTCTCCAGATTGGATCCTCTTGAAACAATTTAGTAAATATGGCTTTATTATTTTTTTTTTTACAGTAAAATGCCTGAAAACAGAAACAGTATCTCTTAAAAATAACCCACTATATAAAACTCATGGTTTTAAATTAAAATTCATTCTTTTTTTAAAGCTCGTCTTATACTAAGATGCGAATAGCATCTGATACTGAAGATGGAGACACTATATTATAGTTAGGCAGAGCAGCAAAAATACCTAATCAAGGCACTTTGAGCAAGGCCATACTTTGCTGTCAGCCCTTCACTACCTAGCACTTACCAACCGTGGAAGAGTCCATTCAAAGAAGAGATGAACAGGCTTTTCCAGTCAGCTGAGAACAGCTGACATGGACCTGCACCAGCTATATCAAGGTAAAAGCTAAGGTACAATGCTTTTTGATGCTGTATCAATAACTCATAGCCAATGTTCAACTGCTGTAGGGTCAGATTTTTCCACTGGACACAGCTCTGAGTAGGAGATTACCAGGCCTATAATAAGCAACTGGCCATGGCCAAGAAAGTATAAAACTGGAGAGAAGATTTCTGTGCCTATCCTGCCTAACACTTCAGTGCAAGAATGAGCTACAATTTGGCCCATAAGTTATGTTTTCACAGAAACGATGCCTGTGGTTTTTTTAAAACTAACTGGACCAAATCCAGCAGTCCCTGCTCCCAGGCCATACTCCAATCAGTCATAATCCCTGTAAAGCTGATGTGCCTAAATTAGAGGTTCTTAAACTGTGGGTTGGGATTCCAAAATGGGTCGTGACCCCATTTTAATGGGGTCGCCAGGGTTGGTGTTAGACTTGCTGGGGCTGAAGCCCCAAGTCTCACCAGCCAGGGGCAGAAGCCAAAGCTCAGGTTACAGGCCCCCCACTCTGGGCTGAAGCCCTTGGGCTCTGGCTCCCCAAACCAAGGTGGTCGGGCTCAAGCTTTGGCTCTCCACTCCTGGGATTGTGTAGTAATTTTTGTTAGTGAAGTTTGAGAACCACTGGCCTAAATGCATGAGTTAAACGTGGTTTGAATGATTTGACCCATGTTGACACAGCACAGTTCTGGATTTCTAATGACTAAACTAGATACCGTTAAAGCATCACAAAGCCAGGAACCTCAGGTTACACATCCAACACTGCCAATTTGCATCATTTTATTGCAAATCTCACCATATTGGGTGTTTTTTCTTAAACCCCAGCTTCTTTTGATCAGACTAGAAGCTTAGCTTTTCTTTAGGTTTCTAGCCCTTGTGGTTATGGAGAAAATACTGAAAAATGATCCCCTTCTACCCTAACGTCTCCAAGAAAACAGAAGGCAAATAAATTCCCAACTAAAAAAAAATCATGATTAAGAATATGACGATGGGCTGGGCATATAGCGAGGCTCACTGACAATCGGTGGACTGCAGCTGTCACTGCATGGTATCCACGGGAACTGTAATGACCACTCGGCCGACCTCCAAAAAGATGGGAAGATTTTATCGTGAAAAGACATGGCCGCACATGGAGAAGGAAGGCCAGGATACGAGCAGAATGGAAGTGTTATGATCGGCGCAATCTATACGAGGGCTGAAGGACCGATTGATCAAGGTGAGGAATATGACATAGAGCTAGCCAGAAAATAACAATTCAATTTCACAAAAAATTATGCAGAACAAAAATAAAACTTTTCAAAAGTTTTTGCAAAAGAGAGTCATCTTGAAATGTTAGTTTTCAGATCAGAACTGTCAGGTTTTCAATTTTCTCTCTCTCACACACACACACACACACACACCTTGAACCTGAAAAACTTATCTATCAAATCGCATCAATCTATATTTTCCCCAAATGTTATGGTTTTGACAAAAAGTTGTCAAAATTTTTCCAACCAGCTCCAATCTTACGGGTTTTTTTTGGGTCCTGGCTCATGATTTTGGATTGCTGGGGGTTGGCCGTACTCAGGGTTCTTAACATGGTTATATTCAAATTTAGGAAGCTATCCCATCAACAGAAATCTCCCCCAAAATACAACTGGGATTACTACTCAATGTCCATGATCCCTTTTGGAGGGCTAATTTTTTTCATGTTTTTTCCCCCTGCCTCTAATTTTGTGCTTACTATCAATTGTGGCTGCATAATTTTAGACTCAGTAAATAGTGGGAACAAATGATTTATTGTCCTGTTTCAGCAAAGAATTTAAGCATATGCCTAACTTTAAGCACATGAGTAGTTGCAGTGAAATGAATGTCTAATTACCTGAGCTGAGGCAATCAGGTAAAGATCTAAATTTTGTAATTTGGCACAAAGTGAGAGACCATTTAAAATTTGGACTTCATTGCCTTATTAAAGGCTAAATGTGAAGCTTTGGGTTATGGACCGTCAGTCCATTGCTTTAAAGTTTACTTTGCTTATTAAAAATTATCTTGAAATACAATTCCTTAAATATTTGTTGATATCATGGTTTGTTGGTGTGTTTGTACTTTTAAATCAGTTGTTGGACTATCTGAGGACAGATGGGTTTGCAGTTTTAGTCCTAAATTTTGACCAGAGGCAAATAAATATCATCAGCAATTCCAGCAAAGTACTGGATTCAGTGTATTTTAGAATTCACATGTGAAAGGTATTTAAACAACTGATCTTTGACACTTGACTACATGCTGCAAAAGGTCCATAATTTTGTGATTTATGCTTGAATTCTTGTGTCTACTGAACGGCACTCTCAGAGCCAGGAACTTCCTATATACGGTGTTTTCATTTTTAGTGCCCCATTTTGCCAGTTACCAAGGAACTACTGAATCGAGACAATGGGAATGCATTGTTCATTTCCTAAATCTCCACTGCAGTGTTCTGTCCAGATGCAAAAAGGTAACTTGATCCCAATTAATGAAAGTGACTAGGTCAGCCTGTCACGTCCCATGCTCTTTATGTGCTGTTCAGACATCTATGTGCTTATTAAAACCTGAGGCACTCTACATAAGCTCTGCCTTGAAACCAGTTGCCAGAGGCATCACTGCTCAGAACCTGTCTACAGGTTTCTTGGTATCAGATCTGACATCATATAAATCTCTCTTATCCAACTTGGCAGCACAGATCAGATGAAAAGCAACCCCATCCTCACAGAATAACACTCATAAAAAGAATGGAGGGGGCACAATAATAAACATTTCACTGGAGTTGTTCTTCACAAATGTACCTTATTGCTAACATGTTCCAAGGTTATAAAATGCCTGCACATCACACGCCTCTATTATTACTTCTATCAGAATCAGAATTGGGTACTTTCTGATGGAAGGCTTTCAGTCCTACTCTAACAACTGACCCTGCTGTTTTTAAACAATAGTTAGAACACACCAAATTCATAGTGATTAAGTTATTTGATAAATTTTAGCCTCTGAATAATTCTTCATCTGTAGGTTATTCAAGAGCAAGTCATTGAATGGTTTTAAGTTTGAGCTGTCTTGGGTTTTGATTGCATGTAAGGCATAGAAACGGTGTCATGTGACCTAATTGGATGAGTAATTATTAGAATCAGGCTTTTGGTGTGAATACAGCTGACTAAACCTGAAACCAGGCAAGAATTGGTAGGAAGCGGAAAATGTTTTGAAGTACCAGCCACTATAAGTTCTCCCACTAATTATGGGCATCTGCCCAGAGACTGTTGTTGGCTGACAGCCTTGGGGTCCATTTCAACTTAGTGTTATGAGGTGTCCAAATAGGCTTGGCAGCAAAATGAAAGCGACGGCAAAAAGCATCCACTTCCATTTGCAACTGGCCAGGAGAATGTGCCTCCACTTTTGGACAACTCCCTGGACATGCTGATCTATGCATTCCTGACCTCTTGGCTAGTCACTCGAACTCATCATACCCGATGAGCATACCAATGCCCCATGCTCTCAAAAAGCTCCAATTACTAGAAGCTCGTTTTGAAAATGTGGCCATTATAGCCTGTTGTTTAAGAGCAGGTACAGCAACTATAAACCCAATGGACCAGAAGTTCAGAATGACAGTCATTCCATCCTCACACACTAGTTCTTCTCTTATTTATATGGCCTATGATGAAATATTCATGTTATACATGTAAGAGCCATAAATGGCCTCCTAAAAAGAGCTTTGAACTTTATTTCTTCTTCAAAGAGGTTTGGCTGTTGGAGGAAGTGGTTTAATAACTAAACCTACTAGCAGAGGCAGGAAACAGAGTTTCCTAAGTACAGTCTGGCACCAAAACCAGATTGCAATAAGAAGAGCTTCTGATTTACTTGTAAAGAACCAGTAGGCCAGGGTCAGCCATACATTACTTCAGATGGGAGTTCATGGCTTTGGCTATTCAGAGCGAGAGGCACTATTTATTTTCGTGGTAAAAATCAGAAATATAACAGAGTCTGTAAACAATAAAGTCTACAGATAAACTAAGGGGCTAGGTGTAGTGCTCTAGTGATTTTTAACAAGAATTTAAGTTTAATATCGGAATAGCCTCTCCTTTGGCAGGCTTCTTCTCAAACTGGCTAGTCGATTTCCATAAATGATAACAAGTCCTACCTGAAGGCTTGGTTGTGCTGCACAACATTAAGCCACAACAATAGAGAACAGCTGCTCCTGAATAGCTGAAATAGTTAATTGCACTGTATACCTACAGTACATCTCCAGGCCCTGCATTAAGAAAGCTGTTGCCTGTGTGCCATACATATAACAAAGGAAGATATTCACAAGGAACTGCAAAGCAAATGGAAACCAGACTCAGATGCTAGCTCTTCATTTCTTGCAAGAAACAGAAAACAAAACAAACTAACGATTATCAAAGCGCTAACATTATCATAATCATGTAGTTATGTTGCATGTATTTTTCATGTGTGTGTATATCTGTAAAATAATCATTAAAGGGTCACACATCTGGTTTGCAAAGATGGTTCCTGCAATGTTTATGTCAGGTATTATTTCACAGATGTATAATACTTTATTTTTACAATCTGGAATAATCACAGCCTGGCATACAAAGAAATAGCTTTTATAATCACGCTCCTCACCCAAATATGCCCCAATCTCCAAGATATGCACATGAAACATTTACATTAAGAAATAACTCCAGGATGATAAAACCTATACTTATGAGTGGTTTATATTAAAATTTATAACAGGCACATTTGCTCAGATCTTGGTTTTCTTTAATAACTTTTCAATTCTTAAGCACAGCTGGAAGTCTAAAAATAGGCAACAGAGAATTGGCATGTTTTACTTACGGTAATTTACAGGATATCCTGTTAATCCTACCAGGGTCAGGTTGGAGCATTTTTGCAAGCCCTAACAGAAAGAATGTACAGTATTTACAGTATATACTGACAACTAATGCAATCATTTTATTTGGCATTTGCAACGGTAAATTCATCTCAAGCCAAGTCCTCCTATTCCATGCCTGATCTAGATTAACTATGCTCTTTCCAGTTTAGCCCTATTCTCCGGTTCAATCCCTTTGCCATTAATGTTTTATCACTAGAGCTCATTCCACAAAGCCTCCGCCTTATTCATCTTAAACAATAGCAGCCAGGAGGCTTTATAATGAGGCAGTTTGTCCCGATAGGCAGTGAACTGGATGGGCGACTCGCAACATGTTGGTTCTGTTCCCAGCTTTTTCACGGATGTGTTGCACACCCTTGGGCAAGTCACTTCACCTCCCCGTGCCTCAGTTTCTTCATCTGAGAAATGGGGATAGTCATTCTGTCCTGCTGTGTGAAGTGCCTTTTAATCTATGGATGAAAAATGCTTTATGAGAGCTAGCTGCTAGTCTTACCAGACCAAACAACAGTACCAAATGTAAAATAATGAAGGCTTCAATACATTTCATTTTGTAACATGAGACTAAATTAATGAGCTGATGGTTCTCTAGATCAGATCTCGGCATACTGTGAAACAATCACCTGATCGGGCTTAAAGGTGCAGAAACTCAACATTGTTGGCCGCTCTCAGTACAGTCCCAATAAGAGGAAAAAACACAGCTCCCTCTGAGGCTTCACTCTATGTGGCACTGACCACCCTACACTCCCATTGCAGTCACTGGGGACTGTGAATGTTCTGTACCTTGAAGAAGGCACTCAGGTCCAGATTTTTAAAAGTATTTAGGGGCCCGAAGATGCAGTAGGAACCTAATGGGATTTTCAAAAGCACCCAGGCACCTACCTCCTACTGATTTCCGAGGCACTTCTGAAAATCCCACAAGGCGCTTATATGCATCTTTAGATGCCTATCTACCCTTAAAAAACTGGCCTTCTGTTCCTTGTAGGATTGGGCCCTGTCATGACCTGGTTGCATAACGGAATCAAGTCCAATTAGATGCTGCACAGGAAGGAACTGTTGCTATAAGAACAACTCATTATTTTAAACACTTTAAATTACAAAGTGTTACTTTGAATAAAATGTTACCTCTTAGCAAGTGTCAGGTGTTCTGGGCCCTATAGATTACAATTGAGAATCTGTGTGAAAGATCCTGTCATTAAGGTTCAAATGAAGGGTTCTCTCTGAACCATATATGATTTTTCAGAAGACGAAAAAGGTGGAACCATTCTGTGTTTGCAGAACTAGCTAGAGTTCATGAACCTTTCCTTTCACCCCTGCCTCTCTTCTAATTTAAGACCACATGGCTTTTCATGGGTTTAACAGAAAGATAGGATCAGAATCTCAGTCATGCCAAGATTACACTTATTACAGCTATGGGAGCAAGGGGGAAAGGTGGCTCTATGCCACTTTCTTGTTCCCTAGATTTGGAGATAGCTAGGGGCCAAAATGCCGATGCCCCCCACCCCCAATTTAAAGCATCTTCATGCCAATTATGCCAACTGCAGAAAAACTACAGTCACAAAGTGCCATGCATTACATCCCCTCTTCCCACCTTGACGTGTCCTGTGGAGAGGAGGGTGAAACCAGTGGTGCAGAATCTGCTATGGTGGTTTTATATGACCCAGATTCCCTGCTGTTTGGGAACTCCTCGGTCGCCCCTTTTGGGCAGCCTTCCCCAATTCATTCTGGATGCATCCTACCATGGACCATAACCTGGCCTCAGTATTTGTGCAGAAGGCCTATTGATTCTAACTAGAAGTCTTACAGATGCTCACATATGGGGCCACGTACGTGCTGGGACAGAAGTAGAGATAAACCTAATGGCAAAGCACGTGTGTGCAAAAATTGGAAGCTGCCCTGAACTGCAGGAGTCTGTGTTACACATGGAACAAGAATCCCTGTCTCCGCTTAGCTAGCACAGCTGCATGCCACAAGCCGCACCGCCCAATCCACATTGGAATTTCTCATGAAGCAATAACTAAAACTAAAACACGGTTGCCCCCACCCCTCCTTCCCCTGCTGTAGTTGACAGCCAAATAGAGCATAAAGAAGTAGTAATATCCATAATCCAAGACCCGTACAAAACAAAACAAGGTTTGTTTTTCCTGGCTCTCTGGGGTAAACTGAGATGCTGAATCCTTTGCCTACATGCTCTGAGACAAACGGGATGTGAAATAGTGAAATGTGGAGGGGCAAAACCATGGCTGTTCCCTTTAATGTTCTTCCAGCAACATCATTAGGCAGCCCACCCAGTCCTCTTTACTATGTATTACTTTAGTTATGACTGCAGCCCTGGAGTGGCATATGCCTGCTATGGCACTCGTCTCTTATTTGCTAATGCTTTCCAATGTCTTAGAGCACTGTATCAGTTCTGGCGTCAGCATTCGAATGAATCTTTGTCTGGAGTTAATACAGGTTTGAGTACAGAAACTCTCAATGCCTGGGGATATGTTATAGGACAAGTTCTATACTTTCCCTCTGATAATTAGTAGTGCTGGAAATCGTTTTGAAATGTAGTCTGATTATTTACCTTTCTTGAGTCATGCAAAAATCAACACTACCATTGGGACAAATCTCATGAGCCTCTCCACATTTTCATGCAAACTGGCACAGATTTTTCCTCTTACTCATCTCATCCCTCATAGGTCTTCAGAGCTCGCCTTATAATGCAGCCTGAAGCGTTTAATGGATGCTCAAGATAACACTCTAATTGTTCCAAACATCCTAGCTTCTCTGGAATTTGAAAAAAAAAAAAAATTGGAGGTTGCATTTCAAATACTCTTCTTTGCCTTGGCTCATTGCAGATATTCCAGTAACGGACGTGCTTTTTGTAACCTCTCTTCCAGGGATACACTAAGGCCCCATTTAAACTTTGAACACCCACAGCACTGTGCTAAGGAATGGGAACCAGAAAGTGAAAGTGACTGTAAGACAGACAATGAACTGAAGTGACTGTTGCCAGACATCAATGGTAAAGAATTGCAGAAAGAATTGCTTTCAAACATAAAACAAGATACTTCGTTAGAATAAGGAAAATATTGTCCATAAAACTACTGTCTTTTTACTTCAGCTTTTGCTTAAATCCTCTCTCCTGCCTAGTTTCCTGCTACAGATTGAAAGAAACAGTGCACAAATTTTTCAAATGCAACTGGTGATTGTGAAACGTCTCCATTTCTGAGTGTTCAACTTGAGACCCTTAAGGGGTCTTGATTTTCAGAAAACACCGAGCATCCTCTGTCTCAGGTTAGTCACTTTAAAATGTCTCAGGTTGGTCACTCAGAGACTGAGGCATACAAAATCATTAGACACATTTGAAAAGCCGGGCTCCCGAGGTCTATTTTTGTGTCATTTTAGGAGCACTAGAGTTAAAATACTTCCTACCCTAGTTACACAAAAAATGATTTGTCTAATAAAACTAAACCTTTAATGGGTTATTTTCCGGTGGCATGTTCAGTCTGTTAACATGATATTTTCTCTACCTGGTACTATATGCATTTAGAAGTGTTTCACTTTGTGTACATGTTTGTTTTGGTGTATGGAAAATGTGTTTTTGAAGTATGGCTAGTGGGAACATTTTCAGAAGATAAAGAACACTTCAAACAGGATTCTACACCAGCACAACATTTTAATTAAAACTAGACAACAAACAAAGCATCTCAATGTTTTTGCCTCAGTTCAGGAAAAACGGCAACACTGCCCAGGTGTTTAAATAAATAACAGAAAAATAAAATCCAATTCTGATCAAATACAGATTCCATCATTTAAAGAGACATATATGCCACTCCTAAGACATTCAGAGGGCAGGAAGCTAGATGTACAGTTTGGGCCATAAGTAACACCAGATTTGAAGGCCTCTAGCCCTGGAAAAAATTTACCTCTGATTCTGACTTCAGAGCTCATGTCCATCTGGACTTATGGCAAAGGCCTGTTTGCAGTGTTCAGTTCCCATCCATGTCCCTTCATCTTGACTGCTTTGTATTTAGTTTAGTTTCTGTCCACCTTTAGGTTCATGAAGCTGCAGTATCGGATTATGTTCCTGACCAGCTACATCAGGGAGTAAAAGCAGACATGTTCTTTTCAATATATCGCTTGTGGGACTCAGTGTGGATCTTTCCCTTGGTTGGTACAGAACACCCCCAAATCTAAACCCCTCTGTGTTTAACAATTAATGTCTATGGGGACCAACCCACCAGCTTACCAAGTATAAACATAGACTCTCTCCCAGGTACAACTGAGCAGAGTAAACTCCAATAAAATCTCGTGGGGCGAGGAGGAAAATATTTTAATGTTCAGATCCAGTCTCTAATTTTATACCCAAATCAGCATGACTGGCCATCCTCTGCTTTGCACTTGCTTCATGCAGGCAGATGCCTTCCTGTACAAGTCCACGAGAGCATGAATGCACTCCTGCAGCCATACCCAAGCTAGCTTTAATCTACCTAGCTCAGATATCGAATTTGTAATGAAAGAGGTGCTGGGGCTATAAACTGCCAAGCCTGGAGGTGTCGGGGCTCAGCCTTAGCAAGCTCTGGCACAAATTAAACACTGCGTGGCATCATGGGCATCAGTGTGGACTAGCTGGCCAAGTAATTACCCAGGGTTCTGGGCAGGTTTGTACAGTCCATGCTGCTACCCCGGCTGCTGCAACTTCACTGCTTGGACATACCCTTCGAGAAAACATGCCCTGCCCCTTTCTTCCCAGCACACACAGAACACACACTATATTAGCCGCATGTCATAAAACCTGGTGAATTCCTTCCTAGACCAATACACAGTAATTTTTAATAATGGCTGTGGCTGGAGAAAGCGTGTTCATAGGTGGTGCAAGTACTAATGGCTCTAGTTAATGTTGCCAAACACATACCATTAATAAGACCTTATTTTCAGTTGCTTGTATCAAACTGTTGGGTCTGAAATTTTGTATGCTGAGCGTTTGCCTCGGGCTGAATTTGGGGGTGGAGGGAAGTTGCACTGTTAATAAGATGATATGGTAACTAACTAGTAGTTTGATTAGGAATTTAATGTGCTTGGAAAAAATCTATAAATATCTAAGTATTCAAAACAGTGATAATTAGAATTGGAAGTTAGTTTTAACTTTATAGACTTTAAAAGTGTGTGAGATTTAGCGTGTCAAAGTGTCAGTGTAGGGTGGGGATTGGAGGAGAGGAAATTCACAGCAAGATTCTCTTTGTTGTTAGGGAAGCAAGTTATTTTTTAGCCTTTACAAATCATTCAGGAAGAGTGTGATACTAGAATCAAGGCCTACCTTTTCTATAGCACTTCATTAGTAGTTCTCCAAAGCACTTTACCAAGGAGATCAGTCTCAATATGCCCAATTTACAGATGGAGAAACTGAGGCACACGGCAGCAAAGTGACTTGCCCAAGGTCACCCAAAAAGGCCAGGGGAGCCAGGAATAGAATCCAAGTCTTCTGAGTCCCGATCTCAAGGTTTCTAAAATTGGACATGCAAAAATTAGGGCATGCAGAATTCCCAGTTACTTTGGAAAATGTTGGCAAGTTTATTTTGCCATCGCAGTTGCAACAACAAACCGCATGCATAGCATAATGTATATCTAGATCTGATATTATTTCTTTCTGGGAAGAAAATAGTATCCCAGGGGCTACAACAACATTATGGCAACATATAAATATATTGTCTGGAGTTCGTTCTTTCACGAAAAATGAACAAACTCACTAAAATATATGAATCAAGTCAGATGCCCGAGACCTCTATTATACTAAGCAATAATTTTTTGAGGGAAGCGATGGAACCCTATTTATGGAGAAACTGAATGAACAGGGCAATTGAGAAGTATATTCCCAAACAGGGCAGAATCCCATCTTGGCAGTGAGTGGGCTAAAATGAGCTCATAGGTGTTTTCTTTCTCTAACATCTACGGGCCAAATTCTGCTCTCTTTACTGGGTACCTGTGTTGTGTGGTTGGGTATAGGCAAGGGGGAAAATGCATGACTTCAAAGCACACAGCTTGAAAATTTGCTTTCCCCTATAATAATTAATGCAGTCGCAGGTGTTCTAATGTGCAGCTGAGAAGAATCTAGCTGTAAATTAATGTAGAAGTGTAAATAGATACAAGAGCAAGGCTACTGTTAGGTTGACACACACTGCTATTTCTGAGCAGACGGTCACTTCCTTTCTCGGCCTGAAATGAATCTCATCCCACGCACAGCTCCCAAGCCTTTCATTAGTGGTTGTGTTAGTATATAATAGCTATAATGAGAAGGCCATAAAAAATCCCAACTTAGCTGAGGGGCTTTAACCATTTTAAATACAGCTCTCTTTCCAGATTTTATTTAAACTTTAATGACTACCACATAGGATCAAGCAGCAAGAAACAACGTTTGTATTACAGTCTTATTATTTAATTCCCATTAGTTAAAAATGCCACGGTACTGGCCAGTAGCTGAGGAAAATAAGTGGTGACAGGTGAAAGAAAAATACCCTTACCATAGCATCTCAAGCCACTTCAAAGCCTGAGGCATTGCAATGTAATTTACACCTAATGAAATCCAGTGTCATGCAAAATTATTTAGCCAAATGTTATCCATTCAGTAGCACGGACTCTGCTTCTTTTAAAGAGACAGTGTACTTCCTGGTCATAATTTCCACTATCTAATTAAACTACAATAGGCGTGCATGAATGCCTTATCTGTCTAGCTCTGGTATTAACTGATTTAACTTCTGTTTTTAACGTCATATGATCAATTCCATCTTACACATTGGCAGATCTATGCATTTTAAAGCCCTAATTTGCTCTCTAGTTTAATTACAGGAACAGTCTTATTGGACAGCCTAAAATGTTTAGAGTAAGTCACACTCCAAATCTGATTATCCTTTTTAATTTTGAATTAAATGCAAAGGCGGCTGGAGCATGGGGTGAGAAGCACAAGTCTCTTCATTTCAAATTTTACTCAGCATTTTAAAGACTTCTCTTATCCCCAATGGCTATATTTTGGAAAATGTTAAGCAATAACTGAAGAGAGATGCTTGGACAGTATATAGTTTACTATAGTTTTCAAGAGAAGTACAGCAAATAAATGCGATCAAAAATAAAGATAATAGACTGTAAATTTTTATTGATCTGCCTGGTCCTTGAACAATACATTTTCCTTCAATGTCAATTAAATTTTGCCTTAATGTTAAAGAAAGATTTCAATGGAGTTCCTCGCTTGAGTAAAAGGTCACAGGAGTGGATTAGGAAATAGATTGTGTATAAACAGAACCACCATTCTTTTACAGAAACGCACTAAGTTTTTAAGGAATAAAAAGAGGGATTTAGCAACCCATCACGTCTCACCCAGCCCCTTAACCAGAGGTATTTTCTTCCTTGTTTATTAAATGTGTGTGCTAAATGCTGTGCAACAGCAAGATCCACAGGAGCTTACAATCTAAATTTACAATGGATGCCAGATTCTCATTCCACAGTTAGTCTCGTTGGTTACGTGTGATTACTTGTAGAGTACGGTAAGTTACTTCTCAGTGTGAATAAGAACAGCAGAACCTAGCCCTAAGTAAAACATTGTAACAACCTGGAGCATAAGTGTGGAAAAGTAGTTAATGGATTATCTGATTATGTGTTAGTCTTTGTACATGAGCATAGAGTTTGTTACTTATTTTCTAAATTAAAAAAAAATAAAATAAAAAGGATTGCTCTTTAAGTAGTTATTTACTGAAAATGCTTCTACCACTGGTATTGACATCGTTAGAACATTTTTACCACTATCTGCACTTGAGATTTTATTTCTGTCCCAGACCTGAGTTCCACTTGTAATATAATTTGCTCATAAGGGTCAACAGCAATTTTAAGCAATATTAATATAAATATGAATGTTCCTTACTAACTATTGTAACTGATGGAAAGTGCATTGTTATTTGACAGATCCTGCTCCCATTGACTTCAGTGGAAACAGACTTGGGCTCTTCTTCTGAGCTGGGCACAGATTGATTTTTCAGACAATTTAAGTGTGCAATTGTGTGCGCCTAATGTGCATGCTCAGCTAACACATTTGTGCATGTAGATCAGGTAATTTCGTACACAGCGATACAGATTGCCTCATCTGTAAATGGGGTTAGTAATATTTACCTAGGGCCGAGGAGTTTAGTGAGACTAGATTTGCTAATTGATTCTCTTTTACCAGATGTTTCCAATGTACCTATCACCATAGTATCTAAGATCCATAACTGTTTGTAGAAATACATTTATCTCCTTAAATAAAGGACAGCAGTAGAGTGAAAAGATGATCTCATGGCTAAGGTCTGGAATTTAGGAGACCTGGAGATTCAATTCCTGGATCTGCCACAGATTTACTCTGAGACCCTGGGGCAAATTACTCAGTCTTTTGGTGCCTCAGTTCTCATCTGTAAACTGGGGATAATATTTACCTTCTTCTACCCTTAGTCTTGTCTATTTAGATTGTAAGCAATTCCTGGAAAAAAAGAATGGTCTTTCACTAAAAGCTTGTACAGTGCTTAGCACAATGGAACCCCTTATTATTTACAACCTGGAGGTATTACCCTAATACCAATAATCATCAACTGACTAAAGCTGAAATAAGTTAGCTAATCCATTGGCAAAGAGTTGCTTTGGCATACCGGTGTTCAGATAGTTACTGGAGGGCTGCAGGCCACACAGTTTGCAGGCTCGGCTCAGAATCTACTTCAGAGGCCGATTATTAGCAAATCAAATGACAAAAACAGCATTACTTTAACATAAATTTGCTTTTCGTTTTCTCTCTCTCCCCCACAGATGCATGGCTGCCAATAATCTTGCAGTGAAATAAGCAGAATTATAAAGGCTCCAGTCCCAACTGTGGCATTTGTTTTGTCAAATCCAGTGAGTCTCTCTGGATTATGGCGGTGTTGCTATAGAATATGTGCTGCAAAAAAACCCAAAACCAAAACTGCTTTTCTCTCCCTGCTTGGAATGTCTTGGGATTGACATTCCAAATTAAGATTCAAAACGCTCCATGTTTCTCGACATAACAGCATATTAAAAAATAAGCATTTGTAAAACATAGCCCGTGATCTAATTAGGGAAGGAATTCATAGCCTATACTAATACTAGAGGCTACATTCTGACTAGAGACAAACACACACAATTCTGGCTGGTTTATATTTCAATCAACAACCCAAATTTTCAGACAATGGGTTTTATGAGTCACAAGTAATAATTAGAGTTGGTTTGAAATATGACAAAAAAAAATGTTGGGACAAAAATGCTGATTCATCAAAACAAAGCTTTCATAGGAAAGAGCCAGTTTTGACAAATTTCTCGACTCAGAAAAGTTTTGAAAAGAGTTTTCAAATTGTCTAAATGTTTAGTTTTGACAATGTCAAACTGAAAAATTCCAGTTTTCTGGTTCAGAAATGACTGTCCATTTCAAAATTTAAACTAGAAAAAAAAAATTAAGCAACGGTTGAAACCAAAAGGTTTAAAAAGTATGGACATTAAATGTTTGGACCTGAGCCAAGCTGAAATCTTTTCAGATTTTTGGTTTGAGAAAATTGTTTAGATTTTGATTTTTTGAAATGATTTGGGATGGGGGAATATTTTGAAACCTCACAAGTTCTAGTGGAATGGGAAAAAAATTTCAACCCGGCTTTAGCAGTAATCGTGATATTAGGGCAGATGCTGTAGGATCTTCTTAGTCAACAGGAGTTTTGCCTGAATAAGTTCAAAAGACTGTCAAATTTGACCCTTGAAAATTTACATGAATAAAGTGATTTATGTTAATATAATTGAAAGTGACTTTTTAATGTGGCTTATTTATTTGTATTACGATAGCATCTAGGGAACCCAACCAAAATGGGAACCACATTCTGGGATGTTCACTGTCTACCCAGGATGTTACTGCATGGCAAGCTGGTGCACCATAGATTCACAGCCCGGATTGTCACCCAGTAGCTTTCCATGTAGACAAGCCCAGTGTGAATGGGGCTACTCATATGAGTAAAATTAAGCACATGTGTAAGTATTTACAAGATCAGGTCCTTAGCTTATAAGTGGTTATGAAGCAGGGTCTATTTTTAGTTGTGTGTATTGTACAGTTCTAGGCACATAGCAGGTACTTAAATAACAAACAATGATGCTGAAAAAAGAAATAACACCAATAGCTTGATCCTATATTCTTTGCAAGAGTGAGGGCTGCAGGATCAAACTCCACATCTGTATTTCTAAAATGCAGAAACTCACAGATAAAGTTAGAAGAATCCAGGAATAATTGGCCACAAATCCTTGAATGTTTCAGGTTCATGGTGCACATTTCTCAGAGCAAAATCTCAGTTGTTTCCTATTGCTCTCTGAACAAGCAATGCCTGGTATTTGTTTCACTGTTCACTGACTGAGAATGACAGAAAGGATGTTGACATTTTGTGCCATACTTAAGGGAAGAAACAGATCGTCTCTCTGTGAAAGGTGCTCTATTTTATTTGCAAAAAGACAAAACTCTGAACCACACATCAAATAAATCATACAATAAAAACGTTTTTAAAGGGAGTGAGTATTTTGCATATGAATATTAGATGACATCCGTGCAGCAAATATAGAAATTATAATATTCAGTGTCTCTCAGAGCAGTGACATATATAGTACAAGGAGTTATGGTAACCAAGCTGTCTTAAATCTACAGCCTCAAATAAAGAAAGCTTCATCAAAATTTAATATTCATGCAATAGGGACTCTTTCATTGTTATGAAAGCTGATTAGGACCAATCATAGCATCTGGGTTGTATGATTTACTCCCTTCCCCCCACCAGAAAGGAGGGTGGTGAGGGAATCCAACCCAAGGGGGAAAACAAAACTGGCAAACATTCTTCTGGTAACATTCCAGAGGAGCTACTATTTTGCATTTGGTACGCATGCAATCCTTACCATGTGGTACACATGCTCTTAGAAGGGGCCTGAATGGACATTAGTAATGCAAATAAGGGGCAAAGGGGACAGAATAAAATTAAAATGTGTACAATTATTTTCTAGCACACAAGCAACTGCATTTGTCTAGCGTGAGGGGTGGGGAAGGGGAGAGCGGTTGATAATTTTCTTGTAAAGATGTGGACAAAGCTTTTTAAAGAAGTCACACAGCTAAAATAACCATATTGTTAGACAATGACTCATGGGAACAAAGACAACAATGCTATCTAGGATCATTATGCTGGTGCCTTTTAATCATAATGTTGGTACAGTTTCCCTCACACTGACCTAGTTTAACTAGTTTAGAAAGCTTAATAAGCATTGCTTCTCGCAGTACATTTAGCTAGACCTAAATATATACAAGTGTTTCTTTTGTGAATGACAATTACTGATTTGGGGCCAAATTCTGCTCCCAGTGTAAATCCAGAGTAAATCCACTGAAGTCAGCTCACTAAAGATTTATCCCAGTGTGTCTGAGAGCAGAATTTGACCCACTGCCTTTGAAAACATCCAATTTGGCTATCTGAGACTATTTCCAGTACACAATGTCCCATAGTAGCTACATGTATCAAATTTATCTTTCTCTAGCAAAAGTACATCTGATCAGAAATAAAATACAGGTTAAAAAGTGCTTTTATTAAAGTGCTTACTGGAGCTGGTCAGGGAATGCGTTTTGTTTCTGTGAAAAATATTGATATAAAAGAAAGGTTTGTAGAAGTTTTTCTTCACAAGTTTTTGGCTTTTCATTGAGAAACTGGAAACAAAACAAAACAAAAAAAACAAAAAAAAAAAACCCCCAAAAAAACAAAAAAAAATCAGCTTCTGGGTTTTCACAGACAATCAGAAAAATAGTCCAAAATTGGTATTTCCAGGGGAAAATTTTATTGAGAAAAACTCTACTTTCGGTCTAAAAATGTTTTTGATTGATAAATTTTGACCAGCTCTGTTAGTGCTCAAAATTGTGCCCATTTTAAATTGACATCAGATGTAGGATACATGTATTTTTAAAGTATTAAGTGGTGTTTTGTGTCAACTGGATTAATTCCTTTTATTTTTAGTATGTTTATGTTTTCTAGAGTAAGATAAACTCATTTTTATGAATATCACATTTTGACATGCCCACGGCCGATATAGACTATCTGAACTTAGAGATGGTGGAATAAAGTTGAGAGTTATCTCAATGCATTACAGTGTGCAACCTCCAATACTGGTTACAGTGACTGTCTATTTAATAGGGAGAAATTCATTGTCCTGGAAGGCCCATGATGTCTATCTGCATCAGTTAAGCACTGTGATAGGATTGTTTGCGCGAAGCCATAGCGGTCCCACAAGGGAGACCATGCACCTTCTGGATTTTATGGATCTGTACTCTGTCCCCACAGACTGGCATAAAGCGCAATGATGAAAATGGACTAAACAAGGGGCCCTGTAGTAGTTTTGGGCCGCGGTTCGGCCCTCAGCGGGGCTGTGGGGTAGCCCACCGCCTCGCTACAGTCAGAAAAGAGTCCCGAGCCCTCAATCAGGGCGGGGCAGTAATCACACAGTCAAGCAAATACCCAGGCCTTTAAGCAGGGGCTGGGTCAGAGTTTGTAGCAGCCCGGGCCCTAGGTCAGGACAGGGCAATAATCCAATAGTCAGGCAGGCACCCAGCCTCTCTAGGCCAGGAGAAAAAAGGGGGAGTCTGCCACCCAAGGAGTGGGTGGCAGGGGGGACGCAGGCCCTCCCACTCCACTGTGTCCCAGCCTGGGGCCCTAGCAGCGACGGACGTTCGCTGCTGTCAGTGGGGATCCTGGCTGCAACACACAGACAGCGGCTCTGACAGTGCAGCAGCCAGACTGGGGTCGGCTGCCCCCGGGCTACTTCCACACTTCCCCTCGTAGGGTACCTGGGCCGTCTTAGTGTCGTTGGTGCTCTCCACCAGCATGGGCTCCTCGGGGTAGCTGGCACGGGGCAGGCTCGGCTTCTCCTCGGGGTAGCTGGCACGGGGCAGGCTCGGCCAGTCCTCCTCAGGGTACCTGGTGAGAGGTAGGCTCGACCGGCCCGGTGACTCAGCAGGCCGGTCGCGGCCTGCAGCTGTTTCCCAAGCGGGAGCTCGGCCAGGGACGTCTGCTCTCTCCGCCGGCCTGGGCTCCACTGAGCTCTGCAGGCGGGCTTTTATACTTCTGGGTCGGGGCCGTGACCTCGGAGGGGCGGGCGCCGGACCCGGTGGCTCCGCCACGTTCGGCCCTCAGCGGGGCTGTAGGGTAGCCCACCGCCTCGTTACAGGCCCATGGGATCAAGTTACATAGATTCAGTGGCCCTAACCGAGATTCTGGTGCTGTGGATGGTTACAGATGCTATTCCAGTGAGTAGGTTGGGGGAGACTGTACTTCACCCTTTACCTGACTAGAGCTAGAAACATTTTTTGCAAAAGTTTTCATGAAAAAAATCCTTTTTTTAAATTGAGGGGTGTAGAGGGGTCAATATTTGAAAATTTTCAGCCCTCTACCCCAGAACCTCAGTTGGCAGGGCTGCAAACTGTCCTATTCCTTGGTTTTTGCATGGGTGAAGTGAATTTCACATTCTGTATGTGTATGTGGCTGTGTCTATGTGTATATACAAGGTGGGATTTTCAAAAGCATTCAACACTGGCCTAATTCTACTCTCTGACATCAATGGTAAAAGTCCATTTAGCTTCAGTGGAGAAGACAGATTGATATTAAATGTTTAAAAAAATCCACTACCTATACAATATTACACACACACACACACACACACACACACACACACACACACACACACACACACACTGCATACACACAAGTTTAATTTTTCATAGAGAGGCTGAGTGGAGGACCACTGTCCATATTATTTTGGGCCAAATTCTGAAATCAAGGCAATTCAATCAAGGCAGAGTATATTCTAATTGGAAAATCAGTCTACCGAATGCTAGATAGGTTCTGTAGTTCCCAAACTAGGAATGGCTTCTCCTGACAGAAGAGAAATTAAACCACAGCAGATTTTCTTTGTATAGAAGGTTTTTCAAAAACAAAAATAAAGGAGAGAATTTTTAGGTAGGATGTTTAAAAAAACACCCCAAACACTAGACCACCAGGCAACTTGGAAGGGTGCAGGTTTACTTTATAAAACCAAACTTCACTTCTTTCAGTTTGTTAACATGAAAGTATCCTCTAATTTTATCTCCAGCTACCACATTCTCTGAGTTACAATTGCCAAAAAAGGTCAAAATATCCTAATTTTATATTCCTTCAAGTCACTAAATGGAACAGAAGTAGTATTACTATAATTCATAATTCAGAACTCAAATTTCATAAGACAACATCAGAAACGTCACTTTAACCACACTAATTCCTTCACAGTTAACATGAGTGGGTGTTGGTCCAATCCAAGCTGAAAAAAGCCATCTAATTTCAGCAAGTGTACCACAAGCCAACTTGGCAACCCTCCACCTGGATCAGACAAATGTCTGCTCTGTGGAAGCTGAAGGCACAGTGATAATTATCATAGCTGATACTGCATGAGTGGTAATGACAGTGTGGTTTATAAATATGAACCAAACTCGGATTCTCTCTTTCGCAAGCAGGGATTTGGTATTGCTGTGGGAACCCAACATAAACGCTATGGAGCTGAATGCGGCCACTGATCCAAACCAGACCATATCTCTGTGAAACTAGAAAGTCGTTCATTAGAGTTATTGCACATGTTTACTTTTTGTCTTCTTAATGGAAGCTGGACAGTTCTATGACAATGACCTACACAGGGACTATAGTGAATCTAGCACAACCACTAAAAGTGAAGATACTGCCACCTTCTCTCTTGGTACTCTTACTGTTGCCCTTATAATGGGACTACCCTATCTGGCCCTTTCTGAATAATACACCAACTCAGTTAGGGAATTTTGAGGGGAGATAAAAAAAAACAATTCCATGGGATATTGCTGCTAAGTCAGTACCAAAATCTGGTGTTCGTTGTATCCTCAAATAGCTTTCCGTAAAGGACAGAAGAGATACTCTGTTAAGTCTAAAGAACTATCAGCACAAAGGTTAGGATCATCTTGGCATACACACCCGGGTCTCAGGCATTGGTGGCATCTTGAGGATAACACTTTACTTCTTTAAGGGATGAAGCTTTATTAACTAATAATATTATAAAACACGTACAGATTCTTAAGAGAAAGGCACTATACCATTCCAGAGAACTATTATTACTACATGTCCCGTATGACCACTTTGAATAATGCATGTGATTTCACCGTCATTAGAAAAGGTTCACAGTGGATGGTACTGGTTGGAACATGTCCTCCCCTCCTCCTCCAGTGAAAAACTTCTTTTAAAAAACAAACAAACAAACAAACAAAAAAAGACATATTTGTATTTGGGAAGACCACCACAGTGCCTCTTGGGAACTGTAGTTCAGGTACCTCATGTCCCCATTCTCCTCTATGGGCCGGAATCCAGGACCAGATTACAGCTCCCATGATGCAACATAGTTCCCCCTCCTGCTCAGAGTCTACAGTGCTTCATGGGAGATGTAGTCCAACTGTGGAGCCCAGCCCATTGAGGAAAACGGGGGCTCCCAAGAGGCTTTCCTTTGAAAGCAAACACTTGTCATGAAAAAATTCATTTTGTTGAAAACCAAATTTTCCATCGAAAAAAGACAGCATCAATAGAAAATTTTCCAACAGTCTGAATAATGAAATATGGAAACAATAGCTGTGTCCCATGCTTGATTTTTTGTTCTGAGCATCACATTTCATATCACCTTCCTAAAAGGTGAACAGGCAATTCAGAATAGAAACAGGCTCACTGCTAGAGTTAAAGCCACATATTTTTCCTTCCCCTTTCTCAGTCTAGGTAACTATCACACTCCATATTTTCTCCATTACTTGGTGTTGGCCACTTTTGCTCACTAAAAGATGAAGTCTGTGTAGGAGCAGTAAAACATCTAAAGAAAACTCCACAAAAGCTTAAATTTGAGTTTCCTCCATATATATATTTTTTAATCCCGGGTCAGGTTTTGCCTTTTCCTATGGAAGAACTGTGGTCTCCAAACCTTGCAGCTCCCCCATATTCACTCTAGACACAGGGTCATTTATACAAAGGTCCTGTTCCTTTCAGGTTCCCTGCAGTTCTTCTTAGTTCCCTGAGCCTCATTTCATTAGAGAATATTCAGGGTAAGTGAATTTTGATCTCTTAGTCACATGTATTGTATTTATCCTCAACCCGGAAGTGTCTGTCTAACAGAAGAAACAGTAACACACTCTTCCTTTTGTTTCCTTCTCATTCTGTAGGGGAAATAGTTTGATTTGGGGCCGTTTTAGTATGTGTTTGTGTATGTGGTTGGGGTGCATGTCTGCATGTACATGTGTGAAAAACTCCCTGAGGTGGAGGTAAGTGATTAGTGGAGATAAATTGGAGAGATGAGTTTTGCATTCAGATCTGAGTCTGATGAAGCTAGCAAGTCATTATTTTCTCTTCTGGTAATCTAGGCTCAGCTCCCATTAGATCCAGCCCTCACAAGTCTCCTCCTTATTGGTCAACAGTTTCATCATTCAAGTGGAATTTAGCTGTCATAGAAGGTGATCTCTCAAAAGATCAACTGAATATGAGAGGAATTTGCTTGGACAGAAACCTCAAAACTGGACCAGATGGCACTAACCATTCTGTCACACCTGATGGAGTTTAGCCCTCTTTCTCTCTCCCCCCCTCTCCCTCCAATGTTCTGAGAAACATTAAAGCCAACACTTATAAACCTGATATATGTCCCTGCTGGCTGGTGAGAGCCAGGGAAGAACTACCATGTCCTTTGTTAACAGATCACCAACGGCCTCTTCAGAGAAGTAACCTGCCAAGCTCATTGAAAAACCTATTTGTCTGCAGTAGCAAATCACAACACACATCATTTAACAGCTCAGTTGTGCTGCTGGCTCATTGACAAATCTCTGTCTACTCAACTCATCCCACATAGCAGCTGGGTGTAGTCCTTGCATATGTGATTTAGGGGGGGGGACACAGTCTTCCTCCCTTGTGGCCCCAGACCGATTCACAAGCTAATCCTAACTCTTTCTGGGGGAACAGAGAGTTTCCAAATGAAATCGATGCATCTGTGTAACCAGCTTCTCTAGGCAGTGCCCCCTTGTGGCCTGCCAGGACACAACTCACCCTCCGGCTATGGCACGCTGGAGCCCCAACCCTTCCAGGTGTGTTGGAGTCCAAAACAAAAAGGAACACAGTGAACTCAGAGGATTTGCCAGCAAGACCCTTCCAGGACCCTTCATCTCCAGGAAGGGCACCATGCAGCTAGTTCCTTCTTGGCCATCTTCCTGGGCCTTCTTGTTCCATCCACCAAAATGGCTAGTCTTCCTTTGCCAAGGAAGTAGCAGAGCTCTGCTCTCCTTCCTGACCAGCCCTTAACTGGGCTAAGTCTCCCCTTTTTGACACCCCATGACTGACATTAGAGGCAGGTAGTGGGCAGATTCCATTGAGGCCACAGGTTCTCCTTAACCCTCTCATTGCCTGCATGGAACCTATGTCCCCCATTGCACTCTGAAACTGATTGTTAAGTATTATAGAGTAGCCCCAAACTCTGGATTCTGCTTTTTCATTTTTCTCCTTCACCAGATGTAAAAAAAAAAATTGTTGTTGTTTGTGTACGGCATGCACATTAGCACAGATAAACTGTTCACTGAGTGTAATGATTAATGTTTGAATAGTGCAGTTGTTGCAAAAATAAGTCATGCAGTGACGAGAGATCTGAAGATTATATCTAACACCAGGGGATGGCTTATTAATCTTACTTCTTGAAGAATTCCTGAGTAAATCATTCTCCTTTATTAATGATATTTCACTTTCCTCTGTGAGACATCTTTTATACATCCAGAAGGGCAATTATCTGTTTAGGCCAAGAAACAATATTAGTTACAGTCAGTGCTTGAATGTTTGATGTAAATCGCTTAAATAAAAGGGGGGGGGGGGAAGAATGAAGCACACTCCAAAGACCTACTACAAACATGATTGCATTTAGGGATGCCTTATTTGGTTCCCTTCTATCCAGAATGACAAATTGTGTATGTTTTCAAGTATCAATTATTGTGGAGCTTGCATACTCAAACTGTGATAACAACTCAAGAAAAATTACATTACTTTTATCTCTTCTAGGTCTGGAGGAATTCTATAATATGTGAGGTAGCTAACCATATTCTGGAATGGTTTATTAATACAACGGTCTTTCAAAGGCAGGTCTTGAATTCCTGATAGGAAGAAGTAGTGAAAGACAGAAAGGTGGGAGTCTATAATTTAAAAAAATATTTTCTAGGTTCAAGGCATCCATTTTTCTAGTTGTCTATCATCTGCTACTCAGCACAGATTAGAGGATTTAGAGAGGGAAATGGGATACCAATTTAATGGATTGCTTTAAGAACTATAACAAAAATTAAAATGATCCAAATGGAAATCTATAAATCAGCCCCAAAAGGAGTTTCATTAACTCACTTAAAAGGACCTTTCGTATGAAAATTATTCACTTTTAAATTATAATAGCAATTGCATTAGATAACAGAAGTTAGCCGTGGTGGATATATCTAAGACTCACTAAACTTTGACAAATAAGTTTCAAAATATCACTGAGTTATGATCATCTTTGGGATTCACATATGAATGATTGTATAGACACAAAGTGCTGTCTTTATTTGACTAGCAATCATTGAGAGGCAACATGATCTGCGGCAGGGGTTCTCAAACAGTGGGACGGGTCCCAGTTTTAATGGGATCATCAGGGCTGGCTTAGACTTGCTGGGGCCTTGGCCTGAAGCCCAAGCCCCACTGCCAGAGTCGATGCCTGAGGGCTTCAGCCCTGGGCAACAGGGCTCAGGTTACAGACCCCTTGCCTGGGACTGAAGCCCTTGGGCTTCGGCTTTGCCCCCCTCCCAGCCCTTGGGCTTTGGCCCCCAACCAGGGCGATGGTGCTCAGGTTTCAGTCCCCCACACTTGGGGTCATGTAGTAATTTTTGTTGTCAGAAGGGGGTCATGGTGCCATTGAGGTTTGAGAACCCCTAGTGGATAAGGCACTGGACTCAGAGAGGAGACCTGAAATGTGGGGAGGAAGGTGTGTGGGTCCATTTTAGGGTTAGGAATAATCTTGTCCCATATGGAGATGTGTTTGTGACTTTCTATAATATGCATTTCATGTAGACGTTTTACCCTTCGTAAGGCTGGCATTTTATACATATTAGCTGGTGTCTGGTGAACACTTGTATGTAGCTCTGCATTCTCACCAAAATCACCCATTGCTTATTAGATATTGTACCGATTGGGTTCACATGTATATGTAACTACCCTCTACTGGATGGAGTTAGAACTGCTTAACTGAGCATGACTGGTGGGAAAAATTGTCATTGTCAAATAATTTATTCACCAAAAAAAACATGAAGTTTCAGGGCAACCAAAACTATTTGCAAATTAAGATCTAATTCAGCTAACAGTTTCAGCCAAATAATGATTTTTTTAAAAAAAAAAATCAGTGTTTCATTTTGAAGTTTAGCTAGAGTTGTTTAGATAAAAAAAAAAAAGGATAAAAACATCCCAAAACATAATGAATTAAAGTAAAAAAACCCTGACCCAAGTATTTTTTTTAGGTATTTTTTTGTTTCAGTAAGAAAAAATTTGAATTGTAATTTTTTTTTTGTTTCCGTTTGTCCACAGAACCAAATAATAAATCAATCATCATCATCATCATCATCACAGGTACTTAAATCTAGTCATAGACACACCACTGTTGATGAGAATCTCCTTTACGTCAAACCTCTGCAAAGGCACATTTGCACCAAGAGATCGGAGCTTTGTCATGCGAAGAAGCAACTGGCCAGCCATGGCATGCAGCAGTGACAATTATGACATTTCTAAGTGGCCAAGGAATCATTAGAGTCTATACTCAGTGTGTGTATATCTATCTATGTTGTCATATAGGTGCAGTCAGAGGAATATTCTGGTAGTGATGGCCTGTACCATAAACACCATTCTAATTCAGATTTCAAAGTTCAAAACCACAACTCAAAACTTGAATGAACTTGGAATCAGCCTTTGTTTGAGTTCAGCCAGCTTTTGGGAACCAGCTGTCGCTCGCACATACTTTATTCATGGCTATAAACATTTCCTCAAAGCACAATATGAACATTTTGGGGGATAACAATATACATTCTGAGACTGCTGTTCACTGGTGCGTTTCAAGTTTGAATCTTGTTCCCTAGGAAGAACAACATCGATTATCAGTGTGGCCATTAGTCTCATCTTCTGGCTCCAGTGACCATGCGTAAACTTAACCCTTGCCTATCCATTCAGTTACGTTACATTCAACCAGGTGGTGAGGAGTGGGGATGAGAAACAAGTTTCATTCAAAATTGACTTTTCACATTTCTGGGCATATGAATACAGGAAACCAGTTTAGACTGGTAGGACAAAATCCTGGTCCCACTGTAGTTAATTGCATTCAGTGGGATCCAGATTTGACTCATAATACAGATGTTTATAAGAAATGGATTGAATTCAAAAGTCTGGATTTGAACTTTCTGAAAGCACAGTGTGGTCACATTTTGGATTAGCTCATTATAGACAAAGGAGTGAGCTGAAATCTCAGATCCAGACCCATGTTTTCTCAAAACATAGATTTTGCGTTGGAATCATCAGTAATTTTAAAGAATAAAATTAAAGTATTGGTACAGTGTATATGCAAATTGTATCCTGCTTTCACTGGAGCTCTCCTCAGTCTGATGTAGGCCTCAGTGACTTGAAAGGAGAGTCTCAAAGTGATTTGAAAGAAAGAATAAGTGTTATTAATATTGATTTTTCTCTTCTCTGAGAATTCCATGTAGTCTTTCGCAAGGAAGCAATGTAGCAAGAGGAAGCAAATACCCAACACTTCTGGGAGGTACGTGGGTAATTTGGGAGTAAATATGTGATCTCCTTGGCAAAGTGGGCACCCCATCCAAATTTTTTCAGATTCTCCTGGAATAGCTCTAGCTCTATTCAGATTTCCATGCCAGATCTGCTTATAGGAAGTACATTATTCATATAGACTATACCAAAATAATCAGCAGTTAGAAATGAACCTCAGTTGATAGTGACTCTATCAGCATTTTTCCCCTTGCTTTTTTTTTTTAAAGTAATTAAAAAACGAGTCTTTGGCAGAGGAGTATGTACAGTATGTCAAAGTCTCTCTGAACTACCTATATATTTACCCCTGAAAGTGAATTCTTTATAAGACCTAGGATATCAAAGAAACGATGGATCAAAGTAGTTTTAATAAGCAACCCAGTGTTTGTAGAACCTGCACTTTCATGTATCATGTTTTGTTCAAGTTTTTAATTTTGGTTCCTCACCACAGAAGGCACTTAAGTTAACTATCTATAACCATATTGTCATGTTGAATCCTTTGATTATTTAACATGTACACCTTAGTGAAACAAAAATACCTTTCCCCCCATAATATTTGGACTTCATTGTATTTTTACATGAAACAGATTTGATTTGCCAGATAGTTTTAACACTAAGTAGTATTGTCTATACTATATTTTCATATATTAGTAGTAAATAATTCTGCCTGTTTAGATAGCATATTTGTAAGCACGTGAGTCAATGTAATCTGTACCATCCTTCATCCTGCCTCATTCTCTTCTGTAGTATCAAATATATACACAGCAAAAGATCCTGAAGAGCTATAAAAAATAAAATTAACATGCCCTTCACAGAGAATCCAGTCAGAATTTTGCTCAGTGCACATGGGACTGTTTGGGGATTTTTTAACATAGTAAAATCAATTTCCTCATCCTCTCTTTCAAACCAGAGTTCTGCTATGCTTACAAATTGTTTTGCGGTGGAAACAAACTGTTTTTCAAAGGAAAAAAAGTCCTTCTATATTTGATCTATATTCATAATAACATTGTCAACAAAGAATGAGAATTATTGCACTGTTTAAACTCCAGGTTTAAAGTAAAGTCTGAAAGAGTGAGGAACGTAAGTACAGAGTGTATGCAAGAAACAGTCATGACAAATGGGATCTGGTAGCTATTTCAAGTATACATCTGGGCATAACACTTTACCTTTTAGCTCTGAAAATTACTGTACAGTCAGTTAGGAATTTGTATGAACTCTGAGTTTAAAACCCTAACGGAAACATACTGTAGTATAAGTAAAGTAGACAAGTGCTTTAAAAAAAACACATGGTCAAAATTTATGATTTCTATGCTAGCTCACCATACCTTGAGATTTGGTAACTAGGAATATCTGAATTGCACATGGTACTGTTTTTGTGGTTGCCTTTGAAAATTCAAAAATTCAAGTTCCACCATAGGAAAATCAGTTTTATATGGTATATTGGAGGACAGCCATAGGAAATCACATTCAAAAGGAATTAGAACACACAACCCCTAAGCCTATTTATTCCTAATTTAATTGTGACTATGACTGTTTATATTAAATGCACCTCTAAATATCCCACTTTATGACATGCACAAAAGACATTCTAGGATGATGTCATATTCTAGCTGGACAAAGGGAATTCCAGATCAGTATCCTTTTAAATAAAGCATTGGAACTTTTTCACATTATGCTTCATTTCATCACCTTTTGGTGCACAGCATCTGGGTCCATTTGGACAGTTAAATGCTGGAGGGCACCAGATTTACACTCCAGCTTGGCACCTCTCCTCTCATTCTGGACCATGTAAGAGTTCTCTGGCAATTACTTACATGTAAAAGTAACTGAGGGCATTTAGTGTAGCGTTAGCTACATTTTAGAACAGGAAAACAAGGAGAGCCAGCATCACGTGACCAGCCTGTTCTCCATGGACTGCTACCAAGTGCTTTATAGACCAGCAGTGCCCATGAACCACAGTTTTGGAACCCTTCTTCTAGGATATGTTACATACATATATATGCAAAACCAAGCCTAATACAATGGAAAAGTATGCCTGAGAATTTCAGATGATCCCCTCCAATGTGCATTGCCTTGCATTTGTCAAAATTGCATCTAATCCTCACAGAACAATAGGAACTATGTTAGACCTAACTCTCTGCAGAGAATATTGGAATGGTATTATATGATAGTCCCTAAATATTTTAGGAACCAACCTACAACCCCTGGCACAGTTTACATGTACTGAGTCAAAATGAAAATATTGACTCTTCTAATTACACAAAATAGTTCTTGAAAGCAATAGCAGTGGCCAACTTGGAGGAAACAGAAATTCCATATTCCACCAATATAGCTGATGGAAATAATTGTTGGGGATAATAACTATTTGGGGCCATAAAAAAGTCATCTCACTCAGTGTTTATGTTGGTTGTATCTTTGCTATGATAGTCTTAGTTTGGTATCAGCTAGCATTCATCTGCATCTCTCAGATCCCAAAATATGGGTCTTTGCATACAGTTGAGATGATCTCTAGCAATTTTTTATATGACCATGAATTGATAGTGCTTATCAATACTATAGAGACACTAGTTATTGAGCAGCATTATACCCTATGCCTTGCATCAATAATTACCCTATCTTACGTTAAAACAAATGATGTACATATAATGGGTCTGGTTCTCACACCACATAAAACCAGAGTTAGGGCGTGATCTCCACAGAGTTCCATGGCATCACACTTGAGTAAAGCTGATGTGTTGGGAGCATCAGCTGAGTAACTCCATTGGCTCTGAGCATTTAAAACTTAAGCGAAAAGTTTTGAAAAAGGATTTTGCTTCCCTGACAATCCTGGCAAGAGATTTCCCCATGCTTCTTATCTGCTAGACCAGACCTAAATCAGGCTGTCATGTAATCAATGGACTATGATAGGCTGATTATCATGTAGGATAAGTGATATCTATTAGAAAAAATTGATCCTGACATAACTCAGAAAAGGCAGCAGCTTAAAGCTAGAGGCCATGGGCCCTGGACTGGCCTTTGTACATATGTAATGGCTGTCATTTTCCTGGAGGTGCCTGAAAACAGCAAAACTCTCAGGGTAAATCTATATTGATTGAATAATCCTTGTCATCTGTTAGGACTAACAAAGCTGTCACAGCACAGCCACAAGCAAACAGATTTTATTTGATAACTTTCTTTCCATTTCACCATGGAAGCACACAAGTACTAGAGTTTCAAGGGAGCTCCTTCATGTTTGGTCTGTTTTTACTCAGGTAATTCCCCAGCGGAGGTCCTTGTTTCCAGTGACTGATTGACTACCACATACTTAATTAAACCAGCATCATCAGAATTACAGTTTATGAAGGAATCAGAAGGTAACTGTCAGCAAACCGCTGATTCTACATAGCACATGTTGTATTAAGAGTGGAGCCTGAATGATTATGGCTAGAAGCTTGATAAAAATTGTAGGGGAGGGTGCGCTTGAGGCTGTCCCTTGTGACAGCATCTCCTTTTATGAATACAGAAAAATTCATCAAACAGAAATCATTAAATGGAGCAGATGGGGCTCGCTGTGTGGCTGATGCACAAAGTGCCTGGAGATGATAAGCATCGCACAAGGCAGACCATCAGATCAAAACGACAACCCCGAGAAGGTGGGATGATGCACGATTGTTTGCTATTGTTGTCCTGGCCATATAAATTGTTTTTGTTCTGATCAGCAATGGCACTTCATATAATCTGTCAAATATCCTCCATGGCAATTTCCCTTGAGTGTCACATGTTTAATGCACTGTGTCTGCTTCATGAAACCCCGGCAAAATGATTGGAAAGATCAATTTGGCAAAGAAACAAACAAGCAAAAAAAAAAAAAAAAAGAGGTTGATTCCCACCCCCATTATCTAACTATTTTCAATATACTATGGTAATTCTTTGCAATTTTTTTTACTCAGCACATTTTGTAATTGGCCCAACTTATTTCTTGGTGTCTCTCTCTCTCTCCCCCTCTTTAAGGCTAGAAGTGAATTTGATTCTCACGAGAGTAAGAGTTTAGCACCTCGATGTAGGAGCTAGATAAATAGCCAGAATTAATCTGTAGTTTCTTTGACTATACCAATATTGTCTTTTCTGCAGAATGCCAACATATGGCCCATGCACCGCTTAAGTCTCCAACTAGGGCTCAAGTGGGGATGTAAGGAGTACATAGGACATGTGCTGGCCCTCTGCAGAGGAGTATATTTCACTTAGAGACACTTTGGAGACAATCAGACATGAACTCTCAGAAAAGCAAAAGAAAATTCTGAAAGCTGGGTCCAGAGATAGCACTCTAATGCAAATGCCCATTTATTCACCCTAAGGTGTATTTGCATATTGGTGATAAAATTCTTCCATGTTTACCTATCACTTTCAGGGGTGCATCTTCCGCTCCTCAAATTCCACGGGGGAACATAATTTGCCAGGGATCACAAAATGCAGAAATGGCAAGAGGTCTGAGTAATTTTTTCGTCTCAGTGGGAGGCTAGAATGTCACCTACTACCCTTACTGGTTTTAATTTTGTCTCATCTTCACAGGAGCTCTTAAATTCAAAATGATTTTTTAAAATTTAAGTCTTTAAAGGCAGCCACAAAATCTAACATACTTAATGATCCTTTTGTTTCTAGCCTCATTCTCACTCACTTCTTCTTGGAACTATTCAATTCTACTTACAAATGTTGGATAGATAGATAGATAGATAGATAGATAGATAGATAGATAGATAGATAGATAGATAGGACCCATCATTGAAATACTGCTACCTTGGGTCTGGAATAGCCCCCTCTCCCCTAGTGACAATTCATAAAATTTTAGGAAAGGAAATGAAAAATATTGCCCAATGAAAATGCAAGCTGGAAATTAAGCAGCCGGAATGTAATTGTCCCCACTGTAATTTCCCCAGAAAATTGGGGCTAATTCTCTTACTCTTATAAAAAGTATTAGATCTTTAAAAAGATTGAAACGGTTCAGGAGGACCTCAGTGTTATAGCTCATCTTTAAAAGAAAGCAACTGAAAGCGGAGCATCCCCTGCTGTTCAAGGTTGGGGCAGCACTTTAACAGTGACTGGTCCCCTCTTGCAGTACCAGCTGACAAGATGCAGCTTCGAGAAAGTATGGGAAATATTCACAATGCCACCGGCTTACTTGGCAGATAAGATACATTTTTCGCTAAGCATAGATAACCTAACTGATTTCACATCAGTGTAAGTCAGGAGCAACTCCTCTGACATCTGTGGAATTATTGGTGTAAATGAGAGGAGAGTCTTGTCCAGAGTCTCCGATATACCACAGTCTGGGTAATTTTCATTAATCAAATTTTCTGCTACCATCTGCTCTAACATAAAACTTCACCTACATTGACTACTCTGTGGCCTTAGTTTGCAGTTGATTTGGCACTTGGCACAGTTTTATAAATGTATGTAATATCTTGCTCTCTTGGATCTGGTACCTGGGTCACCTCACACATACCATGAGCTGTAAAAGCTAAACCCCAGCATATATACTGGAGGAGCCACGAACAGTAGAATTTTGACTGGACCAAACTAGCATAGCATGGTTCTTTCCTCAGGGAAAAAAATAGTTCTACTTGCTTGGGCATTAACTCCGTGTGGATCTTATTTGAACCACCTTTAGATCAAAGTACAAGTTTTTCCTGGTTATACTAAAAAAAAAAAACCTGACTTTCTGGTTTCAAAAGGAAAAGATCTGCTGAGTTAGACATCAATAGCTTGCTTAAAACACAGTGAATAGTACTATTAACTTTTTTTTTTTTTTTTAAACTGGGCTACTTGTTCCACTTGCATGTCCAAATGCTTCACTCTTTATAAGCAGCCAGCTTCCAAGGCAAAGGAAATGAGGCAAACCTCACAAATTCCAGAAATGCAGTCTCATTAAGACACTGCCACTGTACAAAATGACTTCACACCCCTAAAAATCAGATCACAGTGCCATTTTTTTTTCAGATTCTCAACTAGAAAATGTGAATGGTTCTACCACAGTGAGAATTTTGTTCTTCCATCATTTTCCCAGGTCTAGCCATGGAGTGTTAATGTAACATGCCTGCCAAGAGGGTTAAGCTTAGATTGCATGCAATCTGTTTTACAATGCTAACATGAGATACAGAAACACAGGGGGAAAGATGACAACAATTATTCTGACACATCAGTTTTTTCTAATGCATGGAATTGCTTAAATTCTTTTTAAATTAAAAAGGAAAAAAAAGCAGGAAAAATTATTCCTTATTTTAACTAATGAAACCCCAGTCTTTTTGTGAGATTTCAAAGTATGTACATTTTTTGTAAGTATGCCAAAGTCAAGGCCTGTACGGCATGTGATCTATAATAAACTTCAAAAGAACACCTTTGACATTTTAGATAACTTGCAAATGATGATGCAGAAAGATCTTTTGCCACTACAAAGAAAGAACAAAAGAACCAACATGAAAGAGAAATCAATAAACATATGGCAATTAATAAAACATTTTCTATGAATACCCTACAAAGAGTTTTACAACAGTATAAAAATCCAACAGTTGTTTCAATGTGGATTTAAAAAGTATCAGCTGTTATATTAAGATATCTTTTTTAAGCAACAAAATGTATGTAAAATAACGGATACGGATTTTGTTCTAAATCCATCAATTTCAGAGGTTCAGATCAAATGTGAAGTTTTTTTTAAAGTGACCCAGTCAATTATGTAATAAATTCGTTCATTTTTCAGTGAATGAAAACCATGTTTGGAAACAGAAACATTTGTTTGCTTATGTGCTGTTTGCCCGCAGGAGTTCAGCCAGATTTTGAGCTGCTTTTTTCTTTTTTAAATCACGGCTTCAATTTTTTTAAAACATTCCTATTGATTTCCTTCATAAGTAACATTATACTCACCATTAGTACAGACATTACAATATCTTCAATGTAACCTACAAGCAATAATTTATCATCATAATAAAGGTGCATCCATTTACACACTGTTAACCCAACTTCTCTCTATCCAGTCATGAAGTATTCCAATTCCACAAGTATTGTCAGCAAATCTTGGAGCCCTGGAGCAACCCATCATACTGTCTGTAACCACACACGCACCTCATACCTGTTTAAACATTGTGATGGCCTTCCCAGCCTGTCCATTACCTTCTCCAAAGAGGCACATGCTTTATTCTGTATTCCTATTGTCTTTCAGATAGTATAGTTCCACATTATGATAACATTGTCCAAAGGCTTCTTTGCCACATAGCCGTAAAGAAGGAGGATTTATGGTGGGGGGAGATCAGATTCACCCTAACGTGCACAATAGGTGGAAATACAAAATTCCAGTGGCTGGAGGGTCCTAGTTCATCTGCATTTGCTGGAAACACCAGTTGGTCTGACTTATGATTCTGGCCTTCCACCTTTCCAGACAGAAGAGCAAGATAGTTTCTCAGCCAAGCAGACAGTCCATTTCATTGTAGGCAGTGTATCTGTATCCGAGTCAGTCCCAGGATGTTACAGAGACAAGGTGGGTGAGGTAATCTCTTTTCTTTAACTGACTTCTATTTTAGAAAGAGAGAGACAAGCTTTTGAGCCACACAGAGCTCTTCTTCAGGTCTGGGAAAGGTACTCTGAGCTTCACAGATAAATGCAAGGTGGAAGAGATTTTTTAGCATAAGTAGTCAGCACATATTCTAAGGCACCAGTCAAAGTAGAGTGGTCCCTTTTTACAGTCCCAGAAATGCGTAAATGAGAAGCAGGCCGGAAGATGCACCTAACTTGGTGCATCTCTAGTTAAAGACGATGAAATTAAGCACACCTGCCTGTGTCTGAAAAGATAGCTATTTTTTCCTAGTTTCAGTTTGAAGCCTTCTTATACTCATTAATGAAGACTCACAGTTGTTTAAATTTGCTTTCCATGAAATATTGCATTTACCTCCTTTCAAATTTGTCAAGTGACACTTAGAGCACATTGTGCTTCCCACTGACTTTGTTATCTTTGCTGTACTGGCGCAGCCAACTGGGAGAACCTGAGCCCAGCATTGTGTACTATCAGCCTGAAACAACATTAAATCCTCATCAGAAAGACCCAGCCAGGATGAACAGTGGCCCAAAGAACTTCTGGAAAACTGACAAACTAATCATGCACATAATTGCTTTTTGACTTTTTGCTCCTGCTGTGGCAGGACTTAATGATAATCTCAAAGGTTAGCATTGGAACACACACATCATTTAAATGACTCCAGGATGACACACTTGTAGAATGGTATTAATTCTTGCAGACCCACTCACTAGCACATCCAAAAGATTCAAAAGAAAATGGCTTAAAAACTGGTACGAGGAAGTGTGTATTTCAGGTTAGTTTTACTAATTAGAAATTCCTGCTCAGATTTTCCTTGTTGTAACATGCTTCTGAATTAGTTTGATATCTCCTTGTGGCCAGACTATTCAAAAAATATAAGGGATTGCATCAATAACCACATTTATGTCAAATTAGTTAAAAGTTCTCTCAAATAGAAGACATGAGAGGAAAGCATCTATATTTAGTTTAATAAGAGTCATCATAAACTATCATAATAAAGACTTTTGATGAAAAACGTATCGTTCCTCTTTGTACTGTTTAATAAAGAAGTTGGCACTGTTCTGGAACCATGGCTGCAGTGACAACAAGCGTGATCCAAGCCCACTGCAGTAAATAGGAAGACTCTTGACTTCAGTGGGTTTTGGATTAGGCCCTAAAGCAATGGATTAAAAAATGAAACACTTCAGATCTCTAGAATTGTGCTGTACCCCAGGAAAACTACCATACTCATTAATTACAGATTCTAATGTACAGCAAATAAGTAGGACCATAAGATTAAAAAATTCAGTACTTTTAACTGCACTGATACATCTGGCAGTCTTGCTGCTGAATGGATTTTTTTCTAGTACATCTCTTTAAAATACTTGCCATAAGCCAACATTTATACTGCCTCAATACTTCCGTATTGCCTTATTTTGCATATCTAAAATGCACTTTTATTTTACTGCTTATATAACAAAATAATTTGTGCTGCCAACAATTCTGTTTATCTTTAATAAAATAATTAGTAACTAAAGAAGCTATAGGGGGAAGTTGAGGCATATATGTCCATCAGTAGAGCTGGTCAACAACTTTTGACCAGAACTGTTTTTGAGGGAAAATTGGGTTTTCTAATACTAAATTTTTCATGAAAAGTTTCTGGTTTCTGCAGAAAATTTATATTTTTTTGTTGAAACCCAAATGCCTGATAACTAAAATATTTGGATGTTGATATACTGCCACTGTGCCTCAGGAATTGTAATTCGGTTTCCTCACGTTCACATTCTCATTATGGGCTGAGCTTCCCAGACAGACTACAAGTCCCATGGTGCACCGTGGTCAAGGACTCCCATGATGCCTCCTTCTCACTATAAAGTGAGATCATGGTGCATCATGGGAGATACAGGATGGCTTATAGAGGAAAATGGGGACATGGAAACCTGAAGTACATCTCCCATGAGTCATCACAATATCATTTCTAAATCAAAATATTTTAGTTTTCCTTCCAAGTATTTAGGTTTTCATTTTTCCTGGGAAACTAAGTTTTTCCATTGACAATTTTAACAAAACACAAATTTGGTTTGTTTTCATCAAAATTATCCATGGGAAAAACAACATATTTTCTTTCCAGCTTTATCTACCAGCAAAAGGTTTTAAATGATCAGAATGGGATATATTCTGCTTGCCATACATCATAGTCATTTCAGAAATTGTCAAGAAACTGGATTAATAAAATAAAATGTTACCATTTTATATGTTGTACAGAAAACGACACCATCTTTTTCATGAGAAAGGCACATCAGCATTGATACTCAGGACACTAAGATTTATTTTTATTTTAAATATTTAAGGCCGAAATTTTCAAACTTAAGTGTCTACAGTTAAATTCTAAATTCATATTTAGGTCCTTAAATTAAAGTGGCCTGATTTTCAAGACTGTTGAGCACCTGTAAATCCTTCAGGAGTTAATGGAAAGTGCTCTTCTTTGAAAACCAGGCCACTTTTATTAGGTGCCTAGATGTGGAAGGAGGGTGTGTTTGTACTTCCACAGCTGGTGCAGAGGTGAGAGGAGTTGGAGCCTCACCCCCTTTGGGGAAGATAGCACCACTAGTGCTAGCCTAGTGAGGCATCTGTGTTCCTCCATGCAGAATCTTCATGTGCCTTTTCCTTCTCTTTACCACCCACGCTGGGCCGGCCACAGTCAGAAAAATGAAGAACAGGAGTACTTGTGGCACCTTAGAGACTAACAAATTTATTAGAGCATAAGCTTTCGTGGACTACAGCCCACTTCTCTGCAGTCCACGAAAGCTTATGCTCTAATAAATTTGTTAGTCTCTAAGGTGCCACAAGTACTCCTGTTCTTCTTTTTGCGGATACAGACTAACATGGCTGCTACTCTGAAACCAGTCAGAAAAATGCTTTTGCAAGAAAGGTGCTATTTAAATACAAGGGAATATTAGCTTTTATTAGCTGCACACATCATGGAAATAGCAATGCTTATTGTCCTGCTCACCCTTGGGCTGCTGCCATCTTCCCAGTTTGTTGGCCATGCAGATGGAATAGGGTGGCATCATCCCTGCTAGTCAAAGTAGGAAGATTGTAAATGTGTGTTCTCTCCTCATGGAGCACTTAAGGATGTCAAATGGAATCAGTAATGATCTCCTGAAAGGAAAAGTCCTTGTTCCCAAGATAATAAACATTTGACATCTGTAGCTGGTAGGAAACTATTTTCTTTTCCTCCCCAATTTTCCCAGGATTTCCACATTATGTGGCAGCTCTTCCTGTGGAAAGAATGAGGAGAATGGGGACATGGAAACCTGAAGTACAACTGGCAGTTTCTCTGTTCTCCGTAGTGCAGTAGAGTTTCCATGTTGTAGGACACACACACACACACACACACTCTCTCTCTCTCTCTCTCATTCTCTCTCTCTCAACCCCCAGAATGTCTGATTTGGTTAGTAGCTGAATTTAACATAAGGTGATATGTAGTCAATCTAATGTTAAAAAAAAAAATCTTCCTGAGCTGCAGAAGTTTGGGGAATATAAAGCCGTGAACACTGCACTTTTGGGATTACAAGAAGAGAGAGACTGCTGTGTGCTTTACATATGTTTTGAGGCTGCAGCCAAATTTTTCAACATGCTGGATGTGCAAAAAGCCGGGGAGGCTTTTGCCCCATTAAGAATGGCTGGCACTAACGTACATCTCCCAAAACCAAAGGAAGGAATATTGTGATATCCAGAAACTTTCTAAATGTACTCTGCCAACTTGTTCTCAGTACTTCAAACATGCTGAGGGGCACTGGTATTCTGGAAAGGTAGCCAATAATATAACTTTCCCCCTTTCTAGAAAGACATCTAGTTGTTAAGGGCAAATTAATTATCTGTATGAAATTCAGTTTAAGCAAATTATTAGGCATAAAGGATTCCTTCTTCTTTGCTTTTCAAGGCATAGAGCTTGCATTAACTTCTTCTCTGAATTAAACATCAATAAAAAGACATGTCATTAGTGTTTATTCTGAATGGTATTTTTTTAAAATATAATTTCATAGACTTTCAAGTAAGTCCAAGTTCTAATATGATTTCCATCCCTCTGTCATGATAATTTCTCCAGTGCCTCCCATCTAACCAGTTATATAACAGCTTTATAAATAATCACCTAATTTCCACTTTGCAGCTCTTTAATTGACAGTGCTACCCAGAGTACATTATTCAGATGTTCTCTTTCGTTTGAAAAAAGAATTAAATTAAATATTTTCAAACAAGTTTTGTCTTTTCTTTGGCAGATGAATTTTCTTCAAGCATAATAGAGGTTTATATTGTTGAAACTTTCTTTGTTTAATGCCCAAATGATGGAGGATATCCAGTGGCAACATTCAGTTAAGCCAGAAGGCAAAGGAAATCAAACTATATACATCAATAATCCCCCTAAACAAAAGTGCATATACTATACATAACAAGGGTGATAACAGAGCTGATGCCACAACAAAGCTATTTAGTCTTGTCTTAGCATTAAAGGCCATTAGATGAGTCCCTTTGTCTTATTGTTTAGTGGTAAGAATGGCAGTGAAAAACATCCTTTATTAGCTTATATCATAACACTCTGCATGGTATAATCTAGAAGATGATATTTTAACACAGTTCAATGAATGACTATATTGGGCCAGTGCATTACCTGGTGTAAATTGGCATTGCTTCATTGGTTTCAAAGGAGCTATGTTTGTTAGTCTCTAAGGTGCCACAAGTACTCCTGTTCTTTTTGCGGATACAGACTAACACGGCTGCTACTCTGAAAGGAGCTATGCTTATTCACACCTGCTGAGATCTGACCACACATTAACAGGAGGGACACACTTAGATTGAGGACAGTATATGGCCTTTGGAAAGAAGAGAAGAAATGTTATTTCTGTCAAAGCAATGTAGAAGAAAAAATGCTTTTGACACCAATTTTTACATAAATTGTTTAAATCTGGAGCTTGCCTCTTTGCCAATCTCATTTGTTCATATAAGGCAAAGTTAGAAGCTTCATGCTATCTTGAAAGGCTCTGAACTAGATGCAGGTAACATCTATGTTGCACCACCTATAGGAGGTAGAAGAATAGTAGATACCAAAGATACGACGTTCTTTGGTTGAAATATTCAAATTCACAAATTTTAGCTTTTCCACTAAATCTTCTATTTTCAGGAATCTGTAACTTGGTCATTAAAATTCAAATTTCAATATAATTAAAAAAAATGATTGTAGCTACTTGGAAGCTCTAAAGTGGCCAGTTTTTAAACTTGGGCATGTAAACTGGGCACTCAAATCAGTATACAGGTGAATACCTCTTAACTACAGCCAAGTAGATCTGTCACAGCACATCTTTAGTCCTGGAAATGACTCCACTTTGCAGATCAGAATGAACCAACAGTGCTGTACAAAGTGTTGAATTATGTTCTTGAGTGGAACATACTATGTCACACCATCATCTAAACCACTGAAGAAATCTATATTTTTTTTGTTTTCCATCCCTATAACTGCAGCCCTTATCTGTACCTTAGTCTTCCCTCGCATCAATTACTGCAACTTACTCATCTCACCTCTCCCTTCCTCCAGTTTACATAAAACACTGCTGCTAACATTGCCTCCGTCATTTGTGTCATTGACCACATCACTCCCCTTTTTGAATGCCTTCATTAGTGTCTTCTCACTTCCCATTCCCAGTGCAAGCTTCTTGTCTGTATCTATAAGGCCCTGAACACCTCCACTCTTGCCTCCATCTTATCTCCTCTGATTTCTACTCCTGTTATCTCTCAAGACTCCCTTCCTTAATGTCTCTCTTATATTCTTGTGCTAAACTCTATTCCTTTTTACTTATTACAGTGAACCTCCTGGCTCATTACTGGGCACTGTACGATATCCAGCCAGGAAAGTGCCCCATAATTCCTTTAGCACAGGGAAAGTGGGGAGAGACTGCGCTCAGGATGGCGGTTGCATGTGAGCAGGAAGAGTAGGCTGGAGGCAGCAGTTTGGGAGATGACTTGGGAGAGGTGGCCAGGTAACTTAGGAGCTAGAACTGAATCCTTGCAACCCAGGCTGGGAAACAGCCTACTGCTGGCAGAGGGACCAATGGCTGTCTTGGCTGGTGGGTACTCAGGAACAACCTGAAAACAGAAGGCCACGTGAACTGGTCTGAATGAGACTACAGATTTTAGACAAAAGGACTGGATTCTGGCCAGGAGAGGAGTGGTTGGGAGTGAGTGCGTGCCCTGGCACTAGGCCTGAGATCTCCATCTTCATACCCAGGTACTAGACTCCCTGCCATTAGGAGCTGGACTGGGACCTGCTGTTTATCATCTTCTGTCTGTAACTTAATGCAGTCATGCCCTGGGTAATTGCAATGTTTACTCCTGGCAGCCCTGTAAAGTGGCCCTTTGTTATTCAACTGTGCAGCCATGCTAATGGCTTGCCTACAGAGAGACTCAGGGTCTGTCTACACGGCAAGCAGAAATCCATGACAGTGAATCTCAAAGCCTGGGTCTACAGAGCTTGCGCTATGGTCTGAACTTGAACATCTACAGAGCTATTTCTAGTGCAATCGCATGAACCCAGCGAGCCTGAGTCTGTAGGCCTGGGCTTTGAGACTTGCTGTCACAGTTTTTTGCTTTTGATGTACCCTTAGTGCGTGGCAAGCCAGAACGTGAATGTACAGTGCATTAGCTTGTCAGGAACTAAGTTGCTGTGTGGACAAGTTCCGAGTTAGACGTAGGGTTGAATGGGTAAGGACAGGATTTGGCCACACGTTTGCAAGACGAGTTTGTCTGTCTATATGTGTTGTTGTGATAGACCTGAAAGGCTCATGCACATCTTAAAAAAATTTAAAGGGAAATTAACGTTTTGATTTACTTTCCTTCCCCTGGAGGTCACAGGCATTGCTATGTTCAAATGACAGAAGTGTTATGAGCTAATAAACCAAAGAAATTCAGAGGCCAGGGTGAAGGACTCTCTCCCTCAGCCATTTCTCTGAGTGCAACTATTGCAACTCACGTAGCATCTGAGACCCACTTTAACTCTTATTTTACTTACTTTTCAAATTTTGTCAGACCCTAAAAGTCATCATTAAAACTTATGATTTCCTCCACCCACATGGGTAGATCTGGTTTCCTGCTTTTCATTAAAGTTAAAATCTACTTCAAGTAGGACACTAACTTAAAGATGAATACTTGAAACCTTGGCACCCCTATGACAATTATTCTCCGAGAGCAATTTTTTTTTAAATTGCTAATATACTAGTGTTGCAAAATGTTATTTCAGAGGCACTTTACTTCTGCAGTTACTTATTAATGCCGTGATTTTCCCATAGCACTAAACCTAGGTTGCAGTTGTCTCCTTCTTCTTAGTTCTGGCATGACTTTGACCAGTTGAATCCCCAAATATGTATCAGTAATCAAAAGGTATATTTCAGTACAGGAGAACCTGTTTGGAAGAATTCTCCTCATTTCTTCTCTGCTTGTTTTATCTTTGGTTGAGATGTGAATAATTCATAGGCCTCTGTCTGCTTTACAGTCAAACGCATTCTGTCCACCCAAGACTGTTCGACTTTGTGATTTATTATTTAATAATTTGCAGGGCTGCGCTGTTGTAAGGTGAGCATTGTGACTGCTTGCAGAACTGTTACAATCTGGTCTAGTTAGCTGTCCTTTCTTTCCCTCTCTCCAAACAGCAGCAGTTATTGATTTTTTTACAAACCTCTGCCATGTAATCCCATAGCTGCTGATCTCAAAGCTGTTACTATAAAGTAAAAGTTGGCCCTTCTTCTTGAAAACAAGAAGTAGTGTTTTGATTCGCTTTTTCTTTTCTTTCTTTTTTTATCAATTGTTTTTCCTCCCCTCACCCCCTTTTGTGCCTCCATCAGTGACAATACCCAGGAAGTGCCACTGGCTTCTCTTAAGGATAAAACTGAAAGCCTTTGGGAGAAATACATGCTGATGCTTTCATTATACCTGATAAAAAAAAAAAAGCCCGTCAAACTTTCCAGCCTTTGAAACTTTCCCAAGAACTACTATTTTGCCTATTATTTTTTATACAAGGTGCTGTTGCCTAATGTGATGTTTGTGCCTAAGTCCCACTGCCTGTTATCAGATACACAGAATGGGTGAAAGAAGCACTCCAAAAATATCCAGTGATAATTTAAGTATGCTGAAAGAACATCAGCTGTATCTCAAAATACTAATCAGTGTGGAGTTAGGGCTTGATCACAAACCCATTGAAGCTAGTGGAAGTCTTTTCATATAGAAGTGAACCCTAAGATGATTAAAAACAACCAGGAGTCCTTGTGGCACCTTAGAGACTAACAAATTTATTTGGGCATAAGAATAAGTGGCTAGAACCCACTTCATCAGATGCTTAAGATGATTAAGGATTCTAGCAGGGTAAAGCCCAAGTCTGCTATTTCTCTGCTGGTTCTGTGGAAGCTGTGGATTAAATATTTGCAGAATTACTATTTATAATGTACCCTTCTCCTTTTCTCTTCAAGCTATGCCTATGTTATTGATCATCATTGTATCTGCTGACTGCTGCTTCTTCTCCAACGCTTAGCCGAATAGTTGGCCGTAGCAATTATTCATCATTTGGTCCATTCCTGTGTGGCTGTAAGGGCTCAATGGGCCAAAAGTCCAATGTTGGAACAGACTTGATGCACCGATGTAATAGAGAGTCTGTCACTGGGCCGCCTATACCTTTTGATTGGGTGAATTTTATCTTGGAAGTTACAAGCCACCCCAAGAACAGCATCTTGTGGCATTCTGGTGACATGTCCAAAAAGCATAAGATGTTGGCTGCGGTCAATGGCTCCAGTAGCGTATAGACCGGAGTGACCATAAATGTCTGCATTCCGAATGAAGTCATTCCACTTTATGCCCAATATACGATGTTGGCATTTTGTGTGGAAAGCCTCCTGTTTTGCCAGGTCTGAGCGGCATAGTGTCAGTTTCACAACCATACAGCAGTACAGAGAGGATACAGCTCAAATAGATCCTAAATTTGGTTGTCATGTTGAGATTATGTTGAGTCCATATTTGTCATAAACAATCCACGGCAAATCCGGTGAAGAACCTCCGTATGAACTTGGTTGAAAACCATTCTCAGAGAGTAGTTATTAGTGGTTCACAGTCAAGCTGGAAGGGCATAATGAATGGGGTCCTTTAGGGATCAGTTCTGGGTCCAGTTCTGTTCAATATCTTCATCAATGATTTAGATAATGGCCTAGAGAGTACACGTATAAAGCTGGGAGGGGTTGCAAGTGCTTAGGAGGCTATGATTAAAATTCAAAATGATCTGGACAAACTGGAGAAATGGTCTGAAGTAAATAGGATGAAATACAATAAGGATAAATGCAAAGTACTCCACTTAGGAAGGAACAATCAGTTGCACACATACAAAATGGGAAATGACTGCCTAGGAAGGAGAACTGCGGAAAGGGATCTGGAACCTATAGCGGATCACATGCTAAATATGAGTCAGTGTAACGCTGTTGCAAAAAAAGTGAACATCATTCTGGGATGTATTAGCAGGAGTGTTCTAAGCATGACATGAGAAGTAATTATTCCGCTCTACTCTGTTCTGATTAGGCCTCAACTGGAGTATTGTGTCCAGTTCTGGGTGCCACATTTCAGGAAGGATGTGGACAAATTGGAGAGAGTTCAGAGAAGAACAACAAAAATTATTAAAGGTCTAGAAAACATGACCTATCAGGGAAGATTGAAAAAATTGGGTTTGTTTAGTCTGGAAAAGAGAAGACTGATTTCAAGTATATAAAAGGTTGTTACAAGGGGGAGGAAGAAAAATTGTTTTTCTTAAACTTTGAGGATAGGACAAGAAACAATGTGCTTAAATTGCAGCCAGGGAGATTTAGGTTGGACATTAAGAAAATCTTCCTAACTGTCAGGATGGTTAAGCACTGGAATAAATTGCCTAAGGAGGTTGTGGAATCTCCATCGTTGAAGATTTTTAAGAGCAGATTAGACAAACACCTGTCAGGAATGGTCTAGATAATTAGTCCTGCCATGAGTGCAGGGGACTGGACTAGATGACCTCTTGAGGTCCCTTCCAGTTCTCTGATCCTATGATAGATCCTCAGCTGACAGGAAGAGATATAGGTGAAAAAGTGTCAAGAAGAAGATTCTATCTGGCTAGCCAGGGTTAATAGAGAGTCCAGTATGAACTTGGGCAATGACTTAAGGAATCAAATTTACCACAATATACATTTGATATTCATAGTATAGGACAGTCTTCAGGATAACAGGGACTTATGCTACCAGGAGATCCAAAACCAGATCCATATTAGTTTTTGCGTACAAGGTCCCAGCACGTCAGCAATATTAACGTTGTGGTAGATGTTGAATCAAACTATTGCAATGATATAGGAAACTTTTCCTCCTATGTTCTGGTGGGTTACTTAATAATAATTTAAGGTAAAAGCTAAGTAGCGCAAGTCCTGTTCCTCTGAGCACAGGTGGCAACAAACTGCACACAGGAAATCTTCGGTAAGGCACTGCGGTCCTGTCCCTAGAAACAGCTGCCTTGAGCCCCTGCGTACATTTAGGCTATGTGTGGACACATACCGAAAACCTACCCACCGGTTTCATGTGGGATTGTATTTGGCACAGCTGAGCTGTGCCTCTGCTGCTGCTAACTGTTCGACCACAGCTACACTGCTATTTATACTTGCGCTAGCTCCCATTGAGCTAGCCTGAGTATGTGCGCACAAGCAGGGGAAATCACACCCCTAGCTTGTAGCATAGATGTAGTACATTGCAAAGGAAGGTATAATTGCAGCATGCGTTGGTAGGAATACAACACTAGCTTTAATCCAGTCACCCCAGTACAAGCCCACCGGGGACCCTGGGTACATATTCAGGGTTGCTGGCCCACGTCGGAGTCTGTGTCCTCATGTCTTCACTACTATTGTTACCCATGCTAGCTAGATTAAAGCTACTGTGGGTACATCTACCTGTGTTACAATCACACCTTCATTTACAGTGTAGATGTACCTACACGCTTTCTCTAGGACGTACACAATTCAAACAAATCCAGCTGCTTAAAAAATACACTGTGTCCTTTTTCCCTCCCTTATCCCCCTTACACCTGGGAAAAGCCCTCGTCAAGGTTCCCCTCAGACCTCAAGGTCTGGAAAGGTCTAATGGCCCAGACACAGAAAAGTGCTTTAACTCACATAATACCCTTAATGACTCTCTGGGGACAGTTACTGAATGGCGTCTAACTCTTAGTACGGCAAGGTTTCACCCTGGGTGCTTATACATTAATGACCCCTAATGTGCAAGCCATTAGCACCTTTCACCATAATCTCCCCCCAATGTCCATTTAGATTACAGTAATGGCCACTAGTAATGTACAGTAATGGCTACTAGTAAGAATATCATAATGACTTCATTGAATCTGTTCAGTGAGCGCTCTCTTATATGGCAATCATATACCCTTACATAGAGTCCCTTAACTCATGAAACGCATACATCTTGCCCTCTATCCTGAATGCTCTTCTTTCATGTGGACCTCTTTTTCATATAGTATTAACTTCATGCATATAACAATATACACAAGACTGAAATATTTTGCTTTACATTCCCCAAACAAAAATAGGCGAGTAAAAATTGGGAATGTCTTCATCTGCCTTTTCACAGTTAGGAGGGACATTTCTATTTAGGTCAACGAACAGGTAACAACATCATATCCTAGCAATATTATTGAGAAGGAGTTTTCGCCTACACTTGGGGGCCAATCACATTTGCAATAAGGCCCCTTTATACTGCTAGAGAAGTGTATAGGGTAAAGAAGAATCAGACCCTAAATGTAGAACAGCATGGTAGTGACTTGAATTATCAGTTCTACCCATTTTTATGGCAACAGAATACAATACAGGAAAAATCCTTTTCATCTTGCTCAAGTGAGCAGTCTCATTGAAGACACTGAGATTACTCATGAGAAAGACAGGTAAGATTTGGCTCTACATGTCAGTTCATTTGTCTAATTATGCTCTTTGTCCATTTACCTATGTTGTGCTTACATTTTTTAATGCCATTTTCTTGTAAGCACTAATTAGTATAATCAAATTAAAGGCCTGGCTTTCACTAACGCAGCGTCAAATATTGGAAGAGATCATAATATTGCTTTTCATCTTTTCTGTTGTATTTGTCTTCATTTCATAAAATTCCACAGCCCTTTAGAAATTATTTTTGTAGTTTATTTTTCCATTTTGGGGATAGAAACTATCCTTTGCTCATGGGAAAACAATGCTCTGCTGAAGTGTGATAAATTTGCTATTGCCATTTTGCATCCCAGGGGACAGATCCTCGCCCTGATTCAGAAAGGTACTCAAGAACAAGCCTAGCTTTGAGGGTGTGGGTAGTTCTATTGACTTCAATGGGATTAATCATGAGTTTAAAATTAGACTGAATTAGGGTTTCCTATGAGGTGCTGTGTGCCCTCAACTCCCACAGCCTTCATTGCTCAGCAACACGCAAGATCAGGCCCTAGAGAAAAGTCTAATTCTGTCAGTTTCACCCCTGTGGATGTAGCTTGATCAATGCTATCGTGCACAATATGTTGACTTCTACATGAATTGTTGTGAGCGTTATGTGCAGGAAACAGATATCTTATGATTTATAGACAAGCCAAATCAATCTACAGAGATACAAGTTATTTAAAACTAACTTTTTTTTCTTCCTTCTTTTAATGCTACTGCATCCTGTACGTGGTGTGAATACCCTCGGCTATCAGAGGCTTCTGTTCTCTGTTAGGGCTGCTTGGTAAACTCCCAGCACTTGGTACAGTAGCAGCTAGTATACATGATAATCTCTCAGAGAGGGATGAATAATTAATAATAGAAGTAAATAACTGATCATTAAACAAGTAAATGTTTTCTTCTGTAACTGAAAATGCAAACAGTTTCTAGGTTATATTATGCTTTCCAGTGAAAGCTCCCAAACATTATCTTCAATACAGACAAAAACACTTCAGATGTTTCTTTCATACAGAATGGTAAATTATGTTATTGCTTTTGTACACTATTCCCAATGCTTATTGCATATTCTCTCGTATACATCTAGTGCAACATTATTATCTTGTTCTGATTTTCTTTCTTCCCTCTACCCCCCACCCCTCCAACCTCCTGTCAACAGTTGGAGAAGCTGTTAATACTGTATTGTATAGTCATTATCCCAGCTTTTTCTTTACAAATATCATTATAACATCCTGCATTTGTAAAGTAAATAATTAAACATTCTAGAAAGTCTTATAGGACATAGTAATCTAACAGATGAAAGACATCAGAAATGTGAAAATCAAATAGAAGCACATGTAATATGTATCTTTTAAAACAGTTTTCATAAAATAGGGTTAATGTGTTAATCAACCATATTTAAAATGCTAATTAATCACCAATTTAGAGCCTATTCATAAATAATTGAATGTCCTATTTATGCAGAATTTCTTATACTTTACTCAGAAATGTGTGGAATTCATTTCTCGGCTTGGGCTATGGTGAACTGTTTTAAGGCTCACTGAACTCTTTTTGCTCCATGCATGCATAGTGCAATCATTATTACTTCCTAGAGACTCATTCAGTTATATTTGCCAATCAAAACTTTGAAATTAACCCCTTGAGCCCCAACAGCCACATAGGTCATAGTTTTTCATGTGCTGGCGCAGAATTGAAAGTGCCTTCTGTGCCACATGGTTCCAAATAACGGGCAATCACAAACAGGTGTTACAGGTTTCAATTAGCTAGATTTCTGGCATGGTTCATACCAACTGTAAATAGTCTAATTTTCGCGTGATAAGCTTCGCTTTTCAAGGGATTCCCTCTTCCCATTTGGGGCCCAGTTTTTCAAACACCAACTCATGCAAATTGTCCTTTTTTGACGAATTCTACTGACCTCAGAACAGGCCTTTGAGACAAGTATATTATAACCTCATTCCCTGTTTAAGGGCTCCACCCCACAGACACTGACTACCAACCAGAGTGCTTACTTCTGAAAATACTATGGACTTTGATGTAAGAATTACATCTATTAGTGCTTGGGAGATTGGGACTAACTCTTGGAAATACAGCAACATAGGTGTCTGGTTAAACCAAAACTAAAAAGCCAAAATGCCATTTGAGAGGATAGGAGAAAGTGATTCTGATTAAGGATGCAAAGATGTGATTGAGACCTCACCTTATGTGATTTAAAGGGCAAGATGGCATAGGAAACTTGCACTATCATTGAATAGGAAGAGTAAAAAGGGTAAGATATTTCCTTTCCTAATCCTTCCCCATGATTTAACAGAATGGACATGTATCTCTTGATGAAGGTTTGGAGATGTTAGAGAGCATCCACAGGGGCTTCAGAGGAAACCACTGTCTGCAGGGTTACCATCGAGGAAATGGGAAGAGGATAACAGCCAGAATGAGGTTGGGGGAATGGCTTGTGGGCAGGAGCTACTTCTGAATGGCTGGCTGCAAGCCTGCTGGGATTTTGTGGTTCTATAAAATGCGGATAGTTGTTGTAGAATAAGCTAATGGAGGGGAAGGAGCTCCTGGACCTTGGGAAGAGAACTGCCATGCCTCAGTGAAGGGGAAGAGGAATGCTGTAGGAGCCATCAGGAGCCTGATCAAAGAAAGCTTGGGTTGATAATAGCCACTGGTGTGCGCGCGTGTGTGTGCGTGCACGCGCGTGTATCCTTGGTGCACCAATATCTTAGTTCCTGAACAGAACCTCTTTGCCTTAAGAACACTCAAACCAAGACTCTCAAGCCCTACACGTAACCCAAAGGCAGAAAAAATGTGTCTTTATTCCATAGTGTATAAATGGTATTATCTGAGCTCAACCAGCGGCCACAGGTAAAATTGACAAGGGGGAGGATTCTAAGTTCGGTCGCTGGCTGCCGTTCCCACTCCTGATTCCAGCCGAGAAGAGACTGGATTAGTGGAAACAAGGTCAGGGAGGCTCTTAAAATAACCAACTCTTGGAAACATCCCGTTTTTCCAAATCCGTCATCTGTTTTCATGGAGATGGGGACTGGCAGCCAGCAGCAGCCCAGCATTGTTCTCCTTTCCAATCTAGTTGCCATTAGAAATGAGCTTGAGTCAGAAAAGATGAGATCAAAACTCTGGCCTACAGCTTGAAGAAGTTCTGACCCAGCATCCCATTTCAGCCCTCTCTCATTTCCATCCAAAGCAGATGCATGTTTGAAATCCCAGAGTCTTATTTAAAAGTGGAGGTTAAAAAATGGCATAGCTGCCAGCAACGTGCACCTCGTGTAATTGGAGCCGGACCCTGACTAGGGTTTGCTGGGGCTAGCACAATACAAATAAACCAACAAATAAGTAAATAATAGTGACAACACAAGAACAAAATCCTTAAAAACAAAAACAGTGTAACATGGTTGCAAAAAAAGCGAACATCATTCTGGGATGTATTAGCAGGAGTGTTGTAAGAAAGACACAAGTAGTAATTCTTTTGCTGTACTCCACGCTGATTAGGCCTCATCTGGAGTATTGTGTCCAGTTCTGAGTGCCACATTTCAGGAATGATGTGGACAAAATGGAAACAGTCCATAGAAGAGCAACAAAAATGATTAAAGGTCTAGAAAACATGACCTCTGAGGGAAGATTGAAAAAATTGGGTTAGTTTGGTCTGGAGAAGAGAAGACTGAGGGGGGCCCTGATAACAACTTTCAAATACATAAAAGGTTGTTACAAGGTGGAGGAAGAAAAAATGTTCTTAAAAAAACAAAAACAACAACAAAGCTAGTGGCAACAATGCTTAATCCACTAATGCTAATTTCATAGTTACAGTGGTGATCAGCGATCAGAAGATTGGCTTCTCTTGCAATCATTACTTCTTGGGCATGCAGGCCAGTTTCCATGTTATGTTGTGAATATCTTCCTGTAATGCACTGAGGGGCGTTTGTATCTATCCACTGCCCTCTACTGGACGGAATCAGAGCTGCTCAACTGTTTAGTCATGATGAGTGGTTGGCCTGAGAACAGGATATAGACGGTATGACTATGAGGAATTAGGATATTCTTCTTTAACCGATGTGGTAAGAAGACTGTGCTATTGGAGCAGAAGGTCATGAGTTCAACTTCTCCTGCTACACTTGGCTATTAAGATGATAACCACGATGGCTGCATGCCAGCAATAGATAGTTGCACCTCCATATACTTTGTTCTGGGTTAACACCATTCAGCCTCTTTTCTGTTGGCTGCAAACTGGTCAAGGAGAAAGAGGGTGATAGACTCTTGCCCTAAAGACAATATAACATTCCTCCATCTGATCCTTCTCCCCTCCCGTCCCCACCCCCATCAGTAGAACAGCAAAGCTTAGTCTACTATAGAAAGAGTTGTGCCTGTATTCCCGTGATGGTGAAGCTATACTAGTGCTAAATGCTAGTCCAGATGGGCTCAGGTGTTGATTGGGCTTTTTCATGATATGGTGGCAAAAACTCCTGAGCCTTGTCTGCACTAGTGCATACCATCAGTGAGCTGCACCTTACCTGACTGATGCAGGAAAACAGGCACTGTTTTTTCAAGTGGCTGTTATTCCCCATATCCTCTGCATTGCACCTCTATGGCTCCAGTCTAAGAATCAAGAAACTAAGATCTCCTGTGCTGCCATATATAGTCCTGCCTCACCCTATAGACTCACACTACTTTCGTTCTCTCTTACACAATTCTAATGTAGGCACATTTGTCACCTCCTACATTTGGTTTTTCCACATAAAAAAATGGAAGTGAAATTGACTTTTTTTGTGAGCTCAGGTACTGTGGACCCAATGCATTGCTTTTTCAAGTACTAGCTAGCTGTGTTGGGTATTTCAGTCCCAACCCTTCTCTGTTTCAAAGCTATATTTTAATCTGATATGTCAGGTAGAACATGAAACAATATTAATCTATGCTACATAAATAATTTCCTTCAATTATCAGGAAAGTGCAGCAAGACATGAATTTTCAAGTTGATTGAGTTTTAATCTCTAAATTCAAAAATTAATAATTTAGTTAGGTGAACTTCTCCAAATATAGAAAATTGAAGGTTTAATATTTCCTTCTTAGGGAAAGGAAAAAGAGAGAGAGAATTGTGTCCAGAGGTCAGGAAACATTTATGGGTTGGATATGTGACAATTATGAAATTATTCACTTAAGGAAAATGCTTAGAATTCAATGCAAGATGCCTGGATTCATCACAAGGCACAAGAGATTGACAATCTATTATGAATGCTTCACATCACAGATAAATATTTCAATGCAAATAAATAAAGGATGCTGAGTGTTTCTCTTCTGAATGACTTTTCACAGCTCACTGCACACAATAGTTCTGGGACTTCTCTATGTCCCAGACTCCTGTCCAAGGTTTGGCATCCCCAAAGGCTGCCTACACTGAAAACAAGCAGGTTACACTGTGCTTTCAATTTGGAGGTACAAAGAACCAATTAATCTGTTTCCTTCAAACAGAATGTAAAACTACTCTTTGGTGCATTAGGACATTCATGGGCATTGTGAAACTGCCTGGTTTTGGTTTTGTGTTCCCTAGTAATTTCTGTAAAATGTACCATCCTTGTCAAATTTAATGACTTTTTTGTGGGATGGGGGGGGGGGGTGAGTGGTGTGAAAAAAAAGGGAAAAGAAAAGACAATGCCTCTGAACTCATGACTGTATTACTCTGCAGCTGAGTATACTAATAAACTAAAGTATACACTTAGGTCCAGGATTCACACCAAAACACAGCTTTTGTGCAACATTTTGATTATCTGCAACAATAGTTGTTCTTTGATAACTTTTGTTCTGTATGCCTTAAAAAATCCTAATACATTTGTTTTGTTTTTGCTTCCAAACAGAGGATGAAAATTGGATATTTCTTTCCGAAGTTTACATAAAGTACAATAGATTATTGTCTTTTAACAGTGACCTGCTTTTTGACTCTTAACTGTCTTAATCTGTTCAAAGTAATTTTATTATTCTAACCACCAACAGAAAATCCCGTGCTGTGTATTGCTTCGTATGAAGCTATTTGTAACTTTAGAGCTTTTTAATTTTGCAACAACTACATAGAAAAAGAAAATGACAATGTAGAATTGCATCACTCACGACTGCTTCTCCATTAAAACAATATAACTAGAAAACGTTTGCATGTTCACAATAAATGCTGAGAAGTACATTTGACTGAACAGAAGGACATTTTCAGGATTTGCATAGATAATGCAAAACACCTAGGAAGACTCTAGTTTAAAACCTTACCAAAAGAAAGATCCACCAGTCTTTAACCACATTGCATTATAATTATTCACCAAATCATTTTAGGAAGCAACCAACCAGATTCAGAGAAATCCCTCTGATTATAGGATTATTAAAAGCTCTAGATTTGGGGGGATTTACCTGAAGTATTTATTTGCCTGGCTTTTGTCATGATGCATAACAACTTGATATCAAATCTCAGTATATCAAGATGCCAGAAAACAAAATAAGTACACATTCAAGCACAAGTCCATGGTGTACAACCCTACTTCCCCCAACAATGCTCATATGCCGTTGATACTTTTGGTGGGTATTTTGCTGCCTACTTCCTCTGCGAACCATGGTTGATGCCATCATAACTGGGATGTCTTTCCCCCAAAATTAACACTCCTAAAAGCAAGCGTTTATCTTAAATAGCCTTGGTGAATATTTGTAAAAATGAAAGTGATGAAGCCTTTCATTGGCGATTGATCCTCTCCACCTTGACTGACCCACTTGCAGGATGCTTTTTTGGAGCTCTTGAGTTGATGGATTACTGGTTGAAATTGTCAAAAGACATCCTACCAGCAAAGGAGTTGATGAGCAACATAGGTTCTCATGCACACCAGCTCAGTGTGAGGACCACTTGCATGCAAGTCAGATTGGTGAGGGGAACTTTAGCCTAGAATATTATTTCCAACTGGGAATACAATATTTTGGGCGGCTAATTGCAAAAACTTGGCAAATTGCTAGAAAATTTATTCCCGTGGAGCACTGTGGCGAAAACCCCAAATGTGATGGTTTTCTTTTGGATACAAATTTTGCCATAACTTTTTTTTTAAATGATTTTATTAAAGATATCATTATATTTTTCAGAGGGGGCAGTTCAGAGATTTACTGAAGGTGGCGGCATGTGGCAAGTAGTTCATTTCCTGAACACTCCTCTGCAGTCAGTAGAGCACAAAGTCTTGGATCTTAAGAGCAGAACTATGCTGCTCTCAAGTATATTTTTAAGTAGAATTTTTTTTTTTTTTTACCAGTTTGATTACTGTGGTACGAGTGGGACTGCTTTTTGCCGGTATGCATAGCTCTGCTGCTGCTCCTCATGCTGAAAATATGACCAGTCTTCTTCTCCAGGAAAAGCCCGTCAAATGTAAGCTTCCATCTGAGACTTTTGCTGTAGAAATCTTGCACTCCTTGTAGTCAATATTTGAACTATAGTCAGTATTTCTACTATACTTGGGCCAGGACTTTGGAAATTATATTTTTTTAAAAGTATCTATTAATTTGGTGTTTAAAGTAATTCAGGTTTTATTGTGCATAAGGCCTTCCTTTGGCATTCTTGCTTTGAACGCATTGCCTCTTCCATCCATTTGACATATCAATAAATGTATTAACCAAATAACGGGTCATTTATCCTACATGAGTCAAGAAACTGTGGCCAGGCCCTTAGGTTGGGGGACTCTATCCTAGGAAGCAGTGAATCTGAAAAAGATTTGGGGGTTGCAATGAATATTCAGCTGAACATGCACTCCAAGTTTGATGCTGTGGCCAAAAGGGCTAAAGCTATCGCTGGATGCACAGACAGGAGAATTTCAAGTAGCAGTAGAAAAATTATTTTACCTCTGTATTAGGTACTGGCCTGACCACTGCTAGAATACTGTGTCCAGTTCTGGTGTCCACAAATCAAAAAGGATGTTGAAAAACTGGAGAGGGGTCAGAGAAGAGCCACAAGAAGCATTAAAGTATTAGAAACTTGGCTTATAGTGACAGACTCAAGGAGCTCAATCTATTTAGTTCAACAAGGAGAAGATTAAGGAGTGACTTGATTACAGTCTATAAATACCCACATGAGGAATGAATATTTGATAATGAGCTCTTCAATGTAGCAGGAAAAGGTATAATACGATGCAATGACAGGAAGTTGAAGCTAGACAAGTTCAGACTGGAAATAAGATGTACATTTTTAACAGTGAGGGTAATTAGCCCTGGGAAAAAATTATGAAGGGTTGTGGTGGATTTTCCATCATGGACAAATTTTAAATCAAGATAGGATGTTTTTCTAAAAGATCTGCTCTAGGAATTACTTTGAGGAAGTTCTGGGGTATACAGGAGGTTAGACTAGATGGCCATAATGGTCCTTTCGTGCGTTAGAATCTATCAATCTGGGAGTGAGCAGAGGGTTTGGTTTTCCCAGTCAGGAGATGCAATGAGAAATGTGAGGAATTCTTTGGCCTAGGAAGCACCTGAGAAGGGCTAGGAGGTGCTGGAGTTGGGATACCAATATTGTAATGAACTCTCAGAGTAAATTGCTAGAAGTCAATTAGCTGTAATACCGGTATGTTGGTTCTTCATTGTTTGTGTTATAAATTGTTGAAACCAACCTTTACATGGACAACTGACACCGATCTAAACACTCTAACCTAAAATGGTACCCTACATTATTGGGTAGAAGATATACATGAATGACAAGTAATGCTGGTCAGGAAATGATTTTGTCCCCATGAAAATGACGCCCATTGCCATCAGTGCCACAGGCAGCCAAGATAGTCACTATTTTGGATATTCCTTTAATGTTATTGGAGAACAACAGATAACAAGCATGAGTTGGTAATTCCATGGATCAGGCAGGTTATTTCCCATAAGTAAAGAACATGAGAAAACATTAATATTGTATAAGAAACACAGTTTACCATACAATTATGGTACTAGTTAAAATGTTTTCATACATATTAATTACTACTGATTCACCACTTTCCCCATCCTCTTTTTCTTAAAAGGGATACCACCATCCTATATGCATAGAATTTTAATTGACACATGCACCATATTATAGACTTCTGGTCTGATTACATTTATACATTAGCCTAAATTCTTCCCTAACATGCAAGCATGAGGTTCCTATCTGATGTGTATAAATTACTCTAGAAAATATTTTTGAAACCAGTTTTTCTTGAGCAACTTGTATGGAAATTTACATATGTCCCAGAATTACACAGGTATCAATTTGCTTTTTCTGATACCCTGATATTTTTGTTTTCGTAATAATATAGCAACAGATATTACAGAACAAGATGAAAGCACCAACCTGTTCAGAAATGCAATAAGGATGGGCTGCAATTGCCTTGTTAAAGTCAAGGGGAGATTTTCCATTGATGTTGATAGGAACTGGCTCATGTGCTAACAAGACAAACTACCACAGAATTCCTATTTTAACTCCATCCTAAAAACAAAACACAAACCAACCAACAGACCTAGTTTAACCCTGTGCACCAGATTTTTTTTAATTAAAAGAACCATTTCACTTTTCTGCATTCACTGAGCCGCTTTTATTTGTGCCTCCTCACAATTTTCTGTGTATGAACAAAAGACATTAAATGATTTTTCTAGACATGTTTGTCACTCTGTATTTTGCAAGTGTAGATCATGCACCAAAATAAAACAGACACTACCAGATAGTCTATCTAAAACTTAAAGCGGGGAGGTTGTATTACTTTTTAAAATATGTAGCAAAATAAAATGTTGATTAAAAATAAATACCTTGGTTATTTTCTTATCTCTAGGTAAAAGCTTTGTATTGTTTACCCATTTGCTACCCAAACATTGCGGCATTGTGCTTGTGCCTGAAAACCAGAAAGTGAAGAGTCACATTGTTCTAACCATCAAAATAGCAAAAACAATGCCAAGCATTATTCCCCTTTTGGGTCTTGCACGCAGGTCTCTCCACCGTGCACTCCTGTATCATTGGACAGTGACTACTCCATAGTCTGGCAATGATGCTACATAAATAGTGTTCATTCTCAAGTACTATTATGTTATTACACGGAAATCTATTTTATATGGTGCAAAATTCAGTTGGGTCAAGTCCCGAAGGCCTTACTCAGTCATTATTTCAGTTAAACTCTCATGGCTACTTCAGTGAGGACAAAATTATTAATTCCTTTCACAATATTTACTAATTAATTTCAGTGAGTTCTAAAGTCTCCTGATAACATCATTATATATGGTATGGAGAGAGAGAGAGAGAGGTTTTAGAAGTACTCAAATTTGGACACATCATAGTTTTGGATCTTCTAGAAAACAGTAAAGGGGGTACTACAGCGCTTAGGAGGAGGTGCTTTTAATTAAATAAGCAGAAGCGAGCCACCTAATGTTAGTGACTGCTTTTGCAAATTTGGCCCAGTGTATTGTAAACAAGAAAAGGAACCACCTCTAGTCATTCAAATGGTCTTCCTTTTCTTATTGTTACGTTATGCCCTTAACTTCATTGATGATAGGCATTTCCCACCTTAAATTTCATTAGTTAAAATATAAGTGCGCACACACATGCACACACCCCCCTCCAACTTCTGTATGGGTGGGATTTTTGAAACCACTCCAGCCTAACCCTGTTCTCATGGAAGTCACTGGGAGTTTTACCATTGACTTCCATGTGAGGAGAGGCCTTGATTCCGAAAAGCATTTAAGCACATAGGTGCTGGAACTAGGGGTGCTGTGGGTGCTGCAGCACCCCCAGGCTTGAAGTGGCTTCCATCGTATACAGGGTTTACAGTTTGTGTACAGTGGGGGTGCTGAGAGCCATTGAACCATTGTTCCAGTGCCCCTGTTTAAGTATGTGCATAAGTCTATCTGTTCACAGGAGAGCACTTGGGCACGTATATAAAGTTCCATTGACTTCAATGGGGCTTAGTCACATGTTTAAATGCTGTCCTAAATAGGGATAGTTCTCCTGAATTGGGGACAGACATAGGCCATTTCTGAGTATTTTTAGAAATTTGATCTTACATTTCTAGATAATGTTTAGTCTTCCTTCTTCCATCCCATTTTGACTGGCCAGAGACTGCAGAGTTTGGCTCAAGACGCCTTGTTTCAGGCTCTCTCATTTTCTTTCTCCTCCTGACAGTCTTATTATGCTTTTTAGGTTTCTGGGATGTATGTAGCTTATCACACCAGCACCTCCCCTCCTACTTGCCCCAAAATGGTGTTTCCTACCAGATCATGTCAGACATCTGGATCCCTAATTCCACCCAGTTATTGATTAACTGCTTTGTTTAAATGGTTGCAGTAGCTGATTTTCCTGTACTCTGAACAGTTTAGATGAGCCAAATGGGAAGAACTGATAAAGAAAAAATCTTAGATAACTTTTATGACAATATTTATACTTAGTGGTAAGTGACTCAGCTCTGTTGTATTCTCCTTTTCTATACCTATCACTCTATTGTACATGAAAACCTTTTGTGCTGTCAACAATTCTGATTATTGTTTAATAAAATATTAGAAATTAAAGTTGTTTCTTTGAAGGTGTATTTACACAATATTATGTCTCCACGAACCTTCACATATTAACATCCCCTCTCCCAAGTCCCAATTCAGCAAAGCACTTAAGCACATGCTTAGCTTTCAAGACATGCATCAACTTCAATAGGACTTCAGCACAGATGTAGGGCTTCTGGCCTGCCTCCCCAACCCAGGAAGGACTAACGCCAGGCCCAAGTTTCTTTTAGGACCTTCTTTCAGGACATAGTTTATTAATTCAAACAAAACACTCACAAAGTGACAGCAAAACAAGGATATTCCCCTGGACCAACACAGACTACAGTGGTCCAGAGGTCTTGAATTCTGTGCCTCTCTCTGCTCCAGGGCCAGTCACAGGAGCCAACATCCCTCCTTCAGCTCTCCTCCAACTGAGCTCTCTCAGCCTTGCATAGGGATCACTTCATTCCTTCATAGGTGGATCTGATAACGGAACACGTCTGGCCCCAGGCCACCTGGCCCTTAAAAAGGGTGTCGCAATGTACTTTGGGTTTTGTTGAATCAGGACATTAGAGCGGTCTCCTGGCACAACAGTCTCCACTGGCCCTCTACTTAGCCATTTTCAGTTCCTCATTATCTGAATATGAATTATAAGAACATTAAAACTAATTCTTTACATTCTCATCTACCTTATTTGGGTACAAAGTTATCTGAAGCAAGCAACAGTAGCACATAAAGCAGACAGAAGCGGATCAAGAAATGAAAGTGGATGATCTTGTGTTGTGAAATGTTCACATTATGTCTGAGCAAATTCACCCCATCTCTAATCATACATAACAAGTTAGGTTTTTTAAAAAAGGTCATAAATAATTTTAGCTCATTAGAGCAACATCAACAAGGAACAATGTTTTATTTTTTAATTAGCATTTAGTGGATAAGCATTGGACTGGAGACGTTGTGGTGCGGAAGTCTTGTTGACTACCGAGGTGCTCCAAAAATAGGTAGCTAATTAGTTGCTATCAAGAATATTTATACACACTCAAGCTTTCAAGACAACTCAGGCAACACCTGAAGATGAATCCTGAAAAACTTGTTTATGTTGTTGCGAGGCTCTGATAAACTATGACTAAATGGTCTTAATGACCTTGCTATTTAGCAGATAAACATGTAAAGCACCAAGATGATAAATATGTGAGACAGCTCCCAAAAACTCAGAAGTTGAATGCAGTGTTAAAAGTAAGGAATTGGAAATACTCCATTGGAAATTATCTATCCCATTCTTTGGACTCAGAGCCTGTTTCTGATGTGTGTTCCAACTCCCATGGCATTGGCTGTTTCATAATGGATCTTCTATGTTATATGCATTTCCTCAGATGATATTCAACCTCCATTGCTATACATACACCATGTCTTTAAAAAACAAAGGTCTTTTGGTGAAGACGTTATTAGTTGTTACCGCATAAGATTTTGCAATGCAAACTACTGTATATTGTGCTGTAAGTGGGAAAAAATGATGGCAGTGAATAGATGTAATTATGTATAGAACTAGTGACACGCCACATATAATTCTGAGTACGTACAACACAATCAGAGCGTCAATTATTTAAACCGTAATTAACATAGCTCTGCATGTCTTTCCAGGGCTCACACAGAACATAGAGCATTGTTATAGTGGAAGAAAAGAGAAAATAAAATATTAATGGAGGACTGCTTTGTTCTCAGCACAGTGAGATAGAGGTGGTTGTAAAAACTGGATTCCTGCAGTTGCTTCAGCTTTAATTAGGAAGGTCGCTATCTTCCTAGACTTCCTTGGATTCCTTTAATTTCCACAGAGGAAAACGGCTTCTGAATTTTATTGAACACAGTTGAATTTTTATTTTCAAAAATCAAAACAGAAACATTTCTTGGCATCTGTTATGAGCACTGGGTGTTATTTGCTCTTTAGAGATAAAGCTGTTTTTATACAGGGATATAGCTTGTGGGGGAAAAAAGGGGGCCAAATATATTCGTACTGGGAAAGCTGCTCAACAGGGATATCATAGTCAGCAGAAAATATCTAGCCAACCTAATTCATCCCATGCTAGAATCCACTTAAGGCCAAGGAAATACAATAGATAATATATAGTTTCACAATGCTGATCCAAATACTGCCTTTAACTCATTCAATCCTGGAACACAATTACTTGTTTTCCAGTTAGAAACAATACAACTCTAATAAAAACACCGGAACTTGAATGGAATCTAATAATGGGGCTGTGACGGCTGCAGAAGTGTTCAATAACTAAATAAAATATTACCATTCTATATCTGAAGATGAAAAATCAAAACTGAATAAATGAATAATAGCACTAAACTTTAAGAAACGTTTCGAATAGTCTATAGTTCATTCATTCATTCATTCATCACCATTTCACTGTTATATTATTATCCTTCAATATCTTTATTTATATATGTACCATGTAGCATGGAATCCAGTTGTCAGATATACGGTCCCTCTTCCATGATTCTAAATTCACACATAGATGAACATCCTTTTGATTAGTCCTGGTTATTAATAGAATCATTGGGTTAGAAGGGACCACAGGGGTCATCTAGTCTAACCCCCTGCCAAGATGCAGGATTTGTTGTGTCTAAATCATCCAAGACAGATGGCTATCCAGCCTCCTTTTGACAACCTCCAGCTAAGGAGCTTCCCACAACCTCCTGTTCCCACCAGTCTGTTCCATTGTCATACTGTTCTTACAGTTAGGAAGTTTTTCCTCCTGTGTATTCTTCCCCTGCATTGCTGCTTTAATTATCAATTCCATGATCAAACATATTGAGCTGTGAGGAATGGGATATATTACCCTGTTATTTAAATAAGTTATTTTTCTTTTCCTTCATATATTGTTCAGGTGGTAATGATTGTTCTTTAGTGCACCTACTTAATGCATTACTGTGTGGAGACCACTTAGAAGTGGTTTCCTGCCTCTCACTCCTTTCATTTTTTTCATAGTGACCTTTCTATCTCTATAATGAGTGGCTTTTGTGGACTTCACAGGGAATCTTACTCAGTCCACCTCGACTGGAGAATATCAGAAGGGAAAGTAGGTTAAAAATGGGGAGGGAAATCTTTAGAATGTAATGAAAACAGTACCTCTGTCCTGCACCTGGATTTTGCACAAAATGTGCATACAATACAAGCCCTCCGCAGCCTACATTAAGGAAAAATTCTGATGAGAGTTCACTGTGAGTAAAGTCTATAGGACCAGACACACAAGCCCAGATTCTCCTTACACTGGTTTTGCTCTAGTTTAGCTGATTTATAGACGTCTGAGAGCAGCATCAGGCCCATAGTTTCTAAAAGGACAGACCTCAAACTCTGGCACTTTTCAGCAGTCACCACTACTCTTTCCTTGAGAGGTAATAGTTGCACACAACATCCATGGTAGATACCTAATGCACACAATTATTTCTGTTTCCTCAACAAGAGTGGAAGCTGCATGGTAACAGGTTTTAAAAGTGTAATTTCCAATATTGTAATGTGATGACTTGCAGTTAATGGGACGAAACATATACAGGGGGAATGATCTGATCTAAAACCTTTCATGTATGGAAAAAATTACGTTGGGGAAAAGAACTGTTTAGCTGTGCAAAGACTGGAATCTCTTTTAAATACAGCTACATTCGAAAACAGTTAATCATTGCAATGCTTACATAAGGTACAATTAGAATTAAATTGGTCCCTCTCCTGGGATTCATAAATGAAAAACCAGAATTAGGGATGAGGGAAGACAAGTTAGCCTTAATTGTACCTTATTTAACTTAGCCACTTAAATGACTGTTATTTTCTAATATAACTATCAAAATAGGAGATCCTATCATGGCTCAGCTGTTTGTTGGTTAACTTGTGGATTGTTTTTTAAAATGTGAAAGAATTTGGGTAGTTATTGAACAGAGTAGCTGTCATTATTGTATAAAAACCTGGGTGTGACTTCAGAGATGAAACGTTATCCTCTATTTTGGAAGCCAGGGCCAGGACAGACGGCGGCTGGCCGCAGCTTACAGTAGCACTTGTGTAATGGAACGTTTCACTAAAACATTGCGTGTACAGGAAGCATTCTTGTGACATTTGCAGCTCTGATCAGAGCCAGAAAGTGTGGAGGCAAGACGAAATGGAAAAATAATTTTGTAAAAGTATTTGAATATTTTCAGTTGCCAAAAATGATGGCATTAGATCAAGTTTTAGTTTTATTTGCAGGATTAGGTTAGTTCTATTTTTTTCCTAATCATCCCTAATTTGAATTCAAAACAGAATAGCAAATAGCAAAGCAAGGTGTGTGCGCCTGTGTGGTGGAAACATATATTGTGGGACTGATTCTGGTTCAGGGGGGGATTTGCATGGATGTCAACGCATAAGGTCCCACATACATACATTTGAATAGAAAATGATTTTTTTTAATTAATTCAAACCATGCAATTTAGCATTACATTAAAAATGTTGGAAACACAGTGACAGGAGAATTGGTAGCATGCATTGCAAAGTACACTTGAACAGATTCCTGTCAAGTGAAGTTGCTTTAGTGGGATATTACTCGTAGGGGCAGTTATGTAATTACAACACATTGAGCTTTAGAGAAGGGGTTCTCACAACAAATTTTTTGCTGGTGGTCGCTCTGACAATTTTTCCTAAAATACTTAATTTTAGGAAAAACAAATAAATATGCACATGTACCCATCCAAATCATTGTAATTTATTTATGTAGGTATTTTTTCCAGACTCATACACCATGAGTCTCTATTCCTTACTGGACCTAAACAGAATAGAAACACAAGATGCTTTGCATGTTTTGCTTTTTTGGGCTGATTTTTTTTTTTTAAGATGTGCTAGCTAGTAAATCTGCTACTGTGAAAAGTGATATTTGTATATTTGTTCATATCACTTTTCACAGCAGACTTACTCAGCCCTAGCAAGCAGGTGGACAAATTAAGCCCTAGATGGGGAGGAAAGCGGGGAGGGCCAGGGGTGATGGGGGGAGGTGAGCAAGGGGCTGGAGCCTGAAGCCCTGTGGCTGGGGGACGGAGCCCACCACCACATGGCCGGAGCCTGCTGCCCACTACACCAGGGCTGAAGCCCAAGCCCCACCGCTCATAGGAAGGAGGAGAACTCACAGTAGTCTTTAAGGTGCCACCAGACTCCTTGTTGTTTTTGTAGATACAGACTAACACGGCTACCCCTGATACTTGACAGTAGTCTTTGTGGCTCCAGAAGGGGGCAAGGACCAGCCCCTGCTGGTGGCTCTAGGGAGCGACGACTACTTTGCTTCCCGCCCATCACCACCAAGGAGGCTGTGGTCATAAGAAAAGCTCCTGGTGGCCACATGCAGCCACGGTGGCTGCATTTGAGAAATGCTGATCTAGCTCAGTATCTCGTCTGGAATATTGTGTCCAGTTCTGGGTGCCACATTTCAGGAAGGGTGTGGACAAATTAGAAAGAATCCATAGAAGAGCGACAAAAATGATTAAAGGTCTAGAAAACATGACCTATGAGGAAAGATTGAAAAAATTGGGTTTGTTTAGTCTGGAAAAGAGAAGACTGAGAGGGAACATGATGACAGTTTTTAAGTACATAAAAGGTTGTTACAAGGAGGAGGGAGAAGAATTATTCTTCTTAACCTCTGAGGATAGGACAAGAAGCAATGGGGTTAAATTGCAGCAAGGACAGTTTAGGTTGGACATTAGGACAAACTTCCTGTCAGGGTGGTTAAGCACTGGAATAAATTGCCTAGGGAGGTTGTGGAATCTCCATCATTGGAGATTTTTAATAGCAGGTTAGGCAAACACCTGTCAGGAATGGTCTAGACAATACTTAGTCCTGCCATGAGTACAGGGGACTGGACTAGATGACCTCTCGAGGTCGCTTCCAGTCCTATGATTCTGACAGTTGCCAATGACAGGTGCTCCAGAGGGAATGAACAGGTAATCATCAAGTGACCCATCCCCGGTTGCTCATGCCCATCTTCTGGCAAATAGAGTTTAGGGATACCATCTCTGCGCATCCTGGCTAATAGCCATTGATGGACCTATCCTCCATGAATTTATCTAGTTCTTTTTTGAACCTTGTTATAGTGTTGGCCTTCACAATATCCCCGGCAAAGAGTTCCACGGGTTGACTATATGTCGTGTGAAGAAATACTTCATTTTGTTTGTTTTAAACCTGCTGCCTAATTATTTCATTTGGTAACCCCCTAGTTCTTGTTTATGAGAAGGAATTAGTAACACTTCATTTACTTTCTCCACACCGGTCATGATTTTATAGACCTCTATCATATCCCCCTTTAGTCGCCTCTTTTCCAGTCTCAAAAGTCCCAGTCTTATTAATCTCTCCTCATATGGAAGCTATACCATACCCCAAATAATTTTTGTTGTCCTTTTCTGAACCTTTTCCAATTCCAATATATCTTTTTTGAGATACAGCGATCACATCTGCACGCAGTATTCAAGATGTGGGTGTACCATGGATTTATATAGAGGCAATATGATATTTTCTTTCTTATTCTCTATCTCTTTCTGAATGATTCCCAAATTCTGTTCGCTTTTTTGACTGCCACTGCACTTTGAGTGGATGTTTTCAGAGAACTATGCACAATGACTCCAAGATCTCTTTCTTGAGTGGTAACAGCTAATTTAGACCCCATCATATTATGTGTACAGTTGTGGTTATGTTTTCCAACATGCATTACTTTGCACATTGGAATTGCACATTTGCACTATTTTCATTATTTAGAAATCCATTCAAATAGGACTTAAGTGCTACATAGGCCTGTGATGGTTCTCTGCATTGGGGTGAATTTCATCGAAAATGTTTACTGCCTTGGTAACAGCCCCAAATCCCTGTTTTCCCATCTCCACCATCCAGGTATTCTGTAAGTGGCATGTGGTACCAGTGCTTCACAGCTGCCACCACGGAGCAGTTTCATGAGGAAGATATGGTACTTGCAGTGTCATTCAGGCTGCACATCTAAACCCCAGAGCAAGTCTGAACAACTTGTATTGTGGGCATCAAGCCACCCAGACAGATAAGAATAAGCAGGCAGCAGAGACAGGCCACATGGGAGCTCTAGATGCTGGGCTAGCGGAGGGCCCTGTGAAGTTTCAAAATAAGGGGCAAACAGAACTGCACGTAAGCCAGGTTTATTACTAATCACTGCTGCTTTTCCTCAGGACTGATGCTACATCTCTCCCCATGGTGTAGCATTGGTCTTGGAAATTCTGCCCTCAAAAGGTCTTTGAATCTCTGATGCTGAAACAGGATTGCCAGATGTTTTTCCTGATTTACAAGAGGCGGTGCTTCCAGGAATAATGTTACAGCAAAACATGTTAGTGAGGCTATAGATAAAAGTTCAGGGATGGGGAACTGTGGCTAGATCTTGATACCAGGTATCGCCTCCAGCAGAAAATATACATAAGGACTAAAGCAACTTTGAAAACACTACTAACGTACAGATTTCCTATCTAGTAACAAAGACTTAATTCTGTTCTTTATGGATCCAATTCCGTTCCCATCATCTTGGATAGTTAAACTTCTATTGATTTCAGTGGATCTATTTCTGTTCAGTTCCATTGTCCCCCTAAAGCCACACTATGTATTTCTTTTAGCAGTTATTTTATAAAGTCTTGATCCAGCTCTCATTTTGGCCAATAAGAGTTTTGTCATTGACTATAATAAGGGCAGGAGACCAGGCCCTTATATGCACATCTTTTCAGTAAACACAAAACAAAGCGCTTTTAAAAAAAAGTAGCATGACATTTGTATAATACTTTTCAGAATGAAACAGTTAAAATAAAATCCTACTTAACAGTAAAGAACCAGATAGCATAAAAAGGATTGCAGGCAGAATACAATAAGATAGCACAAAAAAGTGTCCATAAATTAATGTGTGTTGATTACAATAATTCTCCTAAAATTTTACCAACAAGAACCCAGAGTTTATACTGAGATGAGTCACCAGCCCATGGACACCACATGAATGCAGGCAATGCAACCAGCTAGCAGTAGAGAATAGTTCTTGATTAGATGTAGGAGAAGTGGTTTGGCTAAAATAAAATTCCCCAAAACTTTGCTCCCAAGTTGACCCAAAACATTTTGGAAGTTCTCTCTCTCTCTCATCTATATCTATAGATATAGATATATATTTTTCATTGCCACGCTTTTCTCCTTTTTTATTTCACCCAGTGCTGAAGTGCCAAAACATTGCAGGAAAGGCTGTTCCTATGGTAGTCCTGGATTGTTGTGTTCCCACCCTCCCCCAACTAAGGATGAGATATGCTAACAAAAGTTATGCTAGAGATATATAAAGTATCTGGGGCATTGTTTGCAGTTCCAGAAGACACCTTCTTCTTGAATGGGCCTCTGTAATTGTAAGGAGTCCATTGAATATGTGGAATATGAAGACCAGTGCTGATTTAGATGCTTTTCTATGTTGGACTAAGCCGATCAAAATCCCCCACCATTCTGTAAACAGAAAAATAGGGCTTGATTATGCCATTAAGAGACAGCTTTTGAAGGAGTTGGGACTGTGTCCTGGGGTGTTACATAGGAATAATCCCTAAACTCCAGGATGCACAGTGCATGAGATCCTCAGTGGGTTTAATGAGGTTCTGGCCCAGGGACTGCAGTTGTACCTCCTCCCTGAACTGAGGACAATTGTGGAGAAGGCTCTTTGCCCTGTCACTCTCCCTTTTTGCACCCAGTCACAACATGGTCCCCCCTTAAAAACTCTAGGGAACCCTGAATGCCAGTTTCCTGGGGAAGCAGGGATGATTTACCATGAAGACGACAAGTAGCTGGACTGCGTTGGCAGGCAATTTCCAGAAAAGAAGAATAGATGTCCTTTAGTCTGAGTTTGTAAATCACACTCCCACATCACGAGTTTTGAACAGATTTAGGTACAGACCTCCAGAGAATAGCTCCTGGCAGCAGGGCTAATTCAAGTAGACGCATATGGTGATTTCACAAGTGTGGACATGCTATAGCCATAGAGACTGGGGATTGTACCCTATGGAGAGCCAGCAAGCACACACTTTTATTTAAGAATTCCATCAACCTGGAGAAAGCCTAATTAAAATCAATGGAGAATTTAAAAGTTGGGGGGCGGGGCGAATCAAGATATTAAGAAACAAATGAATCTGAAAAAAACAACAACCTTTGTTTGGGAACAAGTCTGGGAAAAGCCATAAGGGCTGATGCCAGTCATAGACTCATAGAATATCAGGGTTGGAAGGGACCTCAGGAGGTCATCTAGTCCAACCCCCTGCTCAAAGCAGGACCAATTCCGAACTAAATCATCCAAGTCATAAGTCATGGGGAGAAAAGATTAAGGAACATCATGTGCAAATCCCAGCAAGACAAGCTATCGGAAGCAGAGGACAGCTTGTCCACTCTCTAACAAGGGAACATGAGTTAGATTAAATGCTAAACTCCCCAGGGTTGTGAAAGTCAAAAAAGTCTAAGAATTAAAGCTGCGCTGGTACCACTAACTCAACCACATTGCACATCTTGCCTGTTTTATAGCGCACATTAATAACAAAGGACAATGCATTCAGGTTTATACATCACAAAAGGAAGAGGAATCAAAAATATTGCATACGTGCAACAAGGCCAGGTTAACATCGCTGGAGTTACTGTTGGAATTTATTGACCTCCATTAGTTTCATCTTGCAATCTAATTGTTACATTACATTAAAAACTTTTCTCCATTTGTCAGTTAGGGCCCCAAGACCAAAGCTATAAAAGCAAAGTATGTCAGAATTCCCCCTTTTATCTCACTATTACCACCAAAGGGTAGTCTTGTTTCAGGAAAGAAAGAAAGATGCAGGCCCTTAGAAAAATGACTCTTATCTGGACTGAACGCACAGCACAATACCCACACTGATTTACTAAGAGAGAAACCTGTCCATCAAGCTCCTTTTAGCAAAGCATGCTTGGAAAGAGAGCAGGCTGTAATAATGCTCTTCTACCTCTCAGTTTAGCAGGGCAGTACCAGAGGAGGAGATGTAGTCTGAAGGATCCTGGGAAAGTTAAATCGGTGGGGACATACGTGTAAGGGCCTAGAGAAGTTTGGGAACCAAGATCACTCCGCACTTTAGTGAACTGGGCTACCTGTAAGTTATTGCGTCTGCTGATGTAATAAACACCTAGTTTAAAAAACAAACCAAAAACTGTTACATCTCTGCCCTCCTCTGCTGTGTCTGGTCACTGAGCTATCATGCAGAGGCAAAAGGCAGAGTTTAACGACAGTGTCATTGTGACGAGAGAGAAGTAAAAAATGGTGGTAGGTTAGCGATGTTGCCAACAAGGTAAAGCATTTTAGAGGAGAGAAGAGGGGTTTTTGTTGTTGTTTGACTGAGCTTGAACAGATGGAGTGACCCCCAAGAAGCGATTGCAGAGAGTCTAAGCGGAGAAGGCAGCCAAGAACAGTAGCAGTAATAGCATGCTAATGGATTGCATAACAACACAGGGCCAAATTCTGAATTCAGCTGCACCACTCTGAATCCAGTTTGAAGCCAGTGCAACCTGTAGATTTTCCATCTTTACAATGGCACAAATGAGGTCTCATAGTAAAAAAGAAAAAGGATGTAGTTAATGTGTAATTAATACACAAAGGAAGCTTTATTAAGGTTGCTGGACACAGATGGGATGTTGGCTCTAGCCCTCTGAGTAATATGGTGTCTGCTGCCTAGTAACACAGGGTCTCTAAGTTCTGGGCCTTGCCAAAGCAGTCATGGAATGGACTACATTATATGCATGTGATGTGAATGTTTCTGCTCTCAACTCTATATCCTTTGTTTGGGGAAGTCTTTTGAGCATCACTCTTTGTTGGGTGGTTAGGGATAGCTATTGATGTCCATCAAAGAGTATGGTTTATTTTTTTAAGGTATCTACCACTGAATATTTTGTTTGACAGTATCTTCAATACTGCTGTTTCTGATACAGTATTCCTTTCATTTTCCCAGTGAGCAAACAGAGAATCTAGCAACTATGCTATGTTATATCAATGTTCAAAACTTTTTAATTATTCTTTCCAGCTTTGCTGTTTATTTTTGTATCTACTGTTAGCTCAATATTTCTTCTACTTGGCAATGTGTACACAACAGGAAAGCCTAGGTACAATAGCAGCCATTTAAAGTCAATGTTTATTTACCAACTGTAACTACGGTGAACCTAAACATCTTTTATTCTCAGAATAGGAAAAAAAAGTAATGTGGTAAACTCAGCTATCACCAGGTGGTAATGGCTGACAAATGCGGACTATTTTTTAAAACCATGACCACGGTAATTTTCTAGTTGTAACTGTTCTTTGTGGCCACTTGGGTGTTTGTTTTGCTGATGTCTCAATAAAAAAGTGGAACCAACCATGACATATTTCTGCTTCTGGACTGAGTGTTAAATGAAGTCACATTCCTGTGAAACCAAGAGGATGTAATTGAGACTGTTTTGAAAGCTTAATGGGAGAAAACTCAAAATAAGGGCTCTATTTTGCACTCCCTATATTTAAGAATGGAAACCTTCCTGATCTTTTTCATTGAAAACAACGGGCGTTTTGCCTGAAAAATAGCCAAGGACTGATCCCCAAAGATAACATTTGCCCATATGCAGAGGGCCAGCTCAAGGCCTATGGCATCACTTGAGGGCATAAGTGGTGCATAGGGATTGTGCTGGGTGTCTGCCTCGGTTGAATTTTGGCCTCAGAGAAAACTTATTCTGCTTGATCAGTTTCATCGCAGTGTTGCTGACAAAGTTCTCGCCATTAAATATTATATGTATAGTACTTTCCTGTCCTTAGAATGATCATTATCAAACTGACTGTTAAACTTAACCAAATAAAGCAAAAAAAAAAAAAAAAGGGTTGTAATCAGATTGACAATTTTTGTCATGCCTCGCTCGTCGCCAGAAGCTAATTGTGTATAGCAGGTGGTATTTCAGGATGGAAAAGGGAGATGTTCTAGAGCATGGAAAGAATTAAGACTTTGCTAGGCGTTGGGAAATGCAGACTAGTTAGTGAAACTTCTTCTCTCCTTGGTTTCAGAGAGAAATTGTTTTTTCACAGCAACCATTGCTATGTCAGCTAGCGTGCTCCTGTGTCCACCAGCTGTTAGAGTCTTTGGTGCTCGACAGGGAGCTAAATAGGGTTCTCTGCTCAGTGTGCTCTAAAAGTTCCTTATCTACAAATCTGAGCATCTTCTTTTGTTGGCCTAATCACTGTGTTTCTACATTTATTTCAGCTGAGTCCTGTATTCTTTTAGCTTTCTGCCTTTTCAAGTGAAGGGGTTAATATTATTTAAAGGCTTTGCTGGAAACACGTGTGTACCTCAGATAAGACTGCCACCACACCTAGGCTTTGTAGGTGAGGTCTACTTAAATAAAAAAAACACCCAAACCCCGAATAGATAATAAAATTAATCTCCACTGACATTTTAGCTGCAAGACAAGGGTAGATGATAGATGCATATAACAGGGACAGCAAATCAACCACTGCAGGTTACAGGGGACAGCAGATGGATGAATGAATATGTAGGTGAATGAATATGCAAGTGACAAGGTGTAGCAGATGAATGTTGTAGGTGACAGGCTACAGACAAATATTATAGGCAACTGGAGGGTATGGGGGCAGATTAATGCTATACTTATCAGAAGTAGCAGATTAATTCTGTAGATGATATTAGGTCATAGGGTAGAAGATGAAAGCTATTTGACAGGGTGTAGGCGGACAAGGCGTAGAAGATGAACATTGTAGGTAATGGGGTAGGATATGGAATGCTGTACTTGATGAGAGTAGCTGAATACTAACTAAGCTAGAACTTTACAGCATTTAGTAAATGGTTGGTATTACAGATCCTGCTGCAGAGACATGAGAAGACAGACCACAAAATTAATAAAAACAATTATCGAGTAATCCAAAGAAACAGCTGGACTATATGGAATACAGATCGGAGGGGGCAAATAGATTAACAATCCAAGGCCCCAGCTCCGCAAAGACTTGAACACTTTTGCTCAACTTTACGCACCATGAGTGGCCCTATTGAAGTTAAGCATGTGCATAAATCTTTTCTGGACAAGGGACCAAAATTGTATGGCAGTTGCTATGCAGTAATACAGTTCTACCAAGTTAACGTACATAAAACACATCTACTTCACATGTAGAGTGCGCAAAAGAGGAGCTACATAGTTACAGAATCTTGAACTTTGGTCTCATGTTTACTGTCTATTTGGAATAGACATAGGTTGACAGTTAATCCAGATACATAAAATACTTTAACTTTGAAACAGGAGGAGAAATTATGTATTTAATTTCAGTCTTTTCCTCATCTGAAAAGGCGTTCCCACACAATTTCTATGCCAGGGCATGCAATTACCTTCATAAACCATCACAGAAGAGCACTTAAAAAAAATCACATATACTTTTTAGCCCATTCTAAATGGCAAGAAATTGAAAGTAAGCTGTATCTTAAACTAAATGTTTTGATGCCAATTCCTTGTCCGCTTTTTACACCTTTCATAATGGAATCAGAATCTTTTTGTTATTTCAAGTGTTGGCTTATTTTCAGCAATGATTAGGATGGTACCACAATGTGCAATTTGACATCTCCTCCTCTCCTCTCATTCCAAGTCTCCCAGGGCCCAGCCATTTCACAGAGGCTTGCTTTAGGCATTTATTAAATATGCACCTTCCAGTAGGGTTTAAAAACACCAACTAATCTCATCAGAGGCCAGAGACCTCCAGATATGTAAATCTACATCTGTTCCTCTTCAAAGGAAAGATTCTCCTGGATTACTCCAGGAGAAATGCATCCCACCCGGATGTAGCCACTGAACCAGAGAAAAAGAACTCCCATGGCAAATGTGCCACCTCAAACTCTCCAAGATCCAACGACAATGAAATTACACTTAATGTAATTCTCTGTTAGCTTTAAGAAGCAATTAAGTAAAAGGCAGTACAGCACTTGCCGTAGGCTGTTGGTTCCAACAGGGGCTAGATGGAAAAAGGCACAATTTTAAAACTGGTAACGTTAGTTTTAACATACGGATGAACTGTAGGTGGCTGCTCCAGTACATTGTTGTAAAATAGCAGGCTCCCTTAAGAAGCAGAAAATCCCCAGTTTTTTTTTTTTTTTTTTTTAAGTGTGCTGTAGATATTTGCAAATGAAAAGGCAGGGGTAAGAAAACTGACTATTAGCTTGTTCAGCTAGATTTTCCCCCTTCAGTCTCCCCAACTTCAGCTCCCTCACTCCCCACCCATACTTAGAGGTAAGACAAAACAATTTAACAAGGATGATTCAAAGCTATTTCAGGCAACTGGGATTTCAGTTTGGGACTACAAAACAACATATATCGGAATAGGAAAAGACTTGTTAAATCATCCAGCATCTCGCCTTGCCCAAGCAAAACCTAGCCTTTTGTCTCTGATTCCGGTCAATCTGGTGTGAAGAATTTCTCTCTTCACTAAGACATGTTCTGTACTATGTAATATGACCTTCAGTGGTCCAATGGCACTAGTGTTCTGCACTTATTTCAAAAAGACAAGTTAAACAAAAGCAAGTTGGCTTTTCAGAAATTAAGATGAAATCTAATTAAGTGTCCCTCACTCAGTACTATCCTGCAGGTTTATTAGATACATGTATCACACCCAGTATCTGATTAGGTCACATACAATATTCCCTTTTTCTATTATCCCACTTCAAAGTTTTCACTTTGAATCTCTTTGAATACCTTGTGTAAACTAGTAAATTTGGGACTGAAATAAGAATAATGCTCTTTTGTAAGTATGTTATGGGATAGTCTATATATCCATAGTTAAAAAGTAGCCTTGGAATAAAGAAAATAATTTAGTTGTTTAATCATTTGCTCAAGTTTTTAGCCTTTATTTTTTAAAAAAATATTCTCAGGTTCTGAAAAATTACTTGGCTGATGACAAGGGTTGTACATTATGGATTTTATCTAACTAGAAGAGGCTGATATGATAAGTTTAATATGCTCGAGCTGTATAAAAAGCTATCCTTTTTATGATTAAAGGGTTGTACTGAATTTTTTACATGCTTTAGAGGTAAAATATAGTAACTACAGAAATCCAGGGGGAGAAACCCCTGAGAAGGAAAGGACAGAGATGAAAAACTTTGTTTTAAAGAGAGTGAAAGAGCTATTTTAAATGATTTACACTAAAAACTTTCAGATCTAATTAAGTGATAGCATAAAAAGTGAAACTCGTCTGTACAATTAAGGCTTATATTTTTCTCACAGATAGGATCTGAGTGAGCTCTTTAAAAGTCAACGTGATCTGTCATAACAGCAGTTCTACGACTCACATTGCAAACAAATAGCACAAAAAAAGGGGGAAGATGAAACCAGGGGTATGTGCAGTGTGAATGGAGTCTAAATCTTTTAATTAACACCCTCTGAAAAGCACACTCTTCTTCCACCAAACTAATAAAAAGTGTGAGTGTGGGGTCTTTGTTGCTGTTCAAGTCTTGCCTGTGCTCTAAGGAACCAAGAAAAGGCTAATCAGGGTTATTTAAAGCCACTTTCTACTTGCCAGGCTCCAAATATCTCATTAATTCACTCTTAGTTGGCATCATTGTCTGGTGGTGTTTGAAAATCACCAAAGAAACAAGGATTTCCCTTAATCCTGTCTATCAAAGGTAACTCTCTTGAAGATGATACCGTGTCCCTGCTTTAGTGTGCAGGATGCTGAAACAGAATGGGGGGGGGGGGGGAACTGTTACATTTTCATTGAGCCACAGATAACAGCACAGTTTCTTCAGTACACCTGATAAAGGTAACAAGGGCATTCCTATTTAGACCAGGAGTTAACAAAGCTGATTAGAGCTAAGCAGTAATCCATGAGAAACCAGTCACTGCTTGTAGCTATTGACTGGGTTGTTTCTTTAACCATCTTGAGGAGAGCCTGACACAAAATTTAGTTTGACTAAGAAATGTAACTAACAGGTGATTCTGAGTTCTCTCTCCCCAGTTTGACTGGAATGGAGCTACTCCCAGTTTACACTGTCCAAGCAAGAGGAGATTGTTAAATATTTTTGTCGTCACTGATGCCTTACCTGAGTCACATCCTGGAATCTTTGAACAGAACTAATTGCTACAACTGAAGAAAAACTCAGACCAGCTATCAGCTATTGTGTTCCTTCAGCTCAACAATAAGTTTTGCCTTCTGGTCCAGAGTAAATTTTAAGTGATTTTGTTTTCGCTTGCTAAAGGATTCCCCCGAACTGTCCCATAGCATCTATCATTTCCCCCTTTTTTCCTATGCCAAACCTTCCTTTTGAAATAACAGGGTGGGATTCAGTATCACTTCTCCAATGGTTGCCACTGCTGGCCTTTGGCTGACTAATGTGGCATCCTCCTGCACTGGCTGACCTTCAACAGCTCCAGCTGTTTATGGAGCCATTCATAAATAGCCCCAGTTCCCTTTTATTTCTGATAAAACAAACAAACAAACCATGATTTGGTTACAAGGGAAGTGCTGTGACACAGCCAATAAAAGCCATGGCTGTTAGCCCAGCATCACAAACACTTTCAAAATGCAGAGTTTTTAGTCAATTTGTCCCCTGATATTTTATTTTATTTGTTTTGCACTGTATAATTTTGCCATCTGACCCCTTAAGGTTGTAATTACATATGAAATGAATAAGGTTCAAAAAAAGATCATGTGAAAATATCATTGTGGAGTTGCCCCTTAGAATACCAGAGAGCTAGAACTGCAGTACATATTATACTGTGGGGGTTTATTAAGGATGGTTGAACTAAAAAAGGTTCAGAGGTTTCGTTATCCAAAGAGCCTCCAAACTTCTCTGCATCTCTTTACTCTAGAAATGAGGTTGACAATCTTCCCGAGTCAGGCTGTCTTAGGAAATTTCCATTATGTTCTGTTTCTGAATGAGGCAGAAACTCGACAAGAACAGCCTTTTCTTAGAAGAGTTTGGTATTGGCCGTTCCTGAAACTATGGGGGATCCATGGTACTCTCAAACATAGAAATTCTGATGGCCTTAATAATACTGGTATTATTACTGGTATCACAACTAGTCTGTTCACTCCTAGCCCTCTCCTTTAACAGTATGTGCTTGCCCATAATCTTGCGATGTTCTATGGAAACTTCCTGTGAAATGGGGCAGGATTCCCGAGCAGGACTATGGTGTTGGGATTCTAGCCTTCCACCTCAGAAAACAAGCAAGCCCCACTGGCTTCAAGTGTTCAGTTCCTGATGGGGCTGGAATTTTTTAAATTTATTATTTTTGCTTTCTTTGATTTTTGCTTTTGACAGAAGGGGAGTTCATTCATGCTTCCAGAGTTAGATGTGGGCGGAAACAGTTTTTCCTTGTCACATTCTGATGAGAGGTCTTATTATTGCTCCAAGGAGTGAGCGCCAGGTCTCAAATCACTAGCAGGGAGAAGAAGTGGGAAAGGAAATAAGACCGAAGGGGTAGCCCCAAATAAAGAGGTGCAGATATTAACCTGCTGGGTCAGATCCTGAAAAATCCAACTGCCTTTATTAGAGCTGTTCTCTGAATCAGAGGCTTCAAATGTAAAACATCAGAAATATTTTTATCAGGCTTTTCAGAATTTATGGTTTGATTAACAGATCATTTAATATTTTCATCACAAGCGAAGAACGCAGACTACCGAATGAGGTCTCCCAGCTAGCTTGAAAGGTGGTTGGTTATTTCTAAATTTCTCACACACCCCTTAATTCTGAAGGTATTTGAAAAGTAGCAAGGGAAGAGCATGTGTGTTTGTGGGATAATAAAAACATGTACACTGCAAGTGACGGAGCTGCCGAGATAAAATGAGAATCTTGTCTGCAGATCACTGTACATAATGCGAGGTTCTTTGTATGTTAGTGGACACTTTATATTATTTGATATTACAGTGCTGTGGTTGGGAAACGCCAGTGATTCTTTGGCTAATTAAAAGATGGGCAGCAGATTGCCATTAATGAGATTTGGCTTCCACAAAATGAGGCTCTCCTGGTGTGTGGCTGGGTAAGTCAGTTAAGAGAATCAGACCTCCCCTTAGATGAAGGGAATCTGCACAGATCAAATCGAAGTAAATCTAAAAGTAATCCGCTGTATAAAGGAATGAGCTTTTTACAATTGTATTACTGAGTGTACACAGGGGGTCCTTGAGGGTTTTGTAACCACAAAGATGTCATTCACTTGAACTGGGACTTTGCAAGTACCAAATAGCTAGTAGAGAAACAAGGATTTAGTTTTAAGGTCTGCTTTCAAGGATGTTACTTCAAAAATGAATAAGGCGGCCATTCTTTTCCATGCTTGAGTCATACAGTAATGACTCCAAATATTCACTATAGTTTAACATTACCACCTTAACATTTATGATGAGAATATTCATCGATTTTAAGGCCAGAAGAGACCATTAGATCATCTAATCTGACCTTCTGTAACTGATTATAATCCAGTTACCCCAGAACTGAATCCAATTCCTTTAACCTTATCCAGCCATTTTCATCCTCCAAGCCTTTGAAGGCTAAAAACATGTAGGTCCAGATTCATCTCTGATAACTTCAATTGTGTTATACCAGGCATTTGGCCCACAGTGCCTCATTATCGAACAAAGAATCACTGGTACATTTGCTTGAGGTAACTTGACCATCGGAGAAATACTAGAGCTGAAGCCTTCAGGAGAAGAGATCCTAGAGTTCACAATCCAAAGAGTAGCTAATAGAACCCAATTCACTGACTACTGTATATTTTGCAAATATAGGGACCCTCTTTGCAACCACTCTACTCAGATCCATAGATTCCAGGGCCAGAAGGGACCATTGTAAAATCATCTAGTCTGACCTCCTGTATAACACAGGCCACAGAACGTCCCCAGAAGAATTCATAAAGCAGATCTTTGAGAAAAAAGCATCCATATCTGATTTTAAAATTGTCAGTGAAGGAGAATCCACCATGATCCTTGGTAAATTGTTCCAATGGTTAATTACTCCCACTGTTAAAAATTTATGCCTTATTTCCATTCTGAAATTGTCTAGCTTGAACTTCCAGCCATTGGATCATGTAGACCTTTCTCGGCTAGATTGAAGAGTCTATTATTAAATACTGTTCCCTACGTATGGAATTATAGACTGTAATTAAGTCACCCCTTTGTGACAGTCGTTTGGGGTCCAATCGAGACCAGTGCGGGGTTGTGTCACCACTTGCCCTGCAACCCTGGATGCCTCACAATGCTTTGCTTCTGTGGCTCCCAAGCTGGGATGTTCACAACCACCCTACAAGCATGCAGATACCCTAAGTGTGTGCACTAGACATCCCTGGTTTAGCATCTCTGACCCCAGCAGCCTCCCTACTGCCTCACAGCCCCACTTTGGCTTCCATCAGCCTTGGTTACAACCAGCAAGGTGATTTCAACACACTCCCGGTCCCAGATTTTCCAAAACCATGTGCTCTGCAATGTCCAGCCCTCTCCTGGACAGTTCAGAGAAACAATAAGGTCCATTTGTTCCTCTAGAGAAACAAAATCTTATTAATTTAACTGTGTTTAAGCCTTCCATTTAAACACAGCACTGAGTTGGTTTATAGTAAAAATAAAGTAAATTTATCAACAATGGGACATAGGTCATGTGATGCCAAGTCAAGGAATAAAGGTAGAAAGGGTTACAAGCAAACAAAAGTGAAAACATGCATCTAAAAGTCTAAAACTTAATCTAGCAAAGTTCAGGCTTTATTTAAGATGTTTCTCACACCTATATTCAGTTCCCAGAAGCTTCAGTCCCTTCTTAGTTGAAGGACCCATCTACCACAGCACCTCTTGTGTCTGTCTAGTGATGGATGCCAAAGATGCCTTCTGTCCTTGCTTATATCTTACAAAGTTCAATGAACTTGTTTCAAGAGGCAGGATGACCTCCTGTTCTTCCCTTCCTGTGGGATTCCCATCCTCCCTGTATGATTTCTATGTAAACAGGGCTTCCATTGTTTCTGATTCTACCAAGCTTAATTTACGTAGAAGACCGGTAGATAGCTGCGACATTCCCTCCTGTACAGCCTAGTATCAATGAGTATCCATAATTCCTTACATAGTGTTAATACAGACATTTCACAATGATATTAGTTACCAGTGTGTCATTATCTCACTCTATACACTTTTATATTGTAAGATTGTACACCATCAGTTGATTCCATTGTTTAATCACCTGAGGGTCAGCCCCCCTGTCTTTATTGACCAATAAACCTTAGCAATGCATTCTTTGAAAAGTAAAAGTAAACCCAGACCTTCTGGGTTGTAGATGCCATGCTGTCTTCTCCCCAACTTGGTAATGTGAGGTTTGCCTCCACTTGTTAGCTTCATGGGTCTGTTTACATGATATTCAAATATATTCTCATGGTCTTTCAAAGTACCATGGAAAGAACTCCCAGGTGGGGAAAACACACTCCTTTGTCTAGTTCCAACCTGTTTACCAACTCCCCCCTTTATGACACATGCTTTAGTCATAAGTCCAGCTATTCCATAACTCTTAATACTCACTACATACATGCATCACAAAAGAATATTAATGATCAGTGAGTGATTAGTTTTCAAATGATACTGCACAGGGAATATTTTGTAAAAAGATTATTACAATAGTGTGTAAGGTGTGACAATCCTTACCTTCTCCTTGTTAAGCTAAATAGTTGAGATTCTTGAATTATAAGGCATGTTTTCTAATCCTCTTCTCTGAACCTCCTCCAGGTTATCAACATTCTTCTTGAACTGTGGACACCAGACCTGGAGAAAGTATTCCAGCAGTGGTCACACCAGTGCCAAATACAGAGGTAAATTACTTCTTTACTCATATTCGAGATTCTCCTACTTATGCATTGAAGGACTGCATTAGCCCTTTTGGCCACAGCATCACATCAGGAGCTCACGTTCAGCTGACTATTCACCATGACCCCCAAATCTTTTTCAGTCACTGCTTACAGGAAGGAGTCCCCTATCATGTAAGCATATTCTACATTCTTTGTTCCTAGATGTATACATTTACATTTAGCTTTATTAAAACACATTGTTTGGCTGAGTCCAGCTTATCAAGCAATCCAGATTGCTTTGCATCAGCAACCTGCTCTCTTCATTGTTTACCACTCCCTCAATTATCGTGTCATCTGCAAACTTTCCGTGGTGATTTTGTTTTCTTCCAGGTATCGATAAAAATGTTAAATAGCATAGGGCCAAGAACTGACTTGTGTGGGGCCCTATTAGAAACACACCTGTTCAATGACGATTCCCCATTTACAATTCCATGTTGAGACCTATCAGTCAGCCAGCTTTTAATCAATGTAATGTGTGCCATGTTCATTTATTAGTTCTACTCATGAAACTTCCTGTGAGTTCTGCCCACAGAATGGGACCCATAAGGTGTTAATGTTTCTACCTTCATTATTGTTGTGGCAAAGCTAACAAAGGCTGAGTTTTGGGAAGATTGTTAAGAGTAAATGGGAGGTTGCTGGGGATGAAACAAGCATCTGGACAATAAGCCCGTTAGGCAGCCTGCCTAAACTTTAAGAACAACCCCAAATTTTGATGAACTCCTTCAATAAGAACTCGTCCTATAGTTCATAGAACCTCCTCAGTTTTACACCTTGAATTCAATGAGAGTTCATTGGCATGGCAAGCTAAACAAGTGTTGCTAAAGTGAAAGTAAAAATCTCTCTCGGATATCCTTCAGAGAAGGATACATACAACGCAGACAGGATATGATTACACAGTGTTGTATGGTACAGCACCTTCCTTAGCATCCCTACACACACAATCTCACGTATTGAACATTTGGGGCCACATTAATATCCGCTGGAATCCCATTCATTTTAGTGGCATGACAGCAGGGAAGAATCTGGTCCAAGGTCCAGAGTCCTTTTCTGCTGTTAAAGCCCTAACACTGGGCAAGATAAAGATGAGTACGAGCTATCAACTCACATGCTTTAGGGCTCAGGCCAACAGCTAACTGCATGGGGTTAGGAAAACTGCCTGCATATGCCTGTGATTACATCATTTTCCATGATGTGGAGTGTACAACTTTCCTCTGACTCATCTGCTAATGATCGCTGTTTGAAACAGGATATCAGACTACATGGGCCGTCTATCTGACCCAAGGTGGCAGATCCTATTTTCCTAAGCACATACAACACATTCAAAAGAGGACCTTGGAAATGAGAGACACAGATTTGGCATCCAAAACCCCTTCATCACCTTTTCAGGTGACTCCCTGGTTGCTTTTTGATGACAGACTTGGTTGTAATTTGGGAGATTCTAAAGTTTAAAGTCATGCCTTTCATTCTGTCCCTTTGGTACTACTTCCAGCTCTATAGATAAGACAATTAACAGCTCTCTACCTTAGTGTCCTTATCAGCAAAATGGAAATGAAGACTAATGCTTGTTGTGCAATAGTTAATTGGGTTGTGCAATGGTTAATTAATCCTTTAAAGTGCTTTGAGATCCTTGGATCCTATTTTGACTTTATTTTTAGTGGATTAAAAAATACAGAACCAAAGAAACATTTAGAAAATTTATTTTAATTAACGGAACTTCAGTGTCCATTTTCAGGTTACTGAAATGCTGAAGAGATTGATATTTTGATATATAACATACATTCTGGCAGATAGAGAGGTCAATAGATGCATGCCTGCTCTAACCATTGAAAGCTCCCGTTTCCCCTCCACTCCTCTGTTTAGAGGACTTTTCCCCATTTCAATGGTTCATTCCCCAGTGGCACAAAAATTACAATAAAAGGCAATGCTTTCACTTGCCTATGTTTATGACCGGTGCGTCACTGGTTACTATTTTTGAGTTTTAATTAAAAAGTGCAAATGGGAATATTGGCTGCTAAGGACCTGGTTTTAATCTAAGAAATATTCCCATTAATAGGAATCCTAATTAAAGCATCCGTTAAAAGTCCATAACATTAACCTAATGGAGAGAATCTAGAAGGGTTCAATTAGAATTTTTCCCCATGTAAAATTAACATTATTGACTTTTAACAAACGTCTTAAATAATCATGGTTATTCATAGAAGGGTTGGAAAAATTAAAGCCAAATTCTAATTGTGACAGGTTTAGAGCCAGTGGAGAGCTCAGCCTTGTTAGAAATGCATCAAAACTTATCCAAAATAAATTCTTCATTTAGCTGCATGATTCTTTGATTAGAAAATTAAATTCCTAGTTTCCCCGTTAAAGTATAACCTTTGGCCACTCTTTAATGGTGCTGTATTTTCTACAGTGTATTCCTGGAGAACAAAGTACAGCAGCAACTGGCAAAGTTTCTGAAAATACTAGGAGGAGGGTTCCAAGGAGCCAAAATCATTATTTTTGCATGGAGTGTTTCATACCAAACACAAACACTGGGGGGTCTTGACTGAACTCCGATGCCCTCCTGCAGTTCGTGCCTATGATATTTTACACATCTTTGGCTGACACAATATGTTGGATAGGGAAGTTCTCACTTATTGAGGGGTTTGGACTGTACTTGTTAACAAAAATGAGCACATTTAGTAAGCCCAATGAATTTAAAAGGCTTCATCCCAGTTTGCTTCTGCAATCTACCTTTTATATGGTTTGCTTTCTGTAGTCAGGACACACTTTGCACTATGCAGTTTGAAATCTAGAGGAAACCCAAGTCCCAAATTAATAGAAAACTAACCACAAATAAGAGTTCTCTGGCTGAATAGGTCTGCGGGAGCTGCAATTAATGAGACTTGGCAGTGGCTTTTGCCAGCAGGCTGCCGCTGAAATGTGTACGCATGCACACATACACACACAGTAGTAGAACTGTAAAAGAGATGTTCCATTAATCAAACTAATTTTCTTTTACCCAATTCCAGTTTCAAGGCCATTCTCATATTGGAAGGATTCCCACAGTAGGTTTGGGCTTTTTTATATAACAAATAACGTCATCTTGCATCTTTTTCGAGTGGGATCCCTTCATCGGACAGCTCACATCCTCCCAATACTTCTGTATCCCTTCTCCCAGAACCTCTCTCTCCTCCCCGCATACACGTGGAACAAAATCTTTCCTTACCTCCCTTTCTTGGATTCTTTTGCCCCCCAAAAGGCCAGATTTTTCAAAATTGGGTGTTTAAAGTTAAATACCTAAATCTATATATTCATGCTTCTAAATCAGAAGGATGATTTTGCAGGAATTGAGCAACTACATCTCCCATTTACTTCAACGCACCTCTTAAAACTCAGGTCATGCACTTTTGTGCCTAACTTTATGCATCCAAGTAAGAAAATTATGTTCAGTTTGTAGGTGACTTCAATAATTGCTATAGACCAGTCCTGATTCCAGTGAGGTCAATGCTATCCCCACAGATTCCACTGGGAGCAGTACTGAGCCCCTAACATTATGGACTGCTGTCTCTATCTGACGCCAGCCATCCTGGCAGAGATCAAGATTCACAGGACAGGAGTTCCCCGAGGTGTGCAGTGTATCTTGTGGGACCCTTTTAGCAGAATTTCCGCCATACTGAACTTGGGGATTCTTGGATCACAGCTGTGCACTCTTATAGGGCTACAAAGCACCTTGAATCATTACTGACTATTAATTATACCCTCATTTAATATACTCCCTAAGACCAGCCCTGCTACATAGTATGATCATTGCATTGTGCATCATCTGAAATTTCCAAGCGGGCTTCAAGGGTCACCCAACACAATATAATGATGAAATATGGAAGTCATACAGCAGGGATAACTATGGCAAGGTCTATGTCCAAGAGAAATGCTCTTAACTGTCATGCTGAATACAGACAGAAAAAAGCACTTTGGGCCAGCAATACCACTTGAGATACAGAGTAATGGAAAACACCCTTAAACTGGAAATTTTGCCCCAGAGGTTTCCTAGTTTTTCATTCTGCCCCCTACTTAGGTAAGAGACAAAGACAAGACACTAGATGGGAAGGGCTCTGAGTTACTACAGAGAATTCTTTCCCAGGTGTCTGGCTGGTGGGTCTTGCTCACATACTCAGGGTCTAACTGATCACCATATTTGGGGCCAGGAAGGAATTTTCCCCCTGGTCAGATTGGCAGGGATCCTGAGGGGTTTTTGCCTTCCTCTGCAGCATGGGGCACAGGTCACGTGCAGGTTTAAACTAGTGAATTCTCTGCCATTTGAAGTCTTTAAACCATGATGTGAGGACTTCAGTAACTCAGTCAGACGTTATGAGTCTATTACAGGAGTGGGTGGGTGAGGTTCAATGTACAGGAGGTCAGACTAGATGATCACAATGGCCCTTTTTGACCTTAAAGTCTATGACTCCGAGAGAGAGAGAGAGAGAGAGCACCTCTGACTCACCTGACATGCATGATCCCCCATCACCACTCTACTGATTTCTATAAATATATCCGATCGCCGAATCCCAGGAAGTGATATACAGACCACCGATAGCCCATGGGCCACAGTTTGAGAATTGCTAACTTACAAAACCTCTCCCTTTCCTGTATGCTCTCCCCAGCAGAATTGCTGAAACAGTAACCTCCAGGTATACGAGATGCTGCCATCATCTTCATTCAGCCACTTGAGCTGGAGGTCACTTCTAAATTTACATTGTGTACTTATACTATTCCAATACCTGTGAGTATTCCTACTATTCCTTGTGTGTGCAAAGATCTAACTTTATATAATGCCAGTCCTCCATTCTGCCTAACCCCTCCTCTTTTCCCCTCCCCCTGGGTTTTCTCTTTTGCCCATCCCTATTCATAAATATCTTCTCTTATTTTAGTACGGTTACCTCCACCCCTACATGTTATGTCTATGTAGTATTGTATGGTTTTCTATTGTCTGCTTTGGCAAGTTGTAAAATTGTGTAATACCCTAATTCTACTGGAAATCCGCTGAAGCATGTGGAATTTGGAAAAAGAGACTTTTTTTTACATCTTCTACCTTTTGTATTTTTCATTGTCTGTTTCTTTATGAAAAATACATAAAAAATTAATCATCCCTCCACACAAAAGTAACAGAACTAAAATAGTCGGATAATAACGACCTTTAAAAATATTTCGATGTCATGACTCTCCTATTGGAATATGAGAAACAAAAGCGTACTGAGTTTTCCTAAGTTCTGATACCAGAATCATTATTAGGATTACAAATAACACGCCAGATCCTCAGCTAATGCAAATCTGTGCAGCTGCAGCTCCATTGATCCAAAGCATTCTTGGTATCTACACATGTAGCAGTTCATATTTTCCCACAAGTATTCAGTAAACAGACATGTTAAAAAATCCAAATCAAGCCTTCCAAGGCTAAGGGTGGATTATAAATGAAACTGGGGCAGGAAGGGGGGTTGTTAGTGGCCTTTAAAAGGTACATATTTCCCTCTAGTGTTCAGGGCTATAACTACTCTTGACTGCTCGCCTCCTCCTCCAAGGTGGCTAGTGGCACTTGAATTGCTTAAGAGAGGGAGAGGGAGCGTTAAGGTCACAGTAGCTGTTGTAGCCTTTGTCTAGTACTGAGCTGAGTAATTAGAGAGCTCGGTCATGGGGCCTGATGCTTTCTGCCAACCCATCGTTTAGCGTCATGCTGACAAATGTCCCGGAACAAAAGGTGTACTTTTTAAAAACAGGAATTAAACATGGAGATTAGCCTAGTGTATCTGTGATGTAGTATATAATAATTGCTGTTACAGGAGAACTGCCAGCACAGACTACCAATAAGTACTTTGTTTTTCAGAGCTCCCTTGTAATAAAAGGGTCCTCTTCAGTGATATTACCCTCTAAAAATATACCTCTCTCCTTGCTACCGCATCCAAGTACTAGCCTAAAACCCATAGACGCAGCAGTTAGCTTGTAAGTAAACCATTGTAATACTTAAGAATCTGGATAGATGTGTATCAGGCACCCATAACTCTAATATCTGAATTCCTCCCAGGAAAGAACAATGCCAAAATGGGGTCTGAGAAGGAGACAATATTTTTTTTCCTTTCTCCCTAGGAGATTGATTGTTTTTTCAGAGAGAGAGACAGACAGACAGAGCACCTTTCTATTTTTTCTTGCTTAAGGAAAGGTTAGCCTAATGAAGAGACATATAAGCTTTTAAGAGAGTAATGATGATACCTTTCATATCCTAAATACTAATGGTTTATAATTGTATAAGACATCAATGGACAATGTTATTAACAACAACGCACTTATGTTATTTATTATCCAGGGAGATTGTAATTTTAAAAATCATACAAGACACCACAGATCTAATTTCTATCACTGGGAGACCAGCTTAACTTTCTGCTATTTCATGTTGACAGGAGACTAGATTGTGGCTGCCTTTTCTTTTCGGTGGCACTTTTGGTCACCTGAAGAAAGTCTCTCTTCTTGCAATAGTGATTAAAAGTACATCATTTCCTGTTTCTATCAGAAATGCAGCAGACATTAAAGTCCAACATTTTAAAGGATGTCCCAACAACTAAGCTCTCTTCCACTGCAAATCAGTAAAATTTCCATACAGCGATGCATATGATTGATATTAGAATAGGTGGGAATTCAGGAGATGCCTACCCAGCTTGCAGTCAAAACAGTAATGTCTGAGTATCACTAAAGAGCTACATAGTGTAATTTATTTCCATTACAGTAGTGCCTAGCAGACCTAGTCAGGACGGCTACTGAGTGCTGAACAACCAGAGTACAATAGGAAGCGATGCGAAGGGATGATCATTAAGGGCCCAATCCAACCTATACAAAGTAAAGCTGTCGGATAAAGAAAAAGCAACAAACTAAATTGTTAAAGCATATTACTGTACCTAGCTGCCGTGTTCTGTGAAGCTCCATCTGATTTATGCAAATTATTCAAACAGCTAATTTGCATACATATAATTTTCATATAATCATAAACTTCCACTTTAAAAAAGTGTGGATTTATTGCTGGTGAAAGGTGTTGATTGGACAACTCTGGTATATGAAGCCCTTTGTTTATCTACCGGGCAGCAGGAGGATAAGCGTCTCACAAACAATGACATGCCAGCCTACCTCAACTCACATCTTGGGTAGACTTTAGGAGTGACAAAAATAATCTCTTTGGCCTCGCATCCCTTTCTGTATTCCATGGAGTTTTCCCTTTTCTTCTGTGTCCTCTCACGTGAGATTTTATCTAGGCTGCTTGCAGGCATGACTGGGCAGCCAAATGCATGAATGTTGCATGAGATACATGAAAGTTGGCAAGTCTGACATTGTCTGAACACACCGGGATAAACTGTGCCCTTATTTACCCCCTACACAACTCCACAAAGTCAGAGAGAATACGGATGTAAGAGCAGAATCTGGCAACAGTCTTTGCCTTTGTGCTGAGATATAGGGGAACTGGAGGATAGCATATGGATGATGGTATTTCTTACTCATTTAGGGTCCACTCTTCCTCCTGCTGAAGTTAATGAGAATTTTGCCATTGACTTCAGTAGGAGCCAGTGCAGGTCCCTAGTCAATGAAACTGAATTATGGCAGTTTGAATGTTTCTGAACCATTGAAAATCTAGAGTCTGATCCTTTTAGTAGAAAGGAGTCTATTCTAATCAATACCTGATAAGGAAATGACTGTGCCGAAAATAAATTTCCTGTGGCCTGCATTATACAAATTCTTAATGTATAATTAAATCCTCTTAGTGTTGTCAGTGAATAGATGTATCCTGTGTATAGCACCAAATGGTCCAATTTTAACACATCCTAAAAGGTATAGATTAATCAGCTGGTATTTAAGGGCCAAATTCTTTAGTCTTTACATGCAGATGGGAGCTTCACCTAGAAGGGTTTCAGTTTTGCAATTTAATGGCACTGTGTTTTGCCATCAAATTGACTTCATTACTACCATCAGTCCAACTGTACAGACCTCAGCAGGAGAGAAAAAGAATGACTAATACATGCTAGGAACCTCTATGTTCCTTGTGCACATAGAACGCCCACTGACATTAATGGGAGTTCTGGGAGCCTGAAAACTGCAGACTAGGGTCTTTACAAACGAGCAAGTAATATAGGCTTTCATGGGCCAAAAAGTCATCCCTATGGTACCTTTACAGACTACAATGGAGTTAAACCTGGGATGGATTTGGCCCCATGAGTCTAGTGATGTGGAGCTTGCTACGAGGTCATAATCTTATCTCTTGCATACAATATGGAACTCAGATAATGATGGCTATGTTGAGGGAGGTAGAGGTTTCAGCAGCAACTGGGGGGAAACAAGGAAATCGGATTTTAAGCTAAAGAACACATTGGTTTTACCCACTGATTTTAACAATATATAGATCAGGAACCATGTAACTAATCATATAGTTCCTCTGTCTACCTTAAACTCTTGGTGGTGTGTTTTAAGAGTACTCATGCTGTCAGCTGATCTTCCCTACTTGCCATAATAATTAATGTACAAGCAGTGCTCTGAGGGACTGGCTCCAAAGCCGCTGAGGGGAAGAAGAAAGAATGCATTTGAAGAGGATTCTTCCCCCCCCACACACACACCCATCCCCAAATAAATAAAGATGTATTTGGAAGCAGTATCAAATGTCTAAAACTGAATTTAATAACCACATTTTGACAGAGCTTTTGTTTTCTGTTGAATTATGCAGTATCTGGAAAAGTAGCATCTATGGTTTACTAACGAGAGAATTGGCACGGGGGCAGGAGAGGTTGAAAGTATGCTTTTCATCCATAGAATTTAATGGATTTGCACTGAGTTGTTAGTTGAAAGAGACTCATAGCCCCCATTCCCAAAAACTACAGCCTGGAACAAAAAAGATACATACACCATTGACTCATTTCTCTCTAATAGTCTGAAGTACTGTTCATACAAGGGGGCTTTCAGTCATTTCTGCTTGAGCCAGTCCTACTGACCAAGTGAAGCACAAATGATTCAACATGTCCCCACTAGTCATGCTGAATTGGTTTAAGTTTTGGCCCTTGTACACATTGGCATTGCTCTGTTCCAATGACCTCTGGGTACATACCTATCAGTTCTCTATCCCAGGACCTCTCTCACATCATCTTCCCCTGCCTTGTGCTCTGTCTGACTTCTTCACCCAGTGAACCACAGCTCATTTGCCAGCTTCAGCTCCTGGTCTGACTAACCATTTAGGGTTCATTAGACAAAAACCTACAACTGGTGACTTAACTATTTTGGCTGTGAGTGCTAGAGTGGGGAAAAGTAATGACATTAGTGGAAGCTTGACACAGGAGATTCAAGGAATTTCCTTACACACACAGTTACACTATTTCTGGCACCCCCTGACTGCAGGGAAGGTGCCCACCTTCTCCTCCTACAGGGTCAGATGAACTGGATCGACAGAGGGAACAAACATCACTCAGCCCTACAAAATTCTCTCATGTAGATAAGGTCTTGGATTTGATAGACCACTAATCAGAGTTAACAACCGCTCAAGTTGTTAGTGCCTTTCTTCACACTCTTCCTGTTACCCAGGGCTTGACCTCTCTCTCTCATCCGAGCCATCAGGCTCCTGCAAGTTTGGCAGTCTCTGCTCTTGAGCCTCCCTGCTTGCATAGAACTCCATTAACCTCAGTAGGGCTCTGCATGAGTGTAAAGGCTTCAGTACATTTATTCTAATTTTTTTCTGGTGATGAGAAGGACAGGTTGCCATAAAGAACAGCCTGTTTCTGGTACAGTGAGCTAATTACATGGCTTCCATAAAATAATGAAACAAAAGGTAATTACACTGTTGCATGTATTGCTGCTAACATGTTACCTCTTATCCTGATAACACTATAGATAATTAGCTGATGTCAATACACTGGAATTTTATTCCTTACACATCTTTATGCCTCACTATAAAAGGTAGAAAGAAGTTCTGTGATTAATAAATACTCTAGAAAGTTTATAAAAGATGCAACAGCTCAAGAGGCAAAGGGACACAGGAGCTTCATCTGGCCAAGAGATCAAGTACCACCAACAAATGCTCTGATTAAATTTTTTCAAAGAAATCATTATTGGTGAGAAACTAATTGAAAGGCCTCCCTCCTGCCTGAGCTTTGCCAAAAGAGAAGACTTCAAAGGCTTAAGGGGTGAGCTAATGTTTTCACACTTAAAACTGAAATGAGACAATCCTCATGTTTGTGTTTGTTCAGTACGCACTTCTCAAATGTTGCCCCCTCATGCTCTAAATCTGCTAGGTTGAAGATCTAAACCTTGAATATATAATGTACTTTATTTGGGGTGCATGGTGCTACTCTTCCATGCTGTGTGTGTCTCTATTCATGCACTTTCATTCTTTATACTTCACACTGATATATAGTAAACAATATGGTTAGCCACTTAAAATTCTCTGGGTTATTAAAATGTGAGTAGAGTTTTTTCTCTCTCCTGGATTTCATCTGGAACCACTATCTAATTAATAACCAGAACCCAGCAGGAATCTGAATAATTAAAAAAAAAAAGGGGGGGGGACTTTTGTTGTTCCTTGAATAAATCTGCGTAATTTAAACCATAATCATGGGGATTTCATCAAAAGTAACTGGGTTCTTCCAAATCCCATTTCACCGACACAAACAACTCTGTAGTACAATTTCTAAGGCAAGATCTCTCTCTACACTTTCATATTAAAAAAAAAAAAATCGAATGATGATGGCGAGAAAGTATTTTAAACTATCTGGATGATTAAAACACAGGACAGTCTCCTATATCTTATACTAGTGCATATACTGTACTGTACAGGATCAGTTCATACAAACCCTTCCTTCTCTCAAAGACACATTGTCTTATCAGTAGGGAGCTCAGCTAAGGTGCAATTGGAGTATAATGCAAGTCCATTTCTCACAAGCTTAGAGCTTAAGCACTTTGTTATTGGTTATTAGGGCTGGACTCCTAGAGATAAACCTACAACTACTGTATACCAGTGAAGGGCAAATAAGCAAAATCCCTGACAGAAGTCTGTTGTAAAATGATGAATAAGCCTCCTAAATTGCCATAAGGCTTTAGTCACAATGGAATTGTATTTGTCAGACATGCATTGTAACCCTAAGGTTATCATAGTGGGCCAGCAGATACAGGAAAAGTGCTTAACACTATCACCCCCTAATCATATCTCCTACAGGCTAAAAACTCTGCAGGGAGCATTACCACTTAAAGAGGTGGTAGTGTTTCTATGGACTGAATGTAGACAGCATTTGGTGAAGGGGGAAAAAAAAAGTCTATAGAAAAGACTGATTTTTTACACACACACACACACACACACACACACACACACACACACACCCCTACCTCACAAGTGTGTTCTGAATTAAGATATAAAAAAATCCTTAGAAATCGTATCCCCAGGGCTGGGGTTCTAAATAATAAAATAGTGTAGATTACTACTTTATTAGTTTTTTAAAAAGCTTATGAAAAATTATCTTTTGCCTGTGGGAAGACATTTTATCTGAAATTATAGCAACTCCAACAGTTCTAAGATATCAAATTTAGAAACTAAGCAGCAGTAGGAAATAGAGCATGTTATATTCTAACCTTTCAAATTAAATTCTCACATTTTACTGCCTATAAAATAAGACATTTCATTGCATCTTTCTTAAGCCTTCCTCTTGACTAACACTTATGTACAGCATGAGACATGACAAAGTTGTGTTATATATGCTATATATTATTAGAACTGGTCAAAACATTTTCAATGAAACTTTTTTCTGTTGAAAAATGCCATTTTGTGGAAATATCCCCAGGTCCAAATTCTTGCCCTGCCCGATTCAGAGTGTTGCCAGCCCAACAAGAGCACTGCCTTGTGCAGTGGTAGCTGGTGACGGTGTTGACATATTGCAAAGTCTCACAACTTCCAATATACAACCAACTGCTTGCAGTCCTGGCCAAGGGTTTCTGCTCTGTCAGGACTGCAGCCTCCCCAGTGCACCTTGCACTGCGGGGAGCCCTCTGCAGCTCTGCTGTCATGGCCCTGCTCCCTCACTCACCACCCAGGAGTGTGGGAACTGTCCCCAGGCAGGAACTGTTCACCAGGGAGAAGGCCTCCCCTGTAGCTGGGGGCTTGTCCTCCTCCTTGCAGTCCTGGCTGGCAGTCTCTGCTTCGCTGGTTCAGGATGACTATAGACTCCCTTGCACCTTGTTCCCTGGTGTTTTGGGACCCTCGGCACTACAGGAAGCCCCTTCCAGTCCTGCTGTGTCAGTGCTGGGAGGATGTCTTCTGGAGCCCTGCTACCAGAACTGGCCTTAACTGCATCAATCTTGTCATGGCCTCATGGTTTGCCCGAGACCATGGCAGGATTCTATGGTTACCACAGCAACACCCTCATAAAGTGACTCCTGAGCATGGTAAGTTGCCAAACTAACAAGGCAGTTTCCTGAGGCACTATTACCTATACCATGATTGGAGCCTCACCTGCTGCACTACATTTTCTAGCATTGAGTTTCACTGCAGAGACGGAGAGAGAAAGATGAATGTGACACATTTCAATCAAATCACTCTTGCGGATTTCTCTTATGTATTTAATACGTACATGCTCACCTGTCCTTAAAAATCTGTGTCTATGCCAAAAATGTAGCATTTGGGAATGAGTTTCTGAATTCTTCGGTTACTTGCCCAGGCTGATAAACTGCCACTGGACTTGAGCCTGGGTCTCCCACAAGTAAGTGCCCTAACCACCAGGCTAGAGAATCTCTCTCTCTCTGGCCCAATTAATATTTATTTATACCAAGCAGAACAGCTCCAACAAGAGAGACAGATATACTGTATGCTCTCGCTCTTTCCCTCTTTGCACAAACATTTGAAAGATCTTATTTTTGTTCTGCATTGGTATGAGCATCCAAACCATGGAACATCCAGTGAACTGCTGCCCTCTAAGATCTTTCTCTGGAGGGACAGTCTTGATTCATTTCATGTCACTGGGAGCTATACAGTGGATGTCAAATTGGACATCAGCCTTTAATGTTGCTTTTCAAGTTGCCATAATAAAGAAAGAAAGAACTGAAATGAAAACAAAGTTTGAAAATACAACATTTTTTTGTGAAAGGCAATTGTCATTTTCCAGCCAGCCCTACATATGTGCCTATTAGATAACAGAAAGGTATGTTGTTCATAATAACCTTGTAATAAAAGGTTTCATTTTTTTCTTAGTTTTATTTAAAACTGGGTTTTATGGGCATAATTACAGATACACCTACAAAGTGTTCAAAGATTTTCGACAATGAAGCAGCTAACCTTAGGCCTACAAGTCCTTCTTCAGGCATCTGAATAAGGGGCCTCATTTTCAAAGGCTGAGCACCCTGCACCTCTCATTGATTTTAAGGATTTAAGAGCCTAAGATCAGGCACCCATTTTTGAAAATCTTGGCCATGGGTTTCATACAGGAAAGAACAAATGCACCTAGTGAATTATACTTAAGATAATAGATAGATGGGGCAATATTGTTACACTGATAGGTTCAAAAGTAATTGGTGTAGCTTAGAATATTTAGAGCACAATTATTATATATGTATAAATAGGCAGGTGTTAAAATCTTTATATCATATTCACCAGGTGATCTTTATAAAACAGTTTATAAAGTGTTTTGGGATCCTTTGTTATGAGGCAAGAGATAATTTGAACTTTCTGTTAAAGCATCAGCAAATTTCCAGATAGGCAGCAAGACCCAGTTAGCCACGTGTGAGGGCATATTTAAGACCCCAATATCCGGACAGCCCTCCTTAAATTCTCCCCATGCTCTACCCCATCACTAGTTCACTCATTTAGACAGGTAGTGCTTTGTGTTAGCAATCAATATCAGCTCCAAGCCAGCAACCAGAAACTTTGACTAACCAAATACATTTGCCTGGGACTTTCTTCTATTAAGTGGAGGCATGGGAGAAAACACAGCTTTATATTTACCTCTTCTCCTTTTCAGGATAAGGTAGGAACCCCATTTTTAATAATCATGAGACTAAATTAAAGCACCATTAAAATATTGGAGTGTTCCTATCAACACAGAGATCAAAAATCTATTTGGGTGCTAACATAAGCAGAAGGAAGTGATTTCCCACACTTGGGTAGTCAGAACCTCCCCCCATCAAGCCATCAAGAATGGGAGAGTGGTCACAGCTCTCTTAAGAGTCATGATGACCTGTGTCCTATTTTCAAAATGGTGCCTATAATATCTGAATCCTCCTGAGCACTGTACTTCTCACTGCCTCCACATATTCTATATCTAACTAAAGCATCCACAGCTGCAAGAAGCACACCACTATTTCCCTGAACTAATTGATTGGCAGTTTCTGTCACATCCTCAATCCTTTTGCTCTGACTCAGTGCTCATAGCTCTATTGCTTTGGTAGAAGTGGCTGTAGTTTATCAGTATGTCTCTATTCTTATTTTGCTGCAGAGATTCTCCCATGGTTCCCCTGACTAGTATAATTCCATCATCTGAAACACCTTCAGTGGCATCTAGTGTATAAAATCTGTGGGACACTTGCTATTTCTCTCTCTCCTAATGGGCAACTCAATTTCTTTTGGCACCTGTCTTTTAAGACAGCAAGAATCTGCTTTTGTTAGAGCCCTCCTGTAACGCCTTTTAGGAAAGTGAAACATTTGAGTTCTTTAGGCTTTTCAAGCCAACAACTCACTTTCTTTGCTTGTCTGATTTATGGTGAGAAAGCACTTATTGCAGTTTACACCATTCCTGTTCTCGCTCTTAGTTTCGCTGGGAAAGTCATTGTATAAGGTGACAGCATCAGCCTGTTCTGTGATAAAGATAGATAGATAGATAGATGGGTATATTGCTATATCTATCAATCTATACGTACACATATACAATTGTACAAAAGGACATAAGTAGCAGTAATGAGATGGAATTAAGCAAAGGGAAAGTTAGACTGTATATAAGGAAAAAAATCTTCAAGTGAAATGGCAGAAGTGACATTGCTTAAACTGGTCCATACAAACCAATAAACAATCTTAATAGAGAATAACTTTTCATTGGCAGAAAGAGGGAGAAGCTAACCTCTTAGGTCTTTCCCCTAGCTAACTGCTAGGATTATATGAGTTAAAACATGGCCTAATTTTACTTACACACACACACACACACACACACACACACACGAAGCTCATCAAAATATAAAACAATATGATTGCATTACAACTTGAAATACATTTTCACCCAGGCAAGAGCCAGTAAGCCTCCCTCACAAGCTGATGTTCCCTTCATATTTATAAATGGCCATTTAGCCAGGACCAATTCAAGAAATGAGGCCCTCATTCAATTGTGGGCCAATCTAGCAAAAGCCTCCACCTTGGTCAATCTTACAAAGGAGCTCCTGTAAAACATCAGACAGTGTTGGGGCTAGGGTTCATTTCAATAGGGACTAGGGATTGGTGTGGAATAGGTAGTGTGAGTATGTGTTTGTCTTTAAGGAGTTAGGAAATCAAACTGTCCTGTGTAACAGGAGGACACCGGGGGGAGTCCATGATGTGCCCCTGTAAGGGACAAGACACACCCTGACTCCCTGAGATGCTCTGGTTATCGCCACAGAGAACTTTGGATGCTCTCAGTTGTGATACTGAAGCATGAGCAGTAATCATCACACTAGCCCTGGAGGGCAGTGCGCTCTGGGTACCACAGAGCTAAAAGTCTGTAAATGTCTGTTCAGCCCTGATTTTAACAAATCCTTCTCCCAAATACTATGATCAACAACAACAGTTCTTGTACTGGTATTTGAATCACATACACCGTACTGTAACAAGCCACATATATTTCCTATAATTGTCTTTGAAATATGAAGTACTATTTAATGTAAGCCATTAGTGTTCCAGTATGTACCGAGTATTGCTCCGCTGTTGCTACTTAAATGCATTCCCTCAACCTATCATAGGCATCTCACTCCAGCTATGGTGCAGTCTAAATGGTCATTTAATGATCCCATGGCATTTTTCACAAAATCTCAGTGTCATAACCATATTTCGGATCAAATCCCAGCAATCCTCCTTACTGGTGCCAGGCCAAAAATAATTTCTGTAGGGTTATTGACACAGAATAATTGCTCAGTCCCACCCCAGAGATGGCTACATTTCAGTGGTGGATTAACTTTTCTCAAAATATCCAGCAATGCTGGTTAATCTATAGCATGATGATGGCTGGCCACCTTGGTGGAAGAATCATTATTCCATATTAAGAGTGTGGAAGTAAGTGGAGGAAGATCAAGAGGTATAAAAATTAAAAACTAAGAGGAAACTGGCTGGCTGAGAATGTAGGGTAAGCATTTCTCATGTACATGATGAGATCACTGCAAAGAAAAGTAGTGCTATCTCTATTTATTTACTGTTGTGGTAAGAAAGCAGAGTATGGAAAAGTGACATACATATACTCAACAGATCTGCCTCCCTGGACTGATCCTCATGTGCAATTCTTATTGTAGTCAATGGATGTTCTGTGCATATTGGGCTTGCAGGAGTAGACCTGCTGTGGGTATTCAGAGTTCATATGCAATTAAATTTTTTGGAGGTTGGGGGATGAAGCACTTATACTACTTAAGCATCAGCATCCGTCCCACCCATCTACCCCAGCACCTCATCTAGTCACCAGGCACCAGACCAACATGGTTCAAATCTCTCCCTACCGCCACCCTGAACACACATTCCCAGTAGAACAATTTCACCCTCAAACCTCCATCAACATTGACTCAAGCAGATGGGCTGTGCAATGTGCCTGGAAAACAAACAGATTTAGGTGACTTGGCACTACTGTGTCTGGGGGTTGGGGGACAGAGAAAGGAGATAGAATTTCAAAAGAAAAGTGCTGGGTAGTGCTTTGCCAGCAGCCTTATATTGCCAGCAGCCTTATATTTGTCAAGTGCGCCTACTGATCTCACATGTGGAAGCTTGTCATATGCTCAGAGTTGCTCTACTGGGCAGGCAGGTCTGAGGGCTTTAGGGTGTTGGTTATGTGATCTATAAACACCCCTTGGTACATATAGTAAGTGCAGATCCTGAACCACAGGTCAAATGTGCTCATGGGACACTGCTTATCAAGAGGGCTTTATACACTCCTATTCGCTCTGCAGAGTCGCCAAACCAAGGGAGAACGAACTAGCCAGCTGGGCAGAGGGAAAAGTCTTGAGCCACAGTTAAGAAGTTCCGTCGTGTTGTCTTGGCAATCAATCAGCCTGTGTGCTCTGTTATTCTGATAGGGGTCACAGGGTGAATGCCTAGCCTAGGCCCCAGAAGTCCTTGGGTAGGCACCTAAATAAGTGGCCTGATTTTCAAGTGCCAGGATTTTAATCTTATTATACAGATACCTTAGGTACCTATAAGGCCCCCCGTTACCATAGAATCTCACAATCATTTTAGAATGGTGTTTACTCTCAGAACATTCCTGTGAGGTAGGGAAATTATCCTCATTTTTATAGCTGGGACACCAGGGCACGGAGAGGCTAAGTAACCTGAAGTCACAAGTGAAAGTGTGAAGCCATTTATGGAGGAGAAAATTGAACCCAGGTCACTCATGAATCAGAAGCTAGCACCCTAACCATTGGGCCAACCTTCCTCTCTTACTCATGCCTCCTGATTGCCAGGAAGGCTATCGGTTACACAGGGTTTTTGCTGAATGTGGGAATATTCCATTCAGCCACATTACTCACCATGGCTATTTCCATAGTTTTCTTTCCCTCTGCACAGCACAGTGGGGGTAGAGAAGCAGAGCAACTAAAAATGTCACCTCTGCCTTGCCCTTTAAGAAGAGGTATGCCAAAGGGCGGGGGTTATTGTTTTTAGAAAGCTTTGCCTCATCAAATATTCAAAAGGAAAAACAAGATTGATGTTGGTCAGTTGCTCACAGTTCATGTTATTCCACTGCTTGCCAAAAAAAATTGCTAGGATGATTTTCCAAGTCCTTTTTCTAAAAATAAAGAGTAAAAAGGCAAAAAAGTCTAAAACTCTAAGCTGGAAATTATTACTATGTATTTACCATGTTGAAAAATAACTTTTCAAAATTCTAAATACCACAATCAAACTCTTGGTGCACTTTTAGAAAGGGGAAAAAATAACAACCTTAAGTCCCAAATATAGTATAGAGGTAAAGATCTGAACTGTCACTGACAAGCCTACTCAGTAACAAAAAGGTTTCAAGTGTGTTTCTGTCACCAAGTAATTGTTTTGAGAGTGAAATCTGCTAATATAATGATGGTAAAGTGAATATTTGAACCTTTCAGTGTGTCTGACGGCATTTGGGAGAATCCTCACACTAATAGAAAAGACAGCAGGAAAAACGATATTGGGGAAAATCTTGTTAGGAGATGAGATCAGGCGAAAAGAGAAATAACTGGTGTGAAAACTTGACTTCAAAATATACTGAAATGACCTCACTCACCTTATAAATTTGTGTGATTATTAAAATATGAGTGTTTTGGAGAATCCCAGTCTACTTTCTGCTTATTGACTCTGGATTGGAATAGCAAAGTGAAGCTATTGTTGTGCTCTCAACTAAATCTATTTATACACCAACAATGAGCAGTTTTCTGTACTGATGTCCTTTGAGCTACTCAAAATAAATCTGCCTTTCTGGGTGAGGTATGTTAGCAACGGTTACAGTGATAACTCCAAAAATAAAAACTGTATATTAAAAGCAAGATTCTGTTCCCAATTACATACAAGTGCCAGTGACTTACTGAAGTCACTCTCGTGAATATAAATGGCATCAGAATCTGGCTCCATATCTTTTAAATTAATGTTTTCACTGCTGACAAAATATGGAATGTTAACAGTCCAAAATTTAGAATGAAGTTTCTTGAATTGTGTGTGAAGGACTTCATTTCAGCAGCTTGCGAAAGCATTGCCGGCCATACATACTAAGACATACCTATGCTTGAGTCCCTCCCCACCGAGGAAAAGACAATGAAATTATTCTATCAAGGCTCAAGACAGAAGTAGACCCTTTTCTTCTTGAATTTGTCTACAAGATTTCTCTCCTTCCCCAAAAGAACAAATCCAGAATGGTTATGGTGACAATTTAGAATTTGTTGGATCTACTGAAAAGTGGGGAAAAAAATCAACTTAATGGAGCCCGTCAGTAGAATTACAGATAGAGAAATGTGAATGTCTGAATCTACAGGTATCGACTCATACTGGCATCTCATACCTTGGTCTGTCTTTTAAGGTAAATTATGTGCTCCTGTTTTGCAGTTACGTAGGGCCTAATTTAGGGTCCACTTAAATTGACAGGATTCTTTGGATTGACTCCAGTGGATTTTGTATCAAGCCCTTAAATGAATTCTATTACTTACTATCTTTCTGGCCAAAGAGAATGTGCTAATGCTGTTTAAATGAAATAGAATATTGAATTTACCATCAGTTGAAAAAGTACTTCGGTGGGCTGTGTTCATGTGATTCAGTCCTCATGAGTGACCTTTGCACAATACAAGGTAATAAAGATGAAGCATCATCTGTTCATAAACATCTGAAAAATATGAACAGATGCAGATCTTGAGAAGAATTTCCCAGGAATCTTATTGACAGGTATAAACAAACCATGGGGTGTATTTTGCGAAGGAGTTTATAAGGTTTTCAGATCAGCTGCATGAGCACAATCTCATATTCTGTGGCTCATCTAGATACTAGTAAAACCGAACAGAATGGACGTCAGGTCTCACATGTTTGCTCTTTGTCCAGGAAAGAGACACTTATAGCATATGTGTCCATAAACCGTAAATTGGTTGTCTCACAATTTTTTATCCAAACATGTTAGTTCATATGGTCATATTTCTCAATCTGTAGTTCTACAGAAGGGCTCCAAAAAGGGTGTTTTGCCCATCCTATGGGCAATCAGTGGGTCTTCCTCTGTTGGCAACTAAGGTAATCAGGAATAACTGGAAACACCTCTCAGACTAATTTTCAGCTTGGTTGACTACAGAGGAGAAAGGCAGCAGTTAAAATAAGGAGGAGGGTATGGTGGTCAATAGCTACCCCTCCTCTGCTTTAAGCAGAGGGGACCTTCTGTACACTCTGGCTTGAATTAGTCCATGTGTATGTTCCCATTGGCTGCAGTGGTGAGAGCTCCCCCTGCTGGTTCAATCTACTTTCACCACTGAAGATGACGTACCATTTTCTTTACGTTGTTCCTGCAATTTTGAAATGTAGCTTTGATGAACCTCCTAGCAGCTTAGGGTCTGATCATGCTCCATTATCTGCACACAGAGATCCTCCTTGCACAGAAATTACCCTTCCCTTGCAGAAAAGTGTGGGGGGGAGGGAGGAGGGGAGAAGGAATGTTGAGGGGTTCACCTCCATGGAACTGTCCCCCTTCCCAGAAAGTGATCTGCATGGGCCGAGAACAGGTCTGTATTGAGTGCAGGTAGAACTAAGGGGGAAAACTCTTTCCCTCAACAGCCCTGCACAGATTTATTGAGAAAAGTAATGGACTATATTATCTGTTTTGTGAAGCCCCTGCCTCCTTTTAGAGGAGGTTCCTAAAGTCCTGCTACCAGGAAGAGGGTAGGAACAATGGGGGTGGGGAGGGATTACCACAAGGGGATTCTTTCTTGGTTTTCATCAACCTTCTATATAGGTTCTTAGACCATGCTTATCACTCTATCTGAGCACCCTTAGACCCCCTCCTGTAGGTTTTAGTGTGTACGAGGATGAGATCCAGCCCACTAACTGGAGATCAAGACTTGGTCATAGGCTTCCATGGCTGATGCATCCCTTGACTAATATATTGATTAAAAAAAGATGCAAGAAGACCGCTCTTAGTCTACAGTCGCCACTCTGTTGGCAAGCTAAGCATTGCCCTAAGTCCACCGTTGTCTGAATTACTTTCCAAGCCTCTAACGCAATTCTAATTTACTATTGTGCATGTCTTTAAAAAGAAAAATTGTTATGATGATGGCTAGAGAAAGCTGAAATCCCTGGAGGAGCATCACGTGCTCACATCAGGAAACTGACCACCTTAGTTAAAAGTTAAATGTTTGACATGAACTCGAGTCATAGAAAAATATGATTCAGTCTTTCAGCGACTAGTGTTTATGAAAGCTTGAAAGAGCTGAAAGCCCAGTATGATTTATATCCTGGGAATTGGTATGCAACTTTAAACATGTTCTTTTTTCAAGTTCGTCTTGTCATCCGTAGATAAATATAGATTAGGACAAACCAAAATAAATGGGTGGGTAATAAAATCCACAAAACTAACCATAATGGAAGAGTTCGTCCCTCTATTCAACAGCAAAAACAGCATCTTACTTGGTTTAAATAGCTAGTTGGGGTAAAATAAGTATTATTGGAGAGGAATGTTTAGCCAGCGTGATACAAACAAGTCAAAAAATAGCCAGAGTACAACCACATAAAATAAAACGTTGACCAGATTTAAATATAATTGGTCACCCACCCATGTTTTTGGATTCCTATTATTATAGCTTAGGAGGCTTTGTAATATACCTTTGGAGAAAGTCAAGCTATTTCCCTGGGTTTCTAACCTTTGCACTTCAGTAAGATGATCCTCTGAGAATGTTGCTGTATATGACTAAAAAAAATAGAGCCGCTTTATTCATAGAGGTGCACCAGCAACCACCACTTCCCAGAAGAAACTTACAAGACAGTTCATCATCACCCGTGTCTCCAGCTTTGTTTGCTCATGTATTTTGAGGGAAATATGAGGGCGAGGCTAACTTGTATATGTTGAACCATAATGAGCAATTCTATTTTCAGTATCTAAAACAGAACTCAAATATTTATTTATGCCTTGTCACTGGGGAAGACTGACCATACAACATCCCATTATATTTCCAATTATACTATTAATATGACTAAATCTAAGTATTACAGTATTTATACCTTGAGCTGCTGAATACATTTCCTCCTCAGTACGATGTGTGTATTTAACAATGTTACATAGGACAATAGATTAGAAAAGAGTTCATTTTTATATGGGAAATGGCCCTCCAGCATCCCTCCACCCCATTTCCCCCTCTTTAGTCCCTTTCATCCGTAGTAACCTGTCCACACATGTTGTGACCCTCTCTCTGAACAAGGCAGGCTAGACTTGGATTCCTCCTGATCCCAACAACATTGCCCTTAGCAAAGTGCAAAGCAAAACCAAAAGCTCTTTCATCTCCTGGAGTGGGCAGATTCATTCCATGGTATTCCAGAGAGCTTGGAACAAGATAAGGACTTGAACTTGGTTCCACAAGGTGGCACTGAAGTACTCTGCCATTCAATGTCTACCAGGCTGACTCCACTGGGTATGTTCCAAGAACTAGGGATTACCATACATAACCCATTCTCACACATTATGGAATTTTCTACAGCAAACCTTGCAACGCATCTGGGTAGTTGAAAAGACATCCTATGAAACTTTACAAAGAACTGGAATCCTTAATCATTGGGACAGTACATAAATTATAAGCTAAAAACAAAGAATGTGTGTGTGTGTCTCTCTCTCTCTCTCACACACACACTTGTTTAGTTCAATATTGCTCTTTTAAAAAATTATAATTGCACACTTGAAGAAAGGAAGAAAATAATGTAATTCTGTTAACTTTCTCCTGCCCCTAATCTCTGCCTATTAGTTTGTCTCTCCCTAGATTGGGAGATCTTCAGGTAGTGATCATCTTTTCTTTAATGTTTAGAAAGAGCCTACCAAATCATAAGCATTGCCATAACTTGTTAAAATGGGATGCTATTATTTAATACATTGTGGATTTGAAAGCTCTAATCAAACCCTGACTTATTTGCCTTTTCATTCATCCATCTCCTAAACTCAACCAATTCAGTGCTTAAATTTAGAAAATGCTTGAAAAGTCTCCACTTCAAGTTACTTCCAAAGAGACCAGGCACATAGCTATTTGTCTTTGGAGGTAGCAGAGAAACAGATGAATGGTTGCTGCACCTAATTTGACCTGCTGTAGATGTTATAGGTCTTTGGTTGGGATATTCACTGACAAAATATTTTTACTGATAAGAAGGTATTTCAGAAAGGAAGGAACATTGATTATGGGATATTCTAATTACTCAGCTGTTCAATGCAATAGCAGTTCAGTTAAACCATGGGGGCGGGTGGGAGACCATGCTCCAGAATACAGAACTGCTATCTCATTAATTTTGTTGAACAACCAGTCACAGACAATCCTTAATGCAGTCCTAGGAAGTGAGCCAAATGTGATAAATGAAGTTGATCTTGGGGAGCGTCTCAGAAGCATCGATTAGTGATACGCAAACTGCATAAGATTAGATGGTTTGCTTTGGTTTGGAAAAAACTTTCTCCAGCTTCACCATGAAGTTTGGGTACTTATACAAACCTTCTGACTTTTTTCCTTTGGTGCCCATTCTCTACATCCCGTTCTTTCCAAACCAACCTTATCCTGCTCTTTCTCTAGGCCCATTCTTTACTTTTCCTGATCTGCATAACTCCTCCTCCTCCTCTGACTCGAAATGGCTCTCTTCAATCCCCAACCTGCCTCTTCCCAGTTCTAAGGAGGCCCTTTAGTTTTGTGGTGCTAAATTGAAGAAGGGCATCAAGATTTGTATTCTTTCTGCTGTGCTCTTACAGGTTGCTCTATAGTCAAACATCATATAGCATATGCCATACCTGGATTCCAATTGCTAAAGAATATATCACCCTCCCCTTGCACTTATTAGAAGGATGCTCCAGTCTCCAGATGTCTGAAGACAATAGACAGGTTAGCTTGGTCAGGGAACTATTGTAGGGCCAGGAATGGAGAATATCTATTTTGAACTAAAAATGGTTTCAAGTACAGTTCAACTGGAGATATGGTGATGGTCTGTTCTTTAACCTACTTCAGCCATTTGTAGTAGCTGAACCCCTTGATGGCTAGATTTGAAATTCTCAAGGCAGTTTATAGTTGAGGAAGCCACACAATCTTTGACTTTAAGAAAGCACACTTGAAAGCAACATGAGTTTCCTTAGAAAAGTTGCTTGAAATTCTATAAAGTGCAGGGTCTCACCATTAAACATAAAAGTCAAGGTGATGCTAAGTCAATTTACAATGAGTCTTCCGTTTGTAGTTTTTTTAAATAATGAGCTTGTAAATCATTAATAATCAGATGAAAACATTTAAAGCATTTACATGAAATATTTACATTTATAACAATGAGTTTGAAGTGCATTATCACCAGAGGAGAGAAAATGGTACTCAAGTAGAGTGTAAACTTATTGCTGCTGAATGTATGAACCCCTTTTTGAACTCATTAGAACTGCGTTTGTTTTATAAGTTTTGGTGTTCACTGAACTGTATGGAGACTCAACTGAAGAAATGGGAGAGAGATTGTAGAGCTGGAGAGACTACAAATGAAATGAATCCATGTTGCCTCCAGAGATCTAAAAGGGGAATGCAGGACAATGTACTTAAGAGGCAGAGTACTAAATAAATATATGTAGTAAGCAGGAGTTTTTATGCAGTATAAACAACTTAGTAAGGAAACAACGTAGCATAATCCTATAATTATGGGTATAAAATAAAGCAAGGATAATTAGTGCAGTAAATTTTTGTGGTAATTGCAGAGAATATTTAAATCAGAAAATAAATGGCCAGATTATTGTGAACTAGATTGATACCACTAACTCATTCATCTAGACCATGTGGGCAGGTAGAATCAAACTGATGACATAGAAAAGGCAATTCCATATGCTAAACCATTACAATCCCTGAAATTCCAAACTATTCTTCACCCTTCTCTCAGGCCATTGTTCTTTTATCTTTTTGACCATAGACAACAGATATTTGAATATTGTGGCCCAGATTCTGACATCTCTCTCATGGTGAGTACAATCGTACTCCAGTCTTATTGGCAATCTCAGCAGAGAGTCCAAGGTATGAATGGGACAAGGAGATTGAACTAATCTCTTGCCTCTAGATGAAGTCCCTCCTCTCTAATAAGTAGAACTAAAATAAGTGTAAACAAGGACCATCAAAGTGACAGATATATGGTTACTACCTATTTTAGAAAGTGCATATTCAGCAGTTGTACATGCATGAGAGTTACTATTAAAGAAGAAATCCTTCTTACTGGAGCTAGTTGAATAATCAAACATATCATGTTTAACATTAGCATCTTTCAACAATAGTTAATGAACACTTCTTTGGTGTTTGGTATCTGTTGGAACAAAGTATTTGAGAAATAACAGTAACAGCAGTCAAACAATTTAGTCAATGTACAACTTTGGGGAGGTATTCAAACTCTTCCGTTCCTTTCTTTAGAAACTCCAACTTGTCCCATTGATGTTAATTGGGATACTTATGTGAATAAGGATCAAGGTTTGGCTCTGAAGTCACAATTCTGCAGTCACTTAAGAATATGTGGAACTTAATTTAATGGAAAGTTACGCATGTGATCAAATATTTGCAGAATTGTGGGGCTTTATTTATTGGAATAAGGAGGAAAAATTTCATTTGACTTCAGTGTTGGAAAAACTTATTTATTTTCAAGTCCCACTGTGGTGGCATATATACGCACAGACATACTGACAGAACAATCTCTTCCTAAGCCAGACACCATTATCACAAACATTTCTTCCTTAGGCAAATGGCATGTGAACTGTCTGGCGTAAAGCACCCCCATCCTTTCATGTATTTATACCTGCTCCTGTATTTTTTACTTCATACATCAGATGAAGTGGGTTCTAACCCACGAAAGCTTATGCCCAAATAAATTTGTTAGTCTCTAAGGTGCCACAAGGACTCCTTGTGTTTTTTTTTTTTTTTGTCTGTCTGGGATAACTGAATGACGCCACATCCAATGACTAAAGATCAACTGGGAGTATTGAAAGAGCATGGAGGAGTGTAGGGGAGAGCAGAGAGGGTATATTTTGGGGCTGTAAGAGAGAGTTATAGGAGTCAGTCTGAGATTAGTCCCTGCACACTCTTGCCTCCAGTGTGTAAAGAATGCAGGACTGATCTCCTAAACTGGATGGATTACTCTTCCTTGGATGAATCAGGCTAAGGTGAACTCAATCTACAAACTTGGTCACTTTACTAGGACATTTAAATCTTGCATTGGGATGCTCAAATTAGACATGCAAATAGCTGTTTTAGTCACCTAAAATGCCAAGTTTAGTATCCAAACATGGGATCTGGATGTTTTATTAAGATTCCCATATAGAATAATCTGGCTTGCAACATGCACACTGACTCATTGATATTGTCCAGAGGAACTCTTTTGTAAACATTAATATGCAAATGATGCAATCATATTCCCATGGTTTAAACTCAAAGAACAAATACAAGTATTTGCATACATATGTAATTTTTAAAAGGAATTTATTTAGCGCATATTAAAAAAATACCAATAATTTTTCAAGGGATATGTTGAAAAAAATGTTTAGCATTTCCCAGGAAAATTTCAGTTTTTCATCAAAACAAACCAAAAATATTTTTTTTTGGCTTTCAAAAACCCAAACCCCCTTTTTATTTCTGTATTTGTGTGTTTTCTGTTTCTGCAATAAAAAACAAAAAACTTTTGTCAAAAATGACCAAATTTTCTTTTGGTTGAAAAGTCATTTTTACCAGCATATTTTAACAAGCCCCTAGTAGTTCTCTTTGACAGCGTAATGAGCTTTGTGGATAGGGTGGAATGAGCTTTGTGGATAGGGTGGAAGCAGTAGATGTGATATATCTTAACTTCAGTAAGGTTTTTGATACGGTCTCACTTGACCGTCTCATAAACAAATTAGGAAATTCTAACCTAGCTGGATCAACTATAAAGTGGGTGCATCACTGGTTGGAAAACTCCACTTAGGAAGGAACAATCAGTAGCACACATACAAAATGGGAAACGACTGCCTAGGATGGTATGCTGTGAAAAAGGATCTGTCGGTCACAGTGGATTACAAGCTAAATACGAGTCAACAGTGTAACGCTGTTGCAAAAAAGCAAACATCTTTAGCAGGAGTGTGAAAAGTAAGACACAAGACTCTACTGTGCGCTGATTAGGCTCAGCTGAAATATTGTATCCAATTCTGATTGCCACATTTCAGGAAAGATGTGGACAAATTGGAGAAAGCCCAGAGAAGAGCAACAAAAATGATTAAAGGTCTAGAAAACATGATCTATGAGGGAAGACTGAAAAAATTGGGTTTGTTTAGTCTGGAGAAGAAAAGACTGAGAGGGGACATGATAACAGTTTTTAAGTACATAAAAGGTTGTTACAAGGAGGAGGGAGAAAAATTGTTGTTCTTAACCTCTGAGGATAGGACAAGAAGCAATGGGTTTAAATTGCAGGAAGGGCAGTTTAGGTTGGACATAAGGAAAATCTTCCTAACTGTCAGGGTGGTTAAGCACTGGAATAAATGGCCTAGGGAGGTTGTGGAATCTCTGTCACTGGAGATTTTTAAGAGCAAGTTACACAAATATCTGTCAGGGATGATCTAGATAATACTTAGTCCTGCCTTGAATGCAAGGGACTGTACTAGAAGACCTCTTGAGGTCCCTTCCAGTCCTATGATTCTATGTTTGCTTGTAGAACTATTCTTAACACGGAAGTTTATCTACCAAAATTCCTTGATAGTATTGAGCCAAAACATCAGCTGGTATAAATCAGAATAGCTCTACTGACTTAATTATACCTGCAGAGGATCTGGCCCATTGAGCTATATTATATAATTATAAGCACTATAATTACAGTTTAAATAGGCTAAGGAATAATTGGTAAGAAAATTATTGGATAAACTTACTGTCTTTCTGCTCAGAGAATATCCAGAAACAGTTACCATTTTTTTTAGCATTATTTGGCTAATCAAATGTATTCAGCCCATTTTAAAACTCTAATCTATAGGTTGATTGTCAGCTAAATGTTCAACTCTTGACATTCAAGTCTAAAATTGATGGAGAATTGATATTTTTTTCCCCATGGACAATGACAAATGAAAAAAAAAACCATCGAGTCTATTTTTCATGGAAAGTTCCCACTTTACAGAAAAAAACAAAACCTGAACTTAAAAAATATATATATTTTCAGTAGCTGGAAAATTCTGTACCCTACTCCCCAAACTGATGATTTTAGGAAAGCACACATTTTCTGTAAAAACATATTTAGTCAAAAACTCAATTTTCTCTCAAAGAAAAGTTTCAACAGAAGACTATTGAACAGCATTATTCTAAAGTCTAGCTATGTTTCTTAGTTTTGACTGGTGAGAGAAGCCATGTGGTATTGTTTTTTGAATGTACAAGCATTTCTGGCAACAGCAACCATGTATTAGAATTTACGATTTTGTTTCTTGGTAACAGTAATGTATACAACTGAAATGGTTTCTGTAATTACTTGTATCAGTAAAACATGACCAAACAAATGTTCCAGGAAAGTAAACCCACAAAGGGCAAAAACAGTGCCAAAGTGGATTCATTTAAAAAAAAAAATCAATCAAATATTTGTGAATTTATTTGCAGTATTCCTTCAGTTCTAGCTTTAAATTCAAGATCTAGAATAAGTTTATTACACAAATGATCTAATTACAGCTCCAGGAAAATTTACAGGATGTATGGCTCAAGCAAGGGGCAAGGTGATGTAGAGGGAAGAACGGACCATTGGAGCTGGAGCTCAGTTTACATAAGCTTTCCTTTCCCACTCCCCTATCATGCAGTGTTTTCTAAGGACACTTCGGGGCTTGGACAGCAGACTGACCTGCTGTGGAGCTGATATTCAGACTGTCAATGTGCAGCAGGGGTGCTGGAATAATTTTTATAGTGGGGGTGCTGAAAGTGTAAGCCATGCATTTGGTTGTTATAACTACTTCAGGACTGGGGGTGCAGTACCTAGTTCCCAGCACCCCATGTCTACAGGTCTCAAAGCTCTGGATACTCTAAGAGGGACAGGGTTTAAATGCTACCAGGTACGGAAATCAAATATTTGAATATGTGATAAGGAATCTTTTTGCCCACTCTTACGTCCTTCTTCTAGACACTGTATTTGCTTTTAGGCCAACTAATTTGGCAATCTCTGCTGAGTTCCTCTAAACAGCAGCTCATTACAAAACCAGAAGAGAATAGTGTATTTTACCACACCCAACCTCTTTGGTGAGGAGGGGACAAGCACTGACAATGCCTGCACTGTATCTTTTACCATATAAAATGCCCAATCTGTGGGGTATTGCAGTAGGGAACCTGCAGTAGGGAGAAAATTACGTTAGCTATCTCCATTGTAACAGGCTGTCATCTTTCAGCACAGACCAGCCATTAATCATCCAACAATCATTCATTCATCCTTTCAATGAAGCATTAAACTGTGGCCCTTTCTGCCTGTCTCTGGTGATGATCCAGGTGGAATTAGAAATCGCAGTGTGCTTTTCAAAAAGAATGGGATCATCCAAGTGACCCTCCATAATAAAAGAAAAAACTATTTCTGTTGTCCATAGCTGCATGTAAACTATTGCTGAGTACATAATATGCACCACATTTACCTACGCAGCTGCTGCTCCACCAGCATTTAACTGGTTCATCTGTACAGTGGTTTGGGATACTCTGATATGAAAAATGCTCTATGAAGTCAGATTCCTTTATCACTTACAGAACTTGGACATACATTCTCAACCAAAATTGCATAGTGCACCTGTGATTCATTTAAAAGGATTCTCATCTTAATGCAGCGATCTGAGCTACATGCCTTCATCTCCATGCACTGAGAGTGGAGGATACACTAAAAATCACTAAGCACACATCAGCAGCAATAATGGGTGGAAGTCACAAAACACACACAAGTCTTCCCTGTTGGTCAGGTCTTGTGTGAATTAACATACTCTGGGCTAGTTGACTTCTCATTCTTCCTTTTGGGCCTGCTCGATGTAAAAACATTTTTAAGGGGCCCATCCAATTATTTTCTTAACTGAATTCAATTTTCTTTTGACGTATATTGCTTTAAAGTTATCACAATAATAACTAATAAATATAATGATAATATAATACAGCCATGTAAAGTTCTACTTACTTTGCCTAACTCCCGGAGGCTATTTTTGAACAACCCAGAAGGCGGCACTTCAAGCTCATGCTAAGCCTGTGCTTTCCTGAGTTAGTGCCTCAGTGGATGTACTCATGTGAGTGAATTGATGCATTTAAGTGATTGCAAGACCAGGGCAAGGATTTTATATCAAGCTCACCACCACGCTATCTAAGTGGTAAATGGAGGAGAGAGGTATGAATAGGTTTTGTAAATTTGCATGACAATTTCACAACTCTATGTAGTATCATCACAAGACTGTATGGGGGGAGGGGTAAAAAGGGATTAGAAGTAAGGGACAGAAGAAGAAAAAGTTAGAGAGAAATACAAGTACATATTACTCTTCTTTGGCTCATATTTCTATGAAGCCTCATGGTTGCTTGTGTGTGTGAGGGAGGGAGAGAGAGAGAGAGATAACAATGCTTTTTTATTCACTACTGCAGTTGTTTTTGAATGTATGGATTTCACTGATGGAACTAGTGTTTAACTGTCCCCTGAACTAGACTAGAGGGCAAGATTCTGATGTCAATTAGTATGTCTACATGGCAGCCCAGCGTGCCTTCCAACCCAGTTAGACAGATAGAGCTAGCTTCGCTCGAGAGAGCACTAAAAATAGAAGTGTGGACATTGTGGCATGGGTGGTGGCCCACGGGCTCAGGCAAGCTTGAACTTGGGTGGCCACTCATGTTGCACTGTTCATGAGTGAAGCTAGCACAGCTGTCTAACCCAAGCTGGGAAGCTCACTCCCAGCTGCTGCGTAAAGATACACTGAAGTAAGACTGGGTGAGGCCCTGATCCTGCAAATTCTTACACCCGCTGTGTGAAGTCACAATGATGTTAAAAACAGTGTATCTTTGTGATCTCTCTATACAGGTGTGAAGCCAATGGGACTATTCACACTGTGCAAAGTGAAACAGATGCATAGATCTATGCAGGACTGGGACAAGTAGTGATCTGGCATAAATGTCTGGAGAATTAGATCCTAGCAATTTGAATGCAGTGTGCAGATCTTTATTTTGTTTGATATCATTGTCTTCATAGGCAAAAATCTTTCTAACATGCATTACAAAACACAAATATATGTGACAGATGCAGGACAAATGTAGACTTCCTTTACTGAACTGTTGGCTATAAAACTAGGAATAGTCCTCCCCAAATGCAAATCTGCATCAGGTGATATTTAAAATGCAATGGAATCCGGAAATGAAAAAAAACAAACAAACAAAAAAAATGTTCAAAGTCATGGTGAAGGCCAAAGTGAAATCAGTGAGGAAATTAAACAAATTAGATTGCATTGGTGCCTAGTGTCAAAACAATGTGTGTTTTTCCCACAAAGAGCAAAAGAAAAAGGCCTGCAACTCACCACTTGATACATAGCTGGTTGTTTGACCAGTGATTTATATGTAAGGTGCCTAAGGTATCCGCTCTCAATTTTTCTGCAATTAAGGAGGGCAGGGCAGGCTGGTGACAAACGGTTTTCCTACAGCGCTTTTGGCTTTAGCTATTATCCCTTAGATATCTTTAAACTAATTCATCCCCTTTTAGAACCACAGGTTTGGGTTGATAAATCAAGTGAGACCTGTGTGTGCCGTGAGCTGATTACAGGGTCATTCCTTAACAGAAATATTTGACCATAGTTTCCCAACTTCATATTTTATCTAGCAGCTGGTGATGTATCATCACTAATCCAAATGCAAAGTATCAGGAAATAAAAGAAGGAGGCACTGTTTATAATAAATCACTGACAGGGAAACCTTGACCTTTTCATTTCCTACAAGGTATTTCATTGTTAGACCACAGACAAACAGAATTTTTCATCTGGTGCTTAATATGCATCAGAAGGGAACAAAGGTTTATAAAAGAAGAACAGTAGGGTAGCACTTCCACTAGAGGACACATATCTTAATAGAGAGCTAAAAGCTTGTGTTGTTAATATCACTTTTTTCCTTAAGGATCCTGTATTTTTCTGATTAAGTCATATTTTAATAATAAAACTTATTCCCCTACTTGCATCCTTGCAGAATATTAAGAGATTTTCTTAACTTTAAGAATAGCTGTTTAAAAATGTGTTATTTTTAAGAAAAATGCTCATCTTAGAAGCAAATGTGAATGACAAATTAATGTCACGAAAATCTGTGTCTTTAGTAATGCTCAACCCTTAAATATTTCAGCAGTATATTATTGTTGGTATTACAGGTATTATTGTTGTAATACCACAGGCACCTAGACACAGGACCACCATTGGGCTAGGCATTGTACAAACAGATGGCAAGAAACAAACCCTGCCCTGAAAAGCTTCCAGTTTCCAAGACGGAAAAGTAATGAAAGGGAAACAGAGGTACAAAGAGATTAAGTGACTTGCCCAAGTTCACAGAGGAGGAACAGATCCTGGAAAGAACCCAGGTGTCTTGATTCCCCTTTAGCTCCTAAACCATGCTGCCTTTCTGTCCTTGATTCCCCTCACCAAGTCTTCCCCCATCATTCTGTTGGGGTGAGCGTGGGGGTGATCTTTTATTAATTTGGATCATTTTCTTCTCTCTCTCTCTCTCTCTCTCTCTCTCATTGGCTTCTGTATTTCAGCATTGAAAAAGAGGACATTCATTGCTGCTGGGGAGCTGTGTATAGTACAACTTCACTAGACCCAGACACTGATAACATGGCTGCTTTTCCACTTTCCCTGCATCCTCTCCTGGGAGAAGGGATATGGACTTCTCTTATATTAAGTCCCAGGTGCATTGTTAACAATGTCATTTTGATTTTTATGACTGAGCTAGATCATCCCCTCTTTTCTACTAGGTGTGGGAAGGAGCATGGAAACAGACTCAGGGCAGGTTTGTTTTGCTTCCATCTTATGGAAGCCCTTCTGCTAGTGTGCCAGTAGGTCACGTTTCCAGGACTGGGACCCTCTCAACCCTGCATGATCTTGAACTGGCTGCCTCCTCCACTCACTGAGAGGTTTGAAGGCAGCAGTTTACAGGGACACCATGGGAACAAAGCTGCTGAAGAAGTTTTGCTGCCATGGGAGAAGGATGTGGTTGTGAAGAGGTTCTAGGCCCTGCTGAGTGTTTCCCACATAAAAGACACCTGCATCAAACAAAGCAAATATAACAATGGGGAGAGGCTGGTTAGATAGCTTTGGCTCTCTTGAAAGGTTTGCAAACCTTCATAAGGCTTTCATTAAGTCTGAGTTTGGGAGAGAACTTAAAGCTATCCATCCATGCTTCATGTGCTTTCAAGTATGACCCATCTGTTTAACTTAGGTAATTCCAAGGTGCCCAGCACCAAGGTATCTAAACATTTATACCATACATTCAATTTTTCTTTTTTAGAATAAGGAAATTTTTTGATCTGTATCTGTAACAGTCCCTTTTCTTTGTTGTACATCTCTAGTATTTAATGGGCTAATATATGCTTTTACCTGTGCTAATACACCAGGCAGAGTGATGAGGGAGTAGCCGTTCCGTGGAACAGTCACGGGCTTTACATTAATCGGATTGCAAGGACTGTGGGGAGTGAATGCCTCCAGCAGTACCATCCTCATTAAAAGAGCAGGTCAAGGGGAGAGCTGTGCCTCTAACCACATTGACACAGCCAGCAGAGCTGGGCAGGCACATGGAGCACCTCCTGAACCTGGTAAACAGGAAGCACAGCTGCTAGGCTTGCCCTGTGATGAAGGAGATTTTGTCCCTATTTGTAGCACACTTTCTAGGAGTTACAGCTAGGGTGGTATGTCTCCAAACTCACCCCCTCCCCGCAAAGGGCTTTGGCTCAAAACCGCTGTTTAGCCCTAAGTGTTTTACTTTATTTGCCAGAACGTTAATGCATTTTACCATCATTAGCCACTTGTCCTCCTCTCAAACAAAACAGGTTTAGAAAATCTATTTTACTGAGAGCTAGTATATCTAATTTGTATGAATTTACTAAAGCTTGTCAGTCACACTGAAGCATTTACTCATCTGTGACATTAAAATAAAACACTTTAAAACCTTTGGCACAAAGCACTCTTATTAAGAAAGTACAGAAATAGCATTCACTCAGCTGGTAACAGAGCAGAATGGCAGAAAATAAATAGGACAAAATATGGCCATTGTTACTTCCACACAGGTCAAAGTGCAAAACCTGGGAAATTCGAGGGGGAGGGCTATTACAAAGTCAATACAAAGAGATATGTAACCTAATTAAAACTCTTCACTGCCCTATGAGAAAAGATAGAGAAGAAAAATTCAATTGCAGGGCACCCATGGTGAAGATGGTCTAGTTCTCTCAGAGAGTATTGCTTTTCTCTCCTGTGGGCTAAATTTTCTCAGGAATTAGGAGCAAACATGCTGGTGAACTCCATTTTGGGTCCAGTGAGAGGGACTAATAGTCCTGCTATGTATTGCCAACTGTAAACCCCACAAAAATCATGAGTCAAGTGCCCTCAAAATCATGCAAATGGCTTTAGCTATAAGACTTCAAACTATGTTTGTTTTGTTTTTTACCTTCTGGCTTTGGAACCGTTCTGGTGCACTCCCGTCACATTGTCAGGCTTTTCACCACAACCCTGAGGGCTAGAAACTTTCATTTTTTAAAAAAAGTAAGTTGATATTCTCACATATTCACGTCACTGCAGGACCGTGGGTGTTAGGAAATATCACCGAATACTGCAAGACTCGCACAAAAATTGTGAAAATTGGCAACCCCACACCTCACACAGCACCATCTGGTGTTCAGAATGCAGCACTGCGGCTTATCATGAAGGAGATGGAAACAGACAACCCTTTAGAGCCCAGACCCCTGCACCCACACAGTACCACATGGAGCTCAGTGGGATTCCACACATTTACTGCAGGAATAGGGCCTTTGTGTGCTCCAATTTGGTTTTGCGCTAGCTCTTTTTTCCCCCTCTTTGCCAGAAGCAGATGGTGGAAATTGTTTTAATAGTTAAAACAAGGCATAACCACAAACTAAACAAACAGCATAGAAATGTGGAGTGGCTAATTAGCTTCAGCCAAAAGGAAGAGGGATCAAGGGACTATAAAATTGTCTTTAAATACACAAAGCTCAGTCCAGGTTAGGACTCAGTGTTGGTGAGACTTCAGGTCAAGTTCTAGAAGATGCTCTCACACATTGATATTGGATCTCAATAAGATATGGTGATTATATTAGCAATTCACTTTTAAAATCCTGTTAATATACATTTAGAACTTTTAAAGTTCCTGTTTTTAATACCAACAATGGGCTCTTGGTTACATTTTGCCTTTCCTCTATTTGCCGATTGTGCCTACAACCCTCATCTCCCACGTTACACCTGCAGTGTTACTGTCCTTTTTCATGCTGTCACAATATCATAATCCTGTTTTTAATGTCAGTCTAGTGTCATGGAATTGGTCAGAAAATAATGTTTATGTCATGTCAGAAATCAAGCATTACAACTTCACTACAGGACCAAATAGAAAGCTCAATTGAACCAGAAGGGAATAAGCCCTTTCTGTAAGCTCTTCCCAGCAGGGACTATCTTTGTTATATGATTGTACAGTGCCTAGCACAATGGGGTCCTGATCTCTAGGCACTACTGTCATACAAATAATATAGGATTATTTAAACAGCAGGCATTTTTGAATCTTTCATAATTGGAAAGTAATAAGCAACGGTACTGAAAATACATGAAACTAAGTAGTAAGATACATACGAGGGCATCCCTAGTGTCTGAAGTATAGGTTTTGATTGCATTAGAGAGCCAGAAAAGAAGTTGCTACACAGTTATACATTTGAAAAATAGGGAAGTTGAGAAGACAAAGTAGTATTACAGTAAGATAAATTATCACAAATATTATACTACCCCTTAGATTTAATCACACATACAGCTCCTGTGCAACCTTTGTGTCAAACTACTGTAATAGCTAATGCACAGAATCTAAAGTCAAGCACCACTGAGGGGTTTTGTATAGATGTATATTATATACACTACACGTATACATGTATTTAAAACACTCACATATACATAATAAAATTGTTATAATAAGGTAGAGATCTAATCTTCCATCTACATGCACACAACTTCCATTACTGTTGATGGGAGTTCTGTGCATGTATTCACCAGAGAACAAACCCCTTAATTTTCAAATTACAATCCTATCTGCTGTAAATTTGAATCTCTTTTCCTCCTAATTCAATTTGCCTTCCTGAGAGTGTCCCTCACAGGACATGAGTCACTTTGTAAAAGGCACCTCTGTATGACAGCCAGAGGAAAGCTTCTCTTCTTTTTAAGTATCAAACTAAAGTTTGTGATAAAACAAACAAAAAGCACCCAAGAAACATGATATGAAAAAGTAGTACAGCGGTTGGTCAAATGATCAGATATTCAAGTTTCACTTACAGCCAAAAGAGAATTTTTCTTTGGTCAAAACTGATCTTGATTCCTAGTGAAATTGACAAAACTACACCAGAAGCAAGAAAAGTGAGTTTCATGAAAACATGAATAAAGGGTGAAAATCAAAATCTGATTGTTTTGTATATGGTAAACAAATCCTTACATTGCTCTGCTAACAATACTTTTTATTCCGTATCTTTTTTTATGCCACATTTACTTTGCTCACGTCGTATCATTCCACATAGCACAGTCCTTCAGACAGGCAAGAGTCTGTTCAGAAATGTGAGTGCTGGGAGAAACTTCCCTAGCAGCACCAAAAACAAGGCAGAACTCCTTGGGTTTCATGGTTCATTAAAAATCAGGCCAAAGTCATCTGATAAACTTTTCAGGAAAGTGGTAGAGAATTTTTTAAAAGACAGCATCGATTTATGTTCTTGGCTATAAATATATATGATACTAAGTGGAATGTGTTTAGATTATAAATGTGATGGCTGTCATCTTGACTGGCATGCCAGGGGGTTGAACCAGGGATGTCCAGAGCAAAAAGTAGGGGTTGCCACAGCTTGAGCTAAAGCTCCCTACCTGTGGCTGTAACAACTTGTATAATCTATAAGCTATAGTCACCTGTAACACATCCACATCGGTGAATTACATGAACACGCAAATATAGTCTCAGTTGCCTGAGTTGGCAGGGATGGAGTTGGGACGAGTGGACTCCTTAGGTGGGCTCATACCTTGCTTTTCCTTTCTCATCACTTCCAGCGCTGCCCAGAGGATTCAGGAGGCCTGGGGCAAAGCAATTTCAAGGGCCCCTTCCATTAAAAAAAGTTGCAATACTATAGAATACTATATTCTTGTGGGGGCCCCTGTGGGCCCGGGGCCTCGGGCAAATTGCCCCACTTGCCCTCCCCCTCCCCCCCGGGTGGCCCTGATCATTCTCATTTTCATCCTTTACCACCCACAGGCTTGGCAATACTGCAGGTCTGAGAGAGGCAAGTAGAGGAGCTAACTCTCATGATCTGACAACTAACTCAGGAACCAACCCATGCAACAAACCTCGATGCCAACTCTGCCCACATATCTACACCAGCAACACCATCACAGGACCTAACCAGATCAGCTACAACATCACCGGCTCATTCACCTGCACGTCCACCAATGTTATATATGCCATCATGTGCCAGCAATGCCCCTCTGCTATGTACATTGGCCAAACTGGACAGTCACTACGCAAGAGGATAAATGGACACAAGTCAGATATCAGAAATGGCAATATACAAAAACCTGTAGGAGAACACTTCAACCTCCCTGGCCACACAATAGCAGATGTAAAGGTAGCCATCTTACAGCAAAAAAACTTCAGGACCAGACTCCAAAGAGAAACTGCTGAGCTCCAGTTCATTTGCAAATTTGACACTATCAGATCAGGATTAAACAAAGACTGTGAATGGCTATCCAACTACAGAAGCAGTTTCTCCTCCCTTGGTGTTCACACCTCAACTGCTAACAGAGCACCTCACCCTCCCTGATTGAACTAACCTCGTTATCTCCATACTGATTTATACCTGCCTCTGGAAATTTCCATTACTTGCATCTGAAGAAGTGAAGTTCTTACCCACAAAAGCTTATGCGCCCAATACTTCTGTTAGTCTCAAAGGTGCCACAGGACCCTCTGTTGCTTTTTACAGATTCAAACTAACATGGCTACCACTCTGATACTTGGTCTCATGATATGAGTAACTCTCATGATTTTGGGTGTTTTTCTTAAAGCCCCCACCCCTTAAAGCAAGGGACTACAGTAGAATCTCAACTTCCACTTTAAAGAAAGGTGTCTAGCCCTCCTCTTGCTCAGGACAGCTTGAAAATGGGACTCCTAAAGGCTCAAAAACCAGAAGGCAAATCAACCCCCCACACTTATTATTAAAAAACAAACAAACAAACAAACAACGCATGATTTTTAGGCCAATCACACAGATTGTGTTTGCATACCTGGGATTGACAATACTACCACACATCTTTACTGGGCTGCATTTCCATCCAAAAGGGTATAGGGAATCACTAACTTGAAGTCACCTAAAGAGAATGTTTCTCTCTTCCTGAGGGAGACCTTTTGTTTCCTTCTGTAAGGGCCATCATTCCTCTCTAAAGGTATGTGTAGACTGCAATTGCTGGGTGTAGTTGCAGCTCGAGCTGAAATACCTGGGCTAGCTTTAGTCTTGCTAGCTCTGGTCCCAGAACAGAGAAGCTGCAGCAGTGCAGGCTTTGCAAACGTACCCAGAACCCTGGGTCATTACGCACAGGGCTAACCTGCACTGAAGCTCACGTTGCCACCGTTTCACTGTTCCAGGATCTGGTATGTTGGCTTGAGCTGCAATCACACACCATGCCTACAGTATATATACACGTACCTTAACTTGCCCAGGGCATGAACAAGTGTGCTACAGGGCAGCCAGATGCAAAAGCATCCATCTCTAGTGCTCCGATAGTCCCTATTCCCCCCCATGTTCCACCCCTGCAGCCTCTTTCGTTCCACCTCCTCACCATCTGCAACGGCTGCTAAGCTTCTGCTCCACAAGTCCTACCTGAACCCTGAACTTTTTTTTCCAAAAAGAAGGAGCTCTGGGATACAGAGGGGTCATTGGGGAGAGTATGTGCAAAGGGTAGTCCTGCCCTCCAGCTAACAACCTTCTTCTCTGTAATGGGACTTGAGCTAAACAGCTTTGACCTCTGCTTGATCACCTGTTCAACAGCTATCCTCATGCAACCCAGAGCTCTACCAAAACACTGCCTGGACCTCTGCCCAGATACATTTCCAGGCTGCGGCCCCTCTAAACAGTATCACTCTCTCCCATTTCCTCTTTGGAGGGAGACTGTGCAGGGCAGCTTTGGAAGCAGAACAGGGGGCATGCCCAGTGGAGCTGCACTTACACAGTTCCACCAGCTAACCCCCCCAAGCTACACAGGGGAAAAGGATTCCCTACCTTTTATTTCCCTTGGTGAGCCCTGTATTTATTTTAGCTTTGTACTGGTACTGGGATTTGGCCCTATGGAAATACATAGAGGTGCAGAAGATGGCATTTCTCTATCCTCTTTTCTCTTTAGGTTATGCAGGACAAATGACATGCCAAACTATCTCACTTCCTCTACCATTGTTCCAGGCCTGGAGTTCACAACATCCTGGCCTAGCCTGGTTTCGCTAATCCTCTGCTTCAATACATACCACAATGTATATTAATCTGCAGGCTGCTTTTCTTTACAAACCCCAGTCCCTCTCAGCTCCCCTACCTAGCAAAACAAGACTCGGGGAGACAGACAAAAATATGCTAATTATGTCGACTTGGGGTGAGAGACAATGATATGCTAATTCTGTTCCCCCTCTCTGTTTTAAAGGGCCAAGTAGGTTTTCTGTGCTAGTCTACGCTACAAAATTCAAGGCAAAGTACAAAGGCGTTAATATTGTACATTTTTTTGCGACTGTACTAATTATGAAGTGCCAACTACCAAATGAAAATAAGGAGTGATGATACACACGACGTTATTAAAAACCACTTACATTAACTGAAAAGTTAACAATTTCTATCTGGAGGATTCTGCTGTAGCGGATGGGATTACACAGCAAAAATAAAATCTCTTCAATATAATTCTTCAATTATTCATTCATCAATCCTTTCAGGATTAGGGAGGTTTTAAGTCATGGTAATTTGAAAAAACTGTGGGTACTCCTGATCCTGAGCAAACCCCAGCATTTTCCAGAGGTAAACAGTGAAACTTAATTAACAGGTCAAGCAAGTAATCTGAGGGATTATTGTTGCATCTGTTTCTATGCACTCAGAGGGAATATTAATAGCTATATTCTACATAGCACCCAGATTGACTACATGCCATACAGGATAGATTAGGGAGCCTGTGGTTTTCTGTTTTGCTGTAAACGTGACTCCCCATTCAGAATTTTGCAGCATTTACTTGCAAAGTGTGGCAATGTTCCTAAATACAGAGATGCAAAAGGATAGAGAATTTTAAAAAGTATTTTTCTTTCAATAACACAAAAACAGAAAATATAGATTAGGCTGTGTAGTTGATCAGAAATACCTTCATTTTATATCTGAGAGCATGGGATCAAGGCAGGGGAAAGGGTGAACCAGACCAATGAACATACAGGAGATCATGATGAATGGGAGCTGAAAGGAGGAGGACAGACCCAGGAGCGCAGCTGGCTGGCCACTGTACTGTCAGCAAATCCCACTCTGAGTTCTAGACTAAGCCAGAACTTTTCTCCATCTCATTTGTGTATGTGAGCTTAACTCGTAATAACACAACATATTTTCTAATCTGCCTCTGCATTATTGATTTCTGTGGAATGCCGACACTTTAAAAAAAATCTTTCAATTAGTCAAAAACTGAATTTTCTGTAAAAAAAAACCCTCAAAACAAACAGTTCTGATGGAAAATTTTCAGCCAGTAGATCTTTATGGCTGTACAGAACCCCACCGAAATCAATGGGGCTCCACAGGTGCAAGTTTCTGCTCGTATGGATCCGATTGCAGAATCAGGACCATAGTCGGTTATTACATAACTACATTCACATTAAGTTCATTCTTTTGTGTTCATCATTCTGTTAATAATGGAGAATGGAGTCAGGTTAACCGTACAACTTTTAAAAACACATTAGAGTGTATGGTTGTTTCTGAGAGGCAGATTTTGTGTGCTATCTGAATCTAGCTGAGTGAACACATAAAACATTCATTTTGTTTTCTGGTACCTGCTCATTTAGTACAATACACTCAGCCATAATGATGTAGCTTACAATTTTATGGTCATGTACGATTCATGCTGCAAAGGACACCATGTCACACAGAAACCTTTTTATTATCAATCACTAGGAAATAAAACCTTGAAGACTGGCATTAATTAAAAAAAGCTAAGGATTTACAAATGCTCTCCCTTCATTCACTACATGTAAATATTCATGGTAATATCTGTGGATCGCTTTTTGAAGTATTGATCTTGGAAAAATGAGAAATTGTAAAAGAAAGAAACTTAATTATGAAAGATTCTCTTCTGTTCCTTGAACTGGAATATTTTATATACCGTTACTGACAGTTTTTAAGATAATATTGAAATGATTTTGAAAACAAGAGGATGTTCTCCAAATGTAGACTAATTCCTAGTCTTAAAAACGGTTTCCTTGCTTTCCTTTTTGTCTCCTTAACTGTAATCTATCCTTGGGTTCCAGACAATCATGGTCTTTCTGTCTCCCAATTCAGTGAGATATTTAAGCATGTGCCTAACTTTAGGTATATGGTAAGTCCCATTAGTCATAGCACTGAATCAGGGTCTAAATAGTATTTGTTAAAAATTATCAAAGTGTTTGTTATCAAAATATTTGACCAAAAAATTGCTTTTCAGTCAAAATGTTCACAGAAAATGCTACACTTCAAATGAAATTTTCCAGTTTTCCATCAAAAACTCATCAGTAAAAACTTGTCGTTTTTGAACATATTTTAAAATCAAATGTAGTTGCTGAAATGGGAAGAGCAGGATGAAGGATGATGGTGGGAGAGAAAAATGGAGGATGGTGGGTGAATAATTCTGCATAGCGTGCACGGAAAAGGTGGTAGTGGTTGGGGAAGAGAGAGAGAGAGAGAAAAAAAAACCCTTTGGAGCAGGGACTTGTGTTTGTTAAGCAGCTAGAAAAACGTGAACACTATAAATAACGAATCTTTCTCAGACATTTAACATATGTCATGCACACCACCCCCTGAGATTTGATCATACATTCCAGGTTCCATAAATTCAGGAGTGTGTGGTTTTATTATTATTATTTTTATTATTAAGTTTTGTAGAACTTGATGCATTAATTTATTGCCCCAAACAACATAAACAACAACTTTTAGATACGATATATAAAGTATAGGCTCAACCTACCCAAGACCCCTCTGGCCTGCCCACATTTGTGTAAGTTAGTTATATATAATGTAGAAGGGATGTATGAGAGGGTGAATAGCCCTGATATGAACATGGACTCGGCTTTCCTCCATGACAGACCATTGTTTCTGGAATCTGAGCATAGTGGATCTATGGCTGGGTTACACAGCCCCTGCTACTGAATAGACAGATATGGAGTTGGGCCCCTAGTTTCCTTACCTAAAGATAATCATCTACTTATCAATGCACCTCCAGATTTTGGATAAGCTATATGGTACCAAAACCCATCTTGAAGTCCCAAATACCACCACCCTCAAATTCACATGAATGATATTAACCATATATTACGAGATCCCCATCCATCACATCAGTACTCCTAACCTTCTGCCTCTTCTCTAAACTATCCCCACCAAACCTGAATTATTTCACTAGTACACGTCCCTATTTCTATTTTCAAACAAACTAGACATGCAACCACAATTCAAATAACTGCTTGCCAAGTATATTTGCATGCATAATTACGCAGCTCATGGTAACTGCATGCACATTAGGTATGAACAGATTTTGTGCATACAACCTTTTTTTTTCCTTTACTTGTTTGAAAATCCATCATTTAGTCTATTTCTAATTGAAAAAATACCTAAGGTACTTTGGTTGATATTTTATTTTTACAATACCTGAATACTATAATGTTTGATTATTGCTACTATATAGAAGTTTTTCACAAAAGGATAGATAACTTGGTTGCTAAAAAAAACCCCTGAAACTCTGCACAAAGAGATCAGTATTAAGTACCAACAATGGCAGTGGTGGATTTAAAGTTACTCCTTTCCTGTAGGGTGTCTTTACCTTCACAAGCTTTTGCTACAACAACAACTTTTCCTAACTACAGGTTTGAAGAGCAAATGTAAATCTTGCCATTCTTTCTAGTTTAGCACACACAAAAACTGCATTCAGACTGCAAAGAAAGCATCGTTTTCTTTACCATCAAGGAGCAGATGTTTTTCATTTAATATTTCCAGGAGTAAATAAAACTGCTGTGGGTGATAAACATGCAGGCAAAATAGTTTAAAACAATGTTTCCTTAACTGTGTTAGAGATAAGTGAATTACCCAGCTTGCCCATCCTTGATTTCTACATGTTTAAAACACAGTCATCTCTGGCAACTGGCATGGAACATCAATTAACATCAAACTATGCTGACTTCTCTCAGTTCATTTGATTTATTTCTCTTTTAGCGTTGTTGACAAGCTTAATAACAAGTTACAGAAAATAGCTTGTTCTTTGTCTCTCTTACCCTCAGTTTCTCTCTCTCATTTATTTATTTATTTTGGGTTTTACTGTTTTGATCCCACAATCCCACGATTATTTGGCATTAGTCAACATATAACATCATGCAGAATTTTCTGTTCGTTAGCCAGTGCTTATTAACCTGAAACCTACAGTGAGTGAATGCCAATAAATATACAATATATCACTAAATAAAACAACGTCAAAGGCTTTCATGTATGAACTCAGCTTGAGAGAAACATCACCATGCGGCTGGACAGCACATTTGAATTTTCTTCCTATCATAAACATTATTTATTATTGCTATTCACTGATTTTTTTAATTCTTAATTATGGGTAATTGGATGATGAGTTGCACCACACTCAGTTCACTTAGAAGTCTCTATATTTAATTAACTCAAGATGGTTTTGAACATTTAAATGTCAAAACAACATTTAGAAAGCAGAACATTAACATGTCATTCAATGAACAGTACATTACAGAATGTGACTTACAGAACAACTGGTTTGTGTGTGATGACAGCTCATGAGCTCAGCTTGCAAGAAGTCCAAATTTGCCATACATTTTGACAGCATTAATCTCAAAAGCTTTGGGATTAACAGACCACTTGTTGCAGAACTCATATTTGGCTTGACGGTATCATGAGTGCAGGATAGGGTTAGGCAGAGAGTAAAAAATATCAACATTTGAAACTAGTGCCACAATTAGGACCCATGAACTCTTTTCCCATTCCCGTTAATTATAATGGATCCAGTTTTTGGATGATTTATCTCAATGTCCAATGGGAAGGAATTATAATATTCAAGAAATCAGAGATAAAGGAAAGCACTTACTAGGAACAAATTGTTAAAAAGTGGAGGCCCATCTAGACATTTAGAGTCTTAACTTTACTTAGCATGCACAGTTGTGGTGACTGCCCACAGAAATGTAGGTGCATATTTTTCTGTCTGCACATTTATGCCATGACCATCAATCTCCATTTTTATAAATCATCGGGCAGATAAGGTCAGCAGTCCGCCCCATTCTCAGTGAAGGATTATCCCTATACCTGTATGAACCCACCATCCCAAATAACTCCTTTCCCGTCTGACCTATTATTGGGTCCCTTACAGTCTCCTCTTAGGGGTGTGTGTCTGTCTATGATACTTCAAATCTTTTTCTATAAATCAGCCCCCCTCCCACCCCCCCAGACTCCTAATGTTAAGATATTAATCTGGCAAAACAACAAATACTTTTTGGAGAAAAACCAAGACATTTCTATTTACCAAGAAGACCGTTAGAAAAGGGAAAGTGGGCTGTATTTACTTTGCATATTGTTTTTTGCACAAGTCTAAAGGTAGGATGGACAAGGGTTATTTAGGATTGGGCTAGCAAAATATCGTAAAGGAAGCAAGAAGATTGATTATTTCAAAACCTGCAGTTCAGTCATCTCTGTGTTAATTATTAGCCTTCTCTGGTATCTGGGGTTTATGGAAAGACATACAATAATTCTGGATCTTGGAAGCTTGATCTTGGAAGCTTGAACTATTTCATCTGACAAATTGGGAAGTAGATCCCATCACTTTCCCAGTAGAACAGGCTTTGTAAATGCTTTTCCAACCATCATAGGAAAGGACAGGAAGGCTTTGTAGTTTAAGGAGCAAAAACTGCTAGTCCACATCAGCCTGAGTATTCAGTGTAGCTAGAACATGGAAATTATGTGATTTTTTTTTCCAAATTAGATCGGTTGCACAAAGCACCCGAGGCATTTTGTAAGCTGGAACAAAGATAAGAAATCTGATCATACTTTGGTAATGCCAAATATTGAGAACCAAAGAATTTACAGCATATTTGATCTGTACCTCAAAAACATTCACCTAGAAAAGTAAGTTCAATAGCGTGAACAGGAAATATTTCAATTCCATGGAATCCAAATATACTTTTAGAAATAATTCACCAACCCCATTTTGGGACTAAAATGATAAACCCGATTCTTGAGATAAGAATCTGCAAATGGCTACAGATGAAGATTAATAAAATCACTGAAAGCATTAGATATTTACAATAATGTCCACTGTTCTCTCTGAATCTCGTTTCCCTCCCCCCAGAAAAGAATATTTTTTTAAAAAAATACCAGCAGTACAAATTTTCCATCTTAAATCTTGCAATTTGTTCTAAGAAATCAACAGTCATCTTAGCAAATGGTCATCCTGACGTAGCCTGCCATTTCCAGAGAGGATTACACATTAGTAGACCCACTTTTGGGATAAGAGGGGCCCCAAGCAAGAGAAGGGCCCCATGTTGCTGGAGGTAGAGGGATAGTTTCTGATGGAGAGTTATTTTTAATACCTACAGACACATGCTGCTTGAAAGCCTATGAGTTTCAGAGCTTACACTGGATTGTGGGTCCCTAATATAGCACCAGACTAAGGCAGATACCTGCTTTGCTTATCCTTATGGTTTACCCTGTGTTGAACAACAGAAGTGAAAGTAAGCCAGTACAGTACGGTACGGCGTAGCGGCAAGAGCCGGTATGCCATGCCGGACTGGACTGGCTTCTCTGGCAGTGATTTAAAGGGCCTGGGTCTCCTCATAGCAGCCCGCTACCCTGGGCCCTTTAAATCACCGCCGGAGCCCTGCCGCCGCTACCCCGCAGTGGCAGGCGCACCGACTTGGGTGGGGATTTAAAGGGTCCATGCTCCTGCCATTGCGGGGAGCCCTGGGCCCTTTAAATCACCGCGGGAGCCCGGCCGCCCTGGGGTAACGGTGGCAGGGCTCCTGCAGTGATTTAAAGGGCCGGAGCCCCAGGCCCTTTAATTCACCTCTGAGCCCCAGGGCTCCCAGCCATCTCTGCAGCTGGTAACTCTAGGGTGATTTAAAGGCCCTGGAGCTCCCAGCCACAGCCCAGAGCCCCAGGGCCTTTAATTCTTAAAAGGCCCCGCCTCTTCCGTTTGAGGTCACGCTCCCACTCAGGACAGTGGCGTAGCCAGGTTCTAACATCAGGGGGAGCGAACACATAAAAAAAAGGCGCCACTCGCCGCCATATCAAATTCCTTGTTACAAACAAGTCCTACTGATGTGTCATTGAATGAAGGAGAAGCCCGGAGCACTAGCTCTGTGCTTGGGCACACCTGGAGTGTCAGTGATCAGGCTTGCTGGCCTGGTCCCCAGCTCCCATGCTCATCTCACACTGCCTCGCACTCCTCAGGCTGGGGTCACCACCCAGATGGAGGCCGAGGCCGGGGCAGCACAGCATCTCGCTGTGAGGGGGCCATTGCTCGCATGCACCGCGGTGATTTAAAGGGCCCGGGGCCCCCGTATGAGCCCCTCTCATCTCTCCTGAGGGGGCTGCTCTGCAATCTGTGGCCCCTGGAAGCAGGCAGCACAGAGGAGCGGGGGGGGGGGAGGGGAAGGGGGCACAGTCCCCCATATGAGAGAGACAATCGGACAGAGGTAGGCAGGGTCTGTTGGGGGTTCGCATGGGGAGAGGAGGTGGGGGGCTGCACTGGGAGACTCTCCAATGTAGCACCTAGCCACGCTGGCTCTGTGCATCATGAGGCCACTCAGGAAAAGGAGGCAGCAAGAGAGAGAGGCCGAGGAGGAGTGCCCTTCCTCTCCCAGCTGGGTCTGTGAGTCCCTGATCTCACCGAGTCTCAGTGCTGCAGGCACCCAGCCCCCAGGTACTGGGCTGCAGTGCAAGCTAGAGGGGCTGATACAGAGAAGTCAGGAGCAGTCAGAGCACTTCCCATGTCATCATGAAAACTCACTCCTGGAAAGCTGGGGAAGGTAATATATATATCAAGGTGGGTGAGGTAAAATATTTTTTATTGGACCAGCTTCTGTTGGTGAGAGAGAGACAAGCTTTTGAGCTTTCACAGAACTCTTCTTCAGGAAGAAGAAAGAACTTCGTGAAAGCTTCAAAGCTTGTCTCTCTCTCACCAACAAAAGTTGCTCCAATAAAAGATATTACCTCACCCACCTTGTGGCTCTAATTTCCTGGGAACAACAGGGCTACCCCAACACAGCATACAAAAATGCAAGATTCACATGAACAGCACAGAGTGACCATCACACCAGGACACGATTTTCACAATTCCTCTTAGCATAATGTCATCATCACACCAAGGAAGCAGCACCAGCACAATGAGATAAATATAGCCACATGTGCATGCCAAAAATTCACAGTACGAGCACACTGGGATCCACACAGCAGGATAGTAGTGTCCGTTTGGCTCTCAGTCTCTGAGTCCATCCCCACTAAACTGAGTCCAAAGGTTCAGCTAAACACAAGGGCACCTGCAAATAGCTGCACTAACAGCACGATCTACACTGGCACAATAGGAGGAGTTGCAGGGCACTAATTCCCAATCCTAGTGCAAGGCACCAGGTCCTTAGAACCAGAATTTGTACTCACAGGAGAGTGGGATGAAATTAGAGAAGATACAGAAGGCAACTCCCAAGAAACAAGGCACTTGACCAAATGGCTGGGTGAATGTTAAACAACCATCACCAGCCATTGTGTGCACCAAGTGAATTACAATTAGTAATTTAATGACCATCATCACCAGAGAATTACTCAACCCTGGGACTCAGCAATACCCTCCCCCAACATGATCACAAGACATGCCCTTCCCTTAGGAGACAATTCAGGTTTCCCCTGATAGGAGAGGAAAAATCAGGCTACCTCTCCCTGCCCCACAACATGGTGCCTGGACTTGTGTTTGCCAGAACACATGGACTAAACATATAATGTTTTCACCCCTCAGCTCACAGACAGTACAGCAGATAAATTAAATTAATGGAAATATCCTATCTCCTAGAACAGGAAGGGACCTTGAAAGGTCATCAAGTCCAGCCCCCTGCCTTCACTAGCAGGACCAAGTACTGATTTTGCCCCAGATCCCTAAGTGGCCCTCTCAAGGATTAAACTCACAACCCCAGGTTTAGCAGGCCAATGCTTAAACAACTGAGCTATTCCTCCCCCCCTGCCCCATCTTCCCTTTGGAGACAATTCCATCCTCACCCCCAAGGCAGAGATTGTACTGCTATGAAGATTTCCCCTGATAGTTTTCCTCTCCTACCCCCCACCCCCCATCCCTTCCCCACTGCCTCTTCCCTTCCACCCCTCACCCCCTAAGATGCAGTCACCGAGATGCCAGGGAGGGGGAACCAAGTGCACTACATGGCCACTGTCTCTGAGAGGCAGGTGTCTCTGCCTGGGCAGGGAGGGCAAGCAGGGACACCACACCCCACAGGAGATGCGCCTCCTCCCCACCCTCCATGCCTGTCCTGGTCCAGCTGCCTGGCAGGGGCTGGAACTCTCAGTCTCTCTGTGCTGCGGGGGGTGCAGGGGATGTTTTTGGAGATGCCTCTGGCTGAGCCCCCTGCCCCCCACCATGCAGACGGCCATCCCACCAGCAGCCAGGTGCTGGCTCTCACAGACACCTGGGGGGTTTCCAGTCCCCCCCACCACCACCACAAGAAAGACCCCCTTTGAAATACACTTACCAGCTGCTGCTACTGGCTGCCTTTAGTTGGGTGAGAGGGCGTGGCTTTTGAAAAACGTGCTGAGGGGAAGTAGCTGCTTCCCCTGCACCCCTCCAGCTACGCTACTGACTCAGGACTCCGGCGTACCGGTAAGTCCTTTAAGTTACTTTCACCCCGGTGAACAAAGAGCAGTTTTGAAGTTGTCCTGCTTAACGAGAAGCCTCTTTGTAAAAAGCAGTCTCCATATTCAAGGTATGAAGGGCTTTATGGGATCAGTCCAGGTCCCATAAAAGTCAATTCCAAAACATCCATTGATTCCAATGGATGCAGAACCAGATCCTGTGATGGTGATGAAACAATGGAAAGCTAGAATGTTCTATCAGTCTCTCCATGTTATCCAAGCCAATATTCACACTCAAATGACAAAATATTTCCTTGATTATGCAGGGCTTGGAAGCATGGTTTTCCTGCCAAACTCACACCCTGCTCATCCGTGTGTTTACTGTACTCTAGTCATCTTTCAGTTGGTAATTTATATTGTTTCAGCATCCCACAAAATCCATAGTCATCTGAACCTAATATGATGTCATATGGAGCAGCAAAACCAAAATCATATATTTGCTCCAAAGTCAAGCTATTCAATGAATATCTTTTTTTTTTCAGTTCACTTTGCACTCTTTCTGCCACCTCTGTGAAACTTACCCCCCTTTTCAGTCTGACAAGACATCGGTGTTTCTAGTAGCATATTTTTGTGTTTGTTTTCAGCATTGGCAGGCTTTTCGTTCCTTCAATATTAGAAGAACTGTTTCCTACAGCACATATTCTAAACATCTGAGAGAAAGACTGATGCCTGGTTTCCTAACTTCCAAAGTCAGAACTCAAGAGTCAGCACAAATGCACTGAAAAAATGTACTGACAGCTATGGCGCATTTCAAGCGGGTCAGAACAACAACTTTAAGGCCTATAAAATGAGCACAATTTCCTTCTGTTGTACACTAGGCATTATTTCTAACCAGTATACTTTTGATGTGGCCAAGCAGTACTTTGGTACTGAACTTCAACAACATGACAGAAATGTTTCAGCCTTTCTAGTCTCGCGCTACAAATGTGAATGGAACTGTATATCTAGAGGATAGTTACTTCCACATATACTGGCAGTAAGTCAGTCAGGTGCAGTTTGAACAGCATGGTGCCCAGCTCAAGTGGCACAAGCCAACACCTATTAGCTATTTCCTTTGTTTCTCCTGTTACTTGTTAAACTCTATGCACCGTGGTACAGTGAATAAATGCTGTTAAAGAACAATAATTTATTATCCCAATAAAGGTAAATGCAATATTTTAAACTTTTTTTAAAAAACAAACTGGCCTGCCAAAATCTCAGTGGTATCCCAGCATCTAAAAGAAAATTCAGAATCCCTGGATAGTTTCAAAAAGCTTAAAGAAATCTCACACACCCTGTGGTGGTTATGAGTCTATGCTGAAACAGACTGAAATGTGAGGGCTTTTTCAAGCAATCTTGGTCAATGGGACATCAGCACCACATGCGCTAAACTGAGTTATGAGATCATCAGGTTAATTTCCCCCTCGCTCCCCCACACTTCCTATTAGCTTTCTTAATGCAACCCATGGAACAAAATCTCCAACTGTGACAGAATGAAACCCTCATTCAGTGCTTTTACTGCACACTATGACTTGGCATCCTTTTTACATGCTTTCCTGACATGAGTAACTCAGCCACATTTTGACTTTCTTTTCAGTAACCAGAAGTCAGTTACATTTGCAGAATAACTCTGGGATACATAGTAGAAGATCAATTTACAGTGTGCGCATACATGCCAATATGAGTTTTTCTCATCATGGAACACGTACCCATATGCACACATGCCAAATCACTATATATATATTTTTTATTTGTTTGCCATGAGTGAACTCAAAGCTTTTCAGTGCTGGTACTGAGGCCTTGAGATGAACCTGAGCATGTGCACAAACTCAAGGAAGTCTCATGGAACATAGTCAAGTTGTAGGCAGCCTGGTCACCAAGGCTTTGTGCACTTCAGAGCTCCATGCTACAGCTGGGCATGACACAATAGCTGAACCTTCAGGGAGAGTGAAATGAATTAAAAATAAATACAAACAAGTTAAGAGATTGGTATGCGTCTCAGGAAGCCTCAAATGGCCAATGAATTTCATCCTGTACAGTCCATATTTGCAGTCATAATTGCATGGTTATGGACTTTTATTAGTGGATTGCTTCTTCCAACCTGCCAATTTTTAAAGTAATCATGGGCCTGTTTCTGTTCCCACTCCAACCGACTGTTATGGGAGCTGACTGAATACGTACAGAGTGGAAGGCTACACAAATGAGGCAGTCTTGCTTGTTCCCATTGGAGTCCTTGCCAATATATTTTCAGATTCTAACAGGGATTCCAGGCATTTTTACTGATTTGTTTGCTTGGTTATTTGGAAATTGTGTATACTGGAGACACAAGGTGGGTGGAGTAATATCTTTTACTGCACCAACTTTTCTGTGTGAGAGACACAAGCACATTCTGTTTAGAGGCTGAGTGGGATCGTCTCAAGAATTCCATGTCAGATGAACTCTGCTCTTGTGGGAATCAGAGGGAGTTTTACCAGAGATAGGACAATGCTGAGCTCTTTTGAAGATCCTACCCTTAATTCTGGGCTTCATATTTGTACAATGCAGACCACATATTCCCCTTTGCCACTATCATAATACAAATATGCAAATACATAATAATTAGTGATACATGTTTCTGAGTGACCAGAAATGTATCTGTGGTATCATTCTATTGGGTATTACCAGTCTGAAACTGTTATGCAAGTGATTACCACTTCGGACACACTTCTTCACGTTAGTCCAACGTTCATGGTTGGCAAAAGACACTTCTTCACTTGTGCCTGGCATTCCTGCTGGCATTTGAATGGTAAGAAATCATCACTACTGCTGTTTAAAGAAGCCACTGTGAAGAATTTTTAGCAGCAAAAATAAATATTGCCTATAAAAATAGTCCTCAAATCTTGCTGAATACTGTCAATAGACTGATTCACTTCTGAATTGCTAGGTAAGCCAACGTATGACGTAAACTTCCCCAAAAGCTAAAAAAGTCTAATTAAAATATTGACAACAATGCCAGTTTGCACCTAACACTAGGGTATCCTACATTTAAAAAAATGATGTGTTGTTCTCATCAGAACATCAGACTACAGGAATGACAAAGACGGAGTTAATGAAAAACTAAAATTAAAGTTACAAGTTAATAGGACCACATTTCCAAAAATGGATTCCAGTTTTGTGCCTGCATCCACAGTAAGTTACAGGAGCCATTATTCAGGCATGCTCAATGGTGGTACAAGTAGATGTGCAACCGTCTGATTTGCTAAGACAGGATTTGTATTTATATATCAGTCGTGTAGACATCCAGGGCTTCATTTTGAAAAGTTCAACTGTGTACAGTGTTTGTGAGCCTTGATCATTTGAGAAGCCATCATGATTGTGCATGCTCTCACTAACCAGAATCCAGCTGGAGGCCCCTTTTGAAAATTTGACCCTAAATATTAACCAGTGCCTACAGAGTGGGGCAGATTAAAATTGACCTTCATTGTCCATAGATCACTCAACAGTCAAGAAACAAGTTTAAGAAACAGAAGCGAAGGCTGAAGCTCTCTGCCTATTTATTGGCATGAAAACCCTTAAGATGCTAAGAAGGGATTGAAGAGTAGGGGGGACATGAATATCTAAGGAAGGAAATCAAAAGCAGTCAGTGTGTCTGGCATTGGATTGCAGCATGTGTATCTTTATACTTTAAAACCATAGTCAAGAAAAGAAGGGGGGAAATTCCTGATTGAATCAAATATTGCCACATGTCATTGATTTTAAGTTTGCTCTCTTGTGATCCAACATAAGCCTGCATTGACCATTTTTGATCTGAACATTTAATGTGGCAGAATGGAAAACTTGCCAGGAAAATTATCTGCAGGTTAAACATGAACTCAGTTTAATAATCAGAAAATGGCAAGTATAATAGCAAAGGTGATTTGTTTATAGTGTCCCCCAACTCCATCATTTATGGCCCATTTCTTTAGTCTTCAAAACACACAACAACGTTGTAACATCTAGTGTGTGTAAGGAAATGGATTTAACGTTTCTTATACTTAATATAGCTATAGCCAACTTGGCTCAGTATTGTAGTGGTGGTGATGGGATTTTTTGGGGGTGGGGGAGGTGGAACTGGGAAAAATATTGTATAGTAGCAAAAGAAAACCATAGGATTTATGTAACAGTCATTTTCAACATTTTTTCATTTGCGGACCTCTAGACAAATTCAAATGGGGATGCAGACCCCTTTGGAAATCTTCCATATAGTCTGCGGACCACCCCCCAGGGGCCTGCGGACACAGGTTGAAAACCATTGATGTAACACATTGGCTCCCTCTAATCCATATAGAGCATTAAAGCAAACTGCTTAAGTAACTCCTTCAGCTCAAGTGTCAATGGCCTAGGTTTTTGTGCTGAAGATCCCATTTTCTATCCCAGCTCATGGTATGCAGTTATAACAACACGATGACCTGCAAGGGCATTTTAAACTCTCGTGGAAAGCAAACACTCAGGACAAGCTTGCCCTGACACAGGGAGTGTGTAAGATGCTGGCTAAGTGTATTGAGTCTTACATTCAGAATGCAACACTTGTTTTAAACCCTTTGGGTTAGATTCCAATCTCAATTACCCATGAAAATCCAAAGTAACTCCATCAACATTCCTGTACAGTGTAATGGTCACAACGTTTGCACAGGATCGACAGGCCAGATTCTGATCACAGTTACATGGGTGTAAATCTGGAGTAAAGGTACATGTCTATATGCGTGCATGGTTGCAAAAGTTGTAAAGGATTCTTGACACACCACTTAACCTCCATTTGTAGCACTGCCTAGGGTCACAAGGGTTGCTCTGATACCAATGGGATGAAAATGTCATTAAAGGTCTATACAGACAGATTAGAAGCATGTGACGGTGAGGGAAGAAAAGGCAAATTTAAATAAACTGAACTGTCCTTTGCTGGGGTGGCGGTGGAGTCACATTTCAGTTCTCTAATATTTCTCATCACCTTTAAATAATTAGTTATTACAGAATTCTTAATTCCAGCGGTACACTACTCAGTTTGCTAGGATTTGCTTTCTTTTCCTTTTGTGAAAAGTCAGTTTGCCCCCCAGTTGTTGCATTTCCAACATTTTCACACACTTGGATATTACAAGAGAAAAGTCCATCAACTAATCCACTGTCGATAAACTCTGAAGCTATGATAACTTATGTTCATCTTTTCAAATCAAGTCATAGAAACAGTCCAATATGTTATTGATCCTTCCCAGTAAAGCATCCTTCCGTGCACTGGGAGGAAAGGGGGAAGGCTAAATGGAAACAAGTGGACCAAATTTTACCCCAAGAGTCCCATTCAAATGAAAGCCAATATCAGAGTGTGAATTCACTAAAAGTGTTACCAGTAAAGGGACACCTTACTGCTGGGTGCAGTCTACACATGCATATATTAGGTAGCTCAAGAGGAACTGGTGTGTTGTTCCCCTTCTCCCACCTTGTGTGTCTGTCTTGTCTGTTTAAACCGCAAGCTCTTCAAGGCACTTCTATCTGTGTTTGCACAGCGCTTAGCACAATGAAGACCCCATTATTGGTTGCTCTTTAGACCATTATTAGCATGATTAATTAAGAACTGCACCTTCCCCAAATTTTTCGCCTCAGCACCTTGGGAAAGGTTGTGCCTTAAAAACATAATTCAGCCATTATATATAAAGGTGGAATTTTCAAAAGCATTTCAGTGTTGGGTTAACTCAATAGGAGTTTTACCGTCGACTTAATGGAAGTAGAGCTAGCCCACTGCCTAGTCTCAATCTCAAGGACTAGCCTACTCCTATAAAAGTTAATGGAAAAACTCCATTGACTTTAATGGTGGCAGGATCAAGCCCTCTCCCTTCAAAAGCACCCAACTATAACACATTAAAGCATTAAGGTTGTAATTTAAGTTTGCGCATTAACAGTTACCTCAGCTATACCTCTCTGCTGCCATGTATATTTCATGTATGTAGTTAGCGATCTGAAGAGTTACTTCCTTTACTTTCAAAGATTTACATTTTTAAAGTGTATGGATATAGCCACCTTAACTCTAATAATTTCAAAAATTTTTGTTAGTGACACACACACACATATACACAAAGTGTGTTAATTGACAGAGTACCTTAGTTACCTCCATAATGGTCCTTCTACACAGGTAAGCTTCAAGAGTGCATTTCTTAATCTAATGAAATATTTATCGTATCTGAGATCTAAAGTGTACATATTCAATTTTTTATGCATACCTTTACATGATTCATGAGATTCACCCATGATGTGAGTTCTTTTCATTACAATTTGTTTTTATGTATCATTGTTACCCTTTTTACAACCAGACTTACATTGAACTGACAAATATCATTCAGGTACCTCTGAGCAAAGCAGTGCTTACCTTCTGATACAGATTACAGAGAGTTGGCACCTGTGGTAGCTCTCTCTGTAAACAAAAAAAGAAATAAAATAAAAATCCAGGATCATGCTAAATTTATGATGAAGCACAATGTGTGTTACATTAGATAAAGGGTTTCCCCCCAAACATGATACCACATTTTTTGAGATGGTCTGACACAGGTGAAGCATCAGATTTTCAAAAGCAACTGACTGTCTGAGGAAAGGTACTTTATATCCCTTGATCTGAAAATGGGTATTACCCTGAGTTGCAATTACATTTCATCATCAGATTTGTGTTTTTTATATACTCTGAAGCTCAGTGGGATTTTTGGTAGTCCTGCTATTCCAGCCAACCATGTTTGCTTTAGTGGTTTGAGGGAGTTTAGTCGAGTGGTCAGAACAATGGACTGGGCATTCGGATGTCTGGATTCTACTCCCAAACTCTGCCACTGTAACGCTGAGACCTCGGGTAAATTACATTGTTTTGGGCCTGATTTTGCAGAAGAGGTCAGGGAAAGCGGAAACTAGGAAGGTATCTCTGCAACCTACAGGGTATTGTTAGCAGCTCCAGCAGTGCTAGCCAGACCAGAGGTGACCTGGCCATGGAGGAGCCAGCGACGTGGTTCTATTCCCTTCTCTGCTGACGAGTGGTACAAGAGGAGGTTGTATCACACCCTTTTATAGACAGCATTACTTCAAAGTACACACCCTTAGCACACAATGAAGCATTCTTCCTACCCTTGTCAGCAACCTCCAACAACAGTCACCCTAAACTCCACTAGCACTGGTCTGGCTTAAAACATAACCCTGTGTCTCCAGGGATATCCTCTCAATTCCTCTAGAAAGTGGACACTGGAGTGCCTCAAAGGGATCTTGCAAACCTTAGCTGCCAAGCACTTGTACAGCATCCTTCGGCAAGGACTGCCAAAATGCAAAGCATTATTAATAGTACCAGTTATTGTTACAAACTAAACAATCTGAATAATTTTGATAGCCCTCCTTAGCACTTCTAATTTTTTTGTCACATGCATGTATTTTAAACCTATGCACTAGAAGTTTGATCCTATAAGGCACTGAACACTCATGGGGTGCTCTTGACTTACCTCAATTGGAGGCAAGAGCTCAGTGCATTATCTAATTAGCCCTAAGAAATACAAGGAGTAAGGAAGAACTTACAGGGGCACACTACAAACTCATTCTGAAAGCAGTACAACGTCTGGTATTATAATAGGGTGTCTCAATGTTGTACTAAAAACATTTTGGCTTTCTAAACTCTTTGAGGTACCAAAACATATCATTTAATGTGAATTGCACAGAATTGTTTTGGTAAGAAAAATCATTATCTTTAAGCAGTATCCTCTAATATTTGCTCTTTACATGAACAAATCCCTCCATTAAAATTGGAACCACTCTCCTGTTCTGGATTTTGGAGAGAGAGAAAGAAACCCAAACACAGTCACATTCTCCTGCTTAATTAAATTCAAAGTTTGTTCAAATGCAAGCTATAAGCAGAAGACAGAGTGAGTGTGTTTTCTCTGTGAAATTGGGAATGAGAAGGCAGCACAGCTGGAATCTTAACCAAATGCTAAATTAGTAACAATGTTTCTGTGGACTTAAATATTAAAGTTAATTAACAATTTATATGGACCCAAATATAAATATAAATTACACCTACAGGTATAGAACAGTCTATATCTAAAATAATATAAATTAACACTTTACCCATACATACGCCTTTGACATACATTTGTTTTACAACACTGAAATAAAATATAAAATACATCAAATATAAATGATCTGCCAAATGGCAAGTTCAGGATTTCTTCTTTCCACTGAAATGACTAATGTCACAAACATTTGAAAATGCTTCTGTTATAAGTGCGTTGAACTGAGTGCATGATACAGTATTATCTGCATGCTCATTAAGAGCACTGTTTGGTCAACAGAAAGACCTATCAGGGCAGAACCCATTTATCCTTCTGTACTTTTGTTTCCCCATCTGTGAAATGTGGGTGATTCTACTTACCTACCTTTTTAAAGCACTTTGAGACAAAAGCATGCTTACATAATAGTTTTTAATGATTCTGCAAAATCTTTGTGTAGTCTAGTTTTTAATGATTCATGCAACAGAGTTTCCACAGCAGAACGTTTTGAGATTCAGTCCTCAGAGAGTGGTGGGGGTGGGGAGAGGGAAGAAAGGGACAATATTATTATTATTTATTATTATTATTATTAAGTCATACACAGTATACAGACCGTGCATCTTCAAGGCCCTTTACAGAGTAAAGAATAAGACACATTCCTTGCCACAATGACATTAGAGTCCAAGATTCTGTTTCTGCTCCCATTGAAATCAAAAAACATTTTGCCATTGACTTCAATGGAAGAAGATCCAGACTAATACAGATGAGACAAATAAAAACCTTAGGGCAGTGAGGCTCTAAGGGAAGAAGTCACCTAGGAGGAATAGGACAGGAGTATTATTGCCTGTATTCTTGTGACTCCTGCTCAGGGTTACTGGGTGTCTACTTTCTAACCCCATAGGTCAAGCAGAAAATCCACATCCTGGTATCACAGCAAAGAGATATTTTTGTCTATGTGAAATATCAGTAAATGAAGATGGAACTCATTGACTGAATTTGCCTTCAGAACAGGGCTATGCCTGAGATCTGCTCATTTTTTTCTTGTTTGGCTTCTTCACTGTTTTGGGCAATTTAAATCGGTCAGCTGCTGTATTAAGTGCTTCATTGTGAAGTTTCTCTTCTTTATTTGCCAGCTAAATCTAAATATGAAACACAAGCGGTCTAGGATTTTCTTCCTAGTACTCTCTTTTGCACTTTGGATCAATTGGGTTGGACATAGTCATCTGACTTCTCCTGGGAGGTGGCGGCAAGTACTCTTACTAGCATGCAGGTTCGCAGCCCGTCACATCAAGGAGTTGTTTATGTATTCAGGATTTGTTGCAATGGGATGGTGAAAAATGAAAGGAGTTTCTTTTTAATGGGTGGAACCACTGTAAAGCTTTAGTAGTAAACATTTAAAAACAAAGAAGTGAGTGTAAAAATGAATTTCCTCTAGGTTTCCTTGAAGAGCCTTTGATAATATGCCATGCTAAGCATTTTCTCCACTTTGAAAGGCTGCTCTAAAACACTAGATATTTTCCAGACCTGGAACATCACTAAATCTTTGGAACCATATTCCAATGGCACTTTTACTTGTTTTGTTAAATTAGCCACAGTTTCCAAAATGTGTGTGTGCGTGTTTCTGTTTGTTTGTTTTTTAAGAAAAGAAAGTTTTTCTATGAGGCTTCACATCTCCATTTGTCCAGGCTTCTCTGAACTGGAACAAAATTATCTTTTGGCACTCTTAAGCAATACCTACAAAGTTGCTAGCTTTTAATTAGAAAAAAGAAGTGACATATTTCTCTTCCCTCTTTTACAGTATAGAAAAAGAAGTGGCATGGATTTAGTTCCCTGTTTGTGGCTGAAGAACTTCAGTCTCCGGCTCTGTTAATCCTATGCCTGCCTTGGGCTTTAATTTCATTTAGGAAAACAAAAACCAACCAAACGAGATGCTGCCACTCTGCTCCTAGTTCAAAGCAAAAAAAGCACTTAAACAATTCGTAAATTATAACAAGGCAGATCACAAAGAATAAAAGCAAATACATGTTACATAAATCATGTAATCTCTTTCCCATTGCCGTTCATTAAAATCTTCAAAATAAATCAAAATAACATTGCCAAAAAACCAGGCTGAGATAACTGGAATTTTACAATCCTACAGTGGCTCATCATGCCAACATCCCACGATGTCTTAAAAAGCACACCAACAAATTCAGCTCTGAGAAATGTTAGAAGGAATTCCTTCACTTTGCAAAACTGATGAGTAAATAGCTGCTCTATTTATAGGGTGTCTGGCTTTCCTGAGTCTTTCTTTCTAGATTCCCCATGTCATAGAGTAAGCCTGTCACACAAGCAAAGCTGGTCAAAAATACTACCCCCAATTAACAGTCATTTTGCCAGTAAACATTTTGTAAGGTGTCTTTTGTGGAGTTATGTTATCAATTGTTGATGAGAATTCAGATGACTGCCAGGTATCTGTGAAAATGTTCACTAATCCAGGCTGAAAATAATTCATTATTAATGTTTATTTAATGCTCAATATAACTATTTTAGTCTCCTATTTAAAATGTTCTCATTTAAACAGGGAGCAGAAACAACATCATGTGATTTAGGTGACCAACCACATACTCTGAACAGCAAATAGTTAAAGTGAACCATCCATGGAATGATATTTGCTGACATTCGCTAATAACCCACAGGCTGAAATTTGTACTCTAATTATTCAGCAAATACTTACACAATCATGAATATAATTGTAGGAATGAGGAGTGGTTCATGAATGATTCATGAACATGGGGAAAAAAGCTCAATTCATCATATAAATTGTGTGCAAAACATAATTTGACCAGCATTAAATGTAACAGACATTACACTCAAATTAGGAATCAGAACACTACTTTGTAAAGCACATTGAGATTCTCGAAAGAAAGGTTCTGTATAAGTACAAACATCTACCTTAAAAGGTAGCTATTTTACAAGAATTAAGTCAGATTTCTTAACTTCCAGACCTGGGAAACACTGAGCAATTCTCATGCCACAGAGGGATGCAAGAAAAAGAACTTGGACAGCGTTTTCTTTATTTTATGGATTTTAACGGGAGGGTTTTTGTAAGTAAAGTGAGCAGAATTGAACCTCTGGGCAACGAGGACCAAATTCTTAAAAGCAGCCTCTTAAATTATGCTTGCAAAATAGCACTGTTGCTCACGTGTAGAAGAAAACATGCAGCTTTCAGATCTGTACAACATACTGAAGTGGGTGGGGTCATCCATTAAATTTTACAATTCCCAAGTCAAAGACTGCTTTTTTTTAATAACTGGCTTTGAGCTTCCACCATGAAGTATGCAGAATTGAATTCATATACTTTCAAGAACAGCATCATACATCACTACAATGGGAGGATTTCAATTCATATTGACTTTTAGGCATGGGTGAATGAGTTATTATTATACACATTCTCCAAACCCTAGTGCCCCACACAGAATCTGAACAGTTTTTGAGATTTGGGGAAATTAATTTAGAGACTCCTGGTAATGATCTTTCCAGTGAGAATGGCTAATGATGGAAGAACGTAGGCAGGGAAAGATCAAGGGATTACCGTTAGCCATTCCGAAGAGAATGGAGGGACAGTCTTCACAATACCAGGAATGCCTTTCAAATCTTAAAATCTCCACTTAGTAGAGCCCAGCTGGTGAATTAATAGCTCCCAAAACACTAGAACAGAAGACTATCACACCAAAATGATGATTCCCATGCAGATAGTGGGAGAAGGCTGGAAGAGAAGACCCCACATGCTGGAGCAGATATAAACCGGTTCCCTGGTTCCTGTTGGAAGACCATTCCATTGATAGAAGCAATAGGAGCCTTTTGGGAGCTGGTACTTGGGTATGGCAGTTCTCCCTCCAGGCTGCATGTCATATCTTAATCCTACTGGCAAACTTTACAGACTTAACTAAGCATCTAATCCTTTGGGTGCTAATCAAAACTGACCCACCCCCACAACCCTAAAACTTGAGGTGTCTCCATTTTTATAAAGCACAAAGGCTCTCACGAGGTTAAAGTAGACCCTGGATGTCTCAAATCCACATGAGGTCTATCTTCAGGAACACAGAATTTCTGAGCTAGGATGGGAAATTCCTTCTGCAATAGCCCCCGATTCCGACATTTGTCCTAGATAGTTTTGCCAAGGAATAATCAAGAAAAAACAGTGGTTTGTAGGTGGCTAAAGTGGTTATATCGAAGGCATAAAGTACTAAACAAAACTACTTGTTAGGAAAGAAACATTCCTTCCAACATAAATTGATACTCTTTTCTGGTTTCTGCATAATTTGGATTGATTACTATAATCGCCAGAAAAATGCTGAACTGTAAATCTCTTTTCTTAAAAACAAAGATTGTCTTACATGCTTGAGGTCAAACTGCTGGTGGTTCTTGCACTGGTGCAAGATGGGAGAGAGGAGAGGAGATTTGAAAAGGGCCCATAGGGTCTTTTCCACTGTCTGCCCTCACCAACTTGGGGCCCAGAGAGAATGTTGTTCTTTGTGCCTCTTCAGTGCAGGAATGGAGCTGACTAATGATGCCAGCCATTTTCTGTATCCAAAGGAGATCTGCTCAGCTAAGCTGGGGATGCAGCCAGGGCTAGATTCTGGCAGCAGGTCTGCAAGGAACATGTGCAACCCCTTTGTATGGGAGGTGTAGTAAGTGCAGGAGATTACACAGCCCATAGCCACCCAGAGGCATTCTGCCTCCATCTGCGCTCATAATCAGAATGCCTCAAGCCACCTCCGCTCGACTGCTACATTGCTCACCATCCCCAAGCGTGGCTAATGTACTTTAAGGCACAATTTAGCCTACGTGGTTGCTTTCTACGGAAAACTGATTCTCTGCACATTTCCTTGAAAAGACCACTACATGACGGAGCATGGATAATTTGGAGAGGGTCTATGCTTCTCCCTATACGTACATGCAATGCCTATTGATATTAATGACTGCTATTCCTTCCCACCCATTACCACACCCAACCCCGAGTGAAGTATGTTATCTTCAAAGCTTAAATAAGGATATTTTTAAAACACTGACTGCCTTAAACACTGCACACTAGCAAACCAACTCTTGGTTGAGATGAAATAAGATTGTAAAAAAAAAAAAAAAAAAAAAAAGGTCAACTTCTGTTCTCAGCACTGGTGTAACAAACTCAGTGTTTTTACACTGAAAGCAAGTGGACTCTATCTCCTCTTTCTTATGCACCAAAGGCTTCTATCAGTTCTTCATACAGGTACTTGCTGAAAAGACAATGGGAAATGCACCCTTTAAGGTTTCCCTTGTTATGCCAAGACTCATTTTTAAGTTGTTGCTACAAGTTACAAGGATTCCTGAGCGGGAGAGTGGTGTTTCAAGTTGAGAAGACCTGAAAGCTCCCAAAACCTTGTGAAACTGAGCTTTGTGAAATGCTGGATTTTCCGTTTTCAGACAGGGTTTGAATTGGGCTGGACTGCCTGGTATAGAGCTGAGCACAAGTACTGGGGAAATTTTCTGAACTCCTTAGGAAATATATCAGCTCTCATGTATCTCCCAGGTATGACAACTGTAATACAACAAGATACTAGTCCTCATGGAGGTAGGTGAACCAGTTTCAGCTCAAGGCATCAGTACCAGGAGCCCACCCTGAGTGGAGGTAGGAAGGACCTTGACCTGTGGCCAGAGCCAGTTTCCTGCCATAGCTTCAATGGGCATTGTACAAATCCCTTGAAAAGCAGAGAAAGAAGTGAGGAAGCTGGAGTTTGATAATTTCCCAAAACTGGAACCTCCAAGTGAAATTATAGGCTTCCAGCTCCTGCAAAAGGAACTTGCACCATTCAGTTCAGGAATCCATTGAGAATCAAACAATGAAAGGCTCGCACAGCTCTAGCAAATAATTACTCACAGGCTCCCTAGCTGTTACTTTGCTGAGTTTTGTCTATGTAGCTGCCTCTGTTATTTAAAAAAAGACAATGACACCACTGGGACTTCATTTAAGTAGCAACAATCAAGGAAGGGAGTGGCAGTAAAACGGTGCTGCAAAAATATTAAAAATAAACACCTAAGAAAATTCCCAAATTTCATTCTGCTTACCCAGAGTTACCCACTACCCTTTATATAATTGAAAAAAATAGTTAAAAGACCATAGTCTACTTTGGATTTTGTCTCTTACATCGAGGGGAGGGATAGCTCAGTGGTTTGAGCATTGGCCTGCTAAACCCAGAGTTGTGAGTTCAATCCTTGAGGGAGCCATTTAGGGATATGGGGCAAAAATCTGACTGGGGATTAGTCCTGCTTTGAGCAGGGGGTTGGACTAGATGACCTCCTGAGGTCCCCTCTAATTCTGATATTCTATTTCACATACAATTGTTTTTATGTTTCGTGTCTTCAGAACTCCGCAATGTCTATCCTAATACCTCACATTTACTTGTGAAATATCCCCTCTTTCTGTACTTACATAGCAATAAGGTCATTGCAAGCAAGTCAACCAACTCCTGTAAATTCTCAAACTTCTCAGCAAACCAATAATTAAATGTGATGCACAGCATCTGGCATTCTACTTTTACATCATATTATAACTTTGCTCAGAATGCTTTACACATTTGGCAATGCATTAAGGTCAGCTCTGGTGAGGAATTTGTTCTAATTTGCTTGTTATATGTTATATGAATTAATTATAAATAAGATGCTTCTTTTTTAAATTAAAGTTGCACTTCACAACATTTTTCCATCAATAGGTCTAATGTTATGAGGTTTGAGCTCAAAAGCATTCAATGGCAAAAACTAAGGTCTGCCACAACAAATTTAGATTCTGCAGCTAACCTTTTCTCGACAGTTCACAGTAGACAAGGAAGAGATGAACTGTAATGTAACTTTCATTGCATGATGGGACACAAATGCTATTTAGTGAAGGACAGAAAATTGTATTTGATGAAACTGCCCTGATGTAGTAGTCTGATGGAGACTTTGCGGAGACAAATGATAACAGAACTCAGGAGCTGTGGCATATATAGCTATGTAACTAGAAAACTATTTTTTATGTATTGCAGCTTTACGTATAAAATGCCCCCCCCCCCCATCTTAACTTGCTTGTGAGTTGGTTCAAGATGGCTACTGCTACTGAAGGAGTTACACATACTGTGCTCTCTCCTGGAGATTTAATTTTGTTCTTTTATTATTGTTAATTCTTTTAATCTAAAATGGAAGTCATCCAAACTGAAAACATATTTTTCTCTTTATCTACGGAAAAACCACCAACATATATATTTAAATCTCATAACAAAAGAAAAAAAACAGAGGAGAGTCCTCAGAACAGGCATCACTTACCCTCCTTAGAATCAAAATATGATCTTTACCTGCCACCAAAAATTGGTTGTAATTGTAAATGTCCCTTTACATACCCAATTTCACTTTCCCTCTTTTAGAGCCTCCAGTGACAAATAATGCCAAACATTTTGTTAGAACAAATCTATGACCAGTAATAGTGCACTTCCTCTATAATAAATAAATAAAAGGGCCAAACTGATTCATGGGTAGCTCCACTGAAAATGAACTTGTTACATAAATGTTATTTAGACTTAAAATGAATGTGTGTGTCAAAAAGAGGAAAGAGTTTGAAGAGCAGATTTCTCTTCAACACATACATTAGTAAATCTTCAGAGGCTATCTGGCTAATTGAATTCTTTCATAATTCCCCTACACTGAGTTTCTGGAATGACCTGCCATTCAGACAGAATGGAAATTCTAACCGCAGTACGGCAAATTAAATGCAAAGACTTAGAACAGTGACTTCCAGTGGAGCTCTCAAGATGAATCAGTTTTAGATAGAACTATGTTGCTAACTCTTATTTAAGTTTTAAATATTTAACACTCTGATCTTCTTCAGTGTGTAGCTCAAGAAGCACATTATATCTCAGGTGGGTGGGGACCAGGAAGGGGAAGGAGGAGCCTGAAATTAGGAAGTAGGCCACTAAAATGGAACTATGATGAATTTGGAGCTCCTCTGCGGTAATTTAGGAATACTGTATGTTGTCCTGGTTATTGAGGTGTTTACTGTGTGAAGATATTGGTTTAGTTTAATAGGGGGCTATTTGGAAAAACAAGCAGGAGGGAACAAGAATGGTTCAAGATAAGCCATTTCGCTACAAACTCCTGTGGGTTATGAAGGAGCCATGCCAGGACAGGAAAAGGCACACGTACCCTAGAGACCAAATGAACTATATTAGGTTTCAAATGGAACATTTTTTTAAGTGAGATGAGGTGTATATGGAGGTGAGTGGGACTGAGAGGCAGGTATCCACTGGGGTGACTAAAGTAGCGAGGGCTGCCTAGGTTACCATCAGGGGATGGTGAGCCTTTAGACAAGATTGACCTGCATGTAGACTGTTTTAAAATCCTTTTTTTCTTTTATGATTTGTTCCTACTACAAAAAAAACCAACAATATTTTTGTCATCAGAAGGCATCTGCACAGACTGGTCACAGACTCCTGAAGAGAAGAACCTGAGGGTCCCATACTCAGCTGGACTGACTTGGAAAGCACAGTTAGATATACTGCATACTGCAGCATAGGGCCTGGGGTTTACGAGGGGGTGAATTGCAGAATTCCACCTTAGGATAAGTAAAGGCATGAGCCCTGACATCTGACGGGGTGCACTCAGAGAGACCAGAGAGGCAATAGAGGTGCAGCAAGCCCTGTAACTGCAACAGGGGTGATGCCAGTCTTCTTAGGGCTGATATTAGGGAAATGTGAACTTCTGTTAATAAGTGTCCATGGAGGCACTTGGTCCAGCATTCAACTTATTTAGGTGTCATGATAATGCTCAAATACTTTCTCATTCAGAAAAAAGTCACATCATGCCTCATTCAAAGTCCAAAGACTACCATTGACTTCAACTGGCTTTGGCTCAGGCTGTTAAGTACGGCCTTAAAATACAGTACCGTGTAAAATTTGTTATCGGCTATAAATCTTTGTTTAACAATGTTCACCAGCACTGAACTACCTAATACTTCTGAGCTACTTCAAGCATGCCACTCTACAGCATAGAAGATTGCAATTGTTTTGTTGTGAAAATTGCAAAGGATTCCAGTGATTTTTGCATTAGCTTCCATCCTGAAGGATGCCAGAGTACTTCTCAACCATTCTATTTTACACAATTGTAAAGGAATAATGCCAGCCCCCAAGAAGCTACAGCTACCTCTGGAATATAAATTCCAGATGGCTAACAGGACAGCAATGATACAAAGCCTGATCTAAAGGCCACTGAAGTCAATGAGAGTTCAACCGATTTTAGATTAGGCCTCAGTTTAGGACAGGAAGAGATAAGGAACAATTTGCCCTGGTAGAACTGCAGGCAGAGCTTAGGCAAGGCAAAGGTAATTACTCAGAAAAGGATTAGGCCAGTGAATGCTAAGGCTAATGACTATATTCTTCCAAGGGGCACTGTAGGATTTTTAAAGTCACCATGGCCCAGACTTCTATTATTTTGTAATTTTTTCTTCATTTTCTTTTTAAATTAAGTTATGGAGTACATAAGTTGTATGAAATGTGCCCTTCCATATATCTAAAAAAGCATCATATGATGAATGGCATGCAGAAGCCAGTTGCAAAGTGCTTCTTAGCATCAGATCGGGCATTACTCAAGCCAGTCTCAAACAGGTACCACACTAGCATCTCTTCCAACACTGTTCCCCAATCTCCCATCCAAGTAACAACCAGGCTCTGCTAACTTAGCATGCAAGATCATAGCCCAGATTAACATGACTTGAAGCCCAAAGAATTGCCCTCAAAAGTAAAAAGTTTTGGTAGGAAGCACAAAAGTACAATAAATGTGCAAAATATCTACAGAAATGGATACAATGAGGAAAGTGGTGGAGCCAGGTTTTGCAATGGGGTGGGAGGGAAATGGGGTCATTGGGGGTGGGCTGGAGAGTGGTGCCTACTGTCCTGCAGGGCTGGGCTCGGCTCTCCACTCCAGGCATTGCAACGTGGTGCATGGGATTGCAGCACTGTTCAGGTTTGAAGATGCAGCAGGGGCAAATTTGAGTGAATGGTGTTGCAACGTGATGCACAGGCACCACTCAAGCCTGTGCACCATGTCATAATGTCTGGAATGGGGAGCTAGGTCCAGTCCTGAGAGACAGGAGCTGCACCTGCTGGGCAACTGCAGGGTGGGTTTATTCTGAAGCCCCATGTGAAAATTTGTGGAGTGTCACATGAACCCCTAAACGCTGCCTTCGTTCCCTAGTGGCTCCACAACTGAATGAGGGGTGTATGTAAGAAAGATTTATTGGCATAGCAATATCAGTAATGGGGGTGATTTTTACAGCCATTGTTATGCTGATAAAAGCCGTAGTGTAATCACAGGTTAAGTGATATAAAGCTTTTTATACCACTGTAGCATATTTTGCTTTGCCAAAACAGAATAAGGTATTACTGCATGTACATGAAAGGAGGGTTGTCACTTTAACAATGTCAGCATAGTTAAAGACACAAAACTTAAGTGTAGACAAGGCCTACCTCACCCCTAACTGTCAAAGAAATAGAAGTGACATCATAATGATGGTACAAATTCTATTTATTTTTTCAAACTAATTTCAGTTGATAAGAGATGATCAACTGTTATGTATATTTCCACACAGCCTGGGAATTTCCTGATCAGTTTGCACGTCTTCTAGATACAAATCTACCATAGTTTCTGAAGGTAAATGGTCAGGTTCTCTGTCCCTCTCCATTCTCTTTGCTCTGCTCAGGGTATGTAATTCCCTACCTGATGATTAGAGCTACAGGAAAAAATGCTTAATATTTTTTCCCTGGAAATTTTAAAAAGTGCATTTTCTTCAAAATTACCTCCCAGATTCTTCAATTTTTGCAAACACACATGCCTGCCCAAATATTTTCAGGTTTCAAAAAACATTTTTGGGAAAAAATAATTCTAATTTTTTTGATGAAAACTGGAAAATAGCAACACAAAAATATCCCCCCCCATGAAACAGAGAAAAGTTATATTGGAGACACCCCAAATGGGAATAGACCTGGAGTAGGTGGTGCTCCTCGATCTCCAATCGCAAAGCCTCCCCCAGTACATGGGACTTAGAAGCATCAAAGCATGTTGAATTCTCTCTCTCTCTCTCGTGGGGACCATAGCCAGCTGGAGTAAATTAAACCAGCCCAAGGCTGAGACAAAGAATTAGGGAACCAGAAGTGTCTCCTTGAGAGTCTCCATGTCCACTCTGCTGTGTAAATAGAAACCCAACATGACAGAAAATCTAGCCCAAAATCTAATTGGCCATTTGGCCAGGCCTTGGAATACTTTACTAGTCTGTAACTTGAGGGTGAGGGTGGGGGTGGAAGGTTCATTTTCATCATATGAACCCTGCAAGCATCTGGGCCTGGTCTATTACTGGATTGTTCCTTCTGGGAGGGGCCACGGTTTCCTTTTTCATCTTCTCCCTATGCCTGAAGGGCACTTGTCTCCAACAGCTGCAGGTGGAACAGACTGTGGACTCCACAGTACTAGCACTCACGACTCTCCATACTTGGTCCAGAAGAAGAATGCATTCAGCAACTTCCTCCAGTAGCCCACAAAGAGAATGCAGAAGGGAGTAATCTGATCCCAGGCTTTCCGCATAAGAGATCACTTTGTAGACAGACACTTGGCCTCTGGAACAACCATTTTAGGGATTTTCATTTCTTTCTATGTTCATGAAGTGGTGGACGATGTCGGATTTCCAAAAATGATTGTAACTATTTGTAAACTAGTTTATTTTTTCCATTTGTTGCACATTTCCCTCTCAGTGCCATTTATAGATTGAGGGCACTAAAGAGTAGAAAGAACACTGCTAACCCTCTTCTCTTTGCACATACATAGCATTGAAACCACCGTGGGGTTCTACTCCACCTCTGCCTCCAACTCACTGTTTGACCACAGGCAAGCCAATTTGGGTGCCTCGGTTTCCCCATTTTGTAAAATCTGACCTTGTGAAACCCATGTTTGCACAACACTTTGAGCTCCAGAGAAGAAAAGCACTATATAGATAGTGATTATTAGTGCACAATACACCACTACACATCATTGATCTTTATAAGGAATGTTCTCCACCAGTCTGCAACACGGGAGCCCCAAGGTTACTGCTGGGCTCACGTCTCCTACAAAGTTGCACTAGCAGCCCTCTCATGCATTCTTAAATACATTTGGTGTCCAGCTCCAGTGGGGATTTTCAAACTACATTAGATTATTTCCTTCCTACTACTTTACACTAATCCCTTTACCATCAAATGCTAATCAACAGGAAAAATATAGTTCCTGTTCTTGAGCATGTTAATGTAAAATAAGAACTGATTTTATAAAAACTAGTCTTTTAATTATGTACTTGAAAAAGTGCTTAGATAGATGAAAATTAAATAGATCTAATGAAGTGGAATGGAGTGCTAAGTTTTAATTAAACAAATTAGAAAATTGGCAGAAAAGATATTAAGTGATCCTTTGAAATGGAAATGGTACACTTAGTTCTACACTTCATGTTAGGAAGAGTGGGTAAAATACCCCCAACTGTGCCCTGGTAAATTATGCTGGTCAGACAAAGCGCTCACACACAAAAATGCATAAATGTTTGCTCACGGGGGGAAAAAAAACTGCACTTTACTTGTGTTTGCACCTGCTTTGTGTTTCCTTTCCACAAACATGCAGGAAAGGAGCTTGTTGGAAAGACTAATTTTTAGAAACATTGAATTTTCAGTAAATACTAAAGAATAGTTCCTGTAAGCAAATTTCAAAGCTATGAACCTTAGAATCACTACAACCATTAGAAACCTAGTTCTAAGAGTTATGCTCACCCAGTCACAGAACAGAAACATTCACATGAATATCATATGTCCAAACTAGCCAATATAGCTTCAGTTTTGATGACTCACAACAAACTGTCCTGAACTATCTGTGGGCCAAGAATATTTACAGAAATTATCTGGTACATAATTCTGAATGACAAATAAATTCACAAACCCAAGCAGCTGTTCAGAGAAGAGTCACGGACACAAAAAGAGACTATATTTGTCAAATAAATTATTCACTATTTATTATTTAGTCAGTTCTGCTTGGACACCTGCTACCTCGGCAGCTAGCATCCCTAAATGTTATCAAGTAAGATGACTTTGCCTTGTACTCTAAAATGGTAGGAGACGTGTGCTGCAGTGTTATCAACCACTCTTGCAATTTTATCACAAGTCTCATTATTAGAGATGTCCTTAAAACGCCAGCTCCCCCAAGCTGTATGCAAGAATCTCAGCTTTTATTTCTTTTTAATAAGTAACTTTCCAGCCCTCATGGTGGCAGAAACAAAGGCTTTAAAACACAAACCTTAAAGGCTCAACACCAAAAGGCAAATAAAAAAACCTCAAGATATCTCAATTTTTAAATTGATCTCATGATTTTTGAACTCTTGGGGTTGGCAATATTAGGTCTACAATAGGACAAGATACTTTGCCAGTGGCTCTAAAGGAACATCGCACCCAAAAGAATATATAGGGCCAGGTAAAAACTGCCTACCTGTTTTGTGCTTGGTTTCCTAGCTGATTCTTATTTGTATCTGTAAGTTGGAGAAGTCTATCAAGTAGGTTGGCAGCACTATTATCCCCCATTCTTTAAGTCAGACAATTGTCCTTCTCGTAAGACTTTTAAATTGCATCCTTCACAACAGGAGAAACTGAACCAAAGCAGCTTCTCAGGAACCAACCCCTAGCTTGGTAATACACCACAAGTGAATGGTGCTCAGTTTCTTTTTAAAGTCTTCCCCAGAGCCCTATTTATAGCACTTCCTGCATACCCTCTGAGAGCAGGATTGCCCCCAGCCCTGCCTCGTTACACCACTTTGTACACCTGTGGGAGATGGTATAGGGTGTGAACTCCCCTGCTTGCTAGAAAGCAAGCAGCATTTCTGGATAGAGCCACAACCTTCAGATAGAAAGGTTGGTCCAATAGATTTTTCTCCCAATATTTTTTTCTTTTGCCCACAGTATTTATATTCAAGTCAGGTGTAAAGTATAGCTCTAGCCCTGAGTATATTTTAATGAAAAAAGTCCCTTTATCCAAATGCATTTTTGTACCCTGGGTTCACAGTAAGGGAAGAGAGAAGTACCTTCGGCACAGATAGCTCAGCAGGAATTCTGATAACATAACCCCCCCCTTGAAAACATTCAACATTGTCTCTGTGCTATTGTTCTGGTGAGGCTCCTCTCAGGTGAAATTCACCACTGTTTATATTCCCACTTGAACCCTCAAATCAGGACTTAAGTGAGGTTTGTGGTGGGTATCTGCACATTAGATAATTTCACCATTGATGCCCAGTATCCCAGTGACACAATATGCTCCTGCCACTCAGACTGGATTGATGAAATACCAGCAACAGCAACACTGAGAGCTGGTAACCCCAGCAGTGACTGCAGTCAGCTTCCTTGGTTGAGATAGATCTTTCTCACTAGAGTTAACATTTTAGCACTTAGATTTAGCCTTCTAGCAAGGGCCAGCCAAGGAAGACTTCAGTGAGGCAAACAAACTGACAAAGTTATGAAAAACTGAAAAGGCAAAATATGTAATTTAAAGCATATAATGGTGATGCAGTGAAATAAAATCCCTGCCCTTTTGGTATAGAGACTATAGGCACAGTTATGGGCTGCTAAGCCAGCCTGCTAACATATGCTTAAAGTTAGGCATGTGCTTAAGTGCTTTGCTGAACGAGGATGGACTACAGAATCAGGGCCTTAATGAGATATTGCCTGTGACTTTGCTCTGTTACCCTCAATGCTGTTAGAAGTTAGTGAAATTACATTAGGTAACAATGTGCTTAAACACAGCAGAACCTCACAGCAATGACAAACAATGATATCTTTTCTCCTCTTACTTTGCTTTTGACCTTGCAATCAGTGGAGTGTGATCCAACTGAATTCATGCTCATTGCGCCCAAACCCAATTTTCATTTAAAAAACCCCAGCAAGAAATAGAAGTTTCTGCCACCTTATTCATTTTAACATTTGTGACTGGTTGTCTCTACCAGCTGATAAGGGTGCAGATTTATTAATAAACGTATCAGATTGTACCAAACATGCCTAAGCACAACTCTCACAACTCCCCACAAATATACAATGGGCGAATTTTAAAAGGTTACTCCAGTCCTGGAGATATTACTTGTTCGTTGTATTCCCTATTTTGTGCATACGGAATATCACCAAAACCTACAATCTCTCTAAAACTAGCCTGGGCTACTCTTTAAGGACCTAATTCAGCAAAACATTTGAGCATAGACTTTGTGCTTTAGCCAGTAAGCTGGGAGTTAAGTACATGCTCAAAGCGAAATCTGTGCTCATGTGCTTTGCACAATCATGACCGTAGTGCTTTAGAATCAGCACTCAGCACTCATTTTTAAGTGTTACCGGGGCAAAGTAACAATAGCATAAATAAGGGATGTGTGTTACAGTGCTTGTACGGCAATTACTTTGCTGGAATACGTAACCACAATTTTAAAATCACAGATATACAACTTCTTCCCCCAAACTGAAAAATATATATTAAAAAAGTGTTAAAGGTGGTTGGTTTTTTTCATTTCTTTCTCTCATTCTTCCCCTCCTCCAAGCAATCAGCACATTGGTTTGGGAGAGAGAGGGAGAGAGAGAGAGCTTGCCATAAAACCCAATGCCCTGAAAACCCTTCAAAAAGATTTAAAATAAACGTTTAACTCTCTTCATAACGATTTGAGCTAGGAAGTCACAGAAAGGTCATATCACAGAGGGAGTGGCTCCTGAGGCAAAGGGAGCCTTTATTACTTTAACTGACCTCCTCCAGGGCTATTTCACATACATAATCTAAACTATCCAAACCATGTGCAGTGGAAGTAAGTAAAATGACCACCCTATGTGTGCCCAGATTTTGACTAGCCATTTCATTTTGCTTTAGTTCAAGATCTAGCACAGCTATTCCTTTAATCCCATATTCGTAAGATATTCAGGTATGTCAGTAAGTTTTTGCCAGCACAACTGAATGGCTGAGTAATTAGTAATGATTCTAAGGATCAGAGATTGCAAAGTAAAGCAGTCATTTTTTTCAAAGGTTCCTGCTTAACTATTGGATAAGCAGAATTAAGTAAGTTCTACATATTCTTCTTGTATTTGAAACAGTATTGTTTGCCTGCGTTTTTAAAGTCTACCCATCAAAGATGAAATTTGACTTGAGTGCTGCCACCTTTTGGATATATTGGGCAGAAACAAGAAAGTATTTCAATCTAAGCATGAAAAATGAATTCCCTTTTTAGAATGGCTGAACATTTTGCACCACAGGCTTTCTGTTCTTAGTCCATCTTGCCTAGCGATGGCATTTTATTATGTCACCTCAACCTTGCTATTGTTTGCCACAGGAATCAGAGCAGATAGAACGCTAGGCTGCCGCTGTGTTTAGTAACATCTTCCTTATATGCATCCATTTACACTTAGGTGCACAGGACTAAGGATGCTTGCTTTGTGATGAAGCCTTTCCCTAATAATGACATGGGATGTCCAGAATCGTGACTGAATGAACAATTGCACTGTCACAGGTGAACTGAATCAGACTTTCATCCTCATCAGTAGTCCGCAAAGTTTATGATATAATAATATCTAATATTAAAAGAATACTTCCCATGTATGTAGCACATTTCAGCTGAGACCCATAAGCCTTTTCTGAAGAGAGTTCAGTATTGTTGCTTCCGTTTTACTAACACAAAAGCTGAAGCATGGAGAAATTAGGACCCATATTTCAAAAGCTTAGGCAAATGTAAATAGCCACTTGGACTCCCATCTAAGGGCTCAAATGAGAGACTGGCTCCTTGGGATTTTTAAAGCTGCTTTACAGCCATAGCCCAGCTGTCTGAGAGCTCATGGGCTTACACACTTGGAGGGGGTGGATGCTCTAGGAGAGAAGCACACAGGGACACTCAAGGTCTGCCCCACATGCTCAAAAGCAATGGTCTCACAGCGGTGACTCATCCAAGAGGTGCAGGGTAAAATGCTCAAGCAGCAGCCTCTCATGGGCTGTTCTGCACTCTGTATCCTTAAAGCAGTCATTCAGTACACTGTGTAAGGACCGTTCCTTATACTCTTGAGAGAGAGAGAGGGAGGAAGGTGGGAGCAGGCAGAATTTATCAAGGATTCATAGGATTAGTAAAAGGGAGGAGAGTCAGGATTAGGGTACATGGTAGGAGAGTGAGCAGAAAAGGTTTGGAGACACACACAGAAAGTTTTCAGAAGAGGGTCACCAGGAAGTAGGGAGCCAGGAGGACAACACCTAACCAGACTGGATTTGCATAACAGGTGATATTTCAAGGAAAGGAGGTGCGGGGCTAAGACTCAGCAGAGACATTACCCTTATGAATATGAACCCTGGAGGACTTCACTCAATCTCACTAAGATGCAGGTTATGCAGAGGTGCACTCTGAGCTCAGCCCAGAAGCTATCTAGCCACTCTGTATTGAGCTAAATAGGCAGGCTGTATGTATATTAAAAATACATATTAGGTTCTTTCTAATTGGTTTAGGTTTTGAGTCTTTGGGGTTCATGTTTCCAAGCAATTCTCTACAGACATATCAGCTAGACACTTACCTTTTAAGTAAATGAAAACATATTCTAACAGAATCACATGACTCTAGGAACTGGAGCTTTAAGGAAAACACCAAATATCACAAGATGTGGCACTGCTGCTGTATAAAACTTTTACAGCTTTAAAAGCCTCTGTTGATTGCTCCTCAGGAAAATCAAATACAAAATGGCACCCAAGAGCTCAGGCAGTAGCATTTGATAGACTCTAACGAATAGATCCCCATTGGCGCCTCATGCCCATCACACTTTTGAAGTCACCAACCATGACTTGAGCTTTTATAATTCTACAAGCAACACAGCCTTATAATATGTTTTTATATAATGAGACGAAATAGCCTACTACAGTACCAGGCTTGAAATGAAATATATCCTGTCTGTTCAGGATGGACTGTTTTGATAGACATTAAAAAGGAAGGTGCATTTTAAGAATCCAGCTTAAAAAAATCCACTAGCTAAACCTATTTTATCCCCGGTTATATCTTATTTTTAAGAAGGGAAGACAGGTTGAATTAAATTGAAAGCCATCTATTAAACAGTTAGAATTTTCACAGAAGTTTATTGAGTGAAAGTCCATAAGAAACTGCTCACTTTTTTTTTATCCACAGAAACCTATTTATAGGAGTTGAATTCTAATAAACACAGATTGCAGTGCAAAGAAAAAAAGGTCAGCAGTGTATGCTCAAAGCTTTATTGATGTCTTGTCAATCAATCTTTTATTTTGTTGTTTAAAAAAAAATTTAAGGAAAAGAAATGCATGTAAGCACTTTTTCTCCTAATAGCAGATTTATTGAGCATTTCAACAAATCAGCTCATGGATACAATAAGCAATGACAGCCAATTATCAACTTTGTGTTTTCAGGTCAGGTTATAAATTGACCCGGTGTTCGCTTCTCCTCTTTCTGGGGAATAGCTAACGCCTTTTCAAATATAATAATTTCCAATAAACCTTTTTTCTCCACCTCTGCAACATGCTTGAGGGGCTAGCTTGCTGGGGAAACAAAGTAACACATTTTGACAAATATATACAGCCCAATATATTGTTTTCCTGTAATTTAGTTAAAACAATAAAGCTGACCACCTTAAATCTGAGGGCGTGGACTGTAAATGTTGGGAAGTTTAGACATTGGCCTTTAAGCCATAGCAATTCTTCCCTAGATAATTTCACAGCGTATGTGAGTGCTATACAACCTAGCAATAGACATAGGCCCTGATCCTGCAATTTATAACATGCAGGCAGACTACTGGGCCTAAACAGAACCCTATTGACTCTAACTGACATTGACACTGACGTCATTAGGGGTTCCTGCAGGCGCAGCAGTCTGCCTGCACATAATAAATTGCAGAATCAGGGCTTTAATCAACCAGCAATTCTTAAAAGACCATGCCAGCTACCATATTCATTTATTACCATAATCAGAAACACAAAATACAGTTTTATTGCAGACATTGTATTTAACACAGAAATTCCCAGAGTAGATCCGTCCCAAGATCCATCTAGTCCAGTAACCTGTCTCTGGTAGTGACCAGCACTAGATGCTTCAGAGGAAAGTTAAAAAACGTTGCAAGAGGTAAATATGGGGGCTAATCTGTCCCCCCCCCCACATTAGGTCTCACCCTGAAGTCTGAGGTTTACCATCCCTTTCACAAAAGTTTTATCATCAATTATGATCACAATGGAGGTTCTTGGTAGCCCTATATATGTCTAATCCCTTTTAGAAGCTTACCAAGTCCTTGGCTTCAATGACTTCCTTGAGGAGTCAGCACCTCAGTTTAGTTACACATGTGAAACTGTTTTTCCTTTTACAAGATTTGAATTGCCCACCTTTCAATTTCATTGACTGCCCCCCTTGCTTCTGTGTTATGAGACAGGGAGAAGGTGGTCTACCTTCTCTATACTATTAATTATTTTATATACTTTTATCAGGTCCCCTCTCATTCATCTTCTTTCTAAAGTAAATTATATTTCTTTTTAATCTCTCTTCATATGAATTTTTCCAGACCCTTGCTCATTCTTTGTGACCTTCTCCAAACCTCTTTCACGTCTGCAATATCCTTTTTTAGATGAAGTGACCAGTACTGGACACAGTATTCCAGATGAAGCCGTGCCATTGACTTATATGACATGATTATATGTTCTTTCTGTTATTCACCATCCCATTACTTATGCAACCAAACATGTGATATATGGCATTTTGTTACTATATACATTTTGATTTTGTATGTACTAGCATTTGCCTCTTTTTAACTGTCTTATTCCTCCAAGCTATACCAGTTCTAAATGACTTCTATAGTGGTTGCTATTAAAAAGTCAACATTTGCCATGGGTTAGCACACACAGAGGTAACTGAGAATACCATACTTTTCACCTATGCTTAGTGCAAGAGTTCATGTAGGGAAGTAGTTGGGTAATGCTGACTTCAATAGAATGGAAAGTGTAATATTCTTTGGGGCCAAAAATTTGACTTTTCTTGTTTTGCAAATCATGTACAAATAGTGCCTAATTTCTCTAAATGTATTTGTTTTTCATAAGTGTTAACTGAGTAATTAGCATGAAAAAGTATTCATCGGATGAGTTGTTTGTAAGTGTTTCAGTTCCACCTTTACCATTAATGGTGTATAATCAGTTACTGGGTAAACTTTCAGCTCTCTGATTAGATGGCTGAACTCTTCCCTTTTTTAAAAACCAGAAGTAGGACACAACAATGACTAATGTGAATAATGCACTTCTGGTCCAAATTTTATTAAACATTCACAAACATTTGATGAACACTAGTAGTGATGTGAACATTCACAAACAACCAGCAATATGACCTTGCAATCAATCAAATTTGAGTCTTTGTTAATCTATTTTCCTTATTTGGCCTGCTCTTCCACCTCTCTTCCTGCAACAAAACACTAAGACTAGGAAGGTGTCCCACAGGGGTGGTTCTTGAAGGTTGTTGTTTTGCTGATCAAAAGATGTTCAAACTTTTTTTTCCCCCAAGAAAAAGTTTCATTTTTTTAATTAAAGTGTTATTGCAAATATCCAAAATTTGAAATATTGTCAGTCCGTGTACTCCAGAATATCTGAGCGGGGATCTCTATTATGGTCAGGTGAGAGTAACCCACACAACAAATTGCCTGAGGTCGCCTAAGTACCTCAGCCCTCCTGGTTTCCTTTGTCTGTGTTTTGAATATTTTTGGTAAAACTGTAGAATTATAATGCTGATATATTTCCCCTGCAATTAAGATATTTTTCAGGCTTCAGAACAATCATTGTGTTGGGATAACTCAGTCAGGCAGATATCAGTATTGCACAGCAGGCTACAACATGACGTCATTTGGAGTTGTGGGCCTTTACTAGAGAAATTTCCAACTTCAGACATCAGCTTAATCATCCACTGTCGATAGACTGGCGTTAATCGTATTTAATGAAATCAACTTAAAAGCAGGAAGTTATTTTTTTCCTGCTCAGTCTCTGCTACAGGGCTAGGCATTTTCTGTTTATTTCACAAAGTATAAAACAAAAATCTCATAAGATTCTTAGAAAGTATAAAGATTTAAGCCTGGACTTTTGAGAGGTAGAGTAAAGATGATCAAGAATGGAAAGAATACATCTGCTGTACAAACAGTATTGCTTGTCAAATTTGAGTCACTTTTAGAGTGAAATCCTTCACTTTTAGAGTGAAATCCTGACCCCAGAGTAGTCAATGGCAAAAGTACCATATCCTAAGGCAGATTGATAATGGGAAAACCTCAGGATTCTGACCAGTTCACATAAGCATCCAAAATTCAGCTGCATGTGAGAAGTTGATATGGACCATTTTGCTCTAGAAGTGTTAAAATAATAAGATTTTTCTTTTTCAGCATTACCGATACTTTACTCTTTTCTTGTCTTTACAGGCTCAGAATACATACTGCTGTGGTCAAAACCAGGAAGTGCAGAAAGTCTTTAAAGAAAAGTGCATCAAACTATTATCCCTATATACTTTATGTAGAATTATAGGCATATATGTTGCTGTATGACAGAGTTGTGGCAACACATCATCACAGTATCAAAACCTCTCACAATATTTAATGTATTTATCCCCAGAACGCCCCTGTGGGATAGGGAAATGCTATTATCCCCATTTTATAGATGAGGAACAGAGAGCTAAGTGACTTCCCCAAGGTCATACAGGAAGTCTTTAGTGGAGCAGGAAACTGAATCCAGGTCACCCAAGTGCCAGGTTATCACTGGGGCAAGAGGGAGTGCACAGAGCCCATGCAACTAGGGGTGAACAGAGTGTACACATAACCTCTGGAGGGTGGGAGACTGGGGGAACCTGTTACAGGAAAAGAGGGGCGCACAGAGCTCCTGTAATGGGGGAGGTTAGGGGGCAGCTGCAGGGAATCTCTGAAAGAGAGGAGGATGGGGAGAAATGGAGGGATGCAAGGAAGCCCTCCATTGTGCAATGACCTAGGCCTTCAGATGTAACAAAGTGCGCAATGCCCTAGATTTCAACAACACAAAGTGAGGGGACATCAATTTTAGGGACTAAAATGAGTGACATCCTTCAAACTGAGGTGCACTGGACAGGTATGTCTGAAGGCCTCTTAATCTAAGGGTAGAAGCTGGTAAAATGAAGGCCAATCCCACCAACCCCCAATACAATACAGAGAAAGAGGGGTAGGGGTCATTCTAACTGAAATGCAACACAGACCAGTTGGTTTTAAGGAAATTCTTTGAAGGATGCAGCTAAGCAAACTTTGTGTAGAGTAATTGAGATGTCATTTCATGCACATGGGGTGATGCAGAGGTGAAGGCAGGAATAAGGAAGAGACAGAGAGTGGATCAGTGTGACACTTGAGTAAAAGATAGGAAATAGAATGTGTGTGTGAATAGTGAAGATATCTTATGGGTAATACAATATCAAAAAGTATACCCTAATAATGCTGCTGTATCTATTTCCTTTAGATCCTCACCTCTCAGACACTCCTGTGTTATACAGTGTCACGGTTCAAACTGCTGCTATATCTGTCAGTGATGGGATAAGCAGCAAAAAGTCACATTGTGAGTTATGCCTAAATGAACATCTTCCTGTTATTACGTTACCTTGGTCTGCCATGTGCATTTGCTCCTTGCTGACAACAATACTTGCTATAGAGTGCATGGAGAACTCCAAGGTTGGCAAAAGGTTGGCCTTTGTTCTTATGTTATGTTGAAACCAATGAGTTGTTTAGATGAGATCCAAACAGCTGGTCAAAGACTTATGGAGGAATTGTACCAACCCTACAGCAGGCAAAGATGTGTCCAGCTTGCTTGTGTCATTTTGTTCATTGCTTTATATTTCCCTTGACATAGTTTGAAACATCCGGTATATTTACCTTCTTTTGTAAAAGAACTTTTGAGATCTGTGGATGAAAAGCACTATAAAAGAGATAAGTATTATTACTATTCTTAGGAGTCTGACTCCTAAAATTCTAACCAGATGGTGTGTTTCAAGCATCGGACATAGGGAGCACCTCACATGGCTGTATCATGAAAACCCAGACCAATGAAATGGAAACTCCTGTGTCTCCTTCCACCTTGACATTCCTGAAATATTTTATTTCAATTTGTAAAAATGAACCAAATGCTTTGTTTGGTGTCAGTTTAACATTAAACTGCATTTTTCCATTGTGGTACGTTGTCTTGTGAGAGTTGACGTTCAGGAACCTGATGACCCATTTTCCCCTATGGCCAGGCTCTCTGGCTAAACTACATCTCCTAGGATGCACCCAGAATCATGCAACTCCCATGATGAATAATGCAGAGCTTGGTCAGAGGGAAATCTACATCGCATTATGGGAGATGTAGTCCTCCAGGGAGCTCCCATAAACAAGTGCACTGATAAGGAAATACGGTTTGAAGTAACATTGAAAATTTTCAGCAAAAACTGAGATTTTGTAGAAATTTTATTTTCCATCAGAAAATCAGGAATTTTCCTTCAGAATGATCAGCTCTACTCATGGTATAGTCAAGGATAAAACTGCAAGCCTGGCCCTCCTAGTTTCTGACACCAAGTGACAGATTAAGAGTGCTCTGAAAGGAAGGAACACTGGGTATTCCTGTGGTGGAAAAATGCATGTACCTGTTCTAATGAGGATTTGGCCCCAGCAAGAGGCTGCTTAAGACCCTTATCTCTCCTCCCCCGAGGCTCAGAGAAGAGAAGATAAGTCTGAGTCTAGAAAAAGGTTCAGGTTGGTTCTTATTGTATTTGAGACATCTCCTTCATCCTTCTTACTCAGTGCTTGGAAAAAAGCTGTACAAACTATAACCAGAGGCCTTCATACTATCATTAGAGCTGTGGAGAAAAGAAATCTCACCATTGGTAAAGCTAATATAAGAACCTTGTTTTGCTACTTTCATAATAATCACAGAAACCTGACATGCTGGCCTCCCATTTTCTCTAAATTAAAAAGGCAGCTTTTCACGCACAAAATCCGTGACATCATAGTGAATAACAGAGCTGATCAGAAACAGGAATTTCCATTCTGTGGAAAATTCTGACACTTGGGGGAAAAAATCATTGCAAATCAGAATGAAAAGCTGAAAGTTCAAAATTTACCTGTGAAACAAATATTCTGAAAAAATTTCCTTTCAGGACCATCAAAATATTTCATTTATATAAGGTAAAAAGGTATCATATAAGGTAAAATGTTTTAACTTTACCATTTCAATAGATTTTATATTATATTAAAATAAATACATTATATTTGCATATTAAATATATATTCAAATCAATATTTTAATATGAAAGTTGACGCTAAATGAATTGAAATGATAAAGTCAAAATGAAGTGTTTTTACCTTAGCAGAATGAAGAATATTGTCAGCACACTGACAATATTGAGCCAAAATGAGAAAGGCAAAATGATTTATTTTAACTTTTGCCCATTGAAAATTTTGTCAACATTGACCTGATCCCGCAAAAGGTTTCAATTTCAATGAAACTACATTTTTTTATGGAAAACTGTTCCCTCCAAATGTTTGTAATCAGTTCCAGTACATACCAAATGACGTTTTGTGGGGCTGCGGTGGGATGAATTCCCACCCCAGTCAGGAAAGCGTAAATGAGCACAATCAGCTCCAAAGTGGAACACCTGTGAGGCGTACTGCACCTGGCTCCTTAAAAAGGAAGGCTGGAAGCTCAGAGGTAGGTGGCTTTCAGAGGAAAGCAAAGCTAGGACACAGAGCTCTCTGAACACACAGTACAGGAGCTACTGGCTAGGAAGGCTGCTCCTCCTCCTCCTCCGCCACCTAGACAAGAAGAGGAACTTTCCTTACTTTGTTTTATTTAGAGCCTCAGTCTGGGCTCAATAGCCTGATAAGGGATGAGAGAACACAGCCCTTGCTCGGGGGCTGTTGATGATTTGCTGTGCAAGGAGAGCAGGGAGAACCCAGACTAGGGCTATAAGACTGCTCGGCCTTTCCTTATTCACTTGGACTATTGTTAACCCCAGAAAGGGTATTGGGGGAACTGTCTCCCTGATACTGGTAGTTGGAGAAACACAGCCCTCTTCGGACTGTAGCCATCCTTGCTGCAAGAGAAAGCTGCTGGGAACAAAAGAAGCACTCAGATCCAACCCAAAGGGGGCGCTCTAGAGGTAAAGCTTATGGCAGAAAAACCTGCAGTCCTTACTCAGACAGAATGCCCACTGTCTGCAGCCTTGGATGATAAAAGCTATTTGTTGCTACATACCCCCAGTAAGGAAGATAATGCTAAAGGCCTGAACAAATAAAAAGTGATCAATGACTTGTCTTTTTACTAATTTTCTTACACAGAATGTTGTCCAGAGAGTGACTGGTGTATAAAAGGAACAGCACATCCTGCTACCATAAAAGGGAACTTCAATCATCTTGTTATAGCTCCTAGGTCAAGAAGAGACAAGGCCATGTAAATGTAAGTGATTCTTAATGAGTTCTTTTCCTATAGCTTTATTAAGGCACAAATACCCATAAAATGACTATCTATTGATTGTGAACAGTAATTACACGGCATGCAGTCTGAGTTATTTCTAGGCTCTGAAGTATAAGGTTGTGGAGATATAACATGTTTAGTAGTTATTGGGTTCACTTCAAGAATCACTGTCAAGTAATACATAGCAAATGTCGTTTCTATTCAATTGCATAGTAACTAAAGAATGCTATCCTAGTTATCTGAGCCAGGTAAAGAGTGGGACTGACTGAGGCTATATCTACACTACCGTTTGTCAGCAGAAATTAAGTCGCTCAGGGGTGTGAACCCCCTCTCCCTTCCCTGAGTGACATAAGTGACACCGACATAAGCATTTGTGTGCACAGCACTATGGTGGCAGGAGAGCTTGTTCCACCAACATAGCTTCTGCTGCTCGTGGAGGTGGTTTTATCGTGCTGATGGGAGAGCGCTCTCCTGTCAGAATAGAGCATCTTCACCAGATGCACTGCAGTGGCACAGCTGTATCAGTACAGCTGTGCTGCTGTACATATAGACACTGCCTTACCCTCATTCTGCTCATAGATCTCCCACTGAGTTGAAATGCAAACTCTGAAAGTAGAATATTCCTGAGTACTAGACCACAGACCATAGAACCACTAAAATTCAACATAGGAATCGCCACAGCAGGTCAAAACCATTGGTCCATCTAGTCCGGTATAGTCTCTCCCAGGGGCAAATACCACATGCTTCAGAGGAAGATGCAAGAAACCCTGCATAAGGCTATTATGGAACAACCTGTACACAAGGAAAATTTCTTTTAAATCCCTTCCACTGATTATATCCCTTTCAAAATTTGTTATTATAACTATTATTTAATCCTTAGTGCTATAACTCCAGATATTCCCGCTGCTGTGTATTTTTTCCTGGTTGAATATAGTCCATCAAAAAGCTCATGTAAAATAGCTTTTGGATTAAAAGGAAATTATCACAAAAAAGACTTCTGTTTTCATGCATAAAACAAAACCTGAAAAATGAAAAAATTTTCAGCAAAATTTGAAAACTAAACATTTTCGGTTGCCAAACAAAAATTGGGTGGGGGGGGGGGGAGGTTGTCAAAAAACAAACAAACAACAACCTTTGAAGAACAGGAGTACTTGTGGAACCTTAGAGACTAACAAATTTATTAGAGCATAAGCTTTCGTGGACTACAGCCCACTTCTTCGGAACATTTTTGATAGGGAAAATCATTTTCTGCACCAGTTCTATTTGTTACCAATATACATGCCCAATGTTTTTGTGAATTCAGATAACAACTTGCTTCAGAAATATCTAGTGACAATGAGTTCCACAGGTTAACTGTGTATTTTGAAAAAAAAAATGAATGGAAGAATTCCTATTCTCCTTTTTCTCCTGCTGCTGTCTGAGTTTACATTCCTTTGCCTTCACTTCCTCAGACCGTATGTTTTTTAATCCTTTTCAAAAACACTTCTACCTCAGCAGTTAAAGAACTTTAGAGAAAAAGTCAATAAAAGGATATACTACTAGAGGATCTCTTTTACATATGTGATTTATTCGTTGAAATGCATGCATAAAGTATATGATAGTACCAACATTTTTCTATGAACGTTGCTTCTTTTTTGCCTCAAAATGCATACTAATTACTGCAGCAAAATTGAATTTGCCTGTGCATAAGTTAAGGTTAACCATGCAGTTAGTAATGAATGGAGCACTGAGAAAAATGCATATTTAAAATCATGGAGCAGGATGCTAATTGAGTCTGGGAACTAATTTAGTACATTCTGCTTTATAATTAAATAATTTTAAAGATATTAAGCTGCTTTACATATTTAATTAGGGAATATACTTTATTGCAAGCCTCCCTAAGCATAGTAGTCTTGGGGTAGAAATGCACATATTCTAGTATTGTCTAATATGATGAAAAAACTTTGAAAATATATTACTATTTGACAGCTTTATGAAGGCTGCTGTGCATTGGACAATTATTGTACACTTGATTTTGCATAAATCCAGATGTTTGTAACTAATAGAGAAATCATCATTGAAGATACATGAAGAATTTGTAATGTACAGTAAAATTAAATGAATGCAACCAAAAGTGTGTTTAGATGATAATGCTCAGTGAATGCAGAAGAAGATTTAACAAAGTGCTAAAATTGAAAAAAAAAATATATCAGTATCAGCCTTGATAACATGGTTCAAGGTTTCTCTTCTAATCATAACAAGATTGGGGCTTAATTCTTATAAAAAAACTAAAGTAAAATGAAGCAGGAGAGGATTTTATTGTCAATGCAGGAATAGTTAATGTCAGAAAGAATAAGAACTGAAAAAGCCAGTTACAGCTGAGGAAAAAAGTAGCTGAAGTGAGAAATCAGCACTAATAAATTATAACAACTCTCTGTCAAGTTGCTGTGCAGTAGTTAAGATAGTGTCAGCATTTCCATTAGAAATCACCATGTTCAAGGAATTTATATTACTAGACTGTAAAAAATATGTTTTAGGCAGAAACAAGACATACTGTAGAAGGGCAAATTTTTAAAACTATCCTGTCAGAATGCTCCAACAATCTTCCACCTGCAACTGTTTCCATGTGCAAGACCCACATTTGCTCATGAGATCTGGGTAGTTTTACAGTCTATAGTGCTGAATCATGCAAACACTTTGGCTATATTAAGGGTTCTCAGACTGGGGGTTGGGACTCCTCAGGGGATCATGAGGTTATTACATGGGGGGTCGTGAGTGGTGAGCTTCCACCCCAAACCCCACTTTGCATCCAGCATTTATAATGGTGTTAAATGTATAATAAAGTGTTTTTAATTTAAAAGGGGGGTTGCACTCAGAGGCTCGCGATGTGAAAGGCTGAGAACAAAAGTTTGAGAACTACTAGGCTATATCTATACTTAAGATACTACTGCTGCACTGCTCTCCCGCTTCAGAGTAGACATGTACTACCGCAACAAGAGGGGTTCTCCCATCGCTGTAGGTAATCCATCTCGCCGAAGCAGTAGCTAGTCCAAAGGAAGAATTCTTCCATTGACCTCACACTGTCTACTCCGATAGTTAAGCTTAACTATGTCACTGAAGGGTTATGGAGTTTTCATGTTGATGTAGCTGTTCAGTGTAGACCAGCCCACAGAGAGTCAGCATGTTTGTTAGGCTGACACACAGACCGCCTGAAGGGGACTGGGGACTGGGCATGGATCCATGTACCTGGTGGAGCCAGAACCCTGGTACTGTCCACAGCTAAACCCCAGAAGTATGGGTTTCAAGGCATGTCTGGGGCAAGAACCCCAGAAGAAACCTCGGGTCATCGCAGTTTGCAGTGTGGATGGGGCTAAGGAGTGTGTACTGGATCCCAAGTTCAGTACTCCTCCAGCCCCACTCCCTCAATGTTCTGACCCTTTCCCAAATGTAGGAAGGTCCCTGTTCTCACTGGTAGTAGCGAGCTGCACTGACTACTTCAGAAGAGTTTTCTGCTGCACTTTTTTCAACTGTGCATGTGAACATGGAACTTGTTCCGTTTTCTGCCTCCTGGTCAGCCAAGCACACCTGGGAGCTCATCAATGAGTAGTCAGAGTGTGCTGTCCTCCATGACTTCTTCCCAGCACCAGGAACATCCATCTTTACCAGGAAGCTTTGGAGAGGTTGGAGCAGGTTCTGCCCTTGGCAGAGCAGTCATTGACTGGTAGCTGTCTGGCATTGCCAGCTTCCAGAGGGCAATAGCTACTTGCTGCTGCACTAGTAAGGGACTACAGAACAGAGAGTTCTGTCTCTGCAGGGTTGAGGCCAGCTCCTCACAGAGGTCCAAGAATTTCTGCTTCCTCATTCTGAAGTTCTGCAGCTAATGGTGATCACCTGAAGTTTCCAGAATGATGTGATCCCACCACATCATGCTAGTTTTTCTGTCCCAGAAGTGGCGGCACACCCGTGAACATACAGTCACAACACCAGCAGTCTCCTGTGTCTATGAATCATGGGGTAACAGTGGATCAGTGACCTATCTTCAGCTTGTGACAAAGGCCTGAGCCCGTTCACCCAAGATTCTCACCAGTTACACGCTGCAACACACAGACAGCAAGAAGGAGCAGGAGCAGAAATATATTGTCAGTCACTTTCTTCATGTGTTGGACAGGAGAGGGGGGTGAGCAGGAATTGCCATTGATAAATGTGTCAAGGAGGCAGACAGTATCAATACCATACTACAGTGTGTCTCCTAAAGTGTCACCTGTGATGCACAGGGCCCCGGGATACCACACAAAATTCACACAGCTTTAGTGCAAAGGAATCAGAATGGCATTGCATCTGCCTAGCTGATCATTTCTGCAGGGGTACAGAGCTCTTGGGTGGTGTAAAGCTAGGGGGTAGAATGGAGTTCACTTCACATCTCACAATTCTATTGCATGTAGGGTCCCATAGGGAATGCAGCCAGCTATTGCAAATTAAAAATATCCGAGCTGCTGAAGTCTTCGGTTGGATTTGGAGCCACTGTGGCTTAAGAATTGGGGATTTTTAATTGGCTTCCTGATATCATCAACCTTCCCACTCCCCTAACTCCTTCTGACACCGAGTGGATCTCAGCATGTGCAAGAATCTGTCCGATTCAAAAGTTCTGATACATATAGAGCTCATCTCCCCAAACACAGGGCCCAATTTCCAAATGTATTTGCTTTCATAGTCCATTTTGGCCCCAATCTTTAAATGCATACACATTTAAATACTTTACTGAACTGGGGGCTTCTGAGTCGTCCTGAAGGCTATAATCACATGGTGGCATATAGGATGCATATTTATATGTTCAAGGAACAATCTAAACACCCCGGTAGGTATTGGGGTGAAAATTGGGGCTCCTTTTTTTGTAAATGGGATTTAATCATTTTTTCTTAAGAGAATTTCAGACAGCATAGTGAGAGTTAAATATTTCTAAAGACACCACTGTGGTTTCAGGTAGTTTCTTGTGAAGGATGCTTAAAAAACACTTTCTCTGGGCTTGGCCTTCTATGGCTTATTGTAACTGCTGAAGCAACTGGGCTGTTTTACCTTAGTTCACTTTAAAGGGCAAAGTGTTTTAGCATTTGGAACTGAAAGTTCATAACTACCCTTTTGAGCTGACAATGATAGACATATGTACAAGTCATTTAAAACTAATATATAGAATAATATAATTTTATAGCCATAGATTAAGTATCCACAAGGGGCAGTTTTGGCTGGACTTGTAACATGTTCTCTACTTTATCTATACATGACTAGTTCTTTTGTTCCAGGAAATATTGTGGCCTGGAAGGAAAGATTTTTGGTTCATTGTCCTGCATCTGCTTTTCTTCCCTTTACTATGAGATGAATGTAAATAAAGATGGAAATATTTAAAGAGCATTCAATATTACATAACACACTAAAGGAGGCAGTTTTACTGGTAGTGTAAAGCAATATTTTTTCTTGTGATAAATTCTAACTACCTCAAATAACTGGTTGCATCTTTTTCTAATAAGTAACAACTAACGAGAAGAATTGTGGATAAGGACAAAACTTAGTTCCCAGCTACCGTAGGGTAACTTCACTGAATGCAGTAGTGATGCACCAGTGTAACAGAGGGTCAATTCAGCTCATGAATGCTGACTGAAAACCCCTTTCTACACTACAATAGTTTAGTGAATGTCAATGGGACATGTGGCTACTCAGCACCTCTGAAAAGCCGGTCACTTTGACCACAGCCTTTATGCATGCAAGTAACTTGTTGCACGAGTCATCCCATTGAGCTCAGTGGGACTACTTATATGTGTAAGTGTTGGCAGAATTGGGGCCCTCATAGGGATTTAGATGCCCAACTTCAGCTACCTAAGTTTGCAAATGTGCATGCCTTGGTTTAACATATTATACAAAGTAATGCTCAGCTAGATGTGTGCTAGGTGGCGAGAGAAAGCCCTATGCAGGTGTTAAAAACTGGTGTTAGTATTTCTGAGGAGCCCTGTGTCACTTCTTCCTCTCTCCAAAATTCCAATTTGTAGGAGTTCCTTACACAGAGAAATAAAACACACTGAGGGATGCAACGTTATTAAAGCCCCAACCAACCACAGACTCAGAGTGCTGGACGTATCATTACTACAGACACAAACTGTACCTACCCTCCATTCACCCTACCTGATGACGACTCTTCACTATCCCTGACTAGTTTCTAGGCAACTCCATCCATGTTCATTCAGATGACTACCCAGAGCTTCCACCTTGCTTGCTGCCTGGAGAAAGGGCTTGTACCTTTTAAACCTTCTCCCCTACGTTCCCAGGGGATGAGTTAGGGTTGTTAAGCTGACCCCCACCAACCTTTTTACAGCAATTTCTGACCTTCTTCCTCCCTCCCCACTTTTAAAGCAATGCTACCGTCCTCTGGCAAGCCTGGAAAACACCCCTCCCCTCCCCCCTGCCGACACCAGGGACAGTGTGGGCACGCTTAATTGGGGAGAATTTCATAGGCAAAAACAAAAATAATTGAAAATATCCATCTAGTTAGAAAGTTTGGGACTGCAACAACTTGTAAAGAAACCTGGCAGACTGGTTTATGAAATGAACAGTCCTTCCTTCTTTGGGTATTAGTAAAACCTCATGAGAGAATTAGGATAGCTAAAGTATTCTCAGATGTGATCTTTGCCAATTGTGTGTTGGAAAATCCAATGTGTAAAAATTCCCATAAACAAAAGTATTTTAAAAATGCCAGTTCCGGAATGTTCCTGGCCCGAAATTCCTGGAACTGATCAGAAATGGTTTATAAATATAAATATGCATGATGTGGATTGTGCTTGGGAGTATTTATATTAATAAGCCAAAACTAAATTTAAATAACAGTAGAGTCATGACACAATAAACCAACACAGCCAGGAAATTCAGGGTTAAGACTGACTCTCCATCTTCACTTATCCTTTTATGCCTAACTATGGTAGCTCGTGTGGCATGTACCTTGACACCATACAGTGATATGAAAACCTTCCTTTCACTGGAACTGTGTAAGTATGGAAGTGATCCTTTCACACTCTCAGTCCATGAAAATGGGTCCTCTTGGCATAATAAAACTTCCACGCTACAGTAATTTAAGATGTGATTGATGAAATTTACTCCATTTAAGGAGTTTCTGAAATGTCCATTGATTGTCCAGCAGGCTGTGGGACATGACCATAAAGGAATGGTAGAGACAGAAAGAAAGAAAGACTATATCCAATATGAATAGGAAAGGTTAAGAGAGGAGGGGATGGTTCAATTAAAGGGAAAGGAGGCACAGGAAAGCACTCTAGCCATTCATGCCTACATCTAGAGCTGGTTGAAACCTGCTCCCTCACCCGCTCAAAAAGTTCAGTTTGGGGGCTCAAAAATGAAATATTTCAATTTGAAAATATTGCAGTGATGGCTCATGGGAGTTGTAGTTTGGCTGCCACATTCTTCCATTCCACTCTATCAGCTGGACTCCTTGGTGGGACTATATCTCCTGTAAGGAACCATGGTCTTGGTGCCTGGCCATGATGTATCATGGTAGAGATAGTGCCTTACCGAAGCCTGACCCATAGAAGCCAAGGATGACCTGGAACAACCAAACCACAATATGACTCGGGCATCGTGACAGCATTTCCAAAATCAAAATATTTGGGATGTTTGTTTATTTAGATAATAAAAACAAATAACTAACTTTTCCATAGAAAAACAGATATTTTTTGAAAAAAAAAAAAAAAAAAAAAGTTGGTTTAGTCAAAAATCCATTTTTTAGGCCAAATTAACAGTCTCAATGGAAATTTTTCAACCTATCCCACCTACCTCCTCTGTACACATCCAATCCGGCTTCTATCATCACATGAATGGAAAGGCTCTCCGTGATCTCAGTGGGAGTTCAATCAGCCCCCTAAACAGCAATAAATCTAAGAAGAGGCAGAGGTTTGGAAAGGATGATGTTTAGGTCAAACTTTGGCTACCAGAGCTGTACAAACAGCAGCATTACAACTAGAATTGGTCAAAAAATGATAAAATATGTTTTGCAAAAGAATTGGTTCTCTCAAAACATTTGGCTTTTTGACCAAACCCCCTGAAAATCAAAAAACTGAATTCCTTTTGGTTTTCTAAACTAGAGCACTAACATTCTTTGGTTTTCAGGTTTTGGTGTTTCCTCCCTTTTTAGTGGGGAAAAAAGGAAAACGTAAAGAAATCCGGGGGGGGACCCTCAAAATTGAAAAGAAAAAAAAAAGACATTTCAAGTAGAAAAATCAGAAAATTTAAAAAAATCTGATCTCTTATTTTTGAAAAAAGGATGTTTTTAATCAAAATCAAGTTGCAAATGAAAAATTTCAACCAGCTCTAGTTACAACCCTTCGCCCTTCCTGATAAGAAAGTAGGCATATAGCAAGAAGCAACAGCAATACTGCTTAGGTCAGGTGGGCACGTGATTCATTGCCTGTTTTGAAGCTGGCTATACAATGCTGGCTTGGAGGGTCTTTACATGTCAGTTGCATCAGAAAACGTTGCATCAAACCTCACTAGCCACCACAGGTATTTAAATGAAGCCTTCCTGGTGTTAGGCACATTGACAATATTAACAAAATCAATAGACATGGAACCAGTCTCCAGATATTAACCTTCCCACTCCCTAACCGAAGACTCTATCGTTTACCCTCTTCTGCTCCTCAAGAAAAAGTCTGAGAAAAGCAACATGCCTTTGACTATGTCCTGAGAATCACAGGCCCCTCCCTAAGAACGCCCTGTCACCAGACTCCAGCCACTGAATCCATGGGGCTCTTAATGCCAGCAGGACAGACAATCTCAACTGAGAAATACCTAGCTGAGACGTGTGGCCTTGAAATAGTTCAGCTCCCTGATGAAGATGGTGCATGATATGTTGTGCCTCTTCCATGGATTAAAGGGAAGGCTCTGGTCTCAAAAGGGCCAACGGAATGTGCCGTCAACTCCTGCCTCCTTACATGAGAGGGAGGGTGAGACAACAGTCTTTGTGCATTTCTTTAGCCAGGGGGAGGAGTAGGGGGAGGGATAGGAAAAGGAAAGAGTGCTGCGCTATCCCAAATGGTGAATAGGACAGATCATACATTTTGACCTCTGCATTTCCCTATCACTTCGCAAATTTAACAACAATTCACAGAATGGACTGACATACCTCTGGCATTTGACCAAATTTGGCAAAAATAAATAAATAAAGCTGAGGAACTCTGATTCCTTTATCTACGTTCTGTTAACAGCACAACTGAGAACGTGTTGATTTTCCACGCAGAGCTAAGCGGACAAGCAGTGAAAATGAACAGATCAGTAAGAACTACAAGTAAAACACAGCAGGCTGGAATCAACTTACAGCAGTTCTAACACAACAGTACAGGAATGTTTGCTGTGCTGAGTGCTGGATTTTGTAAGGCGGAAGAGCAGTGTTATACTCACATTGGGGTGTAGGTAGCAATGGGTATTTTCCTTTACTTTGCCTTAGATGGGATCCAGGAAACATCACTACTATTCGGGGACCCAATTTTCATATATTTTATTTATTCATTCATTGGAAAGGTAGGAAGAGATGCAATGACTCTCTCCAGCCTAGGTTAGGAGCCTAAAAACAGGGAGAGTAGAAAGACGAGAGGCAGAATTCCCCACTCATTTCCATAGTCTTAACAAAGCAAACATTCTGCCTAATTTAACTATTAGTCAATCTGTTTTTAGACAGGTTAGCCAAATATTTTTTCTATGCAAGATATTTTTTCAGTATCATTTTTCCTTTTCTTTTCCCCAAAGCCATGCCCCAACTTTACCAAAGATAGAACAAGCAAATGTGCTGAACGTGTGGATACGAAAGGAAATGATTTCCCTAGCTATGACCACATGAAAACTCATAGAATTTCCTTCCGCAAGCTCATGATTTTTTAGTGGTTTGGATGACGTGGATAGGAAAAGCAAATATTAAGTATCTGATCTGAATTTACTGAGGCAGATAAAGTTAGAACAAATACTAGAAGCCCCCTTCCATTTACCAAACCAGTGATAATCTTCTTTACCAACTATCCATTTGTTCAAGCAATTTACTAGCTGTATATACAACTCCCAAGGGTGTGATAAAGGCTTTTTCAGATGTTGTTGGCTGCATACAATTATTTTCAATGCTCAAAATATTGTTACCATAGAGATGCTAAAAAAGAAAAATCCACAGGCAAAACCCTGAAGTTTTGATTTCAATGGGAGTTTTGCCCAAGTAAATGCTGCAAGAAAACCACATGTTTGATCCCAGAACCCCACATTTTTCAGAAACAAAAAGGGATTTAATGTCAACTGGAGGGATGGCTGAGATTTTCAAATGGGAGTTGGGAACCCAACTCACAGACATCTTTGAACATCCCAGTCTATGTAGCCTTAGGAGTTGCCACCTTGCACTAAATCCCATGCAACCCTGGTAGAATGTAGAGGTTCTTATCACACCAATATGTCTATTCAGGCAGGACATTATACAGTTCTAGATTATATCACTAGAAGATAGGTGCACTTATTCCATGCCTTAGAAGCTCCAGGAAAGAGTCACAGCACATGGCCACCAGTTCTAGGCAGCAGAATAAGAAACATACAGATCTTGGAGACAACGTTATGCCCTCAGATACACACATGAAACCCCCGCTGCCAGTGCACACATATCTGAGAGGGGAAAAAATGACCCTGAAAAAAAATTACCCCAACTTGTATATTCATAAAAATCCTGTGCACATCCTTCAAACTCCTGCCTATATTAAAGTATGCATGGCCTCCCTTACACAGCGTCTGAGCACCTAACAATCTGTAGTGTATTTATCCTCACAACTCCCCTGTGAAGTAGGGAACATGACACCAAGATATTAAATGACTTGTCCAAAAAACAAACAAAAAAAACAACCCACACAGGACATGTATGAAGAAGCAGAAAATTGAACCCAGGCCTCGTGAATCCCAGGCTACAGCCCCGGATCACTGGAACATGCTTCATCAGAAGCAATGGGTTTAAACTGCAGCAAGGGAGGTCTAGGTTGGACATTAGGAAAAAGTTCCTAACTGTCAGGGTGATTAAACACTGGAATAAATTGCCTAGGGAGGTTGTGGAATCTCCATCTCTGGAGATATTTAAGAGTAGGTTAGATAAATGTCTATCAGGGATGGTCTAGACAGTATTTGGACCTGCCATGCGGGCAGGGGACTGGACTTGATGACCTCTCGAGGTCCCTTCCAGTCCTAGAATCTATGAATCTATGAATCTCCTGAGTCCCATACTTAGATCACATTGGCTAGTACATCTCAATAGGAGCACAAGCCCCGCTGACTTTCACAATTGTTATTAAAGACCCAGCACAGCTTTCTCTGCACCCGACTCCAGTGGGAGCTTGTAGGGTGACCAGATGTCCTGATTTTATAGGGACAGTCTCGATTTTTGGGTCTTTTTCTTATATAGGCTCCTATTATCCCCCACCCCCATCCTGATTTTTCGCACTTGCTGTCTGGTCACCCTAGAGCTTAAGGAGCACAAGGAATACAGAACGGGGCCCTTGATGCCAGACATGATCTCATTATCTTATGGAGGGGGATACATCGAGGAAATGACAGGCAAAACTTAGCATTGGCCTGAAGAGTAACTTAAAGCAAGGAAGAGAAACTGGAATGACCCATTTCAGCTAAAATAAGAACCTAGCCAAGCCACAAAACTCAGAGTAAGTCTGAACCAAATCTCTCTGAAGCCTGAAAGAGGGCAGTGTCCACAGGAGCAAACATACAGAAATAAATTGATACCCTGTTCCAGGAAGGTTCAGATAGATCAGGGGTCGGCAACGTTTGGCACGCGGCTCTCCAGGGTAAGCACCCTGGTGGGCCAGGTCATTTTATTTACTTGCTGACGCAGCAGGTTCAACTGATCGCGGCCCCCACTGGCCGCGGTTCACTGTCCCGGGCCAATGGGAGCGGCGGGAAGCCGCGGCCAGCACATCCCTCACCCGCGCCGCTTCCCGCCACCCGCATTGGCCCGGGACGGCGAACCGCGGCCAGTGGGGGCCGGGATCGGCCGAACCTGCCGCGTCAGCAGGTAAATAAACTGGCCTGGCCCTCCAGGGTGCTTACCCTGGAGAGCCGCGTGCCAAAGGTTGCCAACCCCTGAGATAGATTAATAGATTATCAAGCCAGAAAAGTCCATTGTGATCATCTAGGGATTGTTCACACAGACATTTAGTATCTGGCAAGCTGGGGTGTGAACCTAAGCCACACTAGCTTACCTACTGAACCCTGATGATGCACATTGATGGTTTGTTAATGTATTTGATCTAGACCCATTTCAAAAACGACTAAATCCAAACTCATGAATGAACCATCAATGTGCATCAGCCAGGGTCCACACTGACATTTAATCATCCGCAGATTAGTGTGGGGGCACATTCATACCATGGCTTGCCATGAACTAAATGTCCCTGTAGAATGCCCCTAGTCTGACTTACTGTCTAACACAGGCCATAGCACTTCCCTGAATTAATTCCTGTGTTGACTACAGCATAGCAATTAGGGGGGGAAATCCAATCTGGATTTTAAAATTTCCAGTGATGAAGAATCCACCAAAATCCTTGGTAAGTCATTCCAATGGTTCATTACTCTCACTGTTCATCATTTGTGCCTTATTGCTCACCTAAATTTGTCTAGCTTCAACTTCCAGCCACTGGATCTTTTTATACGTTTGTTTGCTAGAGTTAAGACCCCCTTCTATTGTCAAATTTCTGTTCCTCATTTATGCTCAAAGTCAATGGGAATTCAGTGCCTTAATCTACTAAAACCCTTTTTTTAAATCCTGCTAGGCATCTATCTGCATTCTTGGGCACCCAATTAGGTGCAGCAAGTAAAAGTGCCAGTAGTAAAACACATCCTTCCATACAGAGATACACAAGCCTCAACGAGTACTGTGCCTTTATCTTCGCTAATCTTAGAGAGATTTTAGCAAGAACCCTGTGCCCACACAAACACCTGAAATTTACCATTAGCTAAACTGTTGTTGGTCCCAGGATATTGGAAAGACAAGGTGGGTGAGGTAATATCTTTTATTGGACTTTCTGTTGGTGAGAAAGATATGCTTTCGAGATTACACAGAGCTCTTCTTCAGGCCTGTGTAAGCGCAAACGCTTGTCTCTTTCACTAACAGAAGTTGGTCCAATAAAATACATTACCTCGCTCACTTTGTCCGTCCATTGACTAAACTACATATATTAGTTTTTATCCATCAAGTTTTTTAAAAGAAACAAAAACTGCTGCATGACCCTAGAAAACCTGCTTGCAAAAACTCAAATGTTGTTCTGCAGCATGATTTATTGTTTGCCACTGAGATTTAATGCTGTTTACTTGACCCTTTCCCTTCCATAACCTAATTAAATGCTTTTAATAATTATGGTAATTTGGTCATGAATATGAACAAAAGAATTTAAGAAGGGGATTTTCCTTCATTGTATCTATATTTACTGTATATTGCATGAATTTCTTCCCCTATGTAATACAGAGCCAGAAAATCATCTGTCAAGGGATGATGGATGATCAAGCCTGCTAGTTAGGCCTCAGGGCCTAGCCCTGCTGCTATACTTGACTTAGCCTTCAGTAGGCACTAAGTGCTCTGTCAGATTCCTGCCAAGGGAAAAGCATATGCTTGTAACTCCCAAATGTGTGGGAACCAGAGGAAATAGAGACATTTTTAATGTTACCACACATTTTAAATCTGCTGTGTCATTTTCCTGTAAGCATTGTCCATATTTTTGTAATACACACAGTCATTATGGGTTTGTGGCTCTGCCCATCATTAGTGTTCTTTGCTGTATGTTAACCAAGAAAACAAATGAAAAATAAAAGGAATGCACAGAATACAAGACCATTTGACTGACTGCTGCATGCTGCTAACAGGATGCAAAATAAAGATGGGTTTGTGGGGTGGGAGGTTCTTCCCCTTGCCCCCAAGGACATTTTGCTGGTTTGTTATGACCAGGTTTTTTCCCACCTCACACAGATTTATTAATTCAGTGTTTTTTCCACAGTTCCCTGGGGGCCCCACCCATGGATGAGTTATAACTGTGCCATAGTTAAGGGCCAAATTCCACTCCTGTTTCTACCCAGAAATCCCATCAGCCTTTGGTGCTGTCTGGGTGGAATATATGGCAGCATTAGATTCAAGATTTTAAACATTTCCATGATGAACCCCATTTCTCAGAGGGGCCAGGCACAATGGCAGGCATTGAGGATAATATTTCAAATCAGAAACATTGCTTTCTAATGCATTTTTATCTGATATTACAGAATGGCTCTATCGGGCTTTTAAAATTATTTTTAAAGACAAGATAATGTGCCAAATTCATCCTTGTAGAGCTTGCTTCCAATGGATATAAACCAGGGGTGTATTTAGCCCTTTCGTGTTTCTTTCATAACTAACATTTCAGAATGTTTATTTGGGGAATGGAGATTTAATTCAGCCAACATATTCACAGGTTGATTATCCTCATGAGAGAAACACCCATTGAGGTTAACAAGAGTTATGCAAACAATTTCGAATTCTTTTCATAGGGCAGATACATCTTGCCAGTGATTGGCCTGCAAATCTTATGAAATGCATCCGTTTCAGCTCTTCCTTCAATTCTAAGGTGTCTCCCCCAACACCAAGCTTACCACGAGATCTTCTGTGGATGAAGCTCACCTGCATTAATTCCAGCCACCCTTCTCATATACTTGGAGACGAGGCAGAGAAGGAGTCCCTCCTTCCCCCCATGCCAGCCCCCTTTGAGACTGCAGCTGGTGGGAGTTTGATCTGCACACACCTCCCATCTTCACCCTGAAAGGCACCACTAGAGCCTCAAAAGGGAAAATGCTGGGGCCTTCTGAGATACATGAGGAGGGAGATTTTTAGGCCCTCCATCATCGTCATGATTCATACAAACTCTGAATGTCCCCTATTTTATCTCAATGTCTATCAGAGCCCTGGTTCCAGTCCATGAAAACCATTCTCTCTCTCTTATCGCATACGGATTGCCATTTTCATCCCTGAGCTCAAAAGCATCTCAGATGAGGATCCACTCTTCTGTGATATTGCTAAGGATTCTTTTTTTTCAACATAGACAAGAGTGTATACAAACATCCAGTCAACACTGTCTTACAGGTTCACAGGACTTTGGGCTTCGCTGACAGCTATGAGTCCAACTCATTGTTTGTAACAATGCATTCTTCCCAGCACCACTCCAGGCTGCCCTACCACAAAGGCTTGTCACTCAGCTGCTGCAGAGCAGTTCAAATGCCCTGGTTCACTCAGTTGAAAGCCCCCAGGGTAAACAGTTCCAAAGATGATCTCTACCCTCCTCCTGAATCCAGTGCACTGAGACCCTAAGAAGATATTATGACCAGAGACCTTAGTGACTACAGTAATAATTCCCAGTTCAGCAAATAAGCTCCTCAGTGCAAACTCTGGTAGGGCTCATGCACTAGCCAAAAAGCATCTGGAGTAATTGTGTCAGCAATTCTTTGATACTATTTTAAATGCTATCAAGTTTAATAAAACTTGAACTTGCTATTACAACAGAGTACAGACTGTACTCTGTGTTCCTTTACAAGTGATGGAACAAGCCAATTTCTCCAGGTTTCTAGGCACAGTGTGTATTAAATTATAATAAGAAAATAGGTATTTAAAACCATGAAATGAAAGACTAAAATCTACAGTTAGAGGTCAGCAGACATTTGAGATTTTTCATGTTACGTTTAAGTTTGTAAGGACTGGGATATGGAAAAGACGGGGGACAGTTGCACTGGATGTATCTTGCAGATCCACTTGTCATTCCATTGCCTGGCTTGCCCACCTCTGTTCTATGCTGGCCTTGCATGCTTCACTGCATAGCTTCTTACACCTCTGCCTTCTCCTGTGGGGAGGGGTGCTTTCGCTCTGTAGGGAGGTTCCATTATATTTAGACAGAGAGAAACAATGGTTTTGTAGCAGAAACACTGACCTAGAAGCCAAGAGATCTGAGTTTTAGTCCCAGATCTGCTATAGCTTCTTTGTGACCTTGGGTGAGCCAGTTTAGCACTCTGTGCTCAGTTTCCGATCTGTAAAATGCAGATATTAATATTTCATGGGAAGTTGAGGCTGCCTTGCGAGGCACTCAGAGGCTACAGGGATGAGCACCACTAAAAAAACCCTATAAATAAACCTGAAGACCTCTGTGTAGCTCCAAAACTTGTCTCTTTCACCAACACAGGTTGGTCCAATGAAAGATATTACCTCACCTGCCTTCTGTCCATATATAAAATACCCCAACTAAAAGGAAGTTCCTATGTAGGAAAGGCTTGGAAGATGATGATTTTTTTTAATGAGTTAACAGATCGTGTCAATATTCGTTCCTAAATATAGATTTTAATCTAGCAGAAAAAATGATAATGGAGATTCCACCCCCCCCCATACACACACACACACACACACACACACACACACACCAAGTACCATCTAGGTCTCTCGTTCCATAATCTTGTCCTGTCATTTTAACTGCATGTGAATGTCACAAAGAGCTATACTAACAAACAACCACTCTAAAGAAGAGAGTTTTCATTAAAATGTTTAGGGCAATATACTGTGATATTGAAGACTGTGCTTTGAAGGGCTAAACTTCCCAGCCAGTGAGTCTTGGTGGGGAGCTGGGAGGCTCTTGCTGTTGTCATGCACAACCAGCTGGAACCCGATGCAGAATAAAACAGAGCTCTTGCAAGCACACTAATCGCCGAGTGATCACTGAACCCCACATATACCATCCTTGATCTGCACACACCCCCCTCTGGAGTCACTGGGGTCTGTGTGCATGGAGGAAGGACATACGGTGAGGCTTATTTTGTAAGCCTCTATGCTTTGTTTAGAATTAAATGCGCTTTCCACATTTCTCATGCAGGCCCTGATACAGGAAAGCACATAAGGGTGTACTTAACAATGCACACATGCTTAAATACCGTAGACGTCAATGTTATCTGCATTAATGCTGCATATACTGTATATGTTGAGTACGTATAAAGCCTCGCTCAAAGTCCATTGAAGTCTTCCATGGTCTTCAATAGGAACTGGATCAGGCCAATGGAAAGAACATTAGTCTCATATGCTATTAATCTGACATTCTTCTTGAGCATTACATTCATTTGAATTTACAATATATAAAGTATGGGATTTTGGGAGGAAAATTCTTGAGCTTTTCATCAAACACATAAGCACAATAGAGAACTATGGCCAACATCCAAATCAAAGTGTCTGACAATACTATCATTATGTTGCTAGAGCTCCTGACAGTGCAGTTATGGTCAGGATATCATTATCATTTTGAATGATCTCTTCCGAATTACACTTTTTTACTGCCAGTGACCAGAACACATTTTTACTATTTTCCATCCCTTTTGTGCTACAAAGCCAGCACACCTATGCGAGAGTGAGCTGGATTCTAGTCTGGCTCGTGCTGCTTCAACAGAATTTTGTTTTTAAACTGCTCACAAGTACTCCAGATTTTGCAAAGAACCTCTTTCCTGGGGGTCTACACCTCAACACGGTGGGAAGGCTTGTGTCTTCCAATGACCCTGAAAGCTATTTGGAGTTTTAACTGTTGGTGGGGTCACCCATTCCAGAGTGGACAAGGGATAGGGACCAGATGAAAAGCTGTCCACTGGTCCTCCAGGATGGGGGCAGAGCAATAGGCCAACAGCCTATCCTCGTAAATAAATTATAGAAATAGCTCAAAGTAGCCATTCCAGCAAACAGCATGATAGACAGACATGGTCGAACCTTGTTCATGCCCTAAACAATATTCTCTGGCCCAGGAAAGATTCCCATTCATATTGTAAAGAACCCATTTTGACTTTCAGATCTCAAGCTGAACTGGCAGGCTGGCAGCTAACACAACCATAATGTTTACTTATCAGAGATATGAAAGTAATTGAAACAAACAGATGCCACAAAGCCATTTTTCTGATAACTCTTCCATCTATTTGTGTTAAGAGTTCAATGTGTGTATCACCATAGTACCTAAATGGTGCCATGGTATAAGAGGATAACAGTGCTTTAGCATAACTGTACAGCCTAACTTACCTAATCAACAACCTTACAGAATATACTCAGTACACAAGTATATCAGTGTCATAGAGATACACACATGTATACTATATGTATAGGTCTATTTTTATTTTCAGATCACAGTCTCTTGCCATATGAATATACTTCCAAAATTGCACAGTTCTCATATTGGCAGGCTCTGCTCAAGGGAACCAGAGTTGATTGACTCTAGACACAAATCTCCTTCCATCAGAAGAAGGATTTTCTTTTGATGCAGAAATGATAGCTCTGCCCTATATGAAGAATCCATCCTGAACAAAACTGCTCTCTACATGAGTCAAAGATGCAGTGGGGGGGTGGGAGGGGTGGAAGGATTTATGTTACTATAACTACTTATAGTTTTAATATACAATGTCCCTATAGTTTTTTCCCCCTAAAATTTAAATATAGAAGCATTAGTGTGGGATAAATCTGATCCAAAGATATTCCAGGATTTAAAATCACAACCTATATATGTGCGATGTCATTTACAAAGCTTAGAAATTAATATTAAAACTCCATCTGAGAAAATTAATGTCTATTTTTATGCTTATTTTATATTTGGTATATTTAATTTAAGGCATGTAAGACTGAACATGAGATGACTATTCTAGGATCTTAGTCATAAAATTAAATCACTGCTACAGATTCACAGAATGGTTAAATAGTATTCATAAATTAAAGTAATGACATTGTAATAATTTAGATTGTCCTGAAACAATACTAAAAGTGACTAAAAATAAAACACTACATCTGGCCATTTCAATTAAAATAAAGCCTGTTATACTGTAATAAGAAAGCATTTGGAATTAATATGGTAAAATATATGCCACAGAATCCTTTGCTCTGATTGACTGAGACTGATTAAACTCTGCCGTGGGCTCTGGCCACCCGGGGGAAGCTGCTCTGGATTACATAGCACTACGGAGACATCTTCTTTAAATAGGTATTTTAAAAAGTCATGATCCCCTTTTCCACTCAATGTTCTCTGTAAACATTGGGGAAATGAATCATTCGTCAGCCACTGAATATAAAAGGGAGGGGAAAATGCAGAACTTGGGATAAAAATGGTTGTGTTTCCTGAAAGAGACAAGGAGGGTTTTCTATAAAATGAAAGTGCAGTTTAAAGACATGTTAGATCCATGGAGAGCTATTCTAGAAGAATGAAATTCACTGGATGCAAAGGACCAGCACAAGGCTTATGTAACATTTGAATCATAATTAAGTAGTATTTTAAGGGCTTAAATGGGACATAGGTGGAGCATAGACCTTGCACTGTCCCTCTGCACTGGGGTGAATTTAAACTTAAGAGTATGTCTTCACTGCAGTTAACTTGAGTTATCTATACTCAAGTCACTTCTCTTGCGTTGGCCTAGCTCAAGTAAGAATGAAGCAACACTCAAGTTGCCACATCTACACTGGCACTATTCTCAAATATGTATGGCGCTAAGGCTTCTGGGGGCATATCCCATAGTTCCTTGGTGCTAGCCTGTGTCCACACTACTGAGTGATTATGTTATCAGCCAACAAGTGGTGCTCGCTCAAGTTTTAGCCAATACTGCCTCTCAGGCCAGCCATCATGAGTCAAAAGCTCCACTGGACTTGAGATTCATATGTGAATGGGACTCAGTTTAGGGAGAACACTCACATTTTTACTGCAAAGTTATCTTGCGTTATATATCGGTAGTCCATCGCTGCCGATGATGATGATATTTGAGTTCTAACAAGCCCTTAAATGAAGGTAATTGCAATGTACCTTCTGGAGAGAGATTTGCTCATTAGTCCCTCTAAATCCTGAGTCACCAATATGTAGAGGGAAAAGGCTTGATCTTACAATAAGTTGAGTATTTCCTGGAGGATATTTAGTTCCTCAACTCCTGCTGAAATCAGAGAGCCAAATCTGGAAATGTCAACTCAGCCAAAACTCCCGTTAACTAAACTTCAGCTAGAATTTTGTCTGAGTAAGGACTTCAGAATTTCACCCAAAAGAGAGCTCAGTGTCTCTCTGAATTTCACATGGGATGCTTATCCAAATCTCTTATCTTAACCTCTTTGGCCCCAAAAAAGTGACTGGAAGTCTCAGGAGACCTGTGAGAGTCTCCCCCTTTCCAGTACTTCCCACTTCCATTTAAGACAGGAGCATTGCAAGACAACATGTGTTTCTTGCTAGGTCTCAGCCCTTTCAGTTCTGCTGACAGTGGAAAAGGAGGCAGTGAGGAGGGGAATAAAACTTCAAAGTAATAATAACTGGAGAGATGTTTTGAGATTTTTTCAAACCTCAGTAGAAGATTCCGTTCCCATCAATTCAGTGTTTGACAGTTCATCCGCATGTTTGTTTTAAGATCAACTATCTTTTCCCACCCACTTCTCCATGTCAACAAGTGAGAATGCCTGTAAAATTGGGTTCCAGCTTTGTTTTAAGAAAAAATACCTTTGAGTTAGGCAATTATTAACCCCATTTTACAAATAGAGAAACCTTGATATGTATGTACACACACACAGCAGCTTGCCTTAGACGCACAGTCGTTCGGTGCATTAATTGTGGGCACGAAAAGACTTGTATGAAGTCCTAAGCACAGGAGAGCCCAAATCAGGAAACATTTATATAAACAATATGACTCTTTTCACCTGAGCTAAAACCATAGACTTGGTGGTGTAAATGGGTGTAACTAGAGGGTCAGATTGTAGATTGAATATTTAAGTCAACTGAAAACACTGATTTACACCAATCAAAAATCTGACTCAGATGTTTGACATTCTGTGATTACAAAGTGAAAAGAATGCATCTGATAAATTGCACGAGCAACTGTTTTGCACATACAGAGTTGCATGTGTACATACAAATCATTCAGTCATCTTTGACTGCAAAATCTTGCAGGTACATTTTTGCTGGCCAAAAAATAATTTGGTTTGAAGCCCACCAAAAATTGGGCCCTGAGAGATCCACAACACTTCAAATGTGAAAAAAACGGGTAACACGGATTTAAGCTGTGATGAACACTGGACTGCATGATGTCAAGTTTTCTCAATGGCAAGAAGCTGTTTAATTTTGAGAAAACAAATATTTATAATTGTTGACACTTGTGCTGGAGTAACTAAACCAAAACATTAAGTTTCTCAGCCACAGAAAGAAGATTAAAAATCTTAGAGAATCTGGATGCATTTTCTTTTGGTGGTAAAGATGGGGTGATTGGGTGGAGTTCAGGCATAAATGTTCCTCTTCATTATTTCCCTTTGGACTGGAGCCACAGAAACCCAATTTAAAAAAAATGTTGGTGCAGTGGAGGTCAGATACAGCATTTCTGTGGAGAGGAAAGCCTGGATTTAATGGATTATTTTGAAAGGAAAATATCTGTGGCATTGCTTCAGGAATCTGATAATGATAAAATCAGGGACATGTTCAAGTATTGTATTCTCGAAATAATCATTTCCAATAGAATATTCAGTTACCCACATCATCAGAATGGAAGATTTTTTCTTAGCAAGAAAATGCGGGGGTTGAATAATATCAAAAAACCCCAAAACAAAACAAAAGCTACCCACTTGTTCTCCAAAAGAAAGAAAAAACAAGACAAAACTGCTAAACCAAAAAAGGCTGCTTAGCCACTGGAAGTAAAATAAGTCACTTCTGAGAAACATCCTAGTTTCCCAATATCACCATTCTTAATTGGGATAAAAAACAACAACACTTTAGCTTAATCACAATGATCCAATAATAATTTGTTTCATGCAATGTTTTGCCTTTATGGCTACATCTTGTTCCAATTTGGGTTTCATCCATCCCAGTTTCAAAATAACCATGTCTTTCATATAGGCTCTCTATACACCAGATCTCATATGTTTGTGACCCTAAATAAACAAGGGACCTTTGATGGTCTTACGTATTTCAGACCACTTTGTCATTTCCAGTGATATATGAACCCACTGTAATGACATGCAGTTATTATTGGTTTGTGGAAGTGCCTGCTGCTGCTTCTTCTCTTGATGTAAGTTCACCATAGAACAAATTTACTGTAATCTTTCTGTTAACCAGTACTTCCCTATTACGACACAGAATGAGAAGGGGGTCATGGAGCACTTGGAGTTTGAAAATGGAATTTTTGTTCATGCAGCATCACATATTTGTAATAAACAAGGGTGCAATTCTAAAAGGAGGAGGAAAAATAAGAACAACAGACTAATGATCTGAAAAGCAATTTCCAGAAAACAAATACAAAAAAATTGCTAACTTATGGACAGGTCTACACATCTAGCACAGCAGCTTCGTTGTGGCATTGTGTATTCATCCTATTACATTTCCAGGCTGCTGTTCAAGGCTGTTGGGTTTTGGCACTGCCAAAATGAAACAGAGATTATGTGGTACCATATGTCAGGCAGCTGAAGCAAAGAGTTACTGTTCTAAAATGTTTGCCTTTCCCATCTGGAAGAGTGTGTTGCGGGGGGTGGTGGTGGTGGGGGGGGACAAAAAACAAAGGAGTGGTGGGGTGGAGAAGGTGAGCTGGTGCTTCTGCCCCTGACATTTCAGCAGTTCTGGCAGCATCTCTGAGGATGAATGTCTGGGTGTTGTTGCTCCTACCTAGTGCTACAAAAAGTTCATGTTTTCCTCCAGAGGGGCGTGTAGGAGGGAACTTTAGCAATTATTTTTTTAATGCAAATGAATGTTTATTTCATGCCCTAGAGCTTTTTACTCCTGGTTGTTTGTGACAAACATTTCACAATAGGCTATTTAAAGACTAGCATATGTGCCAGTGCTGAAATACATGAAGCTGAAGTCGTTAGACAATAAAAATGAAAGACGACAATAACATGCTGCTAATGGTTTTAAATGATTACATGGTAGAATATTTACTGGTACATCATGGACAGGATATCCCCATTGCTCTACACAAACCTGTGCTCCATCAATAGACTAATCTGTATCATGTAATACATGGTTCTTCTGTTACAAAAATGTCTTGTCCGTGCTATGGTTTCAAACATAAATACGGAAGTTGATATAAGGGGTTCACATTGCTATACATCAAATAATTCAGGCTTCTGCTTTAACATGAACTGGTTTGTCATGGGCCAAGCCCCTTGCTCATGTAAATTGACTTACTTCAATGGATGTTACACTAGCTGAGGATTGGGCTGTAATCCTATTCCAAATGAATCCAATGGGATCAGGATTTGGCCCTCTGATAAAACAATCCAAGTTTAACTAATTCTGCTGAGCCAAATCTGCAGCTATCATCCAGACTCCAACTAGCTTCAGTATCAATTTTTCACGTGTTTGCTGAAATGATTTGGCCAATTTTGCCCAGGCAATGCATGGTGTTATACGTAACGTCACTAAATATTCTTAGTGGCAGACACAAATTAGGCAGATTAATTTGACAATTAATTTACCTATTTTATCTGTTTTCACCAAGAAGTAGTAACAAACGCAAAATCTGACTTTCCTTAATATAGAATTTGATTTAGACTTTCCTCCATATTTAACTATTTATTTTCCTTGTTTAAAAACAAAACAAACCGACCCCGGCCAATTTCAGACCAAGCATAAGTGGCTGTAATTTCATTGACTTCAGTGCAGCTGGCTCACTTACACCAGGTCTGAATGTGTCCCTCTAAGTGCCTCGCGAAGAAAGTAAATACAGCAAAAAGGACATTTGTGATCCACAATATGTGTTTTGCTCAGCTGCTGCAGAACTTGGAAAAGATGCTGTGGTAAACCATTTCCAGAACTGTGGTAAAAATACTACTGATTTGAGGTAAGATTTTCAATAGCTCCTAAGTACATGACAAACCTACGTCCCAGTGACTTTTAGTGAAACATGGGACTTGTCTACATGGTGCCACGGTTTGAACTAGAAGGGGTGAATTGTAGAGCACTCTAATGCACTGAGTTCTAACTGAAAAACAGGACTATGTGAACACACACAAGGTACTTTTCAGTTTGCGCCGGCAGGGTCTACACGGGGCAGTTAGAGCTCAGTGTGTTAGAATACACCACATTTCACATCCCTCTAGTTCACACTGCGGCACCATGTAAACAAACCCTTAGGCTCCCAAGTACCTTTTGAAAAATGGGACCTAAATGCTTTTGAAAATTTTACCCATTGGAATGCTGACAATGAAGTAAACCTAAAGCAGCCAGTCTGGTTTGCATTTCACAAGGGAAAAATAAGTGTTTATATTTGCTCGACTGGTGTATGTGGAAAAAGGACAACATTGGGCAAGGAAAGATACACAGGCTAAAGTTTTCAAATGTGGGTGCCTAAAGTTAAGCTCCAAAATCTAGAGTCCTAGGCCTGGTCTACACTGGGGTGGTGGGAGGGGGAGGGTTTGATCTAAGTTATGCAACTTTAGCTACGTGAATAACGTAGCTTAAGCCAACATACTTAGATCTACTCACCGCGGTGTCTTCACTGCAGTGAGTCGACTGCTGACGCTCCCCCGTCTACTCTGCCTGCCCCTCTCACCCTGGTGGAGTACCGGAGTTAATGGGAGAGCGCTCGGCGGTCGATTTATCATGTCTAGACTAGACGCGATAAATCGACCCCCCGCTGGATCGATCGCTGCCCGCCGATCCAGCGGGTAGTATAGACATACCCTTAAACAGGAAACCTGAACACTCATAGCTCCCACCTTGAATTCAGCTCAGCACCTCTAAAATTAAGCATCTTATTTTAGAAGACTAAATATGGATTGAGGTGCACTTACATTAAAAAAAACCTTTTGCTGCTACATTAAAGTTTTGAAAGGACATTGCAATCAAGAAAGAACCAAAAAAAAGTACTTAACATTGTCTCTTTATGTTGTTGTCATGGTCAGTAGCTGCAGCATATTTTAAAAACCCATACATAACTTCTCCACAAATTTTTAATGCTGGCCTCTTTCCCATCCAATTAAATTTCTATTTACATAATGATAACTAAACATGTTAACTGTACAGACACATCAAAACACATCTTACAAAAGCCGGTGCAAAGTAATAATTCACAATTAGAGCTGTGTGGAAAGATTTCCAAACAAAGCAAAACGGCTGAATTATGGCTTGTCTCCATTTTTGTTTATAAAAAAGGCATACCAGGAAAAGCCAGCACACATACACACACTTCATTTTTGCAAATTAATTCTGTACGTGGAAGGTGGTTTTCATGTGACCAAAAGGACTTGAATCTATCTGTGGTATTTGTATGACCCTCATTCCTGTAGCTTCTGGGTGTGTGTCTCATAATCCTTAATGTATTTATACTTAAAAACACCCCTTTGAGATAGGTATGTGTTATTATTTCCGTTTTACAGATGGGGAACAGAGCTATAGAGATGCCAAGTGATTTGTCCAAGGCCACACAGAAATACAGAGCAGGGATTTGAACTCAGGTCTCCCAAGTCCTAGGCTACTTCCCTGACTATTGGATTATCCTTCCTTACTAGTCCACTAAAAAAGGTTACAAAATGTACAAGAAAATGGCAAATTAATTGAGCAATGACTTTGCATAAGCTTTTGCCCTGCCAAAACTCCCCTCACTGTATACATGCTATAACTCTCAGTACATTCAAGTTATCACACCCGTGGGTATAGTTTAGTAGTTTTCAATTACAAGACTAGTATCCTGTCTCTAAACCACAAGTTTGTAATAATTTATACCAATTTATAAAATTATTACTACCAGCTAATACAGTTGTAAGATCGAACATGATGAGAAAGCTGATGAATTGCCTCAGCGCACAAAACTACTCTTGCTGAAAGGAGCAGTAAACAGGGACCAACAATACTTGGTGCCAATCCAACCTCATTCCACCCTGCAACAACTGGAAAGGTTTTATGCCACTATGCATCCCAGGCAGCCAACACATCATGGTGAACCTGTCAAAAACGTTACAAAGCCAGTGAGCGCATACAGCAGCACTCATCCAGATACGTCGCTACTCATATCCAATGAAAGAGAGTGATGGGGTGTGACTCACCACCGCGGCGCCTCCTCATGGCCAATACGGGAATTAGCTCTGCTCACTAGTGTGCCCTCATCTGGTGATGTCTTGCCACCATCACTTCTGCTCCAGGACCCAGGTCACTCCAAAGACCATGGCATCCTCTTCAGGACACGGCCCTTCTGGGAGACAGTATTGCAGTCTCTCAGTCCAGCCACTTCCTCAGTGGCGAGTGGGCGAGGGGACACTCTGGGTCCTGGCCCAGGGACCCTGTAGAAGGCTGCTGCTTGTGGCGCCCCCCTGATGCCTCAGTAGAATTCCCTAGGCCACTTCCCACGGCCCCAGCTTCCTGTTTGCCCTTGTCTCAGGGCCTCAGCCTGCAAATCCCTGCGGCCTGCCAGGAGCTGCCTTTAGCTCCCTGGTCTCTTCCTGCAGCTCTGCTTCATCCAGGGTACTTGCTGCCTTCCTCCTCCCTCCTCAAGCTCCAGGGAGTGACAAACTGCTCTGCAGCCCTTCTTATAGGGGCCAGCTCAGCCCTAATTGCCTGCTCCTTGCAGCCTTTCTCTAATTGGCTGCCTCCTGCACAGCCTCCCTAGGGCTTTATTAACCCCTATGTGCCAGTGTGGGACAGACGCCCCATCACAAAGAGACCCTGTGCTAGTTTCCACAAGGATGTTGCGCACTGGGCCAAATCAGTGCTCTTCTGGGTGCTGTTTACAGCTCCTGTCTTCATGCTTATAAGGCCATCCTGTACTTGCTGCAGCTCAGGGGTTCTCCAACTATGATACGCATACCACTCGTAGATTGATGGAACATCAAGCTCACGTGCCACATCACAACAGTTTTTGGTGATATGTGATCCAATAAAGTTTGGCAGTCCGTGCTGCAAATGACCAGGTAAGACTGGTAGCAGAACACAGGAGAGGTACTTCTTTCCCCTGGCTTTCGAGCAGGAGCTGAGCCCAACTGTGGGGGCGCTACTTCTGCCTCTCTGATAGGACTTAGCAAGTGGAGGCTAGGAAGGGGAACAACAGGAGAATCCCTGGCTGTGGTCTTTCTGCAGCGCAGGCTGCCCCCATCTCCTTCCACCCTGTGAGACACTCCCATGGAGCATTGTACAGGGCAGGCAGTGCTCCCCCTTCACTTCCTCCTGAGATTCTATCTCCTTCTACCTTGCACCATGCATCGGAACTGTACCTTGTCCGCTGGGACTGCTGCTGATCATTTACCTTGGCGTTCTTTCTACCATTCCCATCCTTACATGCCAGCACAGAACTGATACGTCTCTGACATTTTTCTTAGATTAAGGGTGTTCAGTAGAGGTGGTCACAAACATTTCAACAAATTTTTTTTCCATTAGAATTTGCCAAATCATCCATATGAAAATGTTCCACAGAGATGTTTGGATTTCAACAAAGTTCTGATGGAATCCTAGCAGGGTGCTAATGGAAACCTGCCTGGTTCCTTGCCATTTTGCCCAGCTGGCTACTTGCCAGCCCATCTTGTGGGCTGTTGGGGAGCCTGGGCTTACAGGTTCTGTAGCTCTGGGATAGCCTACCATATAGACCGCCCCAGGAGACCCCAGGACTTCCAGGATGGGTGGGTCAGGGTCAGCACACCAGGCAGATTGTTACGCTGGGGATCTATCCCTTTCAGGGGAAATTCTGAAGTTTCTGGGCTTTGGAACAAAACCAAATTTTGAAATAAAGAAATCCTCTGTGAAACGGAATAATTTTCTCTGCCCGGCTTGAATGTAACACGATACCTGTAACCTTGCATACAAATTATGGTGCATCCCAGTGGCCTGAGCATCTGCTTTAGCGTTCCAGTCCTGTTAAGATTTTATTTTCGTTAACATTCCTTATAAATTACCTTGTTTCCTTGCACTTCTTGTATGGCAACAGGAAAATGGTTCACCACATTTTCAGCTCTTAAAGGTTCATCCTGCAGTCTTTCTTCAGGCAATGATCTCACTGTTAAGCCAATAACTAACATCATTTTTATACAGGTGCAATTACATTTACACCAGCAAAATTATTCCAGATTTACACTGGACCCAATATGTTTTTACAACATTAATGGAAAAAATACTGAAGCCCTCTGCTGGCTGGAATAAACACCTCTAAATCCCCATGGTTCTCAGTAAAGACATGGCAGTCAAGTGGACAAAAATGTTTTCCTTCTTTATTGTAAAGCTAGTGGGGACAGATACTGTTAGACTAATGTTTTTATTAACATTTTTTTGGCAATGAACACCACCAACCTGAAAAGGACATTTCTGTCTGAAAATTATGTACCAACTCATGTTACAAGTAACACCTAAAGTTATTAGAAATGAAAGATGAGAGGAAAAGTATTTTCTTGTTTTTAAGAATGTTTCAGAAATTTGTTCATTTGTCAACATTTTGTGCATAATCCGCTCTACTCTTTCTCCTGTAGAGTTAGTTTCTTTCTTGCAAAAAAACAAAACAAAAACAAAAAAATACACACACACACACACACACATAAAACCCCTTCCTAAAATCAATAAGAGGAAAAGGGGCAAGGGGAGTAAATATTTTAAGGATTAAGAAAAACTAAAATCAGGACATTCTATGTAAACTGCATTTGTCAATTTAAAACAGTTCAAATGGGCAGTGTTATTTAGACCCTGATTCAGTAAATCACGGATGTAAGCATACGTTTAAATATTTTGCCGAACAGGGATGAGCCTCAGCATGAGTTTGTGTGTTTTGCTGAATTGGAGCCTTAAAAAAAAAAAAAAAAAAACTTCTGAAATTCTCAATTAGTTCTTAGCACTTTTCTAAAGCCACAGGCTTGTTCTGATCCCCCACCCAGAGGTGGGCGAACAAAAAAATCACAAACTCCCCCAAACCACAAAATTTATCTGATCAGTGACAAAAATATCTTTGTATTATTGTTATCCGCAGATCTCAAAGTGCTGTACAAAAGGAGGTGAGCCTCACTATCCCCATTTTACAACAATACAGAGAAATGAAGTGACTTGCACAAGATTACCCAGCAGGCCAGGCAGAGCTGGCAATAAAACTAAGTCCCAGTTCAGTGCTCTAGCCACTTGATAACATAATGAGGTTTATTTTTTTCTAAAAAGACAGATCTCTGGCTTTCTTTTTGGATCTCTCTCCCCTCAATGCAGAGCTTCTACATGTGGATTTATAAACGATACAAGGGGAGGGGCATGATCTTAGCCTTAATTCTGCCTGTTCTAACATGGCTGTTTTTATAGATTTCAGTTTCTTGTTAAGGCTTAGAAATTCTTTAACCGTTTTTTAAAAACACCATCTGCAATGAGAAAGATCAGATTGTCAAATACCCGCACTCCTCCATGATCAGTGAATGCTGAAATCTAGTTTCTCATATCTCCAATACTTTCCTGGTTTTGTTCTCTCTTTCTGGCTTTTTTTTAATTTTTTGGTGCTCCTCTTTGCTTTTCAGTGCTATGCTGATATCACGTTCAATTTATAGCCAAAGATAAATGCCATTGTTACTCTGGTCTCATACAAAAAAAGTTGATTACCAAAAAGTGGTAAAAACACTGAAGTATTTAATTATCTAACTAATCTCATGGGCTTTTATAAAGCCAGCTCATGGGTGGCAAAACCAGAAGTCACTAGACACTACTAAATCACCTCAGGCAGGCAAACTGAGGAGACTAGGCAACTGGCTGATCTGGAGCTGGACATTTAAGGACATATGCAAGTCCCACTAAAATCAACAGAAAAAATCCCATTGACTTCAACAGGCTTTTGAGTAGAAAGTAAAGACCAAATTAAGTATAGCATTTAAGCACATACTTTGTTTCCATTAATGTCAATGGCACTTAAGCACGTACTTAAATTTAAACATGTGCTTAAGTGCTTCACCCAACACATATGTACTGCTGGCTACAAGCCTTTGAGGAACCTAAAGACATGTCCAAAACTAGTTGGCACACACTTTAAGAAAAAAAAAATGCAAACCTGTTCCTGATGTTTTTGAGAGGATACTTGAATTTATTCAATTTATTGCTACTGAAATTGTAATATAACACAGAGAGCCCAAAATACTGTAACGTATGCTTCAGGCAAAACTGATATCTGGGTCTCAGAAGGATAAACATTCATAAATTAAGCAATCTAATTTTATACAATGAAAATTTATAATACATTTTCTACGCCTATTGATCTGATTCCATTGGCATTACCCCAACAATTGATTTAGCCATTTGATCAGTTTGAGAAAGGGGTGGGGAATATAAAGTTTTAGTGGGCTTTATAAATTCACAGCTACAACTTTCAAGTCCAACCAATAATACAATAAACCATGGAGGTCATAAATGAAACAAATCAAGTTCTGTAATTACAACATAGTTTATAATGTAATAACATACTACGGGCGTGTTTGATTTATCCAGAATGTACAATAGTTGTTTGAAGGCTGCAGCAATACATTTCCCAAATAAACATGCTCCTGATTGTGTCTGAATCTGGTTTAGTTTGGTTTGTGCATATTTGAATACCCGAAAGAAAATGGGTCATCAGTTTATAGCACTATGGACAAAATGTAGCTTTGATTCATCATTCTAGAAAGCTATTTAATGAGACTAAAAATGAAAATTACAAAATGCTACACATCATCCCTTGACCTGTTGTCGTGTATGTGGGTATATGGAGAAGTGTGTATTCCTATTATCCCCCTGTATAAGCGATCAAGATCCTGAATCCCATCATATAGGAATAAGCTACCACTGTGCATCTGCTCCTACCCCCCTCCTGAAGCTGGTACATAGGTGGTGGTTCGGGAAAGGAAGAAGCCCCAACTTTGCATCCCTTCATTGTACCAACCTGCGGTGGTGAATCAGCACTAGGAATGGCATAGTCATTTGCTGCTGGTATAGGCTAGCATCAAATTACTCTCTCCTAGAGCAAGAAGGCAGAAGGTTGGCTTGCTGAGCCGCACTTCCTTCCCCAGGATGCCCCCAGGGCAGCGTAGAAATGCTCTGAGCCTTACAGTAGGCTGTGACCTTGTTGCACCATTGATCCCAAAATGATTTGCCTTCCCCATGTTTTAACGTACAGGAGCAGATTCTGTCAACTTCACTAGGAGTAGTGCACAATTATTCCAGCAGGCCCATTGAGTGGGACCACTCACAGTGCAGAGCACAGCTCGAAGTCAGCAGTGGTGTCAAAATCAGCCCCACTGCATTGCCAATAGCCCATAATAAAAAGAGCACAGTATTGATGCCCTGTATTGTGATTTCAAGAGAGAGTCACAGCATGCGGCTCATATTTTAAATTTATGTGGAAGACATTGCATTGGAGGTTTGTTCAGCAGTCAGACCAGCAGAGAACTTGAAGCATTCCCCAGAATGTACATAGAGATGGATAATACTCATGTTTGGTTGCTTTGGACGTGGATCACGAAAAGCATACATTTTGGACACTGAGCCTGCTCCTGGAACACTTCTTTGCCCAAGGTTCATGCAGTGAAGCCTATGGGTAAATGGCAGTACTTGCTTAAGCAAGGCTGGCTCTTGTGAGTATGGATGTTCGGCTCAGCCTTTCGTGAGGAGGGTTCAGTCAAAATAAAAATGACATGTACTATGAAATGGAGTGGACTAGCAGGCTGCACTTCTAAAACAATTAGGGTAAAATAGCCGATAGCAACCAAGCAAGCATAGGGGACTCCTGGAGAACAGACATCGCAGGAATACTTTTCTTTTAAAACACTTCTTTTGAGGAGGGAAACCAATACGACTACCTTGAAGTAAGCATCAGACCAACAATGTCACACGAGCCTCTGTTAGTTTCCATTGATCAGAAATAGCTCATCCTCTGTTAGTCCCTAGGTATATATTTTGTGCTGATGTTTTATTTATTTATTTGGAGACCTTGATCAGAGTGGCCTAGGTAACAAAACATTTCTCCTGCTAACATTTCCTAGACTTTATAAATTGCATTTCCTATGTAAACAGTTCAGAGGGGAAATATATCACCTTTTAAAATGTGATTCCCGAAGACCCAAATGTTTTTGGAAACTGCAGATCAGATTAGCATTCACAAGTGGGTGGCAAATTCTTTCTAATATTCATCCACATGACTAAATGAAATTTAAAAATTTTCCAAGCATGTCTAGCACCTAAGAGTAGACAATACAAGCAGGAAGAGACTGAAAAATAATAATAAAAGAACTTGCTAGCAGAAAATCCAATATCCCTCCTATTACCCTCTCCCCCCCAAAAAGATAAGCTTTCACAAAATATTAATGCACTTAAAAAAAATGTCTAGGCTTATATACTTGTCTCCCTCATTCTAATTTCTGGGACTTTCCCTTTGTGTTTTCACCCATAAGTCTTAGCTACATTATAAAATGTTACCAAATCTGACACAATGCTGACCAGGCAGACACAGACCAGGACAAATTGTGTTCAGAATCATGTCAGCTAATGTTGACCCAGCAAGGTTTAAATTGAAATGCTCAACACAGTTTGCCCTTGTCTACATTGATCACTCTCAGCATTATGGCAGCTAACTTGATACTTCTCAACCGTGATGAAAACACTTTTTTAGTGTAGGTAATGGTGTAGAGGTGGTCCCATAAAGTCAGGCTTTAGGTGTGTTGCCTAGGGAGGACACAATGAGTGGATGGATGGTCCTGTGGTAAGAACCCCAGTTTAGGACTTAGGAGACTTTAACTTAGGCCCAGATTTTGAAAGGTATTTAGGCATTACTGTGTTCAACATTGCAATGCCTAACTGATTTAGGAGCCTAAGTTTCATTTTCAAAAGGGAGGTAGGCATGTAAGTATCTAAAATAGATGGGCAATGCTGTGGGGAAGTCTGTGCTGCCATTATCACTCTGTGGATAAAGAGCCACAGCTGCCAATCCAACACCTAAATGAGCATTAAAACAACAGAATGCAGATTGAAAGACATATACACAGAACTATTTGCTTGACTGCCTTTTGGCAAGGGAGTGGAGCCAGCACTTTTTAAGCCAGTTTCTGAAGATTGTGGATTTCAAGGAGACTGTTTCGGCTCATTCACATTTCACTCTGCTGTTTTAAAACAAACCAAACACTGCAAAAAACACACACGGCGAGGGGGCTAAGAGAAAAGGGGTTATTAAGTTGGTCACTGAAGTCTACCCCACCTCAGAAAACACATCTTAAGCTCACAGAAAGGAGTGCATTTCCCCCTAGATAACAACATATCCATTTTCATAAGTTCATTTCAAACTTAGAAAAAAAAATCGATTTCATTGTTCTGAAAATTCTGCAGTTGTCTCCAGGCCCTTGGCTGAGAGGGTAGAAACTGAAAAATCCCTAGCTGCAGCCAAAGTCCTTAAACCATCTAACTTCTATGGGAAAATGGTGCTGAAGTGTTCAGAGAAAGCCAGCACTACACAACACACATCTGCTAATCAAATGACTTTCTGAACAATGCTAAACAAAGAAATTATTCAAAGCACATCCCGCTTCTAGCCATTTGTCCATTGATTATGGACAAGGTTCACAATAGAAGGGAATCAAAAACTATGGGAATAATGGTGCTTTTGCATGATTCACCGCTCGCCTTCTATGCAATGGTTCAGAGCTGTGCAAAAAATCCAGCCCTCTCTATCCTGTGTGGAATTCTTACACTGAAGCCAAAAATGTCAAATGTCAGGCTGGGATTTTCAAACGAGATTAAAGGAGTGACTCTCGAAATTCAATGGGAGTTGGGCACTTAACTCCTGGAGGCTCATTTGAAAAGGCCAGCCTCAGTGCCCACCTTGTCAAAGGGCGTGTTCACCCCATAGTGCCCCCTACTGCATCACCCTGCTTCAGTTTCCCCTTTTCTCAGGGCCCCCGTAAGAACTCCACATAGTACAAAGGTAGAAAGCTAAACTCTTGGGCTGAGGTTCTCCTTTATAAAATCTAAACAAATTTGAAATAAAGGTCTCTTCTACCAGACCCAAAATAAAGTCTCTCTGGCCTGTAAGCTCCTCCCTCTGGTTCAGGGACTTTCACAGCCCTCCTTTCTGAGGGCCTGCATTTCCAGGCTGTCAGCAGCTCCTCCAGCTGTTTCCCTTACAGATCCTTTCAGTAGCTCTCTGAGTAATTCTTTCCCTCACCTCCCTGGGATGAGAGAAGTCCACAGGTAGCAGTCCTTCCCCTGCTGCTAGCTCCCCCTTTGTAAGGCCCAGGTGCCTTCTCATTGGGCAGCAGGTCATCAGGTGCCCTGGATCCCTTTCTCTTAGGGCATGTCTACACAGCAGCTTGGCAGTGAGAGTCCCAGCTCAGGTAGACATATACGCATTAGCTCCGCTCACGCTCGCTAGCAACTAGAGAGCAGTGCCGCTGCTCACGTTAGCCACCCGAGTACGATCCTGCCCGCTCCCCGGGGGTATGTACTCAGGTGCCAGCTGAGCAGCCGCAGCCACACGGCTATTTTTAGGGGTTAGCTCAATCAGCGCTAATGCGTGTATGTCTGCCCGAGCTAGGAGTTACACCCCCCAGCTGCTGTGTAGAGATGCTCTCGAGGGGCCAGTCCTTCTGTGACACACCTAACTCCATACCCCTCGCTAAGTGGTTTAATGGGAATTGTGGGTGCTCAGCAGTTCTACAAATCAGGTCATATCTTTAGGTGCTTAAGTAGGGATTGAAACTGGGAAAATTTTGCTCCAAGCTTTGGCAAGATCCTCTGCATGTGTTCAGGGTAGCACAGCAGAGTAGCCGCCTGGACATGGCTGTGAGAGGGTGCTCTCTCTCTCTGTCCCTTCAGGCCGGCTATTAGTCACTTCGTTCCTTGACTGAATGTTAATATTTATTCAGCATCCTTCTTCATCGACTGCCCCCCAAACAGTAATTAAAGATGCACAGACACAACTGTGAGGTAGATACCATCAGACCCATTTCAAGCCATTGAGATTATAAGGAGCTGATCATCCTCCCAGCCTGTGTGTGAACTGCCTCAGCCCATAGGGAAAGGGTGGGAAGGATGCACCAAGCACCAGAGCTTTCATTTGTATGATGGGGGTTGTCAGTTACTTTTACAGCACCATTTTTGCAGAGGGCCCTTTCCACAATGCAGGATCCATGTGTGGTGAATACCTGGGCTGGTAACTGGGCTAGGGATGTTACAGGAGTGCTCTGTATCTATGAAAAGGGCTAATTAATAGATAAGGCACCAGGAGTTGGTGCTCAATAATAGATAGCTTAGTTCCAGGGGGTAGTAGGTCTGCAAATGACTTCCTCTGACTGCGCTTTATATCAGCTCTTAATAGGGAGACATGTATCATTCCCCCACCCCCTGCAGGGAATCCACACTCAGAATAACTCAGCCTTTGGACGCTCAGAGATTCTTCCCATGGGGAACCTCCTTTAATGGGGGCAGCTGGCCCTGAGGAATTCCCTGGCAGTGGAGCTCCAGGACACTTTTTTGAAGAGTGGATTCTCCCCCTCCTTCCCCTTAACGTACCAATTGTGGATTGAGCAAAAGGAACCTTTATTCGCAAGCCCTAACAAACCAGGCCAGGTTGTGTGCGTGGTGGGGGAATTGCAGTGCAAACATTTTGCATAACAAACTTGCCTGCTACTGTAATATCTATTTTGTTTGAATGAAAGGCACTTATTGCTCAGCATTTAAGCACAATGCTGAAGGCTGGTGTCATGGAAAGACTACATGAAAGAGAAGCCTGACAAATACAGGTGCTGAACTTGATTTATTTTCTTCCGAGAGAGGTGCTTCCCCTTTTTAATCTTAATTTCCAAGTACCTTTTAAAAAAAAAAAAAAAAAAAGCTGTTCTTGAGGTTCATCAGAAATGACTTGGGTGATCTTCTGTTAAAAGAATGACTTTTATCCTCATTCAAATACATATTGTATTGGCTTAGAAACATCAAAGAGGCAATGTCTTTACATATTCTATTTCTAAGTCAAGAAAACGAGTTCTGTCTTTATTAACATTGGTAATGTTGATTCTTATAATGAAAAATGCACAAAAGCAATATTTTTGATGAATAGGTAATAGAACAGCAGTGAATAAGAGAGCATTAATTTTTCTTCAGTGGCTCACTGGGATAATGCACCAGAGGGTTTTGAACCAATATCAAGTCACAAGTAAAATGAGGTCAGGGTCTCCCCCACTCCCCCCCCTCCGCCCCCACTAATGGACTAACGGTCGAAAAACCACCACACAGTTCAAGTACAGCTGACAATGTCTGCTTGTCATGGCCTAGCACTAAAACAGTAGGAGTGCTTTCTATCAGGCCAAAATTACTTCCAAGGGCTTGGATAATGCTGTATGACCATACCATATGCAAGTGTTAACTGAGGCACTTATTTGAATTATGGCTGGAGCAGAGGAAGTGGGATATTACAAGTAACACATGCTTACCCAGGAGTAGATATTTGTAGAATTCTTGCCAATATACTAGCAAGTGACCAAGCACAAATACAGTTTACATCCGATGCCGGTAGATGGTGGAGAGATCCATGTGCGTGTCGGTTGTGCCTAGCACAATAGAGTCTTTGTTATGTTTCCCAACAGAGCTATTTATACACTGGGATTTAAGCATTTCTTTCCGTCTTTGTCATCTTCCACCATTGTGCCTGAGTGCCTCAGATTTTATAATGATGAGGGCATATAAGCATTTAGATGGGGGTGGGGGGGGTGAGCGGAGGAGGGAAGAAGAGGTAAAATCCAGAAATAAAACAGTCATAACAATTCTCTGATTTTTTTCATTCTGCAGCCAACAGAAGGAAACATTTTACAACATTATTATTTTTCTAATTAATGTTCTATCAGTTGAATTCAAAGGAGCCTATCTCCTGACTGGGGGGAAGGGGCAGGGCAGGGGAGATGATGAAGAAAAGTCCATGAGAGGGAATGTTCTGATGTCTTGAGTGAAAGAGTGATAGTATATGTTGGGGTGTGTGCCATACACAGAGGACAAGACCTCCTGTGGGCGTATGGTAAAGAAGGGCTCTCTCTCAGACAAGCCTGTAGCGTGGGAGCAGCATTGATGGACATTTTTCATTTGAATTTCACAAATGAGGGCACTTTTCCAGCAAAAGTTTTGAAACATTTCCCCACCCTCACCCCCTTTGTTGACCAGCTGTATATTACAGAAAGTAGTGTCTCTAGGGGTGCGGTCTATCGTGTAGGGTGTGCCTGCTGGGAGGCAGGGGAAGGCTTAGGGGCATGTTTATTTCATGAATGGGGGAAGTATTCTCTTTTGGGAAGTCAGGAATTTCATGGGAAGCTCATGCATATCTTGAAAGGGTTGGGGGAGAATCAGGGAGGGGGCGAAGCTGTTTTCAGTTTGCATGGAACAGTAGGTATCAGTACTATGTGAGAGATGCACATTGGTGAGACAAAGGTGCACTAGAGGAGGCAGAGTAAGAAGTATTTGGAATACAGTAGGACAGCATGCACAACAGAAAATATCTTAACAGCTACTTGCATCCCTATGAACCTACTTCATTCTAGACTGGAGCAGGGCAAGGTTAGGAGCCACCCACCAGAGGATCTCCAAAGCCCTCCTGCTGGCAAATATGGACCATTCAAACCTGAGAGGTAGGAAGAGGAGGAAGCCCCAAAGCATCAGGAGATTCATGAGTGGCTCTTCCCCAGATGAGGATTTCATTCTGCGACTTTTATATTTTCAAGACAGACTTGTCTGCTAGTTTGTCCAGATCCCCACACAATCACCTCCATCCCTGTCTTCCATGCAGCCCCTCCATGCATGGTACGATCTCCCTAAGTCCGTCAGCAAGGACTCCCTAAGTCCACATTCAAGTCCCTCTTAAAACCCCAATAGTGTCATGCTGCTTGCATTGACTTATATTTAAATCGCCTATTATTCAACCCATTCGCCTTCTCCTCCATCCCTTGTCTGTTCTTAGATTGTGAGCAATTTACAGCAAGGACCCTGTTTCTTCAGCACTTGGAGAGTGCCTGGCACAGAACGGGAGCCACCATAGATAAATATGCAGACAATTGTAATCTGCGCTCTATCAATGTGATCTGTGAAATACCAAAGTCTTGTCTGAAGTCCGGTATTACAGTTATAAACAGCCAACAAGAAGCTAATTATTCTTTGTGTTTGTATCCGTCTCTCCTTTTTCTATGGACTAAGCCACTGGTTCAGCCTGCTGATTTATGCTTCGCAGAAACAAGAGACCAACAGGGTTGCATTCTGTTTCAAAGGAAGAAAGAAAAAAGTTCAAACAAAGAGAAACAGTAAATCTAGATTCTACAACATCTAATACAATGGCTCAGGACATCAGTGTAATACTAAGTTACGCTGAGAAACATTGGTATTTCAGCGATTATGGGGTTCAGAAGCTGTCCGCAGTCAATCAAGTTGGAATTAACAAATAGAGTACAAACTGCATGTGGATATGTAAGTGAGATGAGCAAGGGAGAAAAGAGTGTCAGGATTAGGAGTTGGCTCACAGGGTTTTTAACAGCTGATGTAATTTCTGTAGAGATGGAAGGAGCGGAGCAGAGAAAAGATTGGAATTTAAAAGTAAAATAAAGGGAAGCAGTGAGTCATTCCTTACCCCTTTAAATTCTAACCTATTAGAAAGAAAACAGTCCTTGTGATTTTAAAGTTACTTTTAGAGCCCAAACTTGGAATACCTCCCCATGCTGTCATCAGTATCCAAGGATTTGGCCTTACAAATGAGTAGGCGAAATTTTCCATTCTAATCAATTCAGAAGTGTCAGGAAGTCTCATGGAATTGTGAAAAATCAAACCAAGTAGACCACATCATAAGAGCCAAAAGAAAACTTTTGTAACAAACAAACACACAAACTAACAAACAAAACAAAAAACAGTCTGTATACCCTAAACCAAAACACTCCAGACTTCGGAGCCTCATATTTTGAATGTTTCAATAAGGAAGGATTGGGAATTTAAGACCAGATCATATAATAAGGGTGGTAAATATTGCATATTGGACCAAAATACATTTTTTTAAGTTTCATGGACATTTGGTTACATACCAAAATACCTATCTTAGGATACACATATACACTAAGACAAACATACCCATGAGTAATTTGGCCCCTTTAGATTCATGTAGATTTTACTGCCCCATAAAGGAGAATAAAAGACTTGGTGTAAACTCAATGCAGCTGAGTCAGCCATAATAAGGCCTGAATTTGACCATGGTAATTAATTCTGCAGGGACACAACATAGACAAACTCTATTTTTAAGACTTTTATTGTACACTAAGAGTGAGGTTTTCAAAAGTGCCTACCTGATTTCAGGAGCACAACACTCATTGATTTTCTAAATCCCAATTTATGTGGCTAGTGTTTAACAAAGGGACTGCAATAAAATCTCTGGGAAATATGTCTAATATATCATAGGTACTTATATAGCTCCCTTTCCCAAAGCAAATGAGCACCTCACAATCTTGCATGTATTTATCACCACAATACCCCTTTGAGGTAGGGAAGAGCAAGTAGCTCCATTTTACAGATGGGCGACAGAGGCTCACACAGGAAGCCCATGGAGAAGCAGGGAACTGAACTCAGGTTTCCTGAGTCTCAAGCCGGCACTGAACCATCCTTCCTTTCCTTAAAGCCCTTTATAAAACCACAGAACCAGTGCAGTACAGGCAGCAGCACAAATAATTCTGTGACTAGAATCCAACCACATTTTCTAGACTGTCATCAGAAGTTTTTTAAACATCTGTCTCCAATTCATTTAGAATTCATGGAAGGGTTGTGATCGGATCTCAGGGTCCAACATGGAAGGATGCTAATACAACTTGTAAGAAATGAAGTTTCAGGAAAGGAATAACTGATTGTTGTCTCACGACCAAATCTGTAAATGCCCTGTTCTCAGGGAACAAAGAAAATGTCAAGTCCAGCATTTGGATCCCTCTAGCCTTCTTTGGGGGTAATTAGCTTCATATATAATTATCATCAATCATCAGCATCATCAAGCTTAGAAAGCTGAAGACAACATAAAATAGACCAAATAATTCTTGCCTTAGCGGTACTAGATTGAGGGAGAAATGCAATGGGGTTTGCTACTTACAGACAGAAATGTTTAAACAAGAAATGAAACAAGAAATGTTTTCTATGCCCCTCTCCCAAGAGCTCAATAGTTTCTCCAAGTGGTTGGGAAAAACTCTGCCCACCCAGGAAATACCATCTCTCAACAGTGACACAATTTACTGGATTTTAAATTAATGGAGAATTATGACAAACAAGGGGATGAAAATATCTGGCGCACTTTCCCCACTTAGGTTTTATGTCCAGACACCTACATTAAAGAAAGAAATGATGGAAATACGTGAAAACCTCAACATATTTTATTGTTCTGACCACTGACTCAACAAGGGAAACTTGAATTTGGGAGTAAGTTCATGATTTCAGTCACGCAGAGATGGAAGTACAGCTATGAATGAAGGGCTACACTTGATTATTCATTATATTACAGTAACATCTAGAAGCTCCAGTTGAGTTTGGAGCCAGAGGGTGGTAGACCCTGTATATATAATATGAGATTCACTGCTCCAAGAGCTTATCCAAACAAACAAACAAAGGAAGTATTATTTGATACATGGATAACTGAAGTACTGAATGATTAAATTACTTTCCCAAAGTCCACAGGAAATCTGTGGCAAAGCCAGGAATTGAAACCCAATCTCCTGAATTCCAGTTCAGTGCCTTAGCCACAAGATCATCCTTCCTCCTGCTTTTGGGGCCAATTTACAGCATTTGCTTGGGATGGGCATGGCAGGAGAAGTTATTTGGGCTGAATCACCTGAAATTCTCCTATCATTCCCAGGAGGTCACATCTCATTCAAGGCTAGCATTGGTGGCCATGGTTAGCATGCACAAGGCCTGCAGGCAGTAACCCAGGTGTGCACAAGGCTTTGAGGGAAAAAGCTGCATTGGGCACTACCCCCCAGACACAACATGGTCCTGAATCCTTGGTGGCAATAGCACAGTGTGATAAGTGACATTCATTTACCAAGTGCCAGCAGGGCTGCAGGATTGCCAAATACAATGCATTTGGGTGCCCCCCATTGGGACACTTTGAACTGCAAAGCCTCAGGGGAAGCTAAGCCTGATATTCACTTTTGAGAGGAAGGCAAGTTACACAGGAAACGTGAGCGGAGAGAAACTGCAAAAAGGGGAACAGCTCTACAAGTATCAGGCACTCAGAATGCCGGAGAGAAACAAATTCAGTTGTATTTTTAATACTGATTTATGTTAACAGGGTGTACATTAAAGAAATTGTCAACTGCGGGGAAACACCTCTGTCTGCACAATTCACAGACTACAAAACTACACAGTGTATCCTCCATTGCTAGTGAGACAGCAAAAGATGCATTTTGTGTTTGTTAAGTGAACATGTGGGAGTAAGGAGCATTTCATGTCTTCCCCCAAACATGTTATTAATCTAACTGCATGACATTCCCTGTAATATAGAAAAAAAATCACAAAATGTTGATATTAAGAAACCTCTGTAGGGAAATCAGGTATATGTGTTTCCAAGTGCTGAAGAGTAATATAGTTGGATGGTCTGATGCTAAAGGACACAGGAGGGCTGTACCAAAATAGCGTTAGTCACAGTACTGTTAACTCCTAGATATTAGCTGGCTGGGAGCTGGGGCTGAGATACATTCCATACATAACCTACAGTATCTGGGTGAAACTAGGGAAGGTCCTCCTGGATATTTCTACCAGTGTCAGTCCACCCCTAGAAAGAGTTTTCTGCAGCTGCCGCTGTGCAATGACTGCACACACAGGTCTATACACACACAGCTCCTATTCGCACACAGACAGATACAGTGTCAAACTCAGTTGAAGTCAGAAACCCCAATCCAGAGTGGAAATCTCAAAACCAAAGTCCACCACAGAAATATAAAATAGGTTTGGAAATTTTTTCAGTACTTCATTGTACACATTTTTCCTTTTCCTTCTACCATCCTCATGCACTCCCAGAGAGAGACAGCTAGTTAGAGCCTTTATGCAGAGAGCCTGATCCTTGCACACCTTATGCAGCAAATTGAAACAGCTGAAAGGAAATCACAAGTAGATTATATGAGACAGGGGAGTGGCATCTCACAGAAAGAAAAGGGACTTTTCCTTAAGACCATTCAGTCTACTGGGCTCAATGCTGAGAGATTCTGAACATCTGTATATCCCCTTGAAAGTTCCCTCATTGGAAGTTGTTGGGCCCAGCAGTTTCCTGTATTACCTCAGTGGATAGGTACTACAATATCAGATATGATTACTGGCGTCCCCAGCAGGTCCAACTGAGATTGGGTTCTGTGGTGTTATGCATTCTGTTGCCAACCCCAAGCATTCAAAAATCATGAATCAAGAGCCAAAACCACATAATTTTAAACAATACATTTTGGGTTCTTTTCCTTCTGGTTTTGAGTCACTAGGGTACATTTGAATCTCGCTCAAAAGCTAGAAATTTGAGCTGGTCAGAGTAAGAATGATGGAACCATAATCCATTGAAATATGCAGTTCCACCAAAAATCAAAACACATTGTGAAATCAAGTTGATTTTTCCAGATATTCCCCTCCCCTCAAGAAAACCGGAAAAAAAAGTTCTGACAACTCTGAAATATCCCGTTTGGACATTTTTGATTTTTTGTTTTGAAATGATTTTTCATTTTTTTTAAATTTTGTATTACTATAATACAAAATAAAAAGAGTCAGTCAAAATGTTTCAATTTTGTTGAAGTGAAATATTTTGATTGACCCCAAGTGAAATTTAGGGAAGTAATCTTCCTTCACAGAGAATTTTGAAATATGGGGGTGGGAGGTTGTTCCGATGTGGAATGAAGCCAAATTTCAAAAATTGTGAAATCCTTTGTGAAATAGAATGTCTATCCTCTGCAGAGGGGGAACTCAGGCAAAGTGATTCAGTTTCCACAGAAAATCTATGTCCATGCCTGGAACTGGACCTAGATCTTCTGAAACCCAGTGTTGTGCCTTAATCACAAGGCAATCCTCCTTATCGGCAGCTTAACCCCTTGACTCTTCAGTCTCTGTGAGTTTCTGAGGCCACACCCTTTATACTGATGTCCTCTGTCCTGCTGCACCATGTGAGCAGAATTATCTGAATTGTCTGTCAAGCATATTATTATTATTATTATTTATAGTATTATTTGTAATTCTTCCCATATAAATGGAGGAATGTGTCCCATTATACTAGAATATAGCACTTTTATGTTATTTACTACTGTCTGCATGACACCTCAGATTGCAAGAAATCCGTTCCCTTTGCTAGCTAATTTTCCAACTCTCTCTCTATGTGTGCATGGCAGGGTAGGGGGAGTAGGTATTACATTGGGTACAAACACACTGAGCCCAAATTCATCTGTGTTTATAGACATTCTATTTCTCAGAGGCACGGGATGCAAACATGCATAATACATATGGGTCAAGTCTGATTGCTGAGGAAGGAGGCAACAATGCAGGACTAATTATTTTCCTGACCTGATGGGTGATATTTTATTTAACTCCGCGTTGAAGAAGCTAAACTAGCTGACAGGGAAGAGAGAGAAATGTATTCTCAAAGGAATAATGCAAGTTTATGCAGCACCTTTGATTTTGCATACGCCAGATGATTGAGATAATTCAAAACCATTATTTATTCATTATGTTTTTATTTGGGCTCAGAATGCAAAGGTTCAATTTTCCTATTTTTTCCCCTTGCCTAATATTTGTTACAGTTGCATTTTTCAAACCATTTACTGTCTGGAGGGTAAGTAGAGTGACACTGCTCATAATGTGCAAATAAATGTGAAATAAGCTAGTCAGCTCAAGTGGAATGAATTACTGTCGCTGGTAAAATAAGGCAAGAGGGAACGGCTGCCTTGGGAGCTGAAAAAGACTCTAGCAGGTACTGCTATTGAGCGACTGGAATAACACTTACTATGATTTATCAAAGACCACTTGAAAGCACTTCTAAGGCATTAAATAGGCATGAAAAGAGGCTTTAGTGGCAATGGGACTATGCCAGAACTGAGTGATTAGGAGACTCAGAAGCTTGACCCTAGCGTGCAGCCTATGAACAAGTGAAGCCAAAAATCTTCAAAGACTTGTGGAAGAGACTGCAGAGCACAGTCAATTTAGGAGACGAGAGGGGATGGTCACAAAGCTATTAGGTCCCAGTTACTAGAGGCGGATAGCGTAGCCTGTGGATAAAGAAAAAGAAATCAGACTCTCATGACTACCAACACAGCCATGTGTCATAACGTCAATGGGACTTTTTAAAAAAAGGCTTTGTACATGAATAATTACTTAAATGAAAGAAAGTACTTAAAATATTTAAAGTCCAATGTTGTTGTGATCTTACGGGGCGATTTGCTGCACCCCAGGTTCTCAAAGATAGTCTGCAATTATGGTAATGCCTTTGTGGCACAAGCTGGACCAGTGATCCTGGATAATGTACAGTTCCTGTCAGGCCCTTTTCCTGCTTAGTCCTTGTCTCATACAGATGTCAGGTCATAACTTTGTTTTGTGCAGACAAGCATCACGTTTCCAGATCTCACTTGCACTACCACTGCTTCCCCTACTGAGGGCAAGGAAATGTTTTGATGTAGGTCAAGGGGAAAAAAACAGAAAAGAAAAAGGTCTCACCACACAGAGTAGGTCCCATTGACAAAATACAGGCTGGAGTATGTAATAGCTTACTTGACCAAGTTAACAGCAATAGTTCTTGCCTTCACTGTAGCTGATCTCACAGTGAGAGAGCTGATCTTACAGCCAATAGAAGTATTTCCCAGATATGGGACATACTAGTCCCACCACGCGTACAATAAGTGACTGCTGTATAACTGTCCCCGTTTCTATGCTTTCTGGATCCTTCAAGTGATGATTATTGCTACCTGTTTGTAGTAACAAGTGTGACGATGAGGTTCTGGCGGGACCCAACTGAGCGTGCCTTCAATCTCACCCCACCGGCTAACCACAAGTCACACAAGCAATTCCCTTAGACACTCCAGTTTCCCAGTATCACCACCAGTGCCACTCGTTATGGGGACAAATGGTTATGAAAACCAATACCCCAATAAAAGAAAAAAAAGGTTCTCCTGATCCCATAGGACCAAGCCCCAGATCCAGGTCAATATATAAATCAGATCTTACCCACAAATCACGCTGTTGCTAATCCTTTATAATCTAAAATCTAAAGGTTTATTCATAAAAGGAAAAAGATATAGATGAGAGTTAGAATTGGTTAAATGGAATCAACTACATACAGTAATGGCAAAGTTCTTGGTTCAGGCTTGCAGCAGAGATAGAATAAACTGCAGGTTCAAATCAAGTCTCTGGAATACATCCCCAGCTGGGATGGGTCATCAGTCCTTTGTGTAGAGCTTCCATTCATAGCAAAGTCCCTCCAGAGGTAAGAAGCGGGATTGAAGACAAGATGGAGATGAGGCATCAGCCTTATATAGTCTTTTCCAGGTGTAAGAACACCTCTTTGTTCTTACTGTGGAAAATTACAGCAAAATGGAGTCTGGAGTCACATGGGCAAGTTCCTGCATACTTTGCTGAGTTACAAGGCGTATTTGCCTTCTCTCCATGGGTCAATTGTATAGCTTATGGTCCTTAATGGGTCATCAAGCAGGCTAGGCAGAGCTAACACCAACTTGTCCGGGACGTCACCCAGAAGCATAGCATAAGTTTGAAATACAGACAGTATAGAGCCAATATTCACAACTTCAACTACAAAATTGATACACACATATAGACAGCATAATCATAACCAGCAAACCCTAACCTTGTCTAAGACACCTCATTTGACCCCCTTTATACAAGATTTGGTGCCACTACAGGACTTTGGTTGCAACCATGTTCTATATGGTCCCAGATTATGTCAATAACGTCACTCCAAGTTATCAGGGCCATTGCAAAAAGATCTGGCTTCCCTGAAAAGACATTCTGTTTAGTCCCATGCAAGAGAGTGGAGACGACATGAAATATGCCCAGAACTGATGTGTGTATTTTTTAGCCCATGGAGCTTACATCATTTTCTCAGAGCTCTCAGTCAGCATGAAGCAACTTGTACTGTACAGCAGATGGCACTGGAACAAGGATGGTTAATATGACTTTATTTCTACTTACCTTTGGTGTATCTCTAAACCAATCACTGCTCACTTTAAAAGGCAAGGGAAATAGTTAAAAAACAAGGGTTTTGTGTCTTGCTTTCGGGAGCTTCTCATCTTACAGCAAATATCTGTAAAAGTTACTAATTTTTCCCTTATTCCATAATAAGATACAATATTACCTAGCTGTTATATAGCACTTTGCATCACCAGATCTCAAAAGGCTTTACAAAGGAGATCAGTATCTTTACCCCCATGTTACAAATAAGGAAACCAAGGCACAGAGTTTTACATTACTTTCCCAAGGTCACCCAGCAGGCCAGTGGAAACAGAACCCAGGTCTTCTGATTCCTAGTCCAGTACTCTAGCCACTACTCAAACTGCCTCTGAAGAAGGATGGTCTTGTGGACTAGGATTTAAGAGATCACAGTTCAATCCCCAGCTGTGCCATAGACTTCTTCTGGGACCTTGGGTAAGTCACAACCTCTCTCTGTCTCAATCCTCCATCCATAAAACAGGGATAACAACATTTTGTCTGTCTTGTCTATTTCTATTATATGCTTTTAAGGACAGGGACTGATTCGTACTGTGTATGAATAACTAGTAAAATAGGGGATTGATATTGATTTAGATCACTATGTGTTGTAACAGTAAATATGGGTTTTCTGAGCATCATGAACAAGAAAAATGTGATTGTTGTGATGTTCATAGCCACCCTCCCAAGAGACAAGACCAGTATTGTACCATAAGGGGTATCCCCAACAGGTAATATTAATCCACCTCATTGTATCATGTTGGTCAGCAAATGTGTTAACACTAGAGCTGGACAGAAATTTTCAGTTGAGGAAAGTGTCTGCTTTCTATGGAATATTTAAATATTTAACAACAACAAAAATATGAACACCTGAAAACCATGGGCAATGGGGTGACCCACATCTCTACGCCCCCTGTGATAGGCCATGGAACATCCAGTATGCTTACCTCAGCTTGCCTTTCACTCACCATTTCTCTATGTCCATTTGAAGTCCCACCTTTGGGTATAATTTGTATATGTACACATGATAATACACAGACCCCTTGTGATAAAATCAGTCTTCCCAATCCCCCTAAGTACAACAGAATCACAGCTCTTTTCCCACTGGAGACATCATTTCCAGGTCACCCTCCTGAGAACCAGTCTCCAGTCTGTACCAGTCTCTTTTTGCCTTTGATTCAGGACTCTACTCTTCAGGCCACCCACCTGAGAGGGCCGGCTCTAGGCACCAGCAAAACAAGCTGGTGCTTGGGGTGGCACATTTTTAGGGGTGGCATTCTGGCGCGGGCCATGCCGCCCCTAAAAATGTGCCCCGGCCACCCTAACTCACCTCCGCTGCTGCCGCTCGTGCGCCGCTGCTAGCCCTCCCTCCCAGGCTCTCAAACCCGGGAGGGAGGGGGAGACCCCGAGTGGCTGCGGCGCTCGCGCTGCTTCTTCCTCTCCCTCCCTCCCTCCTAGGCTTGAGAGCCTGGGGGGAGGAGGCAGGGCTGGGGATTTGAGGAAGGGGCGGAGTTGAGGTGGGGCTGGGGGGTGGGGTAAGAAAAAAACGGGGGGGGGGGGCGGCCAAAATTGTTTTTGCTTGGGGCGGCAAAAACTCAGGTCTCTCTGCAGTGTTCCACTCACCCAAGCTTTCTCAGCTGGGATGGCTTCTCCTGCTCAGGGAAACTCCCTTCTGGTCCAACCCCTTGTCTCTGGGCTTGGCTTCCTGCAGCCCTTCACTTGGGCCCCCTGCAAGGGGATATCCCACTCACCCCAGGCCTTCCTGCCTGTGAGCCCAATCAACCCATCAGCAGGGACCCTCTTTTTGTTTCCGGCTCAACTTCTGTTAGCCAGGCTGGTTCTTCCCCTAGTTCCTAGGGGGTCTCTGCACAAGCTCTCCTGTAACTTGGCAGGGGTTCCACAGCTCTAGCCAGTTCTCACCAACAACTTTCTTTACCTTTAGTTCTCCCCAAAAGCTCTATAGTCCAGCTCTCATCTGCTGCTCCCATTTTTCTCTGGGTCTCTCCTTTCCTCTCAGGCAGCTCTCAGCTGCTCCTTTCCTCTGTCTCCCTTTTTATATGACCCCAGTGCCTTCTCTTAAGCCCAACTGATGAGTCACAAGTGCACTTGACCCCATTTCCTCTTAATGGGGCCAGTCACCCGATCACACCATGTTTTGGGGCAGGGGGGTGCTGAAAGCTGAAAATTTTCAGCCTAATACCAAAAATGTTTGGTTTTGAAATGCCAGCAAGGTACTTCAGGGAGCTTCATGGAAGTTGAAGATTGCATGTCTCACGTCCCCATTCTCTACGTGCTGAGCTCTTCAGTTGGACTACATTTTCCATGATGCACCTTGACCAGGGATTCCCAAGATTCATTGTGGTGGCTTTACAAGACAATGATGCATCGTGAGAGATATAATCCAGATAGGGAATCTGGCCCACAGAAATGAATGCACCCAAACTACAATTCCCATGAGGCACTGTGGTGATATTTCTAAATTGAAATATTCTGTTTTAAGATTAAAGTCTTCAGTCGTTGATTTTTCAGCTCTTGATATTTTTGCTGAACAGTCAAAATTTACCATGGGGAAAAAAAACCTTTTTCAACTAGCTTTTGTTAACCCTCCACATTTTTACTGGATTTAAAATATTATTTTTATAAAGGAGAGAACACTTCTATTTCTATTTATGGGAGTATCATATTTGTTTTGGAAAAACAAAAAGTCTTGCTATCCATTCAGTTATCCCACAAGGTTCAGCCAGTTATAACCCAGACATTTCTTCTGGCAAAAGAGAAGCCTTTCAGAATGCTGGAGATTCTTAGGTGCTAATTGGCAGGATAGGATATGTCCCTAACAGCCCCTTTATGCCAGTTGGCAAGGGTACACTCAACACACTGTTGTCAGAACATTTAGCCAAGCAGTGTCCTGTAACGTAGCATATGATAACTGGCAATATGGTGGCCATGAATATCATTGTGTGACATGTGCACGGTTTATATAAAGAGTTATGTATGTCTCATGGAAATAGGTTCTTAAAATGTGTTTTGGAGGCAAGTCTGCCTTAGACAAAGGATTGTGGTTTTAGCTGTCTAGGTCAAGCTTTTTCAGCCATAGACAATGAAATTATATTTACATATAAGGTAAACAAAGCATCAAAACAAGCAGTGGAGGAAACAGCTTGCTGAGTACAACAGGGGAGTCTGAACCCCCAACGAAGTCTTTCTGGCTTTTGAAGCAAAGACAATGAATCTTGGGAAATATGAGGGGAGCAAAAAGACATGCTAGTTCTCCATCCCATAGGGGGAAAAGAAGCCAGCACCTTCTGATTGTATGAATGTTGAATCCTCTTGCCTGAAGGCATGGAGACACTGATGTGTCTTGAGACACTTTTAGGCAAAGACATATTTTGCTAGAATGACGTTTTAGGAACTAGAAAGTGTGTTATTTTTGTTTTGTTTGTTACCATTTTCTGTCTCTTTTATTCTGCCTCAGTATCATTTAAATGTGTTCTTTATTAATAAACTTATTCTTGTTTTATTACAGAACCATCTCAGTGCTGTATATTAAAGTGTGGGACCTCAGCTAAACTAACAGCCTGGTGTGTGCATTGTCTCTTTGAAGGCACCAAAGTTAATAATTTCTCCAGAGTGCTCAGTGAGAAGGATTGGACACTGCAGAAAGATTTCTTTCGGGATGTTGGGTTCGCTGACTGTTACCTGCAAGACAAGTTTTAGACTGGCAGAGTCTTGAAGAGTTTGCTTGTAAGGTGGATAGACTGGTGAGGCAGGGAGCTATCACATAGTCTAAACTCTAGCAAAGTGCTCTCTTGCTAAGGCAGAGAGGTAACACGCTGGCTTACAGATCTGGGTGCTCTGAGCACAGCGTCACGTAGGAGTAATTGATTTTGTTTGTTCCTCACAAGAGTATTGGGTGACATCCAAGAAAATGGGAACACACCAGAAAAAGAATGCTCCATTAATCAATGTAATAATATGAATAGTTTGGGGTGGGGAGAGACATCTTGATGTGAATTAGTGTGTGGCAGAGTTCCCTGTCTTTATCTTCAGGCAAATGAATACCCAGGAGAAAAAGAATTGCACAACAGACAAGGAGAGCAGGGTTTTCTTCTCTTTAGACCTCATGATAAACTACATTTCACCAACCTGCTTTAGGATTTTGCACAAAAACGTGGCGATCTCCCTCCCCACTTCTCAGCAAAGATTTAATAGCAGAGGGCTGTAAAGTGATCTCATATTACCACGACTTCATTATTTTTATAAAATATACTACTGTCATTTACTAGCACTTTATGAAGTATTACCATAAAACAGGTCTCCTCCAGTCATTAGTGTGAATTAGTGGTGTTCTACTGTCTGCCCATTGCCTATGCTGGGTCTCTTAGAGAAGGAGACCCTATTATCCTGTCTGAATCCAAACAATGATTGAAAATATATTGAATAGCTGCTGCTATTGGGAAGCAGTGTGCCAGTATTTGCATCAGATATTTCCATGAGGTGCCCTTTGCACTTTATGATATTATTATAATGGAGCTCATGGTGTTTAATGATATATGAAGCCCTAAATGGTATGGAATTTGGATATCTGCTGTTATCTAGAAGCCAACTGGCACCCCCCCCCCAATACTGTAATTCACATCAGGCCTGACACACTCATTACCCCAACACACTGTTTTCATCATATATATGATCGTTGTCATGTAAGGCATCATATGTAAACTAGTATCTTACTTTACACTGTGGTGCTGAAAAATCATTGTGTGATGTATGTACGGATTGTATACCAAGAGTTATGGATGCTTGCTGGAAATATGTTCTTAAAATGTGTTTGGGCAGCAGAGCATAAACCCTAGCCTTCCCTAAACAAAGGACTGTGTATTTACCTGTCCAAGCTGCTTGGTTACCAGCAGACGACAATGAAAGTACATTTACATGCAAGATAAACAAAGTCATCAAGCTAAATAAGCGGGAGAAGAGACCTTTTAACAATCATGCCAGGGGACATCATCTGTACCCCAGGAAACCTTCCTGGCTCTTAAGGCAGAGACAATGGACTTTGAGTAATATAAGGAGAGCCTAGGCCTGATCTATACAGCGCAGGGGTGTGAAAAAGCCACACTCCTGAGTGACACAGTTAAACCAACCTAACCCACAATGTAGACAGTAATAGGCTGATGGGAGAATTTTGTTTGTAACCATACCTGTCTTTTGGATTCTTGCTTAGTGTCACTTAAATCTTTTTTCTTTGTTAATAAACTTATTCTTGTTTTATTACAAAACCATCTCAGTACTGTGCATTAAAGTGGAGGGTGAGTCCTCAGCTAAACCAACAGGCTTGCCTTTATTCTGTCTATTGATCATTTCTGTGAAGTGATTATATCTGTGGATGTCACAGTGAGAGGCACTGGACACGGCAGAGAGATGTCTCTGGGGAACTCGTGAGTTGGGGTTCACTGAGAGTTACCTGCAAGGCTGGCAGAGTCCTGAAGAGTTTGCTAGCAAGGCAGACAGACTGGCATGTCAGGGAGCTGACATACATCTTAACAACAGCCAAACTCTCACTTGCTGAGGCAGAGGTGGGTAACAGTGGCTCACAATTCCTGAGCAGGACATCATAGCTGTGAGACTATCCTTCTATTCTTGTGATTCTGCCACAGTGGCAGTTAGTGGAGGTGCCTCAGCTAAAAGTCTGGAAGGGGTCTAGCAGAACGATGTTCTCTATGATGGTATCTTGTAGTTTGGAATTCGCTCTCCCAAACCCACCAGTCCATCAGAACCTGAATGTGTTGGCCTTCCAGGCATGCTGCAAGGTCCTTTTACTCTGATGGAGGGGATAAACACTGGGCAGACTTGGGAGATTTGGTGGGAAGCAGTTGATTTATGATGGGACATTGTTTTTCTAAACATGAGTATGAGTCAACAGTGTAACACTATTGCAGTGTTGTAAGCAAGACACTAGAAGTAATTCTTCCACTCTACTCTGTGCTGTTAAGGCTTCAGATGGAGTACTGTGTCCAGTTTTGGGCACCACATTTCAGAAAAGATGTGGACAAACTGGAGAAAGTCCAGAGGAGAGCAACAAAAATGTTTAAAGGTCTAGTAAACATGATCTATGAGGAAAGATTGAAAGAATTGGGTTTGTTTAGTCTGGAGGGGACATGATAACAGTTTTCAAGTACATTAAAGGAGGAGGGTTATAAGGAAGATGGTGAAAAATTGTTCTCATTAACCTCTGATGATAGGACAAGAAGCAATAGGCTTAAATTGCAGCAAGGGAGGTTTAGGTTGGACATTAGAAAAACTTCCTAACTGTCTGGGTGGTTAAGCACTGGAATAAATTGCTTAGGGAGGTTGTGGAATCTCCATCATTGGAGATTTTTAAGAGCAGGTTAGACAAACACCTGTCAGGATTGGTCTAGTTATTACTTAGTCTTGCCTTGAGTGCAGGGGAGTGGACTAGATGACCTCTCAAGGTCCCTTCCAGTCCTATGATTCTATGATTCTATTTGGGACTTTTACCTTAAGTGTCAGCTTTTCAATAGAAATGTAAGTCTGCAAATAGCTACAGCTTCTCAGGGGTCTTCTCAGAGAGGCAGGGTTTTGTTTCCTCGCCAGTCCGGGTAGGAGACTGCGGTGCAGAGAGCCTCTGTGCCCCTTCTTACACACATGCACACGTAGAACAAAGCAAGTAGCAGGTTAGGGCCTGCTAGTTCCCATTATGTAGGAAAGGCACCCTGAGAAGCTCCAGTCAGCTCTGCACTTGACTGTACGGATTTGGGCTATCCCAGGGCTTTTTATATTTTGGCGCGTCACTGGGACAGGAAAACCTCAGAAAGGAACCCCAACAGCAGCAGCCGCTGAATTAAAGACCAGGTGAGGAATCAAAGAAATCTGGCTCAAGGAAATGACAATAGGGAACTTCTTGAGTCTCATGCTCACCACCTGTAAGTGGTGGCATTGCCCCATTTCCAGGATCCTGTCATGCTCCGTGGTGGACCTAATCTCTGTGATAAACTAAGTGGCCCTGTAAAGCACTTCCTGCTCATTCCCCACTACCCACAACAGAACATAGCTTCCCGTTCCCATCATCCGCCAATGGTGCCTGAAGTCTCCACTGAATTTCTTCCACAGTAGAGTTTTTGCTGAATGCTACTGAAGGCCACTTCACATCAAGAATTCTGCAGAATTGTTTAAAAGAAAGGAAAATCTCTTCGTTGAAATCCACTTTCAACAACAAAGCTGCTCAAAGACCATGCAGATACCACTGGAGAAAATCTCAAGTTTAAAACAAACATATGTTTGCCAATGAGACGTTTCTGAAGGCACAATATTAATTCCCTGGTGACAATTGTGCTGCACATTTTTATAAAGATAATTATATTGTTCTCTGAGAGGCCATCCAAAAATACGTAAATTAGTGCTACCTGCAGTTAATAGTGACAGATAGGAGGTTCTTCAGCACATGCACAGCTTTAGTTACAACATCTCTGGAAAAATCCTGAGGGATTTAAAACAGTGAAACTATAATTTAGCCAGTCAAAAAAAAAAAAAAGCTGTAAACAGATTCACAGAGGCAGTTCTATAAGCTCAAGAGTTTGTATATTTCATGAGGCAAGCACTATCTGCTTTTCCCCCACCCCTTTCCTCTTCCCAACACACCAGCCTTAGAAACAAAATAATGGTAAAAAGAGGTTTTATATTAATTACATTACTCAGATATCATAATAAATATAATCCTCCTTTAATTCTCTCTTTTCAAAGAAATTTCTGTTTTGAAAACCCTGAAAGTATCAGACTATTGTTCTACTGATCTAATGGAAGGTTCACCTCACAAAATTAACTTAATTGCACAATGTCTTTGAAGACCATACTTTGGTTTCCATGCTATAATTTCAACTGATAGCATGGGAACATTTATGCACACCCCTGAGACCTTATGCCATTTATATTTAGGAGCTGGATTTGCATGGAAGTGCCCATTTCATTTTTGCTCTTTTTCAAAAAGACCATGTTAAAAAGTAACCAAGAATTTACACAGACACGTTGGGCAAGGACTGGCCAAAATGTCCATGCATGGAAATCATTGCCATAGACCCCTGAGGGATTTACATGGATATCAGCTGAATAGAGTAGCAATAACAATTAGAATGAGGCTGAATTGTTCAAGTAAATGTTGGGTGTTTCTTTGCAAAAGGCTGTATGTAGACTGGCAGCAGCCTTTTAGCCTTGCTGACATACAGCTAGAACAGTAATGATGTCATGGTAAAAGTATTCAGTCCCAGAATAACTATGACAAAGAGATATCATCATGTACCAACATCATGGAATTAATCATTACTTGGCCAATATGGAGTGTCCTTCCCTTCAAAGTACAGTATTTGATAAAAGTAAAATTGGATGCCAAGCATGGAAAATGTCAGCCCAAGCAGAATTTTTCAGAAAGATCTTTGATGAAACTGAAATAGAGGATTTTGACTGAACACTTTTCATATCTGTAACTATCCATGTTGCCACCCATGAACACTACACCAATGACATTTTGAGAAAGGGTAGCTGTATTCACACTCCACACACAACTGCAATGATATTTGTCCAAAATATGCCTCATAAAGTATCATTTGAAAACTAATAGCACACTGGTCAATATAATTGTCAAATGCATGTGTTAACCTCTTATGTGAAGTTATGAATTCCCTCTGAACAACTTTAAGAAGACAGCCTGGCCTAGCCAAAGATGATAAACAGGTCTGTCCTACACAAAGGAATGTAGGTTTATCTCAGCTTACATATTAGCCATAAATAAAGGTATCAAGCAACCCAACAGGGGTTGTCTTGAGCAGGGCTGCCGAAAGCGGGTTCGGGCCCCGGTGAAAAAAATTTTTTGGGCCCCCCAGCAAGGGTGGACCGGCTAAACAGGGCTGACAAAAGGGGGGGAAGCCGGGCCCTGGGCCCCCTTCCGGGCCGCCGGGCCCCAGTAATTTGTATCAGCTTCCCCCCACTCTCGGCGGCCCTGGTCTTGAGCTTGAACATGAGAGACAGAGAATTAACATGGCTCCTGCATCCCAGTGAGACACAGGAGACTGAGCCCCTCTTCCTAACGTTGAGAGCAATTACAGTTCTTTGGGAGTATAAGGAACAGAGAGACTCTCCATCTTTATCTTTCACCTCAGGCAAAGGAAACCAGCACCTGATACTTCTGTGGAAAGTCCTGGCTGAGAGACAGTCAGCCATGCTCGACCAAGAGTAATTGGTGAGCAAAAGCATCTTAAACAAAGACTGTGCCTTGCTAAATAAGTTTTAGATACATATTTTCACTTTATTTGCTTGTAACCATCTCTATCTTTTTTCCCTTTTACTTGGAATCACTTAACCTATGTCCTGTTGTTAATAAACTTGTTTTATTTTAATCTCAACCAATCCAGTGCTGTGTCTGAATTGAAGTAATGGAAAACTCCAGTTAATACAGCAAGCTGATGGGTGTTGTCTCTTTAAAGGAGCAAACTGACCTTATTTATTCTCTGTGTTCTAGGAGAGGGCTGGACATTTCGGGGCAGATGGTTTTGGGGAAATTCAGGATTGGCAGTCTGTTGGGGCCATCTTGCCAGGTGTAACCAAAGCTGTTGGAAAGCAGGGTAGAGCTGTTGTGTTGTGACAGGCTGCTGAGGTCAGAAGTGTTGAATTAAGGCTGCACAGCACATAGACACTCGGGATACCGCATGCTTGTCTGCTGACTGTTAATGTCCAGGCTGTCAGCCACGGCAGCAGTGCATTTAAGGCACCAAGGGTTACAGGACAGGCAGTGACAAAAGCCCTTGTTGCTATGGATTGTATCCCACAACACAGCAGTAGCAATATGTACTATATAAATTACTGAACTTCCCAATAATAAACAAGCCATTTTTATTAAGATTAATCAGTCACTTGAATAAACCCATTGAGCTCAACTCTGTGGTTGTGGATATCAACAGTATCTATGTATCGGAGTTTATAGGGACAAGTCCAAGCCACATATATCCACAATAAAAGCTAAAGTTCCCTTTCCTTTATGAAAAACATGTACTTGTTTAGTTGTATTATCAATTTAAACATCTTAAGTGCCCTTTTTTATTTTGCAGGGACCTGTTCACCATTTGGATAAAAAAACCTGAAGAGTGAGTGTGTGTGGGGGTGTGTGTTTGCAGCAGTAGATGCTATAGGATCTAATTCCATCCCCAATATAACAGCATTAATGGAATGATCAGCATGTTCCATTTTCCAACAGCACTGTAGGACTGCTAAACAATTTGGACACTGATACATACTGCAAAGCCAACCTAACTGAAGTCCCTTCTCAGATCTGCCCAGCTATGGTGCAAGAATCAGTACGTCACCATTAAGGAGATTTTAATGGGCTTCAGAGACATGTGATAGTATTTATAATCAGCCCTCCTAGACAGTTGTTTGCATACTCCTCCCTGATGCAGCTTCCCTTGAAGAGAGTTGCTACACAATCATTACAAATTGATTGCAAAAGAGCTAACAATCATGATTAAATCATTAAATTCTTGTCTACGCTTCAGAGAGCGGAGAGAAAATTAACTTCCCACCAACCTAATTTTTTCCTGAACATGAAATAATGATTTTCTGCCCGTCTAATTACAAAGCCAACATCTGATCAAGTCGGCATCCAGAGGGGATTATCACATGCACAAGTATTAGACCTCATTACCAGCTTGAGTGCAAAATTATTACATCTTGTAATTGGATGGTGAGATTTATATACAGATCGGCCCGGTTTCTGTAAGATTGTAATTACAAGCTTCGTTGGTTAGCTACTTATCACTCAGCACAGAAGAGAGGAAAATAAGCAACAGAAAAAGCATTTCATTAACCCATAACCCTATCAAGGGAGAACCACTGTAACATCCATGTCTGCATTAGGGAGAACAGCTAAATTCACAGATGAAACAATTTATTATACTCTTTGCAAATGGGATTTCATTTTGTTTAACCCCTAAAGAACTATTTTGGTAAACTGTATAAGCAAACCATCCATTTTATAGACAACTAGGTTCAATATAGTAATTATAAGGGGTAACTGACTGAAATAAATACTCATCTGCTTAGGGGCAAGGTTATTAGCTATACAATTGCACATAGATCTGAACATTCACAAATAGTCAGACTAATAGGGAGTTTGCCTTGACTCACATAGGAACTGGAACCCCCCTTTGCATAAAATTAGATCTGGGTGAGCATAGGAAATCTTGCTAGTGATCAGAGAACGCTCCTTTAAAATGATTCTCCACGTTTATTAGGGTCTGCAAGGGCAGGGCAAGTTTAAGGAACAATTTAAAAATACATAAACATTTGAAATGGCTGTATCGGGGCTGGAAAAATGTAAAGAAATCATAATATCTGTACAGGAGGAGCCCCAGAGAGCAACCTATTTCAATTGGATCTTTTATACTAGCTGGACCTTGAAACAACGCTAGCATATCAAAATGTGCACTGTTTAGTTATTGTGGGCACATTTCATTGCTCATGGCCTGCTGAACTTCCACTCTTCCTCTCTCAGGGCCTGATGCAGTGCTCAATGAAGTCAATAGAAGTCTTCCCATTCACTTCAATGGATCAAGCCCTGAGCTTCTCTGATGCTTATGGGGCTTGGCCCACCTAAACTACTTTTTTCACTGAATTCTTCTCATTCTCTTTCTTTTCTCTCTCTCTCTGCTGCCTCCCACCTGTCTGGCAATGGTGTGGCCCAACCCCCGATGCACCTAAAATATCCTGACTAGAACAGAACCATGTTTACAAGGACATTCTGCAACATTTCAACAGCAGCAACGGCCAAACTTTAGGTCTCCATTCTTCCCTTGATGCATGCATGGTAAGATGTGGACAGGGGGAACATCTTCATATCCTGCTGGTAGAGCAGTGAGATGTCGAACTTTATCTCTGTAGAGGTGGGTGAAGTTCAGATGATTCAGGGGTTTGGTGTAGATAAGTGTGCAAACAACTAGATGCTTAGCTGAGCTTAATCCCAATGATCAGGATGTCTCACTCCTGCAGAAATATCACAATGGTTGCTGATACTTTCTTCTTCAAGTTATCACTGCTGCACCCTTTGTTAGTGCCTCTTTTGAGACTTCACCACAGTGCAGAGGCCATTAAAAAAGTCAACACTTCTTTAAAAAATTGAATATTTCTCATCTAGCTCAGGTTTTGTTCCAGTTACGGGAAGCATCCTTAATTTTAAAGGTCATTTCTCATCAGAAACTATGGGCCAGATCCTGCTGCCACTGAAGTCACTAGCTAAGGTCCCATTAACATTAATGATCGATGAGAACCACAATGGATATATTAATATTAACAATGAAGAAAGACTCTTCTCTACAATTAGAAGCAGTAGTAGTTTACATTTATATTAGAGTAGCTCCTATAGATCCCAGTTGGGATCCTCATTGTGCCGGGCACTGTACAAACACAGATAAGAGACAATCCCTGTCCCTGAGGGCTTACAATCTAACGGACACAAAACAGACAAAATGCAATGGAGAGGGATATAACATACAAGTGAGTGAATAACAGCTGCTACCCTCAGGGGTCTTCAGCTCTGTATCTCCTCTTGAATCAAGTTGTTTGGCTGCTAGATCCTCTCTTCAGTGCTTCCTTAATATTCATATTCAATATCTATCTACCCCTCCAAGGTCTATTTGCCTTCCTTCCACCCTTACTCATTCTAGTCACCCCCAAAAGCCAAACCAAACACAGAGAATGCAAGCACTTACTTAGCTTCACTTACCAAACAAAAGAAAAAAGAATACATTCATATTTCAAGGGTGGGGAGGGGAGGGCTTTACGAAAAACAAATCTCGCTAGATACATCTGACTGTTTTGGGGAGAGGTTGGGGAGAATAAAACTGCAAAGTGAATAGCTTATGGGAATGCAGCAGACGCAGAGTTCTATGGTATCTGGAACAAAGTTTGCATCAGGAGTGCAGTGATCAAAAAAGCAAAATTCTTGGGGAAGGAGAAAAAACTAAATCAAAATAATGCACAACAGTGACTATCCAGACAAATATAGTTTCACACAACAGGAGCAATTTCATTCTCAGATCAGTCATGAACTCTCCGGATTCACTGAGCTACAGCACTCACATCAAACTTAGGCGGGACGGATAGCTCAGTGGTTTGAGCATGGGCCTGCTAAACCCAGAGTTGTGAGCTCAATCCTTGAGGGGGCCACTTGGGGATGTGGGGCAAAATCAGTACTTGGTCCTGCTAGTGAAGGCAGGGGGCTGGACTCGATGACCTTTCAAGGTCCCTTCCAGTTCTAGGAGATGGGATATCTCCATTTATTATTATAAACCAAGCTGAGAGCCATCAGGCTGAGTTTTTCGTAAAGCATCAGAAGCACTAGTGCAGTGTAATCCAAGTTACAACCCCTACTCCTTTGTATCTTCTTCTCTTCCTCCTTTGGTCAGAGTCTCTCAGTTGAGGAGTTTATTCTCAGTGGTATACCCCCAAAGGACTTCTGGCAGCACCGGCATATCGGGACAAGCCCATCAAGGTATCAGGAGACTTCCAGCGTCTTTTTTGCAGCCAAAACATAAGGTTTTTCACTGAGAAATCTTTATGTACCCAAGCCCATATAGACAGAAATGTCTGTGTATAAAAACAACCTGAGAGGATAATAAAATAGACAAACTGCCTTCCGGGGGCAATATCAGAAAATATATTGTCTTAGGATAACAACAAATTAATTTACTTTTTGCATACTGCCCTCATGCCTTAGTTCTTATATATAACATATCTTTGCATTGTAATATCTCTATGCACACACTTAATTTCAGCATAACGTATAACAACAACAACCAAAAAGACAACATAGGAACTGCTCCTGATCTTATCTATCCCGGTGCAAAACAGAAACAATGCACTGCACTCAGGGGAGTTGCTCCCGTGTAAAACTGGTGTGAGCTATGAGTGAATTCTATAGTCCAAATAGACATCACACACTATAGATTTTTCCTCATTAGGAGATCGTTTAAATATTATTAAGTTACACTAAGGCCATACTTGAGCCACTGTGGGTTTTTCCTATTTATTATTATTTGTTTTGCAGTAGTGGCTAGGTGCCCTAGTCATGGACCTGGACTCCAATGTGCTAGGCGCTGTACAAAACACAGGAGAAAAAGTTGCCACCCCAACCAGATTAAATCCTATATATGCAAGTTTCTAATGGAAGGGGCAGGAAACTTTGCAAGCTTTGACTCACTGAGTTTCCTGCTCATTCAGAGATTTATTTCTCCTAGGAACAGGTGTGTGGGGGTGGGCAGAGACCCTCTGCATCTACATAGGCACCCTGATTCTGTCCATCTATCAAGCTGTTTATACTACACTCCCCACAATAGTATCTGAACACCTTCATGGACATGTGACTCCCCATGGTCCAGAGCCATATAATAGCAGCTATAAAGGTGGCTCCCTGGATGTTAAATAGAGAGAACCAAGACTTTTTGGAAACAAAACCAAACCAAAAGATCACCAGAAAACTGCTGCCTGTTTGGAAATGTTTCAGGTTTTGGAAAAAAAAAATTAAGAAAAAAGAGTTAACAAAACCATTATTGACATTTTTGGGTGACCAAAACACAAGCTTTGGGGACAGAAGCACAAAGTGTTTGTTATAAACCGTAACGCTTTCAAGCTTGTTTGCAAAACATTTCCATTACAATGTTTTGACAAATTTTGAAGAAAAAAAAGAAAAGAAAAACCAATGGAGCCATTTGATCCCTGAGAAATGGAAACACTAGCAGTTACTCGTGAATTTTTTTTAATTTTTCAACCATCTCTAGTGCTAGAAGCTGATCTCCAGAATGTGGGAGCAGCATGCCACAAAGAGCTGCTGATCCCTGGCTCCACCTCCTCCCGTGCCCCAATCTTCAATTTTCATTAAGCTCTGAGCACAGAGATGCTTCCTCTAGTCCCACAAAGTGGAAGTGAGTCCCATAGAAATGTTGTTTCCCTCATACCCCAACCTTCTGCACTCCTTGGACCTCACTCTCTATTGCCCTACACCATGTGCAATCAGTTACACCCATGCAAAGCAATACCATTCTGCACTGGTGTAAGTAACTACATAAGGCATAAAGCAGTCAATCAGCAGTGCATGGAATCAGTTTGGTTTTACTCTCCTGTGCTCCAGGAAATGGAAAGGCGACTATTACATCTAGTAGGCAGCTGTTAAAGTATCACTAGAGTCCACATATTTTAAAGGTTATGAAAAACCACTGTGTGGCCCTAGCTAAAAATTCATGGCCTACAAAGTCTTCTTTTAAGTAAGTAAAGCTGTTTTGCCATTTAGGAGTGCACGAGAAAGCACTCCAGACTAGTAAATATTATATATATATACTTGAGAACATAAAGCCAGCTCTCTTTCAAATGCTGTTAAAATAATTTACATTGAAACAGACACCTTGTATAAACTGAACACTTATTCAGTGTCAAACTATACATCTGGGTGGATGAGTGGATGGATGGACTGGGCCTTGATCCAGATGAAAATATTCACCATGTAGTGTGAAGCATGTAAGTGCCAGAAGTGCATCTGCATCAGATCAGCCTACTCAAAGAATAAAGGCTAGCCTCCTGTATCAGCTGAACAAGCCCAGTCCACCTGTTCTCCATCCTGGGGAGCTGGACAACTCTCCTTGAGAACGAGAGTTAATTCAAATGAATGGAGCTCCTAGGTAAAGGAATGGCAACAGCTTGAAATCTGGACTAATTGAACAGTAAGTTAAAGGTAGTTTAAATGTTTTTATCATCCCTGTTGCTGGAGACATATAGTGACTGACTATCTAGAGAGCATGTAGATAATATACTTGTTTTATAGTACTCAACTACTAGATGTCTCTGTGTACCGCACAAAATTCCTGATAGGCTGTGGTCCCTGGTAAAAATGGGAGACAGAGCTGGAACTAAAGTTATGTGGAAGGCTGTTTGTTGCTGAATAAATTTCTCCAGTTTATTCCAGATAGCCACAGGAAACCATGGAAAAGATTATACACAATGTTCTTTCAAATACACAAAGTGAACAAATTAATTTGTTTTCTTCAATCTCTTTCAATTATAGAGACCTTCAGACATTACTTGTCAGAATAATTTTTTTTCTGTCTGAAGTGTGATTTTTAAGTTGGCAAGGTCCTTCTAATTCCCTCTATTCCTTATTCCCTTGCTAGGTTTCTCTCACAGAAGGCTCTGCTGACCATGGGAATCTCTACAGTCCTAGATCTGGAATGCCTGCTCTATTCTGCATGGCCTAATGCAGGGTGATGAATCAATTCTTGGTCCGGACTCCAAATGACATGGCAAAAACTTTTTTTTAAAATGCACTTGGGTTTCTTTAGAGAGAATCTTATGGCCCACCCAGCTCTCTGATCCACTCAGTGGCTCTCAACCTTTCCCAACTACTGTACCTCTTTCAGGAGTCTGATTTGTCTTGCGTACCCCCAAGTTACACCTCATTTAAAAACTACTTGCTTACAAAATCTGACATAAAAATACAAAAGTGGCACTTCACACTATTACTGAGCAACTGCTTGCTTTCTCATTTTACCATATAATTATAAAATAAATCAATTGGAATATAAATATTGCACTTACATTTCAGTGTACAGTCTATAGAGCAGTATAAACAAGTAATTGTCTGTGTGAAATTTTAGTTTGTATTGACTTCGCTCGTGCTTTTTATGTAGCTTGTTGTAAAACTAGGCAAATATCTAGATGAGTTGATGTACCCCCTGGAAGACCTCTACGTAACCACTGGTTGAGAACCACTGCACTATAGAGTAGAGACTATTCTCCTGTCATCTGTCTTTTGACTTCTGTTTGGGATCTTGCTCTGGCCTCCCAGATTGTGGGAGACAATGGGCCATCTTCAGGGCACATGACCCTTCCTAAACCTTTTACTGGCTGATAGCTACAAAAAAATAACACTGGAAAATATAGGTGTTTCTACTCACAGAAATTTACACCTCCCACTTCTATGCATTTTTACATTTAGAATAAATCCCAAAATTCTAGGCTAGTCAAGACTAGAGAGGTTTGCAAGGAACTTCTGAAAAACCTAACAGAGCTAGGCAAGTTGGGGATCATGATGGGCAGGGGGAATATAATGCTGCCAAATGCAAGGTGATGCAGACCATGAACCTATACAGGCTGATTGGTTCGAATTTAACTGTTACTACTCAGGACAAACAGCTTAATGTCTTTGTGAGCAAGAAAGAAAATCAACTGATTCTTATGGGGTGGTGATAAAGAAAAGCAGACAAGTTACATTGTATTAAGACAATGATAAAGAAAAATGAAAATATCATACTGCCATTGTATAAATCAATGGAACATTTTCACCCAGTACACAATGGCTAGGTCTTGTCACCTCATCTGGGAAAAAGGACATAACAATAATATGAAAGGCAACAAATATATCTGCATGGGGAAAGGATCATTTAGGAAGCAGATGGAAAAAAGGTGCCATCATAGAGGCGTATAAAATAATGAATGGCCTAGAAAGGGTAAGGGCTCCTCTTTATCCCCTTCATATACGAGGACATACAGAACATCAAGAGATCACATTGTTTTTTTCGAGGCACGTGCCAATCTGTAAAGCCCTTGAGCCAGATTCTCAGCTGGTGCAAATCGGCATCGTTCCATTGAAACAAACAAAAAAAGCGGAATTGTGAGAAATTCGCCTTTCATTCATTTGAAGTTTTAATAATTTGTTCACAAACCTCACATTGACGCCCAATGCCATTTAAATAAGAGACACTTACTGAAACCCAAAAAAGTAATTAGTTCTTTTCTAAAATGTCACTGCACACAGACCTCCACTACTATAGATTCAGAGAACATCTTGTGTTACTGCAGAACTACATTAGGTACTTTGAAGTTAGGCTCTCTCAATCTGTTGAGTGATGTTTCAGTCTCAATGTGTCTTCATTTTAAGGGTCTAATCCTGTGGGATACTCAGCAGTTCCAACGAGGGGCCAAGGGCTTATTCTCTGCCATTGAAGCTGAAAGGGTCACATGACTAGGAACCTCAATACCTGGTAAAAATATTATCACTAAGGTATTTTGGAAGTATCTCTTGATACCCAAAGTCAAAGCAAACCCTAAATCATTTTTTTTAAAATGACTGTACTTGAGGATGCTAAACAACATGCACTTGAATATTTCTTGCCATTCAATTGCAAATAAATTAAGCAAAATAAAAATTAATACATTTAGCAATGGAAGACAATGCTAGGAGCAACGTAGCAACAGCAAGAGGCTCTTTTTATTTGCCACCGCCACTCATTATGTATCACTCAGAGAAATCCTGCTGTTTTCTCTGTTTGCAAAGAAGCCTCAAGCCTTTTCTCAGCAGCTGTCACTTGGTTCTCAAAAAAAGGGCCTCTCAGCACCATGGCGATTAAATACCATTACAACTTTCCTCCTTCTGCATACTACAGTAGGCAATCAATATGGGCTTACATTTTATGAGACAAGGAGTTAACTTGTTCAATTACAGTGCAGACAGCTCTATTCTTTTGTAACAAGTAATCTGGGTAGGGAAATCGATACTGACAGGCCCGATGCACGCCAGCTAATTTCATATTATCCTCAGCCAATCAGGTAGCTCAGAGTAATAGAGTTGTTGTTACAGTTCATTATGGAGAGGTGGGATCAATATCTGTACAATAAGAGGATTGGCAATGCATCTGCTGCATAAGTAACCCTGAAGGGAAAGGAAGTCCCACCAGTGCAGCAGGCAAACTCTCATTTACATAGCCGGTGAAAACAAAAATGTATGAGAGGTCTCCGCTCCCTGACCTACAATTAAAGATGAAAATGTCCCAGAATGGGAGCAGGATAAACAAACCTCGCTCGTCTACCACAGAGATAAAACACAGAGGGGCCAAAGTTGAATAAAATGTTAATAGAAGATTAAAAGACATGCATATGCTTCATAAAATGAGATAACACATGCACAGCTAAATGAATGAGAAACAATCTATTATTTTTGAAGCATTACATTAATACACAATGTATGTTTGACAAAATACAAGGAGGGAAGAAAGAAAATATATAATCATGTTCTGATGAATATATTATACACTCTCTCTCTCCCTCTCTTTCATGGAACATGTTTTCTTTTATGATGCAAAATCCTGTCTACATTACCATTTGTTATGCAGTAGAACAAAAAAGTGGCACAAGTTAAATGCGTGAGCATCTTACTCAAAATAAGGGTTAAAAGAAAGAAAGAGAGAGAGAGAGAGAGAGAGATCAGATGCTGCGCAAATGTGGTATTTTGAAAAATAACATAGAACCCCTATTTTACCTTTAACTACTTTGTTAAGAATTTAAAAAAACTCAATACAAAAAATTAAAAGAAATCAACAAAAAGGTTTTTCCCAGTAATGTAAGGTATTGGTTGAAAGTTATATGTTTGTACAAGATAATAGAAAAGCTAATTCTACCTATACAACAAGCATAAGGCCGGTATCTTATAGAGATGTGATGTAACAATTTAGATCCACATTTTAAAAAGTGACCTTTAATTTTGAATGCCTCATTTGGGACACGCTGGGTCTTAATTTCAGAAGTGCTGAGCATCCACAACCCTTATTAACTTAAAGTGGAATTGCAGATGGTCATTTCCTCAGAAAATAAAGCCCGAAGGGGTGAAATCCTGATTCCTGACCCCATTGAGATCAATGGCAAAAATGACACTTGACTTCAGTGGGCAGGTGGGAAGGGACAACACTTCACCCCAGGTGTCTAAAATTGGGCACCCAGAAACCAAAGCATTGAAAACTGGAGGCCACTTAAAAAAAAATAGCTTTAATATGTAAGAAAGAACACATATCAAGATACGCAGTTTGGGAAGAGATCCTTATTCCATGAGTGCATTTTGAGACGTAACATAAAAGCAAAGGTTAAAATTTTCAAACGTGGCCATTGTTTTAAGATGACTCAGATTTGGGGAGCCCAACTTGAGATGCCACGGCCTGATTTTTCAAGGTATTTGGTACCTGCCTCCCATTGAAAACAATTGGTGTTAGGCTCCTAAATACCTTTAAAAATCTAACCCTATGTGCCCCAAGTTGGACATTTGAATATGGAGGCATCCAAAACGTGTGGCCATTTTTTTTTAAAAAGTTACCCATGTATTTTCCCCTCAGTGATAACCGGGGGTTTCATCTTAAGCGTTTTATAATTTTTTTCCCATATAAAGAGTCCAGTGCTGAAAGTACAGAATTACCAGTATCTTCAATGGAGGAATTCTATGCATGTAGCCATTGCAGAACTGACACTTCTATTTGGTAACTTTATGATTCTCTGTGCTGTTGAACTGTTGGCACTTGAGAATTTAGAATCAGATTAATCCTTTCTAATCTGCCCATTTGTGTAATACTACTGCTTTACTCTTAAATGGTGCTTTCCAGTCTACCTTTGAAAAACATTAATGATATAAATTCATTCAAAAGTTTTGGAAAAATTGGATTTTTCATGCATTATACCATGATCAGTCTTAAAAACATGCCAATTTTGACTTTGATAAATAAATAAGATTACCTCAGTTTTCCTGACCTATTTATCCAAGCCAGTACATATACGTTTTTAAAGCTATCCATTACTTTCTCGCGTATTTTAGTCATGACTCCTTGCAATGTTTGCATATGGCTAAAAACATTTTTTGGTTTACATTCCAGTTTATTCATTCATATTAACATGTTATTGCAGTAATAATCCAGAAAATACCACAACAATGATTTCTTCATGCTATCTGCCTTTTTAATAGGAATTGTAAAATATTTCTTATCATTTACATCCACTACAATTTCACAAAAACTGGAAATTGTACAGTGCTTTAGTTTGGTCCAATTGTATTTAATTTAAGATGGTTTTTACGGTTGTTTACGAGTTGAATGGAATATGCTGAGTGGTTTGATACATTGTGTTATTCTGGCTCAAGAAACCAGTCCAAACATGCCTGAGGGTCACACGTGAAAATGAGTTTGGTGGTTTCAACCTAATCCCTATTGGACATTTATCTGCATTAGAAAGAAAAACAAAACAAACCAAAAGCGCTACATAACTTGGTGTGCATCAGCATGATTAGCATTTTTTTTTCACTTTCTAGAGGCCCATGGCCCAGGATTTGCAAATCAGGATTAGGGCACATTGGCAAGGCTGGGTGGAGAAGCTTGTCCACCCCGTGTCTGCACTATGCCTGGTTTTCTAGCCAGTTTCTGATCAATAGTAACATTTATTAACCTCATTCTACTTCCTTCTTATACCTCCCAAAAATTCCTGGTGGCGTGTAATAGTGTTGTTAATAGTAATAGCCTTTGAAGACCCAATATTAAAAAATACAAGTTTATATCCCATGTAGTCATAGTTGTGTCGGTCCCAGAATATTAGAGACAAGGTGGGTGAGGTAATATCTTCTATTGGACCAACTTCTATTGGTGAGAGAGACAAGCTTTCAAGCCACAACAGAGCTCTTCTTCTGGCCTGGGAAACATACTCCCAGGGCCACAGCAAAATGCAAGGCGGAACAGATTATGTGTTAACTATTCATGCTAAACAATCTGTTCCACCTTGCATTTTTCTGTGACCCTGGGAGTACCTTTCCCAGACCTGAAGAAGAGTTGTGTGGCTCGAAAGCTTGTCTCACTCACGAACAGAAGCTGGTCCAATAAAAGATATTACCACACCCACCTTGTTTCTCTAAAATACAAGTTAGTCTCATAGCTGCTTGGTCTTATTGTTTATTATAATCTTTAAAATAGATCACTGGTAGTCTGATCCAATTCCTTGATCTGGCCTGCCCTTGTTTAGAGTCCACTAATTATTATCACTTTATGCATGGACACACCAAAAATGCAAGCTTGGGGAAGGGTGCAACAACATGAAACCCCACTCAACAGTCTTCATAAGACTGATCCAACTCAATTTGTATGAGGCCTTGATTTGCCATCACCTTGCACCTTGTGCAGTTGCTTACACCAGTGCAAACTGGGTGTAAACCGCACTAAAAAGTAATGATAGCATTTTACACTCACTTTTGAAAGGTAGCCATTACCACACCAGGTGCATGACGAATCAGACCCTTGTTCTCCAGTAGTCCATGGAGAGCCAGTGTATGGTGCAAACCACTGAAGGAGTGAATTTAAGGAAAGAGCTCTCCTGACAGATTTCATATGATTCATGTTGCTAAGGAAACCTCCTCTTTTGTCCATGATGTGGGCACACCAGCTGCCTCATCCAGATCTCATGACTGCTAAATAATGTGGCCTAAAAGAGATGCATCAGAATAAAATAGTTAAAGTACCAGGTAACGCTCTTAACTGTGTGATAACCTCTTTGGTCCCGCCATCATATTAATAAAGACAACGGACCATTATTTTTATTTCTAAAGTGTCAAAAGAACTTACAAGAAAATAATGAAATACATACACATATTATAGCTAGCTAGCTAGCTACACGCACACACACACACACACACACATCCATCAAGGTAGAGATCTATCCACTTGCATCCTTTTCATCTGGCATACAGGCAAATGAGATGCAAAGGCAAAATGAGGAATTACGTATGTTTTTATGTTATGTACGCTCCTGAGATACACTGATGGTTAAATCGGGCATAGGTAAGAGCATATAAAATAGACTGGCAGATTCTTATCTACCAGGTACTCTAGAATAAAAGTAGATAAATGTAATTAGCTGGGAGCTACCAGCAGCAGCCAGACTTGAGGATGTCTCTGACTGTTCTGGTAGGTGTAAGTGAGAAATGTGCGCATTTCTCAGTAAGGGATAAATAGTTCTAACTTGTCCTTAGAGAGCCCTCCTACATATCAGCATTACTATTCTCTTGATATGTGAAAGTACAGTGGTATGACACAAGTACAGGCTAACTTTCATATCATAGCTCCCAGGTGACCAGCGTTTTGAACTGTTAAGCCTTTGAGCCCTTCAAACCCAGCTAAATTAATGGAGGGGGAAACAGAGTTCTGTTTCATCTCCTCAGAACCAGTAGATTTGGGGGATGACAAATGCAGAATTGTTTTCATTGTACAATCGCTATGGGTTTTTAAATGTAGGGCCACATTTTCAATCTAAATTTGTTTACCAAAAATGGCATTCGGTGGCCAGACTGAGGCCACTTGGAAAATTTGGCTCTAAAGAAATAGCAAAATAGTGACGCTTCAAAGGATGTACTGCAGTGACAAATATCCACATATATACTCTGAAATATTGTGCAGTCTTTCACGGGAGTATAGCTCAGTGAATAAAGTGGGACACTAAGGTTCAGTTTTCTGGAATTTCATCTCAGTTCACTTGGTTACATCAAAACTTTTGGGGTCTCAGTTGACCCATCAGTAAACAGAGATAATGATTATCCTCCTTTTTGTTTTCTTTTCACCCTTTAAAACTTCTGCTTTGCAATTACTCTCATAGGGGACAGAGTGGATCTTGCAACCACAACAACAATTGAGGTATTTCTGAAATTAGGCTCAATATAGCACATTATAACCAAGGAATAGCTTTTTCACTGTTAACTATGGGTGATGCACATAAATATTTTTAACACACAACTATTGCATTTAACAGCTACTAAATCCTTGGATATATTTATTAAGAGACACCACGCAATTCATGTTTAATTACTTCATAAAAGAAACTGAAGTAGTACAGGAAGAGTTAAATGGTATACTAAAAAGGAAGAAGCTACAAGTAATCACAATTAAGAGGAAGTCCCAGGCTATTTAAATGCTACAATCCAATTATATCAGGTAAAATGAATTACTCCTTTAATGCTGAGTTTATACGAAGATACCTTCTTATTGCTCTCATTAATAATCATCAGACATCATTTTAGCCCATCCTGGCTGCAATAACATTTCTATTAGCATCATGGTGTAGCAGGGCTGACAATTAAAATAAAAAATAAATCAAACCCAGAACTGCATAAATGTAATTATAGTTCAGAAAAGAGCTTTTATGACTATTTGATTAGTCAACTGAACAGTACTTATCTTTTAAATCTTAAACTTGAGCTAAATGAAAATTTAGACATACTATTACCGTAGCTCCAGGAAAACGAAGATGCTTGCAGCATATGCACTAAAGAGTTATTTAGCTGTCTTCGTACAAATATGTAATACATTAGTTGAGAAGTGTCAACTGAAATGGACTTAATGAGGCTGGAAACTGACAGAATATGTGGAATCACAGGAGGCATTTGTTAAAGAAAACTGCAACTATTGACACAAACAATCAGGCTTCCACACTTCAGTTCCAGCTTTATTTCCTTTGTTTACCATGGACCATGCTCAGCCGGGAAATCTCTATCTCACACAGCAGCATCTTGTGGCTGAATAATATACCACAAGTATATTATGGATACTGCCAATATCCACTGCCGCAGGAGGATTCTATCCATAAATTATAGCGGGTATGATTGCATACCTTGGACTCATGTGACTTCCATAGAATGTAAGTAAGGGCAGCAGAGGATTGAGTCTAGTATTTGCAGAACATATATAAATGTATAACACTTATCAGTTAATTCTACGAAGCACAAAAAGCACTTACAAAGAGCCAGGAATGGATACTCCAAAAGGTGAGAATTTATTTATGGGCTAAGAGCAAATAATTTTTGAGGCTTACCTAAGGCAAAGTATGGAACAGTGCCAACCACAATCAGGCTCAAAGGGATATGCGAGAGGTTTGGAAAGTTATAAAACAAATATTTGATCAAATATGCATCATTATCAAATTTTCCCCAGGAATGTGCAGAATTTCTACTTCTAGCCTAGAATGTTTGATGCTGAGAATTTGCAAGCGACTCATTTACACAACAAAACATGCAGAACTTTTTTTTTTTTTTTAAGGGGGAGAAAAAGGTATTTTGAGAAGAGTTCCTATGTATTCAAATTTTTCAACCCACGCTGAAAACTTGTATTTTAAAACTTCATAAGTACTTCAAAAGTTTCATATTTGGAACTACAGAGTCAGGAATCTAATCCCCATTGCCACACTAGAACACCACAACAATTACATGCTCATATTCTCATCTTTTATAACACTGCCACCTGCACCTTCAAATAGGATTTTAACAAAGTTCCTCCTCCTCTGGGAAGGAAAATAACAATACCTTAAGTCATGGGTCTGAAAGTAACATTTACAATCTTCCTACTTTAAAAGTTATTTGGCAATGAAAACAAACCCCAAGCTCAAGAACTTTTGTTCCATTTTAATAGCATTTTCATGAGGCTACAATACAGAGTGAGCAAGTCTTGCAGTACCATCCTGAAGTTGTACCAACCCGGCTGGGGAAAAAAGGGCGGGAGGGGGAATTGTTAATGTCAGAATAGGCAGTTAAATCACCCAGCTCCCACTGAAAGATCAAAAGGAGTTGGGTGCCAAAATCACATTCCTGGTTATTAAAGTCGCCTTCCGAATACCCCACTTTTTTTCATGAAATTTCATGATTCATATACAATGATCCAGATCTGAACAAGCCTGAATGTGAAAGTGCTCAGATCCAGCACCAATCTGAATCCAAACTTTATATATTTATTCTTCAACCATCAAAAAATAATTGCCCACTCTCTGGAGTGGATTTTGTAAGACTGAAGTGGAATGACTTAATTTTCAGTATTTATTGCATAAGGATTACAGCGGTATCCAAGCCCCAACGTTCAGGTACAGATTGGGCTCTGGATATGAGCTCTTTCACATTCACGCTTGTTCAGATCTGGAGCATCCATCTCTATTATGGATGTTGCATTCAAGAAGTACAACAGCAGCTACTATAGACTAATATCGTATGCAGTGTTGAAGCCATGTTGGTCTCAGGGTATGGGAGAGAAAAGGTGGGTGAGGTAATATCCTTTATTGGGCCAACTTCTATTGGTGAGAGAGAGACAAGCTTTCAAGCTTACACAGAGCTCTTCTTCGGGTCTGGAAAATGTGCTCAGAGTCACAGCTAAATACAAGGTGGAACAGACTGTTTAGCAGAAATAACACATATTTCAAGGGACCATTCAAGGTGAAGTGGCCTGTTAACACCCCTCTGGCATAAAGGGGAAAGGCAGATATAAAATGATCACTTTGCAAAAAGCGTTAACTTACAGGTGTTGTGATGTTTTTGCCTTTTATCATTTTCCTGTGTGAGTTCATTCGAGAGCATAGTGAGTATCCGGTTTCACCCCCATATGAGGCATATCACCTGTGGGTAAACACTATTCAAAAAGCGATCACTCTATATCTGACCTCTCAGTCCTCATCCTCAAAGGAAACCCGCACTACACTTCCAAAAGATGAGTTTAGGAGCTTAAATTCATAACTTTGCTAGACACTAAAAATCATGTACTGAATAAAGACTTGGAACTATGGCTTATAACAGAGGTGGGCAAACTATGGCCCCCGGGCCACATCCGGCCCACAGGACCATCCTGCCTGGTCCCCGAGCTCCTGGCCCAGGAGGCTCACCCCCGGCCCCTCCCCTGCTGTCCCTCCTCCCCCGCAGCCTCAGCTCGCTCTGCGCCAGTGCAATGCTCTGGGTGGTGGGGCTGTGAGCTCCTGGGGCAGTGCAGCTGCAGAACCCGGCCTGACCCAGTGCTCTGTGCTGTGCGGTGTGGCCCGGCTCCAGCTGGGCGGAGTGGCTGTAGTGCTGCCAGCCACCGGTGCTCCAGGAAGCGTGGTAAGGGGGCAGGGAGTAGGGGGGGTTGGATAGAGGGCAGGGGAGTTCTGGGTGGTGGTCAGAGGGCGGGGGTGTGGATAGGGATTGGGGCGGTTGGGGGGGAGGAACAGGGGGTTGAATGGGGGCAGAGGTCCCCCGGGGGGCAGTCAGGAAGGAGGGGGGTTGGATGGGGCAGCAGGGGGCAGTCAGGGGACAGGGAGTGGGGGGGTGTTGATGGGGCAGAGGTCCCGGGGGTGGGGGGATCAGGGAACGGGGGGGTTGAATGGGGCAGGAGTCCGGGGGAGGGGCAGATAGGAGGTCACAGCCCCCTCCCGTAACCGGCCCTCCATACAATTTACGAAACCCGATGTGACCCTCAGGCCAAAAAGTTTGCCTGCCCCTGGCTTATAACAACAATCTATAACCCACCAACCCCCAGCCAGCTGCCTTCCCCCTGTGAATGGAGGGGTGTTAACGGCCCTTGAAATATGTGTTTACTTATGCTAAACAATCTATTGTACCTTGTATTTAGCTGTGATACTCTGAGTATATTTCCCAAACCTGAAGAAGAGCTTTGTGAGAGCTTCTGTCTCTCACCAACAGAAGTTGGTCTAATAAAAGATATTGCCTCACCCACCTTGACTAATAATATTGTAAATCAGACTGCTTTAATCTATGTTTTGTGGGCAGAGAACTCCAAAACCATTTTAGGAGCTCATTTTTCTGGGGCAAAATTCTCATTGCCTCATAAGGTTTCAGTATCCTAAATGCTGATTGTGCTATTAGTAGTTCCTCAGAGTGCTCAACATAGCCGTTGTACGCATCTTGCAGGAAATGTGTATGACTGGGTTGCCTAGACTCTACCACAGTATGAATAAATTATAGTAATGAAAAGGAGAGGCTCTCAAGATGAGGCTATGGATTCTTCCCTCCGCCTAGGACACAAAGGCAAAATTTTCTATTCTGGAAGCTTGACAAGCGCCTTTTTGGGGCATTCTTTCCTCTATATTTTCTCGTTGCTATGAAATATGCTGAGAATGATACCTTGGCAATCGTTTCTTACTCTCCTTTTCTCTTTCCCTCTCAGGACCAAATTCAGCACTGAATGTAAGAAAACCTAATTGAGTGCCAAGGGGGTAGGAAGAAAAGTATGTTAGAGCAGCTTAGGGCTCCTTTAGATTCATTTAGGTTCCACTTTTAGTCTGTCCATCACTCTCTACATTGCTTTTGGATTACAAGATATTTTTCAAAGGCTTTTTTGATTGGCCAGACTATGCTCTCTTCTCCTTCCACTTTTACACCCATCACTAGTCTAAACTCAGCTCAAATGATCTAGTTCTGAAGGCAATGGTACATTTCAGCAGCTGCGTATGTGCAACTCCACTGATTTGCTGCAGGTTCAGCCATTCAGTTTTAACTCTCTTGGTTTTCTGAGTCCAATGGACCCAAATCAGATGTGCCAGGAAGTGGGGCTGTAGCAGCCAATTGGCAGAAATCTTGAAACCTATGAGATATTTGTTTTCATAAGTTCACTGAAGCTATGGAATGTTGTGTCTCATTACAAAAAATAAACAGTTATGCTGCACAACTACAAGAACTTCAAGAACAAACTAGTACCAATAACATTGTCATCTTCTGCCCCAGAACCCAAGGTTAAACTTCTCTGGGATATTCACAAAGCTTGTCCTCGTTTATGCCTTTGTACTTCCAGGTGGCAGTCACCACCAGAATTGCCAAAACACCCACCCATGAGATGAGCTGTTATCACATCATTTCAGTCCAGGATGGGAAGTAGAAGTGTCAAATCTCGTGCCCTGAGAACTGACTCAAGAGCTCTGGACAGTTTGGATAGCTCCAGGGTCCTGAACCAAAGGCTACTGAAGTAAATTGAAAGATTCCTGCTGACATGAATGAGCTTTCAATCAAGGCCCTAGCTGAGCACTTTAATTTTTGGAGACTTATTAACACCAAAACAGGACCATTGAAATTCACATCTTAATATGGCTGTATTTTACTTTCAACAATCACACATCATTATGACTGCCCAAGCTAATTTGAAATCCAGAGTTTACTAGCCCAATCACGTACTCCTTTCCATATCTGAACTTCAATCAATACAATCAAATCTGAGGTGGACAGAGAAGAAGAGAGGGGAGACAGGACTATAAAGGCTACTCCATAGCACTTCTACATGGTGGACAGTGAGTTGATTGTATGCTTCAATTCAGAGTTTTGGCCTGAGATTTCCAAATGAATCTTACTTCTTTTGAAAAATCTATGGGATTTGGGCACCCAACTCCCATAGCTCCTTTGAAAATCCCAGCCTTCTTTTGGGTCAATGATATGCTCTTACACTATGTCAATGCCTTTGTTTTTGATACTGTGCAGCCTTGGCTTGCTGAGAACTTCAGAGTTTTTGTTGTCTTTGAAATGTTCAAAATTCTGTTAAGAAACCCTGAGCAATCTTTAGAACAAATTCAAATAGTAAATATCCATCAGACTAAATAAAGAACCACTCACACATTGATTTTAATAACATTTGTTTTGTTGATTAACCCACTCTTCTCCAATACCTTCTAAAAATTCTAGTGTTTTGTTCCAACATACAGATTTCTTTAGATCCTGGCAGCCTTGGTGGCTGATTATTTTATAAAGCCACAGAGAAAGGAGTTTACAAGGACCCAAATGGCTAATCATTATTCCCCATCAGCAATGAGCTGTGACTTGTGTAAATTGCATAATAAATTAGGTATTTTGAGATAAATGAATTTACAATAAACAATCATGGAGTGAAAAGCTCTACTTCTTGTCTCCAAAGGCACAAGATCTGGTAAAAATCAGCCACAGGTAGTTAAGTGATTATAAACTGTAAAAATAAATCAACCTGATATAATTGCTCTAAGGAAAAAATTACCAACATATTTAAAATTTCAGCAGTGCACCCTTTCCCATATCCATTCGGCATTATCTAATTACCTTCACATTTCATTTCCATCAATGATATGACCTGCATTTTCCTTTTATAACTGTCAGGGAGGGGTGGGAGGGTGGAGTGAGGGACCACGGTGATAAATCAACCTCACCATTAGGACTGAAATGGCTCATCGCTGCAGCTCTAAATCCAGGATTTATAAAGATGTCTAGGCCATATAGCACACTTGTGGACACCATAATAAATTCATGAGCACATTGCCAAGGCAAACTACTTCATTATGTGGCAGGCTGCTGGCCATTAATCTAGCTGAGAGAGATTCCTGGGAAACTGAGACTGCTTGGAAATTTATGCAGGCCTAAAGTTACCCATTTCATTATGGATTTAATCTGCTCTCTCTGCCAGAGTGCATGAAAGGGTTTTACAGTTTAGATCAAGTGCTTGTAACTCCCTATTTTATATTATTTCTTCAACAATAATGTCCTAATTTCCTCCTCAAAAAACTGTTCATGCTGAATGACTTCACGCTTGCCTTCTTCTAATATTACACTAGATAAAATATTTATACAATCAATTGACAAAGAGCAATTTTTTTCTTAAATGTTCCATTAACATGTAAATTTTCATATGATCTTTATCTCATATGCAAAATGGGCTTTGCGGTGCCCATCCTCTCCCAGACAGTTAACCCTTTTGTCGGCTATAAAGAATCCAGATCAAAACGGATTCAGTGGCATTATTAAGAGAGCCCTGAAAGAAGTCCTGTATTTAAATTACTATTCATAAAAAGGAAATGTAGCTTGTAAATTAATTTTGCTCTCTTCTGATGGTTGATTATACGTGTGTGTGTGTGTGTGTGTGTGTGTATGTGTGTGTGAGTGTGCACAAGTGAGAAACAGAAAGACAGAAACATTTGAGTTGTAAAGTCCTATATTCATGGTATATGAAATTATTGTGGAGACTTTGTAATATAACTTAATAGCACGGCACTATTTAAGTAGAGTGTTTTTGTGAATCTGATATATTAGATCATAATAATGAAAACAACTATAAAAATAATAATTTGCATTTAAACTGCACCTAACAACTGAGGTTCTCAAAACTGTTCTTTTAAATTTTTTTTTCAGCCTGGAAATACCACTATGAACAATTTATCACCGTTATACCCACTTTACTAATGGAGAAACTGAGGCACAGTGAACCTAAGTGACTTGCCTAATGAATCTGGAGACTGGGACAACAAATAAGTGGCAGAAAATATAATCGTTTTCTGTTTCTTGTTATTTGCACCCTGAGTTACTACTGTTATAATCCCATTAGAAGGGCTGTATGTCATAAAAATGGGAGAGTGCCCCAGCTTTTTGGAGGTGCCTCTGAAAAGTTTTCATCACTAGGGTTTCATGGTGCTTTTATTCAAATGGCTGCCGTTATAGTCAATTGACGAGTTTCACATGTGTTCCTTTGCCGTTGTGATGGCAACATCCTCTGCTTCATTCTTGTTACCAGTCCTGATAACCTGCCCTGTAAAAGAACAACATATACAACATTTATTGGATAATAATCCCATCCAGTATTGACAATGCCAACCTAATGCTATGGTGTACATATAAATAATGCATCTTTATACTTAGCATGGTAGAAGATTAAGAAGCAATCAGGCATTTAGACAACTTGTTCATCACTAACAGAACAAAGTACCTCGGTTGTATTTTCCTTTTATTAAAGCCCTTCATGTTATTTTTTGTCTTGTGACACAAAATAGGCAGTGCTCCTGCACACACTAATATACAAACTGAGGGGATAATGCCATGCACACACACAGAGATGGTCCACCATGGGATCACTGTACATCTATGTTATGGAACAACTCTGTCTCCAATAACAAAATCATGATTTTTGGTGGTGGCCATTAGCTTTCCTGGCCACCTGGTACCTCAGGTGCACCGATCCTCTATCCCACATACCCTGAAGCCTAAAACTACGCCTCAAAACTAAAATATCTATATGATAAAATCTAACTTCCTTGGGTATAAAGCTCATAGCATAGAATACACATGGACTGAACAACCCGTTAAAAGAAAATCATTCTCTTATTTCTCAACAGTGCAAAAAGTGGACCTAACCATATTACAAGAAATCAATCTGAAGCCTGCAAAGCCTGAAAAATTGAAAAGTGAGGTGGATCCATAGTCCCATACCTTACAGAGAAATCAAGAGAATCTACCATTTTAAGACAAGTCACTACAACCACACACCTTCCAAAGAGAATTTTGATCCTAGCAATTTTAGGTTCTCCATAGCAATGTCTATTTCTATCTCTCTGTACAATGAGATAAAGGCTCAGACTCAATGGGCTCTCCATCTTTCTGGGTGACAACACAGCCTACTTGAGCTTTGTTCTCATGCTTACTATAATCTCTTCAAAACCCTTCAATGTGCACTTTTCTTCCTGATCTCCCCAAAATATTAACTAATCAAAGCTTAATAATCTAGGAGGAGACTTCAACATAGGATCCAAATTAACACACATACATATTAATCAAACAGCTAGTTAATTTAAAACAACTTTTGCAGTGGAAACAGGAATCTGATTATAGAAATTCCTTCTGGAGCTCCACTGTAGCAAACTACTTCCACTCACAATTTTCTAACAGTGCATAGCCTCTCTCCCCAGGCTAAATCCAGAAACCCTTACTCATCTTTTAGTTAGAAATATTTCCCACTGCGGTGAAGATTCAAGAATTTCATGGATTTCCAAAAAGAATTCCAGACAGCTGTTAAACTGGGTCATAAATTAAATTAAACTGACCCTAGGCTACATCATTACAACACCAAGAAGCACTTAACTATGAATCAAACTGTTCATTGAAGTGCTTTATCTTTTGTTTATGCTGTATAAGAATTAGAATTTTAGATTATAACTAGCATATTAGATACTCAATTAGTAACTACACTTGGATTATATAGATGATCTGTCTTGTGTAAGGTTCATTTCCCACATGCATGTGTGATGGCCGCCATTTTGGCTGACACACCAGGGGCTGAACCAGAAACATCTAGAACTAAAAGCATGAACACAGCGCATGAGATGAAGAGTCCAAGCTCTGTAACTGGGGACTATGACAACTCCTACCCTCTGTGGATGGGATACTAGGAGGATCTTTGGCAAAGTCACACCACTGGGTTACACATGCAACTTATTTTTGCTGTTTGTATTAATATATTTTAGTTGGCTAAAAATGAAAAAAGGCATCTGCTAGTACATTTATATTCACTGTGATCCAAAAAGCTTAAAAATTGGCTAGACAAACCCCCAGGCACTTTTAATGGATGGGTGGTGGTTGTTGAAGCGGTGGTGGAAATCTGAGAGGGTTTAGGTTGTCTGTCCAAAGGATGAAAGTATTTTTGAGGTATCTCAGGTATATTATTGGTTTTGTGGTGCATTTGTCCAGAAATTCTTGTTCAAGGTGGCCCATGAAGAGGTTGGCATATTGGGGAGTCATCCTAGTATCTGTGGCTGTTCTCATGTCTTGAACAAAGTGTTTCTTGTTGAATATAAAATTGTTATGGGTGAGGATTAAATGGATGAGTGATGCAGTGTCCTGTAGTGTCTATGTGATGGGTCCCTCAGATATCCACCTACACCAAACTCATCCATTTCACTTCACCTTGAATGGTCCCTTGAAATATATGTAAACTATTTCTGCTAAACAATCTGTTCCATGTTGTATATAGCTGTGACCAGGGCCGGCTCCAGGCACCAGCTTACCAAGCGGGTGCTTGGGGCGGCCACTTCGGAGAGGGGCGGCACGTCCAGCTGTTCAGCGGCAATTCGGCAGACGGTCCCTCACTCATGCTCGGAGCGAAGGACCTCCAGCCAAATTGCCGCCGCAGATCACGATCGCGGCTTTTTTTGTTTTGTTTTGTTTTTTGTTTGGCTGCTTGGGGCGGCCAAAACCCTGGAGCTGGCCCTGGCTGTGACACTGAGTATGTTTCCCATATCTGAAGAAGAGCTCTGTGTAAGCTCGAAAGCTTGTCTCTCTCACCAACAGAAGTTGGTCCAATAAAATATATTACCTCACCGATGTTGTCTCTCTAATATCAACATAGCTACTGCAACACTGCATATAAAAACTAGCTTCCAAAAACATTAAACATTTGACAAAAAGATTATATTAAAATCAGACATTAAAAATCAGACAAATTCATGCAGCATTAATAAATACAAATTATTGAGCAACTACCTGACAAAATTTATGGGGATTTTGGAGGAATGATTTCAAAGATGAAATTGTGTTCTAAAACATATTCATCACTGCTTGAGGGACCTCTGCAGGTTCACTCTCATATTGGACGCAGTTTAGACTTCACAGAATGGGTACTATCTACTCAGGAAGCTGCTGAAAGTGTTCCCAGTACTGGTAGACATGCTATGGGAATGAAAGATAGCAACTCGTTTCTAAGATAAAACCTAGGGAGAATTAATTTTGTACTGAAGTCAGATCTCACTCCATTCAATCAACTGTACTATATCTTGGGAAATAGCTCATATAATTGTGACACATCAAATCTGAAGGAAGTGATTCCTTAGAACTACACTGCCAACAAAAACAAAACCAGAACAAACACACATCTTAGCCGGGTACAGAACAATGGATTAACTCCCTGTTGGAGACAATCTCATTTGAAAAAAGTTAACTTTATAAGATCTAATGATCTCTGTATGAGCAGATATGGGGCTCTTTTCAGATATATACACCAAGTAGAATTTAACATTTGGAAATATAAGCACACTATGTTAAATACGTCATGCTTGACCCTTTATATTTTCTCCAATAATACCCTTTTAATCATAGTCTGCTTAAAGGTCACCACAGATGATGTGTGGCAGCATCACTAGTTCCCTGGTTCTAGGGAGGGGGAAAGAGAGAGAGAGAGAGAGAGAGAGAAAGAGAGAGAGAACACTTCGTTCTTGCTTCTCTCTCTTTTTTAATTTAGATTTTTTAACATTTTTGTTTTTAATCATTTAAGCCTGGCATATTTTCATTACCAAGGAAGGCGCCTACAGCCTGATCCAAAGTCCACTGAAATCAATGGGAGATTTTTCATTTACTTCAGTGAATTTTGGAGCAGAAGCTAAGACATACAGCATGTTTATACTAATGCATATATTTCTGTGTTCTTCAACTATCTGTAAAGGCAGTTATAGAGCTAACAAGTTTAGCTTAGCAATGCATTTCCTACTTTAAAATGTAAAAACATTTCATTTTTGAGAAAGGAAGACATTACAGTAATTTACTATATGTTTTCTTTGGAAAAAAAAACAGAACTTACCTCTCACGACCATTCTGTCTTATTGGCTTTGGCCTGTACTTCCTCCTTCAATTTTTCAAGCTTCTACTCCCTGTGTTTGTATTTCCTATAGTTTTCACTTTCTTCAGCAGCTGATCAAACTTGGAGTTCAGCACAGAATTCATTGTATTCAATGAGGCAGAAATCTGGTGATTTTGAATACTCATGCCAGCAGCCTCAGAACTCACAGGCAATTCCGTGAGACCCTCTCTAGCAGTGAAAGGCATTGCTTCATGTGGCAGGGAGGAGACTCTGGATCTAAGGAAAGTCTTCGAGCAGGCAGGTTTCCTTTTTTGTTTTGGCATTTTGGTACCTTGCAATAATCTCTCTCGAGTATCTGTGTAAGTCCAAAAACTGGCTAATTTCCTGGGAGCGCAAGGAGGGTGGGGTATTATTATTATTAAATCATTTGATTAAGAAATTTCACAGGCACAAATCTTTGTGCAATCCCAATACCAAATCTTTGTTGAGTCAAATGTTCCCAAAAAAAGATAGGCCTTCTGAACGGAAGAGTTGCTTTGTGTATGGTTATAAACTTTTTCTTCCTAACTATCTGGGTGATCCAAAGAACTCAAACACAAACCACTAACAAACAAATCTAGGATTCAGCTGGACTCTTCACATCACATCTCTGTCACATGATCTCATTGGACCCTAGGAAGTGCCTTTATGGGAGACAGTGTAGCTAGTGGCTGCATCATAGGACTGGGACTCAGGAGACCTGGATTCTGTTCCTGGTTCTGCTGCAGGCCTGCTGGGTGACCTGGAGCAAGTCACTGCACCTCCCCGTGTCTTGGTTTCCCCATCTTTAAAATGATGTCATTTACCTTCCTTTTTAAAGTGTTTTGTGACCTTCCTTTTTAAAGTGTTTTGTGATCTGCAGGGGAAAAGCACTATGGGTACGTCTATACTTACCCGCTGGTTCGGCGGCAAGCAATCGATCTTCTGGGATCGATTTATTGAGTCTTGTCTAGACGCGATAAATCGATCCCGGAAGTGCTCGCCGTCGATGCCGGTAATCCTGCTCCGTGAGAGGAGTAGGCGGAGTCGACGGGGAAGCCTGCCTGCTGCGTGTGGACCTGCGGTAAGTACCTTTAAGTTCGAACTAAGATACTTCGACTTCAGCTACATTATTCACGTAGCTGAAGTTGCGTATCTTAATTCGAACTGGGGGCTTAGTGTGGACCAGCCTTTTATAAAGGAACTAGGTATTATTATTATAGCCTCAACCCATTGAAACTCACCCTGCTTTTGGAGTTTCCATGCAAAATGCAAATGTCTACAAGGTTCTCAGGAACCTCTAACACAGGTTAGCCAGCCTGGGTCAGATGTTTGCATGAACCTCTTAAAAGATTTGCATGGTAGTAGGGCATCCAGAACCATCCCTTTCCTCTGTATAATCTACCTTCAAGAAGCCTTGAGAACCTGTCCCTCAGGATCCCCCTTCTCCTCAACAGGCTCTCGGATATTCTCATGCAACTCCCAACCTCTCTCTTTTATTTTGAAGTGTCTTCTGAGGCAGAAGGGCTAAAAGCTATTATCAGTCTCACTCCTCAAAGTTATTGTGACTTGGATCATGCTTCATGTTGAATCATAACCTTAACATGAGCCAGCAATGCGCTGTTGCAAAAAAAGCAAATGCAATTTTAGGTTGCATTAATGGAGGCATAGCATAAAAGTGACAGGAGCACTCTATTTGGCACTGGCTAGGCCTCATCTAGAGTACTGTGTCCAATTTTGGTCACCAGTGTATAGAAAGAATGTGGAGAAACTAGAAAGGATCCAGAGGCAAGTGACAAAGATGATCAAAGGGATGGAATGCAAGCCATATGAACAAAGGCTGAAGGAACTGGGTATGTTTAGTTTGGAAAAGAGATTAAATGGGGGCATGATAGCGGTCTTCAAATACTTGAAAGGCTGCCATAAAAATATGGAGAAAAGTTGCTTTCTCTTGCCACAGAGGGCAGGACAAGAGGCAATGGGTTCCAACTACAGCATGGCAGAGTGAAATTAAATCTCAGGAAAAATATCCTCACTGTATGAACTGTATGACAATGGAAAAGATTGCCTAGGGAGGTTGTAGAAGCTCCTTTGCTGGAGGTTTTCAACAGGAAGCTGGAGCCATCTGTGCATCTTGGCAGGGGGGTTAGATTAGATGACCCTGGAGGTCCCTTCTAACTCTATAATTCTATGACAGTGTCAAGATATGAACTGTGGTACAGTTTAATCAATACGCTTGATGGACAGTCTGAAAAAAGAGGGTAGCAGCAAGCACTTGCTACTGCCCAGAAGACCCCAATCCTGCAATAAGGCCTGTCCCATTGACTCGGATGGGTGCAGGGGGTGCATATGTGGTGCTCATTATAGGACTAGGGTTGAATTCATTTCTGACTTACAGGACTTGCAACACTGTTTCACAGAAATGTTATGGCTTTAGGGCTAAGCCATTTTAAAAGCCCCATAACATTGTGTTCCTTTTGGGATGCCAAAAGCAAACAAATGATTGATTTCTCTCACCAAACTCTATTTTCCAAAGCTTTGTGCACAACTGGCAATACAATACAAATAAAATTCTACCAGAAATGTGAACAAAAATCCAAGCTTTTAGCTATATTCAATCAATTTAGGCCAAAACAAATACAGGAAAAATAATTTTGCTCAGCAATATAAAAGCATATTAAATGTACCAAATATTCCTGGAGGCCTATTCCAAAATGCCAAGAATAATACACATATTGAATTTTTATGGAGACAGCACAGCCCCTGAAAGACATATTTGTATTTCTAAGCCAGTGCCACCAACACTAGCTATTCTAAAGCATAAGGAGACTAGTTAGAGGCCTTGATGTTTGTACTTTGATAGTGCAGTTCATCTGAGTGGAATGTCTGGCAGTAAGGAAAGACAAGCTCTGAGGTGAGCCATACATAAAGGGTCACCATGAACTCATGAGCCCAAACTAGCCTGAGCCCTGGCTAACTTACGCAATCCTGCAATTCATTGCATGGGGATTGACGGTTCCCTCTGCACAAAGCCCCATTTAATTGCAGGATCAGGGCCTAAGACTACTTATCTTATTGGTGACATCCGGATTGGCTGAGCTGGTCAATCAGTCTCCCACTTAAAAACTAGAGTGACCTAAGTAAGCAGGTGACCTAATTATTGTAACTCTTGGCTCCCACTCACCCTGTTGGTATCACTTGTTGTTTTATGTCTCCTGTCAGGGCTGGGTTTCCCCCTCCCACTCCCTTGCACACCCCATGAAAGAAGCAGTCACAACCATGGTTCCTGAGCTCAGGGAAAGACAGGGATTGCTTCCTTCTCACACAGCTAGAGGCACACTGAAAACAGGAAGCGTCCTCCTCCGCACCAGCCCACAGAATGGGATGGGCCCTGAGGGGAGCAGCTTGCATTTCGTTGGAATCTCCACTCCCAGTACAAGCCAGTGACTATTACTGATTAGCAGTGGCCCTTAGAGTGTAAGATCTCCAGGGCACGAAGTGTGTCCATTCTAGTTGTCTGTATGTTATCTAACCCGCTTAGCACTCTGTGGGAGCCGAGCAAAGAGCTTGGATGGTCACAATGTTATTTTCCATTGACTTGGTGCTTCCTGGACGTTTGACCATATCTGCAAACTACCACACAATTCGGCATGATTGACAGGGTCAGTTCAAAAGAAGCCACGCTCTGCTTAGAGTGGTATGGTGGACCATGACTGAGGCCTTTGCTGAGCTGTGAAGGCAAACACAAATGTTACCTGTATGCACTAGCTTAAATCCTGGCTGGCTCTGAGCAGTGTTACTAGCCTGCATCTTAATGAAGTATTAAATTCAGCCAAAGTGATAACAGAATAGCAAAAGAAATGGAACTCTTTAAATAAATAAATACCCCCCTCTTTTTTTTTAAATAAAAGGGGAACAGACTGAAGAGGGCAGTGTTTGAACTCTGGTGGTCCTTGACTCTCATTCCTCAGTCTGCCAGAGGTTGGGAGAACTGCTGCCGAGGCAGGTTGCATGGCAATTAGGTAGTGACGCGCCTCTTGTTTCACAACAGCGGACCCATTAAGAAGTGACTCTGACAAGCTCCAAAGGGAGCCCCCATCTCATGTCTGCCATGGCCTAGAATCTGAGAAGATAGGGGAAATGAGTAGATCATCAGGGCTCCAAGGTGGAGGATGCTGCCAACCCTTTCTTACCAGGGGGTAGAAAGCCATACTAATTTCAACATTTCATGTTTAATGAGAGTGGTGCCTTTAAACTGCTGGCAGAAATGGCCCTCCAGGTTGTTGAAGTTAAACTACATTGGCATTGCCAAAAAAATAGCAGTAGAGTGTTCCAAGAAGTCTGTCCCTGGGTAGGCTGGTGGAATATAGTGCACATAGTCAGCAATATTAGTGTGTGTGGGGGAGACACGGTTGAGCAGATGTGGCCATGGGAATAAGAGTAATAAGCCAGACAGAATGCTGCTTTTTTTTTTTTTTTTTTTTTTTTTAGTTTTGGGTAATTCCTGAAAAACAGGAAACAATTTAGTGTAGGAAATAGATGTACACAATTTGACTAAACAGCAACAGAACTGCTAGGCCAAGGCAAATGCATGTTAAATGGGTGTGAATTCTGAGCCAGGCCCTGACCTGGTGTAAATCAGCTTCACTTCATCAACTTCAGTGGAGCTATATATATTTACAGCCGCTGAGGCTCTCGGCCAATATGCCTCCGTGGGTGTTGTCATTTGAATACACATTTTCATCCATCCTCTTCTGTTCATGTTGATTTTAGGTGTCGATCTTTTCTCCAAAGACTCTGTTGAAAACACTAAAGAACCTCTTCTGATTCATGGCTCATTAATCTCCAGTTAAAGTCAATGGAAGCTGAACAAGGGAAGGATTTGTATCATAGATTTGGTAACCTTACAGTACTTGGTTTGTAATTTTACTTCCATATTAAGCCAGTATATGATTACATTGAAAAGTATATGTAAGATTATCTAATTTCACTGGGACCTTTCAAAATGAAATGCACAAAAGTGCTTTACTCATCCACCTCACATACTGCATTCCACACAAAAGGGTGAGGGTAACTCTTTACCATTGCACACCATCTCTAGTAGAGGAGAATATTATAGCCAGTTGAAGCTACATGGGAAATTTAGGGCTAGATTCCTGGTAGGATTCCATTGAGGTCAAGAGATCTGTGCTAATTGACACCAGTTGAGAATGTGTTACCACTACCCAAATTAGAATTTGGACAGGACAGAATCCTAGGACTGAGACTTCACCACTGGTGTAAAAGACACACACACATACATGTGCAAACTACAGGATATTTAATGATCACATAAAATTATATAAATATGGTTAGGACTAAAACAAACAAAAATGGGTAGAGAAATTGTTAAGAATGTCATAGAGATTGTTTTTAAGATTTCAACAAAAAATGGAAATTTGGCAGAAAACTTTCTCAGCAAATAAAGAGTGAAAAAGAGACACCCCAGAAAAGCTACACCCCAGTGTTTAGCCCACTCACCTGGGATGGGGCCAGATCCAGGTTCAGTTCCCTATTCTAATCAGGCAGAACAGGGATTTGAAAAATGGTCTCCCACATTCAACAGGATTGTCCGAACCACTAGACTATTGACTATTCTGGGGTGGTTCTCTTTTTCTCTCTCGTGTTTTTACATGAAAAAAATGGAAAGGTTTCAGTTTTGTTCTGATAAAGAATGAAAACAAATTTTGAAACTTCAATTTTTTCACAAAATAAAATTCTTGTTTTCCAGCTAGCCCTAGTCAGGACTTCAGTTTTATGTCTCATTGGGAAGGACAAACTTCCATCAATATGATATTCAAATACTATGCAGTGTTACTGGTTCGATACTGAGAGCAAAGAGCTACTAAAGTAAATCACCAAAACTACTTATTGAAGCATCTTTGAGGATTGTCCGTTAATAATTATATAAATTGTTAGCCCGACCCTGCCATACCTGGGTGGTCTGACAAGATTGGTAGCCTGGTGGCAGATATGATAACACAATTTTCCTCTCATGGACAATTTAAAATTTTTCCTTGCTACCCTCCATCTCTTTTGAGTAAGTCCAAAGTTTCTAATATTCATCTTCCTCAAAAAATGTTTTAGATGTCAAGCCAATCAATGTGTATTGAGCAGAAAACTGTGGAAATTTTTTTAAATGAACCATCTTTTGTCAGCTTCTGCCCCCTTTCCTACCTCTTTAGAGAGACTTAGCCTCATGGCTTTCGGATGGCGTCGGGGGAGCAGGGGAAAATGTTTGTTTGTTTATTTATATGTTTTTGTAAGTTCTGCTCACCACATTTGGACTTGAAAGCCACACTGGAGCACTGGTTGCTTTTTCTTGTGCAAACGCATAATACCACAGTTGCCAGAAACTAATGATATGTGAAATGTTTCATCCCTGTAGGTTTTTCTGCTCAAACATTTTATAAATAAATAAATAATTAAAAACAATGGTGTGCACCATGTTCCAGACCTGAATTCCCGGAGAAGCTCAGGTCCTTAAACTGAATAATTTGCCTCAGCTTGCATATTGCAAAACCCGTTCAGCAAAAGATTATGGGCCTTTAAGTGCCATCCAGGCCTGAAATATGACTCTAGGGCTTTGGGATGTCAGAATTTAGAATTGCTAGTGAATATTCTTTTCTGGCAGCACTAAAACTACCTTTATTTAGCAAGTGAAAAGGGTGGCGGAAAGAAACAATCTGACAGAGGGGAGAGACTATAGCTTAGCAGAAACAGAGGTGCAGTTTTCATGTGTGGCCACATGAATTCTTTATGGAATAAAATGCATTTGTAAATCAAAAAGCAGATGCAGATTTATATTCCCACTTAAATCTGCCAAAAGCAAATAAATGAACACTGAGAGTTCCTTTTAGTTCAGGGAACCATTTATAAGGGTGGGTGCAGGTACCGTACATGGAGAGTCTCCTGGGGAATTAATGGCTGCTTCTACACTTTACAGTGAAGAAGAAATAGACTAAACTGAAAATTATCACCCTCTCATTAAATGTAAAACCATCTACATATAATACAGCCAGGACCCTGTATTCAGACGCTACATTGTAGCATGAAAGCAAAAGGAGCTTTTGCCATCCAGTCACAAATTACTTAGGCCTGGATTGTGGCACCCAACCAAATCTCTGAGATGGAGGCAGTTCTGAGCCACCCATTCCAGTGGGATCTCTTTCAGAATGTAGCTGCTTAGCCACCCTTAAAGAGATGGCAGTATCCATTCCCCACCATGCCAAACCTCTGCCTCCTTCCTGTTAGTGCAAGTTAAGGCCCCAACTGGGTTGGGTCCCCTGGAGCCCTTGCATTCCCTAAGCCCAAGGGCTTCTACTGTGTCCAGTGAGTGAAGAGTGAAAAGAGGGAAGGAGAAAACCTCTTACACCCTGAGCCATCACCAAGAAAGGACTAGCACTCCTATTATATACATAGGACCTTGCAATGCCTTTGAGCTTAGTCTTCCAACTGTGGCACTCAGACACTCAGTCCCTTCAACTGACTCTCCACCCTCTTCTCTTCTCTTCCCTCCACTTTGGCTGCGTCAGCATTATCTGCAAATAATGTGGATTCTTTCAGGTTCCCATCAGGACAATTTACACTTATCCCTCTTTAGAAATGGATGAGATAGGAGGAGTTTGAGTTAAGATCCTGTGATGTTACAATTTACTCCTGTTGAAATAGATTCTAAATGGGGAAAATCCAGACTTCCCAATTTAAATAAACTGATATTCTTTCAATGTCCCTTGAGCATAAGTGTGAGTGGAATATGGTCTTAAACATTTAGTACATTTCTTTCTCCATGTATGAAACACACACTGCTTTTGAGTCAGGCTTCAAGGATTGTTGGACTGGGTCACTTGTGCAACCTTTTAAGCATGCTGAACTTCTTGACCATGTATCCTTAACTAACATGAAGTTTAATGTTTTAGTTACATTGTTGGTATTCAGAGTAGCAGCCGTGTTAGTATTGTTGGTATTAGTGATTATTCTATTGACTTTATTATTGACCTTAAGGGGACGTGTTTGATTTTTGACGCTGTGATTCAAGTGTAACAATCTGAAGGATAATAAATAAATTTTGAAACCGTTAAAAAAAATAAATCAGAAAATGTACTAGTTCGGCCTAAAATTATCTATTAAATTTGTCACTATTGCACACAGGGTGACCAGACAGCAAATGTGAAAAATAGGGATGGGGGGTGGGGGAGTAATAGGAGCCTATATAAGAAAAAGACCCAAAAATCGGGACTGTCCCTATAAAATCGGGACATCTGATCACCCTAATTGCACATAAAATACAATAGACACACATTATAAAATGTATAAAATACAATATATTCTCTACGTCCTTGGAAAGATTCTCTCTGCTTGGAAGAACTTTAAGAGAGCACTCAGCAATTTTAAAGTAATTTTTCAAAATATTAAACATCTGCATTTCCATGACACAAATCTCAAAAGTTGAAAACTGTACAGCTCAAATGAAGAGTGGTTGGTCTAAAACTATTTCTGTTTTATTTATTTATAACTAAATTTTTACTAGTTCTATTTATTAATCTGTTTTAGGTCTTGGGCCAAGATTTTCAGCAGGTACTGGTAATTTTAGGTGCCATTTGTGGACAACCACCCTCTGAAGCATCAGGATCCTTATAAGTGTCTCAGGTTGGGCATCTAAAATGGAAGCATCCAGAATTACTAGTCACATCTGAAAATCTATGCCAACGTACCTATTATCAATTAAACATAGCTGCCTGATGGACAAAGTATATCAGCTGTATGATAATTCAAAGCAAAATATTTGATAGTTTGGAGAAAGGCATTGAAGAAAAATCCTATACCCCATTAAAAATGAAGATGGAAATAGGTAGACAGGAAGTGATTACCTCAGAATTTGCCCAAGACAACCAGATTTACACGTCTATATTCAAACAGTGCCAATGAATTTTTAATGCCTACAAGTGCCCAGCCAACATGCACTGGTTCCAGAGGAAGCATGGCACCTGCTAAACTATCAGTACCATTTCCTGAACCATGCAGATTTTCCTTGCAGGTCTAATATTCTGATAACTTGTGAGATCTGATGGGAATTACCATACAAGGCTACTACTAGGAATTATCAACCCTGACCAATTATTAACTGCACAAATAGGAAAGGCTGAAACATAGTTAGCTAACAAGGATTTCTAAGCAGAGAATGTAATATGGTTTTTCTCTAGTATGAAATTCATCTTCATGAGTGAAAACTGATAACTCATGTGTGTATGAGCACAGAAGAAATCAGATTAGTGGCGGATGAATACTAAATTAGAAGATGTAGGATTTTCACTTTCAAGGTTTCCACATTGCCCTGGTTCTCAATTTCCTTTCCAATATTTAAAATTGGTTTCTAAACTAAAATATCCACATCTTGAAGAAGATTTTTATGCCATTATTTCCTGACATTGATGCATCAAAGAAGTTAATAATTTAGAACAGGCACCAAAGGGAAGATATGTTTTAAGTTCTCCCAGTCTTTGGCAACAACTTAAGAGGATGGAGAAAACTAACATTATTTCACAATCTTAAACAGAGCAGAATCAAAATATGTGAGCTTACTGTGATGTCCATGTTAGACCAAGTCTTGAAGTTTTATGGATTTTGCAGGGGGTTTTAGAAGTGAAATGTCAGTTTGTTACATATTTTTGTGCTGAAAAACTTTTCATAAAAGTTATAAATAAGTTGAATTTACAACATTGAGAGATGACTCACAGCACAGCACCATATGGTGAGATACTATGAAACATAAGGAACACAGCTGATCACACCTACTTATAAGAAAATGAATGTTTTCTAAAACAAAGGACATTTTCATACCCTGACAGTGTGGAAATAACTGATATGATCAGAAAAATCAAAACAGTAACTTAAATCTCTCTCTTACAAGGAGCCTGAAAAAAAAAATCAAAAGATTTCATTCAGCAGATAAAAAAAAATCTGGTGACAGACATTTAGGGCCCAGTCTTATATATACTTACACATACAACCTTCCATTACAGTAAATGAAACGGCTTACTGTACATGAGTATGCTCAGATACATAATTGTTTGCAGGATCAGGCCTTTCACTTGTTAAATTCATAGATACTGAGGCCAGAAGGGATCATTATGGTCTAATCCGACCTCCTGCAAAATACAGGTCATCAAATTTCATACGGAATATAATTAGGATTCTCACGTTTAACTGATAACAACAGGGGAACTATCCTATGGAGACTTTAAAAATGTGTCAGGCAAATTAACACATAGAAGTTATGCTTTGATGGGTGCCACAGAAACATCACCTGACTAAGCCAATTCATGCCTAGAAGTTCCCAGATTTAAAACACGATTCATGACATTCTTCCTGCTCCGAGGAAGACTGTGCTATCGCTCTTGTCATCCATCTTAATATTCTTAAGCCTCTCTCCAGGCGATGGCCTATGATATTTTTTGCTTTTTGTCATTTACTTGCCTGAAATGTTTGTGATATGGTGCCTGAGGTTTCCACAGGCTTTCCAAGGACTGCAACTGATGCAGCATCTTATATTTTAACTAGGGCTGTCAATTAATCGCAGTTAACTCAAAAAAATTAATCAAGATTAAAAAAATTAAGTGCGATTAATCGCACTGTTAAACAATAGAATATCAATTGAAATTTATAAAATATTTTGGATGTTTTTCTACATTTTCAAATATATCAATTTCAATTACAACACAACAAAGTGTACACTGCTCACTTTTTATTATTTTGATTACAAATATTTGCACTGTACAAATGGCAAACAAAAGAAATAGTATTTTTCAATTCACCTCATACAAGCACTGCTGTGAAATCTCTTCATCATGAAAATGCAACTTACAGATGTTTTTTGTTGTTGTTACATAATTGTACTCAAAAACAAAACAATGTAAAACTTTAGAGCTTACAAGTCCACTCAGTCCTACTTCTTGTTCATCCAATTGCTAAGACAAAGAAGTTTGTTTACATTTACGGGAGATACTGCTGCCTGCTTCTTATTTACAATGTCACCTAAAAGTGAGAACAGGCATTCACATGTCACTTTTGTAGCCAGCATTGCAAGGTATTTACATGCCAGATATGCTAAACATTCGTATGCCCCTTCATGCTTCAGCCACCATTCCGGAGGCTATGCTTCCATGCTGATGATGCTCGTTAAAAAAAATAATGTGTTAATTAAATTTGTGACTGAACTCCTTGGGGAAGAACTGTATGTCTTTGGCTCTGTTTTACCTGTATTCTGCCATGTATTTCATGTTATAGCAATCTCGGATGATGACCCAGCACATGTTCATTTTAAGAACACTTTCACAGAAATTTGACAAACCGCAAAGAAGATACCAATGTGAGATTTCTAAAAATAGCTACAGCACTCAACCCAAGGTTTTAGAATCGGAAGTGCCTTCCAAAATCTGAGAGCGATGAGGTGTTGCACATGCTTTCAGATGTCTTAAAAGAGCAACACTTAGATGCGGAAACTACAGCATCCAAACCACCAAAAAAGAAAATCAACCTTCTGCTGGTGACATCTGATTCAGATGATGAAAATGAACATGCATTGGTCCGCTCTGGTTTGGATCATTATCGAGCAGAATCCATCAGCAGCATGGACACATGTCCTATGGAATGGTGGATGAAGATGAAGAGACACATGAAACTTTAGTACATCTGGCATGTAAATATCTTGTGACGCCGGCTACAATAGTGCCATGCAAACGCCTGTTCTCACTTTCAGGTGACATTGTAAACAAGAAGCAGGCAGCAGTATCTCCTGCAAATTGTAACCAAATTTATTTGTCTGAGTGACTGGCTGAGGTAGGACTGAGTGGATTTGTAGAGTCTAAAGTTTTACATTGTTTTATTTTTCAATGCAGGTTTTTTTGTAAATAATTCTACATTTGTAAGTTCAACTTTCATGATAAAGCGATTGCACGACGGTACTTGTATGAGGTGAATTGAAAAATACTATTTCTTTTGTTTTTTACTGTGCAAATATTTGTAATAAAAAATAAATACGAAGTGAGCACTATACACTTTATATTCTGTATTGTAATTGAAATCAATATATTTGAAAATGTAGAAAACGTCCAACATACATGGCATTCCATTATTGTTTAACAACGCGATTAATTTTTTAATTGCTTGACAGCCCTAATTTTAACCCTCACCAGTGGCGATAGCCTCCGTTTTTGTGTTTTCTTTATTTATTTTTAACCACATGAAACTCAGAAACAATCTGCTGCTTAATTCTTCCTAGGACACTTCAACCATTGTTACTTTTTAAAGCACAGTTCCACTTGTGCTACTGGTAAAATTGGCTGCATTACTTTTTCCACTCAAAAAGTATTCCTCTGTCTTTATTAATTCCATCAAAGTAAAATTTCATGGAGATATAGATCAACAGATGAATATGCCACTGAACACAAAGATTTTATCGTAAAAACGATGACTAGCAAGAGACTCTGTATTGGCAAGGGTTTAAAAAAATTTTTTATTTTTTATTCCAAAGTGATAGTACATCCAACGAAGATTTCAAAATGAAAAAGGAACATTCCTGGTGATTTCCAAGAAAACCACAACTCACATTATTGGGCATGTATTATCAGAGACTTGCCTTAAAGGAATCGATAGCAGAAAAGTCATACAGCTCTGGGGCAAATCCATCTTTCCTTCAAAGTCACAAGATTCAAAGATCTAGGCACTTGAGTAGGCATGGGCAAAACTGAGGTGAGAACTTAATCTAACCCACTCTCTGCAATGGTGAACTTTTCCCTTAGCAACTAAAACTGCCCCACCATCTGGTCACATGTTTGTGTAATACAGAGCAGAAGTCTTTATGATAAATATCCATTTTGGAAGTGCCTATGCTCTGGGCCAGACTGTAGGAACAGCTATCATGGTTAGCAGAAGGGATCCATGTGAATTCTATTAGCACAAGACCACGGAGGTTCATGAATTTGACTCAGACCCCAAGCCACGCTGTGTTTGGTTGGGTTCAGCGTTCTAGCCAAACATCTCCTACAGCCCTGCATGTGACCTGATTTATTTAAATAGATGTATTAAAAATGATCCAGTTACTGAGCCCTTATATATCAAATTGCAACTTTACATTTTTTTTATTTGCCCCAGTTATGAACTCCTGAAAAATGTGGTTTAAGGTGGAAATGCTGAGACACGGCTTCAATTAGACTATGGTGGTGCTGTCAGGTGCTGCTACCAATTACCTTAAATGTAAATGTTTTAAGAAATGCACCACTTTTGTCAGGACCAAAATGATTTCCAGCTTCCAGTCCGTCGTTTTAGAAATGGGGGAGCATAACTCAATTAAAAGACAGAAACATTAAGCATATAGTAAAAACATCACACATTCATGATTTATACATTTATATTGACCAATACGATCAGTGAAGTATTTCCCCTAATCAATATTAAAAGACCACCACAGTGATTTAAATCTGTACGTGTCTTAAACATTCCAGTCAATAATTGCTTTCATTCATAAGTAGCCTTGGCAGAACTGGATTTTGGATTTTTTTTTTAAATATATAATTTCAACAGATAATATTGACGATGATGATGATGTGTAAGCATTCCTCTCCCCCCCCTCCAATTTTTATCAATTTAAATTTTCACAGTTGCAGGAATTTTGGGGAGGGGAGCGGCATGTCAGAAAATAATTATTCAATGACAGTAGACACCGAGATTCAAAAAGTTTAATTTTTATAACCATTAACACACAAATAGTCAACCCATGTCAAAATATACAAAGTAAATACCCTTAAATCAAACTTTGATAAATTCTCAAATGGCATTTTACCTCTATCTGTAAATTTTGGTTATTATCTATGGAAATTTTTTTCGGTTGGTTTGAGTATGTATGATGTAATCAACGTTTACTGATAAAAATCTAGTCCTTCCAAGCCTATTCATAAACATATGTTTATCTGTGAGCCACTCATTTCCCATTCTCCCCCAACAAATGAATTACTGCAGCAAAACGTTGCCTTCTTGTCTAGTCTTATCTCTAATTACATTCAAAAGTCCATTTTTATTAACAAAGAGTAAGGCTATGTCTACACTACAGCCTACATCGGCAAAACTTATGTCACTCAGGAGTGTGAATAGTTTCCAGAAGTATTGGAACATATTTTTACATCCTTTTTACATTCATTTGTTCCCACATAAATGCATATGCATTTGCATGCCTAATTAGCACATGCATTTACCACGATGGTATGTATAGTCACAAAATCCATACCAATATGAATTTTAAATGAACCTGCTAACTCACCAGTGTAAGAATTCATCTCCTTTGCTTGGAAATCTATATTAAATCACCTACATTTGCTCCACCTGTATTTGCTTCTGTACAGAGTTAGACAGGAAACATAAGTTGAGCAGGCTACTTTCCTCTTGCCACACCTACATAGCTCCTGTTATTGCTAATGAGTGATATGAGCCTTCAAGGAGATAAAAAACATATATCCCCACTTTACACCTGAATCTTGAGAAGTGATCAGCACCTGCTATTCCCATTGACATTCACAGGAGGAATTCATTTCTTGGCTATCCCCGTAATGCAACTTTTGTAATACAATACCAGCCAGATGTTCACCAGGCCCTGCCTTCCTGCTTGCAGGTACAGTTTGTGCCTGTAAATTCTATACCCATATTTGAACTGCGGCTGTGCAAGCAGTGGTTGCAAGTCAGTTATCGTGCATCATGTCACCAAATTTGCACCTGCAAGATGTGCCAAAACTCCAATGCCAAGGAAAATGTGGTGCCACAATATATGCCTTCAAACCAGGAGGTTGCATCTTTTTACAGTCTATGGTGATTAGCTGAATCATAGGGACTGGCAAAACCAAACTAATTACTCTTGGGAATGTTATGGCAGGACTATGCTATGGGGCTAAGTCGACCTAAGTTATGCAACTCCAGCTACATGAATAACGTAGCCGGAGTCAATGTACCCTAGGTCAACTTATTGCGGTATCTATACCACGCTGGGTCAACGGGAGACTCTCTCCCGTCAACTTACCTTATGCTTCTCATTACGGTGGAGTACCAGAGTCGATGGGTGAGCGATTGGTGGTCGATTTAGTGGGTCTTCACTAGACTCGCTAAATCGACCTCTGGTGGATCGATAGCTGCAGCGTCAATCCACGGTAAGTGGAGACAAGCCCTTACTTTTAGATACTTTATTAAAAATGAAGAACATGGAACACAGATTTCAAAGATTTGTCCACAGTGTTGTCTTGGAGCTGTTGTCCCTTGCACAGCTCTGACACAGAGAGGCAGCCTCAGCGGTTAGAATAAACGAGTAAAACTGGTGAAAGTTCTCAGGAGATCCAGCAACGCAGCTGAGGCTTAAGCAAAATGATCTAGAATCAAGTAATTAGCTGTTTCTTAACGTTAGAAATTATTGTGTGGTAGATTGCATTGTACATCATGTTTCTCCTATACAGTCTGTCTCACCCTTCTGCTTGCATGGAATCACACTGAAATCACTGAGAATTTGCAGATCAGATTGCAGCATCTAGCACCTAGTATTTTTATTAATTCATTCATTCATTTTTTGAAATGAATAGTGTCTTTTAATTTATTTTTGGAAAAGACAGTGCCTTTTAATATTCCCCACTCTCCCCTTCTTTCATTCCCAAAGATCCTGTGCTGGTCCAACCATTTCAGTCCATACCCCTCTAGGTCTGGCCAAACAAGTTCATTTTCTTCCCCTTTTCCTCTGCATTGAATCTTACTATGGCTGTCTTTGCTAACCTGAATAGCAATAGACTGAATCCAAAACCCCAACTCAGACCTCTATGAAGCTACTGCTGATAGCAGGGCTGTGAAGCACAGGGTGGCTGCTGACTTAAGAATGGATCAAACCAATTGTCCATCTAGCCCAATATCCTGTTTTCTGGCAGTGGCCACCAGTGCCAGATGTTTCACAGGGAATGAACAGAACAAGGCAATTTCGAGTGATCCGTCTCCTGTCATCCAGTCCCAGCTTCTGGCAGTTGGAGGTTTGTGAACACCCAGAACCATCTTGGCTAATAGCTATTGATGGACCTATCTTCCAGGAATGTATCTAATTCTTTTTTCAATACGGTTATGGTTTTGGCCTTCACAACATCCTCTGGCAATAAGTTCCACAGGTTGACTGAATTACTTCCCATTGTTTGTTTTAAATCTGCTGCCTATTCACTTTACCATGTGACCCCGTAGTTCTTTTGTTATGTAAAGGGGTAAATAACACTTCCATGTTCACTTTCTCCATACCACTCAGACCTCTATCATATCCCCCGTTAATTGTTTCTTTTTTCAGCCTAATAGTCACAATCTTTTTAATCTCTCCTTGTATGGAAGCTGTTCCCATGGGCAGCAGGTAATGGAGGCTGGGGGAGACTAAGCCCCCAGTTAATGCTCCGTGCTACAGCCCACAGGGTCGGGCCGTGACGGGGCTCAGAGGTCTTCTGGATGGTCTGGGCTCGAGGCTCCTCTGGACTGTTCCGGGCCCAGGCTCAGGGCTGCACCGGGTTTGGGCCGGGGTTCGTGGCTGCACTGGCAGGTCAGAGCGGGGGAGGGGGAGTTGGAATGGGCAGAGTGGGGGCGGGGTCTCAGGTTCAAGGGGTGGAGTGGTGGACTAGTCATGCTGCCCATGGCTGTTCCACACTCAATCTTTTTTGTTGCCTTTCTCTGTACCTCTTTTCAATTCTAATATATCTGCTTTGAGATGGGGTAACCAGAACTGCACGCAGTATTCAACATGTGGGTGCACCATAGATTTATATCTTGGCATTATGATATTTTCTGTTTTATTATCTATCCCTTTCCTAATTATTCCTAACACTGTGAGCTTTTTGAGTGCCCCAACACAGTGAGAGGATGTTTTCAGAGAACTATCCACAATAACTCCAAGATCTCTTTCTTGAGTGGTAGCAGCTAATTTAGACCCCATCATTTGTATATATAGTTGGGATTATTTTTCCAATGTGCATTACTATGCATTTATCAACACTGATTTTCATCTGCCATGAGTAGTGGTTTGTAGAATTGCCACTTTAAACTAATTTTTTAATCTACTTTGGCAAACCTCCTTATTTTCCTTGATTTAGTTGACTCTGGGTCATGCACTGTAGCTCTCAGATACATTAGCCTGAAAGCAAGGGTGGAAAGGATTGATAAATCACAAAAATGGATTTCACTATGGATAATTTACATAGGAAAAAAAGTGAGTTCCTTGTTTGTGTTGAGGAAAACACAAAGTGAGCACTTCATAAATCTTTCATACGTTTGTTTATGAATTAAACTCTTAAGTTCCACCTGATTTTACAGCTGTAAAATGAATACCATTTTTACATAATGGGAATTAACTCTTGTAACTGAAAGAAATAGACTAAATTATTCATAAATTCAAAGTATACCTTAACTTAGCATCACATTACTTGTGAATCAAAACAACTTCCTGCTCAGGAACCAACCAGACAAAACCAAGTTTGTGATGGAACCAAGAATATCCTCTAAAGAGCCTGCAAGTATATAGCTAAGTAGGGCAATTAGAATATTCTTGCCCAAAATTCAAATGCAGAAGTGAAGTCTCTGTAATGGGTTACAGAAAGTTATGTTTGCTGCTTTTTAAACAACAAAACTCTCCTAGATCTCCCTGTCATGATTTTGTCACTGGTAAATTTTTGGATCTTTCCTCATTCTTTTGGTAAAAGCATAAAACATCTGGCAGATTTAGCAATAACTGAACTGGTAAAGGCTGAAAAAAACAGCTTACCTGCATGATTATACTACATAATTTGTGGGTCCTAATTGTCCACTGCCAAACTCCTAGGGAATTGATTGCCACGGATAGGAGTGAAAGCAGGGTATAAAATGCTGTAATATCGTCAAGGGAGCATTTTGCATTCATATTGTACATGTGTAAATGTCTAGAAGTTGAGAATCAAGCTTCTGACATGTTAACTAAAAAAGAGACAAAGGGTTAAATTAACTCCTTTCTGCATAGGGGACAAACTGGCTAAAGATAGTTCAAAACACAACAGGGAAAAGGTAACCTTATGCTTCCTAGAGCCAGTGACTGAGAACTCCCCCTGAGTGGAAGTTCAGAGGAGGAAAGAATGGGAATGGAGAGTAGCACTTACCTAGCCCCAGTCACAGGGATCAGCCAGAGAATCAGTTTTACTAATTGGTGAAAGGAATGGAAAGCTAGAGCAAGAGAAGGGAGACAAGATCTGGTTAGGTCTGAAGCAGGAATGGAGAAGGTTAGGGTTTGAAAGAAGGAGAAGAACTCAGAAAACAGATAAAGTGTGGACAGATCATTGGGGGCCAAAGGGTAATCTTAGCTGAACCAAACTACAGAACTACTTGAGTTGCACCTAGTGACAATACACATTACTACGTGGCTGAAACTCTTTCTTTTATTTGGGCCCTAATCCTGCACAGACTCAGACATGTGCTTATCTGTACGCACTCTGTGGGAAATCCTATTGACTTCAATGAGGTTACTTTTATGAGCAAATATTTTCAAGACTGGGCCTTGATTTGCTTGCTTGCTTGTTCATTCGTTTACACTCCAGCAGTGGTGGGGTTGGGACCTGAGAGGTTTTGGAAGTATAATTAAAATTCTTAATAGTCAAAAGGTGAGCTGTGTTGTTTTCAATAGCTGGGATTACTGTGGAAAACATCAAAGATGCATAACAATCATATCACAGCGATGAGCAGGCTTGGAAAGAAGTATGTGCAATAAGTTTATAGAATATACAGTGTCAGCATATCGAGTGCTTTGGAATATATACACTATTAACACCTGAAATTAGAGAAAATAGGAACATTCTTTACAAATAAAACTACTTGGAAGTAAAAAAATAATAATAATACACATTTATAACAGGTGCTTAATCTGGAAATAGGTTTTCCTGGCTAATGGAAATTCTATAGTGTTATCTTTCTTCCATGTCACCATTTTAATATCTCTTACTGTTTTTTCTAAAAACATTTCTCAGAAGTAGTACAGGGCTGTTAAGGAGATAAATCAAGTTTGCACAGACAGGTAACGTGTTGAACTGCAAGACATGACAGGGCATGTTTTATGGGGCAATTAATACTTGCCTTGGGTGCTGTGAGATAGGAAGCCCTATAAAACACACCCTGGTGTGTCCCAGTGCTGTTGAAGAACAATTTGGGTTCTTAAAAGTAATTTGGGAATTAGTTGATTCTGTTTTTCATTATCAGTGACTATATAACTGCATTTTCACTGGAGAGGTTAGGTCAGAATGAAAGGACAGGAGGGAAAAAAGTATGTTAGAGAGGAGATTGGCAACACTCTTTTAACTAAGTATTTATTTTAGCATTTTGTGGTCATTAATGTTGTTTTCAGGTGTTCAACTTGTTGGATATGCCCCACTGTTCTCCAGCCTTTCCGCTTTGAATCTTATTCAATAGCCCGCCCACTCAACTACCATTGTCAACAGTACTTCTCTCGTAGTGGGAACATTTCCCAAGGGTATGCGCGTCGTCATCTATGTAAATGAGGTGCTGAGGATGAGGTTGCCGATGGTAACCCCTGGTTTATTAGATGTGACAGTTCTGTTAAGGTTGCTGTACATACTGGTGGGCTAGTGCTTAGAGGCTGAGCTGTACAAATAATTGAATTTGGATTTTCTGGCACATCTGAAAAATTGAAAACATGTTTCATTTCAGGTCAACCTGAAATGAAATGTGATCAACATGTTCAGCAAACCAAAACGTTGGGGGGAAAACCCCAAACCCACAACTGTTTCATTAGAACAAAAAAGGTGTTTCACATTTTAAAAAAATCAAAACATTTTATTTAGATGTAGAAACCTTCTGATTTTTTCTGAACATTAAAAAAAAAATTTAATGAAAACTATTCCCCAGAATCGACACGAATTTGAAAAATAGTTCAGTCATCCAGCATCTGTATTATTTGTCAAAAAAAGTGTCAGCTGAAAAATTTTGCCCAGCTCTACACTGAGAGGCAGCTGCAATTCGGAGTGGGGTGGTCCTAGGGTCAGAGAGGGGCCTTTCCCTGGCACCATGAAAACCTGCCAAGATTTGACTGATGTATAAGCCCCTGAAAATCACACTGCACAAGCATAGAATTTTTACAACTGTTTAAGTTTCTGGCCATGCCATGCCGTACCACATGTGCTCCTGGGTCTCCAGTGTTTCAGAACATCCCTGTGGAGCTATAGGAACATGAACAAAATGCCTGTTGCTGACACCACTCCCACCACTATATCCTTTGGCATAAGTAACGGCTAAGCTGGTGGCAAGCTGAAATTGCCACTACTGGTCTTATTATACCTATGATTTGTGCACACAGCTAGTATATACTAGACATGTTCATATCACTATCACCCTGTATTTCCTTCCCCAGTTTTCTATTTATACTGTAAGCTCTTTACGGCATGAACCATGTTTTCCTATATATTTGAGCAAGGACTTGTTTAGTGCCTCTACCAAAATACAAATCATAATAGTAGGGGAAAGAGCACTGGCTTGGAAGCCAGGCGAGCATCAGTTAGATTCCCACTAAATGGCCTTAATAATTCTCAGCCTTTCCCAGCCCTTACTGCTGAGCAAATTGCCAAACTCTAGAAGGGAAACAAAAATCATTCCCTCCATTTTACAGGCTGATAACCACAGAGATTGGACAAGGTCACTTCTGACAGAGCTGTAACTAGAACTCATGTCTCTAATACAGTAGAACCAAATCACACCACTTAGGGCAGGTCTATATTAATAGCAGAGTGCAGACACTGCATGCCCAGCTAGCACAGGTATAAACAGCAGCATAGGCGGCAAGGCTAGTAGAGTATAGACACACCAGAACCCTAGGCTATATACCCTACCTGGCTCTCTATGTGTCCAAGCGGTGCCTACCAAGTAGATATTGCTATTTTTGACAGGGTAGCGTCCTGCTGCCTCCCACTGCCGGAACCTTTCCCCACGGCCGTGAAAGACTCTGGCAACGGGAAAAGCTTTGGCGGGGGAGAAGGGGGCAGTGGGGAAACACCATTACAAAACAAAAAACATCTAGGAGTCCCAGCTTTCTGTCCCCTCTCTACATTATACAGACAACACTCTTCTCCCCTAGCCAGGAATCCTAATTCACAGCTTTCTACTGCTGTCTAGCAAACAGAAGCAATATGATTAAATTTATTGTTTTCTTTTTTTCTTTAAAATAGAGGCTACTTCTCCTGCTAAACAGTTCCATACATTAGGGGCAAGGAACCCACTGGAATAAACCCCCAAATACTCTCCCCGCCAAGTAGCTCTCTGCCACTAACCAATAGAGTGACTGCAAAGATGCTGTCAAAGATCAGTCATTGTGTCTTAATGCAGAAATCCTTACTCCCATGTAACCAGAGGTCAGATTTGGACCCTTAGACACTGAAAACCATACCTCCAACATGAGAAGTTTTGTGTACATGACATACACAGCCAGAAAAACATTCATCACTTTCTATAAAGAATGTGTATTTGCATTTTGGGTGCATCCTAGATTGTCTGACATCAGTGAACACCTTGGAAAATCCTTCTAATTCCTAGCAGCTATAGTCAAACCCCAGGGGTGGAAAGAACATTTAAATCTTTTATGAATTCCCCCTCCCGCCCACTGTCATTTAAACAACAATAAATGTAATAAAGTACATCAATTTACATCACAGCCTTTTTATTACATTATCATCAGATGGCAAGTATTTAAAGATTTATAGACAAATGTTGTTAGGAGGGTAATTATATTGTGATTTAATGTTCAGTTGTTGTAAAACAAAGTGAAGCGGTTTTATATCGAAGATGTTCTAATAATAGATGGACTCCGCACAATAAAAGGCCTTATGAAAACTTTTACTTCCTATTCTTAAAGCTTCCTAAAAGCACAATAACTTCAGTACTGTGCAATCCATCCTCAGAGATCTCAGACACAGTGAAGCAGAAAGATATTTTCAAATTGTTTTGGTCATGCATTACAATGAGAAAATTGAAATGAGTAGTAGAGAGGAATACAAGAAAGTAAACTAAAAATAAATTGTATTATTCCTGGTAAAAACAACAAGGAGTCTGGTGGCACCTTCTGTTAGTCTTTAAGGTGCCACCAGACTCCTTGTTGTTTTTGTAGATACAGACTAACACGGCTACCCCCTGATATTATTCCTGGTAACGCTAATAAAAATATAACTTAAAAACCCTGCATTATAAAAGAGCTATAATGGATGTTCTCTTTGCATAAGACACTTTGAGCTAGAGCCTCAGCTGGTATAAATCAGCACAGGTCTATTGAGTTCATTATTTACATTGACTTCAATGGAACTACACCAATTTACACCAACTGATGATCTGGTCCTTTATGGCTACAGTCGTACTCCTCATGTGCTAACTTTAACAGGATAATGTCAGTACAGCAGGTCAAAAAATGCCCGTTGTTTTCTGTGGGAAATCTAATTATTATTTTTTCAATTTCCTGCAAAATTTTGGGGGTTTTCGACCAAAAAAAAAACTGAACAAAAAATTTTCAGTTTTCAGAAACCAAATTTTTTTTTTTTACTGAAAAGTGAATTGCTTTTTCTTTGTTCTTTTTTGTAAAAAATAAAATTAAAAAAAATTGTTTTATTTTGTTTCTTATTTTTAAATGAAAAATAAAATGTTTTGACTGCAAATTAATTTTCCATCTAAAAACTCTTTTGATGGAAAAATGTTGAGCATCTTTAAGTACCAGCCGTACCCTGTGTCTCACTGATGTTAAAAATATATGGAATCCCCACTAATCGACAGTTTTCGGAGGGAGTTGGTGTTTGAATGGAAGCTGTTTAGGGTAACCAGCATGGTAACATCTTGTTCCCTTTGGTGAGTGCAATTTCTTGGCTAGACACAAGACTCTCCTACAGAGTGCATTAATGTGAATGCCCTTATGTCAAGAGCAAGAGAACATAAACAAGGGTGCGGAGATAAAGGATCTGAATGCAAAAAAGCATTGTTTTGTTTCTCTCTCTTTGCCTGTTCATTACTCATCTTGACATACTGTGGATCTCTCTGTATATTTACATTTAGATTTCAACTTTCTCCCCTTTAAGCAACATTTAGGTTCCAATAGGTTTACAATCTGAAACAATAGAGAGATGCAAAATAATTTGTTGGGACTGTTTTTTAGTCATAAAGTAGTAGGGTTTTGGTTTGTTTTAAACTGTAAAATTGTTTTCTTACCAGTATGGGAATTAGAAGACTCCATTCCTGCCCTTCTAAAATGTGGCTTTAAAGACAAATTATTGAAATTTCCTGCTGAAATTGCTGGTGAAAGGAGCTTATGGGTTTTTTAATGGGGATTGGTGATCTTATTAGCAAAGTGTTGCCAACATATACACTTCTGATATCTTTCAAACTGAAAAGTGAATGCAGTTGCAAACTCCTTACTAGCACACATGCTTCAAGAGTAGTTCCAGAGTGAGACACTTACTTGATTAATTTGCTACAGGTAAGAGTCCTGCAAGTGCTACTACAAAGTGAGTTTGTGAGAGGGTAGGAGTACAAAAAAATAAATGAAGCACACAATTCCTGCCTTGTTGTCCTGGTCCAGTTAAATGTGGGGGGACGCTTTTATTTATTTATTCCCAATAGAGCACGGGACCAGTTTTCTAAGAGCTCAGTATGTTGCAGCTCCCACTGTGACACTTATGGCCAGATTTTCAAGAGAGCGCAATCCCAATCCGGTCACTTATTTCAATGTGACCGGATTGGGATTGAGCATTTTGAACATCTGGCCTACCAGCCTAATTGTACAGTCCTCCTACAGTCACAATACTCTATGGGGCTCAGTGGAGTTTGTGCCTGGCTATGGACTGTAGAATCCAGCTCTTAGAAATAACATCAGAATTGCTAGTCAATGACACTGCAAAGAGTATTCCATGCACTACAGATGAGTAATTCAGTAATGATTCCTTATAGCTACCTCCATTCAACAACTTGGGGTCCCATCATGTGATCATAGGATTCAATGTACGTTTTGCGTGAGTGAGAGCTGTAGAATTAGTCCCTTAGTTGAAATTACATGGAAGGTTTAAACAACAAATAGAAACCTCTCTATCCTAGGAAGCAGTGACTCTGAAAAAGATTTGGGGATCATGGTGAATAATCAGTTGAATATCAGCTCCTAATGTGACTAATGCAATCCTGGCTGTATGATCAGGGGAATCTTGAATAGGAACTGAGAGGTTATTTTACCTCTATATTTGACACTGTGGCAACTGCTGCTGGTATCTGTGTCCAGTTTTGGTACCTACAATTCAAGGATGCTGATAAATTGGAGAAGGTTCAGAGAAGAGCTAAGAGAATGATTATAGGATTAGAAAACATGCCTTATAGCGATAGACCCAATGACCTCAATTTGGGATGACTTCATTACAGTGTATAAATACTACTTGGGGAACAAATATTCAATAATGACCTCTTCATTCTAGAAAAGAAAGGTATAACATGATCCAATGGCTGGAAGTTAAAGCTAGACACATTTTTAACAGTGAGAGAAAATAATCATTGGCACAATTTACCGATGGATTATCCATCGCTGACAATTTTAAAATCAAGATGGGATTTTTTTTACTAAAAGATCTGCTCTAGAAATTATTTTGGGGAAGTTCTATGGGTTGTGTTACATAGGAGGTCAGACTAGATGATCACAATGGTCCCTTCTGGCCCCGGAATCTATAAACATATAAACTGATAAATCCCCAATGAAAGGTGAAACATGACTGATAAATCCATTTCAATGGCCAACTCCCTCTAAATTCAAGTACTGACATCTTTTGCTACAGAAATAGGCATTTTGCGGTTTTGTTTTATTATTCGTTTGCTACTGCCCATTGAAAAAGAGGAATAATGTGCACCCATTGTTCTTGTCTGTTTCTAGTAAATTTCTACATATATTTCTGACACATTTTCTTTATAAAGTTTGCTAAGTGAACATATTATTATGTTGTTTATTATTTGTATTACAGTAGCACCTATAGGACTCAATGGAGATTGGCCCTATCGTGCTAGGCACTGTGCACACACATAGTATGAGTCAACATGTACACGAAATAATTAATAATCTAATAAAAAGCCAAAGAAAGGGAAAAGGACAAAATATTATCCCCATTTTACAGATCAAGAACTGAGGTATAAAGAAGTCAAGTGACTTATCTGAGGTGACATAGGAACACTGTAGTAGAGCTGGGAACTGAAACCAGTTTCTGAGTGCCAGTCCAGTGCCTAAACCACAAGACTGGCCCTTCTGGTATTAATAAGAGAGCTTCTAATAGGGCCTGCTTCTACCCCCAGTAAAGTCAATTGGACTTTTGCTACTGACTTCAAGAGAAGCAAGATTGGTACCATCCAAATTAAAGTTAAACCTGCCTGGACAGCTGTAGGCAGCGGCGCTGCCACTCCCCGTCTTGATAAAACCACCAAAAATAAAATAAAAACCACCAAAAACATGGCTTCCATCATCAGCACCCCCACTATAAAAATTGGTCCAGCACCTCAGGCTGTCGGATTGGTTACAAAGCAGCTTATTATACTACGCTGAACACCCTAAAACTACAGAATCCAGAGGTGACTACCTCTTTGGTTGTAGTGTTCTTTTCTCAAGTTTATCTCCATTCCTTAGCCAACCACTTCTTTACATCACGTTGGACTCCTACATCCACCGGGATTTCTGTACAGTGACCTCTACTGGCATTAGCAAGGTTACAAAGATGTTGCAAGTTTCCAGATATAGGTATTCATCTTCATTAATCTGCCACCACTGCCCACTAATCACAGTCACATTAAATAGATGTCAAGTAATATCAATTTATTTGATTTCTGAGGTCCAATTAAAACATAAAATGTAGCCATAACAATTATAGTACTTTTTAATAAGAACTTAGCAGCTACACTCTTCCTGCATCCTATTAAGCATCTTTTACACCTATTAAGATGACACAGTGTGCACTAAGGAGGTCAAAAACTTATAAAGGAAAGTGTCCAAAAGTCCGAGAATAGTGAAAATGTTGTTGGCATTTGACATAATTTATACCACTAAAGAGCTAGGGAACAGGAAAAGGTTGATGTAGTAATAACATTAGCAGGAACTATAGTCCATGCAAGCCACTGTTAAATAAAGTGCCAATCAATAGCTCTTTTATTAGTAGGTACAATCAATGTACAGCAGACAGACCTAGCCAATTAAGCTTATCGACTGACCGAAGAGTAGCAGGAAACATTCTTTCCTCGGTTTTGTTTTCCTTTCTGTAAGTGAGAAATGAGTTCCAGTTTTTATCACTGGATTCCCACCAAGCCATCTACAGGAGTTCCTGTAGAAAGGAAACTCTGACAGAAAGCAGGCTTGAGCTATCTTGCTATCCTTTAACCCAGGGTCAACAGAGAGAGCCAATACAGTCAAGGGTCATTCACAAAGTAACATTATTTATTTATTTCGCCCCCCTCCCCCAAGACTGTATGAAGCAAAAATGTTGTTCTTCTAGACAAAGGGAAGAAAGCACAATCCCGCAGGAAGGCTTAACCATTAACAGTCCTTTAAGACCTTAGGAAATGAAGCCTATTTGTTTCTAATTCATGTATGCACTCTACAAACTTCATCAATTTCCCAGTGGGGGAACTTGAATATCTTTCTTGGGGGGGGAGAGAAAAAAAAAGGCAGCTTCAGTAAAGATTATACAAAATTTCAATTTCACAGCATAAAGGTTGCTGCAGTAAGTGGGACTTTAATATTCAGCTATGACTAACCGTGCACAGGGAAATGTTTATCAATTGTATCTCTATCTCCTATCAGTATCTCTTTCAAAAGACTTGAATTCTCAATACGAGCAAGTATATGGCCATATGGTAGTCACAAAGGAAATATAACTAGAAAGAATAAATGGTAAGGATTGCATTGTACATGGGCTCATGCTGAAAATAAAAGGTCAGATTCTGATCTCACTTACACTGTAAAACTGAAGTGACTATTCACCTTGGGCCAGATCCTCAACTGGTGGAAATTGACATAGATCTGTTGAAGACAATGGAGACATGGCAAACTAACCAATGGAGGATCTGGCCCTGCAATTTTTGTTAGATACCAGTAACTAAAATGCAGTTACCTTGGTTTACATTGATTTAAGTGGGATCAGAATCTGTCATGTTCATAGCTGTGCAGGTATTTCACAACTCCAAAATGTTGTTGTGTAGTCTTTGTTCGTTTGTTTTTCTCAGCACATTAGACTACAGACATGTGGATAGCTCAGTTTGAAGCATCATTTCAGACAGTTTCCCCAGTTGTATCCAACTCAGAAAATATTTTAACAATCTGAATAATTTGCCTAGATGTCAGTTTTACAAGCCCTGGCTTTGTGTTCCACTTCTTGTATTTTATGCTGTTTGCTCATTGCTTTATTTTCCTTCCAGGTGAAAATTTACCCATAAGCCTGAGAAGAACAAAGTCAAGCAACTTCACATCTTATCTGAGTCTATTAGGGCTCCCCATTCCTTAATACAGTTCAAACTGCATCGTCTGCCTGCTCTGACTGCAACTCCATTTTGTATGCTATGATTTTAGTTTTAGCACCTTGAGCTCTGGTCAAATTCTTCATAGGTCACGTTTGCGCAACTTGTTTTAATCTATTTGATCAAAACCAGCCTGAAATACTTCCTTAATTATTCAAAGTTTTGCTTGCAAGTACAGATGCTTGCTTGAGAGACAGATTCCAGCGGGCCAGCAGTCACACAGCTGTGTTAGAGCAGTATTGCAAACAGCAGAGTATAGGGTAGCACCTAGAATAGCAGGAAAACACAGAACTGACACAGTTTCAGTCCTTCAGGAGTCTTAAGATAAGAGATTTAAAAACAGTAACACTGGACAATGTTGAGGCCTTTTGGAATCAAACAGCTACAGAAGCCCAAAGATTAACTGTTTGATTTTCAGAGGTGTGGATCACCCAGCACTCCAGCTCAAATCCATGGGAGCTTAGAGCACTCAGCACCTCTTCAAATCACACCCTAAACCCACATTCATGGGGAGAAGAGACTTAATATAGGCTAGAAAGGATATTTCAGTTATTTGGGGGTAACAACCCCTGAAATCTGCCTGTTATAGGGCTTTTTAAAAAAAAAACATTAAAATATTCTATGGCTATTTCAGATACAGAGGTTTTTTCTCGTGACATGATCCTATACAATACAAATGCGGTTAGTTAGGGCCCAAATGCTCTGCTCTCCTTCAGAAGAAACTAGTGGGAGAGGAAACAGAGCTCCTCACTCAGTGACTGGTTTGAGAACCGAACACACGCAGCTCCCAAAGGGAGGGTTGTAGTCACAATTCACCACTGTGTTTCTCCAGCGTGATTGACTTCACTGAGATCAATAGAAGTTACACCAGTATAGAGCTGGAGTAGCACAATGGTGAATCAAGCCCACTGTGTGCAGAGGTACGTGCTTGGAATTCTATAAATCTGTGGGGAAATCAGTTCCCAATTCTATCCTGTAGTATCCATGCGGTGTTCTTGCTTCCTCGGTATTGCTCCCTGACCCCCTCCCTCATCTCCATCCTGGAAGGTATCTAATTAGTGTACGGGTCAGACAGACCCATTTCAAGACTCTGTTCTCACTGATTCTTCCTTCGTAGTTAATCACTGTCCCCAAGGGAGGGGACGAAAGAGCAGCAAAAACCTCTTTGTGGATTTCCACTTGGAAATCTGCCTTTTTGCAAGGGAAGCATCACACATCCAAAAGTGAATCCAGAGCTTCCCCGTCCCCAAGCCCAACATGTCCTCAGCTAGAACCTAATAAACCTATGCGTGTGCTGGGGTCCCCATTCATTCTCTTTGAACAAAAACTGAGTAGGGCCATCAAGATTTGACGCACTGTTTACACAAAGGTGTTTCCATAACTTTAGGAGGAGGAGTAGCTTGATGTGGAACCCACCACTCCCTCCTCCCCCTTTGTTTTCAGGCCCTCTGCACTTTTTTTATTTTTTTGGTTTTTGGTACCGTTACATTCTTCTCTTCACTGAGCAGCAGAGGGGAGCATTTGGTTTTTAAAAAAGGATTTTATTTTCTGATTTCAATTTTTCATGTGTCATTTGGATCTGGCACAATATCATTTTCCAGTGCAGAAGAGACATTGTGTTAAGCTTAATTATCAAAGGCTGAAACCCAGCAAGCAATCAATCATTTAGTGACATGTTCATGTTTTCGCTGATTTGAAAAAATATTTTTTTGTGGCCACTAGAAAAAGAAAAACTGTCAGAAACAAAAACTGAGTCACTTTCCTAGACTATGGGGAGATGAGTGAAGAATGTTCATTTGTTTTTTCTGAAACTAAATCCAACTTCTTTTGGCATGTGAGACTGGAAGTCATGTACGATGTCTTTCATTGTAAACAATCTTTCTGCCGAGGTTCGCATTATAATTAAGGCTGATTTAAACAATTACAAAACTGTCATTTCTAAACTGCTTTCTTTAAGAGTCAAGGGTTTTTCTTTTTCTTTTTTTCTTACTGCCAGATAAATGTTCTGTCAGCTGCATTCCTGTGGAACACTGCCATCCAGTGGTGAGTTGGGGTCAATAGTGGGGTGAATTCCCCTTACAGAGTCAAGGAAATTGATCCCATATAAGCTTTTCTACTGAAAGAGAAGAGCTCCAGTAGTCAGATAGATAATAACATGAACATACCTTGAATTATAAATACACACTATTATTTTTTATCATTCAGAGAATAGCAAACTTCAAAAAAAGGAGCCCATGAAGTTGTTACCATATGACCTGGGGTTATAGCATAGTTATTTTGCCTGTTAAATTCTCATTACAATGATCACTTGTTATTTCTGGTGGTTTACTTGTGAAGCCTAGAAGTGTTTTTTAGTTCAGGACATGCTGAAACATAACCCACTTGTATCCACTGATTAGCAAATATACCATACTTTGCTTCTCTTTCTTCAGTGATACAAGATGATACATCCCATGTGTTTGGATAGTATAGTATTTCAACTGATCATCTACAGTAAACCACAACAGTTAACAATTAACTTTGTTTTCATTGGAAAATAAGGCTCTTTCTAAGGTCATATTGTGTCATCACCAAGTATAAAGGAAACTGATATCACCATATTATGTCTCCATGCACTCTGTAGACGTACATATGAATTTCCTTAACGATAACTCCATTAATCTACACAACAGAACACGGAGCCTATTTTCAAGGAAATGTTCATGTAACTTGCTTGAAAATGTACTTTAATTTCACACACAGATTCTTGCTCATGTTTAATAAAATAGTTGTGTTTTTTTTATGAATTGCTTTAATTTTAGCTACACCACATTGTTTACGAATACACTAGATACTGCAATAGAATTACAAGGATGATAGGATTACTTCAGAACACAGAGTCAGTTGTAAGGCTGGCCAGAAAACAAGAATTCTGTTTCACAAAATATTTCAAAGTTTGCTTTCATTCCACAGTGGAACAAAACCAAGTCATGATTCAGAGCATGAACTTGAACGTGGCTCTCCCATATCTCAGGTAAGTACCCTGCCCACCGGACTCTTGTATACTACAGAGTGGGTGGGCCTGCCTCTCTCTCCTTCCCTTTCTCCAGGTATTCCATCCTGGACCTGGGACATCTTTCTGTGAAACAGACATCTGGTTTCAACAAATCTGCATTTTCCAATGGAAAAAAAATTAGTCAAAAAATTCCCAATTGCCTCTTGTCCATTATACTTACATTCAGTCTTGGAAAGCATGGGCCAAATTCTGATTTGAGTTTCCATTTGACTTTAATAGGGTTTCTCCAGATTTACATCAATGTGACTGAGATTGGATTCTTATTCATCATTTCTTATGCTATTATTATACTGAATTATCCAATTGATGGTTAGCATGGCTGGCATTTTAGGCCCTTATTCAGGAAAGCTCTTAGGCACATGCTTAAATCCATCCCTATTCAGGACAGTCCTTAAGCATGTCTGACTGATGTCATATTGACTTCAATGGGACTTAAGTATGTGCTTAAGTTCTGCCCAAAATAAAGATGTTTTACTGATTTAGGATTAGAGTGTATGCAAAACAAACTATCCATTTTTAGTTCTGAAAGGCCTCTATTCTGCATGCATTGAAATCAACAGAAAATTATCTACTTTACCAATGCAGGATTGGGCCCTAATGCTATCTGATTTTTAGTATTATTTTTGGCTTTTCCTCCTCTGACACACAAAAGGATAGGTCGCAGAATTTTGTTTGCAAGTTTGTAACCAATCAATAGTGTGTTGTCCCTTTACACCTTAATATCAGATTACAGTTTATCCAACTCTTGTTTCACAGGTCAGATGATGAAGAATCACTGTGATATTCCCCCCCAACAACCACCATCCTCTGGTATATCCTGGTGTATCCTTCCAAAGTGAATAGGAGGAGTGGGCTCCAGTTCCTACTGCTAGCAAACTCTGTGGTTTCTTTTATGAGCTAAATGAAAGGAACATACAAAATGATCATTACGGGTTTGTATGAAATGACTAGGTATGGAATGCAGTAAATCCCCAAACAAGCTTTAACTATAGCTTGTAAGACATAATAATCAGGTAAAACTGCAGACTCTCCTTTTATAAGATGCAGTGAAACCTAATATTTTATCGGAAACCTTGATTTATGTTTAATAGCTCTGCTACCTACTAAAAAAGATCTTGTATTAGCAAATGGGTACAGATCCAGTCCATTAGCTTAGGACAACTGAAAAACTCAAGGGTTTTGTGAACTAATGCAATAAAATATCATTAAACACTGTAGCATGACAAGACAGACAGAAGGTTTGAGTTGAAAGTCAGGAGAAGTGTTTGAAATGAAGTAAAATGTACAATAGATATGTTTAGGTACATCTGGCTTACATTTGCACTAGGTCGTCAGAGGACCTTAGTGTCTGTGATGTAAATGAATAACAGAGCCCTCAACAATTTAACTGTCATCAGTATAAATGCTTTAACTGGCACAGTAAAGCAAAGTTCTGGGCCTCTTTCTAAATCTCCATAAGCTCCTGGTCTGAATTATAAACAGGGGCTGTATTACCTGAAGATGAAAGCAGCCAGGTCAATTCACTTAAAACCAAAGAATTACCACTGCTAAGCAATGATGATCAGCAATTGTGTTGGGGCTTTTTTAGATATATATTAAACAGACAGATCCATATTCTAGAAGACAAGAAGGGAGCAACATCTGAATGGTTGGTCATTTGAAATCTAGTGTTTATACAAAGGGGAAGGTGCAAGGCACTTAACCATCTTTTGTTAGCTTAGTCAAACTTTCTTTGTCCCTTTCAGACAAGATGGTTAAGATGGTTTCACATGTATCCTTCGGAACTAGATCACGTCGCCCATTATGGTCTCATCCGCCATGCCAGGATGTTAGGGTGAAAACACTCTGGCGAGAGGAATGGATCTGTTATAATCCCCAACCAGTCCTTTGTCACCAACTCCACAATTTGCCTGGTTTTGACCTGCCCCATCACCAATTGTCCCTGTTGAACAGGTTCTGGACCGGGCAAGGTCTCTGTGCAGCCAACCAGTATCGCTGGGACCTTCGTGGCAGCCCTTTGTGCAGCTGCGGCGTGACACAGATGATGACACACATTGTGGAGGAATGCCTGCTGACGAGATTCAGCGGTGGCCTAGAAGAACTGCATCACGCCACTGAAGATGCCATCGCTTGGCTAGATGACTACGCACACTCAAAAAAAAAAATGGCAGGGGATGGTGTCCAAAGCTGACATATCATTCTGCATAAAATGGAGTGGGAAGCAAGGGCACTGTATAAACTGTATTAAATCCACTATTTGCAAATAATTTACCTTTGAGGCAGCATGATCTAGATAGGGCACTTGATTGGCCTCTGCCACTGACCTGCTGCATGACCTTGGGCAAATCACTTCACCTCTCTGTACTTCCGTTTCTCCTCCCACCTCTTATCTGTCTTGTCCATTTAGATTGTATGTTATTTGGGGTAGGGACTATTTCTACCTGTGTATTTATACCGTGCTAAACACAGTGGGGCCCTGATCTCAGTTGGGGCTTCTATAAATTACTGGAAACATTTTTATTTATTACATGTATTAATCACACTCCAGTCACCTCGTTTCTTATCTCTGTCATTAATGTTAAGGTCAATATTTGCATACAGTAGTCTTACATTCAGGGGTGTATAGTGGGGGTGCTGAGAGTCATTGAACCGAACTGTAAACTCTGGATATGATGGAAACCACTTCAAGGGGTGTGGCAGCACCTCTAGTTCCAGCATCTATGCTTACATTTCCTACAGACTGGAAGAAACTGATTCTCGTACTCCTAATGCAGGCAGAAAACAAATGGCTATTACTGCTTTGAAAATGTATGGGTTTTGAAGTAACTGAACCTAGTTTGGTTGAATAAGTAAAGGCAATTAATCTTCAGAAAATGCGAAAGCAGACTGATCACAGTTAGCAGTGCTATCTTTTTTCCTCCGACGTGGCCAAGTTAGCATATCAACACCAAAACCTAAAGACCTTCTGGGCTCAAGATGAAATTGTTTTTCCTCAACAATTGCATAGGGTGTTCTCTTTTATAATAAATTCCAAACAAATTAATGGATTCCAACATGCATCATCAAATTTATATTTCCTCCTCCACAGAGTCCTACCCCTGCAAGTAATACTTAAAATTCGTCATGAAGCTTTCAAAACAATTTATGCAAACAAACATCAAGCGGAGCTATTTGTATTGGCAGCACATTTCACTTAACAACCTACAACAAGGAACAGATGGTCTGAGCTCTGGAATCAGCTACAAAGAAAACAGTAGGAGCAAGTCCATCAGAAGCACTTTTTTCCCCCAATTTTGTGAAGATTACAGACTTGTTCTTGTTTATTTCTTTGATTAGGCTGTTATTTTATGTACTCATGAATCCTTCCCTTGCATTTCATGGAACAATTCCACCAGAAGCACATTCCCCAACTGTGTACAGTTTACAGAAGCGCTGTTTTATGAACTGAGCTATCTGTCCTTCACTGCTCCGGCATTCAGTAAAGTGGCAGGGAAGGAAGCAAAACAACATGCAGATGTTGTACAAGGGATTGACAAATTTTTTGAGGCACACACTTAACAATCCATAGTTGCCTTTATCCCCCTGCCCGTCCCTTGGTTTTGCATGTTTAAATATTCATACAGTTGCCTCCATTATACATCACTTACAGCAATTAATGGTATCACAGGATACAGAGTTGCCTTTTTACAGATTTAACTAATTATGGGACAGATTTTGACACCCTTCCACAGAATAGGACTTTATTCTGTACTAAAGATTTACTCAGCATGAGTAAAGGAGGAACAGTGTACAACTCAAGGGCCAGATTCCATCTCCCTTCTTCACAATTAGTAGTACCTTAATCTGTAGGTAGCTTCACTGATTTCACTGGGATAACTCAAGGAGTAAAGTACTAGCAAACTTGAGTAAGTGTGGCAGAATCAGAACTCTGAGTTTTCTCCCAATTCCTTTTACTAAGACAGATTTACCATCTGTTAAACCCCTTAGGGCCCCGTCAACCCCCTTAAAAACCTTAGAGCAGGATCATCTTCCATCAAAAGAATTATTATCTGCCCCAAATAGAGTTGATGCATCATGAGGAGGAATATACTGCCTGCGTAACAAATTCTAGAGAAACATCACGAGGTGATTATGTTGAAAATGGAAAGGAAAAGAATAACAGAAATGTCATGGAAATGAGACAGAAATCATTGGAATTTTTTGTAAATTAAATAACCAGTATTTTTCCATTTTGCTACCAAATAAAAAGAGATGAGTGCATGTGCTATGACACCAGGGAACAGTTCTCCGCTGAACTGAACTTCTTAAAACCCATCCCAGACCTCCAGTGTTTATTCATGGCTTTTTACTAACACCTTCATTAATTTAAATTAAACACTCATGAGGAATCCATTACTGGGTATGCTTTCACCACCAGTATTGTCACCAAATTCTTATCCTCAGAGACTGCCATCCAGGAGCTAACTTGCAGCTGTCGATGACGTTTATGCAACTCTCTCTAGCCATCAAGCCAACCATCCCTCCACAAACCCTCACTGTCAGAAGTCAGAGACAAATCAATCCTGGGTTTGACGCCTCTGGAGTTACACTTGGGATGAATACGGACTAAGATATTTAAAACCCAACAAACATGAAAATCAGTGAATTTGGAACTTTTGACAAGAGTCCAGCCACTAGCATGACATCTTGAAATAATAGGTCCTATCAGAAGGCGTTAGCCTACCTACAGGAAGAGACCAGTATGGAAGGGTTTGGCATTACAAGAACTAAAACGATCTTTAGTTTTGACAGACCAAATTCAAGGATAAAGCAGGCAAAGTTGACAGTTTAAAAGCACCTTTTAACATCTCAATTGAATAAACTCTATTCCATACAGCGCTATGTAATTCCTGTCTCTCTATGGATCAGCTAATGAGAATGTGAAAACAGATCTGTACTGGGGATAACAGCCAACAAAGCTGTTTTCTTTGGCTGGATCAATGAGCCATGCCTGCTAACCCTCATCTACTGTACATTTCTTCTGTTGTATAACTTAGTATTGCAGAAAGTCTAAAATACCACCCAGAAAAAAAAACCATACATATTAAAACAACATTTCCCCCATCTATAAAATAATACGTTTTAAACTTTTATTTTGCCCAGAGTGAAACATGACAAGATGCAGCGGCAAAGGCCTATGAATTCAACTACACCATCTACTTTTAAACTTAGCTTTACCCATTACTCATCTGTCTACAGGAAGAGGAAAGGCAAATTCAAGCAGATTGATAAAGCTAAACTAACAGTCTGGCTGCTGAGCAGAAGATGTCTCAGAGAAAGCAGCAGGAGCACAGAAATGTGAATAAGCTTTGTCCTCTTACGTTCTTATGTTATGTTCTCTCTTCTTTCATTTTTTTTAGGTTTAATAGGTTTGTTTAGAAAAAAAACCAAAAACTCAAAAGTTGATTTTTCAAAATCTGTACCATCACAGTGTAGTTTAAACTAATTAGAAGGTAGGTACAATCCCCTTCGAGTTCATGATCTGACCCCTGTAATGTAATATCCAAACTGAACAGCCAGTTTCAAGTTCACTTCAGATTTCTTCATATTGGGGATTAAGATGAAGCCTTTCCTGAGATTTCATGCTTTAAACAGCTAATGTTATGTGACATCCAAATGCCTTTATATTTTATATTCTAACGTTGCAAACTATTGGCCCCACCATCAAGCAAACACATACCAGCCCTCAGAGCTTGACAGTCTGAATGCCTACTGAAATCAATGGAAAGATTCTTATTGACTTCCATGGGTGTGGAGTCAGAGCCTTATTCTGCACACTCTGAACAGTGAAAGAGAAAATTACAGCTTGGCAGGAAACAGTTTTCCTATCCTAAGATAATTTTCCAGATTTTGAAATATTTTCCTGTCTTGAATTGGGACAAAAAATGTAAAAAATTTCATGAACTAAAAATCCACCCTGCCCCCCCAAATTCTGTTTGGGTCCATGCAACATACCACATTACTGCAGGACACAGCAGTTTTTAGGTTTATATGTGAAAACATGTCATTGTACTAGGCCCCGTACAAAAATGGCACAAAAAGATGGTTCCCGACTAAGAGTTTGTACTAGAATATCACACAAGCAGGATATGTTTTGGGTCCCTGTCCCTTCTCTCTTTTCTTTTTGCCCTTTGTTAACATGCCCATATTTTGTCATCCACTAATTCTGAATATTGATTTCTTGTTCATGTTGCCCCAGTTTAGTTGAACTCATTCCCTGCAAATATCTGTGCAATTGACTCCTTCATGTTATTTGCATTTAAACCAACAAGACGGTAATTTCTCACTTCATTTGCTGTTAATTTGTGTCATTTGTCTGATATTTGTGGCTGCTGCTCTTGGTGGTTGTTTATCGCTCAGGGCTGTGATATTTGTGGGCACTATGTAGAATTATTGATACATCCAGATGCTAAGTTTGGTGAACAAGCCCTTTTCTAATTTCAATAGCTAATTATGATTAGTAATGATGAGTAAACAAGAATTTAACTGGGTCAGTCTGTGACAGTCTGGCAAGCAGTAGTTTTAGGGGTGCTGCTGTCTTGTACAGAAGAATCTAAAATTTTAGATTTTCTAAAAAACATTTCCAGTCCTTGTGGTTACAAAAATAATCTTACAAATGTGAACTAAGTGTAAACCAGGGCAGTGACATCTGCCTGAGTCTGCAGGCAGCCTGAAACAACAGTTCTGAAAGGTTTGACCTATCCTTGTCCATATGAACGTGGTGGGTAACTTTGGGAGCCTAATGCTCATACAGTTTATTTATCAATATTATTAATCCTGTCACTGCTGAGCAAAGCACACAAGAAAGAAGAAGGGCATGGCAATGGGACTGGTTCTCCACTGCATTATTTCATTCAGTGGTATTACACTCCTGTTAAAATGATGCGAAGTAGTGGAGAGTCTGACCCAATATGCAAATCTGCACCATTTACCGAGAGTGTTGTTTTTGTGTCTCGAGTGGCAAGGTTTTGTTTGTGGGCAGCGTTTGGCAGAGTGTTGACTTTTCATTTTTTTAATTTGCTCCCTGTGGGTTAACCTCCAGACGTTCATTTTTTAAATAAACATCCAGAAGTTTGGCAGCTTATAAATTATGATGATGATGAATATTTATTTATTTGTATTACCATAGCAAGTAGGTCCTGGATCAGGACCTCATTGTGCTGGGCATTGTACAAACAACACAAAAGACGGGCTTATCTAAATCATATCGAAAATGCTCGGATCTCTGTGGTTTGGAAATCTGGAAGTGCAGAGATACAGAAAGAGAAAATTAACCAAACTTTCCTGAAAAGAGGTAAAGCTTTCATATGGGTTTGATTTCAGTTTTTGACTAATGTTTGTGGGTTTGCTCTTTCTGTGCTATTTCATTTATTGCCGTGCTTATATATGATCTGCATCAAGGAACTTCACAATACTTAAAAACTGACAAATTATGGTACAGAATAGTAACCAACTTTACTGCTCTCTTTCAGTGTTGAATGAAAGTAAACCTGGCTTCTGGTTTTAAATCTGTCTAAACACCAGAGCTAAAACCATTCTCAAGAGCAGTTCAAATGCAGCCTACCTCTTATTAGGACTCAGATTTCCTACTGCTGAAAAAATGCTGTTTCAGCTGAATTGTGTGGAACAGCAGTAGCATGCAACTGCTGATTAGGTTAATCACAAGGATGTGTTTCCTACAGACATCACAGGGGCTATCACCTAAACCCACGTTACTTAAATGCTATCCAGATTTGAACTGTTCAACTTTAAACTGAACCTGGAAACAAGAATGATGTAAACTTTAAAATAGCCTTGGTGTTTGTGAGCTGTCAAGGGTTGTACATATGCACAATTATTTCAATATTTTTGAACTGTCTGGAATAGGGTGACCAGATGTCCTGATTTTATAGGGACAGTCCTGATTTTGGGGTCTTTTTTCTTATATAGGTGCCTATTACCCCCCGCCCGCGTTCCCATTTTTCACATTTGTTGTCTCATCACCCTAGTCTGGAATAGCCTACACAGCAGGAAAACAGAATATAGTTAATAGGAGAGACTGGGTTGTAAAGGGATTTGGAACTGACATTTTTCAGGGTGATGGAGGAGCCGCAGTATGCTATGGAGCTTATTTTCCAAGCAAAAGTAAAACCTGAACTACTCACTCGAAGGTGCCCTTTGTCAGCTTGCTTACCAAATGCATCTGGGGTTGATTTCAAAGGAAAATACTTATATCTTCCCATGACAAGGGATCTAAAGTACTGCTACTGAAGCATCTAAATGATAAAGAGGTGACTCCTGATTATACTTTTTCTCTCCTTGTCTCAGTGCTCGTCCTAGACCATTTTACAACAGATGCTCTACTGAAGCTTGCAGGTGAAATGTACTGGTTAACACAGTATGCCCTAGTGACAGAGTATGCCCATCAGTAACTTAGAAAAGGAACTTGAACTGGATTCCAGAACTCACATCAAATGAGTTCGAGACATGCCCCTTCCCCTTCTATTTTCAGAAGCAAGATCAATATCCATGGTCTTTGCTGGCTATAGACTGAAATCAATGGAAGATGGTCTCTTTAGTGAAGTGTATATCAGCCCTGTCCTTCAGTAATTCCATGCACAAACCCCCATGGACGTCAAAGTGCAGAAGGACTGCAGGCCCAAGTCCAGCTTGGCTAGCTGGCTGGTCTACTGTTAGGAACCACAGGATACAAGGCTGTGGTTTTCAGCTCTAAGTAACTACTACTGTTCTCTTGATGACTATTTTTATTCATTCGTAAGGAAACTGTAAACTACTGTTAAAAGTCATTATATAAATAAATTCAATACACACCAAGAAACAATTTGATTTTTAAAATGGGGTGATTTCTACAGGCCATAAACATAGGCGGAGGTTACTCTCGCATTACTCCAGTCTTATGCTGGTGCAACTTCACTGCAGTCACCAGCTAAGACTGGAGAATGCAGTGATGAATCAGGCCCAGGTATCTGAAAACAGGCATAGGCCTTCCAGAAAACCCTCAGGTGCACATTGAAGAGGACGTAGTGTATACTTCCCTTACCAAGCAAAACCAGATCTGCTGGCCAGGACAAAGGGGGTGAGTGATGGCTGTCTGGAGAGTCTTGCACCATTAGTGGTGTTAGCCCCTCTTAAATCCTTATATCAAGAGTACAAGGTGGATAACCATGCCCAGCACCATTGTAGGTGCTCAATGACAGGGGAGAGTTCCTTATGGGTAATCCTTTCCCACTTGTGCACTTACAACCTGGCTCTAATTATGTCCAGGACAACAAAACATAAATCCTGATTGACATGAACCCAGTTCAGTAGATGACAGTAATTTTCACCTTCTCTCTAACTCTTCAAAAATGTCCCAGTAAAGCAGTTGAACACTCTCCATTACACTCCTGACCTACTTATGTTCTTAATATGTTAATTTTTGTTTTTATTTCAGAACAAAACCAGCCTTTTAAAGAAAATTTTAACAGATTTTAAACCAGAAATACTGCACTCCCCTGAGGCATTAAAAAATGCAAACTGAAGACTTCCCCTGTGTCGAGGTTATTACTTATTTCCTTCCAAAAACAGAAGAAGTGTTGCAACAGTTGTAATGCTCCAGCTCACTGGGCCAAGGAGGTGTTTTCTTTCTGCACACTCATTAACCATGGTGTGGAACTCAATAACTGTTCTAATTTCCTACTTTAAATGTTTTTCTTTCCTCCACTTTTCATTTTTTGCCTTACCTTTACATAAGAGTATATTCCACCACTTACCTTGAGAGGCTAGTTGCTGTCAAACACAATAAAAGGAAAAGGAAAAGTGTTTGGAATCACAGTACCCTTAGTGTTGAAAATTGCAATTTTATTTCTAGAAATGAATTTAATCACTTAAAGCTTCCTTTGTCAGACCTGGATCAGGAATTGATAGGCTTTGAGGGCTGGCAAATATTTTCATTTGAACCTCTCAAATAAATATTGATGTTAGATATAATAAGGCAGTTACTCTATACTTCAAATTAAATACCAGCTAGTTATTAAACCTATTCTGATAGTTAGTAGCTATCTCAGATAGCCATAGTACCTACAATAAATGCTGATTATCTCATGGGTTCAGAGGTTCAAGCCTGGATAAACATCTAAACTTTGGAATGTTTATCTGAACCCAACCTCCAACATTGGTCCATCAGTCATTTGATATAGCTTCAGGAGTCCTTGGTACTTTATCTGGTTCACAAATTGCTGTGTGAGTGGAGGCACATCACTTAATTTTTCCATGCCTCAGTTGCCTATTCTGCAAAATTCTTCTCTCGCTCACAAGGGACTTACGTAATCAGGATCAAATTTACAAAACTTAAAGTCAGATGTCTCCAGTCAAAAAATGTGTGTGACAATTGTGGGTGCAATTAGCACAATGCTTATGCTAAGCACCTCACAATCTGTGTGCATGTATGTAGCCCCCTTCTGGGCATTTACCCAATTTACACACATAATCATGCATGCAATCATGGATCTCAAAAGACTGGGATTCGGAAAACCTGAGCTCTCTTCCCATCTTTTCCACAGATTCCATATGTGGCACTGGATCAATCAATCTCTCTATGCCTCAACTTTCTATCTGTAAAATAGAAATAACAATACTACCTGACCTCACAAGGGTGTCGACTGGTCTATGTGAGGAGGTCAGATACCATGGTAAAGAGCACCCTGGGAAAGCCAATAAATAAATAATCCTGCCTGGGAACTCAATAGAACAGCATCGGTTCACATGAGCAAATCTCACTAAAAAATAGATTGCCCGTTCTCTGTAAGCTCTGGAATTGTGTGGCCAAGCATGGTGTTATCCTTCAGTGCCAATGACATTAATTCTAGTCTCCAAGCTACCCCATGATCCCCATAGTCCAAAATAGCCATGTACCTACCCCATTTCTCGTCCACCCCATCTGCCCCTGCAGCCCCCGGCCACACACTCAGACTCCTTGAGACCCCATTATTGTGGTTGCTGCTCACCCAGAATAAAATTGTTCCCAATGCAAAGAAACTATACAAGGCCCTAAGCACCCTTTAGGGTTGCATTGCTGCAAAGGACCCTCTGCACTGGACTCAATTTCATCCCTGGTCAATACATATATTGATAAATAAATTAATAATTATGACCCCCGTGCACTTTTTAAGTCTGTTTTTAGAATCCACCCTGAGGCAATATATCAGCAGTCTTTGCAAATCCTGTTTGTTTCTGTAAATAATGCATCATATTTGGGTAATTTCACGATCGCAGTGGACGCTTCAGAGCCCATTTAACAGTGGGACGGTGACACTTCATAGGTGAAAAGGCCTTAGTGTGTTCTTTGCCTCTAATAACCATTGGAGATGGACCATTATCCCACCATGTTGCATGCCTTGTTGTGTCTTAATGCGTATACTTAACAAGATTAGTTATAAAAGCACAGCACAGTGGCTCCCTAATGAGGCGAGATCATTAATTTTGAAAGTCCCACTTTATCTTTTATTATGGCAATATCATCACATGCTGCCTTGACAGAGCATGCAGAATGTAAACTAACAGGGTCGGGAAGATGAGATGAATTTGGTCCTTTGTGAGGTGCTTTATTGATTTTAGAGTATTTATAGCATTATTGATATGACGTGTTAAAAGCTATTTTGTATTTTGTATATAGTGGTCACATAACACCCCAAAATGTCTAAGAGGAAATGGAAAGAAGTGGGATAAAATAGGGTATGGTCTACAGCCTTTACTCAGTCAAAATTCTCATTAAGTTCCCCATGATCTGGCTGATTAATATAAGTGGTACATTTTCAAACCAGTCAATTTAAGATCCAGCCAATAATGGTCCCTCATGACCATGCAGAACTTCACTGAAGTCAAGGGCAGTCAATCCAGAGCCACCTGCACACACGTACACATGGATAACTTTAAGCAGAGTAGCGCCACTGCACTCAATGGGACTATTCCTGTGTGCGAGGACAGGATGGAGGCTCCAGAAAGAGAAACATATGTTTATGTGAATGAATCCATATGTCCTTCCTTTAAACAGGAAAGAAAAAACCTTCTTCCTGCTGTTCCTGGAAGAGCAAACAGCAGTGTAGGAGCAGAAAGACACGTTCCTAAACTCTGAGCCAGCACATGGACTCAAGAAGTCAAAGAACAAGGAAACCAATCGGAACTTCCCACAAGCAAGTGACATTGCAACAATGTAACTAGTGACCCAGAAAAGTTACTTAAATTGAAGAGATGCTCACACAACTTCTTTTCATTCCTGAAGTGTCACCAAATTTGGAGAATTTTTAACAGTGAGAAGACTATTCTGAAAGAGTAAATTAAATTATAGAAGCACCAAAGGAAGTTATAACAGAAGCCATGTCCTTAGCATTGACAGATGAATGCAATATTTTCCTCTGTTCTCCAAGATAATAAAACTGGAAAGGTACAGAGGCCACCAGGCACAAAATTAAGCTAGAATTGTAAGAAAAGGGAGGTGGTGAAGGGGAGTAGCATTTTTCTTCACTAAACAACTACTGTTAAAGTGTACCAGCACACATCCTCTAAAGAAACAATGCACCTATAATTATGTTAAATACAGTAAGTATTAATTATATCATTATTAGCAATCAAAAATTTAATTTTCTTCTGTCACTTCTTGATATCTTAACTAAAGGCATATTTGCAATACTATTATAACAAGTTACAGTTATAGCAAGGGAACCACACTGCAATAATTCAGAAACATGTACACTTTCATATGAATATATCATGCCTAACTAATGAGATTGCTCATTTCATAACTTCAGTTCCATTTTTATTATTTCATAAAACTGGAAGTCCTTATCCATTTTATGAAAAACACCAAACCTTTGTGAAATTCATTAAATAAGCATAAAAAATTCATTAAACAAGTGAATTGCATTCATGGCTGCTTTGATGCAAATGCCCTTTAAGCAATGTAAAACTCCATATTGATTTAACCTTTCATGTTCTGATATTTCCATGCGGATATATATAAAAAAAATCTTTATTCAAGGAATGAAATTAAGTGCCGATCCCTTGATCTCGAGCCAGTGTGAGGTAGATTGGTCAATTTAAATAGTCACTGCTGATCAGCAAACAGCTGAGTTTGTATTAAAGCAAAGCAGCAATAAGTTTTATGTAGCATTGCTGACAAATTAAAAAAATATATTATCCCCGACCAATCAATAGGATCCCGGAAATCTATTCTGTGGTCAACCATACATGGCTCATTTCCACTGAGCTAAATTATAGCGAGGCCATGTTCAGGGGCTGAAGTGTAAGGGAGCAAAGAAACCTTCCCATCTAGGTGCACTGGTGGGGTTTAGTCACAATCAAACTGATCTTGCATTTCCTGAATTCCCATGCACTGCTCCAGGCAAGTGCTGACAGTGGAGTTAGCCTACTCAGGAAGCAGGATCGGGGTGAAGGCAAAGCCTTACCCATATTCCTTTCTGCACCAGCCAGCAGAGCTGACTGACCTGACCCACCCTGGCACTGCAGGAACCTCTGCTGGGATGAACCCCTCTGCACTTCCACTGCCATGGGCCTGCGGCTTTGCCGCTGCTATCTAGCCTTCTGCATTTAAAACTCCATTGCAGCCACTATCATCCTCCATTCCTACTACCTAACCAGAATATGATGAGATCAGTCACCATAGCAATTAGACATGAGAAGTCACGTTCTATATGCACTTCAAATACCTTACCAGAAAGAGAGTTAACATGAAAAAGAAAAATTACCTACAACAAATAAATGTGCCTCACACCTGAGGTTTGTATCTGATCCAAGACTGGGATTCTCACTGGCTAACACTGACGTTCCAGGCACTCTTATGTAAGAGAACAATAACTTATACATCAAGATTTCCATAACATTCTTCTTGTTTGAATGGAGCAGACTGCAAGTAAAGGTGAGAGGGCTCCCATTGGACACTAGGCGCACCATGACCATGAGGTTCATTTTAAGCCTCATACCATGAGACCCATAACCCTACGGGAGCCATTCACATAGATGCCAACTAGCCAGCTGCCAAAGCGCAGTTTTAATCAAAGCTTGAGAGTAGTCCCAGCAAAGTGGCATGGCACCAATGGGACCGTGAGCATGCTGCAAAGTTAGGCCCCAGTTCAGCAAGGTACCTAAGTCAGGAAGATGTGAGAGATGAACATTGCCCTCACATAGACTCCTTTTAAAAAACTAATTTTTCGGGTGGTTCACTATTTGCATCAACGTGCTGCAGTGTACTGGAATTCATTCTTTTAATATGATCTGTGGTTTGTTATTACTGTACTTTCCAGCTGGTGGCTGTATCCGAGAAAGCGTAGTCTAGCGGTAAAATTGTATATACACTGCAGAAGCAGAAAGTCAAGTGTCAGTCCCATGCCATCGATTTGTTCCTCCTTCTATGATCTGGGGTCCCTTGCACCACTGGTCACCACCACTTCATGCAGTACCAGTTTCCTGCCTGTGCCACCCACTCCCAAGACCAGGAAACATGCTTCAATACCTGCTAGCCTTCCATGTGCCTCCCGGTCTATGTCCTTCTTGGACCTTCACCTCCTCCTCAGATACCTCCTTCCCAGACTCCTGTTCCACCATATTTCTCTGTCTCTCCACCTACCCTGACTCAACTCATCAGCTGGAGTCAGAAGCAGCTCAATTTATATTTCTAACCATTTAAACTATAAAATGATCATCTTTACACATTAAAAATAATTCTTTAACGCTCATATCCCATCCCCAGAATATTCAAAACACCCTTCTTGTTAGCAAGGCCAGTCAAACAAAACAAATCTGGAGTTTCTAGGACAAGCAAGGAGTTCAAAAAAGCATTCAAGTAGCTTTTAGAAAAGAGACCGCAACATTTTCAAAATATCATCATTTTAAAACGCTCTTGTCCGATTTTTTACCAAAATGTCACAGAAAAAATACCTGGGAAGAGAGGCAGCATGCAAAATTTCAGGAAGATGAGATTATTTCAGAGGTAGATAAAGGGAGTGTTGAAAATTGGTTTTATAAAGGACTTTCTTCATGGGAGGCATATTTTATCAGCAAGCTGGGGGCAGGGAAATTACAAGAGTGAATGAATAGATGAAAAAAGTTTTTTGTTTATTTCCCTCCCTCCCAGCTTGCTGATAAAATATGCTTCCCATAAAGGACGTCTTTGATTGAACAAGCCCAAAACAGTACTTGAAGGCATTTAACTTAACCATTATTAGATTTTAGTTTAGGTCTCCCTTGATACTGTGGGCCAACGATAAGACCGTAAGGTACCTCAGAGATACTTAAGTATAGACGGTCTTTAGAGACTACCTTTTCACCCAAGGCAAGATTTAAAAAGTAGCGTTGTGATAATTTAAAAAAAAAAAAAAAGTCCTTGGGAGCTTTATTCATGATTACTAATTTAACAGACAGAAATTCAACATGTTTTATTGATAGTTCTAATCGTAAATTTGCCTTCCATACACACTGCTGCCGATGCCTAAAATAAGATGTGCAAGAACACATAATCTTGTGCCTAAGGCTTTTCAGGATAATACACAAAGAATCCTTGTGACAATTCAACCAAGATGTATTTAATGGAGAGCTGCACCACAAAGGCACCTCCTTGAGATTTTGGCTCCAAAGAGGAGTCTTTTTTTCTTGTGCATTGCTATCAGCTTCACCATTCAAGCAGTTATAAACTTGCAGCAGTTTTCATTTTTTTTCTGATTTGTTCACAAATTAAGTTATCATTAAAAAAAATCCTTTTTCAACTTTACTTTCTGCCTGGAATTGGAGGATAACATGCAGCATACAGAGCATTCCTGTCTCACAAGAACGTCTGAGATTTCAAACAATGTGTCCATCCTGAATGGGGATGAAGTGTCAGAATATCAACCATCTTCACAGACAGAAATAAAAAGTTGGATTGAGTTAATTTCAAACTGCTATTTCGATGTCAATCTTTTTTTTTTACTATAAATTAACTTAACAAAAAGTCATTTCAAACTGAAAAAATGGGACTTCATTTCAAAAATGTCAAAATGAGGGGTTACAGCCATTTTGAAACTCTTCCAAAAATTGTTCAAAATCGGAAATTCATTGAAAACAAACCTTTTGATTTTGATGAATTAGCATTTTTTGACCAAAAAAAAAAAAATTGTAGTCAGAAACTTCCTGACCAGCTCTAATATTGAGAGTTTGCAGCCAAAAAAATAGTTCATACTGCACCACTCATTTTGAATGATATTTATAGGAAAGAGTCACAGAAGTTATTTTTGTAAAAAGAAAGATTACTGTCAAATACTATGCCAGGGTAAATGAATCGAGCACACTGCATAGTAAAAAATCAGTGGGTTGAAGTTAATGGAATTACACGAATGTATACCAGCTGTGGACCTGACTTAGAATCATTAAAAGCTGCATCCAATAATCTCAATGTGAATATCATATTATAATTAAACTTATGTATTTTCTTTGTCAAATAGTAAATGTGTCATGGATGCCAACAAGCATTCTTCACTAATGCATAGAACTGCATCATCCTGTTTTTCTCTTTTGTACATGGTCCTTATCAGATCTCCTATCAGTGTAGAATCGATTGCAGCTGCAAATAATTGGTTTTGTTTAGTATTTGTAAATGTAGTTTTATGCATTCTTCCACTATGCTATAGACTAATAGATATGCTTGTATTTAAATACATTTCACTTGTGAAGAAAATTAGTTTAGTTTAGCTAGAGCATCTAGTCAGTGTTATATTGGGCTAGAAACTTGTTATCTTTTGTTACTTTATCATGTGCAATTTTCATGTTCAAAGGCTAGTTAAATTATTTACACTATACTTCATATATCATGTACAACACTTGCCTTGACAAGAAGAACAACAGCAACTATGAAGTCAGTCCCCTTCAGAATAATAATATTTAATGCCATTCTTTTCAAAGAATGGCTCGAAACTTCAGATCTAAGTCCCCAGGAATGTGGGAAAACCTGGACTTGAATTGAGTTCTGGCTCTGAACTTCTGAGCATCAGTGCACGTATAATTCTTTGGAACATTACTCATTAGTTATAGACTAGCGTAATGCACTGAGTATCACAATTCAGTACAGTGAGCAAGTTTCTACTACAAATGCACTGCAAGTTGTAAGCGTCTGTAAGACTATAACACTGTATCATAATCTAAAGCCTGTATTACAGAATATTATACTCCTGGAAGCTTTGTAGCAATTTTACTATCCTATTCCACTAATTTACATTGTGCGATGTACGTTTCATCATAGTAACACTCACTTTTCTTCACAAGTTGATTTCCTCCATGTCATATTAATCAGGAACTTAACTGAATTACAGCTTCTATATTCAATAGCTACCAAAAAGAAGGGATAAACTAGAAGCAGTGCTGAAAAATTGAGTGGTAATTTTGTATCTCAGAAGGATGACCCCACAACAGACACACAAAAAGCCTGAAAACAGGACCCCTTAAATGATCACTTTCATGAAACAAGCACTGCATGAAATAAGCTCTTGCATGAAACAAAATCACCAGTTCGTTTGAGAAACACACACACTTTTTTATCTTAATTTTAACATTATTTTAGCAATTATGAAAGGACTGGAACCTGAAATCTTCTAAATATATCCACAAGGTAGGATACCTGATGGTACTAGAGCATTGGCTTCCCCCATCGTACCATAACACTGTTCTGCAGAAGCCTCTTTTTCAGGTGCAGAAAGCAGCTCACCTTCTATGCTCATCGGCCTGTCTTGTGAAACTGCCAATTAGTAACAGTTATGGTGGTATGGACAGTAAGAGAAGTTTTCACACCTGTCCACAAGGTATGTGATTGAGGTTACCAAGTCATTTCACACAAGCTACTGAACTTCTTTCAGGGAATGATGACTTTTGGTCAATAACAACTTGCCCAGGATTTGAAAGAGTAGCCTCGAGATTAAAGACTCTGTATCCTATTGACTATCCATTAAACCATCTAAACTGCACATTTACTCTTTCTCCATTTTGCAGTTTCAAGAAATGTATCTTTATTGTTAAAAGTTCAGGATTGTTTAACAGAATAAAGGTCTTTTCTCCTAAACCATGGCTCAAACCTCAGGTTTGGAAGCATATAATTTATTCCTACTTAGCAACAGGGATCATTGTTTGATGTTTTACAGCAGTATTATGATAACTTTATATCGTACAGCATCTTTCATCTAAATTCCAAAGTGCTTTACAAACTGATTTACACGCTGTACATATAAGAACCACTTCACTCACTTCTGAAATACATCTATCTCCAATTTCACAGCTATTTAATACTGCACAGCAACACTGTAAAAAATAGAAAAGTCATCTGAAAAGTCATCCAACTGAAACTGCAAGGTGGGTGATTAGCTTGACAATTATCTGATTTAAAATAGGGCTAATACACCTAGACTAATGCTGCTATCTTGTGAAAAGTACCATGGGATGTTTCAGTAGCAAGTAAGACCTTACCTTCACTTCTCATTGCAAAATGGGACCATCAGCAGTACAGGGCACTCTAGTGTAATGCCAGGACATGTTTTCAGTACTGATTCAGAAAGAAGAGTGCCATCTACCATATCAATACTACCATTTCTTGCTGTATATTGGTTTATCTTGAAGGTGTGCCACTAAAGTGTAGACAGCTTGACACGGTCAAGAGTGGCTCATGACCGTGACTGCCAACCTCAGGGAAAGCTGTTAAGACACAGGGCACAAACCCCAAACTGGTTGTGTGTTCCATAATTAGCTTTCAGCAACCAAGTATCACGTGTGAATCCTCAACCATTACAACAGCCTGAACATGGAGTCACAGACAGTCCCCATGGGTACTCCAGTCTATCTTGCCACCCAGGCAAGCCTGCCTTTGTAACAGATGGTCCCTTACACCAAAAATCACAACAGGTTAATCCCAGTCCCAAAGGACCAATCATTTACCCCAGGTCAATTTCACCTCAGGTCTCTCACCAAAGACAATGCTTGTAACCAATCCTACAATAAACTAACTAAAGATTAGCTTAGAAAAAGACATGAGAGTTATTTACAAAATTATAACTGGTAAACGTACATACACAAATGAGTTACATTCTTAGGTTTCAAAAGATAAGAGGAGCTGTTGTAACATGCCAGCTCTCTATGTCATTTAAGGCAGTGCCGCCGCTTGTGCAGGGAAAGCCCCTGGTGGGCCGGGATGGTTTGTTTACCTGCCGCGTCCGCAGGTTCGGCCGATCACGGCTCCCACTGGCCGCGGTTCACCGGTCTGGGCTAATGGGAGCTGCTGGAAGTGACGGCCAGTACAACCCTCGGCCCACGCCACTTCCAGCAGCTCCCATTGGCCTGGAGCAGTGAACCGCAGCCAGTGGGAGCCACGATCGGCTGAACCCGTGGACGCGGCAGGTAAACAAACCGTCCCGGCCCGCCAGGGGCTTTCCCTGCACAAGCCGGTGGCCCGACTTTGAGAAGCACTGCTATAAGGCTAACCCAAGCTAAGCAGCTTGGCGATCCCTTGCTTCAGCTTGCCCTCTCCACATTTCAAACAACCTCGTGATGCAGTTCCTTCTGGTCAGGCATTTTTATTCCCTTCCCGCAGCTTTCAAACTGGTGGAATAAGTATCTCTGCTTCATGGATGGGGGTGGAACTGTGGGGGGCAATCCACAAAGTCTTTCTCCTGTGATATTTCATAATGGTTCATTTGGTTTCAATGGGCTTTCTTGTGTGTGGGACTAGCACTTTACATTAATTAATGCTTCTTTGGTGAGTTACACAGTTACAGTTACAATGCAAACACTCAATATAACTTTTTACCATGGGATACAGCTGTTATAACTGAGATCAATACATGCAGCATCCTCCCAGTGTTTCATAAAGTCTAAACACTAAGCACATTCTTATCAACTTAACATCTGTTTTAACAGTGCTAACACCTAGGTGAGCCAGACTGGTTTCTGGCTATGCATATGGCAGTTTTCAGTGAGGCCTGGGGCCTTGGCATGACCTGGTACCTTGTCTACCAGCATCACAGCTCAGACAATCTCTGACAAGATTACAGCTCCAAGTAGATTAACATTATTGCCACAATAGTTACAAACACAGATGTGTGCAAATTCTTTTAACATTATTCAAAGTTATCATTATATATGATTTGTATTATGGAAGTGTCTAGTGGCACCAATCAAAGATCAGCGTCCTTTTGGGCTCCGCACTGTACCGTCACACAGTATAAAGACCACCACCACCCTTAGGAGTTCCCAATCTGGGTTATATCCCATCCTTTGCCTTTGACTTCACTAAAAGCTATCATTGCTATTTGCATATTAACTAGAGAAAAACATGTTCTGAATTGAGCTGCTTTGGGGTGGAACAATAGCAAATTGGTCCTATTTCACATCCTTTGAGGTAGGTGGACTCTGATGCTGGTAAATGCTTTATTAATATATTCATGTTAGGTTATTGTATTCAGTTCACCCATTTAATGTCTGCAGCCCCAATTCAGAGTGGTGCTTCAGTACATGTCTAACGTTACACATGTGAGTAGTTCCTCCAATGTGATTACTCACATGCCGCCAGTTAGACAGATGCTTAAGCACTTTGCGGAATCGGGGCCTGTATGTTCTGGTACACATCTTCCATTTCAGCCCTTATTATTGCACTGATCTAGTGAATTGATTCATAGACTTTTAGAAATAATTTTAAAAATCACCAGTCGGATCAAATTTCATAGCCTCAGCACAGATCAGCAAGTTCTAAGACCTCATTACCACTTTGTTCCATATATCAATAGATGTGGGCAACTAAACTAATTTTCCACTACTGAGGAATATGACCAATGCAGTTCTTAGTGGTATCTTAGCTCTGGCCATGCCATACTTTTCTTTGCATGCCACTCTAATAGCAGAAAATCTTTAGATCAGATTTAGGACATACATGATGATCTAACTATTGGGTATAAAGTAAATTCATTCCAATTATATAAATGGGTAAATTAAGAAATGAGTTATTTAAAGTACAAAGAGGTTATAATGTAGCCACAAACACACAAACAACATCACAGAAATTCTTCAATTTCATTTCTTGCCTTGTGTGCTCATTGATGTGCCATATGTTGTTGCAAGTGCTATGAAAATATCATAAGAAGATCATAATTATAAGGTTTGTTGAATTATAGAGTAAAGAAAGAAGCCACTTATTTATATTTAAATACGTACACTGCTAATTGAAATGTCACACGCTTCTCTGTTCTTGACTCCAGAAAAATATTTATCTACCAGCAGTTTGATGTGCTTTTCAACAATGGGCTGGATTCATGAAAGAGTTGCTATTTACATGAATCTCGCTTTTATTTTTTTCTCCTGATTTATGAATTCAAACGGTGTCTCAAAGTGCTCAGGGCCTAGTAATAAATGTATAGTGATGACGAGCTTATGATGATACAAATAGCATCACTACTAAATGGGTGCTCAGTAGTTCTTGGACCACATCTATAGGAGAATGTTACACCAGTTTAACTAAATCAATTTTAAATTGACTTAGTTAAACTGATGCATACCCTTCTTGTAGATGCACTTAAACTGGTTTAACGCTTGCTTAAATAAGTTACCAACATAAATCAAACTGATTTAAACAAGGTTAAACCAGTTTAAGTACATTTACATAAGGGTTTTACATAGGCCTAAATCGATTTAAACTAATGTCACTCTTGTCTTATAGACAAGGCTTTGTGGGCAGTGTTCATCCACACTTGCCTATAAGAAAGACACCCATCTAGCACCTCATTTGAAACTACACATAGTCCCCAGTCCTGCAACAATGCAGACAAAACCCTGGGTAGTATATAGCCCCACTAAAGTTAAGGAAACTTTGAGCTCATTGCAGGATTGAGGCCTGAAGTTTAACACAGTTTTTTCCTTACGCTGACCTGCACAAGAAGTCTCTGTAGGGCTTAGTTCAACCTAGCTAGCTTGTTTTTACTTTAAAATGTTAGCATCTTAACTTATTGTTTTATCATCCTAAAGATACAGCCAAATATTATTTAAGTGGTGAAATGCAAGGTGAAAAAAAATCCTGTCAGAGCAAGTGGACCTCTGTTGGCCAATAGTTGGAAGTCAGTTGGGCCGGTTGCTTATAGGCCAGCCTCTTACAGCACTGGATGGGAGTTTGGACTGCATGGGAATCAGGACCAAATGATTTCCATGTGTGACTTAGTGTCTCTGTGGGGTATTACTTGGATTACATGCGTCTGTGGGAGCACGTGCCTTGTAATGACTAATGAATGCTGAGGCTCTGCTTAGGTTTGCTCCAGGGTTTTTTAGCCTTAAAACAATTGTTGTTGTGTTTTGATGGGGATATTTCTATCTGCAGAGATTAGTGCTATTGAAACTCCAAGGTGGTTAAATATTAGTGTAGAGACAATTCTGCTTGTAGTGATTTAAAGCTCTGTATTTTTAATATTTGCTGGTAAAGAGAACTACCAAACATTTGGTATAATTGACCTTCACTTATCTATAGAAGGGATTTGTCTGAAGAAAAGCCCCATTGCTGTTGCAGCACAGTTGGGGCGAGGATTTCCCTAAGGGTGGGGTCTCTCTTATATTAGGGGCTGGAAGAATGGTTTCACCTATAGGAAGGCCAAAGACTCCCCCAAAGGCTGGAACTATCAAAAGGGTCAGGGGAAGACTTGCAAGAGCATAGGGTAGAATAAGGATACTCAAAGGAGAGGAGCTTAGGATATGAGGGAAGATCCTCTCATGGATCAGTAACTGGTTAAAAGATAAGAAACAAAGGGTAGGAATAAATGTTCAGTTTTCAGAATGGAGAGAGGTAAATAGTGGTGATACCAGAGATCTGTACTGGGACCAGTCCTATTCAACATATTCATACATGATCTGGAAAAAGGGGTAAACGGTGAGGTGATAAAGTTCGCAGTTGATACAAAATTACTCAAGATAGTGAAGTCCAAAGCAGACTGCGAAGTTACAGAGAGATCTCACAAAACTGGATGACTGGGCAACAAAATGGTAGATGACATTCAACGTTGATAAATGCAAAGTAATGCACATTGGAAAACATAATCCTAACTATGCATACAAAATGATTGGGTCTAAATTAGGTGTTATGCTCAAGAATGATTCCAATATCTCTTTCAGAGAGTTTAAGGCCAGAAGGGACCATTGTGATCATCTGGTCTGACCTCCTGCACATCACAGGCCACAAAACTTCACCCACCCACTCCTGTAATAGACCCCTAAACTCTGGCTAAGTTACTGAAGTCCTCAAATCATGACTTAAAGACTTCAAGTTACAGAGAATCCACCATTTACACTAGCTTTCCTTGCTGATCTATCCCATATTCAATTCCTTGCAGGCTTTCTGCTTTCTCTTAATAACCTGTTTGAGATGCTTGCTCATCCAGTTTGGTCTGCAACCCCTTCCATACAATTTTTCCCCTTGCTTGGGATTCAGGCTTCAGATACTTCAAGTCAAAGTTGCAGAAACTAATTCCAAGCCTCCTCCGCATTCAGAACCTTGAGTTGTTCAGTCTAGTCCACTTCTCTAACTAATTCCCCCTTTTAAAAAAAAAAAAATTGCCCTTTTGAAATCAAGGACCTTAGTTGCAGACATATTTTTGTTTATCTTTCCATTTAGTTTAAACTGAATTAGTTCATGATCACTCAAATCAAGGTTGTCCCCTACAACCAGTTCTTCTATAAGGCCCTCAGTGCTCACCAACACTAAATCTAAAATGCCATCATCTCTTGTTGGCTTGATGACTATTTGGTGAAGAAATCTGTCAGTTATCTCATCCAGGAAAAGCTGGGCCCTACCATTATTAGTAGCACTTGTCTTCCAATCTATATCTGGGAAATTAAAGTCTCTCATAATCACACAATTACCAGAAGTATTTATTTCATTAAAATATTAAAAATGTCTTGATCCATATCCAAATTGGATCCTCGGGGTCTGTAGCATACCCCAAGAACTATCCCAGGGCAGTATTACTATTCCAGTACCTTTCTTCCCCCAAGTGATTTTGACTCAAACTCGCTTTTATTCATTTAATCACTTCTAATTTCTTTATAGTTTACCTCATCATGAATATACCATGCTACTTTACCACCCTTTACCTTTATTTCTCTCTTTCCCAATAGCTCATACCCTTCCAAACCTGTATGCCAGTCATGACAACTATTCCACCATGCTTCTGTTATCTCTGTAATATCTGGTTTCACTTCCTGCACCAATAGTTCTAGTTCCTCGATTTTGTTACTCAGGCTCCTTGCATTTGTGTACAGACACCTTAGTTGTTTCCGATTGGATTCGCCCAGATTCCTCACCCAATTAGCTACAGTCATTCTACTGCCAAGTATCACCTACCTGACCGTTAGTGTAATTGGTATTGTGGATAGTTCTCTGAAAACATCCGCTTAATGTGCAGCATCGGCCAAAAAGGCTAACAAAATGTTAGGAACCATTAGGAAAGGGCTAGATAATAAAAACAGAAAATATCATAATGCCATTATATAAATCCATGGTACACCCACACCTTGTATGCTGTGTGCAGTTCTGGTCACCTCATCTCAAAAAAGTTATATTGGAAATTAAAAAGGTACAATGAAGGGCAACATAAAGATTAAGGATATGGAACAGTTTCCATAGAAGGAGAGATTAAAAAGACTGAGATTATTCAGCTTGAAAAAGACGACTAAGGGGGGATATGATAGAGGTCTATAAAATCATGAATAGTGTGGGGAGAGCAAATAAGGAAGTGCTATTTACCCCTTCACATAACACAAGAAGCAAGGGTTACCCAATGAAATTAATAGGCAGCAGGTTTAAAACAAACAAAAGGAAGTACTTCTTCACACAACACACAGTCTACCTGTGGAACTAGTTGCTAGGGGATGTTGTGAAGGTCAAAAGTATAACTGGGAATAAAAAAAGAATTAGATAGGTTCACGGAGGATAGGTCCATCAATGGCTATTAGATAAGAAGGTCAGAAATGCAACTCCCATGCACTGGAAATCCCTAGGCCTCTGTCAGATGCTGGGACAACAGGGGATGGATCTTTTCATGATTGCCCTGTTCTGTTCATTCCTTTTGAAGCATCTGGCACTAGCCACTGTCGGAAGACACGATACTGGGCTAGATGGACCATTGGTCTGACCCAGTGTGGCCATTCGTATGTAGTAAAATTCTCATTGGCTTAAATGGAAGCAGCATTAGGCCAATGCTGAGCACTTTGGAAAAATCTTATCCTAGAAGTTTCCTTACAATTGCTGCTGACCCCTGTGACATGGGCAACTTCCTGCCTTCTATGCATGGGAATCTCTCACTGAAGTCAATGGAAGGATTGTGTAAACAACTTGAGGCTTGCTTGACTATTGATGGATCTGGTAAGCAAACTGGATATTATACTAAAACTATGATGAAAGATTCCAAGTCAGAAAGACTTTCAGAAGCAAGTGTTTATCAAGAAAGGAAGAACTACGACAATAGTCATCTCCTAAAAATATAGGACATGTTCATATACATTAAATACTTGTACTAATACACTCTTAAAAACGATATTATGTGGAAGCCCCATGCCAGCTGTCAGATAGATGATGTTCTTCCATTTCATAGATTCATAGATTATTAGGGTTGGAAGGGACCTCAGGAGATCATCTAGTCCAACCCCCTGCTCAAAGCAGGATCAATCCCCAACTAAATCCCCAAATGGCCCCCTCAAGGATTGAACTCACAACCCTGGGTTTAGCAGGCCAACGCTCAAACCACTGAGCTATCCCTCCCCCCAAGTGATCATCAGTGTTTGATCATTTTCCTCTGAGTAATGCATCAGATACACTTGTGGATACCAGATCACTTCATATTGGGTGCCATTAGTTGTAGGGAAGAGTGGATCCACCCTCTTCCCCCCACTTTTTGTGTTCCACTGCACTGTCCAGGTCTGGTTCAAATAGAAAGCAGCAATGCTGAAATAAATGGAAAGCAGCTATTGCTGCAGGACCAAACATTTTGTCTGACCAGAAACAGAAAGCCCAAGAAAGATCATGAGACCATTTGTTTCTGTGATATTTCAGGCTATTTTACAGACCCAAGCTGCAATGATCTCTGCCAGGCATAGGGCGTCTTCCTGGGTGGAGCTCATTGCAAGATCAAGGCTTTAGGTATTTATCCAGACCCAACTTCTACACATTTTCTTGTCCCTCTGTCACGGATTGCCTTAACATTGTTTTTGTTCTGAGGTTTGCCTTACCCTTCCATCCCTGCTTTAATAATTAGCACCTACTAGCCAACCTGGTTAAAGAGTATTCTTTGAATATATTATGCAGTGATCTTTGCATTATTTGTTGAATACGTCATCTTAACCCAGCACCTACATGCAGTATTTGACCATCTCTATAGCTAGTTCAATACTATTCACTGATTAATTCAGTCAATGTACAGCTGCAAATTTCATTAAATAAATTTTCCCTTGTATGCAAGGTCCATCCAGGATTAAGCCTACTACTCTCAGTCACCTGCTTTCCAACCGTACTCCCCAAATCATTCCTTTCTTTTCTCCTTATTTTGTAATCGCATCAAAAAGAAAACATTGAGAGGAAAGAAAACATGAAGGGTTTGAAGAGTTGCTGAAAGTTGGTGATGTTTCATCATTAATTGTTTAGGGAAAAAATACTTTTTTTTGCCAACATAAATATAACTCCCTACAATGAATCATATGGAACAGCTATACAGATTAGTGAAAAGGATTTTGTTAGGCAGTTGCACTTACACTAGAATTATATTGGTTTAACTGTGGGAATGCATACTGCAGCATCAGGATGGAAAGACCCAGATCACATAGCTATAATAGTGCCTCTTAAGCAATGGGTCAGTAAACAGCATAATGAAATGTGACAGTAACTTCATTTGTAAAATATACAATAAAGCTATTAGGGCAAAAGTGTTAATAGAAAGGTCAATATTTGCATAATTGCATTGACTTTAAGGATGTCGTTCACAATTGACCTTACAATGACTCTCATTGATGTAAGTCACAATTGGCCATGCTGTAATGACAATGTGATGTGCTGACCTGAGCCACAGTTAACAGTCATGCTGATTCAGAAACCCAAATTCAACTTTCTTGGCCTGAGCCATATCATGGATTTGTGATACTGAACATTGCGAGGGAGAGGGAATAATATGGTATATGGTATAAATTCAATCATATATTTTCCATAGCTATTTTTTTTCACAGACCCTTCAAGTAACCCCAATTTCTCCATTATTTCCCCCTTACTCTCAAAAACTTTTATCAAGGCCCAGAGTGATGAATAGGTACCCTGCATAATAGATGCTGGGAGCAGACAGGAAAAGAGGGCAATGGTGATGGCATGAGAAGGATGAGTGACAAATTGCATTGGAACTTCTACCAAAGGAAGGTCTCCTCTTTTACGCTACAGGGGCATTCTTACGGCAACTTGCTTGGACCATCATTCTAGGATTTACTGACATCATATTTAGAGATGGTGATATTTACAAGCTTTGGACCTTGACGTTTGCACATGAAAACATCCATTAATTTTAGATGGAGTTGATTGTGCCTAGGCTTAGTGTAGTGTTTGGGCCTTTGGGCTGCAGTATTTTTATTCAATAAGATGTGTTCACTTCAAAATCAGCTCAGTACGGACTTTCAAATGTTCCCTTATTTATTTAGGTGGTTTTTTTGGAAGCTGAAGGGATCAGGGTGACAAAAAGAGGCAATAGTCTCCACTACAGCACTGAACCATTTCACCCATTTTTATGTGGTCATTTGGGATATATTAAAAAGTACATTCTACTCTACTGCTGCCAATGGGTACTCTGGGTGTGGAAGAAAGGAAAATGTGCCCCTTACATTTATACATTGAAAGACAATATTGTCCCAGAGGTTTGTTTTTTTTTTTTGTTTGTTTTTTGGTAAGTATCATTGTACTCTAAATGTAGGAATTCACTGAAGGATTTAGTAAGAATATTTCCTATCTACACCTCACACAACAATAGCTGAGTCCATCTGGGAGGTTATTAGTTGCATCACTCACTAGAGACTAATTTCCACAATAGCATTGCTGTCAGCTATTCTTTCAGCACAGGCCAAAAGGGTTAGAACAGGAGCAACATGGACAAAATTGCATATGTATGAAGGACCAAGTAGATGCATGTGGGTGCAAAGATGTGTGGGGAAACATTTTTATTGAAAAGCATTGTAACAAACTAAATGAAAAGGGATGAGCAGCGCAAAAATAGTGCAAGGAATTTGAACAGAGGTTATACCAGTGTTGCTCAATGTCTTGTGTATACCGATTTATACAGTTTCATCAATTGCTTTGCATTCTCGAAGCCACATTGGCTGTCCACAGTCATGTGAAGAATGAACCTTCCTTCTTCACTTAGGGCTTGGTCTGTGACATGCTGAGTGTTCTCAACGGCCATTAGCTGCAGTGGGATCTGAGAGCATGCTGCCCCTCACAAGATCCATCCCTATTTTGATACACTTACTAGATATTGGCCTACTGACCACTATACTTACCTACATGCCTCCAGCTTCCATCCAGGACACACCACATGATCCGTTGTCTATAGCCAAGCTCTAAGATAAAATCGCATTTGCTCCAATCCCTCAGACAGAGATAAACACCTACAAGATCTCTATCAAGCATTCTTAAAACTACAATACCCACCTGCTGAAGTGAAAAAACAGATTGACAGAGCCAGAAGAGTACCCAGAAGTCACCTACTAGAGTCCCAACAAAGAAAATAACAGAAAGCCACTAGCTGTCACCTTCAGCCCCCAACTAAAACCTTCCAGCGCATCATCAAAGCTCTACGACCTATCCTGAAAGATGATCCCTCCCTCTCACAGATCTTGGGAGACAGGACAGTCCTCGCTTACAGACAGCCTCCCAACCTGAAGCAAATACTCACCAACAACCGCACACCATACAACATAAACACTAACCCAGGAACCTATTCTTGCAACAAAGCCCAATGCCAACTCTGTCCACATATCTATTCAAGTGACACCATCATAGGACTTAATCACATCAGCCATGCCATCAGGGGCTCGTTCACCTGCACATCTACCAACATGTGCCAGTGATGCCCCTCTGCCATATACATTGGCCAAACTGCACAATCTCTATGCAAAAGAATAAATGGACACAAATCTGACATCAGGAATCATAACATTCAAAAACCAGTGGGAGAACACTTCAACCTCTCTAATCACTCAGTGACAGACTTGAAGGTGGCAATTTTGCAACAAAAAAACTTCAAAAACAGACTCCAAAGAGAGACTGCTGAACTTGAATTAATATGCAAATTAAATACAATTAACTTAGGTTTAAACAGAGACTGGGAGTGGCTGGGTCATTACACTAATTGAATCTATTTCCCCATGTTTAAGTTATCTTCACACCTTCTATGGGTCATTTCAATTATCACTTCAAAAGTTTTTTTTCTCCTGCTGATGATAGCTCATTTCAATTGATTGGCCCCTTACAGTTGGTACGGCTACTTCCCCCTTTTAATGTTCTCTGTATGTATAAATATCTTCTTACTCTATGTTCCACTCTACGCATCTGATGAAGTGGGCTGTAGCCCACGAAAGCTTATGCTCAAATAAATTTGTTAGTCTCTAAGGTGCCACAAGTACTCCTGTTCTTATTGTAAAGTAGGATTTTTAAATACCAAAGTGAGGTATCCTTGGTTCATATAAAAATGAACTTGGCTACATCAGAGCCTTTTGTGTGTTTTGACAGCACTATTTACTATAATGATTAGGAATATTATTCCTAGGACTAAGCCCAAAAACTCATTTAATGTCTTGAGTGTAAATATCTCAGGTTAAATCTGATTTCCATCAGAATTCTTTATCCATCAACTGTTCCAAAAATCAGCCCTTGCAGCTCTTTACCACTCTAACATCTAGTATGATATATACCGTCATTGTACAATGCTCTTTTCTCTGTCTCCATCATATCTAGACACCAGATTCGCATGCAAGTGAGTATAAGGAAATGTGCATCCAAGCTGCACCTGCTAGCCCATGTCAGATCATTCTGGTTACCGCAAAAGCCATTTCTAGTCTTTTTTATGGATTAAATCCCAAACATTTTCCTTGGCTCCTGCTTTCCTTACACAGACAAAGCCACAACTGGCAATTCAATTCAATTTATTCCTGAGTAAGGACAGACTAAAAATGGAGTGAGAAGTTCAGGATTTGGCCCTTTTGTTTTAAAAGCAGCGGTTTAACTCTTCACTACAACCCTTTCTCCCCATCTAACCACACAAAGGAAATTGCTTCTGCATCATTTTGCCCAGCTTTTTTAACCTAATTAATCAATAAAATAAAAATCCCATTCCTAACTAGAATTCTATTAAATGCATTGTTGGTGCTAAATGTTCCCTCTTCTGCAGTATTGCAAGGGAAAATCTGTGTGATTATATAGTCTGTGAATGATCTGGTGATACTGGAAAAATGTACAGGCTCCAAAATGAGACTACCTTCATTTTAAAAGTCCTGCCAATTTAGGTTGTGAGTGATAACAATCCAATTAGGCTGCATCCTAATCTCCATTGGTGACCACCACATATCCACCACATTATTTGATATAATTCACAATCTTGGCTCAAGGGAGGCTCTGAATAGCTAGGATGCAGTAGGTTACAGGTGGGGTGCTTTGCTAGGGCTGTGAATGAAGTCTGCTTGAACTTGCTTATTAGTCCCTCACTTTCAGGACCATTAATAGGTCACTCACACATTTTTCATTAAAATGTCTAAAAGTCTATCTCAAAAATGCAAGCTGTGGTCCTTAGCGCCAATACCACCCCTTGTTCAGTCAGGATAAGCTTGTGCTCTCCACTTCCATGTGGCCCTCAGCCTTAGAGAATAAAAAATAAATAAAAAAGAAACTGTTCCACTAATTATCCAAACAGCTTGGCCAGATGCATAGTTGTACATGCTACAGTATCCTGTGAACCTTGCCTGCTCATTAGGGTCCTGTTGAATGAGTATGTTGATAGACAAATTCCACCAACCTTTACAAATACCATATTCCCCTCTGTGTGAATTTCAGTGTTTGTGAAAGGCACCAGATTCTAAGCCCTGGGCTCTGAAACCTCTACAGAATAGACAGTGGGGGTGTCAGCTTCTCCACTGGGCCTGTCTGCAATAAAGGTTACATCATGTTAGAACAGGTGTTAACTAGTACAGTGTTCAATATGACTTAACACTCAGCATAAGCAAGTTATGTCAGATTTAACATCACATGAGCTGGTTGTGGAGGCCCCTAGGACTAACTACGGACAAGCTAACATAGCATTAAACACAACAGTTCCTATCTACCTCGAGGGTGAAATCCTGGTCCCATTGGACTCAAAGGCAAAACTCCTGTTGATTTCAATGGGGTCAGGATTTCATCCTGAGTGTTCAACATCATGTTAGTTAACATGTGCCCTAGCATGATGTAGTTTCCAAGTGTACAGTAGGCCTTGATGTGAGAGGGCAGTTTACTCCCAGTGATCCACTTGATCTTTGACTTCATTGCCAAGTGGAAAGCCAGTTGTGATAGTGGTTGGTATTACAACTGTCCACTTGGAACTGGACTGAGGCAATCAAACTCTTCTCACATAGCCATCAACCAACCACAAGATGGTAACATCCACTCACCATTGACCTAATCTGGATTTGAACCCATAAAACTAGCTGAGGTATCAGAGTAGCAGCCATGTTAGTCTGTATCAGCAAAAAGAACAGGAGTACTTGTGGCACCTTAGAGACTAACCAATTTATTTGAGCATAAGCTTTCGTGGGCTAAAACCCACTTCACTGGATGCATGCAGTGGAAAATACAGTAGGAAGATATATATCCATTGTTTCATGTTCTCTGTGTATGTATTTTCTGTATTTTCCACTGCATGCATCCGATGAAGTGGGTTTTAGCCCACGAAATCTTATGCTCAAATAAATTGGTTAGTCTCTAAGGTGCCACAAGTACTCCTGTTCTTTTAGCTAGGGTATGTTTGTGGCATAATTATTTCCACTATATCCTAACACAGAAGCTTCAGAATGTAACTTTCCTACAACAGTCCTTTTAAGACACGCACCCAACTAGGAAAGGCACTTCCAGTGCTGTTGTCAGCTCATATTATCAGTGGGATAGTACATTACATTCTGTTTTATTTATGCACAGATTGTGTACGCTAACCTATTCACATGCATACAGAGAGCTGCTTTTGGACTGAGCTGACAAAGGAAGCCATTCAGAGAGTGAAGAGAAACATAAGTCAGTGATTGCACTGGTGTGCAAGAGGAACTTCAGCTCATCAGATCTATGCAATAAATCTCCAGTCACCCCCAGACAATCTATGAATGTGTTGGTCGGAGGGAAGAAGGAGAACACTGAAAATCCTTCTAACTTAAACTTTGGGCCAGATCACTTCTTTCCTTGAGAAAGGGGAGGGGTTATTTGGCCTATAGTGAAGTGAGGAAGGGTCTAAAAGGAAGAACAGTGCTCACCCTCTCCGAATAGGTACAGGACAATTATTAACAGAGGTTCATTAATTGCAGGAAAGGTGAGGCAGTGAAGGGAAAAGAAAATTCTGAGGTTCCCTTCCTGGAGATTCTTCCAAATTTCCCCACAGAAGCAGAAGTTCTGTTCACAGATCGTGAGGGATTCATTGGAGGTTCAGGGCTATGCACATGGAGACCCTGGGCCTCTGCACCAGCTCTGAGGCACCTTACCCTCCTCATGAGTTCGCTGGCAGGGCAGCTCCCCTGGTATTGTCATGTTAGGGATTCAGCCACCTGTCTAGAGCTTCATTTAAGATGTGGAGGAGGCTTCCAGAGTGCAGTGGGGGCTTCGAACAAAAGTTGCCATATATCCAGTTGCTGGTTTGGAGATTCGGCAGAGTTGACAATGCACATCCTTCCGTCCTCCTCCTCCTCCTCCTTCCATCACCTTCTTTGACACTCACACATCACAGGACCCTCAGAGTTTTCTGTGGGGCCAAAGGTGGGGGAGGGAAATGGTAGGCCCATCAAGAGAAATTTGGGGCCCGGTAGTGGGCTTCACTCAGCAGGCCTAATGGTCAGGCCACAGCCAAACAATCTCTCCAAGCCTTGCAGTTGCTTTTCCAAGCAGTCCAGGGGCCCAGCAGCCAAGTCGCAGTTCATTGCCCCTCCCTCTCCCCGCCCAGTCCTCTGGGATCTATCCAGAGGCCAAGGAAAGGGAAATATAGGGGGACCTAGGTCCTCCCTGTCCACCAGTTCCCAGCTCAGGGTCCAAGGGAGAGAGGCAAGGGATGGCTCAATCTCTTCTGGCTGCCATTTCCAACTTGCTCCAGCCTTCTGCTGACTCAGTCTCAATAGTTCAAGGCTTCAGCTGTCGGGGATGCTTCCCAGTTCACCCTCAGAGTTCAGTTGTGCCCCCTCAGCCAGGGGAAAAGGGGATCCTGGCTGAGTCTTCTTCACAGTCCTGGTCACGCCTCTGTAGATTGGTCTGCCTCAGTGGCTGCAGTCTGCCTTCTTGCAGCCAATCTCTCCTCCATTCTCCCCTGTGCCAGACTACCAGAACTCTTTTTTAAGCAGGTCCACCATAGGGAGCAGGTCCACCATAGGAAGCATGCCCCACAGCTGCTGAGGCACAGGGTCTTCTTGACCCAATGCTGTTCCACCACTTTTTTCACCTTACTGGGGGGGTCTGTAAACCCAATCACTGGCCCTGGGACAACATGTTTGCTGGGGCCACACCCATTCCCATTTCACCCCAATTTTACCCCAGTTACAGATGTTTCGGGGGCCTCCCTGAGCTTGTCCCCCTTTCCCTGACTCTCATCAGCCCTGAGTGGGGGGGTGACAATGTTAGAGAGACAGCAAACCTGCCCCATTGTGAAGATGGAGGGGATCCACATTTGCAAGGGGTCACACACATTTATCTTAGAGCAGGTGTTCTCAACCTTTTTCTTTCTGAGGCTCCCCCAACATGCTATAAAAACTCCATGACCCACCTGTGTCACAATAAGTGGTTTTCTGCATATAAAAGCCAGGGCCGGCATTAGGGGGTAGCAAGAAGGGCAATTGACTGGGGCCCCATGCAAGAGGGGCCCCCTGCGAAGCTACGTTGCTCAAGCTTCAGCCCCAGGTGACAGGGCTCAGGGCCCCAGGCTTCAGCCCCATGCGGTGATACTTCGGCTTTCTGTCCTGGGCCCCACGGAGTCTAACGCTGACCATGCTTGGAGGACCCTCTGAAACCTGCTCACAGCCCCCCAGGGGAGCCCAGACTGCTGGTTGAGAACCACTGTCTTAGTGGAACAATCCACCACCTAACCTGACATGTGCTCTGTCAACTCCACCGGTGTACCTAGGACACAAAACTCTCTCTCTCTCTCTCTCTGTGGCAAACACCCCAAGTATAAGGGGAGTTTCCCGGCAGTAGAGAGCTATCAGAATGATATTACATCAAGCCACTAGAAGCCCTAGGAACAGGGAAGTGGGCTAGGGAGAGAAACGTGCACTGTACTCTGGCTATTCTGAGCTGCAGCAATGGCATGAAGATGGATATGGCATAATTGTGCAGGTTAGAACAGTCCCTAGAACTATTCTAACCAAGTCCCCTGAGTTTGGGAAGTGTAAAGCCATTTTTGTTCCTTCCCATTGACATTCCTGAGTTGAGCGCAGGTCAGCCATAATGGAAAATTGGGACCCAGATGTGGTCAGAATCAGGACCTTTAGCCCAATTCTCATCTGGCTGAATGTAATGACAAAACCCTTACTCAGACAAATATTCGGGGGTTATTTGCATGAAGAAAGTGAGATTTAGTCCATTGACTCCAATGGGAGTTGGATTTGGCTTTGCCATTGACTTCATTGGTAGCTGGATTAGTTATCCTTTTGCTCCCAAATATTTCTTATTAAATATATATATGTTCTGTTACCATTGGAATGGTTTTAGACTTAACTCTATTCAAAGGACAGTATCTATTCTGCATACGTGAGAGGACAAGGAAGATATACAGTGGCCAAAAGGGACATGGTAGAAATAGGGGACAACAAATATTCCTCTTTCCTGTGAAAATAAAAAAATCAAAATGTGGTTGATTTCTACTTCCATTTGTATTCATTTTTTCCATATTTTGCTGTCTCTCCCATTTACAAATCATGGAGAATTCATAGATGAATAATGGACTGAGGGTAAAAAAATTAGCTAGCGTGAATTAAGAAGAGGATAAACTCTTGCCAGACACAGTAAATTAATGACAACAATGTAATAAAACTCTAATAAAAATTATATTGATGTTATTGAATGTCTAAAGTTCTTCCTATCAGCTATGATTTGTTACTAATGAGCAGGCATTATCTGGTTCCCTAAGAAACTCTAGTGTTTCATTCTTTCCTTTTGTTTGTCTTGTCCAGATAGAATGTACATTCTTCAGACAGAGATCGTCTCTTCCAGTGTATGTACAGCTCCTAGCACAAGTTTGGTTGGGTTTTCTAGTTATTACTACAATACAAATAATATTTCCCATTAATCTCTCTGTTATACCAGAGAAACCTGACACTGCAGCTGCAAAAGGTTCCGTTTGATTTCCTTAGGAGTTTCATTTGGTGAGGTAGCTACAACATCCTGGCGCTCAATGCATTCTGAAAACAACAGAACTGATTGTTTTAGATGGCCAGCTCTTGCTTGTAAAATGGGCAGGATATGAACCAGACTCTCTAAGGGCCCAAAACTACTTAGATCAAAGTCAATTTAAGTTTCCAGTTGAATTCAAGGAGAATAGAATTGGACCTTAAGTGTAGCTAAGGCTAGATTCTTAGAAAGCAAATAATATTTCTTTTAAATTATATGTAAAATCATTGGCAGAAACATACATTATATTCGCCTTTCTCTGTTTGATGATAAATTTTTTGAAGTTAAAACACCACTTGGTGTTTAGGTAAATATAAATGTGTGTTATCAGATCTATATTGTCAATAACTAGCAAATACATCCTTGTTTGAAATGAATTAATAAACAGCATGAACATATTTGGCAGTCCAGGTGGTCAGTGTTATTCTGAGTAACATACACAACCAAGCAAATAATGCAATAAGAAATTTCTGGAGGAGATGTTCAAAACAACTGAAGGAGTTAGAAGTACTAGTTCCAGAGACTTTCAGTGGGACTTTGACATTTTTTGAAAGCACCTCAGGGAATTAGGAGTTACTTTCCATAAATATTTGTTCATTTATTTTTTTTTAACCAATTTTCATCAGTCATACTACTGCCACTTAAGCATTCACTTTAAAGGAACATTTGAGCCACTGTCTTTGGCATAACTGTTCATGAAATTGAATTTCAGAAGTTGTAGATACATGTGGAAACCAAATTTTAAATCACTGCGGGCGGGTACCTGTACTTGTGTCAGAAGTGCTTGCATGACTCATTCAATAAGGGAACAGAAAACAATATCAGTTGACTAATGAGACCCATCTCAAATAAGTAACACTGCTTGAATTCTAAATGTTTGCATTCAATCCACAGAGGCCATAGGTAGCAGAATGAAAGGAGGATGTTACAGAAGTACTGTGTAAATGCAAATAGTTAATAGATAAGAAGCCAGTAGATGATTCTTAAGAATATGTAGAATAAGATCCTGGGTGTTCTAAGGCCAGTAAAACTTGCTGTGCACTGCAGATGATTTCCTCTGTGCAGCTCTTTACATAGGAGAGAAGACCCACCTACCTACAGATCCTTCACCCTCTGCCCTCCTCTAAATGCATTAGTTGAGGGGGGATGCTCTAGAGATGAGTTCTGGCCTGTAGAGGGCCACATAACAGCTGCACAGCCCCCTGGAATCTTGTCTTCCCTTGTGCAGGGAAACCAGACCAGCAACACTGCCAGAGGTGCCTCCACAGCCACAGAGGCAGGATTTGCCCGTTTGCTCAGTTCTAGTAATAGATATTGTATGTGCCTGCCTAGCATCAGGCCAATGGAGTCACCTTTCTGTCTTTATCTATAGATCCCAATCCTTGCATACCCAAAGCTCCCACTGACGGCAAACGGAATCTGAGGAATGCAAGGACTGACATGTCAGGCCTGTGCTATCTCATCTTCTCTATTACAGTACAGGATATGGGATGCAATATGTTTTTAAGCCTGCAAAGCATATATGTGAGCGATTTATACCCTACTTCTCATCTTCATCTTGGTTTCTTTATCATTCACATTTGAAGAGCTGGAATAAATCTCATAGGCTAAATTTTCAGAAGCTCCCTCCATGACTTAGGAGTCCAAGTCCCATTGACTTTCAGTGAGACTCAGGATATGTCCGCACTATAGCAGCACAGCTGCAACTATGCCATTGTAGGGTAAACATTTACAACAGCCATAGAAGGGGTTTTTCCACTGCTGTAGTAAATCCATCCCCTCGAGAGGTGGTAGGTCAATGGAAGAATTCTTCTGTTGGCCTAGCGGTATCTATATCGGGGTTTAGGGTGACCTAACTAGATCTCTCAGTGGTGTGAATTTTTCACACCCTTGAGCAACATCGCTAGGTCAACCTAAGCTTTAGGTGTAGACCACACCTTCGGGTCCTACGTACCTAAGTCACTTATGAAAATGAGACTATGCTCCTACATCACTCTGAAAATTTTACCCATTGATTTAAAAAAAAAAGAAAAGAAAAATGCATTCTACCAATTCTGTAAATTAACTTAACTAAATTCATTAATTAAAATTAATGTCCTTTTCTGAGTTATACAGCATTTTCAATGCTTTTAAAACAATTATTTCAGCTCATTTGAAATCTGTTTGATGGGATAGCCGTTTTTGTCATGGCAAACTATGCATATATCCTATGGAAACACACTGTAGTATTGCAGATAAAAGCTTATGAGCTGGAAAGGAAATTTGGAAGGACACAAATAGGAAAAAAACAGTAAAGAAAAATATTTTAAAAATGAATGATCAAGGGGGAAAATGGAAACTCATTAAAGGCAAATGTGAGAGCTTTTAAATATGTTATTAATGTTGATTTATAAATGAGATCATTTTTAAAACAAATGCTTTATCCTTCACTAACTGTTTTCTTCTTCTCTCCCTCCATGTATTTGTATCACAATCCAGGGTTTTTGACATTAAATGGGAGATTTGGAAAATAATTATGACAACATTATCATAGGCGTGGAAGGGTTAACATTAAGGTATTTTAAAATTAGGAGTAATATGAAAGATATACCGTATATACTCGTTCATAAACCAAATATTTCTGGTAAAAAAGTGACTCATCAAAGAGCAGGGGTCGGCTTATAAATGCGTCTACACCAAAATTTGATGATTTTAAACTCTATGGAATCATTGAATTGAATACATTGTCATTTTGTTTACCTGGAGCGTCTGCAGGCATGGAGCCCCTCAGCTCCCTGTGGCCACGGTTCGCTGTTCCCAGTCAATGGGAGCTGCAGGAAGTGGCGCCAGCAGCTTACTCTGATGGGCCGGGAGCCAATGTTTTCCAACCCCTGAAATATAGGGTCGGCTTATGAAAGGGTCATACAGTTTTTGCTATTTTTACCTATCCATTTTGGGAGGTTGGCTTATAAATGAACGGGCTAATGAACGAGTATATACGGTATAAGGTCAATTGCCATTAACCAAAGCAAGTGCCCAAGTGCTCCTGTGAAATCTGCACTGTGGGATTGTGAATATGTCAACAGATTGAGAATGGCCAGAGACTACCCAGCTCGAATCAAGGAAGGTGTGAGCTAGTGGTTTTAGAAAACCAAATGGAAATTCAGTGAGGTAGGGTGCCGAGGAGTTCATTATAGAAAAAAGCAGAAATACTCCACAAATGCTGCTGTATCCCCATTTGGAAGGGATAACTAAAAAGGCTTTTAGCCTAGTTTTACTGCCCTCCTCTCCTTGTGTCTCACATTTTAGACCATGTTCATCACCATGGTATCTGAGCACCAGTGTAAGATGGGACTTGCACAGTTGATCCACACCCAAAACTGACTGTGATCTGGCATTCCACTTAAAGGATCATGATGAAGGTTAGAAAAACCTCTGCTGCATACCAACCTAGCCATAGCACTGTACAACATAAGTGTGGGATATTAACGCGTTTGCAACGTAAGCAATATTCTGCAATCCTCTTTTCTTTCTTCTGGCACCCAAGCTCATGTTATAGAGTATAGCTGAATTATGACGAGCCATAGGACTTCAATTACATAGCTTTGATCCATTTTGTAATATTTCTCTGCTTTGGAAAACATTGCGAGAATGCAGAATGAAACATTCTGGCCCCCACAATGATTGCGAGTACAGTAGGGTGCAAATAGCAAAGGATACCATTTAAAAATCATATCACTATTAGGCCCTGTTTTTCCTACTTACAGGGCATGATAACAAATCCACAAAGGTTGGGCAGTCTAGTTTGCATGTCCCAAACAGTAGTACTCATCCCAAAGTGGAATATAGGATTGAATATGTTCCTCTATCATTTTTGGGGGTGGAGAAGGGACAGCGGTGGCTCCAGGCACCAGCGCTCGAAGCGCGTGCCTGGGGCGGCAAGCCACGGGGGGCGCCCTGCTGGTCCCTGAGAGGGCGGCGTTCGGCGGCTTGCCTGCGGGAGGTCCGCCTGTCCTGCGGATTCGGCGGCGGGTATGCCGAATCCGCGGGACTGGGGACCTCCCGCAGGCATGCCACCGAGGGCAGCCTGCCTGCAGTGCTTGGGACAGCAAAAAAGCTAGAGCCGCCCCTGGGAAGGGAAGTGAATGAGGTTAATTTATCATTGACTTCAATTGATTTATACCAGTTTAAATGAGCAGAAAATCAGATCTCTGTATATTCAGTTTTAAACCTTTTATTTCTGAAACACATAATTGGCTATATATATAAATACTAAAAGCTGAATAATAAATATAGAACAGTTAGATCTATAGATCTGGTAGCTCTGATTTTTGTGAAGGGACTGTTCGACAAAATTCATTCTGAATGTCTTCCTAAGATCCTTTTTACAGCAGGTTATGAATCATCACCGTGATAACTTTAAATGGATGATCAATACTATATTTTCCCATAAAACGTTTGGTTTGAAATCCTATTTTAAGTGCATTAGAGTTTTTGTGCACTGAATGAGTGAATGTCATAATAAATTGTCATCAAATATGATAGAAATATAGCTTAGATTAATTGCCATATTTATTTATGAGTCTATAAAATACATTGTGAAAGTCCTGGCACATTTTTGGGATACCAGTTTGAACTTTCAAGAAAGTTAAAAGCATTAAAGGAGACTGAAGGTAGATTTATTATTGGCATGTTTTTAATTGCAGTTTCAACCAGACACAGGTATTAGAATGCCTATGCCCTTAATGGCCATGTCTCATGTGTTTTTTCTTTAAAAATGATATACTTCCCATATTGTTATTGATTTTATAAGATTTATTGTAGATTAGTGGTGCTTGTGTGTGAAATCACAAGTGGTCCCAGTTTCCCAAGAGTAGTGCGTTGCAGATGGTATACACCAGAGAAGGTTCTGCCTCTGATGTATCACACAGAATTAAGTATTATATGAAATAACACGGGATGGAAAGACCAGAGAAAATATCAGTTACAACAGGAAGAAAACCATGCATATAAATAGGTCATTTGTTGAACTGATTTACATTATGAACATCCGGCAGTTCCAGTCTCAGAAAACTATATAATGGGTCCAGTCCTGCACTCATTTACATGGGTGCAGATTGGGACTGTTTCAACCAAAGCCAGTCCAATTACACTGTGAATCGAAGGAGAATCAGATTGGAGTGAATGGAAGGAGAATCAAGTTCAATATCTTTTTACTCAGGCTTTTGGTGATGGGGGGGGCCTAGGAAGGTCTGGTATTTGTGGTGAGGGGGCATTGGCTGGGCTATGATTCTCACTTTGGTTAATTAGTTCCTGGTTTGGAGGTAAGGGGCAGCTCCTGTATTTGTAAACGTTATGGTAAAGGCATCAGAAGCCTTTGGTAGGTGTATAGCCCTTTTGTGTATTGTAATGTAAATCAAAGTAAATAAGGGTAGCAGAATCTGATCTTTATGTTCAATAGTACACTATGAGGCTGCTTGGTGCTATTCAGTGTGAGTAAGCAGCATCAGAATATGGCCCTAAATATGAATAGACCCCAGTACATGAATACAGTTGGGATGTATAATGGAACAAAGAAACCACAGTTTGTCACATAAAGAAAACATGTATTGTAACTATTGTAAGGTGAAGGTTGCAGGCACAACAGCCATAGGCAGCTCCCTGAAGAACCCTTTTTCGCCAGCATCATTTAGGATTGTGCAGAAGGCTACGGAGGTGGTGGGGTGGACACGGGAAGGGCCCCTGCATGTGCAGGGATAGAGGTGAGGATATCCTCACCCTCCCACCCAAATAATATGAAGGCACAGTGACTGCTACTCCACTGAATTCTTTCTATTGATTTCAGTGGATGTTGGATCAAACACAGCCTGGAATATCTGGAATGAGATTCTGTGCAGATTGTGAGAATTTACCCAGGGAGCTCAGGTGGCTTTAAGCCACGCTGGAGACATTCTGATCCTAGGCTAAGGGGCTTGGGAGTGGCCCTCTGGGGATCTGTCTAAATTACAGCAGCCTCTCCGGGCTGCCCTAGGGTCACAATAATGCATACTGTGGCCCTGCCCCTGGCATGCCCCTCCCACCCCAGCAACCCAGCTTCCTCGGACGTCCTCAGAGGGCAATCTCATAGTTAACTTTCACAGTGCCTGCACAGAGGGAACCTTCCTCTGGCCCTATATAGGACTTTTAGGACCTATTTATGTTATTCTGGCCCTTTTTTCCCCCAGCATAAAGGAGCCAAAGTGGAGGTAAGGATCTCACCCTCAAAACATTATTCAGGGTCAATGAATTTCACCTTTACTGAATAAAGATATGGACTTAAATAAGCACGACACTCACAGAAATAATACAGAAATGTTGATGAGCTGCAATACAATGTAAATTTAAGGGGAATGTGTCTTTAAATGCCAAATATTGTATTGAAATCAGACTTTTAATGGTGAACCCAAACCAAGAACCACAAATACAAACACGAACTTTGGGAAAATCCAGGTCCAGATTCAACCTGTGTGTGTGTTTTTCCTACTTGTCAAGTGGACCAAAACCAGAACTGAGAGCCGAACAGTCCCCAAATTGAGGAAAGGTTGGTTCCAGGTCTTGACTTTCTTGTTTGGGCCCATCTCATGGGTGTAAAACCTATTCTAGCCACTCTGAGGCATAACAAATCTATAAGGATTTACAGGAGCTGCCCATGGGGTAGAGTCAGGTTCCAAGGTAATTAAGAACGACTGGGGATATGGGTAGGGCAGTGTGAGTTAGAGGAGACATAGTGGACAGGTGGCAGAAAGGGAAGGCTAACAGGAAGGTGCAAATCAGTGTGGTGTAGTGAGGTCTGCTTGGCGGCTATGTCCGCTATATCTCTGACTATGTCTAGTTTAAATTTCTGAAGCAACATTTTAGACAGAACTCTTATTAGCAATACATCTAAACGTGGGGGTTTAGATGAGGGTAGCTACTTTTAACTACTCAGTGCACATATCAAGTAATACAGCAGTATCAGACTGTAGTTACTGTTTCACTCCGGTGGTGTGATTTTTTCATTGTAAGTATTATTGCATATTGGGATATTAATCACTCAAAAGTCACCATGCTAACACCTTAGATGTACCCAAAACAGTGATAAGTTTTGCAACTTTTTGGACTAGGTAAAGTGGATGTATAACATTCAAGGAATTCAGCAACATCTCTTCACGTGTTCCCTTTTCAAAACACAAATGCTTAAAGATCTTGAAAATTAAACCTACGCATGTTTCAGACTTGAGCTAAAAAAAAAAAAGTCACCTCCCAACTACGTACTGGATTTATCCGTGACTGATAAGTTACCACACATTATCTCAGCAATTACACTCCCCTAGTAAATCAAGATGTGTTTCATGCTTCACAATGTCAATTCTACCTCTGTTCTGACGTGAGTTCTTTCTATTTTCTGCTCATGTGCTAAGCAATTGAAATGCGTTATCTGTGACAAGATATTAATCCCAATATTGTCCTAATTTTGTCTTGTCTTTTTCTGCTTCTAGTGCAGAAATCACCATTGACAATAGCCACTGAGATAAGGAAAGTAACCAGAAAGCTTTACAATAAACCACCATATACACTACTTTAGTTTGTCAAAACAATTAGTGTTCATTTTGATTTTATTCAGTTAGATCTGCAGTGACTGATCAGTATAAATTATGTATTAGGCTGCCCAGCTGTACTTGTTTATTCATGCATGGACTTGAAGAATTTTCATTTTCTAAGTACAAAAAACCTACGACAACAAAAATCTATATTTTAAAATATAAATGTACTTTCTTCTCAGCAATATTTTTGCTCTCCTATTTCATTTGTTTTCCTCCCCCCGCAGACACTTTGTGTTTTCCCTCTCCTCTCTCAATGTTCTTCTTTTGTGTAAATGACATTCTATGCATGTTTCAATTAACCTATTATTTTATTCACATAGTTGTCATCAGTTGCATTTGTGTTAATGGAAAGAACATACTTATTACTTTACCTCTCAGTGATTACTTTTTAAGTAAGGCAATGACAGAGCTAAACCAAATGATGCTGATACTAAAAGCACCAAAAATCAAATTAAGTCAACTGCAGTTGGACTCCAGTCATCATGCTTCAGTGCAATACTGCTCAAAATATTTTCAACCGAGACTCTGATATTGTTCTCTTCAAAAACAGAAGTTTGAATCCATAGATATCAGTTTCTTCTGCTCATGTACAATAGATATATTGTTCTTTGGAACAGCTTATTAAAAGGAATACACACTGTGTGTATATAATCATAATGTGTGTAGGTACAAATTAATGAGAAAGATTTACAACAATCATCTACCACATCATGGTAACTTAAGCTCTCCCATAAAACATTGCCATCAGTGTGAAAAGCAGAATGACAATACTGTTGCTGAAGTGGTTTACTATAATCAAAACAATAAAAGCCAATTCCACAATACTTTCTCTCCAAAGCTTCATTGAACCCAGATTAGTTCAAGAATCCATTTACATAAAGTTTATGCCAATGTTTACATATCACAGAAAGATGATTGAACAGTTTTGACATGCTGATTCCAGTTGCTAAGTGAGATAACCAGACAGCCTGGTAGCAGCGTTTCAGAAGAACAAGGAAAGATAGAACTTCTGACCTCTTGAAAATCTAGTGGGGGAAGGCAGAACTTGTATTGGTTAATGTGAACATAGTTTAATATCCCGGGTTGGAAGAGTAATTTAAAACGGCCACATGTCTGGCTCTGGAGCACAAAGTATGCTACACAAAGATCTCCAAAGGGCAGGGCAGGGTGCCACAAGTAAAGAGGGAATTTAGTTGCAAAAGGCCATCTCTCAAAACTGCACTCAGCTGCAAGATACTTAGCAGGTAATAGATTTGTTTTAATATTGATTGCGCTGGGTACAGATTGACAAATATAATGTTTGCATTGATCTGCATTGTGTCTATTATGAGATTGGTTTTGCGCATTGAATATTGCTTGAGGTTTTGGTGTTCATTTATTTTTAAGGTCAAGAGAGAGAGAGGTAAACTTGAACATAGCATTTCTACAATCTGGCTGGATTTATAAATCAAGAGTAAATCAATATTGCCCTCACAATAGCCCCTATGTCTTCTTATCACAAAGGGGCTGAGGAAAATTTTGTTGTTGCTGCTTTTATCAGATAATTTAAGAAAGCATTTCTGTTAAGAAATACTAAATTGGTACAAAAACCACAAGGAGTCCGGTGGCACCTTAAAGACACCCAACTCCTTGTTGTTTTTGTGGATACAGACTAACACTGCTACCCCCTGATACTTGACTAGATTGTTAATAACAGTTGCTGAGTCAAGTGATTTAGAAAAAGCGGTTTTATTACTTTAGAATTAACATACTTCGACTCACCTTAAGAATTCTTGCAATTAAATAATTAGCAATAATGTTACCCCAAAGTGTGCTTTAATGAATTTTCTTAAATTATTGCCAGTGTCAACAATGGCTAAAATGGATCAGTTGCTTGATTGAAAAGTACAGCCTTGGTCAGCATGTCGCTCAAACAGCACTATTCCAGATCATCAACAATTCAAATTGAAGTCTGACTTTTTTGTTCCCCCCATAAATTATAGTCAAATTGGTCTGAAGATAATTTCAGCTCTTTTTCAAGGTAACTGGATACTTCAAGGTTCAGGAGCTCAGCAGAGTCTGAGCATAAGAGTTCTCCAGCAGATTAAACATTAGCAGGAGCCTTGAAATCTGCGGGGTGAGATCTTGCACCTTGTATTCTGGCAAAACTCCCAGGAAGAGCAATTTAAATTAGTGTACAGAGTGGCAGTCTATAAACTACTATTCTAATACACCAAAAACCGGATCTCAAAACCAAGCAATTCTTGTGTTATCTTGGATTAGTGGATACACGGTGTAATTGTAAACAGGGGAAAGGAGAGAAAGCCCTGGACAGCCTTTCACACAAACAGCATTACTCCAGATATTCAACAATTCTTGTTATGACACTTCTGCCCACTGAGTTTGAATACCTATGCATAGTAAACACAAACAATCAAATCCTTCAGGAATATAGTGCTCCCTCAAACATACCATTCCATGAGGTGTCATCAGGGACAAAAAAGGTGCTGTGCTTAAATCCAGACCTTCAAGAAGTCTATATATGTAAATGGTTGCTCCAGATTGGACTATATCCTCTCCTTCCCCACAGGTGAGCTTTGAAACTGGCCTGAAATATAGTGGAAGTCTTGGCCTCTGCATATTACTGAAATCTGTAATATGAGTGTGTTTGGATAGGAAGGATTCCTATATTCCCATTGCCACCGTTTCTCTAAGGTGGTGGGCAATAGGATTGAGTCTGGTAAACCGGTTGGAGCAGAGCAGTCCAATGTTATATGTGGCTGGTGGAAGAGTGACTTCTGGATCATCTTTCCCCCCCCTTTAATATTTGCAGTAGTGCAACAAATCCAGATCTCCCTACAACTATTCTTCTCTTACCTTATATTAGAGCCGCCTTTATACCCACACACTATGGTTGAAATACAATCGCAGAAAGTAATTGAAAACTTACTTTCCAGGGTCTGATTTACACGTGGAAAGTGCTTAAAGTGAGTTCCCTTGCTCCATGGAGAGGATTCTTTCTGGCATATTCAATGCAGCTTCCAGCAATAACAGTGTATTAACTCCCAAGTGAGACGCGCTGTTTCTTAATAAAAGAAACTTTTTTAAAATAGCATTGCAGGACTTTTTTTTATTGTTCTGAGAAGAGATTAGAGGCGGGTGTGTGTGTGCGTGTTTGCTTCAGCAATTAATGCTGAGCGTTTCCCAGAATCAGGGAGTCTGCATTCAGAAGGCGATTGGTGTACAACAATAAAAGTTTGGTTTGGCTTTGCTGAATTGCCTTGTGGGTTTTCACAGACTGAACGTGTCCATGGTAGAACATTAGCCCCAATCCCTGTATTCGGTAACCGGTCTTTGTTCAGAGGGTTTTGTTTAATCGCAGCAGAGTAATATTGCGCCCCACATTGCACACTCTTACACCCGTGTTCTGGCTAGGCTAAGGGACAACTTTGGATGGTTATAATAATTTGGAGGGAAGGGGGTCACGGCGTTTTCGGGCTGGGCTTGCACAGTTTCTGCTTGCAAACTTTGAAAAAGGTTGCGAGCAGAAGGTATTTCTACCTGACTGAGCGCGTTTCATTCCCTGAAGAAACAGGTTAACTCTGTTTATTCTCCTTTGGTGTGGGCTTCTTTCCTTTCTCTCGGTCTCAGATCTGGATCTAGCGCTGTTTGATCAGATCCCGGCTTCACTCGCGGCTCTCTAGCGCCACCCTTAGAGAATCCGCGCAACTGCAGCCAAGGTTATTTTATTTATTATTATGGGTCTAGTCCTATCCCCAACTTCAGAGTGGGCAGCCGGAGGAAAGGAAAGTCAGCTTTCACTGTGACCTCTGGCTAGGTCGCATCTGCCATGGCCCCGATCGTCAGGCAAGGAAGCACACGCAGTAGGGTTCATTGGTTTGTTTTCCCCTCAAAAACATGCCACCGTTAGTAGAAAGACCACCGTTCTCTTGCAAGTCATGTGTGGAACGCTCCGTTGCAGCAAATGCACCGTTTACACTGGGTGTGGCGTGTGTCCGTGGAATGCTCTTTGCGAACAGAACCGGTAGAGAACACGGATTTATATAAACGAAGTAGTTTCTTGGATGAGGGGAGGGGCAGAAGGCTTTAAAATGCAGTGTATTTTCTCCTGGAGAGAAATCATCAGCGGAGCAGTTGCGGTTAGCACACGACCCGAAAAACTCCTGATCCTTCTCTCTCCTCCCTCCAAGATCTCACCTCAAAGGCAAATTTGCAATGTGTACGTTGCTGGTTAAACAAGGGCATTTCCATTTGTTAATTGATGCAATTACGCCTTAGTGGTAATGGGCAGGCTGGTCTCCAGGCAGCCATCAATCACCTTCCCATTGACCTGTCAAAGCCTCTCCTCCCCTCCCCTCCATTCATTCCTGTTGGGACCATTTCTGGATCTAATAGAGAAAAATGGATCCCCTGCTCATCATCACTTAGGGAGGGACCCTGGGGCCAGGGAGCGGGCTGGCTGTGAGACAGAGAGAGGAAAGACTACCTCTGAGGGCTCTTCACTTCCCTGTTCGACGATTATGCTGTTGTTCCCCCCCCACACACACACACACACACACGTGTCAGTTCTTCCTCATTTGCGGATCCCAGACGTCTCTCCCTTTCCTAGCAAGCTGCAGGCGCCTTGGAAGGGGGTTGGGAGTTATTTTTTGGCCCCTTCCTTTCAGGGCCACTGGAAAGGGCAAGAGGATTTCAGCCGTTGCAGCACGAATAGTGGACTCGGATGCAAAAGTTGGGGGTGGGGGACAGACAGATCCAGATGATCATAAAGGAAGGGGGGGTGGAATCATTAGCACAGAGGCAGGCACATATTAGAGAACTTGTTAAAGAGTCCAATACATTCGCAGGCACCAGATCCACCCTAGAAGTCAGAATGGAGCAGCATGGTTAACTCCTGTGTACGACATTCCCCTGCACTACCTGGAAACGCCATTTCTTTCCCTTTTCTTTCTTTGAACCTCCAGGGCTGAGGTATCTCGTGGGGGAGGGAATGGGCTATGTTACACTTTAGTGAATGGAATAAGTTTCTCCCCCCCCCCCCCCGTTTTTCCCCTGATTTTTCAAAATCCAAATTGGATGGTGTTTTTAAAGAGAGCGCGCGAGAGAGACCAACCGCGCAGCATTTCAGGTCCCTGCCTTTGACGCGCATCACAGCCCAACATTAAAACAACATGAAACAAGTGTTGAGTGCATCTTCGATGTTAGAGATGATTGGCAAAGATGGTTATAGCCTGGCTGGGGCTGTCGTTTCGGGATTACTATGACGTCACTTTGATACTCTTCCATGGATGAATGCTAAAGAACTATAGAGCAGAAAATAATACAACAAGCAGGCTCCATATCTTGCAAGCCTTACGTGATCCCCTCCTTTCTTTTAAACTCCCCTTTTCAGTTCAAGCCTCCATACATTGGGGTGATTTTTATATATAAACATATATATTCCTAAGAAGGATGGGAGGTGGGGGGGAAGCCTTCTTTCAGGCTCCATGCCTCAGATGCCTGGCTGCTTTTCTTAAGTGAAATCATCTATAATTGAGGGAGGGGGGGAAGCCATACGTGGAAATGTGTATGGGAGAAGGTACATCTTGAAGCAGGGGGTTTAGTTACAATCGATCTGGGGGGGAGGAATATTGCTTATGGTTCAAAAATAAGGAGCAGCTATGTCCTTCTCTCAGTTTGGATATCCCTACAGCACCACTTCGCAGGTAAGAGAAGAGAGCACTCACTTTTGATCAGATTCCGCTGCTGCATTCCAGATGTCTTGTTTCCTTCCCCCACCCCCTTGCTTCGAGTCTTTTTAAAGGGCACATCTGGAGGCTTTTTAAAAAATGTGTGTGTGTGTGTGTCGCTTGTGTTATTCTAGGATTTTAAAAAATAACAACAACCCTGAGTCTGCAGGGCAAGGAACCTGATCTGTCACTGCTCTGTTTTAAGTGCAAAAAATTCTAGATGCAGCTGATTTACAAATCTGTATTGATCTATTACCTATGTTACTCGCTTGCAGCGTTCATTTGAGAGGCGCAGCGTAAGGCATTGGTTTTTGCAGGCGCTTTTCTCCCAGCCTTTTACTCTGTGATGTTAGCCTCGCAGGCTAGTTCTTGTGCACCCATAGAAAATATTCGGCCAGAGCTTTTGTTTGCTGGTTTATTTTACTATATATTATTGTTGTGTGATTTATCTGTGACATGTTCCTCCGTATTTCCTCTAACTGCCTTATATTAGAATGTGTCGATTTTTGTCTGGCGACTTCCAAAAGTGCCTCCAAATTAACTAAATTGCTGCTCTATCGTAAATTGATCCATAATTTATTTTGGTTGGATTATTTATACACCGTGATCACAGCAAGGTTTTCCTCCCCTTCCTTGGGACGTTGGCTTCTCCTGTGCTTTTAAAAGTAAAGGAATCAGATGCCTTTGGCTGCATTATCTGACATGTTTAGTGCTTAGTCTATTGTCAAGTTATCTGCAATCGCAACTTCTTGCCTTTAGATCAATGTGAACCGGAGTAAGGGAGTTTACACACAGATTTTAAAAAAAAATTCTATGGCAATGGTTTCCCTAAAGTTTTGCCTGCTTTGATTAGTTACCCTCACCCTACACATGCTTCCCATTCCGTTTAGTTCCAATTTTCCTTCATTAGTTGACACTCCTTTGTAGGGAGGTTGGTTTTCTTCCCCCACCTCTACATTCTTTCTGCGAGTTAAATAATCGCCCTGGACATTCTTTTCTCTCCCCAGTTTTTTGTGTCTGCCAGCCCCAGTACGACTTGTTGTGAAACTGCCTCCAGAGCCGTGTCGGATGTTTCCTCTGGATCTGCCCAAGCGGCTGCTATTTGCTGTCCCTCTTACGAAAACAGGCTGCTGGCCAGCACCCGGACGGAACTCAATGCAGCTCTGGGGATGTACAGCTCTCCCTATTCAGCAGCCGCAGCGAGCCAGGGTTATGCCAACTACCTTCCTTACGGCACAGACCCATCAACTCTTTACACCACACTGGTGAGTAGACGTCCAAATACCAAGCTTCGTCCCGTGTCCAGGAGCTTTTATTCTATTGCTACCTCTGGGCATAGGGGGAGGGAGGAGGGGGGGGTCAGCTATCCTGCAACAGGCTACACATTTGCTTTAGGACATGGGGAGGGGAGGGAAGAGGCAGAGTGTGAGAAGAGGGAAAAGTAGCAAAAATGCTGAGACAGATGCCTCGTCCTTCTGGTGTAAAGGCAGCAGCGGGGGCCCCTCAGGACAGCAGGGATCAGAGAGACAGCAGGGGCGTCATGGGATTGGAATGCATGGAGCCCCCATTGATTCAGTCAGACAAGTGGAGGAATTTCCTATTTTAACACCTTCAATTTTAACGTCAAAAGCTGCTCCTTCCCTTCCAGAACTCTCAGTATGAAATTAAGGATGGCACCAGCAGTTTGCACTCGGGATTCGCACAGCCTGCTGCTTTCTACCCCTACGATCATTCCTTAGGGCAGTACCAGTACGACAGGTAAAAGCCCTTTGATCAACTGCGAGTAGCATTAATATCCCTCTGCGCTGCAGCAACAGCCATCCAAAAACCCCGGGATATCCTAGCTGACAAATGTTATACAAAGAATCCAAGCAAGCGGCTAACAGCAGTCAGCTAACATAAAACTTTGCCGCTCATCTCCTTGGTAATTGCAGCGGTAATCAAGTTCTAGGAAAAGGCGAATTGGATTAGCAACATCTGCTGCTAAAGCGGTGACACGTGGTACTCTCTATTAAAACTGGGTGTAACCCTCTGCTTATGACCTCCCAGTACGGGGTGAACTCGAAACGGGACCGCAACGTAATGACTCACTCTCCTTCCCTGGTCCTCTTTGTTCCCCGGAATAAAACCATCAGTCGTTTGTTCTTTTTTAAAAGTAGCAAATAAATAAAATACCCAGAGTGAAGTAAGCTAAGTAATTCTGGCTAATAAAAGCCAGTGGGTAGGGTGGGGAGGGGAGGGGGTAATTGTTTAGTTTGGATAGCTTTAATCTTAATAGACAGTTTGCCAGTAAAGTTAATTTTGTACCACTTCCGCATATTCCTATTCAGTGACATTTCCTCTTTAAATATTTCATGGCAGGTATGGGACAGTGGATTTCAGTGGCTCAGCCAGGCGCAAAAATGCAACTCGCGAGACAACCAGCACCCTTAAGACCTGGCTGTACGAACACAGAAAAAACCCTTATCCCACCAAAGGGGAGAAAATCATGCTGGCCATCATCACCAAAATGACTCTGACTCAAGTGTCCACTTGGTTTGCGAACGCCAGACGGAGGCTCAAGAAGGAAAACAAAATGACCTGGTCTCCCAAGAACAAAGCAGGAGAAGAGAGAAAAGATGAAAACAAGAGGGAGGAAGAGGAATATGGCACCGAAAATGAAGGCAAAGGTAGGGGTGGGGGAGGACATCTCGGATGAGTGACTTCGAATTGGATTGAGCTGGGGTGGAATACACCAATTTCTTTTTCTTGAGAGCCATGTCTTCATGAAGAAGGTGTTTAAAAAGCAAGACGAGACAGACCCCCCATCTCAAAGACACAATAGCAAACTCTATAGGAAGTGGCATTAAAAGTCATTAGATACCAGCCTCCACAAAGCATCCCCACACACAAATATACTGTCAGTGATTAACATCTTGCGTTGCACACACACAATGCTCGTGCCCTTTCACTGTATCACTAATGTGTTGGTTTCTCCCCCTCTTCATTCTTTTAAAAAAGCAGGTCCAAAAAGCTTCAAGGAAGAAAAGGAATTGAGACTGAGCGACCTGGACGATTTAGACGAGGAGGAAGAAGACAAGCTAGAGAACGACCGAACGAGTGCACACCTGGCGGCTTCCAGTGCCAGCTCTGCTTTGGCGGAGTCTGAGAAAAGGGACTGCAGCGTGACCCCACCCAGCAATTTTCACCCTCTCCCCTGTAACAAAGCCATGCCGGTGGCAGGAGGAGACTTTTTAGAGACCGTGGGGCAAAAGGCAGCCAGTGGGGCGGGCATCGTTAGCCAAGGGCAGCAATACGAACCCACAGACAAGCCCAGAATCTGGTCGTTAGCTCACACCGCAGGGGCCAATGTTATAGTTGGCCCCACACACTCCGAACCAAGGACAGCGAGCCCTGGCTGTTTGCTCGGCCGGGGAAGGCGCTCTGTGTCTGGACACTGCCCCGAGGCCAGACCCCTGGCCAGTCTCAGAGCCCCGCCCATTGCGGACGGTGCGTTCGAAGAACTGCCCCAGGCCACCAAGATTTTTAGAAACTCCACCTTCAACCTGCAGTCTATCCAACTAAGCTGTGCTTCCTATCCCGTCCTGGGGGAGACGTGCCAGTATTCTTCAGGAGCTGAAGGTACTTCCATATTTCTCTTCATCCTGATGGGGGGAACATACCTGAATCCTAAAACAGGCAGCTAATGCTAAATAATGACCTCCTTCCCCATTAGCTGCCTGTTTCTATTCCAACACGTTTGTTTACAGCACCCGTCACATGAAAAACATACAACTCCCCCTCCTAATTCGATGCAGCACAGATCTGGCTGCTGGGCCTAATCGTTTTCTGTAATATTTTAAACAATGATTCTAGTTCAACCAACTCCTGGCTGGGGTGAGGGAGTGGGGTATGGGCAGGCCCCAAAGGTCCCAGGGGCTGAAAGGATTTCAGAGAGTTGGAAAGCCTTTTGGCCTAGGTCAGACAAAGCAAATGTACCTTGTGAAGCTTCAACGTTTGTGATAAATTGGTTATGTCTATACGCAGGGTTTGGGAGAAATGTGAAACCCAGCCAAGGAGCCATAGATCTCAGTGAAGGTTGTGTAGTGCAGCATAAAGATAAACTGAGAACAGCTTTTAGGCCAGTGCTGAAGAGGTGAGGTAGGTAACGAACTTTCCTGCACACTAAACCATTTTATGGGCTCGTGAATGGGACAGTAAAAGATCTATATTTTCAGAGAGAATCCGTGCTGTGTTTGCTAGGGGATACCGCTTCAGTTTCAAAGTATTACAAACAGATTCTACAAAAGCCCAGGGTCCCCTTGTCTAGCCTAACTTCGCGTGTGCGAATGACTGATGTGACCTATTAAAACAGCCCCCCTGTAACAAACTATATGATTTTATTTGAGTGCTTAGTCGTTCAGAGGTTATTGGATCTTCTGAAACATTTGTGGGAGAGAAAGAACAGATGCTGGCTACAGTGTTGTGAGTTTGGTGGAGAGGATGGACAGGGGAGAGGATAGGCACAAATAATGGTATCTGTGTTCTGCTTTGCAGGGAAATTTCTCCCAGGACCAACAACTATTCTAGTAAGTTAGTTTAAAATGTTATTTGAGCACACAGATAATTAGGTCCAAATGTTCCTTTTCGGTAAGCAAATTGCTCCGAAACATTTACTGTGTCTTTCCCCCGAAAATGTTGCACCTGAGTTTAGTTTTATAAAACTCCAGAATTTTAAATGGGGATGTTTTCGTAGCTTGTAGCCTCTTCAGGCGCGGGACATACACTTGACCAATGCTAGTGAGATTTTCATCACCTTTCTTTCCCTCTCAGCAGGTTAGCCCAGCACCTTTGTGAGAATCCCGAAGATGGGTCTGATCATCAAGGCTCTTGGCTTGAAAAATCCTCCGCCAACAGTGAGGAGCCGTGCTCCTTGAAAGCATTAAATATGACTCTAGCGTCCCTTCTTTTATGGAGGAGCGGTCATAACATATGCACAACTTGTTTTTCAAAAATGGATGAGACTAAAAACCCCGCTCGGAAAGAAAGCGGGGGAACGTGAATAAATTATAGACTTTGTCTCATGCACTGGATCATTGTAGTTTCGCACAAGTTTACAAGACAATACTCCATCCCCGCCCCGCCACCGCTATCACTCCGAGTTTGAACAGATCCGCCTCAAGAACCATCGTGTTCAATGTACAACTTTGTAATTTGTAAAATACCAGTGATTAGCGTGTTTACCAAAAGGCCAGTCTTAATTTTATCCCACCTTGTCCTTTAAAAAAAAAACTACAGTACTTTCATTTCTCCCCTCTCCCCCTTTCTTTGGTAAAGTATGTTTGTAAATCATATTGTCTGTGTGGTTCTGAAGAGACAAAAGAGAGGGGTATTGTTTAAGGACATTCGACGGGCTGTTTAGTTTCTGTCATTGTATAAAGATCTCGCTGAACGTATTTTTAAGAGTCTCTAATTAAAACGAATCAGCTGAATGCTGTAAAGCCGTCTTGCAAACTTGAGGGACTTATGACTGAACTACTCAAAGGTATGACCAATAGGACAAGCGAACGCTTTCTCTCTCCCTCCTTCCCACCCCCAACCATATTGGCTTTCCCCTGTTTTTAAAGTATCCACCCCTCCTCCCAGACGTGCATGATGGGGGGGGGGGAGGAATACTGGGTGCCCCTGCCAGTTTAAAGTCTAGCAACTGGTCTGGAGTGGCAAAGTAGGGCATTGTGAGTGGTCATCACCATAATTCAGTTAAAAGAGCAGTGTTGAACTTTACAAGGCAGACAAGAAAAGGAAACCGCATCTCTGCATTATTTCTGTTTAATTAAAAGTGTCATCAAACACTTTCTGTTCAGACTAATAAACCAAGCAGGGATGAGGAAAGAATGTTTCTTTGTTCCCTGTTTCTAGAAGCAGTGGCAATAATTTAAATTAATAACTGTGGTAATTAAGAGGTCATCTATAGATCAACCCGATACTAGCTATTTCCAAGTTCACCAGGGTCAACATTTACATTAAGTCATTTGTGGTCAATAGAGTCCAATGAATTCTGCCTTAATAAATCAGGGAAATCAATCTTGAAAATCGAGTAGAATTCTACATGTTTACCAAAGGCTACTAAGACAAGTGGGACTGCTCAGGGGGGGATCCTATAGTTTTGTTACCGAGAAGAAGTGAAGCGTTTCACGGGGATGAGAAACTGAAGATCAATGAGAAGGGATCAAGGGGAGTGATTGGAAGTAGTCTGTGTAACACACCCACGTTCTATGAATCTGTAGGGTGGGATTGTGTCTATACTGATAATAGACTCACGTCTATAACGTCGTAGGTGTTTTCCTTCTTTAGAGTATGTTTCATACTTGGAATTTGCAAAACAACTGGAATAAGGAACTATGATATACGCACTATGTCTTTGTTGTGAGTTAATTATCGTGTCTTCCAAGTAGGAAACACACACATAAGACACAAAAAAATAATTGTATATGATCTCTCTAGATTATGAATATATCTCACACTCACACCGATTTTTATGTGGAAAATGTAGTATGTCTTTTTTTATTGTAAATATTCCTAAAGTGCATATATTTTAATGTATTTCCCATTATTTATAAATATTTCAGCTTTAATGCTGAGAAGCAGCACGGGGTTTTGTGATGAAGACCGTCAGTAAAAAAAGGTTACCATCATTTTCCAGTTTTATGGTCCAGTCAGTTCAGCCCTTACAACATTCCCATTGGGCTCAGTGGGAGACTTGCCTAAGTGAAGAGAGCTGGGCATGCCCCTTAACCAAGTTTACTTGCAGTTTAACCACAATCCCTGTTCTAATTGAAACCATTTCAAGTGGCCTATGACGAGGCTACTGCCTGGGCTCCTATGAGTGGAACTTTATAGGTCTAATTAGAAGTAACAGACAGATCATTCTGAACTATTTACTAATCACACATTCATCTTAACAGGAATTAACTCTTAATATCCATATAGTTCCTCATTCAAACCTTAATGACCACTAGAGCGGGATCAAACTGCTTTCATTCGGTTTTTAATTACCAGATGATGGAGAGAAACTGACGGATTTTGCACCTCTCTAGGTCTGAGGCGACTTCTTGTGGCTTAAAAATAGTCTGAAAATCTTTATTTCCCTGATTAAGACATGCAGAACTATTCTATTGCCCTTTCCCTCGGTATGAATTTCGGCACTGATTGCCCCTACGTTGATTTGTATGAACTCTCCTTTAACTACAGAGTTTTCTCTTTCTGACAAACTTTCGCTTTATCGAGAGATTTTGCATCTTGTGGACAATGGTATTTTTTTTAATACCAAGATGCTCAGAAATTATTTGCTGTGGTGCGCACAGTAAAACACAACCCAAAGGAACATATCAATAGATGCCTTGTGTGTGTGGAGGGCTTGAACCAAACCACCGATCGAACAGATAGCACTGGATGAAATCAGTAGAATAGAAGTGCACTGCAAAGAGCCAATCACTTGATTGAGACTTATGCTACTTCCCCAAGCATAATGCTTTTACACTTTCTTATGCATTCTTGGGAAAGCCCAGCCTCGCAGGAGCAGAAGGCTGTGGCAGTGACCTGCAGCTTAGAGGCAGGGAAATTAAGCTGCGAGAAGATAAACATTATTTCAAGTCGGATTTGAAGGATTAGCGCTTGTAATAAAGAGTATTAGGCCCATTGGGAGGGTTCTTGCAAGTCGACGGCTCAGTCGCTCCCATCCCATCACCCGCCGCAGAAGGGACAGGTGTTTTCTGCGCTGGGAATGACGCAGAAGTTTTCCCTCAAGGACCCGTTTCTTCAAAGCCAGGGAACTTCTTCGAGTTTCCCCCGCTCCTAAAATGTCACACCCATGTCCTCGTGGTGGGCTGTTACTTGCCCATTCTTTCTAAGCAGCCTAGGATCAGCCCGCACACACCTGAGCTGCAGCTCCCAGGGAAGGAGAAGCAGGTAGTAGGGATGCCATCTATTCCCGCCCGTGTTTAACCCTAACCATTAAGGGTTCATGGGGGTGGGGGGACCTCGATAGCTGCTGTACTTAGACCAACCGGACTCGGGAGCTTTTCCTGAGAATACAAAACCGCAGCACTCCCCACGTCCTGTCCCTCTGCCGGAGCTGCTGGAAGGAGCTTCTCCCGCGTTCTCTGGCCTCGGAAGGAACCCGGGACCATCACCACTAGCGAATTGAGAAGTTGCTCTGTTGCCAGTGATTTGAGTTTCGGTGGCTTCCCACCCTCTGCCCTCCAGGTCGGAAGGGGGGTGGCCACTGGAGCTTGCCCGTGAGTCCAGAGAGAAGGACAATCAAAGCAAGGGCGCGGCGCAGGACACTGGGACTTCCCAGCGAACTCTGACGTCCAAAGCGGCCCAACTTCCATTGACTCTCAGGGAGAGAAGGGCTCTTGGCGCCTCTGACTCTACACATCTTGCAGGGTGATATAAACAAACCCTGACAATCCCAGCCCCTGGCGCGACAGTGGAAGAAGAGGGGAAGGGTGACCTAGCATGGGAGCAAAGTATACATACTCCATCGCTACAAGGATCCCCAGTATCATACTACGCCTAGGTCTTTCCCTTGACACCTCTCCATCTTTTGAAGACTCATTTGTACCCAAGCACTCCAGTCACCTCCATATCTATTTGTTTTGGAAAGACTGGTTCAGAACTGGCGATTAGGGGATACTTAAACACGTTGGTATGTTTTAAGGGCAGGCGACTGAATTAAGGTGACCTGCTGTGAGTCTTAAGATTTTTTTTTTTTTGCTCTCCTTTTATTAAAGGTCAAGCGAGCCCGATGCAGATTATCCAGGCAGCTCAGAACTCCCCGCAATCTGCCCATACCGGCAAGATATGTATCGCAAATCTCTCAAAATATAATCTTGGGGAATCATAGTCTGAATACTGTTTTGATTAAAAAAATCAGAGCAGGGATTGATGCAGAACTAATATGAAAAGACCGGAGCACAAGCTGGAGAGCGCCTTAATATTTAATAACACATAAAAAAGGGGCTCGCCCAGATTTTAAAAGAGCAAATTCAAAGCATTAAACACGATAATAAAAATCTAGATCTTTTGGATGAGCTTGATTATGAACCAGATTTTTTATAAGAATCAGCACAGGGAAAGTGAACTCTGTGGGTTTCCCCCTCCCACCTGTTTACTGTGGAAACAATGACCACACGAGGCTATTACAAAACGAGAAGAAAGTTGACGTGGCGGGGCCCAATCTTGCCAGGTACTAAGAGCCCTCAACGCCTGCTGATTTTAATACCGAATGGGGTCTCAACATCGGGCAGGATTGGGCCCTCGAAGAAGAGCCCACTCAAGGTACCAACTCAGATTGACTGCAAAAGAGCAGCTCGCCGATCTAAGTCAAACGCAGCATCGAGTGATATGAACAATGACCAAAGAAATGCCCCCAAATATATTTGGGTGTCAAGAAAAGAAACAGGGAAGGGGAGGGGGGAGGTCGGGACTCAGATGCCTTCTATGGATGCAGATTCCTTGATTAAAGACCTCTTGCTAAAGGGTTTGTCTGCAAGTCGGGAGAGACTCAAGTAGACAGCCTGTTTTAGAGAAAAAGTCAATGCTGTCCTTTGTTCCAAATCACTTCCATTCGGGAACCTCTTGCACTGTGGTAGCTATTGTGGTATTTACTATAGCGCCTCCTACAGGCATACCTGCAGTAACAAATGTCAATCGACATTTGTTACTGCAGGTATGCCTGTAGGGGGCGCTATGGTAAATACATAGCAACATACATGAGTGGATAAATACACCCCACAGCACAATTACTATATTGCCTTGAAACATCCTGGAGCATCACATCCGGGCACTATTACTCCACTGTCTAGAACTCGGTGTTGCTCATTTGAGCACAATTGCTATATCCGGTGATCACATCATAGTGTAGATGCTAGCGCGGTGAGAGTTACGAGGGGAAGTCATTACAAGACCACAGCAATAAAAGCTATTTTAAGAATATGGGATTATGATATACTTTTAATGTATGGCATATTTAAATAATATACAGTGATAGCGGAGATAAGTGTTATTCCTTTTTGTTCTGCATATATTACATTCTGGTGACAAACAGCCCCTCCCTGTGCCTGTTTTAGTGATATGTGGCCCGTGAGTCTGTGGACAACTTGCCTCACCCACTAGATCAACACGAAACAAGTGATGCTGTGCTAGAAAGAGTATTACAATGCCCCCTGCAAAGGAGAATAGATTAGCTGTTTAGTTTTCAACAGACTGCCCTGCCAAGACAGGTATCAACCCTTACACTTCAATGCCAAATCTTATTCATAAACAGCGTCCTCCCAACTGAAACACACCTCCCAGCTAAGCAATGGTCGGAAGCAAGAGATCTCTGGACAGCAACCATTGATACATCATTTGAAACCTGCCATTTAAAGGAGTCCAGATTATTTAAATCCCAGGCTTTCATTTAGATGAACTGCTGGTTCATTTTAGGGCTAGTTTTTTTTTTTTTTTTTTTTTTTTTGTAAATATAATGATGATCATTTTGAGGTGTTTCACTTCTGCCAGGGCAGACATGATTAGTGCTTTGGCAGAATCTCTGCCAAGAACAAGGAAACCTGCGACAAGCAACCCTAATGTCTTTCTCTCTCCTTATTTGGTTTCCTTTCTGTAGAGAGATCAAGTTCACAGAGGTGTTGGAGTCACTCTGCGAAATCAACATAATAAGGCTATCTTGGTTTAAAAGCAAATGGTCTATAAAACCAGCGAGCGCAGGAAGTTACCCCTCTGCCTAGAGAGTTTCAATACAGTTCAACCACTCTGGCGGGGAGCGCGACCCACCACTACCAAAGTCAATTTAAGTCTTTTCTCCTCCGGGGGCCCCGAATACAAGAAACCCCTCATGAATCATTTCCCCGAATGTCCCTCCCTCCAGCTCGGCCCTTCCCAATCCTGGTTCACGATGGAGGAATTTCTCCTGCCGTGGGGACTCGGAGGTTGAAGAGAGTGGAAAGGCTGTAGCCCGCGTGTGACAGGTCTATCTCCCTTGTCAAGATATGAAACGCCACATCACTTGGCTGGAAACATCCTCAGATGGGGGGAATCGGATTTTATCTCCCCACCGCCAGGCCAAGGGGACGGGTTCCGGATGTCACACCGCCTCCCCTAACTTCCAGATTAGATACAACAGTTCACAAGTTTGTAGCCTGTCAATGCGCATTGTTCCCCAATTAGCGAGCACGCAGACACGACATCCCCCTCCCCTTTAGGATTATTTCTCTCCCTTGCCTCTGAGCGGGCCGGGTCGGGGGAGCTGGGAGCCGTTGATTGATGCGTCCCACGCTGGGTTAGGAAGTTTAGAAAACAAAGTTCGCCTGCTAATGGCTCCGAGTTCCACTGCGGATGAGCAGACGCGGGCTGCACACTTCACTGAGCGCGCTGGGGGGAATGTGTGTCCGGCATTGTTCGGGATCGTGGCTCGCCCCCCTCGGAATTCGCGGGACGCTGCTGGCCCCGCTAATGAATTTTTGTCCAAGATAATTATCGGGGCCCTAGAGCCCGGGGATGAAAAGGCGGCTTTGTGCGGCCGGGCTCCCCCCGCCACTTGCCGTGCCCTCTGGGCGACCCAGCCCGCCAGGCAGGGGCATCTGAGCTGCCCGGGGATTGCCCCACGACCTACTTCTGCCCACTGCCCAGGCGCCGCCTCGCTGTCTCCCTAGCCGGCCAGCCAGGAGGGCTGCTGGCTTCCCACCCCTACCCAGCTCGCCTAATGCAGGTAAATCGGAAAGACACACGGAGGTCACGTCTACATGGGGATTCGTTGTATTTTAATCCGAGCTGCACATTCCGGTGTTGACAGGCGGTGCATAGGGCTAAACACAGCTCGAAACAGACTTTTACACCGGTGGTTTTCACCTCGATGTAATTTGGGGAGGTCAACACCCCTTCATCGTTGGGGTTACCTCCGCTATTATAGCCAGGTGGAAACTACAGCGCCTTGTCTCCCCAGAAAGCCGGGTAACTCCAGTTAGCCGCCTGGCTTACCAACGCAGCCTTTTTCAGACAAATGTGTATCCGGAACAGAGTCTACACTAGAGTTCGCAGTCACCTTCCGTGTGAAACGCCACTGGTCAAGTGTAGACAGGAATGCGCAGGTCAGAGAGTAACGCCCACAATTCTGCTAAAGAAACATTAGGCTAGTGCAAAAAACCAAAGAATCAGTGCCAATCATCAATCTGAAGTTTCTTTTCCAAAAGAAAACAATACTCCTTTTCTTTCCAGCTGCTGCAGGCCAATTATTGCTTTACTGGTTCTGCCTTCACTAGCTAGATGGGGAAAGGCTTTTTAATTATATAAAAATGGAAGGTTGTGTTAGCAAAATTAGTTCAACAAATAACACTGACCATCACAGATACAGAGCCAACCTCAGACCAGCTTCACTTGTGTACAGTTCAGACACAACTGTACATAGTCAGGATAGGTGCCAGGATTCTGACTCCAACCTGGCCTGGCCAATCCTCACTGCCCAATGGTATCAGCATCCTGATGGTTAACTCCACTTTGCAGAGTCAGGGGATAACGTCTGGTAAGGTAGCCAAGGTAAAGTGGGTGTAACTAGAAAATTAGAACAAGGCTAACTGAGTTTGACACCCTATTTGTAGCCTTCAGTGATAACTGAAGAACCCAGTTTGCTAATGTTCTATTTTTATATTACAAACCCTTTTCCTATTAACTTAGCTAAAGGCAAAAATAAACTGGGGGGCTGTCACACACTGCAGCGTCTGTAGGCGGAACACATGGCACATACCTGGGGCTCCTTCCACTCCTCCATTTCCCTCGCCCCTTCCCAAGCTCCCTGTGTCTCACCCTCCCATTTCAGGGACTCCCTGCAACTCACCCCTCCCAATATCAGGGGCTGTGTCTCCCCCCCATAACCCCTTCCTCCATAGCTTGGTTTCTGTGTATCGCCCATTCCCACTCCCCATCTCCTCTAGGTCCCTCCTTTTCTTTCCCCGTCTCTACTTCCGCTGATTCTGAATACTTGCTTCTATACCCAACCCACCCATTTCTGGCCCACATCTCTGCTTCCCTCATCACCACCACTCCAACACCCCCATTCCCTTGCATGTCCCTGCGTTAGCCCCCATCCCTTCCACCGTTCCCTTTCTGAGTCCCTGCTTCCCCCTCACTACCACCAACTTCACTTTCCCACCGTCCACTCTCCTCTGGGTCCCTGCACCTCCTACCACTTGTTCCCAGTGCTCACTAGTCCCTTGCTTTCTCTCCCTCCCTCCACTTCCCTTTTAGGTTCTTGCTTCCCCACACTATCGCTGCCCCATGCCTGTAGTTCCTGCTGCTTCCCCACTCGGCTGTTGGCACACGCACACCCCAGGTTCCCACTCCCCTTTGCTCTTTCCTCCACAGACGCTCCCCTGTAGGGCTTATTTTTGACTGAGTTCAGGCTTCAGACAATGCCGCTACCTCCCACACATGTAAGCAGGGGCTGGAGAGAGCAGGAAGATTCTTCTGCCTATAGTACCAGGCAGTCTGAGCCCCCCGGTTTCCTTCTCTATCAGGCTTTTCTGGTGTTTCCATTTACATCAAACACCAACAGAGTTGTGTTCATGGATGCATAGAACATGCCCAGAAATTCTGGAATTAAGCAGACGCGGTGTTCCAAAGTTATTGCATTACAGACAAACCGAGAAATGCCAGGGAGTCAAGGGGAGGGCCTTGCTTTGCTCAGCCAATATATAAAACCAACAGTTTTCAAGCAAGTTACCACTACCTGCAAACACGTAACTTCAATAAACAATGTCACAGTGAGCCCTCTCAAGCCCTTCAAAGCTCCAGCACCATATGCTTATAAACAGCCCAGCCATAGTGTGGACATGTCTGATAGTCCATGTACAGTTCTGCTTCCCTGGTGTTAGCTACACTGGTTAATGCCTCTCAGGTTAGCTTAGCTAACCATGGGCCAGCTATCTCCAGTTTAAAGCTCCACTTCACCTGAGCTAGAAATTGGGGGGGCGGGGGGGCAGGAGTCAGGTTACGGGCAACACCTGAGTTGTACCTCCAGCTAACAATGCAGTGAAGACAAGCTCTTTAAATCTAGATTGCCTGTCTCTCTAAAGATATCTTTTCACTTAAAAAAATGGGCAGGGGGTTAACCCAAGTTAGCTAAAAGAGCAACGAAGACAACTCAGGTTTTAACTTGGGTTAGTTTTTTGAGTTAAAGCCTATTGGGGAGTCTGGGGTTTAGCTCGAGCTGCTAACCTCAGTAAAATCTAGAGCGACCGTGTCTAAACTGCTATTTTAACAAGAGTAACTAACCCAGATTAAAGAGTAAAAAATACATATTTTTTTTCTTTTTGCACGCAGAGTAAATACATTGAGAGAGATGCTCTAGCTCCGCTACAAGTTACTAGGCATGACTCGAATTATAGGATGAAGTATTGTGATCCAAAATACTGTGGTAACTAGGTGGTATTACTGCTGAAAAAGGATCGGAGGGTTATAGTAGATCACAAATTAAATATGAATCACCAATATGATGGAATTAAAAAAAAAAGGGCTAATCTCATTCTGGGGTATGTTAACAGGAGTATTGACTGTGAGACACAGGAGATAATTGTCCCACACTACTTAGCATTAATGAGGCCTCAGTTGGAGTACTGTGTCCACACTTTAAGAAAGATGTGAACAAACTGGAGGGAGTCCAGAGAAGACCAACAAAAATGATGAAAGGTTTAGAAACTTACATATGAGGAAAGGTTTTAAAAACTGGGCATGTCTAGTCTTGAGAAAAGAAGGCTGAGGTGGGGCCTACTAACAGTCTTCAGATACATTCATGGCTGTTATAAAGAGGACTATGATCAATTGTTCTCCATGTCCATTGAAAGTAGAACAAAAAAACAATGGGCTTAATCTGCAGCAAGGGAGATTTTGGTTAGATATTAAGAAAATTTTTCTAACTAAAAGCATAATTAAGCTCTGGAGTAGGCTTGCAAGGGAGGTTGTGGAATCTCCATCAGAAGTTTTTAAGAACAGATTGGACAAACACATGTCAGGGCTGATTAAGTTTACGTGGTCCTGCCTCAGTGCACAGGGCTGGACTTGACTTCTTGAGGTCCCTTCCAGTCCCACAGTTCTATGATTCTATACCAGGCAGGTGGTCAGATTAATCAGCTTTTCCCAACCTTTTGAAAGACGAAGCCTATGTCAGGAAAATGAAACAAACTGGATCCCCCTTTAACACTTGTAATAGTACCAGGTCAGCATGGATGAACTTGTTCTCCAATTGGTCTGCACCCCCAGCTAGCCCTTCACTCCCCTCTTTAGAAAGACATGCGCCACACTTTGGAAGACAGTGAATTAAATGGATCATATTCAGAATAGCTCCTTGCTGGGCTTAAAATCCATGATTCTATGAGACTGGAGTCCAGGATTCTATATCTGCCACTGATGCATAGTGAAGCTTTGGACAACACTTTAGGTCCAAATCCTGCTCACCTTACTCAAGCCAGTCATTTTATTAATTGCACATGCCTATGTTTCCCTAGTATGTATTATGGGTATAATACCTATCTGCCTCGCAAGGATATGGTGCTGTTTAACTGAACTTCAGCTTGTAACGTACTTCAACAGCCTCACATGGGGGTTGCTAGATTAGAAATTATTATTAGTGGCTGCAGTTGTTGTTATGAAGCAGTATGTTATGGTGAGTGATTATTTCAAGCTGCTCTAAACCAGTGTAGGCTGCTCCTTGTGCCAGGTGTCATTTCAGGACCAATGCATCTGTTACTGGGAATTTTTTTTTTTAAACCCACTGTTCATCTGAAAATAAATCATAGGCCAGGACAGGTGGATAACATTCTGGAAATATTTCATATTTATTTAATCTGGATTCTTTTTCAATCTACTTAGCAGGACAAATACTTTTTTTTTTTTTTAGCCTGAATCTGAAAGCTGGATTTTTCATCTGAAGAGGAGAAAATATCCTGATAACACCTTGATGTAAGTAGAACAGTGTGTCTCAATTATCTTTAGCAACACATCGGTAGTTTCTGGTCCTCTGAAAGACTTGAGGGAAGAGAAAAAAGTTCTCAAGAAAAAATCCACCTAGAAGATTTGTAGTAAACTTCCTAGTGCTTTATATCTTGTTTTCTACCCTTCTGGGGAGACTCTTCGGGAAATAAACTCATGTATTCAGAGTAGAGATCTTGTATATGCATATCTCAAAGCCATTAAATCTACTACCTGGATTTTCCAGAGACATAAGGCAGCCTTAAATATGGTTCAGCTAGCCAGTGGAAAACTCCCCTAGATTTCTCCTACATTCTCCAGTTCTGCAAGGCCACTGATCCCCAGATGGCAGTATCTCCTCTTGGGACTGTGGGTGAGCTGAAGTCACAGTGGGTCTCTAGGACCTGGCAAGGGAAATGGCGCCTTAAAGATGTCTTTTCCTTTCCCCACTCCCAATCCTGTACCGAGAGCAGTTTGGCCTGATCAGCACATTCAGCCTTTGTATTTGCAGAATGCTGTCTTCACTTGTGGACTGAGGCAGTAGCTGGCCTTTCAACTTTGCTAACCTTTTGGCTCATCTGTTGGTTTCCTTAATGACCACTGTGTCTTACAAGACTTGCAGCCTGAATTAAGTGACTTCCTTTGGAAGGAAAAATGGAAGAGGTACCCTACAAGAAATTGAAATCCTCCCTCTACCTATAGCATGAATTGTTATACAGGTAGATACATTTATTATATTGTTGATACATTAGATCTGACAATTTAGTACAAGTAAATGGAGTAATCTACAAAATTGTTTTTTTTAAAAGAAGTGTGTACCAGGAAAGTGTACGAAAGCATCAGCCATCAAACATGCTACCGTGAATGTTGGCGCTCCCACAGATGTCAGGAGTTACTAAGACCTAAATTATTACTTTGAACATGTTATCACCAAGCTTGTCACAATACAGCCCCTCAAAGAACTGATCAAGAAAAAGAAGCAATAGAGTTAGACGGACAAGTATCTACACTTAAGAAATATCACCTTAGGCATATCAGAGTTATTGCCTGATTTGACTCAGAGGAGAAACTTGGCTTATTGTAGATGCCAGCTCTGTTGGACTCAGATGTTTTAATGGAAAAGTATTCTCAAGACTTCAACAGTCTGCATTTCATGGGAGGTTTCACATATTGGGGTCTCTTTTCTAGAGCACAGGCAATCCGAGTGATAACCACGGACATCAGTGAGTGCAAATGTGTAAGAGATGTAGGCACAAAATACCCTTTTGTGTAGGGGAAGCGGCAGTGGGTTGGGAGTCAGGAAGCTGGGGTCTAGGCTTACCTCTTTTGCAATGATTGATTTTTATATTTCTGTTCAGTTTAGCTTAATGAATTTAATCAGTTTAAAATGACTTACCCTGGTTTAAAGTGCAACTGTATTAGGGATTTGCACCCATGTAACTGGATTGATTTAAAAAATTGATTGAGTTATATTGGTGTAAGTTTTTGAATATAGACATGCTGTAAGGTTGATGACATTTCATCCATTGATTTTCACTAACTGGATGTTTGGAAGGACACAAGAGCTAGAAGTTTAAATTTAAAACAAAAACAAAAGTTTAGATTCTGTGCCAAGAGGTGGATTCGGTGGCAAATTCCATGAATGTGGCATTGCAGAGTACTCAGGGTCTTGCTTTCACTTAAATTTGTCTTCATTTTATGCAGCCTCATCTTCATAATCAATTCTAAATAGCTTCAACCTGATTCAAGTTGAAAACCTAGGTCTACTGCCATCAGAGGAGTAGCTGTGTTAGTCTGAATCTGTAAAAAGCAACAGAGGGTCCTGTGGCATCTTTGAGACTAACAGAAGTATTGGGAGCATAAGCTTTCGTGGGTAAGAACCTCACTTCTTCAGATGGAAGTAATGGAAATTTCCAGAGGCAGGTATAAATCAGTATGGAGATAACAAGGTTAGTTCAATCAGGGAGGGTGAGGTGCTCTGCTAGCAGTTGAGGTGTGAACACCAAGGGAGGAGAAACTGCTTCTGTAGTTGGATAGCCATTCACAATCTTTGTTTAATCCTGATCTGATAGTGTCAAATTTGCAAATGAACTGGAGCTCAGCAGTTTCTCTTTGGGGTCTGGTCCTGAAGTTTTTTTGCTGTAAGATGGCTACCTTTACATTTGCTATTGTGTGGCCAGGGAGGTTGAAGTGTTCTCCTACAGGTTTTTGTATATTGCCATTCCTGATATCTGACTTGTGTCCATTTATCCTCTTGCAAAGTGACTGTCCAGTTTGGCCAATGTACATAGCAGAGGGGCATTGCTGGCACATGATGGCATATATAACATTGTTGGACGTGCAGGTGAATGAGCCGGTGATGATGTAGCTAATCTGGTTAGGTCCTGTGATGGTGTTGCTGGTGTAGATATTTCGGCAGAGTTGGCATCGAGGTTTGTTGCATGGGTTGGTTTCCTGAGTTTGAGTTGTTATGGTGCGGTGCGTGGTTGCTGGTGAGAATATGCTTAAGGTTGGTGGGTTGTCTGTGGGCGAGGACTGGCCTGCCTCCCAAGGTCTGTGAAAGTGAGGGATCATTGTCCAGGATGGGTTGTAGATCACTGATGATGCGTTGGAGAGGTTTAAGCTGAGGACTGTAAGTGATGGCCAGTAGAGTTCTGTTGGTTTCTTTTTTGGGACTGTCTTGTAGCAGGAGGCTTCTGGGTACACGCCTGGCTCTGTTGATTTGTTTCTCTATTTCCTTGTGTGGCTATCGTAGTTTTGAGAATACTTGGTGAAGATCTTGTAGGTGTTGGTCTCTGTCTGAGGGGTTGGAGCAGATGCGGTTGTACCTCAGTGCTTGGTTGTAGACGATGGATCATGTGGCGTGTCCGGGGTGGAAGCTGGAGGCATGAAGGTAGGCGTAGCGGTCGGTGGGTTTTCGGTATAGGGTGGTGTTAACGTGGCCATCGCTGTATCTTAGATACACACCACACGATCCATCGTCTACAGCCAAGTGCTGAGGTAGAACCGCATCTGCTCCAACCCCTCAGACAGAGACCAACACCTATAAGATCTTCACCAAGTATTCTCAAAACTACGATAGCCACACAAGGAAATAGAGAAACAAATCAACAGAGCCAGACGTGTACCCAGAAGCCTCCTGCTACAAGACAGGCCCAAAAAAGAAACCAACAGAACTCCACTGGCCATCACTTACAGTCCTCAGCTTAAACCTCTCCAACGCATCATCAGTGATCTACAACCCATCCTGGACAATGATCCCTCACTTTCACAGACCTTGGGAGGCAGGCCAGTCCTCGCCACAGACAACCCACCAACCTTAAGCATATTCTCACCAGCAACCTCGCACCGCACCATAACAACTCTAACTCAGGAACCAACCCATGCAACAAACCTCGATGCCAACTCTGCCCACATATCTACACCAGCAACACCATCACAGGACCTAACCAGATCAGCTACATCATCACCGGCTCATTCACCTGCAGGTCCACCAATGTTATATATGCCATCATGTGCCAGCAATGCCCCTCTGCTATGTACATTGGCCAAACTGGACAGTCACTTTGCAAGAGGATAAATGGACACAAGTCAGATATCAGGAATGGCAATATACAAAAACCTGTAGGAGAACACTTCAACCTCTCTGGCCACACAATAGCAGATGTAAAGGTAGCCATCTTACAGCAAAAAAACTTCAGGACCAGACCCCAAAGAGAAACTGCTGAGCTCCAGTTCATTTGCAAATTTGACACTATCAGATCAGGATTAAACAAAGACTGTGAATGGCTATCCAACTACAGAAGCAGTTTCTCCTCCCTTGGTGATCACACCTCAACTGCTAGCAGAGCACCTCACCCTCTCTGATTGAACTAACCTCGTTATCTCCATACTGATTTATACCTGCCTCTGGAAATTTCCATTACTTGCATCTGAAGAAGTGAGGTTCTTACCCACAAAAGCTTATGCTCCCAATACTTCTGTTAGTCTCAAAGGTGCCACAGGACCCTCTGTTGCTTTTTAGGTCTACTGCATGATCTTTCAGTCAGAAGAAAATCCTGCTGGCTACAGTGTAGTGTTGTCCATCCTCTTCCCATCTGATACATAATGTAACAGTTTGCCTTTCCATGTGTGGAAAAGACTTCACTTCCAAAGAAGTTATGGTGTCATAGAATTTTAACTTGGGGCCAAATTTGCTAGCTCCTTGCTCTACCAGAATGTAGACTGTTTAAGCAGAACTACTGCTCAGTTCTTCTGATATCCTTTGTGGAGCAAAACCAGTTCCACATTCACCACGTGACTAATGAGCCTCTACGCTGATGCAAAATGTTTTTGGCTGCACAGACTGCTCAAGGGCTGGGCCTAAGAGAGGAAACTCCTGCCCCTCTTCTCTTCATATCATTCCTTCACACAGCACCATGCAGTGGGTGCTTCATCCCTGAAAAGTTACTCCAGTCTCTGACGAAGAATATCACACAACACAGCCACAGACCGTGGCAAGAGTTGCCTATCTTGCCAGAGGAGATAGTTCATCCAATTGCATAGACTTCATCCATGTGCTGCTAACAGCAAAACTCAAATGCCAAATTGCCCCCAGTGTGAGTCTTAGCCTTGCTAAACCACTATAAAGTGGATAGATATAGCTGCTTCCTGATGCCCCAGATATCTGTGATTCACTGGGGTAGGATATTATTGATCAAACTGTTGTGCACTGTACATGATATTGAGAACCAAATTACATAACTGTAATAACAGGTAGCTTATATAGTGCTTTTTCATCAGTAGATCTCAAAGCACTTTGCAAAGGAGGTAAGCATTATCCTCATTTTACAGGTGGGAAAACTGAGGCATGTGGTGAAGTTACTTTCCCAAGGCCACTCAGCAGGTCAATGGCCAAGCCACGACTAGAACCCCGTCACCCAAGTGCCAGTCCAAAGCTCTATACACTAGTTCACACTACCTCGTGGTCAGATTTGCTGTACAAATATGATGGGAATCACACAGCAGTTGATACCGGTTTTGGTAGATAATAGATGGGACAGCCAGGACTTTTGAGTCACCTGCTTTCCAAGTATTTGAACTTCCGAGCTAGCTGCTGTTCATCTAGCCAGGTGTTTCTCAGCCCTATAATCAGGAGCTATGATTTATGTAGCTGGAGGATTCTCTGCTACTTGAAGTCTCTAAACCAGGATTTGGGGACTTCAACAACAGAGTCAAGGGAAAGGGTTGGGACAGCTTTGTGGCCTGCATCATGCGGGGGGTCAGACTAGATGATCATAATGGTCCCTTCTGACCTTAAAGGGTATGAGTCTATGTACGGTGTGATGCCTGCCAATATTCTAGCCACAACTATCAATGTCAGAGCAAATGCCTGTGCATCACATACAATGATAGCTCATCACTGTCACACACAGAGTTACGTCCTCCCATTGACCCCCTCCTTGCTGACCAAGTTAAGCAGCATTGTATGCTTCCTGATCCTTGCTAGCACATGTGGCGTATGACTTCCGCGTCACTATTTATTTGGAGCACTGCATAACAGCTTCACTTTGAGCTCTCCACCATAACAGACAGTGACATACACAGGCCAACAGCGCAGATCAAGCAATTCTGAGACTTGATCAGCAGCAGCAGAGTTGAAGACTGACGGCTCATAGTAAAACCAGGCTACCCTGCCAAGCCAAAATGACTGCCATTTTCAAGGCACCGCCACAGATGGCAAAACTATCGGCTCACCCATGATCTAAAGTCAGCTCTGACTAACGGAGGGCATCTGATCTAACCCTCCCCCACCCTGCAGTTGTGAATGATGATCTTATAAGATTAATGGAACCAGGGACAAAAACAATCACTCCAGCTAACGCTGTGACATTCAGTCCAGAAAAGTGTTTCATGATAGAAAGCTACTGTATCCTGATAATTATGTCATTGACATCAGAATCAACAGTAGCCTTTCTAATGGCACTGCTTTATATTTGCAGGCTCTCTCTGCTCCATGCACAGGAAGATAACTGAAATGGCCCAAAGCCAACGGTGGAGTGACAAGATTAGTGAAGATCTTGAAGGAATTTCTGTGAATCACTGAGGTGGAAAGATCTGAAACAAGAGCTGCATAAATTCCTAAGAAATTAGAATTCTCACAACTCTACTTGGACTTCACCAGCAACCATCCTGCTACCTAACAGGGTCCCTAAGTAATTAACTCACTCTCTCCCGAAGACTGAGGTCTGGTCTATACTACCTGCCTGAATCGGCGGGTAGAAATCGACCTCTCGGGGATCGATTTATCGCGTCCCGTCGGGACGCGACAATCGATCCCCGAATCGGCGCTCTAACTCCACCAGCGGAGGTGGTAGTAAGCGCCGCCGACAAAAAGCGGCAGAAGTCGATTTTGCCGCCGTCCTCACAACGGGGTAAGTCGGCTGCAATATGTCGAATTCAGCTACGCTATTCACGTAGCTGAATTTGCGTATCTTAAATCGACTCCCCGCTGTAGTGTAGATGTACCCTGAGACACCAAAAATTGTCATAGAAACAGAGCAGCCAAAGGGAAAAGAAAATGATTCTACAAACATAATAATGGCCATACTGGGTAGACCAAAGGTCCATCTAGCCCAGTATCCTGTCTTCCGACAGCAGCCAATGCCAGGGAAAATGAACAGAACAGGTAATCATCAAGCAATCCATCCCCTGGCAAACAGAGGCTAGGGACACCATCCCTGCTCATCCTAGCTAATAACGATTGACGGATCTATCTTCCATGAAGTTATCTAGTTATTTTTTAAACCCTGTCACAGTCTTGGCCTTCACAACATCAATAGCCAATATAGGCTAAAATGCTACAGATAACCACCAGCAAACCGGACATGCATACACCAGTCTTCTCCTGGTGTTACTACATTGATTTCAGTGATTTATACAAGCATGAGATGAGAATCAAGCCTGCTGTGCTTTTCACAATACCAGAGATCACACAATAATCTCTGAAGTGTCAGATCACCTAGAATCCAAACATGCTGTCATTTTGCATGGGAAATATGATGTACTATAACTTTCCATGACTATGGGGTCGACAACAGTGGCTTGTGTATTGTAGCACAGGATTGGTAGGAACATGCAAGGCAATGGAATGATTTAGCAAACAGGTCATTTCCATCAAGGGATGAGGTTTAAAAAACAACAACATGAATTTAACATAAGCACAAATGGAAATAGAAGATTCCTCAGTTTGGGATTCAGTGCACTCCGCTGACCCTGGGATTGGAGCCTGGCCTTTCCAAAGGCATTTCGCCCTTTTGTCTCTCAAGTAGCATATTTACAGTCTGTTCCAGTTATCCCCTTTGATAGTACACCTCTACCCGATATAACACGAATTCGGATATAACGCGGTAAGGCAGCGCTCCGGGGGGGCGGGGCTGCACACTCCGGCGGATCAAAGCAAGTTCGATATAACGTGGTTTCACCTATAACGCGGTAAGATTTTTTGGCTCCTGAGGACAGCGTTCTATCGGGGTAGAGGTGTATATAATGTCCTAATGGCAAGAAAAAAAACAAAGGGCTCAGTTTTGCACTCAGATATACACCTAAAGGCGTGAGCACCAGAGGTAGCTGGACTAGTCCCTCTGCAATTTAAAGGAAGTGGAGATTCTGATAGGGCATTTTCTGTAGGGGATCAGAAATTCAGCAGCATTTTCTACCACTGAAGACCAAACCTCCTCTGTAGCAGTGAAGATTCAATCTTTTCTTTTGTTGCAGTTGTCAAGACTAGGGAGGATAAGGATCCATAAAAACCTAACAGAACTAGGAAATTGGATAGGACAACGGTAGGTGAAATTTGACATAGACAAGTACAAAGTAACACATGGGGGGGGGGCGGGGAAAGCAATTCCTCCAAACCATTCCCATATATTATCAGATACCCTTATTCCAAGTACTTATACAAATCATCAGCATTCAGATTAATTTGGATAACACTGTAATGGTCACCTCATCTGTTGAAATGGTAGATTTTCAAAGCAAGGTTTTAATCTGTCTCCCCAGTGGTTGACTAGCAGACAGCTCATCTTCCCTTTCTTCTCCCCTACCCCCCACTTTCAGTGTGTCCTCAAATTGTATTTATTTATTTATTTAGAAATACACAGGTCTAATTACCTGATGGGGAATTTTTGTGATTTAAAACTTATAAATTACCTATAGAAAAATCAACGGCCAATAAGATTTTTCAGCATTTGTAGGATTCAAGAATTTAACATACATTATTACCCTTCTCCCTGAACTTTGACATAAAATCCTGTCTGACCCAGGCCACAGGTGTCTAAACAGGAAATGAAAAAGATTTTCTGTTTCCTCTCAATTACAGTGATAATATAACCTCTCTTTCTTTATATCCATTTACAAACCTGAGCTAAAAATATAATAAATGCTAATAGATTGTACTTGATACATGAATCACACTTAATTTTAATGTTGTAATTTGGGCCTTATTCTCAGATCCAGCTGAGCTGAGCTTAGTGCAGATTGCAGAAAGGGTGGAACAAAGGTGGTTTCATGTCACTTTTCCAATGCCAGTCCCGGGACTAGCTGTGGACTGGACCGATCCTCAGTGCAATTTAGAGTAGCCATTCTAAAAGCCAGGGATAAGCAGAACACAAGCAATGTCTTGGTTTTGGCCGAACCAGACCCTGTCCATGCTCCCTTTGCATAGGGCCACCTGTGATCCATAATGTTTAGTGTGAAGAACTCTCTTTTGCAGTGTATTTTTACTATTATAAACTCGTTGTTCACCCCACTTTGTGAACAGGCAAACCAGTCAGGCACAGATGCCAGACAAAACATGTGATACTGGTTGCAAGGTTGGAACCATGTGAATTATTTGATTGTGAAATTGAAAACACTTGAAATCTGCCCTCTTTTGGAGTTTGCAAAGCTTTCATAAAGTGCAGAGTTTCCTGCATAATATCTCTGATGAGAAAAGAGTAGTTGAAATTGGGAGTATTTTCCTCGCACTAGCTGGATGTCACCAAAACCTTCAATGCAGTTTTTCCTCGTACATTTTCAAGGTTCTTTTCTATCTAAGTTCTTATACCACCTTCACAGTAGTATCGGATCACCTTCTAGTAGTGCAGTAAGCAATGTGAGTAACATCTGTCACCCATGGTTTGTTCTCTCATCCTGTGTCCCAGGGGAGAATGGCAGGTTCAATGTAGTGGTTTGTTTTAATAGGGTTTTGTTTTAAAATTTGAAGCTGAGATGTTTGCTTTTTTCATATAGTTCAAGTCACATAATCCCCAGATGTCCACTTAAAGAATCCTCTCCCACAAAGTCAAATATAGAGGCAAATACTTGATCACCTCAATGTCTATGTTATGCCACCTTAGATCTCTTTAAACGCAGAGTCAAATTCAGAGGCAATATATAAGTTACATAGATCCCGTCACACTAAGACAGACTGTTAGAACTGTTTATACCCACTCCCCGTGTGCTCCTTGGAGCTCTGGGTTTAAGATTCTGAGCAGCTTCTTAAGCAAGCCACAAAAAGTGAAAAGGTTCCTTACTTACTACATGGCTCCATAAAAATTAGCCACAGTTTAGTCCAGTATGAATGATAACACTGCTGTGAGATAATTAAACATTAATATACCCATTTTATAGATGACTGAAGTAAAGAGAGATTAAGTGACTTGTCCAAGGTCACAACAGAAATCTGTGGAAGGGGTCAGAACAGAACCCAGACCTCTTAGACATACGCTCTGTGCCTTAACTTCAAAACTCTTCTCTTCCCCTGCAACAGCCAGGCCAGATTTCCAGTTAGGCTCAGTAGGCATGTGACTAGGGATACCAGCATTCTAGGGGCGCCTAAAAGTTAAAGTCAATACATACAGCTCCCCTGCGGGCAGCTGCCTCTTGGTGCGGGTTGGTGGCCGCCCAGCGTGTGGGGCTGGAGCAGGGTAAGCGTCCAAGTCAGCCTGCCTGGGGGGACGGTGATCCGCGGCTGGGTGGAGCAACTGCTGAAGGTGCTGGGAGTCCCCCAGCCCTTTCCCAATCTCAGCCGCCCCGCTGCCTCCACCCTGTACTGGGGAGGGAGAGGTGTGGCTGGTGCCCCATTTACTTGCATGGGCAGAGCTGGAATGCAGCTGCCATGCCGGGCTGCGGGGAGTGGGGGAGGAAGACACCCAGGGACCGCTCATCTTTGGAATTGGTACAGTCCCCCACCTGGCACCTCACCTGGGGTGGGTGGACTGCGCCCCAGCTCGGACTGGGAGCGCCATTTGTGGCAGAGGGTCTTGTACCTTCCCAGGGGGGCTGTGTTTATGTTCCTTTTCATTCCATTTTTTACGGAAAACACAAAGGTCAGCTGTAGTCAGGGAGGTCCTGTAGATGCTGTGCCTAGGTGCACATAAGGTAGAAATCTGGCCTTGGCAACAGCCTTACCCACATCCCATTAAAGTCAATGGAAGTATTCCTACTGACATCAGTGGGAGCTGTATCAGGCCTTAAACCACCAAAGGCCTTATTTTTTCAAGGGTTCACGTGGGACTGCATGCTTTTGCTTTTCTTCCTATGTAAAATTACCGTGATTGCCTGCACCAATCAGGCCAATTAGACACATAATCAGAAACACAACTAAACATGCATCTTACATGCACATGCAACTGTGAAAATCAGACCCTAAAAGATTAAATTATGATAAAAATCAACCACTAACTATTCCAGCATATCCACTCTTCCTTAAATCGCAGCTACTGAGTTTACCTTTACGGACTTGCACATCTAACTGGTAATAATGTTGTGCTGTACCATTTGTTGGTGACGGACATTAGTCAGAATCCCGCTATTGGATTGCAACCTATGTAGAATGGATAGAAAGTACAGCATCTGCCTTCTCATCGCATTTCACAAGAAGCTAGCAAAATCCCTACATTTCCCCCCCTCCCCGGTGGCTCACAGTGGATTAAGTTGCACACTGGTAATTCTGAGTCCGGTTTCACAGCCTAGAGGAAATGTGTATAGAGGGGAGTCCTAGTTAATACATTACAGAGTAAAGGGGCCATTTGCTATGACACATGAGTGTAATAGAACTGCAGAGCTGGGTTTTATGAATTGGTAAACCTGTTTCCTACAGTGATAAATGATACTTTTTTCTTCTCAAACACAATGACTTAGCAACAAAACCAACTTGATATTCCCATTTACCGCTTATTATTGTACTTTGCTGTCCATCTTTTACTAGCGCACAGGCCAGAATATTTTCACACATGAGAAACAGACAAAAATCTATTCTTCAGCAGAACACAAGGGAATTGCATGGGCAATTCCCATTAACACTGATGGATGTTGCATGCATTCCCCCACATATCAAGCTGGGAACAGCTTTCACCCTCTAAATATTTATAGACATAACTGTATTCAACTTTCATTCCACATACTACATTCATCTGATGCACTTTTGAAAGGGTCTTTAGTGTTTACTCACTCTCCTTACAAGAGTTTGACTCTTGACATATGACACTTGTGTGGTACAGAATGACCCAAAGTTAAAATGTGAATTATCATTAATCATTCAAAATCAATCAAATACCAATTTGCCCATTCATAAATTCCAAGAACTGTGAAGCCTTTCATATGGAAGGAAGAGCCATGAACAATTGTTTATGAACAAGGGTATAAGTAAGTATCAACACATCACATGGCCTAAAATATTTTTGTCACATGACATTTTTAAAACATTATAGAAAAAATATTCTACAGCTGTATTTTACTTTACCTTATTTTCTAAAACTGCACAAAACCCCCAATGAATATATGTGAGCCGGGTATATGCATGCACATATATTCATGTACATGCACCTCTGACTTGGGCACATGCATGAGGATTTTTGCACGTGCAAACTGAGTACGCACAGAAGTGCATGACTGCTTATAGAGAAGCAATTAAAAAACATACAAGCAACCACCAACCAGAACCCACGCTTTTGTTTATTCCCAGCTTTAAATTGAGGCTGTTTTTTGGTGGGTGATGGGGGGGGGGAGGATTTTCAAATTAAATTTAATTCACATAATAAAATAATAACAACAATAATTAATAATAATACCCAGCTCTTGTAAAACACTTTTCACCCATAGATAGCAAAACATTTTGTGAAGGTGGTAACAAGTATTGTTATTCCTCTTTTACAAATAGAGGGACTAGGACACAGAAAGACAAAGTGAACTTTCAAGGACAACCAACAGCCCAGTGGCAGAACAGGGAATAAACCCCCTGTCTCCTGACTTTCAGTCCAATGCCCTATCCACTAGGCTACAGGACCCATCACAAACCTACTCTGAGCAAATAAAAAATTATGGTGAGTTAATCTATCATTGTCTCACGCCCTTCTTGTTCAGAATTATCCAGATGAAATGACTGAGATGTTTATTTATGATGGCTCAGCTGGTAGCACCACATATTAAGGTTGCCCAACACTTTCCATTACAAGACCCTGTTTTTCAGTTACTTATAACTGCCACATTTTAACCATTTGGGCTGAAATTTCCCATACTGGGTGTCTGCCCCAGGTTGATTTTTTTTTTTTTGGAAAGTTCAACCAAAATAGCTCAGCCATTTCCAAGAACAAAGTTAGCGGAAAATATGTTGTTCCATCCATATTAAAAAAAACCACTTATGACTGTTTCTCTGAGAAGCCCTGAGTGTTCACTCAGGGATTGGCACTGGTTTGTCTAAACCCAGTGCAAGTTTATAATAAATAATCAAGTGCTAATTGTTAATAATTTGGATGCCCCTGTCTTCCAGTGCCTGTATAATAAGGTAATTTCTTTTGTCTACCTATCACCCACCCCTTATTAATACAACCTCCTTCTTTGGTTTGGTTCACACAACATGACTTCTTCTGTGGAAGAATTATGCCAGGATCAAAACAGACTCTTGTGAGAGCCCTGCCTAGGAACAGAACCATCATACAATTCCAGAATTTGTCTCTGAATGCCCCAAAATTCAAGATGTTTGGGATTCGGGTCATATAACCCCTTTCCCCCTTTACAGAAAGTCCTGTAGAATTTAGTTGAAAGTGAAGCCAACAGGGACTTATAGAAATTACTCTGAAAATCTATTGGGTTTTTGGCAGTCCTATGTAATTCTATAGAAGGGTTATACTTTTCTAGCAGATTTGTCAACCATCTGATAGAATTTTAATAGAAAAGTTATTTTCAATTCTATGGGACTTTTCCCATAAGGAATTTCTCTCTCTAGGCTCATGCTTTTGGAGGAATGGAATACAAAGCAATGTTGCTGCACAGAAAATCCCCTCGCAAGAGATGCCGCAAAAACAATACAAAAAGAAATGAAGACAATCAGAAGAGAGCTCTATAAGTGGCTCCCAGGTGGGAAGGAGTGAGAGAATGCAGAGTTTTCTGCTTTTAGGGGGAAAAAATGTTGCTTATCTTTTCTGATAACCAGAAAACAACTGTTTTACTCTTTCTTTCAATTGACTTCGTTTCTTCTAGGAATCCTTTCTTTGTTTTCTACCTGGATTTGGAGCCAATTTATTCTGTATTATTTGCAGAGTGCTGTTGTGGGACTTGGGGGATGTGGGATCTTCTAGCACTAAGCTGTGCAATGTTGGGGATTTTGGCTGCTCGCCCTGGTTAACACAAAGAACTAGGACTTTTTTTTTTTTTTTAAGAAACAAAGCAAAACCCCAAAGTAGAAGTGTACCTTTTTCTGAGATGTAAGCTGTATCGTGACCTATTTCTCTATGCCTCTGCGTCACTCATTTATGGGTTGGGTAGGTAATGAGCACAATGACCTATAAAAACAGCAGAAGAAAGGGAAAAAATTGCATATATCCAGGATCTTCGAGGACAGGTAATTTAACAGGATTTATGGATCAAAGAAAAATAGGCCAGGAGAGTTATGCACATTTCCAATTACTTCCTTGAAAAGTTTGCATGTAAATGAAGAAACCTTTAGAAAGATTTAGAAGATGAGAGACAGCCCTGGAGAAGTCTCTTTACACCTGTAATGAACAGGACACAACCTAGTTATGGGTTGAGTTAAAACCCCGTTGAGGCTGGCAGGTGTGAACCCACCATTCAGTTAACATAACTGAAAGCATAAGCCCCACTTAAGACAGAAGGTGTGTGAACCTGGCCAGGAGCATTTGGCAGAATATTGTATTCAACGTGAGTGCCTGTTTGTGGGAAGAGAGAACTCTCAGAAATTGAGGTCAGACAAGAACAGAGGGCGTGAGGGAGGCAGCTAAAAGCATGTGACTGAAGAAACATGGAAGAAACCTGGGAAGAGGTTTGTGTGTCAGGGCTACAGGCTGAAAAGAGTGTTCTTGGTGCTCTGAGCAGAAGAACCTGTTGCCTGCTATTTGATTCCTTCAGAGACACAACACTTTGTACCTTCTTTGTATGTGAACAATATTGCATCAGAGAAATATCTGACTACCACTAATTTCTACTCCCAACTGGAAAACCCACAGGGCCCCACACTTTGGGATCAAAAACAGGCCACAGAACCATAAAGGAGATGTCTGTAATGAACAAAGCTGGAAGTTAACACACTACGTTGGTATAATTAAAAACAACCATTCTGGAACTGTTTATATAGACCCTTCCAAGACAGACCTAGATGCTGGTGTGACAGCACTATACTGAGATGGAAGAGAGGGATAGTACCTTGACAGAGTATTCTGTCTTTTTCTGAGAAAGGAACCCCTGGTCATAATCTGAAGCCTGGCTCACAGAACTCTCTTAGAAAGAATAAGTGCAAGCTAAAGAACAGGTAAAAGATTAAAAGGAAGAAAGAGGACATGGGTTTGAAGTTACATCGCAGGGGAAATGGGCAGCTAGACACCATCTAACCATAAAATAGCATACCGACACAGCTGTATCACAGAGGTAAGTGACAGAAGTGTCTTTAGCCAAGATGGTCAGGGATGCAACCCCATGCTCTGGGCATCCCTAAACCTCTGACTGTAGAAGCTAGAATTTATCATTTGATAAATTGCCCTGTTCTGTTTACTGCCTTTGAAGCATCTGGTGATGACCACTGTTGGAAGACAGGATACTGGACTAGATGCACCACTTATCTGACCCAATAGATGTTTTTGTGTTTTTACTGAAAGGTGATTGAGTACAGTGCTTTAGGACCTTTACAGGGAGAAAATATCAGGTACTAAAGGTCTCTAATATAATTGTGAAAAGTATAACAAATAGCCAGTGACTGGAAGTTAACACCAGGCAATCTGAAGTGAAAAAAACAAGGCACAAATTTCCAACAGCACGAGTAATTAACTATTGGAACAAGCTATCCAGGGAAGTGGCAGTTTCTCCATCTCTTGATCTCAAGGCTGGATGCCTTTCTGGAAGATATTCTTTTGTCAAAAACAAGTACATTTGTAGCTGGATGAAATGGAATCATTTGTGTCATGCAGGAGGTAACACTAGATGATATAATAGTCTCTTCTGGTCTTAAAAATCTGTGAAGAAGAATATTATTGGTTGCCCTTTGAAAATACAGACTTTCTTCAACCATGTCTCCATCTTTCTGGGAGATATTTTTCACTTAAAGGACCTTTCAGAGTATGTTACAAACATAATTTAGGACTTCACAGTAGAGCTGGTTGGGAATTTTTCAATAAAACAGATTTTCATCAGCAAAGGGTTGGTGTTGATGATACTTTCATTGGGAAGGTGTGTCACATCCAGGGTAGAATTTCTTGTCAAAACCATAGACACACTCACTGCACAGTAGCCAATAGCCTGTAGGGTCTGGCTGGGCATACCACTTAGACCTGGGGAACTCGGGTAGGAAATTCAGGTTCAAGGCCCTGCTCCAAACGGATGACAAGGACTTGAACTTAGGCTTCCTACATCCAAGGCAAGTACCCTGACCACCAGGCTCTTGGCTATTCTGGGATGGGTCACCTCCTTGTTTTTCCACAAAAATACCTGAAAGATCAGTTTCAGAACAGGAAAATTTTAGTGGGACAGAAAAAACTGTTCTCCACACAGCTATACTCCACAGGTAAAGATTATTATTGTGGGAGAATACAGCAAAATATTTCTTGCAAATATTTACTTGAATTTTTAACAGGTTTTACTTGAATTGGGTAAAATTATGTTCATGCCCCTTTTGTGTGCACATTTTACCACTATACTAGTAAGTGAGATTGCTGGCACATCTGTGGAAAAAGTCAACCTTAAACACATAAAAGAGACAACCTGAGGAAATAAAGTTTTGAATTCATATTCTCGAGCATTAGCCCTGGCGTTATAGTCAGCCATTAAGAGAACAGAAATGATTTGCATTGTTTACTGCTCAAACAACAGCCTGTTAAAAATATCCTTAGCTATAGTAGTGATAGTACATATTTACATGGGTTGTGGCCAGTTTTCAGTCATAGTAAAGACAGGCCTGACCCCATTTTAAAATGATTACTTAAGAGTCTGGTCATATTTTAAGTGTCTATGAAATTATGCAAATGGAATTCATACCAGAAAATCAGATTGCTAGATAATTGACCATTAATCTTTGATAAAAGTTTTTAAAAATTAAAGCAATCAGAAATCAGCTTAGCATTCAGTCTCTTGGGCCTTATTTTGGTCCAGAAAGTCTGTACGCTAAGCTGATTTCTGATTGCTTTAAGTTGCAAAAATTGCTTTTTAACCAATGCAAATCCACGGAAATCAATGAGGTTGCACCTGGTGTAACTGTGGGCAGAATTTTTGTGCACTTCAATCACCGTGTTTTTATTAAAACTCAGTATGTGTGTGGATATTTTGGGTTCTGATTTGTTCAAGCACCACAATAATCTCTTCTCTAAGCCAGTCAGAATACAGCAAGTTAATAACAATGCTGTAAGCAGAATCCAATTTATTCATAAAAATACAGTACTGTTTTAAACAAACTGTTCTTTTATGGAAAATACTGTCTCTGATTGGCTTATGAAACAGACCTTTGTCTGTTTCAGCCAATCAGAATGGAGCAAGTCAACAATAGTGCAGTTAGTATCTTCACTCTGCACTAACATCCATCAGACAAAATGATTCTATCACCATCCATCATTTAGCATAATAAACATAAAATCACTGTAATACCATGTCCCAGAATCAGTGTTTCCTGGTTTGAAACTAAACACAGCTTCACCTCTAACATTTATTTTCGTTATGCCCAACATTTTTTTGGTAGCAGCTGGAGAACCGTAATCCTGTGAGAACATTCTATTTCATTAACACTATCTCTTAATTAGCATATATAGCACTTCCTCAATGTTTATCTGAATTTAATGAGCACATGCTGTAAAACTTTTGTTCCTCTGCAACCAATGTAACAAAAGTAAATCAAAACCCAGCTAACTTAAGCAGCAAGTTAGACAGACTTTGCGTACCAAGGAAAAATATGATAATGCTTTCTGCTTAAGGCTTCCCTGTTAAACTACAGCCTATGATGATCTGCAACTCTCCTGAATTGTTTATTCTTTATTATTTGCACTGTGGTAGCGCTTAGGAGACTAGTCATGGCCCCCATTATATTAGGTGCTATCAGAACACAGAACTAGACACTGGCCCTGCCTCAAAGAGCTTCCAATCACATTAAGAAACAGGAGACAACAGATTCATAGACAGACAGCTGGAAAGCACAAGGAAACAAGGAGACAATGCTGGTCAGCATGACAGGCTGTGGTCTCAGCATACTAGTGGCCTTGTCAAGTTATAATGGCAAAGGGGAGTTTTGAAGGAGGATAATGAGGTAGTTTTTCAGATGTTTACATGAAGCTCATCCCAACTGTAAGGAGCAGAATGGGAAAAAGTAGCAAGGTACGAACATTTAACAGGTGGGCGATGGAGGCTGACGACATGAGCTGATTAAAAGTTTGAGTCGACTTCTCAATACCAAATGAGAGATCAGATGTAACGTGGGGAGAGGCTGGGAAGAACCTTGAAGGTGAAGACAAGTAGTTTATGCTTGAGGTGATAGAAAAAGGGGAGCCAGTGGAAGGATGCAAAGAGATGGATGATATGGTCCAAGGAACAGGCTAGGAAATGATCTTTGCAGCAGCATTCTGAATGGATAGGAGTGGGGCAAGACTGCATTTGTCCAGGCCACAGAAAAGGATGTCGCAATAATCAAGACATGAGATGATGAGGGCTTGGACAAGCATTTTAGTTGTGTGAAGAGAAAACAAAGTCGGTATCTTAGAGATACTAAGCAGAAAGAGTATGCAAGACTAAGGCTACGTCTACACTACGGGGGGGAGATCGATTTCAGATACGCAAATTCAGCTACGGGAATAGCGTAGCTGAATTCGACGTATCTGATCCGACTTACCCCGCTGTGAGGACGGCGGCAAATTGACCGCCACGGCTCCCACATCGACAGTGCTTACTCCTACCTGGGCTGGTGAAGTACGTGCATCGATTCAGGGATCGATTATCGCGTCCCGACGAGACACGATAAATCAATCCCCGAGAGATCAATTTCTACCCGTCGATCCAGGCGGGTAGTGAAGACAAGCCCTTAGACATAGTCTCACATGAGGCTATGTCTGAACTATGGATCTTACAGCGGCACAGCTGTACCGCTTCAGCTGCACCACTCTAAGGTCTCCTGTGTAGCTGCTCTATGCTGATGGGAGAGCGCTTTCCTGCTGGCATAATTAAACCACCTCCAATGAGCAACGGTAGCTATGCTGGCGGAAGACTTTCTCCCGCTGACATAGCACTGTCCACAGTGCCTCTGTCGGTGAAACTTACGTTGGTCAGGGGTGTGTTTTTTCACACCTCTAATAGACAAAAGTGAAAGTGTAGATAAAGCCTTAGTGAGAGGTCTGAGTTGAAGATGACACTCAGGTTATGGGGTCCTAAGGGTATTTCTACATTGCAATAGGGGGTATGATTGCAGCATGCATAGACGTACCTGAGGCTAGCTTTGATGAAAGCTAGCTCGAGTTACAACAGTAATAATGTTGCAGCTGCTACTCAATGACGTACCCAAGGTCCGGGAAGGGGATGGGGGTTAGCCCATGCAGCAATCACACATGGCTATTAGGATGGGCAGGGATGGTGTCCCTAGCCTGTGCTTGACAGAAGCTGGGAATAGGTGACAGGGGATGGATCACTTGATAATTACCTGTTCTATTCATTCCCTCTGAAGCACCTGGCATTGACCACTATCAGAAGACAGGACACTGGGCTAGATGGACCTTTTGTCTGACACAGTGTGGCAATTCTTACATTCTTACATGCTGCAATGACACCTCCTGATTCCAGTACAGACATAACCTCAATGAGCTTGAGGATTATAGTGTATTACACAGCTTGATTCTCATGCGGCTAGAATCCTAGGATATTACTCAAACGTGTGTGCAATTGTGCACCTCATTTATATGTGCAAATACCACGTGACTATTTGTGTGCATACATGGCGAGACACAATGTCTGGTAACTAGAAAGTGCAAAGGCCCGATTTTCCTGTGCATTCACTATAATGGAGCATACAAGCAGGCACACAATTGTGCTCGTGTGCTTGTGCATTGCACTCTGACTAATCTTTTTTTTAAAAGAAACAAACGAACAAACTAGGCCTTCAGTTGTACAAAAGAAAAAAAAATCCTCACTGAGGATAATTAACCATGGGATCAGATTACCAAGAATGTGGTAAATTCTCCATCACTTGAAATCTTTACATCATGACTGAATGTCTTTCTAAAAGATTCTCCAATTTAACTACTAGTTAATGGAGGCAGAAGTCACTGGATGAAATTCTCTGCTCTGTGTGATGCAGGAACCCAGCCTTGGTGACCACTGAGGTTTCTTCTTATCTAATAATTCATGTAATATATTTTGCTGTTATGCTGAAGTTCTTTAAATTAAAACACAACATTTTAGCCGCAGTTAATTGTTCAATATTCATAAAACTGTTTTTGAAACTACCATTGCATTCAAGTCAAAAATACATTTTAAAAGGAAAATACCAGCATTTACAGACAAACTGTATCCAGATAGGTCAGATTTGTGCAGTAGGAGTTACAGCTCTTCCATCGCACACTGTAATCAAAGCCAATGTTTTCCACAGTCAGATTCAGAACAAAACACCATTTCATTTAGATATATATTTTCTAAACGAAAAACGGTCTCCAAAATACTTTCTGTAAGTCATGAAAACATACACAGTTTCTTGTGTTTCTCGTGAACAACGGCACCTCAATCCTTCCTTATGCTTTAGGTTATTTTGCATAGCTCTGGTGGTGCGAACAGCCAGAAAGCTGTCCTAACCATCCTCCGTCCACAGGATTATCTTTGTGTAAGGAGAATCCCCTGGGTGACATAAAGCTGATGTCGTGGCTCTATGCCTAGCTCCTCGTACATGGGGTGGTGTCCATGGGAAAAGGGATGTGGTCAGAGTATTCCAGTAATCTCTGGCTGCTGGAAAGGACTCTTGGGATCGGGCAGCCAGGCCAAAACTTAGGGCTTGTCTACACGACGTGGGAAAGTGCTCCAGAGGGGTATGATTTGTGATGTGCTCTACTGGGTAGCACTCTAACGGCCCCTGTGCACTCTAAAAGGTACCTAGTTTGTGTCATTTGTGAGTGGGACATGAGGCTATATTGCTTGTTCATAATGAAAAATTGGACTGGCTCTATTCCTAAATGTGCCTGGCTCTCAAGCAACACCATTCATTGGCTGCTTGTGCTGTCAGTCATGTTTGTTTGGAGAGAGACAACATGTAAGGGCCTTCAGTCATGACCGTGTAGAGGAAAAGCACCACTTGAGGAATTATGATACTAGTATTGACAGAAGGCAGGAAACAGACACATTCACCTGGAAACACAAAAGCACATTGTCACTAAATGGTGTGATCATTCTTTTGATCATTTCTTCCCTCTCTTTCTCTTGTGCTAAATCACCTTTCAATCAAAATACATTGGCCTGCTTTCAGCTTTATGTACTAGTGCATCCCAGGAAGCTGACAAACTATTTCATTCCCTATAGATTTTAGTGACTGATATTAGTGCTTAGATACTATGTTGATGGAGGCCATAGAAACTCCTGGAACAGATTAGCAGGTACACAAGTATATAGGGGGATGGGCAAACTTCAAGGGGTTGATCAGGGTTTAGGATGACTGCTGGTCCACGTTTCTATTAGGGAAGTGAACGGCCTTATCCACACAGATCCGCAAGTGAACCAAAATGAGCAGCTGTAAATCAGGTGCCAACATAGTTTAGCATTAAATAAGATGGCCCAGGTGGTGAATGTAACAGGATGTCGAATGGAGTCAGGCAGGGAACAGCAAAAACTCATCAAGCCCCGCAGCAAGCAGGAGAACATCTTCAGTAACAGCAGCAAAACTGACCCGTTTCCTACGAGGGTACCATAATCACTAAGGATTCCCGTGAGCTGCACACTGCACAGGATGACTGGAGTGAAGAGGATGTTCTATAACTATGAACCCTGGCAGGAGCCTCTCCTTGGTCTTGTTTCACTTCTGTAAATATACAATCAGAGCATCACTAAATCTAGCCTCAGAGGTGCAAATTGGCTAGTGCCTGAATCCTAGGGAGTGTGGGGAGATCACAGAGTGTGAATCTTGAGAGTGGTTGCTAGGGTCAGCCTAGATTTTTCTGCCTAGCTCAGAGAGAGCACATATGTCAAAATGGTGTCTCAAATGGCATCCTTGAAGTCCTAGTGCAGCCTCTGCCAATTCGGAAGCAATATAGGGTAACCACATGTCCCGTTTTGGCCAGGACAGTCCCTTTTGTAAGCCCTGTCCCAGCTGGCCCGACTTTTTTTGGCAAAACTAGGCATTTGTCCCGTTTGCTCTTGCCAACTGATGATCATCAATTGGCAAGAGCAAATGGGACAAATGCCCAGCTTTGCAAAAAAAAAAGTGGTGTGCGACCCATAGTGAGGCGTGGAGGAACGTGCAGGGGGTGACGCCAACCCTGTGTGAGGGGAGGGAGGGCATGGGTGAGCAGCTTGAGCCAGGCGAGCAGCTTGGGCTGGCCCCACATGGGCTGGGGGGGGCGGGTCAGAAGCACGGGCCGGCTCCATGTGGGCATGGGGGGTGAGCGGTTCTGGCCAGCAGCTGACACCCCCCCCCCCGCATTCAGGGTGGGGGCCACAGGGCTCAGGCCGGCCCCCTGCAGAGGGGGGCCTCAGGCTAGCCACAGGCGGTGTCCCATTTTCCTTTTTGGGAAATATGGTCACCCTAAGCAAGAAGAAACACTGTGCACCTCCATCTTTTCTCTGGATTTCCATCCCGGGCAATCCCAGTTTAAGGGCTCAGTACTCAGTCCAAGAAAAGCTATCCTCCCATTTCCAGACATGCAGATAATGCAGAAGTAGGTTTGCCCAACTTATATGCAAACTCAAGACTGCTCTAATTCACACTCAACTACCTACAGCCTCCAGGATTGTTTTAGCTATTGGAAATCAGCTGGAGCAGAGGCCAACCAACTACGCCCCTTATTGCTTAGATGTACTCCCTACACTACACCTATGAGTGACTACATCAACCCTACATCACCTGACAGTTCCCCATTGAAGGAGGAACCTTCCATGACTGCTTTCTACTGACAGATGAGTGCAAAACAGCTGTTGTGAGGTTAAGCTGTGGGTGGATAAATCACGTAGCTGGCTGGAAAATCATTCTTCACTTAACTAGATTTAGTCTAAATATTTCCAATTCTCATGAAAAAACTGCACCATCTTCTCGTGAAGATGCTCGATTGGTTGTGAACACCTGAAGTCACAGACAGGCACATGTATTTGCATGCAATACCTGGCTCCGCAGGATAAAAACCTCCTCCCCAAACACTGGTGCAATTAAAAAGTGCTGTCAAAATAACTGCAGGAAATCTAAACAGAAAAGGATGAAAACATGGTTCAATAATTAAAAAACAAAATCCAAACATCCACAGGAAAGGCTTCCCAATATTCACTCAAATCTACTTGAAAATGAAGGGGTTAAATGCTGGCCGTAGCTGTTTGAAAAGACGTAAGCAGCTAGGATGTTGGCAGTAAATATACTATTTTTATTCTGTTTGTATGATGCCAAGCCTTTTCTTCCCCCCTCTGAACAGCAGTTAGATAAATGCCAACGTTTTAAAACGAAGTGGCCCCAACATTATTAATTCATTTGGTATTCATTGCAACAGCATTAATCATCATAAACCGCGGCAGCGTTACTACACGTGTAATGTGTACTTTCCTAGGAATTTCATTGTAAAGCCCCTGACATTACTAACAATGTAAAAACAACAAGACATTACAGCTAAGCAAAACAATAATAAACACACAACTTAATAAATCATTATTCTGCCCACAAGTATGCTAAAAAAATAAACTCATTTCAAAACTAGGAGAGGGAAAAAAACAACATGCAATAAGTGACATCAGCAAGTCTGAGGCTTTTGGTTGCAACAAAGAAACAAAACAGCATGCTAATATGACATTTACAAATAATACCTAACCGCAGCCTAATTAACTTATTGTGTGCTTACTAAACTAGCATACATATTGTATTAGAAGAAAAACACTTATTTGTTCTGTTGCTAAGAAACTTAAGACATTTGCATATTTAACAAATTGTTAGAGTGTTTTTAAACCAGAAACCATCACTATTTATAAAAGACAAATTTAAAACATGAGATCAAAGACACAACATTAATTTTTTCTTTTGTCAACTGTCTTTGTTGAATGGCTCAAAGAAGCTGTTTTATAGCTGGCTGATACATAATGAAACATCTGGTATTATTCTGAATTACAGTGGAACCCTGTAAAAGTCAAGTTGCCCCCACTGCTCATTTCTCTTACACCAGTCCATGTATTATGGGCCAAATCTTGAAGTACCCTTGGAAGTCAGTGGACGTGTTGCTTCAATAAGGACTTCAGAATCTGACCCTATAATAGGAATTTTACTGTAGCAGGGACCTACTTTTCAAAAGGCTGCAGATTTCAGTCTGTGGTAATTGGCCCCCTGCAGCTGTGCAGGGAAAGGGGAGGACGCACCCTTCCCCCCACCCAGCCCAGCATGCACAGAGGAATCCCCAGGTAGCCAAGAGCAAGTATAACTGGCCCTATACCATTGTCTCATCTCCACAGCACCTGGTAGAAGTGGTAAGAAGGTGGCTCTTTATTCTCATGATCCCTGTTGCACCCAGTTGTAATTTAGAGCAGCGCTGAGGCTGCTCTACATTTCACTGAAGGCTGGGTCAATCTCCCAGCAGCATAGAGATGAGGGGAGCACAGAGATGGTTAAAACAATCCCCTCCCCTCACAGCTGCTCCAAATGGGGCTCTGTAAGAGCTGAGGATCTGGACCAATACACTTAAATTCAGTTTAACTTCATTATGAGTGACATTTCAAGACAGGAATCCTTCAGAAAGTGGGAATCCAGTCCAAGTGAAAACAAGGGAAAGGCATATAAATGATGACAGGCAAAACGTAAGAGGGAAATTAGGAGGGAATTTGACATCTCAGTGGCCCAACACAAACAAGCTATTCTTTACGTATGCCGGAGGTAGGAAATATGACAGTCAGTGAATCTGCTGAATTACCTGTGAGCGCACAGAGCAATCAGAGAGAATGAGGACATTGCAGGGAAGTTATACAACTCCTTTGTATCAGTCTTCCCCAAACACTGTTGGCAATAGCCACCCCAGACCTTCTTTTTTGAGGTTATAAAGATGAGAGGTGGTGCAAACACAAATTCAAACCCAGACCAAGGCGTTCATTGGGACAGGACAGTATTCATGAATAAAAGGCTAACAAGTTCTTAGGAAGGAAGTGGTGGAGCTAACAGAACTATGCAATCTCTCTCTAACATCTGCTAATGGTATTTATTTAGACTGAACCTTTTAAAGAAACCACATCCATGCATATCTTTGAGAGCTGTGACAATTAAAACCACCACCACCCAGTGCCACCAGGCAGCACAAACACTAACAAAAAATAAATTCATTCTGCTAGGCAGCAGCCTGAGAGAGTCAAAGAGCGATAATCTACCTGAGCCAGCCAACACTAAAAACCTCCAGACTCTCCAGAAAAGCCTCTCACTCCCAAGTCAAACCCGATACTAGAGGAAAGCCGGGATGGCCCAGGCTGTATCAATCGTCAAAATGGCAGTAGGTGGAGAGACCTGTGGTCTTTGTGGCCTAATCCTGTGGGATGGGCAGGGGCGGCTCTAGCTTTTTTGCCGCCCCAAGCACGGCAGGCAGGCTGCCTTCGGCGGCATGCCTGCGGGAGGTCCGCCGGTCCTGCGGCCTCAGCGTACCCGCCGCCGAATTGCCACCGAATCCGCGGGACCGGTGGACCTCCTGCAGGCATGCCGCCGAAGGCGGCCTGACTGCCGCCCTCGCAGGGACCGGCAGGCTGCCCCCCGCGGCTATGGGAATCTCACTCTAGACACGTGGGACTGGGCTCAGCCCTTACAGGAATATAAAGGAGCAGAAACTCAGCTGGTGGAAATCAGCAGAGCCAATGGAGCTACACTGACATGCACCATCTACGAATCCGGCCCAACATATCCGAGTTAGAGGCAAACTAGCCAGGCTTTGGTAAAGTGAAATCCTGCATCTCCAGCCTCCTTTGACTTCTTTGAGGTAGCCAATAAGCAAGTGGATGAAGTTGAATCAAAAGATGTAATTTATTCGGACTTGGAAACAGCCTCAGAATCTGCTTTTTGGGGAATTGAGCTGTCATGGGGCTAGAAGTAAACTTCAGCTTTGGGTTCAAAATTGATCAAAAGAAAATGAAAATTAGGAATAAATGATCAATTTTCAATGTGTAAGGAATTAGTCAATGAGTGTCCCAAGTGTCTGCATGAAATGTAATAATTATTAAATCACAATATATGCATTCAGATATTTCATAATATTGGTCCTATGGGGGGAGATTTTTTACAGTGTGAGAATTTAGGAGCACTGTGCCCATGAAGGGGCACAAGTCTCAGTAACATTAAATGGGACTTGGGTGCTTAAATCCCTTAGTCTTTTCAAAATCTCCCTGTTAGGCCAGTATTGTGCAATATATTTATTAATGATTTGGAAAAGGGGTTGAACAGTGAGAGGTAGCAACATTTGCAGGTGACAGTTATTTAGGTCAGCCAAATCCAGAAAGGATTCTGTCATCAATGACTATTTTCTGAGATTTCAGACTGGTGTTTGGATTTGGATCTAATTAACCAGAGCTTTTCTTATCCTTCGATCTCACACCCACCTTGTACAAAGAGAAGGCTGATGAAAAGCTTTTTCGCTGAGATTCTGCAGGTCCTGGGAGATCTCTCCCTGGGGGTGGGGGTGAGAATGGGACAATGGATTGTAATGCCAGTTCTCCACAGTTCCATGCAGCATCTCACAAATCTGCTCTCGGCAGGGATTTCACTTTTCAGTGGTCTCCACCGCAGAAATGTTTCACTTCACACTGAGGGGTAGAGCTGGAAGAACATGTTCAAGAAAAATGTGTACATCCTAAAAGGCTTTGTGGGTTCAAAACGTACACACACAGTTCCATGTTCTGTGGCTACAGCTCTCTTTTCAAATTGTAGGCAGAGGCTGCCTACAACATGGGTAAGTAACAGTATTGCTTCATCTCCAGCTACTCAGCTGGCGTGCTTCTGCTGAGAGAGTGCAGAAAAGGGTGATATGTGGAACACACAAGCTCCAATCTTGGCCTCAGGCAGTTGGCTGGTTCACTTTGGTTGATTGTTAGGTATTTACCAAAAAACATCAAAAAAGCTTGTGCATTGGGCAGGGTTAGAGCATATGGACCTTCAGGGTTGCTGGAGGAGGCTTGCTTTTCTGCTTTCCTTAATGCTAGCCGCAGGAACCCACCTCCTGAACACAGTGGATATTTGAAAGCAGTTTAACTTTGGGGGCTATATTAATCCTGCTTTGTTTGTTGCTGGGCTGACAGACCTGTCCCTGTCAGGCAGGGAAGCCATTTTATGACAGCCATTACCCCGTTCCTCCCTGTTATAGGAAGCATCTGGAACAAAAACGGAGGTTCTTCCTGGCCAACAAGAACAAACATTGTGTGTCAGCCAAGAAAAGGCACAGCCATTATAATGTATTATACAGTGGACTGTAGAGGATCTAACCGATAATGAGGCCCCACTGTGCTGGGCACTGCACAAACACATAGTATGAGGCCATGTTCGCCTTGAAGAGCGAACAGTCTAAATAGACAAAGGGTAGGAGAAAAATGGCAGAGCACGTCAGCAAAGGGAAGCTGCTCACAACTCTCTAGTTACAATTAAACAACAATTAAAGTTTGGCAAAGTCACTGATACAGGGTTTTACACCAGGAAGTATTGGGCAACCTTAACATTAAGCACTATTAGCAGCCCTGCCTCTAATTAGCAAAATCCCCAAATACAAAGTTCTGAGTAATGGCCCAATCCCAGCAACCAAAGGCTACAGTTTCCATTTGAAGTGGACGGTGTCAGTTCTGGCCAGGAAGCCTTCCCTTGCAGCTCTGGGATGGAAAAGGGGATCATGTGTCCTTCGGGAGATATGTTCAAGCAATTGAGAAAGAACTCGCCCACATGTTTGGGTGTCAAGAGACACCATAACTCAAAGGAATCTTCTATCATAACCCTCAAAGGTTCCAAAATCATACTGTATAGTGATGGGCCAAATCAGAGCCTACTCTGGATTAGGGGCAAGAAGGCTGGATGAAATGCCTAATTCAGCACTGCATGGTTGAAAGTAAGGGGATATTCACCTCTCAGAATTACCATCTGTGCCTGTATAACCCAGCAGGCTCGCAGAGAGCGCACAGCCCACTAAACAAGTAAGCCGTTTCCAGCTAACCAGCAAAATTAATTTTTATTTGGTCTTATGTCACTGGAAACTTTTCTTTTGTTTGTTTTTTGGTAACATTTGAACTTTGGAGCAGTAGGCCACTTAGAACGAATTGATCTTCTCCCGTCCTTAAGTAGCACACAACAACGAACCAAAGACACAGTTTGTGTTGGATGCGACACTATGTCTGATAACTGCATACTATCATAATGGAAGTGATTTTAAACAGAAGTGAACTAGCAACTTGGAGAATAAATTAAAAAGAAAAGTCAAGATTTAGAAAAAAGTTCCAGTGATTAATTTAGTTTTGGATTTTCGCACAACAAAAAATGGACAATATTTTATATGTTTTTGGAAAAAATTGAAAATGGGTTCATTATGAACATGTCAAAATGGAAACAAGTTCTTTTTTTGCAAAAAGAAGTTCTCATTTTTCAACTAGCTTTAATTTCCACTCGCTTCTATGTAACCAACTCACTAATTAGGTTTCATAATATATTCTCATATACAAGCTTTCTGGCTCAGTGCCTTTCACTTACCTAGCAAGGAGACAGGGTTGAGAACGTGCGGTTTCTATCTACATACTGAAGAATAGTGGTTCCAGCTTACATACAGAGTAGATAGTTTTCCAGGAGTTGTGCGCTGATTGACATCCCGCTTACACAATGATTTTTAAAAATGCTTTCCTGTAGTACATTCTACTCAGCTGACTTTCACCTCTACTTTATATACCTGACTATGCAAAGAAATTTCTTCAAGCAATTAATCCTGCTCTTCCCTTTTCAAAACCAATCATTTTAATTTGGAAAAATGTCTGCAGTAGTCCACATATGTGTTATGCTTCAAGAAGCTTCTCCCCCAGTGAAAGGTGATGTGTTTTACAATCTATTTAAAATTCAGTCTAATGTATAACATGCATTGTAACAAAGAAAAAGTGTTGTAGATCCTGTTTTCTGCATGTAGACTGAGTGAAGAACATCCATTTTTAAAACTCACTAAATTTAATGACTTAAGTAGCCTATGGCTTTGCATGTCACTAACCCACATTATAAAATTCTTGGGTACAGAATATATATTTATGCATTTTGCAAAGCCCCTAAATATTCATTTTCTTTATTGACCATAATGGCACCGTTATGATCGCATGAACCATGATGGATTACCTATCTTGTGAACATTCAGATCTTCCAACGAGACCTTATTTACTTTTTGAAGAGGTACCACTCAGCCACAGGAAATTAACAGCAATACCCATAAGAAACTACAATTCAGTAAATAGATAACTACCGTGTGAGAAAGCAACTTCAGGCTAAGATTCTGTCCTTAGCTGCTCACCCCAGTGGCTCAGTAAATCAGGGCATGTGAGATCAACCTTACACCTGGTCTGCCCAGTTTCTGTATAACTATTTCATTAAGAGATGTGATTTTTTTTTAACCAAAATAATTATACGAGTACAATCCCGAGTATGGACAGAGTGATACCAGTATAAAAGTGTCTAAGCCCTGGTCTACACTTAAAACTTAGGCTGACATGGCTACCGTGCTCAGGCATGTGAAAAATCCACACCGCTGAGCGCTGCAGCTATGCTGACCTAAAGCTTTGGTGTAGACCTGGGTAGGTGGACAGAAGCATTCTCCCGTTGACCTAGCGGGAGGGCCAGGATAGGGACATGCTATTTCTGTCATTGTAGTGTGCTTCTAACACTATGGAGTTACAGTGGCATAGCTGCCCACAGTAGCTACGTGGTTGTAACACCCCCAGTAGTGTAGATAAGCCCTTATACTGGTATAACTTATTCACCTTCCCATGAGGGAGACTTGGTCTACACTATGAAGTTTTGCTGCCGTAGTGATGTTGGCTAAGAGCATGGGGAAAATATCATAGCTAGGTCAGGTAGGGGGTAAGCCAGGAAAACCCTGGTGGTAGACAACTATCTCAAAAGAAAAGTGCTTCTGTCAGCATAGCTAATGTCGTTCGGGGAGATGGTTAAGCTGACAGCAGAAGAATTCCTTCTGCATCTCCACTCAGGGGCTCTGCAACCCCTGTAGTGTAGACAAGCTCCTTTATAGGAGTATAACTGAATCCACACTACCGGGGCTGTACCATTTAACTATACCAATATAGGCAAAGCCGTACAATTTGTACGTAGACCAGCTGCTTTACCACATTCGTTGAAATACCTAGACACATGGAGACAAAGTAAAGGCAAAATGTCAGCGATATTTCTTTGTCTTATTATGTCACAACCTATCTAGCTTTTGCAAGTTAATGGCTACTATCGTTTTGGACTGACAGTCAAATTAAAGCCAGCTTCTGCACTACTCATACAGGACCATAGCTTAGCACTAATTCTATATCATCAGTAAAAGAAACTTAGTTTGATTGAATGTTGCTCCCATGGTACCATATATTGTTTCCTGAGACAGACCATATTTAATCAGCTTTAAACGAAAATCAAAACCAAATGCCTTTAAGATTACAATCTAAGAACCTGATCATCCTCCTAGAGTAAAATGACACACAGTCGAGGAAGTTTTGCCAGAGAATGCACTCAAATTGAGGGTCACATTGCTGCATGTGATTGTCTTCTTAAGCAGCATATTGTCTGCCTAGTGCATAGCAAAGACTGGGCAGTCTATTAGGGCTCCATAAGAAGACGAAAGACTTGTTGTTAGACTTGCTGTAAAAGGTCCTGTTCCCATTACTCTAGGTAGGAAGCAGTATGGAAGGAGTTTATTAAGACAAGGCATGGTATGCACCACTGCACCCACTGCTGGACAAAATGGAAAACTGCACTGGCAAGCTCTACAATGGAAAACACAGGGACTCTGTTAGTGACTGGCACAATGCATCAAGAAGAACAAGAGAAAAAGAACCTCTGCAGGTTCAGGCTGATGGGCTGTGAGTTAGTATTATACAAGTCTACACATACTTAACATAGCACATACAGCCAGTGAAAGCACAGCTCTCCACCAGATGGGTTCAACACAACTGCATAAAATTAAAACTGTCTGGGCTGGTTTTAATTTATACTCTCCTAAGTGCCAGCACACAATGCATTTTTTATTTGGACGGAGGTGGGGAGAGGGAGGGGTAAGTGGCACAGAGGAAGACAAGGCAGTTGGGTTTTCCCTAAAGCACCTCCCTTTTGTAAACTTATGCCCTTGTTTTGCCAGCTACAGAAGTAGTGTTAGGACTGTGCAAAATGTTTACAGGGAAATTCAGAGTGCTATGGAACTTTATCACATTTCAGTGCACATTCAAAACTGGAGCATTTCAAAACATTTTTACACTGTAAGGGAAACATTTTCAGTAACAATGGGTCAGTTCTGAGGGGGGAAAAAACCCTCAAAATATTTCAGTGGTTACATGTTGCACATTTCCAAAACCAAATCCAGGGTTTTGGGACATTTTGCATAATTCAGAACAATCTCGTGAAGGAGATGGGATGGAAAATGGGGGAAATGTGAAATGAAAAATGTTTGGAAATTTCACGTAGTATTAGCACATGCTGTTTAATGCATTTATTGCTGTCCTCAACGCACCGCACATCACCCATTTCTATGTACACTGGATTATTCTCCTGCTCAGTTACAATTTTTTGGCCAGTAGTCCATATTTTAATCTATAGGACAGTGAAGCAGTAGATATTTTTGTAGCATCTTGTCTTATCTGCATATCTGTATATGAGAAAGATTGATTTATGTTTATACATGACTAATTTTGCATACAGGGCCTCAAGATTTCCTGGTAATGAGTTTTGGTTTAAACAGTTTGCTTTGTAGCACACTAAAGTCAGTGGGGATGTTTCCATTCACTTCAAATAGGCTTGGATCAGGCCCAAGGTTTAAAATAGACAGAACATTATAAATGTTTTTATATAAACATTAACTTATGCATATACTACAGTAAAAATTAATTCTTGCTGTAAGTGGGAAAATAATTTGTAACTAATTCAAGTATTAATTTAGCCTCTTTTCCTGTTCACACAATACCCACAAGCAGACTGATTTCTTCAGATGTATTTGTGTATTTGACATGTAGTTTTTTCAAACATTTTACTCTATGGACTGAGAAGAATATTTAAAATCTGAGCTGTTTTGCTTAGTTATGCTTGTGTGGATGAAATCACATGGCATTGTTTTTTGTTCAGAGACGGGATAAACACAAGAATTTCTTGCAAGAATTCGGGAGTGTGTTACTGTCAAATTGGGTTTCCATACATATTTGGATATTTGGAACTGGAAATTCATTGTGAAAATTTGTGCAAGTAAGACTTGATCACTTGAGTGTTCACGGAAAAACAACAAGGTGCAAGCGGGACTGAAGCAAATTCACTGACAACTTCAGATGAATATTTATTTGCAATGAAAAATGTGTCAGTCTGCACTCAGCACTAAATCGTGCTACCTATTAGTATCCAAAGTGTACCTAAATTTTTCTAAAGATAAGACTTTAACTATTTCAGTCTTTTGGGATGCTTACTCTGTAGTTCACTCTTTTGAAAGCCAAACAGTAACAGTGAAGCAAACATAACTTTACAATAAATCAAGGATATTCAGTGGTTATTCAATCACTGCTTTAGCTCAAAGCCTTGCACATATGTATTCAACCCAAGAGCTAGGAGTAAAAGAATGACACTTCTTGTTTGGAAAATAATAGCTGTGTTGTGTGTTTAAAAATATTTGTAATGAAAACTTCATTATAAATACATATAACTCAACATCCATCATCTATAAACATGGAATCTTGGAAATGAAAAACTGTCTGTATTTAATTTGATGGACTCACTGTGTATTGTTCCGAACCTGTAGGGGTTGGGGAAGCTCCAGTTTATTTTTTCACACATGCTTGAAAATAGACAGGTAAATTGAGGCGCATCACAGTGCCTTTAAATCCTGGAAACACTTATTTTAAAATGATTCCAAATAAAATGTGACTGTTTCCCAGCAAACTAAAGATTCCATTGTTCAGTCCAATTAGCATGACTTGGTGGTCTTTTTGTACTGCCTCTTGCATTCCAAGCCTTGACGCATCTGCTACATATTTTTAATTTCCTTTTATATTTATTTATTTCCCCAATTTGGTTTCTAAACTCCATTTTTTTGTGGTTTCCTGGAGCCTCGATGACAAAGCCACATATTCTGTTCCTGTCCTTTATGGCACTGGAGAACATATGAAATTTGTTTCTAATTTTACATCTGCCAAAAACCTTTCCTGGATTAACAATACACTCCAGCAAAACTAGTAGGCCCTCTCCCACTAATGCCACAAAACAAACAAAACCAAAAAGGAAATCAAATAGACTAAAATACAGCATAAATATTTTTGCACTTCTTTTAGCTTGCTTAACTTGAAAACAAGGTTTCACTTTCTGGCATTGCCTATTTATCTGTTTATATTTTGGAAAAAAAATTATGATACGAGCAAATGGGAAGGAAAAGTTCAGCCTTTTCCTTTTTGCTGGTTATAGATGTCATGAAAATATGGCGAATCTCTCTGGAGAAATTGAGGAAGCTCGTGGAATACAATTTCCTCACTCACACATCAGACATTGCTTATTTACCTAAATGCTACAAATGATGGGTCAAAATTCTGAGGTCCTGCATCAGTGTTTACTAAGGGACATTGCTGTCAACCTCCCCCATTTCGCCCCCATTTAATACATCTACAACTGATATTTGTTGTATCCATCTCAATTTTTGGGGATAGTTGATGTAATCTTCCCAAATTTTGCAGCCGTGCCAGGGTGAGCCCAGGGTATTGGTAACCCATAACGCAACTGCACCAACTCAGAGAATAAAGGCTTCAGTCCAGTGAAGCACTGAGGCAGATGCTTTTAGGCACTTGAGTAGCCCCACTGAAATCAATGGGCCATTGCCCTCTGTGGATTCAATGGGTCTACCCACCTATTTAAGGTTAAGCCCATCCTTAAGCACTTCACTGGATCAAGGCCCTAACTGAAGGTAGCAGAGCTAAGTTTTTAATTTTCACATGGTGCAGGAGGTCACAGTTTGGCCCTGAATGTAGCATATTAAATGATATAGACAGACATGGGACAGAACTCCAGATCTGAACCCCTCCTACCTTCTGAATTTTGTGAAGGTCAATGATCATTAGTGGTAGTAATATGGTAGTGCCAAGATGACCCAAGAAGTTACTGGTGCTCTACAGACACAAGATACAGTCCCTGCCTTAAGGACTTTGCAATGTGGAGAAATCCAGAGCCAGAGCCCAACTTCATAGTTTGGGTATGAAGGGTAAGAACCATATATCAACATTGGGTAAATCTGAGGGTGGAATCCCACAATCTTATCACATGTAGAACCAGTTTTGCAATGGAAGGATCAGATCGTAGCAGAGTCTCCTCAGAATGCCTGAGTCTGGGCCTAAGCTATGCAGATCTCATCAGTGTGTGCATGGTTTTCCCGCAGATCATGGCTCAATTTTACAAATGTTCCCCAGCATCAGCACACATAGCTTTGAGTTTAGAACAAAACCCAAAAGTTTTGCTGCTTTTCAGATTTGGTTATGGAAGTTTTACAGGGTTGAATTGAGAACACAGGTTTTTAAACTTTGCTTGGCCCATCACATCCCTGGTAATTTCTCTTCACTTTTAACTGTAAAGGAATCTGTTGACAAGAGATTTCAGCTATACAGACTTCTAGAAACTAATCTGCCCATGTACACACACACACAGCATATACTGTACTGCAGGTACTTCCAATATAGATTAAGGGTTAATGTGCTATATGGTTCTGCAAATGATTTTGACCTTTACTTTTTAGTTATTATATAAGAGTCATATTTCCTAGGAGGAGAAACATGTGGATTGTATCTGCTGTTGAAATGCATTTGGAAAAAACAACAAAGCTATCGACAATAAAAGGAATTTAAAGCTTCTTTGTATAGCTGCTAGACCATACCTCCTATCTGCATTTTCTTTAGATATGATCCATGATAAGGGCAAAGTATCTGTAAAAGCCACTGTGGTTTAGGAAAATGAGCACAGAGCTCTAATCCCTGCTCTGCCACTAATTTGCATGTGTGTCCTTATGCAACTCACTTCAACTTTCTATCCCAGTTCTTCTTTCTGGAAAATGGGGATAACATTAACCAGACCTGCCTCAAAGAGGGTGGCTAGATAATATCGATACAGCATCCTGACCATGTAAAGCAATACAATAGTTATTTGAGGGTTAATAAATCAGCCATTAACTATATGCCATGGGTGAAAACCTTGAAGAGTGTCCCAGGACTTTTGGTCACATCACTCAGAAGTTACTTTGGGATTAAAATTAATCTGATGGGCAGCAACCCATGCTATGAACTCTCGTTTTGAGCATGTCACACAAGCACTGAAGTTTGCAAACTGGCTAATGCAATGCACATACAAAGCACTTCATGGAAAGGCTCTTAGATTATAGCTCAGATATATGCATGTACTGCGGGGGGTCCTGAGCAGCCTTACAGCTCAGAGCACCACTCCCCCGATACAAAACATGTGTTGCCTATCAGAGACTTCAATTTGTCCCCTTGTTTGCATTTCTATCTGGTAGACAAGCAGATTTCCCCTTCCTCGTCTTCCTCATTCCTCTCCTCTTCTCCAAAGGTGTGTTTGGTTTTTGGTCCCCGTCCCACCCCCCCGCTACAACCCCTGGCAATTGTATTTCAAAAGAATTTGCATTTTCACCCATTTGTGAGAGCGCAAGACAGAGCCCCGGTCTCAGTCCCGAATGTGCCGGCCCTTCGTCAGTGTGAGTCATAAATGTGACATGACTTAAATATATATTTTTGTATTGATATAGATAATCATGATTTGCAAGCTGACTCAAATTAACAATCAATTACATATGAATAGGCTCTAATCAATAAGTTAATTTGACTAAAAGGAAGAGGGCCAGGAAGATGGAGGACGTGGAATTTAAACAGCAGGGCCCTTCAGCTGTAAAGAAGCTGCTAAGCTGCTGGTGGAAAACTGAGCAGTCCTTTGTGGAAGAGGGCAATTTTCCCTCTCCCTCCCTCTCTCCCCCTCCCCCGTTTTTGTAGATGTAGAGTGTGTTTATTAAAGAATAAAGCAGAACAATTATTACATTCACAGCAGATTGGGTCCCTTCAGACAGCTGCATGCTTGAACTGCGTCCATAATAGTTGTGTCAGCCTGCTCCCTAGCGTTGCTAGCAGTGTGCAGCATCTGACAGGAGCTAATGCAAACCCGACACCCAGATCGTGTGTCTGAAGACAACAGCCTGCCGCTCCAGCTGTACCCAGTTAGAAAGAGATATGAAGCCCCCAAAATACTCTTGCTATCTTCTGGGTGGCAAGGAAATCTCAATTATACACACAAGGGATGTGGTTGGGGGGGGAAGGAGAAAGAATGTTTAAATTGTATACGTAAATTGTTTTGTTTTACAAGCTGGAGTAAATCAGCACATTTGCAGGCCATATTTATCTGATCCACTCAGTAATAATCTTTTTGAATGAACACCATTGATGTGGTATTTATGCCTTTGCAAAACATAACCAATCCCCTCAATTCAATTAAGGCATTAGTGAAAAAATAAGAAATTTTGCTCCTGGGCTAGTCACTACTGCCAGAGAGTCACATGAATATCTGCTCAGCTGCCATCAAAGATTGAAACTGAAGAACACACTTGACAATTGAGAAACTCAGAAACATTCACTGATTTCTACCTACTGATTTCTCCCCATTGCAACCTCATTCACACCCATTTAAACTCAAGGGAGTTACGGTGACACAAAACTAAGGTAAGAGCAGAGAATCAGAGTCTCTGTTTATCTAGCATAGGTTTCCAAGTAATGGGCCCACTCCTTCAATCTTTTCCCAGAAAAAGCTTCCACTGACTTCAGTGGGAATTTGCCTGACTCAAGATGGCATGATCAAGTCCAAAGTTCTACCATGGGGTTTTGCTTCAAGTTCGAGGAGTTCAGGGCTGCATGCCTCCCCATTTCTGCTTGCATAACACTGGGGTTATGGGGCCCTCCTGTTGTTTATGTATGGAGAGAGAAGCAAGATGGCTACAATCTCTGCTCCTCGATAGGTGTCCTAGACAGACTTCACCAGGAGTGGACCTGTTACAGATATGGGACTTAGACACAAACTAAAATTGCTTTCCCCAGTGGAATAATGACATAGGAAGAGGGTGATAGGGCAAGCACTTGACCTGAGGGAGACCTTCCCTGGCCCTGCTAGTGGATCTAGCTCAATCTCAGTTACACCTGTGTAAATCAGAATCAACTCCAGTAGAGTCGCAGCTCAAGCTCAATTGCAACATCTTTAGTGATAACATAGCACCGTCTCCTCATGCTTACAGCCCAGGGGGAAAAGGTTTCTTTGAAATGATCTGCTGAATTATTTGGAAACATCATCTTATAAAAAAGTCAATATAGGCACTAAAAACAGGAACCCCATTCTAAAGGGTAAATCTATCCACAGAAAAAACGTTTTGTCTCATACAGGCAAAGATCCAGGTTTGGCTTTCAGTAGGGGCCTGGAAGGCCCTGCACAGAGAGTAGGCTGATGAGAATTCATCAGTGATCATTCAAACTAGGGAGTGTACTGATGAGAGATGTACTATTTAAGCAATAGTCCTCACCGTTGTGGGCCTTTCACAACAAGATAATTGACACTAGTGAGAGTTATGGCCCCTGAGCTGAAGGTCAGGGTCCATAATGGAAGGCAAGGTCACATATATCACAGAAATGTCCATAACCAAAGGGGCTATTGTGAATAGAGCACTTATAAAAGTGTTGTTGTAGTCCCCACACCTTTTTTAAACAATAAGTTAGAAATCAGGTGATTTGCTACTGCAGATTAATGCAGACTTCATTCTCTCCTTAAAAAGAAATGATACAAAATCTGGACATTCCAACCGGCATCTTAGATGAGTTGGAGACAACTGGAAATACTGTCTGAACAGCTGAGTTTCATTAAATACAATTTAATATTCATTTGATGTAAGATGCGTCCCCAAAATTGGTATAGTTACTGATTTGTGTATGGCTGTTAGAGGTGGGAGAAATTGTCTATGATATTTTCTTAAACAAAAAATGTAATTCACTTTGTTGGTGTTTTTGTCCTTTCCAAAAATATTCAGCCAACTGTTAGCAGGGACGTTCACAGAAACAGCAAATCTTAAATGAACATTGGAGAATATTCATGAAAGTGAGTGTTGAACCACTGAATGTGAATATTAACAAGATAACCTGTTTCTAAAAAAATATTACACTAATCCAGTTGGGGAATAGAGAACAATATGGTGTTAAGCCTATGTATCTAATCAAAACTAATATTTTGAATATCTAATAGCAAATATTCACAACTAACAATCTACAGAGCAAAAAATATTTGGTAGAACAATTATGAATCATGAATACTGTATATTTGAGAAACCCTTAAACTACTTCTTGACAACTAGTGATCAGTTTAAGGAGGTATATTTAGCAAATGCATTATTCACTATGAATTAGTTCCTCAGCTCCAATAGCTACTCCAGTGGCAATCAACATAGATTTATAACTACATAATAAGAGGGAGAAATGGTCTTTCCATTGTCATGTTTACACTATATCACTATTTCTTTGAACTGGATAATACCATATCTCACACCTAACTAAGCCTCTTCACTGGGCAAATTCTACACCAATTTGTTTGCAAAACTCAAACTCAGGATATTTTATAAAAACACAAAGGGGACACACGATATGGTTGCACCATTTGTTTTACTGTTGGACAAACTGGAGCTTATTCTGGATTTCTCTTACACCAGAGGAACTCCACTGAGGTCAATGAATGACACTAGTGTACATCGGAGGGGAATCATTTCTTGAATATTTGTTTTTTAGTAAAAAGGTTTGTTTGTTTGTTTAATGGAGATATCCCATCTCCTAGAACTGGAAGGGACCTTGAAAGGTCATCAAGTCCAGCCCCCTGCCTTCACTAGCAGGACCAAGTAGTGATTTTGCCCCAGATCCTAAGTGGCCCCCTCAAGGATTGAACTCACAACGCTGGGTTTAGCAAGCCAATGCAGGTTGGTTTGTTGGATCCTGGCTGTGCCTGTTACAACTTTCCCCTAACCTCCTTTACATTCATACTTGTTAAAAAAAAAATAATACTACAACATTCTAGAGTGGTGGCCCCAGATGCTCCAGTAAATACAATGTTAGAGCCTGACCTTGCGAAGTCATAAGTGCCTTTGTGCCTATGCAGAGTTCCAGTCCTTGCTTGCCTAATCAGAGTCATGAGCTGCAACATTAGGGCCCATAGGGGCACAGGTGATAGCAACTGAATTGTTTATGACTCTTGTGTGATTTCTACAATGATTCGAGCCTTATGAGCCAGATTTTTCACAAGAGCTCAGCTGTCATTTAGGCACTAGCACTGGCCAAGTTTTCAAGAGTTCACTATAAGGGGTTCCTTTGAAAAATCTGGCCACGGGCCCCATAATGGCAGCTGCTGGGTGCTAAGCAATTTGGACAATCTGGCCTTTCTATGACAGGAGCACAATTCTGTTGAAAAGCTGGCCCCAACTGCGGGCACTGACCTCTGGAAAATGAGGCCCCACATCCCCATGTCTGTGAACTACACACATTAACTCTGCAGCATATAGGACATTTAAATCACCCTCACTGGCAATCCTTCATGTGGTTTTATTTTCAAACAGAGAGAAGCGAAGGAATAGGCTCCTATATGGTTTTGGTTTCATAGCAGTATTGGAAAGCTAAATTGCAGATGGCAATTGAGCCTCACACATCTCAAGGAGGCACACGGGGTAGGCTGACAATTAGTTCACCATCAATTCTTTAGTCTAGTATTATGTAGGTCTCACTTGAAAAAGACATTTTTCTTAATGGTTTCCCTCTTCCGCATTGTGTAGTCCAAACCTCGATGTCCCCTGCAAGTGTTATTTCAAGTGCAATAGGCCCCTGCAACCTCTGGAATTACATACAGCACTGTAGTATGGAGTTTGTTATCAGGCTCCCTAATTCCATCTTTTAATAGACGGCGTTGAGCTAAGGCCGGGTCCAGACCCCCAAGCAGAAACTGAAGGGGGTAATGGAGCTGATGTATTAACCTTTGGCTAAACCATAGCAGCTGCTTTATTCTGCAGCACCCTCTACTTGCCGCATCCCATCATGGCAATATGACACCTGGACTCAAAAATACTTCCACAGAGTTACAATTAACCTCCGAAGTTAGGTTTCTATTAAGTTTCATGAAAGCAATATATATTTATAATTGGTATATGTAAAAAAAAATTAAACAGCCTTATTCTGCAATATCAGGCCAGAAATGTCTTATATTTCAAATGAACCATTACAGCCAAATCATGCAAATTCTTACTGATGTGGTTAGTCCGATGTGCTACTTATGAGAGCAAGAGCTACTCACGTGAGCAAGAATTTGCAGGGCCAGGCCTTTCATTTGTGTAGAATGCCTGCGGACAACCCCTAGGTGAACTCATTTTGTTTAATTTCTTATCCATTTGAACGTTGTGGGATTGAAAGTTCAGCTTAAAAAAAAAAATCAAACATTATTGGATTAATTTTCCATTTAGAAGAGACAGTGAAAAAGTAGTAGAAAATATTCAGTGAAAAAAATCAAGGTGAAAAATGTAGCAGAGCTTGGAATCAATGATGTTACTCTTGGGAGTAATGCAAACAGGTTTTGACCTTTTTTGCTTTGCTCCTTTAATAGAGCGTGTCTACCTATCTACAGATATTTAAACCCAGACCATCTACCCAGCAAACAGTTGTTGACTCTCAGGATGTTTTGCCATAGCCTGCATCCCCGCCATCTCACCTGCCATGTTGCCAATCATCCTCCTGCGGTAGCTGCACATTACAACCCTCTTTGTGGGGGGTTAATACAGTGGTGGAGGAAATAACACTGCTCCAATCAGCATTCAGCTCTAGGACCTTTCTCTGCAGACTTTAGGATTGTGCAGGGAGCGAATAAAGGGGGTGCAAGGAACGCATCTCTGCCTCTCACAGAGCACAGTCATCACAGAGCCCTAATTATACAAAGCTGCAGTGACAGGGCTACCATGGCATGAGGCAGATGGAACACATTGCAACAGACATCTGCTCCTTCTGCCCTCTCTCTTCAGTGAACCTGTGGAAGTTCCTCACCCCTCTGATAAAAGCCATGCTGACAGACACAGTCCCACCTCCTGTTTTCCTCAGCAACCTCCCTCAGTGGGAGTTCCACAGCAGAAAGGGGAAAACATTAATTTACCAGCAAGAGTTCTGTGGCACTAGGGGGTAATGCCTCCACTGAAGCCATCTATCTAGGACACCTTCAGTCTGCAGCCTCACAGAAGGGCCCTGAGCCTCTAGGCTCCCTCAAGGTTAAGGGAAGTAGCTGAATGATACCAGTCTGGAGACTCCTTCCACCTCCCTGCCTACAGAACCAGGATTCTCTGGATTCCCACAGTATCTGTCCAGGGGAACCAAAGGTACAATAAGATACTTTTTCCCCTCAGGAATATGAAAAGAGAAAATGAGGGGGAAATATAACAAGAATTAAGAATTCTTACCAGCTGGAAGGAAGGGAGCTACAGCCGCTGATGATAGCAAAATGGCTGCATTAGGGCCACAGCTGTGTGTGTCTGCCAAATTTAAAGAAAAGCATGCTGGGGAAAAAAGTTCCCATAGGAGGAGAAGGAAGAGTTATCAGAGTCCAAGTAACCACAATTGTGGTGTGTGTACTGCTGGTATGTCACAGAGTCCTAGTTACTTATTTTCATAATCCTCATACAAGATTTGATAGTTAACAATTTGGGGGAGGCAGAGGTTAAAACAAAGATTCATTTTCTCCCCACTCTTCTTTTATACCTTACTTCAGTAAAGCTGCAATAATATTGCAGTTAGATGTGTTTATGGAGGACTTTTACACCTTCCCTTTGCAAGCTTTGGCAGCTCTTGGAGACAATTTTATCTGACTGGTTAAATTACTGGGGTCAGATACTTAGTTGGTGTCATCTCTCTAATGAAGTCAATGGAGCTATGACAATTTACATCAGCTGAAGAGCTCTTTGCCGTATTTCTACTATAAGAGGAGTTCTTATGTTCCTTAGCCTTGACTGAAGAAACTGTTTGAATGTAGGACATAATCAGTCCCATCTCACCAAACGATACCAAACACACTAGAATGATGGTAGCTGGGTCACCAGTGGAGAGGCATTAATTAAAGTACACAGTAAATAGTTATTGATATTGTTCATTTGTTGGCTGGCATTGTACAAAAGAGTCAGTAACAGCAATGACAGAAAGGGAAGATGGTAAATCCTGCCTTCTCCATTGCAGATGCATTAGAGGGAAAAGAAGAGAGGGTGTTTGTTTCTTTTTTACTGCACAAATACTGGCAAGGTTAGGGAAGTAATGTGTCATGACACATTAGGCAGGGGTCCAACTAACAAGTCCCCTGTTGCTCCAAGGGGGCATTGTGAGCCAGAGGCAAAGGGGAGAGACATCCCAGCCCTCCTGCCTGGAGGCCACTATTTAACAGCAGGTGCTAACCAGAGCACAAACTGTTCCTTTTTGAAAGAGGAGCCATGAATGCTGCTGAACACCTTGCCTGAGCCTTCTCTGAGCTGTCCTGCTGATGGCTGTAGACTGGCTCAGGACCACTCCAATCAGCTGCTGCTGCTCCCTCCTCATGTAGATCTGAGGAGTTAGGGAAGAATTTTGCCTCCAGCCTTTATATATAAATATGTTTTCTTCAGTGTTTGAGTTAATACTGTGAAAGTCCCTCTTTAAGCCTTGCCTTGTAACTAGCATCAGATTTTACTTTTAAAGCCACATTTTCTCTTTAAATAGGGGAGTGAAAAAAATGCTGATTAACTGAGCACTTATATACCAAAGTAACAGAGCAAGGTGAGCTTTTACTGCTGTCCTATAAACCCATGGAAATTTGGGTTTGTCGTGGAAATAAGGCAAGCCCCATCAATGTGAGACTGTACAAGCTGCATAGTGACTAATTACGCTCTAAGGAGGATGAAAAGGGTTAATTAGATGGATTAAAAAAGTCCACACTCAACCCTAGTTTATGGGGAAGAGATCAGTGTAGTCAAAATGATGCCCTCATCACAATTAAATTAGATATCTTCTCCCCTATGACTAAGTTGGCTCCTCGCTATCTGCTCTGAAAAAGAGGCAATACTGAGCCACAGTTCACTTGCTGCTTTCCCCTTTCTCCATGAAGGAAGGGAACTAAATCAGCCCTTTACAGGGTGCACATAGCGTCTCTTTTCATATGGGCTGGCATGGTGAAGGGGCAGAACCAAGGGCCAAACCTTACATCCCCGCCCCCCTGCCCAGGAAGAGGAATGGCAGTCCATTGGAGGTTGCTTCTGCTTCGCTGCTCCCCTGTTGCAACCTGCAATGCAGGTACCCTGCTCAGGGGATCACAGAGGGATCAATTTCCTGTGCAGGTATGTCGGCTGGAACGTGCTGAAGCTAGCAGAGCTTTGTACTGCTTCCCATTGTTGTGGTATCTGAGTGCTTTCCGTACTGATATGGTTGACCATAGTGAAAGGTCACAGTGGAATTAATGGAGTCGGTGGCTCTTCTCCCTTTTGGGGTTACAGAAAGCTCCATTCAGGTAAGGTGGCTTTTTTTGGAGGATAGTGTAGATGAGGAGGGCAGTTGCTACTGTGAATGTCATGCTGGGTACAGAGGGAAAGCTCTCTCTATATGGGTCCCAGATTTACATTTTGCATAAATAGACAACATATTCATCTAATTTTGTGGAATAAAAATTTATCACAACCACCACTTGGTTCAGGGTATTTGAATTATATACTTAAAGATCACCAGAAAGCATTTTTCTCCAACTGTTATATTGGATACAGATACCAGAAGGAAATGATCTTTCATAGACAGAAATAGAATAACCTGTCACAATCCCCCATTTACAATGGTGGATCTTTATTGCTTTTCCCAGGGACTTATGAGTGTTAGTCTTTATCATTTAAAAATAAAGAATTTGATGTTATTCATTAAGAACTGTTACAGCTAAAATGGGAGTATGAGGGGAATTTGGATTAATTCACAAATTAAAATTGATAAAATGTTATACTAGCCTGTGGGGTTGCAAAGTGGAAATTTTTGAATACTGGATGTGTATGCAAGCATGCATTTGCTCATAATTTTTCTAACACACTCCCAACTGGCCTATTTATGGTCTCCTGGCAGTCAAGGTGAGTTTTAGGCCAACTCTGAGTGCTTTTGAAAACCCCACCCATACATTACAGATTGGACAGAACTAATTTTTGAAAATATTTACAAACAAGCCTGTTTTCTAAGGGTTATCTATCAGCACTACCTAGGTTGGTAGAACCAAGTCAGTCATCCTGGAAGCAAGTGGAGTTCTCACCCCATTCCAAACAGAATAAACATACCCTGGCTATATTCCAAACCCCTTTCCTGGGTAGTAGCTGTATTGCAATTTGTTAATACAGATAACAAGGAAATCTTAGCAGAAGCTTTTTCCTGCGCTTGGCTAATAGCGTTTTCCCTGCAGCCCTCATCTGCACCAGCCTCATTTCTTATATCCCAGGGCTTATACTCTAGTACTGGAACTCATAGAACGCACATGACATGCTGCTCTTCATATATGGGAGAGGCTCCCCTTAAATGTCAGCAAAATTAACTCCTTATGCTCCTTCAAATCACCCCTAAAAACTCTACTTTGCTCTTGCTAGTTTGGCCTGCTCTGAAGAAACTGCTGAGGCTGGTGACATCACCAGAGGGGCTGGAGCCTCCGGAGGGGGGTGGTTGGTCAAGGTGACAGTAGATCTGGAGAGAGGGAGATCTGGGAATGGTGACTGGGTATCATAGGGAATAGGGAGACAGAAGGTCTGGCTAGGCTGGCCTGGAGAGGGGATGTAACTGGAGAAGAGTTAGTAGAGCTCTGAGGAGGGAACCTGACTCCCAAAGCCCTTCCAGTATTTCAGCCACAAGGGTTGGTGCAGAGAGGTGACATCAGAAAGCGACAGGCCACAGCCCAACGTATATGCCTATTTGTAAATAATTAAGACGCTCAAGGTAGACTGACATAGACAAGGTAAGATGAGCACTTTCTGTGTATAAAACTCTTTATTTAATGCTTCCAGTTTCTTGTTTAGATTATATTTGTTCATGGTGTAATAAATAAGATGGCATTAATGAAAATAAAGTAAGACTAAGCCTGATACGTGCTACTAAGTTATTTAGACACCTGACTGTCACTTCTTGAAGTGATGCTACATAATAATTATCACATAGTAATTTTTTGAGCTAGCTACTCATTTTACAGTTGCTGAGTTGCACTGTTGATTTTAATGGAGTTATGCTGCTTTATAGCAGGGGAAGATCTGGTCCTTTATTTACATGCTCCTATCTCTACCCATACTCAACTCTTCTTGTTTCTCATTTTCTTCTCTTCCTGGTCTTTTCTTCTCTTTTCTTTCATGGTCAATCATTGTGTAATAAACTCTTATTAATATTTTACTCAATACAAGAGCTTTTTTGGGTGGTACATATTTTTTTCCTTGTAATGAAAGGATTTACTTAAGGTTATGCACATTTTTTTTATTAAAAAAAAAAACCCTTAACAAGAATATGTATTAAAAACATACAGCATGGAGGTTTCCCACTTCCGTGATACCTCAGACTGCCAGACACACCTTTATACTTACCCTTACATTTGCCCTAGAGTTTTCAGGGTGTGAACCCAAAGTCCATTGAAGTCTTTGGAAAGACACTCATCCACTTGAATGGGCTTTTGATCAGGCCACCAGTGACTTCAAAACACAAATGGCCCAAATTCATCTAAACTTCAGTGAAGTTGCACCAGGGAAAAAAATACTGGCCCAACAGGTCAAATTAGTCACTGAGATATATGTATATATATACACACACAGCTCTCATTGATTTAATCTAGCCCAAATTCTTTGTCATTTGAAAAAAAATAGCAGCACATGAGCTCTTCCCCCCCCTTACTCTGTTCGCTTTTATTGATCTGTAAATAGGTGCCTGTTATGCCCTAGCTCAAATTGGAATTCAAATATATATTTTAAAAATTATCCAAGGTTCTGAGCAGTTACGAGAACTTAATTTCCTGAACCACAAAAGAAAAATGAAAAAGGTGAAAACAACACTGACTGTTGATCTGTTTTAGTTAATAGCATGTCAATCTTCTCAGATCCAGTGCACAATCCTCTTTTGTGTGACTGAAGGTAGAAAATGAAAGTCAAAACTGAGTTAGAACATGCTTTGCTCACCCCTCCTGCACCCCAAAACTCATTCTGACCCTGCTTTGGGGGACAATATTGAAAACAGTCAACATATAACCCTGCTAAAAACATGAATCAAAAAGTCACTGCTTGTGGACATGTTTTTAAAATTGCTTAGTTGCATGGAAGTCCCTTTAGTGCTTGAAGGACTTTAATAAAATTGATTTTCTGAGTATAGCCTTTTAGCAGCTACTGTATAAGCTTGAAATATGAACCCTTCATTGTTGAAAGTGTTTCATTTTTGCCCTGTAACTAATGATCAAGGGAATGAGTGTGTTCAGAATTCTCCATGGCTGCCATTTTCATAATTAAATCGTGCTAATAATAAAGCTTTGCAGACTTTAAACAAACTGGCACTAGAGTGGAATGTGGTTTGCGGTGTTTCATTTAGAGACCTCTGCAATTAGCCTTTAATGAATAAGCATACCACAGTGATAAGTAAGACATCTCTATGAACTGCTTATTTACCAAAGCACAAAACTGTGACATTTTCATTCCAGTGACTGAATATTATTCTGTAGAAATCTTCTGAAGGGTTCTTGTGTAATTATTTTGAGAAGTTAAAGCACATTAATTGTTTTTTATACCTGAAGTCTAATTTCAGCTACACTTAAGCATACTACTCATGGTTTATCCTAATGTGCTCTACAATGTATCAAAAAATGAGCAGGAGGCAAATCAATAAAGGCACATTTCGATGAATAAATGGACATTGTTACTTTATGCATATATTCTATTTGCTATTAAGCTATGCTGAAGTTCATATACACTAGAAGATGCATTCATTCTGGAAATATGACAGCTTTCTTTTCTACAGTTATTTTAACTCAAGATCGCATATTACATTTTTTCCCCTTGAATTCTAATTGCTAATACTCACCCTTCCAGGATACAATGGGTCAGATCTTCAGATGGGACCATGCTGATTTATATGAGCTGAAGCTCTAGCAGCATGTGACTCAATGCACTGACGTAGGAGATTCAGTTTAGTTCATTCATTATAGATGTAACACAAAGACCTTAGGAGGGATTTGTTATTATCTAGCAAAACTCATTTCTGCATCTAATGAACAATATGTGCTGGTTTCCAAACTCCATGCCATCTCTCATACAGCACAGTGGCATATAGGTCCTGAGCCACTACCGATTGAAACAGTGGGAATCTTTCCATTTACTTTGGTGGGTGTTGGCTCAGGCGCATTAAAATCAATTTGGTGAGCACAAATACATTTGAGCATCATCACAAACAGACTGCCATCTGTTTGTAGAAGGACTGACTCAATGTCAGTAGACCATTCTCCGATACTGCTGTTAGAAGACAATACTAAAATAGTATGGTACGTATCTCTGAGATATGAGACACAGCAGAACCCTGATTATCCAAATCTAAATTTTGCAAAATTCTGTTCCCAAACACCATATGGGTCTTGGTGGAAAAAAAAGCAAAAGTAAGATATTTTGTTCATTAGAGCAATATTAAAATTAAATTTTAATATAAAGTACCTGAGACAAAACCAAAACTATTAACCCCAACGCCACTAACTATTCATTAGCCAACTCAATTTTGCATCCCATTATGAGTCACATTGTATAAATTCCTGCTGAAATTGATTTAGTAAACCAGTGCTTTGATGGGCCTGAAATTAAAAGGATAGAAGAAAAGATACAACTAATTGAAGAACATAATTTGATGATTGTTCAGGGTGTGAAACTTACTGAGGGCAGAATGGAGCTTTAATTAAACACAATGGGCCAAATTCAGACCTGGGGAAATGGCAGAGAAACACCATTGTAATCAATGGAGTTGGAGTAACTTATCCCAGGTCTGCATTTGGCCCAAGGTCTCACTGCACTTTGAAAATGTGTCTGGAAAAATAGCCCCCAAAAGGCAAAAATTTGTGTTTGTGATGCCCTATCTGGTGTGTGAGAAAGGGCCAGGAGTTACTTCATCTGGGGTATAAACTGCAATATGCTGAGCAGTTGACCTCGTTCAAACTCCCTCTGACTTCAGTGTGAGTTACTGGCTGAATCTGTTGTCTGGGCTGCTCCATGGTATAAAAAGAGAAGACCTAAAGTTATTGGCAAGAAATGTATTGAAAGGAATCCTGCCCTTCAGTCTGGAAACAGAGTTACAAGGTGACAATGTACGGAAGATTGTAGAAGCTGTTCAATTATTTCTTGTGAATAATGCATTTGTCAGAATAGGCCTTTTTCCTGTTCATGAACTGTCCACATAACAGACTGCTAAGATTTGGTTGGTTATTGGTAACAGTTTGGTCATTTTTGTTTTGTTTTCTAAAATGAACTATTTGGGTGTGTAGGTTTTTGCAATCTATTAGTAGTGAATACTCCTTAAAAGATTCATTTTTGGAATCTGATATTTATTTTTTACCCAACTCACATTGTTTGGCTTCTGTTCTGTGATTGGATGTCACAATCTTTACAAGAAATCATTAGGAGTATTCAATTTTGCATGGAAAACATTTTATGGCAAAACATATGACAAGAGTAGGAAATTTTAGGTCTTTTAAAAAATTTTTATTGTTGGTACAGAAGAAAGAGCCCTGTTTGGTTACATACAGAATATAGGCCAGATTTATTGGTTTTTATTTAGTGCTGTTTGAACTATTCATTGCAAATTTAGCTGATAAATTTAACTTATTTTTCTTTTTGACAATTGGCTGTGAACAGGGCATGATTTTTATGCATTTGTTCATTATTTGTAATTACTCATAAGGAGCGAAAAAACACAATTAGACTAGATTGTTCATTGACTGGATGTTAGGAGTATTCAATGGTCATTATTCACTAATCGCTTGTCCGGTTAGTTATTTAAGTCACATAGTGTTGTTTCAGGTCCCTGACTGGATGACTTAAATTTTATAAACAGGAATATGCTGGTAGCAGGGGTGAGTTCATTCCATTGCAGCAAGAGGGACCTGATGTAAAATTCCAAACAGAAGTTCAGATTTTGAACATTCCGTGGGCAGAGTGGGTTGATATAAAGACTTCGGTTAGGCACATCTTTCTGTGAGAGAGACACATAAATAGCCCACTCTTTGACATGCAATTTTACCCACTACAACAGGGGTTGCATGGATTCAAATCAGGTCCATGCAAAACACTACCTTTGACAATCAGGGACTATGTAAATGTGTGCTGGTTAATATGAATATATAAACACACATGGGGTACTTGCTATAAAATATATATCTAAAGATTATGGAACCACTGGTTTCTATATTGGTGTATTTTAAGTGCAGTACAACAGCATAACTCAGTGTCCTTCTGAGCTATCATGTATACATCTGTGCTGGCATGTATTTGTTTTTACCTTTATCTTCCATCTGAGGATTCTCATTCCTACAGTGAAGGCGGCATCCTTAACCAGAAGGAATCACCAAAGTTAGTAATGAGCTAATAGGAAGATGAATTGAGTACTGAGCAATATCTGTAGGAGCTCTGTAAATGACATCCACATAAAAGCTGTTGTGCGGGAGCAAATAAGAAAAGTTGAATACTTTGCCTAGTGTAATTCACTTCATTTATTGACTGTTTTTTCCCCTCTCGTTTGTCAGTGGTTCTGATATGCCTGGCATTCAGAATGATTTGTAATGTAAATTATGTAATTGTACTCTCACATATTTTAACATCAAATGGAATGATTGACTACAGAATTTGAACTGTCTACAGGTGGGGGTCAATTATCATCTGAATAATCACACTGCCACACAAGAATAGCATGGCCATGGAGTGTGACATATTTTTATCTCTATGCATTTCAATGAAGTCAGGCTGGTACATAAAAGGTTATCACCTAGGAAACATATTTTCCTAAGCACAAGTTAAACATGCAAGCGAGATCAGCATAGATATTCAATTTAGCCAGTCAACCCTAACCTATTAATATTTTAACAAAATCCAGTGAGGATAATTTTTTTTCTTTGATCCCATTTCATTTGAGCAGCCTGGAAAGGGAAGAAAAATTAAAAACAAAATAGTCAAGCATACAGAATGAGGTTATGTATTAAGTGGGCTATTTAATGTTTCTGGCATTTTATAGCCCTAGGGAAAGCGTGGATGGATTTAACAATCAAGATCTGTGTTCCCTGGGCCCACAAAGTTCGAGAAACATAAAATAATCTATACTTCCAAGCTGACAAATTTTACCTGACACTCCGCTTCATCTCACTGGGACTCTCTAAATCAGCATTAATCATATGTTACAGGGAGTAAAAAGAAAAGTAAATCACACTAAGTTGAAATGTGAGATGGAAGGTCTTTGGGCAAAGATTTTAATCAATAATATGTGGGATAATAACCAGGAGCTATTGTTTTAATCTTTGAATATAAAAAGGTAGTGATGCAAAACACAAAGCAACTACAAACTCGTTGCTGTTTCAAAGGGGTCAGATGCAAAACAAAAGTGGCTTTGTTTGCTCCAAACACCTCCTTTTCCCTTTCCCTTTCCAGTCTATTAAAATATTCTGTATTCACTGTCCAACAGTATTTTGAACTAGATCTAACTCTGTAGTTAAAAGCCGAATACAAACGTTGGCCTTGCCACCTGCCTGTCTGGGTTCAGAATGACTAGTGAATCTGCATGCTTCAGTGTTGGGGTGCCCAATTCGTCACACCTTAAAGGACGTGATTTTCAGAAAGTGCTGAGCATCTGCCCTTTGAAAGCCAAGCCCTTCTGTGGTATCTCAAGCTGGACACCCAAAAATAAAACATGCCCAATGAATCTTATTCCTCTCCAGTCTTTCTTCTTCCAGCCCATCCCCACAAGTCAATAGGCAGGGAAAGCATAAAAATATTGTTAATTACCCAGTCCTTTTTATAATTTGAATATTTGTTTGCCATTTAAGGCTGCTTTGTAGTTTAATGGACCTAGATCCTCAGCTGGTGCAAATCTGCATAGCTACATCACCAGTTTATGCCATCAAAGAATCTGGCTCATAAAATATAAGACTATAATTGATCTGACCTCTGGCTACTCATACAGCTTGGTTCATGACCTCTAACTTTACTCACCCCTCCAGTAATGTATGTAATAATATTTGGTTTGCTCAGTTGTGAACAGGAGGTGGGGACACTAGACCTAGCACATGCTTTTGTAATTAATTATTATTATTATAGGAGGTGGGGAGGGAATTACAGGTCAGATTGAAACCTAACCCTAATCCAGTGCAGCTTGTCTATTAATGCAAAACAGTTTTGAAACTGTGAATGGAACTCAAATAATTCCTTCACCACTGCTCTGTGTGGAGCTTAACTGGGCAGTATTTGCATGGTTAGATGAAAAGAGAAAATCTGTTCATAATCATGGAAACAAGTAGGAATCATTTCCCTGAGCAGTCCTATGAAGGAGGCCACTGCTGCTGGGTATCCTTACTACTGGAAGCTCCAGGAGAAAGTGAATCATGTTATCTTCCTCTTACTGTATTTCTCTTTCAGAATCAATTTATTTTTTCTTTCTGGACATGATCAAAGTTAGAGCTGATCCAAAAAAGGTTCTGATTTGGGACAAAAAGTAGAAATCTCAGTATTTTTCATGAAACAAAACATTCAGAAATATTTGACTTCAACCTTATCCAAACATTTTGATTTGATAAATACTGAACTGTTTCATTTTTGACTTTTATATTACGTTTAGATATAATATTTTGACATTCTTGGAATGAAACATTTTGATAATTTCCCAAACATTTCAATGAAATCAATATATTCCCACCAAATGTTTTGATTTCATCAAATCAGGATTTAATCAAAGCTTTTTTATTTACATTACACAATCTCAGAAGCCATCCATCTTTTTTTTTTAAACCCTTTTATTTTTGGCTTGATTCCACTAAAGACAATGGAAAGACAGACTCCCATGAATTCATTCAGAGTTGGAAAAAACTACTTAAACTTAATAAGAAACTACTTTAACAGAAGCAAAATTTCCTCATCGTGACTCTATTAGAGAGGAAAACATAATGTATAATTAACCATTTATTTGCAGGCTGTAGTCTCTTTTCTCCTCTCATGGAATAGCCATGAGAAAATCTCAGTTATCGCAATTGGATCCATTTATCCTGTTTTAAACCCTATTTTACATATAGGGAATGGTGCTGGAGCGGGTGAGATCTCCAAAAGCAGCATGAACTTTTTCTGACAAACAGCTGTTTAGAAAGGCTGTTCCTTTGCATCCAACAATCTCTTGTGAGTGGTTTCTAGAACTTTACGGCGCTAAGTGAATAAACTCAATGAAATGTTCTATAGGAATAATGAAAGAGTTAACTCTAAATGTAATGGTGTTTTCAGCTTCAATCTCCACTTAACTGGACTTCGTAAAGACTAATGGCCAACCCTTTGAACCTTCAAGTCTCAAAAGATTTAATTTGTTATTTCTGAGAAGAATATGAATAAATAATGAAAAGAAGGGACACAGCAGCAAAAGACAATTCACAAGTGTCATTTACATATCCAGCAAGGTTCAGAATTCCTAGAATCACTCATTACCACAATGTCACTAAAAGACAACCCAAGTCTAGGAAGGCAGCTAAAACCCAGTACCGTTTCTTTCCAAGTATGTAGTACATTAAAAGACATACAGTAGTCTCTGAAGTCATTTCAGTTCCATAATATCTGGAACCCAGAGTGCTACCATATATTGAACTGACCAACATAAATACTTTAGCATGCTGACTCTTATAAGCTGAAGTAGGGTTCAGTAGCTTATATTTGGCTAAGGAAAAAATGAATACTGTAGTAAATGTAGCACTGGAAATTAATTTTCCTATATTTTTAACTGCTCTGTCAGGTGATGAATAGATGGACAATTACAACAGTGTTACAGAACGACGATTTTGTACACAAAATTAAATTTCCTTCCTGAACAGTGGTTTATTGCAATAAAGAAAGCTCATTAACTGGAATTACTACAGGCAAACACTGATGGTGAAAAGGAAATATAGTGTGTGAACAAAGAAACATAAATGGATATTAAATTTCAGGGACATCATCTACAAGTTTCCTGTGGCTTATCAAAGATGCGCAAAGTAGACAGTCCATCTAGTTTTGTGTTTAATTGTTTCCCTCTGGGAAAATGGTTACATGATCAGTAAATAAGTGAATCACAGGAAAACGTCTATACTCAATAAAGACTCACTAAGCTAATGGGGAGGCTGATAAGAACTATTTTGTTCTCAACCAGCTAACAGCAAGAGATTTCATTTCCTATACTTGCATCTCACAATTTGTAAGATGTAACTATTTGAATTGTGGTAGCATCTGGAAGCTCCCAACAAGGTAAAGGCTACATTTGTGTAAGGTGCTGTACACATACATAATAAAAAATAGTCCAAAGAGCTTATATGACAGAGAAAAAGTACGAGAGAAAGGAAATACCATCCAGATTTTACAAATGAGGAATTTTGGAACACAGAGAGAGAGAGAGAGAGAGAGAGAGAGAGAGAGAGAGAGAGACTGAGTGATTTGCCTGAGGGTGCACAGGGAGTCTGTGATTGAATCAACTGAACCCAGATCTCCTGAGTATCAACTCAATGACAAACACAAGACCACTCTTCCCCTTCAGCTGCTAATAAAGTCTGACAAAAATGTGGAGAAAGTTTATGACTGCTACTTGGCTAGTTTATTCTGAGACACACTTTTTCTAGACTTTTACAGAATGTCTAATACAGGGGTTGGCAACGTTCGGCACGTGGCTCGCCAGGGTAAGCACCCTGGCGGGCTGAGCCAGTTTTATTTACCTGCTGACGCGGCAGGTTCGGCCGATCGCGGCCCCCACTGGCCGCGGTTCGCCGTCCCAGGCCAATGGGGGCGGCGAGAAGCCCCGGCCAGCACATCGCTCGCCCACGCCGCTTACCCTGGCGAGCCGCGTGCCAAACGTTGCCGCCCCCTGGTCTAATATGTGTGCTAGTTGTTAACAATCTATTTGATATTAGTTTATGCTTTTTTCCTTAATAGAATTTTTTTCTGTTTTTTGGGTCTCCTCCAACAAGATGGCCTACCAAGTGAGAGCATGCAAAATTCATGGAGGATAGGTCCATCAATGGCTATTAGCCACGATGGGCAAGGATGGTGTCCCTGACCTCTGTTTGCTAGAAACTGGGAATGGGCATCAGAGAATGGATCAATTGGTGATTACCTGTTCTGTTCATTCCCTCTGGGGGTACCTAGCATTGGCCACTGTCGAAAGACAGGATACTGGGGTAGATGGACCTTTGGTCTGTTCTTATGTTAAATCTAGTATAGCTGCATGAAAATAAAAATACATATGCTTGGATAACTTTGCAGCTCGTATTAGCTATTGAAAAGACCAAAGGCAAGCTGGTTGTGTTTTGGTTAGGGAAGTACAAAATATCTTCTTCTTGTTTTATCCGCATCAGTATCTGACGGTGGTATTTGACTGAACATAAACAGTGGGCAAAGCAATAATAAAGTAATATGCTCTCATGTAAATAAAATGAGCCATGAATTTGGTCATCTCAAGCAGGGACTTTCTGGTGCTATGGGGAGATATATACACCAACACTAATCCCATCTTAACTTCACCCTGGGATGGGCACATTCTGTTAGACCTAAACTTAAAAGGGGCGATTTCCTACTTTTCAAAATGGATGCTACCGATGTAGCAACACCACCTCCCTGGCATCGAGTCAAGCTGAACCAAACACAGGTATCCACAGTTTTGAGACTTCAGTGGGAATTAAATGGTGTATAGGACATAGGTGTGCCCTCTGCACAGGCGTGAATTTCATCTCAGGGTGAGAATGGGGCACAGCTAATACCAGAGTAGTTAAAACAAATCCTAAATAAGGCCAGCAATGGATTTTTAAGGCCAGAAGGGATCTCCCAGGCTGTCTTTATGCATAACAGACAACAGAACTTCACCCAGTGACTCCTGCATCTAGCCCAACCACTTGCAGCTAAAATGAAGCATCTTTTATAGAAAGACATCCAACCCGATGTAAAGATTCCCAGGATGGAGAATTTTTAACAGACACAGAATTGATCTCTGGCTAGCCACTTGAAAATATCTGCAACATTTTATTTGTTCATGGTAGCCTCCATGATGTGCTAGGTTCCTTCCATTCTTTCATGAAGAGATAATCCCTGCCCCAAAGAGTTATCAAAGGACAGGCAGGTAGATAGAGGTTAGGGGAAGAGAACACTGTAGGACATTTTTGTACAAGTCAGTTAGACTCTCCATAGGCAGAAGTGGATCTTTAAAAGTAAGTGTGTGTGAGTGTGTGAGAGAGAGACAAAAGGGTGGTGGGGGGGGGGGGATTATATACCATTTAAATACTGTTTTCTTTTAATAACCAGTTCAGGTTGGGAGCATTTGTATATGTGAGCAATAGCAGTACCTTGACCCTAGCTTCAGCAAGCACTTAGGCACGTGCTTAACTTTAAGCACACGCTTAAGTCTATCCCTATCTAGCAAAGCACTTATGCAGGTGCTTAAAATTAAGCATGTGCATAAATCTTATTGACTTACATGGGACTTAAGCATACACTGAAATACTTCACTTAATCAGGGCCCTTCTGCATGAACAAATGATAGATCATTGAAATAGTTGGGCTTATTTCTATGTGGCTCTCTGTAGCTAGAGCACTGTAAGTGATTTATTTGCTTCACATAACAAGGTCATCTATAACCTCGACTCTCCTTTTACACCTAATGGCTAGACCTACAAGAATTTCTAAACTTTAATTTATCCTTTTTACAGTTGCTGTATTTTTCATGCTTGACAGTAAGGACAAAGGAGGAGTACCCTAGTCAGGATGATTTTATTCCTCCACAAGTTGTTGTGTAACCTATCTAACCTTGGCAGACATCAATGTTTTAAAATGCAGTTTAAGAATTGAAAGAGTGCTGCTGCAACAGTCACCTCAGAAGTCATGCACTTACTACTTCCTTTCATTTTGAAGACGTACAAGACCTCTGCATCAATCTTTAACAAGCTATTAACACAAGCAGTCTGTAAACCTTTTCAAAGTCTGGTCAATAGCAATGAAGAAAAGTCATGATTTACAGCTGGTTTAGTATAAGTATGATTAGCTCTTGTGGGTTGTTTTCTTGGCTAAAGAATGCTGGCCAATTCCTCTGTTTTAATCTCTGCCTCTGTAACATAGATGGAAGGTGGGTTTCCTGTCACACTGCTTCAAAACTATCCAATTCGCTTCACTCTGTCTCAGTATCTCCCTTTAAAAGCAGTTTGCAATAGAGAGTTCCAGAACAGTCTTATACATATGAATTCCATTCAGGTGGCATATTAGTAAAGATACTATCCAACTTGTTTGGTCAATGCTCATATAAAGCAAAAGAACGAGAAGCCTCTAATCAATTTACAATTTGCAAACAAAATAATAATCCATAATCATTATTAGCAATAATAATCTCTCAATAGTCTCTAAATATTTTTTTCTCTTAAATTTTACTTTAACCCTCCTGTCCCCTTGTATTGAATAAATATAATGCTGGTTTTGATTTATAGACAATAATGTTTTAGGTATTTTGTAATGAATACCTATTGGTCACACACCCATATTAAATATTCTTCTATTGGCATTTATAATTTTATTAAATAAAAATTCTGGTGGCATGAAACCTGGAACATCTGCTCCGTTAACTTACTGCTATATGTGTTACAAATATCACTCTGGCTTTTGTATGCGTTCCTGATGATTTTGTCATTTTCCCCTGCTGCTAGCAACACTTGCCAATAATAATATTTACTAGGAGAATATTTCTCACCTGTGTGAGAATGAATTTAATGATTGAATCTTTATTAAATGACATCATAAACAAAACATAGACACGGGGAAACATGAAAACACCTAGATTCCATCTGTTCAAGTGTGATACACTTCAGAGCTCCCATTTCACATGTAAAACAGAATATGATTTATAATTTATACCTGGCTGGTGCAATCCTTATTGAAGAAAAAACACTTTGATGAAATGTTGGCTTTATGCTCTCATGAAGCTATTGAGAGAATCACAGAACGTTTGGCAATTTACCTCAACTTCTGCATCTTTGAAGTGTGGGTATTTATATTTTATGCATTTTTCAAATAAATTGTACTATTGAACACAAGTATAAAAAATGCCTCAGTGCTGAAATGTAATTACTGCATTAACCAAAGTAGACTGCTGCAGATTTTTGCAGACTTCTGGGTAGTGTTTAAGGCCTGGTTCTAAGATTTCAAATATTCAAGGAAGTGGGCTTTCCCCTGATTTATTTGAAATCTATAACACACAAAAGATTCACGGAAGAAAAGCAGAGAAACGCAGCTATCATACGGTTCAGAGCTTTAATATATTGGCTAATAGTTATAGGGTTTGTAGATCAATATAGTTATAGATTTTTGAAAGCACGGGATCCACATCTGGGGTCCGATCCTGCAGCCAATATACTTGTGAATAATCCCGTTGATCTGAAATAGACTGTTCCCATGAGGGTGAAATTCACTCCTGTATAAGGGATTATGTACCACCAAAACCCTGTTTCAAGGGCTTACATTGGTCTATTGGTGGACTGGCCTTGCGCTAGCCCTGAGCACAGGGGTGAGCTTCACCCCTTGTGAATAGTCCATATCAAATCCATGGGATTATTCCCAAGTGTAAGGGATGCACAATCAGGCCCCAGCGATCCCATTCTCTGAAGGCATAAGAAATCCCTCGATTATTAGTAAAGGCATGTGAGCCCAGATTCAGGAAAGGGACTTAGGTATCTAATTCCCATTGAAGTCAATGAGAGTTAGGCACCTTAATACCTTTGTGAATTTGGGCCTTGATTTCTTACTGAAACGATGTACTTTTCAGAACACCTGTCATCTTATGTCTCACTTAAAATCCTGACTATTGTTCTTGAATAACCAAAGAATTTGGAATGGTTTCTCTCTGGTCTGACAGTTTCATCAACATACTGTATTTCAGTTGAGAGAAATATTGCTTTTGTATTCTGTTTTCAGTCCATTCATTAAAATAAGTGCTCTAAACTGATCTAGTATATTTCACTGTACCGGCTAGTACACGGCATGTTAGTCCAAAATAAAAAACAAACAAACTGCTGGAGCATGGTTGGTCCTCAAATGTGTGTGCAAAGGGAGGCCTGCAAAGAGGCTTTTCCCCTCCTGTGGGAAGACCAGCCACAACTGCAGTCCCTTCTTGCTTATCCAGAAGCAGATTCACTCCAAAGGGGCTGGGAACAGACAGTGCCCTGGTCTCATTCTCCTATGCAGCTGACTGAAGTGTGGGACTGGCTTATAAGAGGGAGTATGCTGCATTCCCAGAAGGGATATACTACCCCACTGCAGGGGCTCTCAGTTGCGTGCCATTGGCACAATCTAGCTGGAAATGATTACATCATTGAAATTGTTTATGTTCATTTTTTTCTAACATGTCTTTATTGATACCAGCAGAAGGGCACAACATATAGATTCCTGCTACATCTAGCAGGACTTCTATTTCACCATTATGAAACCCAATCCTTTATGAAACTGCTGGGCATAGACTGGGATCTTCCAAGGGACCTAGAGGAGTTAGGTACGCAAGTCCAATTGAAACTCAGTGGCATCTGCAAGTTGAACTGCGATAAGTTGACCTATGCTACGCAACTACAGCTACGTGAATAACACTGGTCTACAATTTTTGAGAAGTCGTCTGCTTCAGAGATAAAATGTACTATTTATTATGTATTTTGATGTGCTGAATTCAAATATGACAATTAAAACAACTGGCTACTGTTTCTAAGATATTTAAGTTTTTACATTTTATGTCTATGTATATTGTGTAGATAGTAGAGTTTTAATCATAAATTGTAAACCTTGGTCTTTTCATGTGTTTATGGTTGCTTTACATGATAATATTTCACCTGTCCTGTTTATGTAACACTTTAAAAATCAGCAAAAGGGTTATATGAATAAAATTTATTATGAAACAAAAGGCAAAAAACTATTACGTACATAGTTTAGTCTTATTCAGTGTCTACTTGGCGCTTCTTGGCTTCTCTCTTGTATTCATTAAATGGAGCATCTCTTGTCACTGTCCAGCAATAGTCTGCAGGCATTGATGGGCTCCATTTGCCCTAATAGCATTTCTCCATTGTTGCAATGTCCTGGTGAAATCGCTTGCCGTGCTCGTCGCTCACTGCTCTGCAGTTCGGTGGAAAAAAATCTAGATGAGTGTGCAAAAAATGTATCTTTAGTGACATGTTGCAACCCAGGCTTTTGTATGCCTTGAGTAGGTTTTCCACTAACAACCTGTAGTTGTCTGCCTTGTTGTTTCCGAGAAAATTTATTGCCACTAACTGGAAGGCTTTCCATGCTGTCTTTTCCTTGCCACGCAGTGCATGTTCAAATGCATCATCTCGAAGAAGTTCACGAATCTGAGGACCAACAAAGACACCTTCCTTTATCTTAGCTTCACTTAACCTTGGAAATTTTCCATGGAGGTACTTGAAAGCTGCTTGTGTTTTGTCAATGGCCTTGTTCTTCATCAGACCCAGCTTGATGTGTAAGGGTGGTAACAAAATTTTCCTTGATTCAACAAGTGGTGGATGCTGAAAACTTTTCCTCCCAGGCTCCAGTGACTGTCGGAGTGGCCAATCTTTCTTGATGTAGTGGGAATCTCTTGCACGATTATTCCATTCGCAGAGAAAACAGCAGTACTTTGTGTATCCAGTCTGCAGACCAAGCAAGAGAGCAACAACCTTCAAATCGCCACAAAGCTGCCACTGATGTTGATCATAGTTTATGCACCTCAAAAGTTGTTTCATGTTGTCATAGGTTTCCTTCATATGGACTGCATGACCAACTGGAATTGATGGCAGAACATTGCCATTATACAGTAAAATAGCTTTAAGACTCGTCTTCGATGAATCAATGGATTCACTCATCTGGATCGTGAACGATGTTGAGGGCTGCCATCACGCCATCGATGTTGTTGCAGGCTACAAGAGCACCTTCCATGAAGAAGAATGGGACAAGATCCTTTTGACGGACATGGAAATCCTAACATCACCTGCCAGGAGATTCCACTGCTGTAGTCTGGAGCCCAACAGCTCTGCCTTACTCTTGGGTAGTTCCAAATCCCTGACAAGGTCATTCAGTTCACCTTGTGTTATGAGGTGTGGTTCAGAGGAGGAGGATGGGAGAAAATGTGGGTCCTGTGACATTGATGGTTCAGGACCAGAAGTTTCATCCTCTTCCTCTTCCTCGTCTGACTCAAGTGAGAATGATTCTGGTGCATCAGGAACCGGCAGTCCTTCTCCGTGGGGTACTGGGCGTATAGCTGATGGAATGTTTGGATAATGCACAGTCCATTTTTTCTTCTTTGACACACCTTTCCCAACTGGAGGCACCATGCAGAAGTAACAATTGCTGGTATGATCTGTTGGCTCTCTCCAAATCATCGGCACTGCAAAAGGCATAGATTTCCTTTTCCTGTTCAACCACTGGCGAAGATTTGTTGCACAAGTATTGCAGCATATGTGTGGGGCCCACCTCTTGTCCTGATCTCCAAGTTTGCAGCCAAAATAAAGGTGATAGGCTTTCTTAACCATGGTGGTTATACTGCGCTTTTGTGATGCAAAAGTCACTTCACCACAAACATAGCAGAAGTTATCTGCACTGTTCACACAAGTACAAGGCATCTCTGCTCACTTTGGCTAAACAGAAATGTGTCCCTTTGCAAAATCAAACACTGACAAATAAGAGAGCACGACACTGCATGATTTCTAGAGCTGATATAGGGCAATTTGTTCAGCAGAGTGATGTAAGCTTCGTTATGATTGCATCATCCATGACTTCTAGGAATAACATGATGCAATTCATATAATGGATGATGCAATACCAGCTTCAGATTGCATCATTCATTGTTTTGCCAAAAAGCAAGTACTGTCCAAACCCAGTCATAGATTTATTCATAGATCCAGTCAAAGATGTATTTTAGTCATTTCTGGTTTAAATTGAGATCCCTTCCCTTTATAACTCACTTATCCTCCGCCATTCCCAAGTCAAGGGTTGTATATACTGACCCAATAGCATATCTTGAAAACTAGAGCCAATCAACAATTTTAAGCATCATTTTCATTCTCAGTGACCCAGAATTAGTAAAGTTTGACTACATTTATTTCAGAAGCATTTTGACTGTAGAGCAGTGTAATGTAGCTGGAGTCGACGTATCTTAGGTTGAGTTACCGCGGGGTCTAAACCACGGGGGGTCGACGGGAGAAACTCTCCCATCAATTTACTTTACTCTTCTCATCGGGGGTAGAGTACAGGGGTTGACTGGAGAGTGATCTGTTGTCGTTTTTGTGGGTCTTCACTAGACTTGCTAAATCGACTGCCGGTGGATCGATATCAGAGCGTCGATTCCGGCTGTAGAGTAGACAGCCTTAGTCTCCTATGAAAATCCCATTCATATTACCATGAATAGTCTTATTTAAGCCAACGAGACTACTCCTAGCAATGGTTACTGCCCTCTAGTATTAAATGCTTACAGGGTCAGACCAGTAGGGAGTACAAAGAAAAGCACAGACTATTTTATACTGTTGTATCTAACCAAGGCTTCCAAATTCATTGGACGTGTTTTTGAGACACATTAATCATTTACCGAATGATTTAAGGTCATGGCAGGAGCCTTTAACTTTCAGTAGGAAGAAATTAGTATCTGAAGCAAGTGGGAAAGCAGTCCATTTCCTGGTGAAATTGCAATGCTCAAAATAAGAAAGATTGCTGCCAGGTGTTAATTTGAGGGGCAGCATTACAACAGGAGGAAAGAGATAGTGTGCGAGAATGATGTAGCTAAAACTTAAAAAAACAACAACAACCAAACATTAAAATATTAAAACTGTCACTCGAGCAGTTGCAGCTGTTCTACAGAATGTTTCAAGTGTGCAAAGCAGAAAGAAAGCGGCCTACTGAGCACACTGGGGACAGAAACAGCAGGCAACACCTGTACTTGGGCAGGTGCAACGGACAGCAAACACCTCCTATGGGGGGTTGACATCTGTGGGGTGATGACAGTCAGGCCTGTTGATGTCTTCATGGGAGATCAAAGAAATTCTTGAGGGGTCAGCGGAGGATGACATGTGGGTTGGACAGCTGTACTGGTTGAGAGACTTTCAGGCAGGTGATCCACTTACACTGTCATTTTGGGTCTGTGTCAAGCAGGCATCTCTTCTCTTTATGTTCTGACTAAAGAGAGATCTTCCCATTACTCCATTGCTTTTTAGCAGAATGTTTGGAGACTGTGTATATTTATGCGAGTCAGATCTCAAAGAGCCACAAAATGAATCCAATGTGTTCCCATTGGATGGCATTTGTTTCAGAAGTCTCTCTCACTAACATGTTTCTTTAAAGGATGATCATTCTCCTGAGAAGCAAATATTTTTCATTAGCTTAAAAGACTCAGGTGCTAAAGAGTTTGTCAAAACTGACTTCTTCCATTGGAGACTGTGCTCCCTCTAGCGTGTCCCTAAGATTTTTTTGTTGATTAATTTCAAAGTTTCTGCAACACAAATGGTGTGAAAACTCTTATCCTAAAACCAATGGCCCAGACCCTCAAGTGGTGTAAACTATGCCAGTTTACTTCAGCTGAAGATCTGGTTGCATCTGCCTGTTTGAAACAACACTCAGAACATAAATATCTTTAACAAATGCCCAAGCTTATCCTTTTTTTAAAACGATAGTAGCATTATAAATCAAGAGCTAAGAGAATATTAACAATGTTTAAAGCAAACTTCTGAAAAATACATTTGATTATTGAAATATTTTTGCATCTATATTTCATACAGAAGGCTGCCTTCAGCACTATCAAATTGCAGGGAAGCTTTTTAAAAAATGTCCTCTCTAAAGCTTTCATGATCTCAGTTTTCTGATAACTTATCACTATTAATTAGAGCTGTGCAAAACTTTCATAAGGAAACCCAAAACCAGACAAAACTCATTCAGGAGCATCTAGATCCAACTTTAATCAAGCCTGTGCTGATTTATGTTTATGTGGAAATCATGTAAAACTCATCAGTTCCAATGGAGTTTCTCTTTGAATGTTAATCTTTGCACCCTCCATTTTTCGTTCTACTACGCTCTGGCTAGCTGCTTTGTGCATCATCCTCTTCTGACTCCAGGTAGGTCCCAAAATCATGAGATTTAAAGACAGCAGCTAAGTCAGAAGACCTGCCAGACCTGCTCTGAAGCCCTGACAGGAATTTTAACAAAGATAGGCAGCCTACTGTGAATCAAGGAGAGGGAGTTTAGAGTTATGTATCTGAACTCTTTGAACTTAAGAGGTTTGACTCAGTTCCATTCTGAGCTGCAGTTCTACAGAGTTTATTTTACTCCAAACTAATTCCCCATCCATGATGAAAATTTAACCTTTTAATGCTATGAAAGTCAGGGAGACATTTGAAAATGTTAACTCTAAGCACAAGCTCCTATAAATCCTTATATAAGAGCTAGGTCCTATTATTGTAAATTATATGAGGAATCCCATAGAAATCAATGAGATTATTCTCAAGGGTGACAGGTCATTATGTGTTTGCATGGTGGGCCCTAAGCTAATATTCACACAAGATGATCGCTAAGAACCAAACTGTGCCTTATGATATCTATGGCTCTCATTGACATTGAGTCAATGAGTCCACATATGTGTGACTGAAGACCGCTATAATCCACACACATTTTCCCCCAAATCATTTAGGCCCCGAGTTTCATGTAGGCAGCATCCTACCCCTGCTCAAAGCCCTGTTGGCTACATAATCCTCCTGTACAGAGCTCACTGCAGGATTCAGGCTTTAAAGAAAATGAATTCCCCTTTGCTTCTGTGCCAGTACCTCCTGTTTTCTACTTTCTCCTCTACCACCACACCATCCCCCTACATATACTGAATCTGGCAAGTTTTGTGACATGCACACAATGCTAAAGCTGATTTCATATGCTTGGAACAAGGGAATCAGAAATGACACACAAGAGATATGAGCTAGGTGGGGCGCACATTTGGGAAGACAACTGTTCTACGTGAATCCTTCTGATGCTAATCTTACTGTAAATAATATGTAGGGTATATGCGAAAATGTCAGCTCTATGCTAACTCACAATGGTTGGCTTTCAATCCAACTTGAAACAAATCCAAAGAGAAAAATACAAGAGAAAGTTGTACTGTTATTTAGTAAGTTACTCCTCCCTAAAATTAACTATAGACTGAAAATCTAACAAGCATTCAAAATAATATCAGTGTCCAGGCGAATAAAGTTTCTAGATGCATAAACAATTAAATTAAACAGACTACATCTGAATCCAATTATTTTTACAACTTTTTAAATTTAAAAAACTATCTCCTAGGACACGGACTGCGTATTTTTCTATGTAATTCCTCTTGAAAACCGGGAGTGATTTTTCTTAATAAAAAGCAGCATACCATTTCATTCAAAATCAAACACTTCTGAAGTGCGTCAAACCCATGTACAAACATCTTGTCAGAGAAAGGTATCAGTGCTTTTAACACAATCCTATTCCATTGAAGTTAAAGTAAGGTGAACGCCTCCGTAAAAAAAAAAAAAAAATAACAGCACATAAAACACTTTCCGTTTTTCCCTCTTTAGCATCAAAGGCATGTTTACTGCAAACATGGAAGTGTAAGGGAAATGAAATGGTGAAAGATGGTTGCAACATCGTTTTTACACATTTATTTTTAGAACTTTTGCATTTGAGGCCTAATAACCATAAACTCTAGTTTTCAAACTTAGCATACCCCAGTGTTTCATTTCCCCTGCCAGTTGGATGTTACTGCACATTCCCAATCTCTAAAAAGGTTTATAAGGATTAAGTGACCTTTACATGACTGGAATACTCTTGTTCTTTCCCCATAGAACCCAATTCTGCCAGGTGCTGAGAGCCTGCAAACTCCTGCTGATTTCAATGAGTTGAGCACATTCAGGACTAACTCAGCATCTTCCAAGATTGAACTCTTAATGCCTGCTCCTGCTCCCGCTCCCATGGAAGCCAATACAGATTTTACTACTGACTTTAATGGGAACAGACTCAGGCCCTTAATGGCAAACAGTTATTCTCGATAAAAAGTACAAAGACACCCTCAAGTTCCCGTCTCCTGCTTGAACTTTCATTGCTGCTTTTATTGTAACTGTGAATTCAGTCCATGTCATGTGTTCCTTTGTTCTTAAGCTTGACATATGTTTTAATGCACAGTGCAAATCTACATGCAAAAAATAAGTGTGCCTGCCTATAGGGGCATTAATACTGTACGCAGCAAACATGGTTATAGTTATAGTTAAAAGCAACACCGCCAATGACAGTGCAGCTTAATATTTCAAACTCCCAGCCCCTCTTGCAAGCTCCCCTCCCTCCCCCCCCAAAAATACAAGACATGCTGAGCATACAAATTATGTCACTGACATCTGGAAATAGGCACAACTACCCAAGTAAAAAATAAACACCACAGAGGTCACGGCTTTAACAGACTGTCATTCTATATTTAAACTGATTGATTCACACAAAGGTATAATCATAGAGAACATTGGGATCTGCAGCTCACAAGATTCAAAGTTTCAGGCAAAATGATTTTGGCAGGACATTTATATAAAAAAAAAGAGTGTATCTGGAATAAGCTAATTGATGCATTCAATATTATTATGATGCACACAATAATTTAAACTTCAAATGTGAATAATGCCTACTTATTTTCCTACCTAACCACTTACTTTTAACTATACATTAACATGTATCATTTACAGGACTTCTTTGCATAATATCTATTGGTTATGCAAATAAAAGGCTTTGATGAATAATGGACAGTAACTAATTTGTATAATCAGTTTCCCTCAATTCAGTGTGATAATGATATGTAAAGCACATCACTACAGACTGTCTGTGAAATGAATTCTGTCTCAATATGCTAGTCAACTAGCCATTAGACCTTTGCACGGGATCACCGTAAGAAAAGCAGAAAAACCCACACACATTCTTTCGATTTCTAAAGGGAAATTTGACTCTAGCTGTAGAACAAAGAAAGAAGAAATAGAAGTAAAAGAAAATCAAAGAAAAAGTGATTTGGATTCAAGGGGATCAGATGTTTCACTTATTGCAGGTTGGAGACCTTCAATCAGTCAAATGAAAGACACATTTGTATTAAAATACCTACAAGGCAGAGAGAAAGCCTTGATCAGGTGTATTAGATTTAAGTTACAGCTCTCTTGCTGAGAGATGTGAACCTACCTTCCAGTCTATCTGTTCTCAATATTGAAGGTTTTCTGTGTTACAAACAGATGAAAGGTAGCTCATTTGCCTTCCCACATATCTGCTAGACATTAACTGTACATTTTGAGCATATGCTGCAAGGAGATGTGAACTTACTATACGCCAAACAGACACAAATATTCACCTGTAAAAAGGGATGAAGTTGAACTATGTTAAGGGTGTCACCTAAATCCAACAGAAGCGAGGCTAGTCAATGGTAAGGCTGAAGTTCCATTATAGTCAGTCTTCGCTCTTAGGATTCCTATTGACTTCAGTGGCAGTTTTGCCTAAGGGCTTATTATTTCTGTTATGATTGTGCCTCGAGACCCCAAACAGGGAGTATGGCCCTGTTGTACATACAGACAAACCCAGAGACAGCCCCTGCCCTGGTCCCTGCTGAGTGAAGATGGCACAATGTGGCTCCAAGTCACACTAGAAGGAGGTGCAGAAGGTTAAAGCCAAATGCTGAGATCTTTACTTGGTTTTCACTCTGTCCCTTCATCAGACAGACAGATTCATTGAGCTTGCCTGAACATAAGCAATGGTGTCAAAACTGACTACACAGCCTTCAGGATTTCAACCAATGAATAAATAAAATAAATAACAGTGTATGTATATTTAGCCTTTCCATAGGAGACTCTCAAAATGCTTTACAGACTAACAAGCTACAATAACACTATGTGAAGCAGGTAATGTGTATTTCTGTTCTGCAGGGGGGCAAGTAGGGGCACAGAGCTAAGTATTTTGGCCAAGGACATACTCAGCTGAGAGGCTGGCAAATAGAGGGCCTCAGCCCTTTCCTCATGTAAGTGCTTATATGGCTCTCATCATGGTGTCACAAGTGTCAATTAGCTTAGCCTGACGACACCCCATGAGCTAGGGAAATATTACTATCCCCATTTCACAGAAGGGAAACTGAGGCACAGAACACTTGCACAGGAAGCCTGTGGCAGAGGCAGGAATAGAACCTAGATCTCCTGAGACTCAGTCCAGCACCTTAACTGTAAAATCATCTGCTAAAGTTCTGGGGCTGGGATTCTGCAAAAGAGTAAGGCACAATCTAGAGAAGGGTGAGGCAATGGTGTCTTTAAGCCAGGTCAGTGCAGCCTTGGTAAAATAAAGCAGCTAGGAGTTGTTCTGCTTTATGGTGCCTAATGGGGACTCTGCAGCCCATAGCCGCATATGGGTCATGGACTCTCCTCTTCACCCAGGCACACCCCCCAGTGCAAGAACTTGCAAGGGGTTCTGTGTAGGGCAACGCAATGCGCCTGCATTGGGGTGAATTCCTCCTCAGCTCCTGTATGTCACCACAGTAATGTACAGGTTCTGTAGCTGGAGGGATAATCCCACTTTGCAATTAAGTTTCAGACCTGAGCAGAGCATAGAGACAGCCACATCAGCACTAAAAGATGGCTTCCTTATGGGAATGGAGGAAGGTTATTTCAGTATCCTAATTTAGGAGATTGGTCCTACTGATTACAGGATCTAGTCCTTTGTCAACAAAAGTGCATTAGTAGAAAAGTCAGCAAAACACCCACTGTACTGTCAGTTAGAAGAGTAAGACAATTATCCATGAGGAGCCCGATTCCTCAGTGTGTCACTCCAGTTTTATGACGGTATATGACTGGTTTATGACGTAAAACTGGTATACATCCTGAATCAGGCTTCAAAATTTCTTAATTTAACAGCTGACGTCTGACTGCTATTCTACATAAACTATTGCTACAGTGATTGCTGCTTTCATACACAGCCTTCATGTTTGCATGAGTTTTAAATCACCCTGCTCGTTACAAAAAAGAAATCTATCACTGTAAAGCTTTGAAAGCCTAAAAAGCAACAGAGGGTCCTGTGGCACCTTTAAGACTAACAGAAGTATTGGGAGCATAAGCTTTCGTGGGTAAGAACCTCACTTCTTCAGATGCAAGACTAGTTGACCTTTTCATTTATCTACCTAAAGCTTCTCTGTCATGCTCAAAAAAAAAAGTTTTATTTTAGTTCCTTATTTTTTTTTAATTCATTTTTAAACAAAAATAAATATATTCACAATCTGACTTGTATAACATTTAACAGAAATGTTCTCTCTGTGTTGGACCTGGTAAAGAGATGAATGGGTAAAAATAGACAAAAGGCCAGAATAAGTTTATTTTCCTTTCATTATAATTTTATTTTTTGTTTAACCAGAGAGAGACTATAACTTTAACCCTTTCATGGTCAAATGGGGAAAGGGCTAAACAGATGATATTTTTATCTTATTTATAGATAGCAACATATCACAGAATTTTCACAGTTATATTACAACGAAGCAGTTGACACGGAGGGGTACAGCTGACCGGCAGAATTTCTTAGCTTCTCGTATATAAGATTTCACACCGTGTTAAATCTACTTATTGGGAATGTGAGTATGATGCAATTCCCTTTAACAAAGTAAATAAAAAGGCCCAATCTGGTTCAGTGATTTCCATTCATTCTAAAGGCTCGCTCAGTATATGGACAATTTATAATTCACCCTGCTATGTTCCACAGTACACAAAGAGCAAGACGCGCATCTCTCCATCTGGATAATTTTATTTCAGATTAAGGAAAGAAACCAAGGAAGAACAAATATAAAGTCGCTGGAAGAACACAGTGATGCCTAACATTCTATATCTGAACTGAAATACAAGCGGGTAGCAGGGAATACTCCTTTGTGTGCAAAGGTGCAGCATATGGAAAACAGACTGATATGATCTCCTTTCAGCTACATAGCTATGTACATACTATTCCCCTACTGCTGAGCAGCTATTACCTGCCACTGGATGTGGCGTCCCCTTGCAGTCACAGATGAGGGAGAAGAGAAAAGCCACCTCTGCAGGGAGAAAGAGAGGGAAAATGACTGCTCCTTCCTTGACGGGATAGTGCAGAGGAGCCAGTGTGCTAGTGCTCTCTCTAACCCATGTACTGAAGAATAGGTATCTCCCGACAGCCCACACGTAGTGAAACTCTACTTATGAAAAAAGATTGTGAAAAAAGTTATTACATTATGCGGTGATCCAGCCTCTGCAAAGTAGGTCCACAGGGTATTATACTAGAAACACACGATCCTAAGGGCTGGTCCCCACTTAGTCCGGACTTCGGACTAAGGTACGCAAATTCAGCTACGTTAATAACGTAGCTGAATTCGAAGTACCTTAGTCCGGACTTACCGCGGTCCAGATGCGGCCGGAAGTCTCCCCCCGTCGACGCCGCGTACTCCTCTCGGCGAGCTGGAGTACCGGCGCCGACTGTGAGCACTTCCGGGATCGATCCGGGATCGATTTATCGCGTCTTAACCAGACGCGATAAACCGATCCCAGAACATCGATGGCGTGCCGCCGGACCAGCCGGTAAGTGAAGACTAGGCCTAAGTAAAGAATTGCAGTATTCACCCTGGCTCTTTTAAGATTCATTGAAACTGAGTAGCTGGTGCCTTAAACATTGTATTGTCATTTACTCTGAAACCTATGAAAGGTGGGTATCAAATGCTGCTATTGTGATTTGGCACTCCATTTGCATAGGGGTCAATAACTACAGAAGATGCAAGGCAGCAGGTTCATCAGTGCAAACAATGACACTTCTTTCTTTGTTCTCTAAAACCACATGCAGGTTGACCAGAGAAGAGTTAATTCTCTAGATGAAGGGCTGCTTCTCTGCTGTCTGGAGGTGGAGGAAGGGTCAGGAGTAGCTAGGGTGGTGTCAGAAATTCCTGAGATTTGCAAATGGAATGGGTGAAAATGTAAATGCTGGGAAATGAATGTTAAATATCTTCAACCAGTGACTGGAAACCAAATTCTCAATCTTGGACGTCAGTAGGTACATGGAAATTTTGTATTGATTTAGGAGAAGAGAGTGGAAAGCAACCAGGGAGTGTTTTCCATTAGCCTTCTGGGTATAAGCAAGGACAATCAGATTGTATTTTAATATAGAAGAATATTGTTTTTACTTTTCTACTATATATAGTAAGTAATCACTATATTTTCACAGACTATCCAGTGTGGCACAGCTACTTTATGCAAAAACTCCCAGTGGAATCTGCCTGTAGACTAGAGCCAGCTCACATGGTCACAGGAGGATCATCTCAGTAGAGGGCAGTCCTTCAGTGAGTAAGATCCAGGGTATTGGCTCTGATGCCTTGCCTTCTACTGCTAACTGGGGAGATAATGACTGGGGAAAGATAGGGCTTCCTTATGCCTTGGCAATCCCTGACTTCTGTAGTGGTGCCTTGGAACCACTGGTAGTTAGCGTAAATTAAAGCTGCTCTATCTGTTGTCTGGGGATACCAGCCCAGCATACAGTGGATATAGAACCTGGGAGGGCCAAAGTAGCCCATGGTGCCTTTGCACCCTCTCCTCTCCTTAGGGGGAGAAAAACCGACATATGAGTAAAAACAGGCCGGGTCCATTTTTTGGTGATATTTCTCAGTAACTGACCCACAAAACTGCTGTTCACTCCCCGAGGAGATCAGGATGAGCACAAACCTCGGTTTCCTCACTCTGACCATTTTAAATGCGGAAAATTTTTGATTTCCAGTCTGTTAAAGTGGACACCTGAGTTTCATGCATGCAAAGACATTCAAAGCAAACGATCAGCTTAAAAATGCTGGGCTGTTCATACTATGATATCCTGGCCTTTTTGAGACAAAAGTTCTGGGCCCTGATGGCAGCCATTTAGAAAAAGTAAAACTACAGTAGAATAGTAGTAATATCCACTCATACTCCACACCCAAACATAGCCACTCTATGAACTTCATACCCTCATATCCCAATGCCTGTACTTTGATCCATCAACCTTTTACCCCCAATCGGGGATATTGCAGATTATGTATTCCTTATGCCACCGGATCTTAAACCAAATTTTGCACCCTCGATAATCTGTACGTTATTCCCTGATAACCAGAAACTTCTATGCTCAAACTCTGTTCACCTTTTTTTTAACATCATCTTAATAAAACTTTTAAATCAAAACCTCTAAAATAAGGGCAAATGGGTTAGCATTATATCTGAAAAGAAAAGCTACTGAACAAAGAATTTTTGACAATGTACTATACACAATAGAATGGGGGAGGAGCTATCGAAAATAGAAATGTTATGGCCACTTTTTAAAAAACAGTGTAGCTACATTTCCTCTATAGAAATAAATTACATGTTTCAGATGGTGAAAACTCATAATATTTAGGATTAAGATTATCAGAGTCAGTGGAGATAGTGATTACTCAAGTTCAACCATTTTCAGTGCAAGGTGACCTGAACATTCTTTTGATGATTAATACAATAGGGTTTTATGTGACAGAAGTAACAATTTGTATAATATGCAGGCACATGCATTATAGCTGGTCAAGTACTGTAAAAAAAGTTCATAAACATTTGTTTGAATTCCTAATTGCTGTTCAGTTTCACCATGTCATTTGCTATTCATGACCATTTGCATGAATAGGCTTGTTTTCATGAGTGCTTGGGCAATGATTGCTCTTCCCATGAGTACAATTAGCCACATGCAAACAAAGGGTATGTTTGTCAAAGGGAGCATTTATTATTGGTAGTCTCCAGTTTAAAATTGTCCAGATTGTCACCCAATCAGGGGACAGAAATAACATGCAATTTATACCACTAGGTCCACACCATAAATAGAAAACAGCCAGAACAACCCCGAGCTCAAAATGTGTTGCCTGAAGAAGAGCTCTGTGTAGCTTGAAAGCTTCTCTTTCTCACCAACAAAAGTTGGTTCAATAATAGATATGACCTCACTCAACTTGTCTCGCTAATATCCTGGGACCAACACAACTACAACACTGCACACACATATTACCATAAACCATTTGTTGAATTCCAAACAATAAAAATAGTCTGTTCATTTATTTATTTAGTGTGTGCATAGTCATCTAGACAAGATGGCATCTTCAGTGGCATGATGCAGTTCTTCTAGGCCACCGCTTAACCTAGTCAGCAGGCATTCCTCGACAATATGCGCCATCATCTGTGTCATGCCGCAGCTGCACAAAGGGCTGTTATGAAGGCCCCAGTGATACTGGCTGGCTGCACAGAGACCTTGCCCAGTCCAGAACCTGTTCAACAGGGACCGTTGATGATGTGGCAGGTCAAAACCAGGCGGGCAAATTGTGGGGACGGCGACGAGGGACTGGTTGGGGATTATAACAGATCCATTCCTCTCGCCAGAGTGTTTCCACCCTAACATCCTGGCATGGCAGATGAGACCATAATGGGTGACGTGACAGCAAACGTGCAGCTGGTGATTTAAAAAGGTCATTGTGCAGCAGCAGACTTGAGCCTGTTAATGATTCATGAAGAGAAAAGAAAAGGACAATATTAACTTGATAATTTACAATCCAGGAGTTGAGCTACATACATGTAGATACACACCCAGATTATAAAACTAAATGTGCACGTATAGTGTGTGTTTGTAGTTCTCAATTACAGCAGACGTGACTACTTAAGCAACTAACTGGTCATTTGGGCATGCAGTCGTGTACACTGATTTTTAAAATGGGCCAGAAATATTCATGGTATAAAGGTATTAAGCATATCGAATATTAAAGTGGACCAGAAATATTCAGCACTTCTATAGTTCTTGATATTTTCAAACCTCTCTACAAACATTAAATTAATGCACACAAAGTCCCTCTGAGATAGAAAAGTATTAATATTCTAATTTTATGACAGAAGTGAGGCTCAGAGGATGTCATAGATTCATAGAGTTTCAGGTCAGACAGGACCACCAGATCATCTAGTCTGACTTCCTGTATATCACAGGCCGCCAACACCAGCCAGCACCCGCACACTAAACCCAACAACTGAAATTAGACCAAAGTATTACCGTCCACAGGAGCCGAGACTATATTGCACCACACGCAGAGAATAGGAGGGATTGAGGTGTACCAGTGCCCAAGGCCCACACAACAGCAGGAAAATGAGTAAGTAAGATATACCCAGATAATGTTGGTGACCTCATCCACACTCTGCAGAGGAAGACAATCCCCCATCCCCAAGGTCATTGCCAATCTGACATGGGGGAAAATTCCTTCCCAACTACACATATGGAGATTGGTTAGACCCTGAGCTTGGGAGTGAGAACTTTCCCCAAGCCCACCCCATCAGTAGCAGAGCTGAAATTAGAACCCAGGAGTTCCTGGCTCACAGCCCAGTCCTCAATCCACCAGACCATGCTGCCTGAATATTTTATATATATTTCACTCTCTCCTCCTTTGTGGTGGTGGTTGTAAATCTACCTCTCTCAAAATTCAATAAAAATTTAATTGGCGGGGGGCAGGGGAGGAGTAATTTCAGACCTAAACAATAAAGACCAATTGACTTCTCGGTTTTCTGGAGGGTCGGAGAAGAAATCAGCTAGAGAACAGAAACTCTATTCCCAAAAGCTCCCCCTTTAGAATTTCAAGACCTTCATTCTCAGGGGTGCTGTGTCCCTTAATGTTTATTCAATGTCATCCTGGTATTATTTTCTCAGTTCTGAAGGAAGCAAGAATTCATTCTAAATTATTGATGACTCGGTGCTCAGCAGTGACAGTAGCCTTTAATTCACTGCTTCCTGCTGTCTGCCAGTCATCTCCTCCGAAGTCACCCATTATGCTGTGGGACACAGATTTGAGCACTCAACTTTGGAAAAAGTTCAGATCTAGGTGCAAACATTTTGATACAGCCCCCTCTCTAGAGAATATTTTGGGAGAACACATCAGAGATAGAAATAGTTAGAAATATAGTCAGGAGCGAACACATAACCTGAAATGATATTCAAAACAGGACTTGTGGTAAGAGGCTATTATTAGTCAGTGATAAACCTTCACTTTCTGGCAACATTTTGGGTCTTTCTTCTACTCCCTGGTAGCCTTGTCTTTAACTCCCCTCACCACCTTTTACTTCTTGTTTCTAGTCTCCACTTCCTAACTATTCATTTTGAAGGTTTAAACTTTTCTTCTGGAAATTTTGACATCTTATCAAAGACAAATTAAAATTGCACTGATAAAAGGGGAGGATTCCTTTAAAGAATTAAGTGAGATAATTAACTATCTACCTATTTGGCACCCAAAAATCTAACTGCACCTACAAGTCTAGTAATTTAGGTAGCCAGCCACCTAAACAGCTATCTCAATACCTAAATAGGTATTCACACCCTTAATTCATTGTGGGTGTCAGGAAGCCAGAGTCCATTTTTACAGGGACAAAATGGAACCTACAAAAGTGGGGGTTGGGTTGCAACATGACTCAATCAGTCCCTCAAAGTATTACAGATGGGCCTGATCCCACAAACTCCCCCAGTCTAAATAGCATCAAAGGAGGGCATCAAATAGTATTTTATTTATTTATTTTTACCCCAATCTTCCTAGGTCTAAAGATACATAGAAGATGGGACAGTTGCCAGAGTTGTTTTGGAACAGGAGCAGGTCCACAATTAAAACATGATATGATTATATTTTAATTATTGTTCTGATCCTGTTCTACCTGAACTCAGTGGCAAATCTCCTCACTGACTGTGAGGTCTGATCTAGTCTGGAGCGTGGTTTCCTGTAAACATGGTGCCTTTTATTTAGACCTAGGAGATTTGGGGTCAAGATTTTTTTAAAACTGATTCCCATCTTTAATCAAGAATCCTTCTACAATTATTGGGGCCATTCAGACTTAAGAGTTTGGATCTCAGGTTTTAATGTCGTGTGTGTGAGGGGTGTAGGGGGAACTATATAAAATTTGGATCCAGATTCAGTCTGCACCCCCACAAGTTTGTGGGGGGGGGGGGTCTAGGATTTTGGCTCAGGCCCATCTATAATACTTTGAGGGGCTGATTTTTTGTTGCTGTTGCAAAATTTCCTCCACCTCTGTAGGCACAATTTTGTTCCTGTAAAGTACTGTCCTTGTATGATTTACACCCTCAATGAACCGAGAACATAAATAGTAGCAACTGGACTTGGAAACAACAGATTTCTGGATGCAGATAAGTGGTTAAGTGTCTAACTAGCTGGGATCCAAAATCCCAGCTGAAATATACGAAGGCCTAATTTTATATATATATATTGCATTCTCTGTGAAATACCTGAACAGCTTGTGAGTAACCTTTGAACCCTTCTAGCCAAACTACTGATAACATCAGCTCTAACTGAGCCTTCCTAGGACTCAGAGGAAAAAAGGGGGAGGGTGGGTTATTTGAACGGCTTGCTAAAAGGCAGTGATTTTAAGGAACTTTGGAGTGAAATTCTATCTTACGCCAACAGTTTTAGTGATTGTGGAGAGACACCTAAAAAAAAAAAAAGTTAAGCAATTTCACAGTGGAAAACAGCCCAGGGCAGAAGAAAACTAAAACCAAACAGTTTGCCGTCAGTGCTGTAGACTATGTTCAGTAAAAACAAAAGATCAAACAAGTTCTGTAATCATTATATAAAGCACATTTGCTATGGCATGTGAAGAAAACATACTTCCTTCCTAATACTAATTAACATTAGAGAGTTGTGGGCTGAAATGCAGGATAAAAATAGCTGTTTAAACTAATCACTCAGCAAGATGTAAATGTTACATATAAAGTATACCTAACGGGTTGGAATGAGATATATTTTCCCCAGAAGTAAGGAAAGGCTTTCACTACTTAGGAATTATAAAAGTTTCTCTTCCTGTCTCAATGCAACAACATATGCATCCTTTGTAGGAATATGGCCACCCTCTTAGGTTGTCTTATGTTTCCTTCATTCCTTAAGGGTTAAATAGCTTGCTCTTTCTTTGTTTAGGACAATATCAAATACGCTCCTGTGCAGCACAAACTCATCCTATTGGTTTGACACCTGTATTTAGCAACATTCTCATTATCAAATTGATTGATGGGTTAGATGGTTGAAAAAATACCATAGAATAATAAAATAATAATAATTTGAATGTATAGCATCTCTTTGATCTAAAGATCTCCAACTATTATTCAACAAACCCACTTATCCATCAGTATAATACAGACATTAAATACATATGCCAGTTTAGCATGTAGCAACAGTGATGAAATTCTCAAATCTTCTCCTGTATCTGGACAAATTCCTATTTCTTTCTGTTTGATCTTTTCCCATATAAGCCCTATCTCTTCCTTAAACAAAACATGGAAAAAGTTATAATGATCATCTTTCCTCCTAAACATTCCATCCTTCTTCCCCCCACAATGTCTCCATCACCATTAACAATTCCACTAACCTCCTCATCATGGCAGTCACCCCTAAAAATAAAAGGGGAATGAGGCCAACTTCTAAACAAACTCCCTCCCCAAGTCCAACACATAACCTCAGGGTACCCACCTCCCAGAAAAGCCTGGGAAGTAAGGTGTGCCTTGCAAGCAGATCAAACTGGGAAGCAATTTCCAAACACGAAGACATCCCACCAAGCATGCGTTGCTACCTGAAGATGATAGAAAACTTTCTTGGCAACTGTGGCTACCTGGGTAACCAGAAGCAAGAGTATTCTATGACCCTCCACAGACTGTCAGCCTAAGCAAGAAATGGGACCTGTTAGCTCCAGCTAGTTGCAACTGACATGGTATCACAGGATGAGAGAGGTGATTTCTGTAATGGAACATGTAGCCAGGGCAGATCACAGAGCACTGATTTAAAAAGACCCCCTAAAGGAAATATTGTTCAGGCAGCCACCTTCTGCAATAACTGCAACTTTCTGGTGATTTTAATGTACAGCCCCAATACTCCCCATTGCAATAATCCAAACTTGATTTTGAAATGAGGAATAATTATGGTGAAGACCACGTCTGAAACAGAGTCCACAGCCTTCTTACCAAGTGAGGATGGAAAACTCGATTGGAAACTTCTCTAGCCTAGATAGCCAAAAGCAGCTAGGGATTTGGCAAGACCCTTGTGTTGCAAACCTTAATAACAAAATGGCAGACATATCCCCTCAGGAGGGATGCTGTTATAGGGCCCAATGCTGAAAGACACTGAGCACTCTAGCCCTAAACCAGCAAATCGCATGGTTTCCTTTGAGTCCCCAGTTAGCACTTCTCATGTGCCAGAACTAAAGCACTTAAGTGATTTGCTAAAGCAGAGCCAGTGTGCTCAGCACCTTGCAGGACCAAGCCAATAATCTCCACCTTTTCTACGCTTGCTTGGAGCTGCAGAAAGGTCAGCACCACCTGATGGCCATAGGTAGTGATGATTTTTCTAGATCTATAAATTGCCTTCATGAAAACCTAATCCCTATCAACCAATGCTATCTGCACAGTCCCCTTGATATGCCCAAACCAGTGGTAAGAGATCAAAATGCAAAATATTGCTGGAGTTGCCTCCCCACAAGCTTCCCTAAAAGGATTCAAAACAGGGCAATAACTGGAGAACTGGGATTGAAAGATAGTTCTTTTGAGCATCATACATTGCTTTATTAGATTAATCTGATACCACAGAGGCCTTCCTTAAGGCTTTCACCTACCAAGTGCAACATAGATCTAGTACTCGTGTCATATCAATCACTAAATTCCAGAGATTCAGTGAGGTTTCACCGAAATGCTAAAGGAGACCGCTGAGACAGTGCTCTCCTATGATACAGACAGATTGTTTGGTCTGGATCCAAGTTTACTTATTTACAAGGTAATTTGAAAATCTTTATAGCAATACATATCTGATCCTTTCACAAAAAGGATCAACCCATACAAACCAACCTATGTGAACCAGGAAATTAGCAAAGAAAGATAGTCCTATAGGTGCTGTGCTGGAGACAAAAAAACCCAAAAACCCTGTTCTTTGCCTCCTTCAGAGCTATGGTACAGGATGTCAAAAACTCTATGCCAAAGCCTCATGGCCCAATTTGGAATGAGATGTCCACCTCTGGTGTTCTAGCACCCTTACTTCCTGCTTCATCAGTCACAGGTCATATGAATACCACTAGGACCAGTAAAGATTAGGTCAAGGAAGAGGGAAATTAGGAGACACTGTAGTGATGATCAAGGACAACAGATGAGATGGTCCCACAAGACCACTGGTAGTCTGTCAGCAAAAGAGTACTCTTCTTCAGAGCTATGAGAAACCTAGTAATTAGGTGAACATTAGCTCTGATGCTGGACAAGCAAAACACATGGCAGAGATAAAGGTTAGTCTGTAAAAAGAACATCATCTCTAACCTTTTAAAGCCTCCAGTCCTAATTAAAACAAACAAAAAAAGAGTAATAGCCCCATGAATTGAGTCATAGGCCACGTGGGACAGACACATGCTAGTCAGGGTGACTGAGATGATTGACAGGAATAGTCATCTACACGGGCACTGAAGTTCACAGAATTAGTATTAGTGACTCCATAACCACCACAAAGACAAACCCATTCAGCTCAAGCAAGGGCTCTGAAGTGTGAGAGGAATGCCAGTTCTACTTTCATCTCAAACCATGACTCACATTTTAAGTGTGTTTTCTTCAACAGCAGATAACACTTGGGCACCCATAAAAATGGTTCATATTGAAATAACCGATGAGGTAACAAATTCATGAAAGGCAAAATTGTTAATGACACATTAAAAACAAGTCATGTCACAAAAAGAGACACAACGCAAAGATACATTTAGTAATAGAAAAAAAGCAAGGTCACAGAATATTTAAGTGTTCAGAACCAAGACACAGTATTCTTGCTAGATATTATTCATCGTGCAGGAAAGTATTCAAAACGTGTAAGCCTGCGTTAGGAGTACCAGGCAAGACAGCCCTCAGGGAAGCATTGGGGGAGTTGTACATCTAACCACAGACATACAGCATGGATCAGCTATCCGACAGTGGGTTATATGGCTGTCATAGCTCATTGGATTTCCTTGTCTTTATCCACTGTAAGCATTTGCAAGACATCAATGAAAACAGTGTTCCTATGTCTAAAAGTGTTCAGGAAAGCTCATATATCATTCAGCTTCTGGAAAAAATCTTTAAAACAACATAAAATAGTGGTTTTCTTCAGAGAAGCTGAGAACAGGTTATGGAGAGTGTGACAATGGTGCTAACATCTTAGAAAGATTTAGTTTACACATGTGACCTATTTGGTACATTGTGTCAGTCTTGTAGTGCATGGATTGCTGGAAGCATAACAGTAGATAAAAGATATGGTTTACGCTGCCAAAAACGTTAGCCATTTCAATTTCTTTCACAGGGCCATGAATAGTTCACTTGAGTTGCAGGAGAAAAAAAGTTTCCCCCAAAGGAATCTGATCCAGAATGTTGCTGTAAGGAGGAATTCTTTCCAAAATACGATACAGAGCCATACTGAACAGAAAGAGGCCTAGCACAGAACACTTTGTAGAAAACAATACTAACCTCACTTCTGTGGCTCTATAGAGGTAGCATGCTTCATCACATCTCGTTTGCAGTGTTGTTGTAGCCGTGTTGGTCCCAGGATATTAGAGAGACAAAAGCTGGATGAGGTATTATCTTTTATTCGACCAGCTTCTGTTGGTGAAAGAGACACACTTTCAAAGCTACCCAGAGCTCTTCCCAGACCTGAAGAATAGCTCTGTGTAGATCGAAAGCTTGTCTCTTTCACTAACATAAGTCGATGCAATAAGAGATATTACCTCAACCACCTTGTCTTGGTCCATCTGAGACTCAAACCAGAGATGTCCTCTGTATTAGCCACCTTGAATCAGGTAAAACTCAAAGCTTCTGTTCTCTTTGAGCATCAACTGGATCTTATAAAAATCCATTTTGATTAGTAAAGAGTAAATGAAGTAGAATTAGCATATGGATATGACACCAAAATCTGTGCCGAGAATGATTGATCATACGTAGAGTGATGAAAATTATATACAGGATGATGAATTCTAGACTTTAAATTTTTTGTAAAACGTGTGGATATCTAAATCAAGGTCTCACTGTTCCACATGGATCATCAGATGCACCCCAAAAGTTCTGACATGCTCACAGGCGAGAAGAACAAATGGTGCAGTAAGAACTTCAGCAGCAGCATCTGCTTCTAAGTCAATCAATCCTCCATTGTCTTGCAGCATTAACCACAGTTCCTGTTACGTTCTGGTTCACAGGAAAAAACTTCAGCTGTTGACAAAAGCTGCGAAAGACTGCATCTAATATGCACCAATGTGTGAAATCAACAAGCAACCACTACTTACAAAGGTGAGGTGTTCTTTATTATGAACAATCCACCCAATACTAAAAAACAGAAAAGTTTCCAACCAAGAAAGCTGTGATAGAGGCTGTGGACCGCGATCCCTAATTCATAACAAAAACTGAATGTAGGTGTGTTGTATTGAGAAAAATGCCAGTCTGCCTATTTGAAAGGGCAATACAGCAACAGGTTGGGTGAGAGGAACATATTGGGTTGAGGGATGCAGTAATTAGGCTGGGTCAATGACCCTTTAAAAATGGCTACTGGTTATCTTTAAGGGTTTGTTTTTTTGTTTTTGTCCTTGGTGCCTCACCTCCTGGAGAAGGCAGCAAGTCCAAACTCTCCTGTGTATATAGGTAACTGGAGAAGACTACTTTGGAGGGCAGGAATGGCAGCCCTAGATTAGAGAGACATTCATCCCTCTCTGGACACCCAGCAATAGGGTCTGTCTGACCAAGAGGATGTCAAAACAGGGACTTGTGTTTTACAGCTATAAAATCCCTATCTGTGAAGAAGCTGAAAATGGCTTATCTGCTTTACCTCATTAAAAGTGTAAATCTCAATCTGGGAAGTGAACAGTTTTTTTTGTTTTTGTTTTGCTCTCTGTTTTTAATAAACCTTGTTTCTGGTTGAGATTACGGTCATATGGGTAATTTCACCCAGACATCCCCAAGGGATAAAAAGAACCCTGAAAGCTCTGAAGAGAGGTGCTGATGGGCAAAGAGTTTCTGGAACCTACTGCCTCCCGCCCTTCCCAGTGTCGGCTAAGGGGCCTGGATAAAGGTAACTTCTCCCAGGGAGTTGTATTGCCGTTAGGCAATGGCAAGTGGACACGGATGGAGAAGCCAAAAAACCGTGAAGGGAATGAGAGCTGGCAGAAGTGCTGGTCACAAAAGAAAAACAATTACAGAGATGAATATCAGTTGCTTTTCATTCTTTAGACTCCAGTTAGCAGAATCCATAGACAGGGGCCTGCTTCTGGCTTTCACTCATATCTGTACAAACACCATTGATTTCTAATAGAATAACAGAGCAGAACCGGTCTTAAAATTAAAGCCCACATTTTTCAAGAGAAACCTTAGGCATGTGGAAACAAGTTCCATGTGTCTGGGCAGAGGACAGTGCAGGCTGTGCACATTATAAGGTGTGTGTGTGTAGGGGCAGAAATGAAGGTGGCCAAGCAAAGCCAGATCCTGGTCTGTTTTTTGTATCAGCACAAGGGAGTAAAGGAGGAAAAGGAAGCAGCTCTCAGGTAGTAGGTTCCACAGAGTTGCTGCATCTCACTCATAGTGGTGGGCAGGAAGTGGACACCTTGGCTCCATCTCCCTTCACGCCACACCTGTTAATATAGTAAGCAGGTACACCAGGTGTCATATGTAGCATCTGGTGTATACTCAGGGCAGGGGAGAGAGAATGACTCAGTAATAATATTTGACTGCTCAACAGGCAAAGTACCATTGCACTGCCCCCAGATTCAGGATGGGCTGTAAACGGGACTGTCAACTTAGAGCTTTTTCAGTAGCACTGTAGTTCACAATCACCCTGCTCTTTCTTTGTTCCTATGGTACACACAAGAGGTTGATAGGTAAAGAATGTTTTGAGAACTGAGTTCCTTGGACTTGCTGTGTATTTTAATGGAATAGCTCTGTGGCTGGCTTCAGACCCAAACTCCTTCTGTGCAGGAACAATTTATACCCACAAGAATGTGTGCTCCCATGTTTGAGCCATACAAAATGAATTGCTCGTGCAAATCAGAATAGCCGCACCTCTGACAAGGCAAGATGGACCTGCAATTCAATTGGAGGCATAACTCATTCCTGCAGAAGGAGGCCATCCTCCTGAAAATGGAGCATAATATGTCTTATAGCACATGGGGGGGTCTATTCCATTAACCTGTGAGCTTGGGCAAGTCTCTGCACCTCTGTATGCCTTTGTTTGCACCTCTATAAAATGGGCATGCTAATAGTTAACCATCTTACTTTGGCAAGCACAGACCAAGACCCTAAATTTGTCCAATGGGCAGCAAGGCTGATCAGTTGCCTAGGTCCCCAGCAGAGTAAATAGAGTTAATTTGCACCAGTAGAAATCCAGAGCAACCCAATGAAGTCAATAAAATTACTCTGAATTTACACCAGCAGAAATGAGAGCAGAATGGGGCTTACTGGTCCACATGCTCCCTCTCAGCTGAGGAGTACATAGGACAAGGAGGTGGTGGGAACAGGTCACTTTAAGGAGTGAGCAAATTTGAGACCTTGTGGCTAGGAGTCCTGGGTCTGTAGCCTCCTTTAAAGGGTTGACACATCCTGTTATTAACCCTCAGTGTAAATTAGAGCAGCCTGAAGGCTGGATATTTTTCTATGAGTCTAAGTCTACCCACATATTCTTAATAAAAACCAAGCCAACCAGCAGTTAGACAATAAAATATCTATGTACATTTTATTGTTTTTCTCTTTTTTCTTGCCCCCACCCTTATTTTCCCCTAATCTCACTGTGTATTTTTTTCCCCACTCTGAGAAAAGCAACCACAAGGGAGCCAGATGTGCTGAACGTATGGATACCAAGAAGGCAGTCTGGCCTAGCAACAAGAACCATATGAAAGATTTCAGAATACTCTTGGCTTTTCATCCTGTTTATATTTCCTGTAATGGGAAAATAAAATACAAAGTCCAGTTTGTGTTTTGTTCTCTCTTTCCCAAGAAAATGTATTTCTGGTTTCCTGTTTCATCTCCTAATTGGCGTATGTAAACATGTGGGTGTATATATTTAGTCATTCTACTAAGTCTTTCTTCATCTCTTTACTTAGGGTTATCACCACTCTAGTGGTTGTGTCCACTAGAGATGAGCAAAGAGGCTATTGTTCAGATTCTAATTATACCCCATAAATAGGAGTCAAATTATGAGCCCAAGTGTGAGACAATGGCAAAATTCTCATTGGCAACAGTGCTTTCTTCACTTCTAGAAGCTTGGCAATCTATAAGGGGAGGAAGCAGGAAACGGTGTTCATACCCTGATTTGAACACTCTTTATGGCCTCAGCAACCCTATTCAGTACAGATTAAGTCAATTTAAAGCACCCACTTAAAGTTAAGCAGGTGTTTAAGCAACGTTCTAAATAGAGATGAATTTAAGCATGTGCTTTGGTTCTTCCCTGAGTCAGGACCAAGAAGAAGGAAGGATAATCATGTTGGTAAGGCACCATTCTGTGTATTCAGGAGACCTAGGTTCATTTCTTAGCCTTTCCACAGACAGCTTGTTTGACCTTAATCACGCCAATTTTTAGGCCCCAGTTTTCCCCATCTATGAAGTGAGGATAGTAGTATTTTCCTTCCCTCGAGGAGTATTTGTAAAGATAAATACATGAATTGTTGTGAGGTTTTCATCTTGTGATGGGGACCCATATAAAGAACCTGGACAGATAGAGAAATGTAATGGGAGTAGGATCTGGCCCATATTTGGATATGCAAACATGAATACCAACTTTACCTGGCCTATATGTTCCTCTCAAAATGTACCTGGGGAGGATTGCCATCAGCTTTCTAACTTCTCTCTATCCCCAAATAGAGAAGAGAATGGATTGGTGAGCTGGCTCTTTCCCCAGCTCCCAGTTTCTTATCTCATCTTGCTTGTTGGAGTGATGGGCCAGGAGACCCTTGCACACCCCCTTCTTCAATTCCACATCCAGTTGCTGTTCCTTCTAGACTCTTAACATTAACCACTCACATTTGTAAGGGGGCAGAGTGGGGAAATCAGTCCACCACATGTGGACTGCAATCTAGATTCCTAGCATCCCCGATTTTGAGGGTACTTATACCCATTAAACCCACCCTCTACAACACACACTTGGTCAAACTTTTTAAAAGAACAAAGCTCCTACTTAGGCACCAAAATAATGGCCAGATGTTTGAAAGAATTCAGCAGGTTGAAAGCTGACCTCTTAGATGAGGAGTATCACAATGGGAGCTGTTGGGTGCTAAACGAAAATCCTGGCCACAATCATTGGGCACCCAGCACATGAAAATATGGCCCTGAGCTTCTTTGAAAATCTGGTCCTGGGGCCTGATCCAAAGCTCATTGAGAGACAAAGGGTGTGTGCATAAGGAAGGCCAGGTGATGGAGGCCGCAGGTGGTCAGTGGCAGAATAAAGAACAGAATCCAGATCTCCTGAATACCAGTCCATACACACAGAATATACTCCGGTTTCAGAGTAGCAGCCGTGTTAGTCTGTATCCGCAAAAAGAATAGGAGTACTTGTGGCACCTTAGAGACTAACAAATTTGTTAGTCTCTAAGGTGCCACAAGTACTCCTGTTCTTTTTGAGAATATACTCCATGTACCTATGCATTTTCTAATCAGCTTTCACTTAAAAAGGAATGTTGCAGTTTTTGCTATTATATGAACAATAGAATTGTGTGGGCAAGATCGTTTCCCCTATTGCCAACATGCTGCTGTTACCTCAGACCTAATTTTGTGATCGGTGTTCAGACCAGACCACCTCCACTGAGGTTGTCACTGTACGTTTCCCCCTCCCTGGCCCCCATGATTAAGCAGATGCTGGAGTCAAGTAGTTCTATCTTCTCTCAATGTTTGTAAATGACAGTGTTTTAAAAAGATGCAAGCAGCAAATAATCTGGTACATAATCGTTATTTGATTTTTTACATATGTGTAGACCAAATAAGCATATTAGATCTCTAGCCTTTAATTAAAAAATAGTTTAAGGCAGGAAAAAAAAGTAACATCTTAATAAATAACATCTGACCAAGAACTATTTAGTAGATCATACCCTAAGTGTGGCCAAAAAAAAAAATTACAGCAAGTAAATCATTATTGCTATCTGAGTCTGAATAGCTTCCATCTGATTTATATATGAAAATACACTCCATAGAAGAACAGTCAAAAACTTCAAAGGCAATGCAGGATGCTGCTAATTTCTGTATCTGACAACGTGATGCAGTGTTTGGATTTGCATCTGTGCACTTCAAAGTGTGGCACTCACTAAAAAAGAGTCTCCCTTTATTTTGACATGGATTTGCAGAGGTGAGCAAGAATGAAGCCCCAAAATGGACTCTTGGCCAAAAAAAAAAAAAAAAAGCTGTTTGCTGCTATCTAAATTCAATAATGCTACAGAGAACTGAGGATTACAACAAGAGTACGAGTTATGGCTGCGGTACTTCAAGTAATCTCCAGTGACCACCATCCAGTGTCAACATATGGTACTCAAATGCAGATTTAGAATTTCTTTGAAGTTATATTGAATCTGACTAACGGGTAAAGTGTAGACCTCACATTTTAACATGCTGAGGTTGTCAAAATTTCAACTAGGGCAGCTAGAGATTAGTGCATCTTTAGCCTGTGAACTACATACGATAAATGTTTCTTATCTAAAAATTGCCACCAAGATGACTCTGATGGTTTGTCTTACTTTCGTCTAGCTGCCTCTCATGGGAGCCTACAGAGAAATGATATAAAAGCATTTATCCAAATCACAATACATTAAAATAGTCATATATATTATATAAATACATACGTATAATGATGTAGAACATATAACATTAATAATGTAGTGTAAACAAGCCACATCAATACAAATCTTATTCACTTTGCTGAAACGTATCTTATGGAGTTAGTTCCTCAGCTGCTCTCATTTCCCCTGTGTGCAACATCAAAGTTTTTTTTTCAGATAGCAACAGCTGCTGACCAGAAACATAATTATTATAATAGTTTTATTATTATTGATGCACATCATTGATGCTTAACTAGTACTTAAGACAAAAAATGAATCTTAAAACAATTACACTTTTGAAGCGTTCTATTCTGTGAAGTCTTCTCAAGGTGAAAATCTAGAAATAAATTATAGATGTTTAGAAATAATATATTTTAGAGTACTGTACCTGGAATTACAGTGTCTAAAAATATTACCTACCATCAAAATTTCTAATTGATGCAGTACTGTCAAGTATTACATACACCAGCTATCTACTGTCCTTATAATTAATTTTGCATAATATGCCACAACATTAAAAGGATTGCTTTTGTATTTAATTATCTTTTTGATTTAAATTCTTTAAAAAGAAAAGAAAAAAACCCCTATCAAAGCTAACGGGACTCAGAAGATTTGAGAAGTAAATATCATATGCAGATTTTTATTTCCCAATTCAGCTGGAAAGCGAGAGAGTATTTTCATGCTTGATTAAGGAAGTTTAGTCCCTCCAAAATCACTCTTTCAAATTTAAAAATAAGTCATTGTATGCACACACTATTTAAAATAAATTAATAAAAGAATAGCAAGTTTCACTTGCCAGCTCAAAAGGCCAAAATCAAATACTGTGCTGTGATTTTGAAATAAAAAATCATCCAGCTTTTTCTTCATTCTTGTCAATTGTCATTTGCTTGACCAATATATATTGTATATTATTTCTAAAAGACCTAATCCTATAATTCTTTAAGCAGCCAACAAAAAGGTCAGTGGGAGTTTTGACTGAATGAGTCCAGTAGGATTTGGACTATATTGAATTAAAAACCTATATAATTCTAAACATTTTCTCAATTATATAGAATTCTTGCATGCTTAAGCAACTTGGTATATAGAATGAATCTCAGAGTTTAAATGCATCTTGCATCTGGATTGTAGATTTTGCCCTTATATTAACCTATCTGCAGTTACTGGGAATGTGTGTATCCTTTACTGAGAAAGTATGATTCATTTCATAGAAATTTTCATCTGCTATTAATCTTTCAGGATATAGTTAGTGTTCTGATATTTTCAGATATTGTTTTATGGAGGGATTTAAAGTAGCTCTCCCCTGGCAGCCTGCAAGATTACTCAGTGATTATAAGCAACTCAATACTGTATGACAGCATTTCCATGCAAGGGACTTACAATCATGTTTCATTAATTCAGCTTGAATGAAGCCTCATTTCAGGCCTTGAGGAGCTTAAGATTTATGTGAAATTAATAACATAACAGATGTCTTCACAATTTGGTTCCTCTGAAAAAAACTGATTACTTTGAAAACTTCAATGCTTTAAAATGCAGACTGAGGGAGTTTTTACTCTAGGGTAAAGAGTTATTCGTTTATATCATCCATATCTCAGAACTAAGTGGAATTTAAATGTCAGATTTATATTAAATAGTCATATTCTCCATTATTACATGTAATAAACAAAAGCCTATTACTTTCATTAATAATCTGTGTTGGACATTTAAACTAAATCTTAGAGAGATAAAGTCAGCACCTTTGATAAGCAGTAGGAATAAGTGAGACACAAGGGAGGTAAAGGAAGAATATTCAGGAAGCCCCTTTTTTATCTTTGTTTCTGATAATTTAATCATTTTTCCCTCATAGGAAAACAAAATGCATCTGTGCTCACACAAAACTCACCACTTTATAAAAGAGTTGAAGCGGTCTCTTGTGAATGCATATGCCTAAGGCCAAATCCCTTCTTTTTTCCACAGGACACTTTAAACACTGGCTCCTCTTTTTTTTTTTTTTTTTTCTTCTTCTTCTTTCCAAAAATTCAATTCTTTTATCTAGGTTTCTAGATACCTAGTTTCCATACTAGGTGCGTTGCAAGCTGAATTTTAACATACTCACGAGCAGGAGTTTATCTTTAAGGAAACTGACTATGTGATTACTTCTCTGCGTAAAAAAAAAAAAAATTGAAATAAAAATTCTCTTAGCCTTGCTTTTTGATCCGATATGCTGAAGGGCACAGGGAACAATGCATTTTTTATTCAAATACTCAAGTACAGCTGATAGGATAGTCACTGTGATGGTTCGATATGCAAATGCATTACATTAAGGGCTGGAAAGCTGACAGTGCAGGATATTCCAGCTAAGACAGTATCAGAGAAATCGTAACAATTAGCTCTTTGATTGCTGCAGACACGGTTCATGCACCAGCCTCACATTTATAATGAGGTATCTCCCCGTTTCCTTTCTTGTCTAACCCAACCCTCAGCATCATGTCCACACTGATACGCCGCCCTGCCAAGAAGTAAAGGCTCCAAGATAAAAGATGAAATATCAAAAGCATTAGTATAAATTACAATTTTTTACATTATTAGCTATTTAATTACATGAGATAGAGTGGAGCTCACTGATTTCATGCTTGTGTTAAAAGTTACCATGGCAGTATTTCTCCCCTCCGAGACTACATAAGGAGTTATTGTTAGCACATGCTAAAACAGACAAAGCAATGTATTCTGGCTGCATTCTCTTTCTAAGTTTAATACCAAGGAATTCCTTAGGCATATATATCCACGTAAAAAAAAAAAAAAAAGCACATGTCTGGCACTAGGCTGTGAACTGGGAGATCTGAATTTGGAGATAAACTCGGCATGCCAGGCCTTAGGCTAGTGGAGACTGTGCTGATCATGCAGGTGACATGTTCTGCTCTCCATGAGGGACCTTATCATGCATTAGCATCCCCTCTTCACTGCACCCCACTCTCCCGAAGGGATGGCGTTAGTGTCACTCCAAAAGCATATGCTTATCAGGTTCTCTGGAGAAAAGGAGCAGCACCGGGTGGCAGGAAGTTGCAAGGAAAGAGGGGGATAAAGTCCAAGAAAAAAGGAAAATGTCAAAAGGCTAAAAGAAGAAGTCTGCTGTATCCAACTGCTCATACAATCATAGGCCCTGATCCAGCAAAGCACTTATGCATACACTTAACTTTGAGTGCGTGCATAATCCCATTGACTTCTATGGGAATACTCATGCTTAAAGTTAAGTATAAACATAGTGGACCAGGGCTAAAAGCAATCTACACGTTGAGATAGAGCTTAGTTTCTTAGGCATTTATTTTAAAGAGAGTGGAGATTGGTATTTGTACACACAGAGTCCAGAGCATTCAACTAATATCAACTTTAACAAATGCTTGAGTTACTTACATAAAGTTTTTCCATCCAACTCCCCAAGCTGCACTATAATCATTGTGTGCAAGCAGCATTCTGTCAGGAATATTACAGTCATACAAACCCTTCCTTCAGCCTATTGGAATTTTCCTAATTGGATTACATGGAACTACATCACCACGTGTGGGTTGAAAAGTTCCGAGTGTAGCATTAAGTATTTGGTATGTATCAGAGGTCGTTCCCATTTGTCTTGTGCAGGAGGTTTCCATGAGCAGTTTAGTTAAACAGGGACACAGACACTGACAGATGTTGTGATCTGCCACATCAGAAACCTCTTCCTCAGCTGAAATGGATTTGAAAGCCAAACTATGAACATAAATTGTACTAGTTGATTGACTCAGATCCTGAAGATAGCTAAGCTTTCTCTAGCCGCTTGTCAATAAAGCATTCTACCTTTGATGTGTATAGCATCTTTTCAGACGGAAGTATCCTGAAGCACTTCAAGAGCTTCAAATATAAAGGAACCATTTCACTAAACCACTGAAATTTAGACAAACAGGACTGAAGATTTTGTTCTTCTTTTGCTTCATCTGCTTCATCCGCCTCTTCATTGGGATGGATTTGTTTTGTTTCCTGAATCTTGAAATGTCAGGGGGATGCAAAGTGAAAGTCACAAATTTTACTGTTTAATACAGTACCAATTGGTGAGATCACTGTCAGTGATGGGGAAGTCTCAAATGGCTTGGAGTTTTGATCAGATTTAACACCCAAGAGTGGTTTTCTTCTTTGTTTTGTTTTTAAGGCCTCAAGCAAACAAACTGTGGCTGGAAATGGCATGAGAACTGGCTCTTGCAAGCCAACCCAAACCCTGGAATGGTAGAGGCATGTGAAATCCAACCTCAATAGGATGTTTGAACAGCAGGCAGACAGGGAAAAGATTCAGGATGGCACTGCAGCATGAGGTAAGCACTTCATCAGGGCCCAATGAGCTATTCTGCACTGCCACCAACTAAAGCAACTGTAAGAACACAAGCATCCAGGGTTGAAATAAGCACCAACTCAGCTGGACTCCTGGTGTCAAGATCATTCCGCATGAATCTTCATAATAAATATCATTCCATACAATCAATACTTCTTAGAAGAAGTGTATTTGCCACAACAATTAGTGTGATAGTGTTTTTTTTCACTTGCTACTTGCAAATTTAATCTCTGATGAGATTTTTTTGGGCACATTTTCCTAAATACCAAACATTAAAAAGACTGGAGGATATTGATTTCCAAGTCTGACTCAGGTGCCTTGGGGAGATTAGAAAGTGAATGGGAACCATAAAGTTACTGCAGAAATTCTTGATCCAAAGGTAGCACTGCAATACAAAATGCATAGAAACGTTGCTATTCATACAGCAGGGTTAGTGCCACATGCTTCCTTGTCTCAAACAGACATGCACTTGATTTTGAACAGTCTCCCCCTCACTTTAAAGATGGTCTAACCCAAACCTTTCCCTTATTGCACAAAGTTGTACTCAAAGAAAGTATTACAACCATCATACAGCCTAGCCTGACACAGTAGTCAAAGAGAGAAAGAAATCTCTTTTCTGTCAGGGTCCCTAGTGTTTTCACAAACACATCACTGTAGCAGTCAACCCCAGGATATGTTTCAGAATAGCCTTCTTTAAACAATTACCTATTTTCAAGTGCTTTCTATAGACTTCTTACAAAAATCTTATAATGCGGCACCTTCCCTTTATAATGCCACCTTCTGATTGCTCAGAGTAAACATGCTGTTTATGCAGTGTAAGCGAATGAATAAAGCTATTGATGAAATGCTCCATGCACAGCAGTAACATCGATAACTCTCTTTTTTTGGCTCTTTCTTATTCAAGACTAGACAGACATCATACTTCCTTTCTGTGTTGGTCTCACTTTTGGTCCCCCGAAGCCAACTTCTGAGAGCAAACCAGTTTGTATAAAATAGCATTCCTCCAGAAGCCTTCCGCCATTTTCCTAACCAAGCAGCAAAGAGGAAATTTGACATGTTAAAATTAATTTTTCCCTCTCTTCTGGTTTCTGGCATGAATCAGAACAAAAGGTGCCACAATAGCCAATAAAAGGCTTTTCTCATGGATTTTTTTTTTTTTTGGCACTTGTGTTTAAGCTTTGCTTGAAGGTTGGGGATGGCTTTCATTTTATCTGAACTTGTCCATTCTTAATTACCACACGCTGCACAGAAACAGCAAACTTACTGATGCGACAGCACCATAATGGTGCATTTTTGCAGTGACCTATAGTGGTAGAAATTACAGTGAATTTATGTCTAATGCAGGGCTGGATTAAGACATAGGCTCTAAAAGCCTGAAAAGGATCCCCTGCTTTTGGAGTCAAGCGATTACTTCAGAGACTCAACTTTTATTTTAAAACCCAAGCAAGTTTTACTTCAGGCCTCATGGTTGCGTATAAAAGCGTGAAAAGATGACTGGAATGCAACAGATTCAGTGACGTCTGCTGGACTGTTTGCAGACAGCTTGGGGCAATAGGTTGAACTGCCCCAGAAGGTTGAACTGCCCCATTTACATCAATACAAGATACATTGTTCTGGGGATTCCCTGCCAACAGGGCCGGCTCCAGGGTTTTGGCCGCCCCAAGCAGCCAAAAAAAAAAAAGCTGCGATCACGATCTGCGGCGGCAATTCGGCGGGAGGTCCTTTGCTCCCAGCGGGAGTGAGGGACCGTCTGCCAAATTGCTGCCGAATACCTGGACATACCACCCCTCTCCGGAGCGGCCGCCCCAAGCACCTGCTTGCCAGGCTGGTGCCTGGAGCCGGCCCTGCCTGCCAACATTGCCACGGCACAAGGATCTATGAGGGGCAGGTAGAGAATGCAGCAGGCCAAGCCCGCCCACCCAAGCAAATAGACCTCACTGCTGGGTAAGCACTGCCTCACTAGAGAGGACTGGCTATTATCCCTGCTACCCTGCTCAGTCCCTGCTTTCACTGCTGGAAAGAAGCACTTTGCTGTTGTCCCTGTCTCATTAGGAAGGCGGAGAAGGCCGCAGCCATCACCACTCCAAGCAGAGGGTGGGACAGACTATGCTGGCCCCCACACTGTGGTGTAGCTGGAGCCCTGGATTGCCTTTGTTCAGCTTGGGCCAACATTGAACCTCTTTGCAGGATGAGAGGTTGAGGCCAGTTTGGTGACCTTCTTTTCTTGATCCAAGGCTGCTTTTTAATCCCAAATCACTCAGACGCTAAATGTTGAACTACATTTGTCAGCCCTTTGACATACTCTCCTGTTCCCTCGTGCAAGATGGGCCCTCTAATCGCCTCTCACTTGGTGGCTCAGAATCCCCGGGCATCAATCTTACGTGCCAAGTAGGCTACTTAAAAAGAAAAAAACTTCCATATCTACCTCAATGGTGCAGTTAAGTGGATAAAAGTTCATTCAGCACGTCACCAGGGAAACAGCATCTTTTCAGATCCAACAATTTCTTTAAAAAAATAAAAAATGAACCAGCCTATTCTAAAACAGAGCCACGTGTATCCGTCATAGAATGCTCATTAGTCACTTTAAAAGAAGAAGGAAAAGAATATAATAGGACAAAACAAAAACAGGCAGATCTAACTATACAATAAATACAGAATGTGCCTTATTTAATCTTCTTACAGTAAAATCCACTGAGCAAATTATAATTTGATATGGCTCAACTTAGCCAATAGAAACTCATAAAATGTCTTAACATCATAATACATTGTACAAAAGAATCACTAAGTACCATAAAACATATGGGAATATTGGTCTGCATTCATCTATTACTCTTTGCCAGTGTAGCATATTAAGATGATTTCTATTTAAGTGCAGAGATCCCTGAAGAATACTACAGTCTTAATTAAAATGTCAATAAAATGCAAAAGTGCATAGGGGACCTTCTGATTTTTGGTTAACTCTTTCAGAGAGCAATTTCTTAACAGAGTCATTATTTCCCAGCTTTGGAACAATTAGAAGTAAGTGTATGTAAAGTCTTTTTTAATTACTAGCCAACATAACTGTAGAGGAACCTACCTGAAACACAAAAATATAAGCCTAGATCCTGTAACTGTTACTCAAGTTGAACTCCCCATAGCAGTCATTGGGTAGTCTGAGTGAGAAGCAGAGAATTGGATTCTAAATTATCTGATGCTATGCAATGAAGCTCTGGGGATTTTAATTTCTTTCACTAATTTCATTTTATTAATTGAAAGAAATGGGCAAGAGCTCTAGCTCTTTTGTATTTTGGTACCTTTGTGTCTTGCAAGCTGTCGTTTTTGTAGTGATATTTGAAAGGGATTTAATTTGTGTTCAAGGCATTGGATTGGGAATCAGGAGGTCTGGTTACAATTCCTGCCAGAGACTTCTTCCCATGTATGGCACATCTCTGTGTCTTAGCTGGACAGCCATTAAATGGCTGGTCAAAGTAGTATATTTTTTGAAAAAATTACATGAAAATTCTTTTAACAAAAAAGTTATTTTTTTTTTAAAAGTTGAAAAAAGTCTTTTAGATGGGAAAAACACTCTCCCTCACTTTTGAAAATACACTTCTTCCGCCTTCCCATTCCTTTTACCCATTTCTTCCCTCCCTCACCTCCTTTTGCAGTGAAAAATTATCATTAAAGAGAGAGAAAGCATTTTCTCTAGCTCTAAATAAAACAAAACAAAAAAAAATCATGGCTTTTTTTTAAAAAAAACAAAAAGATAATTTCCCCCTGAAGTTTTTCATTTAAAAAAGAAGTTTCACCTAGAAATTTTTAACTAACTTTAATAATATTTCCTTTCTCCAGCTTCCCTATTTAAATTGTAAGCTCTTCAGGGAAGGGAACATCTCTTAATATGCATTTGTACAGCTCCTAGCGTAATGGGCCTTAATCTTGGGTGGCTGTAGGTACTACAGTAGTATATAATAAAATATTAAGAAGAAATTTCATAAGTACCTTAGTTGTGAAGCTGGAAAAATCCAGTCAAAACCCAGTTTGAATTTTTTCCAATATTACAAATCAGACCAACTTCGAAAAGTCAAATTGATTTTCCATTTTTGTGCATCTCTGCAGTCTGGTTCTGGCCTCAATGGAAGTGCCAAATGCTATGAGAAAGGCCAATCTCTCAGCCTGCCTGGAAGCAGGAAGTGTCAGAATTGTCACTTGAAATGCTGTACCAGGCCAGTCATGGATGTTATTTCCTTAATTGGCTCTATCAAGGAGTATATGCTTATCTGTCATTAACTGGCTTGCTTAATTAGGAAACCAAAAAAGTGTCTTCAGAATAATGACTGTTGTCATCAATAAAAATGCCATTAAACAAGTCAGTTTTAGCATTCAGTGGAAATCAAAGATTAAGACTTCTAACCTGATTCTGCACTCCCTTGCACCTGGACAAAGTGAGTGGAAACTGTACCAAGTCAGTGTGGGAGAGTATTACACTTTGCCTAGCTGTAAACGGCACAAGGAAGTGGAAGGTCAGGTCCTTAATAGCAACATCAGTATTTCAGTGTATCCTGTAGACTGTCAAGTTACCAGGAGAAAAAGAGGGGAAAATGGAACAAAAGTATATTGGTTCATGAGCTGTGTTCCATTTTAGGAACTAGAACAGTACCTTGGAAATATTCTTTTTTTTTTTAAATATAAGTAAGGTTTTAAGGCAAAGAGTGAATGGTGCTGAATAACTTGGAATCTTATCACCCCACTCTGCAAACTTTTACTCATTGGGAGTAGTTGCATGACAATGGTTACTATTCTCTAATGACTTTCACGGGACTACTCACATGGGTAAGGCTTACTCACATGAGTAAGAGTCACAGGAGCAGCCCTGATGTGTACAGTCCTCATTACAGGCCTATTATCTGCCACCTTCGCTCAAGCTGAGCAGTATCTTAATCCATGAATGGTCAGCCCTACTGGAATCAGTGGGACTTTTTGTGGAATAAGTTATTATTTAGTGTGAGTAAGGGGGGCAGAATCAGACTTTATAAGACTGCATCAGGTCTGACTAATTAGGAGCTGGTATATATAAAACTGTATTCAGTAGAGGCTAGTGAAGGCTACAGGAATATATTTTATTTTTGCTTGGTTGCTTCAGTCTGTGCAAACATTGGATGATTGATAGGGAAATCAACATCTGGCTTTTGCCTTACAAATACACGATGACCTTTGGATTAATCAGTACCATATGAAAACTATAGAGATGGGATCAAACTCATACTTATTTTTGTCTTGCCTGTGATAATGCAATATCCCTTTACTTCCTTTTTTCACCTCATTCTTCTGTTTCTTTTTTTCCCCCCTGTCAACACACACACAATGCATAACACCAGGCTACTAAATTCATTATAAAGCCAATTTTTTCAACTTCTAAAAATCTGCTTTTGCTTCCTATAAAGACGTGTAGAGGATCTTTATCTCGCACTAGAAATGTGTTCAAAATACAGCATTAATAATGTTCTTTGTACTGCTTAATCTGGCTTAAAAAATATTGGAGAACCGTATCTTTCAGGAAGCAGAGAACAAATAACCCAAACACACCCTAAGAGTTGAGCAATTGCACCACATTAGCAATGCATGAGGATGCAGGAGATGTCTGTATCCGCTGAAGGAGTGTTTCTGCTCAACATAAAAATCATTTCTCCTTGTACGTGTCAATGTTTTATAAAATGAATTATAGAACTACCCTCCCCCCCCTCCCCCGCCCCAGTGCATTTGATGAGGAATGGAGTATATGGCAAATTCAATAATATTTACAATCTCCTTAAAAATATATAAAACAATGGAATTTAAATTCAATTGTTGATTTCAATAGACTCCCATTTACAAAATCGGACAGCTGCCCTGGTATTTTGAAGTGTACCAGATACTGTGACAAAGATTGTTTTAAATGCATGTCCTCATTTTTACATACAAATGAAACACTTTCAATATATATATTTCACTATACACCTTCAGCTCCCACTGAATCCATTAGGAGTTGAGGGTGTTCAGCACTCCATAGGAAGTACGTAGTATGTTGCAGGATTGGACCCCATATCTTTGTTGCCCCGGGCTCTGATGCCTACTGCTTCAGTACATTTGAACAGATAGTGTTGCATATTATCCCCTTGCTCTGTTATTTAAAGTTGCTAAAAATCAGATTGCTTACACTGCACTTTGTATCCTGAAAGGGCCTGATCCAAAGCCTACTGAAGTCAGTGGGATCAGCATGCAAAATACATGAAGAGGAAAAACTTCAAATCAAGTTCTATTCACTAAGGATTTGACTTCAATCGTTTGTCAGTTTAAAAATGAGGCTCCAAATATATTGGGAACTACTAGGAATGAGGGCCTGCAGCTGGGTCTGGGATCAGCTAGGCAACTGCAGCTGAAACCCCTAATTGGTCAGGTCACCTGATTAACTGAGGGGCATTGCCATGTCTGCTCTTAAACCCAGGAGTAGCACTTGGCCAGTGATTGCTCAATGCTTACACCTGCAATTACTCCTGTGCTTGCGTTCTTCTTGTATTGCTCCCCTGTTTGGTTTCTGATGGCTGTGGCTCCAGCCACTAGGCCTGCCTGCCCATAACCTGGTCCGTGACAGGAATCAGACTACAATGAGTAAGTCCTAAACAAAGTATAGAAATAGACCAGCATATAAAGTGTATTAGCAGGTCCACTTTCCCCCCACTCAATCTCTTTCTCTCAAACTGCAAGTCATAACCCCCCCAAATTTGGCTGTTAGCTAGCAAAATACAGGTGAAACTCTGGTAAGACAAACCAGTACAGCTATATCATATTTCTGCTGTTGTTGCTACATCTGCAAAACATGCCAACTGCTTGTTGCTTAACAGAAAGTGGATTGGGAATGGGATTAAGTAGGTAGAATGAGAGAGTACAGCAGAGAGACACGTAATAATTCTCTCTCCTCTTTTGGTGGGACTGGGAGCTAGTGGCTGTAGTCAAGTAATTCTGAATTACTTGCATGGCAAAGTGTTGTGGTAGCATAGCTCCTCCAAATTAGCTTTCAACGTGTTGCCCGTATAGTTGGAAGTGTATACGTCAACATCTAAAATCTCTAAAGACAACACCAAATTAAGGAAACTATTCCAAGTTATGTAGTAATAGAAATAAACCAAGGCCTGAAGATTCATAATTCCTATACAGTAAGGGTAATTATTGCCAAGAGTTGTGGTGGATTCTCCTTCACCAGCAGTTTTTAAATTAAGATTAGATGTTTTTTTTTTCCCCTAGAAGATCTGGTACAGTTCAAATGGGAAGTAATTTAGGTAATTCCTATGGCCTAAATCAGAGTAGATGATCCCAATAATGTCTTTGGACTTTATAATCTATTAATCTGATTGGATGCTTTCTTTTTATGCAACTAAAATATAGACATATAGGACATATTTCCGGCACCCTATAGAAGGGCGACCATCATTTCCCTTGTGTCGGAGTGTGGGTGTCTGAGGGTTTGCTAAGGACTAATCAGCCCTAGGTCTCCTGAGTTAGGAGCCCACTGGGTTCCAGCTCAAGGCCATTGTTTGGAACAGCCAGAACCAGTTCTCCTTACTGTTCCCTGAGTCATTGCCCATTTCAGTAGCCTTCCCTAGCCTCTTGCTCCACTTCTCCCTCTTTGGAGTGCTGGTTTTGTGTAGTCTCTTCTCACCAGTCTACTGGAGGAAATCCTCTGTCTCTACAAACCCTCTGTCTTTCTAGCAGCTACTTTTCTTCCCAGGACTTTCTCTCGCTAAATGAAGTCATTAACTTTATCACTTCCAGGTGGGTCCATGTCTAATTAGCTGCCTCCCAGTTACTCCATGAGTTAACTACTCCCAGGTGAATCTGAGATGCCTCATTCTCTCTTGTGAAGTCTGTCAGAGGTAGGGAGGAATCCCAATCCCTCCGACGGACCAGCTGCTCTCTGATACATCCATACAAATAGTCTGTCTCATTGAAGTCAGTGGACTATGTGCTACTTTCCTTTTATAATGTTTGTTCCATTACCAATTTGTACCAGCTTATTGACTCACCTGTCTAACTCAGCTTGCTGTTGAGTCAAATTCTGATGGAAGTTTTCCTAAAGAGGAAATACATGTCTTCAGGCTACAACATAAGGAGTTACAGATGCATGCAGATCACAATCAAAAGCTGTCCATAAACTACTTTGCTTCGCACAAATTTAATCAGCATACACTTGCTAATTTGGGATGCTGTATGAATCATTACAGATAACCACGGAATTATTTAGTAACCGCACTTCTCTGACTGCTGTCCACTCTACTTCAGATATGAAGAAGGAGCGAGAACTATACGGAGAGGTGACATCATCTGAGGGCACTGGGTTGGGAGGTGGGAGACCAGGGTTTTAGTCCCAGGCCTGCTGCTACTCTGTTATAAGACCTTGGACAAATTACTTCACCTCTGTTTCCCCATACAAAACTGTATCTATTTCCATTATAAACTTTAAGCAGGGCCCATTTCATTAGGTACATATTTTAAACCAAGAATGAGACTCTGAGTGCAACTTGCATCAGTTGTACTTCGTCTATTGTTCACTCTGTGAGACTGAAGGGGAACAGAGGATATAATATTTTTTTTTATCTAAAAATAATGTATTTTGCCAGCTCATCCCCACCACACTTTTCTCTAGAGGGATTGAAAGCTAAAGAAGAGTTGCTAATGTGGCTTAAGGTCCATTGAAAGGTAGGTAGTTAAGCCTACATGGCATCTCACCCTACACAGCTCTTCCCTCCCTGTATGTTTGAGGCCTCAAGAAACCAATCCACACTAGTACTGATTGACTCCCTGCCTCAGAGTCATGTGTTTTCCAACTAGCTTTGGCCAGCCCACCAGGCTTTTCCATGGGAAGATATGATCTGGTCATTAAACTTTAGCAATGCAACCATATATGCATTGGGGCCTGATTAATATATATATTTTTGTTGTTCCATGCAGTAAGTCTTCAGCAAAGTGGATGCCAAGGCCTATGGCTCTTCATAAAGTTTTTAGGGCATGAGGCAGGAGGACTATACCCAACCAAACATGCATGATATTGTGAGGACATGTCAGCTGGAGGTTAGAGAAAGAATTTAAGAGTCAGGGCTCCTGGATTCTATTCCAAAGTCTGCCAGTGATCCAATGTGGGACTTAGGACAATTTGTTTGAACCTGTCCTCCTTACGTACCTCCCACCAGGGTTCAGTGGTTCAAAGGTTTGGAAACCCTTATGTTGAAGGGTATGCATGAGTCTGAAGCATTATTTTTGTCACACTAGAGCTATCCTCAATATGCAGTACCAGCAGAACATCGAGCTATTGTAGGAGACTAACATCTGTGAACAATCCTCAACATTCCATCTCCCCTGGCTGATTAATGGAGATTTGGCCCATCAAAGGAGCATGACACGTATACAGGGCTATCATCAAGAGACACATCTAATTGGGAAATAATGAAGCAATACTTAGTCTTTAAACCTGCTGTTTCCATGCCAAATCCCTGCTTAGAGGGATGATGCTACAGTTGTGATGATAGTGGGTAATACATCAAGAATAACAGGTTTTCAGATATCTTATTCATGAGTGGCATTTAAGCTGAATAAGGGATATACTCTATCGTTCATTGAACCAATATCCGTAAGTAAATATAACTGTTTCTAGGAATTCAGGGATTCATTTTTCAGTGGAATGAGTCTATACGTTAATTTATTGTTATGTCCTTATCAGGTTCAACATTTAACATCTTTCTAATTTAGCGGAAATTTTTAATTTTTAAAAAAAAAATTGTCTTTAAACTAGTTCAAATCTTTTCATTTTTTCCCCTTTTATGGAAAATTCTCCTTCTCGCCTATGACTGAGTTTGATCTAGCTTTGTTAGAGCCCTCTTACGATATACAGCATACGTTTTTGTTCTTCCTATCTAAGTTTCCAGGTTTTGATCAATAGTGGAGAATTTTTTTTTATCCAAGAACTAAGCAAATTTATTCAACAGATTATACATTAATTTTACCATTAGAACATAATATGAACAGATAATCCACAAAAATGCTTCAGATTTTTATAAAGTGAATTTAATTATAACTAGTAATGTGTGTCTGAGAATTATAATTATGAAAAGTCATGTTCTATAAGTCTGAAATGACAGATTATATTTCAAAGCCTTATTGCAGAGGAATTAGAGTACCGATTTATTAGTTGTAAATGTCTGATTATTGCAGCTTTGCTAAAAAAAAACATGATCACAGCATATTCTAGCTGGATTTAACATGTTTAATCCTTCTGACAAGAATCATATTTTGTATAGAAAGCAGGCACTGTGTTAATTTGTTTATGAGACAGATTTAGACAACTAATCTTTGTCTTACGATCCCTGAACAGTAATAATTTAAAAACACTTTACATACTTGTATTTTTCCAGCTGCAGACTACAAAGTGATTAAGAAATTTACATTAATGTATAAACACCATGATTATCATTTGGTATTTGGATTGTTTCATTTTATTTGTAGTTTCTGTATTATATAGGGATAACCTGTACACACGGAGCCTACTTCAACAATGCTAAATATGGGTTCAGTCATGATAGAGTAAGGCAGGGAAAGCATCTATGATTTTGCTATTTATCAGTCTTCTTCCTCATGCCCAAGTAGCTAACTTCCCAACCAGTCCAGAAGTGATGAGCAACCTAATGAGATGGAGTTGGCTGGTTTGGTCTAGGATCGGTTCCTCTAGAACCAGCATTATTTCACTTTCTAATGACGCCCTTTATGGAAAGGAGATGCGTATTCTATAATGGAAGCTGTCATTGCTGCATCCATCAGCTAGTAACGCTTTAAATGAGAGTGATCACTGGTCCAAAATGACATGCTGCTTAAAGTAGTCCATGTATATGTGAAATATGTCCTGGCTGTATGGCCCAAAGATACCAGGCCCAATTCTGATTTTAAGCACTCATGTAAAAGTCAGAACTCAGTTCATTTGAATAGGGAGGAGTGACATCAGGATCAGCTATAACATGAACTGTATGTCAGGCTGCCCATTATCAGGGTTTGGACTATAAATCAGAATTCATCTTGACAGTCATATTCCAGATTTTCTTTACTAAGAAAATTTCATGGCAGGCTGGAAACCTTGTAGTGGGCATTTCCTGGGCATTAGCAATAACCCCCCATGATCTTTCAAAGAATAGAAAAATTGAAGTAGCTCTTTTGAGTTATGGCTCTGCTCCTATATATTTGCTATATTATAAAATATAGTGTATTTTGTGGCAATGTTTGTGAATGTGTGTTCATTCAGTAGATTGATGGCCCCTGGGTTTCATACTAAGGATTTCGTAATTAGGGATATGGTAAAATTCTCCACGGTACCTATGTAATTGAGATGAAAACAGTCAACTCCCACTTCTCTCCAAACCTTTACATGAAACCCGAACATTGTTTAAAAATATTTTTAACTTACCAGGCTGGTTAGTTGGCCCTGCAACCTCAGCCTGGAATTCCATGATCCTGGGCTTGAAGCTTTGTTTGATAATGACTTTCATCACACAGGCTCCTAGTTACACGTGCAAAAAGACCGATTAAAACCACAACAACGGTGTAACTATCAGGAGCTATCCTCTACCCCAGAACTCAGTAGGAGAGGTCTGTGGAGATAGGCGAAGAGATTTTCTTCCAAGCTGTGGCCCAGTTCCACAACTGCCGCTCCAGCTTCTAGGCCATCAGAGCCCGGGAGACACCCTCCTCACTGTCATCTGGGGTGGTGAGAAGGAAACAAATGGTGAATCTGTGCTGCTATGGATTTACCATCTCTTCCCTCCACTGTAGCCCGCCTCCAAATCCCCACTTCTCAGCCATGGGCAGGAAGCCCATGACACCCCTACCAATTCTCTGAATCCATCATCTGCTATGAGGAAGGGGGGCAGTTGTCCCCCTAGACCTTGGTTCTTCCCTGCCAGACTTTTAATATGCTCTATTTATGTCTTTATGTTTTGCCACCTCCAGGTTTTTCAGGAGATAATATAATACAATCACATCTAACATTCTATATGCTGACACAGCATCTCCCCCGCTCCCCTAATTGTAATTGTAACTGAGATCCTGGCTCTGAATCCTGCCCTCGTTAATCAGGGAAACCCAATTGTTTCTGCCAGAGAAGATTTCTGCACCCATAGAAGAAGGGTCATGATTTGCTCTATGTGGTCAGAGAAGAAGGGAATGATTGCTAGAAGAGTATAACCAGTGTAGTAATGGAAAGAGGGCCTTTGTTCATATAGTTTTATGTTGTCAGCAGAACTCAAAGGTGCCATTATAGCCTTGTAATTCAGTTGCCTATCAATCTCTCATATACTGAACCGGTACATTTAATGTAACATTCTCTTAAAGAAATGTAGTAAACAGCCTGAACTTTAAATTTTCACTTTATTTTAAGTACGATCTGGCAGTGCTTGGCAATTGTTAATTTTGTTCATTTATCATATGTGTTGCAAATTGTACTGTCAATTTAGTAAGCTGATTGAAGTATACAAGCAATCCAACAGGATTTCCTTAATAATATTACAATATTTCATCAATCAGATGTTTCCACTACAAACTCAGATGCTTCCAAACAACAAAAAGTATTAATGTTCCTGGAAGTCTTCTCCATAATTTAGGCTGTAGCTAATAGAAATTAATCTATCAAAGTGCCACTCTGGGTTTTTGTGCTATGATGGCTATTTCAAGCATGTAAAAAAAAAATCCAGTCCTCTTGACTAGCAGGCCAGCTCTAACACCCACTGAAATCAGTAGAACACCTCCTACAGACTTCATAGGGCATTGGATCTCGCCAAAAATGCAGATCCCCCCCCTCCTCCCAGGTGCATGTGTTAAATACTGTTGCTCCAAAAGTGGCTGGAATTGGCTGTTTGAGTCAGAACATTTTATCAGAGCTGCATATTGTCTTCATCATCCACAACAAGCCAACACTGAGGATTAAATTTGTTTTCTGTGGGCCAGTTTGCCACCCACTCTTCCTCCTGGTGAGTAGTAACTTACCGTGTGAATATTCCCATTGACCTTGGGGAGACTGCTCATGGAGTAAAGTACTACTCGACAGGAGGAGGGTTGGCAGAATTTGGTCCTTATTGTGCAACGCTCAGGGAGATAAAATATTTACTTTGAGGACCCTTATACTAAACCCCGGTCTCTGAAAAGTTGAGAGAATCAATTATTCTGAAAGAAACATTTATTTGCACTTCTGTATTGGGTTTGCTATATCCATATGGTGGCAACCATTTGGCCAAACTGTGCCTCAGTTTTGGACCTGAATCACCTCTCTTACTCGTGTAAACCGGGATTAAGCCAGCTGAAGTCACTTAGGAGGAGACAATAAAGGGCCTAGTTCAGTGTAACTGGTGCAAGTCAGAGAATTAGGCCCATTGTTTTTTCATAATAAAGAGTTTCTCTTGCTTCTCTAACATACTGTAAAAGCAAAGAAGTATTTAGATCTGTTGGGAGTTGCCTACCCCTTCATTGCTAATACAGCTCAGGTGTCAACTGTTGGTTCATTGGCAAAAGTTGATGTTACTCAGAAACTCTATGGCTACTGACTGACCTCATGAAGTCTCTATTCTAGCAGGTGAATTGACAGTGATGAAATTTTTCTGCCATATTAAGGACAACAAGGGTACTGAACATGTTGTTCGATACTTTGAAGCATGCTGCCTGAAGGAGGCCATATTTTACTCCCATACTTTTCTAGGATTCAAGGGATGCTAATATTTCAAGAACAATGGACACATTTCTTCTCCATGGGCCCAATTCTCATCAGCGTTTAAGAGAGTTTCTCACATACATCAGGTGCAGAATCTGTCCTAGTCATTTTACAAATAATGATTTTTTTACCATTTAATTTTAATGGTGGGGAAGTTGTAATAGCTTATAAGTCTTGAAGATATCTAATGATTTTGAAGACAAAAAGAATGTTGTTTATTGTGATGTGCAAGTGGCAATGAGGAGTATATTCTATCTCAAAGTTATTTTGAGAAAAGAACAGGACAAATATCTATAATTTGTTCAATAAATTAAATTTGATCACTATCTTATTTCCCTTCTGAGAGTTTAAATTTATGGATAGTGGGACAAATTCATCCCTGGAGTAATTCTACTGGCTGTGAGGGAAGAATTTGGCCAACATTATTTTAGGGTAGACTCTAAGCATCCTAAGCCTGTTTGCATTGTGTCCCATTGGCTCATTTGTATGTGTTTATATTCATTCCATTGTGTACTTCCTAAAATCATAGGACTGGAAGGGACCTCAGGAGGTCTTCTACTTCTCCAGCCCCTTTTTCCAATGCACCAGTTGTTACTCTGAGATGTTGAGCATTTTGCCTTGCCATAGATATCTGGCCCTTGATATCTTTAGAAGAATCAATGACTGCCATCAAAGTGAACCTGACAGGACACTGAGATCAAGTGACCTTGTTTTCTCTCAGGTTGGGAGACTTTGTCAGGAAGAGTCAAACAAGCTGAAGATCATCCATATTCTTTCAGGTTTTTGTTTCGTTTTTTGGTGATTGACTCTTTCATGTTTCTCATTCTGCCAAGACTAAACTCTAGATCTGGTAGAAAAATTGGCAAAGATTCTGGATCCTTTTGTGTCCCTTTGTTATTCCCCCTCACCCCAACAGTCAAACAACCAGTTTGTACAAAAGTTGGTGGAGGCAGTTACTGCTTACTTCACTCACAATTGTGAACAAATAGAACATTCTTGTGAATTAGGGTTGAATTAGGGTTTATTCTCCTGTTTCCTTCAGTTTGGAAGAGAAACAATACTACAGGCCAGATCCTCAAATTGTGTAAGTTGTCATATGATGAAGTCAGTGGAGTTATGGCACATTACATTAGCTGAGAATCTAGGCCCAAGCTGGCTAATCAGATCATTAATAGCAGCATGCAGTTCACAGATAGTCCAGATATACGGACGGATAATTCACTGCATGAATTATGAATCAAACAAATATGGGGAAATTGTGTTCAGTTCGCTGGTAGTTGGTGGAAAAGGGGAAAATGTAATGAGTGGCTAAGCTAGCTCTCTGAAATGTTGTCATACTCTGCTAGGCCCAATTTCTGTGGGGCACAGTGCGGGGTGGGAAGGGAAGGGTGAGAGCAACTGGAAAGGAGAATGCAGCTCCTGATTCTGAGATCAGTATTATTATGGCCACTGGCACTGTATAGTTTAGAACAGCCTTCTAAGCTCTGCTGAAAGTGGCCCCCAAGGATCCATTAGGAAGCTGATGATTGCTGGAGTGCAGTAGTGCTCCAGTGCGATCGCTCTAGGCCATCGTGGGGAGAGGGATAGTGAAGAAATAAGCTTGCATGGGTTTGGGAGCATCACCAGCTGCTTTTTGGCCCCTTTGGACCACCAAATTGGACAAAAGAACTGGCATGAACATGAGAACCTGGTCCCTTCCCACCTCCCAAGGAAACTCAAGTTGTTTAATAAGCTAAGTTCTTATAAAGCTGATACATAAGTGGCCATCTTACAGCAAAAAGAACAGGAGGAGATTATAATGTTCCACTCTATATGCATCCGAAGAAGTGGGCTGTAGCCCACGAAAGCTTATGCTCTAATAAATTTGTTAGTCTCTAAGGTGCCACAAGTACTCCTGTTCTTTTTGCGGATACAGACTAACACGGCTGCTACTCTGAAATCTGTCATCTTACAGCAGCACAACAGAATGCCCCACCAACTTCTTTAAGCAAAGAAATGCTGTCAATATAACCCAAAGCATGTGAGAATGTACATATCTGTACATTTGGGTTCAGGAGTGATGTTGATTAGCTGATACTTAATAAATTATCCAAAAGCAGACCCACAATCCTAACGCTTTAAAATTAAAACAAAATTCAATTTAGAAAAATTGTAAAACAGTTTCCCTGAAATTAATCTTAAACGAAGTTGCCTGCTCAGCCTCTCGCCTGCTGCAGATAATCAATCTCGACATGGCTGCGTGAGAAACAGAGGCTATTGAAAGGAAAGTGAAATTAAAGGGAGAATCTGGGGCAGCAACATGAAAAGAGATATCTAATTATCAGCATTTTATTAGGAACAATTAACTAATATTCAATTAGTTTCCCTCCCTGAAGCAAAGTGACAGTTAGGAAAACAAAGCCTGAGCCGTGACAAGGTGTTCATTGTCTAATAAATGGGAGGTAAGGGGAATCATTTAGTGGTGTTTTACCCCTGGTCAGAGCCTTGGGGCAACTCACGCAGCACGAGGTGATGGGATTGGCTGGTTGCCAACATTAACTGTACTTATTACACTCATCCCATGCAGAACACATCCATCTCCTGCTCTGCCCTGACATCCCATTTATTCTGAGATTCATTTGTCATGTCCCCAATCACCAAAATGAATAGAAACTTTCCAGCATGATGGATTGTGGTTCTAATTAGTACTAAAGAAAAGATCTGCACCCAAGTAGAGCTGTTATTTTTTTTTTCTTCTAATAAAATAGTGTGCCCAGCCAACTTCGTGACTAATGTCCTTTTGAGGTGGTTGTCTATTGTAGGTCAGCCTGTCACAAAGCAACAGTAGTCCCTTCCAGAGTGAATTTTTCTCCCCACCCCCAGAGACAAGACACTGGTGAGAAATTATTGTACAGAAAGAAAACACATGTTTGGTAGATGCTTAGAATACCAAACTTAAGACAATATTTATGTGTCTCAGAATTTGCTTGAACAAAATATAAATGAACAGAGTCTATAGGAATACATCTATTTTATCGACTGTAACCAGAGCAAGGAGAAAAGCTATATCTTGCCTGATACCTATTAAAAAGCAGGCATAGAAGAAAATCATAATATTTTTCTTAGTTTGCCCATGAGTTAAAGTTGTTACCCTAGTTCAGGGGTCGGCAACGTTTGGCACGCGGCTCGCCAGGGTAAGCACCCTAGCGGGCCGGGCCAGTTTATTTACCTGCTAACGCAGCAGGTTCGGCCAATCGCGGCCCCCACCCGTCCTGGGCCAATGGGGGCGGCGGGAAGCCGCAGCCAGCACATCCCTCGCCCGTGCCGCTTCCCGCCGCCCCCATTGGCCCGGGACAGCGAACCGCGGCCACGATCAGCCAAACCTGCCGCGTCAGCAGGTAAATAAACTGGCCCGGCCTGCTAGGGTGCCTACCCTGGCGAGCCGCGTGCCAAACATTGCCAACCCCTGCCCTAGTTTAAAAACAAATGGATACTAACATGCAGAATACCTATCTCACAGTCAAGCATTAGGCATTTGTTTCCTGTTTTGACACCTTTCATTCATTAAGACTACACACATCAAAAGTACACATAAACCTTGATAGGATGGCTAAGAGCTTTTTAAGATGTAGGAAACAAAAGTGAGACCACAGAGGAGACATAATATTTTATATCTGAATTTATTGTGATGTTAAAGATACTGCTATTAATATGATAATAAAAATGCAAATTTCTTCCCCTACCTCTCTTCACTGATTTTTAGTCTACTTGTAATCCTTTCTTGCTCTAACAGACTGTTATGGCACCACAAATCATTGGGACTCACTGGAACTCAGCAAGGGCAAGATTGAGGAATAACAATTATATCAGAAATACTTTCACAAGTTAGGGATGATTTCATAGCTTGTGATAAAATGAAGAGGAAGGTAAAGCGACAAGTGGTTGTTCTTACCAATCAGACGATTTCCACCACTAGAATGCCCAAACACACACATTTGAATTTATATTATTATTCAATATTTATATAAGCATATTTAATCAGTATGAAGTTCCCCACGCTGCTAAGGAATGCTTTGCAGGAATAATTAAGCTTACGCACCTTTCCAAAGCATTTTGCGTTATATGCATTATTTGCTGTTTAGCAAGTCAGTTGTGGAATCAGTCTAGAAACACTTCTAGCACTATAGGTGTTGCTGGGATAGACACAGAAGGCAGCAGGTGAAAAGACTGGTCTAAAGCAGTGTTCAGCAGACAGTGATGAAATGGGGAATATCCAGTCATTTAAAGTATTCTAATCTCACTGAAAACTCCCAGAGGGAGTGGAAGGAAATGCAAAAGAAAATGTACATAGACTTCCTAATCCTTACCACTGGACTGCATACGGACATTAACTGACAATAATCTGTTGAGAAAGTGTCATGTGCTCAATACTGTTGAGAAAGGTCTCGTAAGTAGAGCTGGTAAAAAAAATTCAGTCAAAATATTTGACAGAGTGACTTTCTAGACTCAATGGAACCATTTGTGGAAAATGTCTGAACATTTTTGATGCAAACAAAGAAAAACAATTGTCTTTTTTTGCAGAGGGAAAAATAATGTTCTGAAAGACTTCACTGTTAGAGTAAAATGTTTCATTTTATACTGAGATTACACCTACAGTTGCCTCAGTAAAGTGGAATAAAATCCCAATCCAGGAAAATTCATCACAACTTGTGCATCTGAAGGAGGCCATCTTTCTTGGCCAAGTTCATCACTGAAGTGTTTTGAAATACATGCAGACTGGCAGTAGGCCTGATCTGTCACTGCGTTGCCCAGCCATTTTACACCTATGCAATGGTACCATATCAGAACGCTTGTTAAAGTGTCTGATCTGGTATATCAGCTCTCATCTTGTACATGCTACACAAGGTGCAAGCCAGTGGAAAATCATTCCATTCATCAAAGTGAAATAATTTACAAGCCTTATGCTATTTCATCATCTCTGATCATTGGTCAGTCTTTAAAAAGCCCAGATTTGATGAGCAACAGGCCTGCTTAACGTTTGGTTGGTGATAGGGAAAATGCTTTACTGAAGAGTCTTTGTTATTTTACACGGAAGTAGCCATATAGGCTAAAGTCCTTCATGAAGAAGAGCTAGTGCAATGCAACACAATTTCAAGTCCCAATTCAAATAAACCATGCAGCTAGAAAAGTCATCTTGCATAATGCTAATATGTGAAGAGTATTAAGTTTTTATAACATGTGATGATGAGCACTATACCTTGGAGATTAAAAGCCAGTTGTTGCCTGCTGCGTATTTACTCAAAAAGTAATTGACACAAAACTTCGACCAAGAACAAATAATCCTAAAATGAATAGTAGAGGGTGAATAGGAGGAGAATGGATTAAAAAAAAAAAGAGACACGTCACAGTAACAAGGAGGATACTAAGCAAGCAGTTGTGTCTGACCATCAGTGCTTGAAACCTGGCTTTGGCTAAAAATATCAGCATTTGAGAATCCCTGTTGGAGCGTAACACTGATTTTTGTTTAGCCTAAAATTTCCTTTGGGTTGCTAACCCTTTCTATGCAAAAGGCTCCTGTTGGATCCCAAATAGATCCAGGCAGGGACCATATGTCGCTGGGAACACAGTGATATCAGAAAGAAGAGGTAAAGGACAAATAGTAAGTGATGTAAGAAAAAAACAAAGGGACAAGAGTGCTTATCTCACTCCATCTACACACAACAGGACAAAAGAACTCTCAAGACGTGTTTTCAGTATGAGAATAATGGCCACTGTGCTTTATTCAGCTAAACTCAGGGTCATATATGAAGAAACTTTCCTGCTTTAGGACCCAGATTATACTTTCCAGATGCTTGACAGGATTAAGCAGAGAATTCCCAATTGCTTCTGGGACCCCAGGAAGACAGATCTAACATCCTCTGCTTCTTAGACTCCAATACGCTAGTCCATACTTTTGATCACTAACTAATAACTGTGTTTTCCCTTCTTACATAGGGCAGTGTTTTCTGATCAGTCACTATACATTTTCAGTGCCACCTGAAAATTACTTTTTTGGGGAACATAATGGACTTGATCACTGTATGACCTTCCTTGTCTTGGAAGGAATTAATGTTTATTTCTTATTCCACCCAAAGGGCAGACAAACGGCTCCAGACCAGTTGTTAATTTATTTACCATCATGGGCTGCATATGAAGCTCTTGTGGGCCGCATTCACACAATATATATACACTACCTGCATGGCCCTGAGGATGTCACATCTGTGACAGATGTGTGCTGATTGGGCCGCAAGCGACCCATGAGTTGAGAACTACTGCTCTAGACAAACCCTATTTGGTTTACACTTTCAAAAGTAGCTAGCTTTTAGTGTATTTGTCTTTCAGTGTTCCTATAAGAGTTTTGATAAACACATGTAATCAGACATAGAGAACCTTCACCATCAGTGTAGGAGTTTTTATGCAATTAGCACTTGTAAAACAGTCTATGTAAAGTTTTCATTTGGTCTTTGAGCCAATCACAGCTTTAGCTGCCTATACTCCTCCTTTTTCCTGTCATTTGATGTCACAAAAATACACATTTGTTTAGATTGACTCCTGCATATGAATCTTTATCTTGAGCAACCTATGAATAACGTCACATATTGTTCTTTTAAATCAATGAGTTTATGTCACCATCAGGAATCATTTTACATGCTGGAAGTATATTGGATTTGTTGACCTTCAAGGTATTCAACAAGGCTGGCACATCTGTGTGTGAGAAAAGAAAAGAAAAGTTGCTGCTAGGCTGCATGGGAAGTGATCGGGGCAATAGGTCTGATCTAAAGCCCATTGAAGTCAAAGGGATGACTTCAATAAGCTTTGGCTTATGCCCCTATTCTCTTCTATTTCCACAATGCCTTCCATCCAGACGGATGCCACATAACATTGCTAACAGCTGTGTTAATATCATCTACCTCTTTTAGCTAGCTGCTGTATCACTTTAGCCGCCACCAGGGTGCCACTACCAGTCTCAACAACATTTACCAGTTGTTTAACTGTGGACAGAGTTTTAAGTGCAGAACCTGAAGAATATCATATCTAGATAAACGGTAGAACATCTTTACAGCCTGTCCAAGCTGAACATTCTGAAGTTGGTGCTACTTCCATATCTGGACATGATACCAATGGACCCAGGGGGCTAAGTGACATTCCAGCTTTTCAGCCCAAGATAAGAAAGCTAAATCTACATATAGCCTTTCTTCCCCCAGTAGAGATTAGTTGTCTTTGGAAGTAATGTAAAAGCTGCTGATGGCACTGGAGCCTTGATGAGGACTGTACTATCTCTAGCAAATTTCCCAAGATGCACCTCACAGTATATTCCGAGAATACCAATGGTGCATAACTTAAAAGAGCACTGTGAATTGTCATTTGAATTGCATGAGAATCTGAGATACTCTTGGCATAAGAACCAAAAAGGGTCCTTGGAGTGTAAGATTAGCACAGTGTGTGTAAGACAAAAATGAATACTTTCTAGTTGGGTTGGTTTTTAAATAAGAAAAATGTTTTTCTTCTTTGTTTTTTTTTTTCTAATTTTTGACCTTTGGTTTCAAAGAACAACCAATCTGCAAATTCCCTTTTTGCTATAATTGATCAGAGTTTGCAATAAACACATCGTAGTTAAATATAATATACTCAGGTCAGAAAAGCAAAATCTTGAAGAGCAGTTTCCAAAGCAGATCCCCCGCTTCCACAGAGATGGATAATTTAATCTTTGTCATTGGCCTGTCTCTGTCAAAGAGCACAATGGATAGTCTATTCAGAATTGATGACTATATAGAAATTAATATTAGTAAAAGGTGTCCATTTAGTGTCTCACCTTATGTGCTAAAGGTGACATCCATGATGGATGCTTCCCCAGACAATGGATTTATCTTAAAAATGGGGTAATTACACAGTGGATGCATGGGTGACATAATGACATTGTGGTTTTATATTAATAAAAGAAAACTATTCCTTCTAAAGATGGAAAAAAATATGTCTGTCTCAGTGATAAATTGGATTTTGGGGGTCATTTTGTTACTGTAATAAACACAATTTAATTATTTAATTACTAAAGGTTAGACTACATTGTTTAAGTGATTCAGGATTAAATTACAGATGGCCTAACCAGGTTAGGAAAATGTATTGTACTAATACCCTCACCCCTTCCACCTTTGTTTGGAAGCTTTGTAAATAAATGGCTCCAAATAATAAAAATGTGATGTCTTATGAATAGGGAATCAGGAGACTTGGGTTCCAAGGCCAACTATGCCACCAGCCTGCTGTGTGACCTTGGACAAATCACTTCCTCTCCATGCTTGTGTTTCCCCACCCTTTGTCTTTCCTATTTAGATTATGAGCTCCTCAGAACAAGGAACCTCTGTTACTATTTCTCTGTACAGCATCTAGCACACTGGGACACTCATCTTGGGTATGGTTTCTAGGTTCTACTGCAATATAAACAAAATGTTATTTTCACCTTGACATCAAACACAAGAATTGGATACCTGGCTGTTGACATGAAAACCTGAGGCATGCCAAGACAGCCGTAGGGTGTTTGGATAGCACAGTTTATAGAAATGTATGCCGAGATATAAGGATATCACCTTTCCTATATATCTACGCTGAAACATGTGCCCCAGCAGCATGGTATCTAAATATTGCAAAAGTTTTAAGGCCAAGTCCTCAGATGATATAAAGTGGTATAGTACCATTGAAATCAGTGGAGATATACCCATCTATAGCAGCTGACATTGTAGGCCTAGATCCTGAAAGAAATCAATGGGAGTTAGGTGCCTAAATACCTTTGAGGATCTCGGTCCTACCGCATAGCATTCATATACAGGTATCTTCATCTTTTATCTACTCTGCTAGGACTGGTTTTTGTAAGATGTTGTATTCTAAGTTTGGCGCGTGCGTTTTCCATTGGCATTATTGTGTGAATGCTCAGCTGGAGAAGCAGGCCATGCAGTTTGCTCTGAAGACCCCTGTCACCCTGCTGTCTTCTGGCCCTCATTTGCTTTACTGCCCTTAGCTGCATCATAACATACCAGCAGACAAAAGGGCATGACAGCTGTCTCAGATGTTGTAATATAGCTCTAAAAAGAACAATCAAAGATACAGTAGTAATAGACCTACCTCAAAGAAAAGCAAGTAAAGGTAAAGGTAACACTTGCTGAGCTCATGTAAAACTCATTGGTATGCTCACGCTGTGAGAGAAGACTTTCATGAGCTTTTTAATCCATTGCTGGTTTCCAAGAGAATTTTATTTGCTTTGTTATTGTATCATGGTAGTGCCTAAAGGCCAGGTCCCATTGTCCTAGTTACTGTATGAACATAACAGACTGTCTGTGCCCCAAAGAGCTTTGTTAGCTGAACTCAGGATTGTGGGAAGTTTAAACTTTTGTTTTTTAATTAAAAAATGCCAAAAATATTTAAACCCTCTAAAAACCAACCAACCAACCATTCAAATTAAGATTGATTTTAGTTTTCTCTTTGAATGAAATATTTATTAAGCAACTATGAAATGACAGCATTACATAAAGCAAAATGCCAAATTCCAGTTTCAGGGACTGCTGCAGTACCAAGGAGGATAACAAAACTTTGTAAGCCAAGATAATACAATTCTGAAGGACAGCAATATAATGTCCACTTTTTATAGTTTATAATGTGTTTCGTAGGCTGTTTCTCATCTGTATGGTAAACTGCAAAATTTAAAGCATACTAAAAGTGGACAGTATTAGACAAAGAAAAATCATTAAAGTTCACTTACAAGTGTAGCCATAATGTACAGTAAAAAGACAGGGTCATATGCTCAAGTGTGATCACAAAAGCATGCAGTCGCTTGAGTGCCTGTTAGAAAATATGCCCAATACTGTGTAGACATTAAGGCCTATAAAAAGAAGTCAGTCATTTAGGTAGAAGTTCTCAAACAGTGGTTTATGGAGAGCTCACTGGTCAAATGGTGCTGGCCCTTCCCATTGCCAGCTGCTACACTGCATTAAAAAGACAGCTAAACCCTCATTAAACACCTATTATCACTTTTCTCTGTCATCAATTGCTGTGGCTGCCACAGGAATTTTATGGGTTAGACAATGGGAAGGGAAGTGGGCCATGAAATGCTATGTTAAGATATGGTCCTTGTGTGAAAGTATTTGAAGCCCTGATTTAGGGAAAGAACAAAAATGTATTTGAGTTTAAAATGAAAGTTGTCTGGTTTTATTTTTTTAAATCTGAAATGGTTCATCCATCCATGCTCCATGTACTCTCCCTTCAAGACTGACTGAGTCACTTATTGAAGAACCCATCTCTAGCCGGCCTAAGAAGAAATATTTCCAGTGTCATCTCCCCATCCAGTTAGGCAACATGCTAATCAGTAAACCATTGGACTGGGTTAGTGGTGGGGGTTCATAAGCAGAATAACCTCTTTTCTTTAACAGTTTCCACAGTAGCAGTGAGGTTACAAAAAGGATTGTGCAGAATTAACTATTGTTGCTTCTGCCAAAGCTTCTATCTTCTTCAGCTAAAAGGCAAAGAACCGTTTCAGAAGCATTTGAGAGCCCATTTCATTATTTTTTCTGTTCTTTTTTTCTTCCAGTAACAATCCTATTACTACCAGTTATTCAACTCTTTATGAAGTGTTTAATATTTTTTTTAAAAGAGGAAGCTCAGTAGTTACCAGTAATTAAGGAACGCATAAGAAACTTAATTGTGATGATATTATCAGGATTATAGACTATGTAAGGTTATAGACTAATATCACTCTATTTGAATTCATTCTATACAGTAAGAGATGACAAACATCTGAAGAAAGACCACACCTAAGATATAAAATAAAGCCATATTACCTACAATATTTTAAGTGCATTATCATACTGCAATATTTTAAAATATAAAATTCTCATCCTCACAGCAGATACTTATTGTCTGTCAAAGAAGAAAGCCAGTGATTAGTTAAATAGGACAGTAAGCTAAAGAAACTTTTATTAGTGTGGTCAGAATTATTATTATTATTATTAATGATTTACTAAAATGACATTTCAAAGAATAGAAAAAAAATGTTTTTAAAATGTTTTGAGATTCCGCCTCCCTCCACTGTGGAAATTTTTGTCTAAAAAGCAATGGCAGAACCCAGCTTGTAACATTTCCCAAATCTATTCACATTTTTACACAGGACTGTGTCCAGCAAATCCTTCGCAGAATAGATCCAAGTACTCGCAGATGTATTATTGACTTTAAACGGAACTGTGTGTAGAAGGATAGTTTCTATGCATTTGAAATATTTCAAGACCAGTGTCAAAGGCAAGAATTTAAGTTACAGAACATGGGCAGTGGAAGTGAGGGCTAAGGCCAGGATTTTCAAAGAGCACCTAAGGGAGTTAGGCACCCAATTGCCACTGAATTTCAATGGGAGTTAGGCACTAGGGTAAAGGAAAAACATATGGGCATTCCAGATACTTATGGTTCTTCATAAAACACATTTGTCCAGTAATTTGACTCATCTCCAAAGATACTGCTGTGTTTTCCTTTGATTTTAAATATTCATTTGTTTTGAAGTCATCTGACAGAAAAGAGTGAAATGTTTAAAGGCAAAATCTTTGTTTTTTCTTCCTAAATTAAGCATCCTGGGATTTTAATAAATGATCCTGTTTATTTATGTCCTATTGAAATGAATTGTTTTGCAGATGTTGCTCACAGTTGGCCTTCACTGGGAGTAAAGGGGCCTAAGAGAACTTGCCTTTTGTGTATAGTTGGACTATAAAATTTATTACTTTTTCACAATCCAAAACAGCTTTGTTTTATTTGCCAAATAAAATCCTTTTTAAAAAGACTGGCCTTTAGCTCATCCTTGTTATTGGATTTTATTCTTAGCCTTTTTCCACTATAAAGGAGAAAAAACTGGCCTTACAACACACTTTGTAGAATCAGATTAGATAGATGGTGCTGACTCTTCCTTCGGAGGCCACATTAAACTGAACCTGGCATGAAGAATAGTGCTGCTGGAGATGCCTTTATTCAGTTATCATGGAAGAACTGAGATTCTGATTATACAAGACTGATAAAGATCCCGTCTTAAATTTTGCCAGAGTCCGGTCAAAGCCCTAATATAGCCAAATTTCCTGTCTAAATCATAAGCAAATGTATTACCAATAGTCTCTTTCATAAGTAGTAGTAGTAGTAACAATCCTTAGTTGTAATCTAACTCTTCATCCATTGATCTCAATGCTCATGATAAATCCTTTGATATGGTAACAAGAAAACAAGAGGGAAAAAAAACCCACTCTGCCTTTTCCACACAGAGACGACCCATAGTGAGGGGGGCAGAGTGAGGGCACCCAGCTTCGGCAGTGTCATTGAGCATGCTCAGTATAAGCCCAACAGCAAACCTGGGGGGGGCATGTTACCCCCCTCACACACCCTTTCCACTCATCGCCTCAGCTTCCACACCAGGTACAATAGCCCTAATCACATACCGGTTGACCAGGTAAAGAGCTTCATTGCTCCTGGTTTCTTCCACATGGTCACAACTCCTGCATGTGAGTAATGGGCTTCCTTCCAACAATCCAAGTTTCCCTCTTCTGCCGTGCACTCCTGCTCGAACTCTCCCAACATAGACTGTCTTGCAGCAATCTGTACTTCTGTCTCTCAAAGCCATTCACTCTGCCAGTTTCAAGAGAGCTAAATGTCTGTCAGATGGTGATCACCTAAGAAAGCTACATGACTTATCAGGCTGCCTCAATCCATTCCAGAGACTGTGCACCAGGTTCATTACCTTGTATCTTATGTAGTCTCTTACGCTAGTGTAAAGAGGATGCAAGATACTCTTAAATCAAAAAGAGGTTATGATTTTCACCCATTGGCTTGGCATGAGTGTAACAACAGTGAATCTGGCAATGAATGGCAGAATCATTTGTAAATTCCTTTTTCAGCTAATAGAACATGGCCAGGTCAGTCACTGATGCTGCAGTTCCCCCATCTCATTTTACTCACTCCCTTCACACATTTTATTAAAGTTTTAGTTATCACAGGAATTCCCCCCCCCCTTTGAAGAAGGCCAGGTGCTCCCAAGCTGACTCTTACTCTGATATTTTATTTAAATATGCATGGTGCAATTTGTGACAGAGCATCAAAGGTCATTTAGAGGTCTTGTGCCAGGATTCATGTTGAACGAATCATGAAAAAGGATATTGTCAAGAAAGTAATAAATGGCAGGTTTATATATTCCAGTGATGTCCTCTACAGTGTGTTGACAAACAGTCACAAAGGCCTGTTATTTTACATCTCTTAAGTTTTCATAACACAAACCAGGGCTGCATTATGTTCTGTTAGGTAGCATCTGATCTGAATGACTGTATGGTCATCTATGCGCTACAGTGTAGATTGCTGTACTATGTGTGTTCATACATCAACATGCCATTTTTTTAATGTTCTATTCAACTTGGTGACAAAACTTCTATTGACCTCAGTAGGAGTTGGATGGAGTCTATGAGTTATGTGCTATTGCCCAAAGAACCCTTTGGAAGGAAACAAGTAAGGATGAAGAGGGATAACCTCATGGAGATGTCTTGCTATTTGCTCTCTCTTCCATGGGCTGTCCCATAGGATGGGAAAATTGATCCTATGTTTTTTCCTGTATTTAACAATGCTTATTAAAATATTGTAAACAGAACTGTGCAAGAGAAAAGTCTGCAGCTATGAGCTATAGTCAGAGATTTGGGTATCTTCAGCTCCAGCAATAGGGACATTCTGGTTTCATTTTTAACATTTGCTCCCATTCATTATCCTACCTGTGATGCAAACACCATAGCATTGCAAAAGGATATGCCCAACTTTGTTTCACTCTTGCCACTGGCTGATGCTTCCCTTTCCTTCCATCTCTTGACGTGCACTGTTATTGCGCAGCTGTAACAAAATCTTCCATTGACAATTTACTCTTGGTGAGTCTATTTTGTCCATGTAGGGATTTGCAATACAGTCTGATCTGATCCCACTGATGACTGAGTCCCATTGGACTACTCACAGCAGTAAGCAGTATGGGTGGGCCAAAAGTCTCAGAAGTCTTCTATTAAAATGAAGGGCATTTCCACTGTCTTCAGTTTCTTCTCAGCTAACTAAGACCTCTAGATTTTTCTAAGTACATGCCAGGGTTTGAACAAAGTCTGTTCTCCATTTAGTATCATCTCCAGTCAAGCGAGCTGATTGGCCCTCAGGGTCAATTTTTAATTTTATATGCATCTTCCCAAGCTGGATGATATTTGGGATATTGGATAGAAAAAAGTCAGATTTGTTTGTCAGATGACATTTAATAAATGCCCAGGAGCACCTATCCATTTAAAAGATTTTTTGTCCCAGAAGAAGACTTTGAAAGTTTGGCTGCTTAACCATGTTTGCCCGGAATGTTTCATTGGAGAAGACATAAGTATTGGGAAATTGGCCTGGATACTTTGCTTTTCCCCCTCCAAAACAATCTTCTTTTTTTCCACATTCAGATCAGGTTAGATGTTACATTTTCCCAGAGCAAACACATTTTTTCAGAGATAATAGATTTTACATTGACAACAAGCCATCAAGAAAGAACAAAAGTAAAGTCTCTTTGAGAAAACAATATCCCCCCTCTCCCAACTTATTGCACAGCTCTGAACTCTTCCCACAGAGGTGTGCTTGGAAGTTAAAAGATGCAATACACAGAAAGTGAAAGCCACTATAGTTTCAAGGGGAATACACAATACTTATAAGAAAAAAAAAGTTTCCTATACCAGAAACCTTCTTGAAACAGTAAGTTTCAGTTGCACTTGCTAATGTAGGGCCAGATCCTGGAGCAAGGCACTTTATTCCAGCTGAAAATCAGCTCTATGGTATCTAAAATCATGTAAAACCAGCTTTATCAATCAATGAAGCAATGAAATATGAAGCTCCACTGAGTGATAATTACCATCTTAAAAGCAGCACTTAAGACTTCAGAGAATCTGAGAAAAATTTGATTTACCAATTTAATTCTATTTAAAGTTTTTTAATGATAAATGAAATAATCTACAACATTCGTGATTACAAGCATGTGTCAATAAAAAAAAAAAGACATTTACTTCCAAAGTTAAAATCCAGCCTTTCAAAATGCTCATCAAAGCACTTCCTGTATCTACCAGGACATCTGCCATCAAGAAAAATTAGCCCCTTGGCCACTGGCCAGCCTTCTCATACAGAGTCACATACTTCACATTTCATGTCCTAAGCAGATCCTAAGCTACATTCAGATGATTAAACTAACCAAGAAATGAGACACGTATGTGGCACCCTAGTCTACCAAAAAAAAACCCAACAGATGAAATTCCCTTTCACTACCTTCATAGTGAGTTTCCTCAGTCTGTATGTTTAAAACAGAAGAATGAGAGAGAGAGATACACAAAGAAGGAATTTATTGAACTCAGAGTAAGAGGAGATTTAGTGTTGGAGATTGGTTTTTAGAAGAACACAGGAAATATGGTGCCACCATCCTCAACTGTCCCAGACTTTGGCAATCCAGATTGCTGTCTGCATGTTCAGGTATAGGAATGACTTCCCTCCCACTGAAATGCAAACCACCTCTGCGATTTATGGAAAGATCAGTGTAATAATAAAATGGTTACTAATCTCATAGACTGGATAATATTGGGGGTGGGGGAGGAGTCCAAAGTGAATACATTTTTCACCATGAAAATGAATTCAAACCAAAGCTTTGGTGTTTGAAATATTAAAATTACTTTTTTCAGCATCCACGTGACTAGGGCAGGACTAGAAGCTGAGTGTCAGAGAGCATGTTCTGAGATTTCCATCCTAATTCTACAGACCCAAGAAGTTGGTATACTTTCAGTAAACTTGAGATAACTATCCAAACTTCTGCGTCCTAGCCACACCAAACTTTTAGATTCACCCATTATCAGTTGAATAGTTTGTAAAATGTGAGACCTGCTGAGCTTACAGTTACACCACAAGTTTAGTTATTAAAAGGTGCTGCACACAAACAAGTTGAACTTGCACATGTCCACAAAAGGTCCAATTGCCAAAGCAGTGAAGGTTGTTTACGATTGTATGACACTTATGTGGGTCTCTTATGAAATTAATAAACTCCGCCTAATGTGGAGGAGAAAAATAAGTTCAGGTAGGGCCCAAATTTTGCCATCCAATTGCATCTTTTATAGTGACCAAGGCCCTGAATTGTCAGCCTTGGTCTATGGAACAAAGAAAGTGTAGTCAGCTAGGAAACAGACAAGCCCAGTTCTTGTGAGGAAATGGAATGTGCACTTCTAGCAGACTGGAGGAAACCACAAGTTACATAGTGTTTGTACTAAATATGGTTTCAGTTTACTCACTCTTCACAACTAGAGTGCCTATGTGGAAAACAAATGAGGGGACTTCAGAAGTGATAGACACAGACAGACAAGATTTAACAGTACCCTCATCCAGATATAATGAAGGGTATATGTAAATATTCATTACCAAGTTTCAATGGGGAAATATTTCTTTCCAGATGACCCCCATAAAAAACAAAAATGTTTCCTCTGAGTACATGGAGTCTCTCTCCTTATATTTTGTAACAAATAAAACTTTCAAGTATGTAAAGGCTTAATATTACTATCATTTGGAGGTGAACTGGTGCAGTTAAAATTTCAAATAGACTTTAGATGACCTGAAACCCACTGTAATTGAAGCTTTTATTTTTCCATTTTTCATTTTACTTTGATCCTGAGTATAAGACATGCGCACACAAAACTGTACCATTAAATTTGTAAAATATTATGCTCATTTTTTGGCTGAGTAACAACATGCACAAAGCTATAAAAATTGAATTAAGACAAATTTGAAATGCTCTTTGTTTTTCAGTTGTTTTAATTTCCATTTTTCATGTTTTTTCCAGAGGCTGGTTTTAGTCTATTACATAGAGTACCTGTCTGTTTCTTGCCCCGTCAATCATTTGTCCCTATATTTTACTGTTCATTGATGCTTGCAAATGTTAAGGCTTTGTATTCCACAATAAACAATATGAAATATATTTGTTGATCACAGAAAATAAGACTTCACTAAGCATAGATTCTAGTAATCAGAGATGTAAGTATTAAAATTTCTACTTGCAGACGGTAGCTGAATAAGGCACAGGAGCCTTTTCATAGACATTAATGGAAGTTGTAGCAAGCCCTGCAACCATTATTCACAGCAGATAAAGATTTTTAAACACATCACTTCTTTTTCAGTCATTAGTGTCTTCTTAAAATAACATTTTGCTTTGTTTCCTTGATCAAAGCTATGGAGTTAAGAGTGAAAAACACATTTCACTTTGGTGTTTTCCTTTAAAATCTTGTCAATCTCATTAACAGGTTAATCTTCGGAGATGTATTATGATGGATTGCACTTACTCATACAAATTGGCTATACAGTCTATGTGCCACTCCTTAAAAGGAATTATTTTCCCCATGTGAATGTTGGTATATGGGTGAAGGCTAGATGGACATAAATATTCACATATGAGCCCTAGTAAACACCCTCCTCTTTGGGCCAATCACTAGTTGGTATCTAAAATTATCACTGATTCTTCAATGATATTTGCAGGCATCTTATGGCTAGAACAATGCCAAGGAGCTGCTAAATGCACTGTGAAGCAAGAAGTGAGAGTTATTATAATCTAATTTAGAACTATGGGTTGTAGCCTGGGAGAAAAGTAACCTCTGCATTTTACAGTTCTTCTCATAGACTTTCCACAATGATGTCCCACCTACATAGTTGGGGTTGTTTGTACACACAACACATGCACAGTTATAAGCCAACGGAAGAAGTGTTTCCCTCCACCGCCACCACCCCTTTCTAGGGCTTGACCATAAAGCCCTTTGGGTAAGTCTACACTGCAATTAAACAGCTGCCTCTGGCCCCGTCGGCTGACGCGTGCTCACTGTGGGGCTATATAACTGCCGCGTAGACATCCAGGCTTGGGCTGGAGCCAGGGCGCTGGGACTCCATGGAAGGGGAGGGTCCCAGAGCCCAGGTTCCAGCTTGAGCCCAAACACCTAGATTGCAATTAAACAATTCTGGAGCCCTGGCCTTGTGAGCCTGAGTCAGCTGACATTGCACGGCCAGCCACAGGTCTTTGATTGCACTGTAGACATACCCATGGACTTTGCTGGGAGTTTTGCCTGAGTAAGGATTGTAGCTTTGGTCCCTTAGAGGTTATTCCTCCAGTCCAAATCTCTCTGTTCATTCATGGGTGCTACCGGTCAGCTTTTATACAAGTTCTGCCCTGACTTAGTTCTCATGCAAAACTATTGCACATTGTCTAAATGAGGGCAGAGTTTGATTTTCCAGGAAGCTGTAAAATCTTTCCATTTAAGAAAAAAAGCTATCCCTGAAATTAACAAGCATATCTGATCTCCTGTTAAATCCCTATTCAGTCTTATTCCAATAAATACATGATTATTTATTCTCATGTGCTGAGATAAGGAATACTTTATTTATTGGCTTAACTATGTCTGCTAGACATCACCTAACAAGCAGTAGCTTTTCCTGGTAATACAGATAATCTCTTTGAAGAGAATTAGTTCTTGGAAAGTGGAAACTCACCTTTCATCAAATTCCATTTTATACTTTCCGTTCCTGAGTGAACATGGATTGGATTATATAAGGAAGACAGGAAAGAGGAAAAGAGAGATTAAAGGTGTAACAGTAATTTTTTTTTGTTCAGCATCTGCAAGCTAGAGAGATTACACAATCTTCAACAGATCAGCAAAAGAAGATTTGAAACTACTAGTGTTAAACCTTCTGATCGGCTAAAAGAATGCCTTTCCTTGCCACCCATACCAAGCTTTCCAAGTCCATAACAAAAAACAGCATCCCACCTAGCTATTCCTGTTGTCTGCCATCCAATTTTCTAAACCGTCAATACCACACTTCAGTAGCTCTCCCTTGCTATCAGAGTTAGATGGTGTGAGAAATCCAATCCCTTGAAAAGATGTATCTACTGTAAGAATGCAAGAGCCCCATCGCATTGAGATGTGTACTAACATGCTAAGCCAAATGTCATGCATTGAATCTGGAAATGAACTAATTGTCACAAATACAACTAGCATCTTTCCATAAATGGTAGTAATAAAATAGGGAATTCTTCACAAAGGAGATGAATTATACGACTGTATTCACTTTGAATTAAATCACAATGTTAACAGGATAGATACATTAAACACAAATGGCTCTGGACTTGTCTGGTCTTAACCCCAACAGTGCAATTCATTTGTAATACAAAGGAATGGCTGTGCTCGTGACGTGATTGGGTATCTCCCAGAGTTTTGGTTTTCCAGGATGTGAACATATAGCTAGTAATTACAAGTATATTAAAGCATCCAGTGGAGCAGAGGATTTATTTAGCAAAGGTCAAGTGTGTATAACTAGGAATAATGGGATGAAACCAAGGATTTATGCTATCAAAAAATAATTGTCATGTTCTAGAGGTGAAAGCACAAATATAGGACAGGGCAATTGTCTGCTAATGGGAAGTGGTGGGAACCCCTTTGCCTGAAACTGTTGAAACTCCAGGGACAAGAACACTACCAAATAGTGCATCGGAGACAGATTAAATAATATCGCAGGTCTCTTCCATCTCTAACATCATGAGAAGATGCTTCTGTTATGCATGAAGGGCTTTCACCAACACAACCCTGACAGAAGTTTGCCTGGAGCAGTGGAATGACGATGCAAAAACCCTCACAACTTGTGCTCCACTAAGGGCCCAGAACCAGCCAGCAAACCCCCAGGTAGATGGGGCCAGGCCTGCAGGAGATGTGCCGATTGTTTCCCAAACAGGATCTTCATCTTATGGAGCCCCACCCCGATTCTACAACCGCCCTTCCTAGCAGAATTCCTGCAATAGGGCAAATTGTAGCAGCCTGCCTCTGCAGAAATGAATCCAGCCCACAATGAAAATGCTTGAAAATTAAAGAGAAACAAATATTTCAAATTACTCCATCAGCTGAGGAAGATAGAAAAAAAAAAAAAAAAGAAAAGAAAAGAAAAAAACCCTCACAACTAGAATTTTGCTGGAAGATAAAAATGCACCACAAATTGCATTGTTTGATATACGATTCCCAAGCTATTCTCCAGTCAATTTCAGATGAATTATAGGAACATGAAGCCTTTGATTCTCCCCCAGCTCCTGTGGACCTCCTCTATCCCCCACAATCAACAAAGGCACCTTAGTGACCTAAGGTGGAGCAACAGCGTTTCATGGATTTTAAAAGAGAGGAAAATAGAAAACTCATTGTATGTCTGGAAGCAAGTCGTCCCCCCACCATCACTGACATTGAGGGTCCCTGACATGGAGCGGTTGTGGTTGCCAGGAGCACACAGAGGGAGTACCACCTGTACGCAAAGGAGTCCAGATTCATACAAACGTCCAGTGCAGTTGCATACAGTGGTTCTTTGGTTTAGAGGATGCAACAGGGTGATCTCTGGATCCTCCAGTTCTTCCCACATGACTGGGGACGCTAGGGTTTTTGAAGGCTAAACCACTCCTTAGACTTCAGTAGTGACTGTGCAGCTGGGGGAGGGAGGACTCTTCTTTCTCCCCCTTGTACCTATGGAATTCTCCCAGCACCAGCTCCCGGTATTTGCGATGGATTCTTTGTGCACAAATACTAATGGATTAAGCTACAGTGGAGCAAGGCCTGTTATGTGTTACTGCAGCCTATCTACATTAGGATATTACACCAGTTTCCGTAATGTAAACAAGGCCTGAGTGGCCTTTTTTGCTCCCACTGAGGTCAGTGGGAGTGGGATTGGGCCTGTGCCCTAAATCATGTCAGATGTCTCCCTGATGATTGACAAGATGGATTCTGAATCGAGCAGTAAAATCAATTTGATTATATTTCTAGAATTCATTAATGAATTTTATTGAAGGAGAAATCCTCAAAACCTTCTTCAGGGATAACACTACTGCTAAATTTGTTCTGATTTTAATATTCACCACCTAAAAACTCCCATCTGTTATAAAAAAGTTGATACTTTACCTGGTACAAAGTAATGAGACATTAAGCAATGCGAGTCAATTTGCCGAGCCTCGGCAAGACAAATGCAGTGGAAAACCATGCCCATTTGAAAAGTGAACAAAATGCCTATGCCTTCTCTTTTGTGCTATCTGCAAATCACTGAATAATGTGGTTCACTGCCCAAGTGAGTTATTTTCAAGGAGTTCGGCACATCTTTAATTAGGGGATATGTAAAAATGAAATGCAACTATGTTGCACATATTTCCTTTATGGCTGCTGAACTTTTCTTATGGAAAAAGCATCTGGTTTTATAAAACTGTCTCGAAAAGCCATAAGATGTATAAGGTGTATGTTGACAATATGTTAATTTTCTCAGTGCATATATTTAGCCATTCCCCTGATAAGGTTGCTCTTCTGGATCCATATGGTTGCAGATCTATTTTATAACGGGAGACAATAGCTATTCATGTGTTATGGCTGCTTTAAGTTTAATCACAACATACTAACCATGTTATAATATCTCACTTGTGACTCAGGAAGAATTAAAAAAAAAAATCACATTGGGCTCTATTTACTAAACATTTATGTGCCCTTTATGCATGGGAAAATAAGGACTTTGCATGTTGACAATGATTATGTAAATTTCCTGTTTTGAGAATCACATCCCAGAGGACTCCCTGGTTGAAAGCAATTCCCCTTTAAAGGGACCATCACTCTTCAAATCGGTGGGCTTTTAAGACAATTTCTTTTTCTGTAACAGTAAATACAATTGTCAATCATTTTTGTGTGCTTTACTCTTAGAAGTGGTATCCTTTCTTGCTTTTCTGAGAGCAGCCATCAGTAAAATTCGATTAATTTCTTCCTTTGAAGTAATATTGTGGATAGCATTCATATTTTACCCTTCACTCCAGGTACGCCTGGAGTTTTGGCTCTAAATCTTGCTGTCTAGGCCAAGCCCCAAATGCCATGACACACAATTTGCAGTTTTCAGAGTAGCAGCCGTGTTAGTCTGTATCCGCAAAAAGAACAGGAGTACTTGTGGCACCTTAGAGACTAAAATTTATTAGAGCATAAGCTTTCGTGGGCTACAGCCCACTTCTTCGGATGCATATAGAATGGAACATATATTGAGGAGATTATATATATATACATACACGTACATATATATATACACACACACATACATATATATATACACACACACATATACAGAGAGCATGAACAGGTGGGAGTTGTCTTACCAACTCTGAGAGGCCAATTAAGTAAGTGAAAAAAAACGTTTGAAGTGATAATCAGGATATCCCAGTACAGACAGTTTGATAAGAAGTGTGAGAATACTTACAAAGGGAGATAGATTCAATGTTTGTAATGGCTCAGCCATTCCCAGTCCTTATTCAATCCTAAGTTGATTGCATCTAGTTTGCATATCAATGCCAGCTCAGCAGTCTCTCGTTGGAGTCTGTTTTTGAAGTTTTTCTGTTGTAAGATAGCCACCCGCAGGTCTGTCATTGAATGACCAGACAGGTTAAAGTGTTCTCCCACTGGTTTTTGAGTATTATGATTCCTGATGTCAGATTTGTGTCCATTAATTCTTTTGCGTAGAGACTGTCCGGTTTGACCAATGTACATGGCAGAGGGGCATTGCTGGCACATGATGGCATATATCACATTGGTAGATGTGCAGGTGAACGAGCCCCTGATGGTATGGTTGATGTGATTAGGTCCTATGATGATGTCACTTGAATAGATATGTGGACAGAGTTGGCATCAGGCTTTGTTACAAGGATAGGTTCCTGGGTCAGTGTTTTTGTTCAGTGATCTGTGGTTGCTGGTGAGTATTTGCTTTAGGTAGGGGGGTTGTCTGTAAGTGAGGACAGGTCTGTGCATTTAATCCAGCAACGAAAGGGTTAATGTATTTTGATCTCTGGGCACATGAGCTTAGTGTTAGTGCTGATGTGTTCTGGTTGGTTAAGAGTGCCTGAAAACACTCAGACAACGTGTTGTTGTAACTTGTGCATTAACCGGTGGGCTATATAAAATTGCAAAATATTGGTGCATTCAATTTTATTCAGCTTCACTTACTGCAAGATGCCTACATTTGTATTTTAATGAAAATATTAATTTAGCTAGAAATAAAAGTAAAAATGCAGTTTTTACTTTTTCCACAATGAAAGGAATGGCATGTGCAAATGGGCCTCTGAAAGTCTTTGCACTTTAACAGAAATATGAACAACCAAGCAATTTAGAATTCAAACCAGAATGTAGTCAAATGTCTACATTTCAAATTTGACTAGGAATATGTCACATCACTGCTTCCACAGCTCTCTCGGTTTAGTTAGGCTGATTGTCTTGCAGAAAAGAACAGTACAGAACATCCACTAGTCTCAGATCAGAGAGAAGTTTGGTCTTAACTTCTTGGAATACTTTCTGTTCAACAGAAGCCAAAATTCAAGAGGGTGCTTTTTGAATAACTAAGTCATGCTACTTTGTTGATTTCCTACCACTTCTTATATAGTCTAGTAATAACACTTTGCATTTATTCAACTACTAAGTGTATTTTTAAGCCAAGAGAGAGAGCACAAACTAAACCAAGAGGCTAAAATTAGCTAATCTGCATCACTAACTGCTCTCCTTGGATACTCAGTTATCATTTAGTATCATGGATTTGTATTATAGTGATGTCTACATGCCCCAGTCATAACCAGGGCCCCATTGTGATAGAAGATTTTTCAGGTGTTCTAAGATGGCCTCCTGAGCAGTTGCCTGAGGTGGTATCTACAATAGTGGTTTAGCTACTGGTTTATTCATAGATTCATAGATTCTAGGACTGGAAGGGACCTCGAGAGGTCATCGAGTCCAGTCCCCTGCCCGCATGGCAGGACCAAATACTGTCTAGACCATCCCTGATAGACATTTATCTAACCTACTCTTAAATATCTCCAGAGACGGAGATTCCACAACCTCCCTAGGCAATTTGTTCCAGTGTTTAACCACCCTGACAGTTAGGAACTTTTTCCTAATGTCCAACCTAGACCTCCCTTGCTGCAGTTTAAACCCATTGTTTCTGGTTCTATCCTTAGAGGCTAAGGTGAACAAGTTCTCTCCCTCCTCCTTATGACACCCTTTTAGATACCTGAAAACTGCTATCATGTCCCCTCTCAGTCTTCTCTTTTCCAAACTAAACAAACCCAATTCTTTCAGCCTTCCTTCATAGGTCATGTTCTCAAGACCTTTAATCATTCTTGTTGCTCTTCTTTGGACCCTTTCCAATTTCTCCACATCTTTTTTAAAATGCGGCGCCCAGAACTGGACACAATACTCCAGCTGAGGCCTAACCAGAGCAGAGTAGAGCGGAAGAATGACTTCTCGTGTCTTGCTCACAACACACCTGTTAATACATCCCAGAATCATGTTTGCTTTTTTTGCAACAGCATCACACTGTTGACTCATATTTAGCTTGTGGTCCACTATAACCCCTAGATCCCTTTCTGCCGTACTCCTTCCTAGACAGTCTTTTCCCATTCTGTATGTGTGAAATTGATTTTTCCTTCCTAAGTGGAGCACTTTGCATTTGTCTTTGTTAAACTTCATCCTGTTTAGCTCTGACCATTTCTCCAATTTGTCCAGATCATTTTGAATTATGACCCTGTCCTCCAAAGTAGTTGCAATCCCTCCCAGTTTGGTATCATCCGCAAACTTAATAAGCGTACTTTCTATGCCAATATCTAAGTCATTGATGAAGATATTGAACAGAGCCGGTCCCAAAACAGACCCCTGCGGTACCCCACTCGTTACGCCTTTCCAGCAGGATTGGGAACCATTAATAACAACTCTCTGAGTACGGTTATCCAGCCAGTTATGCACCCACCTTATAGTAGCCCCATCTAAATTGTATTTGCCTAGTTTATCGATAAGAATATCATGCGAGACCGTATCAAATGCCTTACTAAAGTCTAGGTATACCACATCCACCGCTTCACCCTTATCCACAAGGCTCGTTATCCTATCAAAGAAAGCTATCAGATTGGTTTGACATGATTTGTTTTTCACAAATCCATGCTGGCTGTTCCCTATCACCTTACCACCTTCCAAGTGTTTGCAGATGATTTCCTTAATTACTTGCTCCATTATCTTCCCTGGCACAGAAGTTAAACTAACTGGTCTGTAGTTTCCTGGGTTGTTTTTATTTCCCTTTTTATAGATGGGCACTATATTTGCCCTTTTCCAGTCTTCTGGAATCTCTCCCGTCTCCCATGACTTTCCAAAGATAATAGCTAGAGGCTCAGATACCTCCTCTATTAGCTCCTTGAGTATTCTAGGATGCATTTCATCAGGCCCTGGTGACTTGCAGGCATCTAACTTTTCTAAGTGATTTTTAACTTGTTCTTTTTTTATTTTATCCGCTAAACCTACCCCCTTCCCATTAGTATTCACTATGTTAGGCATTCCTTCAGACTTCTCTGTGAAGACCGAAACAAAGAAGTCATTAAGCATCTCTGCCATTTCCAAGTTTCCTGTTACTGTTTCTCCCTCTTCACTGGTGTATCCGTGCAAGTGCAGATCCCTAATGCTGCCACTTCACATCAGTGCAGCACAATTTGCACTGATGCAGTTTGGCCTGGTTTCAAACTGGGGTAAATCTGATTTGTAATGGGCTACTTAAACTGATGGAAGTCATATCTAGACTAGGATCAGTACAGCTACACCAGTGGCAGAAACCCAGTGCAGACAAGGGCTAAGTCTCCCAGGGACACAACACGAAAGGGAAATTGGATGCTTTCCCGGCATACACTCCTATTCTCTAGAGTAGTCAAGATTTTTCAATCAAAGCAAAACACTTTCTCCTCTACATTGGTTTTTCTACCATGCTCATCACGATAGTGAATTTGTCCTTTTTCCAACAAGCTCAAGTGTTCTGTATAATCTGTTAGATAGTTTGTTCCAGCCTATGATTTATGGTCAAAAATCTTCAGAGCTCAGATAAGCTAGCTAGACAATCCAGTGGGATTTTGATGCACCTTGCTACTTCAAAGGGTCCTACTCCTCCTTCCTTGACAGGCTGCTGCCATTCAAACCTTCATCAGAAAGATACGCTGGACGAGTGGAAAGCTCAGGAATAGAAAGCTCACATCTTTACCAAGGAGAGAGTAGGCTCTGTTAAGTTCTGGAGAATAAGTGAAGTGTTGGGCTGTGTTCAATGGAATTACTCTTGGAACTGCTTTGGGCTAGAGATCGGGCTGAATCACTCGTAAGTCTCAGGATTTATGGGGTGAGATTCTCTAAAAGGAGAGTGGGCCAAGGTGGTTTTCTGCTATTTTTGTGCCTGACCCAGCCTGGGCTGTTTTGAGTCTGAGGGGCCCCAGTGTAACTGACAGGATGCCATAACATAGATGAGTCCCAAGGCTGTCTCAGCTGCCCTATGGTCCACAGTGCTGCCCTGAATCTCTGCAGTACTGCAGCCCTGCCTGGATACACTTCTCCTGCTTCCAGCCCCACCACCTATCCCAGAGTTTGCAAGGAGGTACTCAGGATGCAATCTGATGGCCATCTTCCGCACTTCCTGCACCAGAGGATTTCCTCCCCCAGCCGGATATGGGGCTTATACAATGAGTTTATACTGCTCTAGTCCTTTTACACATCATAAAGGGGCTGGAGTGGGGATGAAGAATTCACTCCTGGTACTTGCCCCTTTGAGATTCCTGCAAACCCAGACACAGCCTTATTCCTTTGTTGGGACATCTGGAATTGTCATGCAGAAGCTGTATTGCATTTGTGTTTGGATTGAAAACTGACACCAGCCTTAAGGAGCAATCAGGCTTCCCCCTCTAATTTATATTTTACAAGTGAGCAAGATTTTACTTTTCAAAACTTCCAGGACATTTATCTTCTAGAAGAAACTTTGCTTTAAAAACACTAAATACAAGTAACTGAACACGGGTAACAACAGTATAGTAACAGCATTCTATAAACATTTATAACAAAAAGCCTCCCCCACTGGGATATGGAGCTTGTCGTTCCTAATTTAGGAAAATGAATCAATGCATATTTGTTGTTATAACAAGTCACTTTCATAAAGCCTCCAAAAATTCTCAGACCATGAGCTGAACAGTGATGTGCTAGGTGCTGTACAAACATGAGTCAGGAATGTAAGCTCTTCAGTACTGAGATAAACAGAGGACTGAAATGCTGTACCACCCCATCCACAGCAGGGATTCCTGTAGGTGATGGTGTAGGAACAATTTTCATACAGGGGAATGATAAAGAATATGACGTGGCCTCCAAGGTGAACACTAATAGCAATTATACACCATGCATTTTGTGAACACATTATTTTATAGATTAAGACCCAGCAGACATGCCTCTTCTTTCTGTAATTTATTTGTCCAGTTACTACCAAAATACACAAAGCCTCCTCGAGAAAGGAAAAAATAAGAGTTAATCCCACTGTCCTGGATAAGATCCCTTTTACTGGATGCTGGCAACAACTAGACTGTCATGCACACGATTTCCGTTTGCAGAAGGCTGCCGCCAGCGCCCACATGCTGGCTGGGATGAGAAGTTCCAGCACAAGAAAGAAGAAAAGTTATCATATGATAGAAGACTTGTTGATTTCCTTGCCACCTTTTGTGCTAAAGAAAATAAACCATTTGCTCCATCAACATATGCTACCAATAAGTTGGTCTAATTAATGGCAGACCACTGAGAAACTGAGAAGTGTTCTTTATCAGTGCAGAAAAGAAGCATGAGTTGGCTTCTAATGTTTAAAGTTACTTAAAGGAAACTACCTAGACATGCTGAGCTGTGAACTCTGCTTGTCTTTCAGGGGGAAGGGTGGGGGAAAGATAACACTGGTTTTATTTCAACTGATGCCAGCACACATAAGAAGGAATATTAAGCACATTTGTATGAAAGCAGCATGACACTTCCACTTCCCTGAAATGTGTTTTCTTCATAATGCCAGTGGCTGATACAAAGCACAGTCAAGAAAGTTAATCCAAAAGATTTATAGAAGGTTGAATAACTACAGATAACACTTGTATTTATGATGTTTTAAAAAAGTCATTCTGTCAATCAACACAACTACCCACTGGCTTTGCTGTTCCCTAAAACCAGCATACTTTTAGATAGCTCAAAGTGAACAATGGTATCTTATATGATGATCTGAAAGGTAGACAAATCAGTTATGTACAGGTAGGGTAATCCTGTCTTTATTAGCTATGCAAAGCTCTTGCCAAAATATAAAGAACAAGATATATAATTGAAATGGTTGTGTCCTATCACCCAGGATCTCAGGTTTATATAGTCAAGATTAGAACCAAATGAATGGATTGATTAGAAGTTTAAGTGTTTGTTTATCTTCATACACTTAGAAAAATTAAAACATCCATTTCTCCAAAAGAAATTGATGCAGAGAAAAAATGGGTAGAAACAAAATTTCAAAATGTTGAGGTGTGGCTTGGAAATTCATGGTGAGGTTAGGCATTTTGTAAAACTTACAATAAATAACTTTATAGCTTTCCTTCACAAGGATCCCAAACTACTTTACATAAAGAGGTGGACATCCATCCATCACGGAAATACAGCCATACTTGGATTGAGTTGTGGAAGCCATTCTGAACAAAAAGTGAACAGAGCGGGTTTGGGGGAGATGGAAGATTTTTTCTCTCTCTTTTTTAAAACTGAAACAACAGGTGGAAATGTAGATAGGAAGATGATAACATTTAAATAAATATAAAGAATACTGGATGGTGGTGGAAGATAAATAGCAATCAGATTTCTATCCCAAAGGACTTAAAATCAAAGTACTGATGCAAAGAAACTGTTCAAGAGAGAATGTATCCAGAATAGGATATGGACAATGAAGCCAATTTCCCACCATGTTCAAAACTACTTTCACATTAGTATTCCTTCCTATACAGAGATAGTGATGAGGCAAAATAAAGGGTGTTAGAAATGATAGCACACATCTCAATATGCAGGGGTAAAGATACCCCATGATTTTCTGATATTGATACAGACCTTGAGACTGAGTTTTGTCACTGAAGAATTTAAGAAAGGAAGTGGTCAGTGTCAAAATATTAATTAATATCTATTCCAATAGCTTAATATGCAAGTATTAATATATTTCTAATTTATATTCCAAGAGCTTTCCCCTTGAAATAACTTTTCACCAGACTCCTACAGCAGGTGTTCTTTCTTCCATACAACTTGAGAATGTAACTGTAATGATTTTCCAAATAAAAAGTGAAAGGCTATCAGTACAAATCTCAGTTTTTATCCCATTGAGATATTATTATGGTAATAATAATTCCATAGCAGAATTACTTAGAATACCCACTCAGCTCCGACCTGACCCAGCTCTCACTAAGATGATACCTTTCCTAAGTTGGAAGAATTTATTTTCATTTTTCAGCTGAGCTCATCTGATCAAAATGCTTCATTGTGACAAAGAGTTCATTGCTGCTGTGCAAATTGCAGTCACCACTAATGCCCTGCTATTAGGAGCCAGGCACTGCTATGTAAGATTTAGCCAACTAGTTGGGAGCAGAATTTTCAAATCAACGTAAATGGTTCATTATGTTTGGGCATTACCAGTGTTTACATTTAAAGGCCCTTCATGGTAATTTGTCTACTTTAATACAGATTTAATAATGAGGTATGGATCCAGATGTTAGGAATACAATGCAACTCGTTTGTTAGTACACAGGAAATCAGGACATGCAGGCTGTTTGTTCTAAATCTTACCATTCCATTAGGTTGCTGAATGACCTTGGCTAAGGCATTTAACTTTACCTGGAAACCAACTGGTAACCAATGCAGATCATAGAGCACAGGTGTAATCGATCACCTTCAGAAAATATTGCTAAATAGATGGACCCCAGCATTCTGGATTAGTTGTAAGGTGTAACCCTAAGAATGGCAGTAATCCATCCTCATGATGACAAAAATAACTGTAGCAACAACAGATGTCTGAAAGAAATGAATGCAGCTCCTTGCCAGCTACAGATAGCAGACTTGTCCATTTCTATCTGACCATGCAGAAACAGCAAGGGTATTCAGCAAACCAATGAAAAACTTACCTCTTCAACTTATTTTTCCTTCAGTAAGTAACAATGAAAGACAAACGGTCTAAGGAAATTATTTACCTCTGGCTGCTTGGAAGAAAGAGGGAGATTATTGACATTGGGTTTTGTTTGTTTGTTTAGTTCTTGGTTAGCACCCCCAACTAGGGTGATGGCCACCATATAAAAATTGAGTTTAAACCAGTAAATCAAATTACGTAGATCAAGTTCAGGTTCCACTTCCAAGTGAACAAAATGATTGGCATACCTTACAATTGGAAATACATACACAAACACACAGCTGGATATTTACACACAAAAAGAGTGGAACTGGGTATGTATACACATAAACACAACATTTAGGCTTTACTTTGATATCTCAGTTATGTTTGTGCATAAAGAAAGAAAATATATTTCAAAGTTGTAAAACGTTTATGATCTGAGCAAACTCTATGCCCTACAACGTGTCCAGAGCTTTGTATATATTCAAAGCACTGTACAAATAATGAATTAAACCTTATTCTCTTTCCGCCACCACCTTTAAAATAAGGATGTTAATATTTGCTTAATTCAAAGTCATAACAGATGCCAACTGGGGAAAACAGGTTAACTGACTTTTCCAAGGCTGCATAACAAGAGAGTAAATAACAGGGAATATACTTTGAGTTATTTTTACTTGCTCGGTTCTTGGTACTTGATATCTTTTCAGGTGGAGGTAAAAACCCAACCCTATTAAGTGTTTAACATTCACATAATACTGAACTTGGCCCATTGAAAACTATAGAATGGTAAAAAGCTTTGCTACATATAATCAAAGTAATCAAGCATATCTAAGTGGAAAATTCCAATACTGGTATGGTATAGAGTAAGCATTTCAGTCTAAGACTCTTCATTAGGTAATAATTCATGTCACACAGTAATGTTATATTTATTTTAGCTTGACAGGCATATCACTAATTTGGTTACATTATTTAATGTCACATTCTTTGACCTACAAAATATGCCTGAGATTTGCTAAATAGAGGACCACCCATCTGTTTTTATACCACACCCTGCATTATAAGTGACTGCCAGTCTACCACCACCTTTCATGAATATAAAATTCATTTGAGAGGGGCAAAAAAGACTCATTCTTTCCCATAGTTTTCAAAAAGTTTGGTTGTTTTAAAAGCCTTGCGTTTTATACAGAGCCTGGTTCAGTGACCATGTTAGATGCGAAAGGACATGTCATATGTTCTACTGTAGCACTGGATTTTAACTTTTCAAAGAATTGTGTTTTCAAACCAGTTATTGTAATATTTGCAGAAAAATACTATTTTGCTTTGGTTAAATGGAGTATCACCTACTTAATTAGGTTTAAGAAGAGGAGAGATACACAAATATTGGAACAACCTACAGGCTACATTTAGGGACAACTGCCAGGAGAGATCAATATACATGCACACAAGGCCAGATTCTGCACTCAACTACATTCGAACCAGCTCCAGGCATATGACCAGTGGAGTGAGGTTTCCAGGTCAACAAATTGGTGCAAAGAGTCTTCTATGGCATGACAAGGGGAGGGAAGTGTTAGCCAGCAACCTCTTCCCAGGCTTCAACCTTCCTCAAAAGTTGTTTTAATTAACACCTGAATGGGTGGAATTGACAAACTTAGCAGGAGGACACCACAAAGATTTAATGTACTGGAGGCAAGATCCAGATTGCACTCCCATTCATGTATGGATTTGCCTCTGGCTGCAAAAGAATTATGCTCCTTCTCCTGGCACTGCAGAAGGCACTCTATGGTGCTGAGTATTTGTGTGGGAAGGAAGAGGGCAGAGATGGAGAGAATGTGGGTGGGACACAGTCAACTGACAAACAAGTTAATGCAGGCCGAGGCTTTTCCATTATCCAGACCTCTCTTGCATTGGGGAACTTCTTTTTAGTGAGGTTCTAGGGGTAGAGCTGGACAGGAGCCACCTTAATGAACCCCACACTTCCAGTGAGTCAAAGGATGCCAGCCACAAAGACTAGGCAGAAACATGAGGTTGCCTCCAGCTTCCTGTGGATCATCTGAGGCCAGCAAGTTTACTCCTTCCCCCCAGAACAGAACTATCTGGGGGAGATTTGACAAAGAAAATCACATGGTGTTTTCCTTCTTGTAAGGGCCCTCCTGCAGTTTCTCTCATAAATGCTATTTTGACCCGGCTCTGTGAGAGGTTGAGTTGAACCTCAGCTTCTGAAGTAGTTTATGGTGAGAAACTAAGTGGCTGGAGACTGAAACACATGTGCTTTCTACAGCTCAAAGAGCTATAAACTGTACTGGTTTTGCTATCTGGTATGTTATCTCTACAGAAGTGTAGTTATTATGACTAAATGCAGACTAGGATAAGCTATCCCATGCGTGGGTCTACTTATTTCTCTTCCAGTAAGGAAATAACCCACTGCTGGAGTCCAGACCTTCTTGGCAGCTTGGAAGCCATGATAATGCAAATTCTAAAGGCAAACATCTGCTCTGCTCATTATTCAGAGCTTACAATTTCTACAAAGAACAGGGAGGCAGAAATATGTCTCCATATGTGAAGGAATGGTAATAGAGTGCCAACTCTCTCTTCTCAAGTCATAGTATAGCTAGTCCATACCAGGACTAGTGCTACAATGGCATATGTGTACTCAGTAAAATTTGCGTACCCAGCAAAAGGATTTCTGTGGGAGAGGTTATCTTAGGGGAGATAACATTTTAGTGGGTGGAAACCTATTCCAAGGACACTTAACATTACAGTGAACAAAATAGTAAATATATGCCATCAGGAACAATCCTGCATTGGCAAGGAAATGAACACAGTTATCTTAATTCCCTTCTTCCTCCATTACATTTTCCTCTCCAAGAGTATAAATTAAGATGATTCCTTATATTTCTGAAGCAGAGTTGTCATTAGCAGCATCCATTCTAGGGATGTTTATGTTACTTTTACTATCCAACTTCCATACATTATTGTGGATGGTTATTTGGAAGAAGTTTTCCCTCTAGGGATACTATTATTGTACTTCATCTCTTTCGTATAATAGTCTAACAAATTGGAAAAATAAGCAAAGATAAAGTGGAGTTTCATGAATACATTCTTCAAGAACTACAGTATCCTGCAAATCACACAGCAATATTTATTGGCACTTGTGCTAATGTTGATAAAATCTATTGGGTTCTTGGAAAAATAATCACTTCAGTCTTGTTATCAGAGGACTGAATCTGGGTCAACAGATGCATTTTGGATATGCACCAATTCTTAAATGATTTAGCACTCTGATCTGTGGCTACAAAAAGCAATTTCCTACGTCAGCAGTACCCTCTGCCTAACGTGCAATTTCATCCCACCGCCTACATTTTTATAATCATTAAAATGTTATAAAACGTCTCTCATAAAGAGAAGAAAGATTCTGATATATTACTATAATGTAAACCACTGCTTTGGATTATGGTTTGATACTCCTTCAGTTATTTATATGTGTTTCAACTGAAAACATCCAACTGGATTTCCAATATCACAAGATTAATCTCACTAAGACTTTATATATACACAGATGGTCAGACAAGAAAAATTAGGCAAATATGAAAAATTAATATATTCCTCTTGTCTAATATAAACTATGATTTGTCTTGTGAAAGATTATAGCTGGAGCTACTAGTCCCAAGAAAAACTGACCTAGCAAGCATGAGCCCTCTCCTTTGTGGAAAGTTCTCCTTTCTCTTCCAACTCAGAAGCTTGAAGAACATCTTCCTTAAAACAAAAGAGATCTACAAGCATGAAAATGTGCTATTTTCCTCCTTGGATTAATTAGTATCTTATTTACTGACCTCTTAAAGGAATAATTATGTCCAGATCCTGCAATTTTTTTCACCCAAGAGCTCCAATGGAGTGAACTGCAGAATTCAGCCCAGGAATTTGATACCCCAAAAAAACATTCTAAGCCAATACATCCTGCTCACTGAATGTGGTTAACATTAAATGGTGCAATATACTTTAAACACCAAAAAAAGCCTCATCATTGAGAAAGAGGATAAGAGTTGAGGTGGGATCCTGGGTGGGCCAACAATGATCAGGATTTCAAAAAGTGTTTTTTAGGTGTTTGTTTTTGTTTGTTTGTTTGTTTTAAAGCAGGCAGGCCTAGGCTAAAACAGATGCCCAGTGGGACATCAGACTGAACACTGACACCCCAACTAGTGGCAAAATAACTGAGCTGCTAAAAGATAATGAATGATGCCAGAGCAGAGATCTCTGACAGAATGAGGATCAGAAAGGTCTCAAATATCCAGAAAAAACAAAACATGCTGACATCAAAATATTGGCAGCTTTCACTGTTGCTTTAATTCCAAGTCAAATGGGCAAACAACAGGCTAGCTTTCCAATCCAAGCTCAGTTCTCTAGCAAGCCATGTTTTGTAGCTCTAATTATACTTTTGCATTTGTACATGCGCTAGCTAGTTGACTGGGCAAGCTACATTTCAGCACAAATGTACTTGCATGTAGAGACTAACCTCAGTCAAACACACCAGCAGAGTTCAGCCACTTGCAGCTCTTTACAGGTGACCTTGCAGCTCTGCAATTCTGGTGGCTCTTTGACAGGTTGCCTTTTCAGAGAAGGACATGAGGCCCTGCAGTTCCTTTGGGGCTAACGAGACATAGGAGATAACTGGTTTATTTGCTTTCGGGAGGAGTGGGGGGCTGAAAAATGTTCTTAGTTCTGTTAATATTTTGCATGTTTGGCTATTTGCTCTCATTTCCAGTATTGGTGGAGCTAGTTTCTTTTGCTTCATTACCTTATTTACCCCTTGGACTTTTTCTCATCTTATTGTTGAAGATTACGTATTTGTTCATATTGTAATTTTTTCCCCACACCTCGCTCTGTCCAGAGCAGACAATTGTCAGTACAGCGAATCAGATTACTTCCTGACATTATGGTCCAAACTAACCCAGACGTGGCCACAGAACACTCAACAGGCCTGATTCACATCTCATACTGGTTTCAGGCCAGTCCAACACTATGGGTCTAATCTTTGGTTTAACTGCACTAGTTTGTATACCGTTGAGCTACTCTTGCTTTACACGGTTTCCAACAAGAGGACAATCAAGTCAATTGACTTTGGTGCAGTTACCCCCGATTTACACTAGCGTCAGATGAGAGGTTTCTGCTAAGTCTGAATGCGGCTCAGTCTGAGTGCCACAGGGAACAAATTGTAGCTCCCTGGCTGCTTGGCTTCAGAAGTTAGAGCAACAGGGAGGTCCACTCTAACCTTTGCCATGGCAATAGCTTTGTAAGGGAGTTTGTGCCAGTGGGTAAGCAGGCATGGTCTTCCATTGTCCATATACCTCCCCTCCTGCTCAAGCAGGTGCTGTGGAAGATGGCTGACAGAAGAGTCCACCGCACTGCCTTCAGTAGCTCTATGCCAGCAGACCTACCCCCTAAACAGGGGGAATACCCATCTGTTAAAGTTTGCTTCGTGCTGTACAGTGCAAAGTGAACATACAGACCATAGAACCCAGCCCAAGTAATTTCCATCGTTTCAGCAGCTCTGAAAGTTAAGTGTTAACAAGATATCAGAGTTTACAGGGGCATCATAACCCTAAATCCAGTATGTAGCCATGCAAGGATTCACACATAAGGTGGCAATCACTCATTTACATTGCAGTCCTGTACTCCTGCAGTTAGAGTTCGTGCTTTGGGCACATCTGGGTCTCAGACACTCCCTTAATATTTGAACCAGTCGTATACTTTGAATTTCATTCTCCAGCGGGTGTTAGATTCTTGCGAACAAAAGATTTGGCAGCTAAAATGCCTGCCACAGAAACAATTGCAGGCAGGAGTGACACAGGTAGGGAGCCAGGAGGGAAGCCCGGAACACTTTCGAGACAGAAGCATCAGTTCCTGTCTTTGACTAGCTCTTGTCCTAATTATTAAAGTACAACACAAGTTGGCCCAGTTAACTAATCATGTCAGAGACCCCAATTCAAGGGTCCCATTTGCTGGTCTGCCCCCCAAAACTAATAATCTCAATCAAGACAAGCCTCAAACCATCAGTAGTAAAATGATAATTAAATATTTCATAAGGAACAAAAAAAGCAAGGTCATGGTGTTGCTGGTCTATCTGAAAGATGCTCACATAGTAACAAAATCAAAAGGAGAACATTAAATGATTAGAACATTTTCCTCCTTAACGGGAAAACTCAGATTATAATTTACTGTGTTATTAAAACAGTTGAAGGTCAACAGAGTTGGTAGCAAAAAAGCCCAATTTTGTTTGTTTGTTGGGTTTTGGTCAAAAATCAAATCTGAAAAAAGCATCACTGAAAACTCAACATCTGGAAATGTCCACCCTCTCTACTGATGGCATAAAAAGCCACCACCATATAAAAACAGACACCAGAGACCGGGACCTTCACATCAGGCTTTAGCATACCTTTTCAGAGCAGTCATTTACAAGAAGTCTTTCTATACTTCTACTCAGAAGGAAATGAATGCGGAAGAACTTGAAAAAGAAACCACCACTTCCACTTTCCTCGTGGGCACTTACAGAGTTACTCGAAACTCAGAATTTCCATTTTGCAGAAAATCACATCATTTGGGGGAAAAGTTGGTTTTGTTGAAATGACTTTTTCCTATGGAAAACCATTTTGATGAACATTTTCCAGCCATCTTCAGTATCTTGTTTTATGAAAGTTACACTGAACCAGAACTTGTAGAAACCCCAGACTTGCTTTTTTTTTCTGGCATGCGAATAATGAGCATACTAGCTAAAACAAGCAGATAGTTAACTTTGTGGGAGAGGAGAATACCTCTGCAATGTCTCTCAAAAGATTATCACAGCAAGAGTCACAGTTGAGATGAGTGTTTATCTACTGTGCTTCTTGATTTCACACCCTGATGGGCTTTGCAAAGGCACATTTCCATTATAACGTTACACAATGTCACATGTGTATAATATCGTATCCAAATTAAATAAAAATTAATGGAGATATCCTATCTCCTAGAACTGGAAAGGTCATTGAGTCCAGTCCAGCCCTCTGCCTTCACTACCAGGACCAAGTACTGATTTTTGCCCTAGATCCCTAAGTGGCCCCCTCAAGGATTGAACTCACAATGCTGGGTTTAACAGGCCAATGTTCAAACCACTAAGCTATCCCTCCCCCCGAATTTAATTGAACAATCCCAGAGACCAAGCAAGCATCAATATACATGGACAAGTGGACAAACGGCTCCATTTACATGAGTGCCGCAGTTCACTGGGTGTCATTCTGTCTCCGCTGTCTCATCTGAATTTTATGAACAAGCCAAACTACACTGTGCATTTCTGAATGTAACAAAGATCACACAGCTGCCAACATACTATCAAAGCCTAAAGACCAAATAAATGTTTGGCTTCCCTCCAAAAGTCCTTCCCCTGGTATTATTATTACTGACAATAGAACCAGAGCAGAAAAAGCAGCGAGATGGCAAATTTACACATGTGCCATGTTTAGTACATTGTCTACATCTGCTGCTACAAGAGTTTAAGTATAACACCAGTGAACATTTTCTGGCAGAAGACTGACCCATTTCAAAGGCCCATAATATTCTTATCAAAGTATAAGAAGAAGAAAATCTGCTCCTGGACAAACGGATCTAGGAAACACCAATTCAAAGGGCTTTATTCATTTTCCCATGCATGCAGAAATAGACAAGAATTCTCTCTTCTGGATGGTACATTAGTCTAACCAACTTTGCACTTTTTGAAAAAGCTACATGATATTCTGCTCTGAGAGGTGCATGAAATCCCTATTCATTATAACGGGAGAAGCAGGCAAGTACTGAGGGTAGAAGTCGGACATAACAATTCTTCTCTTTGACCTGCCCAATGGATCTTTACTGTATATTTAAGAATAATTACTAACCTGATCTCCCTTGTGACAAAGTGCAAGCATATCTACTGCACTATGTCAACAACCACTGTATCAATAGATACTGACCCCTGCCATGTGACAGTGGTATAACATTTTGTAATCTGGACCCGTCAGATGACTAGGGCCAGTCCTCCAGTGTGTCAGCCCTTTAGTACACCTTCCCCCTGGTGAATTTCCATTCATGGACCATTCAGTAAAATCAAGAGAGAGAAAGGAAAATGTGTGCAGTTTGCCTAGTTCATCGCTAATTGCAACAGATTCAGGGCACAGTCTTGCATGGTGCTTCCTGTGAGGTGCTGAGAATCCTCCACTGAAGTTCATGGGACTCAAAAACACTCAGCATCTTGCAGGATTGTACCCTTTGTTTTTGTGAACAGCTTTGTTGTGCCTATTAAATTAAGTACACAGAGGGACTCAAGAGGGTAGAAAGAGGACACTAAAGTAGCCTCAGAGAGGAGCAATATTTTGGCATTCTTGTTCCAAATTTCATGCTGCTACTTGGTTGCCAAGACACATGAGCTGCATCTGTAATTAGCCTCTTGAGACATAGGGCAAGGCATTGGGTTCTCACCTTCCATGTTGTCTCATTGTATTTCCCACAGTATATGACAATCTTTATCTTTCAGCTATCCCATCCCTTGAACCAGATGACGGCTGGCATCCGGCCCTTATAGCTTTAGGACAGAGGTTTTTTGTATTGTTTGCTTCTGCCCTAATTTCCAACCACCCCCTTTCTTTTATGTTTTCAGTTGATTTAAATTAAGCTTGCTCTAGGCTTGCAAGCTTGTACGGCTTCTTTCTAAATAAGGAAAACAGTTCTTGGTCACTAGGCAAGATTACCACAAGCTTTAATGTTGATTTATCTGCACAATGTGTGAAGCAGCACTTGGAAACGAGGGCAAACTCCCCCCCCCCCCCACCCAATATTGAGCAAAAAACAAGACCAGCGTGTTTTTAGAAATATTTCTTTAAAATGTCCCCTTGACCCTGAAAATATTTGAGCCTGGGTTTTTTCAAGGCTTCTTTTAATGTATTCTTTCTTCAAAGTTTGTGGTATCTATGCAATTTTTCAATCAAGGATTAGAAAGGATTAAGTCATTGCTAGACCATGTCTCCCAGGGAGCGTTGGCAAGCATACTTTACACACATTTCCAGTGCATGCTCAGTAGAGATGAATAGTGGGTCATTTTATATGCTACAGGATAAAGTCAGGACCAACCCAACTGTAAACTGGTTTTAGCAAAACCATGACTGGTCTTTCATTCATTCTGCCTATGTCTTTTAGGTAGAAAGTTCTTTGGTCAGGAACTGTCTTTCTGTGGCCTGGTCTACACTTTAAAACGTCAGGTGTGAAACAACCATACCCCCAGCCTGACTGACATAGCCAAGCTGAACTAATCCTCAGTGTAGATGCAGCTATGTTGATGGAAGAAAGCTACCATCATTCAGGAAGGTGGTGATCCTACACAGAGGGAAAAAACTGCTTCCATCAGTACATGCTGCATCTATACTACTGGCTTACGCCTTCAGTGAGGCTAAATGGGGGAGCAATTGAATTCCCATTTGTGTGGTGATGGCTGAGATGCTGGAGACCACCACCTATAGGCACTGGCCAGCATAGCAGGGCCTGAGTAGGGGCTGGGTCATGTAGACTGAGGAGTTTGCCCATGGTCTAATTGCAAATACAGGGGCTAAAGCTTTGACTGGTTGGAGCTGCGTGTGTTAGAGCAGAAAGCTAAAAGAAAGCCAGAGTAGAACTCATTAGCATGATCCTGAAAAAGAGCAGAGACAGAGTTCATTGGGAAACAGGACAGTCTGGAAAAGGCAGGCGTGGAATTTGTGAGCAGGTAACCTGCCTCATGTTTGTTCCTCACACGTTCAGAGAAACAGGACTGTGTCTACAGTCTTTGTAAACAGGATTGGACTAAAGAAATACCTGACTCAGGTCATCAATTTCTCCTTCTAAAGGAAACGTCCTAGCAAGGCCCTGAATATTGGCTAACCACTCAAGCCAAGGGGCTACATGACTAATAAGAACAAAGATGAAAGTGAAGTTCAGGCTCCAGATCTGAATCCAGTCCTGATTTCTGGGCTGTGATTGCCATGAAGGGTACGAAAGGGTATAGAATCAACTGTGGACACTGGTTAACAAAATGTGATCCTACAGGGTATTATCGTAGCCAAAGTGGATTAAACTAGTCGGATACTCATAGGAAGGTGTAAGTACTCATATATGTACTAGAAGTAGTGATTGCATAACTGGAAATCAATTGCTAAGAGAAAGTCAATTTTAAATACTTACTTTGACTAAGCATGTTTGCTAAGGAGGCAGCAATCAGTGTTAATGATTTTGTATCTTTTATTTAACTAGTCCAAGCTCCTTCAGAAATTAACATGGATGTCTAATTTTTTTTTAAATGCTGCTTTTAATTAAAGAAAAAAACTATTTTAGATCATAAGTTGCAAAAACGTACTTGCTCCAGTTCTGGTTATGCTACCCAGATCTGAATTCCTTTATCATTTAAGATCCTTATTAAGTCACTTGCATGGTATAGATTACAGTTCAATCCTAAAATTCCTCTACATTTATGTTTCTTGTGTATTTTACTTTGATATCCTGCCTGTTTTAATGAAGAACAGGATGTGCAATAGCTTGTTACTTACGGCAGTACTTTGACAAGGAACCTGGATCTTAATAAAAAACAGGAAATAAAATCCTTCATATTAAATCAATTCTTTAAAAAATAAGCATGTGAATGTCATATTTAAGATTAAAGGTATTTCTCTTTCCAGGAAAGGATCATAATAAGGTGGGCATGTGGCTATTTCAGAAACTGCACACATTTGGTAAAGAGCTTATAGAAAACAGTGTCAAATCCCATATTGAACCCAGCTGCTGGTACTTACTTTTTGATGTAAGGCTTACTTCCTGCAGATATACATCAAATTAAATTCTTTACTAAGCTCACAATGGTGTTTTCCCTTTAAGCGGAAAGGCAATACTTACCTGAATGAAATATTATCTCTCTTTAATGGGTTTCTACAGCAAAGCCACATTTTACATTTAAAAAGGTGCCGTGACAGTAGGAATGAATAGGGACTTGCCATCTATTAGAACCATTTTCTTTTCTTTTTTTTTTTTTAAATCACAATAGTTTGAATGAAGCCAGTTGGGCTTTGTCACATTGATGGTGCATCTGGACTATTGGGAGAGATTTTCACAGGATTGTTCCAACAACTTCTGCCAGCCAAATATATAATAGGTTGATATTAGCATCAGTGCAGACTTTAGAAGAGTTCCTTTTTGTATCAAGGTGTAGATTGTTGCGATGGCAAATGCTACTAAAAGGCAATGATAATGAACAATGATATAAAGGCAATGGAGGGATTTCTTCTCTGAATTCTGCCAGGTCTCATTTTCTGGGGCCTGGGGCTTTCCATGGTTCTTGTGGCTGTAAGGACCAAATACCATTAGATGCAAACAAGCTATTTTTAGCTTCTAATTTAATTCAGCAACAACTGCAAACTCCTGCTTGAATTGACAGGAGAGTGTTTCCTATCTATAAGGCCAAAAGAAATCTGCCTTCGACAGTGAGGTAAAGCAGACCAAAGTCTAAGATGAGGGGTAACATGTTATAAGTTAGTCTCCCTTATATTCAGTTAGGCTCCTCAGACTTTTAGATATATGTACGCCCACAAACCATTCTCTAAGGGAGTCAAAGTCAATGTAATTTAGAAGTCAAAGAGCTGGAAGACTCTGCAAGTTACAGAAAGGAGGCAACACCATCAATGAGCTTCTCTTCTTGCTACATTCCCCTTCTCTGGTCCCTTGATTTGCACATTACACCCAGAGAGAGTCACACATCAATACTGGACTTGTCCAACTACATCTAGAGACAGGGTATACATTGCACACTGATGGATGGGCAAGAGTCCAAGTAAGCCTAAGAGAGTCTTTTAACAGTCTAAGACTATTTAAGCCTAGAGTCTAAATTTGTGTGGAGGAGGGCACCAGAAGGAGGTGCAAATCTCACCCCTTTACAGCAGTGTCTCCAGACTCTCTTTCCTGGAGTGATAGCACAGGGGAGGGGTGAATGAATTGTTGTCTAATTAGCCTTCAGTACCACTGTCAACGAATAATGGAGGAACAGACAAGAAAACAAAAATACAGTAACTCCTCACTTAAAGTTGTCCTGGTTAACATTGTTTCGTTATTAGGTTGCTGATCAATTAGAGAACATGCTCGATTAAAGTCGTGCAATGTTCTGTTATAAGGTTGTTTGGCTCGCCCCGCTCCACCTGCCTACCCAGCGCTTCTGCCGGGGAGCGGGGTCGGAGCACAGGGGCTTGCCCCATTGCATCCGCCCGGTACTCCTGCCAGGCAGCGGGGTTGGGGAGTGGGAGCTTGCCCTGTTCCACCCACCTGGCATTCCAGCTGGGGAGCAGGCAAGCCCCCGACCCCGCTCCCCAGCAGGACCTCCGGACGGGGGGAGTGGGGCAAGCCCCCGCACCCCAACCCCACTACGTCCTGCCTCAACCAAGCTTCACAATCATCATTGGTGAGTGCAGTATTAAAACTTATACTGTATATGTATATAATGTCTTTTGTCTGGCGAAAAAATTTCCATGGAACCTAACCCCCCCCCCCATTTATATTAATTCTTATGGGGAAATTGGATTCACTTAACATTGTTTCGCTTAAAGTAGCATTTCTCAGGAACGGGACTACAACATTAAGCAAGGAGTTATTGTAGAAGGAAATGGTACCGACCCACCTACCATGCTTCCACTTAAAGCCCTTTCCATGTTGAAAGATTCTTTAGATTTAAGAGGTATTTTCATACTTAAAATGAAGAATGTCAATAAGGCCAATACAATCTAAATATGGGGGAGGGGGAAGGGGAAGGGAGGGGGGGACCCTTTTGTAACCCTTCTGTTAGGTGTTTGTGGCAGTAATTAGGGCCTGGTTCATCACCATGGGTAAGTCTACACTTGAGCTGGAGGCATGATTTCCAGCTCAGGGAGTCTGATGCATTCTAGCTTTGACGGATTCATTCAAGCTAGTACACTAAAAATAAAAGTGTAGCCACTCCAGCGGGGGCAGCGGGATAGGCTAGCCACCCCAAGTACACATCTAGGGTTCTGGCCAGGCTTGTACTCAGGGTGGCTCACCCATCCTGCTGCCCCCGCTGGAGTGGCTACACTTCATCGCTAATGTGCTAGCTCAGTCAAATCTAGCACCGGAGCTGGAAGTTACCTCCAGCATGAACGTAACTTTTATCTTGGGGACCTTTCTAAAAAGGTGGCCTCGGGCTCAGAAACCTGCTTAAAACATCATTCTCTCCCAGCGTTCAGGAACTTAAATCTGAATCTCCTCATCACCTTTCTGAGTGTTCCTTCCCCACGTCCAAGCACCTCCATCCTCTAGAATATTGATCAGAATAACTTTTCTTTGGGAAACCTAATGAAACAAAATTATCATAACCACAAAGAGAGGAATATGGTCAGACCCTCAATCCTTAGTAATTACATTGTATGGCTTGTTAAGGGATCGGCATGTGATTAAGGTATACAGTCCTTACCCACACTTCTGAACAGGTTCAGTAATGGTTAAATGGGTAGGAGACTGGAGGTTTCCTCAGCCTGGATATTTCGGTCCATCGACCCAGACCTGTCACTGCTTTGCTGACACCAGTACAGTCGTGTAGAATCTGCTCCATGATCACCGTTAGTCCAGTCCACCCAAAATTGCTCCACACAGGGTTGAGAATCTCTGGGATGGAAACTCAGAGCAAAGAAAGACCCCTGGACAGAGTCCTTACCCTTTCAACACGGGACCTGATCTCACAAAGACAGCCCTCACTTCCTCTTGTGCCTTTGGAATTTTCTACTTAACCTGAGTCCTCTGTGTGTCTGCTCAGCGTGACTGCCTTTCCCCATTCTGTACCTTTCACAGTTTCTCCCCTAAGCCTTCTCGTTCTGGGCCTTAGACATTTAAAGTGTGACTGCTGTATTTTTTAGCCCCATCTCTCAATCTCTAAACAGTAGGGGGGGAACGATTAATTCATAAGGGTTTGCTTTTTTGCATGTATGAAGAACCTATTGAAGAAAACGTAGGCAAAGAAAAGAGTGTGCATTTAGTACAGAACTTGGCACGGTATAGAATCATTTCTCTTTTAGGGGGATTGTCAGTCTTGGTCCAGTTCCTGTGACGTTTCTGTCCCCGAAGTTCATGAGTTTCCCCCTACTGATCAACAGTTTCATTGTCATTTGTGATCATGCTCTTTCCCACTCGGGGCATTGACTAGCAGGACGACACAGACCTTGAACAGGGCTCTGCTCTCCAGTTTTTATTTTGACCCTGTAGTAAAAGCTAACAGATATATGGAGTCTCGTAGGACCAAGTCTGATCAAGTTTAAAAAAAAAAAGTTTCTGGGTGGTTCCAGACAGTCCTTCCTTCCCCCCAGTAAAATCAGTATTTGCCTTGTTTATCCCATTCTTGAGCCCCAGTAGTCAAAAGTCAAACAAGTATCCGGGGCAACTTGGAAGAGTGTCACGGTGGTGGAGCTATTTGCAAAACTACCAAACTTTTTGGTTATATTCACTCTGCTTTATATTCCCTGCACTCAGTTTCAGCTTTAAGTTTAGTTTGTTTGGAAAAAGCTTAGTTTGCTTTGTGCACTCCTATCTGGGCTATTAGAGTCTTAATATCAATATACTGCAGCAACTCATTATACTGCATCATATATTCATTCATGACTCACTCAGTTATCCTGTACATCTGGCTTTCAGGATCCAAGACAAACTTGTGAACATCAGGATTACCCTGCCAACTTTGGGCAAATGCCAGCCCAACTTTGACCAGCAGGATCACTCCATATTTTAAGGATCCTATAAGAACCTTCCTTATCTAGGGGTAAGGGCAACCCTAACTTCTCAGTCCAGTTTACCTTGAATGTATAGCACCACCACTAACTTCCTGAGCGGCTATCTCAAGGCATTTGAAGCTTAGTATGAATGATAATTCCCATTACAAGTCATTCACTGATTGGTCAATCCACTTTTATCTACCTATGATACAAGGCCCAAAGAGATCAGATTGACTAATTACTTCACAAATGAATATTTTGCAAGGCTCCAGTTACCGATGTCAATGACAAACTGGAAACACAAACCATAATACAGTGGGGTGATAACTACCTTTCTCAGCTCTGCTGTGCAGGAGAGCCTTCATAGGAGAAATTGCATTGGTGAAATGGAAAACTTCAAGTAACCAAGAGGATTCAAGGTTCTGAATGTTCCAACACATTTGTACTCTTGAATTCTATCAGCAGCCTCCCTATCTAAATAGTAGGTTATTCTCTCCTCATTGTTGTGTATAAATACACGTACCCTCTACAGGATGGAATCAAAACTTCTATCATTTGGTCATAACCACAGCTATCTTGGCTGGCCTAGGAGTCACTCATGGGAGTAAGAGGGCTGCCAAGTTGTTCCTAATTATGTCTTATTTAACACGACCATTTAAAGAACTAAACGTTCCAGTACTTTGCTCTTCGAGTTCCAACAAGCCAGATCCTTGTGGGGTAAGTCACCATATGGAACTGTGCTGATTTACAAGTCAAGGGTGTTTATATGGTTGAGCTGCTCTTTTTGTAAGTTGGCGTCCTTTTTATTCCCTGCACAAATTGTTTTGCTCAGATTGCAGTCGTATGCAAACGCATCACATTTCTATACAATACAGAGCTGGAGAGGAAGTGGATATGTCTGGCAAAACCAAACACTGGCTCTGCTGAACATTTTATTTGGTTAGTTCAACGGATGAAGCAGACTTCTCATGGCCCTATGGGTGTTTGGCTGGTCTTCTCAAGGAATTTTCTTTATGGCTTCTGTAGCCTCTACTTATCCCCTTCAGTCAGCTGCTTTTTTTCCCCCTCAGAGCTACTTCGCCTGCATTTTGCTTTTGATGCCAAAGCTGCTTGAACATTTTTGTATTAAGAGGGACACAAGCCAAAATGCCAGCCAACCCCTTCCTGAGGTGCCACACATCTGGCTCCCCATCTTCAGCTCAACTTAGGAGGCCTTTTTCCATGCAAGACCTAGCTGCAGTGAGCTAATTTTATTTCACGTCCTCCAGGTGGGCTGCTTGCCACACACTTGCCTGGGCAAAAGCAAGACTTGAGGCTCCATGTTGCTCACAGTGGTGCTGACAAAACTCTAAGCCGGAGGTCTACAGGGCAGTATTAGGCAACATTTCATAGCACAAGCATGATTTGTTCGGTGGTGCCAAGACAGTGAAGCCCTGGGGAGGATCTGTTGAAAAATTCACAAGAAAGAAAGAAAGAATAGGGGCCAAAAGGGTACAAACAAGCCAGGAATAGCTGGTAAATCATTGCTGCAGTTAAAATATTGGAGGGGATTCATTTTTCGGTTAAAGCTTGACTTGACCAAAGCGAAATCAACTAGCTTCTGCAAGTCTTATTGCTGTTGCATTTTAATATCACTATAATTTTCAGCCATGTACTTGCACAGTATGTTTTGAGCAATGCAGACTGTAAACACATCATTATGAAAGCGCTTAACACAATATGGCATTTGCACTCATAGGACGCTTATAAACACAAACAATGCATCCCACTGTGTTTCTCTCGCCAATATAAGCTATAGCAGAGTCATTATTATGATTGTACATTGGAATAACTGAGTTTCCATACTGTCAAAGCTGTTTTATAGCTTTAAAGATTTTTTTGTCATCACTCCAGAGAATAGATTGGAAAATTAAGCAATCTGATTAGAAAATCAGGTTACAAGCATGATATAATCATTGCCCTCTGAAATGTGGATAACCCAACTGCTCCTTTGGCACATATTTTACATGCACAATAGATCAGAGAAGAGAGTTTTATCCGTAATATGTTAGCATTAGTTTGTAGGGAACTCCATGTGGTATTGCTAAACTCAAGAGTTGAACTATGTGAAACTCAATGCTTTTGTTTCAAATGGATTCACGTAAATATTTCCTTAAATTTCAATGTGTGAGAGTCTGCCATCACTTTGAAATTTTAGACCAGTTAGAACCCAAAACTTAAAAAGAAGTGAAACTGACATAGAAGTTCACACCAAAGCCATGCAAAGCTGGGACAGTCACATTTTTTGGATGTAAAATACAAGGTTTTCTTTGAGGTTACAGGCTCTTTGGGGCAGGTACGGTATTTGTGTGTTCATTTTGCAATGCCGAACGCACTGGTGATGTTCAACAAACCTTGAAAGCCACTTGACAGACCAGGGCTGATTTCAGTTTGCAGTGGAAGCCAAAATCCAAGTAAGTGCCTATGGAGCAAATCCTGATCTCATTTATACCACTAAATAGTTTTACTGCCTATAGTGAAACAGAAATGAAAACTGGGCCCTTTGTGAACATTTCATAAAGCTCAAGACACCCGTTGTATTTGAAATGAATACCATTATTATAGAGACAAAGGCAAAAGAAAGTTGTTATAAAAGCTCTTAGAGTAGTTAAGACTAGGTGGGAAACTGTTTTCCTGCCCCACAAGAATTTTCAATATTTAAATATTTTTTCAGTCCCAAATCAGGACAAACAAAATCTTGAAAATTTTTGTGAACCAAGAATCTGAAAAAAAACCAACCCTCAAATGGGTCAATAGAAATATTGAAATAATTTTTAAGAAATCATTTCAATTTCACTTTAAGTTTTGCACATGTATAAATGTACTTACATTTTGAAACAGTCATTTTAAACTGAAAAATAGAACTTTTTTTTTTGCCTATTTCAAACCTTTTTTTATTATTTCGTTTTAATTTTCAAAATGGGAAACAACTCATTAAAAACAACCTTTTCCTGGGAAAAATTTTGGTTTTAATAAATTGGCATTTTCCAACAAAAATTATCAAAAAATTGCCAACTAACTCTGGGACAATCTACTCTATGTAGTAGTTGTACATTATCACAACAGCCACCTCTTAACAACACATAGTAATGGGGAAGGGCCAATTGCTTACTGTTTGGAATAATTATACAATATTAGATTAATGATAAATGCTCTGTAATTAGTGCCACCACCTGCAGCTGTGAGCCAGGCTCCCTAATTCCAAATAGTAACAGCCTCACAGAAAAAAAAACAACCCCTAAGATGAAGCAGTTTCTTTAAAACAGTACTGTCCTACCTGCTTTGACCCCTCCCACACTCACCTCCCAGTCTCCCTTACAACACAACCTTCAGCAACAACTCTTCCACTAAAATTGATCTTTCTAATAAGGACTAAGATTGGAAGAGCCTTCATTTTAAAGGGCCCCAGCCTCCTGCCCTTCCCAGCATGCTTTGCTAAAAGGAGATTGACAAGCAAGCCTTCTTTCCCTCATTCTTTAGGGAGATGTACCTGGTTTACACCATGCCCAAAGGCTGTTCTTTTGGCCAGGATCTACTTTCTGCTCTGTTTACTTGAACATAAACACCAAATAAAATGAAAAAAATAGATGGGGGAAAACCTAGTTTTCCCCCGTTTCACCACAACTTCAAAATAATTTTTTTTCAAAAATAGTAAAAAGCTTTTATATTTTCCAAAAGATTTGTTTTGAAATTATTTTCAAAAGACAAAATCCATTTAAGCAGGGTTTCCCCTCATGACATTTTCATTTTTGATAAGACCCAATTTTTTGACTAAAGTGCATTTTGCTGAAAAGTTTGAATAGATTCATGGATTCTAAGACCTGAAAGGACCATTGGGATCATCTAGTCTGACCTCCTGTATAACATAGAACTTTCCCAAAATAACTCCTAGATTTGGTGATGGGGTAGGTGATGACTGGATGTGGGATTTTGGTTTGGGCCTGTCTCCAGAAGAGACCATGGGCGTACCCTGCAGTAGCTCTCCTCCCCTGCTCACCCCTCCCCCTGCCCTACCCACTCAAAATATTAAAGAGTTTCTATTGCTTGCTACAGGTTAATGCACCTTATTTCACGAAGACCAGGTATGTTCCCAATGAAATAAAAATGATCTTGACTGACCTATGGCTTCCAGTAGGTTGAGACCCCAGTTTATTATGCTGAAATTTGACTCCTATTACAATAATATTGATTTTAGGAAACTGTTTTTCCACTGAAGGAATCTTTGAAATACATGAAGTGCTAAAATAATCCTTAAAGGTGAAGTGTTGGGAAGGATGTACCATGATCATCGTGAAATGGGGACAAATGATTTGGTGAACTAATCTGAACCTGTTCTGTGTAAAGATATTTTTCTGCCCGGAAACAAATCCCTCTGTATCATCTAGTTTCAGCAGTAATCACTGAACCGTTTACCCAGGTGTGGAGTCTTGGATTGTGGTTCAGGAAACACAGAGTTTTTATTATTGCAGTTGTACCCAAAATATGGTGGACCTCTTCCAAACAGAGATCAAGATAATCTCTGGCTCAAAGAGGTTGCCATCTAATGCAAAGTACTTACGTTCTAACTTTTTACAAAATCAAACAAAACAAACAGAAGTGGTGGGGTTTTTTTTTGTTTTTTGTTTTTTTACAACTGTATTAAAAAAGGTAACCAAGAAAGTATAGGAATACTGCTGAGCTGAAGCAGTATAGGTTGAGTTACAGTAAGTATATCATCAACCTCATTTGTAAAACACTTTGCAATGTATTGGTAAAAATACCTACCTAAGAGATATGTATTGTAGCTATTGCTGTTATATGAGTTATATCAGAAAATGATCATCCCAAGCTACCCATGGGTATCTCTAAGGCCTTATCTTTATTAGGAAAAAAAGGTTTGTTCTTAATATTTGGCTCCCTCATTGTTTTTACTTCAAGCTGCTAAGTTGGGTTAAAGCTACAATCCTTGTTTTCACTAGGATTTTACCTCATGATGTTCATTGCATGTTAGCCAACATAAGTTAAGAAAACATCCCCACCCCCCGCCGAGAAGATGCATCCATTGTTATGTTACATTTAATTCTTAAAAAGAAGAAGACTAACTAAGGTGCCACAAGTACTCCTGTTCTTCTTTTTGCGGATACAGACTAACACAGCTACTACTCTGAAACCTGTCATTTAATTCTTATTTGCTTTCACTTTGATAACTATTCCATTAGTAGATATTTGTGGTGAGCCTGTTACACTAGCAGGCACATTCCACAGCTAAAGTGTTTGAACATTTTTGTTTTTATGTATCTGATTTAAATACTTTCAAAGGGTGGGTGTTTAGTGAGTTTGGGTGCCTCCATTTTTGGGGGGACTTTGAAGGATACTATTCACTATTGAAAATGTAGGCCCTGGTCCATTTGAATTTGTACAAGTGATTGACAAATGGTAGAAAACACCTACAAAACAAGTTTTTTCACCCTTAGTTTTCCCTCAGGTGTTGGGCACAAAATTAAGATATGCTGGGTGCATGTGCTGTAACGAATCAGATGGCTTGAAATGAATGCAGTTTTATTAGTCAGCTCAGGTAGTTTAATGTGTTTGCCCACTAGATGGCACAGTGAAATAAAAATACAGTGACTAACTGGCCAATGAAGTATCTGTTCCAGGGGTTCTTGTTTGCTTTAGAGTAGCAGCCGTGTTAGTCTGTATCCGCAAAAAGAAGAACAGGAGGACTTGTGGCACCTTAGAGACTAACAAAGCTTATGCTCTAATAAATTTGTTAGTCTCTAAGGTGCCACAAGTCCTCCTGTTCTTCTTTTTGTTTGCTTTAGTTACTGATCATAAATACCGTATCATTATTTCTTCCCCATGTAAATGTTGGGCTATTTGGAAAGCAAGGTTAAATGAAAGTCTAACAATTCTTTAAGTGCGAAGCTGAATGGCATTTTCTTTCTCTTTGATAACCTCAAACGTTAGACATTTCAACTTGAAACTGGCAGTACAAAAATGCAATCCTCTAAACATGAAAGGTAAATGGAGTTGTGAGGTAATTGTTATGTCAGTGGTGTTCTAGCAATATTTTAACAAGAGGCTCCCACAATGTTTTCCACCTAGCCTGATATATATTATATTTAAAACTTTGTACGTGTGTTGATGGTGAAGTTATGAATCAAGCCAATAAAGCAAGAAATACCAAAGAGATGAGAGAAATGATCCTTAATTCCCTCTGTGTCACAAAATTCACATTGCTCAGTCACAAGTTCTCTATTTTTCTCCTTTGGTGCTTATAAAAGTACTTTAATGCATCATCAAGATACGTAAGTGAGTTGTAGAAGTCTTTGCCATCTGCAATGATATAGAAATATACATATATATGGAAATCTATGCTCTCACCTATCCTAATTAGTCACTACCATTTTTCCTTTCTTTTAATTGTACTGATTTATTAAGACAACTGTAAAAACAGCCAGGAAAAAAGCAGTTCTGGTAGATGTTTACAGGTTTCACTGTGATGTTCATCACACATTTATTTCCACCAACATTCAAAACAAGTCACCATATTCAAAGGGAAGGAATAACTTTTTCCACTGGACTCAGGTGTTTCAACCAACTTCGTCCAGTGTAGTCTTCTGTCTGTCTCCATATCTACAGAAAGCACAGGAGTCAGGCTATGTGAAGTCATCTTTAAATATGTTGCATCATGTATATGACTTTATTTAGAATGCAATGGAATTCATAGATTAACTTGGGTCCCAGTTCTGCCATCATTGCTCACGTTGAGTAACACTTGATCCTATCAGTAGCACCATTGAAACCAGCAGTGCTACTTCTGGAGTGAGGAATCTAGTCCCTTAAATATACAGTGGGACAAATTCCACCCTCTGTTATACTGACATCTGGAGCTGAACCAGTGTATCTGAGGGAAAACATTCCCCAATTTGCCTGTATTAGCAGACTAGCTGCCAGCAGCACCACTCTGCTCTGCAGGAATTCTCAAGCCAGGTCCACGTATATCTGTCATAGCATTCCAGATCCCCTCGCCCTGGCTAGTCCACTGCCAAGAGTTTTTATTACATCTCTTAAGAGATGGCCTTAAAACCAGCTTTCGCTGGTTGCAGTTATGACAGGTACAGCTGCTACTTTCTCACTTCCTCCCTCCTGTTGAGAGTTTGGACTTACTGAGCCATCAGGAATCTTGCTACATCCTAGTTAGGTCCTAACAATTTCCCTTCTGATTGCATCCAGACACTTTTTAGGACAGTGCTCTTTTGGACAGCCTCTCCTATACAGTACAAAACTGCTAGAAGGTATACCTGGTAAGTATTATGAATTGCAATAACAGATCTGATTCAGAAGCCTTGTTATAGCTAACTGCATTGCCAGTGAAGTAATGAATATACCAGACCCATAGCTCTTTCAGTCACTTTCTAAGGGTTTTGGCCTTTCCATTTGCCTACTTTTTCATCTGATGTTACTATTTCAGGCTCCTCATCAGAAATCTCAGTGGCCACTAGAGGGCACTTCAAACCAAAATGTCATTTCAAATCACTGCAGTAGCTGCAACCTACAAATATGGAGAGCTAGGCTTGGAAAAAAGTGTTTTTGGCTTCCACTAAATGTGGGTTGATTCTCCCATATTACTTCCATAATATAAAATCATTAGCGATGGGCTTGAACCAAAACATCACATCCAAACACTTGTAGCATTTGGAGGCTCAAAATCTGGATCTAGAGCTATATTTTGTAACTTGGGCCTAACTCTGAAGACTGTTGATGATACAAAAATCTTCTTTTGGTCCCATGACCACGTTTGCAGGCAAGCTATGAGTGATCTGCAGCCAATCCTTTCTACTCAACGACTGTTACTTAATTGGTTCAACATTACTGTAATGGAAGCAAGGGATGAGCAGTTCTTTGCCGTTGTGCTTTTAACTTGTTTTAAACCTGGAAATCAGAGAAAGTTTAAAAGTTATGAATGATGGTGGAAATAAGACAGGAAATGAGTATTCCTATAAAGGCCTGCAACTGAAGTGCTTGAATATTGCATCAGTTCTTATCCACAATAACAATTCTGATTTTGTACAGCACTTGAACTCACAGCGAACAGTTTGTGGTAAATTATGTCTTGCTGTTTGTGAATTGTCCATGAGCCAGTTTAATCAAAATGTATTCGTTAAATGTGTAAAGCAATCTTCAAGGCCAGAGAAAGGTTCTGTCCCTTCCATGAAGAGAGTACAATAAAGAGACAAGTGGTGAGGCAAGGAATACAACTTAAAAGCAGGATGGTGATTGGTCCCCATCTCAAAGTTTGGTTGGCACTTCACCTCTTCCCTCTACATAAGTAAGCAGTCCAATGGTAAGTCAATGAGATAAGTAGATTACTTAGCTAAGTATCAGAGGGGTAGCCGTGTTAGTCTGAATCTGTAAAAAGCAACAGAGGGTCTTGTGGCACCTTTAAGACTAACAGAAGTATTGGGAGCATAAGCTATCGTGGGTAAGAACCTCACTTCTTCAGATGCAAGTAATGGAAATCTCCAGAGGCAGGTATAAATCAGTGTGGAGATAACGAGGTTAGTTCAATCAGGGAGGGTGAGGTGCTCTGCTAGCAGTTGAGGTGTGAACACCAAGGGAGGAGAAACTGCTTCTGTAGTTGGCTGTCAGCAAATATGCTCTAATATTTACTGTGCCACTTATTTGCTGAGGATAAATCTACTCAAATTGATCTCAGCTTTTATTCAAGTGAATATTTTTAGAGAAACATTTGAGGTATTCATCCAGCTTTGTATAGGGTGTTTCCTACTGAAGGTGCTTTGTGATAGGCACACGGATACATAGGGGCCACTTCATCCACCAGTTTGATGCAACCACCTCGGTGTAGAGAAAGACAGTTATTAGAGGCCCTGGTCCCGCAAGATATTGATTACCCTTAACGCTCAATAATATCAAGAAAGCTGACTGTGCTGACAATGTCTCAGGATCCTCACCGTATCTTGCAGGGTCAGACCTTAGTAGTACAAAGCAACAGTACACATTACTTTAGTGGACAAAAGGAAGCATACCCTATTGAATGAAACTGCAGAGAGAATTTGAATAGACAGAATTATCACTATAATTCCCACAGATACATACAGAACAACTCTTACTTTAAGCATGGGGTGTCTTACATTGACAGAATCTATTTGCTTCTTAATAGCTACTCTCTTTAGCGCTGATGCTGATCAGAACTTTGAAGCAAAGCACAATTGCTCCAGGGCTTGAGAATATGGTTTGTTTTACACAATTGTAGATCATTAGTCTTCAGCAACAATCCAGAGAATCCTGTCCTTCAGTACTGATAAGGGGGTATGGATTTTTATTTTTACTAGTAATGCAATCATCATTAAAATGTAATATGTATGACGTTCATTAGCAGTGTGCCAGATGCTGCCCTGCATAAAAGTAGAACTATGATTCTGAAACCTATTTCAAGAGAACAGGATATTGAAAAAGCTTAAATTTTAGTATAAACATGCAAAAATAAGGGGAATAGACATGAACATAGGAATTGCTATATTGGGCCAATCCACTGGTCCATTTAGTCCAGTCTCTTATTTCCAACAGTGGCCAATAGCAGATGCTTCAGAGGAAAATACTTACTGTAGGGTTTCTTGCAGTTATGGAATTAAGCTCAGAAGCATGAGGAACATTTATATTTCTTCCAAAATATATACATATTTACTATAATTTTGGATACTCTTATCTATCTCACTATCTAATGCCTTCATGAATCTGCTATATTTGGACATAGAGATAGTTAGCTATATTTTTAAAAGACTATTTTCAAATGATCATGTTAACATAAACTGTTAAAATGATTAACATCTTAAAAAAATTAGCTAAGTCACTTTTAAAAATCTAATTTGCTTTTAGCCATATGCTCTGTAGTTGAACTGTTAAAGCTGAATGAATTCCAGAAACTGGTTAAACATCACCACAGGAGAACATTTAATTGAAAAAGAAAGTTAAGTCACACTTTAAATGGTTTAGTTTATTTGGCTTGTCACAAAGGAAATCAGCATGTCATTGACAAATCTCATAATTTTATTTTAAGTCTCACTATACTTTTTTCTTAAAGCCCCAGCTCCTGGAGTCATGTGAGTAAATGCATCTGTGTTCTGAATGTTAAAAAGTAAATTTCTAGTCCTCATGGTTATGGTGAAAATCTAAGGCTTAAAAACCAGAAGGCAAATCAAAAGAATCTAACTTTTTAAAAATCTCATTTTTGAGGGCTGCCTAATGATTTCTGAATGCTTACGGTGAGTAATACTGAGCTCATCACAGAATTTTGTAACCGTAAAGCAGCTTTCCAACTTTGTCCAGATGTGATGCATGATCAAATTTGGTAATAGGTATTTTTAGGGAACTTACTCTAGGTAACTGTTCAATGTGACAGTGACAATATCAATATCTATTCTTGCCAGCTCCACATAGAAAACATGTTCATGAGAATATTTGTATTCACATTAGGTTTTAAAAAACCCTGCTGCCTACCCCCACATCTTTTTATCAAAGACTAAATTATTTTGATCCTATTGCTTGACAGTTTCCATTTCAATAACTGTTCCCTGATCACAAATCAGAAGCAATGAACAGTCAGAATCAATGAGCGGATAGTGTTTTTAATTGTATAAGGCTTTATTGTAACAGGCTTGTTGTATTTTGTGGCAGAAAAATCTAATTTATGCTCCAAATGAAATCACTTTAATGGAAAACAAAACAAACAAGAGCTGGTTGGAAAGTGATATATTTTCTGTGAAATCCGCCTCCCCCCCCCGCAAAAAAGTATGGAAGTTTCCCTTTTTTCATGAGAAAAACCAAACATTTTCACCAAAAAGAAGCATGAAATTTTTGGTTTGATAGGTTTTTTAAATTATTTTTGTCTGAAAAATCCTGACAAAGTTTTGATCACCTCTAATAAAAACTGATTAGGAGTCTGATTTCAAAGCCTTCTGAAGTCAATAGGAGTCTTTCTACTGAATTCAGTGGAGTTTGGGTCAGGCCATATATGTTCAGTAAAGTCCCAGGTCTTCCTCTGAGCTGTACTGTAGTGTAGCATATGCAAAGTCTGGCAGATACAGTCCTTTACTTTCCTATAATTGCTTAGTCATTTGACATGTACTTCAATGACTATAGTATGGCACTTTGCATTATTCTAACATACTTGAGAACTGAAGCTACAAAGACTCTAACTGCTGTTCTGTGTACATAAGATCACTGGAGATACTGGCTGGAACAGAGAACTGCTGACTTTCTGTGCCTGGATTCCAGCTTGACCCCTTGAATTTTTATCTTCTGCCATCTTCAGTGGAGTACATATAAAGCACTTTTTACTATGTGTTTCTACATGAACATCCTTGAAAGAGCGAAAACAACCAGCATGGAGGCAATGATCATGAAAGCTCAGCTTCGATGGATAGTTCATGTTTTCAGATTGGGTGGTGATAGACACCCAAAATGTGTGTTTTATGACAAGCTGAAGCTCAGAAAGCCCAAGAGGGGCAGTCAACGAAAATGCTTCAAAAACACCTTTAAGCAGGATTTCACCTCATACAGCATAAATACCGTTAACTTCAAAGACAGCCAAGGACAGACCTGAATGGAGAGCAACTATCAATAAAAATTGTAAACACTTTGAGGAACACAGACTTGAAAAACTGATTGGAAAAGAGGGCCAAGTTTTAGTGGGAACTTGCACATTCCTGGGTGACATCTGTTTGTGGTCTTGCTCCTCACAGCTCAGGCTATATGGCCACATGAGAACGCACGTGATGGCGTGACATCATCGTCAGATACAATGGACAACCATACTACTATGTGTGGACACTTAAAAGGAGCAAGGGCCTGTCCAAATTTTCATTGGTGTCAATGGAAGCCTTCAAACTGACTTCAATGCGCATTGGATCAGGCCCCAAGGCACAATCTGCACATAAGACCAGCATTCTGCAGCTATTGTATTTCCAATCTAAATGCTGGTGTTGTAAGTAGAACTGACTTCTTTTAGGCCAGTGAGTTGTGAACTTCATTACTGGGAGTTAAGAGGGACTGGGGTAGAAGCGAGCCTGTACTAATATGCAGGGCCGCCTGGGGGGGGCAAGTGGGGCAATTTGCCCCAGGCCCCGGGCCCCAAGGGGCCCCGGGAGCCCTGGCTGAGAATCCCTTCCCTGGCTAGCGGTGGTCCAGGTCTTCGGTGGCACTTCGGCAGCGGGCCCTTCAGTCACTCCAGGTCTTCGTCGGTGGGTCCTTTAGTCGCTCCAGGTCTTCAGTGGCATTTCAGTGGCAGGTCCTTCAGTGCTGCCGAAGACGCGGAGCAAGTAAAGGATCCGCTGCAGACTCGGAGCGCCACCCAGTAAGTACAAGCACCTGGTGGCGCCTTTTTTTATGTCCACTCCCCTGGTTTGCCCCATGCCCCCTGAATCCTCTGGGCAGCCCTGCTAATATGTACCCAAAGGGTGGTGTTGTAACTTCATCATATGCAATTTTCACTGAAAAGATACTAAAAGAACAAAAATGTGTGCAATTAACTTTTAGAGACTGGGCTAGCCTTACAAAACTTTGTCAAATCAGGTGCTTAGGGCTAATAAAAACATCATTGACCATATTTAAGACTTCATAACACCTAGGATTCTTGTCCATAGGCCACAGGCCAATTGTTATACACCCAGGAAATTTAGTTCTGGAACAGACTGCAAGCCAGTTATATCCATCCAACACTACTGAAATCAACAAAGTTCACAGGCAAAACTAAGGATAGAATTTGGCCACAAATGTCTGTGTTGTCTGCTAATTTGTCAACAACTGTGGCTTACAATGGATATTTCAGCAGACAGAAAACTCCACCCTATAACTGTTTTGACTAATTGTGCAATACTATACTATGCAGGATATTTTTTCTTGACTCAATCTTATGTTTATTTTGCATTTGGGTTTTTGTTGTTGTTGTTGTTTTGGTCCTTGCTAGCATAACTGCTATTCATATGTGTGTGCTATTGTTAGTATATAGGAAAATTTGTTTTCTCTGGAGCATTCACAGTTTTTAAACCGGTATTTATAAAAAAGATTGTAGCCATTACATAAGCCTCTAGTTGCATTTACAGGAGTAAGAACGAAGCAATGTGTCTGGGAGGTGTGATGCAGCTCGCTAGTCAACCTTTGCTTTAGGCTGTACCTTAAGGCACAATCTTGCCTGAATAAGCACCTGGGTACACCATTCCCTGGATGTCAGAGAGGCTTTGTTTACATTTCCACACTGTGGCAAATATGTTAGGGGAAATTTTATAAAGAAAAGAAATATTGGAATAAAACCCCTGAAGTTCTTACAGCATTGGATGTGTTCTTTTTCTCCCAGGAGCCCAGCCCGTGCTGAACTGCAATGTGCCACCCTAAGGAAATGCAGTTTAGGGTTGAACTGACGTAAAAGGAAATGTTTCAGGTTAGTTCAACCGTTTGACATATTTTGATTAAGGTCAAATGGATCCAAAATGAAGTTTTGTTTCAGCACTCCCAATGGAAAAGTGAAAAAAACTCCACAAAAGCGGCGGTTGTTTTTTCAGGACATTTTGATAGCGGATATTTTCAATTTTGAGAAACTCCATTTGTCCTGTTACACAAACAAGTTCTGAGATTCAGACGCAGGCCCACACTACAGAGCTGTGCTGCCCAAAGGGCAGGGCCGGCTCTGGCTTTTTTGCTGCCCCAAGCAAATTAAAAAAAAAAAAAAAAAAAACGTACGGGGTGGCCGGAGCCAGGGTGCAGGGGGCCTCCCTGCACTGCAGATGTGCCCCGGGCAGCGGAGTGCGTGCCCCGACTAGCAGGGAGAGGGGGAGGGAGCTAGGGTGGGGGGGAAGAGAGAGAAGGGGGGCGGCCAGAGCTTCCTTCAGTGGGGCACTCGCCGTGTGGCCCCTCCCACCGCACTGCCTGCTGGGAGGGTTCCGCGCCGCTCCGGTCGGCGCGGAGGGAAGGACGCAGGCTGTTGCAGACCTGGCACTGGCTTGGGCAGACGGAGCGCGCAACCCACTCCCAGCAGGGCGTCCCCCTCCTCTGCGCCGCTGCCCCCTACAGAGCGGCCGGAGCGGTGAACCAAAAAGAAAAAAAACCTGCGGGGCGGCTGGAGCAGCGAAGCAAAAAAAAAAAAAAGGGATTGGAGGGAAGCCGCCCCTTAGAATCTGCCACCCCAAGCACGAGCTTGCTTGGCTGGTGCCTGGAACTGGCCCTGCCAAAGGGGAGTGCATCAAATTGCTATCAGAACAGTGCTATCACTGGCTAAAAGCACTATGTAGTACACAAGGTACACTCATTCACAGCTTCAGGTAGTGCGGTGGAATGCAATCTGCTGGGAGAGTTCTTAAATAGCTGGTTAAATACGGCCAACTCAGCACACAGGAAATGTACTGAGTCTGAGGACCAGGCATAATAGCATTTCAACCACCTCTAAGAGTTGTAATGCCCAAGCATTTTGGGCCAAATCCTGAACCTTACTGAACCAAATGCATCAACGTCAAAGGGAGTTTTGCCCAACTAAGGACTGAGCAAAAACTGAATAAGAATCTCAAGGTTTAGTGCTCAGCCATTAACAATATAGATGCAGAGAATGGTTTGTTTTTTTGTATTGTGGGGGAGAAAAGCAGGGCTGGACCATCCAGACTTTTAAACTGAACTTAAACCAGATGTTACCGGAAGTTCAAAAATGTTCAGCCAACTTCTCTCTTTAATTTCTCTCTCTTGCTTCTGCATTTCCTGGTTGTGGCTGGAGCTGGAACAGATAATACCAGGGCAACACACACGTCTGTTTTCAGAAGATTCCAGTTCAGCTTGGCAGACTAAAGGTTTTCACGTATTTCAAAGGGTGTCTAAAGGTGAAATCCCTCCCTCTAGACACAAAGCCCAAGTTGAGGGATACAACTAATCAAACTCCCTCCTCTTCCCCCTCCCCCTTCCCCTCCCCTTCCCCTCTCCCTCCCCCCCCCCCCCCCCCCCCACACACACCTTGAAAGCAGGAGACAGTGACTCCTCTGATCTGCCCACAGCCACCCAACCCCTGCTGGCTTATGAGAAGGTGATGCAAAGCCCAACTGCACGGCCACTCAACCCAGGCCCACATCTGCCTATGTGAGAGTCTGTATGGATCCTGTAGCCAACTTTGGGGAGGAAAAGGTTGCTAAGTTTCTTCACAGAGGAGAAAAAATGCCAGAAGAACAGATGAAGACGTATCTCCACTGCTATAATGATCAACATCCCCCCACACCACACCTGTCAAGATCCATGGGTCCTACACATGCCTATCACAACACGTAGTGTACCTCATCCAGTGCACTGAATGCCTTAATAACAATTATGTGGGTGAAACCAGACAACCACTATGCTCTCACACAGGAAAATGATAAAAGATGAAAACACCCTATCATCCGTGGGTGAACACTTTTCACAAAACAATCACTCTATAGCTGACCTATCCGTCCTTGTCCTCAAAGGAAACCTGCACAACACTTTCAAAAGATGAGCCTGAGAGCTTAAATTCATAACTTTGCTAGACACTAAAAATCATAGTCTCAATAAAGCCACTAGATTTATGTCTTATTACAACAATCTGTAACCCACTAAGCCCCCCCCCCCCTTTTTGTCCTATGACTACAGAGGTATTGGCAGGCCACTTCACCTTGAATAGTCCCTTAGCAAATGTGCTAATTACTATGCTAAACTATCTGCCTGATCTTGTATTTACCTGTGATACTCTCAGTACCTTTCCCAGACCTGAAGAAGAGCTCTGTGTAGCTTGAAAGCTTATCCAACTCAAGTTGGTCCAACAAAATACTACCTTCCCCTTGTCTTCTTAATATCCTGGGACTGACGCAGCTACAACACTGCATACATCAGGGACTGGCAGTCCTGAAGGGAATGATGTGCCCTGTTAAGGACACAGACTTTTTAAGTGGTAATTTGGGGGGCATAGGAGAAGCCTTGGGTTCCAGAGAAAATCACATTCTGCCTAGAATCCAGTCCAAGAGGCCCTTGGCCAACAGGACCCAGGACCAGAGACACTCAACCGTGTTTTCTTAGTATGCATGGGACTGTTAGTTTAGTGTTCCCTGGAGAGAACCAGGAGTGTTTGTGAATTAACACATCAGAGAGGGAGGGGTGTGGACTAATATCTGCAACTGAGTCATGCAACTTTGTGTAAATTCTGACATGGGTTGGAGCCCAACCAACCCTCTTTGTGAAGGGGCTATGGTAAAGTGCCATGCAGCCAGGGGTGGGTTGCCCATGCTAGGATGAATTTCCTAAGGGTCCCATCCTGCAAGCCAATGGGGAGCAGCATTAGAGCCTAAATATGAAGAGAAGGCTTCATCCTTGTTTCCCCATCCTTCTGGTTTCTACCCATTCAAGTGTTTTATGCACACTGATTTGGTGCCCCATCTTTCTCCATCTGAATTCAATAAGAGCAGGAGTAGAGAGACTGAGAAACTGGTATACTTAACCTTTACACTGTAAGCTGAGTTCAAAATCATTTTGCTTTATACCGTACCACTTAGAATTGCTCTCAAAGGAATATGCATACTTTCACTGAGAGGAAGTATAACAATTCTATAAATATACATTTGAAAATATTCCAAAATGTTGTATTCCTGTCTGTAGGTCATATAATAAAACTAGGGTGTAGGGACTTTATAGAGAAATTTTTAAAGGAACAAAATTCAGCTGGATTTGTCAGTTTGAAATGTTTTATTTTTGGTCCTAAAATAATTTTTAAAAATGTCCTTAGTAGCAGCTCTAGAGAACATACTAAAAAAAACATAATAAAAACACGGTGAAATATCAAAGACTGTGGAAGTTCACTTTCATGATTTTTTTGGTATTTGACATGTGCACACATCAGATTTTATTCCCTAAGACGAACAACTTTAATATTAAATTTTAGAAATGTTGTGAAGACAAATTGGTGTCCTGCTTTGTCATAAAAAATTCCCTGAATTCATTCAGGTGACCTTAATTTCTTTAACCTGTGAAGAGGGCAAAGATTCATTGCAGACCTAGCAAATCTCACTTTTGCCTGATGACACCATTTTAGTTGAGAATTCTAAGTAAAACCAGGATATTGTAGTTAGTTATAGTCTCTCCTACTACCCAACTGTTCCTTTACAATAGGATTTTATTAGGCAGTGCACTAGAGGAAAACCAGCTCAGGAAATGGGGTAGTTAGAAAAGGGTATTTTTCTCATTTTCTCCGAAGTGCCTCTCCTTTCTGGATGCTAAAATATTTGTGGGAACCTTCCTCCATCAATTGAGATTTGCTTCTTCCACCTTCTCACAGGATAAAGGAGGCGTCTTCAAATTCTCTCTCACTCACCCCGGCCCCGCGCTTCCCCTGCGTCTCCCGGGCCTCCCTCCAGAGCTTGTGGAGGGAGGAGGAATGGTGAGCCTGGGGAAGAGGCGGGGATTCGGGGAGGGAGCCAATCGGGGGAGGAGGGGACGGAGTCGGGGGGGCACGAGCACTTCTGGGCTCTGGAGCATTTCCTTGTTTGTCCAGTGTCCCGACCGCACATCGGTCGGGACGCGGGACAAACAAGGAAATATCGGGACAGTCCCAATAAAATCGGGACGTCTGGTCACCCTACCTGCAGGCCAACCCAATGCCAGCTAAACACATAGGACAGATACCACAAAGGACATTGCAAAGTACAATGCAGCATTATCCCTGCTTCTTCACTATGTCGTTACCTTGCCTTCATATGTTGCTCCTCCTCTTCCCCCTCCCGGCACATTGCATATCAAAGCTTTTTAAATGTTATATACAGTGGTCACAACTAATTCACCATTCTCACAAATGCCTTTTGCTGAGGATACCTGTGAGCTCACGTTTCTCACACAGAAAGTCACTGTTTTGTGCCAACTCATAGAATGTTAGATGCAGACTCTGAACCCTGAGTCAGGAAAACACTTGAGCATGTGCTTAAAATCCCATTTAAAATCAATGCTTAAAATTATGGCCCCTACATCTACTCCACACCAGATTTTACAAGAAATTAGTGGTACTATGGCCCCATGTCACTTGCCAGGATTTCCATCCTACTAACCCAGATATAGGATGTTCATTCTTCTCCCATGCTGGTGAGGGCTGAACACAAGAATTTGTGGGGAAGCGGTGATCTATGCCGAGTGTTGCTGGAGGTCTCTTATGAATGATCACCAGTGGACTAGTTAAGTTATGCATCTAACTGTCACTTGTGCTAACGGTACACACCATTTACATGCTTACACTTGTTGAGATTGAGACCCTAGGTATTGACAGAAAAAATATCACAGTCCCAAGTGAGTTCAAAACTTAAAAACGAGGTGTATGTGTGAAAACAATTAGTAATACTGCTTAAAATGCAACAAACTTACCAGTTGAAGCCTGTTAAAATGGTCATTGGGCAGTCAGTTTGCATGTTAATGTTGTCCTATTGCAGTACCACACTGCTTCACATTTATTGGAAATTATGACAAATCGAGACTGCTAAGCACTTTCAAAAAAACGACCTTGCCTTTGGTAACACTCATGTCTTTCGGAATGTTTTTGGAGCATCACTTTGGAATTGATTGAGTTTTCCTGACCTTAGAGAGTGCATTTCAGAGCATTTATGATGTGTTATGTAACACTGTCCAGGCCTGCCAAGGCCCTTGGCTTCGCTGCATCACACAGCTTTGATGGGGAATTCCCACTCAGATGGTAAAACCTTTTTCTCTCATTATGCAGTTACCCCAACTTCATTATAATCACTATCAAGATGCTCATGGAATGGGAATCAGCCATCAAGACAACAAAAAAGAGAGACTGCTTGATTTAATCAAAGGAACATTTCCCCTTATATTTACTTCTATTTAAAAAGAAATCCACACAAACGTTCCTAAGGTCCCAGACTAGGAACATATTCCACAAGGCAATTTTGAATGATGAACATATTAAATGTACATAGCATCTTTCATCTAGGGATCTCCAAGCACTTAATCAACTTAATCTGATTCTTTACTTATACTGAATAGCATTACTCACTCTGTGAGGAGTCCTTTTATTTCAGGGAGACAATTTGTAGACCTAAGGAACTTCTCAGCTTGAGCAAGGGTTGTAGAATTGGACCTTAAACACCCCTGGATGATAGGTCATTATTGTTATTATTATATTCCAAGTGGCGAAACTGAGGCATAGAGGTTAATTGACCTGCTCTCGGGGACAGTGAGTATAACACACGCAGATTTAGAACCCAAGAAGTTCAGTCTTCCAGTCTTACTCTACAAAGATAAGTCGACTTAAGCCATGGCTGTAATTAAACCGCTCTTGCATGTTCACACTACGCTCCTCATGTCAGCAGAACACAATCACAGTAGCAGCTCTTGCATTGACACAGAGAGCAGTGCACCGTGGGTAGCTATCCCACTGTGTATCTAGCCACGGGGTGCTTTGGGAAGAGTTTGCAATGCCTCATGTGAGCAGGTTCAGCAGCACATGATGCAGGTTTCTCAATCCCATCATTCCATGGGCATCCTACTAGGTTTCCAGCTGCTTTTCAACTGCCCTGGTAACCTGTGAGCCAGCCATCTCTGTCAGAAAGCACGGATCCTGTGTGCTGTGTGTTATGAACACAAGGCTATAAGCAGAGCTCAAGGGGGGGGGGGAACATATTTGTGGGTCCCCATGGTGGCAATGGCATGGGGAGGTCAGTCCCCGGAGCGAGGGGCTGGCGAGGGGCAATGAATCATGGCATGGCGGGGGCAACCCCGGTCCGCCCAGCCCAGTGTGAGGACACTGTTTACAAGCTGGCAGCTGCCAGATGTACCTTGGCCTGCCTTGTCCTGTGCTGCCAGCATAATCCTTCCCCTCGGGGGCAGGTCCGTGCCTCGCCACACAGCCCCTCCCCACCACCCTCTGGGCCCACTATGCCCAGTGGCCCCTCGGCCCACTATGCCCAGCACCCCCACAAGCTCCCCACCACAAATGCACAGCCCCCTGCACAGAACCCCCACTCTCTAGCACCCCAACACACAGATATCCCCCACCCCCACTGCCCTTCCCCACAGCCCCACCACCACAACTACACAGTGCCCCCCACTTCCCAGCACCCCAACATGCACAGACCTTCTCCACCATCTAGGAACACCCCCCAGATTCCCCATAGACCCACTCCCCCATGCCCTGCCCCCTGACCGCACTCATCAGCCCTGCCGGGAGGTGACTGTGTCTGCCGGGCTGAGCCGGCAGTGTAGTCGGGGCTGGTCCTGGTCCCAGGACAGGGAATCACTCCAGCCCCTCGGAAGCGGCGTGATCATCCCTCCCTCCCTCAGGACCCACTTGCCTGGCGGGGCCCTGCCAAGCCTCCCCTCACTGACCCCCTCCACACACACACACACACAGGCTGAGACTGGGCCAGCTTCTGCACCGGTCCAAGGAGGCTTGGCTCGGGGGAGGCAGGCAGGACTCTGCAGGTGGTGGGGCAGTAGAGACTGGCTGGAGCTGATGCTGCACTGGGGTCTGGCCAGGGGGCAGAGAGGAGCTGGTGGGCTTTGGCAGGGGACAGAGAGGAGCTGGCAGGCTGGTGGGGCCTTGGTGCTCAGAGCGGGATGGGACGGTGCCCCTTCTGAATGTGGGCCTGGTGCCATGGTACCACTGGCACTATTGTAAACCCGTTACTGCTGCTATGCCTGCCACAGCTCGTTGATTTTACACAGCACTGCTGTGTGTCCCTTCCATAGCCCTTCTCCTCCATGCCCCGAGCAAGTTCCTTCAGCTGGAGCAGAGCTGTGCCTACACAGCCTCCTCTCCCCACACACCCAGGAGATCCACCACCTCCCATGTACTCCAGGCAGAAGCGCGTTTGCTGCATGGAGCTGGCACGCCCAGCTGGGCAGTTGCTATGTGAGCTCTCCACACCGAGCAAACGGGAAAAGCAAGTTCAAAACTTCCCGGGGCTTTAAGAGTGGAGGGGCCTTCACCTGTGTACATGGCTGCGGGGCAGCGAAGTTCAAAACAGTGACCTAAGTGGTCACCGTAGACATTGTAGGACACCTCCTGAAGGCCATCGTCAAAGGTGATGTGAGCAAGGCAGTGCTTATACTGACACTGCATCACCCTAAGCTCTACACCCCTCGTTGAGGTGGCTGTATTTCGTTGGAGTAGCAGGTGAGTTAAAGTGGTGGGAGAAGCATTGCAGTGTGTATATCTCCATAGTTAGATCAACGTAGACTACCTTATGTTGACAAAACTCATGGGTCTTAGTCTCTAACCACTACACAAACTCCCTTCCAGAGCAAACTCTTCATTGTACTGCAGAAACAAAGAAAACCTGGGCATGTTTCATGATGTCATAAATTCAAGTTGAGAAAGGGACGTGCAACATCCTGTAGATAAAATAAATTCTGCTGTACAGTGGTCACATTACACCAGATATCATACATCTGAGTTGAATTGCAGGAAATAGCATAATTATACTACTTAGGGCCTGAGTCAAAGTTTGGATTGGATGTTGAATAGATTCAAAGCTCAGGGGATGTTCATAATTAGTGTTCTAACTCAGTCCATTAGGGAGATCTGAATTGTAACGTATGGACCTACATTTCAGTGCAGAGGTGTTTGGTTCTGACCTATCATAAAATACAGAAGACAAATCTCCAACTATTCCTCTTCACATCTAATGTCATTGAAAACGGCAAACACAACTTATGCTGCAGCTCTTTTTTATTAACAGAATGAACTTTTTGCACTTTTCTCAGCTAGAGAGGTGTGTTATATTGCCATGTATTTTTGGCAAGTGGTCAGCCATTTATTTAGTTAGAGTGTGTTTATTGCATACTTTATAAAGTAACTTAATAACAAGGCATTCCTTCCCAGTGAAGCACTGGCTTAGGCTTCCCACCTCAGAGAGCAGAGGATTACAATAGGGGAGGTGGGGTGGGAGCAGAGAGAAAATGCTATCGCCTCATATCAGGTTTTTGCAGCTGGGATAAGGGGAGAGCCAGTTGGTAGAGACTATGATGCAGTGATCATCTGAATTACATGGAGATTGGAGACCATCTAAATGTTCTAAATTCAGTAGTGTTCAGTTACTGGTGAACTATTTGGGTCAAATGTGTTTTTCATCCTCCCCCTCTGATTATGATCATGAACAGTCATAACCTAGTGTTACACTCAAGATGATATATCCAGATTTATTTAATGGCTCAAATTACCACTACTTAATATGTCAACCTTTTAATTGCATGAGTCTTTTTTTTCCCCGATAGGATCTTCCTGCCTCTATACATGAGTCTCGTAGCATAAACCTTGGACACAAGATCCTCCAGGTGGCAATTCAGTGGGAAGCTCCGTTGCAGTTCATCATGGGGAAATATTTATTTATCTTTCAATTAAACAAATTCACATACATCATAAACCAAAAGCTTGCCAAGGTAGATTGTATAAACTCAAACACGAGGCTGTAAACCTGAAAATTAGCAGCATTTCCCCACTGAATGATTTCAACATGCTTTGAAACAATGAACGAACATTACTGTTGTCCAACTGAGTGCCTGGCATTTCATTTTGTGCCAGTTTCAAAGCAGTATACTACATGAAAAGCAGTTAGCCTTCCCTAAGCACAAACTAAACAGCATCACTATGAAAGAGAACTTCAGGCTAACTCTTCCAGTCCATACTCAGGTAAAACTACCTTTGACATCACAATAAAAGCCACGATTAAGTTGAGTGTGTGGGATTTAACCTTGATTTAAACTGTCTGGGGCAGTGACTAACTATTTAATAAGTTTGTGACGTACAAGGAACAAATAGGTCACTGAGGAACCAACACAATGTAAATGATGATGATAATAATAAATTGCTCCTATGGAGTTTTGTAGATTTAGACAATATGTTTTCTTACAATACGTAGTAACAAAATTCCCAAAAAGCACAGAAAACACAATAATTTCCCTTCTCACTGGGGTAGTGAGATCCCCCATAGAAGGGGATAATACAAACCCTAGTGACATCAAGATAGGAATGTTCCATAACAATGGACATATGATCAGAAACATTAAATGGCAAGATACAGGAAGAGCAAAATAAATAAGTTTGAACTGGCACAGCACTACTGATATGAAATGACGAGCCGAAGTGGTGGGACTCTTAACAGGAATAGAAATGGACCGAGACTGTGGAAGGTTAACGTTCTGAATTATACTAACTAGGTTCATCTTGTCTTTTATATCCTGAAAGACTGCAATTAACTTTCTAAAATGATCTTCACAGAAAAGAGAAACATTGGGTTTTGCTTTGTGTCTGATGAAGGATATACAGTGTTATTTCATCTGTGGTTTTGGTGAACAACTTTTGATTAATGCTTTCAGAACACTAATGTGGGATTATACTGGATTTATGCTTCTGGGTCTGACCACTTTGTGCAAGGAATTCCAGTGTAACCTATTTCTACTAAATGTAGAATGTCTGCTATGGAATATATATTTAGTTAATTAAAAGCAAATGTCCACACAAGGAGTGCTGCACTTTCATCTTTAACTTTAAGAGTCATAAAACAGTTGGAAGAATAACCATTTGCAGTCACCGAGTTTCAGATTAAGATGCTTGTAACCCCTTTACCTCAGAATACACCAGATTTTGTTCAGGTATAAAATCCCCTGGCCAACACTCTGTACGCCCTGGCAAATGTTCTGTATAGTTCCAACTTCAATCTCTGATTTTTACAAAATGATCAACTCTGACAGCTTTGACCCTCTCCCAGTGAAGAAAATGGCAAAAATCCAATTGACTTTAATGATACCCTTTATTTCTCTGAAGCACAAGGACACCACTGTTGCTCAGTCTCCTATAATCTCTTTGTAACTCTCACAGTCTCCATGCCTAGATTCCTCCAGTTCCAGAACCTTCCCTCTACCCCAGATGTTCTATAATTGGTGAATGTAGGTAGAGTAATTCTAAATGGCTGCTAAAACTGATACCATCTATGGTTCTCTTTCTAATTGTCCTGGTAAATTTCAACATTGCATCCACCATCAAACTGCACAGAAAATACACTCTAGCTCACTCATACTTAAATTAACATTGTTTTAAAGCAGCATAAAAATGTAAGACCTCCAAACCAAGCCCACTAGAGATCACCATATAAACATTTTAAATCTCTGAAACATTACTGTAAGTTACATTATTACCCAAACAAAACCCAAACTATTCTCAATCAAACGTTCAAAGTTAAATGAGATTAATTTCTGCATTCCAGCACCATAATTGTGGATATAGGTTGGTTATCTGCATCTGCACAGTTTAGCGCACAAGTATCTCTTTACCTATTTTGAACATTTAATTAGGCATGTGCTTGTATGGGTGAAACCCTGTTTCCACTGAAGTCAATAGTACAAACTCCCACTGATTTCAGTGGGCCAGGATTTCACCTACCGTTTTGCTCACTGAATTGTGCCCATCTGGTTTTGAAAATTGGGTCCCTGTTGCTACTAAAAAGTGCACATTAAAAGTAGGCTTCCAAAGTTCTCCCAGTGACTGTTAGAGCACTCTCTGAACAGAGATTTAAGTCTGGAAAGGGAAGCTGGAGACACAGTAATCTTAGTTAATGCTTCAGGCAGTTAAAGTTCATCATAACCTCTATAAAGCTGCCCATGTTAGCAACATAGCATCAACACTCTCAGTAATTAGAAGTAACTCAAATAAACTACATAGAGGAAATGGGTAATAATAGTTAATCAAAAATCATGGTTTCAGAATTAACCAGTCTGACTAGAGTAAAAGCTCTTTTGTGTTAAGATTACCGCAATCCCCTTTATAAGATGATTTCTAAACAGGAACAAAATACTTGGACATTATATTTCATTAGGAAACATTCCATCCCACACATTTCTTTTCTTTTCTTCTTTTCAGACGCTGAGACATCCAGATATAGTATTTTACAGTCTGCAGTACCTCCAGGGTCTCCTGGCAGTGTTGCAATATATAAAATCATCATCATCCTCCTAGGAAAAAGCAGTAAATGTGCTAGAAAATACCACACTTATGATTTAGCCTGCAGTGAGTTTTGCACAGTTCAAATATTAAGTTAGCCCAATGACAATATCTGCAGAATTTCAAATCACTGTGCCAGGGTTGTTTCTTTATTTTGTGGTTTGTTTAACTTTGCCAAAAGGCCAATGCAGTTCTATCACAGAGACATCACAAGAGTCCAGTATGCCAATTACTTGCCTCTTCTCAAATTGTTTAAGTAAGTCTGCTTATTGTGAAGGAATGAAGCCAAATGACTACAAACCAGACTTGATAAAATATTATTATTATTGAGTTCCTTTGAGTTCACTTTCTCAAACATAGTTTAAAGCATATTTTATTACTCAGGAGCCTGAAGTGAATAACTAACTGCCCACTCTGTTTTAGAACTTGGATCCCCAACGCTCACTTAATCCAATTTAAAGAAACATGTCTAGTTATTTTGTTTCCATATTTGTCTTTCAAATTTTGGGCCAGAATTTCAGGTGTAGTGTAAACTGTGAAGCTGTATGCTGATGAAGCTATGCTGATTTACACCCGCTGAGGGTCTGACCCACTCATGGTACCTAATTAAATTAATCTCGCAGATATTTCACAGGATATTTCCAGAAGGTAGTTTAATAGAGAATACCACTATGTCTTAATAACTCTGTTAAGCCTTTCTAAAAAAGTGAAATACATATTGAACAGAAAAATAGTAGGTATGTTCCACAAGAAAATTCTAAAAAACATGGAAAATATTTTAATTTAGTTGAAATTTGTCATGAAAATTTGTGTGGTTATTTTTTTAATAATAAAAAAAGGGTGTATGTGTGGCTAGGGTGAGGGGGGGATTACTATCTTTTTATTTTTCTCTCTCTTTTCCAAGTGGGAGAAAATGGTGAGGAGAGTAAAATGAAAAGGGGGATTTTGAAATGAAGGAAAAGCTCTTGGAAAAATTTGAAGTTTTTCATTTCAAAATTTTTTGTTGTTGAAACACATACTGAAAGGAAACGTTTAACTTTCCATTGAAAAACTACTTTTACTCAAAAAATCTTTCAAGACAGATTTTGACAGAATCTAGCTTTCAGACTTAAAACTGGAAGTATCACACTTGAGATATGCTTTTTTCTCATGTACAATGAGTTCCATCCGGAGTAACTTCACTTAAGTGAATGGAGTTACACTTATCTAAGGGAGAGGAAAATCAACCCCATCAATTTTAAATACAGATTATCTGTCAGAGCCTCAGCTGGTGTAAATCAGTGTAGCGCCATTGACTAAAAGGTCTTTTGACTTTAATGGAGGTAAGTTGATTTACAACAGCTGAAGACCTGACCCTGTATATGGGCTTGCTCACTAAGACTTAATACATCAAATAATTCAGGAAATGATATTCCTGTCTGGACTGGACAGAAGTGAGTCAGAGGCCCATTGGTTGCAATAGACAAGACCAAGTGCACAGCCATTTGTGCAATTTAGTTCTTGGTCTTGTCTGGTTTAAGTTTCTTTACTTCGTGCTAAGCTGTTGGGTTTTTTTGTGGGTTTTTTTGTTTATTTTTACCTCCTGTACCGTTTTTTTTAATTCAAGGAGGCCAACAGTGACAAGAAACTAGGGACTACTTAGAACTGATGGACCAACGTGAATTTCCAGTTCCTTTTGGTGTTCAACAAAAGCTCGGGATTCAGACATGGAAATAGGATTTGGGAAATGTGGGTTCTATTCCCAGTTCATCCAGACTTTAAGTGACTTGCTCAAGGTCACACAGAATCACTGTTTTTGTTCCTTGTTTGTAAAATGGAGAAAATAGTCCTTTTGTCTGTTTAGATTGGAAATTCTTCACAGGCAGGGATTGTCTTCTGTGTGTTTACACAGTGACCAACACAAAAGAATCCCAGTCTTGGCCAGGGTCTCCAGGGGCTATGTTAATACAAATATTTGTGGGATAAAGAGGTCATTATAAGCCTAATGTCTGGCATAGAGGAAGGCATGATAGATATAACTATCAATTTCTTAACATTGTTAGACAACATCAATTCTTTCCTACTCCTGGGCACAACCAAAGTGATGGTGCCTACTACTAAGAGAAGAGCTGAGGGAATATGCTATTCCAGAATTTATGGATTACATGGCAGGAGTAAAGAATAGGAGACAAAAGGGCCTGCTGCTTTCTGGATCACCATTATTTAGGGAAGTTAAAGTGATAGACTAAACTAGGTTTCAATAAGGCATCTCAAGTTCTTCATACCCAAGTCCTTATTCTGTTAAAAGACCTCATTAATATGCAGTTCACTAATCCCCAGGCTTCATAATCTGTACCAGAAAAACTGCCCAGCACTCCCCACCCGTCAGAAATTTAACTAGCAGAGGCTACAATGTCTTCTCCAGACATCATTATTTTTAAAAAATATGTTGCAGAACATTTACTAGTGCAGTGACTCTCAATTTTTTTTTACTGGTGACCCCTTTTACATAGCAAGCCTTTGAGTATGACCCCCCCTTATAAATTAAAAACACTTTTTTATATATTTAACACCATTATAAATGCTGGAGGCAAAGCGGGATTTGGGATGGAGGTTGACAGCTCATGGCCCCCATGTAATAACCTCATGACCCCCTGAGGGGTCGCGACCCCCAGTTTGAGAACCCCTGTACTAGTGTATTGCAGAGTTTCATCCTAATCCATTGAAAATTAACAATAGAACAAGAGTAATTGTAAGTCTATCTTCATCCACATACTTGCTATACACAAAATTGAGTAATAGACAATAGGTCTCTCCATCGTCACTGCAAATTAGTGCAGTTCTGTTGTATTTAACTAAAAGAGGTCCTTTAATGGCGGTTTTTGTATTGCAGGGGTTGGTCATTAAAATGGAAAATGTTTTAAAACAATGACCTTTTTTTAATTATAATACAGTGGGACTGCTCTCTCTATTTCTCCAGGAGTGCCAGGTGCCAAAAGGGGGCACGTCCATCTCCCACCACACCAGTCAGCAGAACTGCCTGGTCACACAGAGGGAAGTAGTAAACTGCAAAGGGGTATGGTAGCAAGCATGCAGCCTCTGTATGACTCCCCTTGGGTCACTGTCTCCAAGTAAGTGAAGTCCTGTGCTGACCCTACCCATAAACTGTGCCTAAATAGCTTAATCTAGCATTAATGGAATTAATTCAGTGGGCCAAGTCCTGCTCTCAATGCTGGTCTAAATGCAGAGTAACTTAAATTCAGTGAGTTTAAACCACTGCACTGGAGAACAAAATGTGACCTACTTTCTTTTACACTAACTTTCCTGGATACTCAGTTTCAATGGACTAAATGGAGTTGGACAATGGATAAAAACGGCCATACTGGGTCAGACCAAAAGTCCATCTAGCTCAGTATCCTGTCATCCGTCAGTGGCCAGTGCCAGAGGGAATGACCAGAACAGATAATCATAAGTACAGGGATGACTCAGGTCCATACATTGAATCAAATAGAGTTACGCAGGCATAAAACTGGGAGTAACAACTTTGTGAATCAGGCCTTCTCTTTTCTAAATAAACCTCTTTCCCCCAAATGTATGGAGTGTTGAAGGAGGAAGATGATTTGAAATTTTGAGTTGCCTGGGTCGCTATGTTTAATTGCACAGCTGCAAGTCAATTACAGCTGGGTAAGATTTCTGTTGTATCTTTAAGTTACATAAAGGATACCTACAGACTTGAACAAATGCTAAAAAAAAAAAGTATTTATTCACAATCTAAATATAGTACTATAAACATCTAGAAATTGAAAATGACAAAGTGAATTTTCTTTATTTAGATATTCATGAAAAGTTGTAGACAGACTGCCAAATTCTGCATACAGTACTCCAATGTAAATCAGGAGTAATTTAAGTGAAGTTATTCATGATTTATACTGGTGTAACCGAGAGCGGAATTTGGCCAAAGGGGATTATAGCTGTAGATTGGAAAAAAAAACAAAAAAAACCCTAATTCTCTCAAGCAGCATACCCCCTGCCACCAGACCAATGCAATACTGTGTAGATTGTCTCTCCAACAGTACATCGTTTGCCAGAGAGAGAGGTCCCACAGCAGCCCACAACAACACATTGCCACTGTTCAGACTAATAAGAACAAGCATTTAGCAAAGCTGGTGCAGAGAACTGGAGTGATCTTTATATGGCGGTAAGGGACTGCAGCAAAAGAGACATCTATGGAATTTGGAACAGTACATGGAACAAAGGTACAGCTCTCTTCCCACCGTGAAAGAGCCTCAGGCTGTACACACAGTACTGGGCTTTAATCTCTCCTGTATTGCTCAGAACTGAGACCATAATCAGTACCAGATAAATGGGCATTTTTTAGTATTTATTTATGTTCTGGAGGAGCAAGCAGTGCATATAATCACTTACATGAAATATTAGATATCTGATTTTTATTTTTTTTGCATGTCACAAAACATTAAAGAAAAAGCTCTCTCACTAATTTACTCAAAGGGATGGTAGACAGTTATAAGATAACTTAATAATCAACTAGTTGCACTGGCTGCTAGTTTTCTTTTTTGATGTTGCATCCCTGATAGAACATTGCCATGGCATATCCAGCTGAGCCATCACTCCACCACATAGTTAGTGCATTTCTGCTAAGCTTCCCCTCTTTTCCACATGACCACTACAACTTTGGACCAAAGTTTGGACCGCAAGAACAGACCAAATGGCGAACGATCGCTACGGCCAACTGTCTGGCTAAGCGTTGAAGAAGAGACTGCAACTTGGAAGATGGGCTTTAGTCTTACTTGTTTCCTCAATCCCCAATTAAGAGCCAAAAATTCTGGTAATTTACATGGATGTAGATCAGGTATACATGCATTGACTTTGGTGGACTTATAGCAGTGTAACAGGCCAGAATTTTACCAAGGGATACTGTCTGGGAAACTTAGGCCTGGTCTACTCTACAGGGGGGAAGTCAACCTAAGTTACGCAACTTAGCTTAGATCGACTTACTGCGGTGTCTGCACTGCACTGGGTTGATGGGAGAAACTCTTTCATTGTCTTACCTTACGCTTCTCGTTCCAGTGGAGTACTGGAGTCGATGGGAGAATGATCTGCAGTCGATTTAGCGGGTCTTCACTAGACCCGCTGAATCGACCCCAGTGCATCGATTGCTGCAGCATCAGTCCCCAGTAAGCGTAGGCATACCATGACCATGATTCTTCCCTGATCTGTACCAGTGAAACTACTGTAGCTTCAGCACAGTTACTCCTGTTTTACAGAGGTGTGAGATAAAGACTTTTCCTGACTAGAACAGCACAACTGTATAGGGCTGGAAATTGTTGATCAATTATTATTTATATGGCTCCCCAAAATGTACTGGGCATTTTGCAAATACATAGATAACATCACTGCCTAGAGAAACTTTAAATCCAAGCATTAGACTGACTAGCTGCTTTAGGATATGGAGCAAGGGATTAGGAGGGTCTCCCTCCACCTCTTGAGCCCCTGCACAGTGGGCAGGCAAAATGCAGTCCTCATGCTCTCCTAGAACAAAACCAAACATCCTCTAGAGGTGCACAACACCTAAGAAGAGGCTGGGGAGGAGGATTCATGTCCCTTGTTGCATTCCTTAGTCTCAGCCATCAGAGCTGGCTGAGTGAGCAGAAGTCAGTATACTTCCCTGAATGGGTATATTATTTGCCTTTGCACTTTGGGTTTTTGCAACATGCCCCACATGAACCACCCGGGGAGGCCAACTTGGAAGGGACAGCAAGAGCAGAGTGCGACTGCCCAGCCACTTAGGGTATTTCTGCACTGCAATCACAGGGTAAGACTGCAACTTAAGTAGACGTACCCAAGCTAGCTTTAATCTTGCTTTCTTGGGTCTCAGACCAGTGAAGCCACAGCAGCTTGCACTTCAGCACAGGCTGTACAAGTTCATCTAAACACCCTCCCAGGGAATTCCTCATGGCAAGACCATCCCGGAGCCACAGACCCTAGGCAGCTGCTTGACGTTCTGCCAGGTACTGAGGTCTCAAGAAACAAATTTCCTTTTGGGAAACACCCTGTTTTTCTGGGGGCTTTCCAGTTCACAGGAAATTTTATATCATTTGGTTGCGTTCCAATTCGGAACAATATCAGATTTTGAAAACATGACATTTCCCGGTGAACAGGATATCCTGCATTTTAGCCAGCTCTACCTGAGTATGCTTTACAACCCACTCAATGTGCTCAGAGAAACACTGGGTAAGTCTTACCTCGTATGTGGGCTGTGAACACCCAGTACGAAGGTTCTCTCTCACTACTTGGAACAACTGCATATTGTACAATTTGGCTGGCTCCCCTTAACACCATTCTTCTTCAGTTAGTTCAGAGTCTGCCATGGGCTCACGCAGAGCCTGCAGACACATACAGCATGTGACCTTTCATCCCCACATGTGTTCTTAATGAGCTTCCCAAGCATCTAAAGGAACACAGCCTGCTTGGCAGCCTCAAGCCTCAGCCTCTCCTCTGTGGGTCAGGGATGCTGTATTTTGGCACATGAATGTGGACAGTCTAAGGAGGCATGTGGTACCAACGTGGCATTACAGTCACAGAAGAGTTTGCAGAAGGGATGATACAGCCTGCTTCCCAAATTTGTTCCCTTCATTGCATACAGTGCGATGTGTGAGTCACCCATTAGCATTTGTGCTGCTAGTCTAAACGGAGCGCCTCACATAGAAATGGCATGTCTATTTTTGGCATGTTTTGATTTTTGAAAGAGGAAAATAAGTTACAGTCAGCTGTTTCATTTCCCTTTCTTTTACCCGACTTTACTCTCCAACCTGCCCGTGTCCCTGTGCACCAAACTAAATTCACCAGGGATGTAGCTCTGGACTTTGATTTGGAACATAGCCTCACTCCTATTACACATCTCATTGTTCCAGAGTGCACTCCCCCCCGCCGGCCCCGCAGTATAGTGGGGGCATTGCAGAAGTTTTGGCTCAGTTTCCGCTTGGGTTTCTGCAACTTCACCTAGTCACCAAGGCCTTCCAGGCTGCTTTGGTGACTTAGCCTTCCACATAAGTCACAGTTCCACCCGTTCTGGGATACCCACATCCACAGGGCATATATTCAGACATGTCAATACTTCCTCCTCCCCCTCTACCAGGAAGGAATACCACATTCCTTTTTTCCTTTGACTCAAGGGGCCCTTTACAGCAGTGGTTCTCAACCAGAGGTCTAGAGACCCCGGGGGGAGGGGGGGCACGAGCAGATTTCAGGTGGCCTGCCAAGCGGGACCAATGTTACACTCACTGCGGTCCAGGGCAGAAAGCCGAAGCCCTGCTGTGCAGGGCTGAAGCACAAGGCTCTGAGCCCTGCCACCTGGGGCTGAAGCCGAAGCCTGAGCAGCTTAGCTTTGTGGGGCCCCTGTGGCGTGGGGCCCTGGGCAATTGTCCTGCTTGCTGCCTTCTAAAGCCAGCCCTGGCTTTTATATGCAGAAAAACAGTTGTTGGGGCACTGGCGGGCCGTGGATTTTTTATGGCCTGTTGGGGGGACTCAGAAAGAAAAAGGTTGAGAACCCCTGCTCTACACCCTCTCCCTAAGGTCGTGCACAGTCCTCTTCATGCCTCCATAGCACCTCAGGTAAACAATGGCAATGTGGCTCACTGAGTTTCTTTGGATATGATGCAGGGCTCAAATTTGATCACATTTTTTCCTCAGGTATTTTGCAGCTGGCAGCAGTGAGAAGTGGGTGTATGACATGGCCATTTATATCTTCCCTCCTTCCGGCTGGAACACAACTCTCCTGCTGCCTGGGAAATGCTGCTGGAATCTAGCTATCGGTCCCCATTATCCACATGACATCTGAAGGGGTCACAAAATGATTCCACCAATAATTCACTGTTGATGATCTATAGGTCTCTATGGGAATGCCCAACAAAACGAATAGTAAATATGGAATTCAGACCAACTATTTGCCCCAGGGCATAAAAACATACAGGAACTTCCATTTCAAGAGTAACTGGCAGAGGCTTCCAATATTGGTATAAACAACACCATAAATCACAGGGGGAGGGAAAAAAGAGAGAAAGAACAGATAGTGGCGGGAAATATCTCTAGACCCACCATGTCCCCAAATGGTTAGCCTTTTACAAAAATATATTTCCACCCCTTTGCATTTCCTTGTTCTGACTGACAATAAAAGCAGAAGTGCCAAAATACCACAACAAAGGCGATTCTTATGGCATTTCTGGCCTGACTAGAGGAGACAGGAAGTTCAGGAAAACTTATGAGGGAGAATCAAGGACAATCAACTTTCATAATATGATGTGGCCACAAGGAATATCAATCTCAGAAGCAAGAATACTTGCAAGCATAGAACATTGAAATGTAAGCGTTCATCTACTCCAGCCCCCTGCTCTGAGGGAGGACAAAGCATACCTAGACCGTCCCTGACAAGTGTTTGTTTAACCAGTTCTTAAAAACCTCGAATGACGGGGATACCACAACCTCCCTTGGAAGCCTATTCCAGCATTTAGCCATCCTTCTGGTTAGAAAGATTTTCCCTCACCCCCAATATCTCCCTTGCTGAAGATTAAGACAATTACTTCTTGTTCTAGCTTCAGTGGACATGAAGAACGGTCTCTGTTATAAAAGCCATTAACATATTCAAAGACTTATCAGGTCCCCTCAGTTTTCTTTGCTCAAGACTAAACATGCCCAGGTTTTTAACCTTTCCTCATAGTTCAGGTTTTCTAAACCTTTAATCATTTTTGTTGCTCTCCTCTGGACTCTCTCTAATTTGTCCACATTTTTCTTAAAATTTAGTGTCCAGAGTTGGACACTGTACTCCAACTGATGCCTCACCAACGCCAAGTAGAGTGGGATAATTACCTCCCATGTCTTACATAAGACACTGCTGATAATACACCCCAAAATTATATCAGCCTTTTTCATAAATGAATCACACTGTTGAGTCATATTCAAATTTGTGATCCACTATAATCCCCAGGTCCTTTTCAGCAGTACTACTTCCTAGCCAGTTATGCCCGATTTTGCTACATTTAATTTTTCCTTCCTAAGTGCAGTACTTTGCGCTTGTCTTCATTAAATCTCATTTTGTTGATTTCAGACCAGTTTTCCAATTTGTCATGGTCATTTTGAATTCTAATCCTTGTCACAGATCAGGGCAATTGTATTTGTATTCCACCTCTATGGTTCAGCAAGGGCACCCGCCTGAGGCTTCTTAGCCATCTCTCTCTTGGGAGGAGACCTGACTCTCTCTCCCTTCTGACTGGGGTATTCCCAGGCTGAAGAGTTCTCTACCTGTTTTATTCCCCAGCAAGGTAAACTGCCTCAACAGGCAAGTTCCTGCACTCTGTTTTCTCTTCGGAGATTATGAAAAACTATGATTGCCCATAGTTTAACATTACCACACAACTTTTCTAAGCACATTTATTCTTAGGGTAAAAGTATTATAGAGAAAACACTAAAAACAGTAAGAGAACATACATGCATGTTAATAAGCTTATCATGATCACCCCTCACTCCAGCAAGGGTTCTGGATTAGTCCTTCAAACCGCACTCAGTGGTTTTACCTGTGGTCACAAGTTCATCACAGCTTCAGCTCAGAACAAGCACCCTTACAAGTCAGGTACTCATTTATACAGTTCATCTTTGACCTGCCCACATGTTACAGGTGATCATTAGACAAAAGGTTGTCTCCACCAGGGCAAAGCTTCAAAGGCTGAATCCATATGTGAGATTGCAATCCCATTCTCCCAAATTCTTCCTAGGAATTTCACTTCACACATATTGTCCCAACAGATCATTAATGTCTGCTACATTGTTCAACATAGTCTTTTGAATTCCCAGAGATTACATTAATTCTGTCTTCCTCCCAAAGAAATTCAATGCAATCTCACAATAATACATAAATATTTGCATTTTTAATAAATTAAACTCCTAAAACACTTAAACTTAATTCAGTAGGGATATTGCAGAAAAATGGCATAACAGTCACAATCCTGTCCTTTAAAGTGCTAGCAACTCTTCCCAGGTTAGTGCCATCCACAAATTTTATTAGCATACTCTCCATTCCATTATTCAAGTCATTAATGAAAATACTGACTAGTACAAGACCCAGAACAGACCTCTGCAGGACCCCAATAGATGCATCCCCCCAGTTTGACATTGAACTGTTGATAATTACTCTGAGTATGGTCTTCCAACCAGTTGTGCACCAATCTTATAGTAATTTTATCTAGACCAATTCCTTTAGTTTGCTTATGAGAAGGTCATGTGGGACTGTGTCTAAAACCAAGATATATCATATTTAGAACTTCTCCCCATCGACTATGCTAGTAACCCTGTCAAAGATTATTTGTTCTTGACCAATCCATGTCAGCTATTCCTTATAACTCTATTCATCTCTAGGTGCTTACAAATTGATTGTTTATTAAATTTATTCCAATATCTTTCCAGGTATCAAAGTTAGGCTGGTTGGTCTATAATTCCCCAATTTGAAGGTACCTGATCTTTTCCAATCCATTTAGGCTCACCCCATTTTTAAAAGATCTGTTTTATGAAATATAAAGCAACCAGTTCCAGTTGGGACACTGTGGTCTCACGCTTCTGAGCGATAGAACCATTTCAATGAGGTGCTTCCCTTTGTGTATTTGTGCATACCAAGATCCTTTGAAAAGTCATATCTGGCAGTAAATGATGTATGTGGGGTGAACGGATACATTTTTAATAAAAAGAAGTCATCCGAGAAAATTGTTGCTACTAACTCACACCGGTAACCCCAGCTGAACTGTTTATGCAAGATGAGTACGAAGCCCAAGTTTTCCCCCTTTTACCTTCTGAGAGGCAGGCAGTCAGCCTGAGGCAGGCCCACGTCTATGTGGGAATGCCACCAGGGAGCTGAAACACTTCAGACTTATCAAAAAAGGAGAAAATTTCACAAAGAACCTTGCACTTTAATTACTGGCAATTAGAAAATCCTGGTTTGGGGTGTTTACAGCTCAAAAATGTTAATGAGTGCCAGTTGTGTCAGAACATTTGATGAAGCTCTTTAAGCCTAGCTTGCAAAACTTTAAACATTCACTACATCCTATGATCAGAGTGTCTTGGGGGGCTTTCAAGATGACTCGCAGAAGTCAAAAGTGCTTTAGTAGTCTCCACACAGTTCCCTGTGGACTAGAGTTTGCATCACAATCATGCGCACCCGACATGTTTGGCAAGAGACATTCCTAACTGGCAGTTTTATGGAAGACTGGATAGCATCTTAGTAATACTGGAGGTCATTATCTGAATGAGAACATGGAATTCCACAGCTGGGGATAAAATGAATAACCCTGGTACGATAGTCGGGGGATAAGTGCATAGGAAATGGAAAAAAGGTTATTCTGTGTGGGTTGGTTACCTTTTAACATATGGCATAGCTGTGTTGATAACTGTCTCAGTAAATTAAAGACTAAAAGGAAACAGTACAGGTAAGGAATTATTTTAGAGTAAAATTAGTATGAAAAATACAACAAGAACAAAAATTAATTCTGGGGCCTAATAGATGATACATTGCATTACAGATATAATGCTGATGATGAATAGTCGCTACACAAGTCTCCATGTGTCATAAAACATAAGCAATAAAATCAAGACAAAGAATTGAAAAGAGAAATGACAAAGCTCTGTGCATCATTAATGAATTATGAGGATAGAAAGGCAGACAATAACCCTCCATGCATATAATAATGACAACTTTGACTGGTGGTGCGTCTCCATGCCTGAGTGTTTAATAAGATGTGTTGGAATTAAAAATTTAAAAATCAAGTCTATGTGCTTCATAAAATATGAGGGAAGAAGTAACTCCTGCCAAAGTTAAGTTGTCAGCATCGCACATATGATTAAAGAGTGAGATGTAACTCTTGATGCAAATGCACTTCAGTGAAGTATGGCAGCGTTCTAATACTAATAACAAAACAAGTAGTACAATCAGTAGCTTCACATTTTGTTAACTTAAAGGAAGAGTTCTGATCCCTATCAAAAGACCTGGGGAGCCAGCATTAAATTTTATGCATCTTTGTATCTGCTATCCTTTTTGCCAGCTACTTTATTTCATGATAAGTCTTCAGATCTGAAGACCTGACATAACAGTCAGTCATCCAGTATGACTTCTTTCATATAAGCAACAAGTGCGTTAGAAAGAAGATCTAAGAGAGGTCATCTTGTACGCCTGCTTAGAGCACTGTCAGTTGTTCAAGAATTGAACATAACTTGTTTTTTGTGCATAGAGCATGTGGAGTTGTATGTGATCCTTTCAATAACTTATGCTCCTCAAATTGAAGAGATGGCAGCAATGAGAACTTTTTCTTCCTTCACAACCACCGGTGGCATCTTTATGCTGAGATCTCAACTCCACTGGATTCTAAATTAATGCTGCCAAATTCTTTGCACCTACCTCTGGAGCTATGATTGGGGATAAATCATTAAACTGAGATGAGGGCTGAAATTCAGTCATCCCCAGAAATCTCAAATAAGTTTGGGATCAGTGTTTGGTCTGGTTAAAGTGCTGCGGCTCAGTCTGCTTCCCCCTCCCCATTAGATGTGGCAAGGGAGCTCAGCTCTTTTGTTAACCTAATGTCACAGAGTTCTAAAAAATCCCCATTCCTTGGGGGCAATTCTTTGTCATGCACATGGCTGAGAGCATGGTCTCTTCAGAGATTGCCAGTACTTGCTTTGACATGCCCATATCGCAGAGAAAGAGTGGGCTATGACCACTTATAACCCTGCTATATATTGCTATATTTTCTATTCAATAATGTTAAATCCAACAGCCACAAAGGTGTTGAAAAGCAGGAATTGGAGATCTCGGCCCTGCAACCCTTATATAATGCTGCAATGCATGCACATGGCATGATTCTGATCTCACTTACACAGGTGTAACTGCACCTACCTAAATAGAATCATTCTTGATTTGCACCAGGAAAACAGATTATGCCTGCAATCCCTGGTCAAGTCTGGTTTACAAGAAGAAGTAGGTTTCGGAGTAGCAGCCGTGTTAGTCTGTATCCTCAAAAAGAACAGGAGTACTTGTGGCACCTTAGGGTACGTCTTCACTTACCGGAGGGTCCGGCGGCAGGCAATCGATGTTCTGGGATCAATTTATCGCGTCTGGTTAAGACGCGATAAATCGATCCCGGATCGATCCCGGAAGTGCTCGCCGTCGACGCCGGTACTCCAGCTCGCCGAGAGGAGTACGCGGCATCGATGGGGGAACCTTCCTGCCGCGTCTGGACCCGCGGTAAGTTCGGACTAAGGTACTTCGAATTCAGCTACGTTATTAACGTAGCTGAATTTGCGTACCTTAGTCCGAAGTGGGGGCTTAGTGGGGACCAGGCCCTAGAGATTAACAAATTTATCTGAGCATAAACTTTTGTGAGCTACATCGAAGAAGTGGGCTGTAGCCCACGAAAGCTTATGCTCAAATAAATTTGTTAGTCTCTAAAGTGCCACAAGTACTCCTGTTCTTTTTAAGAAGTAGCTGCTAAGGGTTATTGAAAGCTAGTGGCTGAAGTCAAGATAATGCTAACTAGTAGTTACAAAAACATGGGAGTTGTTAGCTCCCTGGGTATTTTTATGACTAAGAAAAGTGTTTAGCTTTACCAAATATGGGCAGTTAGACATCAAAATTCACATGTTTTTGCCTTGATCATTTCTTGATCCTGCTGCATTGTTTTTGAAAATATCCAGCAATAATGTACTTGTTTTTTGTTATCTTTATGAGTCACTGCAAAATGTGGGCTTTTCAAAACCTACTCTGTCTCATTCATGTATATACATAGCAGGGGTCACTTTCTTGCATTCCTTTCACTGCCACTTCTTATTACTATAATTTCCATGTCTTGTTCTTTTAACCGTTTACAGTGCAGGAAAGCACAAGATGTAATTTACAGTAAAAATACAATATTCCCTGTATTATAAACATTACATACATGGAAAAGGAGGTAAGTGTAACACCAGGGTTCAATATTACCAGCACGCTCAGGCTGCAATGCAAAGCAGCCATAAACCCGATTTAATTGGCCAGGTGAAATGAGTTTACGATTGCTTTCCAACACCGGGCAGAATAAAGCTGACGAAATGTACCGGTGCTTCTGGGCCTTAATCTGTATATAAAAAGTCATACTGACGATCAAAGACACTGTTGACAGCCATTAGCATGGCCTGAGCCTCCAAGCTTTGAGGAGATTCAGCATCCAGGTGTCCAGATGCTGTTCAAATGAAGCTCATTTGAACTTAGCTTTTGAAAATTGGGAAGGATACCTTGCCTGGAAGCAGAAATTGCCGGATAATTTGCAAGATGGAAACAACTAGGTTTGGTTAGTATTCTGAATAAGGTGGTGTTGGGGGGTGGCTCTTGGTTTGCCAGTCCACCAGCAATCATCGATTGACTGCCTTTGATTTAATCCACCAGTAAATTTATTCCCATGTCCTGGGTTTCAATATAGTAGATTCACGAATCTGGATCCCTGGTGCTGAGTTTAACTTTTATATTGTGACAATGGCAACAATTTAAAATACTGTATAAAATGGAGGGATGGAGATGGAGATCCCAGGTGCTAAAATGAACAACAGTAGAAACAGGGTGCATTTACACGGTGGTAATACTATGAAAAGCGACTGCAAGAGTGATTTATGGGACTTTATGACCCACTTGTGACTTTGCTTGTGTACAGCGAGTGGAAGGAGCAACTAGCATGGCCAATGGTGTTCTAAATCCCAAGAGGGTTTGTCCCAAGCTCTAATCCCCTGCACATCTACTTGAATCCAGGAAAAGCATGCTGGTTTGGGAGGCACCCTTTTAAAAGAAATTAACTCTATCCATCACACTACCCCTCTTGCTGCTGAGATATTCTGTCGACAGTGGCACTACACAAGTACCTCAAGCCACCTCTTGTCTGTTACAGCTCTTCAGGGTCCCTAGCCTGGCTAATGTGCTTTAAGGCACCATTTAGCCTTTAGTATACCGTATCTCAATGTCGTCCAGATCAAGTCTCCTCAGATTACAAGTCAAAGGATGATTTTTTTTTTCAAGCTGCTAGTTCTGCAGACTCAGCCTGGGATCTGAAAGTCAAAGTGTGATCCTTATGGCTCATGCATCACTACCAGTCATAAAGATCTGGCACATGAAATTTAGCTACTAATGATGTTAAGTGCCGGGCGGAACAGAAAGGCAGCTCACTTCACTTGCCCATAATTGTGTCATCTCTGCATCATTTCAGTCGGTTAAATAAGCAGATGTGACTCAGACGTGTCGAGCGCAGGACGATGGGGTATTAGCCCCTTTCCTGATCAGAATGGCATTTTCAAAATTAGTCACTTGCACCCTGCAAACTAGGGGGCATCACATGGGGAGCGGAGCTAAGAATAACAGCTAGCTTTTATATTGTAAATAATCTCATAATTGGAAGAAGTTAAAAGGCTTCAGTACAAGGGTCCTCTCCTGCTCCCCAATGAAGCAAATGGTAAAACTCATGTAGACAGCAATGACAACAAGACTCTACCCACCCAAACTACTGGGAGCAAAGTTCCACCCAGTTATTTCACCACAATTTAACACTATCACCAATTTCTGGTCCAAACAAAAGTGGTTTATTTGTCCATCCTGGAGTGCTAATAATTCTGAGGTTCTTATTCTTCAATATGCAATAACGGGGCAGGAAAGGCAGATATTATAGAGCTGACCATAATGAACGCAAACATTTTTGACAGGGTGAGCCATACAGGTAATCCTATAGAGAAGACTTAGCAAACATCCACTCTCTTGATCTTGTTATAAAAGAGAGAGAGAGGACAGGTAATAGTTTTGGCCTGGAGGAGATTGTAGAGATAGCTGAGTCACTAGGTGGTATGGAGGAAGCCACTGCAGATATTTCAGAGTAGTGTGTCTCTTCTAAAAATATGGTGCCACATAACTAACTGAAAGCAGGATCCAATAACCTACCTCATAATTCCTATTGAATCCCATGATGAGGGACATGAGGCATATGACACCCACTTTTCTCCCCTTTCCACATCTTGCCATTATCCAGAGTTTTATTACAGAAATGTATTGATATTGGACAAACTGACTTGGCCAGCTTTGATTTACTCTACATTGGAAACGAAATGCAGAGTGAAGGAAATAAATCCAGAGGCAGTATCACAAGAGAGAAAAACAAACAAACTCTGTATCAAAAGAAGCTCTGAAAGAGGGAAACAAGTTTAACCATCACTACATGGAAATAGCTTTTAAAAAATGACTCCCCCCTTCACCCCCAACAGAATGACAAAGCCTGTAAATTATATACTGTGTAAATAATTTAACAGTTGGGATGAGCACTAGTCGCATGACTGTCAAGTCAAGATTCAGTTCCTAGGCCACTGAGTCACTTGGATAAGTCACTTAATGGTTCCATGCCTCAGTTTCCTCATCTGAGAATAATATTTAACTTAACTCACAGGGGTGTTGTAAGGGTTAATCATTTACATGTGTACAGAATTTTGTGCTCCTGGGATGAAAGGTGCTATGTTAGTATTGTGACCCTATGACTCCCTTGATGCCAACTGACAAAGGGTTCACTGCTCTGTAACAGCAGCTCCTATCAGGCCTAACATACTCACTACACCTAACACTTTGCTGTCTAGCATTTATCTATAAAGACTGTCACGTGAGATTTTCAATGAAAGTCAGGATCATGGGATTATTATCCTTGTAAATGTATGTACTGATTATATTTAAAAAGTTGTGTCTATATAATGTTTTCACCCCTCAGCTCTTAGAGAGCCATCTACATCATGAAAATATGTCTCTATAGTTTGTATCAAGGGGTTACTTCCCAGCAGAGACAGAGAACTGGTTTTGCCAGACAAAGGGATGTATATTCATGTCTGCCTAGGTTCATATGTAGATTTAGCATTGCAAGACGAACACAATGGGAGCTACATTTACATTTAAAGTCAACTTGGAGCCAGCGCAGTGGCGAACAAACAAGGGGCCATCCTCACTCTGGCATCATAACAATGAGTTTTGGGAAACAAGGAAAAGCAAAAAGCCATTTTGGTATCTATTTACTGAGGAAACCCCTTGCAGGGTGTGGGGATACTCATGAACACTTAGACCAAAACCCAATAGCTGTGTCAAAGACTGAATCCTTGGGAGAAAAACTACTTTATAAAATAGGAAAGATAACTATTAATAAGTGTAGACCTGGGATAGTAGTTTATATTTTGTTTTATATCTGTAACTAGCTCTGTTTCCACTCATTATCCATTCTAAGTTTCCCTTAAATCTTAAACTTTATTAATAAATTTATAATAAATGTATTATAAAAAAAATTGTTCTCACTATATTTGGTGATGTGCTGTTATAAAGGACCAGATCCTGAATTGTACCACTCAGGCTGTGTGTACACTGTCTCTCTGGGGACAGCTTACCTAGTGATTACTGTGTCCAGTGGCAGGCTACCACAGGGAGTGCTTCAAGGACTAAGGGGTTGGTGCGTACTTAGCACTAGGCTGCACAAAAAGGGTAGGGTGACCAGACAGCAAGTGTGAAAAATCAGGACACGGGGTGTGTGTGTGTGTGTGGGGGGGGGTAATAGGAGCCTATATAAGAAAAAGACCCAAAAATTGGGACTGTCCCTATAAAATCGGGACATCTGGTCACCCTAAAAAAGGGTGAGGTCATCTGTGGAGAGTTGAAAGTTAGTGCTTGGGGGACAGAGGCTGTTGGCTGTAGGGAGTTGAATGCAGGCAGAGCCCTTTCACACTAAGGGCAAGTAGTGCCAAGGTCTCTCACAACCCAAATACTGCGGAGTATCACAAGTATAAAATGTTTTTCTTACTAATATGGCCTAAGAGGTGACTTCTTCATGCTACTTACACACAGGGCTATTTATGTGACTAAACTTCACCTCATCATAGGGAGCGGAATTTACTCTTTCAGCTATGACAAATATATTTTCTTTTCTTCAAGCAATAGACCAGTAAAGCTCTTATGTATAGAAGTAGTCCCCTTGGTTTGAATAGGACTATTCATGTGTTTAAAGTGTAGCACATGCTGAAGGTATGCAGAAGCCAGGTCTGCTTTCAGCCACTGGCTTCTCCTACTCCCCACACTAGAGGAGCAGATGTTAAGGAGGTTCCCCTTTTGGTTCAGCCAATACCATTTAGCCCCATCTGATAGTTCCTTGCTGCGACTCCATCCTGAATGTGAATAGTCTCTCCCCTCTCAGGGGTTCAAGATTCTACTGAGTCATGAGGCTGGTAACTCTAGCAAAGGGTCAATAGATTCCTTGGGGTTCAAACCCTTTTGCTCTGCAAACTTTACTAACCCCTCTGCTGCAGTTGGGAGCCCAGGACCACCCATTCCTCCAGGTTCACTGTTCAGAAAACCTGTATGACGCCCTTGCAACCAGTTTCTCCCAATTCCTTACTACTTCCTTTAACTAATTCCTACCCCCTCTCTCCAGTAGGCTGTTTCCCAGACCCACACTTTACGAGCCTTTTCCTCTGGAGGTCCAGCAAACCAGAAAGCTCCCCACCTGTCCATCGCTGAAGGACCCTACTCTGAGTGGTTCCTCACCCTCTCTGGCAGCCACCCCTTCTTTCTGAGCCTGCAGCCTTTTAATCTCCCCAGCTGTTGCAAGGCCACCAATCAGCCCCAGCTGAGGAGCATAGTACACTCCTTAACAGGTCAAAAAAAATCAGTATGTTCGGCATTCCCTGGCTTTGAACTAACGTCTGAACACTCACAAAATATTTATGATTTTTCACCCCATCCGTGGCCAGTTTCTCATATTCACCCCCCTCCCTCACAGATGTTACCAGGCTTATGTTAAAGTTTGCAAAGCCCACAGAGATACTTGGCACTCTGTACCTGTAAAATGGATCGTTCACTGGTGTTGATGGCATTTCCTAGTGAGGCAAGAGGCCCATGATCAGTGCACCCGTGGCAGAGGAGCACTGGAGTTGGAAAGAATGTCTAACCCAACTTCGTTGGAGAAACTGTGCAACAGCAGTTTACCATTACATAGCATTGTCCAGAAACACTGGTGGGGTGGGGTGGCTTTATCACTGTCATTCTCATAGCAACCATTGTCAGATTAATAGGTTAACATGATGCTGTGCTGAAATCACATATTCTACACTCTGTTGTCTTGTGCCACTCTAGCAGATTGAAATCCTGATGTTTCTTTTTTGTGACAGTGTCCTGTATCCAAATGTAATTTTTTTTAAAAGGGTATTTTCAAATTGGGGAGCAGGGATTATTTTATTATTGGCTGAAATCATGGCGGATTAGCTCCCTTTTTGGCACTGGGTATTTAAGACAAGCTGGGTGTCTGTCTCATATTTATGGCCTGATCCGACACCCAGGGAAGTCAATAGGAGGCTTGCCATTGACTTCAGTGGGCATTCAAGTAGAGCCCTTGGAGCTCTTGAGATGAATAACCCTAGCAGTGCACAGTCTTATTTTTGTCTGTACATCGGGTTAGTAATTCATACATCCTGGTCTTTCCTTTTTCTGCCCTTCAAATACATTTTTTATCCTCACCCCTTCCCCATATGGATACTATGATGTGTCAAGACAAAGAGCACCTGATTTCTTCAAAGATAACTTTTAATGCACAGCACACCAACCGACACACTGAACATTAGTTGCTCTCCATGTACACAGTATAGTAGGCAAAGTTAAGAAACAGAAAAGGAAGCTTACTAGACTTAGACAAACCAATGTTGCTATATCAACAGAATAGACTGGATGTTTTCACTACTGCTTTTTTATCTATCATTGGGCAGTGCACAGAGAAAAGTACCCATTACTTGTTTTACTCTTAACAGAAAACATGGATTGATCTGGTCATGATCACACTTGCCCAACCAACTCCTTTTGCCCAGCTATTCAATTTCTCTCTAGCATCAAGAAAGGGCAAGACGAAAGACAGACATCTAGGCAAAGTAAATCTTCATTTAGATTCCTCGCTAAACCCGTAGACATTTTATTCTTTGGACCAGAAAAACTGGTGTGATCCAGATCTCCCACAGGCTTAAAATCAGAAAACAATTCAGTTTGGATCAGTGGAATTAAGCCAATGTAAAACTGGTGCACGGGAGACTAGACTCAGGCCCACTAACGGGAAAACATGTATGTACTGTAAGGCTGATCAAGTTCCCTTTGGAAGCAGTTTAGCCATTTATTTGCCCTGTATTAATAATAGTCAAGTATGAAAGAAATTAACAGCTCATAAAAATCACAGGAAGGGCAATAAAAATGTTGAAAGACAAAACACTGGAATTTAATCTTTTTATAGACACATTCTCATTGGACATTTAAATGCTGCCTTTATTCAACTGTTCCTGTTAACAACTAACACAAGGCATTTGAAGAAATGCAGGTGGTGCCACTAGTTCACATTTTCCTTCTAATGGATGGGTTTTTTTGAACTCAATACCACTGAAGGCTGTTAGAACTATGACCTTTGAAAGCCAGTAGAGCGGGAAGCTCTGGGAATCCCAAAGGGGAGTAGCTGGTTAAAGCCTATCACAAAGTCTGCCTCATAGAACTAAGACCTATAATGATGCAGGTCTTGCTCATGCTGCCTTATTGGTCTAGTTAAAAGAAAACATGCTGACTGTTACCGCTAATTATGCAGAAAAGAAAGTCACTAAATTAAGAGACCAATTTTTCAATTTCATTCACAAATTGGGTAATTGCATAGAATCAGAGAAATGATAACCTATTCCAGTCTCTTCTAGTCCTACTAGTTCAGTCCCCTGCACTGAGGCAGGACTACATATGTTCAAACAGGGAGTCTCCTGTGCCTATACAGTTGCTTGCACAATATTTGTACTTCTGCACACAAATTGGACATGCAATTGCACATGCCTAATTTTGAAAGTCACTCACATTGCCTGAAATGTAAGGACTCAGAATAACTGATAATCAGATAGGAAGACCCCATAGAAATTTATTTTATTTAAGTTTAATTTTTAAAAAAATCCATGCAGATCTCTAACTGCCCTGATAATAGCTAGCTTTGCCATAACCGGGAGTGTTAATACTAATGCACAAATACATTAAGTCTGTCAGGCAAGCAGCCTTAAATAATCAAACTGATGTAACAATTTACTTAAACCAGCTGATAAAAAAAAAACATAAAAAAGGTGGAAAAAAATCCAGAAAAGCATCTCACCCCAAGATAATGCCCAGGAACCCTGTTAAAACTAAAAATTGAAAAGTGTCTTAATAGCTGGTTGAATTACTAGGTGAAAAGTTGGTAATATAAAGCAGGAACACTTTGTAACTCTCTCCAAGATTTATTGCTATCTTGAATACCTACTCTTGCTAATTTCTTTTTTCCAGGGAAGTTATTTTTTATACTGTATGAAATAAGCTAGAATTTACTATCTGGATATAGGTAAAAATGGCAACTACAGGTGGTTGAATGTTGTTCAAAAATAGTTTAATAAATACACTTTTCATCAGCTACTGAATAAATGATTGGCAAATAACATTTTCCCATTTCTGTGGCTAGTAAATAAGCTATTCCTGAATTTGCCAACATTCAGTAATTTCCCCCCACTATTCAATCACTTGTAAAAGCTGGCCTTCACTGTTAAAGACCACGTCTGCCTTATTTTGACTTATTACCCAATTTTCCTTAGCTCTGTTAAATTGTAAAGTGTTAAACTTGCTAGCTTTTGTAAGTTTATGGGTTTGAGTATGTTTGTTTGTTTGAGGGAGAAATATGAAATAGGTTTCTCTGTGTAGTGCGGAGAATTTATCAACAATAAATGACTGTACATTAAGTAAGACACAACCAGCCAATTAATAAAAACCACCCATACCAAAACACCCTTAAAATAATCTGAAATTTTGAAAATCAAAATCGCAAATCCTACCCCAAGCAGAGTTTTTGCCCCATCAAAGGGAAGTGCCAGAGACTCTGTGTCGCCCACTGGGTCTTCACCATTGCTATTGATTTTATGTGGAAGGTGCTCAGAAACTGTAGTAATTGAGCAGCAGTATAAATAGATAAGAAGTTTTTTAAATTAAGAATTTTGGTTAAACGGGAGTTTTATTTTGAGTTAAATTATATTCAAAGAAGAAAATGAGTGGGAACAAATTAAATGGCCTTCAAACAAACACGTTCCCCAGCACAAACAGAGCAATGGAACCTTAATGCTACAATATTTGCTTAAGCTTGGTTATACCATAGCTATAAATAAATATCATTGATTAGCAAGTCAGATTGCAGTCTTTAAGTTACTCACCAACTTCCACTCCATTTTCTGGATGAGAGTGGTAGCAGTTGAAGCATTCTCAGCTTTGATGAAACAGAACATTGCTGCAAACATTTGAGTCTCAGTCAGAGCAAGGGCACATATTGTCATTTGTCCTGAGAAGGGCTGAACTGTTGCAGGTGTGACGTGTTTAGAACTTTTGTTAACATTCATTCCTGAACGACTGTGGTGGCGTTCAAAATCTGTTGCTATTTAAGGATCCAGCATGTAAAGTAAGTTTGTGCTCATGAGAGAAGAGGCAAAGACTCCTGCTGATTTAATTCGCTATGGATTGGAGTTCTAAGTAATCTTGGCTTCATTGTCTTTAGCAAGTGACCTCATTGTTGTATGCCTCAGTTTCACCATCTGTAAAAGGAGGATTGTATTGCTGATATCTTGCACAGGATTCTTGAGATGATTATTTAGTGTGCTTTCATAGCATTTGCCACCCAAATATTAAAATATAAGCGCTAAGCAAACCTGTGCAAATTTCTTTTAGAACAAGCAGACTTTTCACCTGTATGTGAACTCTGTAAAGAAAAGAGTAGAATCTAATGACTACAGGCTTCCAGTCTTTCCCCTTTCACAAAGAGCATGACAACAGGGACCTCTTTGCTTTAAGAAAAGCACATTCTCATCTCTGAATCTAGCCTAATTAAAAGTCATTTGCATTCAGCCTATATGCTAGTGGTCAGAGGGAATCACTTTCCCCATCAAAGATTGTGCACTTTAAATCCTTTGCTATTTCAACCACTATGCATTTGATTTTAATTAACGTTCTGTCATGAATTATAAAAGACCAGATCTCCACAGTCATTAATTAAAGCCCCTTGGTGTCTGCATACTAACATTATAATGACGAGTGAGATGGACAGTGCCTATCAGCAAGCGGCTCTGCAGCAACAGCAAAGCAAGCAGAACTATTATTCTGACATGCTCGGGACTGCGCTTTCCAATTGTTACCGAAAAGACATCTCCCAAGAATACAAACACACCCACAATGGGGAATAGTGACACTCTGGAATGGCACATGGCGGGAAGTACCAGGCACATCTTCAGACTAAATAAATAGGTCACTCAGTGATCTACTCCTCAGGGTGAACCTAAGAAATTAGAAAAAGCAAAGTAACAAAGGCCCACATTATGTGATTGCGTATCTGATCCTCAAAGCACTTATTGCTAAGTCTAATGCTCACTACTGTGAGTAGCCATCATCTTAATAGAAGTACAATTGCAATGTGGCTTGCTGGCTAAGGGCTAGATTCTTCCAAGCTTACTCACATTTAGGCTTGGCAGAATTAGATTTCTTTTTAATCATTTCAACAGGCAATAGCAATGTTTATTTCTAAGCATTTTTTTCTATTTTTATCAATTTAAATGCTCACACTTATGCAAAATTATGGGTCTTAAGCATTTTTAAATTTTCTTTATTTAAATTTTCACAGTTGTGGGATATTTTGGAAGGGGTCCAACAATGGGGAGGTCAGACAAAACTTGTTTCACAATGCTAGACATTGAGATTCAAAAAGTTAAACTTTATAACCATTAACACACACATTGTAACATCCCACGTCAAAATGCACAAGGTAAATGTCCTTAAACCAAATGCCAATAAGTTCTCAAGCAGCATTTTTCTTACTTTGCCTATCTGTAGCTTTCATCGGGACTTTTTCATCAGTTGGTGTGTGTACGGTGAAATCAACATTTACTGATAAAAAACAACAACTAATATTTCCAAGCCTACTCCATTGAGTAGTACCTTACTCTGTAAGTAGCCCCATTAACATCAAGGGGATTACTCACAAAAAAAGACACATCTCAACATCAATAAAGATGGTAGAATCTTCCCCTAATACTATTTATGATCATGCTGTGTTACCCAGGCTTAGGCAAATCTAGTAACGTCAGGACTACATTCTTCTGTCAGGCCATATGAGGTGCTGTATTTCTTTTCAAGGCAATTGAATTTGTCTTAACATTGAATTTGATTTTAAAGACAGCTGCGATCAGCCAGTAGCTTCTTTCTTTGCCTAGGTTAAGAACCAGGACTACTTCACCAAGTGTTGCTTAACATGAGTAAAGGACACAGAATCTGGACTTCAGGTTTCTAGACATTGTTTTCTTATGTTGAAGCCAAGGAGCGTTGTGCACTAGTCAGCAGTAATCTCAATGGTAAGGGTTTGTCTGATCAGATCTTTAAAAGTAATAGAGCTAGATCACAGAGGAAAATGGTAGTATAAATTGCAGGTGCTAATTCCCATGATAAACTTATCTGAATATAAACAGTACAAATTATTCAAATTTTCTTTTTATTTGGGTTCCCATTGAACACCAGTTCAGGGCTCGATCAGTAATCCAGGGACACAGCAAATCCAGAACACAAAAGAATAAAAAAATGAGCTTGTCCCATTTACTAGACAAGGTTTGCCCCCCACCCTGTATTAAGTGAGTGCTCTGAATTAAATACTTAATCCTGCCACTTTTTCTGGGAGAAGTCTGAGAGATTCCTGACCACTTTCAGGGAATGGAAGTGTTTCCCTCTGTGGGTTATATTGTGAGTGCAGGGTAGCTGTGTGAAAGCTGGCTCCATATTTTTACCTTAGTTCAGGGGTGGCCAACCTGTGGCTCCGGAGCCACATGCGGCTCTTCAGAAGTTAATGTGCGACTCCTTGTATAGGCACCGACTCCGGGACTTTCCAACGTCCGGGGGGGTGCTCACTGCTCAACCCCTGGCTCTGCCACCGGCCCTGCTGTTGCTTCTGTTAATAAATAAATGACCTACTGTGCATAACATCTAAATTATCAACAAAAGCTCCACCCACCCTTTGAGCTCCCCATCACACTTGTCCATATGATGGCACAGGAACCACATATCCTGTGAAACAGAGACTTAAAGATAACTCCACCCATCAAAAAAATCCCTATGGAGGAGGCATGCCCTATGCCACATAATTGGGGTTTTGACCTGATTTTCTACCCATTATGGATTTCTACCTCCTTCCCTGGATTTTACAAACCCTAGCTCAAGACTCTTTTCCATCAGGGATTAACCCTGTTTCTATAGCTCTACCTCATGCCACAGTTTGGCCTTCCTCCAAGCCCTTTCCCAGTGAGAGGAAGCTCTCTGCTGTCAAAGTGAGCTCTTTCAGGTACTTATATCTCCTTAGGCCAGGAGGCAATCAGTTAATCACCTCCCAGCATGGAGCATCCCTAAGTAGGTTCTCTCTGGCCTGCAGGTGATGGGGATTAAGCCCTGTCACATACCTCCCCTTCCTCTAAACCTTACAGGGCCACGTTACCATCCATATTTCAGACCATTCTGCATTCTCACAAGCTCCTTCTTTAACTGCTCCTTTTCCTCCTGGGCTCTTCATTTGGTCTCTTTCATAGCATCAAGTTCTCTTCACAACTCCTCTGTGGGGAAGGAGAGGAGGCTTCTCGTGTCCTCTCCTCTCAAGGCTGCATTTGTGCCCCACCCACAGCTTCATTCTCCCAAGTTTCAAAAAAGGCCTCCCCCACAAACTGCTGTTCATTTAGGATTGCCAATAGAGTCTGCCTCACATCACCTGGTTCCCCTTGTGGGCTCTTCACTGTCAGCTCTAGGCACGCCTGGGGCATTTCCATGGGCACTGACACCTCAGGGAGATTTGCATCAGTGACCACAATTATTTCGTTTCACTCTCCTATACCCTTGCCTAGCTGGGTTTGCTGAGCACTTGTAACATTCATTGTCTCCAGTAACAGCTGTGGTGCAACCTGCTTCCTAGGCATTCGTGCCCGCTGCTTCCCTTACATTTCTTCTTTCAGCATGTCCACCTCTTCAAAGGGCAAAACAAATTTATGGGGCCCACCTCGCCACAACAATCGCAATTAAGCCTTATCTATCTGTCAGCCACTGGCAGAGTTTCTGTGGCTCTTTGCCTGATTCACCCTAGAAACTCAGTCTTTTCCCCCTAGTTCACCGAACGGAAGCTCTTCTTAGATGTTACATCTGTCCATTCCATAACATCTCCTTGGCTGAACCTCCAGTCCTTTGGCTCCCTCCTGTCTACTCGGTGTGATAGCCATTGCTGTCTCTTTCTCAGAGAATCTGTGAGCTTCACTGAGCTGCTTTACAGACACAATCCTCCCCAGAAATGGGTGTATGAAATTCAGTGTCCATATCTATCCTTCTATACACTAAGGAAGAAGGGCAGCCTCACCAAAAAAGTCCTCCTTGTATGCTGATTCTCTCTCTCTTTTCTTCCTTCAGGGTCCATCCCTTCTTTCCCCTTATTCCAGGAGCCATTCAGACAACATTTCTGGTACCACGTGTAAATGTATTTCCTGGGGCACCCGCTCTGGTAGCCACTTACCCAGTCTCGAGGCTAAGACCCAGTCAGTCCCTTCTCTGGACTCCCTTGCTCGGTCTACTGAGGCTCAGTCCTCTGGCCAAGTCAGACACCGTTAAGCCCCCTTCTGGGGTTTGGTCCTAAACCAAACCGTCCTTTGCCCCTCACGGGCTTGGCTTCATACACACATGGTCATTCTCCCCTCCTGGGCTCACCTCCAAACCCAAACAATAAATCTTTTGCCCCTCCTTGGCTGGGCCCCCTTTTTCAGCTTTCTGGCCACCCAAGCTTTAGTCTATCTATTTAGTGATTTCTTATGTGTTCATTGCTGTAATATCTTGGTGAGCAATCTAGACAGAATGCAAATGGATAATAAATCACATCAGAGGGTGACACCTTGTCATTGCTGAAGTCAAGAGCAAAAATCCCATTGACTTTGATGGGGCCAGGATTTCAGTCAGAATAGAAAAGGCCTTAACCTTTGATTAATTGAATTGCCAAAAATTCATTTCTAATTCAATGACAAGCTGACAAACTGATTCCATGTGTTAACGTCACTTCTTGTCCTTTGGACCTAAATTCCAGAAACCAAAGGAAAAGAAAAAAACAAACAAAAAAACTGCCGTTGCTACCTTAAATGCTGTAAGCCACATCAGGTGACAACCATTGTCTTTTCCCTCTGCTTTCCAATAGTTTAAAAAAGACTGCCTTGTGCGGTAGTCAGAAGCTGTACATTTGGCTATTGGCATATTCGGTACAAAAGCAATGGCCTGAGCCAGTAACAGTGCAGGGAGAAAAGAGTTGCAAATAAGAGGGAAAATGAAGGGACTGAGAAGTTAAGGCTTATTATGTGCTGGAAAGGATCATCTCCTTATCTATCACACAGCAAGCAATTCACATACTGTATTTAGATGAGCTCACTTGGCTTCAGTATATACTGGTTTTGCTCCAGTTATTTTTTTAAAACTCACATTAGAGCTGCTGTTGCTAATCATGGTCTCCTGGAGACAGCTCTCCCCGAACAGAAAAACTGTTAGTATTAAGTTTTCCTCTGTTGAATATTCCTGTGTCAGCACTTGTCAGCCGCAATGAACTCGCATTGTTCCTGTTACACTCAGAATAAAGCGGACTTCAGACATATATTAGACATCATAGAGATAGCAGCAGTGGGTAGGTAGATGGATCATTTGCAGCTTGGACAGGGGCTGGCAATTCTCTAGTGGCCCTGTCAGTGCTAGATTCTGGCTGCCCTTTCACTGGTGTGCTAGGCAGTGGAAAAAGAGGTGGTGTACAGAGTGTCAGCTTCTCTTCTCTGCCTCAGTCAGCATCCATGCCTGGCCTTCTCCTCTGTCTCCTTGACTACCCTGGTCCTTCTGAGCTCCTTCTACCTGGTCAGGGGAAGGAGGAAGAACTGGGGAGCAGGAGCAGAAGAAGTTATAGAACATGATCAACATGCAGCAAAAGGAGCCATGTAGCAGCCCCAGGGAAAGAGCCCAGGAGCAGGGCAGTAGAGAATACAGTTGAGCAATGTAAGCATGCCAGGAGCTAGCTAGCAGGGCAGGAGGCAGTTCACTTGTGTCGCTGGACAGGGCTGCTACAGGTTCCTCTGCTGCCAAAGAATTGCTAGTGCTGCTTTTCTAGCCTTCTTGCTATTGTTTGCCTAGCTGTACAAGAGCCTCTGTCCTACTAACCAGCTTACCCTGTGTTCCAGGGCATTCCCTTCTCCTTCCCCTAATGCCTGGCCCACTCTCTGCCTAGGAACATAAACAGCCCTCATCTCTGTTATAAATGAGCATCTCTCAGCTAAACACAATGTAACAATTACAAATAAAGTCTCAAATGTTCCTCCTCTCCCTATAGCTTCTCCTCCTAGCCTCAGTCCAATCTAGGCAGCTTTCCCACTCCAGCCCCTAAAAGAAGAGGGCCGTCCACTGTAGCAGAAGCCTCCAGCACACATATCTACCCAGTTTCCAGCACTGCCTGCCTCGTTGTGGCTTATATTTTGCTCCACTCTGAGCTATTTCTTCCGGGAGGAATAGGATCTGCCCCAGGGCCCTGGAACTGAGAAGTGGAGCCATCTGGTGTGGGGGGAGAGGAGCAAAAGAGAAATACAGGATTTACTCTCCCCACTAGCCTAAATATATAATTTACTTAAAAGGATATTACCACTAGTGTTTTATTACTTTGCTTCCCAGGAGCCTCCCATATTTTAAAAATATGGTGAGAGGATAGGAACCACAGAAGGGGGTTGAGGGGAACCCTACTTGCAATTTATAATAAGGCACAATGGGATGAGCTGAGACTGGAGCATCCACCTAAACATCATGTTTCCTTGTTCTTCTCAACATGTTTCACCATATTCGATCATCTCTGGCGTTACCCCACTGATTCCAGTGGTTTTAAGAAGGGGATGGGTTTGGCCCTCTCTACAGAAGAGAAGGATGATACCATAAATAACTATTTACTATAAACACAACCATTTTAACGTTCTGGTTTTTAAAATGTGTGGGCCCATAGAACACCAACTTTTAAATACCACATCACATTCATAGGTTCCAAGGCCAGAAGGGACAATTGTGATCATCGAGTCTGAGCACTTGCTAAGGAAGTTAGATAGGGATTTAAGGAGGCCAGAAAAAAGCAAACAAGTTGGAATTTGGCAAACACTTGTACTGTTGAAAAGCATTGCCATAGGATTTTTAACAACAAAAGTGGCTTTTGTCTTATGGCCCTTCTTACAACATAGAGAGTTCCCTTTCACACCGTTCTGGATCACTACTGATTTCATACTGACTTAGAAGAAAGAATGTCATTCACTGAAACATTAGCATCATCTCCAAATACCCAGTATTCTTCTGTTTATTAAGGTTCCTAATTTAACATAAGTTGCTGAACAGCTCACCAGCGGAAGTGGTGGAATGTATCTGTTCAACTAATGTCAAAGGTCAGAAGCAACATTTCAGAACAAAGTCTGTGACATCTCTCTTGCCATGTTAATTCAAAGAGGGATTATATAAGAGAATTTATTTCAGTGGGAACCTTCAGCAACACCTGTTGTCAGTGCAGTTGGGAAACAATAGGGATTTTTCAAACTGCAGGGATCTCGCATTGCACTCATGAGTTTCTTCATTCCTTTCTGATGCTATATTAATCAAAATGCAATGAGAATGCCTGAGCACTCACTGTGCTTCAATGAGGGTTATGAAGGCAACTAAAATGTACCAGGAAATATTCCGTTTTAAATGGCTGGCATTACAATACCCTTAGAAAATGAAATACACTAAGCTATATTAAATTACTGTTAAGGGTTGCATGAAAGTCGGAAAATCCTTATGCAATAAAGTCTACCATAACACCCGACCTATTGCAAAATGTACCAGTAGATGGAGGCTCTCAGAATCCCGAATCACAGACCCTAAAATTTCCACCTACTTAATTAGGGACAAATTAGCAAATGTATCTTGGGATTTCTTAGTTGTTGTTCTTTTATAACTGCATGAGGCCAGATATAAATAGGACCTGCCATTACAAACAGAAGACAAAAGCTGCTCTCCTCAATTTAGCATAGGGCTGTGGAAAATAGGTCCATATTTTTTGTATTGGTGTTTGTGCAGAGTTTAGTGACATGTCCTTGGAGAATGTGGGCATTTTGTTCAAGGAAAAGTTAAACTGGGAGGTGTAGTTCCAAACTGGACCAGTGGAGGGAACTGTTCATTGTAACTCCTGTGTGTCAGACCAACTGCAAGGCACATGGCAATGAAATGAAGAGGGTGTGGAACAGGGGTTCTCAAATTGGTGGTTGGGACCCCTAAGGGGCTCACAAGTTATTACATGGGGGGGCCGAGAGCTGCCAACCTCCATCCCAAATCCTGCTTTGCCTCCAGCATTTATAATAGTGTTAAATATATAAAAAAGTGTTTTTAATTTATAAGGGGGGGGGTCACACTCAGAGGCTTGCTATGTGAAAGGGGTCACCAGTAAAAAAGTTTGAGAGCCACTGGTGTGGAGCATGTGGCGAGGAAAGTGGGCCTCTCAGCATGGCTGGGGGACATCTCCTGAATTGGGTAAATTGTTGGACAGTCAGAGAAGCCCTGTTCAAAGCGGAATTAGGGCAAATCAAGATTCAGAAGAGCTCTTTATAGAAAGGGGAGCTCCAGTACCCTCTCTCAGAAATTAGCAGGCTATTCAGGGATCTCCTCCCCTCAGTCCTGCTCCACAAAGACCTCATGGCAACAGCTCCTGGACTGCCCTTCCCCTGGTGATGGTTCAGCACTTCTTCCTATGCTTATGCCTCCAATGGCGGCTCAGCTCCTGAAGTTTGGTTTTTCCTGAAGAAACTAAGCTTCTCATTTCATGACAGTAGCGCTCACTGAGACAGAAGCTGCTTCTACTGATTTCACATAGAACCCCATGACCACAGTGTGACACACATGGCAATTTCCTGTGTATCCTTGGGAGACCTTACTGAATTAAGTTTAAGTATCTTTGGGGTCCAGTGTATTAAACGCAAAAGTTATGTATTATTGTGGGCCAGGATTGCACATAACATTTCTAGGGGGGATATGTGATGTGAGGCCTGTGAGTTCAAAGGACTATACTGAAGATATGCCAGAGCAGAATGGACTTTTGAGACAATAAGTGTGAAGTGGATTACCTGGGGAATACCCAGGGAGATATTAATGAAAATTCCCCACCCCTGGTTATACAAAAACGTACCTTTTGAAGCGACACACCGAAGAATGGGTCATTGTCTGCTGATCACCTGTTACCAACGGCCAAGATCAAAGGCGTGAGCTGTATAAAGAAACAGCTGCTTTGTCCAGCCTTTGTTCTGGCTCTGAATCTAAGGCCATTATGAACTTGTAACTATGGGGAAACCACGTGGGTTTTAAGGACTGGCATCTTCCAGAGCCTGAGGTTGGAGGTGAGATGACCTCTGCCAAGCTTATTATTGTGTGTGCGGGTTCTTTTATTGTTTTAATATGTTCTCTCTATAATGCTTTCACCTTAAGAATAAATGTGCTTGCTTAGGAAGTGCTATGTGGTGACCTGTATCTGCAGACAATACACTGGGCATAACCTCTGGAGAGAAAACAAAGTGCACAGCTGGAAATATCACAGTGTAAAGCAGGGAACTATGCAGCTGGAAAGCCCCTGTATAGTAAGGAGAGAGAGACGCAAGTCTTGGCCCAAGAGAGGTGGCAGCTGGCCATAGGAAGCCTGAGAGTGGGTGCCATTAGTGGACCACAGAGGGCAAATATAGGTGCAGTTGCCCTGAAACTGTGACCCCATTATAAGAAGGTTGAGTTCATAGACATGGTAAAAGCCCCTTATTCTTTCTGTTGGCATGCAGTTAGCACAATGGCTTGGCAGTAGAGCAGATACAAAATGTCCAGTATAAAAACTTTTTGTGAACAAATTCCTGTTTTTTCAAACAGCTGCACTTGGCAAAAGCACAAGTTCCAGGACATCCTGCAAAATGGCATTCAGTTGTAATTAGTATGATGCCAATGCAATCTCTGTGGTGCCATTTGGATCACAAGAACACTGGTGAACACTTTGAGGGCTGTTTCACATTTAACAGAACATATTTTGTGGTTTCATGTTGATTAGAGTGCACATGGTATGCATGCAGTATTACCAAACCCAGGCATTCTGCATCATGAGTCAGGCCCCAGAAGTCATGAGATTAAAAAAAAACCTTGTGATTTTTAAACCAAATTATGGGTTCTTTTAGTTTTTTTTTTATTTCGAGCCTTTAGGGTGTACTTGGGTCACATTTTCAAGTTTTACTCTGCAAACATAAGGCCTAGAAAATTATTTTTATTTTAAATAAAAGCTGAGATTCACACCTAAGCCTATCACTCCAGGAGCTGGGTCTTTAAGAAAATCATTGAATGTCATGAGACTTGTGATAAAACCATGAAAGTTGGCCACACCGTGCATGAGATAAAAATGAAAAGTACCCATGAGTGTGCCCAAGTGAGGTTGCACTGGTACAATTGCACTGATGGATAAAATCCCTAGCATAGATAAGGTCTGGATCTCATAACATCCACATGAGATTGCCACTTGTATCTGCAAAATCAGCCGGACTGTAACTGAGAGAAGGAGAGAATGTACATTGCATACTGGGGGTAAAGCCACATATAGGTTATACAGGTCATCCCAAATGAGTGTGGATAAAAAATTTATATCACATAGTATGTGTTCTGTACATGCCAGGGAGGGAGTCCCAATGAGTCTTGTGTGCATAGCTCCATGGTGCATGTCACCTGAGTGTAACAAGACTTCTCTCTCCTGTGTTGGTTCACAGTCTAACTCCAAATGTCGCCCCAAATGTTTACTAAAATGCACTGTAATGTATTGAGACACATAGGACTAAAGCATTTTTGGAGCAAGAAAATAGTTTGAACAAAATGATGCAAATACCAAACCTTAAAAAAAAAATCCTTAGGCTTTTATTTTTAAAATTTACTAAGCATGTATACGATACCTCATCCGCAATTAATCTTGGGTCAGATTTTGGTCCCAGTTGCACTTGGGCAAACCTGGGGCTTGAATGTAATTAAATGAGGGCAGAATTTGGCCTTTTGTCTCTTTCAGCGTAAATCACTATATCTGCCTGTGGCTACCTTAAAATCACAGCAAATCACATCTGGTAACTGCCCTTTTTCTCATGTTTCCACTGGTTTTCAGACTTCCTCTTGTGGTAGCTCGAGACTGCGCATCTGGATGTTTTAAACATACAAAGGAATTGCTAGAGCAAGCAAAAGGGAAAACGGTGCAGAGAGTTAAAGATGTTCCGATAAGCAACTGGTGGGTGGACTGTGCAGCTAAAGTGACCGACAGTCCGTTAGGAGAAATCTCTTTGCAAAGAGGGTAACTCGAGTTCAGGCAAAATGAAGACTCACATTGTTTTTAGCCTTTTTGCCTTCATTTTTAAAGTACTCTTGCTCCAGCTGTATTTTTTTCACCAAACTTTAGCTGCACCGTCACCAATCATTAAGTTTCCTGGAGACAACTCTCCCAAAACAGACAAAGAACTAGCAGTGGTAAGTTTTGGTTTTTTGCTTCAGAATTATATTGTTGTTCTCCATAGCAGATGTTTCTTTCTTGTTTCAGCTGAGACTAGGAAATGACTGTAGCCTTTTCTCTCTAGAGTCTCTGGAAGGGAGAGCTTGCTAACAAGGATATCAGCTTTCAGATGTAAAAGCTAGAGCCAAATAATGTTTCCTCTCTTAAATTTTTTAAAGCCAGCACTGAGAGTCTTCCCCCCCCCCCCACCCTGAAGTCTGAATACATAGGAGAAGAATACTTTCATTAAATTTCTGTGACTTTCACTAAAGTGGTAAAGGGGGGGAGGGGGGAAATAGATAAATTTAAATTCAAAGTAAATAAAATGGAATAGAAAAATATAGGAAAACACTTACATAAACCTGAACTTATTGTTAGCAGTTCACACAGCTTTTCAAAATGTTGTTTTCCATGTTGTTTACTATGCATTGCATAAGCACAGCTTTAAGGGACAATTATAGTTTAAAGCTGGTTTGAGCTTCAAAGAAGATAATGACTAGTTCTAATTTTGCAGTATACTTTTCCTAAGCCAAATTCAATCTGGAACAAAGGAAAGAGTTTGGGATTTCTGAATGTGACATTAGCAACTTATGGATAGGTAGAATTTTATCCTAACCTTATTGTAACCCTGTGGACTTTCTTAAAATGATATAATGGGAAAATCCATTTTAGGGGAGATTGAGATAGATTATCCTTATTTTAGCATATAAATTATAGACATTTCTCTTCTTCAACAGTAAATCCGTTTTAAGGAAGATTGAGATAGATTATCCTTATTTTAGCATGTAAATGATAGAAAGTTGGTCCCTCTTTCTTTAGGAGTTGATGTGCATCTCAGGGAAACTTGCCAGGCAGAAGGGAGGTGTGGGGACAAGGGGTGGAGAATTTCCAAAAGGGGGTGGAGATGTTAGCAAAAGCAAGCAAACTGACCCAAAATAGCAATTTCCAGTCTTGGCTCTCAGAGGACAAATCACCAAAGGTTTTACTGACCTTGGCAGTATGACAATGGGTCATATATTTCTAACGGTACATCAACTGTTCTTAAATACTCTCTCCATTTTGTTAGACACAATCAGGCTTTTATTGAACAAAGGTAATCATCTCATCTGCATTTCATTCAGCAAACTGATTTATTGTGTATATTCCAAGGAAAATCACAGGGTGCTTTAATGTGTGAGTTCTTCTTGGTTTCTCTTGTAGTATTCCTAGATAATACTACATGACTAGGTTTTCCTTGAGCCCTGGATCTGAAACCTTATGGCTCAGAATTGGAACCTAGATCAAAATTTTGCAACTGGACTCTGTTTCTATGATGGCCTGAATCAAAACCCCAGAGTACCACACTTCCCTCTCGACTTTGAGAGAGGTGAATTTTGCAGCTCAGGCCAAGACATAATTTACATTACTAAATCCCCTTTCAAAAGCCTGTTCTCATAGAAAAGCTGGCTGTGTTCATTTCTCTTCAGCCCTAACTCCATTGTAGGGAAGATTGATATGGGTTATCCTGATTTATATTTTAGCTAGTAAATACCTTTATTGCGCCTTTGTTCTTATTGCTCAGCTACCTCCCAAACTATAGTATATGGGAACAGACGCACCCTGCCCCTTCAGACTCCCTATAAACTTTTGCCCCGTACACCCTAGTTTTGAGACCGTGGCACATAGTTGAGAGTTAAGGACAGAGGCATGATCAGGATATTTACACGCCAATATGAAAATCCAAATAACCTATCCCAAGTGCTGATATGGGTAGAATGTGTTGTTGAACTATTTCACATGAAGCTAATAGGCCCCATTAACTATGCTCTGGCAGAAGGAACCTCATGGTGGCAGAACAGCTTGAAGAATTTGCATAAGATTTGTTTGTTAATTTATATGCTGATACAATGGTCTCCAGAACAAAAATGCCACCTCAGACTGGGGTCTCATCAAATCTTATAGCTAAGCAGGGTCAAGCCTGGTCAGTACTTGAATGAAGCACCTTCAGAGGAACCCAAGCTGTTGCACAGTTAGTATATTGCAACCTTCCTTCTGAGTCAACAGTGAACTATTTCCTTGGCACGGTGACACAGGGTGCTGGGTTGGTGGACGTGCCAGCTTTCAGATGAGGTCCAGGCCCTAACCACTTTTAGTCATTAAAAATCCGTTGCTACTTTTTACTGTTGTGGGGATGTTTGCCCTGGTATCTTTTCTAAACTCAACTACAATAACTGTATTCTACCTGCCATGTTTTCTGTTGGTTTAGGATGTTCTTCACTTTTTGAATACAGCACATACCCTGCTTTCCATTCTACAATGTGTGTCAGGGATGGCTGAAATAATCCTTTTATACACACGCTCAGAACAAGCAAAGGGATTTGCAGACAACAGACTTCAACATGGAGTTCCACTGAAGTCAAGGAGTCTGTCTCTGCACAAAAGTGAAGGTTCCCCAAGGATCACTTTGTGAGATCAGGGCCATTAGTTTGTAGCTAGTTTGTCAAGGCATTTGGGATCTTTGGATGAAAGTTATGGTCTAAATAACAATTAGTCATTATTATTATTGTTACAGATGTACCCAACCAATATCCTCAATATGTATCTGAACACCATCAAACTTTGGTAGGGATATCCATTCCCAAATTGGAACATAGTACCTAATCCAAATCCCATAGCTGGTCCAGTCTCTGTTATAAGCCAGACCAATCCCCCAGATCTGAACACCTTGAGCTAGGAAGATTAGGTAGGGCTTTTGAAATCCATCTCTGGATCCAAATTTTGAAGCTAAGGCCAGGCCTCTAATTATAATTTAAATTAACAGCTTTTTGTGTACCCACTTCTGTTTGCTTTGCATCCTATAATAGCATGCACTGTATGTTTTAAAAATAGTTTAAAGTCTTCTAAAATCTCCGGGGGGTGGGGAGGGAGGGAGAAGGAGCATACTTTGAAAGGGGAAATGAAAGATCAAGTATTGAAACTCAGAATAGGACTGCTACACAATGTTTTATGTATTATTATTTTATGGCAGCTTCCACAATATGCTATATGCTTTCCAGACATTCAAACAGGGATGGTCTCTGCCCCAAGAAGCTCACAGTGAGACAGAATTAAATTATGGGTTAGGGTAAGGGAAGCATAAAATAGGGATTTGTGTTTTTGGTTGGTTGGTTAGTTAATTCTATGCATATGCACATTTTGGGGAGGAAAACACACACCTTAAAAGGATAATCATAACAACAATTGTATGCCTAATACTTATGTTAAACAGAGGTATCCAGTTAATCAGCATACAGATGAATGGTAGGACCTTTTAATTGGGATGATTGCTAGGAAACAGACTGAGTATAATGCACGTCAGTGATTAGACACAACAGACCACAAAAGGCATACCTCATCCATTTTAAATGGAACACCTAGTGTCTGAACATTATTTCCCATTGTTAAAAGGAGCAAACCAGTACCTTATATGCCCTTTTGTTCTCTTCATGTTTTTTAACCGTACTAGGGTTGATGAATGCATCAAATTTATAAAAATAGAGTTGTTTCTATAGAACAATGTAGAGGAACACAGTGCGGAGGAAAAATGGATTAGTGTTGCCCTTTGTGTTTCTTTACAATTCATCACAAAGCCTGAATGTTGTTTCTTAAAGAAAGACTACTTTGTGGCCTGTTTGTTACCATGGACATATCAGGAAGGTCAAGGTTAGTCTTTCCTTGTTCTGATAGAGGACTCAGAGGAGGTTTCAGAGATGTAGATTGTGTGCTCCTCATATTTAATTGTATGGGGGGGGAACAGTAAGTGAAGCTTTAGCAGAGACATCTTTTCTTCCAACTGTTTTTCAAGTATTTGAGTTAAACAGATTAACAAAAAACAATCCTAAAATCCCAGTCAGTTCTAACAGTCTGAATAAAAAGCACTTTCCCTCTTAATTAATATGGTTCCATTGGTTTCTTCAATCATCCATAGACTCTTCCAGGAAAAAAAAAAGGACAGACACAACCTGAAACTCTAAAGCATAAAACAAGCAGGTTTATACATGATAAAGAAACCAATACAAGATGGACCCATCATTTCCTTTGTAGTTCATTTTTAATGCTTTGTGCTCTGTTTTTTATAAAAGCAATTCATGAAATAAAGACGACAATGTATTCCGAAATATTTCTAATAACTGGCACGATTGCTTAATTTAGCAGCATTTTGTGTCCCTGGAGGTCTGTGTCAACTAAGAAGATTATCTGAATGTTGGTTGTTAACATAGTAATTTAAAAAAATCCTTACAAGGTATAAACATAAAAGTTAACGTTCAGTGTCAATAATTGTAGGGATGTCTCTCCTGTTTCAGAGTTTTGAAACCTCTGTTCTCTGGTGCGTTTTTCCCCCCCTTTTTTAAAGCAATACCTGAATACATACTATGGGTGCCCAAAAGACAACTGCAATTTATTCGTGCTGAAAGATACTTTGAAGAAAATGCAGAAATTCTTTGGGCTGCCTGAAACAGGAGATCTGGATCAAAACACTATTGAGACGATGAAGAAGCCCCGCTGTGGTAATCCAGATGTGGCCAATTATAACTTCTTTCCAAGAAAGCCAAAATGGGAAAAAAATCAGATAACGTACAGGTAATGCCTTAGCAATATTGTTTTTTCACAAACCTAGGATGCCTTGAGAATTGAAGTGCTTCAATGTGGCATTTAGAAATGGAGGAATTTTCTAATGGCCTGAGCTCCAGACTTTGAACCAGGGATCCCCAAATTATAATCCCTTTGTGTTTGGACAACCACTGGAAAATGTCTGTGAAGCCCCAAAATTTAAAGTTTAATGACCATTCCTCCAAAAGTTGTGCCATAAATTCAAGGAGAGAATTGTTGTTAAAGTGCAGGAGATCTGAGTTTTATTTTGTTCTGCTGCAAACTTCCTCTGTAATTTTGGGTAAATCATTTAATCTCACCTCTGTCTGTACAATAGGGATAACAGTATTCCTGACTGCATCGGATAATTATGGGGATAAACCCAACAGTGTTCAGAAAATATGGCAATGAAGACCATAGAAGCTACTAAAACTATTCACTATTTACTATTCTTTAGTGTCTAATCTTAAAATTTTTCATCCAGTCAGTGACTAATGAGTACTAAAACAGACTAAAAGGATTAAGGAATAATGAGTAGCCAATAGTGGAAGTGAACAGTTTTCAAACAATCTGTAGGCTGAACATTTTTCACCCAAGTGTGAATATTTATGAATGACAACCTGCCCTTACATATCCAGACTGGTTCATGAATAACTTGCAAAGATGGGGGAAAGAGGGAGAAAGGATTAATATTCCTCACAAACAATTTGACCAGCTTTATTTATGACTGTGAGGCATTCTGTCTAAGAAGCAGCAAATGTATTTCATAGATTGTGGTTTTAGCAACTAAGAAAAATGTGCCAAAGAATGAAGGTCCAAACCAGCTCCTGTTTAAATCAATGGCCAAACTCCCACTGACTTCAGTTGTACAAGATGATGCCCTTAATGACTGGTGAGGGGATCAGAAATTCTCGCAGATTCCTCCTAGCTGCTTTTCTATTTGTGTTCATCCTTCTTTGGTCAGGGGGTCAGAGCATCCTTCATAGTCTGAGTAGCCCAGAGAACTCTGGAGAACATTGTGGTAGATTTTTAGGCCTTCTTTTGCTGATGTGCTCCAGATGATATCATCCCACTGCAGTAATCCCAGACACAAAACCGATCCAGTAACCACAAGAAGCCACACAGTGTTGGAAGCTTTTCTTTAGCAGGAAGATCATTGTCTGAAATGAGATCCATGAATAAGTCCCAGTCAGCATAAATCAAGATGAAGAAAGAGGTGCTCTTGTGAACTATCCCTCTATTTTATGTGCTTGTGTCTCCCCTTCTCATTCTTCTCAGTCTGTACCACGTCCCTGATGGCAGGGTTGCTGGGCATACTGGCAAGGAATTAACTATCATTTATTTGACACAAAACCAAAACATGACTAAGAACAAAAAGGTGATTTTTAAGCTTAAAGGGCAAAGTACCCATTTTTGGAACTCCAAATTGCTTCTGGTCATTAGGAGGCTCCCAAAATTCTGATGACTCAGTGGGTGCTTGTGTAAACATATGTCTAACAGGATGATATGACTGAAAGGATCTTTAATTTCAGTGAAGCAAAATATTGTTAGGTGTGTCTCTTCCTGTATGCCAACTCTGGCATACAATACATATACTTAGTTCAGAGTGCATTAAAAATGTAAGTAATACAGACTCTGGTCAAATTACCACTTATGTAGTATGCTGCTTCCTGCAGTGTCCTCATTCTTCAAGGAAATATCAGTAACTCTCTGGCAGATAATTACACTTCAATTAGAGAATGGCCCCAACAAAGTCTCAATACCCCTGAGTCTTGGGAATGTCCTGATCTTTTTTGCACAGTGGGCACCTCCCTTTACCAAAGGAGTTACTTTCACTGGCACTTTCAACACTTTAAACAGCAAGCTGTAACGATCAGCACATGTATGTGGTGTTTAACTTTTGAAACTGTGATTTTTTTCCCCTTTTACCATTAAGGATTTTAGGGTATACACCGGATTTGGACTCTGAAACAGTAGACGATGCCTTTGCCCGAGCCTTTAAAGTCTGGAGTGATGTCACACCACTGACATTTTCCCGAATTAATGATGGAGAAGCGGACATTATGATTAATTTTGGACGATGGGGTATAGTTTCTATTTTTACATATGCTCTTGGTTTTCTTCCTTCCATTAATCCTCAGTATTGGAGTGACCTACCCTCAAGCAAGCACTCCAATGAGCCTTCTGGCAAACGATGCCCTAGTTTTCACTTGGTTTGTACAGGCTATATCAGATTTCACAAAGGTGTGTGTGTGCATACACATACACCCTTAATTTATCTGTTACAAGAGAATTGCTAGGGGACAAAAAATTATTTCTGAATTTAAACTATCAGTAGTAGAACCGGGAAATATTGGGTCAGATCCTTAGCGGATGTGAATTGGCACAGGTCCACTGAAGTGAATGGAATGATTATACTGTTAATTTATAAATCTCTGCTAGGTTTTCAAATGTCTTCAAAGGTTATTTGCAGAGGGTGGACTATTCTAATACTCCTAGACACTACAGGTGAATTGGGACATGCCATCTGAACTTCACACTTAGTCTCTATTTACTTTTATGGGTTGAACTGAGGCCCTTAATCCAAACATCCTTAGCTTTTGGGAGTTCCAAAATCTAGGCCTGAACAGCCAGACTTGATTCGGTTTGATTTCTTAATTTTACTTCACACAGAAAGAGCCTGGGTTTCATAAGGAACCTCTGGCATTTTAACCAAAAAGCTGTAGAGGGCTATATAATTTTGAATAAATATAGTCACATGTTCAATCTTTTGGGAGATGGCATTTGGAACTTTGGAAAAGTTCATGGAATAGCTGAGCTCTCTGAGGAGGTCTCTGTTTCAAGCTTGTTTTCTTCGCTTAAGTTAATGATGGGTCAACCTCAGAAGGCTGAGAGATTCTGTGCAGTATGGATGAGCACTCAAAATTTCAGATTCTTACCAGGCCCTGTTTGGTCCACAAAACTGAAGTCTCACAAAATCCAGAGCGTTCATGCTGATTTTAGTACCACTTGATTACAGCAGCTCAGAAATAGCACAAGAATTGCTTCCCCTATAGTATTTTATATTTAAGTATACAATAGAGACATGTTTCAGTTCTTTGCAATCACCGTTCACATTCCTGTGTGTCAGAGTCAAACTGGTGGGGGCCCTATGCGGCATTTTTTTTTGTTCACAAGTTTTCTCAAACTGAGTCTTTACTGATGAAGAAAGACTAATGCCTGATACATGGGAATATTGGGGAGAGGAAACTTCATTAATGTCAATGGAGTGAGGCCAGCACAAAATAGGTGCAATGGAATAGAGACTCCGGCCTGTGTATTTAGGGCTTCTGTCAAATGGCAACACATCAGACCCAAAGGCTTTTAGTGATGTAATTGGAGACACTGGCAGCTTCGGTGGTCAGGTCAGTGTGGCGAGAGAGCTGTGAATAACAGGGTTATGCCCTTGCCAGCTTGCGTTACCCAAGTGTGGTGAGCTTCCAAGAAAAGCCTTCAGTGAAGTAACAGGAGAACGACTGAAAAGGCAGTTGCCCAGCAAGCGGGCTGAGACGAGGCCTGGTTGATGTGGAAGTAGGATGGGCTGAACCACAGACATCGGGATACTGAATAGGAGTCAGCTTTTCAGGGATTCACTGCTGAGAAAAATGAAGCGAATTTGCTTTCCTGCGAGCAGTACTGGTAGCTTGTGCAAAGAGAAGGGGACATACAGGAAAAGATCACAAAGTACGTTGTAAATGAATAGCTTGCTGTGTAACTGACTAAAGGAGCCTGCAAAGACTGATATGGACAGTTATATTCCTCTGAAACTATCACTTAACTACAATGTATATTTTACTGTTCCCACCAGTCAAAATCAAGAATATATCATGGATATGTAAAGCAGTGTAAAGTGTGAGTATCTCACAGAGCTTCACGAACACCAGAATCCCTTCCAAATATCCTTAGTACATATAAAGAAACATGCTGCAATACACACACTAATCCCGTGTGCTTTCGTTTTTCATGTGAAATGGTTTCCTCTCCTAGGGTCCAATCCTGAAAACCTTCCACATGTGATGTATTCCCAGTGATGTGTTCATTTGGGAATATCCATGTGACTATCTTTACTCATGACTGTGTTTGCAGGGCTGGGCCCATTATAACTTGTAAGTGCTCCTCTTCTGTGTTCTTTCTTGTGCAGAGCATGGTGATGGATATCCATTTGATGGCAAGGATGGCCTCCTGGCTCATGCTTTTGCACCTGGGCCAGGTGTTGGAGGCGACTCCCATTTTGATGATGATGAACAGTGGACTCTGGGAGAGGGACAAGGTACCCAGACATTTTAATGTTTCAAAGCATTTGAACGATAGACTGCTGTGTCTGAAATGGTGGCCAGAGATTGCACTTCTGTTACTGAAATGACTTAAATAGTAAATGCTAGAACAGAACTATGACTCTGGAAGCTGATGGTTATGCATTTTAATCATTTAAAATTCTGCTTTTATCAAAATTTTATATATTTTTTTAGAAAAAGTTACATGTTTCTCCCCAGAAATTAGAATTAATTATGGACCTGATCCTGCAAACCTTTACTCACGTGAACAGAGAGAAGTGAGTAAAGGGCCCTCATGACAGAAGTGCCAGGCCATGATTTTCAAGAGTGATTAGGGATTTTGAGTGCTTCCATTTTTCGGTCCCAACCACTGAGACCTTTAAAGGGGCATCCTTTTTAGAAGGAGAGGGCTCAGTGCTTTCTGAAAACTGGACCTTTCTAAGCTGGATACCCCAAATTAGTGATCACTTTTGAAAATGTTGCCCCATTATCTTCAGTGGGACCATTCAGATGAGTAAGGATTTGCTGGTTCATGTCATCTGTCAAAAGCTTCTGAGTTCGGAGCTCCGCGGGTTTGTGACTTGAATTGAAGTATCGATCTATACCAGGGCTGAGAAAAAATGGGACTTAGAGATGTCTGCAAGTTTGTCTTTTGGAGAATTAGGGGATGTTTTCTTTATGCAAACTATTGACCAAATACTGTTTGCCTTACACCTAATGAACCAAATTCTGATCTCAATAAAATACTCATCTGAGGCAGGCCAGCATGATTTGGCCATTATTTCACCTTTTAGAAGTAAATAATACTGATGTGTATTGCCATTTTTTCTCTTTAATTTGACAAAAATAAGTCTACTTATTATAATTCTTTGTGGCGGAAATTTAACAGGAATGGAGGCTCACAAAAGCAGAATTTAAAATGCATACTCATTTCTGTATTTCACTTCAAATTCAAAATTTCTGAAGTCATTTGTTCGTTGGAAAAATAATTGAATCCTTATATCCTGGTAGTCAAGTTCCATCCCTTTTGGCTTTTTTCAAACTTTAGCAGAAGCAATAGATTTGTGGCTGTCATTATTGGACTGAATGTTTCCCTAAAAGTAACAATGAACAGGAAACTTTTGTGTATTTGGATTTATTCTACAAATGGTCAATTTGTGATTGAGGTCTATAAAATCATGACTGGTCCCCTGTGGAACTCCTTGCCAGAGGATGTTGTGAGGGCCAAGACCATAACAGGGTTCAAAAAAGAACTAGATAAATTCATGGAGGATAGGTCCATCAGTGGCTATTAGCCAGGATGGGCAGGAATGGTGTCCCTCACCTCTGTTTGCCAGAAGCTGGGAATGAGCAACAGGGCATGGATCACTTGATAATTACCTGTTCTGTTCATTCCCTCTGGGGCACCTGGCACTGGCCACTGTCAGAAAACAGTACACTGGGCTAGATGGACCCTTAGTCTGACCCAGTAGGGCTATTCTTATGTTCTTAATTAGTTCCTCATATTGAGAAATCACTAAGGGAAACTAGGTAGAATGCACTTTAAAATAAGTTACAATGCCAGTGTTGTATTCTTAAGGAAAGTTTCTATATATTACAATCGCCTGAAATAAAAACCAGGTTTGGGGATGTATACATTAACGTATCCGCTAGCACAGCAGTAGATCAGATTCAATTCTGACTGAAAATGCCAAAATGGATTAAGAGGCATGTTAAGATTATGCTGAAACGACTTCCTGGAACCTTCGGAATTATAGTGCACATTTTAGATTATGCTATTAAAGGATCTAAATTACTAAACAAATTAACAGCTTGGGTATAAGTTTGCGTTGCTATAGCAACTACTATAATTATCTTTCTGGGCACTTCAACATGAGTAATATCCATGCTTTTCCCCCCAAAATTACTTATTACAGTTTCAGCTACAGTCATCATGCCAATTGGGAAACCAACAGAATATATTCGTTCAAAGTGTAAATGCACCTGAAATTTCTACACTAGTGTCCCTTATAACTAAAGTTTCAATCCAGAAAAGAAACAAACCTGTATGCAGACACCATAATGGATGAAAACAATTGGTGACAGGATGCACTGTTGTGTTTTCTCCCTTTACAGTTGTTAAGGTGAAGTATGGGAATGCAGATGGCGAATACTGTAAATTTCCCTTCCTATTCAATGATAAGGAATATAACAGCTGTACTGATGCAGGGCGCAATGATGGATTCCTTTGGTGCTCAACCACATACAACTTTGATTCCGATGGCAAATACGGATTCTGTCCCCATGAATGTAAGTTGAACACTTGGGTTGGAGGCTTGTCTCATGGCTGATTTTAGCCAAGAGGAGTCAACTGTAGTTATTCTGCATGTCAGGCTATCATTGTACCTTTCCACTATGAACGCTCTAAAGTATGTTGAAACTGATATAGAAACTTCAGTCCCAGGATCAAGTAGCGGTGTCAGCTCCTTTGTGTCCCTTCCCTTCCCCCTTTCAGTGCACCCAGCAGAGAATCTGGGCCACTATCTTCAGCTCCTGGAATCTAATTATAGCATTGACTTCAGTGGGAGCACAGTCGGTCCTTATTAACTACATGAAAAAAAAATTAAAAAGGAAATATGAGGAGGACATCAACAGAAAACACTAGCTAAACAACTCCCCACCATCTCCTTCTTGGCATCACAGAGGAAATTTGTGCTCGGGTCAGGTGAATTAAATAAAGTAGATGATCTCCTTGCTTAGTAAGAAATCCTCCTCTTTTTTCAGTCCTGCCAGTTGACCCTCTCCAAAAAGAGGTCCACATAACAGGGGAGCAATGGAAAGGACTAGCATTTGGTTTTTGACTTCAGTGAGACCAGGATTTGGCCCAAACTGGGCATGTGGCCATTGCAAGGGCAAGCATTTGCATTTTCACGAGCAGATTAGCATTTTCCCCACACAGCACAGGTGAGCCTTGCAAGGAACTAATCTTGATTTATATAGACCCTGAGTTTCCAAATGTCATATGGCACATGGAGGTCAGTTGAGGAAGTCACAGGCTTTTCCACTGGATAACAGTCCCACTAAGGGGGTGGTGTGATTGCAAAGAGAATGAGAACAGATAAAAGAAAGATGTTTTCATTTTGATTCCCCGTGCCTAGATTTTGACTTGCTTGATATTAAATATCACCAGTATAGGACCAGCTTGAACCTGCTGCTCAGCAGGAGAAGATAGCACAAGAAGCCTCCTGCGCTTGTCCCTTGACACCCAGCAGCCAAGTACAAGCACCCTCCCCATGCTCCCTGAATCATAGCGTCAGCTTCTCCTAGCAAGACGGGGCCAGATTCAGAGAGGGGAGCGTGCTGCACTTATCTACACATTGGGGCAGCAAATCTTTTCCCCCTGAACACCATGCTGCTCCAGCAGGAATTGTAGCTCCCCCAAAAGCAACAACTGAGACCATTGTTTGTGAAACTTCACAAGGTGAAGGCAGAAAGAGTCAGTGGGCCAGAACCTCTGTACCTCCCTTGACGTCACTGAAGCTCTCTCAACTCAGAGAGCTGAGGATCAAGCCCATTGTCTTCTGTTAGAATCCAGGCCCCCTTCTCTGCAATGGAATACATTGTTCCATCCCATCACGTTACACTGAAATGCTCTGACTCCTTTACAGAATTCTGATGATGGGAAATAAGTGTTATTTATTTATATTATTTATGTTTTATACAATAAATGTTATATAGTTAATGGTATAATTGCAAAATGCTCGTCAGATAAGTGGGCATGCTTTTAGAATTAGGTTTTTATTGTTAACAAATACCGAATGACTCTTTTACTTAAAAAATACTTTCAATTGCCCAGTGCAGACAGAGGAATGGAACTGAGTATTTCAGAAACCATATATTAGAAACCATATTAATGGAAAAATTCTAGTGGGTTTTGAAAAGCTGAGATCATATGTAGGGTTTTTTAGTAAGCTTTTTGAATTGTGAACAGAGTGCTAGGACTCACAGATAACTTGTCTCATAATTTGGAACTTTTTTTTTTGGAAAGATCATATACAGATGAAATAATTTGTATAACAATTTCATTAACTCCGCAATTTTTGTACATATATGTAATGTGGTGATTGTTTTTAAAGTAACACTAATATGGTGAACATTTTTCTCTTCGCACATTTTTAATATGTGCATTGTTTAAAATCTTGAGGGTGAGTCTGCAGAGTAGAAGATTACAGAAAACTTTTATGTTATGTGACCTTTAATTTGATGTAATGGATCTCAAACTACAGGAAATATTCTGGAGAGGAAGTGTGGTCCTGTGGGTAGGGCTGGGGCCTACAGTTCAAGATAACTGGGTTCTATTTCCAACTCTTCAACTGACCTACTGTGTGACCTTGGGCAAGTCACTTCACCTCTACATCCCCCTTCCATTCTTTGTCTACTTAGATTGTAAGCTCTTGGGGTCAGGAACTGAGGTGTTTCCGTGTTTCTCACAGCTTTACGCATGTTGTGTAACATTGGCAGGGGCGCCAATTGGGGGACAGGGCTGCCCAGAACATGGGGGAAAAAGGGGCCTCATTTGGGAGGGCCCCCAAACTGAGTGGCATTGCAACCTGGCACACAGGTTCACAGTGTCACTCAGATTTCACCCGGCAGCCCCTTGACAGAGGGTCTGCTGGGATAACGAGTTGTGCTGAGACCCCATGCTCCAGGTCGCAAGCACCGCTCACTGAAATTTGGCCCGTCAGCCCCTCTGTCGTGATCTTTTATGTTAAAGTGAGAGTGGTTCAGCTGTGCATCCCATGTGAAAAGTGTCTAGGGGTGTCCCTGGTGTGTTTTATACGGTGCCAAGCACAATGGGCTCACAATCCCATTTGAAGCCTCCAGGCTCTCCTGTAACACAATAGTTAATAACAATAATGAGTCAGAAAGGAACGATTGAAGGAAATAATACTGGAGGTTTTGTTTGAAACCAAAGTTGTTGGAATCATCCTGTTCCTCCTTGGAACACTTGCAGTGCACCTATTTGCAAGGTTACGGCTGGATTATATCTAGATTGTATTGGGAAAGGGAATGCAGGTTAATAAACATCTTATCCAGTGCTTAAAAACAAAGCTAATAAAACCAGATGTGCTCAATATCTTGCAGGTTCGAGTCCAGGGTAGCCCAGTCTAACAAACCCTAACTACCATGTGACGTACTGCAGAGCTCAGCAGTAGCTCACATAAAATAACTGCCCAGATGGGTATTTCTATGTATATATTTGTCAGTCCAGCAGCCATAATTTTTGGAGAGACCATAATAGCTGTTGTGTAGAAAAAGGCATTCTCATACCCTCCTTTTCAATGCTTTCCTGCTCGCCTTCTTATCCTAAGAGTGATCAGAGGCAGACATTATCATCTTAGGTATTTCTCAGGCTTACTTTTCAGAACAGGAGGTTTTCAGTATTAGCAAAATGAACCAGAGTTTTTCAGAGTCATCGGTACTTTTCAGGTATAGTGCCACATACTTCAGTATTCCAGCCCTGAGGTGACAGAAGGGGGTCCTTCATTTCTGAGGGCATGTCAATACTGTAAAGCACTCTGATGTGCTGTCTTCTAATTGCCCCAAGTAAACCCTGCTGGTGCACTCTAAGTAGTACCTAGTTCACATCATCTTAGTGCGCACTAGGTACTTCTTAGAGTATAAAGAACAGGAGTACTTGTGGCACCTTAGAGACTAACAAATTTATTAGAGCATAAGCTTTCGTGGACTACAGCCCACTTCTTCGGTATGCATCCGAAGTACTCCTGTTCTTTTTGCGGATACAGACTAACACGGCTGCTACTCTGAAACCTCTTAGAGTATGTCAGCACTTACATTGGGCAATTAGAGCTCAGCATGTTAGAGCATTCTACCAATCATCCCCCTCTGGGGCACTATGCTTCACTGTGTCAACAAGCCCTCAATCTTTCCACCAACTTCCCCACCTCCCCAAAATCATTCCTTATAAACTCATCAAATTACTTTTCCTTCAATCTGGAAAGCAGCAGGAGAGAGGCTTTATGTTGTTACTTCTTTAAAATACTAGCGATACCGCAGGGATGATGGTTAGGTAGGTAGGTGGACAGATAGACATTCATGCATTGTGGGCTATTTCTGTGCCTAAAATTACATGGGTTAGAGAATTTAAACAGTCTCTTCCAATGTCAAGGGGAGTTATGATTCTGCATGGCCAAAATGCTGGTGTCAATATTTTGAAATTGAATTGGTGGTTTTGAGCTGTTTGTGATGTAATTGTTTTGCAAGATCCTTGTACAGCTATGCACAGATGTTTCTTGTTAAACACATTGTGGTATTGTTCACTTATTATTCCAGGACACCATTTTCTAAAACCTAGGAATAAATTCAAATAGGGCAGGATTAGGGATTTACATCATGGAGTCCGTTGGGTCAGGAAAAATTTCTAATTGGCAGTAGGTTGATCTTTCATTTCTAAAGTCAGGGTCTTTAGCTTTCCTATAACATTATATAACCAGAGAATACATGTGAAATGGTTAAAAGAAATGGTTTAAACCCTGAATCTGCACTGAAGGCTTTTTAAAAGCTATTCTGCCCAGAAAAAGTATAGGTATTTTAAACACTATACATGCACCTTTCAGAACACCAACCCAGCTATCAACTAACATATATAGTCATTTGTTCTGCTGAGAACATATGGCCTCAGTTCTCATTTACACTGAAATCCTTCAACAACATTCTGGTAGTGTAAAAGGGCCTAGGGTATAACCATTTGAAGGCCCCTTTACACTGCCTAAGTGCTGTAAAAGGCCCTTTGAGTAAATGAGAATCAAACCCAAAGGGTTTGTTTTGTGCACTGGGCAGGGTAGGAGTAGAGAACCTTTATCCCATTTTGTGGGGCCCATGTGAAGGCCAAACTGCATCACACACCTGGTGCTTTGGGGAGTGAAGGGACCGTGTGAAAGTCATGCCTGAGTCCCTTTGCGTTGGCATTACTCCTGATTTACCCTGCTTTAACATCAGAATCAGGCCCTGGATGAAGCCTTGCTGATAAGTAACTGCACCTTTATTTCAGTTCTCTGAGCAAGTGATACAGTGTCTTTATTTTTCATTTACAATAAAACTCAAAGTGGTTTAAGTTTAAAAAAAAACCTGTAAGAACTTTGTTGGAATGAGGGACTTTTAGCATCACGTGTCATTACCCAGGGGCAAATTGAAGAACCTTATTTTGACTGTGTCTTAATATTGTATTGACTTTCCATATGATTTTGCAACTTATCCCTGTTCAAACCAATCAAAAATTCTGCTCATAGACCGAGACTGCCAGATCTGCAGCTGGAAGCCGAATGTGCGGCAAATGAGTCATCCAAACAACTCAATTTCGTTTTGCTTTCCAAGTGTCATTTCTCTTAAAAATCTTTCACCAATCAAAATAAAGACTGCACTGTTTAATGTATGTGTCCTGACTAACTCACCACCAGAATCTGAGACATAAATATTGAATCAGACACTTGGCTCCGGGTCTGTCACTTTTGCCCAGCTCCCCCAGCATAGGGGCCATAGGGGACATGTTAGGGCATTGCCAGAGTCTTGAGATCGAGAGGTCCCTGAAGGATGTAGTGCACCCTAGAGATAAGTTCCTAATGTGGCTGATTGCAGGATCAGGGAAGCATAAATATGGCATTAAGCCCCCCTCTCCTGGATCCTATGCAGAGGATAGCTTGGCCAGACCAGAGGACCATGCTTGCTACATTTAACAATAACTTGTTCTTTCATGATAACTTCTGGCCCAGTCCTGGGAGGTACCGAACACCCTCCCCTCAATGGGACCAAAGCATGCTAACTGGAAAGATCGGATCCTTAATGCCCTAGTCAGTCATGCTTTAACTTGGAAAGGGAGTCATCTGTGTCACAATATTTCCCTGTTCAGCAGTGATGCCACTCAGTTTAGTTAGCCGATAGAGCTAGAAGGGTTTTTCCCCCCTTAAAAAGCAAATCAAGCCAAGAAACAATGGATATGTAAATATGGCCATCTTGCCGCTTACATAACAGACTAAGCCCAGGGAAAAACTAATCCCACAAATACAAAGTGTCTGTGATAATTTTTCAGAAGTCTGAAAAATAGAGCTAAAAGTAATATACACCGTAAAGGAAAGATACTGTGTCCTAGGTGCAACTCTCTTACCCCCTAGATTTTGATGCTCCCTGGAGACGGATACCAGGTCATTAGCACACACATACATTACTCATTTTCACATCTATTTTTGAAAACCAGGCCAAGACCATTTAATTGCCTTTCCCTGGGCCACACAGGATGTCTGGAGATAAGGCACAGAACTAACTCTATGGCTGGAGATCTGGGTTAACTACAAGACCCTTCTTCCCCATGTATGTGGTAGAAGGAATCATGATTCTCAGGGACTATAGAAAGCTCGGGAATGTTCGTGAGTCATGGGGCTTGTTTATGTGTGGGTGGGTGAGAGGGAGGATGCAAACCTGAACTTCTTGAAGAGGAGCAACTCATGTCTAAAACTATTAACTGGGAGGGAACACGGGAAGCATACCCATCTCTCCCTCTTTGTCAAAGGAGTGAAGTGCAGTCTATCTAGCTTGGATATTTATAGAGTGCCAATCACTGCAGCATCAAGTGACTGTTGTGTGGACACTCAGAAAAGTAAAGCAGAGCTATTGAGAAGCTAAAGGAAAGAAAAGTGGGATAGGAAAAATACCAGGATATGGTCTCCCCTACTTGTATCTTCTATTGAAGTCTGCAGACTAAACAAACAGAGGAATGTCACATAACATGCTCATTAGGAAAATTGTCATCTAAAGTGATAACGGCAGGCTACAAACCTGACTACATGTTTAAGATGCTATTTTAGTCACCTCTGTAGTACAGTGTAAATTAATTAGCAAAACACTAAGGAAAATAGATGGCTTCCTGGAACACTCCCTCAAAGCCTTGTTTGAAGCAAAAGTATTAGCTACAAATAGGCAGTAATATATTATGAGGCAGGGTATAAAGGACATATTGCCAGAAACTTGAGCAACCCCGTGGACTTCACTTGAGCCATATTAATAATTGTTGTCTCTCTCTGTGCCTCAGTTCCCCCATCTGTGAAATGGGGATATTACTTACTTTCTCCCACCCTTGTCTGTTTAGCTCATGAACTTTCTGGTCTCTTACCATGTGTATGTACAGCACCGAGCACAATGGGCCCCTCATGTTATTTGGGGCCTCTACATGCTGCCGTACTACACATAATTAACCAATAGTGTTTTTTCTTACCAATTTCTAGTTATAATTTATATAATTACTCATTAAAAATATTCTATTTTTTCTTCTGTTTCACTTTCACTGCAGCTCTTTTCACGATGGGTGGAAATAGTGAAGGGCAGCCATGCAAGTTCCCCTTCAAATTTCAAGGCACATCCTACGACAGTTGTACAACAGAGGGAAGGACAGATGGGTACCGGTGGTGTGGAACTACAGAAGACTACGACAGAGATAAGAAATACGGCTTCTGCCCAGAGACTGGTAAATAGACATTGATATGCTGGTCTAGTTTGTCATTGATCTGTATATCACACATGTAATTTTCCATCCTTTAATTGAATAGGTAAAAGTAGTTGAGTTAAGGGGCATATGTGCCTCTGGATGTGTTGATATTTCCACTTTATTGAAAATGTGTTGATTGTGGCTTCTAGGCCCGTGCACAATATAACCTATAGATGAGCCCATACATAAACCTATGTGTGTTTATATATATTAATATAATATTAAACCAAGGCAACATCAGTTAACAAGAATAAAGAATTACTGAATTCCCATCCAACCCTCCAACCCCCAGGAAAAAACAAAAATCCTCAAGTCCTTTCTGCATCTCAGGAAAAGTCAGAGAAAATAAAATAGCTATTCAATATGCCTGGCAGGTAGGAAGCGGTGGTCTGTCAGACCAAAAGGGAAGTGGATTCCAGAATTCTGTCCCCTTTACCGAGTATGCTCTTCCAGCAGGCCCCAGATAAATAAATCTCTGGACTATCAGCCCAAGTGCTGGAAAATTGCTAGGGAAAGCTGTGCAGGACAGATCAGAACTAACCCCTTGAATTACACCCAAAAATGAATTGAGGCCATGGTATGTCTTTTTCCTTCACCACTCTAGTCACCTGACTAGCAGTGAATATAGCCATTCAGATGTAATCAGAACCACACTTGGAACGTTGGACCAAAGCTCAGAGCTGAAGCTTTCCTGAGGTTTGAAAGAGTTTGCTTGCGTTTTTCTAACGTAAGCAAGTCGCAAATACCAACTTTCCCAGATTCCTTGGCTCTTTCAGCTTCCAGATGGAAATGGAATTACCCACAACAATAGACATATATCTGAGGTATACTGTATAGGCCAACCAAAGTATGGCCCAAATCTGTAAAAACATATGCATCTAAGGTTGCATACAATTTTGCATATACCCAGTTCAGATGAAAAAATCTTGGATTCATGCACACAATCCTAGATAGCTTGCCCATGGATATCAGGAATTTGCACAGCTAAATCAAAAATGAGCATAAGCACACATGTATGTAGGAACATGCCTTTAAATTGTAGGTATAAATGTCTACCACTACATGGTAAATGTGGGTAGATTATTACTTTTTAATATCCCTGAAACATGAGTCGCAAATGAAAAAAGCAGTACAAAGGAAATGTGAAACTTAAACAGCCAATGACTAATGATTAACATTTAATTTTTTTCTTTTTTTAAAAGAGTGTTTAGCACAGTCAAATTTAACTTAATAAACATGCCTTTATGAATTTACAACATACTAGGAAACAAATTGAAAATTATCTCTTCTCTCCAGAAGAATGATCTTTCTGCTTTCTTGACAATTTTAAATGCTTGTTAACTTCAGTCGTTACTGCATAGCGTGTCACAGGAACAAAATTAGTTTAGAGGATTGTATAACTTGGCAGGAATCATTTTTCCGAGATCCAGACTAAAGGCACGGTTACTCATTTAAACTGCCTATGATGGTTCAGCACTCTTGGCACTTATTGGAGCCAAGGTGAAGCCACCAAATGTAATGAAACCAAAACTAAATATAAGCCTAACTCCGGAGCAATGGCTGGCCCTGGATGAACAAACAGATTGAATCCATTTCCAAGCTTTTTAAAATGCCATCTCTGTTTAAAATAGGTACTTGGAGCATTTTGATGGGTTGCTAATTAGTTCTGACCCATCATTACTCTTAACAGCAAAAAAGGATCAAACTTAGCATAACTGGTAATGGGGAACACAGAAAAATCTAAGTGATAGTTAAATGAGCAGGAGAACATTGGGATGAATATACTGAAATTCTTACACAAAATCTTAACAATAAGTGGAAGTAGTTCATACACTATTTGTTTGAACTCTTTTTGTTTTTTGGACAGTATCTAGCACAGTGGGGTCCTGCTCCAAGACTGGGGCTCCAATGTGCTCTGGTAATACAAATAATGACTAACTTTTGAGCAGATGAAGGGTTTTTTTTGTTATTGTTTTGTTTTTTTTAAATGGAGATATCCCCTCTCCTAGAACTGGAAGGGACCTTGAGTCCAGCCCCCTGCCTTCACAAGCAGGACCAAGTACCAATTTTGCCCCAGATCCCTAAGTGGCCCCCTCAAGGATTGAACTCTCAACCCTGGGTTTAGCAGGCCAATGCTCAAACCACTGAGCTATCCCTCCCCCCAAAGTTACTACATAATAAGATTGTTGTGCTTTGCATTTGTTTATTGTTTACATCTGGTTTATGCAAAATGCCAATCTTCTAACTGGCCTGGTTAGTCTTGACTCCAACTTTCTATGCATTTACAGCAAATATAGGAGCTCTTTCCAAATTATGGCACAAAGCTCCCTGTGCCATTTAAGCCCAGTGATGCCTCGGTACAGTGGGTGTGGAAGTGGAATGACCATATGGCATTGGCGTAGATTCTGCAATTCCACAAAGCAAACCCCAAACCCTGCCACATTTAACACTCCTATTTTCACAGCGTGAAAGTCAGTACGCCCTATCTACATGCATGCTGGCTAAGCCACGCTCCTGCACGGTGGCTACTCAATATCCTTCATTCCAACCTTGAGCAACAAATAGGGGGCACAGTTCTTCAGCATCCTTCCATGAAGGTTCTGACCCATTGGCCATATTTAAAAGCAGATCCAGCTTTCCTCTCTCCCAGTGGCCCCCACTGACCTGGTCCGACTGTACTGCAGCCCCTTTCCACAGTTCACAGAAGGACCTTGCCCAGCTACAACACAGGACCTTGCCCTGCCTACCCAACTCCCAACGCCCGGTTACTCGGGCTAGGTCTACACTACGGGGGGGAGGAGGGATCGACCTAGATCCGCAACTTCAGCTACGTGAATAGCGTAGCTGAAGTTGCGTATTTTAGGTCGACTTACCTGGCTGTGAGGACGGCGGCGAGTCGACCGCTGCCGCGCCGCCGTCGACTCCGCTTCCGCCTCTTGCCGTGGTGGATTTCCAGAGTTGACGGCAGAGCCATCGGGGATCGATTTTATCGCGTCTTCACTAGACGTGATAAGTCGATCCCCAATAGATCGATTGCTACCCGCCGATCCGGCGGGGAGTGAAGTCATGCCCTCAGGCTTCATGCAGGAGGTACTGACTTTCCCACTGTGCAAAGAAGAGAGTTATGTAAGGCAGGTTTGGGGTTTGCTTGGTGCATTTGTTAGTTCCATGTAGGAATGACAAAATTAATAACAGACTAAGCCCCAAGTCTTGAAACCACAAGTGAAAAGGCTTTGCCCATTAAACACTGAAGAATAAGGGGAAGAAACAGCCACCCTATAGGCCTATATAGTTGTGCTGCAGCACACTATAATCACAATCTAGAGCAGGGGTTCTCAAACTTCATTGCACCATGACTCCCTCTGGCAATAAAATGACTACATGACCCCAGGAGGAGGGATCAAAGCTTGAGCCTGCCTGAGTATCGCTGCCCCGGACAAGAGGGCAAAAGCCTGAACATCACTGCCCCGGGTGGGATGACCAGAGCCAAAGCCCAAGGGCTTCACCCCCAGTTTGGGGGCTGTAACCTGAGCCCCACCATCCAGGGCTGAAGCCCTCAGTCTTCAGCCCTGGACGCTGGGACTTGGGCTTCAGCTTTGGGCCTGGGAAGTGGAGCTCAGGCTTGGGCTTCATCCCTTGGCCCCAGCAACTGTAACACCAGCCCTGGCGACCCCATTAAAACTTTGGGGTCCCGACCCACAGTTTGAGAACTGCTGGTCTAGAGGCTGGAATAGCCATAACAGCCCACGGATAGCCACTAAGCACTTTTATGGTCCAGTCGATCTAGTCTAGTTTTGGATGCAGTGGCCATTTCCCTGGCCTTCCCCCAATGCAGAGAGTTGGAGAGATGGTCACTATGGCATGCAAGGGAATATGGAGTCTTTTTGTATTGGGTCTCTGTAGCCCCTGTAAACCTGTGTCACCCACTTCAGTGCTGTAGGTGGAGGATTTGAGCATTAGGACTTTACTTCATTTGCCTAAATGTCTTGTATATTTCCCTTATGTCCATATAAAACAAATTGTTGATATAAAATGAATGTTACTACTTGCATTAGCTTCCATTCAGGAATCCCTACCGCATAAACAACTGACTGTATGTGTCCCAATTAGCATTAAGCCTGGATTTGGAAATATTTGTTACTGTGCTGTGTATATTATATGCCTTACTGAACACTACTGGCTGGAGTTTCATAACTGCAGGAGAACTACGTATATTCCAGCAATAAATAATAATGTATTTAAATTTCTAAGGCACTATTAGGCTGCCAACTATCATTTGAATCCTGTACAAGAAAAAGTGACTTTACAACAGCCAGCTAATACTGTACATGTGTTAAAATGGCAAATGATTTTTTTTAAATGGGGGGAGGTGTATTCTCTGTTTGTGATACCTGCTTTAGAGTATAATTTCTACTTTGGGTACACACAAGTACAACAGTGGTCTTCCTGACGCACTATGCTCAAATAGACATACATGTTTGCGCGCACACACACACACACATATATATGTGTACTATATGTAAGTGTGGGTGGATATAGTAGAGTAGGAAGAAAAAAGCGGTCTCCGTGAGTACCAAAGGTAGAAATTTTACTCCACAGCACGTATCACATATAGCTTATATCCTTCTCATTAGAGTTAGTTTAAAAACCACTGATTTTAATTGATCCTTTCTGTCAGTACACCTCAACCGTCGCAGAGTGCAAGATCTGACTTTTTGACTCCTCTAAGATCTTTTTTTGTCCTCAGAAGCTAATTAAACCTCAGTGCGACACTTCATAATCTGCTGATATATAACAAAATTATAAAGTTTCTATCAATAAATCTACTCATGGAAGACAACTGAAAGCATTACCAGAAAAGATCTTATTAATTAGGCTAATACCAGTTGTTAATACCACTTTGTTAATCAGTTCCCCCTCCAATTCCACATGCCATTGAGCTGCAGTAGAGTAACTGCTTCTTTCAAGTAGTTGCCAGTTGCAGTTTTTGTCTTTAGCTTCCGTGACTTCAGTGGGAACAATTAGACTTTCCCTCTCTTTTCCTCGGTTGCAGGCAATTTCCTTTTCAAACTGTAATTTTCAGTCACAGTTTCCATGTTTGTTACAACAGTTCAGATTTTCCAGTTTCTTTCTGGGCTTAGGTATGATTTAAGAGAAGGTGATGTCAGTTTTATGTCACAAAAGCTGGTTGATTCTCTACTTATTGCATTTAAATATTGTTTTCCCCATAGCAATGTCAACGGTTGGTGGAAATTCAGAAGGAGCTCCTTGTGTATTTCCTTTCACTTTCCTTGGCAATAAGTATGACTCCTGCACAAGTGCTGGACGTAGTGATGGCAAGATGTGGTGTGCTTCCACTAGTAACTATGATGATGACCGCAAATGGGGCTTTTGTCCAGATCAAGGTAACACAGTTTCTCAAACAATAACTTGAAACCCTTTAATAATGTGTATTATCCCGCCTCTGTCTCAGGCTAACCAATGATAGAAGAACATTGACCAAAATGCTGTGAGTAATTAATGTAATTGGCATTACATCCAGGATAAGTTTGGGCCCATATTTATAATTCATGTACACTTGCATTACTTTCTCTAAAAATTTGGGAATGCATATTTTACTTTTGAAAATAAAAGAACACTCTCAGAGTACATCTGGCACCCGAAGTTAGGTTTTGGAAAAAGCTTGTCAAAATAAATACATAAAAATGTTTGCATGATATTTTAAAAGACAGGAAAGGAAACAGGTTTTTAATCATAAATGTTCCCCTAAAGTAGTGTTGGGCAACCTGTCAACCCATGGGCTGCAGGTTGTCCACCACTGCCAGAAAGGGTTAGCAGAAAAAAACCCCAAAGCAACCCCAAAACCCCACAACTCTTGAAAAAGTGGGGGAAATATTTTTTTTAAATAAATTATTTTCATTTTAATAATCTTTGGTGTTATTTGTAAATAAATTAGAGATGTTTTTTAAATGCAGTACTTGCAACATTTACCAACAATTGCTAAATTCAGGTATCTGATATACAGAAGCATTTTCCATTTTTTTAGAACAGGAAATAAGTGCTATATTCAGACACTGATTTGGTAACTGTTGATAAAATGCTGCCCTTTTGTGATATGGATGATTTTTCACCTATCACTTTAACCGTACTGAATCAATGCCCTCCTGTACTAATAAGGATTAAGGAGGTGACGACTTGGTGTTAACAAATATGTACTAGAGTCTAAGATGGCAGCACAAAAGTACTAGTGACCTAAGGTAGGTTTTAAACTCAGAAATCCAGAGGTGAAAGGCTACTGCACTAATCCTAGGCCTCCTCCTGCCTCATCTTATCTTCAACTCAAGCAAGACAAATAATGAAAACAGCTATTTTGTTAAAATAAAATAAAAAAACCCTTGCCTGCCTCACTCTGTATATCCACTGGATGGTTTTTAATGATTGAAAGCAAGATTCAAGGTCCAGATTGTGGTTTAATTCTTCCATGCTAAATAAATCAAACGTTTCACTTGAACTACCGGTATTTCCTTCCTTCTCAGAAGTACTAAGGCAATGCTCACGGGCACTTGACATGGGAGACAATGAAAATATATGCACGAGTCAACTGTACAATAGGATTTAAAAGAAACCTTTCTGTCTAATGAAATTTCCTAAGACTTGGCAACATGCATAGCATGTTTATTATTATCATTATATGAAATTCCACATCAAGCAATATTTATGATGGGAATCTTTTGGTGGAGAGAGGAGGAGTGGCAATTTTATGGGACTGGGATAATAGACGCAATATATCTTTATTCGGATACAAGCAACCTCTGTGGACTCATTGTGTTGTTCAGGTTACAGTCTTTTCTTGGTTGCTGCTCATGAATTTGGCCATGCCATGGGACTAGAGCACTCTGAGGACCCAGGAGCTCTTATGGCTCCAATCTACACCTTTACCAAGAACTTCAGACTGTCTCAGGATGATATTAAAGGAATCCAGGAACTTTATGGTAAGGTATTCATCATTTATCAAAAGTACAGGCTGACCTATTATTTTCAGATGCTATTATAAATAATGTGCACTTCTGATTAATTAGAGATGCAAATTTCCATTTCCTTGCCTGCCTCACTCAAGATATTGTTAGTGTTCCTACTTCCTATTATGGCTCAATTCAGTAACAAGCAGCCACTCACGCTTCTGAGCTGTGAAAGCCCCAGAGCAGCATAGGTTAATCCCACATCTTTAGGTGGAACTTTCAAAGGCCCTCTCTCTCTTTGGCTATGAAACGCCATGCTGGGAATTGTGGGATACCTGCTGTCTAACATGTAGTCCCTAACTCCGGGCTCATGACCAGGTGTCAGGGAACCATAATCACCTTGCCCTACATATTGCTAAAGGGGTGGGCTATCCGACCCTGACTAAATGGCAGAGGGCAGTGCAAGGTCCTTGTATGGACCCTCCCCACTCTCCCCACTGCAGCCCTGGGGGAGAGGCGCTCTCTCGTTCTCCCTGCCGCAGCTGCAGGGCAGGAGGAGTTCTGCATCCCCCATCAAGCCCCGCTCCCAGTGCAGGAGGAGCTCACTCTCTCCGCTGCAGCCCCGGGGTGGGAGGAGCTCTCTGCCCCCCCCATTTTTTCTATTAAGATATTTCCTCCTAACATGCAGTGCGCAAACTCGGTGAGGTCATACACGTATCCCCATAACGTGAGGTTATGGATGCACATGCACCTACTTGGTTTGCACCTGTTCCCCCCATAAGATTAAGGAGCCCATATTCAAAGTGGATTAAAGGCACAGTTCGTTTAAATGGTGGACACGTGGCTGTTTATTTCTTTGTATATGATGCATGTGCATGTGTAGATATGGTTTAACGTGTATAATGTATGTGTTTTTAATGTGCCCCCTCACAAAGCGGTAACATTTAAATTCCTGCGCACACCCCTGTTTCTACGGGAGATGTGCATGCATAGTTCTGGGCAGAACCTGGGCCTAACATGGGGGCAGAGACTTTTCTCAAGGACAGTGTACTACCTACTATCAACCAGAGAAAACTTCATGCCAGATATTTAGCTCTTCATTTAGTCTCCTGGAAGCAATGGGGTGATAGAGGTTAATGGCTGGGTATACAATTTTCTTCTTCTGACACCAACTAGGGAGCTCACTCTTTTAGCCTGTAAAGGACATTTAAGTCTATACTCCAAAGGCCTTTTTTGTCTAAAAGCAATGCAAAGAGTGTAAAGCTGTTTCACAGATGGAGACATACATGCCATCTTCATCCTCGTACTATTGTTTTCAAATAGGGATGCTTCAGATGAACAATTCTACCTTGTTCATTAAGGAGACACTCCCTAGACTTAGAAGCTGGTGATTGCTGGTGCTGGTTAAACTGAAAATAAATTGTGCTGGAGGGACAAGTTGCTTTTCATGAGTTTCTTGTCTCCACTCTGCTCAATTTAGTGATTATTCTCCACATGATAGATGTTTCTTGTTATTTCCTGATACGTTTCAGAATGATATGTGAATAATAAACCTCCTCACCTGATTGATTTATTGATGATGGACCAGAATTTACGAGGATAATGTGTAGTGTGTTACCTCTATCACCGTCCTATCAATCAGCCAACGATTTAGGCTGTACAACAGGAAAAACAATTGTAGATAATGTGTGGAAGGTGATAGCTGTATATACCAGATGTTTCTCGTGATTTCTGTGGGAAAGAAGAGGATATCAGATATTTGTATTCTGCGTTCATGTTTAATATTTATTTATTTTTCTCCAGAGATCATTTTAGCATATATTGCATGGTGGTGGTTTTATGACTTTGATCAGTTAAAATCCATTCAGTCTATAGACTTGCTAAACTACCATGTAGGGATGAAAATATTTCTGACTATAAGGCTGCTGATCAGTTTGAAAGGATCATATCGTTTCTCTAGCCGGGCTTCTCAGTTTTCTAACTGCATCACTTCTTAATTACTGGTGCCTTGATTCTGTAGTTCTGGACATCTTAGGCATGCTAATAATAATACCAAATAATTACCAGATATAAGTTCTTTATTCAAAAACGTGACTTTGATATTCATTTTTTCCAATTCCTGGGGTCTTTAATTGAAATTATTTAATCATTTGTGTAAAGTCTGAAGAGACCAACCAAGATTGGACCTCATTGTGCAAGGTGCTGCACATAAACAAGTAAAAAGTATCCCTGCTTGGAATATTTTACAATCTAAATAGACAAGACAAAGGGATGGAAGCAGAAAAGGATGCAGCATACTACCAAAAGATTGGGAAGTGAGACACAGTAAGGTTAAGTGATATTCACAAGTTCATAATTAGAAGGCTCAGAATGTAACCCAAGTCTCTTAAGTCACAGGCCTAAGCCTTAACCAGAAGACCATCCTTCCTGCCTCTTTAACTAACTGAAGTAATACTTTAACTCAAAGAACTTTCCATTTTTGTAAACAAACTTGTATTTTGCTTTTGGGATTATTGTTCATTACACATTTTCTAGCATTATTCAGAGCTACATCAAATCAGCTGGAGTCACGTTTTGTTTAATGATGTAAAACCACCTGATTGCTAAGGAGCAGCCAGATGCTACACCAGGCCATGCAGCCACGGCCAAATAACAAAACAAAATAAAATCCAACAGATGGCAAAGTGCATGTTTTGAAGAGAACATTTTGATTCTTAATGAAGGGAGAAAGGCTACAAATGGCTCAAAATGGGTATTTATGACTTGCAAACTATTAGCAGGCTGGAAAAATTGCAGTACAAAAAGCTGGTATGTATAGTACTCGTTATTCAGAATTATCTGCACATCAGCTCAGCTACCGTGGCATACACTGTTTTAAGAAACTTTAGTTTGTTATATTTTAAACTACCCCATCACTGGGCCAAAAAATTCTCAAAGTTAATAATTGCAAATTGCTAACAAAAATTATCTGTCCTGAAAATCTTCCAGACTAAATAGACTAGATCAACTATGGGTAGGAGGGGAAATACAGGCACATAGAAATGACATGTCTTGACAAAGCTCACACAGCAGGCTAGTGGCAATGCTGGAAATAGACTCCTCCCACCCCAAGACCTTCTGAGTCCTAATCTAGTGCCCTGTCCGCTGAACTACACAGCCTCTGAAACATTTTCTAATTTCCATCAAATATAACCTCCAAACAACTGAAGTGGTTGTTTCCATTAAATGATTTATAGCAGTTTGGGGTCTTCACATTATTAGAACAACAATACACTCAAACATTAGAGTATAAATCTGTTCTTGGTTCTAGGAGGATCCACTGATTTTGGGCCAGATCCAGCTCCAACGCTTGGACCAGTCACCCCAATGTTATGCAAACAAGACATCATATTTGATGGTATATCCCAAATTAGAGGAGAAACCTTTTTCTTCAAAGACAGGTAAGTGAGAGACATTGCTTAGTGATAAGAGGCTGCCATAAAAAAAGATGGAGAAAAGTTGTTTTCTCTTGCCACAGAGGGCAGGACAAGAGGCAATGGGTTCAAACTACAACACAGCAGATTTAGATTAAATCTCAGGAAACAATGTAAGAACAGGAGGACAATGGAACAGATGCCTACGGTGGTTGTGGAAGCTCCTTCACTGGAGGTTTTCAAAAGGAGGCTGGAGCCATCTGTGCATCTTGGCAGAGGGTTAGACTAGATGACCCTTGTGGTCCCATCTTACCCTATGATTCTATGATTACTTGGAGCAGAAGGAAAGTTTGTGCTATACTGTCAAAGCAATTCTGTACATTTCTGGTTGAAAACCAGAAAACAAATGTTCTGTTTCAGAACAAAGTGGAAATGATGAAATTTCCCATGGAAGGGAAATCGGGGGTGGGGGTGGGGAAGGTTTAAGAAATAATCTTTTTTGTTTGTTTGTTTGTTTAAACAACAGGGAGCCAGGAACCTACAAGTCCCAGAAGCCTCAGATTTTCCCAGCTCTCTTCTGCAGGTTTGGGAGGTTTGTCTAGAGCTGGAACTACCAAGGGCTTCCAGGCTCCCATTTCTGCAGTAGCTTGGGCTCTGCCACAGGGAGGCTGGAAGCTCTGGGGTCCCCGACTCAAAGACAGTCTGAATGGCAGGGGTGCTCCTAGAGCCACTGGCCTTGGAAGCCTGGACTTCCCAGCAGCCCGCCAGGCAAGGTGGCAGGAAACCAGGCAGGGCTCCATTGGAACCACTTATGTTTTGCCAGAAGATCATTGAAACAAATATGTTTCTGCAAAATAGTTCAGTTTTGATGACTCCGTAATGAAAAAATGTTTAGCCAGCAAACTCCCAACCAGCTCTAGTTGGGGGAGTATAAACAGCACTCTTGTGCTCCCCCCGCCTCCCCATTGCTTGGTTACACCAAGCGTTCTCTGGCTATAGCTAAGGTTCTGAACATGTGCATATAGTGTGAGAGTGAAAAACTCAAACACAACAGCTCAGATTTAGGACCAGAAAGTGAACCTGGCCAAACTATCAAATGGAACTGACCCATCCAATTTCAGTGTCTGCGAGTTGCAAAAAGTAACACAGAATAAAAGAGTGAAAAGTACACTCATTGCTCCAATAATCCAATGTTTTATTATTGCCACAAAAACAGGAGAGTAGACTAAATAATCATAATGGCTCTTTCTGGCCGTAAAATCTATGAACTCAGCATATGTGTTTATGTACATGATGTGTGTGGGGGAGTATATATGTGTGCACATTCACACTCATTTGTGCTTGAGTAAATTCATTTTAGAAATTATGCTTTTTAATAATAGCTAAAAATGTAAAAACGAATCTCACTTGTTTAAAAGAAGCAGACTTCCTTGTTTAAAACTGCTCATGCAGTGCTGTAAAATATGAAATTGGCATGAATCAGAATGTCAATGGTTATATTATAAACCGATAAACAGGCATAAAGGCCATTTTTCCAGCAGTACTGGAAACCACAACAGCTATGTGCTCTGCTGAAACACAAGAGACTTGGATGCACTGAACAGAACTAAATAACCAAACTGGGCATGCTCACAAAATATCTGCCGTGGAGCTTCCAATCTCAGGCCATTTAATAATCATTTGTGCCTGCTGGTGTTGTATGCCCAGAAATGTCCTCCACGTTTAATTTTCAGCTGGAACACTTATGATTTTCTGCGAAATAATATTGCCTGAGCCATGTTCTTTGATCATCCTTTCATAGAAAAGAGCAGAAGGGAGAGGCAAGCTCTCGGGGCCTGATTCATCACTATGTAACTCCACTGGTATAACTCCAATAATTCAATGGATTTACTCCCAATTTACATGCATGTGAGATCAGAATCAAGGGCCAAGGTTTGGGAGGTTAACTTTTGCTCTGTTACTGGGTTTCTGGTCAAGTAACAGAGACTGGGGTGACAGATGGAGGAGAGAGGAACACAGTAAAGAGACTATGGGCAAGTCTTCACTACCCGCCGGATCGGCAGGTAGTGATCAATATATCTGGGGGTCAATTTATCGCGTCTAGTATAGACGCGATAAAATCGATCCCCGATTGTGCTCCCCGTCAACTCCGGAACTCCAACTTGCGAGAGGTGGAAGCGGAGTCAACGGGGGAGCGGTAGCGATCGACTCACCGCCGTCCTCACGGCCAGGCAAGTCGACCTAAGATACGCCGACTTCAGTTACGCTATTCGCGTAGCTGAAGTTGTGTATCTTAGGTCGACCCCCCACTAGTGTAGACCTGGGCTGTGAAGAAAACTGCTGCTGAAGCTGCTTTGTGGTGCTATCGGTATAAGGGGCCGCAGGAGATTTCCCTTGGGAAGGAATCTCTGCTGGCATTGGGACACTTAGACGCTCTTGTGCTATTCCTATCAGGCCCCCCAAAAGTAGGTGTGGCCAGGGCTTCCCTACAATCTGGTGATGTGCAGCTGCCAGAAAAGTCCCTTGTGGGCTGTGAGCAGTTGCACAAGCAGTCCATGGAGGGCAAACATTGCAGAAAGCCACCTTTGGACCGTTCCATGCCTGAGCTGCAAAGGGCTGGACCCCAGGACCCGAACCACTTCCTGTTTACCATACACAGGGCACACACTTCTGCTAGCCTCGATATTTGAGGGCAACCCTTAGCTCAGGCTTCCTTTTAGCTAAACACATGGCCTTTCAATAAAGTCAATCACCTTAAAACAAAACAACAAATACAAAGTTTAAATGCAGGGGAAAAAAAATCTGTGGAGTCAAATTTGTTGCATTGCACAAACGTAACTTGATGCGTTTGCAAAACCTGCCTGACTGGGGGCTAGCTCATACCATTTCTGAATTGTGGTATTAAAATTGATACTCCAGTGCCATATGTATCATTTTTAGGACCTAATTTTCAGCCAGGCCCCAAGCCAGCTTCCATTTTTGCCAATGGAATATTGCTGGTGTAAACAGGTAGTCATTTAGGTATTCATGTGTTCAGCATTGCGACACTTAACTGACTTAGCAGTCTAAGTACCATTTTCAAAAGAGATTTAGGCACTTAGATTCTAAGTCCCTTTGACTTTCAGGTCCTGATTCAGGAAAGCACCTTAGTACTGCACTGGATATTAATATTCCACAAAAATATAGCCATAATTATTTTCTGGCACAAATGGAATTCGCAAATAGAGATCATCTCTGAAAACAGATCCTACTAAAAACAGTTTCCCAGCCTTTAAAATCCAAGATTCCTGAAGAAATTTCCATTCAATGTCCTGGGAAAGAGAGAGGAGGTTGTCAGGTGTATAAATACACCATACTTCAGTTTCCTTATGTAGGGCACCTCTGCTGAGCCCAGCAACAGCCTCTTGCAGTTCCTCTCCACCTGTCTCCCCTCCTTTCTTTGTTTGGCAGCTGCTAGTGGTAGTGCAAGTCATAGCATTAGTGTAATCAACAATTGCCTGGCTTTAATCAACTATATTATTCACATAGGTCTCTTGCACTTGAAACTCACGTGCAAGTATTATGAATGTGTATATACAAGGCATCAGCTGTGTCGGGTCAACATTTTATAATATAACAAAATCATAGGGAAATATGAAATTCAACATGCAGTCAGAATAATTTAATTGTTCCAAGAACAATATAAAGACAAACAAATTGTTCAAACTGACTCATACTTTATCTAACATTCAGCAAAGAAAGGGTGTGACTATTTGTTTGGTTTACTTTGGAATTCATTTGCCTATCAGTCTCCTGGATTTCCCAATATTAGGGGAGAAGGCAGAAAACAACCTTGTGATCCATTTCTGGAATTAAGAAATAACCCTGAATCATGGGGCCTGTGACTTTTATGACTCACCCACCTTAATAATAAAAATGACCAAAGAATCCAATTTTTATATCACATAGATATAAGACTGAGAGAGGACTAAGGAGAAAGACTAGATGAACTCTTCAAAGCAAAGGGTTTTGTTTTTGTTTACAGATGTATGTAGAATCAAGAAATGAGGGAAGGGAAATACTGTGCGTATGTGCTACTCTACATAAGCAAGAAGTCCCGTATTAAAATACCTGCTAGTCTTTCCAGTGATGATGTATGAAGCAAACTTATTAATTAGTAGAGCCGGGAGAAAATTGGAATTTGTGTTCAGTGGGAAATTCCAGCATTTAGAAATTTGTTTTCATTCATAGACTCATAGACTTTAAGGTCAGAAGGGACCATTATGATCATCTAGTCTGACCTCCCGCATGATGCAGGCCACAGCTGTCCCAACCCCTTTCCCTTGACTCTGCTGTTGAAGTCCCCAAATCCTGTGGTTTAGAGACTTCAAGTAGCAGAGAATCCTCCAGCTAGTGACCCCTGCCCCATGCTGCGGAGGAAGGCAAAAAACCTCCAGTGACTCTGCCAATCTACCCTGGAGGAAAATTTCTTCCCGACCCCAAATATGGCGATCAGTAGAACCCCGAGCATGTAGGCAAGATTCTCCAGCCAGACCCTCATTGGCCATTGATACTATTTACCAGCGATGGCACACTGTCCAATTGACTAAAATCACGTTATCCCATTAAACCATTCCCACCATAAACTTATCTAGCTTAATCTTAAAGCCAGAGAGGTCCTTCGCCCCCACCGTTTCCATTCAATTGGAACAAAAAAAAAATTGAAATTTCCTGCAAAATGAAAAGTCCAAATAATTTAAATTCAAATCCACTGAATCATTTTGTTTCACAAATGTTAAAACCATAATATATTGGGTGCATTATATGTATATGTAATATACAATATTAAATTAATATTTAATGTAAAAGTCTAAACAAAATGTTTCAACATTATTGAAATGAAACAAGAAAGTTCATTTCTTCTCTTTTGCCATTGAATTTTTTGCTGGAATCAACACATAACCACAAAACGTATCACTTTTGACTAAACTGCATTTTTCAACAGAAAACTGTTGTGTCAAAAATATTTTGATGGGCTCCATTCAGTACAGATGGGCTCGAACCACATCCCTGCTTTCGAACCCTTCTGGGCTCTGGGAGGTTTAGAATCCAAATGTGGATATGGATCACTGGCCCTTTTCTCGGATTAGAGCCTAAATTTGATCCGAACTTTGCAAAGGGGAGCAGAGCCGCTAATATGGATCAGAATTTTGCAGCTTAGGCCCTTCTCTAAGGATAATCATTTATTAAAAGCGATATATGTAGTGGCAGATATGTGTTACATGGAGTTCCTTATGTCACATGTGATCTGTTTTTCTGTGAAAGAAAAGAAACATATAATAGGCAATAGGAAAAGGACCTTTTTCATATAGTGTATCAGTAAATTTGCTTTTTTGTGTGTGTCTCCTGCTATAGCTACTCTGACCACTTCTTCATTAAAAATAAATATGAAACTGATGTTTATATCAGTGAAAAATAGAACACATTAAGACATCATTATCCCAGTTATTAAGACCATATCTCAAGTTATATCTAACAAAACTTTTGTAAAAAAAAAAAAGAGGAAAAGTAACATACATTTAGCCATTTGCTGTCTTGCTCATATCAGCTACTACACCCTATTATCATAATTGTTTAATTTTAGAAATGAGAGAAAAAACTATTGTACTTACAAATACATATTAAAATGCTCTAAATTTGTGTCCTTGCTAGCTCCATTTGTTGATAGTCAGATTTCAACTGACGGTAGTACAGCATTCTATAAAGGCAATTTAGGGCCTGATCCTGCAATTTTTAGGCAACACTGAAATACAATTTCAGTCGCTGAGAGTTTCATGAGAAAAGGATTCCAGTTAGGGGTGAGAAAAACTGGCACTTTTTTCAGCTTCTACTTTTCAGAATGATAAAAGTTGGATTTGACCTGATAATTAGTTTACTAGCTACCAGCTAAAGTATGTTGCAACAGGGCTTCAGCTAGCTTGTTGATTTTTCATCTTAAAAATTTGGCAAACTGCTATAAGTTTTTGTTCTGTTGCGGCGGGGGGGGGGGGGGGGGGAGGAGGGGGGAGAGAAAAAGGCTGTTCCTTCAACAGGGGAGAAAAACAGTAGTGCCTTTGTTAATATCAAGTGCCATCTACACAATGCACTGCCATTGAAAGATAATTAGTTTTTAAAATCTTAAATCAAATGAGGATACTGCTTGTACATAAAATAAGCATTTCTCTAATGAACATTTTTAATGTTTAAGGTTTCTCGTACAGCCAAGCTCACTTCCCAGCTGCTTGACATATAGTTATTCGATTTGAACTTTTAGTCTCTACAATAATAATTGCAAGAGCAATTCATGGAATGCAAATGTCTGCATTTGTCAAATGCTTGTCCATCTGCTCCATACACAACAGCAGGATAACTGTAATCATGTAACTGCCTTGTAAATGGTTTTATTTGTATAATTGAAGCACAGAATACATTTTACTCTGGCGCAAGAAGCAACATGAACCCTTCAGCCATCAATCTACTTCATTTCAGTGGGGTTCCGGCGGGCGGCAGATTATGCAACCATTTCATTAGCATGCTGCAGGAGGATTCATTTAACCTCTCAGGCACAGTTTTGAATGTATAGCCAAGCAGTTATAAGTTTGTGCTGCTGTTGCTAGACCATGTGAGAGCATGTGCGTGTTCAGGCACATACGCCTTTGCCAGATATGATGAGAAACAGATGTGCCGATGAATCAGTTCATTGTAAAGCCTGTGCCATTTTCTGTTCTGTTCAGATTCATGTGGAGGACTGTAAACCCCCGAAATAAACCCACAGGTCCCTTGCTTGTTGCTACATTCTGGCCGGAGGTGCCAGAAAAAATCGATGCTATCTATGAGGCCCCTCAGGAAGAGAAGACCGTGTTTTTTTCAGGTATTGGTTTGAAGTTGTAAACATAGCTTGCATAAGCGCTGCATTCAAATTCAATCTTCTAAATGCTAATCTGGATGAGGGAAATGTACCTCTGAGGGCAGCCATATCAGATCTGTTATGAATGTCAGATTTCAGCTATTCCTTTCCTAGAACTAAAGGTCCAGAACCTGCAAGGTGCTGAGTACCCTCCACTTCCATTAACCCACTGGGAGCTAAAAGGCTGTTAGGCCTTGGCTACACTTACCCGCTAGTTCGGCGGCTGGCAATCGAACTTCTGGGTTCGACTTATCGCGTCTAGTCTGGACGCGATAAGTCGAACCCGGAAGTGCTCGCCGTCGACTGCGGTACTCCAGCTCGGCGAGAGGAGTACCGCGGAGTCGACGGGGGAGCCTGCCTGCCGAGTGTGGACCAAGGTAAGTTCGAACTAAGGTACTTCGAACTTCAGCTACGTTATTCACGTAGCTGAAGTTGCGTACCTTAGTTCGAATTAGGGGGGTAGTGTAGACCTGGCCTTAGCGTCTTGAAAGAAAAGTTCAGCAATATGCAGAATTGATTCACTCTATGTGAATGCTGGCATTTCACTCACACTGAATGTCACACTTCACTTTGTCCAGGTCACCCTCATTGTCAGCTACAGGATCAGTACAGATCACTTCTCTTTGAGAATCTTAGACTTAATTCTATTCCTTTCCATGTTCTGCTGCTGCACCTCTACTATTTGTCAAAGACAAACTCCTGCTCTACATTCCAGGAGTCTAACTTGGATTACTCATCAGGCAGAGAGGATGCATGCGGGCATGCTAGCTAGCTTGACGGGAGAGGATAATAATAGATACAAATCAGTATACTATCCATTTTAAGTCAGTCATATATATGCTCCAGCTAGCCTAGCCAAACTACTCCAGCTGGGAGGTTGTTTTCAATGTTTGGAAAACCGAGCCAGCCAAAACTATCCTCCAGAATCCATTGCAACATGACTAAACATCTCCAACCATATAAAAAACACATGGTGCTGCTGTACATTTTCTGCAAGGGGGGGAAAGTATTGTTAGTTTATTCCCCATGTTTGATTGGCTATTGGAGTTAAGCTACATGGTAAAAAAAAAAAAAAACTCAGCACAGTCAAAATGCATTGATATGCCATCTCCAGTAAATATTATTGTTAGTTGTGGGGGATTTTGGAGATTTTATTTTGTTTGGTTTGGTGTCGTTTTTTGTTTGTTTTGTTTTTTGCAGGGAAATGCAATTGCTTTAGAAAAAATCTAAACAGGAAAGACTAGCAAACGCTAAAAGATCAGTAGGAAACTGCCTCTAGCCCAAGTACCCTAAAATCCTTTGTACAGGAGCATCCACATTTTGCTTCTGAAAGGCCATGCTGGTAACTTACAGGATGGAGAAGATTCTCCTGGGAAGCAGTGACTATGAAAAGATTTGGGGGTTGTGGTGGATAATCAACTGAACACGAGCTCCTAGTATACTCTGTGGCCAAGATAGCTAATGCAATTCTGAGATGCATAAACAGGGGAATCTGAAATAGAGCAGAGTCTATGAGTACCTACATGAGGAACAAATATTTAATAATAGGCTCTAGTCTAGAAAAGAAAGGTGTAACCCGATCCAAGTTCAAGCTAGGCACATTCAGACTGGAAATAAGGAGTAAATTTTCCATGGTGAAAGTAATTAAGTATTGGAACAATCTAATCTGAGCATGGTGGATTCTCCATCACTGACCATTTTTAAATCAAGATTGGATGTTGTTCTAAAAGCTCTGCTCTAGGAATTATTTTGAGTTAGTTCTATGGCTTGTGTTATACAGGAGATCAGACTAAATTATCACAATGATCCTGTGGTGGCCCTGGAATCTGTGAATCTATGAGTTTGCCAGGAAGTTCAATGTTGCACCTTACACCTTTCTCATGTTAGATAACTTAGTTCTGGATCCAACTCCTGGTGAAGTCAATGGAAAGCTTTCTGATGTTCACAATTATTGTAATGTATCAGAGGTGTAGCCCTGTTAGTCTGAATCTGTAAAAAGCAACAGAGGGTCCTGTGGCACCTTTAAGACTAACAGAAGTATTGGGAGCATAAGCTTTTGTGGGTAAGAACCTCACTTCTTCAGTGAGGTTCTTACCCACGAAAGCTTATGCTCCCAATACTTCTGTTAGTTTTAAAGGTGCCACAGGACCCTCTGTTAATTATTGTAATATAATTATGGCCAATAGACATATTCTCTCATGGCGAAAGCTTCCGTGGTCACCGGTGGGTAATTTCACTGGAGTCAATGGAAATATTCACTGAGTAGGATACCAAACAATGTAAAGGATGCAGAATTTGGCCCTTTGATTTGTATGTATTTTAGGTCATATTAGAAATCAAGGACCACAGAATCAGGGCCTTTTAAAATGGAGATATAGACGACCACTTAATATGTGATATTCTTGTATCTAACTTGATGGATGAATAGAAATTTCTGAAATAAACAAACCACAGATACATGGAGAGGGTGGGTGTGGGCAGGATATAGGCTGCATTTGGCCTGCTTTAAGACTTCATCATCCAACCAGATTATCATTGTTAATTATTTGTATTACAGTAAACCCAACTGACAGCCAGGCCTATGCATGCTCATAGTCAGAGGCACCCACTGTCCCAGAAAGTTTACAATCTAAATAGACAAGCCAGATGACAAGTAGGAGGGGAAACAGAGGCACAGACTGGGGAAGCTATATGTCCAAAGCCAAGCATCAGGTCAATGCCAGAACCAGGAACAGAACCATAATTCCTGAGCCTCAGTCCAGTGCTCTGCCTACTGGAACACACTGTTTACTAGTAATATAAGCAGGATGATCAAAGATCCTATAAAGTGTCACAAAACAGAAATAGCTTTTTCAGTTAATCCACTTTGTAACAGAGTTAATTACCATGTAACTAAGTGTTTTTCCCACTTAGGAAATGAGTACTGGGTTTATTCAGCCAGTACTTTGGAGAGAGGATATCCAAAGAAACTCACCAGTCTGGGGTTACCTCCCGAGGTACAACACGTCAATGCAGCTTTTAACTGGAGCAAAAACAAGAAGACATACATTTTTGCAGGAGACAAGTTTTGGAGGTGAGACACATTACAGTTAAGGTGGTGAGCCCTTAACTAAGCTCACAGCTGTTGTGGTGGATACTTATTCTCATTTAGGCTCAGGTGTTTGCTGCAAAATGTTTTGCCAGACAAGAGCCTAAAAAGATTATATCCCTTGGCAGCACAGAAACAAGGTGGTCAGGTGACAAGCCTGGAATAAATCTCTGAAATTTTCAAAGGCACACATAGCAGGTAGGTGAAAGTCACTGGCAGTTAAGCAGCTAATTGCCATCTGTGCCTTTGAAAAATCTCCCCTAAACCACTATTCCTGAAGGGCATTGGCCAGAAAAATGGGGAAACAAGGGACAATATAAGGCTAGCAAATTTTGGGATAACTGCTTTTCTTGTAGCAACAGAAATAACAAAGGTCTAACATATTTGCTTTACTTATCTAGCTGGTGCTCAGGGGAGCTGGGCACATCCTGCTGAATGAATAGTTGTTAATCTTTTGTCAAATCTAAATTTGAAATTTATTTTGACTGCATCTGCAATCCTCTTCATATGTTTTCTATGCACAGCAAAGCAAGCATTCTTTGTAAGGATGTCCACAAATACCCAGAAATACTAGTGTGTATATTAATGTGCCCTAAGAGTCATGTTGGAAATGTCTGTCAGAGAGTTAAAATAATATTATGCAACATAAGTAACCAAAGGCAGAATTCAAATATCATATTCTTATTGTTGTTATTTATCACATATTATTGTAGTGCCTAGAGGTTCTAACAAAGATGGGATCCTTTTGTGCTAGGCATAGTAGTTACATATAGTAAATGACAGTTCCTGCGCCAAAAAGCTTATACTTTAAATAGACAAGGCAGACAAAGGCTGGGAGAAATTAAGGATTATCCCCATTTTACAGAAAGGGAATTGAAGCACAGAGAGATTGAAAGACTTGACTAAAGTCATATAGGAAGTCTGTGGCAGATCTGGGGACTGAAACCAGTTTCCTGAAAATTATTCTTCCTTCCCAAATAATCAAAGTAATACTCAAAGAGTTGCACAGCAGAAAATTTTGGCTAACTTTGTGCTAGAAGGAAAGGACAGCTCCTTCACACCTGTCCCTGTCTAGAAAGTCTAACTGAGTCCTGTGCTAGAAGGAAATGTTTTTAACCGCAGGTCTATGAGTGTGATTGAAAGGTTAGTATCAAATAGCTTATGTTGTAGCTGAAGAAAAAATGTACTTATATTATTTTATTTCATGGAGTTGCATGAGTATAACTGTCAGCAGGTTTTGGCACAAAAATAGGTTCTTAAAATTAGTCACCTGTCTGAGTGCTTCGCTGAACTGCGGTGACTTACCTAAGGAATACACATCAAGAAAGTAGTAGAGCTGGGAGCAGAATCCTGGCTCCTGCTTTAATCACCAGACAGACCTTCCTCGCACGTGGAACTAGGGCGGGGTTTGGTTTTAAGAACACACACTTTAAATTCCAGGTAGAAATAAGAGCCATTCATTAATTGACAATATAGAAACAAGGAAAAACCAGGAAACTCCTATTACAGATGTAATATGTTCCCAAAGTTTCAAGTATTCTTTCAGTGAAATGTAAGCTATATCACATATCAAAGATACATCTAGGGTGCATGAATCCTTTTTATATGGACAATAATTTCCTGTTGTGAACAGAGTAGACGAAGTGTCTTTTTTATATCCTAGTGGCTATGAATTCCTATAAGTACATAAAATATCCTTTCACAAAGGTTACCATTTGAAAGACAAGTATGATTAATTACCTTTGCGAACAGCGCTCTTCTTTTCCCCATTATCTGAAAATACAGGCATTGATCTTAAAAAGATTGCTTATCACTCACTTTGAAAATATGAACTATGCAGCTGATCGTGTTTAATGGTTTCAAGTATTTATAATAGAGCCATTTGTAATACTTCAAATTACAGACCACGAGTTAGCAAAGCTGCTAGTTCTTCCTTAACACTCACTCTTTTGGTTAACTGTACCTTTGGGTCTCCAAGAAATTTATCACTCTGATCTCAGACACTATTTCTATCAAAGCCCCTTATCAGTTGCAGTCACTGTAGAATGTATAATTTATTGTTAAGCAACTAAACAGCTTAACTGATTTATATCTGCGTAAAGAAGATAGCAAGCAAGCAAAAAACATTTGGGAAAAGGCAACTGTGTTTAACACAGACATTATAACCATTAAATATGCAGCTGTTTTATTTTATACAAGTACTCTGCCAGACAGAATCAAAATAACTACTTTGCAAAGTCCTTTTCATGTCATTATCAAAAGCTTTAAACAGAGGTATAAGAATGAAGCCCACTGCCTCCCTGTCAGTGTCTTCATAACAGGATTGGTAAGCCAGGGAGCTTTATTGGGTTCATGGTGAGGGGAGTTGGTTCATAAATTCCACAGCTAAACTTTTAAAACTTCACTGCAGGATGGTTTAGCCCCCCAAAGTAGGTTTTGCTTAACTAGTAATAGAAAAAAAAGTCATGATTTTAAATCTCTCTCTGAATGTATGGGCTTAATTTTGATCTAAATTACATCAGTATAAATCAGGAGTAACTCAGTCGAAATCAAGAGAGTTTTATGTGTGTAAAACTAGTAAGGGAGAGGAGAATCAGGCTCTGTATAGAACAGGAATATAAACACATCTGTACAGTATGTGTGTGTAGGAAGTGAAGATGATCATAAAGAGATCAGTCCACTATCACAGTTTAAACTGAGGCTCATTGATGCAGTCCTGTACTGGGGGCATAGGCACATCCATTGCTACCATCCCTTGGTAAATCCTGCATACTCTCCTCTCCCCTTCTTCTGGGAATCAGTCTCAGTCCCTAGGTCCATGTGATGTAGAGAGCCAGGCCATAGCGTCCCTGCCCCCTTGGGGATATCCTGCATCCCGAGGGTCACAGAATGGGATTAGTCCCTGTACTCCTATGTGCATAGGGACAGTCACTTGTGGATTAACTGTATGTGGGCTATGAAAATGGGGGAAAGGCTTCTTACATCTTTCCTCTCCCTGTGCACAGGCTAGTCTAGAGCGAAGTGCCCAAAGTGAACAGAGCATCAGAGCCTCAACTGGTAGAAATCGGCAAAGCTCCAGGCACTTCAAAAGGATGTTGGAAAGTAGATATAAGTTGAGTGGAGCTAGCTGAGGATTTGGCCCCAAAAGTATAACAAATGAAAGTAATTGGGTTGGTTTAAATTCTCTGTTTTTCCAAGCTAAGGTCTTACTAGTAGTAACACATTGTAAAGAAGTTTAGCTCTTGTCACCTTTTTATCATCACTGGTAGGGCTGTGTGAAAACAGTGGAGATTCAGGGTGAAAATTCATGCACAACTATTTATAATTTCATTCTGGGTAATTTTTATGGCTCAAAAATGTAGCTTTGAATGGAATCTTCACAAACTGGCCATTATACATCAAAATGTGCCATTTTGAAAAGTTGCTGGTTGCAGAGCAAAAGTTGATCTTTATTGGAATTACGTTTTGAAGTTTAAAATATGAATTTTGGGAAATTGATGGTGTTGCTCAGAAAAGACTATCTGGGTGAAAGTGAGGTCCAGTTTCAGTTCAGAACTGATTGCATTTTCAAACGGAAAAGCTGCAAAAATTCACAGGATTTTCACAAAATTGGACCAGTTTAATCAAACAAACAGTGTGAAAACATGGTTATTGAATTTCACATGTGAATGTTTTTACAGCCACAATTACTGGTGACTTCCTGAAAGGTAGTGTCAAATGTTACAATTAAATAAAGATGTGATTATGGGGTGTTATCTTCTGCAGGTACAATGAAGTAAAGAAGAAAATGGACCCTGGGTTCCCTAAATTAATTGCTGATGCTTGGAATGGAGTTCCAGATAACCTAGATGCTGTGCTGGATCTCAGCGAAAGTGGTGAGCAGTCTGGCATAAGTCATTATAGAGCTTCCTTTCAAGTGTGTATTGCCCTTGTCTACTTCTGGACTTCCTGGAGACATTCATTTCTAGTGGTTAATGAACATGCAGCCACTCAATCATTCTGCTTGGCATGCTGCCAGCTGAAATAAGTTTTTCAGTTAAATATCCCATTGCTCTCAATTTATTCTTAAAGAAAAATATTTAGGAATTATTACGTTTCCTGAACGTTTCTGGTTCATGTAAAAAACAACCATCCTTTCAAATCAGTACCACTTTCATGCAGTACTTGTATTTAAAAAATCTGCTACCATTGATATTGAAAGTATTTAAGCTCCCCTGACACCTGTCCCTGGGAAAGGAAGTCTTTTAGAAATAGAGATTTAGTAGCAAAGGAATCCTTTGATTTTTAGTTCTCATTTTCCCTTTTTAGAAATGAGCAAACCAAATTAGATAACACAGTTCCTCCCCATTCCAAAACCATGTTTAAAATGGCCCATTAGAGAACTGGTTGGAGTAGAGATGGGTTTGAGCCATATTGTGGAATATGGAACCCTGGGGGGAGTAAGAATCCAAATATGGAACCCTGAGGGGAGTCAGAAGCCAAGTTTTGCCAACTGGAACATCTCTACTTTGGAGGAGTTTTCTCCACTTTGTTTCATCGTGGATTGGAAGTGGAAGTAATAATATACCTCAGGAAAGGGTCTTTTTCCAGAATACTTGACCAGAACCAGAATGCCGAAAACCTCATGGGGAAAGAGACTTTTCATGAGAAAGTCAGTGCAATGTTAGATTTTGTCTAAACAACTGAACTTTTGAATTGAATACAAATTCTGAACTGTTGGGCACCTACCCAACACTTACCTCATTGTCAATATAATTTGTATACTGGGTCTTCATTTTGTCTTTATGTTTTATATGCCATGTCTTGCGCATGGGTAGCTTAAAGGCCTTCGTTTTTTCTGTCACTATCCTCTAGGACAGTGTTTCCCAAACTTGGGACGCCACTTGTGTAGGGAAAGCCCCTGGTGGGCTGGGCCGGTTTGTCAACCTGCCACGTCCGCAGGTCCGGCCGATCGTGGCTCCCACTGGCCATGCTTCACTGCTCCGGACCAATGGGAGCTGCTGGAAGTGGCGCAGGCTGAGGGACTTACTGGTCACCACTTCCAGTAGCTCCCATTCACCCGGAGCGGTGAACCACGGCCAGTGGGAGCCGCGATCGGCCAGACCTGCAGACACGGCAGGTAAACAAACCAGCCCGGCCCACCAGGGGCTTTCCCTACACAAGCGGCATCCCAAGTTTGGGAAACACTGCTCTAGGAGGTTACAAACCTGTTCTATATGTAGAGGAATGTAAGAGAAGAATCAGTCACACACGGAAGATAAATGTGTATGACTCAGTCCTTAAGGCTTGGACTGGATGTCTGGGTCCAATCCCTCTGCTTTGCACCATTCTCATGGTGTGAAACCTGAAAACCAGATTAGCTGCCTTCCTGTGGCTTCTCCTTCTAGTCCCGGATAGGGTCAGCATAAGATCCTCTGACATAAGAAGTGTTCGAGGAGGAAAGGGCGTGACCAGGGAATCCTTGTGTCCATGAGATTTCCCCACATGGCTTCTTGGAATCATGGGTGGCCAGTTTGAGCATATTCCAGCACTGTTCTAATTCTCCCAGGGTCTGAATCAGACCATGGTAAGCTTCAGGACTGGTAGCTTGGAGCCAACTTTGCTTCTTCCATCTCTGAAAGTATCTCAGCTGCAGCTAAGGACCTAGTCCATTGTTTTCAGAAGTGGCCTCCATTTTTGCACTGACAACTTCCCAGGCACAAGTGTCTGTGAGAGGTCATGGAGGTGCCTACCTGATCGCACCTTCATACCATGGAGCAAAATTTTTAAATGACATTAATTGTGCCAGCAAATATTTGTGTGCATAAAACTTAAGCTCACAAAATGGGCTTCATTCAAAATCAGTCCTCCCTTGATATCCACTCTGGATTTCATATACACCTCTACCCCGATATAATGCTGTCCTCGTGAGCCAAAAAATCTTACCGCGTTATAGGTGAAGCCGCGTTATATCGAACTTGCTTTGCTCCGCCGGAGCATGCAGCCCCACCCCCCCTGGAGTGCTGCTTTACTGCGTTATATCCAAATTCGTGTTATATCAGGGTAGTGGTATATACACATACACACACACACATATTACATTTATATTAATAACTTTAATATATTAAATATATATATAAAGTTATTAATACAAATGTAATTTTAAAAACCCTGTTAAAAACAAAACAGAATTTCTTCTAAATATCATTAGAAAAATTTCATCTATTCCTATAGATTTAGCTAAAATAAGAAACAAACAAACAAAAACTATTATCAAGAATTGTGTTTTCCATAATATATATCTTTTTTTTTTCTTCACAGGGTACAGCTACTTTTTCAAGGACTGGTATTATCTAAAACTGGAAGCCACTAGCTTGAAGATCGTTAAAGTTGGCAATGTAAAATCCGATTGGCTGGGTTGCTGAACTGTATAAAATATTAATAACCAAATACTTACTCTTTTTGTTATATGCCTTTTCTGTAATTAGAGATAGGTCTGAATGCTAATTAATGGACCAGTCTGGTACTGGTACCAAAACACTAAGTACCAGTACTCTACACTTTCTTTCATCAGATAATTTAAGAGTGTGCACCTCCTAAATATACAAAAGATGTTTACTTACATATCCCAAAAATATGGTACAACTTTCCAATTTTCATGCTAGTCATAGTGATGCTAATAGCAGAATATCCAACACCTTTTATTCCCCTGGTGCCTGAATCAAAATCCAGTGAAGTCAATGGAAACTGACTTCTTTGGACTTTGGTTATGTCCCCTGTGGGGTACCAGTCCCAAATAGCCCAAATGAGATGTACCAGCAGTGCACTTTGATTTTTTTTTTAAATACAACTCTGAATATAGATGGACTTTTGTCTCAACGCTTGTCACCTTCTTGCAGGTTTTGGTCATCGTTTCCATTTATTTACATAGTCATACAGAAAGACTGTCAAAGGCACAGGTTGCCTCAGGATTTGATTTGTGTTGATGCATGATGGAATCATGGCAAGAAACTGTATTAAAAGTATTGTTTTAAAGTACTTTTTATTTTAATATCTTAGTTAAAATTTAGCAATTTGCTTCATGCACTTTGTTACTACTATCACTTGTTTATATGGACAGAATGACTCCGATTTTTGAGGTCGATGCATTATACATAAAAAGCCAAGTACTAATGTTTAACTTGTTTTATTTTATTTTATTTTGTTTGTTCTCTATAACATTGGGGGGCTTGTTTGTTTATTTGTTGACCTGCTTACTTATACATTGGGCGATGGAAAATTTTCAATCTACTACCTGATGGAATGTTTTTATTCATAAAAAAAAAAAAAAAAAAAAATCCCACACAAGAAATGCCAATGATACAAATAAAACCAAATGATGCTGTCAGTGATTCTCATAGACATGCTTCCTTGAATTGTTTGAATTTACAAAGCATTTTGGTAGCATGTTAAATTGAGTGTCTGTCAAAGGAAAGACAATATTAACCCACAACAGAAATGCATATTGGAAGTGTTTAGGAACTCAGGTTCAAACTCTCAGTTGGTGACTTCAACAGAGCTGCACCAATTTACACCAATTGGCAATTTCATAGAATCATAGGGTCAGAAGGGACTGCAAGGGTCATCTAGTCTAACCCCCTGCCAGGATGCAGGATTTGTTGCATCTAAACTATCCAAGATAGATGGCTCTTCAGCCTCTTTTTAATAACCTCCAGTGAAGAAGCTTCTACAACCTCCATAGGCAGTCTGTTCCATTTTCCTACTGTTTTTACAGTTAGGAAGTTTTTCCTGAGATTTGATCTAAACCTGCTATGCTGTAGTTTGAACCCTTTGCCTCTTGTCCTGTGGCAAAAGAGAACAACTTATTTCCATCTTTTTTGTGGCAGCCTTTCAAGTATCTGAAGACCTCTCTCATATCCCCCTTAATCTTCTCTTTTCCAAACTAAATATATCCAGTTCTCTACGCCTTTGCTCATATGGTTTGAATTCCAGCCCCTTAATCATCTTTGTCTCTTGCCTCTGGATCCTTTCCAATTTTTCTATATCCTTTCTATACATTGGTGACCAGAACTGGACACAGTACTCCAGCTGAGGCCTAACCAGCACCAAGTAGAGCAGTTCTATCACCTCCTGTGACTTGTATGCTATGCCTCTGTTAATACAACCTAAAATTGCATTTGCTTTTTTTGCAACAGCATCTCATTGCTGACTCATGTTGAGGTTGCCAAGCCAGTTTTCCCCTATTCTGTATGTGTGCATTTGGTTTTTCGTCCCTAAGTGAAGCAGCTTACATTTGGCCCACAACTGCAGAAGAAAGCACTGTACTTCTACATTTAGCTTCCATGTTTTTACCCTGAAGTAGCCTTTCCAGACAGTTCCATTTGTCCATCAGCCACGTCTGTATTCCCTCAATAGCCTCCTATCACCTTGTCTCTTATTGTCATTGATCTACAACTTACTTCTCTGGTTAAAGGCTTAAGCAGCCAATGTCTGATGATGTAATTCTGGCATCTGTCAGGAAACGATTGAATAAGATTGGGTATGGCATCTGAGCAAGAGACAAAACACATCACTGCTACAATAGATGGCCTGGCTGATCCCAAAGCGTTCTCCATTCACTCCCGAGTCTCGATTCCAGGCCTTCTTCACAGATATAGAAAGACACAATTGAATAGCGATGCAAAGTCCCCAATCTGAAAAGCAATGCTGGTTGGCCACCAAAAATGAGTAGTGTTTAGTGATTTAAGGTGATTTTAATTTAAATGGACAAACCCCACATACTGTTAAAAGAGAACACTGAGAATATACAAAAAAGCACAGAGACCAGTTGTTAACATGCGGTCATCTTTGTCACAAATTTATCACACACATCTAATTATCTACTGTTGATTGATATAATGTGATTTTTAAAAAAATCTCACAAAAGGAAACAACATGCAAAACCACATCTTTTCCCAATCATCTGGGGATGTAAAATTGAACTGAAAACTAGAATTAGCACTGCCTGTTGGGGACCAAATACTGGCTAATGTGCAGAAAGTGGTTTAGCAACTTCTCAGACTTTTTGGAGGGCCCAGAACAGAGCTCTTATGGTTTGTGCACGCATCTAGTGTATAAATCCATGGTCCCAAACAGGACACAAACTACCAGCTAACTCCGGCCCCTTTAGCATTGGGGATCAAAAATAGCCATTCATCCAAAGCCACAGGCCTCTACAGTTTGAGTAAAGGTAAAATCTCTACTAGCTGCAGTATGATTAGGACTATATCCTCTGTAGGCCAGTCACTTGAGGTCTGACATTTTATCCAGGAGGAAGTGATTATACACAGAGTTAGGCAGAAGATTTTAATCTGATAGATTTGAGGTTCCAGGAGTTTTTGTTGCAGTGTTTTGCAGGTTTTTAAAAAATTGGGTGCAACCATTTTGTATTGGAAAGTAGTGATTCTAAAAGGAACTTTAGGGGTCATGGCGGATAACCAGCTGAACATAAATCCCCAACACAACGTAGCGGCTAAGAGATTGTGATTTTTGGATTATAAACAAGGGAATATTGAATTGTATTGTAATTGTATAGGGCATTGGTGGAACCATTACTGGAATACTGTGTCTAGTTCTTGTGTCCACACTTTAAAAAGAATGTTGAAAAATTAACAAGTGTTCAGAAAACAACTACAAAAATGACCTGAGATCTGGGACACAAGTCTTACAGTCAAAGACCAAAGAAACGACTTGATCACAATCTGTAAGTACTTACATGGGAAGATTTCTGATAGCAGAGGGACCTGTAATCTAGCAAAGACATAACAATATCCAATGGCTTGCAGCTGAAACTAGACAAATTCAGATTAGAAATAAGGTGCAAATTTTTAACCGTGAGGGTAATGAACCACTGGACAAAACAGACCTAGGAATGTAGTGGATTGTCTGTCACTTGAAGTCTTTAAACAAAATGGGTTGATTTTCATTAAGAAATGATCTAGCTTGATTTAGAGTTTATGGCCTGTGTGATGCAGGTGGTCAGAAGAGATTATCATACTGGTACTTTCTGGCCTTAAAAATCTATGAAAGTTGGTGTCAGTGCTTTTTTTCTGCACCCATAGAGGAAAAAATATAAATGGTATGATTATTTTAAAAGCATAAGAAATCTGGTATCATACTATGGACTACAATATTTTCTTTCTTCCGTTAAACTGGGAGCAATCATTTATCTAATTAACTCTTAGTATAGATAGAAGTCCAACAGAAACCATTTTTAGAAACCATATGAAACCTAAATGTTGCTTTTCCTAAAGAATGTCTAATTTGGTCACAGTCAATCCATTTAAGTATGTTTACACTGAAAAACAGAGGGATCTCACTTAGAAATAGAGTAAGAAATATTAGAAATAAGCATGTAAATCTGGACAATGCTCAAATTGTTGATCACTAGTATTTGACAATACTGGTCTGGCTCTAATACAATAGTTCTCAACCAGGGGACCCACTTGGAGGGCCGCGAGCAGGTTTCAGGGAGTCCGCCAAGAAGGGCTGGCATTAGACTTGCTGGGGCCCAAGGCAAAAAACCGAAGCCTGAGCAACTTAGCTTCGCAGGGCCGCCTCTGGTGTGGGGCCCCAGACAGTTGCCCTGTTTGCTACCCCCTAATGCTGGCCCTGGCTTTTATATGCAGAAAAACAGTTGTCACACAGACGGACCATGGAATTTTTATAGCATGTTGGGAGAGGGGAGGTCAGCAAGGAAAAGGTTGAGAACCTCTGCTCTAATAGACTCTCGTACTTGTTGCAATAAAATTAGGGTTGTGATTAAAGGGCATTTGTTGACGAGACTAGCCAAAGAAATGAATGGCTTTGTACAGTGTTTTTGTTTAAGAGGGATGAACAAAAAGTCTCTCTTATTAGAGGTGCTTTAGACCAATTGTAGTGTTGCTCCTATTAGTATACCTGTATCCCTGTTTAAAAAAAAAAATCACATGATTAAAAAACAATTTCTAATTATAAGAACAAATCTCCAGGGAATTGATATCTGCCTGTATAATTTTTTGCTTTTAGAAACCCTGATCTATTCATATAAGAATGGTTTGAAAATCAGATGTCTTCTTTGTTTACTTCAGGGTCATGGGTGCATGCAGCTTCCCAGATTAGCCTCTCACTTCCTGTGTAGAAGTCAAGTCTGTTAATTAGGCTGCTTCCTATCAAAACAAAACAAAACAAATCAAAACAAAACAGGTCCATCCTGGATCACCATTTCTTGCCCTGCAATACTCTCAAATACAATTTTGAATCTTTGTGACCTGTTAACATGGGCTATAAAGTCAACATGTTGGATAATTAACACAGTTCAAGGAGTAACCTAGACTAATTTTGCATACATTGTTCTGTGTCTGAAGACTCCATATTTTCAAAATAAGCCATATGCACAATGACTCTAGGAGAGATTTTATAGAGAATGGCTTAAGAGAATGAAACAAAGTGAAAGTAAGGTTATGTTGCAGATGAAATTAGAGCAGATGGAATGGCAAAGAATATATCAGGCTATATTGCAGATAGAGTGGCAAAGAATATATTCAAAGAGATACTCAATGACAGGCTGCCATGAATGAATGTTAGTTAGACCCATCAGAATAAAGCCTATCCTACTGAAAAACCTGCTAAAACAATTTGAAGAATTAAAATGGAGATACAGACTGAAATTCACATATATACGGCACAGTACAGACTTGGTTACAAGTGCTGGTGGGCAAACCACAAAAGACATGGAAGATTGGTGTGGTTTGGTTCAGATAATCACCCGTGAATAGATCTAGGCATTCAATTGGATCTAAATTTAGTCCAAACTACACATCTGATTTGTATAATCCAAAGTTAAATAGAGCATTAAAATTGAATTAGTGCAGCAGTAGGATATGGAACACTTAGTTACATTGCTAAACTCTTTGCTAGCACACTCTTCGTATGCACAAAGCTGTAAAATGCAATGGTTGAGAGATTTCTGAAACACAACTCAAAAGAAAGTTTATATTGCAAATCTCTATCCTCCAGCTTTCGAACTGTGCTGACATTTTCTGTGCTTAAGTAACTGAAAGGTGCAGGAAACTGAATAGTGAGCAAATGAGGGAGTTAGGTTTTCAAACATGGATGCCTAAACTACCCTGACTTTGGCCAGTCAAATAACATGTCTTGTGAATGCCCATTTTAAATGCTGAGCTACAGAATTTGACCAGCATTTACAGGTGCCCATTTCAATACTGGGTCCACAGTCAAAAATGAAATAAAGTAAAAGGTTCCATGCTCCATTGATTCTCTCTTATTATAACTTTCCAGGATATCAACTTCAGTGACAAGCTGTAACTTGAGGATGCACCATTATTAGTTTCATCCCTATCACCTACTTAACCTGAGTATCTAGGAGAAATCTCCACATACAGAAAATCTCATAAATCCTGAGGAGGAATTTGGGTCTTCCTGTGGGTTCTTCAAAAGCTAAGCTTTCATTATAAAATTAAAAAAAAAAAAACTTTCTTATTTCGAAGACAATGGTTTTGTCTCCTTAATGAGACAATTGTAGTAAAATAAATTATTTCTCTCAGATACCACAGTGATGAGCATGGTATAAACCTCTTTAAAATAGAATATCTCAATTAACCATAAAGTCCAACTATGGTCACTTAAATACCATCATTGTTAATCACTTCTCTCCATAAATACCAAATTCATCCAGTATGGCTAGATGCACAGTATCTTGATGGTCTATGTTCTTGCATAAGGAATAGAAAGAAGTTTTTAATGTTCTGAATATGCAAACAGGCAAATAAACTTTTGGTTATATGGATGATCAAGGTGATGGCTATTAACCTTAAAATTATGGTGAAAGTGGTATTTAGAGTGATGTCAGCTAAAAAGTTGTGGACTCCTGAGGTGCACTTTGTGGCATCCTACATGACATTACTTGATTTTGTGGGTTTCCAATAAAACCTCTTTTTAGACCAGAAAAAGCCACTCTTCACATTTTTGTTGAATGATTTATATTTAATTATACGGATACCTGGCATTGACTTTGCATGCAAAGCATTTTTGATCTTGTATTTCTAAAATAGCTAACAGATCTCTAACGGACTCTGACTGTGACCAATTTGGAAGTGGAATCAGTCATACTGTCACAGCACCGATGCAACCAAAGTCTGAACTCCAGAGTACCTTGTTTTCTTATGGGACAGAAATTTGTTGACTCAGACAAAGGATCCTAGTCTAATTTACCAACAGTAGACATATATTTTTAACAGAGTTATTACATGTGGAAAGCAAAGGGCATTTTCTATCAGTCACACATGTAGCACGCCATTTCCAGAACTCAACAGAACAACTATTTTCAAACCCTCGCCTGTTGTGCTCTCAGACCCAGTGAGCTTTATTCGCCGCTCACTGGGGTTTCACACCAATTCAACTCCATTGACTTAAATAGAGTTACTCCTGATTTACACCAGTGTAAAAGCTAGATAAGGCCCTGTGGGTTTAAATACCTCCATAAGCACATTAAGGGTATGTCTTCAGTACGTGTTAACTGTGCATCATCTACACCCAGGTTATTTCTCTCTCATTACGCTAGCTAAGGTTAGTGCAGCCCTACTATGAAATAACGCTTGATCTCCTGTGTCCACACTGGTGTGCTGCACACACTCGTGTGAGACACTAAGACTTGGGGTTGGGGACGCATCCCATGGTTCTTTATGCTGCAGTAAGATGAGCTGCTCTATAAATTCTTTCCCAGTGAAGTGTGAGAAAACTTGTCTGCCTAAACTTGTCTGCCTTTTCTGGGCTCACGGAAGGCAGTGGAAGACCAATGGCACTCAAGTGGAACTAGCCTGTGTCCACACTCCCAGAATAGTTGAATTAGCAGCCAGCGAGTTGTGCTCACTCGAGCATTAGCATGTACCCCCTCTTGGGTCAGGCAACTCAAGTCAAAAGCAGCACCACGCTTGAGTTAAGAATTTCTGTATGTTGACAGGACTCAAGTGAGGAGCAACACTGGAGTTAAGTCCACAGTAAAGACAAGCCCTAAATCTTTTGTTATGAGGTGGGACTGGGCTGTCACTCAAAAACACTCCTCCCCTGAGAAGCTGAGTCTGAACTACCCCTTTCCTGCTGTTACTCCCGCCAGTGCCAATCTACAAGTTGCAGCAGCAATGACTGGCCTAGCGTAGAGAAAGCACTAGGCAGCCACTGGAGTCTCAATCCTTGTTGTCTAACGCTGCTCAGAACAAGTCTACGTGCAATGCCAATGCCTTGTCTCCATTAGCATTCTTACTTAGCTACCACTGCTGGAGCAGCACCAGCAGTATCAATGGTGGGAAATATTAGGGGAAAATGGTGACTATAGACAAGACCATATAGGGCTTTTCCTGCACAGGTCTCAAGACCCTCTACAAAAATAAGTAAGCATTATTATCACCCTTTCACACAAGGAACATAGAACCCATGAGTTTAAGTGACACCTTCAAGCCACATAGTGAGGAAAAGGCATAACCAGCTGCCCAGGCTGGTGTCTTAACCGCTTCACCACATTCTCTCCCTTCTATTATAATGTTGGGATAAATTCAAGTCCACTTAGGACTTTCCAGTGGCCATTATGCTATAAACCATGGCTACAGGGATCTCCGCAATCGTGGAGGTTGAACTCCTGTTCCAAAGCTTAACCCTTGATCTGAAGGAGAATTTCCACTAGTTGTTAGCAGTACAGGGTCTATGACACACAATGGGACAGTTCCAGTTCTATCCAGTCAAGGGCAGTGGTGTACATTCACTAGCCAGTCTATGGGTATGTCTACACTATGAAATTAGGTCGAATTTATAGAAGCCGGTTTTATAGAAATCGGTTGTATACAGCCGATTGTGTGTGTCCCCATATAAAATGCTCTAAGTGCATTAAGTCGGCAGACCGTGTCCACAGTACCGAGGCTAGCGTCGACTTCCGGTGCGTTGCACTATGGGTAGCTATCCCACAGTTCCCGCAGTCTCTGCCACCCATTGGAATTCTGGGTTGAGATCCCAATGCCTGAATGATGCAAAACAGTGTCGCGGGGGGTTCTGGGTACATGTCGTCAGGCCCCTCCCCATCCATCAGAGAAATGGCAGACAATCGATTCGCGCCTTTTTACCTGGATTACCTGTGCAGACAACATACCATGCCACGCATGGAGCCTGCTCAGCTCAGCTCACCGTCACCATATGTCACCTGGGTGCCGGCAGACGTGGTACTGCATTGCTACACAGCAGCAGCTAATTGCCTTTTGGCAGTAGACGGTGCAGTATGACTGGTAGCCTTCATCGGCGATCTGGGTGCTGGCAGACGTGGGGCTGGCAGATGTAGGGTTACATTGCTACACAGCAGCAGCCCCTTGCCTTTTGGTAGATGGTATATTACGACTGGTATCCATCGTCGTCGTACTTCCCAATGACGATGATGGCTATCAGTCATAGTATACTATTTTCTGCCAAGTGCCCAGTATTTTCTGCCAAGCACCCAGAAGATGCCGAGGGCTATCAGTCATGCTGCACCGTCGTCTGCCAGCTTAAGATGTAAAAAATAGATTTGTTCTGAATTCATTTGTTCCCCCCCCCCCCCCCGTGAAATCAACGGCCTGCTAAACCCAGGGTTTTGAGTTCAATCTTTGGGGGGGCCATTCTGTGTGACAATTGTTTGTGTTTCTCCCTGATGCACAGCCACCTTTGTTGATTTTAATTCCCTGTACCTGTACGCCATGTCGTCACTCGCCCCTCCCTCCTTCCCTCCATCCATCAGATACTAGTTTCGCGCCTTTTTTCAGCTCAGATGCCATAGCACTGGGATCATGGAGCCCGCTCAGATCACCGCGGCAATTATGAGCACTATGAACACCACATGCATTGTCCTGGAGTATATGCAGAGCCAGGACATGCCAAAGCAAAACCAGGATCAGCCGAGGAGGCGATTGCAGCGCGGTGACGAGAGTGATGAGGAAATTGACATGGACATAGACCTCTCACAAGGCACAGGCCCCAGCAATGTGCAAATCATGGTGTTACTGGGGCAGGTTCATGCCGTGGAACGCCGATTCTGGGCCTGGGAAACAAGCACAGACTGGTGGGACCGCATCGTGTTGCAGGTGTGGGACGAGTCCCAGTGGCTGCGAAACTTTCGCATGCGTAAGGGCGCTTTCATGGAACTTTGTGACTTGCTTTCCCCTGCCCTGAAGTGCCAGAATACCAGGATGAGAGCAGCCCTCACAGTTGAGAAGCGAGTGGCAATAGCCCTGTGGAAGCTTGCAACTCCAGACAGCTACCGGTCAGTCGGGAATCAATTTGGAGTGGGCAAATCTGCTGTGGGGGCTGCTGTGATCCAAGTTGCCAGGGCAATCAAAGACCTGGTGATATCAAGGGTAGTGACTCTGGGAAACGTGCAGGCCATAGTGGATGGCTTTGCTGCAATGGGATTCCCAAACTGTGATGGGGCAATAGATGGAACCCATATCCCTATCTTGTCACCGGAGCACCAAGCCACCGAGTAAATAAACTGCAAGGGGTACTTTTCAATGTTGCTGCAAGCCCTGGTGGATCACAAGGAACGTTTCACCAACATCAACGTGGAATGGCTGGGAAAGGTACATGAAGCTCGCGTCTTCAGGCACTCTGGTCTGTTTTGAAAGCTGGAGGAAGGGACTTTCTTCCCGGACCAGAAAATAACCGCTGGGGATGTTGAAATGCCTATTGTGATCCTTGGGGACCCAGCCTACCCCTTAATGCCATGGCTCATGAAGCCGTACACAGGCAGCCTGGACAGTAGTCAGGACCTGTTCAACTACAGGCTGAGCAAGTGCTGAATGGTGGTGCAATGTGCATTTGGACGTTTAAAAGCGTGCTGGCGCAGCTTACTGACTCACTCAGACCTCAGCGAAAAGAATATCCCCATTGTTATTGCTGCTTGCTGTGCGCTCCACAATATCTGTGAGAGTAAGGGGGAGACATTTATGGCGGGGTGGGAGGTTGAGGCAAATCGCCTGGCTGCTGATTACGCGCAGCCAGACACCAGGGCGGTTAGAAGAGCACAGCAGGGCGCGGTGCGCATCAAAGAAGCTTTGAAAACAAGTTTTGTGACTCCCATTGATGGAGTCAAAGCCCACGGTTGGGGTAGTGGTGGCTGCACCCCCTAGCATGGCATGCAGCTCCGCGTAGAAGCGGCATGTTTGCAGCTCTGACCCGGACCTTCCGTTTGCCTCTCTGGCTTTGTGGTAGGCTTGCCTTAGCTCCTTAATTTTCACGCGGCACTGCTGTGCGTCCTTGTTATGGCCTCTGTCCTTCATGGCCTTTGAGACCTTTTCTAATATTTTGCCATTTCGTTTACTGCTATGGAGTTCAGCTAGCACTGATTCATCTCCCCATATGGCGAGCAGATCCCGTACCTCCCGTTCTGTCCATGCTGGAGCTCTTTTGCGATCCTGGGACTCCATCATGGTTACCTGTGCTGATGAGCTCTGCGTGATCACCTGTGCTCTCCACGCTGGGCAAACAGGAAATGAAATTCAAACGTTCGTGGGGCTTTTCCTGTCTACCTGGTCATTGCATCTGAGTTGAGAGTGCTGTCCAGAGCGGTCACAATGAAGCACTGTGGGATAGCTCCCGGAGGCCAATAACATCGAATTCTGTTCACACTACCCCAATTCCGACCCGCTAAGGCTGATTTTATCGCTAATCCCCTCGTCGGAGGTGGAGTAAAGAAACCAATTTAAAGGGACCTTTAGGTCGAAAAAAGGGACTTAGCCGTGTGAACGTGTCCAGGCTTAATTTGATTTAACGCTGCTAAATTCGACCTAAACTCATAGTGTAGACCAGGCCTATTACAATACATACAACATAGAACATAGCAGAGGTTATAGTACAATGCCACAGTTTACATAGACAAGGGGATGAGGTAACATCTTTTATTGGACCAACTTCTGTTGACGAGACAGATAAGCTTTCGAGCTTACACAATGCTCTTCTTCAGGTTTGGGAAATGTATTCAGAGTGTCACAGTTAAATACAAGGTGGAAGAGATTGTTTAGCATAAGTACCTTTCAAGATCCATGGGTCCTACACTTACCTATCACTACATGTGCTGTACTTCATCCAGTGCATTAAATGCTCCAACAACTAAGTGGGTGAAACCAGACACTCACTACACTCTCGAATGAACTCACACAGGAAAATGATAAAAGATGAAAACATCCTATCACCTCTGGGTGAACACTTTTCACAAAGCGTGCACTCTATATCTGACCTATCAGTCCTCATCCTCAAAGGAAACATGTACAACACCTTCAAAAGACAAGCCTGGGTGCTTAAATTCATAATTTTGCTACACACTAAAAATCATGGACTGAACAGAGACACTGGATTTATGGCTCATTACAACAATTTAAAACCCACTAAACCCCCACCCCACCCCCAGCTGCCTTCCCCTCCCCTTTCTTTCCCCCATATGACTGGAGAGGTGTTAACAGTCCACTTCACCCTCAATGGCCCCTTGAAATATGCATTAAACATCTTATGCTAAACGATCTGTTACACCTTGTATTTAGCTGTGAGACTCTGAACACATTTCCCAGACCTGAAGAGCTCTGTGTTGCTTGAAAGCTTGTCTCTCTCACCGACAGAAGGTCCAATAAAATATATTACCTCATCCACCTTGTCTCTCTAACCTCCTGGAACGGACACCGCTACTACAACAACAACGCATACGGTTTACATAAGCAGTAAACACAGCAGGCTAAAATAGAAATGATACTCACTAGTAACTGGTTCATGAACTCTTATTATTCATTTTCTTCTTGCCATTTTGTTGTGATTTGACAAAGCAACAGTTTCCTGTGAATTTAAGCAATTGTCATTAACTACTAGACTGTTCTTTACATCAATAGCAAATAGGTCCTCTGGGCCCATCTTGGACGAATTACTTCTCCACATGGGCTTGCTTTTAACAGTAAAAAACAGGAGCCTAAGCTTTCCTCTGCTTTAGGAAGAGATTCAGTCTAACAAATGACCATGCACCGGGATCTGTGGGATCGCTGAAGCCAAATATGTACATTTACATCTAACTGCCTACATATACAAAGGGGAAACATTCTGCTCACTATTGGCTACACAGAAAGCTCATAAGAAATAGCAGTGGAAATCTTATAAGTTTAAAGGGAGGGATATCTGTTGAGAACTGGGGGGAGGGGGAATGGATGGACGGACCCTGAAACTCACAAGAGAAGAATAATGCAGTCAAAGACAGATCTGGAGGTATCTCCAAAGCTGTCAGCTTAGCTTCCTGCATACCAGAGTCTGTCAAAGAGCTGCATGCTGCTATTTGAAACATATTACCTTCTGGAATTGCAATCCAAAAAGGAAGGGAAAGCAAAAAGAACAGCAAAAATGGCATCCTAGATTAAACCGTGTGGCTCTGATATTTACAATTGCACACACAATTACTATGATTTCATGCACAACCAGCCAAGTAATGTGTACTTGGCCTTTTACACACACAGTCAGTGCAGTTAAATGTGCGTCTGTGATGGCTATGCACACATTTTGCACATATATTGAGTGTATGCAAATCTAAGCTTTTTTGTGTAAAAATTCTGAAAACACATATATTTTAACGTATAAGACAGCTTTGCATAACAATATATTCTAAAAATAATTGTTCAGAAATTAAACACATTTATTTTTTTAAAATAGTGTAGGTGTTTATTAAGTACACGTACAACATTTTAAAAACAGCATAGTGACAAAAACCAGCAACAAGTCTACACTCACGTTTTCCCAATGGTTGTTAGCAGTAGTGCAGCAATGGTGGAAGAATTTCAGAACAACCTCAGTGCAGAGACAGCCTTTGGGAATCACTCATGATGCCCATGGAGAGGCCCACACCCAGAATATAGGCTTCCACATTCTTGCAATGCCTAGATGATGAAAAGCACTCATCAACAGACACCACCTTTGCAACTTGCTTGGCTGCCTACCAAAGGGTGAGCATTCCCCATCTGTTGAGGGTGCTGATTTAATCTATGCCCAGTTCTTCTGGTTGCTTCCTCAACTCTTTAAGCATTACCTCCCACTTCAAGTAGGCCGCACCCAGACTCTATTAGATGATGGACAAGCTGCTCACTTGCACTTGCAAGGTCAACAAAGATTGGAATATAAAGCTGTGTGTCTTCCACATACAGTACTGAAGACACCACAGCCTGTATTTTCCTATTGCTCCTAAAGATCCCATGGAAATGGAGGGTGGCAGAACAGAAACCTTTGGAACCTTCAACTGCCTGTAACTGCCCAGTGCTACCCTTTGGCACTTCCGAAGGAAAGTAACAGACCCACTCCAAAGTGACTAACTCGCGTTGCGATGAAGAGTTGGTCAGTGTTGCCAAAATAAACTCAGTATTAAAAGGATAAGAGTTTAAATTTGCATTAGCCTGAAGTTTGTCAAACTGATCCCAAGGGTTATTCACAGATGGTTTCCTTCTCTACATGACAGGAATTCAGAATATTATGGGAGTGGGTTTGTGGTTTGTGTTTAGGTTTTCATCCACTCCTTCGATCTTGGGCTACTTTGGAGCTTCACAGCCCTATCCAGCCTTCCATATGCCATCACAGCTGTCATCCTGATGCCAAGAGGGCTGGCGTTTTCTGAATCCATAAAGCAGTTTAGCTATCTGCAGTCAGGGGCTATACAAAGATGAAAATCCTACACCCTCCCATGTACAAGACTTCAGATCTCCACCAGCCTATGAATGAAGAAACTCAAGGTTAAATCGAAGCATAGGCCTCCCACCCAGTGCTACATCAGCCAGCCAATTAAGCATTGGAGACATTATTAAATACTTTGTGGTTGTCCCCATAAAAGATCGTGCTGACTACTGCCTTTCTCTTTATTGTCCTCCTTTTCAACTCCTTTACTCCCATTTGTGCTGAACATTGGTGCACTGGAGTATAATGCCTAAACAGGGCAAATGACTGTTGTAGTAAGTAAACCAAGTTGAGGCAATTTATTTAAATGCAAGTCTTGCATGTGATAGGAAAAAGTCAGACAATTTTTCTTTCAATAGTCAGTGCACCAGCTGCTGCGCTTCAGTCCATTTTCTCTACAGAGTTGGAGAGAAGGTTCATTACATATTCCCCTCCTAGGATTTTGGTCCATTCTTTCCCCAATAATATATGTACCCTTTTCTGAGGCCTCTGCCAACTCTCTTGTTTGGCAGAGCCAGAAATGAAATGGGAGGACATCTTGCTACTTGGTAGGAATATGGGTGTTTCACACACACACCCCGCCATGTGACATGCCTTTCAGCAACTTGGGAAGTCCATGTGCCAAATGCAAGGGGTTTGTGTTACTCCTATTCAACAGCCTAAACAATATACTGAGAAGAGGGGCAGCCAGAGAACCAATGGACAACATGATGAACTTACCGGTGCCTGTCTCACATCAAGGTGACAACATTAGAAGAAGGCACCCCTCTGTTCCCTCAACAGCACCCCGCCATAGGGCAGGCGAAAGCTGCAAGTCCTCGCCCTCAGCATACTTGTATGGTACTTATTCTGTTCTCCCTTACCTGTTCTCATTTAAATACTATTTTCTCTCCCTTCTGTCCCATTGAAGCATTTGATTGATTGAGAAGCCAGAGGCCATCTTCCCTTCCTTACATACTTCTAGATGGGTAACCATCACTGACCAGATCAAGCTCCCTCTGCTGGACTCACCAGGCTGATGGGTTCAGATCCAAACACTGGATCCTGTATGTTTCTACCCTCTGGATCTGAGCAGTGTCCAAGCACTGGTTCTGGCCTCTCAGGCTCACTCCCAGGGTGCAGACACCCTATCTAATACCCGTTCTTGCTCAGCCTTCAGGTTTGCTCTCTATCCCTGTCACAAGCTTTCTCTAGCTAGTTCAGGTCTGGCAGTTCAGGTCCGGTAGCTCAGAGTACATATCTTTTTAATGAAAGCTTCTATAGGGGGTCCCTGGTATATATCTCCCCTTTATCCGTTGTTTAGGATAGCTCACATCAATAGGGGAATGTGTTTGGATTACGTTGGTCCAGATCTGCATATCTGTCATTTGCACGGATCGGGACCAACGTGAATTGGAACATGTTCCCCTATTGTACAGTACAGTACTATACTTGCATTTGTCGGCCACGCTCAAGGCTTATTACCTATGGAAGATGTTCTCCATGTTGATTAAGGAGATGGCAAGTGAAGGAAAGTCCAATGTAAAGGAGTTTGGGAAGTCCTACAACATTTTGAACGGAGTGAAAAACATTAATGCATCATGGGAAGAGGTCACTTCAAAATGTATGAATGGAATTTGGCACCGTGCATGGCCAGATGCTGTCCACAGCTTCATGGGATTTGATGCCATTCCTGTTCTTGAGCAAGAAATTGTCAAGTTGGCAAAGGATGTCAGCTTCGAGGAGGTGGTGGAGGAGGAGGATGTACCGGAGTTGTTGGAGTCTCACGCTGACCAACTGACAAATGAGGAACTGATTGAGCTGGACCAACAACGAATATCCGAAGAAAGCAAGGACAATGACGACGACGACGATGATGACATAGGGCAGAAGCCAGGAGTCTGACGACAAAGAGTCTCTCCCATTTCTTTGAATTGCTGGATGAGATGACTGAAATCAAACAGAGTGGTGATCCTTTTCATGAACGGTCTGCAAAAGTCTCCAAGGCTCTCAGTGATGCAGTGGCTTGCTACAGGAAGATCTTTCCTTCAAAGATTCATGCAGGAAAGCAGATGTCGATAAAATCCTTTGTTAAGACTTCTGCAACCAAAAAGCCAACCACGGAAAAGCCAGCCCAAGAATATCCAGCTGCCACCCCTACCTAAGTTTAGCATAATTGACACTGTTTTATACTGTATTACTGTACTGTACTGACTGTATTAAAATGTTCTGTGTGTTTGAATGATGTTAGTAGGGTTCTACATTATTTTATTCAATATTTTATGTGTACAATGTGTACTGTATAACCTGTCATTGTAAAAAGATACACTGTTTAGGCAAAAAGAGCATTGTCATAGGCGAGTGTGGTGAAGATGTGAACCCCCTCCCTTATTCCATTATTTCTTATGGGGAAAAATTCCCCGGTATACGTTTGTAACAGGGTGCTGGCCGAAAAAGGTTCTGGCCAGGTCCCTGTTAGCCCAGCCCCAATTAAGGGGTATTCATTGGTACTGGCTGGGTGTGGCTCACCAAAGGGCTTAAGGAAAAACACCTGTGGGCCTTGTTAGCCCAGAGGCTATATAAAGCTGGCAGGCAGGCAGGAAGGAAGGGGAGGGGAGGGAGATGACAGAAAAGGGAGGAGTCTGTGGCTGTAGTTCCCAGCTGGCTGAAGAAGCGAGCTGTCTCCCAGGGAGCTGGCTGGAATGGACCGTATATAAATGGTGGTGGGAACTGACACAAGGAATAAAAGGGCACTGGTGCTTGCATAACAAGCAGTCTCTGACTGATTTTTGGGACGAGCAGCGAAGCGCTCCATTACACGTGGGGGCTTGTCAGGGATTGGAAGCCAGCGAACGTGGTTGGCAACCCGGAGATGGAGGAGACCCTGTCATGGATGGTAAAGCAGCAGGAACAGACACAGCAGACCCTGCAAAACTTCCAGCAGTCCCACCAGGCTGAGAGACAGGCCTTCCTAGCCTGGCAGGTGGAACAGCAGTGCAGCCCACAGGAATTTATCCTGGAGCAAACCAGCGTACAGGGGCACTCCTACAATGCCTGGTGAGTCCTGTGACAGGAGAGGGCACCCGTCCGCCAGGCTGGGGACAGTGCAAGATGAGCCCGGCAGATGATCCGGATACCTTCCTGGGGACCTTTGAGCAGATAGCCACGAGCGCCGGGTGGGAGAGGGCAACGTGGGCCCTCTGACTCGCTCCCTATTTGACAGGGGAGGCTCAAGCAGCCTATATTCATTGAGCAAGGAACAAGCCCGCTATTATGAGACCATAAGAGCAGCCATTCTGGACCAGGTGGGCCTGTTGGCCGAGCGGTACCAACAGAAGTTCCAGTCGGCCCGGTGGACGTCGACAGTGCAGCCCGGGGCGTATACCCAGAGGCTGATGGTCTGGGCCACGTGCTGGCTGAGGCCTGAGGTGCATACCATGGGGGAAATCATGGATACCCTGGTCCTTGAGCAACTACTACAGAGCATCCCTGAGACCATACGCATATGGGTGAGACATCACCAGCCAGGCACCGTCGAGGCGGCCGTCAGATTGATGGAGGAGTACACAGAGGCCAAGGGACCCCGGAGGGCGGACTGACCCCGGAAAGATAGGGAGATGGGGAGGAGACAGACGGAACCTTTTCCCGGGAGAGGCCAAGAGAAGAAAGCGGATCCCCGAGGAGCGCTCGAAAGGCCGCCTGGCTAACGTGTGTGAGAAACCAGGTCACACGAAACAGGACTGCCCGGATATGGAGTGCGGGTGGGCGGAATTTTGTGGATGGACTCAAGTTGAAGGGCAAAAATGGGGGCCAAATCTGTCCACCATTCCTGTGGCATCCACGGGGACAAGAAATCCTGCCTGGTGGCTCAGTACCCCTGGAAGTGAGGGGCCGCTTCAGATGGAAGTGGGTGGGGGTGCTGGATGGGCTACCATTCCTGGTAGTGTTAGGCTGGGACTGGGGTCCGCTGCCTAGAAGGAAGCAGTGGGGTACCCCGAAGTGGAGATACCGAGCCGGACAGTCTCCAGATGAAAGGACGGGCCTAGTCCCGTCAGTAGCGAAGAAACTCCTAGACAACAGAGCCCAGAGAGGGTGGACCTGCGGGAAGGGTATATGTGGGAGATGGTCAGCCTGAGCCCTTAAGAGGGGACGGGCGAAGGGGAGCACCCCATATCACCGCTCCCCACGGATGAGGGCCTGGACCCGTGGAATAAAGCGGGGGAAACTGAGGTGCAGAAGGTCCCACCAGATGGTGGGAGGAATCCTGACCCCCTACCCAAGGGGCAGAGGGAACAGGGGACTGGTGTGATAGTGGAGGCGGAGCTATGGGGGCAGCCACTCCCAGAACAGTGTACGTTCTGTGGGAAGGGGATGGAGAACCCACCAACAGAGGTGGCCGGGGTCACCCGGCCAGAGGCGGGGAGCTTTCCCCGGAAGGGCCCGCCCCAGCTAGAGTGCGGAAGGGCCAAGGGGCCGAGGTTGACTGGACTTTCTGCTTCTTAAGGGGGAGACATGTACAGGGTGCTGGCCAAAAAGGTTCTGGCCAGGCCCCTTTTAGCCCAGCCCCAATTAAGGGGTATTAATTGGTACTGGCTGGGTATGGCTCACCAAAGGACTTAAGGAAAAACACCTGCGGGCCTTGTTAGCAAGGGGGCTATATAATTCGGTGTCTAGGTAAGATCAGTACCAATGAAACAAGTCCTCTGACCTTTATATTTATTATATAATCAATTATATTTAATAAGCATAATTCTGACCTGGTTTTGATTTGAATTGGTGAAAACCATCACAGATCTTTATACCATTAGTCCAGTATCTTTGAAAGTAAGGAAACCGTAAAGCTAAATGAAATACATTCCCAATCCATTCACACAAGGGGGACACATATCTAATCTGTCTTTAGTTATTAGTTTTTACTTAACTGGTGTCCTGCATGTCTTTGAATGAATTTATAATATATCAAGTTATACCTGGCATTTGTCGATATCATTTTGGTTTCACTGCACTTAGTCACCGAGGTTTATTCAGATACTTGTACCTCCAGATCTACTTCCTGTCTACTCACAGTTGGACACTGGGAGTAAAAAATGTCCATGAAGAGTGTAGTTAGGGGAGGACTTAACCTTTCACCCCTAAAATCATCTGTTCAAATCCCCACTAGAAAACCAAAAGCTGTTGGTCAGCACCAAATTCAATTTATTTTAAAAGTGTGGATAGATTTAATATTTTCTGGGTGAATTTTATGCTAATGAAAGGAAAAGGCTACTAACATTGGCTAGAGCCAATTTTAATCCAAGTGCTATGCAAGCTTCCCCACGTGGCTCTGCTAATGCCATACACTCCTGACCTAAAGCCCCTTGCTGTTCCCGTCCCAGTCTCCCATGGGCAGAGACTGCTAATGGTACCAAACTGGCACACACTGTTCTTTTCAGAAAACTTTTTACTTTTAATGAGGTAAATGTTTAGATCGGGAAAGGGCTTGGGCTAACCTTTATACCAGCTTGATGGGCCAAATAAGTAATTATTACTATTTACCATTTGTATTACATTAGTAACCAGGGGCTCCCAACCAAGGTCAGACCCTATTGCTCTCAGCACTGGCAATACAGATCGTGAGAGACAGTCCCTACCCTGAATAGTTTACAGTCTAAACAGACAAGGCAAGACAAACAGAAGGTGAGAGAGCTAAAATACCTTCACTTAAAATAGGAGAACTGAGGCTGGAAAGGCTAAGAAATTTGTCTTAGGTCACATGGAAAGTCTGTGGAAGAAACAGAAATTGAGCAGGACATCGGGATTCAAGGCAATATTTGCAAAGGTATTTGGGCACCTAAGATGCAGATAGGTGCCTAAATACCTTTGCAAAGCAGCCCTTACCCGCTAAGTATTTACACTGTTATGTGTCATTAGAGATTCAAAAGCAAGACTACCTTTACATCATTTTCTTTTATATTTTTTATCTGTATGGTATGGTGCTGCAAATCACAGTGAGGATGGACTCTCATTATGCATTCTGTAACATTAACACACACATGCCATTTTACAGATAATTTGGTTGCAAACCTACCTTTCACAAAAATGTCCAAGGGTTTAAGAAGCCCCAGTAAAGCTAAACAAAATACCAAATCTATAGAACTTTCCAGTGCTATTAGAAAGCCTCAGAAGACGTGGTAGGTTCAGAGTCGCACATCCCCTGTTTAGGGCTTGATTCTGTAACCATTGCTCACATCAGCAGTCCCACTGACTTCTGTGGGTCTACCTGTCGAAGTGTGTACTACTCAAGGGCCAGATTCTGCATCCCTTATGCTATGGATTTGAAGAGATGTGCACGCTCCTCAGTGGAAGGTGGCAGCACCAGGGGGCTTTAGCTACTCTGACCCTTTGTGGCACACAGATGGAGTCTGTCAGCATTGCCAAGAATGGAGCGTCTGTACCAGTACATCAGCTCCAACGTTAAAGAGGTGCAAGCATTTAATCATAACCCTTTTATTTGGTAACTCCCCATAATGCACATACCACTGCCCTTCTAGACCAAGACAATCTGAAAGACACTCACATAAGACATGCTTATCAGATTACCTTCAGTACAATAAATGCAATTGATTTTTCCACTGTGTTAGCAATTCCTCACATTAAATTATTGAAGCCCACACTCACCAACACATCCAGAAAGCTATTAAATATGGATTGCTTTAATACTATGAGATCTTTTTTCTCATGTGAAATAAGCATTGTGGTGAATTTTAACCTACTGAAAGCCTTGCAGCATGCCAAGGTTAATACTGCAAACTTCACTAAAGCACTTCACTAGGTTTTGCTTGAGGTTGCTAAAAGAAGCAGACTAGCCCCGTAGCCCAAGACTGTGCAGATAAACTCTTGATCAGAGATCACTGCAGTCTTTTCTGACCAATTTAACACATCTCTGGGGTCCTGTCTACGTTAGCACTTTTCCCACCCCTGATTCAGTGCCAGTACAACTCAACTGGTGGTATCATGGTAGAAGTGCTGGTATAAACAGGGCCCAGGCATTTTTACTATCATGTCATGTTAACTGTGTACAATATGAAGGTTCGATCATACTCATCTACATTAGCGCTCCTTCCAAGACAGGATTAGGGTACTATAGGCTGATGGCCCCAGATCCTCGAATTTTATGATTACATCATAATTGCCGTTTTCATTTTTAGAAAAATTACAGTTTCTGGCCCCAATAGTTGCAGAGAAAACCTTCAGAATGTGGACCAAGCATAACCAATGCAGCACCTGAGTCTGCAGAGAGCCTGAGACAATAGTTCTTAGAGGTGTAAACTACAGTATGTATCTCAATGAAGTGATAACTCTAGACCTACTGCTCTGGGGCCCTGCCAATGCCATCCCAACAGAGGATTCAATGTGGGGCAAGAACAGATGAGTAGAGAGGGCCCAGCCATCTCACTGTGGAAGGCAGCTGAGGTAAGCACAGGACGGCTCACCCAGCTGTTACAGCTGCTTCTCTGAAGTGGGTGAGGGACATCGATTGCCATCTCTACTGCTCTCATGAGGAGCAAACCTTTACCATTCCTAAACTGGAGAGAAGGGGACTCACGCTTTTACCCATGACTCTCTGCCAGGGCAAAGGAGTGGGCCCCACTGCCACCACCACTCCAAGTGGAGGCAGAATCATACTGGGACCTGTGTCATGGTTTGCCTAGGGTCCCAAATTACCTTAGTCCAGCCCTGGTTTCCTCCTCTGCTACCACTAGTAGAGCTACACTGTTAGCAGCCCAACGGGGAGAGAAGTGCTGGAAATCCCAAGTGCAAACACACCCTAGGAATGCATTTGGATTTTCAGCTGAGCATAGCTACCAATTGACACCGTTTGAGATGCCTTGCCTGCATCGAGTCCCTTTTATGTGAGCATCCCGGAAAGCTTTACAAACATTAATGTCACAGCGCCCGGTGAGATAGGTGAGAGCTGCTAAACACATTGCAGACAAGTGTCCTAGAGAAGAGGAACTAAGTGGGTTATCTGCACCCATAAAATGGTTTTGAGTATTTGTTTATTTTCAGGAATACATATTAGCATGACATATGATTCTCCAGCATTAAACCTGGATTCAACTTTTTTAAAAAGCATCAATTGGCTTTTGGCCTGTGGAAGTCTGCAAGGACAGCAAAGAAGTCCCCCCAAAATGAGGCTTTTGTGGATTTTGCAGCATTGCAGGGCTTGTGTAGTGTGGAAGTTGGAAGTATTTCTTATTAAACAATTCTGATCTTTGGAAAGCATAGCTGTGTATCTTAGCTCTACAAAAGCTAACCATCCCCAACTGAATCTTTGCCTCTGAAAAACAACAAATATTGCTAAGATGCAGTGTGTTGGAAGGGCACTCTAGGGCAGCTAGGTCTGCCAATGCCTTTATACTAGCCCTTTGGAAAGAAGACTTCAGATTCAAGGGTTGTCACATTCAGGCATTAAATACTACATTCATATAAAGAAACAGGTCAGCATAAATTAGACACAAGGACAAATTCCTTCTGACCATTTTGAACCTTATATGTAAACAGCAAGAATAATTCGCCTCTTTTCAGACTGTTCCATTCCTTCTAGTGAGCATCTTTATCTCAACTGCCAAAGGCTGTGCACTGTGGCATTTGAACTGCTTAAGACCAGCATAAATTACAAACATATTATTACGTGCCTGATTTTGGAGATTAGCCTCAGCCTTTTGGCATGTACAGAATCGAGCTTAGTTTCCCTATCCCTAAAATTGAGGATAATGATACATAACCTACTTCACAGGCATGTTGTCAGGTCTAACTAGATGTTTGTCAAGCGCTATATAACTACAAAGGGGTACTAATGTCTGTCATAGAGGTGATGAAAGAATTCCGGCTTCCAGCTCTATGCTTATTCCTCTGCACAATGTGACCTCTAAGGCTGCAATGTCACCTCCCCTCATTGCTCCAAAAGTTTTGATTAGGAAAAGGGGCCTCTACGTTTTTTCACTCTTCACTGAAACACATTTTTGGTCTCCCAAAATTTTAGGGATGCAAAATGAAGTGGTGAAAAATGTTTGCAGTGTTGATGTAGCCGTATGAAAAATGTTACTTTTATGCAATTTTTCACCCATCTCTGGAACGACATGTTTAAATTACTAGCAAACTATTCTGGATTTCTCTGCATATTTCCCTGTATAATCTTGTGAAAGGGAAATTCATTGACTAGAACAGGAAAAACGATAACTGCTGGACATAAATGCACTTTTTAAATGCACAATGCTTTTTGATAGAAAATGGAGCCTTTTCTATTAGGTTTTGAAGGGATTTTTATGATGATGTTTTAATAAGGAAGTATGCCTTAAAGAATTATGCAATGATACCAGATACCATAAATACCTTCTGACCATGTTGTGAAAATTACATAGTAACTTGTGTGGGAATTACAATGGAAATAATGATAACTGTGCCAGGTTAGTTCATGTGATTTCAGCAGGCCCATGTTCTCCTAACTTTGCAACAGTTTGGATCCCCACTGCACACCCATGTATTGTCCCACATACTCAGCTTATTCAGTAGAATTGAGAAATAAGAACATCTATGAAATGAGAAAGTTAAAATGAAGGAGTTCATGAAGACTGAGGCAAGGAAGACTGTAGCTGTAGGACTGGCTTTGCAATAATTGATATGTTCAGAGAACAGCAAGTGAGAGCCGTTGCAGTTGCCACAGCATTGTTTCTAGTTTGCTTTTATTTTCAGAGTAACAAAGAGGCTGTCACACACTGATATTTGGAAAGCATGAAAGATTCTGAAGTAGTCCAGCCTACATATGGTTTTGGGATCAACTATGTGACATAGTCCAGTAACTGGACAAACAGCGCCACTCACAGGCCAAACTGAATCACTGCACTAATGTGTTTCTAACCTGTGGAATTTGCAAAGTTAAAACGAATGGAAAACCTAGTTGACTTCATTAAGCCCCAATCCACACCACCCCTTCGACTTGTCAGTCATGGCATAAGAGAAGTTTCACCTAAGATACGTTCTGAATTCACTCTCTGAATTATGCTTGACCATGGCCAACCCAGGATGTGGAAACTGCCAAAAACATGAACTCCACTTTCCCACAAGACAGTTACAGATATTTACCCTGGACAGTTTTTCAAAGTACAGGCACAAAAATGACTTCTGCTGAAAGCAAGATTAAAAGGTGCAGTATCCCCTCAGTCACTGCTTCCCCTAATGCCTCCTCCACTCAGTACCTTAACACTAACCAAACAATAATTCCTGCAATTTGAGAGTGACGGAGCTCAACGATATCCAGGTTAAACTGTCTTTTCATTACAGCAGCTTGGGGCGTGACTTAAGCCATTATAACCCCCCTTCTAATACTTACATCAAGACATACATTTGAGAATTAGATATGAAATTTGTGTTTAGAACTTAGCACATTGTACAAAAATGAAGGTGTGGGCATTGATATGGCTATGATAAGGCATGGCATGAGTGTGTGGCTCTGAAAGACATTATATAATGTCCTGACACATGTCTATATTAATCAGATGCCCACCACTAATCCTCCATATCAGATCCAGGGCCAGATTCTCAGCTGCAGGCAGCTTCCACGATCTCCAAGTTGGTTACAGTGCTCTGATTTTCAGCCTGGCATAGGTTAGAGCGGCTGGGGGATTGTGCTCTGTCCACTTTCTGCCCCCACATGGCCTTCTGCACTAACGGCTTTAGGAAGAGAGGCACAGGAGCCATAGAACAGCCTTGGGTATTCCCGCAACATCAGGGCAATGCCAAGCAGGGACTTGTAAGTGTTTCCCACTCCCTTTGTGCTATTTGGGACTAGTATCGTGCTATACAAACAGATGCCATTAATTAAAACAGTGGTCGATATAAAAGCAAGGTATATTTGTTGGACATATGTACGAGAATACATTTCCAGGCAAAAATAATTAAGCAGCAAGAACATTGCCTCATCAGCTCTCATGACTACTTATATATACCCACTTTCCCATTCTCCTAGACCCTGCATTTTGGTGATCATTCCTTCAGCCAAGGAACTAACTCCCTCTAGAATCACTGAGCATATCAGCCAGAAAGGGGTGCTTGAGGCCGATTCAAGACATTTCCTCCTTCTAAGAACTTGAGGTTTCTGTCTTGACTCACAGTCACTCCTGGCAGTCTGCGAAGCAACGATCTTCTCTGTAGGAACAGAGCATGCTGCCACTAAGCCACTGACCTGGCCCACATTTCAGCAGTATTTCAGCTATGTATCACAGCTGCTAGTGGCATTTATTTTGTAAATGCACATTACTGAACACAATTTTTTAAATTTCCGAAAGGGTCGTCACAGCCTGTTAAAGAATCTTTACTAAAGCCTGTTTAGCAAAAAAAATGGACTTTTGACCTGACTGGCTGTGATGGATTCTTGACGGAAAACCTCATAGTACATTGTATCAGTCCACTAGGTGAAACCAGCAAGAATTTATACAGCTCTTCATACCAGGAAAGATCATGCAATAAAAACAGCATATGAAGGAGGCACTTTCAGAACCAAGCTAATCTAACCCTTTCCTTTGGCATTCTTGAAGAACACAAGGTCAACATAATTCCAAGGTATTTTTAGGAGACTGTGTTATTTTCTCTTCTACTCATCCAAACAGCTCATTAAGAACTTGATCCAGGGCCCATTGCAGTCAACATAAAGAGATCCGCTGACTTCAAAGGGTTTTGGATCAGGCCCTAAATCCATTATGCCAGTGCAGGGAAGTCGTATCTGTCCACATCTTTATGTAATTTTAAGAGAAGTATATAAATATATTAAATCCCAAGCACAGCTTTCATCAGCCACTTTGCTTCAATTCTCTATCGCAATTCAACATGCCCAACAGCAGATTTTGTTGTACACTTTTATTTCCACAACCACTTATTAGCATGGTAACCTTTCAGCCCAGAGCATGGGGAATCAGCCAAGCAATGTCAATGATAATATTGCACAACTAATTATTGTGTATCACAGTGAAAAGTTACTCTGCAGTTTCTTGCTATAACTGGCTACTTAGTAGAGAGAGTGAGAAATCATAATAATTAAGAGCAATGATTGTTGAACACACTCATTGCCACATTTGAAGAATGAATGAGAGTAAAATTTATTGCTAATCCAGTAATTGTGGGAAAGCAACCATTAAAATATCACAATGTCATCCTCTTACTAGCCTATAAAGTGAAATAAGAAGAGCAAATCCAACTTTAGAACACTTGCAATTGGTCTTTACAGTGGCTTTATAATGGAAACATAAGCTTACAGCCCATGTACCTCATCAGGAATACCTAAAAGTTGTGACCAAGTTAGAGGAACTAAAAGACAAGAGAATGAAAAGGGAGAAGAAGGCAAATGAAGAAGCAGCCCCAGAAATATGGACATTCAAGGTAAGCAGCCATATGTGAACCACCATAGCATCTATATTCTCTGGGTCAGTTTGTCTCTTATGAAAAAGTCACTGTTATTTTCTGTCCCTCAGTTTTTAAAATTTCTCCCAGTCTTCAATGCAGCCTGACTTCTAACATATTTAACTAGCTTCCGGGAAATTCATGCGGGCCCTGGCTTGGTGGAGGAGAGAGAACACATCAACAATGGTTCCTTCTCCCCAGTAAATGGCATTTGATGCTTGATGCTTTTGGTTCACTTAGGTGGTTATATCTCCCAAGCATAATGGAAATTCCAAAATCAACCAATCATTGACTGGATCAAACTTCTCACAAACCCAAATCTACTAGATGAGCTGAGTGCTTCGAATTCAGATTTTTTTTTCTTTTTTTGCCATTGAAAAGAAGAACAAAACATGGGGTTTTTCTCTGCTGCTGTGTGCCCTAACAAGAGCCCTTTGCCATAAGAATCAGGTATGGTTTAGTAATAAGAGGAATTGTCATAGGCAATGCAATAAATAATTGATTATTCTATGCAGATCTGCTGAATTCCATTCCAGCATGGGGGGATGTTTCCCATGACTATGGAGAGTGATCAGGATATAAAATCAGTTCAAAACAGAAGCCATATTACTGGCAGTCTCTTTAGAGCAGCAGATGTTTGTCAATAAACAGAAATTTAACTGGGTCTCTCTGATGTTTCATTATCTGAGGCTGAAAAACACCGCTAAATATTTCAAATTTATACAGATTAATCTATTCTCTATTACCATCTAATATACAACAAGATCTAATCTTTATTGGCAAGACCTCTCCATTTCCCTGATGGGAAGGGTAAATTCTATTAATATGAACATGAACAGGTTCTATCTGTATTGCAGTCCTGGTGGCTATTCCCCAGCATACTTTCAATTTACTGAAGTGCAAGAGCCTTTTGTTTATTATGGAAAAAACGCTGACCTAGAATTAAATACAGCAGCCTTGCGTTATGGAGAAAGAAAGGAGGTCCTATTCTTCCTTACTGTCTAGTAGGTCAGCTCATGGCAATTCCAAGCGATAGAGAATTTATCACATCCATAGTAATGTGTTCCAGTGGTTGCTTATCTTTACTGTTATAAATGATTGTTTCAGAACTGTAGTGTCTTCACTCTTTATCCAACTTTAAGGACCTGGTGAAACCACATGGACATACCTGGGTTCCAAGAACCGTGTTTACTACTTACATACAAACAAACAGGGCCTAGTACATATGCATGGCTCCTCTGATAGCTTCTGGTGGCTTGTGCAAAAGAAGACAGGGAGGCCAATGAGAGGACTCACAAACTATTTGAAGAGATACTACCCAATACTTATGCACTACAGAAACAATCTATAATTATTGTGTAACTACATATTTTCCTTGCTCCCTGTTGAGCTTGGATTTTCTCATGAACATGGGAGGGAATATAATTCCGGTAAATTCCTCAATTAATTACACACTTGCATTTTAAAAATCTTCACTAACTCAGTTCAATTGATCAAGATCAGCCTTTTAAAAATAACTGCAATTTAGGCACTTAAATTTCTCTCTCAAAAATTCGGACACAGAATCGCCTCCCACCCTGAGAAAACAGGATTTCCCCTTCCTCAGAGCACAAAAGGAACAAGCATCTAGGATGTAGTCCAAAAATATATACTTCAAAATTCTGAGCCAAAGTCCACAGAAGTCAATAGAAAGGCTCCCATTGAGCTTTGGATCAGACCCCAAGAGAGTAAGAACATGAGAGCAATTATGTTCTTCATAATTGAGTACAAGAATTTCAGGTCGATATACAATTTGCTTTCAATGGCTTTGTCCATACTGCCCATTCCCCATTCAGGATTATTGACTCTGTGGGTTTTCCAAATTTAGCACCACTATAGGTGGTTCAGAATAACCTTGTGCTGTAATATTCATTAACTTGTATTTACATTGTGATCTAAGCATAAGTTAAGACTAACTTAGTCTTCCTGAAACCATTGAGCTCAGGGTAGACTTAGCCCCTCATCTTTGCAAGAAAAATAAACCAATCTCCAGACAGATTACTGTGTGGTGAACTTCAGGTGAGACTTTATAAACTGAGATCCTGCCAGTTCTGTGTCCACACCACAGATTCTTCATAAGAACAGAAGATTATCTAGTGTCTAAAGTCAAAATGTCCTCTCCTCTCCCCTGTCATTCTGCTGTACACCAGTTCATTAGTGCCCTTCAACTCTGGAGGTGGCTACGTGTTTCAGTGATGCTGCCTACTCAGTCTGTAAAGTACTTTGGGGTCCTTAGAGATACAAGGTGCTATATACTCATGTGCGTATAGATATAGATACACACACTCACACACACACACATATATTATACCACACAAATATAGTATAGTAGTTGAAGTTATATTCACTATTACTCACATTAAAGTTAAAATATTACCATTGTTTTTGAAAATACTGTGCATGCAAAATATTCACCATCCCACCTTTTTGTGCCAAATTAACTTGAGACTTGGGCTTGTAACAATTTAAGAGTCTGAACTAGAAGAAATGGGGTAGGGGAAATCTCATTAAAGGGAGAACTAAGAAGAGGCTTTCACTTTCATATTGCAATAGCTGTATGTGATGGATTGGCGGTGGCCTGAGCAACTTCAAAGGGGAGATTCAAGGAAGAGTTTCCTATTAAACCCCAAAGCACATATTAATAATCAGCTACAGTATTTTGGAAGCATCAGAAGCTACTTCCAACTTACTCTAGCTTTGTGATTAAGAGCGATACAATGAACTGCAGTGAACTATGTCAGGCTATGTTGAGTCTACAAAACAATGTAGCCTACACGCAAATTGATTTACACAGCTTTTTTGGAATTCAGTAGCATTTTCTTACCAAAGAGATTTGGATTTTCTCCAAAGAGAAAGTTGTTTTCATTAACCGCACTACAGCTAAGCAACGGAGACAGACAACTAATTTCCTGAAATGCTGAGCACAAATAAAGTCTACATCTATGTGTTTGGCAGCCTAAGTATTTCCAATCAAAGCAGCTCTGCTTGAAATTAAAAAAATAAATCTAAATATTTTAACATCAGAAGGTATCTATCCAGTAAATCACACGCTCTCAAGAGACAATTGGATTACAGTCAGAAACCACCAGGAAAAACTTTCTGCATGTGGAATTCTGACAGTGGGGTTCTGTTTCTCACCATGCACATTTTTTTTTTTTTTGGTAATTAAAACCTATTAGTTCTACATCTCTCTAGCAAAAAGAACTTCAAGAACTTTAAGTAATAATAACCATATTTTCATCTTGAAAGCACTTTATAAATATAAAGTGATGAATCCTCATAGCCCCTTTGTAAACTGTGGAGTTTATTATCCATAATACAGAGGTGAGGAAGCTGAGGCAGAGAGTTAAGTGCTTTGTTGAGGACATAGAAGAAGTTCATGGATTAGATCTCATGCTCTCTGAAGAGTATATAGGGGCTAAAAAGGAGAAACAATAGTCCTTTCATTGCAGAAGTTTGTGTAGGTGGTGGGACTAGGGGAAGGAGGATGTGGGAGAGGGAGTACCTGTAGTGCTCAAAATTATAGGGATTCTTATCTGTGGCACAGCTTTAAGTAGCCATGGGAAAACTGCCATAAATTAGAGCTGCCTCAGCACCTAGGGTTATTTCTGTCCCAGCAGCACCCAGGAATCCAGCTACCTTTGCATCCCCTCCTCACGGCATAGCATCTGAGAAGAACAGAACATGGTCTTCTGCCAATAAAGATGTGGTGGTTAGTGATCCAGGCACTCAGTTATCATGATAAGCAGACACTATTCTGCTATATTATTTGTGTGAATGTTTAGTGGACTTCTTTCTGTCCTCAAATGAAGTGTCACACCAATCCAATACCTGGCAACATGTTTTGAGATATTATAAAATACAACTCATTCCCACTAGTGCTAACAGAGCAACTCCAACAGACAACATAGTCTGAAATATCACATTCTAATTAGCCATTTATCTGACTACACTTAGATTTCCCTACTCTGGTTACACAGGAAGTGCCGTCTGCTCAGTGCTGTCTTCTATTGGAGCACAGCATCCTGGAGTATGATTCCATGACTGCTGCCCCCCATGCAAGAATATTGCCACATTGATATATGTAGCTCATAAGACTATCCCAAAGAACATCAATTTAAAGTTACTACAAATATATATAGCAACAGAGAGTCCTGTGGCACCTTTAAGACTAACAGATGTATTAGAGCATAAGCTTTCGTGGGTGAATGCCCACTTCGTCGGATGCATACAAATATATATGTGCAAGTTAAGATTAATGGTCCTCTTGTCCCAAAGCTCCTTAGGTGGGGTTATCAAGTAAGATGTCCTTCACCTGAAGGGTGTTTGCACCCAAATGTTTCCACAGTGGAGCCTGAGTTCCTTTATTTCAGAATTTCCAGAATAAACCAAATTCTAGGCTCTCAGTGTTTAAAGCAACGTACATCCTGTTCTGTTCTTTATATATGCATCTGTAATTCACTGGTCGTTGTGGTGCCTAGGTAGCATGTACTTGGTCAATCTTTCTCCAAAATTCAGAGAGCTGTCCAAATTCACCACCACACCAGCATTAAATTAACTTTCTTAAGTGGGGCTGTTCTTACTTGTTGGTCTCCAGCTCAACAGGGCTGGGCCCTGGATTCCTAAAAGATCACCTTCAGGCTGCAGGATAGGACTATGGTTGACAATTCTGCTTCTCAGGCACAATGGTGATGTTTATCACAAGGGTATAGCTTGTCTGTGCTGGAGACGGAACTTTCTCAGGGGCTGGTCTAAGGCTCTGGAACCAATTCCTCCAGGATCTAAGAACCACCACAAACCTTTCTGCTTTCTATTCCGAGTGAAAGGCACAGTTCAGTACTAAACACACAGCAGATATCAAAAACTATAATAATAAACAATTACATTGAATTGAAAAATCTCTCATACTTTTCCCCTTTGGAGAGAAAAAGGGAGAAAGAGAGCACTACACATAACAGATGTCAGTCACATCACTCACTGCACTACTGGAAGGCCATCAGATACTATGGTAATGAGGGTGGTACAAGAACCTGAATAGAATGCAAAAGAAAAGAAGAAACGTGGCTAGCCATTCTGCAGCTACCATTAATGAGGTAGAGTTCTAGTGGCATATGCCATTCCCTCTTCTATTCACCCTCACTAACAATACTCTATTATTTTGGTCCTCAAATTAGTCAGTTGGTTTAAATAAATGTAATGAAAATGTTTTAAAGACTGCATATATTTGCTTCTTTTCTTGCTTTTCTTTCCACCCTTTAACATAATTGCAACTAGCCTGTCAAAACTGTGAACACCATCAACATTACAAATCTGCCTTCCCAAGAAACTGAATGCAGGAATTAGAAGATTTGAGTAGAGTCGCTCGGGGATATTTTAGAGGAGGACAGTGTTGGCCTTGGGTTTATGGCAGGAAGTCCTTTGATATTGAAGATAGCCAGTAGTGAAATGCAACTGGCGTCAAAGCATTAACACCTCCAGTGTTCAACTTTCATGTATTAATGGTTAGGCTAACCCTTGCCAACCTCTGAAAAGAGTCTTGAGTGATATTTCAAGGTAAAGTGAGTGGATAAAAATGCCATCAAGAAAAGGTGAGCAGAGAGCATTCTTACGGAAAAACTTGAACACTTTATACTGAAGTGTGATAAGCACTCAAATAAATCTTGTGCAGATCCCTATCTGCTAAGGGTAAGGCTATAAAATCTGGACAGAGATATAAAACTAGGAAAAGAAAACCTGGCCTATTAGGCCTTTTTCAAAGGCTCTGTCTTTCTCCCGCCTATCTTGCTTTTGAAACTTGAGGGTATTTTAAAGCGTCCTGGAGATCAATTCTCTCATCAATTCTAGCTCCACTGTCAAGAGCCACAATCCAACAGCATAGGAATATATGGTGCGTAGAGAGGTTTGGTAGATTTTATTTCATTTCATATGGCCTCAACTGTGTTTTGGTCTGTTTTCAGGATTTACCACAAAATTCTTTTTAGAAAAAACTCTGCAATTTACAAAGGAAAGACATTCCCACCCAGGCGAAATACGTGCTCCTGAGGAAAGTGTTTATTGAAATTTAAGTATAAGATGGGGTTCAGTAGGTTTCCAATATTTATCATAGCATTTTTTTTCTTTGAGAGGTTCTTTGTTTTGCCTTATTGTTCTTGACATTTCATACAGCATGTTATGAGTTTTCTCAGAGGAATGCTTTTTCCAGAGAAGCACAAATTGCTGGGTTTTCTCTCATGCTAAGCATTATTAAAAGACGTGCCTTTCCCAAATAATAGATGAAAGGCAAAGTGCCTTATGTGCACTTGCAAAACAGAAGCACAAAGCCTCAGAGAGAAATGTGGTCTAATTTCTAATAATATGAAGAAAATCCTCTCAGCAGGTTGGTGTGTGTTAGCATTTTCCTTTATGCAGCTCTTCTGTGGTTCTGAGGTAATGCTCCACCAAGACTGGAGATAAAAGCCATGTGAGACCATGTATAGGTAGGAAACAACTTTCCAGATTTCTATTTATGTGGTATATGCCTAGAGTTCTACAGGCTTCAGCTGAAAGATTGGAATGCCCATCTCTCCAAGCACAATTCCACGGGATCCGAAAGCCTAATCTGACTTTAATTCCCTTTAAAAACCACAGAAGCAGCCAAAAGATACAAATAAAAATCAGAATTTAGAATTTTAAGCTAGATCCATATTCTCCCTTACAGTCATCCACTGAGATTTAGCCCTATCAGTAGTTACACTCTTAAATAGATTCTAGATGGATAGTGGCTGATTGCAAAAGTGTTTTGTTGCTCTCTTACTTGGCTGCTTTAGTGATTGCTCTTATTTACATCTATATAGGCTGAAACTCTTAACAGCAGTAGTGTTTCTCAAATGATTCAGTTTAGTCAGATATTTACAAAAGATCATAGTCTACAAGGCTAGGGGGTAAATATTAGGCTTCTCCCAAACCTCCCCTCTCTTATGTTAGCTCCCATAGAAAAGCAGTCAGGGAACTAGTTATTTATAACCTGTGTCAGGAATCACATGATGCCTGGCTTTTAATGGAACACACCCTTTCTAATTACACTCTTATATTCAATTAACATACTTTAGCTTGTGTTCCTTTTCGGCCCAAATCCTCAGGCTATTCAAGTGCTTTTCATCCTTACCTGCTTATATTTCAGCGATACTGAAATTAGCAGTTTTCATAAAATCACAAATTAATAAATTGCTAATTAATTGACTTACTGAGCAATACTGCATCTACTCTTCTGTCTTTGCTCTGTCCCAGTAAGGAGCAGAGACTGAGAGTAATTAGGCTCATCAGCGTAAGTAATCTGGTTTCTGAAGCTCCTGCCTTTGCCTAATGCTTCCCTGTGGATAAGAGTCACAACTTTTTGCCAGATTAAGGACCTGGTCCTGTCCCCAGTGAACCCAATGAAAGATTTGCTACTGACCTCAATAGGAGCAGGATTCCTACCTCAATAATATAGAGCGCTGATATTTCTGATAATTTCCCAACAAATAGCTGGAGTTAAGGAATTGGTCTCCAAATTAACTTCTGGACCTGCAGTGATTGATAAAAGATATTTACCCGTTGCACCTTCTTTTTCAATCCACTTTACAAACACTATATTAATCCTTTCCCAAACCCCAGTAAAATAACCACCACACATTACATAGTGGGAAACAGGCAGGGGAGTGAGTTGCTCCAGGTTGTATAGTGAATCACTGGTGGAATTTCAGACTTCATTCCCAGTTCTTACCACTAGTCCACACTCCCGCTGCTGCTGTGGACTCAAATGTTTTTCTTAACTAATCACTTCACTGATGTAGCGCTTTCTTTTTGGCAACTGAGGTGCAACATATTTACTTATTTATCATAACATTTGTGATCTGTGATTTGACCAAATCATTTACCATGTTTTATAGGGCCTTGTTACAGCCTGACCCAGCTCCCCACTAGTGTAACTCCTTTAGGGACAACGTGTCAGGATAGTGAGGTACATAGGCTTAGCAAATGAATTTCTTAACCATGGACACTTTACTCTAAAAGCAATTGAGAGGTACAGGACTTTGAAAATAAAGTCCTGAGACACATCATGCCTGAGTCTGAGCTCAATCCTCCTTGTGAGTCTCAGGTTTGGCAATGTTTCAGGCAGGGCCGGCTCTAGGTTTTTGGCTGCCCCAAGCAAAAACATTTTTGGCTGCCCCCCCCACCCCAGCCCTGGGTTCTCTCTTCCCCACTCCTACCTGCACCCCCTGCCGCCCCAGTCCTGGGCTCCCCCCGACCAGTGATGACTCTGCCTGCTCCCCCCTCACCTCCAGCCGGTCCAGCGCTGGCAGGGTCGGGGTAAGCAGCGGGGCTCCTGGGCCACGTCTCAGCCCAGGGTCCCTCCATCCACAGCTCCCGCCTCCAGGACCGACCAGGACCTGGGAGGGCAGAGCCGGGGGACCACCGCCGCAGAGGGCTGAGGAGCCGGGGCAGGGTAGCCCCAGAGGCAGCGGAACCCCAGAGAGAGGGATGCAGGCCCCACACGACAGCGCCCCGCCCTCTATGGCATCGCTGCTGCTGCTTCTGGCTGCCCTGCCACTGTCCCTGGGTGGCTTGGGCCGCTTCGCCCAGCCCCGGCTGCAGCGCTGGGGGCGGCCGCCCTTCAGCACCTGCAGGCGGCCCTGTGTGCCCGGGGGGTGTCCCTCAGCCTGAGTGTCCCCCGCTCGAAGCCTGCCCGGCCCAACCACAAGGTGAGGGCGCTGCTCCCCCACGGGGCGAACTGCAGCGGCTACAGGGCGCCCCCCCCCCGCGCACGACGTGCTGCTGCTGCCAGGGCCAGCTCTAGGCGTTTGCTGCCGGAAGCACACACACACAAAAAATGGCCAGAATGCTGCCCTTGAAAATGTGCTGCCCCAAGCCCGTGCTTGGTTTGCTGGTTTGCTAGAGCCGGCCCTGGTTTCAGGCTGGGTTGAGTTTCTTTTGTTCTCTTTCTTCTGCAAGCCCTTCTTACGTATGGTGAGGGTTGGTCGCTTTGCACAGAGCAGCACCCTGTTTTTAAGTAGTCTCCATCTCTCTGTCGTGTGCTCCACTGGGAAGCCCCAACCCCCTTTCCCAGTCATGCTGGCCCCACCTACCTGTCCCCATTAGTTGAGAGTCATTCAAAGTCAATGGCTCCAGATCTAGGTCGTGAGGACTCTTAGTATTAGTCTTTCAGCAAGCTGTCAAAGCATTTTTCCTGGGGAGGGCAACTATCTGTAATGTAGTTCAATAGGTTGTCTTTGGCCATGTCCAGGCTTGTGTTCAAAACACTACAAACTGGAATTCAAATTTGATACCGAAACCACACTGTCATAGGCCTGGCCCCATTTTCTGATTCATGAGCTATCACTGGCTCTTTATCCCAAGACAGCTCCTTTGCTTTTTTCACATCTTATAAATTGTGCAGAGCCCCACCGAAGTCCACATTGATGGAGGAGTCCTTCACACAGATACAGGATTGGGGGCCTTAAGATTAAAGTGTTTTATTGTACTTCCTCCTTCATTTTTTTCTACTTAAAGATATGATATTTGAGGACCCTAATCCTGCTTTCTTTATACATCCCAAACTAAGTCAACTGAAACTCAAGGAAGAGCTGGTCTGATAAAGTTTTTGTTTTTATTTTCCAAGTGGAAAATTTAAACAAAAATGGGTGGAAAATCCATTTTCATTTACATTTTCCATGGAAAATGTTGATTTTTCAAGGAAAACTCAAACACCAAAAAACTCAAACACCAAAACCAGAAATATTTCAATTCAGAAATGCTGCTGTGTGCCTCAGATGAATTGAAGTTTGGGCGTCTCATGCTCCCATTCTGCTCTAATGGCTGGGTCCTATGGTTGGACTATATCTTCTATGATCCACCGCAGTATCCTCTCTTGGAGAACAGAGGCAGGGCATGATGGGAGTTCCTGGTCATGGTGCATCTTGGGAATGTAGTCCGGCCAGGAAGCACCCAAAGGAGAATGGGGATGTGAGGCAGGTGAACTACAACTCCCACGAGACACTATGGCAACATATCCAAATTGAAATATTTTGGTTCCCAGGTGTTTGGTTTTTCAACAAAAAAAAGTCAAAATTTTTCAGGAAATCATACACTTCAGGAAAAAGGTTGTTTTGTCAAAAGCCCAATTTTCCATCAAAAAACAGTTTTGACTGAAAATTTTCAGACAGCCTTACCTGGGAGTTCTGGGGGTACAGGGAATGCAGGATTTATTATTTCTTTTCATAGTCAACATTTTCTCTTGGCTTTTAATGGATGGCCTGGTCCATTGTAAAAATAACCCAACAACCCTGGATCATCTTCTACATACAAGCTCTGCTGATACTACAGTGTGCTTGCAATTTTAAGTAATAAGACAAAATGTGACTTTTGAGGATCGTTTTACATATGGATGGAGTTTTGGAGGGCACATAGTTGTGGTAAGAAGGGTTTGTTTTCCTTAACTGAATACGCATGAGTTATGGATTAAAGTGAGGCACGTCCCATTTATAGTTGACTTTACCCTATTTAGTGTTGCATACTCGTGGCTGCATAGCAGAACTGTGGCTACTTGTGCCAAGGAGGGTATAAGAAGTTAATGGAACACAGAAAACTCTGAGGTTTTCTGGCGTGAAGCTGATGTAAAACCCACATAAGTGATGCCACACATTTTTGTGATACTGTTTTGAACGTAAAAAAACCAGCCACAATGCCTGAATCTCCTGGGAGAAATAACTAGGGCGTACTGGGTGTTAAGACCTGAATTCTTGTCTCAGAAACCATTGACTATGGTAGGAAAGGGGATCTGAAGATTTTACCTAAAGATACAGACATTAAAACTTCTCTTGGTGTTTGAGCCTGTAAGACACAGCAAAGCTAAATATCTACCTTCCATCCAGCAATTATGGAAAGGATGGGTAGATTCTGATCTCAGTTACACCCAGATCAGGGTTTGGACCAGGAGGTTCAATCCTGTGTTCCTCAGAAGCACCACTTGGCAAAGGGTCAGATTCCATGTGGCTTTACTGCTCCCCCAATGAATAGTGCCAGTGCAGGGCCATCTATATGCCAAGGTGGGAACAGCCCTGTCAGCTCTGTGTTGCCCCTGCAGAAACTCTTAGTACAGAGGGAATTGTTTGTTGGGAATGGGGGAGACCAGGGAGTGGGTGGATTATTGGCCACAGAAGATGTGGCCGGGATAGTCCTGCAGCCTAGCAAGTCTCTGCTGCTCCAGGCACCAGGGCACTTTGGCAATGAAGTCTGCCCTAGCTTATGGAAGAGCCTGGAAACAGAAAGCTGCAAGTTCTTGAAAGAGAAGACACAAAGGTGGTTTGAGGCACCTCTTGACCCAGCCTTCTGCATTAAACCTAAGCACATGCCTTGTGCTTAGCTGAACGGGGTCCATGGTTCTGCATGAGGATTTTCTATGCATTAGAAAAAAATATACAGAAGTATATTATATCTAATAATAAATATTTTCATTTAGGAGACCCAGTAAAACCATTCTTCAGGGGCCATATCATGCTTATTAAGCATTTACTTTAACAGTGATTGCCATTACAAGCTGAAATAGGCCCAGGTCCTTCAGATCCAGCACCTGGAATGAGCTCATGTAGCATTAACAGAGACACAAAGTATTGAATTTTCTAAATCAGGGGTTCTTCTTCTTTTCCTCTTTTCTTTTCCTTCAGGATGCTCTGGCTAGAGCTGGTGAAATTCTTCACAGCAAATAATTCACTGTTCTTAATACAGGAGAAAGAAAATCAGACCTCACAAAGATAGAATGGACAGCAAAGAAAAAGGAAATCACAACAATCATTAAAATAAAAGAAAATAAAAGGATCATAAGCTTCTTAATACAAGGGGGGAAATGAGTATATTGGAAGAGAAACCAGAGATGCTAAATCTTCCAAATAGCAGCAGCAGTTTCTGCTTTCCATCATTATTATGCAGATCAAGATAAGGCAGCCTCCGAATATCCCCCTGGTCTGTAGATGTGGTATTATTGCTACTAAAGGAGAGGGTCTACAGAAGGAGACGTGGTAACTTGAAGCAAAGGGCTGAAATTAAGAAATGGAAAATTCAGACAACCAGGGAAATGTCCCAACTGTAAGAAACACACTTAATGGGTGCTACTTCAAATAAATAAAAACTGAAACACTGTTAGGCTTTAGGATAGCCTCCCAAAGGGAGCCATGTCATTAGAGACATTTAAAACTAGCCTGGACACCGCACCAGTAAATGTAACACTCCTGAACTAATAGTGGGATGGAGTAGTACTGTGCCTTAATAATGAGTAGAGGTTTATCGCCCCCTTGTGAAAAGAGAAAAAAAATTCAGTCTTCTAGGAAAAGGGACACGTGTGATTTTTGCTTATAGATAATACTGAAAATGTGATGATATGGTGTCCATATAGTAATTTACTAAACGTAAGGTTAAGGGAGCCAGAGGCACTGTTCTTATTAACAGACTGTAACAATTTTATGTGAAAGAGACAAATGCTAAGCATAAAAAAGGAAACTACAAACATGAGGAACTGAGCCAATTGGGAGTTTTCTTAAAAAAGCAATTTAAACTTCCCAATGCTCCATTCCCCGAGTTGTGTGACTCAGTACTGCATACAATATAGACCTATAATGGTGCTAGCTGGCCCTAAGCAGGCCCATCCAGAGAAATCTGGGGCCCGGTACATCATGTTCACTGTCCCTGTTGTGTGCCAGCACTCCACTAGACAATCATCCTCCCATTTTGCCCACTTCTGTGCCCAGGTTTCCTCCATGGGCAGCCCCAGGTCTCTCATTCCTTAGCAGCTTTAGCAGAAGACAGAGAGCCCTGAGTATTCTACCCTCTGTACAGACTGTGATGCCATCATGACTCTTTATTGAGCTAGACACAGCGACTTATTACATATTCTACCTCCTGCCTTTCCCGGGCTGCATTCTCCACCCCTCGACTGTCCCTGTCAGACTCAGACCCACTTACCGTTCACCTCTTCCTTTTCATCTCCCTCGTTTTCCATTCTCTCACCCCTCTTCTCACTTAGCCACTGGTCCCTTCTCCACCCTCTTTTTCCTTGCCCCACGCTACTCCCCACCTCATCTTCCTTCTCCACTGCTCCTTCCCGCTACTTTCCCACACCTCCCCCTTTTCCTCCCCGCTTCTTTTCCCTGAGCTTCTACCCACCTCACCATGCACCCTCCTAAGATAAAATGACTACCGACGCTTACTAGCTTTCTCTCACCCTCTGCTGTCTTTTCTATGTTAACTGTAAGCTCTTCAGGGTAGGAATAGTCTCTTAACTATATATGGGGATCACCTACCATAAAGCGCCGATGGCAGTTGGGGCTTCTGGGCACTATGGCCCAGATTGTTAAAAGTATTTAGGCATTGCTCTGCTCAGCATTGCAAGGCCTAAGTGACTTAGGAGTCTAGAGTCTTATGCACTTAGGAGCATAAATTCCATTGACATTCAATAAGACATTCAATATTCTTAAGGGCTCACCTTTGAAAATGAGACTTAGGTCTTGCAATTCTGAGCAGAACAATGTCTAGATACCTTCAAAGATCAAGCCTATGTCAATACAAATCAGTATTACTATTTCTACTATTAATAATAATAATAATAATCCTGCCTGACATAATGCTTCTATAGCTTTACAATTACATCTCACCTAAACACTCCTTTGTGACATTTCCACCAAGTCACGGCAGCAATACAGCCCTAAATATTATTTGATCATAAATAACAGAGGACTTATATTGTGAGGAACAAAAAATGTACCAGCCTTCTACAGTAATCCTGTTGCTTTTACTGTGCTGCAGTGGGTTTTGTTGCCTCCCCTGATTCAGAATAAACAAAGCATAAATCCTATCCAAATGAAGGTTTTGCTAAGTCCTGCTAGCCTAATGTAATACCCACTCATTATCACAAGCAGTGTATTATTACCATTTAGCTTAGTAAATATTTAAAATTATATTACAGTAAAGAATACAAATTCACCTACGTGCCTTTACTGTGCTTAGTTGTGAAATTTAATAAACACAGTTTTATAGCTACTATATTTGAATACAATTAGTTCCATACATTTCCAGCTTAATAAGAAATAATACATATTCATTTCTGCTCATTAACAGTCAGTAAATAACTCTTAGCTAATGAACATTCAATTATGCTCCATGAATACATTGTGGGATAAATTCTCTTTTTGTTGCTCGTATCAGTTCACTTCAATTCAGTTTTTTCTAATTAAAATTATTTTGCCTCATGTAGACAAAACTGGGGTTTTTGAGTCCCTGGAGACTTCTCTAAGACTTCTTTTTTATCTCTATGTACTGTCAGCTCCCTAATTAATGTTTTAAATAGGGTAAACTTTACTGTTCCTCCTGGGTTTAGTTCAAAGGGAAAAAAACAGTAAGATTTTATATTTCATACACATGCAATTCACTGATTCTTTCTTTTTCTCGTAAATCTACTTTTTTCTTTTGTTTTAAAGTGAACTTAGTGATCATGGAAGATGACATTACAAGAGTCCTGGGAGTTGGATACATAATCCTCCATCACCAGTTTGGACTTCCTTTGACCAAGGAAACATACACATACACCTCTACCTCAATATAACGCTGTCCTCGGGAGCCAAAAAATCTTACCGCGTTATAGGTGAAACCGCGTTATATCGAATTTGCTTTGATTAGCCGGAGTGCGCAGCCCCGCCCCCCCGGGAGCACTGCTTTACCGCGTTATATCTGAATTCATGTTTTTTCGGGTCGCGTTATATTGGGGTAGAGGTGTATAAGAAATTCCCATCAAAGTGTCCAGTTCTCTGGCAGGGAACTCCTTGATGTAAATGAGAGTATGTGTGACATGGGCCGCGCCTGCTGAATCAGGCCCTAAGTCAATACTGACTTTACCTTCAGTTAAAATCAGCAAGCCACATCTAACCGAACATCATTTAGCTAACTGTTCAGTGTATCGAGGTAGCCATATAGGCCCTGATCCAGTGAAGGATTTAAGCAAATGCTTCTCTTTAAATCCCATTGACTTTCATGGGACTAATCACATACAAACTAAGCACATGTTTAAGTGGTTTGTGGAGACCCTGTGCTGCACTTCTGATACACGACTTGTAAACCTAAGGGACCTGATTCTGGGTTTTTTCCTGCTTTATTCCACTCAAGTGGTGCAAATTGTGGGGGAAGCCAGATTAAATGGCTACCTGGGAATTATCTCAGCATAGGGGGAGTCTCCTCCCTGTTGTAGGGTGCATGCCCATGGGAACAAAGTATCACTTTACTGCCATTATACTCCAGCTATTCTTGGATGCCTGAATGACCCATTAAAGCAATGGACAGTCCAACTGTCAGGCTACTCTAGCTTATGCAGGAGGGAGAAGCACTTGAGTCTGACCCCCACCCTAATGCTTCTGAACCAGTAGAGGCAACAGAGACTGTGCCCCTAGATCTTGGGCAGATTAGCCCCGGGAGAGGAAATTTTGGACGGGACCAGGCAGAAGACCCAAGGTATGACAACATTAGGAAGGAGGTGACTGAAATAGATGGGGTCCCCGTGGAAAGGAAAACCCAGGGACCAGGACCCTACTTCATAATGAAGAAGGATCTCTTATACCGGGTTGCACCAGTACAGGGGCAGAGGTACAGCAGATCCTGGTACCTCAAAAACACCAGAACGCTGTATTAAGTCTTGCTCATAGTCATCTTTTTGGGGGGCATTTGGGGGTAGAGAAGACCCTGGTACAAGTCCTACGATGGTTCTTCTGGCCCGGAGTACATGAAGAAGTGCGGAGGTACTGTGCCTCCTGCCCGGAGTGTCAGCTGCACAGTCCCCGTCCCCACTTGAGGGCACCTTTAGTACTCCTTCCCATCATAAAGGTCCCCTTCGAGTGAATAGCCATGGACCTAGTGGGACCCCTGGAGAAGACGGCTCGGGGCCACCAATATATACTTGTTGTTTTGGACTATGCTACTCGCTACCCAGAAGCCGTCCCCCTGCGGAACACGGCTTCTAAAACTATAGCCAAAGAGCTGGTGGGGATCTTTGCCCAAATGGGGCTACCGAGGAAGATATTAACCGACCAAGGAACCCCATTTATGTCGAAGCTAATGAAGGACCTCTGTACGCTGCTTCATATACATACCCTGAGAACTTCGGTCTACCATCTGCAGACTGATGGGTTGGTAGAAAGGTTTAACCGAACCCTCAAGGCTATGATAAGGAAGGTGGTAAGTCGGGATGGGAAGGATTGGGACACCCTACTACCCTACCTTATGTTCGCTATCCGGGAGGTACCTCAGGCCTCAACTGGGTTTTCCCCCTTCGAGTTATTATACGGGCATCACCCCCGTGGCATACTAGATATCGCCAAAGAGATCTGGGAAGAGGAACCCAATGAGGGAAGAAATATAATAGAGCATGTATTGCAGATGCGAGACCGGATAGCCTGGGTTACCCCTATTGTATGGGAACATTTGGAGAAGGCACAGGAGGCACAGCGAACCCATTACAATCGCCAGGCAAAAGTTCGACAGTTCCAACCAGGGGATCGGGTTATGGTAAGCAAGCTTCTGGCCCAATGGCAGGGGCCCTATGAGGTGGTTGAACCCGTGGGGGAAATAACCTACAAGGTGTGGCAGCCAGGATGCAGAAAACAAGAACAGATTTATCACGTTAACCTTCTGAAACCCTGGCATGCACAAGAGGCATGCACAACGGTCCAAAAAGACCTAACCCAGGAAAACAAGGCTTCCAAACAGGTGAGAGTGTCTCCCGATTTAACACCAGATCAGAAGAATGAGGTGTCTGAGATGATCTTCTGGAACCAAGATGTGTTCTCGACAAAACCGGGTCGAACAACCGAGACATATCACCACATCGTCACGAACCCTGGGGCCAGAGTAACAATGAGGCCCCATCGGGTGCCAGCAGTAAAAAGGGAGGAAATAAAAGCAGAAGTAAAAAAAATGCTGGCGTTGGGGATTATCGAAGAATCCCACAGTCAGTGGTCCAGCCCAATCGTGCTGGTGCCCAAACCTGATGGCACCACAAGATTTTGCAATGACTTCCGGCGACTAAACTAAGTATCCCAGTTCGACGCGTACCCCATACCTCGCTAGTGGAGATGAGCTAGTGGACCGTCTGGGTAATGCCCGGTACTTGACTACCCTAGACTTGACAAAGGGGTACTGGCAGATTCCCCTTGCAGAAGACGCAAAGGAAAAGACTGCGTTCTATACATCAGAGGGTCTTTTTCAATATACTGTCCTCCCTTTTGGACTACATGGGGCCCCAGCTACCTTCCAGCGCCTCATGGACAAGCTATTACGCCCCCATAACAGTTATGCTGCTGCCTACTTGGATGATGTGATCATTCATACCCCAGACTGGGAAACCCACCTGGAGAAGGTGGAGGCAGTCCTCGATACCTTCAGGCGAGCTGGCCTTACAGCAAACCCTGCCAAGTGTGCTGTAGGGTTTCCGGAGGCCAAATACCTTGGCTACATTGTGGGAAAAGGTCTGGTAAAACCCCAAGTGAACAAGTTAGAGGCCATCCAAAATTGGCCCCGACCAAGTCGCAAGAAACAAGTCCGGGCGTTTCTAGGTGTGGTGGGGTATTACCAACGATTTATCCCCCACTTTGCCACAAGGGCAAGCCCCCTGACAGACCTAATGAAAGCCCATGGACCTGATCTGGTGAGATGGTCTGACGCAGCAGAGGAAGCATTCACAGACCTACGGACTGCCCTCTGCAGTAACCCCGTACTGATAGCCCCTGATTTCACCAAGGAGTTTATCCTGCAGACAGATGCATCGGAAGTAGGGTTGGGGGCCGTTCTATCACAGATGGTCGGGGAGGAGGAACACCCAATTCTATACCTCAGTCGGAAACTCCTTCCAAGGGAACAAAAATATGCAGTGGTGGAGAGAGAATGCCTCACTGTAAAATGGGCCCTGGAAACATTGTGCTACTACCTGCTCGGGCGCAGATTTGTCCTCCTGACAAATGCCCCTCTTCAATGGATGCAGCAGAACAAGGAGAAGAACACAAGGGTGACCAGATGGTTCTTATCCCTCCAACCTTTCCAGTTCCGTGTGCAACATAGAGCAGGGAGCCGTCATGGCAACACCGATGGCTTGTCACGTATGCACTGCCTGGCATCCCAAGCTGCCCAATCCCTTTGCGTTGAGCAGGGGGGAGGGATATGTGACAGACCCAGACCAGTGGGGTACTGGAGTCTGGTAGAGGGCAAATATACTGGTCACTGGATGAGTCGTTTTCTGTTTCCTGAGTGACCAGAGCAGGGGCTGCACTAGAATAATCAGGAACCTGCTAGAACCAGTTAAGACAGGCAGGCTAATTAGGACACCTGGAGCCAATTAAGAAGAAGCTGCTAGAATCAATTAAGACAGGCTAATCAGGGCACCTGGGTTTTAAAAGGAGCTCACTTCAGTTTGTGGTGTGAGTGTAAGGAGCTGGGAGCAAGAGGCGCAAGGAGCTGAGAGGGTGAGAGTGAGGGTGAGGGTGTGCTGCTGGAGCACTGAGGAGCACAAGCATTATCAGACACTAGGAGGAAGGTCTTGTGGTGAGAATAAGGAAGGCCATGGGGAAGTTTTGAGGGAGTTGTAGCTGTCATGCAGCTGTTACAGGAGGCACTGTAGGCAGCTACAGTCCACAGGGCCCTGGGCTGGAACCTGGAGTAGAGGGCAGGCCTAGGTTCCCCCCAAACCTCCCAATTGACCTGGACTGTGGGTTCTTCCAGAGGGGAAGGTCTCTGGGCTGTTCCCCAACCCACATGGTGAATCTCTGAGGCAAGAAAATCCACCAATAAGTGCAGGACCCACCAAGATAGAGGAGGAACTTTGTCACACTAGTTAAATAGATACCTCTAGAAACTGATCACTCCTAGTATGTTTTATTATCCTTCTATAATGTGACCCCTTTCTGTTTCTAGATCTGCCATTAAAAATGATCCTTTATTATTCTGGACCATAGCTTGTGCTACTGATTTTCCTTTCTCAGTCTGTGTTTTGGCTACCTAACAACTGGTAATTTACACATAGAGTGTGATTCTTTTCTCACACCAGTTTTACACCAGTATAACAGTATTGGCTTCATCTGAACTGCTTCTAATTTACACCAGTGCGAGCAAGAGGAGAGTCAGGCCCATCAGATTTAGTAATCTCTTGTGCAGGGTTATTGTAGCCCGCCTTGAGACAGGGCTGTGGGGATCAGTTACTGAACAGTGCTGAGTTTTGTTGTGGTAGAGCATTGTGACCACCAGATGGGGCTCGTTTTTCAAAAGCAAGTGGGAATCTGCTTCAAACATAAAAGTGGATTTTCAATTTATATGTCAGAAGTGCCTTGTGAGTGTGTTCTATAAAGATAAGACACTGGGGCTAATCAGGATAATTAATCAGCGAAAACCTATAAGGAGCACCATCTGTTAGCTTGTGGTACAGAGGAGAAATGACTGACAGCAGATTTCAAAAATGTGTGAGTGCATGTATTTAGTCTCATACTTTGGAATATGTATTTTCTTCCATTCCATACTTTTTGGAAATAAACATTAAAATGAGTTTCTGGTGTTTTATTTCCCATCATTATGGTATGAAGATATATAGGAACACATTCTAGCTAACGCAAAGAAAGGAGAGTTATTTCTTCCCAAAATGAGTACTAAGGGGAAGACGTTAATGTGGTATAATTTGTCATAGCACCACTGATGTCAATGAAGTTATGACAATTTACACCAAAGGAAAATCTGCCCTCTACAGGATATATTCTGCAAAAATGGCATTATTATAATTTGCCCTCTACAGGATATATTCTGCAAAACATGGCACCATCTGCTGGCATGTTCCGCATGGGTTGTATGTACAGACTGCAGCTGTACTGGACGCAGGGGTTTAACATCAGCAGATTTAACTGCAGGATCAGAATCTTAGATTGTAAGCTCTTCTGGGCAACAATCTATCTTCCTACATCTCTGCAAAGTGCTTAGAATACTCTTATGTGCTAGATCAATATTTTATAGTAATAAGAATAAACTACTCTTAAATTGTACATATATAACACTGTATGTTTATCTGTGGATTTTGGTGATGTACAATAAAAAAACACTAGATAGACATAAAATTCATTGTGGTGATATTATTATTATCAGTAGTAGTCATTTGTATTGTGGTAGCACACAGGCGCTCCAGTCATGGACCAGGACTATTGTGCTAGGGGCTGTACAAACACAGAACAAACAGATGGTCTCTGCCCCCAAGAGGTTACAATATACCTCACTGACATGAATTCCGGAACAATGGCTGGATTACAAATGAATGCCAGTAAAATTTTCACCTCATCATGTATTCTGGTATGCGACATATTTTACAGAAAGACTCTTTCAGAATGTTAAAACATTTTATTTGCATTATATGCTTCTCTCTCACTGCAAAGCTAAGCTCTCTCAATGGCATAAATCCAATTGTACTGATCGTGGATAGGAGAAAAAATATAATCAATATTTTAAAAATTGTGTGAAATTGCCTAAAATAGATTTTCTATACATAAGAACATCATGACTGTAAGACTCAATAACTTGAGATCTTTGAAGCAGCACAAGAAATGAATGAATTAGAAAGCTAGGATTCTCCTCTATCCAATGGGATAAAGCTCCTGGCCAGATCTCCAGTTCATGTAAGCCACTGAAGATCCCTGGAGTTAGAAGTAGTCTCAGTGGGTGAGGATTAGTGGGCGGAGTGCAGGTGAGATGGTCAAAGATGCTTGATAAGTGCCATTTATCATGAGTACCACCACCACATGCTTTATATATACCTAAATCTGAACTCAAATAGCAACTGGAAATGAATGATATAGAAAAAGAGGGCCTGATTTTTGAAGATGCTGAGCACCTGCAACTCTCAATGATTTAAAATATCCATATCACCAAAGCACTACACAAAAAACCTGGCTGTGCTCAAGAGGTGGAAGGTTAGAGAGAATAAACAAGAGAGATCACACCTGAGCTGTTGCAAACAGAAACATTATGTTTACTCAGCTTCCACTTTGCTGCTTCCTGCATGAAGATCACACTGTACAGGGTAGAGAAGCTGAGGCTCAGAATAGTTGGCCATGTGAAGCAAGGTCTAACCGTCAACTGGATGGCAATTCTGTGTCTCCTGCATTAAGCTTGGAACTCCTAATTTATGTTAGCTCAGCTGCTAAAACTATAACCCCAGATTTCTTCTCCTCATCTCAGTTTATTTAATTATAAAATGGAATATCCAGGATGAACATTCACTCTTGTCCTGCTATCCGTTACTGAAACAAAACCTTTCAATGCTTCCGAACCACATTTTTTGACATTACTATTCTATGGGAAATTCCAGTTTCCAACTAGTTCTAGCCATGACCCATGGAGTCAGGGCTTTAAAAGATCAAGGATTGGCAGAGAAGGTCACTTTTGAATTCAGGGCACTATGGCTCTAGGCCTAGAAGCTTGAGTCTTGGCATCATCCCAAATGGGAGGAACGTGAGTGAGAGATTTAGTACCTAAGTGTCCTTTATTATAAGTGGGGACGGGGGTTACAGAAGGAGAATTAGGCAGAGCCTTAATCTCTACACAAAGCTCATTTAAGCCCAGTTGGGGTGTTTGTATGCTCTATGGAAGACCAGGACAAATTACTGGGGCGGGGCTTCCCCCCCCCCCCGCCCTTGTAGGCCCTGTTTAGCCGGTCTGCGCTTGCTGGGGGGCTCGAATAAATTCCGGGCCTGGCTTCCCCGGTTCCCCCCCCGCCTCTCGTCGGCCCTTTTTAGCCGGTCCGCCCTTGCTGGGGGGGCTGGAAATTTTTTTTCACCGGGGCCCAAACCCGCTCTCGGCGGCCCTGTGGAAGCCAGACAAATCTCTCCACCAACTAAGAACGGCCATGCACCGCCACCCACAGAATCGAGAAAGAGCTATCTATCTGTCAATCCTTTCCGTGTCCGGGCCGGGTGAGGTTTCCCATGTTGAGTCAAATTAAGCCGCAGGCTCCACTCCCGGAGGTGCCCTTCCATCAATTCCTTTAAGTTTCAGCTTTGTAACCATACTCCCCCCGGAACCCAAAGACTTTGATTTCCCGTAAGCTGCCCAGCGGGTCATGGGAATAACACCACCGGATCGCTAGTCGGCATCATTTATGGTCGGAACTATGACAGTATCTGATCGTCTTTGAACCTCCGACTTTCGTTCTTCGTTAATGAAAACATTCTTGGCAAATGCTTTCTCTTTGGTCCGTCTTGCGCCAGTCCCAGAATTTCACTTCTAGCGGCACAATACGAATGCCCCCAGCCATTCCTCTTAATCATGGCCTCAGTTCCGAAAACCAACAAAATAGAACCGGAGTCCTATTCCATTATTCCTAGCTGGAGTATTCCAGTAACCAGCCTGCTTTGAACACTCTCATTTTTTCAAAGGAAATGCTTCGGACCCCCAGGACACTCAGTTAAGAGCATCAAGGGAGCGCCGAGAGGCAGGGGCTGGGACAGGCGGTAGCTCGCCTCGCGGTGGACCGCCAGCTCGATCCCAAGATCCAACTACGAGCTTTTTAATGGCAACAACTTTAATATATGCTATTGGAGCTGGAATTACCGCGGCTGCTGGCACCAGTCTTACCCTCCAGTGGATCCTCGTTAAAGGATTTAAAGTGTACTCATTCCAATGACAGGGCCTCGAAAGAGTCCTGTATTGTTATTTTTCATCACTACCACCCTGGGGCGCGAGTGGGTAATTTGCATGCCTGCTGCCTTCCTTGGATGTGGTAGCCGTTTCTCAGGCTTCCTCTCTGCAATCGAACCCTGATTCCCCGTTACCCATGGTCACCATGGTAGGCACAGGAAGTACCACTGAAAGTTGAGAGGGCAGACATTCGAATGCATCATCGCCTGAATACTCCAGCTAGGAATAATGGAATAGGACTCCGGTTCTATTTTGTTGGTTTTCGGAACTGGGGACATGCTTAAGAGGGACGGCCGGGGGGCATTCGTATTGTCTTGCACTGGTCCAAGAGGTGAAATTCTTGGACCGGTGCAAGACAGACCAAAGCAAAAGCATTTGCCAAGAATGTTTCATTAATCAAGAACGAAAGCCGGAGGTTCGAAGACTATCAGATACCATCGTAGTTCCAACCAGCGATCCAGTGGCATTATTCCCATGACCCGCCGGGCAGCTTACGGGAAACCAAAGTCTTTGGGTTCCGGGGGGAGTATGGTTGCAAAGCTGAAACTTAAAGGAATTGACGGAAGGGCACCACCAGGAGTGGAGCCTGCGGCTTAATTTGACTCAACACGGGAAACCTCACCCGGCCCGGACACGGAAAGGATTGACAGATAGATAGCTCTTTCTCGATTCTGTGGGTGGTGGTGCATGGCCGTTCTTAGTTGGTGGAGAGATTTGTCTGGTTAATTCCGATAACGAACGAGAGTCTGGCATACTAACTAGTTATGCGACCCCCGAGCGATCGGCGTCCAACATCTTAGATGGACAAGTGGTGTTCAGCTCCCCGCTCGGCCATCAGGTCAATCTGGAGGAAGCGGGCTGAAAATTTTTTGCCAAGTCTGAAAAATTATTGCCGAGTCTGAAAAATTTTCCAAGTCCCCGCTCGGCCACCAGGTCAACCCATAGTCAACTGGCTGCCGATGAGAGAGGAATTGGTTGCTGCTCACCTAGCCAAGCCGTCAGGTTTTTGAACAAACAGTTATTCATAGAGAAATAACAGCAAGTTACAGAACAATGCGAAAACAAAACCAGCACCTCCCTCCAATACCCTCACCGCTCAGAGAGCCCTTTGGATTTTTGGTCGGTCCTTTCAAGATGCCTAGACTCTCCTCTCCTCCCTCTCAGCCTTCAGATTCTTTCTCCCTCCATCTGTAACAAGTTCTCTCTAGATAGTTCAAGCATGGCAGTCAAAAGGTTCCCCAACATTCCATGTTAGCAACTTCTTTGATTGTCCTGTAACTGTTCCAGACAGGGTGTGTGACAGGTGACAGTGAAAAACCCCAGCAGTGAGGAAAATCCTATCCCGTCCAAGATTCAATTGCAGACAGATAGCGCGGTGCGTGCATACCTGAAGCCACAATTTGGCAGAATCTTTGTATTATTAATTAGCTGTTACACTGTGTTTTGCACTTTCAAAGCACAAATACTATTAAAAATCATTTGACTGCTGTTAATGTATTAATCCTCATGACATCACTGTGAAGTAGGTAAGTACTGTTCTCTCCAAACAGAGGAACTGGATTAGAAAGTTGAGACTTGTCTATTATTATTGTTATTTAGTTGTATGATGGTAGCACTTAGAGGCCCCAACAGAGTTAGGGTGCTAGCCACTACATGAATGCTTAGTTACACACAAGACAGACAATAGGTGAGATAGGAAACAGTGTCACAGGGAGGTCAAGGGACTCACCTAAGGTAACACAGCAGGTCAGTCATTTGAGAGCCAAGACTGGAAGCCAAGTCCCAGTCCAGTGCCCACTCCACCAGACCCCCTGCCTTCGATGGGGCAATGAAAAAGTTTTGTTCTTATATCATAAACAGGTTAATAAACTTATATCAACTCTGTTATGAGTGTAGTGTGAGGAACTAAAACAAAGTACCCCAAAGAAAGTCAGGCTGAAACTTTGCTTAGTTTCAAAAAGGGACCCAGCTTAATTCAGGTTTGAAGACAGAGGAAGTTCCAGCAGCCCTCACCTCCGAAAGGGAGATGGAGAATGAATAGCCTTATAGGACTCCCTACCTAAAATTAACTCCTCTTCACTAATTATGCCACCTGATCCCCTGACTTTATCTTTCTGGCAATAAGTTGTCCTGTCTCTGCCTAGTGGTAGATCATTGCAGCATAAAGGTTTCAGGGCATTAGGATGAGGACCTCTTTACAGGATATGCCATCTATTTTAGGTCCATGTTTACCCCTGCTTCTACATACAAACCTGGGGCTGTCTCATTGTTAAACCCTGTCAAATACGAATCAGAAATGGTGGCAACATGATATAAAAGGATGAAACTGACGTTATTGAAGTAAACTTTACACATATTAAAGAGAGAGAGACAGACCCGACTGACCCAGACCTGGCTTGCTCCTCTATGATTGATTGGGCTGTGCATTTGAGAGATTTTTGGTTTTGTACCACCACAAAGGAAAGGGGAAAAGAAAATCTCCATGGAGTAGCGACAGTCTTTTGGTCTGTGTTTGTAGAGCGCCCAGCACAATGGAATCCTAGGCCATGACTGGGGGTCCCAGCAGGCCCTACCACAAAGCAAATCATCATCATAACAAGGGATGCAACCTCCAAGCAGACGCCTTGGGCAAGTCATTTAGTTTCTGTATGCATCAGTTCCCTATTTGTGAAATGGGGGCAATAGTAGTTCCCTGCCTCCCAGGGTTGTTGTGAGGAGAGATATAGTAAATATTGTGAGACCTGTAGATACTACAGTGATGGAGGCCAAATAGGCACCACAAATAGATGTAAGGTTAGTGAGGCTTTCTGTGTGCTGGCTCTGAGAAGGCTGCAAGGGGCCTGCTGTTCAAGGTTTGGGGTGCTGGCAAGAACCCACTAGCCCAGAGGGTCTCAAACTGGGGGTTGGGACCCCTCAGGGGGTCATGAGGTTATTACTTGGGGGGGGGGGTCAAACCCCGCTTTGCCTCCAGCATTTAAAATAGTGTTAAATATAAAAGTGTTTTTAATGTATGGGGGGGGGAAGGTTGCACTCAGAGGCTTGCTGTATGAAAGGGGTCACCAGTACAAAAGTTTGAGAACCACTGCACTACTGAGTCCCAGGAGATGGGAAGTGTCGGGGGTCCTCCAGCTTTGGCTTTGGCCACAGCTCCTGCAGGAGGAACAGGGGCTCTTCTGTACCTGGGATGGTTCCCTTCCCCGCCCCCAAAGCTGAGGGCCACAAGGGCCCTGGGGTTGGCTGTGCTCTGGGGGCAGTTCCCTCAGAGACCCGTTTACACCAGGGGGCCAGCCCAGGCTGCCATTAAATCCCCCCCCCCCTTCCCAGCCCTTCTGGGGGCTCTGGCTGGAGCCAGGGCAGGGGACTGCCCCGCAGAACCCCCCCCCAGCGCCCACACGCTGAAAGGCCGGGAGCAGAGACCCGGCCGTGGGCGTCTCCTGCCTGCGGGGGAATCCCTCGGGCGCGCTCCCCTCAGGCCAGCCTCCCCCGGGCCCCGGCCGGCTCATGCGCAGGTGGCGGCAGGAGGTGGAGCAGCCCGGCGCCGGGCTCCGTTGCGGTGACTGCACAGCGGCGGAGCGGAGCGGAGCGGGGCCATGGCGCAGCGGCTCTTCCCCCTGCCCAGGCAGCAGTCCCTCTACCCGCCCAGCGTCCGCAACCCCTTCGTGCACGAGGGGCGCCTGAGCGCCCGCGACAAAGCCCGGGTAAGGCCGGCGGCGGGACTAACGGGGCAGCGGCAGCCTGGCCGGTGCACCCGGGGCACGTGCGTGGGAATGAAGGTGCCGGGGCGCGGGGAAGGGTCTGGGCCCGGCTGCTGGGCGTGGTGCCGGGCTTCCCACCCAGGCTGCGGCTCGGTCAAAGCCAAGGGAATGAGGCTGTTTATGCCCGTGCAGCCCTTCCGCCAAGGCTGCAGTAAATCCAGGGCGGCGATTAGCCCTGGAGCAAACCGTCTCCCTCCAGCCTCCCTCCCTCGGCGATCTGCAGGGAAGCAGCCCGACGGCCCCCGCGGGTGTGCACGAGCTGGACAATGTTTGTCTTTTCCCTCCTGTCAGCGTGCGGGGTTGCAACGACCCAGCTAAATTGCATGGGCACTAGACTTCCCTTTCTGTGCGTGGACACATTGCAGCTGAAAGAGTACAGGGTGATCCGACTGTGGTTAAAGTAGGGGCCGCTTATACCAACAAACAAATCCCAGCGCCTTTCCCCAGCTTGTCAAAATCTACATGGCTATTTCCCATGTTAAAGAGAGGCACTATTACCAATACTGTGCCTTAGTAAATGTTGATTTCCCCGCCCTTAAAAAGTAGCTCTCATTGCACTGGAGATGTTTGTTTGGTCCAATTGACCAATTAGAGCAGGGGGTCTCAAACTGGGGTTCGTGAGCTGTCAGCCTCTACCCCAAACCTCACTTTGCCTCCAGCATTTATAATGGTGTTAAATCTTTTAAAACGTAGTTTTAATTTGCTGGGGGGGGGGGGCTGCACTCAGGGGCTTGCTATGTGAAAGTATAAAAGTTTGAGAACCACTGAATTAAAGGAATAGAACTGCTGAGGTGCAATTACTTTTGATGTTAGCACTCTGGCACCATCAGGTCAAAACTGGTCCATGAGTTGGCTCTAATACTACAGTTAGATCCAGTTGCAGCACTGGGATTTTAGATTTGGCTGGGGTGGGGGAGCATTTTATAAAATTTAACAGCAGTAGAAGTTTTTTCCAGTGGAAACATTTCCTTCCCAATCATTTCATCATTCTTCTGGTTCATGTCACCTTGAAAGTGAAACTGAATAGCAATAAAAGGGAAAATGACTAGTCTTTTTTATTATCAAAGCTTAGGCGAAATGTAAAAGAAATCAGCATAAAGAGTAAGTCCCCGTTTAAAATGATCTCATTTTAATAATCTAATGACCTAATCCTGCAAACAAGCAGGTGAAATATCTGTATGTAAATGAGTAGTCCCACTGACGTCAAAATCACAACTTGTGTGAGTAAAGTTACACCCTTGCATAAATATTTGCAGTATGAGGGCTATAGTTGTTGTTTATAAAGTAGGAAAGAAAATAGCTTAAAACATTATTTTTGTCATAAGTGAACTTTTAAACCCCGTTCCTTGGGTTATTAATCTGTACAATGTGGCTAATATTGTCTCGCTTTGAAATGGCAGTATAAAAAGCTCAATTATTATAATATTGATTTTAAAAGGACTCATGTTACGCACTTTAAAAATTTTCTTTTCAAATTAAAATTAAATAATTTAAAATATATACTTTAAAAAAAAAATGTTGACTCTTACCTATCTGTTAGCTTGGACAATGCAAAGAGGGTGGCCAGTTTCACATTATCGTTGACTAGGGTGACCAGATGTCCTGATTTTATAGGGACAGTCCCAATTTTGGGGTCTTTTTCTTATATAGGCTCCTATTACCCCCCAACCCCTGTCCTGATTTTTCACATTTGCTGTCTGGTCACCCTATTGTTAACAGATTTTACTTGCAGGCTCAATTGAACTAGATTCTGCGGTAGTGGATGCAAATGCTGCAGGGGATTGGATGACAGACTTTTTTTTTCTTCTCTTTCACCTTTTGGAATGAAAAAATACATGGAAAATATGGATTTATGATTTTAAAAATCTTATATTATTAAAATCTAAACTTTGAGCCAAATTTGACCCGACATTGTCTCAGTAAGGACAATCAACACAACACAGGGTGGCCTAATCATCTTCCACTTTCTGCTGATACTTTATTAAATATCTGGGATTATGTGTAATGGAATTCTAAATAGTTCTATATATCTATACTCTACATTTTAAATAATTCACATTGAAGGTCGGTGAGGTGGAGGAAAGGTAAGACACTTGCATAACAATTTATGATCAGTATTTACTCTGTTCAGCTTTAATGGTGGACTGAAATGTTTCTTAAATACAAACACACCAGGATCTGCAAGCATGGACCCCACATCTCTCAAGTGTGCCATTGACTTTGGTGCGACTGCGATTCCCCAAAGGTGTAGGTTTCCATACTAGCAGATCTGGTTATAGAATACAGAAACTTGTTTTCAGAAGCCTACAATTTGAAACCATGTTCCATTACTCCAGATCTCTACAATAATCTCCACTTGTTCAGCAGTTGAAGTATGTTCTTGTAAAGCTACAGGAGGGTGAGGGGAGATTACACAATGGTACAGTTTCAGGCCCCAGTGCTGCAAGATGCACTGTGTGGTGAGCCTGTCACCCATTCACAGCCCCCTTGAGGCCATTGGGGTTCTCCATGAGTGCCAGGTTCTGCCTGTGAGGTGCACCTTGCAGGTAAAGTCCTGACAGAGACAGGAGGCCAGTGGGAACTGAAGATCCTGCTTTTCACATTTTGCTAGCTGAATTTTTCTTGTGGACATTAGCAGCGAATGTTCACATTCGAACTTCTGCATAAAAACAAATGCTTTTCCTTAATTCCTTTCTAGTCTTCAGTGAGATGTGGTATCACCCTGTCCTACATTAGAGGCTTAGTCAAATAGTTCAGTTCCCAAATCTAGGGGGGCCTTTGTGGCTTTGAATATTTTTTTACTCTTTAACAAAACTTTTTATAAAAATAAACATTTTCATGACACGTTTTCTGGATAGCTATATTCTGCTGTAAACCCCCCAAAGGCTGCACCAATGTGCTAATAATACATGGAAACTGGGAAGGGAAACTGATTAGTCTGTTTTCATTGTTGGAGCTGAGTGCAATGCAAGAGGTAAATAATGTCAGACACGGTGAAAAGTGTAGTCAACTTTAAAAGACCTCTGGCTTTATATACGGCAATATAGCAACTTACTTTTAAATAAAAATGGTTTTTTAACCTCACAGTGCAGCTGTTTAGAAGAGAAAGGGTCTCTTTAGAAGATGAGGAAATGGTTTTCTCGTCACATAGGATTACTTGGGTTTGGAACCATCTGAAAAAAAGTAATACAAATCTATTGAAACAAACAATGGATGTTTACCTTGCATCCCACAATATAACCAGTCATACCTGCTAGGGGCAGGTTTACCTGCTCAGGAGCTGTAAGAAGGTGGGATTAGCAGACCTAAATTCGTCTCAGTCCTTAATCATCTCTGTACGTCAATTTATGACATGTCCCTCTAATATTAAATGTGTGTGCTATAGGTGATCAGGAAAAAAGATTGCAGTATCTTTGTTGTGTTAATTTGGAGTTTATAGCTCAATAGCTCTATTTAAAATGTGTGTGTATTATACTGCCTGTACCAATTGAGGGGTGTTGTATCAGAATAGCCCATCAAGTCAAGCAGAAGACATGGGTTATCATTCGTGTGGTGGTTGTCACCAAAGGTTGCAATTAAGATTTTAAAAAGATTGTGCTAGGAGCTGTACAAACTGCACAGGAAGATGCAGCCTTTGCCTCAGAGAACTTGCAATCAAGTTTGAAACAGATGTAAATAAGCAAGTGTGATTAACCAAAGTGAAGAAAGGAGTAGGGTATTTAGAAATTAGATCACATGGATTTACATGGATTTCCCAAGCTTGATGGGGGCCTGCTATTTCCAGTCTGGAGTTAGTTCATCAGAATGGTTGAATTTTAAAATAAATAAATCTGCTATCACTGACTGCTGCATTACCTATCATTCACAGGCTGGCTGATTTTCTTGGGCCTAACACCAAAAGTATGTATTGAGGAGAGGCTAGTAACCTTATAGATTAATTCAGAATGCATGTTTTATGTGTAACGGCCGCCATCTTGGCTAACTTGAGGGATTGAACTGGAGATCTCTAGGGCTAAAAGCTTGAGTCTGTGCATCTTGAGTTCAAGAAACAGACTCTCTAGCTGGGAGTTGTAACAGACTCATCTTGTGTGGACTGGGCACAGAGGAGGACATACTGACCAATGGGTTACATATGCATAAAGGGCATCATGGAAGAAAGCAGAAACACTCATGGGAGAAATAAACAAATGGAGGTATGAGGGAAACATAAGAGACTAGAGTACATACGTTGGAGAGGGACAGATTTGTGAAGAGCCTGGAAGATGAGGACAGGAAGCTTGAATTCGATGCACTGAAAAATGTGGAACCAGTGGAGGGATTCAGAGAAAGGGATGACGTAATCAGAGCAAAGGGTAAGGAACATGATCTTAGCAACTGTATTTCTTAATGGATTAGCGGGGACGGGGGCAATGTTCTTGTCAGAGAAGCCAGAGAGTAGGAAGAGGGAGATGGGAGATGATGTGAGCCTAGCTGTGTGGAGAGAGAAAAAAGGCTGGATTTTGGAAATGTTATAAAAGAGGAAAGGGCATCGTCGGCATAAAGCCTAGATGCGTTAGATGTAGGAGAGGGAGGAGCCAAAGGTGACCCCAAGATTGACAGAGTGTCAGGGAGGATTGGGGCATTGTCAACAGTGTCAGATACTGGGGTGGAGCACTGGGTTTGGGAGGAAGGCTAAAGAGTTCAGTTTTGATCTTGTTAAGGATAAGCTGGTGTTGTGACATCCAGGAGGTGGCAGAAAGGTAGGCCGAAGTATGAGATTGCATGGATGGAGACCAGGCAGGTATGGAAAGGGAGAATTGTAAGTCATTGTTTTAAAGAAGCCCTGTGAGCAGAAAAATCATGCCCAAAAGGTGCACAGCTAGAAGAGAAGAGGCTCCAATGAGAGCGGGGCAGGAAAGGGAATGTGCAGGAGCTGACAAAAGAGATCCTCATTCAATGGGTAATTTTGAAAATTTTGGCCTAGGGGACTGATAATTCCCTCCTTTATTCGGTGTCGATCATTGTGAATCTAATAAAATCATCTCCTGTGTGCAGAATTTGTTGAACCAGAGATTTCCTATTAGCTTCTCAATACTGGATCAAGAAATACAGTACATGATCTTCTCCTTTTGCGTCTTTTGTTTATAATCTGCACATGAAGTGCAACATCATGGACTATGCATCATGGAAATGTGGTGAAATGATAATCAATGGAACTTGGTAATACCAGAGTACAAAATATATAGGAATGACACAGTAGGTCATAATGGTGGGGGAATGGCACTATGTGTGAAAGAAAGCATACAGTCAAAGTAAAAATCTTAAATGAATCAAACTGCACCATAGAATCTCTATGGATAGAAATGTTGTGCTTGAACAGTAAGAGTATAGCAGTAGGAATATACTACCGACCATCTGACCAGGATGGTGACTGTGAAATGCTCAGGGAGCTTAGAGAGGCTACAAATGCAGAAAATGCAATCATAATGGGGGATCTGAACCAGAAGTGAATATAGCTGAACTGCTAGGTAATAGTGGCCATAATGTAATTAAATTTAACAGGCTTGTAGAGGGAAAAATGCCAAAGAAACCCACCACAGCAGCATTTAACTTCAAAAAGGGGAACTACACAATAATGAAGCTAGTTAAACAAAAATTAAAAGAAACAGTCACAAGAGTGAAATGCCTGCAAACTGCATGGAGACTATTTAAAAACACCATAATAGAGCCTCAAACTAAATGTATGCCCACCCCCCAAAGCAATAAGAAGACTAAAAAAATGCCACCATGTCTAAACAGCAGAATGCTAGAAGCAAAAAAGACATCTTTTAAAAATTGGAAGTCAAACTCCAGGAAGGAAAATAGAAAGGAGGATAAACTCTGGCAATGTAAGTGTAAAAGTATAATAAGGCAGACCAAGAAAGAATTTTAAGTTCCACTAGCCAAGGACACAGAAAACAGCAGGGTTTTTTAAGTACATCGTAAGCCGGAAGCCTGTCGAAAAATCAGTCTGGCCACTGGATGATTGAGGTGCTAACGGAGCATTCAAGGCAGACACAGCTGTTGTAGAGAAGCTAAATGAATTATTTGCATTGGTCTTCACTGCAGAGGATGTGAGGGAGAACCCCATACCTGAGCCATTCTTTTTAGGTGACAAATCTGAGAAACTGTCCCAGATTGAGGTATCTATAGAGGTGGTTTTGGAATAAATAGATAAATTAAACAGTAGTAAATCTCCAGAACCAAATGGTATTCACTCAGGAGTTCTGAAGGAACTCAGATATGAAATCGCAGAACTACTAACTGTGGTATGTAACCTGTCACTTAAATCAGTCTCTGTACCAGGTGATTGGAGGGCAGTTAATATAATGCCTGTAGCCCAGTGGGCTAGCTTGCCTTTATTATATGCACTGTATTGCATTATATTCTGCTTTGCATTATATGTAAGGAACCTACAGGCCTGTATGCTGTTAGCATAAGACTTGAGGTCTATGAACTTTGAACAGATAAACGGCCAATGGAAACACCAGTATTGGGAAGCTAAAAATCGAGTGTTTAAGGGGAAGTTCTGACCACAGGCATGTGATCCAACCACAAGAGTATCCTGACAATAAATTGACGTATATAACAGGTACACGACTTACAGCTGCAGATACCTAAAAGGGGTCATGGTAACAAATTAACGTATATAATAAGTTGAAGTAATTGATATACTAACCTATAGGAAAAAAAAGACAGTCTGACATTAGTAAGGTTAAAAAATACAAATAAAGAAAAGGGGAAAATCCCCTACTAAATATGCATCAAACATAGTGGTGACAGCGTAACATATTATAAACATTGTATCACAGCCTAGGGGCAGTAGGGAGGAGATGTAGTCCTTGGGAGGTGCCAAAATAATGGGCACTAGTGCTGAAGGAGAAGGTGATGGTAATGAGGAAGATAATAGCTAATATTTCAGGTTATTCTACAAGGGATGGTGTGAGTGTATGGATGCGCAGATGTACATTCTGTAGTATCGCTATCTACATTACCAGGGCTGGCTCTGGGCACCAGCTCAGCAAGCAGGTGCTTGGGGCGGCCAAGGGGAAGGGGCGGCACGTCGGGCTCTTCGGCGGTGGGTCCCTCGGTCCCTCTCGGAGGGAAGAACCTGCCGCCAAATTGCCACCAAAGAAGAAAGCGGCGCGGTGGAGCTGCCACTGATCACGATCGCAGCTTTTTTTTTTTTTTTTCCCCCGCCACTTTGGGCGGCAAAAACCCTGGAGCCGGCCCTGTACATTACCAAGTTGGGGGGTTTGTGACTCTGCTAAATGTATTAATAAAACAATTTGTAAATATAGAAGAGTTCCAATCGTGTATATGCCTATTTTTTAAAAAAGGCCCCAGAGGCGATCCTGGCCATTACAGGCCCGTAAGCCTAACTGCAGTACCAGGCAAACTGGTTGAAACTACAATAAAGAACAAAACTATCAGACACATAGATAAACAAGATATGTTGAGGAAGAGTCAACATGGCTTTTGTAAAGAGAAAACATGCCTCACCAATCTATTAGAATTATTTGAGGGTTCCAACAAACATGTGCACAAGGGGGATCCAGTGAATATAGTGTACTTTGATTTTCAGAAAGCCTTTGACAAGGTCCCTCACCAAAGTCTCTTAAACAAAGTAGGCAGCCATGGGATAAGAGGGAAGGTCTTCTCATGGATCAATAACAGATTAAACGATAGGAAACAAAGGCTAGGAACAAACTTTCAGTTTTCACAGTGGAGAGCAGTAAATAGCAGGGTCCCCCTGGATCCTCCCAGGATCTGTATTTGGGACCAGTGCTGTTCAACATCTTCAGAAATGATCTGGAAAAAGGGGTGAACTGTGAGTTGGCAAAATTTGCAGACATTACAAAATTATTCAAGATAGTTAAGTTCAAAGCTAATTGTGAAGAGTTACAAAGGGCTCTCACTAAAGCGGGTGACTGGGCAACAAAGTGGCAGATAAAATTCAATGTTTATAATATTAATACTTAGAAGATAAATAAGGACAAATTTACTTTTGGATGGAGATGATCCAATTATTTTTGGAACCGTAGGATATCATGACAAGATTGAAGGAATGCTGAAAGAGATGAAAGAGAGACAGACAAAAGGAACATTGGAGCCAATGGAGTATATTGAAGAATAGGATGAATAATACTTAGAAATGCTTTTAATCTCCAACGTCAATTACAAACATTAGTTAATTTAAAGGGGAGACGTAAGAATCAAGACAGTGAATATAGTTTGGTAATGATCATTCAGCTGTATGAATCAGAAATTGCTTTCCAGAAGTTATTTCCTGATGGGGCAGCTGTTTGGCCTTGCTTGTATTGAACAGGCAGTAGTCACTTGTAAAGATCAGCTTAGAAGTTCTGTCTTTGAGGGAGGAATGCTGCTATTTAGTTGCGGTTTAAAAACTATGGTAAAGCTTGCATGGTTGCTAGTAAGAGCCAATCATCTGCTATGGCAGTAAAATACTTAACACAACTTGCTTGTTTTTTGTACGATACACTTCTTGCTGCAATGTACCTGTCTGGTTTTGGAAATTCATTGTTAAATGGCTGTGGATTAACTTTCAGATATAACTTTCAAAATGGGGTTTCCCAAAACTAATTCTTCTGTTTATACTTTGTTATTTTTGACCTGCTTGAAAAACATTGCAAAATTATTTAAAGATTTCAAATTAAATACAACACATTAAGCTCTTTGATTGTGATTAGTTATGTTGAGAGGCTTCATGACATCCAGTCATGCCTTTGGATGAATATGGTTTGTGCATGTATCCTGCTATATACAGAAGCAGGATATGGTTACATCATGATAAAGTTTAATACTCTGTCAAATATTTGCATTAATGTTAGCATGATTTGTGGTTTTATAACCTTTACTGAATAGCTGGATTAGCCAGTCTGCATTTTCCTGAGACGTGTGTCTCTGACAGAGGTGGGCAAACTACGGCCCACGGGACCCTCCTGCCCAGCCCCTGAGCTCCTGGCCGGGGAGGCTAGCCCCCAGCCCCTCCCCTGCTGTCCCCACTCCCCCACAGCCTCAGCTCGCTCGCTCCGCCGCTGGCGCAACGCTCTGGACAGCGGGGCTGTGAGCTCTTGCCTGGCAGCGCAGCTGCAGAGCCTTGCCTGATCCGGTGCTCTGGGCAGCGCAGTTGTAGCGCCGCCAGCCACCGGTGCTCCAGGCAGCGCAGTAAGGGGACAGGGAGGGGTTGGATAGAGGGCAAGGGGGTTTGGGGTGGTGGTCAGGGTGTGGGGGTGTGGATAGGGGTTGGGGTGGTCAGAGAACAGGGGGTTGAATGGGGGGCAGGAGTCCCGGGGGGCGGTCAGGAAGGAGAGGAGGGGTTGGATGGGGCAGCGGGAGACAGTCGGGGGCAGTCAGGGGACAGGGAGGGGTGGATGGGGCAGGAGTCCCAGGGAGCAAGAAGCAGGGGGGGGTTGGATAGGGAGCAGGGGCGAGGACATACCTGGCTGTTTGGGGCAGCACAGCCTTCCCTAACCGGCCCGCCATACAATTTCAGAAACCCGATGTGGCCCTCAGGCCAAAAAGTTGCCCGCCCCAAGTCTATGATGTACCTACCCAGCATGTTTGAGAGAGCTTTAGGAACTGAGTCGAAGAGGAATAGTTTGATTGTGGCAAGACTGCTTTGTGTGTATTACACTAGGTGTAAATATTGAGTCTGTTCTTGGCAGTAACCAAGGAATAGGGAAGCTGTGTCCTTTTCCCTTCAACAACTCAGAGTGCATTTCAGTTTTTGCCTGTCTAAACCAAAGTTTTTCTAAATTTATGAAAAATAAAGTTGAGGCTCTATCTCCGTGTGTTTTGAGGATTCAAAGAGGCACATTTCAAAGCAGTCAGGAGGTAGGAAGTCAAATATTGATTGATTGTGTTGTCTTCGTCAAGCCTGTATGTTTTAATACTTGTAAGTGACTCCAGTGCTTATGAAAAATTCTCAGTGACTGGGGACTGAAGACCTTTATTGTGCATAGAACTGACATTGCCTGGGCAGCAGTAATGACATGCAGTACTCCTACTATGCGTGAACATAAGTTGTAGTGATTGTCTTTAGGGGTGAACAGGCAATTTAGGTATGGCTTCACTACATTTATAGCTCAGGGCACAACCTGAGTGTTAGCCCTAATTCAGTTCCTAACCACATCCATAAAGGTCTAGCTCAAGGTAACTGGGGCTTCATGCTCGAGGTAGCTAGCTCATCGGGGTGTGTGTGCATGTGTAGATGCTTGAGTGCCACTGAAGCTCAGGCTCCTAATGCAGGGGGGGACTTAGCCTGTTTCCATCTTGGTGTCTCTGCTGAGGCTACACCAACATTAGTGCTAGTTACAGTAGGCTGTGTTGTGGATATGTTCCCTAGGACCAGGACTGAGAAAACATCCAGCAGATATCAGCTGGTAATGATATTTGGTTACTAGCTATCTGGACTCGATGTGAACCGGTCACCTGGAGGCGACCATAACCATTTCCAATCTGCCACGCCAGGACATTAGGGTGGAAACACTCTGACGAGAGGAACGGATATCTGGTATAATCCCCAACCAGTCCCTCATCGCCGACCCCACAATTTGCCTGCCTGGTTTTGACCTGCCCCGTCGCCAATGGTCCCTGTTGAACAGGTTCTGGACCGGGCAAGGTCTCTGTGCAGCCAACCAGTATTGCTGGGGCCTTCGTGGCAGCCCTTTGTGCAGTTGCAGCGCGACACAGATGATGACGCACATTGTCGAGGAATGCCTGCTGACTAGGTTCAGCGGTGGCCTAGAAGAACTGCATCGCGCCACTGAAGAGGCCATCGCTTGGCTAGACGGCTATGCCCCTGCTAAATAAATAAATTTTCCAATCCCCTGTGCCAATCAGTCTTGTAAGATCCTTTATTTAAAGATTCAGAAAATCCAGTTCTAACTATAGAATTTTCCCAAGCACCATTTGTAAAAGAAAAAATAACTTCCCCCTCCTTTTATATAAACATCTGTAGTTGTGTTAGAATCACATAATACTTTTCGTATTTAATCATGTAGCAGTGACATAAGTACTTTAAAGTCCACATTATGTAATCAGAGCAAATTGGTTGTCAAAGTGATTTCTGTTGGTGCATTTTCTTCCTTTTTTTCCCCCCTCCCAGATTGTCCTATTGGGGATTATCCTGCTTCCATTTCGTGCCATATGCATTGCATTAATTTTGCTGCTGTCATGGCCATTTGCAGCAATTGCAACTTTCTGCCATCCTGGAAGAGGGTCCATGCCACTCATGGGATGGAAGAGGTAAAAAGCAATTGTCAAACTTTAGGTAAATTTTAGTGATATATTTTAAAAGCTCCAAACGTTAATAAATTGTTTCCTTATTATTTACATGATCAAAGAAATATTGCAAATACAGGCTGTGGAGAATGCGTCTGCTTTAGGATCAACAACTTTTTGGTGCATTTTCTCTGAGTGATTGTAAAACAGAAATAAGGTTTCTGCTACCTCATGCAAATATCAGAAAATCTTCTATGTGGTGGGCTATGTAGTTTGCTGAGCTCATTGTAGCAGAGACCTCGGGAGCTAGTTTAGATATTACACTTTGCAAGCCAGGCCTTTCCTTAGAGGTGGTGCCGGAAAGAAATATTTGGGCCATGGAGTGGGGTACTCATTAACAAAGGAAGTAAAACACCTTTGGAATTCTGCCCAAGGATGATGGGAACAAGAAAATACATCCCTGTATATTGCTGATGTTACATAATAGGCAAAGTGCCCAGACTGCTCAATATTATTATGCATGACAACAAAAACACCTGTGGTAGCTCCCACGTCTCTTCTCCTAGGTGTGATGTCATCAAAGGGCTGTTCCACAGCGATAATCGGTTATAAGCAGGGATTCTGGGTTTTGATCACTCCGCTTTGAGCCTTTCAATATCTTGGGTGCATTCCAGATTCTTCCCTCTCTGTAGCCATATGATACCAGGCGCAAATGAAAACAGGAAGTGAGTTATAGCAAAACTGGGGAGTAGCTGAGAGTTAAAGTTCCCCTTTAAAGGAACATGATCACTTTCCATCTTAATCAGGGTTTATTTATTAAAACTGATCATTTCAAAAAATAGGATTGATGTTATTTGACTTGCTAATTTTGATTCAAAGTGGAATCCCTATGTTTTTTAACATAAAAAAGGGGCAGGAGGGTCTGATTTCCCACATAGTGGGTGCATGAGTCCAGTAGTTATAAGGTTTCCATGTCATGCATAACTTGCATGCTCTTTATTCTAAACTGGGAAAGAAATGGTGACCGGGGCAAGTAATGGAGTTGATTCACTTACACATGCTATTTGTTTTGTTTTCTTTTTAAAGGAGAGTGACCCGGTGTGCCCTCCAGTGCTTAGGTCGTGTTATGTTCTTCTTGATGGGCTTCCAAGTTGAAGTGAAAGGGAAAGTAGCAGGTCCCTTGGAAGCCCCAATCCTTGTTGTAGCTCCTCACTCAAGCTTCTTTGATGGAATTGTTTGTATCATAGCTGGATTGCCGTCGATCGTATCCAGGTTAGAGAACCTGTCGGCCCCCGTATTTGGCAGTAAGTATTGATAAAGTTACAGATAAGGGGTAAAATTTTCCAAAGCACTATAGTGACTTAAGAGCCAAAGTCCTATTTTAAAAAGTGACTGAGGGCCAGATTTTTAAAGATATTTAGGCACTTACAAATGTAGGTAGGCGCCTAGTGAGATTTTCAGATCTCAATGGGGGAGAGGTTCCTAACTTGCTTAGGCACTTCTGAAAATCCCACCATGCACCTATCTGCATCTTTAGGTGCCTAAATATCTGCGAAAAGCTGACCTATATTTCCACTGTCTTTCCCTCCCTAACACTGTCCTGCCATAATTTCTAGCTCCATTGTCTTCCTTTGTGCACATGACTCAAGTGACCCTTGACAATCATCCTGTAAATCATTAGCCAGAAGATTCTCGTGTTGACAGTGTTTGGCTTTGGGCAACCTGGATGGAACGGGGAAAGGTTGGGAGCTTCCCAGAAATTTCAGACTCTTGGGGGGAAGGAGGCAGGAAGACAAAGGGGCTTCAGGAGTAACACAAAGAAACCAAAGGAACGTGGTTCACGTGACTTTGGGGTGACTTTTGCCACAGGGAGACCTTCTTGCCGCAGAACTGGATTTAGTGAGCCCACGCTGAAGGCTTAGATACATTCCTGGCCTGTGACAGTGACTAGCTCCACAGCAGATCTCTCAGAGGAGACTTGAAGGAAGCAGTGGAATTGACGATCCCGGTGCAGATCTGCCAGTCGTTTCCAGGAATGGGAAAGTTGTGGAAAGGCTTCTCTACTTGACATGGATGGATGGAACGGACTCATCAAGCCCTCAAAGTGCTGAATTTTCAAATGAACATCCAAATTACTCAGGGTCTTGGGGGTTGGGAGTTATGTAAAGAAAATGCAGAACAGACCCATATCAAGGAAATTCAGAAAATGGCGCATTCTTGACACTGGTTTCTATGTTTGAACTCGCTGAGCATTTGTGCTTTGTGTGTGTCACTGATCTGTGAAGAAGGAGTTATGCAAAAAGGAAACCATTCCATAGATTAGAATATATGCTTGATTTTTCCCATTGTCTGATCTCTCCTCCTCCTTCTCCCCCCAATCAACCCAAGAAAAAAGAAGACCCACACTTTTATTATTACTGGGGCCATATACATGCTGTAGCCCTTTTACTAATCTCACGTCCTTTATTTTGTATGGTGGCCAGCCTGAAGTTTACAACATTGTTCATAAGCAATATAACTCAAAGCCATACTCCTAGTAGGCAACTAGGAAAAGTAACCTAAAAACACTAGACTAGCATGAAAGACACTGATATTTGCTATGTAGTTTTGGGAGCACAGGGTAGGGAAGATGGTCTCATGTTGAAGGCAGGACTGGGACTTAGGAGATCTGCATTCAGTTTCTGACTCTGCCACAGATTGTATGAACTTGAGTGCAAATCACATAATTTCTCTGTATTAGGGGCAATAATATCTTGTTTTTTCCATTCTTGGCCTGTCTTTTCTATTTAGACTGGAAGCTGATCAAGGCAGGGTCTGTTTCTTACTATGCGCTTATTCAGTGCCTAGGACAGTGACGCTTGATTTCAGTTGGATCTTCTAGGTATTAGTGTGCTATGAATAATAATGATAACTTGAATCTCTCCTTCACAGCAATTCTCAGATCCCTCCAGCCTGTACTGGTATCACGTCTAGACCCAGATTCTCGAAGGAATACAATCAATGAGATAACTAAACGAGCAACATCAGGAGGCCAGTGGCCACAGGTAAAATAGGCTGTAAAGTGTCAGCTTTCCTTTTAAATTGTGAAACGTAAGGCTTAAAAATCCCATTCAGTTGGGCACTGGCCTGTAGCTGTAACTTTGAAACCCAAGGAGACATCATCAACCCTTTGGGGTTTTATAAAAGGCTTTTTAAAAAGGAAAGGGGATTCCAGCATAATTACTCTTGAGTGACTGAGGAATCAATTCAGAACCCAAATGTATTAACAACTTGTAAAAAATGTGTCAAGACCACTCAAAGGGATGCTTTTTCCCCCCTCTCCCCGCCCCGAAGATTGGGGCCTTGAGCCTGTTGACCAGGTCGCTTGAAACTTAGTAGGCATTTAGCTTCACCTGTATTTTGGAAGCCACTTTACCATCTGTGTTCGAGTTCAGCATGAGAGTAATGGATATCAGCTCCGCATACCTACTCGCTTGTGGTAACTTTTCAGCACCACGCTGTTTCTCTCCTTCTGGGACTACATCATCTTTCCAGCCGGAGTAGCTAGATGCTGGGGACCTCCGTGGAAAGAGTAGCGTTGTGGGGAGCAGCTCTACAATTACTGTGCCAGGCCAAGGGCTGGGATGGGCCCTGAAACCTTCGCACACCCCATTCTTCTTGGAAGAGCAAAGCCTAAAGGATCCCTGTAGAAGCTGATCCTCTAGTTCTGACCTCAGCCCACTGCTGCCCTGTCATAAAACCCCCTGACTGACAGTGCCCAGGGAGCCCCACACAACTGAACTCCCCATGACAATCTGACCAAATCCTGCATCTGTCCTATCCCACGCAGTGGAATGGCACCTCTTCTACTGTGTGTGGAGCTCTTAAAGGCAGAGGAGCATCCAAGGTAGAAATCTGCACCTGATCTCGTGCTTGTGCTTGTGTTTGTTTTTGTTTTCAGTGACTGAGAGAACGAGTTCAGTGGCTGAAATATCATGAGATCTATTTTTCTCAGAGCAGGTCCCTTCCTGGATGATTGAAACATCATGAGGAAACTGGCTATCAGTTTGTTTTTGTTCCGTAGCTGGCTTCCTGAAGCAAAAATAAAAAAGCTGGTGAAAAGTCAGAGATGCCAATAGCAAGATATTTGTGTTTCTGTTGAACCGGAATGCACAGCCCTAATGATAAGGGGGTGATCGGGCAGACAGCAGCCATAGAGCCCCATTTCCAGGAAACAAAAACCAAAACACACGTCATTTTCTCCCTGGGATGGGATTATTTAAATACCATGCATCATTTTCATTCCACAAGCAGCTTGCTCCAAGTTCTTTAGTTAAGATTTAGGCTTCTTTAATTTGACTCACAAGTGCACATTCAAATTTGCCCTATGCATTCTTACAGCCACCTTTGTTGTTTTTCCATTTGTCACAGGTCTGGAACTCTGCCATGCAGGCATTTTAATCAGACACCCAGGTCACATCTAGGAAAGCTTTTGAGTAATGCTGTGCTTAGAAATGGAGGTGTGATTGAACCAGTGCAGTTCATTTTCCTGGCGGAAATGCGTGGTTGGATGGAATCTAGACCAGGTGCACCAGAGCTCTGCTGAAGACGGGGCAGACACAGAAGTGGCTTTACGACAGTTTTGTCGTAATCCCCAGAGGTGTTGGGGGCTGTTTAGGCTTGTGGCATAAAGTAGAGTAGATTTGTGGATTCCCAGTTTACCAATGAGGAAGCTGAGGCATAGCTAAGTGACCAATCCGAGGTTGTGGAGTGAGTCAGCAGCCAAGCTGGGAATGTAGCCCCTGCTTTCTGACTCCCAGTCCTGTGTGTTATCCTTCCTCTTTTTTGGAGGAACCTGACCGTAAACATATTTTCACAACATATTCTAAAATATCTAGGGCCAAATGCTGCCCCTGTAATGTGGGTGCAGTGGAGGAGAAAGCAGAGGGATCCAGGGGCCCCTTCCCTTAGAACAGTGCACATCAACAGAAGAACACTCCTGTTAGCAACAAAGGGGCCCAGCTATTGCTTCTCCTGTACTCCTCCGCACAAAGGAGGCATGATCTGGTTAGGGTGCTTTGTCTGTTCTCAGCATGTCTGCTGAGGTAGGTGGCATGTGCTAGCCAAGAGCACATGCTGCTGCTCCCATCACCTGTTTCTTTTAGGTTCTCAAAGAGTGGTTCGGTCTAGAGAGAAATGGCTGCATTTGTCTACTTGATTCTGGAGGTAGGAATGTGAAAATTCCTCTCTCTGGGCACCAGCCCTATGTCCTTTAAGTATCAGTTTTCGTGCCCACGTACCTAGGTAGCAATTTTTTTGTTCTGGTTGTACTATGGTTGGTACAAGAATGGTCATGTGTTTACCACCTTTGTGCTTCCTCTATCCTTGGAGCTACCCCTCTGTCATAAATTAGAGCAGCCTCAGGGTTGCTCTAACTTACACCTACCTGTCTATGGCCCCAAGCAGAATATCACTGGAGCACAGGGATGCCTTGGGCGTGCCTTCTTTTCCCCAGCCATGCCCTGTGAACTAGGAGGGAGTAGAGTAGGAGCATCTCTTTGTAATTTTTGCTACAGTGACACTGTTCAGGAGTCGCATGTTCTTGCCAAGAGAGTTCAGAATTCCAATAGGTGTTGCTAGAGTGCCCCGAAAAGACAAAGCTACTAGTGTGCTCTATGTTCCTTGAAGGGTTGGCTGCACTGTGTCGTACTGTATCTCCTTCTAATCCAATTGCTTCAGAAGATGATTCTAAGACCTCCTGGGTATCCAGTATGTCTGATTCTTCCAGACACCGAAGCCATTCAGTAGTACGTAATGCTTTCAGAAGTCATCACATCACAAATGCCCCCACCTCTAAGTCTGTGTATTGCTGCTGTCCCTTGATCCGTGATCATATCCTCACAGTTGGCATCTAAGCTCATGTTGATAGCATCTGTGTCGGTAAGTGCTTGAGTGCCTCTTATGCACTTGATGTCAACCCAGACTCAGTGTTCATACAGCTTACAGATCTGTAAGGAGCTCCTGGAAGAGAAAGAAACAATCGCTCATTATTTCCAACACTAGATACTGCAAGGGAAACATTGGAGGCCTTTTGTGCCCTACTTCAGACTTGACAAAGGCCTTCCCCAAAGTTCCCTCTCTTACAAAGCATTTGTTTTCAAATCCAGATGAATGAAATCGCTGTCAATCACAGGCGTTCTTTCATTTCCTTGCTGACAAAGTGATAAACTTGTGATGCAGTATCAGGGCTCATTGACAGTTCAGAGAACTTGAATAAGAAGTCACACCTTTAGGCATGTATAAGTTGTTAAGGCAAAAGTATAAAGTGTGTGTGTATATACACCTTTTTTTTTTAATCCAAGGTACTGATTTTCCCAGAAGGCACCTGTACAAATCGATCCTGTCTGATCACCTTTAAACAAGGTGAGAGATATTGTGTTGCATGTATTTTGTTAGAAAATCATGGACTGGCATGATTTGCAAAGTCACTTCAGTCAGTTTGTAAAAATATTAATTTGGTCCAGTGGGTTTCTTTTGTTTATTCACAGTCTGTAAGGGTTCTGTCAAGTCAAGCACTTCTAAAAAGCTACTTTTCTTCACCTTTGCTACTAGTAACACTTTAGATTATTAAAACTGCAGTAGTTTTTAAAACCTCTACTACTTTATACCATTTGCTGTGAGAGTTTGCTTTTTCAATTTGTGGCAGCTTGTAGAATGATAATAGATTAGTTAGTTGCACTTGTTTTCTGGGCAGTTTCTAGACAATTTTACTAGGTCTTTTCATGCTTTATAGCAATGGTTCAATAGTAGTGTTGCAAATCCTTTACAGGAATGTCTATTAGTTTAATATAAAGCATCTTCATTGAAATTAAAAACAAACAGTGGAAACCCATTTTCACAAAACCTACTTTTGAGAGATTGGACCTGACAATGTTCCTGTAATTTGAGATGCATTTGTTTTAGTTAATCCCTAATATTTAATATACTTATTAATGCTACAAATGTATAAACAACTCTGGATTTTATTGGTTCCTGCGGGATAATTAATAATTGCATTTATTTTGGTAGTTTTGTAATTTTTAAAATTTAGAACTGAGCAACTAAGTGAGCAATCTCAGTGCTTCAGTGTATATTTGTTCAGGTACTGATGGGGGGGAAAATAGAAACATTCTTTGTCATGCAGCTGATTTATGAAATCTACTCTGGTTCGTATTTAGCAGGATTAGCAGAGCAGATTATTGGCTGCACAGAATCAATGTTCTATTATGGCACTGTCTAGTAGAAAGTGGTCTCTGCTGCTGCTTGCTCACCAAAGCTATGATGGTTTCCCACGTTACATTGTTGAAAAAGCAGCCCCCTATTCTAAAGTCACATAATGCTAGTATAGGTACCTATGTGACTAAATAAGGACCATAAGCATTACCTGATTGTCTTGGCTGTCATTCTCCCCAATGGTCATGTGAACATGTAGCCAATATTATTCCCATGGTGACTGGAGAGACAAGGTGGGTGAGGTAATATCTTTTACTATGTCACTCACCTTGTCTCTCTAATGTCCTGGGACCAACACGATTGCAACAACACTGACTATGTCCCTTGACAACTGACATTCATCCAGATGGGTGAAAATTAGTTTAAAATAATCCACAAATCCAAGGGAATCACGTCTCTCTGACCTAAAACTCTGTTCTGGAGTTCAGCCAGGTAGAAGGGAGGGTCTCCTTTATCTGGAATCACTAGTCGTGCTTTTAAAAAATAACTGTCAAGGGATAACTTTTTTTTTGTAATTTCCCCTTTACATTTTATTTGTCCTCCAGTCCTCCTTTGTCTTAATCACTTAAAATTATTAAGTGGTATTTTGTATATTAAAAAGTGATTTGTGGTTACAGGAGCCTTTATTCCAGGAGTTCCCGTGCAACCGGTGCTGCTCCGATATCCAAACAAACTGGTAAGTAGAACATTCTCCTTTTGGCAACTTAGAATGTTTTGATTTCTAGCTTTCTTCTTAAGACACCCAGGTACTCGGCAGTCCATTGACAAGTTTACATGCATTTCTAGAGGCCCCAGCTGCTTTGCCTTAAAGGGTTGGCTGAGAATTCCCCTGACACAGGGAAATCCTCTAGTGATGCAAAGCTAGCGTAGCTGGCTCTACTGCATCTTTCCTCTTCCTTCTTAGTGTGGCCAGACTGGGAGGAGCTATCCTAGGATTTTGGGGGAAGAAAGGTTGCTTCGACTTCTACTCATGGCTGCACCAAGATTACACTGAAGATTGAGGGCCTACCGTTGTAATACAATAGAAAGTGCTTAAGAAATTAAATGCTACTTTAAGAGCACTCTTGCTATATTTTGTTTACTAGGTGTGAAAAGCAAATTTGTAACAGTACAACGGGTTCCCTTTGATTGACTGCAAGCAACATGGAAGCAGTTCCCTCAAACTAAGTCTGCTCGTATTGTTTGGGGAGTGCTTTGTCGTGGCTTGTCATACTTTTACACAAATTTTCCTAATCCACATGAGCTTACTGCATTCTTCCTACTATCGAAGCAGCCTGTGTAGCATGTGCTTTGGAAATGTCCTGTTCAGTGCTTCAGTATTAGTATTTGGTTTTGCAATGTCTTGTAAAAAATTGAAAACAACAACCCAGATGTCTTTAATACACTTTCCATATTCTAGTATATATGCAATTGGAAATCAAATACAAATACATTTACCATAAGAAATGCTTATGTCCTCCTCCAGTGTAGTTATGTTATGCCGCCGGCATAATTAAATTATTTAGAATAATAAACTCTGCTTTCCTTTTTGTTGTTTCACACTAGTTTAAATTAATTGTAATATGTCATAACTTGATTAGCTTTGAGACAGAAACCATGTTTTATTGGTGTTCTGTAAAGCTGCATGCCAACTTCTGGTTATGTATCTTTCACAGTAATGTTGTGGGGCCCTTAAGAAAACAAATGTGATCCATTAAGAGAAACAACCTTTGAAATAGTTTAATAAGATAATTACTAGAAGGCCACAAATAAAGATAGTGCAAGGCCTCTCAGCAACACTTTTTATTAGGAGTGCATGGAATTTTAAGAATTGTCCTTGATTGCACATCTGGTTCCATCCTGCTGAAATACTTACATGGCAGATAAACTTGAGGAATATTTTTAACCCCCGATGCATGTATGTAATTCCCATTTACAACTACTTCCTCTGCAAAACGCACTGCCACTGCTTTCACATGTACATAAGAATAATAGTTTGCACTGCATCCAAGAAACTCAAGTAACGTACATATATTAATGAATTTCCCTTCACAGCGCATGTGTGAGGAAGGTAGGGTAAATGTTACCCCTAGTTTACAGATGAAGAAACTGAGACAATTTGTCCAAGGTCCCAGAGGGGGTGAGTAGCAGAGCTGGGAATAGAATTCTGGTCTCTTCACTCCTACGTCTGTGTTTTAATAAAAAAAAAAAAAACAACCCACCCTTTCATTCCCCCCCCCGAATTGTCCCATATAAAAGAATGCCACCAGTGCAGTGGCTGCATCAGACCCCAATGGCAAGGTGGCAAAAGTCAACAGGAGTGAGTACTGAAGGAAGAACAAAGTCCTTTAATATTTACAAAGCTAAATGTTTTACATCAGATTGGAAGTAAGCTGACTGAAGTCTTGGCCTCCTGAATACAATTAGATCCTGATCCAAAGTTTACTGGAAAGGTTCCAGTTGACTTCAGTGGGCCTATATTGGACTTGGGTAAAATCCTGGCCCTATTAAAATCAATGAAAGTTTTGCCATGGACTTTAGTGGGGCCAGGATATCACCCCAGTCTTAAATAAACATATAACGAAATATATTTTTCTCATCACCTCTCACAACTAATTGAAAATTAAAGTAAATTCATTCCTTACAAGCAGGCAGCTGCAAACATTTAGCATATGGGAATTTGGGGACTTTTGATTCAGTTTTACTTCTACTCTCCGCCACCCGATCTTTCCAAGTTTTTGTAGCTGTTAGAGCAATTCTTCTCCCTGAGTAAACTCAAAAGGCCCCAAGGCAGACATTTAATGCTCTTAATTATTATAATTAATTAAGCTGCAATAGATATGCTTGTATTTGTGGTGTGGGTTATGCGCTCTTCTTCCCGGAGGCTTAATTTATGACTGCTGCAATATACCTAACTTTCAGAGGTGTAGGCTAGTACATTCTTGTTGTTTTCTTGCTGCCTGTGCGCCTCCCCTCCCCCTCTCCCCACCACCACCAGAAGCATCAAACATTTTGAGGTGGGGGCTGGGGAGTGGGATCACTTGTGTCCTGTCTCTTTTAGGGCAGGTCTACGCTACCGCTTAAGTCGATCTAACTTGCGTCGCTCAGGGGCGTGAAAAAGCCCCTCCCCGAGTGACACAAGTTTTGCGCTATATATGCTGGCACTATGTCGGTGGGAGACGTTCTCCTGCCGACATAGCCTCCGCTTCCTGCCAAGGTGGAGTAATTATTCTGAGGGGAGAGCGCTCTTCTGTCGGCATAGCGCATCTTCACCAGACACGCTACAGCGGTGTAGCTGTGCCAGTTTAGCACTATAGTGTAGACTTGCCCTTAGATGTCAGTACTCTCCTCTGATGCTGTTTCTCCCATTTACCACAATGGGAACCACACCTGCATTGGGAGAGAGCATTAGATGAACTATCTTCCCCGCACTTTCTCTTTCTAATCCTTCTTCCCATGCAATTAAGTAGTGAAGCATATGATTACAATGCTAGACATGAATGTAATTTTACTACTGCAACAGGATTTAGAAAGATGTCCTTCAGCTGACTTCCACAGGGAAGTTGCAAACGTTTCTTTACATGCCCATTGCAACATAGTGTGTAGGTTCAAATTAAGTTAAGGGGAAAGGCTCAGTGTAGTTCACAATATTTTTTTTTATTATGAAGAATAATAAGATTGGAAAATCATTTTTGGTAGCTTTGTTTGGAGGAAAGGAAGGGTGCACAATTAAATGTTGCAGCAGGAAGGGGGAGAAATTCCAGGTGGGAGACAGAAGTTACTGCGCACAGGGAAGATGACAGAAATTGTTTTCCCCACTAGAGAAAGTACCACACAAGTAGCACACCAACATTTCTGTTGTGGAATTTGACAGTAAAAAAAGTCAATTGAATGCTTATAAGACATCACATAGAAGTCTTTCTTAAAAACTGCTAACTTTTTCTTGGATAATGTCAACTCATTATTAGCAGTGTCTTCTATTAAGTGCAGGAACTTATAGAGGGGATACTTAGATGAATGTAAAGAGTGAAATAACATAGTATAAAGCAGCTGGCAAGTTTTTGCTTTCACAAGTCAGCAATAAGTTATTACTTAGCTTGTAAACTCCTCGGGATAGGGTCTATCTTTTTTTCCCCTTGTGTTTGTACAGTGCCTTGCACAGCTGGCTGCTCGGCTACGATTTGGGGCCCACAGTAAAAATCCTAATAATAATTAAACAGTTTAAAACCTATAGAGTACATCTTTTTGTTTTTGTCTAGAATCTGTCTCTGGAAAATAGGCTGATAAAATAAGTGTTGCAAGGTATAGTAATGAAGAAAAACTATGGTTGATTATTCATATGAATTTTTTTTGTCTTGTCACACATTTAAAAGGCATTTTTATCATTTTTCATGATAAGCAGAAGTAATCTTGAAAATCTGCTTATCCTTGCAATAGTTTTGATGATGCAGCGTATGCAATGCATGGTTTTAGTTCTGAATTTAAGGATGTGTAGATTGCAGTAGTCATCAGAATCTTGATCAGTTGTGGTAGCATGCAGCGTATCCAAACTTTCTTTGCAGTAGCTTTTGTGTGAAACATCTATAAATACAGCTCAGTGTGTTGGACCAACATTGAGTGGGTTGATAGCTGGGACATATGAAGTTATATTTTCTTTACCTATTTAGTGAGACTTGTCACAGTTCAGGGCACCTGCATCTGTATTCCCCCTTCATGGTCCAGCAAGAGCACCCATTCTCAGGATTCCTGCTCCGCAACCATCATCTCTTGGGCAGAGACACGCATCTCTCTCATTCCTGTCCTGGGTATTTCCAGGCTGCACAGATCCCTGCCTACACTGTGAATTCCCCAGCAAGGCAGATTGCCTCAGCAGGCCTGCACTGCCTTCCTTCCTCAGAGGCTATAAGCAGCATAATTGCCCACAGTTAAGTTACCACCCAGCTCTTCCTAAGCAAGCACCTTTAAGGTGAAAGTATTACAGAGAAAGTATCTTGAAAACAATAAAAGAACCTACACCCCTGCTAATACGCTTACCAGAGATCACCTCCGCTCCAGCAAGGGCTCTGGCAGGTAAACAGTCTTTCAGACCTCACCAAAGGGTTTGCTGTGGTCACAAGTTCATAGCCACTGTTAGCTCGAAACAAGCACCCCATGAATTGCTGTGTGCAGTTTGGGTCTTTGATCTGGGAATAGGTAATTTGTAGACCATGGGTGTCCTCCTCAGGGCGAAGCTTCAAAACGCTGAGTTCTTGCATAACTGAAGGGGGCACATTTGCATGTATACTTCCTCCTAGAGATTTCCTGGAAACTCACTTAACTTTAAAAGTTCAAATTGTTTCAAATAGTCCTTCAAAGCCCCTAACATTTCCCATGCTTTACATGAATCATGTCTCGACCCCAGAGACGATACATACAATCCCAAAATACTACATCAGTGTTTGCATTTGTAATACAATGAAATACCGAATCAAGTTTAAGAATATGAGTAAGGTTTAACTTCATCCTATCATGTTTCTCCAGGATATTGCAGGAAATTGCCATATCTGTTCACAAGGCTGTCCAAATATGTTTGTGTTCCTTGATTCCTCTAGTCGTATTGTTCCATACACAATTGATCAGGTACCCAATTCATTCCCACAGTGTTTCAAAGCAGAATCCTCCTTCAGAGACCCAGGAATGGGAATCACTTATGTAGCATTTGAGAGCTAATGTAAGAAGCCAGGTCTTTTTAGCATCAAAATTGGACTGCTGCTATTCTGGCTGTGAAAACCCTGCTAGTGGGGCTATTTAGTTTTAGATGTAGCTGAAGTAAAACAGTAAGCAAAAGTAGTTTGATTATAGCGGAAGTTGGAAGTTTCCTGCCAAGCCAGGGCGTCTGCCTCTTGAATCTCAGATTTCCCCAAAGTACATCAAAAATTCTGCTGGTGTTCCCCTCTTCTGTTAAGATTCCAGTATTTTATCACAACAAGCTTTGGCAAACAGTTTCAAAAGGGAAAAAACAGGCAAAAAGGCCCAATTGAACATATAGTCAGACCTTGTTATTTTGAATCAGTTTGTACCTTCTTACAAGCGTATTTTCTATAGTAACTTCTCTGGCATACAGAGGTAGACAAAGTCTTATTTCAAATACACCTCTACCCTGATATAACGCGACCCGATATAACACGGGTTCACATATAGCGCGGTAATCCTGGGGCTGCGGCAGCGGGGCTTGGGCGGGGCTTTAAAGGGCCCAGGGCTCCAGCTGCTGCGGGGAGCCCCAGGCCTTTTAAATCACCGCTGGAGCCCTGCCGCTGCTACCCCGATATAACAGGGTAGGGATTTTTGTCTCCCGAGGACCACGTTATATCGGGGTAGAGGTATACATGAAACTCTGTGATACCATAAGGTGATTGTTGCGGCTATTTTACTGGAGAATGCTTTAAATACATAAGTGGCTTTGATCAAGTGATGTAAAAATGTTGCCTCCATCTATAATATAAATGCTCCTTTGACTGTTTACTTGTGGGACACTTTTGTTAGCCCCTGGCTTAATACTGGAACAGTATAGATACAGTGAACTTTGACAACAAACATCCAACAAACATTGGGGGGAGGGATAGCTCAGTGGTTTGAGCATTGGCCTGTTAAACCCAGGGTTGTGAGTTCAATCCTTGACGGGGCCACTTGGGGATCTGGGGCAAAATCAGTACTTGGTCCTGCTAGTGAAGGCAGGGGGCTGGACTCTATGACCTTTCAAGGTCCCTTCCAGTTCTAGGAGATGGGATATCTTTCTATTCCTGTGGAGCCAATACAGCTGTAAGAGATTGAGCAGGTCTGGTCTTCTTCATGCAGCACCAGTGGAACTCAGCTGCATTCCAGTTGTAGAATCTTTATTAATTGATGATGGTGGAAGAGGCAAAAAGAACCCAGCCTGACTTTTTATATCCCAGGCTGAGTCTGATTATTCTAAGGGCAATAGGCAGGAAGGGGCAGGCAGTGAGGATGGTATTGGGGGGGGGGGGGAAAGGGGGAAGACCTTCCTTCTTTGTATCGAGACTATCATGAGATCTGAGTCATGGATGGTTCCTTTTGCTGCAGCTTCCCCATTTTCTGTAGCAAACCTTTTCAAGCCTCTTACAGGTAAGAGAGACCTGTCTTGGTTCTTGACGGAGTGACTAGTCTCATACAACCTGTCAGACTAGAATTGTATTAACTTGTATTTCTCCTAAAGAATTTGTGACCGCAGTATGGTCAGCTGGAGTTAGAACAGTGCTGATGTCAGTGTCAATAAAGGGAGGCAGCACGGGCTAGTAGTGGTTGGGGGATGGCCAGCAAGTCAGAGACCTGGATTCTATTCCTGCCTTTGCCACTGGTATGCTGAATGTAACTACATCTTGCCTTGCCTTAGCCTGCTCACCTGTAACATAGGGATAATGATATTTACACTCTTGTAAAGCACTTTGACATCTATGGATGGAAGTAACTAATCAAAAGATTAATACTAGATAGAGAGTTTTAAAACTTAAAAAACCACCAGATCATTTATAAAGAGGAAATGACCTTAAAAACAACAGTCATTGTACGGAAGTTGGAGGAGGAAGCTAAAAGTATAAAAAGCAGTTTAGTGAGGCGGTCAGTAAATTCAGGGTGTTGAGAATAAGGTATAAATTAGCAATCTTGTCCATAAAATATTAATAGGGTAAATCTGTGTCCTTATGTATGGGAAGTTTGTAAATGTATTAAGCAGCTTTAGAGTTAAAAAGTGAAATACTATAGGTACATTAGCCTTTCTTGGGTTTACAAAGGTACATAAGAATGGATATACTGGGTCAGACCAATGATCCATCTTGCCCAGTATCCTGTCTTCCCACAGTGGCCAATGCCAGGTGCCCCAGAGGGAATGAACAGAACAGGTAATCATCAAGTGATCCATCCCCTGTTGCCCATTCCCAGCTTCTGGCAAACAGAGGCTAGGGACACTTCAGAGCATGGTTTTGGTAAATTTTAATCTACGGTCTAGTCATCCACTGTTTATAAGAACTAGGGTAAATGTGCACCACATTTTGTTTCTGTTTCGGGCTCCTTTTCTTTCTAATCATGCTCAGTACAGATGTGATCGTAGGAAGAAAGGAACAGCCTGCAACAACAATTTAAACAAATCATTTCAACTAAGCTGTGATTATCCCCGGTGTGATTCTATACAAGATGATTGGGAAAAGGGAAAAAATACAGGCTCGTGCCTTCCTTTAGCTTCTTTGTGCTGTGTAAAGAAGGCCTGAAAGATACTTTGGGGTTTTTTGTTTTTGTTTTTTAATTTTCTATATGTTTCTACACTAAAAATTCAGATGTTGTCTAGATTCATAGATTCCAAGGCCAGAAGGGCCCATACTGATTATCTAGTGTGTTCTCCTATATATCGCAGGCCATAGAACTTCCCCAAAATAATTCCTAGAGTAGATCTTTTAGAAAACCTCCAATCTTGATTTAAAAAATGTCAGTGATGGAAAGTCCACCACAACCCTTGGTAAATTGTTCTGATGGTTAATTACCCGCCCTGTCAAAAATTTACACCTTATGTCCAGTCTGAATTTGTCTAGCTTCAATTTCCAGTCTAGGCTGGAAGATTCTTTGATGACTGGAGAGTTTCGTGTAAATGATGACATCACGCATGCTAAAGGAGTAAAAGTAGCACTGTTAAGTGGGAGAAGATAATCTTCATCCGACTGTTAAAATAACAACTGTTTGACCTCGGTGACTAATATTTCTGAATAAATGAAACATTTGTTGAACATTCCACATTCTTGTCCCTTCCTTCAGGGAGATAAGAGCTTAGTGCCTCCCACTGGTCCTCCAACAAAACCACAGAAGATCAGACTTCACATTGCTAACATTTCTGTGATGGGAAAAACAAACAGAATTTGTTTCTTAATTAAACCAAACAAACCAACCCATCCTTTCAGGCCCTAAAGTAGCACAAGCCCCTCAACTCCCTCCCTCCCCCTTTTGGTATCCTTTGTAGGTTAACTTTAAAACACTGGAGTGAAGCAGGAAAAGAAAGATTGGTTTTGCATAAATGGAAGGCATCACTTTTTAAAGAAGGCAATAGGAAAGACCAGGTATACCCTAGCATGACTTTGTGACACAGCTAATGCTGCAATCTCAAGCAGAACTACCAAACCACAGTGTAAAGCTGTTCTTCCTGGAAGACAAGGAGTAGATTATAATTAGTGCCTTTTATAGGGCTAGTGTCAGCTCGCAGTGAAGTCTTTTAATGGGAGCTCAGTAAGAATCTAGATGATGTAAAACATCAGTCAGTACAAAACTGCCTGGGCAAACTAATGCATGGGTTTAATCTTTTCTCTGTTTCATTTTCCATACTATGGAAATGCAGCTGCTGGTGAAAATATTTATAAGGCTATGGATTCCAGACACATTAACATTTTTTATAGGACAGTAAAACATCCTCTGCTTCACCCAATTGTATGCTTATAATTTTCTGTTGTATCGTGTCTGTTCTCCCCTCTTGTTTGACTTGTCATACATTTCTGTTTTTCTTTAGGATACTGTGACCTGGACATGGCAAGGCTATTCATTGTAAGTTTTCTAACCCTATTAAAAACAACATACAGGAACTTCTCCCATTAATAAATACACTGGCAATGACCAAACCAGCCCTGTTAAATCCATAGGAACACATTTCTTGATTTGTTCTTCTGATGGAACGTAGTTGGGGATCATACTGACATTATGTGACATGCTCCAATGTTTAATCTCTTAGTAGATAGAACACTAAACTGGTATTCAAGACACCTGGGTCTGTTCCTGACCCTGCCACTGGTTTGCTGGATGGCCTTGGGCAAATTACGTCATCTCTGTGTGCCTCAGTCTCCCCATCTATTAAAAAGGGGATAATGATACTAACTTCCTTTGTAAAGAGCTTTGAGACCTACTGATAAAAAGCACTATATAAGAGCCAGGTATTATTATGGCAGCAAGTTTTGTACTTGTTTTATTTTTCTGTCCTGTAAGGATCTGTCATTTCCCAGTTATATCACCCTGAGGATCCCCTTGCTTATATTGGTATCAATCCAGAGTAACTCCAGTGAAGTCAAGAGTTTTAAACTGGTGTGCAAAGGGTAAAAGTGGAAGAAAACCGAGCCCTATTGTATGTGGAGCTGCAGGTGCATTGCGTTCGTAACATTCCCAAATAATTATTTCCAGTTATTCTAGCATTAAATTTTATAAATGCAAAGCTTCTGCCCCCGCAGTAGAGTGCCTAAGGAATATTCTAAGGCTTGACTGCTTACGGACTTTTGCATTGTAGCTAGATCAGGATGGTTCCCACAGATAGTAAAAAAGTTCAGTTCTGGATTTTCTGGTTGCTAGTAACACCAGAATAATAACTGTTCTAGAAGAGGCAAATGTTGCCGTTAAGTAACTGTGCATATTGTCAAAAGTTGATTTGGTTAGTCTTCTCCTGGCTTTTGCTTTTTTCACATGCTACAGTAAAGCAGACATGGAAGTGAAATTCTTAACGTTTTTGTTTCCTTTTCCTTTTGGACTGTCACTACTGAAAAATCACAGGCATCAGCAATTTGCTTGATTTTTATCTTTCTTTAGTGTCATTTTAACCTCCAGCATACTCATTTCTCTATCTGACTTGAAGTTTCAGCCCAAGATACAGTAGATAAAAAGAGGCCAGGACATAGCAAACATCTCTTCCTCTCCTTCATCAGATACAGAGAGACAGTCTTTCTATATACAGACTCTTACAGTACTTTTCATCTTGCACAATGAAACAAGAGTGCCTTTAGCTTTAGGAGATTCCAATGAAGAGAGATTTTCCATTTCAGATACTAATAGTCAGTGAAAACTCTTCGAGAGAGACCCTCAGAGACCAACAAAGGGCAATAGCTTAACGAAGGTGGCTTTCTAATAAGTGATTCCAAATTGTGCTCATGCAACCGAGCATATTAAAGCTTAAATATTTGACGCCATATATTTTATTTATAAAACCTCAGTAGAAACATTGTGTAGTATAGAATTTTTTTTCAGTTCAAATATATTTACATGAAATAATCAAGGAGAACTATTCTTAAGTATGTTTTAGGAGCATTTTAGTCATGATGTCCTCAGTGTCATTGGTCGATTCCAGTATTTACAAGTTTGATGTAGTCTTAGCAGTTGATGATCTAGTTCTTCTCGTTGCTAATAAAGGACTTTCCTCTAATATTTTGTCCAACCTGGACACTTGTTCTATAAAATTCCATTCAGACAACTTGTACATGATAAGAAAGATTTCTTTTTTGAAAGTCAAGTAGAGAAAGTAGAATTTTCTTAATAGCAGCTAAGATTTAAGGCTAAGGTTTTCAAAAATAGGTGCTTATAAGCACTCCTAAGCAAGTGGCCTGATTTTTTTATTTTTATTTTTATTTTATTTTTATTTTTTTATTTCAATAGTCCCAAACAACCACTGCCTACAGTGTGAGTTGGTCCTGGGAAAATCCTTGTTCTTGTTCATATATCGCATACTGGATTTGCTGGTGGAAGGATGGAATGTAGATTTTTTTTATAGGCTTTGAATGTGTGTGATTATTACATGAGCCTTATTGCACAGAGCTAATTTTTTAGTTTCTTAGTTTATTACTTAGATGCTATGGTAATAAAAATAATAAATACTGTGGATGGGTGTGTATTATCTCAAGTGTCTTGAAAAAAGCAACAGAGAGTCCTGTGGCACCTTTAAGACTAACAGATGTATTGGAGCATAAGCTTTCGTGGGTGAACACCCACTTCGTCGGATGCATCCAACGAAGTGGGCATTCACCCACGAAAGCTTATGCTCCAATACATCTGTTAGTCTTAAAGGTGCCATAGGTCTCTCCGTTGCTTTTTACAGATCCAGACTAATACGGCTACCCCTCTGATACTCCAGTGTCTTGAGTCACTCAAGAAACTGCCTTTTCTTGCCCATAAACTTAAGAACCATATTCAAGCACAATAAAACAGACATTTCACTTTCATGCAGATCACTTGAGACTCAATTTCTGAACCACTTTTCCATTCATGTGACTCCCAGCTACATATGTTATCTTTTCCTCTTCCTGGCTCCTGATTCAGGGCTCAGCCCTATTTTTCTTGCCTTAAGAAAGAAGTTGCATTTGAAAAGTGACACCTTGGATATCACAGACATGGGCACACTAGAAATATTAAGATTAATGAAAAGTATCGGGGTCAAATTTATCAGAGAAATAGGTGAGAAGATTGGGATATTGTAAACAGGCAGTCTGCAAAGGGACTTCAAGAACTGAATCCTCAAAATCTTCCTCCCCATTCAGTTTGACTAATGTAGACATAAACCGTGTGCTTTTCCTTTGTTCCAGAGCATTTGTTCTGTACAAAATTATACTAGATCCTTGTAATTAGACCATATCCATCAAGCCATTTCTTAAGCCAATTATTTCACGTGTCCTAGGAAGGGATGATGCTAGAAAATAATTTTCTAAATACATTTAAAAGAAAATGCTGGAAATAAATGGGTGGTAATGGGATCTGCCAGAATTGCATATCTGGACACACAATTACACAATACATATGGAAGATCCCAGAACTTATTTAACAATAGCATAAGTAAATGACTATGTATAAATGTTAATAAAAATATATTGGAGAGAGGGAGTTTTAAAAGGAACATGATGATAAACTAATAGGATATTAAGTATCAGGGGGTAGCCGTGTTAGTCTGTATCCACAAAAACAATGAGAAGTCCGATGGCACCTTAAAGACTAACAGATTTATTTGAGCATAAGTTTTCGTGGGTAAAAAACCCCACTTCTTCAGATGCATGGAGTGAAAATTACAGATGCAGGCATAAATATACTGACATATGAAGAGAAGGGAGTTACCTCCTCATCAGTTATTGGGAGTGGACCACATCCACCTTGACTGAATTGGCTTTGTTAACACTGGTTCTCCACTTGTAAGGTAACTCCCTTCTCTTCATGTGTCAGTATATTTATGCTTGCATCTGTAATCTCCACTCCCTGCATCTGAAGAAGTGGGTTTTTACCCACGAAAGCTTATGCTCAAATAAATCTGTTAGTCTTTAGGGTGCCACCGGACTCTTCGTTTTAATAGGATATTACACTTTCTTGTGTAAAAGGACAATGTGAAATGGCATAGGTGGGTGTAAGCACAGAGATAAAACTGAAAACCTAGATTTAATACTTGAATAACTGAAAATGTAATCAAACCTTTTAAAGCTGCACTCCTTACTCAAATATGATCTCAGTTTTTAAACTAGAAAGGAAACCTCTTTAGACTGATAATAGCGTAAAAAAAATAACTCCCTCCATGGGGGCCAATTAGTAAACCAGAGTCTATGGGAGAATGTCTAGCTATATGTAAGCTAGACTCTTTCTTCTGCTTCCCCTACTGGGTTCCTCTATTAGTTGCTCTCACTTCTCTTGCTGGCATAAACCCTTATGATTACTAGGATGTGACCTAAGAATTTAAGATTTGCCAGAGTAGATATGAGCACTGGTGAATCAAGCCTGGGGGATACATGGCTGAAGCAGACTTTGAGGGGAGAGGATGAAGGGAAGAAGACTGGGGAAAAGCAGGGGTGGGGGTGAACGGGGAAGAGTAGCAGGAAATGAGAGCAGAGGCGAAGGGGTGATTAGACTCTGTAGGCCCTTGAATGAAATTTCATGATATCCTGAATAATGTCTCCCTTGTTTCGCAATCTGGAAATAGTGCAGGAAGGTCTAATAAAAGAGCTAATCAATTGCATCTTGCAGCGCTGGCATCGCATTTGGTAGAACACTTGGCCCCTCCCTGAAACCTGTCTGCCCCCATTCTGTTTTCACTCACTCCTTTTGTGTCACTCTTTTAACCTGTGGGACAAGTGCCTAAGACTGTTTTATAATTTTAAGTCATCTGTTAAAATTCATGAGAAAAGTCCAGCTGGCCCTCCCACTCCACCACCTCTTCTCTATCCCCGGCCTTCTCAGAAAACTCTTGCCAAACAGAATGAAGTTGTCTGTAGGATTTGCCTTTATTTAAGGTTACAAGTAAATGCTTCTCTCTTTCAGCTTGAAAGTGCTAACAGAATGAACACTTTTGCAGTCAAATGTGGAAGTGGTTAACCATACCTCATTTCCCAACTTCCCCCATGTTAAAACTTCATACAGCCTTTTAAAGCATTCAAGACCCAAAGAGCACTGGTAGTTTCTTGTTATAATAATAGTTAGCATTTAGATGGTACTGGAAACATGCAAAATCCACATACCTGTAAAAGCTTAACCAATCCTTCCTCTGATCCTGGGAGGAGGCCAATAGGTATTAGCCTCACTTTTCATATGGGAGAACAAACACACAGAGATTAAGTTCATACAGGGTGTAAGAGCCAGAGGCAAGGCTAAAACTCAGGATTTCCTGTTTGCCAAGCCACTAAACTTCACCTCTTATAAAGTCATAGATTAAGTGCAGAAGGAACTGTTAGATCTAACTTGACTTCCTGCATGACACAGACCAGTTACTCCTGTAATGAGCCAAACAGCTTGGGTTTGAGTATCTTCCAGAAAGGCATCCAGTCATTATTCGCCGTGTCCCCCAATGCATCTTCAGCCTTGTTTAAAAAAATAAAAATTGCTAGCAAGATGTGAACTCTCTTGACTTTATATAAAGCATGATGAATGTGTGTGTGATAACTACACATGTAGTGCTGTAAATGCATATGGCACTAGAAAGTGTAACACGTTCTCTGCTCTGAAGAGCTTGCAGCATAAATACCGCTAAAATGCCTTTAACTTTAATAGGAGCAGGAACCAGCCCTATGAAGAAGAAAACCTAAGGCAGCATCTCAAGAAGGTTCAGCTCAGGGCATATAGAGATTGTCAGAAATAACAGAGACTGAAAAAATGTTAACAGATGGTATTTGCAAGTCAGCTGAAAGTAGATTGTTACTTAAAAAAAAAAATCTTTTTCCCCCTCCCTAGCAAAGAACTTTGTGTGATGACTTTTTGCCAGCCATTAACGAGGGTAGAAGTTGAGGTAAGAATTGGAGAAACGTTATTAAGTTTGGATTTTTTTGATAAACATACTGTTCCTGTATTTTTTATCAATATCTAACAGAAAAGAAATGTCTTTTGGCAATAAGTGCAGTTCGTGTCTTAATAGATTAGCTCACCCTACGGGGAAACATGGTGGATACAGCTTTTAATCTGCTGCCCGTGTTGACATGTCTCTTGACAAGAGCCCATATGTGGAAGTGGTCGAAAGGGTATTTGTTATAAAATCACTAATAAATACCATTGTTCACAAACATTTGACTCACTATGCTTGTAAAGACTGAACAGATTGAATTACAAAGTAACTTGTTCTCCCTCACCGCAGCCCACCCTGGAGGGCAGTAGAATGATATCTATACCAGTGGTTCCCAAACTTTAACAGCTCATGAACCCCTTTCACTAAAATATCAAATCTCATGAACCCCCTCCTAAAAATGAATATTTCCATGGATTTTCTCCCTTATCTGAGCATAAATTATAGAAGCAGTGATATTGGAAATAACTTGGGTTTTTTTAATGACACGCTTATTACACACTAGTTATTATTACATAAGATTTATAATGTAATGATAAATTATATTACATTATGAAAACGGCAACACTCTTCCAAGATTTCACTTTTGTAGCTCATATCACTTCGATTTAGCCTCCTACATGTTTCATCAAGGAGTACCAGACGTGAAACAGCATGAAAGTATTTAAGAAGCCAACTCAATAAAGAGTTCCTCCCACAAGCATTCGGGTCTTGAGCAGTCCAGGCAAACAATGCACAACTACAACAAAGCTTAAACGTGTTGTGCCAGGAAGTCATGGTTACGGGGCTCGGGCTGCCGGCCCCCACAGATAGCGCCCACGTCCCTAGGGATGGCTCTGTCTGCCAGTACAGAATTTTTTTCTGAGAACCCCCTGATATATTTCACGAACCCCAGTTTGGGAACCACTGATCTATACTGAGTTACATCACAGGGCAGTTGCCATGTGATCTGTGTAACATGTTTACAGTAATAGTTCCCTACAGCTCAGAGCGAAATACTTTTAAGGAATTCAGTGATTAAACGGAGTGTTTTCATTCTCAAAAAAGAGTGTGCCTTGTTTAGTGAACCTGTTATCTTATTGCTTACTCTTAACTTTATTAATGTGTACAGTACAAACAGGTGTATCTGATAAGAGAGAGAAAAATATATGCACGTCTCAGATCTTAATGAACACAAAAATGGATCACTCACTTCCCAGCAAAGACTTACTAACCAAGCGTACTAGTGAGGGGCTATCTCACTACAGCTAAATTACTTTGGCAAAGGATTCTACACAGCACTTACAATATTTGTTAGTACTTCCTGATATATTAATAAGCTAAATTATACCTGTTAAATAGAAGAACAAAGTTGATTTGGATGGAATACAATGCCATCTCTGTTTGTTTATTTTCAAAATTTAAGACTTAGCCATGGGTCTCCAAGTAATTGATGTGTGTTAGCAAGTTTCCTTGTTGGTATTAATATGCATGAATTGCTGTGTAATGCAAAAGAAAATACAGCATACCTGTAACTCATTTGAATAAATGTCTTTATTAGACATGTAGAGAAAGAAAATAGTTAACACTGTTCTGTGTATTTTTTTTTAAAAGGACTCTTGCTGTCTCAGAATTTAATGCAAGTGCACCCGTAATAAAACAAATCTGCCCTCAAATTCTAAAATTATAAAAATTAGACATGAAGTATTTCACTAATATACATCTCCCCCAGCGGAGAGAAATAAATTGAATTAATAAATTAATTAAAATAAATTAGACCTCACCATGAGCTTCTATATGTTTCTGTACAGAGATGCACAGCAATGTACCAGTTGCATTTTAAGAACATATCATGAACATATCCCAATGAATTGTATATATTGGACGTGAGACAGTTAAGCTGAGAATCTGATAGGCAGACTTATTGCAAAAGATATACACGGTGAATAGCATAGGGAGGGAGGGAGCAGGCCAAAAATAGGTCAGGGAGATATTTTCATTACTTGAGTGAGTTTAAAAGGATTTTATCTTGCAGGGCTGGAATTTCCCTCTGCAATACTCAGGAATTTCTGACTAGAAGAGAGTACTTATTCATCGTCAGCTGGAAAGTAGTTGTGCTAGCCCCAGTCACAGGATGGGAAAAATTAAATCAAGTCCTTCTCCAGAGTGTGTATGGTTATGGGCAAGTCCCATGCAGTGAGTCTCAAACATCATCACCATTGCCTTTGGAGGAGGTAGAGGTGTAGTCTCAGCTGGTGAAGAGTAAGCTTGCTCTTTCATACCAGCACCTGAGACACAAACGGCAGGCTTACATAGATTAATCATGTCTAGGGTTCACATTTTTTGGATTGTTCAAATGTGTTTTGACTTCATCCTACGCAAGTGCCTGCAGCCAGGGATTATGCATAGTGTGAATAACTGTGACTGCAGAGGATGTCAGTGCTTTGCTTCGCTAGCCCAAGAGAGTTAACCACTGTTTCACTCAAGACATGTGGAGGAGGAGGAGTTAACTTAATAATGGGCAGGGTGGGGTATCAGACTCAGAACAAAGTGAGTGCGTAGTGATCCTCAGGGATCAGTTCTAGGACCTTCAGTGCCAGAAACGCAGACCTCTGCCACTTGACCACCTGCTGTTTGAGAGCACTCTTTTAGTTGGGAGTAAGTGGTTGGTTGTTACAGCCACTTGAAAAGACATGCTCACAGGCAGTAAGCCAGTGCATACTGCACGCAGGCACCAGGAAGGAGAGGGCTCGCCACACTGCAAAAGAAAACTGACTGTTAGGGCTGTGTTTATACAGAAAGTACATACAATATATTACAAATGAGTAACAGATACAGCAACCATTATATAGCAAATTACTAAATTAATATACAGGGCTGTGTGCAAACAGCACACTGAATTAAACAGGAGTTCTGCATCCCTTTCCCACCACATTGCTTTGAAAATGAACTTTTGCCTGTTTGTTTTATACGGAAGTCAACTATATTTACACAAGCCAAGCCCATTTTCTTTGTGCTCCTTTGTCGACATGTTATAAAGAATCACAGATGCAAACACCGCATTTATGGAAATCCTTAACAGTAAACATAGATTTTTTAATAACAAGAAAGACATTATTTTCACACTGATGCAAATTCACTCGTTATTTTTTCTCTTTATTTGATGTCTCAGAATAAAGACTGACTTTTATTGTGGTAGTAGAATTATGCACATTTATTATGATGTGCTAATAATTCAAAATGTACTTTGTAAACTAAGTTACCAAGTCCTCACCTTTTGGTGATGCCCCATTGATTTAGAAAGTTGAATATAATTGAGAATGCTTCTTTTCCAGTAAATTACTCCAATGCAATAACCCTTCTTATAATTTCATAATAAATCTACTCAGTATTTTGGGGACACAAGATATTTCAGGGATATCTGCACACCACCTGTTTTTCCTAAGAAACAGATTTTGCATTTGGATCTCTGAATTAGTTGTAAGTCTTTAAACAGTCAGCTTCAAATTGGTTAAATCATATTAATAAATTTAATGGATTTATGCCCCCAAAGTGGATAAAGACTCAACTGTTTCAAATAGCAGCATACAACTGACTTCAGGTCTTTTGCTAGTAATTCCCATTTTGGGGTCCAGAACCCATCTTTTGGAAATTTTCTATCACCCAAATATGTCTAATAGCTTAAGTCTCAGTCTCACTATTTATTACCTATTTCTGAGTGCTGTGGTTCAGAAGACAAAACTTGACCCTAAGAAAGAACACAATTTTTAATCTAACTCTTGTTGATCTCCAGTTGTTACAGAAAAAGAGCAGAAGAATGGATAGTTCTATAATGATGTTTTGACAAATTTAACTTTTTATTTTATCATTATTGACAAATATGAACTCTCCACACAAATATTTAAAAAAAAAAAAGATCTTTGCAAGATTCATTTGTGTTTGGTCAGCCTCTTATTATCTTATCTGTGTATTTCTTTTGTTCAAATTCCAAAAATAGCAAACATATATTATAAAATTATCTTAATCCTGAAATAAAACCATTTATCTTTTATATGAAAATAAAACCATTTTATATTTTTTCCATTGGAAGATTTCCAATCATTTATTTCTCCATGTCACTATTGTTGGGGCATCTGCCGTTTTCCAACAACAAGATATAGAATACCAGTCCTCAACGTTCTACAATTTAGCTGTAACATCAATATGTTTTCAACAGATTAGCCTTAGTACAGACTGAATTTAAGTTGTAATATAGTACTAGGTACCGAGGTATTTAGGGCATTGCGTTTTAAAAGTGTGTGTACAGTCCCGCAGTCCGCAGCATGGGGCAGGGATCTCTAGCAGGAGGGTCTCTGCCGATTGAGGTCACTAATAACAGGATTGGGGACTTCAGCAGCAGAGTCCAGGGAAGGGGCGGGGATGGTTTTATGGCCTGCAGCGTGCAGGGGGTCAGACCAGATGATCATAATGGTCCCTTCTGACCTTAAAGTCTATGAGTCCCTGAGGCCTAAATACTGGAGCTCAACCCTAATTTTATGAAGAACTGTGTATTTAGGCGATTTGCCTCTTTAGTTTTGGATTTCATATTAAAGCAGCTACAACAGACCAAACCAACGTGTAGCAGCCGTGGAACAAATTGACAAATAATCTGCTGTGTAGTGTTTTGTTTGGGTAAGTTTAAAAAAAAAAAAAACTGAGCTATTTCTAGGGCTATGGTGACCTCTAGTGGCTGATTACTTAATTGCCTGACTGATATTTTTTCCCCTTTATGATGCAAAACCCTATCAGTAATAAGTTAATGGCTATGCAGATTTACTGAATAAATTATATTTTTCAGTTTCTACCTGTCCATGTTCCTACTGAGGAAGAGAAAAAGGATCCTAATCTTTTTGCCAACAGAGTCCGTAATACCATGGCAACGTATGTATCCATATAAAAAAAATTCTCAAGCGCTTACCAAGAACTGTTCTTATATATCCTGGGCACTGGTTCAAATATATTTTGAACTGTTTTAGGGATCTGAAATATTTCAGGGAGTGATTGACAAAGCCATGATTCACCTGAGTCCAAGGTTTCGTATTCGAATCTCTAAATTAATTGTATAAGGTGTAAAAGCCTCTGTAACTAGACAGTTCCTAATTGGCTAATTATTACTGACTAGTAATAAGTTAATTGTTCTGTGCTCCACTATAATGCATTTAATCAGTGTAAAGCTGGGGTAATCATTTGCATGACAAGACATAAGTGCACAGATTCAGTTTTCTCTACTATGGTTAACGGGCCTAATTCTGCTCTGTTCCAACAGTGTAAATCTCAAACAATTGGCTTGACTCCAGTGTAATGACTGTGGATTTGCACTGGCATAACTATGAACAGAATTTGACCCAGCAGCTATACTAACCGCTTAAGTGGTGCAAGGATAAATTCTCATCTTGGCTGTTTATGTATCACCTTTGAGACCAGCACCGAGGAAGGTTGGGGGGAGGGGGCGGGGGAGTAAGATTCAAAAATCCCTTTGTTAAGATGTTTGTCTTTCTACTTCATTTCAGGGCTTTGAATGTGCCAGTTACAGACCATACTTTTGAAGACTGCAGACTTATGATTTCAGCAGGACAGCTGACCTTGCCCATGGAAGCAGGGCTGGTGGAGTTTACTAAAATCAGCAAGAAACTGAAGTGAGAGAGGTTTTGCTATTCAGAGGTCTTTAATGACTTTAGAGCTGCACAAGACATTGTGTCGTGTTCTCCAGAAACAGTAATATTGGTCTGAAGTAAATAGGATGAAATTCAATAGGGACAAATCAACGTACTCCACTTAGAAAGGAACAATCAGTTGCACACATACAAAATGGGAAGTGACTACCTAGGAAGGAGTACTGCGGAAAGGGATCTGGGGGTCATAGTGGACCACAAGCTAAATAAGCTAGTATAAGCTAAAATGTAACACTGTTGCCAAAAAAGCGAACATCATTCTGGGATGTATAAGCAGGAGTGTTGTAAGCAAGACACGAGAAGTAGTTCTTCTGCTCTACTCTGTGCTGATTAGGCCTCAACTGGAATACTGTGTCCAGTTCTGGATGCCACATTTCAGGAAGGATGTGGACAAATTGGAGAAAGTCCAGAGAAGAGCAACAAAAAAATGATTAAAGATCTAGAAAACATGATTTATTACAGAAGATTGAAAAAATTGGGTTTGTTTAGTCTGGGGAAGAGAAGACTGAGAGGGGACATGATAACAGTTTTGAAGTACATAAAAGGTTGTTACAAGGAGGAAGGAAAAGAATTGTTCTTCTTAACCTCTGAGGATAGGACAAGAAACAGTGGGCTTAAATTGCAGTAAGGGAGGTTTAGGTTGGACATTAGGCGCAGGCAAGGGATGTGCTGGCCGCGGCTTCCCGCCGCCCCCATTGGCCCGGGACGGTGAACCGCGGCCAGTGGGGGCTGCGATCGGTCGAACCTGCCGCGTCAGCAGGTAAATAAACTGGCCTGGCCCGCTAGGGTGCTTACCCTGGCGAGCCGCGTGCCAAACGTTGCCGACCCCTGGTCTAGATAATACTTAGTCCTGCCATGAGTGCAGAGGACTGGACTAGATGACCTCTCTAGGTCCCTTCCAGTTCTATGATTCTATGAACAAAGGACAAATTGCCTGGTTGATTATTTGATCTTGCGTAATGTATTTTAGGATTTGAAAAGTAATATAGTCTCTCTAGAAATTAGAGATGGAAAAGCCTGCAGGGATTAAATTATGGCTTGGACTATGCGCCTGTGTGAGGAAGTAAGAATCTGTCTATTGTAGTTCTATAGCCCTCTGCAACAGTAGTATCTGAGCACCTCACAATCTTTAATGTATTTATCCTCACAGCAGCCCTGTGAGATAGGGAAGTACTTTTATCCCCATTTCACAGTTGGGATGCTGAGGCACAGAGAGCCCAAGTGACTGCTCCAGAGTCACACAGGAAATTTGTACCAGAGCTGGAAGTTGAATCTGCATCTCCCAAGTGCCGTCTACTACCCAAATCACGGGACCACGCTTCCTCTGTGTTGGGGATAGGGTGTTGTCACTTCTCCTGACAATGAGATGCGTTCTGGGGTGCATCAGTATCATTACTCAGCCAGCGGCTTAGTTGCAGAGCTAGAAGGTGCCCTCTCCCATGTGGGAGCTAATGCTGTGACATGAAACAGTGACGGCTGGATTCAAATTTAAGGCAGTGAAATGTTGTCTTTAGTTCTGTTGCCAGATGTTGCCTATGCTTCTGAAAACTTTCATCTTCTGTGCAGTGAGTGCTGAGATACCTAAGCACAGAATTAGTTTTAGTTTAAAAAAAATAGTTTTCAGGGGTTTTTAAATGCTGATTCAGTATGAAATATCGCATATTGAAAGCACAGCCTTTTCAGTGTACTACATACTCCACGCTATCCAGTTTTCTGCTGTGGAAACTGCAATCATTCTCTTGCTACTAAAACTCCATCTCTCTTGAGCCCTGCTACACAGAAGTTAATTATGTCTTCCTCTGATTTTTATAGTCTAAAATGGGATCCTATCCGAGATCAACTGAATACGTTTGCTGCTATTGCAAATGCCTCCAAAGGGGGAAGAATTGGAATGGAGGAGTTTGCCGAGCACTTGAAGCTGCCTGTCTCAGATGTTCTCAAAGAGCTGTTCCTACTCTTCGATAGGGTAAGGATTTATGGCACTGATTGAAATAAGGTGTCTTAGTAACATTGTCTTAAGAATCATTTTCCCTAAAGATATTTGCAAGCATAAATCCAGCTCACAAAAGGAGTAAATTGCCAACCAAAATCCTACTGACAGGATTGTAAGGCTGCAGGTAACTGAGGGAGCCCAGTACATGTAATACGAGTGCACTTCGTGCTTGTGGAAACATGCTGTACTTTGAAAGGTTGCCATTTATGCACTGTGTGCTATGTACAATCAGCATGGTATCCTGCAAGCAGGGCCGGCGTTAGGCTGATTCCCCTGATTCCTGTGAATCAGGCCTCGCAGCATCCGGAAGAGGGGCCCCGCAAGTAAGGCCCCGGAAGACAACTGCTGCCAAGGAAGGACCCTCCGCTGAAGTGCCGCTGGAAACAGCGGCAACCGATTGAGCTGCCGCCAAATTGCCGCCGCTATCTTTGGCGGTAGCTCAGTCGCTGCCGCTGTTTTCGGCGGCATTTCAGCGGTGGGTCTTTCTAATCGGGCCCCGCAAGTCCTAAAGCCGGCCCTGGCAGCAAGGATCTGTTGTTCATGTTTTATTTTGTGAGTTTCACAAACTCTGCATGTTTTTCCTGGTCCTGCTTTTAGTAAACTTCCCTGTCAAGGAATTGTGCCATATAGCACTGATAAAACTTGTTTTGAGATTCTTCAGGTTTGAACGAATTCATCAGCAGAAAATGAAGGGTCCAATTTCTTCTTCTTCTGTTTAAAACGCTGACTGTATTGAAAGTGCCTGACCTACAGGCATATGTGAACATTTCATCGCCATAGACCGTATTTAATCCCAGCTGTTCAGTAATGACCATAGTGTCCCTCTCTAGGAAACTATTGGCTAAGGCCCTACTTTTCCCCAAGCTGGGACATTCCCGTATGCTGAGTAAACTGTTGTCATTTGAGGATCACTCTCCATGCTTACAGTGTGGTGCTGATTACCAGATTACGGTATGGCTCCATGTAGCAGGGTCCTACACCGCAGTAGAGTAGTTGAGATGTTTAGTTTCACTGAAAATTCTATCCACTTGCCCCAAATGAAATCAGTTACGCTTAAAATCCCAGGTCTTTGACAGGATAGCAAGTTTACTGCTGATGCTCTTGTAAGTCTGGTTCGAGCGTCTCATCAATACCTTGTTCTTCCTGCCTGCTTTTTATTTATTTATTTATTTAATTTCAAAATACTCAACTTGCACTCAAGAACGCAGCTCTTTGGGGAAGGAAGGTTAACGAGTTATGGGAACTCTCAGCTCCAGGTCACTGACTTAAGCCTCACCCAAATTTGTAGCCACCAAAAGGCCATCAAAATCTCAGATAGTAAAATGAGTCGACAGGGGCCCGTGATATAGAAACCCCCATCAGACCTGATTCTTGTTCAGTCTTAGCAGAGAGGCTACAGACAAAAAATGAAACGGAACTATCCTGACCGTTAGGCTGTGGCCATCACCATAAGTGGGAGGTTGAGACCCATTGGCATGGCTGGTTAGGCAATCTTGTATTGTTGCTAGCAACGCTGCACCTATTTGGACAAACAAGTTATTTTAATTTCTGAACTCCAACAAAGGTAAAGACATTGGAGAGGACAATGCAGGGACAGATACAACCATGGTAAACTGAGCAGATCTCCTTGGGAAGTTAAGTTAGAAGTCGTCTAACCTTGGCTGTGGTCCTTTCTAATGTTGCATTGCTCAAAGGACCACCAAGGACATTTTGAAATTTTTGCTGTATGGTTTTCAACCCCTCAGTTTTACCCTAAAATGGTTTCACGTCAGCTAAAACAAATCTGATCTGTAAAATAAAAAGCAAGCATTTGGAGAGAGAAATACTTTATAACTTGTCAAAAGCAGAGGGTGGCTGCAGGGAGCTGATGGAATTCAGGCAAATGCATCAGACGTGCCTGGGCATGGGGAATACTAATACTTCAGACAGATAATATGTATTTTGCTCACACCCAGCTCAGACTCCATTACTGCTCTCAGAGGCTGCAGGATTTTCAGCTCTCATCTGGTTAATTCTCTGTAAACCATTCACCATGTTCCTCGCTCAAGCCTTGCTTGGTGGCGGGAGCAGTGGTGGAGGGGGCCTTGCAAGAGGCCTGGGAGGTCTTTTAGCAGGAGGTGGACAAGGAAGAGGGAATCTTGGAGGACTCGTTGGAGGACTCGTCAACATTATCAGTGAGGTAGCAGCTCAGTACACCCCAGAACCACCCCCAGCTCCTCGCAGCCACTTCATGAATGTGGAAGCCGGCGAGAGTGAGGAGATCCGTCAGTTCCGCCGACTCTTTGTCCAGCTGGCCGGAGATGACATGGAAGTGTGCGCCACCGAGTTGATGGACATTCTGAACAAGGTGGTGGCCAGACATAAAAACCTGAAGACAGAGGGCTTCAGCCTGGACACATGCCGGAGCATGGTGTCAGTCATGGACAGTGACACAACCGGCAAGCTGGGCTTTGAGGAGTTTAAATACCTGTGGAACAACATCAAGAAGTGGCAGTGCGTGTACAAAGAACACTACTCCGACCAGTCAGGAATTCTTGGGAGTGCTCAGCTGCCAGATGCCTTCAAGGCTGCAGGGTTCCAGCTGAACGAACAGCTCTACCAGATGATCATTCGCAGATACGCCGATGAAAATGGGAGCATGGATTTCAATAACTTCATCAGCTGCTTGGTGCGACTGGATGGCATGTTCCGTGCCTTCAAATCCCTGGACCAAGATGGAGACGGCCTGGTGAACATGAACATTCAAGAGTGGCTGCAGCTGACCATGTACTCCTGAGAGAGCACACTGGAATGGAATACACTCCAACTGTGTGCTCTTCTTTATACTGGTGTTAACTAACTGGAGCCTTTCTCCTTGTTCAAGGGCAACTGTTTTGTTGCTATGAAAGAGAACGCAATACTTTAATACTTAAAAAACCCTTAGTTTATTGTGAAATGTTTGTTTTTTCTACTGTGTACGTTTTACTGTTGTTTGGATTGCTGAGGGGCTAGCAAATGGAGCATTTCTTGAGCTGTGCAAGACTCTGGGTGTGCGCGCACGCACATGCATATGAGTACCTATAATAGAAAACTAGATTTGGGTTCAAAAAGGAGAGAACGTTGATGGGAAGAGTAGTGGTTAAGGCTTGCGTCTCGTATAGCATGTTGGTGGCTGGTGGACGTATACATATAATACAGAATACATTTCTGATTTTTTCTTAAGATTGGGGTTGTTCTTGATGACTGTTTTGATTTTTATGTGTTATCTATCAGTGCTTATTTTGCTGGAGGCAGAAGCTGTGCTTGCCTGTAGGGAAATTGCTAGTAAATAGAGGTGTATTGATTTCTAATTTGTAAGGAATTATTTGTAATGGGGAAAATAAATTGGAGTTGTAATTATTATAATAATCAGTGGATTTTGAGAGACAAACTAAATCTCTCCTCTTTCCTACTTCTGCTGTCTCATTGTTTTCAGCTGAAATGTTTCCTGGGGACCTGGTGCTTGGTATATACTCTTTTTATTCCTGCAGCCTTCTAACAAATATTTTTACTGTAAAGTGTAATAATCTGAGTAGTGTTAAAATACAGAATTGCCTATCAAGAGGGCCGCTGAACTGCTGCGGTCACCTATTAGACAGACGGACAAATTCAGCCTTGGCTTATCTCCATTGAAGTGGAGTTTCCTCAGGGATGAATTTGACCCACAGTCTCCAACGACAGTAGTTCCATTCATGTCCGGGCAGAGATGCTTCCGTGGCGTTAAAAGGCAAGAAGCAGCAGGAACTGTAGAAGGTGTGCGCCTGCGGGTCAGAGTGTCCTTGGCTGCTTTAAAGCAAAATTATTTTACATGGGCCTAGTTGCTGTGTGTGTGTTTGTGTGTGTGTGTGTGTGTGTGCGCGCGAGCTGAATGGAATGTGAAAAGATGAGTCAAGCAGTCATGTCTAGTTACAAATATCCAGCCGCCTATTCCCCTCCTACACCACCTTGGTAAGAAAGTGTCATCAGCAGCTAACTAACTAAACAATAGGGGGATAGCATTTGATTAACAACAGGCTGATGTATTTTGAAATCATTATGGCTTCCATTTCCATTTCTACATTCACCGAATCTCTGTACACATTGTCATTGAAATCTGATCACCCTTCCACAATGTACGAATCATCATTTAAATCACTTATGGTGCCCGATACCAGACTAAATAACAGGAACTTAGTAAAAATAAAAGAATAGTCAAATTGTGACAAAATAGGCTAACTCCTGAACCACATCCACCTCCACATCATCCACAAATTAATAAATCACAGAAGCATACTTTTATCTACATAAGCATTTTGGCTAAGTGGGTAATAATCCCAGTAGAAGAGTGAGTGAAAGAGAGAGAATGACACTTTGGTGAATGTTGCTATATTAATGTTTGCTTTAGAATCTCTGTCTTTCAGGCTAGTGAGATCTCACCTGTGGGTACAGGTAATTGTTTGGCAGGGAAGGATTAAAATAACAACCTCCTGCATGATGTTCCCTATTATGAAAATGAGATATGTAAAAGCATGTCCCTACTGCTGTGTCCAATAGGAATTCCTCTCTCTCTGTTGCAGACCTAGAAGCGATTGTGATGATTTTCTTTGACATGCATGAACAGTTCTTCTAGGAAATATGGTTTCTAAATCAAACTAGAAATGATGGTAAAAGTCGACATGAAAACTATCCCTATTATGACACCTTTTATAGGCACAGTGCAAGTTGAGCCCCTTGGGCAGTGACACCTCAGGCTTTTTCCACATCACTCCTGTGCATCCACCTGGCCTTGAAAGGGGTTTTGCTAGTTGGAAAAAAGGTAATTCAGTGTCCATGCCCTATCTTTCTCCCTATGGAGCTGTAAAGAGACCGTTTATTGTGTGTGCGGGCGGGGGTGTTTTTCCTACAATATGCAAGCTTTACTGCTACTGAGACCACCATAAATGTACTTAACTGAGCGCATACCTCTGACTCAAAAACAGAAAATACGTCTTAATATATAGTACTCCATACTGAAAATGGCAATGCAATGCTGAAGTCTGGTTTAAAATCAGAATACACAGTAAAATTGTTATATTTAACTTGTACTTTTGTTTAGCAACATACAAATATTTAAATGAGCTACATGTATTTGCTATGCCAGATACCCAATTAATAAGAAGTATAGCTGGGGAGCAGTATTCAGGCATTCAGCACACTGCAGGATCCCAAAGTCACACTAGCCAGCCACTGCTTCATTCGTGCTTTCCAGGCCGGTATACCCCATGGTCTGTCATAGCCACCCTGAACTCTGCTGGGCATATTGCAGCTAGATAGCCCATGGAAGCCTGGTAAGTGCCATTATTATCCTAGTGTATGACTTGGGCTATATAATAACCAGAGGCAGTGGCTTCTGCATCACCACGTGGTATATGCCGATGGTGAGAGAATCGAGGGGGGACATTTCACCAGACGGTTGCAATGAGTTAATGTGACAGACCTGAAATGAAAACCAAAATTTTAAATTGAAAAAGTAGCTTTGTGTGGAAACCCCTTACCTTTGCTATTTGGGGAATTGGGGTTTTGGTTCACAAGTCATCTCTCAGAATAGCTTTGGCTACAGAGTTTAAATCTTGCATATCGTGCTGCAAAGCACAATCTCCTGTGAAAACAGAGAGGCTGTTAGGCCAAATTTACCTGCAGTGACATTGCTTGTTACTGTCAGTGTTTCTCTAGATGCATTTTTAATTCAGTGACCATCCTTTCCCTCCTATCCTTTCTCATGCCAGGAGCCATGCAAACATCTCCGTTTCTGCTCCTGCCCCTCCCACCTCTCTTTTCATCAAGTGTCAAACCATCTGGCAAGTAGCCAGCATCCTAGGAGTTAGTATGATTAAGTCACAGTATGAACTTGAAGTGCAGTTATCACACCCAGGTATCCAAAATGCTGGAATGAAGTACTTCTGATTGCACTGTATTTAATTCTTGGTTTTGACACCTAGATGGAAATAATTTGACCATTCTAACTTTGTCATGCTCCGTTTATTAATAACGAAAGCATTAGTCCCCATTATGAACCAACTGATTTTCAAATTCTGTGTGTTTTAGTTTTAAACCAAGGCCATATTCACTTAACATAGCTTACTTTCCCACCCTCGACTCTTGCATTCATATTTTTATGCACCACGGGGACAATCTTAAACCATTTAAAAAAAAACCATACCCAAGCTAAAACTGTACTTCATGCCACGCTACATGTACAATGGAATTGTAAATTCCTGAAAACAGTTCTAGTGGAATCAGCAAAAAACCTTCAACTAATTATGTACAATACAAGTATTTGCTGGATGATAAATTATGATAAATTAACAATCCGGGCATTCAGATTGTAAAACTACACAATAAAAAGCAACGATACATTGTATATCTAACATTTGGATGTCACAAGATCCATAGTGTTCAAATGTCTGGCATCAGAAACTATTGGACAAAAAAAAAAAAATTGTACTGCGGTACCAGCTAACTGTTAATCACAGAGGTTAAAGTGCAGAGATTGACTAGAAAATTGCCAACAAACATCAAATTATACCATGCTACCTGTCTAACAGGATGCTGGTAATTTTATTAGCAGTGAAGAATTTTATAAGGAAACTTGTTGGCAAACCCGCAAGTCTCTAAACAGTAGGTGATATTCAATATTCTAAATGTTTCCACAAAGATTCTTTACCCTATCAATAGAAAACAAAACATGGGTGTCTGTAAACTGGCAGTGTATTTGCTTTAGAGGCTGAGTAAACTTGGATCTAGGTAGCAATTGCTTTAAATCTTGCCAAGTATATTGGTCATTTTTGTTTGTTTAAGAGAAAAAATACTTTCTCACCCACCTATCTGAATCCAGGACCATCCAAAGTGCAGAAGCACTCATTCAGTAATGGAAATCCACAGTATGCAGATCCCAAGGATCTGAAGGCACTCTACAATTTAGTCTTGGCACTGTTCCATTAGGTAGCTTATTATTCCATTATACAAATGGGGGAACTGAGGAACAGAGACACTAAGTGTGTTGTGTTCAAGAGGATCGCACAAGCTGGTTGCAGAGCCAGAAAGCTATGCAGATCTCCCTTCTGCTCTGTGTGTTTACCCACAAGACTATTGTTCTTTCATTTGTCTGTAAAATGTTTCATATTGATCCACTTGGGAGGATCTTGACACTACTATTTTGCCTCCTGGAAGAATATTTTAATTCAGAAATGTAGCCCTCCTTTTTTTTCTCATGAATTCTGCACCATCAGCATTCAGTTTTTACAAATTTGTTCGCTGTTCAAAATTTTTTGATGAATGTCTCATGGGAATATTTCAGCCCAGGAATCACCAGTCACCTTAACCTCAAGGTAGATGCTCTGTGTCTGGTCACCTAACTTTCAAATGTTACTGTTTCTTACCCATGACAGAATATCTCCCAAGTCCACAAAGAACTTTTAAGGTCATCACATAAATACAATCAACTCAAATACGCACATGTATTTCGGCAGGTATTTGCCACTTCCCCTCACTGCAAATAGACTCGCAAATAATTTCACCTCAACCTGGTAGCCAGTCCCATCAAAGGAACTGCAGTTTAGGTCTGAATGAATGTATTGTAGTATCTTTCTACTTAATACAATCTGGTTTTCCTACTTCCAATACAGGCCATTATGATTAAAGTGCAATACACCTCTACCCCAATATAATTCAGATATAACACAGTAAAGCAGTGCTGCGGGGGGGGGGGGGGGGGGCTGCGCACTCCGGCGGATCAAAGCAAGTTTGATATAATGCGGTTTCACCTATAACGCGGTAAGATTTTTTTGGCTCCCGAGGACAGCGTTATATCGGGGTAGAGGTGTGTCTTGTAGTTTGACTCATGAAGTGTCCCAGGTATTTTTACAGGTATTCTGAATGTAGTACTTGCTCCACAGAAATCCCATGGTAACTTCTTGCCTCTGTATATGCTGCATCATATCTCTGTGTTCTATTCCTTTTAGCCAAAAGTACTTTTGGGGGTGATCAAAAGCTAATAACCAAAACTCTCTTCTTACGCAGGTAAAGATTTTAATCCTTTTGTGAACTGGTGCTTACAAAACTGCAACCAGAAGTAAATTGTTCATCTGTAGAAATGCTTTCTCTGGTCATTTTTTAAATGGTACAAATGTACTGATTTTTTTCCTGATTTTTTTTTTAAATAGTAAATTAAGCATTAGTACAGATTGCATAGCTTGATTATATTTCTCATATGGTGAGCCTTTCAAGTGATCCAAGCTATTAACTCTAACTTTTGCCATTTGTCTTTGTGGTTACAGAATGGAGATGGCACCATAGACTTCCGAGAATACGTGATTGGTTTGTCTGTTCTTTGTAATCCTGCCAACACAGAAGAGACTATTCAGATGGCATTTAAGGTAAGTTCAGTTTAGTACAGTACTGTAAACCTGACAAACCTGGGCTGACTATAATTCTGTTCTCTTTCAAATCATAATACAAATTTATAGATTCAATCTGTTATGCGAATGTGAGTAATGCTCTTAAACCAATTGACATTTGTAGTGAAGAAAATGCAGATGTCAGCTTAGACAAGTTCTTCAAAAGCCATGTGAAAGCACTAAGGAATATGTAACTTGGCAAGATAACTCCAAAAATGATTCAGCAACAGTTACACACTTCTGTGCGGGCGTTTTGTGAGTGATCTGTAGATCAGAATAGTCTGGTGGGGCTCAAGTCTAGCTGTTCTTTTTAAAAAAATCATCAATGGACATGTCAAGGCTAGTAAAATAAAAAATTAGTTACCAGCTTGTTTTGAATCATAGACACTTAGACTTTGAAATCCCTCCACTGCTCTGCTTTTGTGTATTCCTCGTGCAGTGTCTTGAGATGTGAGGGACAGTTACTCTGAACAGGACTCTCATAAGAGAGACCAGTGCTTACTCAAGAAGTTGCCTCTATTTTTATGTGAAATTATTGTGTCCTATTGCTGCTCTATATAACTAAGTATTCCGGCAATCCAGCCTGTTCAACCACTGCTCCAGTGCTTTTTCAGAGATGTTGTGTCTGAAGATCCTCAGAAAGACTGGCCTCCAAACCATAGCCACCGCCAATGGTATATTAACTGTTGCATTTCCTTTGAAGCCGATAATTTGGACAGCATTACTCTCCTCAGTGGGAAGCGTTCTGCTCTGAAATGGAGCTATGACTTTTCTTCCATTATCTGCTATCAAACGTGGTTTCACTTGCAATGGGTTCTGCTAGATTGCAGGGGTTCACCCCTGGGGAGCTCTTTGCAGGATGGGAGCCATCGTTCCCTTTATTTCTGACACTAGTGAGTGGTTAGTGCAGCTGCTCACTGCCGCTGCCATGCTAGAAAGCATGGGATGAAATATGTAGTGGGCAACAAATCATGCATGTTATTACAATATGGATTTTCATCCTAGCCAAAATAGTAGCAAGTTCAGTCATGTCATAAAAGTTTAACTTGCAGAAAAAGAAGACAAAAGCCTGATGGTGTTCTTTTTAGTACATATACGTGGGACACTTTTTAGAGGTTATCACATCCCTTTTAAATACAACGGTTTATAACAAACTATGGGCCGTGTTTTTGAAAAAGCTAATTTAGTGGTGTTTTTCCATGACTAGTTTCTGAGCATATTTTCCAGTACAGCATATTTACATCCAATTATTGCATTTGTCCATCATGCATCCTTTGATCTCAGTGTTGTCTTTCTTTTGAAAAGTTCCTTGAAAAATGTTCCATCTCATTCTCTGAAAAAAAACATATTTTAAAAAAAAAAATTGTAATAAAAATTAGTTGTTGGGACTCCAGTCTTCAAATCACAGTGACAACTGCTGAGACATCTTGAATGGCAGAGACCATTATTGGGTGCTTTCAAAGGTTAATTTGAATTGAAATTGCTGCGCTACCACATAGGCAAACTGATACTAGGGGTGTTCACATTACAGTTTTGTAATCTTTCTACTTCAGCTCTTTGACGTTGATGATGACGGCAGCATAACAGAAGACGAGTTTGCTTGTATTCTCCGGTCATCTCTCGGAGTCCCTGACCTTGATGTTTCTCAGCTCTTTAAGGAAATAGACACAGATAATTCTGGGAAGATCGCCTATAGTAAGTATATTCCATAGAACTAATACACTTATACTAAGAAAGAGCCTTGATATTACTACTCTAAGATCTCAGTCTTCGATTATTACAGATTCAGAACTCTTTTCCCCACAAAAAAAGTCTAACAGGTGCCTAGACCACTCAGATATTGTTAATGTTGAGAAAAATATGTGGTTGGGGAACATGGACAAATATGATATATTAATTTCTCCTTAATTGTATGTCTACACTTGAAGCTGGGGGTGTCATTTAGTTAGGGATTGGTCCTGCTTTGAGCAGGGGGTTGGGCTAGATGACCTCCTGAGTTCCCTTCCAACCCTGATATTCTATGATTCCCATTCAAGGAGACATACTTGCACTACCGTGTCAGAGACCCTAGGCACATACTGAGGGCTGCTAGCCAGTCCCACCACTCTCACTGCCATGGCTACATTCTATTTTTAGCGCATGAGCTCAAAAGGAGCAAGTGCAAGTATTTCTCCTCACGCTGGGAATCGCTCCCCCAGTTCTAAGTGTAGATGTAACGTAAGAGATCTTATAACATCATTTCTTTGGGTTTTTATATTCCATCTCCATCGCCATGAGTGCCTTACAAGAGATTCCCACAAGCAGCCAATGGACTAACTTCTTCCATACTTCCCCTGACACAATCGCAACAATTGGTAGATTTTCTGTCTTCCCATCTGCCCCACCCCTTCTTCTTCCTTCATTGCTGGTTTTATTATGTCTGAGAGAAAGCTATGCTGAAGCAGTGAGCTTTGCACATCCCATTTAAGGCAATGAGACTTGTGGTCATTCTAAGCCCCTGTATTAGGCAATTCCAAAGTCTGGGATTTATGCTGTGAAATCTGTGTCACCCACACTACTGAATTCCACCATTGAGACCGACAGTTACCTCTTATGCTTCAAAGCAGCTATGAACGCATTATTTGTAATGAAATAGTCCACAATAGCCTCACTTATTGCAAGAGTTTTGACAGGTGTAAAATTTTAACTTTTCAGGTCACCATTCAATTGGCATTTCAGTTTCTGGAAGTTTTAATAAGACTAAATATATAACAGCTACAATATAAATAGTAATTCCAAAACTTCCCCCGCTCAAGTCTCTTGCGCCTTCCTCTGAAGCATCTTGTCCTGGTCACTGTCAGTGAAGGGATACTGGTCTCAGTGTGGCAGTCACTATAATTTTCTTTGCTGTAATACTGTTATTGTGCAGTAGAATATTTTGCATCGTTGCTGCTCAACACACTGTCTTTACTGTCTTTAATTTCAGATGAGTTTAAGGACTTTGCATTTAAGCATCCAGAATATGCCAAGTTATTTACTACATACTTAGAGCTACAGAGGTGCCATCTACAGACATCAGACGAAGAAGATGATTATCAGACACCAGAAGACACATACTCACAGAGTAAGACATCACTCTCAGAAAAGACTCCAATCGCAAGAAATAAAGTTGGTCCTGAAGGCAATGAAGAAGACCTCTCAAGTACTTCAGACAAAAAGGATGACTAAGTATAAAAAGCCTGATAATTTTGCATTTACACTGTGCAGATTTCACTGAGGTTATTTTATATCAAAATGTACTTGTTGAATATTGATAAAAGTTAAGATTTTTAAGAATGTTTTTACTTTTTTTGTATTTCTCTGTGTGTCAATTGTGGGGGAGGAGGGATAAATAATTTATTGCATTCTGCCACTCGGTGTTATAAGTAAAAATGTCCCCTCTTAGGTAGATTGCACAATACAATCTGAATCTAAGTTAAATGAATACCATAGCCTCAATTTTTTTTTGGTGTCAGTCTCACAGGACTGTGAATATTGTTTACTCTCTTCCAAGCAAGGTGTTTACAAGGTAGCAGACATTGTTAGGGTAGCCAACTTAAGAAAAGTAATTTCCCAATAGAGGCTGAGGAGAAGATTTGCTGCTCTCCCTCACTATAGGACATTTAAATATCAGACTTTGTTTTTTTTAGTCTACGGGCACCCTTCAACATTTCTGAAATTTCAAAAGTATAGAAAATTTAGAATTCATAGGAGAACAAGTGTTAGGAAGTTGGTATTTTAGTTAGTGCATGGCTGTCTTGAGGCTTTCCTTAATCTGTTGTCAACCACAATCAAAATTTCTCAACAAAGCCATGTTGATTCATTGATGTTAATAGCAACATCTTTGGACAAAGGCCCACTGAAGATGGAATGGGTTGTATTTGTAACAATAAAAATGAATTGGAGTTCAAAGATAGCAGATCATTATTTGAATAGGAAAACTCAGAAAACAGGACCTCAATGGTTAGAACACTAATTGGGAAAAAAAGGCATATAAACAAATACAGTTTTTACTAATTTAATGCCATATGAAAACTAGAGGAAAATTTCGATGTAACAGTCATCAAGTGATCATGACCTTGTTCTGGATAATGTCAAGCCATAGTTCTAATAGAGTCTACTGTAAAATACGCTTTCAGAAACCATATCTGCACTTAATACACCCTGAGAGCATGATCCAAAGGCCACTTGAGGTCAGTGGAAAGATTCCTGTTGACTGCAATATTCTTTGCCTCAGTCCCCTACTGTGCAATTTTGGACCAGAGTTTTGAAATGTTGGTCCATCATCTTTTCCCCCCATTAACCTGTAAGAGATTTATATTCTTAGCTTTCAACATTCCTAGGAGTTACTTGCATAAAATACCCTATTCATCAAAGGGAGAAGTGGCAGGTTAGTTTTAATTAGAGAATACCTGCTGAAAGATGGGCAAGAGGCTCAGGAATATTACCTCAAAAGCCTGGAATGCATTGTGTAGCATCAGCAGGAGACCTATTTCTGCTATTTGAGGTCCAGTTGCAATGGTGGCTTCTGACCTTTGATCAATGATTTTACTGTCTCAAGGTATATTTACATGTTTTAGCTTTCATGTGTGATCTTCTGTAATATTGTGGCTTTCTCATGTTCCAGATGCTTTAAATAAATATTTTTTTTTTAAAGAACATGTGTGAGTATTGGAGGAAGGACATACTGGCTACATGGGCTGCTGGGGTTTTCCAGCAATGGGTCATCCCTTGCAATGTCTTCGTATGGTGTAAGGTACAATGTAAGTTGAAGTTGCCATTCTTAGCCCTGAGAACGATAGTGCTGTCATTTACTGCAAGGCTAGAGAAGTATCATATGGTCGCCGCTTTCCTGGAGATATAATGGCAGAGAATTCTCCCTGCTGACTCCCCTAGTAAAAGGGAACATTGGCACAAAGGAACCGCACACAAAGGAAAAAGAATTTTGCAGTCATCTCTTTTGTGGTGCCTCTGAGATGCTTGTCTGTCCACAGCCTGTAAATGAGGACACGTCATAGGCAAGTAAAAGGAATCAGTGATTCGAACCATAATTTATAAATAGAAATTATGTCTGAGTGTAAGTTGAACTCTAGGAATGTGCGCTCTGACCCCACAACAGCAAATACCAGTAGAAGGATCTAACCACCATGATTTCTGAGACACCTTCGTACATGTAGTCAGTTGATCCCTCACTTTCAGAAGCTGTGTATGAAAGTGTACATACAGATCCCAGCCTGTGATAGATTTTTGGCTTGCCTCTTCAGCCAATTCATGGGATTTTTTTGTTGCCGCCTCTTGCTAAGCGAACAGATTTCCCCACAAAGTTAGGAACTACCAAATTCAAAATTTGTTACTGATGTGCGTGATTATTGGCTGGGGCCACCTCCCTACTACCCTTTGCCTCAGCCTGGCATGGCTATACAGTACCCCAGTCGCTGAGGGCTTGTCTAAATGGACAATCACTGGGTGTGAACCTACCCTGTACTAGCATGCTGCACTCTAGGTGTCCGTGTGGACCCTGCTGATGTACTTTAAAAGTTCCCTAGTGCACTTTGAAGTATTGCTGTTTTAAACCTCAGTACATGAGTGTGCTCTAGGGAACTTTTAAAATGCATCAGGAGGCCCTGCATGGACACTTACTGCTCAGGAGGCTAGTGCAGGGTAGATTCACCACCTAGCTTGCAATGCAGGAAGTGTTCATTTAAACAAGCCCTTAGAGGCAAAATGAATATGAATTTCTTAGCAAAGGGGATTTTGCCTTACACACATATCAAAGGGGACTGAAAGTGTAGTTCATGGTTTGTGTCAGGATAGAAGGAGGATGCTTTTGTTCCAGGTAACTAAAGTAAGAGAGGGAGTGTCAGTGGTAGACAAAACAGTTTTTTCTTCAGAACCTTTATGTGGGAAGAGTTGCTTATGCACACTCCTTGAATTTAGTGGATGCAATAAGTGAAACACCACACTGTAGAGCACTGTAACAACTGGGTTACACAATGGGAGGCCACCACAGCTCAAAAGGAAGATAGCTCTATACATTACACGGAAAAGGCCACAAATGGTTGCAGAATGTAGCACGGGTTCTCATAAAGAGAATTTATTGAGCACGAGAGACACTAACTCAATATATGCACATCTGGTTGGTGTGCAAGAAGCCAATAAATTAATTTCTAGGCATCCTCAGGGCTTCTGGGTGATTTTAAAAGACAAACTAAGAGCAGTTTGGAGTAACCAGGTACTATGTCTAACTAAGTGGCAGAGGGGAACTGACGCTGAAAGGAAAGTTTTAAGAAGCCAGGCTAAAATAAAAGAAACCGTTCTCAATCTAGCATTGAAGGATGGTACATTTATATTTCAGCGCAGGGTGAGTGTAAGAATTCAACAGCAGTGGACCCCTGGTACATAAGACACTCATCTTGTGGTAAAAAGGACATTATTTTGAACCCTATTCACTTATGGGGAGTGATTCATCCAGTTGTCAGGCATCCACTGTGCTCTGTCAGCCAAGCAACATGATGATGTCAAGCCAGCTTAGACGGAAACAGAGAGAAAAGAATGCCAGCAAGCCTTAACCAGGCTTCTTCACAGAGATATTCAACAGCAATGGTGATTAGACTGACCTGCACAGGAGTCCATACAAGAGGGTTTCCAGGCTGATGAGAAATTACCCAACACCTGTGATGGAACCCTACCCAGAAAGAACTGGACAGGATCAGTGCGGTCGGTAACACATTGATGGCTAGCAGACAAAGCAACTGTTAGATCTAATACTTTCTCTATAGCCAGCTGCCTAGCATCCATCACGCCAAACCAGGTCCTGATTCAGTATTGCCTTCTGGCTTGAGCTATGTCTGAGATTGTGCTTTGTTTTGTTTTCACTGTGGAGTTTTTGCACTTGCAGAAACTAACCCTTCTCCCCCAACACACATTCAATCCCCCCCCCCTAGTTCAGCTTTTGACTGTAAAAATGAAAATTCATAACAGATTCAAAATTAAAATCCTAGGGCTTGGTGGGAATTGGCATTCATAACTGTGCAGGCAAGCATACAAGATGAAGTCACATGTAATCAGAGGATGTATCTGGTTTTAATGACATTTAATTAATTAATTTTAAATCCCAGGAGTAAGAGTACCCTTTCCAATGAAATAACATTTATTAGATTGATTAACAACGAGGTGAAGTTTGTCAGTAGCTCTTAAGATAGCAGAGACACGGTTACTATACATAGAGCGGCGGAAGGTAAACATCTTATAGGCTTAGTAGCTATGTTCATAGCTTGGTTGAAATTTGGCCATTTCATTAGTACAAGACAGATTCTGACATTTCATAAAGCCAAAATGCTAACAAAAAAATTAATCTGATACAAATACAGTATGCAGATAAAGTTCAAGATGTGGTACGTTCAGCGCCACAATACAGAAAGCGTAGAAGGCTCATTTAGGGCCCAAATTCAGCAAAGCGCTTAAGCATGTATTTAATCCCATTGCCATCAACCATGTGTTTTGTTGACAATGATAATAATGCAAAGCATGAAAAAAATTGCACTGGCAAATGATTATTGATAGTGTTAATCATAAAGTATCACAAAACAGATTCAATACAAATGAGTGAATAGCACGGATATTTTGATTTATAATGTCATCCATTTAGCTTTAAATCTTTCATAATCACTGCAACATGATTGATAAGACTTAGGTGATACATGGATTTTTTTATGCTTAAAAAATTACTTCATGTGGGTATTAGGGTTTTTTTCCCCAAAGGTTCAAGGTAAACCCCCAAATACCTATTATCTTAATTTTTCAGACTGTTACTTTCAGCTCATTAAATCTATATGCAAATAAACATTAAGGCTGAAATGTTCCAATAGCCAAATAATCTAATATTCATTTGATTATCTGTATAATGTTTCTCTCTGCCCCCTATTTGAAATGTAAAATCAGGTTAAAATGAGGGGGTTATCTTTTAAAGGTTTTAGGGGGGTTTTATTGAGCTATTTTGTTCTAATCTGAACAAACATATGTAGATCATCATGTCACCCTATTGTGTAACCAGCGCTTGAGTATGTTATCCTGCTAAGGCAGCCCTGTTCATTCCAGTCCTGGAATTTGATATACAAGCACTGGGCATTTTAGTATTTACACAAGTTTTGAGCCATCATTAGCCTTGATCATCATCAGACCCAATCCTGCAACCCTTACAGTACAAGGCAGGCTATTTCTCAGCTTCAGAAGAAAAAACTATGTGGCAATTTTACTATTATTGTTATTTCAGAGGCGTCCTGAAGGCTAATGTTCATATAACCACATCCCTATAATTACCATTTTTAACCATAATAGATATTATCCATTTCTAGGCAGGTGATATTTGTCCTTAAGGATGCAAAAATTACAGAACTAAAACGAAAATGAAATTATTTATATCCCAAATCTGCTGTTAACTGTTCTCTTGAAGGCCCTGATTCAGGAAAACTCTTAAACACACACTTAAGCAACCTTCCTGAATAAGGATGCTTGCATAAAGTGGGGTCAATAGGTTTGTCTCACTGGGGTTTTGATCATTCCAGCTTCCCATGCACTGACTGTTCATCTAGACAAGTAATTTACTGAGGGTTGCTGAGCTGGTGCACCATGGGATAGCTCAGTGGTTTGAGCATTGGCCTGCTAAACCTAGGGTTGTGAGTTCAATCCTTGAAGGGGCCATTTGGGGATTTAGTTGGGGATTGGTCCTGCTTTGAGCAGGGGGTTGGACTAGATGAGGTCCCCTCCAACGTGATATTCTATGTTTCTTTCATTGAGAATTAAGCACAAAATGCAATACCATATGCGAAAGTAAACTAGTTTGTGGATATAAAACCCCCCATCCCAGGGCAATTAGTGGGGAGAGTCTGGGCTGGTGTGGGGATGTTGCTGAGAGAGGAGTATTTAAACCCCAAGGATTCAAACAGCATGCATCACCCCCACTCTACGTCATGAGATGGGCTTAAAAATGAAAAGACATGAGTTCGGGGTCTTTGTCTTATTGTTCTTGGTGCCTTTCGCACTCACAGTTTCTAGCTTCTCTGCAATCAAGAGGTTAGAAACTTAATTATATGTTAAGAGATCTGGGATTTTCACAATCACATGGACACGGGAGCTGGAGCTTCAAGACACACACATTAGATATCCAGAAGACTTGCACTAAAGCAGTTGGTAATCATGGTATAGGCCAGCAGCATGTTACTAGCTGTTCTGGGGTGGGGGCTAGGGGGTGCAGGGGTGGGGGATTTGTGTGTCTGTCCCTGGTGTGACACAACAACATGTTCCTGTTAGGAACTGCCAGACTGGATCAGATCCAAGGTCTATCTAGTCTAATGTCCTGTCTCAGACAGTGGCCGATACCAGATGCTTCAGAGGAAGGTGTCAGAACCTCTCAGCAGGCAGAAGTGGGATAATCAGCCCTTCACTTTGGTCTCAGCCTGGTCGCAGAGCATGTCTCCACTGCAGCTGGGAGGTGTGATTCCCCCTGGGAGTAGACTGGCTCACACTAGGTCCACTCCAGCCAGTGCGCTAAACACAGCAATGTGGACATTGCAACGTGGGCAGCGGCTTGGACCAGCGACCTGAGCTCAAACACAGGGGGCTGGGTGAGCTTGACTCAAGTGGGTCTCCTGAGCTGCTATTTTTAGCATGGGAACTCAAGCTGAGCTAGCCAGAGTCTGTCTGCCGTGGGAATCACACCTCCCTGGTGCAGTGGAGACATACCCTAAGGCAGTGGTTCCCAACCTTGTTCCGCCGCTTGGGCAGGGAAAGCCCCTGGCGGGCCGGGCCGGTTTGTTTACCTGCTGCGTCCGCAGGTTCGGCCGATCGTGGCTCCCAGTGGCCGTGGTTCACTGCTCCAGGCCAATGGGAGCTGCTGGAAGCAGCATGGGACGAGGGACGTACTGGCTGCCACTTCCAGCAGCTCCCATTGGCCTGGAGCGGCGAACCGCAGCCACTGGGAGCTGCGATCGGCCAAACCTGCAGACGCGGCAGGTAAACAAACCGGCCCGGACCCCCAGGGACTTTCCCTGCACAAGCGGCGGAACAAGTTTGGGAACCACTGCCCTAAGGCTGTGTCTACATTGCACAGTTAATCCAGGTGATTCGCACTCATCTAGCCTAGCCTTGACGTGAACAAAGCCATACCCCATTAGTGTGTCCTCACTGTTTCTAGACGCACCTGCATGTGTTTGGAGGCATATCCAGGGGTCTTTGTGCTGAACCCTAGCGTTGTATCAATTGCAGAACCTGTCTGTCCTTTGTGGGGAACTGTGGGAAGGCATTGGAGGACTATCAGCACTCAGGTCATTTGGCCTATATCCTCACTGCAAAGTCATCAGGGTTCAGCCAAAACTCAAGCTCTGATTTAACCTACACCACTTGGACCAGCTAGCCTAGGCTTAAAGCATCTCCAAACCTAGGGTAGAGGTTTTTGTGAGTGGATGGGAGCAAGGTTAAGCCTAAAACTCGGGTAAAAGTCCAAGTTAACTGTGCAATGCAGACATACTCTTAATTAGATAGTAATAAACTCTATGGCTTAAACTAACATTAGCTGTGTTCTAGTGGCACAAAAGAGCCCTAAATATTTAACATTAGATCAGCTCAGTTTTTTTTTTTTTTAATTTTGTTTAAATGCTTTCTTTAAAAAAAAAAATCCCCACAACTTTCCCTGCTGTTTCTGAACATTACCGCTCCGAATGTTTCCTAAGCATCGGACAATACGCTACAAGCAAAGTGATGCAAATTAGAAAGCCCTGATTAAAGCAAGGGCTTCGAGACTATAATTGTTCAAGAAGAACAATTTCCTTTCCAAAGGTAAACAACAGCCTTGCAGACAAAGATAAGGCCAAGTGCACGTAAGACTGCGTTTCTGCTCATACTTCCCGATATCAAAGATTTTAGGAAAAGTCAAAATGTTTGCTTAAAGTGTAAAAAAGAAAGTGAACAGGAAAAAGTGTAGGAGACTAAAAGGAATCACTCAGCACTGCTGACAGCTTTTAGGGCAGATGTTTGCTTCAATGCAGGAAGCCTTTTTGAAACTGGAGATAACTAGCCATTAAATAAAGCAGCTATTCAAAGGAGAAATAGACTAAGTGTTGAAGATATGCACATTTCTCTTTGAACGTAAACATGCCAATCTTGAAAGATTTTCTTGAATTAAATTTCTTCGACAACTTGGTAGCTAAATCCTTTGTAACAGAAAATATATGAGAAAGGAAAATGAATATGTTTAATACATATAAATAGCGATGGGTAGAGCGATGCTATAGCACTTACATCCATACAACTGGAACATAGGTTTGAACTAGTTCTAACTCAAACCTAATCCAATCCTAGAATCCCCTTTGAAGTAAGTGTCAGTCTTAGTTTTTTCCCATCTTTGCCTTTTCCACTTTAAAAGTAGGAAAGGGATCCTTAAACTTTTCCAGTGTGGACCATTTCTTAATAGAAAGATTAATTTGTGGACCTAAAAGGACCCTCCAGGCATGAACCTGTGAAGAGAATGATCCAAGGCACAGAGCTGAAGTGAAATTGAACTATTAACATGATACACTTTTAATTAATGCTGTTAATTTTATTACAGCAGGACCTAGAAACCCCACCTGAGATTGAAAAGCCATTGGACTGGCATTGTATAAACACACAGTGAGAGACTCTCTCTGCCCTGAGGAGTTTACAAACAAGGCAAAGAGAGAGAAGAGAAACAGAGGCACAGGGTGGCTAAATATTTGCCTGAGGTCACACTGCAGGTTATTGGCAGAGCTGGGATTAAAATCCAGATCTCCTGACTCCTGGTTCGGTGTCCTACCCACTAGACCATGCTGTCTCTCTGAAACTTGAAGAAATAATCTAACTCTGATCCCTCTAAATGTGGGGTAAGTTCAGCATGAGATCAAAACCACCATGCGCAAAGAGAGAGCAGATCAAATAGATTAGATTGTTTATGCCAAGAGGGTGCATGTTTTTGCCTTATACGCTACTTTGAGATCAGTGTTTCTCTTTTTAAATGCCTGCCCTTCTCACCTGCAACTGTCTCTGCTTTGCTTGCCACTGCTAGGCATTTCCAGTTCATCAGAGACTGATCCTGTCCACTGTGACTGTACTATCTTTGAGATATTGCACCCCACAGTCTCTGCACAGTTCATGTAGGCTCCGTGCTCTGGCAGGCAAGTGTCTAAGGAATGTATCGCATGCCCATAGAGTCCAATCTGATTTTCACTGAAGTCAGTGGTGGACTTTCTACTGGTGGGGGGGTCGGAGTGAAATCAGTCTCATGTTAGTTCATTTCTCAGCCTGTGGTGGGGTTTGCGAACTCAAATAATTTCATGTCAGTCAAACCCTTCTGGCTTTTCTCCTCAGGTCTCCTCACTATTTTCCCATACAGAATCCATCTACCTTTCTTCAAAGACTCAGACTTTAAGTCATTGTTTGCTAAGTTTGTTAATATTTTCCTGCCCATATCACAGAAGAACCTGCCAAGAGAAATATCTCAACTGGAAAACAAACAACAGGCAGAACTTGGCATGCATTCTTCCCAGTTTGGGTGGATAAATAAACAGTAGATCAAATATTGATGAGGGGGGAAAACAGTGTTTATTCCTAGCGGGTTCATTTCTTACGCACACCTCTCTCCCACAGCATGGGGACAAGCACGTCCTGTGGAAGTGTGCGCCACTGTATCTGGGAAAGGGCTATTGCTGTAAACTGGACAATACATTCTGTCCTTATAAAGTGTGTCAGCCTCTTGGGGAAAAGCTATTAGTTTGTATAGTATGGTTAAAATATATTTAAGAAATTAAGCCAGCCAAAACACACCCTTTCAGAGTGGCATGGTGTGAGCACAAACATTACTGTATCATATGAGATAAGTGGGCCATCTAATCTTGTCTCCTATCTCCAAAAGTGGCCATTGTGCCAGACATTGAACAAACACGTAACAGATAGATAGCCCCTGCCCCACACAGCTTACAATCCAAGTATAAGACAACAGTTGGAGGGTGGCTTCAGACAGGGAGCACAAGGGAACAATGCGTTAGATAAGAAAGCAATGGCTGAGATGCTTTTACTATGCTGATGACATGTATCCTCATTGGATACAGACAGTGCTATTGAATGTCATACACAAAGGACAGGTGAGAACAAGACATGGACAAGAATAGCGGCTAGAGTTAGCTGGCTGAAGCGCCATGCAGATGAGTCTGAGGTGATGCTGGTTGGCTGGCAGTAGTAAATGGAAGATACACTGAGGAGGACGTCTTTCCTTTCTGTTGAGTGTGTGCTCCTGCCATTTGTTGCTAGAGTTCACTATCTAGGGATGGTTTGGGATTCCCAGCTGCTGATTGATTGATCATATGGCAGTAGTTTCTAGGAAAACCTCTCCCTCCATCTGCCCAGAGGAGTGTGGCCATTTCCTTCAGAAGCAGACTTTGCTACTATAATCTATGTCTTTGTCTCCTCAAACTAGACTGTACAATGGACTCTGCATGGGCCTACAACTTAAATCTACCTGGAAACTGCAGCTGGTACAAAAAGTGGCAACTCAGGGGAGAAAAATAAATCCATCCATTCTCTGAAGGGCCCTATAAGTTGATATTTCATGTAAGCCCCAGAGGAGGCCTCAGATCTGCTTGCCTAGGCAGAGGTAGGATAGCAGCTTTTATCTTATTTTATACTTATGTGTAAAAGGGGTCCAGTCCCAAATTCTAAGCACACCTTTAACATGACTTTAAAAATCATACAAATCTTATCCATACCGAACACCAGCTTTTCCTCACTGCCTGGCCCAAATTAAAGTTAAACCAGGACATTTTAAAAAAGCAAAAAATACTCTACCAACCTCAACAATCACTGCCCCATCTCCGTTCCACAAAGGTCTGAGCCACACCTCCCATTCCAGAACCAGTTCTGCTTCCATCCCAGGCAGTGTTCTCCTCCATGTCTCTGAAACTATTTCCTTAAACTGCTCCTCACTAGCTGAGGCATTTTCTTGCCAATGCTCTTCTGACCATGGGATGAGCGAGATGTACTCACCCCTCTCCCTCCTGGGTCAGAGAAACTGCCAACTCTTTTATCCTCCAGAATCAATGATTGTTATGTGATACCTAAGAAGAGACTTCACACAACATCAAAAGGGAAGCATTTAACTTTACCATGAAGAAGCATGCTATTTGCCATGGAACTAACTACAGATAAAGATATTGGTTAGAAAATTTAAAACTTAGTGAATTACATTATCAATTTAGAAAAGGAGCATAGCATCTTCCAGGCCATATATGAAACAGAAACTGCTGACAAACATAAGATCATAACAATAAATCCAGTTTAATAGATGCTAACAGCTCGATCCTGCAAGGTGCTGAATACTATGGCCTAGATCCATTAAAACACTTAATTTAAGACAATGGGTCTAGTCCTATGCTTACAATTAAACACATGCTTGAGTCACGGGCTTAAAGATAATCACATGCTTAAGTGCTTTTCTGAATAGCCCCCAGAGGGCTTGTAGGACTGAACAGCAGATTTTTTTGGTGCCCAGATACCATGTTACAATGATGAACACCTCAGAAATACATACCTCATGTAATACTTGAGAACATACAAAGAGTGTCTGAGCCGTCAGCCAACACTAGAACCTAGTAGGTATCCAGAGCCATTCAGGGTACAAAAACAGAATAGGGAGTAGTTACTCGTGAGTCATTAGCCACACCTTTGAAAAATTCTGTACCTCCTTATATATGTCAAGAACTATAAATAATTCAGGGAAAAAAATCTTTTTTCAGTCAGTGCTTTTACATAACTTGACCAGGGAATAATCTACAAAGCTTGACCACCCTTTCACAAAGGAGGAGATTTTGGATGTGATAATACATTGCGGGTCTGAGAATCACCTGGCCCAATGGTCTGCCACTTACTATTTATATGCCATTTTCCTGGAAATGTTTAATTTTGCTATGCAGGAGGGAAAATAGCCCCAATTATTGAATGAGGCTATTATTACTTTATTATGTGTTGCTCATTAGAAATCCACTGAAGGGCATCTCAAATGGAGCAAAGGCTTTCTTCATTTCAAATCTCAAGGGTCTTGCAGGACTAAAGGGTGGAACATACATCGCATTCATCAGGACCAGCCCAGTTATGTCTCTGGCTGCTCCACTGAAGATAATCTCTGAAGGGAGATATGTAGCTGCCCAGTTCCACACCATTTTTTAAGGATACTGAAACTGCCACTTAATTCCTGGATTAGAAGCTATTCTACTTCTATTCGGATTCTTACCATGGTAGCTAAGTATCTTCCAGAATTAGAAAAATCAAACAACTATCTAAGTATAGTCCAAAAACAGCTCAAGATTTTCAAGGACTTCTTCTCCAGAAAGTTTTATATAAACAGGAGGAAAGACTGAAGAATTTGATTTTCTCTGAGAGCTATTTATTGGCCACTCATTTGGGAAGAATGCATGACTGACCTGACCTTGGTCCACTCCACTTTGTATAAAGCAGGCTGCATGTGGTAAGTAAAACTGTTGGATTTATTTTAATAAAAAAGCAGGAAAGAAATCACAAAAGGGATTTCGGTTTAGATAATCAGAATGTAATTACCCAAAATATAATACAGGCAGGGCAATAGAGTTATAATACATGTTGTTTAATGATGTATGTTGGTCAGGCTCTCCAGATCCAGACTTTGGGCCTGCAAAACATATGGCCAAGGGACTCCAGATTTGATTTGACAAAAGCTTCTAGGCTCTTTTATGGTGAAGCTAACCTTCAAAGCTAAATCATAAGGTTAGACATTTGTCCGGGTGATTTCTCTTTTAAATATAGTTATTCACGGTCTCTGCCACAGTCACCCTGTAGTCCCCCAATTTTGCTGGACCAATTTACATGTGGGGGTGAGCCACCAGCAAAGCAAGAACTGCCTTGGACTTTCTCCTGGGCAACCACCTGCTGCTAAGCCAGCATGCTGCTGAGGTAATGCAGCCACTAAACAAAAGAGTCAACTTAGCTCCAGGCAAGACAGAAACAGGAGGTAAAGTTTTCTAAAACATCTAAGTTACTTAGGCATATAGGTCCACTTTAGACACTTAAGTCCCATTGAAAGTCAGTTTTACCCAGGGTCCTCCCCCGACATTCTCCTCAAGAGTAATCACCATGGTGGGGAGGGTGGACAAAAATAATGCAACATAGGAGGAAGGGGAGACAGAATCCATACCCGCCCAGCCCTTGGTAGCAGCAGCAAGCCTTCTGGAAAACCTGAGGGGTTGGCCGATTAGTTATGAACAGATCTCCTGAAAAAAAAAACAGGCACATTTCCCCCTCTCCCCTTTTTGGAGCCTCACAGAAAAAGCGACACAGGAATTGAGATTTAAAGTGTGCCAAATAAAGGCTGTGTGCCACAGGAGAGAGGACAGAGCCATATGTTCTCCCCCCCATCACACAGAAAAGATGTTGCCTAGCGCTGCTCTAAAGTGTTCCTTTCTATTTGCTCTCAAGACTCGCCAAGCCAACAGAGCAAGGACAGTCAAGCAGTGTTCACACCATTGGTGGAGGAGCAAAGCCGATGGCCCAGTAATCACGCAGCTGAGCCCACATACCACAGACATCTCCAGCTTATGGATATTTGCACTTGCTTAGTGCCAACTGGTGTCCAGTCAGTATCACTACTGGGGCGGGGGGAGGAGGGGGAGTTTGCCATCCAGTACAAGATGTGTGTACGCTCTGCACTGAATGTCTCACTTGTGCAAAAGGAAATGCAGTTTGTTTATAGCACAGTAATGTTGACTTAGCTATCAGCACTGTAGCTTGCATGCTAGCAAGGCATGTAAGTATAGGTAGGCATTCTTTCAAACAACACAGATTCTATTCAGTTCCCTCTGTGTTCAACCTTGGGTGGGGGGATGCTAATGTTATTTTACTATAAAGCCATATATTGCCCTGGTAGCTTCTTGCTTATGTGCTCCTGCTACAGCGAGTCAAACTATTAATTACAATTTTGGCCCCATTTTAGTCAGTAAATCATTCAACAGCCAGTTCTGATTTTCATTATCCATGAATATTTCCTGACTACTTTGAATTAAACACATTCAGCCTATGAGATACCCACAAACTGTTCACTGCACCTTTTCTCCATTCACTATTCCTTTTGCAGGGTTGGTTATCTACATCACATGATGTTGTTTCCACTCCCAGATTGGATGAAGTTATTTTTAAAACAGGAGAAGGATATCAAGTTGTGAATTACAAACACCAGGCTTTAGGGACAAGTTTCCAGACAAATAATGTTTGCTAAAATTAGTGAAACTTTTGGCATTGTAAACATTTGTGATATCTCTGAGTTCTCTTCACTAAGGTATACAAGTACCCCACAAGTCATAGCTCACTGAACTTTGTACTTTTAAACTCAAAAATACTCCTTAATCACAGTTTGTTTCCCTGCCATATTTGACATGCCATAGGTCCCGTATTGAAATATATTTTAGAACATTTCGGTTCACTTTCCACTTTCCACCTTCTCTGTCATGTCTTTGCTCTTTACACAACATTAAAATGATGAGGAAATATACAGACAGGGTTGGATTCCAACTAACTGTTTACTAATTATATACAAACATAACGGATATATACATGGCTATTCTGGTGGCCTCTACACTAGAAGAAAAGGCAGCCACAAACTCTTTGAAGAGATACTACCTAATACACTACAGCCTCACTCCAAATTGGTTTCTGGGGTTATAGAGCCCTGTCAGGGTGTGCCAGACTGCCATAGCAATGGGATGACAGAATGCCCCTGCCACCACAGGATTAGAGTGTTATAGGAAAGCCAGGAAAGTGGAGGTTTAAAAAAAAAAATTAAAACACCACAAAACGCCACACACCAGTGACCCAATCATCTTCTTCCTCTGTGCTCTCTTCCCTATTTTCTCCACAGGAGTGAGGTGAGTATGTAAGAGCCCCAGTCTCCTCCCCTTTCCCCAGCACATTCAGTAGTTTGATGCAGGATAAGACCCTCTTGCAGACCTTTCCCTGCCCCCACTCTGACTGACTGATAGAGTAACTAAGTGGCTTACCACTCCAAACACTCTTCTGAATAGCTACTCTACTAGCTCCATGAGCCAGACACTCCCCTCGCTCCCCCCCCCTTTTTTTTTTACATAAGAGAGCACACCTATATTGGAACCTGCCCTAGTCTATTGCCTTTAGATGTGGGAACCATTCATCCTCCCAACAGTAGGAAAAAGGGGATCATACCCCTCTCCAAGAGCTCAAGGGGGAGAGATAGCTCAGGGGTTTGAGCATTGGCCTGCTAAACCCAGCGTTGTGAGTTCAGTCCTAGAGGGGGCCACCTAGGGATCTGGGGCAAAATCAGTACTTGGTCCTGCTAGTGAAGGCAGGGGGCTGGACTTGATGACCTTTCAGGGTTTCTTCTAGCTCTATGAGATAGGTATATCTCCATATATTAATCCCAAGCCCTAATGAAACACATCCTAGGAAAACAGGGCATGCTTGTTTATAAGGATTCTATGAGAGCTCTGCCTGGAACCCAATCACAGCTAGCCTGAGTACAGTGTGATGGGGAAACACAGATTTGGTTTGTGGCAGTATTGGCATGTTAATTGTGATAAATTACAAGTAGTGGAACAGATACATTTCAGAGGAACCCACCTGCGGCTGGTTGGCAGGGAACAATTCAGCTGCTGCTTCTATGGCCACCATGATCTGTCAGTGATTATGTTTGTAGGGTACTTCCATCACTGGTTGAAGGGCATGTCATGCATCATTTGTCACAGCTCTTTGCTGGTTATGCAAATACTATACGGAGAGTAGCATCACTAAAGGATAAGTTGCATCCCCCAATTCTAATCTCTATTTTCCTCCTGCATCTCTGTCTTGCACTGCAGGAGACAGCTGGTCCTAGTGGCAAACTGAGATGGAGAGTAGGGCTTGAAAAAGGAATTTGGTCATAGGCTAAACCTTGCCAAAATAAGGCATAAAAAAGTCGGTGCAACCTTATCAGCTCCAGTGTTACACATACTGTTTATAATTGCTTAGTCTTATTTTAAGAGCATGCTTTTTCATTGCTAGCATACACAAAATTCTCATTAAAGTCAATCCGGAAGCATGCAGGATCAGGTCCCAATTGGGGATTGGGTCCTGACTCAGCAATAGTAATCTGTTATGTACGCTGGTGAGTGAATTAGGAGAAGGTATGTGTATGTGAGTGGAGTTCAGTACAAGATCGGGTGGTGTGTGTCCACTTGAAGATGGTTGGTTCATTCTGCCGTGTCTCATCCTACCTGTATGTGCTTTTAAGGATTTGTATGTTTGTTGCTCGGTGCCATTTTATTTTGTGTTCACTTTGGAATGGAATAGAGTTGTAGAGTTATTGCTGCAACTAGCAATATATGGGAACTGAAGATGTGTCTCATCCAAAATGCTGAAGCTGAACCGCAGCTTTGGAAATCCAGTTTTTGTGCCTCATAGGCCATTTCCTAGTCTGAAGATATCTGCTCAGCATCTCTGTTTGTTTTGTTCAGCTTTTCCTTAATAAAAATGAATGATCAATTATTAAAACACTTTGCTAAAGGTAAGTACCACTCAACTGGATCCTATCCTTGTTGGTGAAAGAAAAAATTAACTTGTCTTCCAGCTATGTAATACAGAACATGTGCCTATGCTAATGTTTCAGACATGAAGCATTTTTGTTGGTTTCAATGTCTGGAGATGTTTTAAGTGACAGACATTAGCATGCCACATGCTGGGTGTAGTACCACCCAAGGTAGAAAGGACAAAGGGCTCAAGCAAACTTACGGAACAAATTTGCACAGGTACTAACCTCATTACCTTCTGCACCAACTGCAAGGCATATTTCTTTGACCTGCCTCCTCTAACATACACATAGTAGGGTGCACATGTAAAAAAAAAAAAAATCTTACCAAAACAAAAACACTACATTGCACACACAGTTCTCCCCTTGGGGAGAATATGAAAGACAAAGATGGTAGTCATGTCACTTTATGCACTACTGGAAGGCACTCAGATATTACAGAGATGGGGTAGGATAAGAAACTATACAGAATAGAACAGAATCAATTGCAATGAATACATTCTTTACTGAGACTCTGACACAAACAATAATATATAGTTCTTTTTTTGACCTCCAGTTCCAAAGATACTAAACACTGCTTGTGTTTCCTAGTATCACCTCATATGGTCTCCAGAAGACCTATATAAATTTAAGCAAAAGTAGAAAGTGACTTCTGGTTGCATGACACTTCAGAATTGTTGGATATAAATGCCAAATATCCCAAACATCAATACTTTGATTAACGAAGTGATGAATCACTAGTACAGGGTTAATAGCAGTTTTCTGAGCATTGTGAGCAAATATGGTCCTTGCTTTGAAAACAAATAACCAGTATTTGAAAATATAGGGCTCCAAATTTAACAATATGACAAACATGTGGGCGAGCTGGAAACCAGGAAAGATTATCTGCCTTAACAGATATAATAACAGATCCATAACTTGCAGTGGAGAGCAGAATAAATGCTGTTTAATTACCTGGGACTGCAAACTAAATTGAATAAGTAACCAGTTCCAGAGGAACTTGGAATATATTCAGTGCAACAGTGTTTTAAGAAGGAAGTTAATTTGTTTGAATCTCATTGTTGGCTTTTGCTGAGTTTTACCCCCTGATAGTTTTTCTCCAACAGGGACTCTAGTATTACACAAGAGAGAAGAAACCCTCCATCAGTTGCAGCAAGGTAGTTTAAGTTAATATCAGCATTGACACTATAAGCCTCTCCTTCCAGGCCTTGATTTGGCATTTTAAAAACAGTCCAGAGCTGCCAAGTTCAGATCTGGATCCAAAATCCTCTAAAGATTTGGATTTTGGTTCAATCCCCATCACTTGTTATCTCCGGTTACTTAGATTATAACCTCTTTGGGGCACAGCCTCTTTTTCTCTTACATGCCTATCACAATAGGGCCCCAATCCCCAATTTGGGCCTCTAGTCTCCACTGCCATACAAATAAATAATAATCTACCCTGGATAGAAATTTGACCCTTTAATTCCCAGCCTCTTGAAATTAAGTTATCAAGTATATTTGCTGAGAAATAAGATCCAGAGAAGGTGCACTGGTTGGAAACAGATGACAATTACATTGTATGAAAATCAACTGAGGAAGCTTTAACATGAGGGAAAATGGTGCCTAACAGTTAGAAATCTGCATTTATGTGATGTTAAGGTTGAGTTTTTATAACACCAGAGAAACATAGAATTGGGTTTCCCTACCAACCACAACTACTTCTGTCCTCATATGCATTACAATAAGTTCTTTCACTGTGAATACTGACCCTATCTACTGTAGGTACTTGACCCAAACTTCTTTGTGCCTGTGTGTCTGCAGCACTGATCATTAGAAGGAACTGTAGCAACTAGATGTTGACTGAGACACATTTGAAAAAGTAAAAGATTTGGAAAAAGGAAAAGAGGAGGGAAAGAAGCAAAGAAGGGGGAAGAGGAATGATATTAGAGTGATATTTGTCAATATGTATTAATCAGTTCACAAGATAGAGGAATAGTGCTTTGCTGTTACATTATTACAACATTATTACATGTTGTTACATGCCTCTTATGCAGGTTTGGAAGAATGATATTTTTATTGTAAATGTCAGTAAACATCGATTTCACCGTTCACACACATATCAATGAAAAAATATTTCCATCGCTAATAATCAAAATTTGCAGACAGACAAAGAAAGAAGAATGCTTCGCGAGAACTGATTAGAGTTTGATTTAAGGCTGATTACTTTGTATACTTTAACGTGATGGTGACAATTTGTGTTTTATGGTTATAAAGCTCTAACTTTTTGAATCTCGGTGTCTATGGTCATTAAATCCCTCCTGCATAATTTCTCACAACTGTGAAATTTTAAGTCGATAAAAATTGAAAAAGGAAAGCCTAAAACTCATAATTTTGCACAAGTGAAAATTTAAATAGATACAAATGCTTAAAAACAAACATTGATATCAGTTGATATTACAAAAATTAAAAATCAAATCCTTATATCATTTTTATCAACTCATCAGTGCCTATGAAGGCATTGACTAGTAGCAGTAGATGCTGCAAGGCCTACCACCTACATGTTCAGAGGCTGAATGAGAACACAGCAATTTTACAGCTGGAAGTTACAGGTCAAGCATTAATTTTGCCTAGACTTGAGACTTTCACAGCAAAATGTAGAGAGTTTTCATGTAACAGCTCCCTCTCCTTTAAAAGTTGTGAACTGCACTGATCTGGCTCACCTTGTATTTTACTCTTCTAGACTTATTTATATATATATATATATATATATATGGAGATATACCTATCTCATAGAACTGGAAGGGACCCTGAAAGGTCATTGAATCCAGCCCCTGCCTTCACTAGCAGGACCAAGTACTAATTTTGCCCCAGATCCCTAAGTGGCCCCCTCAAGGATTGAACTCACAACCCTAAGTTTAGCAGGCCAATGCTCAAACCCCTGAGCTATCCCTCCCCCCATTGTTAAATGAAGTTCACATACGTTGATGGGGGTCAGGATGCAACATTCCTTTCGGGTGATTTGCCATTCAGAAATAGTTTTGGCATGAATGTGTCAGAACCAGGGAATGAGGAGCTGCAGAAAGTCATCTCACAGGAGGCCCACATTAAGCAAACATATCTGCTTCCCCTCCAAAAAAATGTCACTATAATTTCAAGTTTAATTAGAGGGGTCTTGTTAAAGCAAAAAGGACAGAAACCAGCAAAGTCTCTAGCCACATTACTTCAAGCAATTTACCAGTGTAAACTACAAACAAATAGCATCAGCCCAAAACAGAAAAAACCTGCCAGTTCTTAGGTTGCCAGCACTCCTAGCATAGGCGTGCACACGGTGTGCCCAGGCACACCCTAATGCAGGGGTGGGCAAATGGTTCCACTCCGTGGTGCAGCAAGCCACAGGGTCCACACTGCCAGGCCGGAACGCCCAGCCGAGCACAGCAAGCCTCTGGCCCCTCTCTCACCTTCCTCCCTCCTCTGGGGGCTGGAGCTGCGCACTCCCATGGGGCAGCATTTGACTCCACGGGGAGGCAGACATGCTCCCCGCTCCTCTGGAGCCATGCTGCCACGCGCAGCGCTCTGAGGGCTGGGGCTCCACGAGGAGTCAGACACACTCCCCCCTCCCCTGGAGCCATGCTGCCGCGCGCTCAGCGCTCTAGGGGCCAGGGCTGCGTGCTCCCGCGGGGCAGTATTTGGCTCCGCGGGGAGGCTCGAAGCCTCATCTCATGGTAAGGGGTCCGGGGCCAGGGGGGCTGGATAAGGGGTGGGGGCAGTCAGGGGATGGGGTGGGTTGGATAGGGGGTGGGATCCCGGGGGTGGTGGTGGTTAGGGGCGGGGGGTCTCTGGTTACGGGGGGTTAGCAGGGGGGATTGGAGGGGGCATGGGAGTCCCGGGGTCTCTCAGGGGGTGGGGGGTGGATAGGGGTCAGGGCAGTCAGAGGACAGGGAGCAAGGAGGGTCCTGGGGGGGGGGGCAGTTATTGGGGAGGGTCTCTGGAGGAAGTGGTCAGGGGACAAGGAGCTGGGGGGAGTTGGAGGAGTCAGGAGTTTTGAGGGGGGGCTGTCAGGAGGCAGGGATGTGGAGAGGGGTTGGGGGAGGCAGGGAGCGGGGGGGTTGTATGGGTCAGGAGTTCTGGGGGTCCTGTCAGGAGGCAGGGAGCAGTTGAATAGGCATGGGAGTCCTGGGGGTTTGTCTTGGGGCTGGGGTGTGGATAAGGGTCGGGGCAGTTAGGGGACAAGAAGCAGGGAGGCTTAGGTAGGGGGTGGAGTCCTAGGGGGCAGTTAGGGGCAGAGGTCCCAGGAAGGGATAGTCGGGGGGGGACAAGGAGTAGGGGGGGTTGGAGGTTCTGAGGGGAGAAGTCAGGGGGCGGGAAGTAGGAGGGAGTGGATGGAGCGGGGCAGGGGCGGGGCTAGGGCGGGGCTCCCTGGGTGCACACCCTAATGAAATGGTCTGTGCACGCCTATGACTCCTAGTCCTGGCTTCCAATCAGAAAATCCCTCTCTTCCTGACCCTCTCAAGAAAGAGCAGTCCAGCCTCTCTTAAGGTGTGGAGCCTAACTCAGCACAGTGTCATCTCATTTGGAGAGAAACTTGTTCCCAGTAACTGGCAGTAGGTTTGGTCATTGTTGAAGAGCTCGGGATCTGAATTACTGATGGGAGAGACATGGTGTGTGCTGTGCTACTCTGAATATGGCAGGTTCTGTAGGAAGGGGCGTATGAAAATGTACAGCCAATTATTCCCAGCTTCTTGCAGTTGGAGATGAAACCCACCTATCTTCCCTATTTTCAGATGTCTACTTAAGGCTTAGATATCCATATAAACACTTACAGTATATCTCACTGAGGTGCTGGTTCTTGCCAATAGAAAAGTCACTCAGCAGCATTCGCTTACGTTTCCTGCACTAACATACTGTGATTTCCCATGATAGCACAAGGCACATAGTACCTTGCCTTGGCCTGACACCCCCCACTTGTTTTTCTCCCCCCACTCTGCTTTTTTGGTGGGGGGTGTCCATACAATCCTGTGAGACCGTTTTTTGTTGTAAGTTTCTTTGGCTGCATGACCAAGGAAGGTTTTTTAGCTTCTGTAACAAGTTCTTGATCACACCCAGGGCCGGTGCCACCGTTTAGGCAAACTAGGCAGTTGCCTAGGGTGCCAAGATTTGGGGGCACCAAAAAGTGGTGCCCCCAATTCTTTTTTACAGTGTTCCTATGCCCCCTCCCTGAGCGCACGGTTGCCGCTCCACTTCTCCCGCCTCCCAGGCTTGCAGCACCAATCAGCTGTTTGGTGCCGCAAGCCTGAGAGGGGAGGAGAATTAGAGCGGGGGCGGCGTGCTCGGGGAGGAGGCGGAGCAGAGGTGAGCTGGGGTGGGGAGCTGCCGCATGGCTCCTCGGGCCAAGGGGGTGGGGAGCTGCCTCGGGGGGGGGGGAGCTGCCGCAGGGCTCCCCACCCCAACTCACCTCTGCTATGCCCTCTCCCCGAGCACACCGTCGCTGCTCCACTTCTCACGCCTCCCAGGCTTGCGGCGCCAATCAGCTGTTTGGCGCTGCAAGCCTGGGAGGGTAGGAGAATTAGAGTGGGGGTGGCGTGCTCGGGGAGGAGGCAGAGCAGAAGTGAGCTGGGGTGAGGAGTTGCTGCACGGCTCCCCGGAGGGGAGCTGCCGTGGGGGGGGCGGTGGGAGCGCCTCAGGGCAGGGGGGGGCGGGGAGCTGCCGCAGGGCTGGGGTGGTGCGCAAGGTGGAAGTTTCACCTAGGGCGCGAAACTTCCTTGCTCCAGCCCTGATCACACCCCTTACTCCACTTCACAATGGTGAAACTGACTAGAAGGAAAGTGCCCTGAAAGGGCCCCCTTATGGCATTTCTTTCTGAACATTTTGTGGTTGGTGCGGGTTTGCTCTTCCTCACAAATATTCAAAAACAATCACATTAGTTCTAAACAATTCCAAGGCAAGGAGTTTAGCTAATGACAGCTCAGGAAAATAAGACAGACTGGTACCCTGGAGAGGCAGTATAGTCTGGTGGATAGGGTGCTGGCCTGGGACTCAGAGGACTGGGGTCCTAGTGCCGGCTTTACCACTGAGCTGCTGCGTGAGCTTAAGCAAGTCACTGCACCTCTGTTTCCCCTCCTACTTTTGTCTGGCCTATCTGCCTAAATTGTAAAGTCTTCAAGGCTGGACCTCCATGTGTGTACGGTGCCTGGCCCAATGGAACCCTGCTTATCCTAGGAGTTCCTGTAATACAAACAATGATATCGCCTCCCAATGATACTGAAATCCTTAGCGATGGTACATGTCATCACCTCAGTCTATTTCCTCATCGACACAGTGTATTTCCTCACAGAACATTCTCAACAGCTGTTCATTTTTGACCCCTGCCTTGAAGAACAATATACCTAAGCATCACCAAACGAATGAGATCAATGGATAGTCCAAGAGGCCAATCGCGCAACTTGCAAACCTTCATGGAGCTAGAAAAAACTATTTTTAATGTTGGGGATGCCTGATTCTGCCCTGCTTTGTCATATACATTCATAGAGTATCCAAAGGATGTATGGTTTCTGTTATTCAATGCCCTGGCTTCACTTCAGAGTTTAATCCTTCAACAGGAATTTGTTGCCTTGACTAACCCTCTGCCATTATCATTATCCCATAAATAAATAAAACGGAATCAGTTTATGTTTTGATGATACAATGTCATCAGTCTCCCTGTTCTATTAAGTAATTTGCTGTTTAAAACCTATAGGATATTACGGTTACTACATTCTAAATGACACAGCAATCAAAAATTCTCTCCGCTCGTTGAGCAACAAGAGGGTGATTTTTCATGGCTTACTGGCAGTGTTTACATGTTTATATTTTACTGGGATGCAATCACTACACTCTGAATAAAATTATCTATGAAAAGTTAACAGTCAGAGCGGGGGTGGGTGAGGGGGGAATGTTTCTCTACTGGCTGAGTCTTCGTTTGAAATGAACAAAGGCATAGTCCTTTTTTTTTTTAAATCCAAATCGTGTTTAAAACTTACTGTGGTTTTTTTTTCACTCCCATTTCCTTGAGATCACATGCTGTGTGTTTGCTCATGGCAGAGAGGGTCAGACAGAGTTTGGTGCTAGTTTTAGAAAATCGTGTGTTTTATTTTTCCCAGCAGTCAATAAACCAATTATTCCATTTGAAGGCTGAGAGGTCAGTTCTGTCTTAAAATGTGTTCCTTAAGCATACTTCTAAGAAATGGGCACTGAACAGGTGAAATTACAGTACAAGTATTTCTGGGCTATGGAACCTTATAGATCCACAGTTTGGATCTACTTCACATTAGGAATGGCCCTAAAAGATGTCACCAATTAGGGTTGGACCAAGGAGGCCAGTTTTTGGTTCTGGATTTGCCAAGTCAACTGTGTCATCTTTTGGTTTTGTAAAAATAAGACTAGAAGTGGTTTGGGTTGGGTTCCATTTTAGTAGTACCACACAATGGAAAGGGAGGTCAAATGGGTGAGGGAGTGGGTTCTTCTCTCATACTACTAGGTCATATAAGTCTCCGCAGAAGTCCTGTGAGCTGGAAACCAGCAACACAGATTGGGTTCTGCATCAGAGAACAGCTAGAGCACAGGGCACTATGGCCACACTCCTTCCCTCTGACTTTGAGACACCTCTATGGTAGAAGATAAGGAGAAGTGATGTAGAATCATTGCCATGAGCCTGGCAAAGAATGCCCCTGTGTTGGGGGTATTGAGCATGCTGTATCAATGGCATAAAGGGATCAGAAAATCTCCTGAAGGTGACTCATTCTGAATGATCATTCGGTACTTGGCACATAATGGGAGATGGCCAGCAGTACTGAGCATGCACAGAACTAGAGCTCTGAATGGGAGGAGTTCTAGTCTCAGCTCTTATACTGATGTGTGTGAATCGGTCGGTGCGGTTCACAGTTCTTTTCAATTGGACAAGCCCTCATAACCCTATCTTTAGTCACGCCCCTGGTGCATTCTGATGTCTTTAATTCCATGATCACATACTATTTGTTTTATAGGGTCGCTGCCACATTCAGTGGACAGGTCAGACTGTGAATGAGGCAGAAGGTTCCAACAAGAAAAAGGAGGTTCTCTTATATTTAAGGCAGGGATCCAGGAGAGTTGGATTCTATTCCTGGCTCTGACACAGAGTTCTAATGTGATGTTGGGCAAGACTATTATAACACCCAATGGGGCTGAACTGAGGATGCATCGACAACCTTATATCTGGTATTTTCTAACTTTTGAATGCTTGACTTTGCAACCTTAACATTCTTTTAACACAGTTTTTAAATTGTTTAACTCTATGGTTTAAATAATTAACTTTTTTAGTATTGTTATGGCTGCTTGTGCCTACAGTACCTCGAAGCAGGTGGTTTCAAGTTCTATAGAAAATCACTGAGCCTCTTGGATGACTGCAGAACAGAATATTTTATAAAAAAGCAGGACACAGGAACAGACACACAGGTAGCAGGTTCCCCTTTGAGACCATCAAGCAGGGCCCTTGGTCAGTAGCATCAGTTCTTCTACATATTGTTATCTTTACACTACAACCTTCCCTCTTCATCCCTCAAACTGAACTGAACTGTAACCAGCAGGTGGAGCTTTAGGGCAACCCAAAAAGAGTTTTGCAAATCCTTGCACAGCATCAACCTGAAAGTTACATTTCCTGTGTATCCGCTTCCAGGCATTCAAGACAATGCTTCTGCCAGAAAAAGCAGGCCAATTCAGAAAACTGCAGCTGAAGTACTGCAATTATTACATCTGCAGACACTTAATTGATACACACGATCTAGATAAATGCCACACTTTCTGGCAGCCCATTTCATCTTCCCCATTAGATACAGAGCTAGAGGACTATGTTTGTCAGGAGAATTCTGAACAAAGGGTCACTGTGCCTCTAAGGATTTGTTATGTTGTTCCCCTTCTTCTCCCACTACCCCCAGACTTTGATACAGTCTGAAGTTAAGCACATATAACCCTCAACTTGATAGCTCTACACCCATCATGTCTCTACTGCAATAACACCAACATGGTCTTGATGCATTTTTGGTTCCTTGTGAAATAAGGAAACAGCCCACAAAAATATTTGTGCTGCCTTTGGAAAAGTGAATCAAGAATTACTGTTTAAAGTGAGAACTAATGGCCAAACACCACCCTCATCCACACCTGTATAATTCTAGGGGGGTCAAATATGTCTGCATGCATTATCTGAAGTTGGTATTTCTGAGTCAAGTTTTGGTCCTGTTTTATTTTTAAAACAACAGAAATCATTAAAAAACTATTTCTTGCCTTGACCCAGTTCTTTAGGTTCCCACTCTGATGCTGTTCTATATATCAGTATTCATTACCTGTTCTATTTGTGTGTGTCTGAAGGATGGAGTTTAATATAGTCGAGTACTATTTGCCAGCAATTGTTTTAGACATTAAATATTTGGGTTCACTTGCCTTTAATAACAACAACAACGATTAACAAAGTAGTATGTAGGAAATGGACTGTCAGAGTGTACAAGATGTTCCAGTGTGACTAATGATTCTAAGTGCCCAACCTGACACATCTTCAAGGGGACTGACTTTCACAACGTGCAGAGCCACCTACTCTCTGAAAATCTGGCCCCTTTGGAGGGGTATCAAGTTGGGCACCCAAAAAATAAGGTACCCAGCACCTCTTGTTGCTTTTGGCTGTGAAAGCGTACAGCACCCAATGCATTTAGGATTTAAAAGTAAACTTGTTTTACCCAGACTTTCCATTTTCTTTTTTCAATTCAGCTCCTTGTTTCCAACCTTTCAGCTTATCAGCATTACTTTATTCAATATAAAGTAGTGAGTTTACCTTGGATCAATTATACCTTTTCCTGTGTAATTTCCAAAGCTTAATATATCTGTTACTGGTCAGCCGCAGGGAAAACTTGTCCAGCTGGATCCTAAATTATTTCAATCCTTAATTCAATTGTATTTTTGCCACAGACCAGCCAATGAGCATAATTCTTTTAGGGCTAAGAAGCCTCTTTAGAAATAATCCAATAGCCCATATTAAAATATAGGTCACTGCGAGAGCTGCCAAGTGGCTGACTTGTCATAACTTTGAAGATAGGCTCTGAGTCTCCTTGGGTGCTGTTGATGCTTCCAGTGCTTGCAGGCTTAATTTTAAAACAATCAGCTCAACAAAAACAATTTACTTACAACTGTCCAAACTACTCAATGTTAGCTCGGAAGCTAATTCACTAATTCGCTACTTGGTGCTGTGGTTGGGTAAATGCTGCACTCAGGGCAACTGGAGCTTTCCTAGTACCAAGTAATTTGATAAATCTAAGTACCTATATAGACCAATAGCTGTAGGATCAGAGAGAATTTGGGCCCAAGGAACCGAGTCAATACACACACGAGGTAAACACATATATATAAAAAAAAGGCAAAGGAACCTTCATATGCTGAGAAGTGAAGTATTTTCTGGTAGGATGCTCTACCCCAGCTCCTCTGCCAATACTGCAAATTATATATATTAGTGTCCACTAAAATAAATAAAAAAGATTACCTGCATTTTCACCTTGGTTTAAAAAGGAGTCTACTCAGTGGGTTAATGTCTTGGGAAAATCTTCCAATATTAATTGGCTTTTCTTCCTTTTTCTTCCGGAAACAAAGCCTAATCCAAAGATCAATGAGGTCAATGGGCTTTGGATCAGGCCCTTATAGCATATGCTGGCCTATATATATCCACTGAAGACACCTGATCTGAATGTGCCATACACAAACTGAAAGATCATCTGTAGATGTCCAAAGTGAACCTAATTTTTACATCTGTTTGTACAGTGCCTGTGCATGTACAGCATCTAGCACATAAGTCCCTGACCTGGATGGCTGTTAAGTGGTAGCACAACAGAAATACTAGGTAATAGCATGAACTATAGATCTCATGCATTCTTTACTGAGGAGGCAGCTTGTTTATTTAATACAAATCACTTATTCCTGGGTTTCCTTAGCAAAGCCAAAGATGACAACAAGTAGGATTTAGACAAGTGGAGTTTCTGTTTATTCCCTCTCTTCAGATATGGGTATGTAATTCCCACTGGCCATAAAGGGAGCTTTGTATTTGCATCAGAGGACATAATTTGACCCCAAATATTAATATTAGTACAAATAGCAATCTCCCCCAGTGAATAATTCAGATGTTTTCATTGTTTGCTTTGGATTTAGTGAAATTAATGAGTCAGGTGCTGTTTTTCCAGTTGAGAAGAGGGTACTTTGGTGGTCCATTTGTGCCTTTGGATGTTGAACATGAGTCTTGTTAAAGTCAATGGGCGTTTGTGTCTCTACGGGTAAAGCTGACCTTGAGTGTGTTTAATATTCATTGTTGTATACAATACACTTAGGGCCTCATTATTTTCTCACTCTTTACACAGAAAGTCAAATGAACCGCATTTTACACTTGCTCCACCTTACCATAAGTATCAAAGAGAGACTTGTCTTAGTTGTTGCTTAAAGTCTCTTCAACTGGAGCTGTAACAGCCCCTAAATTCCTAACATGTTAGATTCACATTTACCAGCCAACGCCCTCTAAAGGCAACCTAATGTTAAAAAGCTTCCTCTAAATCTCAAGCTCATCCAAATTTCAAAGGGTCTTCATATTTATTAGACTGTAAGATCTGTGGGGTGCTCTCTCACTATGTGTTTAGGACCCCATTTTGCTTGGCATTGTACAATCTTGGTTGGGGCCTATAGACACTACTGTAAACGACTACTACTAATGAAGTATCTTGTAAAAAGCAACAGAGGGTCCTGTCGCACCTTTAAGACTAACAGAAGTATTGGGAGCATAAGCTTTCCATTACTTGCATGGAATGGAGCATAAGCTTTCCATTACTTCCATTAGTATACCTGCCTCTGGAAATTTCCATTACTTGCATCTGAAGCAGTGAGGTTCTTCAGATGCAAGTAATGGAAATTTTCAGAGGCAGGTATAAATCAGTATGGAGATAACGAGGTTAGTTCAATCAGGGAGGGTGAGGTGCTCTGCTAGCAGTTGAGGTGTGAACACCAAGGGAGGAGAAACTGCTTCTGTAGTTGGATAGCCATTCACAGTCTTTGTTCAATCCTGATCTGATGGTGTCAAATTTGCAAATGAACTGGAGCTCAGCAGTTTCTCTTTGGAGTCTGGTCCTGAAGTTTTTTTGCTGTAAGATGGCTACCTTTACATCTGCTATTGTGTGGCCAGGGAGGTTGAAGTGTTCTCCTACAGGTTTTTGTATATTGCCATTCCTGATATCTGATTTGTGTCCATTTATCCTCTTGCGTAGTGACTGTCCAGTTTGGCCAATGTACATAGCAGAGGGGCATTGCTGGCACATGATGGCATATATAACATTGGTGGACGTGCAGGTGAATGAGCCGGTGATGTTGTAGCTGATCTGGTTAGGTCCTGTGATGGTGTTGCTGGTGTAGATATGTGGGCAGAGTTGGCATCGAGGTTTGTTGCATGGGTTGGTTCCCGAGTTAGAGTTGTTATGGTACGATGCGTGGTTGCTGGTGAGAATATGCTTAAGGTTGGAGGGTTGTCTGTGGGCGAGGACTGGCCTGCCTCCCAAGGTCTGTGAAAGTGAGGGATCATTGTCCAGGATGGGTTGTAGATCACTGATGATGCGTTGGAGAGGTTTAAGCTGAGGACTGTAGGTGATGGCCAGTGGAGTTCTGTTGGTTTCTTTTTTGGGCCTGTCTTGTAGCAGGAGGCTTCTGGGTACACGTCTGGCTCTGTTGATTTGTTTCTCTATTTCCTTGTGTGGGTATTGTAGTTTTGAGAATGCTTGGTGAAGATCTTGTAGGTGTTGGTCTCTGTCTGAGGGGTTGGAGCAGATGCGGTTGTACCTCAGCGCTTGGCTGTAGACGATGGATCGTGTGGTGTGTTTGGGGTGGAAGCTGGAGGCATGAAGGTAGGCGTAGCGATCGGTGGGTTTTTGGTATAGGCTGGTGTTAACGTGGCCATCGCTTATTTGTACTGTGGTGTCTAGGAAGTAGACCTCCCGTGTAGATTGGTCCAGGCTGAGGTTGATGGTGGGGTGGAAGCTGTTCAAATCATGGTGGAATTCTTTCAGGGTCTCCTTCCCATGGGTCCAGATGATGAAGATGTCATCAATGTAGCATAGGTAGAGAAGGGGCGTGAGTGGACGAGAGCTGAGGAAGCGTTGTTCCAGGTCAGCCATAAAAATGTTGGCATGTTGTGGGGCCATGCGGGTGCCCATAGCGGTGCCACTGGTCTGGAGAGAGATATTGTCACCAAATTTGAAATAATTGTGCGTGAGGATAAAGTCACAGAGCTCAGCAACAAGCTGTGCTGTGTCATCATCAGAGATACTGTTCCTGACAGCTTGTATTCCATCTGTGTGTGGGATGTTTGTGTAGAGAGCCTCTACATCCATGGTGGCTAGGATGGTGTTTTCTGGGAGGTCACCAATGCATTGTAGTTTTCTCAGGAAATCAGTGGTGTCACGGAGATAGCTGGGAGTGCTGGTGGCGTAGGGTCTGAGTAGGGAGTCCACATATCCAGACAGTCCTTCAGTGAGAGTGCCAATGCCCAAGATGATGGGGCGTCCAGGATTTCCAGATTTGTGGATCTTGGGTAGTAAATAGAATAACCCCGGTCGGGGCTCTAAGGGTATGTTGATTTGTTCTTGTGTTAGTGTAGGGAGTGTCCTGAGTAGATGGTGCAGTTTCCTAGTGTATTCCTCAGTGGGATCTGAGGAAAGTGGCCTGTAGAATTTGGTATTGGAGAGTTGTCTGGCAGCCTCCTTCTGGTAGTCAGACCTGTTCATGATGACAACAGCACCTCCTTTATCAGCCTCTTTGATGATAATGTCAGGGTGGTTTCTGAGGCTGTGGATGGCATTGCGTTCTGCACGACTTAGGTTATGAGGCAAGCGATGTTGTTTTTCCACAATTTCTGCCTGTGCACGTCAGCGGAAGCATTCTATGTATAGGTCCAGACTGTCATTTCGACCCTCAGGAGGAGTCCATGTGGAGTTCTTCTTCCTGTGTTGTTGGTGGGAGGGTACCTGTGTATCAGTGCGCTGTTCAGTGTTATCTTGAAAGTATTCTTTGAGTCGGAGGCGGCGAAAGTAGGCTTCCAGATCACCGCAGAACTGTATCATGTTTGTGGGGGTGCTGGGGCAAAAAGAGAGTCCCCGAGATAGGACAGACTCTTCTGTCCTTTACCTGCCTCTGGAAATTTCCATTACTTGCATCTGAAGAAGTGAGGTTCTTACCCACGAAAGCTTATGCTCCCAATACTTCTGTTAGTCTTAAAGGTGCCACAGGACCCTCTGTTAGTTTTTACAGATTCAGACTAACATGGCTACCCCTCTGATACCTGAAGTATCTTGTGACTACCTTGATTTGGAGACACGCACATAACTCCATGAGACCCATATTTTCCCACAATTCTTACATGCAATAACAAGTTAAAACACTCTTCGAGAATTCCTCCAACAGGCACATCACAAGAGAGCCGTGCCACTAAAATAAAATGGGAGAGGGATGAAAAAGAAGGGGCTTACAGCCACTCTATAACTCCTGGCTTATGTATGTCCAGAGCAATTCTGAGCACCTTCTGGCCCTCAGCCTTACCAACTACCTCAATGCAATGAAGGGTATGTTTACACAACAAAGAAAAACCTGCGGCCTGCTGACTCAGGCTCACAGGGCTCAGGCTGTGGGACTGTTCCATTGCTGTGTAGACATTTGGGCTTGTACAGGAGCTTGACCTTTGGGAACCTCCCACTCACAGGGTCCTAGAGCAGGGGCTCCAGCCCAAGCCCAGAAGTCTACACAGCAATGAAACAGCCCCACGGCGTGAACCCCGCGAGCCCAAGTCAGCTGGCATGGGCCCGCCATGGGTGTCTAATTGCTGTGAAGACATTTCATAGACCAAATGAGGGTAGGCTTTGTTATCCTTCGAGAAGAGAAAATCAGAGAACACTCAATTGCTGTAGGAATTGATGATAAAGTAGGCATTAGTTTTCATACTGAGTCAGAAGTGACACTACAACCCAATGACAGGGACACTGTAATGCTAGGGATGTCAGCTTTCTAGTGAAGCATGTAATGGACAACTTGATTACTTGTAGCAAGTACCACCTTTTAATGAACAGCAGGAATGTTAATTCCAGTGTCTTGGCCAGTTCAGGAGTGGGTTTGCTTGGTAGCCCATTTACAAAACCATAAGTAAAGTAATCTTTTCATGGTTTGAAGTGTTGTATGGTTTCTAAACTGTTGTCATGGTATCCTTCCTTTACAGAGTCAGTGCAAGATGTCTTTTTTTGCCTAGTGAGTCAATGTATATAGGTCCTGGTCCCCACCATCACCATTCTATAAAACAATTATTGTTGCTCATCATCTCCTTACTGAGAAATACTGCAACAGCCCTCAAAGACAGACTGATGGTCAACCCATACAAGGAAGCCTAGATCTAGCAGAAGACAAGGCTTCACCCTGGTCTGTATTACTTGTCTCCCTTGTTTCCCAGTTCCATGAACTCTCCACAGCAGAAAGCCATTGAGATTGTGCTCAACCTCCCAAGCAGTGGATTTTTGACTGGCTAGTGAGGAAGAGAGGAGGTTTGCCCATATAAGGGCTCCCCTACAACACATGGGAAGGAGGGAGCAGTTGGGGCCCAGTCAGGAGATCACTGCACTGTCCTTCTTGGTGACCAGAAGAGAATGGGCGATATTTATAATTCATGCAGCCCTGGAGAGGCCCTCTTTCATTGGGATCAGACAACACCTACCCATGAACTGGGTAAAAGGGCTGGACTCCCTGTTTACACACTATGAGCATTATGCTAGTTGCCTTTTTCCTTTGAGGGGGGGCAGGAAGGAATTGTTCCCTCCCCACCACTCTGGCAGAGGTGGGGTGGGTTTTTTTTTTTGCCTTTTCCATAGCAGTTCCAGGACCTGGTAGGATGGAGTAGGCGGGTTAGATTATAATGTCACAAGTTAAGATGCAAAACTTGTGGTGGATGTCCAGTGTGGGAACTTGGTATTGAAGAGATATGGTTATCAAAAACAATGAATTTGAAACGGAAGTAAAAAGAAAGCATCCCTTAAGGGATCTGAGTAAGAGAGGGACTACAATTCCTATGTCTCATGCAACAGGGAGCCAATCCTCCTCATGCTTTTTTAGCCCCTTAAACCTCTTAAAAGGGGAGGGCGATGGGGTCTCACCAGCAGGATGACTGGCAGGTTGGAGATTATGTGGAAATGATTAAGAAAATGATGATGACCTGCACTGTACAATTTATTGCCAAATATTACCAGATATTTTAAGTGAATAAAGTCGGCCTAATGAACCCACAACTATTGCCTCCTGACTTTCTTGCAGCATGGCCAGACAATGAATGATTCAGCCCTGGGATACATTGGACCCCAGCATCTAAATGTCTCTTTGGACAGGGAATTAGAGTGACACAAAACATCCCAAAGCCCCTGCTTCATTTTTGAGGTGAGGAAGGGCTGAAGCCACCTAATACAGCCCCACAGGCAATTAGTGCTAGCTAATTGTATAGGAAGGGGTTAGAGTGGTCAGGACATCCAGTACATAAACTGATGCAGCATCTCTTGGGGACCCTCCATTAGGTCCTAAGTTAAAATGGTCTTCCCTGAGCAGAACCCTCAAGGAATACATTGGTTTTGCCCTTCAAGACTTCAACCTCCCCACACCCACCCCTGTTCAATCTCTGACCAGCTTGCTATCTGCACTGATCTTTCCCCAGCCATTAGCTCTATTCTGGAACACTAAACACTATTCTGTATTAGTAATTAAGTTTCAATTTATGTAATATGCTTCTTCCTTCCTGTCCTAAAATTGGTGGCTAGGGTTGCTATGTGCAACTTAAACAGCTGCCACCTTCCATCCCAGAGGTGGCTCCATTTATAGTCTGTATAAGATCAAACTTGCAAAGGAATTTAATATCTTTGGGGATGAAAGGCAATGTATACATAAGGTATTCTTATTTCTTTCGTTCCTTCACATTAATTACTTTTTATCTGTAAAAGTTTTGGTTCTAGAGTGCAAGAGACAAGCTTCATCTCCATTACAATTTTAGCTGCAGCCAGCCTTCTGATATTATCCATTGACTACTGGCAAAGTCATGATCATTTGGGAGGTATCCAGTTTATTTTCCTAAATTGTTAGGTGGCAAGTACATTACATTTACACAGTGTTTGTCACGTTCTTTTCGAGCAGCTGGGCCACATGAGGGATAACAGCCTACTACTGGTTTCAGCTAATGGAGTTAGTTCTTTAACCAGGGCTTTGGAGCAGAGCTTGGAGCTGGAGCGCGGAGCAGCTCCAGAGCAGTGGAGCTGCAGGTTTTTGCCTGGAGCTGGAGCGGAGCCGGAGCACAGCTCCAAAGCCCTGTCTTAAACTCCAGTGGGAGATGTGTGTGCTCGGTTGCTAGGCCATGGATTCAGACCCTGCTGACAATCCACATTGTGGGGCTTCACACAAGCAGATAGCCCAGCTGCCTCAGTGGAAATTTGGAAGCATAATGCTAAATCTAGACTACTTTTATGCCAACGCAAGAGGGTTTTCTCCAGTGCCCCAGCCTACTTTTAAACATTAGAGATCTCAGGGCAATTGAACAATTAAGGCCAACTCAAAAGCAACCAAAGGCATTCAACCACCTGACGCAAACAAAACCCACCCCAAGATATGCCCTAGCTCAGAGTAACATGCAACTAACTGCCTGCCATCTTGCTCTGCCCCACTGAGGTTTCTTACCACACTTAGTATTCCCTTCTCCTGCCCGTAACTCAAACAGCTGTCAGGCCCCATTAGGCATAACAGGATGCAGACAGATTCAAGATTAAGCAACTTTTTAAAAATCCAATTGAGACTTTCTTACCTTGAGGGTGCAGCAGATATTACATTAGCCAGATTGCCCACACTTTCCACCTAAGAGCAATCACATATATTGAAAATAAGTGGGGGCTTCCTGGATTCTTCCCCCTCCTCCCCCAATCTCATAAGAACCAAAATCAATCCCCCTCCTCCCTTCCAATTCCCTATTGTGGGGAAAAAAGGTGTTCCCATCTGCTCCGAGCAAGATTTTATCTTGTTTGTCCGGAAGGGACCAGCCAGAGGGACAGTAATTCAATCACGTGGAGAGAGGGGGTTAAAAAGCTCCTTGGTGGATCGCCCGCAGCTTCTGCTCCAGGAGGCATTTCCAGTCCCAAAGGAAAGGAGGACTAGTGTGGTAGACCCCAGAGAGAGTGATCCCTCCTTCATTACTACCCCCTACCCCCCCCGGCTGCCAGGACATGGGACAGAGCCCTTTTCAGGGCCATCTGGTGAGTTTGCCCGCATATTTGCTTCAGGGCGCTGCAAGGTGGGGTTGGGAGTGCAGTTTTTTTATGGCTAGATTAGAAACAGGGTTTGTTTTTAATCCCGAGGTGCAGATGCTCCTAATTGAGGGGGGAAAGGGTTGTGCACGTGCTCTGAGTGTTTTTGGAGAATGTGTGTTTAGAGGAGGCGATTGTTTCTACGGCAGCATGTGTGGATAGGTTGGGGGGGGGGGGCAGGGTGGTGGTTCCCAGGAATGTGTGTGGTATGTGCACCCGGGATGGAGCATTCACAGGGTGCAGGCTATGGAGAGGTGTGTGGGGCTAGGCTGTACTGGCATGGAGTGAGTGTGCCCCGTCTGTATAGCCAGTGTGTGCGCGTAGAGGGCAGTGTGAGCGTATGTAGGCTCTATAAGGCTAGTTGTGTAGTGTGTGTGTGTGTGTGTGTGTGTGTGCAGATGATGGAGTCTTTCCAGAGGGCGCCTGTGCAGTAAGGTACTGCATGGGGCAGTGTGTATATCGGAAGCATGAGCAATATGTCTTGGGGGTTGTGCCAGGAGGGAAGAAGGAGTTGTGTGTGTGATTTATTCAGCCAGGCTGAAGGCAGGAAATACGAATATCTGGGTGCCATGTGTCCTCAGTGTGCTCTGACTCTGGAGAGTTTCGGCAAGCGTTGAGATGCTATGCCTAGATCGGGGGTAGGAGCCAAGGCACAGCTGAGGATCACGAAGGCTGCCAGTTGCATGGTCTGGGATGAGGGATTTCCATTCCCAAACATTACCCCTCTCCTAACTGGGCTCCTTTCTCACCCTCTAAACTCAAGGAGGCACCTGAAACTCCTCGTCAGGTCACGCTGGCATTGCCACAGTGCGCATGGCACTGGTGTATTATAAATCAGTTCTCAATGCAGGAGGAGGCCCCCCCTCACCAAGGCTAGAATGGTACTGGGGGAGGCATGTATGAGGCCTGTGACCTGACCTGAAGTTAGGCAGGGGCAGGGGCTGCTTAGTGGGATCACTGGGGAAAAGGCAAAAAAGTTGGACCCTGCCAGTGTTTGGCCGCTACTCCCAAATTCCACTGCCTAAAGGGAGAACAAGTCTAGTCGCTGCTATGGGGGTGGGGAAGGGATCATACACACCCCCAGATCCTGATGCAACAGATCAGCTCTGGAGAACCCGGTATCCCCCTGGATTCAGACAATTTTGGGCCCCAGTCCCTCTAATTCTGTCCCCTAATTCTACCGGTCTTACAGGGCTTACTGTTGCAGCAGGGGCGCTGGGACACTTTGGTTCAATGGCTCTCAGCCCTCCCTCTAGACAAACTGGAAACCCCGTGTGTCATGGAAACCACTTCAAGCCCGGGGGTGCTGTAGCACCCCTAGCTCCAGCACCTGTGCCCCGATCTGGCACCTGGATAACCCCACCAGATCCAGACAGTCCCTGGGCCCGCACATTCTGCTGGCGAGACAGGGAACAAGTCAAACTACCCCTGCTTCGGGGAGGGGGGGGTCCAGCTGCCAATGCACCGCGGTGCCACAGCGCTACCACCCTCCAGCTCTGCCCCCCCCCCCCCCCCCATTGCCCTGCTCAACTACTCAGCGCTGCCAGACCAGGGGAAACTGCCTCGGTGGCGAGCTCCGGCAGCCGAAAGTTGGCCGGGTAGCGGCCCCAGCTGGGCGCGCTGGCAGCGGGCGAGGCGTGGGGGCGGCCGGGGCTGTGCCGGCGGGGAGGAGACGCAGCGCTGCCTGCCCCTGTGCGGGGCCAGGCTCTGCCCCGGCGGTAGGACCAGGCGCCGGGGAGCCGGGAGCGGAGGGGGGGGGGGGTTGTGGCGCGGGCGTACGGAGGTTTGACATTTTCAGGTGCAAGGGGAGTGGCTGGGGCTGTTCCCTATTTAGCCAGCGGGACGTGGGGAGCGGGGCAGGGAGCCGGCAGCGGCCAGCGGTTCCCCAGCCCCTGTAGCGCCCCTGCCAGGGACCCCTGGGCGGTGGGTGGCCCGGGCACTGGGCACTTGTCCCGCGCCTCACCTAGGCAGGGGGCGCGGCCGCAGCGGGGCTCGGGCAGCCGGTGCTCCTGGGGTGCGGGGAAGCCGGCTCGGAGTTTGTGACTCCGTCCCGTGCACCCCTGGCGCGTGCAGCCGCGCGGGATCCCGGCTCATCTGCAGCCTTATTACGGCTTCTCCAGCCCCGCCGGGCCGGTGCGCACAGAGTCGCCTCCAGTGGGAAGTGCACTTCCGTTATCTCCTTCTCCCCCACCCCCTCCGCCGCTCCCCCTCCTGAGCTCTCTTTCTGGGTGTTCAAGGCGAGGATGAACAAACAGATCCAGCCCGAGCGCAGAGTGTCGGCGGTGGCTCCCGTGCAGGACTGCTCCGGCCAGCCGCCGCCGAAGAAGGATGTGGAGCTGCTTCTGGTGAAGGAGCAGAATGGGGTCCAATACACCAGCAGCAGCCTCCTGCCGGCCGCCTCCAGCCTCCACTACACCGCCGAGGGGCAGCCGGAGAGGGAGACCTGGGGCAAGAAGATCGATTTCCTTCTCTCGGTCATTGGATTCGCTGTGGACCTGGCCAATGTCTGGAGATTTCCCTACCTCTGCTACAAAAATGGAGGGGGTAAGAGCACAATTTTACTGGGTCTTTCCCATCCCCAGGGCTAGAGCTTTTGCAGACCGTAGTGCTGTATTCACTTCCCAGAGTTTCCAGCTTTTGTATTTTTTTTTTTTTTTGTATTGCACACTGGCTGAAATCATAGCTGCGCGGGGTCTCTTCTAGCCTCTCCGTAATGATCTGTAGTCAGTGTCACTGGTTAATAGCTATAGGGCACTAGGGCAGGGAGCACTCCCTGATCCACCCTAGAAACTCTCTTCCCTTCCTAGTAGTCTGCAGAACATGGTTCAGAGCTCCCTTGCCGTTTATTCCACTGAAATCGATCCGATAAGAATTACACACACACCCCTCTGAGTAAAAGTTTTGAACTGATGCTACTACTTCAGTCTTTTAGAGCTGGTTTTATGTCAGACTGCTTGTTTTGCAAAAGCTCTGAGTGGAGTGTATGGGGAAAATACCTTTGAACAGTAAAAGAGCATCTGGGAAAGTTGTAGCTTGGCCAGTGAAAAGTTTCTGAGGGAGACACAGCTTTTGTTTTGGATGTGATTTCCACTATCTAGTATGCAGTTTGAGGGGTTTTTTTTGGTTTTGTTTTGTCTCCAATGGGCAGAAGACTTGTCAAAAAATGAAACCCCTTCTGCACATCAAAAACAAGCCAAAGAACCCCACCTTAATTATATTCAATTCAAATAATCTAGCACATCTATAGCAAGACCTTAAACACAATGAGGCCTCTTTCATCCCTGTGAAATTTAAGGTGCTGCTGGTGGTGATGCCCCCTCCCCCACACACACACACTGTGCAATGGAGTAACACCATCTGCGGGTGCCTACAAATCACACATAGAACAGACCCCATCTACCAGATGGAAGACTGTTTGCCTGAACGTTCAATGCTCTGGGTAGAAGGCTGGCTGGATAGAAAGCATGTACTGTGAGACACAGCTATTTATGTCTCGGTGATGTGGTTGCTTGGTGATAAAAACTAACGGTTTCACATTCGTAGCATAAAGTCTTTCTTTCCTATGAGAAAATACATGGTGCGGGAAAATCCCACTCAATGTAGATAGCTGAAACTGAGTTGTACGGTAGGTCATTGCACCTTCACTGTCTCTTCCTTAGAACTTAAACTGATAGCAGTAAGGACTGGTACTTAAAAACTTAGCCTGCTTTAATACCACCAAATATTTGGAGGAGTGGGGAGATCAGGTAAACCATACTCCTGCTACCCATACAGATGTGTGCCAGTTGTTCAGCAACTGAAAAAAATAACCCCCAAATATACTTTGATTCAATCCAAGATAGCTCAGACACTCCAAGATACAGTGGTGCCATGCACTGCCCCTTTGTAAGGGTCAGGTAGGTGACCCTTGAGATCTACTGCAGGTGTATCAACATCACTATCCATGCCATTCTACCTGTATGCACCATTTGGAGAGCTTCTGTTTACTTGACATTCAGTGAACAGATTGTATTTTATTTTCAGGGAGACAGAGGCATAGTCCCCCTATTTCACTGTAGAGTAACAGAAAGAGGTAAAGTCTACAATGGTCAAACTCATTGCATTTCCCCCATGATTCTGAGTCCCTTCCAGTCAGATTCTTCCCCTTTTCCTTAGTAGTCTGCTACTAGTTCAGGCACGGGAGACAGGATTCTCCATCTTCCTGTGTGTTCTGTGAGCTCTCTGTTAGCTGTTTGTTGTAACTTCAGCCAGGGCAATGTAGACACAGCTAGCATGATTTTCTGGGAAAAAGTGTGAGATGGCAGCTGGTATTTGCCTGGCTTTTTAGAGGATTCTTTCTACTGGACCGAAAACTCCCACCTGACCCTCTGATTTAGCTTTTGGGTTATATAATTTTAAGAAGTCAACCTTGCTGTTGAACTCTCTGGAAATATACACGGATGACAGACAGAGCTAGTGTACTCTCCCATAGAGCACCCTGCGAGCTGCCACTCGGAAGCTTTCGCTCTTCCCACCAGCAGGAAAGTGAAATCAGGGTTATTGCTGAGAGGCCCCTGAATGTTAGGGGCACCCCCAGTGCTAATAGATTCTTCAGAAACTCAGAGCGGCTCTGCTCATTGGTTTGGAGACTGTAAACACTATTTTGTTGCCTCTGCTCCTCCACCTTCCGCAGTCAGCCTTCCCTTTTCCCTTAACACATTCTTAGCAGGACAGCTCCTTCATGGCACCGTTTCCTAGTACAGATCAGGCCTGAGGAGTGGGAAACAGAACCACAGAGTGGGCTTGGTAACTACCTTCTATCTAGTCACACATGACTACAATTATCTCTCTGGTATCTGAATGCTTTTCCATCATTCACCACCATGTTTGATATAGGCATTGGGCTTGCTTGGTGAGGAAGTAGAAGTCTCTGTCTCGGCGAGTTGGGCAGAGGAGACTAAGGGTGAGTGAACCTGCTTTAGGTAGTTTCAAGCCAGCTCAATAGTTTGGCTGCACATTTGGACATAGGAGGGTTCTGGTTCGACAGGTGTTTTTCCTGCAGCAGCAGAGGTGCTGAGGAGTGCAACTCAATGCAGAGAAGAAGAATGCCTTCTGGGTTTCACTCCCTTCTCTCCATCCCTGAGAACCACAGGTGTTTTCAAAGGCTTGATTTGCAAATACAGCAGCGCCTATGAAAGTTGCTATTGTAGGCGCAAAACAATGACAACACTGCTTTTCTCTCACTGCTGCAGAAGAGAACCCCACGAGCATTCAAGTGAGTTTTGCTGACTCAAAGTTAGTAAAGAGTTTGATCAGGGAGCATATAACTGCTGGCTTACACATCCATTCAGGAGATGTCACAGGCAGACAGACACACACAAAATGTGATTCGAAAAGCAACAAAAAAATAAGTGATACAGTTATCAAAGTAGCTTTTGGTTTGGCTGCTCAGTTAGCCAGAGGTGCAGTATCCGCTTGGATTCCTGTGTTGGCAACGGCACCAATTGAATAGAATGTTCAGAGACTTTTTTAAAATAAATTTAAAAAAAATCATTCAGGGCTTCTGTTCTCCTTTTTGAGGTTTGTAAGGGTCTTCTTAAAGGACCTGACTGTACAGGGGAAAGAGTGAAACTTTCTATACATAAAGTGTGCTGAGATCTACAAAGTAAACAAACAAAGAGCTAGGGCCGGTTATAGCACTTGTAGACAAATGTGATTAAGGCTGATGTTCCTATAGTCGAGGGAGTGGCCTGCAACAAGTTCTCTCAAATGCCAAGACAGAACTAACCACTCTGTTTTTCTTCTTACGGCTACATGTGATTTTTAGATTCAGAGTACTGTGATATATTGGTGAACAGAATTATATTCCCATTCCAAAATCTATAATCAATAAGGCAATATTAGGGGCTCACTGCACACAGGAACATCCAAGCACACGAAAGATCCTTCCTGAAAGTGTTATGTGACAGAAAATTCCCCTATTACAATAGGAAGGGGGGATGCTGTCTGGGTTCCTGTGTTACTCTGAATAGGTTAGACATTGTCAATGAAAACACTGCACACTAGAGCCTTTCCAGGCTTGTAAAGATTAAGTTGTTCATGATGTCAAAGTGAGAGCACTTGTAGGAAGCAACATGCTTTTTACAGGAGGGAAGTCTGAATACTCACCAGACTCACCTCATTCAAAGCTGAATGTTACAAGGATGTGTATGTATATACATACCCACCTCTTATAAGCCAAATCCTTGAGTTCCTTTGTCAGGCAAATGCCAGGGGCTTTCCTGTGTAAGAATTGGAGATATGGCCCTTTGGGGCTAGAACCTAAAGTTCCAAACAAAGACAATTTCCATTAGCTTGAATGGGAATAGGGCACATGCAAGGAGTGCGGGGTCATACCATTGGTTGCTAGTTTGTCACAATGTGCAAGTTCATAAACTGCATCACTGGTGTTAGAAACTGATTTTTTATTTTTATTTTTACCAGCTCCCAATAAAATAACAACAACAAAGAGTAAGAAGGACCCAGCTATTCATTTAAGATTCTAATATTCATTTAGAATCTTAAATGAATAGCTAGAAACATCTGTGTTTTTGGCATATCTTGCTGAGTTACTCCAATGGGATTTCTGCACATAGAGATAGAATGTAACCCTGCCTGAGCAACTGTCGCTCTCAAAAATGTCCTTCAACAATTCATTAAAAAGCAAAGCAAAATTAAAAAAAAAACCTTTGAGATTTAAAAAGTTTGAGTGTTCATTTTTATTTTGCTTACCTGCGGTCACTGATTTTGCTTATCTTGCAGGAGAAGACAGCATTCAATGTCTGCCATAGTTACAGTTTGAAACAGGTCAAAGATTTATTTAAGAGGAAACTTTCAGTTCAGATATACTGGTCCTGATCCAGCTCTCATTGATTTCACTGAGTGCAGGAGTAAGGCCACTGTATATTATTCTAAGCTAATTTCTTCTGTGACAGCGAAAATTACATACAGATACTGCAGCTTCTGGGAGACAGACAAAATTATACTCTAGAGCTGGGAGGTCCTTGAATGTTTCCAAACTGGTTTGGACTATCAGCAGTTATTGTGAATTATTTGTACTTGACTAGCCTTCACAACACAAAAGAAAACTATAGCTTTCAGTAGGTAAAGTGTGAAATGCCTTGCTATCAAGTATGCCAGTTTTCACTGATTTCCCTATGCTCATAAATTCTTGAGCCTTATTAGAATCAATTTCTCTTATAAACCTCTGGCGAGAAGTTTTTTTAACGCAGTTCCTGGCTTTACTTCTGTATCTAGGGTCTGATCACTCTTTCTTAAATCAGGCAATATCACCGTACTTAAGTCAAGTCTGATGCCTGACCTCTTATACATTTCTCATGAGCCTGCATTCAGGGGGATGTTTTCCGAGTGAGGATTGCCAGATAGAGCCCCAAAGAGTTTTCCAGCACATCTAGTAGCTTTAGAATTAGATTCTCAAACTTGGAATAGGATTTATATTGGTAGTTCAGAATGTATCTAATATCCCAAACTGATGCCAAATGAAGTTGAGCAACAACATGCTGAGTAATGCCTGGTATGATTAATTGGTGTACTCCTTGTGGGTGCGTGTAAGGCAATACTTTGCATTCATTAACAGAGCAATTACAACATTCTTTTAATATTCATTTTTAAACGTTTTCCTGTAGTTTGTAAACAAAATGAAATGTGACCTACCATCTAGAATATTTTGAATTCAGTTTCTAAGAGAAAAGACTTGTTACACTATCATGCACTTTCTTTGTGATCCAAACTATTTGGTAAGATTGATCATGTTCAAACTTTTCATTAGGAAGCATGAAATTGTCAAATTAGTCACCAGATCCTTATTATACCATAAGACTCAAATTAAGCTTTTCATACATTCACAAAAAAGTCACAGATACCCAAGGAACTGTTAAAATATGTATCATAATAGATATATTTTAATCTCCTCAGAGACACTTTTCCTCCTCAGTGTTTTAGACTGATTGATTTCCAGGACTGTACCTAGTTACATTTGGTTCAAAGCACAATTCACCAACAATCAATACATTTTAGCAGAGAAATGCAGCACACCATTAAAAACCTGATTATCCTACTTTTTGTGTCACATGACAGTAACCTATGGAGTATTGTCTTCTGTATTATATAATCAACATCTGAAGTAATTTCAGTCAAATTTCACTGAAAGCTCTACCCTGGAGTGGGCCTCATTGAGCAATAAAAAGTTTGGATTCAAATGTAGTGGTTAAGTTTGGTTTCCTAATACTGAGTATCCAAGTTTTATTAGCAAAGCTGTGTCAAGCCAGTGAACTCCCATAGATCCTTCAAAATGTTATGCCTGGCCCTCTCAGCTGCTATGCTTATGAACACATTGCAAACAGAATACTGGTCATATGCGAGAATACTCACAATCTCCCTGCTGCTTCTCCTCCACTTGACCATCAGTCTTGCTACCTGACCAGAATGGTGCCCCAGAATTACAGTGGCCCAGGCCCAGGCCTCGTGGGGTTATAGGTGAATGTAGCCCTGCTTACTTGGCTTACATCAGATACTTAATAGATGTTGCCAGTATCTGAGAAGGAATAACTAATTCTTACAGTCTCAAGAGATCAAATCCCTACCTATTCTAAATTGAGTTTCTGTTTTTGAGTTCAGGGCACTATGAAATCTCACATAAATGACAAGATGCTAATAATACAGTATTACTGACCCCAAATGTTCAAAAATCATGAGATTGGCTTTAAAATCATGAGATTATGTAAAAGTAATAGATTTGGTGTTCTTTTTATTTGCCTTCTGCTTTTTGAGTCTTTAGGGTGCACGGGGGTCACATTTTGAAGCTTTCTCCAGTCATGAGGACTAGAAGTTTACTTTTCCCTTTAAGAATGAAGGCTGAAATCATCACACATCCACTTGACTCCTGAAGCTGGAGCTTTAAGGAAAACAATAATTATCATGAGACTCGTGACAAATTCATGAGAGTTGGCAACACTAGTAATACAAACGTCCAGCTAAATCGTCTCTGAATTGAAAACTTGCATCTCCCTGAACAGCTTCCAACAGGCTGTAGTTTGATGTTCAACAGCAGGTTAATGGTAGTGAAATGTTTTAGGACTGTATCCTATTCAGAATTATCCTGTGAGAGTGAGTAAGCCAGACCAGATTTGCCACTAATTAATCCTTTTTGTGATCTGTTCGGAGAGATGCCCCAATCCACACTCCCACAGAAAGAAAATAGTGGTTTTCTAAGGAACTACAGTAGGTGCTTAACACCTTTCCTTAATGCAGTGCTTGCCACATAATAAACAAGGTTAGTGTTACTGTTGGCAGATTAATCAGTTGTGTTGACAGAATGCAGATGTCCCTTTCTAACAGTGCTGAAGGGGACTGAAGGAACAGATCATGCACAATTAAGGATTAGAAATCCATTGATACAATTTCAGTAGCATCTACCGCAAAGATGGGCAAAACAGCACCACATCACAATTAAAGGTGGGTGTCGTTTGAAAGGTTTGGTTCATGTTTTCATTTTCATCCCCTTGTGCTTCTGCTGGTTTGGTGTGGAAACGGAAGTGCTGAAGTATCACCAGAAAGCCTGTTCTCATCATATTTCTAACTTATCTGAAGAGGGAAGTTCTAAAAGTCACATTAGAAAGCGTTCTCTTGTCAATATAGCAGTCTAGTGAAGCAGACCCAGGAGTTCAGTGTAGTTTGGTTAAGAATCCTAATTTTTGGATACTTATCCAAGCTGAAATGCCAGGCCCATTCTCTCACTGATCTCTGTTTAAACTCTTATTGAATTCAGTGGGAACTATAGAGGCAATGGAAAGCAGAAAAGACCCTTAATGAGAATAACCAACAGCCCCTTTTCACTGCACCTTCTGAAACATTTGTAAGGGTACATCTACACTACAGGGGGGAGTCGATTTAAGATATGCAAATTCAGCTACGTGAATAGCGTAGTTGAATTCGGCGTATCGCAGCCGACTTACCCCATTGTGAGGACGGCGGCAAAATCGACTTCTGCCGCTTTCTGTCGGCGGCACTTACTACCACCTCCGCTGGTGGAGTAAGAGCGCCGATTGGGGGATCGATTGTCGCGTCCCGACGGGACGCGATAAATCGATCCCCGAGAGGTCGATTTCTACCCGCCGATTCAGGCGGGTAGTATAGACCTAGCCTTAGAGACAGCTGAGGGAGAGAATTCATGCTGCTCTGCCCATAGTACTAGCCTGGTCTACACATAGTTTTTGACTAGTTTAATTATTTCAGTAAAAAATAATTAAAAACACCCCTAAGAGAAATAGTTATATCAATACAATGTGTAGTGTGGATGAAGCTATATTAGTATAAAGATGGTTATAGCATTAGAGTATTCTGCTTTCCATACAGTATATCTATCTTGATATAAAGCACCTTTGTACTGATATAATTGTTGGAACCCCACACAGATGCAAAATTTGTGTCCGCATCCGATCTGCAAAAATGATCCGCAGATTTGCAGGGTTTTAGGTATAAAATTTGGATCTGCATCCATCTGCGATCTGCAGAAATGGTCCACGGATGTGGATAGCTGCGGATATAAAGTGGATATCTGGATCTGCAGGGCTCTAATAAATTGTGTACACACAAAGGGGAGGGGGAGGTGAGGCTTGAGAGGGCTGTACTATTTTAACTTGTGTTTAAATAAGCCCCGATAGAAACTATGATTAAAATCAGTCTGTCATATACTGGTCCACTTGCTGCAAATTTTAATGCAGGCAAAAGTTTCAGAGCATTGCAAGTAATTTTAAGAAGCGTCACCTTTAAATGAACAGATTTAAAATAGAACGTCTTCATCCACTGCTTGGTTGAGAGTGCATTAATGACTTTCACTACTAGTGCCTTTGCCCCAATTCACTCTCTGATTAAAATGAGTGAAGAACCTTTAGGAACCTAGGGCAAAAGTATGGAATTCCTTTATTGGTTTCTCTCATAAACACCATAGCATTAATATAGATATGGTGATTATGGACCTATTTTCTTTCAAAAGCATGAGGGGAAATGGTTTGTAACATGCACATTTATGCATGTTCCTATATTTTGAGAGGCATCAGAGTCATTGTAAAATATTGCACTGCAGGAGACAGGGTCTGACGAAAGACATTTTTTTAATAACCGTTTTGCATGAGTACCTTCTTGGACATAGCACAAGTCCAGATCTGTTGACTAGTTCATCCTCATTCCTAGTATTTCCCGTCTCCTACACAGCATTCGTATCATTCACACGGCATATACAAAAACATGACATGAGATTTTCCAGGGAATCTTGCATTGAAAACAAAAATTCAAACCTTGTTTGTGTTACTTTGCAACTAATACCAACCCTGTTACTGGAGCACTGAGTGAGTGAGCAATGTTAGTAGAAAGTTACCCAGGAGAAGATGGGGCAGATCTTGATCACCCTAGGTGCCCCACTCAAATCAATGAAGCTGCTTGGGAGAGCAGGAACAGCAGAATTTGTCCCGATTTAAAGAATCAGTCCATCCTTATTCTGGCAAAAGTCTCTATTTATTCACATTGAAGAGCTGCAAATACAGTGATTTTTAATCCAAGATTTTATGATTTTCTAAAAGAAAGAGCCTAATCCAGTTAAAAAATCTTCCCTTCCCAGTGCTACAAGTCACAAATTTCTAGCCAAGGTAGGTCACTGGAGCTTCAATCTGTCATGAGTATCGTATTTAATCTTGCTGGTCCTTAAGAACTACATTTCTTTTGGGGTAGGTTTTGAGTGGGGACTTCCACATCTGGAAATGAAAGGGGAAACCTTTCTCTGACAGGGTATTTAGTCCCTGGTCAGGGGAGAAATAATCTGACTGAAATGCCTTTGACCTGAGCACTGATTGAGGAAAGACTCCAGCAGTGGACCCTAAGGTTGTAGTGGTGACTGCATCTTCCAGCTTCCCTTCCACATGGGGTCTGTGGTCACAGGATCCACACAGGCCACATATCTGTTATCTGTGCCCCCACATCTTGCCTACCCACAACACCACCTTCACCCAACCCCCATGATGTGCAAGAAGCTCTCAAGTCCTCCCTTTTCTCTCTCTCCTCCCTGCATCAGAAATGTGGTGGTTCCACTGAATCTTGGGTCTTCCATGACAGCTCAGGAAGGATTTCATCCCAAATGCCTAGTGCTTCTGCATTGTTCCTTAAGTTAGAATAGATGTTCCACATTAAAGGCATCATGCCAACATTTTCCAAGCTTGACTGCTTAATAATAATAATATAATAACCAGGCACCTGAATCCTTAGTTTAGGGACAAAATCTTATTTCTAGAGGTGCTGAACATTCACAGCTCCCACTGAAATCATTGGATAGACATTGGATAGATGATTGAGCTGCAATTGCTCAGCACCTTTAGTGCCTGGATATAGGATTTGTCTGTCTAGCTTTAGCCTTTTGAAAGCAATGACCTTAATTCCTTAAGCAGTAGCACCAGAACCACAAGAGAGAGCATTGCCTGCATTTTGGTATGTTATTCTTTTGTTATTTATTTATAGCTTCTGTTGGGAAGGTCATAGATGAGAACTTATCAACTAATGTACCTTATCAGCACTATTCACTATTTTCTTTTCTTTTGTCCTTATCTTTCCCCGCCTATTTTGTAATTAAATATGCCTTGAAGTGTCTCTACTGAAGTATGACAGAGGTGACAGCACAATACTCTGAGATTTAGGGACTACAGTTCTGAAGCTGAACCTGTCTGCCAGAGGACTGTCTGTCTTACTCATTTTCATCCAAAAAGACATTTCAAAGTTTCCAGTGGATGAAATTCCATGAAACAAAGTGACATAAAATTCAGAAGTCAGGTAGAAATGGATAGTTAATTATCTTTAGCCACCCCTTAAGCAGTTCTTTAGGATCAGAGCTCTCAGATTGTTGGAGCGGTGAAGAACGCTGCCTTCATTGTTGACTTGCCTTTCACTAGAAGATGCTAATTTCCAGTGCTCCCAATCTTTGTCTAAATAGTCATGAACACAATCATTTGCTTGCAAAAATATAGACAATTGCTGATGCTGTTCTCTTGACGTGTATTAACTGGTTTGCTATTGTTTAGTTATCACTATTGTTCGAGTTCATACTCTACCTTTTAAGCATGTGTAAAATAGGAATCCATCACTATCAGACTATTTTATATATATATATATATATATGCCTCACAGCTGCTCTGTTATAAACTCCTTCCTTAGAACATGCTTGTCACATCAGCATAACAAAGAAACCTTGGAGCACAAGAGCCGCCTATTGGTTTGATTCTGCCCCACTGAAGTCAATGGGAGTTTAGATTTCAGTGCTAGAAGGATCAAGGTCTCACTCCCTTATACATTTTTTAATCAGTGCTTTGGGGGGTGGGGGTGGGGAAGCAGATGGCAAGAATAGCCCTTGATTTCCAAACATTGAAATTAGGAGCAGGGTGATTAAAGAACCACATCTTACTACAGCAGCATCCTTAGGTTGAGTAACAGTTTTGTGTGTCATTGATGTGCTGGGAGTAGAGGAGGTAGAAAACTACAAAGGATTCATCTTCATGTGAGCCTGCAGAATTGTTTGAGCCCAACAGCGGGTCTTCTGGCCCATCAATGGCATGGGAAAATGGACTCTAAGTTATCAATGAGCCAATGAAATAAGCTTTTATCCTGAGCTGATCAAACCTAAAGAAAAAAAAATGATCAAAGATTTGCTTAGGACATTTTTAGAATGGGTCCAATGTGGTACTACTGAAGGGGAAAATGTCATTTTAAATACAGGGGAAAAGGAAGGACTGGCATTTTTCTCTGATAGTCACACTGCTCTATAGAATATGAAACAGACCAAAACTTTTTTCAGACCACAAGGTGGAGCAATAAAACCTTATAAACGGATAATTAATGTAAAGTCAATGTACTGTATTTAAATAGCCAGATCATTAGGAGCTCGTCAGACAACTGTATAATAATGAAAATGGTCTTTCACAACTGGCTCTTTTTCTTGGATCTTCTGATGCACTTCATATATTAGGACATTCTAGGACTGGCACCTTTCAATGAAGCCTAATTGCACCAATGAGTTGGCTTTTGCAGTAATGGTGATGAGAACACTGTGCAAAAATGAACAGCATGTTGCTCAAATTAACCTGCCATTGGTCCATTTGAAACAAGGCTAACATAAAAGTGGAGGCATATCCCTTTATTGGAAGGAAGGAAAAGGGCAGAGATTATTTCTCAGAAGGGTTTAAATCTTAGAGGGCTACCTGTGCAACCTTACAGAACTGTTTTAAAAATGGACTGTGAACAATCCACATTTCCATATTACATTCACTACTGCAATCCTAGAACACAGAACCATATCCTGTATTTTTTACAATATTAAAACTTGCATCCCCCTCTCACCAGGTCTCAAAGTCTGATCCTACTTGTGCATGACAATCTTTCAAACAGCTGGGGATACAAGTGAAATGTTTGCTTTGATGAGAGATAACAGTTAAATAAGTTGGAGTAATTACAATATTAGAAATTTTCACACAAGTCTTCTAGAAACGCAAGGATCATAAGTCACTAGCTGACTCAGAACTACATTTGTTACATGACTTTTCATCAGGACACGGGACTGCAACTATCCATGGATGTTCAAAGAGATTGATCCTTAGGAGGCTGAAAAGCTTTTATGCCCCACTGTTAAGAGATTAGTAATGAAATTACTTCAAATGCACATTTTAAGATTAATGACAAAATCAAGGAATTTCATGTGCTAAGGGATGCATTTGTGTCTTATCTAAAGAGAAAGATGTAAAAAGGTACCAGTACATGAAATCACTAGGGAGGTTGTTGAGGAGAACGGGGCCTTCACCCAATACTATGCCCTGTAAATAATGAACAGAGTGTTAGATTTGTATAAATTGTGGTTCTCATTAAAGGCTCTATTTTTAAATTGACTCCATAAAGGTCATATTATGGCCTATGCACTCCTTTCCTGCACTGCACAGGGCTTTCTTATTACAGATCACAGCACCCCGGGAGAGCAGCCTCCATGGGGATACTATTCACCTACATAGGCAGATGGGTGGGGAGTGCAGGGCCGGCGCTTCCACTAGGCGACCCTCGGCAGGATTTGGGGGGCAGCATTTTGCCATCCTCGGCCTGTTCTCATCATATTTCTAGTTTATTTGAAGAGGGAAGTTCTAAAAGTCACATTAGAAAGCGTTCTCTTGTAAATATAGCAGCCTAGTGAAGCAGACCCAGGAGTTCAGTGTAGTTTGGTTAAGAATCCTAATTTCTGGATACTTATCCAAGCTGAAATGCCAGACCCATTCTCTCACTGATCTCTGTTTAAACTCTTATTGAATTCAGGGGGAACTATAGAGGCAATGGAAAGCAGAAAAGACCCTTGGTATCGTATAGTGGTCTGAGCTGATAGTACCTGAAATCTTTTAAAATAAATGGGAGAACATTTGTCTTCTCCAAGGCAGTTTGGGCAACAGCAGCTGTTACTGTAATGGTAAATTTGGTGCCAGCATAATCCCTTATTTAAGTCACTGCAGCCAGAGAGAGTTTACAAAGTCCTAGTTAGCCTCACTATAGTAAGGTATTTATTATAATTAGCTAGGATACTTTTCTTTATTTAAATCCAATTGTACGAGGTATGGAACCTTACCTTTTATGGGTTCTTAGCTCTATAACACAAAAAATTATAATTAAACTGCAGACGTTTTTCAATATTGTTGGCAAAAAAATATGCACAATATTTGGTCTAGAGTGTGTTTCGTCAGTTGCCCATACTGGTATCAGCAAAAACACTGGTCCTGATGACTCTACTTATAATAACAGAGCAAAACAGCACCTTGATTTACTGGGATTCTTACAGGTAGGAAATTATAACTATCATTCTCTACCGAGACAGAATATATTCCTTGGCTGATAGCAGAAATTTGCAGGATTCTGCTGTACCAAGAGTGCAAGATAATATTTGCTGTACTAAGATATTACAAATAGACCTCTAGTAAAACCTGGAAGCACAGGGGGTGTTTTGGTTTGGTCATTCAGTCCAAAAATTGGACTTAAGATAGGATTAATCACTGAACAGTAGGACAAGTTTTAAGTGTACCTCATGATGTTTATACTTGCTCTAAAACTCTGCTAGAGAAGAATCATTTACCTCCCATTGGTTTGTACATTAATCCTCTTGAAAGCTGCCTGGCACTTGTCTAGAGCTGATTTAAGATGTCTTGAGCACTTTGCTTCACTTTGGTACAGTTATGAATCACATGCTGCCTAAAAATGGGTACTGCATGCTCCCCAGAGGATGTTTGCATTTGTGGTAGTTTTTTTGGTTTTGTCAAAAAACTAAAGACAACCTGGGGGAAAAAAAAACAGTCTTTAAATGTGGCTGCCTCCATGTGAAGTTGTTCTAGGAAAAAGAAACTACATCACTCCTTTAAGCTTGCAGAATGGCACAGTATTAAAAATACAGCCTCTCAGCTGCATAGCTTTGCAGTGTATGCTAACGATTGTGAATCCGCTGGAGCAGATGCCCTATGACAGAATCTGAGTGCCCTGCACAGGAGCATCAAGCTCATGTGCAAACAGGGCCCAACATTTGTATCAATCATGTAGAAGTACATCAAAACTTACTGCTGATATATTTTTGTGGCTGACACACAGATTGGCAGAGTAGTAAATAATGATTCAGAGAGAGCAGGAGTACAGAGCAACCTGGATCACTTGGGAAGCCAGGCCCATTCCAACAAAATGCCTTTTAAAATCCAAAGTTTCACACCTAGGAACAAGGAGTGCAGACCATTTGGAACGCAGGGACTCTGAAAACGATTTAGGGATTGTAGTGGACAAGCAACAACATGAGCTCCTGGTGCGATGCTGTGGGGAAAAGGGCTAATGTCCTCTGTTGTCTAAACGGAGGAGTTGTGAATAGGAGCAGGGAGGTGATTTTACCTCTGCATATAGTTTTGTGTTCAGTTCTGATCACATTTTTGAAAGGATGTTGAAAAATTTAAGCGTGTGCAGGAAAATAACCACAAAAAATGATTTTTTTTAAAAAGGCCTTATAGTGACAGACTTAAATAGCTCAATTTGTTTAGCTTAGCAAAAGGAGGCAGAGGTGACTTGATTACAGTGATTCATGGGGAGAAAATACCAGGTACTGAAGGGCTCTTGATCTAGCAGAGAAAGGCATAAGAACCAATGGCTAGAAGCTGAAGCCAGACAAATTCAGATAAGATACATTTTTAACAGTAAGGGTGATTACCCATGGAATAAACTATCAAGGGAAGAGGCAGATTCTCCATCTCTTGATGTCTTCAAATCAAGACTGGATGCCTTACTGAACGAGAAGCTTTAGCCAAACACAAGTTAAGGGGGCTCAATATGGGGGTAACTAAAATGTAATGGTCTGTGATACATAGGCTGTCACATGCTCCATCCTAGTGCCCTCCTGGATGCTAACTGTGTTCTGAAGGGCTGAGAAGGGGTGGAAACCCCCTAAAGCAGCTCCCAGAGCTGGCTGGATGCAAGCTGAACTACACAGGAGCCCCCTCAGAACCAGCTCTAGCTAACTCGGGCAGACTACATGATCTAATGGTCTATGATATATAGGCGGCAGACTACATGATCTATTGGTCCCTTCGAGCCTATGAATCTATGAATGGTGAAAACATTCAGTCTCAATTACTCTGGATTGAGACAAACAAATAGAAATGAACAAATGGAGCCCCCCCCCCCCCCCGAGAGCAAATGAGAGAACTGTGACTAATATTCTGCACCTGAATGGAAACAAACTGGCAGCAATCAGGGAACCCTCTGCATCTTGTGTTATGTACATAGCTTCCTATGGAACACCACAGAAAACAACTGCTCAGGCCATCATCCTTCCAGGGAAGCCTAGTATAGTAGGGTCTGGTAACAGGCTTTTTAAAAACATATTTTGACTTCTAATGTTTGCCCCTGGTTACATGAATCCATGGACTGGAAAACCAGCTCTTTTCTGTTCTAATCACCCACAAATGTTTCTTATTCACATGGGGGGGGGGGGGGGGGGAAGCCTTGAATTTGTTGTCCTTGAAGTAGATTTGCTAATGTACAGGTTGACAAGTTGTTTGCCTGCTGACTTTCCAAGATGATCCTGCAGCTTGTGTTTGGAGCCTCATTGACTTCATTCATGTACAGATGAACTTCTCTCTTAGAAATTTTGCTGTACCACGGGTGATTGCAAGTATATACGTCATGTTTGCAGTATTGGGGCACCTATGCTAATGCAGTAAGATGATAGAATGGGGAAAACTGTGCTAATAACTCTCTTAAGCCTCTAAGCATGTCCATTGTGAACTAGATGTTTTCAGAAGCCTAGCAGTCTCACTCTGAGTTTTTAGTGCTGTGAACGTCCGTCAGCCTCTCTATCTCGAGTGCTAATTGAACATGAGTGATGGAAGAGAGATTTCCCTCAGGGATAGAGCTAGATGTTCTGCAGGCAGTCTTTGCTACACTTGACCTTTTGGATATTTGTGACCTGGCTAAACTGGCCAAAGTCACTTGCAAAGAGTCACAGTGCCAATGGAAAAATGTGGGCACAAATGGTGGCAGCTAGACTTTCAAGTCATTAAAGACTATAGGCTTTCATTCTTGAATGTAATTGTTAGAAAAGTCATTGGTTTGTTCAAGTATGGGAATTGCTGTACTTTGTGAGGAAGGAGGCTATACCAGGCACTATTTTTCCATGTTGGCACTAGGGTGACCAGATGTCCTGATTTTATAGGGACAGTCCTGATTTTGGGGACTTTTTCTTATATAGGCTCCTATTACCTCCCCCTCCCCCGTCCCGATTTTTCACATTTGCTGTCTGGTCACCCTAGTTGGCACGCTATGGAAACCAGAATTTGTACAAAGCTATTAGTCAACAGCTATGCTCAGTCATTTAAAGAGAGAATTGTTTTCGGAGTTACTTTCACTTTTTAACGTTATGAAGTCTAAGCTGTCCTCCAAGATCTTCCCTAAATATAAGTTAGATACCAGTAAAGCTGCTCCTCTTTTTCCCTCCTAGACTTATCTATACATGTTATCTGGAGCTAGTTCCTCATTTTAAGCCTCTTCCATCTTTCCACAAACCATCTCTATGGTGATCTAATTACTACATTGAGCCCTCCTCTACCTGAGAGAATGTCCCATTTCTGGACAGCTCTCCATTTTCCTCCAGAGAAGGTAACTGGATTTGACCAAGATGTTGCTGCCTTTCTTCTGACACTGATGTTATCTGTGCTTTTATGATGCCCCTCCTTCCCCAACTGAGATCACTGGAGTGCAACATACATGCAGTTATGCTTGATGATCCCTCCGAAGCTTCAGCTACCAGCACTCCTACCATTACCACACTGTCATCTCCACTGGCTCTTGACCCTCTTCCTGGATTGCCTATGTTTTCTCAAACTCATGCTTTCTGCTTTGATTACTCTAAAATGCTTGCTGAACCAGATGGGCCTTTGCTGCCCTTTTGGCTGTTCCTGTGATTATCTCTAAATTACACACCATTGTAAAAGGTGATCTTTTCATTAATTTATGTAAATAGGACCTTACTCAATGACTTAGCTATTACTTATGAATGAATCATGCTGCTCTGAGTGGTTGGATATATTTAACTCTCTTTAATATGTTCAAAATAGCTTCTAATGGGTCTCTTTAGCTCATTACTCTTGCCACAGAAAGCAGAGGAGATAACTGAGTTTGTCTGGCAGAGATGTGGTAACCCTTTCTGTTACTACCCAGTGATCAGAGTTTAAAAATACACAGCCATAAGTAACATGGTAGTGGAAGATTAGCAACAGTGTATTTAGACTTTGAAGGAGGTCAGCCAGTGAATTGCACTAAAACACTTATGGAGACTTCAGCCTGTTTATTCCCCCCCTTTCATTTGTGAAAGGAGCCCAACCATATCAGAAGTGTTGACCTAAAACTGAAAATTAGGGCATAAATTGACTCACACCTAAAAACAAGCTACATTAGAGTGCATCATAGTAAGAGTGCGTCATAAGAGATGTTATACATTTCTCATTACCATATAATTCCATTCTTCATAGAGTGAAAGAATAAGCTTTTGAGAAAAACCCATTAGCATTCTTGGAAGATATTGTGGTATGAAATATTACAAAGGAGTTGCTGACATTTGCAAGGTATAACACTGTGATCCGTTTTTGTTGTAGACAAACTATTTACAATACAGTATTAGTCTTGACTACTGTAACCTACATCTACCTGTGCTTGACATCACCATTCAAAAAGCTGTTAAGTCATCTTCTTGGCTTGTCACTTAGATTAAGTCTCCTCCTCTTTATATTTCTATCCCTGTAATAGGGTCACTACCCCCAAACATCCCTTCAGGGCATGGGGTGTCCTTGCAACATCCCTGCCTCAGTCTCCCTCTCTACTGGGCCCCTCATTGACTTCACAAAGGCTTTCTCATAGCCCAGAACACCCTTACTTCCTCTGGCTTATTATCAGACAGTTCCAAAATCAGGTCCTGAGAGTACAAATCAGAAGTTCATATTCTTTAAGGTTTACATATCATCCTTCCCCACTCTTCCTAAAGGCACTCCTGGGCATTCCTGCCTGGGCCTTCCTTGGCTTAGCAGGTCACTCCCAGGCCTATTTAGCTACAGTCTTTTCTCCCCCTGGTGCCTCAGGATCTCCCCCCAGGGCCTACTAAATTCCTACAGCTCTCTCCCCCCTAGTATCTCACAGGCTCCTGCAAAGGCCAATAAATCCTTGTACCTCTTTCTTCCCTAGTATCTCATAAGCTCCTGTAGGCCCCTTTCTAAGTCTTTACAGAAAATTTTCCCTACTGGCTTTCCAGGCCTCTCCCTTATCTATTCCAGACTCCTGCCTGGGTCACATGACTTTCCACATGACCCTCTTCATTTTCTGCACCTGGAGAGGAGAGTTGGCTGTTACAGGTGGGGCTGAGACCCACCTCCCTTTCAAGGACTATCCAGATTGGACCACTCCCCTTCCCCTGTATCAGGCACAAGCACCTTCACAATTTAGCTCCACACATCAAATGCTGCCTTTGCTCTATCAATTTTCTCAATCTTCCCCACCCACTAGTCAGCTGCTCCCTCCAACACCTTCGTGCTTTCTCCCATGTTGCCCTGTGTTCAGGAAAACTCTGACAAAATCCAGCTAGGCACAAGTTTATCCACTTTCAGATTCTTCCTCTATGGCTATGCATGCCAGCTGATAGTGAGCCAGAACTAATGTTTGCTGTGCTAGGACATTCTTATATTACTGTTACCCTGTTTTCTCTGTCTATGGTTGTCTTTTCTAACCTAGATATGAAGATCATTAGGATTGCCTTTGAAAAATGTGTTTGTACAGTGCCTGGCACAATAGGGCCCCAGGAGCTAAGTCAGGATCTTGGACAACAGCTTAAGAAAGATAACACAAGAAAAAGCAATTTGCTAATTGCATCTGACCCTCTTCAATTCACAACTATTTGAACAGATTACACTTCCACACATTTTCTAAATTGTCCAAGCAAATATATTTCATTCTCTTATTGCTTATGAACTGTTGATACTACTTTCAGTATTCTTTAACAGTTTGAAAAAAGTCAAGCAATTTTGACTGGGCACAGAGATTAGTTTGTTTTTCAGTTTTCTGCCTGAAACACTGTCATTTTTAGAATCAAGTTTCTAGCATGAATACTTGAAACACTCTTTGCTGCAAATGCCCTACAATGTTTGTTCAAAATTTGCTGCCAGTAATCTTGTTCACTAGAATATTCATGGAAACCAAATTCAAAAGAGTCATGAATGCACCAATACAAATTGTTTTTAGGTAAGTTTGCCCAGCCTGTCTGTTATATCCGTATTAATAAATTCATTCAAAATAGGTGGCAGCTGTTTTAATCACCTTGTTTTGATCCTCATCAACTTAGAATTTTCCTTCTCTGATCTCTAAAATGGAGATAAATCTTTCTTTTAGGACTGATTGTTGAAAGACATTTGTTGCAATTCTCTTCTCTACCCTCCAAAAGAGGCCATTTCAAAAATATTTTGAATATTGAAGCAGAATGGAAACTGTTAAACTCTTTTAGTAGATTTCACTACTATAAATGTTATTGTAATAAGATGTTTGTTTTTGTCACTGGGCTCAAGGATGCTAACTGTGATTGTAAACTCTGGGCCATATTTTGGCCAGCCTACAGGAAACCATATATGTGAGCAGTCTTGCATCTGAAGAAGTGAGGTTCTTACCCACGAAAGCTTATGCTCCCAATACTTCTGTTAGTCTTAAAGGTGCCACAGGACCCTCTGTTGCTTTTTACAGATTCAGACTAACACAGCTACCCCTCTGATACTTTACATATATGTGAGGTTTCAGCCTGTAGTTTCCTACAGCTGGTTCTGGTGGGGGTGGAAAGAGGTGCAAGGTTTGAGCTCATGTAGAGTGAGCAGTGGAGGCATGGTTTTCTTTCATCCACAGATATTCTGAGATCTAAAAGGAAATGTCATATGGAGATCATGGCATCAGTTGTATTGAGAGATGAGGCATTTATGCAGTGGTCCGGGTCTTCTGCACCAGTCTGTGTCCCCAGAAACCATGCACTTACAGGGTTTCTGCTGTTAGCCATCCAACTCCCTTCCAATATGGTGAGAAAATCTGAAGAAGGGGAATCTTAGCTCTCCTCTCCCTTCCCAGCCACAGCTCCTACCCATGTAACACTGCCCTGGGGTGGAGCTTCTCCTGGGCTGTGTCATGGAGCCACAACATTCATACATACACACCTTCTCCCATCAGTACTTCATAGTCAAGAGGGTAGAGGGCAAAGGCAATGCAGTTGAGATTGGCTTTTAGCTTAGCTGATGCAACATGGATACAATCATATTCTCCTTTGAAGAGTCCATCAGACGAATATAGGGTCCAATTTAAAACTAGGCAGCAGTCCTGTTGAACATATTAGGGATGACATACTAAACCTTCTCCATAAACTCAAACTGTGCCTGAAGCAAGCTTTTTGGAGATCAAACAGAGCTTGGTTAATTTCTTTTCCCCTGTTATTTTTCATTATTTGCGCACCCGTGTGCTTCTGGGCTTTGGCTGGGAGTGGAAGAGGAAATGTCAGAACAGTGCCAGAAAGGCCAAACTTTTGCTGTTTTCTGAAGCTGGCTGCACCAGAAGTCTCGTGAGATTTCCAGATCATTTTTGGAAACAGATACCTTTCAAATAAGGATCAGCATTTGGTTGTTGATCCAGACTTTGAAAATTTCACCCATCACCATTTATAAATATATTTACATGAAAGGGAACTCTCTGGTGTGAGATAATACTATATCACGTAACAGCCTTTTGTTGAAAATGACACCTAAAAAATAGTGAACCTCTCCAGAAGAACCTCATTAAACCTGGGTTCACTTGCAGCCTAATGGACTTGTTTGTTTAAGTATCATTTAAGTACAAAACACTTCAGAGTTCAATCAACATATTAGTCACATTTGGAAAACACACATTTTAAACTATGATTTAATATTTATGTGCATTACACAGCCTTTTTATTAATTGCTTCGAACAAAAACTTCCCTGCTCAATATGTAGTGTTCTGTTTTCTACTGTCTCTTGACATTAAAGTTAATCAAATAGCTCTTTGTGAAAACTCCTACAAGAAGTGCCTCTCCACAACATGCTAGGTTTGTGAGTCAGTTTTACTCATTGTGTTTTTGAGATCACTCACAAGATCTCTGAAAGTATAACACCTAATGTAATTAGTTAGATATTGGCCATTATGAGAACAATATATCCTATACTAGACTGTTTCAACACTTATTGCAATTCAAAGTTATTAGAGATCAGTGGGAGTTGGGCACCTAAATATCTTTGAAAATGGCTCCCCAAATTCTTATTAAAATGTAACCACTCACAATAGCATTACTACTAGAAAAGTACATATGATCGTCTCTGAATTATTATATTTTTATTACGGTAACATGTAGGACCCCTGTCATTGAACAGGACCCCTTTGTGCTAGGCACTGAACAAACACAGAGCAAAAACATGAAAGATATAATGTATTTCTGCTCTTATCTATTCATGATTTGTCTGCAAGCTATGTTTAAATTTATTTATTCTCTGAATATTTCTTGGTCTCTAATTGTTTCAATTTTCAAACACTGTGCTCTTGATTGCATAGCAGATTTCCTTTCCTTGATTGGATGAGCTGCATAATACTTTGAATTCAATTTCTGCTGTGACTAAAAAATGTGTTTGCTTTTCCATTCATGTTCTTCAATATTCACTTGAAATTCATGCTCTGAACACTCCTGCTAGTTATTTTATTAGAATATTTGTGGAAAACAAACACCAAAGGTAGGGTTAAAACACAGCCATGCAAGCTTTTTAACTATGATGGAGTATTTGCAGAAGTATGGTGTTTTTGTTGTTGCTGTTGTTTTTTAAAAATTCAATCAGCTCTACTTATTTTCATGTTTCAGACAGTTGCTCCAACACTTTAAGCTACATTATAGGGATAGATTAAACACACTTTATTCTAGGTTTTTATTTTTAGAAACTTAACATTTTGCCTTGCAAGGGTAAAGAGTTTTCAAATGCACAAACCAGTACAGCAGAGCATGATGCACAGAACCAGTTTTACACCTTCCTTTTATTCCCAACTTCTTCTTCTTGTTGTTGTTGTAGTGGATAAAACCTCCACAAATGTAATTTAGACAGTTTCTTTACTCTTTGGGTATATGGGTCATTTAAACAGGTGGGATAGCTCAGTGTTTTGAGCACTGGCCTGCTAAACCCAGGGTTGTGAGTTCAATCCTTGAGGGGGCCACTTAGGGATCTGGGGCAAAATCAGTACTTGGTCCTGCTAGTGAAGGCAGGGGGCTGGACTCTATGACCTTTCAAGGTCCCTTCCAGTTCTAGGAGATAGGATATCTCCATTAATTTCCAATTTCCAAAAGGTATCTCCCATTTACCCTAATTACACTTAGGTGTATAAATTAGCCACATACTGATTGGAGAATACATTTGTTTTCCTAGGGAGAGAAGTCATTCTGGATATGTATTTACTCTGTCTGCAACCTAGTTAATACAACAATCCAGCTGTATTTTATGTTCACAAATTATAAACAAATTAAAGTTTTCTGGACCTAGTTATGCAATAAAAATGAGAACCACATTTTGATAACCTCACAAGTCCATGGTCTGTGGAACACCATGACAGAAATATTATTAAACATGACATAAGTTATAATTGCTTTATGGCTTCACATGAGGATATCCATTCCTCTGGGAGGCTTTAGTTTCTGTGGTTTAGATATCATGGTGTGATATAGCTAAGAAATGTTCAGATCAATTCTACATTAATTTTTTTTTTCTTGGTAAAAAACATCTTTTAACATACAAGTGGCTTAAGACCATTTTTATGAGAGAAGCACTGACACAGCAGGATTTGCCATTTGTTAAGGATCTGTGTGTGCTGAGAAGTTGTGGACCAATGTCCAAAATCAAGTCAGGTTAGGCACCCCACGAAGATGCAACATGGGGCATGCCCTATGGGTTGTCACGTTGCGATGTAATGGAGTGATAGTCTGCTTACAAATTAAAGCAAGACAGTTGTGGCCTACAGACATTCTGCATATTGTCAAAGCATCAACAAGCAGTGAGGAGACCCTGCCTGCCACAGCAGAGGAGCCAGTTCTTAAAGGAGGATGTACGTTATGCCAATGGCCACAATAACTCACACACTCCTTATACTGTTACTTTTATCAAGCAAGACAGCTTCTATAGTCCCCTACCTGTATGATCGCCCAAGGCCTTTCTTATAGGATCCTTTATCCAGTACCTAGTACCCTACTGCTGACCTATAACATATTTACTAAGAGGTGCAAAACCCTACATTATAAAGGGAACCAAACTCTACCCTTTGCCAACATGTTCAGGTAAAGAGAGCCTTCCCTTCTCTTTCAGTGGTGAAAGTTGGCTTTGCACTATGCCTGAGTTTGTTGTCCCATTAAGGATACATTTTGCAGGACCTGCTCTCTGGCTTTTTAACCTCTGAAACCAGACTACTGGCGTTTTGTAATACTAGCGGAAAATATGTTCCATGCTAAATGTTTTTCTCAGGGGTCCGTCTTTGGGCCCCAAACAAACAAATGAAGTGAGCACGCCAACTTGTTAGAAAGCATGATCTCATCCTTCCTGATTCCCAGAGACAGTTTGCTCTGTCACTGCAAAGGTAAAAGAACTAGAAACAAAAATGCAAAGAAAGCAAAATGCAAGGACCACTGGACAGTCAATCGAAACTGTCGAATGATCTCTGCCTCTCTCCACCCTGTGCTGATGGGCTGGTTATGCCAACCCCCTTCCCTCCCTCCTCATAATAAATCACCTCACTTCAACTTTACTCCTCACCTGATTATCTTCTCTTCACCTCCCATGCCCTTCTCTTCCCTTTTCGTTCCATTTAGCGGATCCCCTCCTAACTAAACCCACCCCCAAAGACAGACAAACAAATAAATTGTGGAACTAAGGGTATATCTACTCAGCAAAAAACCCCACAGCAGTGAGTCTCAGAGAGTCAGCTGACTCGGGCACATGATACAGAGCAGCGTAGACCTTCCCACTTAGGCTGGAGCCCAGGCTCTTGGCTCTCCCTCTTGCCGAGTCTCAGACTCTGAGCTTCAGTCTGAGCCTGAATGGCTACATTGCTATTTTCAGCTCTGTAGTGTGAGCCTCACAAGCCCAAGTCAGGTGACCTGGGCTCTGAGAGACGCTGGTGGGTTGTTGGGGGGGAGGGGGGGGGTTGTGCTGTATAGACATTCTGGAACATGACATTTGCTGCCATCACATTTTTCACTCTGACTGTGTGGCCTACCCCTTCTCCCACCCTGTGTTTGTCTTGCCTATATAGACTCTTTTATATGTAGATTATAAGCTCTTTGGGGCAGAGACAGTTTTTCTGTTCTGTTTGTACAGCCTCTAGCACAAGGGGTCCTGGTCGATGACTAGGGCTCCTAGGCTCTATGGAAATACCCATAATAAAAGTAATAATAAACCATAACAAAAGCCTAGATTTCAGTGGCTGCTTGTAATTCTGTTTTTCCAGGTGCCTTTCTTATCCCCTACATCCTCTTCCTAATCATTGCTGGAATGCCCTTGTTCTACATGGAGTTAGCACTGGGACAGTACAACCGGGAAGGGGCTGCTACGGTGTGGAAAATCTGTCCAGTTTTCAAAGGTAAGTGCCAGTTCTCCACTTGATTTGAGGAGAATGTGAGAGTTTTAAACAAGTCTGATAAAAATAGAAAGGGTCTATTTTCTTCTTTCTTAGATAGCATGAAAGTTGATGGCCTATTTGATAAGCCCGCAATCTAAGGTCCTCTTGTGATCACAGAACAAGCACAACATGGGAAGAAGCAGGGGGATTTTCAAGCGGGAGGAGAGTCTAGTTCCGACTCCTCGTTCATTTCAGTTTTTGCTCTCTTTGTCGAAACTCCATCCAGGGTGCCAATTAAAGCCACTTGTTGCGGCTATTGTTTCTTGTGATGTTAAACTCTTTAGAATCACAGGTTCAAATCCCAGCAAGGTCCAGTGAGCCCATTACACTTCTAACATAGATAGATTAGGTTTACCATTCAGTTTATTCTCTAGGGTTTTCTTTTTGAGGCCTTGAAAGCCAAAATGTTACTGGTTTTGCTGGGGGATTAAAACTCCAAGGGCACTGACTACTGACTATGGCCCAGATCCTCAAAGGTATCTAGGTCCCTAACTCTCATTGGAGTTATGTGCCTAAATAGCTTTGAGGGTCTGGGCCTAATGGTCTTTTCTGCCCCTACTGTTACATTGCACACTGCGTACTAGGTGCTTACATTTTCTCCATCAAACAGGTGGCTGCATTCCAGTGGCATCTTGTGTGGGCGTGTAGATATTTGTGTGGGTGTAGAGATATATAGTTCAGTGCTTGTGGCATCCTTCAGGATGTAAGATGTGATATGCTTTCAGTGTAAAATATTAATACTTTATAAGGACCCATCCAAAAAGTGCCAACTGGCAATGATTTTGGATTGCTACCATCCTGTACCTGATTGGATCCATCTAGCCTCCTAGGTGAAAGATTCTGCAATTCAGAGTTGTGTGAAATGACTGAAAACGAACCCAAACCCACAACATATGTTCTCACCAGGCTTCTTGGTTTTCTTAGAAGCATAAAGTCCAGACAAAGTTTGTAAAACGATTGGTGAAGGGTAATGAGCTTCACAGTGGCCATCTCCTCTTGCCTGAACTGAGGCTTGACTATGGGTTATCTTGAGCTCATTTTAGGCTTTTCTTGTTGTGTTGAACCCTTGTAGAGTTTTCCTTTTTGTGGGGGTTGGGACTCAAAACCCGGAGAAGAGTGCAGTTTTACTGCATTCTGCTTTGAGATCATGCTTTCAATCGCAGCAAAACTCATAATGAGGTTCGAGATGAACAGACAAGCATAGACAGACACCTAATTAAAAGTATGCATGAAATCTTTCAAAATATAACTGCTTAGTTTTTCCCATTTCTGTTGTTATCCTGTTACTAAACCCATGAGCGACACTCCTCCCACCCCCCAGCATCAGGACATCCTTAGTCAAAAAAATTCTCACTGATGTTAACTAAATTTTTCTTTTAATGGCAATGGGAATTTTACTTGTCAGGAGTGTAAAATCTGGCTTGGAGGATCTCACAAAGTCTGATCCAAAAACCGTTCAAGTCAATGAGAGTCTTTTCACTGACTTCAGGCATGACAAGAAGATGAGAAAGGAAACTCAATGTTTATTTCATGTTTAGGATTTCATGTAGAGGCTTGTTAACAATCCAGCTGGTTTTTAAGCTGAGATTTTCAAGTCTGCCTAAGTGTGTATTAGAATCCATTGCTAAATGTTTGTATTACTGAGTAGTACAATACAAGGGACATCAAATATTGGATTCTAAAATAATAAGAAATGTTATATTTTAAATCCCAGCAATGGGATACTGTTAGTAAAGTTTCAATCACAGCTTCTGATAAGATGCATAAATATATTTCAGTACTTTGTTAAATACACCAGAGTTCTTTCGATATATCTCTGGGTTAACTCAAAGCTGTCACTGACATGAAATGTGCATGATCTACGCTCAAATTTATAATAGTTTCTCCAAATGAAAAAGCACTATAGTGCTAATTTTAGCTCTGAATAATATTGCTATGAAACCTAACCTTAATGAAGCACTCCCATAAGGCAAGGGATCAAAAATGTAACTTGTAACCTTTCCAGCACAGCCCATTTGCATCACAAGACTTTACAAGGTTTATATTAGCAGCCTGAGTGGGACAAAGTTAAAATAAATAAAAGGATGGATCCAGAAACAATGGAGCAAATTCATGCCTGGATTTATCCTATTGTTGTCAGTGGAGTGACCCCGGGGATAGGTTTGGTCTAGTTCCTTTGAATTTTCACATTAAATTGCAACCATCTTCTCTCCAGAATTGTGGAAACAGCATGTGTGTCTGGGGTGGTTTTAAAAAAAAAAAAAAATTCCCCCATTTCAATGCAGTATACAGTCTTTGTGGTGGGTATGTACATTCTAACATACATCATCTAGGGAAGTTTCCACTGCTTTCTTTACTATCATTTATCAATATAGTTTCACTGCCAACATGCAGAAGCCATCCAAGCCCCATGATTTTTAAGACAGTTTCAAGTTTGTTTTCACCACTTTTTGCTAGAAGTCAGAGATAAACAAACTAATTCCTATGTAAAACATTAGTTAATTTCGCCTGACAAACACAGAGCATGCTTGACACAATTTACTCTTAAGAGTGTTGCCTCCTAAGGAGTTGGCAGCTACTCCTTACATGAATTTAATACCTCTTTCTATTACATAATGGAACAATATTCTTGTAGCAGTTTCACAGACCAACTCCCCAAGTCCCTGGTACTCGATTTACAGCAAGCTGTGTCTTCCCTGGTTTGTCAAGGTGCATAAAAACCTGGTGGCATGTGATTATTAGTGAGAATCTCATGCCATTATTAGCATCACCTTTCTGGACTGACTAAAAGTAGAAATGAAGGCTTACACTTAGGTATTGAGATACCACAGTGATGCTGCCTGTATAAGACTGGATAGTCTTCAACTATTAGAGATAATCCAAATGGCTTAAATGTAGAATTCGTTAAACACTGCTGCCCAGAGAAGAAAGAAACTGATGGCACTGGCTGAAGCAGAGCAAGCTTCTTTGCCCAATTCTGAGAATGAACCTCCACTCTGACCTGCTGTTAGTACCAGAGTTCCCTCTTAGAATATGTGACAGTGATGAATTGCTTACAAGGGTCTGTTTTCATGGTGAGAACAAATGCTCACTGAAGAAAGTCTGCACCGAAACTCCAAACACACCTCACGATATTCCAAAGAAACCCAGATTTCCACGGGCCAATAGGGAATGTGCAGGGTGGAGTTCACCCCAGGCTGGAGGGCCCATACAAGGCCCTGCATACTATTTAAGGATTTAGGGTTAAGTTCTGCCCTTAGTTACACTCTGCCAACCCATTGAGGTGATACAGTAGCATGGGGTGAAAGTCAGGGTAAAATTTAACCCTACGGTTGAAATTCCCCATGATTTGAAGGGTCAGCCGAATGTCTGGGACCCACTTAAATACCTCACTGGGGGTTCCACAGTCTCCACACACCTTGCATAATCTGTAATGAGTTTTCATGTTAGATTCATGTAAACCAGTGCAGAGAATGGCAATGGGGATATGCCAGGAGAGGAAATCAGTCTGTAGTCACAATACTGGTCGCAGGTTGGGATGGGCAGCCGCCACTGTTGAAGCCCACAGATGGGTACAGCAGCTGTAGGGCTACTTCACTGCAGCCCCACGCTCTGGCCTTAACTTTATAGGGAGGGAGGTGGATTACACTGAACCTGAACTTTACTCAGGTGAAATGAATGGCCCTATTAACATAGGGCTTACAGCCCTCTGCACTGGGTGAGTTTTCCCCTATGAATATAGAGCTGGATCAGAGCAGAGCTTTGTACTTTAATAGCAACATTTCTAGTTTCCAGCAAACACAACAAGCTTTATTAAACACCAGTCAGTTTCATGGAATGATTATTTTTAACGGTCAGTTTTTGTGTCCAGCCACTATATTTATAACCCTTTGCTAAGTCCTTACAAAATACTAGGCAAAAACAAGTGTGTGTTTAGGAACTGCCCTTATCTTAAAAAAAAAAAAAAAAAAAAAAAGGCATGATTTAGCTTTCAGACAATACGGTTGGAGTATATTGTTGTATGTGAAATGCAATGTATAATCTAGTTTTCCTTTGTCTTTAGGTGTAGGCTATGCTGTGATACTCATAGCTCTTTACGTGGGTTTCTACTACAACGTTATCATAGCTTGGTCTCTGTATTATCTGTTTTCATCATTCACATTTGAGCTTCCCTGGACAAACTGCGGCAACAGCTGGAATAGCCTAAACTGTACAGATCCCAAACTCTTCAACGCCTCGGTGCTTGGCAATGGCACCAAGTACTCCAAGTACAAACTCACTCCTGCTGCTGAATTTTATGAGTAAGTGTTGAGTCGCCTTTGCTGTTGCTTCAAATTTCCAGTTTAGTTGAGGTGTTTGTTCATATGTCTCTAAAAGTCTCTCTCTGATGAGCGAGCATGGCCTAGGGGACAGAACCCTAGACTACGAGTCAGGAGACCTGAGTTATACACCTGGCTGTACCACTGACCTGCTGTGTGACTTAAGGCAAGTCACACTTTCCTTCTGTGCCTCAGTTTCCCCAGTTCAGCTAAGTGATGCCACTAAGTGATGTGGAGTCAGAGACAAAGCACAAAATCTCTGCCCTACCCCTCACCCATGTGCAGCTTTTTTTTATTCTACACCAAGGTGACACTTGTGTTAGGCAAAGGAATAATACATGCAGAATAAAGCTGTCTGAATAGTTTGAAACTAATCATTTACCCAACAAATTTTGCTTCTCTGCTTACCAAATATCTCTGAGCAGATCTCTTTTTCAATTGCTGCTTCAGCAGCTCGGTGAAATGGGATGAAGCGCAGCGCAGGGAGGCGATGGTAGCAGTTGCAAAACACAGGGCTTGATCCTGTTCCCATTTAAGCGAAACGGAGTTCTGCTGTTGATGGTAACAGGAACAGACTCAATCACAGAGGCAATCGTTAGGCTTTGAGACACTTCAAACTAAAAGTCCTCTTCGGGTGTGTAGTGGTAACAGGACCCATTGCAAATGGGAATACGAATGAATGATGAAAATACAAAACAAGAATGTCTGACATAGTAGAGCATAAGTCTCACTATGAATGATTGGGTTCTGGACCCCTCTCCTCTTCCAGGGAAAGATGTGATTGGATTAGTGAAAGGGAAGCACTGGCTGGACACCAGACCAATCTCATCAACTGCTAAATTGGTTCAGATTATTAATTAGTATTTGTGTTTTGTAATTGTAACCATGGCAATGTATATTTATCTAGTGAGCGCTGACCATGTTCTCAACATTGAGAACAGTCGTCATTCCTCCCACCAGCAGCCTAACCTGTTCAGTGTGGCATACCTGGCTGGGCTACAGTTGGGATCTTGTGGGTCCATGGTTACTGCACTGACACATTAATGACTCATTTTTCCTCTTTAATGTTAGTAAATTTGAAAAGTTGGGAGTGACATACAGTACAACCAATGGGAGAAGATACAGATTTGCTAAATTCTATGCTTTGCAAGAGTCTAAGTAGCTGTTATGGTATAGGAACTTGATACAATGCTGAGTAATGTCAGCCAGGAAATTGGCCTCTTCCCTACAGAAAAAACACACTTCTCTTAGTATTGTGGTTAATTACAGCAAAAAGATGCAGTAAATATTATACACTGTAGAATATGCTATTGGGGTGAAAGAAGAAGAGATCTGAACAATCTGGGAACACTTCCAAGTGGTAATTACACAACTTCTAATGTTAATGTCATTTAAGAAAAGTTTCCTTTTAAAACTTGTGTATATTCTTGGAGTCTGATTTTTAAAGGTATTTAGGTGCCTGATTTCCGTGGGAGCTAGGCATCTAATTTGGTTTAAAAATCTGGCCCTCAGACTTGTTACAACAATCATCATAGTCATCTTACTTGCTCTGTCTACTTCTATATTGCTCACTAATTGACTAGTAACCTTTGAGTTCTATCCATTTTGCCATCACATCTTATTTAGAGTTAGGAATTGTTGTGGTTCTCTCTGAATAAAACACTCACCATTCTTCTAGGTGGTGTGATATCTGACACCTTTCAGCCTGAGTGAACTTTTACTGCTCTATGAAACACAACTCAACTTGTGACTCTGTGAAAACACAAGACTAAAAGTCAAGAGATGTGTTCTCAGCTCTGCCAAGTAATATACACCTCTGGTGGGATTTTAAAAAATGCCTAAGTGAATTAGGAACATACATTGCATTTGCCTTTCCCTGGGATTCATAGTCCTAAAACTTGGGCGTTTTTGAAATCCCACTGCTTGTATTTACTAAGAAGTAGAATATAAAGCTGTGAGGGGTTGCAAGTGATTTTAGTGTTTTAAGGTTTGTTGTGTTGGCCACTGTGTGATCTGGATAATGGTAAGAACAGTTATTTAGGGCAATAGTTTTGCTGTGGGAGGTTTCAATCTCTCTTTTGTGTTTGTCATATGAAGAAATATTGAGCTCTCACTGGGGAAAATAGAAAAGAAGCAAAGATCCATTCTGTGATCAGAGCATCAGCGAACAAAGCTATAACTCCTATCCAGCCTCCATATTTTTAAAGCAGGCTCTAACAAGGCTGCTGTGGTGGCACATAAAGGGGACAAACCTGGGTGTAAGCTCTACACTCTTTTGTGCCTCTGCTGCTTAGAATCATAAAAGCATAGGACTGGAAGGGACCACAGTAGGTCATCCAGCCCGGTCCCCTACACTCAGGCTAGAACTAAGTAGTAACTAAACCATGCCTGACTTGTTCTTAAAAACCTCCAGATGGAGATTCCACAAACTCCCTAAGCAATTTATTCCAGTGCATATCTATTCTGACAGTTAGGAATTTTTTCCTAATGTCCAACCTAAACCTCCCTTGCTGCAATTTAAGCCTATTGCTTCTTGTCCTATCCTCAGAAGTTAAGAAGAACAATTTTTCTCCCTCCTCCTTGTAACAACCTTTTATGTACTTGAAAACTGTTATCATGTCCCCTCTGTCTTCTCTTCTCCAGACTAAACAAACCCAATTCTTTCAATCTTTCCTCATAGGTCCTATTTTACAGTTGTTTAATAATGTTTGTTGTTCTTCTCCTCTGGACTTTCTCCAATTTGTCCACAACCTTCCTGAAATGTGGCACCCAGAACTGGACACAATATTCCAGTTGCAGCCTTATCAGCGCAGAGTAGAGTGGAAGAATTACTTCTTATGTCTTGCTTACAACACTCCTGTTAATACATCCCAGAATGATGTTTGCTTTTTTTGCAACAGTGTTACACTGTTGACACATATTTAGCATGTGATCCACTATGACCCCAGATCCCTTTCTGCAGTACTCCTTCCTAGGCTGTCATTTCCCATTTTGTATGTGTGCAGTAGATTGTTCCTTCCTAACTAAAATACTTTGCATTTATCCTTATTGAATTTAATTCTATTTACTTCAGTCCAGATCATTTTGAATTTTAATCCTACCCTCCAAAGCACTTGCAACCCCTCTCAGGTTGATAAGTGTATTCTCTCTATGCCATTATCTAAATCAGCAGCTCTCAAACTTTTTTACTGGTGACCCCTTTCACACAGCAAGTCTCTGAGTGTGACCCCACCCCCCTTATACATTAAAAACACTTTTTAAAATATTTAACACCATTATAAATGCTAGAGGCAAACCGGGGTTTGGGGTGGAGGTTGACCGCTTACCACCCCCATGTAATGACTTCGTGACCCCCTGAGGGGTCCCGACCCCCAGTTTGAGAACCCCTGATCTAAATAATTGATGAAGATATTGAACAGAACTGGACCCAGAATTGATCCCTGCAGGACCCCACTCAATATGCCCTTCCAGCTTGACTGTGAACCACTGATAACTACTCTCTGGGAACAGTTTTCCAAGTAGTTATGCACCCATTTTATGATACCTCCATCTAGGTTATATTTCCCTAGTTTGTTGATGAGGAGGCCATGCAAGACGGTATCAAAAGCCTTACTAAAGTCAAGATATACCACATCTATCATTTCCCCCCATCCACAAGGTTTGTTACCTTGATAAAGAAAGCTATTAGGTTGGTTTGACATGATTTGTTCTTGACAAATCCATGTTGACTGCTACTTATCTTATTATTTTCTAGGTGTTTGCAAATTGATTGCTTGATTATTAGCTCCATTATCTTTCTGGGTACTGAAGTTAAGCTAACTGGTGTGTAATTCCCTGGGTTGTCCTTATCCCCCTTTTATAGATTGGCACTATATTTGCTAGGGTGACCAGACAGCAAATGTGAAAAATCGGGATGGGGATGGGGGGTAATAGGCACCTATATAAGAAAAAGACCCAAAAATTGGGACCGTCCCTATAAAAATCGGGACATCTGGTCACCCTAATATTTGCCCTCTTCCTGTCTTCCAGGAGTGTTGGAAGATAATTGCTAATGGCTCAAATATCTCCCCAGTCAGCTTGTTGAGTGTTCTAGGATGCATTTTATCAGGCCCTGGTGACTTGAAGACATCTAACTTGTCTAAGTCATTTTTAATTTGTTCTTTCCCTATTTTAGCCTCAAGCCTACCCCATTTTCACTGGCATTCACTGTGTCAGACACCGATTGCTACTAAATTTTTTCGTGTAAACAAACAAAAAAGGGCAATTAGCATTTCCACCATTTCAACATTTTCTGTTATTGTCTTTCCCCCCTCGTTGAGTAATGGGCCAACCCTGGCCTTGGTCTTCCTCTTGCTTCTGATGTATTTGTAGAATGTTTTCTTGTTACCCTTTGTCTCTAATTAGTTTAATCTTTCCTTGGCCTTTCTAATTTTGCCCCTACATGCTTGCGTTGCATGTATGCTTAGCAACAAAGCTGGCGATCTGGAGTAGGGGAACCCCTGCAGTCATACGACTGACAGAGCTATCTGTATACCTTCTGCTCTTGTCTCCTCCCAGCATAGGGGCATTCCAAGGGCTGAGATCAGAGAGCTGTACTCCAACACTCCCGAGATGGTAGAATGTCTCTGGGGGAAGAGGGGCGGTCCTATTTTCACTGGGGCAAGTTCCAGAGCCGTGAGGCACCACTGACTTAACTGGAGCTGATATGCATCTCCTGAGAATCTAGTTTAGTGGGGGGAAGCTCACACAGTTAATTGGTTTGCACAGAAACACAAGCTGTCATTTCCCAGCAATACAAGTTAGTAGATAATTTTGATTGAACTCTCCATTTATGTCTGCTTAATACCATGTTTCATTAGACAAATTCTGGTTCCAATCCTCCAGTCTCCAAACAGGCAAAATTCCCATTGACGTCAATGGGAACTTTGCCTGAACATGGACTTTGGGAATGGGTCTTCTGTAGTACCTCATTAGAGATGGTCAAAATAAATCATAAATGTATTTGTACATTTAAAATCAGGCAAGATAAGTGTTATGTAATCTGCTTCTTTTATTCTTCCTATGACATGCCAATAGTGGAGTGGTAGGGTTCACAGCTTATGCTCTGCTGCTGGGAATAATAAGTCATAAGAGAAATCCAGCTAGGAATAAAACGTCAGCCCCACATTACTTTGGAGACATGTATCACTTTAATTATTTCCTTATCCTGTGGTTTGGAATTCACCCTGGAGAACGCAAACTGCCTTTCATCCGCTTTAACTTTGTTAAAATAAGTCATTAAAAAGTTACCACTTAAGAAAGTGCCTCAGTGGAAAAAAAATTGTTCCCAAACCTATCTTACTTATTCAAACATTTTATCTGAATATAGACATACTGCATCTTTGTTCTCTCCCTTCTTGCTCCTTGGAAGGTTTTGTTACCAAACTGTCAGCAATGCATTGAGCTACAGCTATTTTCTCAGGCCTTTAATCCTTTTCTCCTGTGTAATAAAAAAAAACACAAACATGTTTTACGAGCAAATTTTCATGCCCCATTCAGTGGAGCAAATTCACTGAATTTGTGCAACTAAATGTATGCAAGGCTGCCTAGATACGAATAATTAATTGTAAAATGGCTATGTAAGCAACCACATGGAAGTTCAAACAAGCTTGAATCACCACAATCCACATCTATTATACTTATGACCATAAATTTATGATGCATGAAGTAACAGTTTTCTGCAGCACATTAACTCCACATCTGAGAATGTAATCACAAATATCAAAATTGAAGTGCCTTAACTTTAGTTGGCCAACTGCATGGTTAGTGGGTTGGACTGTAACTCCTTATAGGAAATGCCATAACAAATCAGACTAGTGGGCCACATAGTCCAGTATCCTGCCTCTCGCCAGAGACCAGTACTAGATGCTTCAGAGGAAGGTGCAGCAAACCCCAGTATGGATAGTTATGGAATAAACTCTTTATAGGAGAGATTTTTTTCCTAATCACCATAAATCAGTAATTTATGTAATCCCCTTAAGTATGAGGGTTTATCCCTTAAATTTTTGTATCCTCTTAAGTAACTGCAGATGTGTGTGTGTGTGATTTTATATATATAAAAAAAAAATCACACACACACACTTATAATGTCTAACCCTTTTTTTAATCCTGCTGAATTCTTGCCCTCAATTTCTTGCCGGTGAGTTCCACTTCTTGAGCATACATTGTTTAAAATTGTGTTGTCTTGCTTTGTTGCATGTTGACTAACACAATCCTGTTAGCCTTCCATTCAATAGAACAGAATTCGGTATCTCACTTAAAATTGCTTCAAGACCAAGTGTCAGCAATTCTGGTCATAAATAAAATGACATCAGAGGCCAAAATCCAGTGCTTAATTTGTGCCATGGCTGATTCCCAGCACCTCTAGGCTTGGCAGTCCATAGCCCCGGCGCCTCTAGGCTTGGCGGTTCATAACCCCGGCGCCTCTAGGCTTGGCGCATCAGTTATGAAATAAAAAAATTGCTTGAGTCCTGACACCTCTTTAAGCAGTGCCGCAATGAATGAAAAGGGACAGTCTGATATTCTGTTGATTATTCCATAAGAAGAAAAATCCTAGCTCATGCTAGGCTGAAAAGGGTCAGGAGTTGTCAGCAACTTTCAGTTATATTCCAGTTTAGCAGGTAACAAGATCTAGTTCATAAGTGTGTACAGCATTGTTCATGTTTGAGCCTCTCAAGAGTTTTTCCTTGAGCTCCTGCTGCAGCCAGATCCAAAATACAAATCTGAGGGTTTGGTTAGAAAATAGAGAAGTCCATAATAAGTTTTCTGGATCCCTAACTTAATCACCTCTTTGGAATGGTCATTGAAAAGGAGGGATTTCCAGATGTTTCTGGCAAAGGTTAGGGATGGGTAACACTGGGGAGTTTCTCTTCAGAGGGACTCGTGCAAACACTGAGCTTGGTTCTAGCTTTGTGTGCCTGTCCCATGGACCTGTTCCAAATCCACTGAAGGCAATGAAAAGACTCCAATTGACTTCAGTGGGTTTTGGATCAGGCCCCATATTGAATAATGTATCCAGTGAATCTTGCTGTCTTTTGCCGTCGGAAGAGCCTTAAGCAAGTTACCTCCGGTTTATTAGCTATTCAGAAGCATTCAAGAAATATTTTAGCAAATTGTTTATAAGCCCATGAACTGACAGTGAACAGTTCTCTGTGAGTATTGTATATTTGCTATTTTAACGTTAGACATTTTAAGACAGTCAAAGTCACATGCTATTGATTCTTTTCTCTGATTGGATGAGTGAGCAAGCCTTTCTGGTACAAATACTTGCGTGCAAATTTAAAATCGCTTTCCCACAAATACTTTCATGCACAGCTGGGATATTTGTTTTCCACAAGAATTCACATCAGTAAAATTTGTTTGATGCCTACTCATAGAAAGGGGAACACAAATGAAATGTGAGTACAAAGCAAATGAAGTCATTTACATGTGCTTGCATATTCATAGGAAACTGTCATACTTGGCTAGCTCTATTTGAAGGGTTCATAAACCTTAGCAAACCTGATCTGAATTTAGATTTTATAGCAAAACCTGGAACTAGGGACTTAGTAACATCTATGCTAGTTTAAGTTTCTAGAGGGGCTCCAAGCAATGGTATATTGCAAAGAGTCAATATCAATAGATTATACTTGTCCTGCATGCAATACATTCATTTTCCATTAACTTCTGGGAGCAATTCAAAGTGTTACTTTTCATGAATAAAGCCCTGTGTGGTTTGGTAAGAGTATCTGGCTCCCTGAGTGACTGCCCTATAGAGGATCACAACAGCTGAAGTCAGCTCTAGATCTCCTGTTGAGTTGCCCTAGATTTGAAATCTTGACAACCTGAGCCAGAGCCTCTATATGTGGACTTTCCCCCGCTTAGTATTATAGCAAACGTCCGCCATAAAATGAGAACGTGTGTGTTCGTGTCCTTCTCATGCAGCAGTCAAGGGCATTGGGCCCTGCTCCTGCAAGGAGCTCCATACTGGCAAACCCTTGTACTTGCGTGCAGCCTCGTTGAAATCAGAGTGTCTCCATGCAAGCGTCGGTTTACCTGTAGTGAGCTCATTGCAGGATTGGGACTTTGGTTAACTGACCTGCCTGGTAAGAGTTTACAAGACTTTTAGTCAAGGAATACTCCATTGGCAACCACAAACGATACATACTTGGGAGCACATGAATTTTCCTGAAGTGCCCTTGCTGCTTTGCTTCTTACTTCTAAAGAACTTGGACACAGGCTAACTTGCCTCCCTTTGTGTGCCTGCTATTCATTAGAGCAGCCAAGGGGTTAAACCAAAGGGTTCTATTTTTATTTGCAAACCACAAGAGAGTTGGTGCAAAAATCAGATTTAACAAGCAGCTGCTTCAAAGTGCAGTGTAAACTTTAATGTGCCTAAGCATTGTACACATAACAAGGGAGGCCAGTATTAATAATTAAATGGCAACATTAAGTAGAGCAAAGACTTCAGTGGTTTGGGATTAATATTCTCTCTCTGTGAAAAGTTAAATCCCAAAGCAGCCATTTATCAGCTCAGGATTAACATTCATGAAAATTTAATACCATTTCATTTAGATCAACCAGCAGTTCATAATATACCAACCCGGGCCATTGATCAAAGTACCTACACAGAGACAGGTAATTTTAGTAGACATTGTACATTACACATTTAAGGAAACCAGCATCAATAATTATTTAAAATTATGACCACAGCCTGAGGGACACACCTAGATGATTCTTCCAATTGCAGGAATGAGCACAATGAACACATTTCAAATTGCATTATAAATGTAATTAGCAGGGAGCAGTAATTTTAGGGTTTGTAGTTTACATACGGCAGTCGTTCTCAACCTGCAGCCATGGGCCGCTTGTGGCCCAATCAGCACACATGTGCAGCCCATGAGACATCCTGAGGGCCATACAAGTAGTTATATATATATATATACACAGTGGATGCGGCCCACATAACATACAGAGAGCTGCATATGCGGCCCACAATGGTAAATAGGTTGATGACCACTGACATGCACTATATATCGTAAGTCACTCTAGCATCTTCTAACCAGGATGGTTCTCTAAACTTAAAAATTAAAGTGATAAAGAAATTAATCTAGATCAGAGTAGGGGCTAGGACCCAGAACTCTTGGTTTATTCCCATCTCTGTCTCTCTATTAGGTGTTTCTATTAGCCTTATTGCTCTGTGACCCTGGGAAAGTAAATTAAACCCAAATTTTCAAAAGCAGCCTCTAATTTTAAGTGCCACAAATTTTGAGAGGCTAACTTGATAAATCTTTAATGTCTGAATTTTGGAGGAACTGGGCACTTGCAACTCCAAGAGACATATCTATAGGTGCCTATACCATAACCCACATACCCTAAAACTACTTGTCCTCATCAGATTTAGATGTCAAAAGTTTTCTCCTCTAAGATTTAAAAAACAAACCAACAACAACCTGACATTGAGGCTATTGACAACAAATGCATTTGTCAAAAACATCACTACATCAGTTAATATCCAGAAGTTTATATTTTCTAACATAAGGGCTAGAAACATACTTCTGTTTTTAATACAAGCTTGTCAAAATGAATGACTTTGTGAGATTGTATGATGTATTTGCCAAAATATCAGTTCCTCAACAAATCGCTCTGAGGACAGATATACTTTGCCATTGAAGCCTGCCTTTCTGTATATTGTGCACATGCATGTGTGTGTAAAATTCCTTCCACTGGTCCAACACAAATGCAAACCAATACCTCTTTCAACTAAAAAAAATGAGGATGGCTGTAGCTGGTTTCACTCAGAGACTGGCAGGCCATGGCTTGACAGTCCTTCCACCCCTGACGTCCAGAGGTGAATTTGCCTGGAGGTCAGCCAGTCTAGCAGTCGAGCTGTAGTGTGTCATTCCCCAGTGCTCCAGGGTTCTCCCAGTTGGATGGAAGAGAGGGGTGTGAAGTTAGGGGGACCTGGGCCCTGCCTCTCCATCCCACTACAAACCAGGGCCCAAAGGGGAAAGATGTGGAATGTCTCAGTCACCTCTTCCTGGTGCACCTTACTTAGGGTGACCAGATGTCTCAATTTTATAGGAACAGTCCCAATTTTGGGGTCTTTTTCTTATATAGGCTCCTATTACCCCCCATCCCCTGTCCCGATTTTTCACATTTGCTGACTGGTCACCCTAACCTTACTGGCATCCCCTGAGCTGTTTCCTACTTCCCCCACACTCTGCAGTTTGGTGTGTGGCTGCTGCCCCCTCCCGCTCCAGCAGGGAGTTCCCAATCAGTGTCAGCAGCTGAGCTGGTCAAGCATTCCCCAACTCTCTTCTCCATGTTCATTTATTCTCTCTTAGCAGGCATCGGGGGAGGGAAAAGGTTCAGGCCTTTACCCTCCCAATTGGGGTCTTACCCACAGTCCAGACCCTTCTCCTGTGGATTGTTCTGTCCCCAGGGCTGCAAACTGGCTTCCTCCCTTCAGCCATCCTCTCCTCCACTCTCTCCCCCTGCTTGACTATTAGAGTCCCCCTCTGAGCAGCTCATCCATTTGGAATATGTTCCACAGCTGCTGAAGGGCGGGGCCCTTTTGACCCAGTACTGCTCCTTTACTCCCTTAGTCTCTGTGTGGTCTATAAACTGCATCACAATGGCAAAACAAACCTTTTAATTAAACTTGGAATTATCATTGGACATGGATTGGAAGCATAGCCTCCATTTTAAGTCAATCTGCTTGCACACTAATCTATGATACTTGCAAAGTACAGCACTGTGACTCTCTCAGTAAGAGTTAGTCACACAAATAAGCTACTGAGGAATCTCTCCATAGGCTTTGGTTATACAAAGGGCAATATCACTCTATCGTTTTTGTTTTTTTCTCAGGCTATGGCTTAAAAATATTTGAATGGATAATCTAGTCATTTTCACATATGGATATGAAGTTTTCTTTCTATTGAGTTTAGTTTCCTTGTTATGCTTTAATCCTTCCACAGTTCCATAAAGGACATGGTCTCAAAATAGCTCACAAAGGGGATATGATGGACCCAGGTCAGAGGTGACCTAATAAAAATACCTATTATATTGCACTTTTCATCCATAAATCGCAAACCACTTCACAAAGGGGTTAATATCACCATCCCTTTACAGATGGGGAAAGTGACACGTAGGGAGCAGCAACTTGCTCAGGGTGACCCTGTAGCACAGTTAGGAATGGAACACACATCTCTTGAGTCCCAGTCCAGTGTTCTATCACTAAGGCTACCCTGCCTCTTCAGTTTAACAAAAGCTGTGAGTGTAAATGCAGGACCTTGTCTTGGCAACTTGGGATCCAGGATCTGCAATCAGAGAGGACCTAGCTATATTATGGAGGCAGAACAGAAGGCAAGGGTGTAATAAATAGCTCACTGCTGCTGTCTTCTGGTTTCAGTTGAGATGAGTGGCCTCACTTGGGCGGAAATTCAAGGATTCAGGTGAGGGAGGGGAAACAATAGTCCATCCAGGAGGAAGTAGGGGAGTGAAATCTGCCCAGGAAGAGCAAGCTGAAGGGAGCAGGGCAGGTAGGAGGAGTCTGCCCATGGGGAGAACTGCTTTCCAGACACAAAGAGCCGAACGCGCTGCTTCCAAAATAACAATAGAAGGGCAAACATAAAATCTCCCTGAGAGAGACAGCGAAGTCCCTGACAGTAATATCCTCCAGCCTGAAATCCCACAGAGCCCTGCCCCTCCCACCTCAGCAGATAGGCAGGAAGACTCTTCGGGCCTGATTATATAGTAGTTTATAGCCCTGACAATGCAAAGGGCCTCAAAGGTGGTGCAGATGTAATTTATGGCCACTTTAAGTCCCTTTTACATTGTAAGAGCGATGTAAAGTAGCCTTGGTGTAAATGACAAGAATTAGGCCCTTTGCATTTACACCCACCCTTGACAAGAAACTGGACTATGGCAATTCTTGTTTTCCTGTCTGCAGGTTCCTCAGTAGGGTTTTCATGCTGTTCCAGCTGAATACCGCTGGCCCTGTGTTCTGGGGTCAGGCTGCAATATTACAAAGCCTAATAGTCATCCTGATTTATCAACTCTTCTTGTGTCTTGCTCAGCCTAATGTAATGAGTCCCTTATCTACTCTCTAATTGCTTTTCTCTTCCTCCCCCCCCATCTCCCAGTAATGATCTGGTAATGTTTTTCCTCACTTTCATTTTTTATCTTCCATCACTTTTTCTGAATATTTTGTCTACCGATTTTCATTACTATCACTGGTTATTTTACTACATCTTCTGACTTTTGCCTTCCTTTGTTGTCTTTCTCTTTGGCTGTCACTAATCTGACAAAAACAACAAGGAGTCCGGTGGCACCTTAAAGACAGATTTATTTGGGCATAAGCTTTCATGGGTAAAAAACCCACTTCTTCAGATGCATGGAGTGAAAGTTACAGATGCAGGCATTATATAATGACACAAGAAGAGAAGAGAATACCTCACAAGTGGAGAACCAGTGTTGACAGGACCAATTCAATCAGGGTGGATGTGGTCCACTCCCAATAATAGATGAGGAGGTGTCAATTCCAGGAGAGGCAAAGCTGCTTCTGTAATGAGCCAGCCACTCCCAGTCCCTATTCAAGCCCAAATTAATGGTGTTAAATTTGGGCTTGAATAGGGACTGGGAATAGGCATCTTTGCCTCTCCTGGAATTGACACCTTCTCATCTATTATTGGGAGTGGACTACATCCACCCTGATTGAATTGGCCCTGTCAACACTGGTTCTCCACTTGTGAGGTAACTCCCTTCTCTTCATGTGTCATTATATAATGCCTGCATCTGTAACTTTCACTCCATGCATCTGAAGAAGTGAGGTTTTATACCCACAAAAGCTTATGCCCAAATAAATCTGTTAGTCTTAAGGTGCAACTGGACTTCTTGTTGTTTTTGTGGATACAGACAAACACGGCTACCCCCTGATACTAATCTGACAATTTCCTTGTTTTGCTAATGGAGTTAGAGAAATGTATTATAAAACAGGAGTAGTACCGCTCTCAGCACATTTCACACTCCATCCACCATTGGGTAGTTTTAGATGTAGACCTGCTTACAGAGATTGGTGGCAAAAAACCCCAAATAAATAGGTTGATTCCATTAATACTGTGTTTTGGCAGGTTTCTGGATTAGTTGTGAATCAACTAAGGATTTGAGAAGAGAGACAGGTGATGACAGGTCTGGCTTGAAAATAAATATTCCAGTTTATGTCCACTGAAGCTAATGATATTTTAAATAGGTCTGTAGGGCTTATGTTACCCCAGAACACATTAAATGACAGGCTCAAAAGCACATCTGCACAATGTTGGAGGAGATATGGGATTGTTCTTCAGTTGGTGGAGAAAGTGGTCCCTGTCCAGGAATGGACTCTGGTCATTTTGCATTACTCTCCCAATGCCAAGTGGCCCTCCACCCAGCTGCTTCAACCCTGGAGAATCTCATGTGTCAGGGAATCCTCAAATGGCCTACAGCTGCTGTGAAGTCACCTTCCTCATTGCTACAGGGAGAATGGTTAGGAGGACCCCCTTAGTCCAGCTGGTCCCCAGCTGCCTTAACATTAAATTGCTGAGGCTTAAGAAACAAACAAACAAAAACTTCCCCCATGTTATGATTCTTTTTCCTGATGAAAGGAACAGACCTCTTGGAATCAAGCTTCCAATGCAACTACTTATAAACCCAAATTTGAAATTGCTCTTTTGGCAAATGTTCCTAACAGTAAGATCATTTGTGAGATTTTTCATGGAAAACAATCACCACTGAAGCATAGTCGTGTAAAAATTCAAAAGAATATTTGGGGGAAATGAATGTTCAATGAGAACAAGGCATGCAGGATCAGGTTTAACTTTTCTGAATATCAAAGACTTGAGGTGGGTTCCATTCATTTAAACCTTTGCTCAAAATGTGAGACTTTGTGGGTTTATTCTAAAGAAGCCCAACCTATTTATGTCCCTAAATTTGGTTGAAGAATTTTTTTTTTTTGTTAAGCATCATAAGGAGTCTATCTGTATATTTTGTTAATGTTTCTGCAGGTCTTAGCACTCATTTTTCTTAAAATATAAACTAACGCTCACCTTTTAATTTCTAAAAAAGAGAAGATTCTTGAATGGGCATCACATACATACCGATCCATGTGCTTCCATTCCTTATTTGTTATTGGCCCTACAATGAAATAAAAACAGAGCAGCTACCTACTGTGGCATGATACTTTTAAAAGCATTTTTCATCCAATTAAGACTGAAATTGAAGAACCAGCCAAAAGATTATGGCAAATCTTCTTTATTGGATATGATGAGCTAGCAAAGCAAAACAGTTATATTATTTAACTTCCCATTTCCTCATGCTGTGGTGACCCAGATTTCTAGTTGACATTGGCCTAAGTGAAATCTAGAACTGGTCAAAAATGAGGGGAAAATATTGGTGAATATACTGTATACACATACATATGAAAATTGACATTTTTCATCAATTTCAAAATCTGAAATATTTCAACCAGCTGTCTGGCTGGAGAATAAGGGGGTGTGGGTGTCCACACATTCATTTTATTTTCTGTGGTTTAATCAAAATAGGAAAAAAATATTAACTTTTTTGTCAATTGAAATATGCAAAATGTTGACCAGCTCTAGTAAAAACTAAATCAAGCAGAGAAGCCACTGATATTGTCATTCAGCTTTCATGTCTACTTGCAGCCCACAGAATGAGAAGTACTAAGCAATGACCTGATGGCGGTTTTGTTTGTTTTTTTTTTTGTCTCTCTTCCCCTCTTATGTCTAGACGAGGTGTACTGCATCTGCATGAAAGCAGTGGAATCCATGACCTTGGCTCACCCCGATGGCAGCTTTCGCTGTGCCTCTTGGTGGTAGTAATAATTCTTTTCTTTAGTCTGTGGAAAGGAGTGAAGACTTCAGGAAAGGTAGAGCTAATATTGCTCTTGTATCTCAATATTGTTCTTTGTCCTTTTTAGAAAGTGACTTTTTGGGGGGGCGGAGGGGAATAGGGGTTGTAAATCATTGTGCCCAAGGGTGCCACTAGGACCAAAGCTTTAGATCTTTGTATATCTGTTCTACAAAATGGAGTGGACATTTCAAATACAGCTCCTGTTTTATCTGACTCAACAGTTATGTCATCTTTGCTCCAGTGATGTCCAGCATTGCAAAATTCTGTTAGCTTTTTAACTTTAAGTTCAGTATTAGTGGCTTGATATAAAGCCCATTAAAGTCAATGGGTGAGTCTTTCCTTTGACTTCTGTTGGCGTTGGATAAAGGTAAAGATTGTCTCTGGTTCTCTGCAAAACTTGCTTAAAGCTTTCATTGTATTGTTTAAGGGCCTTTGTTTTTATTAAATAAATGTCCATTCTAACTTAAACACTTTCTCACTTCCAAAGGTTTCGGCAACTATTCTTTGAAGTACGTCAAGAGTTGAAATAAAACCACCTGGATATTTACTTACACACCATTTGGATATTTTGAAATTAAGACATTAGACCTTGACACAACTCTATTCACTTGCTGAAAAGGAGTTTCTAGCTTCCAAAGCTCAGAATATTTTTGATTCTGATAAATTAGCTACCACCTCAACAGTTTTCATCAGTTAATGTTCATGTACCATGGTTGAATTTCAATCATGTGGTCCAATGCACAGCCTTTCTTTATTCATTCAATGCACAGCCCTTCTTTATTTGGCTTTTCAATTACAACAATAGGGTTAACCCACCATTTATGCCATATATTTTCAGTAAATGCCAGCATTTCCTCATTTTCATGTTGATATTTTACTTAATTGCTTAGAATAAATGGAACGTTTCTTGGCAACGTGTGGTGAATGAATCAATCTCAATGTATTGTTTGCTTCCAGAAGTCCTAGCTGTGGAAGAGATCTGAGAATTCTTGCTGTCTGTGGTTGCTTTTTATATTTCTATGGTATTTACAGCAAATATCTGCTCATGTCTACTTACATTTCTGGAAATAATTCACACTGAGCTTGCTCAGAAGTTTAATATGACCATTAATAATATAGTCGTTCCACTGCTGACATATAATCTCACTTGCCTAACCCATCTCATACTTTAACATACTACCTATCTTTACTTGTGGGAATTTTCCTAGTCTGTGTGACCGGTAGCTAACAGTTCTTTTTTGCTAGGACAATGCCCCTTATGATAAACAATCAAGACATCCTCCAGACAACAGAAGAGACAAATGCAACAAAGGGACAGCCGGATTCTCCAACATGTTTATAAAACTTCCTGTTTGTGTAACAGTAGATTAATTAACATTTGGTGTCTGTTTGTTCCCTGCAGGTTGTGTGGATAACAGCCACTTTGCCTTACGTTGTATTATTTGTATTGTTAATCCATGGAATCACATTGCCTGGTGCATACAATGGAATAAATGCTTACCTTCACATAGATTTCAAAAGGTTAAAAGAAGCTACGGTAAGTTCTCTCCTCCATCTTTGCTTCCTATAATGAAATAATAGCCCTCCCAGAACCTCCTAACTATTGTCAGAGTTAATAGAAATGGAAGCTGTTATTAAATTGTTAGTGTTCGTTTCTAAAATGATGTATTTGTTTGTTGGCACATGAACATTACTCTAGTTTCTCTACTGTGCTGAGTTTCTGGCTCTCTGATGGTGAGGAGAGCATCAGGGAGCCATATCAGGATGGATCTGTATAATTCTGGGCATTGGTACTCGTAGAATAGTCTGGGGGCTGCTTCAGTTTATTCCTGCTTCCAGTGGTCCCTAAGAAACCGTACATGTTTTGACCACACACCCTACCTATGATGACGTTCTTCCTGTCTGGCCATGGGGTGGTGCAAAGGCTCTGTGCCAGCGGAGAGCTCCTGCATACTGGGGAAATAGTTGGTAAGATCTGGTTATTTTCTGGCCCTTTATGTTGAACAGTTGCTAGGAGAAGATAATGAGCAGAGCAGATTGAAATTTTTCCATTGAAAAATAATGTCTACAGAAAATAGCATTTAATTGAAAACGAAGATTTTCATGGGGGGAAAATAATTTTGGATTATGTTTCCCAGTTTGAATAGGCACTTGAAATTTTGGGTGAGTATCTGAACTGAGGTTTGGTAATGAATACCTTACTTGTCAGGGCCATTCCAGTGCAAGCCATTTTATTGTAATGACTGAGACTTTAGTAAGGAATTAGCAACTTGAAGTACATATGTCTGTAGCTTTTCCTGACATTGTAAGTCAGCCTAAGCAAATGTGCCCACATAAATTCAATTTGTAGCCAATATAGTCCTATAGGCCTTAGTGCCCTGAGAACATTCAACCTACTGTATATTAGAATAACTTTTGCCCTCAGCCCACAGTATTAAAAAGATCTGCAAGTCAACTCACTCAAATTTGTTATGAAATTACCAGCCTTTCCAAAGCCCCAGAGGGCAGTAATTTAGTGATCACAAACAGATTTTATCCCAGGGCTTTTTTGTTTTGTTTTTTGTTTCTTACTTAGTGGAGAAAAAAGAACCAGTCCTTAAACAATGGCATCCCCTTGGTACAGACCAACCTGAAAATGTTAAGTGCTTTTCAAATAGATACAAAATAGAAAACTAGAAAAACATGAGAAGAAGAAACAAACTGGCATGAAAACACCTAAAGAGAGGCCCATCAGAGTTAGAAAAACTAGACAAAGTTAATACGAAGCCTGAGTACCAAAATCCAGGACTACTTCATGTATTGTAATCAAAACAGCCCCTCCACAACTCCTTTTTTTTTTTTTTTTTTTTTTGTAGTAATGTTCATTTTATCTGCTGTGTGCAACAGCCAGTATTTAGGTCTCCTCATTGACATTGCAGTATAGCACAGCACATCTTCAAATCTGAACCCACTCCACTTTGGGGTGCTTCAAATCCAGATCCAAATATTACAGCTTGAGCCACATCTGTCACCAAAGCAATGTCACGCTCATCATACGAGAAATGGGCTATACAGACACACACCCATTACTGTATATTACACAATATGGGGAAGGGGCAGGAGTATTTCATTTTCCTTAATGACAGGTTTCACGGTAGCAGCTGTGTTAGTCTGTATCCGCAAAAAGAACAGGAGTACTTGTGACACCTTTAAAAAGCAACAGAGGGTCCTGTGGCACCTTTAAGACTAACAGAAGTAATGGGAGCATAAGCTTTCGTGGGTAAGAACCTCACTTCTTCAGATGCAAGACATCTGAAGAAGTGAGGTTCTTACCCACGAAAGCTTATGCTCCCAATACTTCTGTTAGTCTTAAAGGTGCCACAGGACCCTCTGTTGCTTTTTACAGATTCAGACTAACACGGCTACCCCTCTGATATGTGACACCTTTGTTAGTCTGTAAGGTGCCACAAGTACTCCTGTTCTTTTTTCATTTTCCTTAGTATTTTAAGTGATGTTTGGAAAACAATAAATATTCAGGGCCAGATCCTCAGCTGGAAATAAATGGAGCTATGCTGACTTCACACCAGCTCAGGATCTGGTCCTCAAATTGTGTTCTGCATTTGTAGACCATATTTGTGTATTGCTCTTTTGGGCTTTAAGTTTATACAGCTGCTATTTGGCTAGCCACAAAGATATTTGTTTGAGACCAGGTTTTCCAGATTACTTATATAAAAGAGAGAGACAGACGAGAGAATGCTTGCAGGATGATGAAAGATGGAAGACAACTTACAAGGAAGAGGAAGGTCAAGTTGCCTGTTGAGTTGTTCTTTCTGCAACCCCCTGTTGAGGAGGCTGGGGCCCCGGCTGGCTCTATTGACGTGTTTGTGTGCTTAATCCTTGTTATTGGGCCTCTGGGAGATTTGACAGCTGCCTGAGTACCAGTTCAGTCTGTTTCTGAAAGAGTCTTTGACTTATGAATATTTTTTCCCCCGTGAAGAACAGCAGCAAGTAAAAGTCACAGATAAATGGCACTGTTCTACAATCTGCTCTGCCACTGGATCAAAAGTCCTAATGTAAAAGGCATAAGGTCCCCTCATGCCAAGAGTTTATAGGGCTCAGTATGGCAAGGTGGTCAGCAACTCGTGAGAGGCTTCCATTGCCAGTAACACCAGCACTGTGCCGGATCAGACCCATCAAGAATGCAGATAGAAATGTTGTTTTGAAGGGATCTGAAGGAAACAGGGCCTACGTGCATTCCTTGTTGAAAGTCCAGCAGCACAAAGCTTGATACTGTTGGCTCTATGGCACAAAAAGCAAGTGATTAACTTAAAAATTGGTGTAAATGGCAGCTGTACTTCTGTTCCACAAAAGGAACAACAGCGGGTGCTTAATAAAACCGGAGCCATCAGGAATTCTAGGCCAGGAAGGAGGTATTTGCTCCTTTGGACGTCATAAAAAGTTTCCTGAAAATTACATCATGTCTGGGGATTCACTTAGTATTTCCCCTTCCTCTCTGTATGGTGCAGCAATATTGCAAGTCCATACATGGAAGAGAAAGTGTAGGAACAGAAGTTAGAGTAATATAAACAGGAAGGAAGCTTGGAGTGAAAGACTGGCTACAACCTCCTAGAATTTTTTGTAATAGTACATAAAAATTCAAATACTGTAGGATACAGTTAAACTGAATCATGGCATGAGTCAGAAGTAACTCTATTGAAATTAGTAGAATAACATCAGTGTAAATTGTAGACAAACCCAGCCCTATTGTCTCTGTGTTGCATCCTGTTTGTTATTACAAGGAATATTTTGCATGGAACCTTGACTTTTTAGTGACTTGTGTCTTCTGCTGCTTACTCCTTATCTTGATCCGCACAGCAGCTAATTGGGTTAACACAGAGGATTATTTCAATCCAAGGTTCAGATTTAGCAAGGCCCAAAAGTACATGCTTAACTCCAAGACCATGCTTAAATCCATCGCTATACAGCCTGTGCTAAAGTCATCTTAAAGCCAGTGAGACTTAAGTGCTTTTGAATCGGGTCAAAAATACAGAACTAGAGTAAGCAGCTACAAATCCAGTGGCAGGACACGAAGTGGCAAAGAGCCAGTGACCTATCAAAAAGCAATAGAAGGACCTTGTGCTGTCAATATGGCATTTCCAAGTATAGTTTATTTTTTAAAATTCCTGGGGTCTCAAACTCAAATGACCACGAAGGCCACATGAGGGCCACGTTACTGGCCCCGCCCCCACCCCACCCCTTCCATGAGGCCCTGCCCCCATTCCAACCCCTTCCCTGAAATCCCCACCCCAACTCTGCCCCCTTCCTGCCCCCAAGGAGGGCAGGAGGGGTGTGGGGCTCAGGGCAGGGAGTTGGGATGTGGGGTACAAGAGGGCTGTTGCTTCAGGCACCACCCCCAGCAGCTCCCATTGGCCGGGAACGGGGAACTGCGGCCAATGGGAGCTGCTGCGGGCGCTGCCTGAAGCAAGAGCAACACAAAGAGCCCTGTGCCCCCCCCCTTCCCCATGTTCCGTCCGCTTCCCGGAGCGGCAGGGGGCAGGGCAGGCAGGGAGCCTGCCCTTCCCCCGGTGCGCGTCGGGCTGGAGCCGCTCTAGGTAAACGGTGGGGGGGGGGGCGCGAGGAGCTCGCAGGCCACAGAAAACAACCCCGTGGGCCGCATGCAGCCCCTGGGCCAAGTGTTTGAGACCCCTGGTTTAGACTTTGTACAACTTTTCCAACAAGTAGGATGCGGAGTGTTAGCAGCACCAGCAGCTGATAGCAATACATCCTAGAGTTTTTTTGCTCAACCCACACCCACGGGTGTTTTAGCCTAAGGCTGTATTTGGCAGATTCAGCTAAACCCAAACATTCTGAGTCGGTGAGGTGCTGAGTACTCTCAGCTCCCCTAACTTCAAAACCTCTTGGGATCAAGCCGTGAGCTTTTGATTTCTCAATGTGACAATTGAGGGCAGAGACGTTTGAAAACAGTTCATCTGAACGCCTCTGCCTGTATTTTCAGGATCCTAGTTTAAAATCCAGGCATTGTCTCTGGACATGGGCTATATACAGTCTGAGTAGATGAAGTGATGGGACTTAATGACTATCATAAAAATAATTCTTGGTCCTTTAAATGAGTGAGAATTGAAAAGGAATCTCTCTTAGAAGTCCTATTCACAGCATGTCAATCAGACTTCGACCTCTGATGGAAGAAAGCATCATATAAACTGTAATTACAGCCCCATGCAATAAACTCTCCTTTGGGAAAGGAAAACATTCCATAACTCCTAGCCTTTTAACTATTTTTATTTCTGACTGTGCAATCCAAATTAACCCAGCGCTAGTGGGAAGTGTATTGCCACAGCACAGCAAAAAAACCAATTAATCGTTTCTGTACTCAGCACTCCTATAATGCCACTCTGCACATACTTAGGTTTTGGTATTGCTTTAGAGTTTGCCTCTTTGTTGAAATAGTCCAGTCCTTGACTGTATCCCATGCCTTGGTTCTTGATGGGCTGGGAAATATTTATGGTTCTGTAGTCATGGAGAGTGATCAGATATTATTTCAATAGATATCCAAAGCTAGTTCTAACTGTACAGTTCTGTCATGCCACTCAACTTTTCTCTTTTAAACTGAGCTAACACATCTAATAATTTTCATCTCTTTCTTCAGGTCTGGATTGATGCAGCCACTCAGATATTTTACTCTTTAGGAGCTGGATTTGGAGTTTTAATTGCATTTGCTAGTTATAATAAGTTTGACAACAACTGTTATAGGTAAGAGAGTCTATGTCTCATTACTATTTGATCATGACAATTGGTTTTAAAAAGCTTTGATTTCAGACTCACTTTACTTACACTCTGACACCAAGGTTCCAATAAAATATCTGAGAAATTTGAAATGTAGTCTAATTTTTTATGTATTTATTTCTTGATACATATTTCACAATTCAAGAACTCTATTTTCATGTTAGCTTTGGATTTTTTTTTTACTTCTGATTTTTATATATATATAAATGCTATCCTATATAATATACCTATAATATAATAAAATATATCTGTTTTATATAATAGTATGTTATACAGGTAACAGGTATACTCTATTATTTATTATTATTTATTTAGCCAGTGGTACTGATAATTACAACCTAATATGCACCAGAGGTATAAGGGAGTCCTTATTCCCTGCCTGGGCCAGTCACAGGTCTCACCAAAAGGGTTTGCACAGACACACTGTGACACTTTAATGGTAAGCCTGGCTTAGAAATATCTAATGTTTGCAGGAATATAGTAGTATATATTACCATAAAGAGGGAAATGGGCACCTGCCATGCTTTTAACAAACACAGCTATAGCAGTCTATAACAGACTATATAGATTTTATGACAGGTTTCAAAGGAGCAGCCGTGTTAGTCTGTATCAGCAAAAAGAACAGGAGTACTTGTGGCACCTTAGAGACTAATAAATTTATTTCAGCATAAGCTTTCATGGGCGTACTTCCACCTTTTCATGTTCTCTGTATGTATAATATCTTCTGTCTGTGTGTTCCATTCTATGCATCCGAAGAAGTGAGCTGTAGCCCCGAAAACTTATGTTGAAATAAATTTGTTAGTCTCTAAGGGGCCACAAGTACTCCTGTTCTTTTTATATAGATTTTAGTTTGCTGAACACAGGGCTTGATCCAAAGCCTTTTGAAGTCCACGGAGAGACTCCAATTGATTTCAAGGAGCTTTGGACCAAGCCCACTGTAACTTTAGATTCACAAGTGGGTTTCATGTTAGGTGACATTAATGTGGGTAATGCTGTAGTAAAAATGACACCTGTAATAATAGCTATTCTCCAAAGTGGCAATCATTGCATTCTACAATTAGGTTAACATTAATCTTACAGATTTCTAGGAAGCCTGGCTTTAAGACGTTTCCTACATAATTGTTTTATTCTGTATCCTGAGTAAATTTGCCAGGAAACAGAAAAAGAAATACACTCTGGAACTTAAAAAAAAATGCCTTGAGGCAATACCCAAAATTACATTAAACTGTGCTGAGCTTATTACACTTGTCTTATGTTGTTTACCGGCATCACTCTTGCTGTATTGTAGAGTGATCTGCAGTGTTTCAAAAATATTATGTTTTATCTTTAATCCTATAAACAAGTTTCCATTCAAAGACAATTGACACTTAAATGAATCCATTCTTTGGAAAAATACTGTGGAGTGTGTCAGTGACATCTTTATTACATGGGCAATGCTTTACGGAAGTGGAACGAAACAAATTGAAACTAGCATTGTATTTCCAAATAAAAGGCATGATTCGCCACTACATTACCCCGATTGTTTTGTGTCAGTGGAACTCCATTGAAATCAATAGTTACGCAGGGGTAAACCTGGGGCAACGCAGTGGCAAATGAGAGCCAGAATCACAGCATTTTGCCAACTTCTATAGTTTGCATGTAAATCTGTCACTTGAAAGGGGTAACGTGTGCGGTTGATCATGCACAAGGAAAAAGCTACTTGCATGTGAGTGTTCTGTAATTGAGGGAAATGGTAATGAGGACCTTGGTCATAATATTTCACAGATACTTAGCAACTTTTGTCCTAAAGGAGTCCAAATAATTTTACAAGTATATAGTGTGAGTTAGTCCTTCCTCTTATGTACACACTACTCTACAGCAACCCAGTCAAGTCTGGGGTGCAGTGGGGTAATTAAATGTGACAGATGGAAACTCTGGCTAAGGCAAACTCTGTCATTAACAAAAGCACTACGGTATGAGTGGTGTCCACACACTGGAGACCGGACCTCAGTTTTAAAGGTCTTCTCCAACAGTCAACTGTATGGAACTCATTATATCTACTTCTAAAACAGATCTATTTCGACAACCCTGTTGTGGTTTGTTTGATTTTAACCAGGGGCCCATGAAGCCTGGGTATTTCATACTTAAGGCTGAAAGCACTGAACAATCTTCTGTGGAATGGAGTTCACGACATGACTAAAGCCAATGAATCATATTACTTACATTTTTCATAAGGCTTGTCTTTATACCATTTGTCAGGATCATGACCAGGACGTGGGCAGTTGGGCCTAACAGTCGGAGTCATAGGGGTTGCGTGGTCTGGGGCTTAGCACAGAGCCAAACTGGAGTCAAGGATCAATGCCAAAGGACTGCCATGGACGTAGATGGGAGCAGAGCCAGTGGTCAGACACAGGGATCAGAAGACGAATGCCAGAGCCAGTGGGCTAGCTGGAGACAAGGTCGGGGAGCCGAGATGGGGGTCAGAGCCAAAGGCGTCAAGGATGGGGAAGGGCTGGCACTGAAGTGGGCACAAGAGGAGGCTGGGCATGGGCAGGCACAGGCTGGGTGGGAGCAAAGAGAGAAAAGGCACAGGATGCAGCGTCAAGCACTCTGGCCACTACTTGGTCAAGGCGTAGCTTAGCTCTGCCATCCCCACCAGTCAGGAAGTACAGTCAATGAGGCAGGGCAGCTCCTGCTAGGGTCGGCTATGCCCAGTGTGTTGCTAGACCGATCCTGCTGCAGCTGGCTCCCCGATGCCACTAAACATCAAACATTCACAGTTCTGGGGAATTATCATGCTGAGGTGGAACTTTCTCCGGTGCTCTAGGGGAGTGTATTACCATAATGTTACATTGAAGAGCTGGCTAAACTTTAAAAAAAAAAAAAAAAAAAGTCTATGACGGACAGATTTGCTAGAGAAAATTTGAACAGAATAGTTTACAGCGAACAGCCTGTGAGGTATATTTGCAGGTGTCATTATGAAGATGACAGCTTTGCAAAAGACAATGAGGTTTATAACATCTTGCTGTTACTGATATTTAACAATGGGGAGGAAAGGGGGAAACATTGCCAGCCTTTGACTCATGAAATATCTAACAAATTATTATCACTTTCTTCGCACCACAAATAAATGCTAGAGCTAGTGCAAAATGGGGGGGTGGGGAGGAGCAATCTCCTCTTTTTGTAAACATTTGGAATGTCAACAAAAAATGTTCAGTGACATTTTGAACTTCAAAACCATATGACCAGTTGTAATACGTATATTAGGATGGGGCTGACATTCCAAATTAATGTTGACAACGGTGGCCAGATTTAATTTTGACATAAATCTACATAACTCCATTGAATTCAAAGGAGGGTTGTCTGCTTACCCCAGGGCTGAATCTGGATTTTCCTTTGCGGGTCCTGTCATTGATCTAAAACAATAGCAGATTAATAATAAAGTTATCAGCATGTTTGTCAGATTCATGACTGAACTGATGGTTACCTCTTTATATTATACAATGATGATGGTTGGGTCAGATTCCAATCTCACTGATGTCCATGGGAGTTTTGCCATTGATTTCAGTGGGAGTCAGATGAGGTCTTTCCATGCATCTTATCTGAAATGCCTGCTTAACTGGAAGGATTGATGAACAGATTCTATGCAATACCTTGAAAATGGCATCAAAGTTCACTAAAATGCATACTTAGGGTGACCAGACAGCAAGTGTGAAAAATCAAGACAGAGGGTGTGGAGGTAATAAGAGCCTATATAAGAAAAAGACCCAAAAATCGGGACTGTCCCTATAAAATCGGGACATCTGGTCACCCTGTGCATACCTGATGTTGTCTGAAAACATTCACAAGAGTTTATAGGTATGGATTGGTATTTGCTAGTATTCATTTCCCCATGTAGCCTTTTGTTCACTTCTGGTTACTTCCCTGTTCCGTTATTGCTGCCAGCTAGGACCATCTTACAATTTAATATAGTTTTTTTTAATTTTTGAACACAGATTAATTTCAAAACAATTTAGGAAATAACAGTGAGTCTCTCCCAGCACAATATGCTCGTGTAAGCCTTTGATCATCAGGATGATTACTTAATTGGCATGTTTCTCTTTTCCACCAGAATTTTATCATCATCAGAACACAATTTCTACCTATTTCCTAAACTGTTTTGCACTCAATTGTTCTTCTCTCTGTCTCATATTAGGGATGCTTTGCTGACTAGTACAATCAACTGTGTCACAAGCTTCATATCAGGATTTGCAATTTTCTCTATACTGGGCTACATGGCTCATGAGCACAAAGTAAAAATTGAAGATGTAGCCACTGAAGGTAGGAAGTTCATATTTACTCCAGATTTACTGAAAAATTAACCACCTTCTCCAGTGCTGCCCTGCACATTTGTTTATGTTCATTTCAAACTAAACAAGACAAAGAAGCCCACCTACAATGGACCCAGATGTGGCCCTGATTCAGAAAGCTACTTAGGGTACGTCCACACTGCAATTGGGAGCATGCTTCTCAGTGGGAATAGACAGACACACTGGCTTTGCTTGAGCTAAGACTCTCAAGATAGCAGTGTAGCTGGATGGAGCACAGGTGGTGGTTTGGGCGAGCTGCCCAAGAACGTAATCTTGGGGCTGCACAGGTTTGTACTCAGGCTGGTAACCTGAGCTGCTGCTTGTGCTACCCCTGGCAACACTGCTATTTTGAATGAACTAGCTCAGGCAGAGCTGTCATGTGTCTGTCTGCTCACAATGGGAAGCACTGCAGACGTACCTTAGGCACATGCTGACTTTGCGTATGTGAGTTGTGACCTGAAGGGCACCACTCAAGTGCTTCAAGGCAGGCACAGGCTTAAGCACATTGTTGAATTGGAGCCCATGCAAGGTGTTGAGTGGTCCAAGCTCTAGTGAGTTGAGGGTGCTTGGCCCCTGGCTGGAAGCACGTAACACTTTAAAGGGTCAGGTCTGTACTGAACACATACATAATCTACTGAGACAAGTCTACTGGCTAGTTCCTTAAGTTACTGCCCTACTGGGTCAGACCACGTGCCAGGTGCCCCAGAGGGAATGAACAGAACATGTAATCATCAAGTGATCCATCCCCTGTTGCCCATTCCCAGCTTCTGGCAAACAGAGACTAGGGACACCCAACTCCACACAAAATGGCTGTGAAGTGAGTGGGAGGAGGTGGCCTCCCTTATAACATTTAGCCAGGGGTTAAGGCATTCACCTGGGATATGGGAGACCCTGATTCAATTCCTTCCTCTTCTTGGTAAGGGCAAGGGATTTGAAGGAGTTTGAGGGATCCTTGACCTCTCTGGTGAGTGCTGTAGCCACTGCACTCAGGGATATTCGGATGTGTCTCTCTTTCAGTCTCTCTTGTTGAATGGATTCCATTTTGCATTTTAAAAAATTAAATAATTAAATATTAATTGGGCCAGATAGAGTGTGAGACTCGACTGATTCTGTAGTTGCAACGCCTAAGTACTTTTGTGCATCTGGGCCTGAGACTGGCTTCAAAAATCTAACTGGCTTCAAGACTGAGCTTGACAAATTTATGGAGGGGATGTTAGGATGAGACTATCTACAGTCACATGTAGCCGATGTGCAACTGCTGGCAGCAAATATCTCCTATGGCTAGTGATAGGACAATAGATGGGGAGGGCTCTGAGTTATTACAGAGAATTCTTTCACAGGTGTCTGGCTGGTAGGTCTTGAACACATGCTCAAGATCTAACTGATCACCATATTTGAGATCAGGAAGAAATTTTCCCCTGGGACAGATTGGCAGAGACTGGGGGAGGGGGGGTTCACCTTTCTCTGCAGCATGGGGCCTGGGTCACTCGCAAGTTTAAACTAGTGTAAATGGTGGATTCTCTGTAACTTGAAATCTCTAAATCACGATTTGAGGACGTCAGTAACTCAGCCACAGATTATGGGTCTATTATAGGAGTGGGAGGGGTGGGTGAGGTTCTGTGGCCTGCAACATGAAGGAGGTCAGACTAGATGATCCCAATGATCCCTTCTGGCCTTAAAGTCTATGAGTCTAAGTTGTTCAAATACTATGGTGAGGGACACCTATATAAGAATCTAGGGAGGTCAAATCTTATTTTCATGAACCTTTTTATAGTTTTAAAAATTTAACAAAAGCCTCCATGCAGAAATGAGTTTTTCTTTCCTCTTGCTTTTCAGGAGCTGGATTAGTTTTCATCCTTTATCCAGAAGCCATTTCAACCCTTTCGGGATCAACATTTTGGGCAGTGGTGTTCTTCATAATGCTTCTCACACTGGGCATTGACAGTTCCGTGCGTATCTTCCATGCCTGTCATTTTTCCTTTAGTAACATTCTCTGGTAATAAGTACGGAGGCACCAGTCTGATTCCACTAGGTTTCAGAAGCCACATGCTGTGCTCTCAGTGTATCTGTTTTCAGAGTTAAGGCCAGTATGCCATATAGCATTGCACACAGCAGTTTGTTTAGTCACAGATTCACAGTGCGCAAAAGGCTTGAGAGGGCCAACTAGTTTATGATTCTGGGTTGGGCTCAAGCAGCAAAAGTTATTACACTTTAAGGCTATGATACTGCATCACTGAAGCTAATGAGAATTTTACCATTCATTTCTACAGCAGCACACTCAGAGCCTAAAAATGAACTTGGAAAAAACATAGGAACAAGATGCTGAATTGCCTGCCTATGGTTCAGTACTATTTTGTATCAGAGATTTCTACTTCCCACAACATCCTAAATGATACTCATGACACAAAGGCTGAGGATAGCATCTAATTATAGCTTTGATTTCCTATCATATGGAACTGTATTAAGATACTTTCCTTACAACAATAGTCTCATTGTGATACTTTTTAAAAAATCAGTTTCATTTACACTATTAATTTGTGTTTGTTCGGTGTCTTGGCAAAAGGCAACAATGTAATCTGTATGTTGAAAGATAATAGATATTTAGGAATGGTAAAAAATGAGCACTAAGATAGGTTGCCTCATTTTACAGTTAAATTCAGTTTTAGATTTAGTGTCTGAACTTCATTCAACATGAAGGGGGAGTATTTGTGCTGTCTACAAAGTGAAAGTATATTGTCTTGGGATAAAAAAGATAACAGAAACTTCAACCCTAGATGAAATATTCTAAATACCCTAACAGCACTTGTACCACCTTGTTCTTCCCAAAGAGGCATCAAGATTTCCTTTTCTACTTAACATAAAAGCTAATTTTCTTCTGGGAAAAGTAAATAGGATCTTTAAAGAACAGAACTCTGATCAGTCTAGTCATGTTCATAAGGATATTTTTACTATTCTAAAATAAAAATTGACAAGAAGAAAGTTAACTCATTTTCAAAAATAGAAATGGAAGGAAAAACAGAGACAAGAGAGGGAACAAAGCTGGGGGGAAAAAGAAGAGATCACACAAAGGAGCTTTGATAGTCATCTGCAAGTATTTGAAGGACATATTCTAGAAGGGGTCTGAGCTGTGAAGTTCAGCTCCAGCTCTGAACTCTTCCCAACTCTTTGAATTCTGGATTTCACTTCAGGCCTGTTAACGATTAGATCAAGTTGTAAAATTGAGACTCTAGAATCTTATTCTAAAAACTTGAGGCAAAGTCAGATCTGGGGTTCCAGTCTGGACCTATTTGTACTGTAAACAAACATGAAGGAAGGAGAAGAGTAGATTAGGGTGGCAAGAATGACCAGTAATAATGAGTCAAAATTAAGAAAAGTAAAATCTAGGTTGTATATTATAGGTTGAGCTCTACTAGGCCCAATCATGCAAACATTTAGGGACTTGTTTAACTTTACCACGGTAAAGCACATGTGTAAATACTTGAAGCGTCGGCACCTTAAATTGTAGAATAATAATTTTTCAGTGGAAGGGGTCAAATTATTCAAAGTGGATAAACTGTGATAAATCTAGCATTTTCTTGTTCTTGATTAGGCTTGGATGTTTGCCTATTTATTTGCTGTTCAGAATTATTTTCTCTCAGGAGAAGGGAAGGGGAGTTGTCAACACTACTGCACTGAACACTTATATCTTAGTGACATCCAACCACCCAGTCACAGGCCTTTGAAGACACTGACATGCCACTGAGGGAAGACCAATCCAACATGTGACTCCTTTGGTTATAGAACCTCCTGTTTCAATTGACTAGCCAGACATATAAAAGTATTTACCCCATTCAATGTCATTGCCATCTACATGCACCATCAGCAAGTCATTCATTTTATAGAGACATGCAGAGCTTTGGTTTCATCATCCTGCTACGTGGAGCACAAACATGGCCATTAAAACAGCTGAGGAGAGGAAACTAAACAGTTTTCAGTGTCAGAAGTTACAGTGGACTCTTAACATCCATTGGTTTGATTTTTGTCAAAAACAAGGAGATATCTAGATAATCCTGGCCAGTTGCAATCTTGTACAAGTTGAGAACAAGATGACACTGCAATGGTGGGGTCATGTGCAGAAGAATGTATGGTTTTACAGAAGTTTTTAGAGTTGAGGCTTAAGGAAGCCGAACACAAGGCCGACCATGAATGAAGGAGGTTGGAAGATGCAATTTTGAGGGATTTAAGAATCCTAAATCCTCCCTGTCATGAGGTGCTTTGCTCACTGCTGTGTAGTGTCCTTGTGACCCATCTGGGGATGAGCTCACACCCAGTCTGATGCCCCCTCCTTCAGTTTCTTGCCCCATGATCTCACACTCTTTTTCTGGAGTCACTCCCTCTTCATGGCTTGGCCCTCCAGTCAGGTTACTATCATTTTGTCCTTCCAGGGTATCAAAGTCCCATTAAATGACTGTCCCAGGCAGTCTTCTGCTCCATTGTCCAGTCTGTGCCACTTCCCCAGCCAGGGTCGGCAATATCCTAAACCTTTCTGCTGTTTCCCTGGTCTGCTTCCTGCTTCGCCTCTATCAGGCTCCTTCTTCACCCATCTCTAGGTACACCCTTCCCTCAGGCCCAGGGTCTCGGGGCTTCTATTCTCCCCCTGGTTTGCTCCTTCCTTCTGTAAGCCCAAAGAGTGACTGCAGGCCTTCTGTACTGCAGCCCCCTTCTTGCTCTCTACTTCCCGGTTTTATAGCAGCTTAGCCGTCTCCTTGCCCAGCTGGGCTTCATCATCAGCTAAAAGCTTATCAGCCCTGACTCTCCTCCAGGTGCAGCCTGTCACAGGGTTAATTGGCCCTTTTCTCTCTAGTCAGGCTTGTGTGGGATAGGCACCCCACCCCACACCCATGCTGACTCTTGCCAAAAGAAGAAGTCTTCCAGGGGACGGTTCAAGATGAATTCCATTCTATGCACCACCACAGCTACATCAAAGCCACATCAAGCTGCTGCCGCTCATAATTATTTACTGGTTTTATGCAAGCAACTGTGGGGTTGTTTGCAGACTGTTTCCCTTGCTTACCCACTCTACATGCTGTGAGCTCGGTCACCTAGGACATGTGGTATTGTTGCTTATCCCTGATTAGAAACTGAAATTATAAAAATAGAGAAATAATGCATCAACACCCTTGTTCATGTACAAAACCCCTTATTGACATATGGAGAGAGTTTTCTGGAATGCCCCCAAATGTTTATGGAAAGAGAAACTTCCTCATGAACGTGTTAGTGACAGCAAATTAAAAGGATTAGGAATTAGAATGAATGTCTGTAATGTTCTTTTCAGCATGCAACCATCTCTACATAGGACATTAACAATGGGGATGAACAAAGCACTAGATTAGGAAGGAGTCCTGAATGAATAGGATGGAGTAGAGAATCTGAAGGCTACTTTTCCACTTCTAACTTCTCTGAGTCTCTCAAAGTAGCCATGGAGTAAATCTTTGTGACCAGGAAAAATATTAACCCATATTTAAGCAGTGCACTGAGATTTAACTGTACAATTTCTGTTGATGCTTACAGAAGTCACATGGATAAAACTCCACACTATGCTTTGACATTTTACTCTTGCGTGTCAGATTTGCTAAAAGAATGTTTGCCCTTCCCTCTGCAGCCCTCTGGTTTCTGAAGTGTATCATTCAGGTACTACTGAGATTATTCTCAGCAATTGATTTGAAACAGAGATGTTGTCTCCAACCTGCTGCCCTCCCCCTCTCACCCAACCCCCAAGTATTTGCCACATTTCTCTTCCATGTGCAGGAAATAGCCTATATCGAGTCTCTCACGATTCTTAAAGAAATTAAGATGGCTTGTTCATCCCTAGCAGGAGCAGGGTTGGCCTTAGGGGTTGGTGATCTGGTGGTTGCCCTGGGCATGAGCTTCCAGGATCACCAAAGCAACAGCAGGACAGGCATGGGAGGGAGGGGAGAACCATTGCTTAGCTATTTATTTATTTGTTGCTCAGCTGTGTGGGGAGTGCCAAAAATACTTTCCCACCTGGGCAGCAAAACACTGAGGGCTGGCTCTGAGAAGGAGACTTGGATTCATTCTGATCTAACCCTATGAAAAAAAAAACAAAATATTTGCATTACAGCGCAGGACATAAAGTTCATGATCAGGAACCTGTACCCTATAGCAGGATCAATGAAAGCTTGGAAAATATTTCAGCTACCACAGTCAATTTCTCCCAAAAGCAAAAAATGACTAACATATAGTGGTTATGTCCAGAGGGCAAACTAAAATTCTTCTATGGTATTATCAAGAATTTTTGTTACTATAAAATTCTCAGCACTAAGGGTTGTCTCTCTAGCCCCAGTATACAGAGGTAACAATGTTGTTTGATTGGCCACATTGCTTAGCTCTGCTCTCCATTTTATTGTTCCTTATCAATAAAAACAGCAGCCACCAGGTGAGGGAAGTTGAGACCTATTTATTCTGATTTCTAACACTTCAACTATGTGCAAGTATGAGCAACAACAAGGAAGAATAATCCAGAGTGAAATCATATGCACATTTTATAGAAGGTATAACACTTTTAAATAAAGAGAAGAAAATCAATGTTAGAAATCACAAAAGGAAATAGAGATGAATCTCAAACTTATTTATACCCTTCTGTTTGTTTGTGGGTAAAATGTCTCTGTCATTACTGTCTAAACTAGATTCCTGTATTCCTTTTCCTTAGATGGGTGGAATGGAAGCTGTCATCACTGGGTTAGCAGATGATTTCCAAATACTGAAGCGGCACAGAAAGCTTTTCACATTTGGTGTCTCCTTTGGCACTTTCCTGGTGGCTCTTTTTTGTATCACCAATGTAAGTACTGCAAGCGTTTCCATTAGCAAGTTAACTTAACAATGCAACTATTCATGTAAAAGAGACAGAATTACTGTACGCTGGGGTTGATCTCTTTGTGTGCCTGGAAAGTTTAATTATAACCAACATTATTGTCTGAATATTATATTAATTCTTCTATAAATGATGCCTCTCCCCTCCTGTTTTTTACAAGGCTATCATCTATCAATTGATCTCACAAACCTTTATTCCCATGCATTATACTTACCTCTACTGTAGCTTCATCATCTGAAATGGGACTATGGGGAAAGCGTTTTGGGGACCACACCCGGAAGCATTTGAAAACTCTCTTTTCACAACAGCACAAGATAATTAATCAATAAGAAACATTCACTTCTTGTAAAATTACACTTCAGTACAATAATCTTATCACCCTTTCCACGAGCATAATAATAGCTTGGCAGCGTAGCAGATCATAGTTACTAATGCATTGGGTTGGATGCATTTCAGTGAAGGAACCTTCCTATTTTTGAAAATCGGGGGTATAATGCAACCTGCTCCCTGCATTACAAATATAAAGCAGAAAAATAATGGCTGCATACATGTGCTGGATGTGGGGAAAGGTTGCAGGGAACCCTTTGCACAGGTGGCAGTCATACTGTGGCTGTTTTTGCTGTCTACGGGCAAAGGAGCAAGGCACTGCAAGTGCTGGCAGCACAACACAGAGAGGACATGTCTGTTCTGGGCTGGCCTTGCTCTTCTCTGCGTGCCAACTAGAACCAGGAAGGTGAGTGCCACTGCTAGGCATGCACCCCATCATGCTACCATATGCATTATACCTTACGTAGCCATAATGAATGCACCAGTGCTGGGATCCTATGACCACATCCCTGGCTATCAGCATTCCACTGACTCACAGATCAACAAGTTAGCAGCAAGTTATTAAAATGGTACTAATTAATTAATTGAAAAGTTTTAAAGAAATTTTAAAGTTAACAAAATGCATTTTCCTGGTAGTTTTTTCACTACAGCGTTTCATTAGCTAGAAAGGGTTTTCAAAGATTGAAAGTAAGCCTTATATTAATAATACAGATCATTTATACTAATAATAAATATTGACCCTTTTTACATTTTTCAGCTTTCTCTGTCATCTAATGCAGCTGGACATACTACTTCCTTGTTCAAGGTCTCATCTGGGTTAACAATAGGCTTGGACCAATGGGTTTGAAGAAACACAATGGGTCAGATCTTTAGCTGGTCTAAATTGGTGTAACTCCATTGACTTCAACTGCGCTATGCCAATTCAGACCACATGAGAATCTAGTTCAGTGTCTTTCAAATTACGTACCTCTGTGGGATTAAATCCTCAAACAAGCTAGACTGCACTGAATTGCCTTGACAGGTACCAATACATTAGTGCATGTCAAAGAAAAAGTTGATGTCACATGTGTACAAAGTAGAAATCAAATCCCCTGTGAGACCATAGAGATAAAATAATCAGTTGAATTTCTCCTTGAAAATCTTTGGGATCTCCTTTCAAAGCAGTCTGTTTTTCATACACACATATTTCATCAGTCACCTTGCTGGATTTCTAAAAGAAAGGCGTTCAAATAATGAACAGGTGTAGAGCAGAATTTCTCACCTAAAACACTATTCAATAAACAGTCTTTTGCTTGTTGCTAAAATATTTGCCATACAGTTCGTTAGGTGCCCTATGTTAATCCAAACTTTGGCCAGATCTCCACATCTCCAGAGTTTATAACTCAGAAAAGCCTAGATAGCCGTCTCCATTGGTTACTGTAAATAGTGACATCTCTGGTACAAAGTCTCTGTATGCTATGAGAAGAGAAACGCTAAACTATGCCTTTGTTGATTAAACAGTAAAATCATCATCAGATCTACAAAACTAATGGTATTTATCCTCTTTTTTAAATTGTTAAAGATACTAAAGACAAAATCCACACGAGGAGCAGGCATATTCATAGTGGGTTTGTTTATAAATAAGATTGATAGAATCTACCCTGGCTGGAAGTTCTCTCAGCTGTTTGCAGGGGATGAAATGGTAACAATGTCTTAAAATATTTTGCTTTGCTTCATTTCAAAACGATAGGGAGCTCCATATGCCAACAATCCCCCCCATTCTCTTCACGCCACACTAAATAAAATGAGACATTTAATAGTTTACTCAAAGACCAATCAAATAAAACAAAGTCAAATCCAGCTCAGAGTGTCTGAAAAACCATTTTGCAAGAATCTCGGAAATGCAACTTACAGTTCCAAATCAATGCATTTCAGGGGATGAATATTTCGGAGGAGAGGGGATATTTATGTCGGGTGAAATCCTGTCACCACACTTCAGCCACAGAAAAAGACACACACCACAGCATAGCCAGGGCTCTCCTACTGTACTGGAGAGCAGGCAATGGAGACTTCACAGCCATTTGTATGCACTGGGCCACTCTACAGGAGCATGGGAATGGGACATTGGATCCAAGACTGCAGATCCATTGGACCACAAACCTGGCTATGGGAAGAAGTGGAGTGATAGCAGCCAGGACTGTGACACACCAACGCCTTGCAGCTACTTTGAGAAGTAACTCTACGCTAGCTGTCAAGTATCAGGGTTTTTTTCTACGCTAGCTGTAGTTTCGGCTCAATCCTCCAAGTTGGTGAGAAGTTCTGCAAGGCACCAGGAGACCTCAATTCCCACTGAAGTTACCGGAAACTGATGGTGCTCGCTAACTGTGTGTTCCAGCGAATTCCATCCATTTTTCAGCTCCCATTTTGCGGGTGAGGGCTAAGCCCATTTGCAAGGGTTGTTCATTCAAACCCACCATTTTCCATGCAGCCCAAGAGATGCCCAAGCTTTTCCCCTCCTTGGTTAAACACACTCAGCGGCAGTTCCAGGCACCAGCGCACCAAGCGTGTGCCTGGGGCGGCAAGCTGTGGGGGGCGGTCTGCCGGTCACCGTGAGGGCGGCAGTCAGGATGCCTTTGGCGGCATGCCTGTGGGAGGTCCGCCGGTCCCGCAGTTTTGGCAGCAATTCAGCGGTGGGTACGCCAAAGGCGCAGGACCGGCGGACCTCCTGCAGGCATGCCGCCGAATCCGCGTGACCAGTGGACCTCCCACAGGCATGCCGCCGAAAGCCGCCTGACTGCCGTGCTTGGGGCAGGAAAATACATAGAGCCGCCCCTGAACATACTGAGATTATTATATTTCTAGCCATCAGACCTCCGGTAGCTGGAGGATAAACTTTGAAAGTAGAAGAATTTTAACTGTTTCTTTAAGAGCTCTGAGGAGCCCTGCTATTTGAAGTCTCTGAGTAGTTAATCACTCCCTGGTGGTGGGGACGAAGCTGAGCTGAGCTAAGCAGGGAGCTCTGGTATAAAAAGTCACTTGCTCGGCAAATTCAAAGGCCATGAACAGAGGCAGCTAACAGGAGAGTTTTGGACGGAGTTGAGAGAAGGCGTGTGAGAGCCTTTCCTTCCAGGTTCAGCTCTACGTCTGATTTTAAGATGACCAGTGATGGAACAGTGGTGGTGACCCACAGCAGATTTGCCACATTTTCTTTCCTGCCAAAACAAGAAGGGACTTCCTGGTGCATGAAGTGCCAGTTGGTGGCTGTGCTGGAGGAAAACATTCTTGGACTGGAGGTGCAAATAGAGATGCTACTGAGAAGCAGAGGAGTTCCTAGACAGGTCTAGGAAGCATCCACACCCCCAGGTTCAAGGAAGAAAGTTGCTGATCACCAAAAAGTCAGGGAAACAGGAAATCAGAGGAGGAGGCCTGGCAGTTCATAACCACCAGAGGCAAGAAATCACATCAGCATTCCTCACAGCTGGAGACAGATGAGGATGAATAGACTAAGGCCACCAGAGAGATGATGACCAGGAGAAATTCCACACAGCTAGAAGTTTCCAATCAATTCCAGGTCCTCCGTATGGAAACTATAGAAGTTAAACTTAAGATCCAGCTGGGCCTAGGGAATGGAAAGATGTACAGGACAACCGGTACGAAAATCAAGCATATCCACAAAGAGTTCTCCAACTGTCCAAGAAAGACTGCTGATCGTTGTTGGACATTTTGTACTCAGAAGAATTGAAAGATCATTCTGCAAGGGACAGATGGATAACAGGACGGTGTGCTGTCTTCCTGGAGCCAAGACACAAGACCTCACTCTAAGATTGGATAGGCTTCTGAAGTCAATGGTCAAGAAGCCATTCATGATGATTCACTTCGGCACTAATGACACGGCATCATGGGACATCTCACAGATAATAGATGACTTCAGGGAACCTGGAAGTGTCCTGAAGAAGAATAAACTTGAAACAATCTTCTCTGAGATCCTTCCTGTCCCACAAGCGAAGGAAAACAGAAGGCAGAAGATTCTGGCAATGAACCACTAGCTAGATAAGTGGTGGAGGGTGGGAGATTTTGGTTTTATGGTACATTGGTCGACCTTCTACGGGGAGAGGGAGCAGTATAGTTTGAACCGCCTCCACCAGTAGAAGGGGAACCAATCTCCTCAGGGGTAGTCTGGCTAGAGTAGTCAGGAGAGCATTAAACTAACAACAACAGGGGAGAGTAAAAACAAGGGAAATATGAGCACTCATTTAGCAGAGAATCAAGATGTTGAAAACAAAATTAATGAAGGAACCCGAGGATATGAAGAGAAACAATTCTTTAATTGCCTATACACCCAGTGCTAGGAACCAGGATAACAAACAAGATTGAATTGGAATTGCTTATTTATGAGTATAAATTCAATCTAGTTGGTATTACTGAAACCTGATGGGATAATGTGTAAGACTGGAATATTAAAATCAGTGGTTATAACCTATTTAGGAAGGATTGAGTGGGCAAAAGGGAAGTGGCACTCTATGTCAAAAATGGCATTATTGGTTTCTGAGTCACTCATAACTCCAAAGAAAATGATCTTGAATGCCTATGAATCAATGTCCTAATGCATAAAGCACAAGATGGAGTATTAGTTGGCATTTGCTACACACCACCAAATCACACTAGGGAACAGGATGACCAGCTCCTTATGCCTCTAACCATAATATGTAGGGGGGGAAAGCTGCGTGATCATGGGGGACTTCAATTTGAGTGACATATGCTGGAGATCTCATGCTGCCAGTATTAAAATATCCTTGGAATTTCTAAATATTATAGATGACAGTTTGCTAAATGAAAAGCTGTTGCATCCAACATGGGGGAATTCTAGATTAGATCAAATCTTAACAGATAAAGAGAAACTGATCACAGAACTAAAAATTAATCATAGCTTAGGTACAAGCAATCATAACTTGATCATATTTACAATATGGAAGCAGAATAAAGTCCAGACCAGTAATATATATGCTTGGTGCTTTAACAGGGCCAGTTTCACAAAGTTGAAAACAATTATGAGCCAGATCAACTGGGAGGAAGAATTTAATCAGAGAAATCTAAATCATAATTGGGAATTGTTTAAGAACACTTAACTAGATGCCCAAAAAGTCACAATCTCATCATCAAGGAAGGCCGTATTGATTAAAAAATTGACCTGGTTTAGAGGGGAAGTGAAGGTAAATATCAAAAATAAAAATATATAATAATGGAAGAAAGGGGATGTTGACAGTAATGAATATAAATCAGAAGCTAGGAACTATAGAAACTGATAAAGGAAGAAAAGGAACACAAAGAGAAATATATGACCATCAGAGTTAACGACAAGGAGGAGTTTTAAGGATACTGGGAAGAAGAACAATCCTGACAATTGTATTGGCCCATTACTGTATGGAAACAGTAGAATTATCAGTAATAATGCAGAAAGGCAGAAGTTTTCAATATCGATATCTATTCCGTATTTTGGGGGGAAAACAGATGATGTAGTCTCACATGATGACGATAACACTCTTTCCATTCCAATAGTATCTCAGGAGGATGTTAAACAGCAACTACTATAGTTAAACATTTGTAAATAAGCAAGTCCAGATGACATGCATCCAAGAGTTTTAAAAGATCCGGCTAAGGAACCCACTGGATGGTTAATGCTGATTTTCAATGTCTTAGAACACGGGGAAAGTTCCAGAAGAAAGAAAATGTGGCAATATTTTAAAAGGCTAAATGGGATGACCCAGATAATGATAGGCCTTATAAATGAGGATTCATCATCAAGTGTGTGTGTTTCAAGTGGGGTCTCACAGGAATGTGTTCTTGGCCCTACACTATTTAACATTTTTTCAATTACCTAGAAGAAAACACAAAATCATCCCTGATAAATTTGCAGATGACACAAAAATTGGAGGAGTGGTAAATAATGAAAAGGCCAGGTCACTGATACAGTTTTAATACAGCTACATGTAAATGTGTAGAGCTGGAAACAAAGAATGTTGGCCATACTTACAGGATGGAGAAACTCTATCTTGGGAAGCAGTGACTCTGAAAAAGAATTGAGGGTCATGGTGGATATTTGGGGGAACATGAGCTCCCAGTGCAATGCTGTGGCCAAAAAGGCTAATGTAACCCTACAATGCATAAACAGGGGAATTCATGAAGGATGTTGATAAATTGAGAGGGTTCAGAGAACAGCCACAAGAATGATTAAAGGATTAGAAAACCTGCCTTCTAGTTATAGACTCAATGACGTTAATCTATTTAGTTTAACAAAGAGAAGCTTAAGGGGTGACTTGATTACAGTCTATAAATCTCTACATGGGGAACAAATATTTAATAATAGGTTCTTCAATCTAGCAGAGAAAGGTATAGCATAATCCAATGGCTGGAAATTCAAGCTAAACAAATTCAGACTGGAAATAAGGCATACATTTTTAATATTGAGAATAATTAACCATTAGAACACTGCACCAAGGGTCGTGGTGCATTCACCCTCACTGACCATTTTAAAATCAGGATTGGATGTTTTTATAAAAGATCTGCTCTAGGAATAATTTGGGGGACATTCTCTGGCCCATGTTATGTAGGAGCTCAGATTACATGAGCATAGAGGTCCCGTCTGGCCTTGGAATCTACGAATCTATGATACTTGTTGGATTTTTTATGCCTCAGGGTGGAATTTACGTCCTCACACTACTGGACACATTTGCAGCTGGGACTTCAATCCTGTTTGCTGTTTTAATGGAGGCAATTGGAGTTTCCTGGTTTTATGGTAAGTGCTTTTCTCTTGTTTTTTGTGACGACAAAAAGTCTTGTAAAATGTTGGCTGTCCCCATGATACTGTGGCCCACAGCTGTAAGTAATAATGGAAGTGTGCTGTATAGCAGAAATCAGAAGAGCAGTAGTTTTAATGCAGTGATCTTCATCTGATTTACAAATAGTGACACGAATTCATATGTTCTATGGCCAAATTTTGGAGCCTTGTGCAAAGCCAAAATAAAGTGCTTTGGGCTGAGGATCACTGTAAGGAGAGAATCCTCCCACTCTTCCCCAGGTGTTGCAGCTGTTAATACAGCCTGTGGGTTGCAGCCTCTAAACCATGCAGAATTTCAGGCCAGTGGATTAGCTTAGTTGCGGAGCCACGGACACTGCCCCTACCTCCCGCAGAACCTCCCTGCTACCCACAGGGAGCGTGGAATCTTTGTGGTCTCTCCATGACCTACACAATGAACACATGGTGGCTTGACCCTATAGGCTTGTATTCATTTCTTCCTGGGCAGTTCTTGTCTGATTTAGTAATAGAGTGCATGATAAAATACTCATGTAGCACTAAATTTTGTTTTGTTATATGCTTCAACGTATGATGCCTAGTGTATGAGCATATCCATCAATGAACTGGTGAACACTAGAAATAGGACATATACTTTAACATGAGGTATTGTGTAGCAGTTTAGTCTCTAATGGCAGTTAGGCACCTAACTGTCCTTTGCGCCTTTAAGCATCAACCCAAATGATGGGGTCGCCATCATTATGTATATTAACAAGGATATGATGAGCCAGGCTTGGGAGCTCTCCATAGACACTAAGGTCTGTGTGAGACTGTTCCATAAATCCAAACAGCAATCTTTCCCAATTGATACACTTTGGTAATTCTGGGAGATTTTCAAAGGTGCAAAAGGCAGTTAGGTGCCCAACTCCTACTAAAAGTCAATGACACCTGGGAACCTAACACCTGATTTCTTGTCCACCAAAAGGGATGCATACTGGGGGTTTGGAGGGGTGTAAGGAGCCTTCCATAAGGGCAAGGCACAGTGGGAGTTTAGGGACAACTCTGTTCATATTATCCTGGAGGTACACAGCACACTCCCTTGCAGGCCAGGCTTCAGGAGATATTCTGACAGCCACCTGGAACTCCCTTCATGCCAGAGTGGCTTTGCATCAACCCCAATGCAATGATATGCCAGTGTACCCTAAAGGAGAATAATGCTCATACAAAGTATGGGTCCAATTCTGCTCTCAGATGCATGCACACAGCTTCCATTTACCTCCTGGGCAGTTGCACAAACAATATCGGAAAGCAGAATTTGGCCATTTGTATTTTCTGATCCCTCAAGTATTATAAATGCAGGATGGGGCATTAAAAATACAGGACAGTTATATAAGGAAGAAGAAACAGCAAAATTGATTTTTGCTTTCCAAATGCAAAAATAATCAAACATTGGCAGCCAGCCACTGCTCATTCTCCTCCAAACCAATATGAATGCATTTAGGTAACCTTAGCCAGAAGAACAGCAACTGTATTTAGTTTACTAATATACTGGGACACTAAATCTGGATAGACCCAGTACTTAAATGACAGGAATTTTAAAACTGGTGTAATCTTGTGGAAAATGTCCTGTGTCGTGTATGTCAGCCAAGAAACAGGTGTGTCAGTGATGAAACTGTTGGAAAGCCACTTGAAATCTAAGATAACCCTGAATGCTAATTGGATTGTAGCATCTACTATTTCTAAATGTACAACTCTTCCATCTTGTTCATTGCTTTGCTGTATACATGTGATCAGTTGTATCAAATCGTCCTTATGTAGAGAATTTACATTACGTAAACTGATTTTTTTTCTTATATATTTTGCTTTGGAAAATGAATTCTTTCCTTTAGTGGACTGGGTTTCAGATGGATAAAAGCTTCTTCCAGCTTAAACTTCTCAGGTGGTGCTTGCCACTTTTTGGTTTCAGGTGCAGAGTGTCAGTATTTTTGCCTTAGACCTTTAGACTGTGTTTCACTCTGATTTGAGAAGACACAAGGCATTATTTGTCTTAGAAAGGGCCTGAACTCCTTTTTATATTGTTGGCATGCTTTTCTATTGCTAAAATTAGAGTTTTGATTGCCTCTTGTTTGTGAGGCAGCTAGGGTGCTCCACTGTGTATCAACAATAAAATGTCACTTATTACTGTATACTAATATGATTGTGTTTATATTTGCAACATAATGATCCTGTACAATTCAGTGATGACAGAGTAGACTATTTTTGTTCCTGAAGAATGGAAATGGAAACTTAAACTGTATGTTACTTGGACTAAGAGGATCCTATGTACACCGGGCTCAGTTTTGCCAATTATTTGATAGCAATGGGACTACTTGATAGTAAACGTGAGTGAAGGTGGCAGAATCAGGCCTATATTTCTTCTGTTCAGCATGTGATGCTCAATGGGGTTTTTTAACTCTCACTAGCCATGGTCCCTGAAGCTTCTCATGTCTTTTCAACCCAAAGGACTACATTTTGGGGGCTGTTAATGATCTGGAGCCTTAAAATTCCACCTGTTCTGTAGGAGGTTGTTTCTTTTTTTAAAAAACCCTGAAACTCAATGTTTGTCCAATGCAAGGAAGAACACCAGCTGAGAAATGGAGGGAACTTTAAAGCTCCATTGGTCACTGAATCATGCTGAACACTTTGGGCAGAATTTGGTCTGTATTAGACATATCGTGCTCTACATATGTAATGGAAATGATACTCCATTTCTCTTGGGAGGGACTATAACATGTCCTGTACTTGTCCCTGTCAAAGCTGATGAAATTATAACAACTTCCTTCTCTGAATAGCCAAATGTTCAAAGAAATTCTGGATTCTCCCCGGGGATTCCATAATGTAACTTGAAATGAGTGTGGGAAACTATATTATATTATAAACCTCTGGCATGTTTTTGTCCTTAAATGATCTGCTAATGTATATTTTCAAACTATACATTAGGCAGTGTAAATCATAATACAGTGTAATGGCCTGTTTTTATTCCCAACCACCTGTTCCCAAATCACCTGGTGTATCGTTGTTGTTGCGAGTTTTTCAAGATTCTCCTGCAAATAACTAATGCTCCAACTGTGGATCAAAGCTCTGAATACAACTACAATTTGCTGTGTTTTTTGTAACCTCATCTGTCATGTTTCTGGCCGACTTTTCAGACAGCATAAAAGTTGAAAACATGCTTCCAAATTACTTCCCCAACGATTAGTCTGTAAACAAATGCAGCTCAGTATTGAGCTCAGACACAAGGTGCATGTAATAATTCCACTTTTCCTCTTTCAAAATACAATGCACCATCCAGGCTCCCCCTTTAATGACTTTGAGGTTACTTTGCTTATATTTAATTTCTGTTCTGCTTTCAAGCCAGTTGTGTCCCAGTTATTGAGGACACCATCTCGGAAAACTTTTTTTTTCAGTTCTGTCAAAGGCATTCTAAATATTTTGGCAATTCAGTAGACCCCTCAAACAATAATCATCTGAACAATGTGATATTAATAGTAAACCTATCTCTTTGCTCCACCACACACTTTAGGAATATATTGACTGTCCTAAGGGTCCCATGATAATAAGTTGTACTTGGGTAAATAGTTTTTACTCATGGCAAATAGTCCTGTTTTGACAGCATCATTCAAACCATCTATCATACCTTAAGATAGTTGCCATTAAAAAGTCAATAACATTAATCAACCTCTCACGCTTTCTTCTCTATTCAGCCACCTCTTCTCTCCTCACCATAATCAGAGTTCAAGGACACAGCCAGCCAACATTCAAGCATATATTTTCCCCTAGAGACTTTATGTGACTCATCTAAGTATATACTGAGCTAGCTGTCCTGATTACTGGTGAAATGATTCTTCTTTTCCTGACAGTCATCTTATTTTCTTTTTAGAAATAGTGCTTTATAGCTGTCATTGTGTGCTTTATAAAGTTCTCAGGTATCCTTGCTCTACTGCCATTTACCTCCCTTGGCCATCATCTCATCACTTTATTTTTTTAGTTAAACTCCCAAATGGAAACTTTTGGCAAGCAAGTGATCTGAAGGGGCGACGTCCACAATTGCTGCATCTAAGGAAAGCAAAAAATGTCAAACACACAATCTTCACAATGGTAATTCTGTCCATCAGAGGTAACATAAATCTCACAAGTTATAATGCTGCTTTCTTATAAAACAATTACAGGCCCTAGATTTTAGAGGAAACTGCTTTTTAAGAGAGGTAAATGTGTCAAAGAGAGGGATGCTCATACTCCAGTTTGGCAGCTGAGGCATAAAAATAGCATTGTTTCTTTAGTGATGAAGAGTTATCTTCTATTATTAAAATGAGATTTACTGTGCTTCACAATAGCTAGGCTTGGATGAAGTCCACAAAGTAAATCATCCGAGCTCAGTCAGAATTCACTTACTTGTTAGAACTTCTCCCTTTGCTCATCACCTCTTTCCCTCCCCCCACCCCCATAATTGGGAAAATAGCTATTAATTTGTCTCAAGCAGCTGATAAATGTTTTTACTGACACAATAAAACCTGCTGCTCTATAAAGAACAATTTATTGCAGCCCCAGGTGCTATTTAAATCGTTGACTGATTAAATCTGGCATGGTCTTGACCACCTCTTGTTTTCTGATAGACCCCCGTTGCCTTAGTGACCCAGCAGGAACATTAGCTTAGCCCAAAGGCAAACTTGACATTTTGGCACAGACCAAAAATGTGGAAATATTTAGTTCAAGTAATACCTATGTCCATTAACTGTGAAGCTTTTGTTCCAAAGATTTTTTCAGGGGAGGGGGAATTGTTTTGTTTTAGCAAGTAAAGATACTTTCGTTGGCATTAAGTTTTCCTTCTGTTAACATAAAGGTATGCTTTGCTCAATACACGTTCTGGGAAAAGCCCCTCCCACCCCAAATTAAAATCTGTTAATTAGCATCACTGCCAGGAAAAGCTCCACGTAGGGTTTACAAGTCACAATCCCTTTCATAGAATATCAGGGTTGGAAGGGACCTCAGGAGGTCATCTAGTCCAACCCCCTGCTCAAAGCAGGACCTATCCCTAGACAGATTTTTGCCCCAAATCCCTAAATGGCCCCCTCAAGGATTGAACTTACAACGCAGGATTTAGCAGGCCAATGCTCAAACCACTGAGCTATCCCTCCTGTCATGGCATGTTTCTGGGAAGGAATAAGCTTAATATTTGTGAAAAATGAATTCCTGGTTCCATTCCTGCCTCGCATTTTCAGTTGCTTAGAATCTTCTTTAAAAAAAAAATCCTTTTGGGGTGAAGCTTTCCATACTTGGGCTCAACCCACAGGTGAGTTTGTTTGGAATGTTTGAGTTAAATGGGTTGAGCCATTTGGATGATGGGGAGACAAATATTAGCTAGGAACTGACTTTCAACATTATATTTTTGTTCAGTCACACATCCGTCCACACATAGATACAGGAGTGCCACTGAACAGTCTGAAAAAGAGGGAGGGGAAGCAATCAAAATGGGCCAAATGTGAGTGGCATTGCAATCCCCTGTGCCAGGTCACACTGCCACTCACTCAAATTTGTCCCATCCACCACTCCATCATGCCAGCAGTGAAGGGAATCTGCCATTACACCACCCAGCTCCAGTCAGAGAGTTAGGAGGGTGTTGACCTCAGCTGCGCCCCTGGTGAGTTCAGATTCTCAAATATGGGGGGGGGCATGCCCCTCTTGTTTAAAAAGTGGTGGGGGACAGTGACTCTCCTTCTCCACCACTGGCACCCATGCATGGATACCAGTACAACCATGAATGAAATACCTCTACAAACATTCATGTGAACAAAAACAATCACAGAAATAGTCATAGAAAAGCAAACACAAATGGCGCAGATGTGTTTGGAATGAATAGAAATTTGGAATTCATGAATAAATTGGGGAAAATGTTCCCCACTCTTCTCCCAGCTCTAACAGAAGTGTCAATTGTGGTGGCTTCCATACCTCTCTGAATGGCACTGGCCATGCATGCTCCCTACTGCTCATTGTGCACCTCATGAGGGTGCCTCCCAACCACAGCAGTCCTTCTGTCTTGCGCTATTGGGTGACCACGTGGCTGCAGCACCCAGCGCTGTGCAGAGTTGGTTCCATAGGGCAATTTTAAAGAGAGCTACTGTAGCATCCCCCTCCATCCTCCTTCCCTCATTGCTGCTCATCTCAAGTGGTGACTCAACTGTCTGATTGAAAAATTGCTACATCTCTCATTTTTCTGTTCTCTTCCTGCTTCCTAACACCTTGCTCCCAAAGGCCTGTACATGCGACAAAGTCAATCAAGTGCTTCCAACATGACCCAGATTTTTCACATGCAAATACAAATGTCCTCCCAATGCTGTCCATATCTACACAAATAAAACCTCAAACCTAATATTTTTCCAAACAAAACCTATGAATACACATTCGTGGGAAAATGCACAAAGAGGGTAAACAGGGTTGAATTAAATCAAGATCCAATTTTAAAGATTAAGTTTGCCTGCCATCATTTGATCAAATATGCCATTTAAAATGTGATTGACGTATATCCTCTTTGCAATTCAAAAATAACTTTAATTTGTATAAAACATAAGGTTAAAAGAGTATGGAACATGACATATTCAACATAGCAAAATGAAATAGAAGATAAGTGATTGAGATATATATATATATTTATATATAACTTTAGGATTCCAGATACTGAGAACTGATCATGTTACTTTTTGGATGCCTACCTCTTTCAGATAAGAGAAAACAGTTTCTCTCCAGGGCCAATGGTCTACTCAGGGGTTTATGTAGGATTTGAGTGGTCTCTGGGCCCCATGCTGGCCCTCGGCACCGGGATGATTTATGCCCTAAATCTATAATGAAGCCATAAGCAAATCACACAGCAGAGCATTGTGCAGGAGCATCTGCAGTGTATGAAATTTCATCCTGACTAAATACAGTGGTCTTTATGCAGTTGAGATGAAAGCATATTGCTATGTTAAAGGATAATTTTCAGTTACAGCTGGGATCTATTTGTCATATTTTTTACTAAGCTGTTCTTTTATGCCTATTAATTTGATTGACATGTCCAGAACAATTATTTATGCAAGAACCATGCCAACAGTCATCAGTGGAGTAACAAAACATTAGTGTGGACACACTGATAAAACAGCTTTGCTGTTTACGTATTTCAGAGATTACACTGAAATTCTCTTTAGCACTAATGTATTTATTTAGGGTCTTTGGTCATAAAACTTAAGTGCATCATAGCTTTACTTCCAAAGATTTCAGAAGCACTTCATAAACTTTACTAATTTATGTTTATAGAACCTACACACTTCATTGTCAAGGTTGCAAAAGGTTGTTGAGGGTGTATACATCACCCACAGTAACATACAGTGGCATGCAGCCACTGATCAACAGTACAAATCAAGATTCAAAGAATTTAGGATAGGAAGTTGGGAAGAATACTTTACCTAACTGAACTGGGCAGAATTAGGAATGCCAAATGTTAAAGTCACATGATTAAAATGGGGGAGAAGATTTTATATATGACCATTTAAAATGTTAAAAATAAAAGCAAACTTTACAGAGAGGATAGTCAGCACAGGTTTGCAGAGTTAGTTTGAGACGTCAGAGTATGAATAGAAATAAAAGAATAAAGAAGTATGTATCGTAACTGCACTAAAGTGGCTAGAGTGTTTTGCTGAAAAGGAATGGATTACTCCTGAGCTTAAAGTTAAGCACATGCTCAAGTATTTTGCTGAACTGGGGCCTTTAAATTGCACATTTCTAAAGCACTAAGCAGCAGTATTGTCTAATGGACTATGAGCCTGATTCTCAATTGCTTTTCTGACAATGTAAAGAGACACTGCTGTAAATGAGAATAAGCTTCTACAAAATTTTAAAGCCAGCATATCAGAGTTAAACAAGTTTAATAAAATATGAGAAACAGTGCAAACAGGTGGGCTGAATCCTGTAGCTACACAGAAACATACCATAGAAAAAAAAGTCCTTCTATATGTTAAGGATTGTAGGTTAAGAATATCAAGGATTTGGTATGTTCTTCATATTGACAGTGATGGAGCAGAGCTGGACTGCTATATTGAAACTGCAGTGGGGGATGTGGGGAACAAAGTCCCTTTATTTTCAGAGTTGCATAGTCATATATAATATGATCAAAAAGACTTTAGTCACAAAATGCTATGCTAATCTAACCATTCGGGGGGAAAGAATGAGTTAAATGTGGGTACTGAAGCAAAATTATGCAAGTCAACTGGTTCCATTTGAATTGTTCCCTAAGAATAGGCATTAGTACTGTGGTAACACCTTTCAACTCTCGTAAACAAGTTCCAATGAGAAAAAGCCTTCAAAGTTATGGCTCTTTGCCCATTAGCTTTGGGATGAAAAACAAACCTGCAAGTTGCAACATACTTCTCCAGTATATTAATACTTGGAGGTTCAGTACATCTACGTGAGCGTGACACTGGTCAAAGAGAAATATTGAGCACTGAGCCAAGAGCCCTTTTTTCTCTTGGAGATTTCTCTAATTACTTTATTTGTGTTGTCTCTAGGCTTACAAGCAAGGAATCTTTTTTTATGTATGTGTTTGTTTATTTTACGGTGGTTCTGACCAGGAAATTTTTTCCAAGCTATCACAGCAGCAGTGGTCATGTAATTATAAACTGATGTGGGAAAATAGTCTTGGCACAGATTAAACTTTTGCAAAGTGATCTCTCCCATTGGGAAATGCTACCAGGAGAAATTCAATTCAAAGATTTCAACAACAGATACAAAGCCGGGGCTTGGGGGGAGAAATTAGCAATCTAATCATATGGAAGGTAGACATTTTACAATTATTTTGCATAACAAATTAAAACTGCCAGTTAATACATACATTTATGTTCTAATAAAATATTATGGGTGGAAAGTAAGTATTTCCAGTCAGGAATTAAGTTCAAGAAAGGTCCAATGAATATGAGTTAGCATGATTTCTATCATTTTTTCTTCCGCATACCGAGCTTCCTACAATTAGACATATCTTTATCCGTTTGAGACTAGCTGCAATACATTTGACCCCTGTAGACTCTCAGAACCTTCAGCTAGTGCAGACTATGGTAGCCTACTGCAGACTCTCACAGGAAGGACCTCATGCCTACACACTGGTTCCCAACTTGTTCAGCGGTGAAATTCATGGTGTTGGTTTAGAAGCCCTATAGAGCTCTTTAGGGTTTAAGTCCTGCCTACTTGAAAAAAAACCCACATCCCTTTCCTCACTCATTGCCACAGAACATGATATGTGCGGAGGTACTCATACTAACAGACCTCTAGTTTAAATGAGCAGTGGCTGGAGGCAGGATGTTTCCTATGAGAGGTTCTCATCTCTGGAACAAATGTCCATCCTTGGTCCCATGGAGTCTGACACCCTTCACTTAAAGAACATGCTACAAAAGTGTTTATTTTCCCAGGTTTCGGAGAAAGGGACAAGTTGAGGATGGTGTAAATGAGGTAAACGACGGGTGCTTGCCCAGATAGATTAGGTGGCTCCAGAAATTTTTATTTTTATGGCTTCCACTGCTGCTTATGTCTATATATCAAATATATATACACGAGAATTTAGGTGCATTATCTAAAAGGAAATACATGAAAATAATCACATTTCATCCTTGGCTTTATGTTCCTGGTGAGATATGGCCTTTAAGGGCCTGATTCTCCTCTCACACCAGTTTCACACTGGCACTAATTGGCAACCATGATGCTATTTCAGCAGAGATTCCAAAGACTGAGTCGCAATGGAAGCTGAACTATACTCTGATCCTAGTCCTAGCCCAAATAACACTTTTTGATAGGTGCCTTAGGTGGAAAGACATGGGGGCTTCCGCCAGTTCACTGATAGGACAGTGGGAGGAAACTTGTACTGCCACTGTGTATACTGTGTCTGGTCACACACAGAGGATTCTAGCTTTTAGTGCTGTAATATATACTATGCGAGCACGCACGCACACGAATAATAATAATAATAAGAAGAAACGAATAAGGTATTGAGAACCTTAGCTATCTGATGGTTTAGAGGAACACCTAAGTGCTTCAATGATAGTTTGGTTAATTTGAGAGAGTCTGTCTGCTACGCTTCTCTCCTCGCTAGTCAATGTCAGTTGCATATAAGTCTGTTCTGCTTCTCATTTTCATGCATCCCTCTTTCCACAGAGCACAGTAACAACCATTGGATGTAGCTAACTTTCAGCTACAGTTTTTAAGTGGTGTTTGGTTAAATAAGGTTCGGCTCACAATGAAAGTAATAGGCTCATGTATTTACAACTGCTAATGCAAATTTATAAATGCTAATCAAGTGATCAAGGTGAGTCTACCATGTTTATAAAAACATGTTCTATGTCATTCATTTAACATGGCAAGTTTGATTATAATTATTTAGAGTCTGATCTTGCAGTCTCATCAAGCAAACCCTCTGCCCCCAGCTGCCCAATGATTTCAACAATCAAAACTCCCAACAGTTTCCTATAATTGCTGCTTTTTACTTTTTTACACATGTGAACATGTCATTTATCTTCTAATGTATCTTCTGTGTCCGCAGTATTAATTTAGGAGATATTGACAATGTGTACAGAGATAATAGTTTTTAGAAAAAATATTTGGTATTATTGAGTAGTTTCCTGCAATGCTTTGGGAAATCTAAACCAGGGCATTGTAGCCTTCCTGTTATGCTCATTAATGACCTGGGAAAGGGGGTGAACAGTGAAGTTTGCAGATGCTACAAAATTATTCAAGCTATTTAATTCCAAACCAGACAGCGAAGAATTACACAGGGATCTCACAAAACTGGGTGACTGGGCAACAAAAGGGAAGATGAAATTCAACATTGATATGCGCAAAGTAATGCACAGTGGAAAAAACAACCCTAACTATACACATACAACGATAGGGTCTAAATACACTGTTATCACCTAGGAAAGAGATCTTGGCATCACCGTGTCTAGTTCTCTGAAAACATCAGCTCAGTGCACAGCAGCAGTCAAAAAGGCCAACAGTATATTAGGAGGTAGTAGGAAATGGATAGAAAATAAGACAGAAAATAGCATAATGCCACTCTATAACTCTATGATGTGTCCCCCCTTGGTGGACAATTCTGGTTGCCCCATCTCAAAAAATGTATAGCGGAACTGGAAAAGGTTCAGAGAAGGGCAAAAAAGAGTATCAAGGGTATGGAAAGGCTTCCATAGGAAGAGATACTAAAACGCTTCGGGCTGGGCAGCTTAGAAAAGAGATGACCAAGGGGGGATCTGATCAAAGTCTATACAATCATGAATGGTGTGGAAAAAGTGAATAGAGAAGTGTTTTTACCCCCTTCTCATGATACAACCGCCAGGGGTCACCTGATGAAATTAATAGGCAGCAGGTTGAATACAAACAAGAGAAAGAACTTTTTCACATAATGCACAACTCAGCTGTGGAAGTCGTTGCCATGGAATGTTGTGATGGCCAAAAGTATAACTGGTTTCAAAAAAGAACTGGATAAATTCATAGGTGATAGGCCCAGCAATGGCTATGAGCCAAGCTGGTGAAGGAAACACCACCATGCTCGGGGAAACCCTAAACTAAAGCCCTGCACGGGACTATTCTTTAATCCTACTCCCACTTGCACCTGCTATATGGCAGTGGGTCCTGTGGAACCCACAGGATTCCAGACTCACTGCAGGGTTCTACACTAGTCCTGTGTAGGTCTCTACCCTAAACCTCTGACTATCAGAAGCGGGAGTGGAAGACAGGAATGGATCACTCCATAATTGCCCTAGTCTGTACAATCCCCCTGAACCTCTAGCATGGAGACAGGATATTGGGCAAGATGGACCATGGTGTGATCCAGTGTAGTGGCTTATATTCTTATGTTATGGCACACATCTAAACTGAAAGATAAGCACCTAGACAGATTCTAGAGAAGGTTACTGAAAGATGAAACGGCATGCATTACAAAGACAATGTGTATTTCTTCACACTGCGCTGAAAAAAGTGGAACTGGTAGCTCCTCTGAAGAGTTACAAATATGTGGATTTACTTTACAATCAGCGCCTTATTTATTTGTGGGTTTTTGTATACGAGTATGAGTGAGTTGTGTAATTTGACTACAAGTAGAATAGCCCACAGCCATAATAAAAAAAGCATCTGTATTCATTTTGCCATTTCAATGTTTGAAATGTGTTGTGGCTTAAGTGAAAATGAAGCTCAACATGTCTTTCTCAGGTTTCAGAGTGGTAGCCATGTTAGTCTGTATCAGCAAAAAGAACAAGGAGTACTTGTGGCACCTTAGAGACTAACAAATTTATCTGGGCATAAGCTTTCGTGGGCTAAAACCCACTTCATCAGATGCATGCAGTGGAAAATACAGTAGAAAGATATATATATATATATATATATATATATATATATATACACAGAGAACATAGAAAAAAATGGGGGTTGCCATACTAACTCTAACAATTATAACATTCAAAAACCAGTCGGAGAACACTTCAACCTCCCTGGTCACTATTACAGACCTAAAAGTCACAATTCAACAAAAAAATTTCAAAAACAGACTCCAACGAGAAACTGCAGAACTGGAATTAATTTACAAACTGGACACCATTAAATTAGGCTTGAATAAAGTCATTACACAAACTAAAAACTGTTTCTCCATGCTAATTTTTCCCCTACTGCTACTCACACCTTCTTGTCAACTGTTTGAAATGGGCCATCCTGATTATCACTACAAAAGTTTTTTTTTCTCCTGCTAATAATATCCCACCTTAATTGATTATTCTCGTTAGAGTTGGTATGGCAACCCCCATTTTTTCATGTTCTCTGTATATCTATCTAAATATCTTCCTACTGTATTTTCCACTACATGCATCTGATGAAGTGGGTTTTAGCCCACGAAAGCTTATGCCCAAATAAATTTATGTCTTTCTCAGTAGTCGTGGGATTTACAATTAGAGTATCATGTGAATAGACAATTAGAGAGAAACCCCAGCCCCTTTGAACTCAATTTCAAAATTCCTGTTAGCTAAAATGGGGTCAGGATTTCATACTTACATTATTTCTGGTTTGGAAGTAACTCACTTATATTTTTCTGAGACTACAAATAACAAATATGTTTGTTTTTTTGCCACTGTCTACTCATTTTTGCCAACTTGAAGTCTGAGTCTCTTCTGTTTGTGTTTAACTTGCAGGTGTGGACAGATTCAGTGAAGACATCCAACAAATGATGGGCTTCAAACCGGGCCTCTACTGGCGACTGTGTTGGAAATTTGTTAGCCCTGCTTTTTTATTGGTAAGAGGTGATTTATTTATTTATTTTGTCCTGGAAAGAACACTATGAGGAGGCTTCCTACCAGCTTATTCATACTAAAAGCAAGATATTAAGCAAATTCATAACATTACTCATCAGGGCCTACGCTACATGTTTTGTTGCCCAGGGCAGTATAGAGTTTCAGTGCTACCCAAACAGCTGAGCAATACAAAACAAATACTCTGCCCACCCAATTTTGATGCAGACACACACCCTGGATGTTAAATTTGGCATCCCCAGAACCAGGTGTTCAGAGCAACTTTCCTGATTACTGGACCCTAAGGCTGGCCCTGTTACTCGCGGTTATCCCCAATGTTGTCAGCCAGGATAGCAGAAGCCATTTTGACTCATTTTCACATTTGGAGAGGCTGCATTTTGGGTGAAATTTGTCAAACAGGAAAAAAAATGATTAGTGGTCAAGACCACCAAATCAGTTGTGGGCATCACTTGTAGCCCCTTCTCTCCAAACTGGTTTAGGAGATAGTGGCTCTGCTTGGTAACCCGGATGGTGGGAATGCTCTCCCTGTCCAAGACACTGTGAATATGTGTGTGTTGAAGGAAGGAGAGGTACAGTCCTCAAATTCTTTTTTGCAGAAAGTGAACACCAGGTAGGAGCTAGAGGTTAACTGTATGGGATTGAAAGGCCATTTGGCCTGGAAGGGTCCTCAACTGGTTCAACTAAACATTTTAATCTTTTGAGGTTTCTTCATCATCAGAGCTGCATGTAGAGCTATTGGCTATATTGAAGTTGGCTTGGAGAACTAGTGTGTGTGTGATGGTATGTGTTTATATTAATGCTGAGGTTTACATATTTCTCATTTTACACCTCTACCCCGATATAACGGTGTCCTCAGGAGCCAAAAAATCTTACCGCGTTATAGGTGTAACCGCGTTATATCAAACTTGCTTTGATCCACCGGAGTGCGCAGCCCCGCCCCCGTGGAGCGCTGCTTTACCGCGTTATATCCGAATTCATGTTATATCAGGTCGCGTTATATCAGGGTAGAGGTGTATGTCTCATTATGACTTCAGTGATGCCCAGCAGATGTCAATCAAATTGGTTTAAAAAATAACCAAAAGAACAACCCTTTCCTCCCCACAACGAAATCTATAGAGTAATCAGATACATGATTCCAGCTGTTGCCAGAGTATACAGAACTGCAGTTGCCCTCCATAAGGAACGAAACATAGGAATTGCCATACTGGGTCAAACCAAATCTAGCATCTAGTCCAATATTCTCTCTCTAACAACAGTCAATATCAGATGCTTCAGTGGAAGATGTAAAACCTCTGAAATACAATTTTGCAATAGCTTGTCCAAGGGGAGAAATGTTTTTCTCGTAGCTATTGGGGCTTTGGTGTTTATCTTTTGATGAGTAACGCCATTGACTATAATTGAGTTTAACTTTTGATAGGCAAATGCTTAGTGCAAAAAGGTGAAACATAACTGGTAAAAGCAGTATCCAATATGTTTCCTATTGATATTTCATTGATGGAGTTCAAAAGTGTAATACACACAGTACAAAGTGAAACTATTTAATGATTATACCACTGAAACGATCATATTTGTAACATTCAGAGCAAAATGTACAAATGCAGTTTTCCAATCAACTTAATCTCAACACAAATAACATGCTGCCAATTCAGGTCCCACCCCAAAATGTAAGATAAATAACTCAATATGGAGTGGTAATGTTTATACCAAATGTTTTAGGCAAATAAATATTTTGGGGGGGGAGGTTATTCAGTGCTAAATTTCACTCAGCCATCATTAAACAAATATGTGTCAACTAAGCACATAACTTCTTGAGGCACTACCATTTATGTATGTGCTTGTTTTTGAATAGTAAAACCACAACAATATGCACAAGAATGTGACTACATATAAAATTTTACAACTATTTGTTATATATGTACTAAAGAACATAGTTCAGTTATTAATGTATTTTTTTGGAGGGTATGAAGATCACAAATGTGGACTAACGCATTAGAATATGTAGGGTGCAATTACTCCAAATGGTTAGCTGTGTGACATAGAGAGGAGACACATTAAATATAGCTTGTAAGCCTTCTGACGTGTATTAGGGAAAATAAACAGACGTTTCATTACATTTGAGGATTTTTTCTCCCTGAAATATGAAGGTAGCATTTGGTAGTTTTATGTAAAGGTTAGAGTTGGAACTAAACTGCAGTTTTATATTGGGTATTTATACATTCATTCCAGGTTATTTGTAGATCAAAAGGTCATGGTGAATATATGGAGATTTTGACATCATTGTGACCTAGGATATTTTCTGTTGCATTAAAGTTTATGCTTTCAATTTAAAATTGAAAGCAGTAGCGATCTGCCAAATTGCTACCTCAAATCTGGATCAGATATCGTCTCAAAGTTGAAAATTAGGTATCAAACAGTTAATGACACAAGGCATTCTTATCGAGACATATTTATGATGGGATACACTAACACATTTTTAAAAAGGAAAACATTTTAATAGCATACGATAACATCCAATCAGTAACAAGTCAATGAAGCATACACTGAAGTCAGTCAGTCGTACTTTATATTAATGTTCCATTTGTAGGTGTTTTATAGAAGGTTAATGAATGATCAAAAGATGTTATAAATATGTTACAGACATGAGGACTGTATGTTGAAGATGATTATAACCACATCAGTAGAAGGTATATAGAGATGGTTATAATTCATTGTTACATAAACAACCTATTGACCTGTTAAATGCTCTAACAATTGATTAACCATTTAGTAGCCCTTTAAACACTAGTTATAAATATAAGCTTAGTATAAATTGTGACCCTCAAGGATAGATCCTGCAACCAAATCCACACAAATTTTTGGATCCCAGATCCCAATCAACAATAGTTTGAATGAAAATGCTGGATCTAGCTTTCTTGTGTACCACACTCCCTGCAACCCAACTTTTGAGAATGGGAAGCCAAGTTCTGGATTCAATTTTACAGCACAAACCTAGCTGTAGGGAAGTAAATGAAAGATGTTCTAATGGTGTTTTCCTGGCTACCAGGAATTTTGGGTATTTGGGATGTAACCTCAGCTCTATTTTTAATCACACAATTGCTCACAGATGTCTGTGTGTAGGATGTGGGATGCAGCATAATGGTCACTGTCTTTCCAAATAAGCTTATTCTGGTATAAATATGTTACCAATCGTTCTCTAAATTACTTGGTGATGAACTGCATGGTCAGGGTTAGATAACTACCCACCTTCAGTGTAGGTAGGTGATAATTGGAAAGCGAATTAAAAAAGAATTGCTAATCTCTCTTAAAGTATATGCTTTAATATCTACTGTAAACATGAAAATATGTACCTTTCTGGATCAGTGGATGCTGCATCCTCTAGCCATGCATACAGTCCTAGAAGACCTCCAGAATTAAAGTCCAATATTGTCAATCATTGACTGAGTGTAACTACTATATACAGATACTTTCTAATACCTGTGGGGAGAGTACACACATTTTAGAGAACATTGAGTAGCTTGATTCTAATAGTCTGGGTTTTTTCAGGTGTCTTAAAAGGTTATATGGACACTGTAAGCATGATTTATTAGGGGAAAAACGTAGTCCATACCATTTTTTTAACCTATAATTTGTCTCCATTATAAATTGTGAAAAAGCAATGGAAATGCTTTTTGTTGTTATTTGTTTTAAACCAGAGGGAAAATCTGAATTGAAAAGATGTAGCAGAATTAGAGGGGGTTTAGAGACAGTGAGAAAAGAGTGGAATTGTTTAATTTACAGGATATTAATAAGAGGAGCTATAAATTATACGGTATAATGAATGGCACAGAGAAGGTAGATCAGGAACTTCTGTTAGCCGTCTCTTATAATGAAAGAACAAGACAACAAATACAAAGCTGATTAAGGAAATAGTTTTTTTAACACAACGTACCCTGTGGAACTCATTGCCACATGAGATCAATCAGGCTAAGAACTTTGCAGGATTCAAATATTATTGAATAATAATAATAATAAATAAAGTATAAAATAAATATAACTATTATTAGAATAGTTAAATATTTAATTTTAAAAGAATTTTGGAAGGGATGTAAACCTGCATGCTTCACAACATAAACCAGCCTCTAACAAGTGGTTTTTAAGAGAAAATTTTACCTGGGGAAAGGCTACCCCATAATTGCCTAGTGCAGGGGTCCTTCACTTTCCTCAGAAGCATTTGGTACTGACCACTGTCCAGGATAATGGATTAGAAGGCTCCCTGTTCTAATTTAGTATAGCAATTCCTATGTTCCTAAATATAAACAGGTCTTTCCATAGGATACTAGATCAAACATTTATCTTAGGAGTTTTAGATATCCACATACCTATGTTAGCATTAGGAAGTCTCTTGTTGAAACATTATCCCCACATTTCTCACAGCTATAGAATGCCAACCAAAAACATCACTAGATGAACCAACATTTGTGAGTATATAGCATTTCTGGCATTCTTGCTGATTTGAAAAAGCTATCTCAGTAGCCTTTGACATTCTAGGCCTGGTCTACACTAGAAAATTACGTTGGCTTAACTACACACCCCTGAACGGCGTAGTTAAACCGACCTAAGTCCCTGTGTAAACAGCATTAAGTTGACGGAAGAATTCTTCTGTTGACCTAGCTACGAACTCTTGGGGAGGTGGATTACCTATGATGGTGGGAGAACCCCTCCCATCAGCGTAGTAGTGTCTACACTGAAGTGCTTCTGTAGCCCTTCAAGTGTAGAGAACCCCTCAGTCGCTGAACATTTTAATCTGAAGTAGTTGCATGGCCCAAGGTGGAATAGCCAGGGGGACAAAAAGAAATTACCAATGTACTTTGCACATTGAGATTATATACACATACTGATAGTCATCCAATTTATCTTCTGACAAATACAACATTTAAAGACATTTCTGGTGACTGATTCTATTGGTATTGTACTACAATATCTAACAAAACTCAAACATATTATACTGAATCAATAAGTGATTCAGAATGTTTCTAGCCTGCATTGTATTAGAAATCTAACGTTCTTTCAATAGGACACACAATCCAAGGAAGATACATTGTGATGGGCATAAGAGTGGCTGAGTTTTTCAATTTTCAGTAGCTCATGTCCAACATGGAGCAGCAGCTAGAAAAAAAAATACCCTCAAGCATCTTATTTGTTTAAGTGGGATAGAAAGTGCTGCTGTACATTGAGAGAGTGGAACATCTGGCCAAGCTGTCCCAAACATCTTTAGCCAGAAGAGCTTTTTTCCCCACCAAGGCTTTTTTCCTAGAGTAATGGTTTTCCTGACCCACAAACATTTTCAAAATTTCAAAAACTGTCCCACTCCATATCCACATCAGGATGAAACTAGAAACCTTTCCATTTTTGTCACAAAATAAAACCAACACACACCGAATCCAATCTGAGACTAGTCAATAATAGCAAATAGCCTGGTGGTGAGAGCACTCATATGTGGTGTGGGAGGCCCAAGCTCAAGTTCCTGCTCTGCCTGGATTGGAGCAGAGACTTGAATCTGGGTTTCCCACATCCATGCTGTAACCACTGGGCTAATGGCAATTCTGGGGACACACACTTGAGAAACCTTTCTAATGATATAAACTGAGTATGGCACACATTAAATGGATTAAAAACTGGCTAACTGATAGGTCTCACAATGTAATTGTAAATGGGAAACTATTGAGTGGCTGTGTTTCTAGTGGGTTCCCACAGGGATTAGCTCTTGACCCAGTGTTTAAAATTTTTATCAATGTCCAGTAAGAAAACATAAAATCATCACAGATAAAGTTTGCAGATGACACAAAAAAATGGGGGAAGTGGTAAAATAATGAAGAGGACAGGTCACTGTGTCAGAGGGATTTGGATTACTTGGTAAACTGGGTGCAAGCAAACAATATGCATTTTAGTATGAATAAATGTATATATCTAGAAACAAAGAATGTAGGTCATACTCATAGGATAGGGGATTCTATCCGAAAAAGATTTGTGGCTCATGGTGTACGAGAGCTCCCAATGCGACACTGTGGCCAAAAGTGCTAATGCAATCCTTGGATGAACAAACAGAGGAATCTCAAGTAGAAGTAGAAAGGTTATTTTACCTCTATATTTGACAGTGGTGCAACTACTGCTGGAATAGCGTGCCCAGTTCTGATGCCCACAATTTTAAGAAAGATGTTGATAAATTAGAGAGGGTTCAGAGAAGAGCCACATGAATGATTAGAAAACTTGCCTTATAGTGATAGACTAAAAGAGATTAATCTGTTTATTTTAACAAAGAGAAGCTTAAGAGTTGACTTGATTACAGTCTGTAAGTATCTACACGGGCAACAAATATTTAATAACAGTCTAGCAGGGACAGTCCCATCCTTATGAAGAATTCAGGGCTGGCTTTAGGCCGATTCCCTGGAATCAGGCCCCGCGCCTAAGAGGGCCCCACGCCTTAGGCACCTTTTTAATTTTTAATTTTTTTTTTTACTCACCCGGCGGTGGTCCACTCCGGGTCTTCGGCGGCATTTTGGCGGCGGGGGGAGGGGGGGTCCTTCAGTGCCATGGAAGACCCAGAGCCGAGTGAAGGACTCCCCACTGCCGAAGACCTGGAATGCCGCCGGGTATTCGAATCAGGCTCTGCAGGTCCTAAAGCCGGCCCTGGAAGCATTACTAGAACCCCTGGGGAAAAGGACAAAGAGGGATCTTAAGGAGTCCTCAGGGACCCTTTGAAAATCTCTGCCTATAGTCCTGTCCGGGACCCATGACTTCAGCCTTAAGAACGTCCCCATCTCTAACTCTAGTTTAAACTACAGAATAACAAGTCAGCCTCCCCTGTCTGCTTCAGAAGTAGGGGAGGAAATCCCCCTTCCACAGCAGCGTGTAGTCTGCTGGTGAGGTTCACTAGTACACAACGCAGATACAAATAGCCTGGCTGGAATTTTATGATTTTTCTGACCATTAACATCATTCGTGAGTGCCCTAAGTGGTTCCACACTGTCCTCTAAAAGGGACACATTGTAAACAGGCTGAAGGTAGGGCCTATTGCACAGGTCTAAGTATCCCCTTTGCACTGGGCAGCCTGCCTGATCTAATAGATGAGGCTTGTTTTCCACTTGGAGTTTTCCCAAAGGACTAAAATTGTGGTTCTTTCTATTTTTCCTTCCTTAGTTTGTGGTGATAGTCAGTATTATAAACTTCAAACCTCTGACCTATGATGACTACACCTTCCCTCTCTGGGCAAATCGCATTGGCTGGGGAATAGCATTATCTTCAATGATCCTGGTGCCTGCCTACATTATCTATAAATTTCTGAACGTGCGTGGGACCTTTAAAGAAGTAAGTGGAGTGCTAATAAAATGTCATGAAATGTTATTATGAAATGAATGTACTGGATTTGCACTAACAGTTTGCTTCTCTAGCTCCCCAGACACATTCCTCGTTATGTGACCTTTCAGATTCAGCTTTCTAACAGGTTGGAATTACAAGCTGGATTTAATACACCCTATTCCAGTTTCTAGACAGAAATTAGTCTGCCAGAATGCCCCACTGTAGTTCATAAAAGCATTTTTAATGCACATTTTAAAGTTGAATTAGTAGATTTTTCTCAACTGTAGAAATATATATAAATGGATGCCTTCAAATACAATATCCAGAATAAAGAGTGGACCCAGTCCAGATGCTTCTCTAGACAGCAATTTGGCCCATGATTCTCAACAGGAGTCCTGTGCATCTCTGAAAATCTGGGCACTTCATTGAGTTGATTAAAATAGATTAGGCCACTCATCTGAAAATATGGTTCCAAATGTTTATTGTATAGTTGATATTTTAAAAAAAGTTGGAGGGTGGGTAATTATAGAGCTAGTGACATCATCTATTTTGAAGATTGCTTGACAGTTCCCATTCATAGACCCTGTTTTCGGTTGCTTATAATTTTTTCATGCTGGGGGTCTACCTCAGGCTGAATATTCTTGGAAAACTTCAGCCAAAATAGAGGAGTCATTACCGAAAATGAAGATGTGAAAAATAAGTCCTATTTCCCGTATTAAAAAATTCTGGGGAAAATTTGAATCGCTCTAGAGCCCCCATGCTTTGGAACAGGGACTTGGAATTTGGCAGGGGGTAGACTTTGTGTCAGGAATGTGCCTTTTGCTATCCCTATGGAAATCTGCCGAAACGTGGGCAAGTAATAAGCTTTGAAAAATAGCCGTTCACATCCGCTCAGTAAAGACTCCTTAAGGCTTGTCTACAGCTATTCAGGAATAGTGATTAAGCTTTAAATTAACACCATATCTTTATCCAAATTAACTTTAAAGTAGACAAGTTGTTAGATTTTTGCAGCTAGATTCCCCAAAGATTCAGTCTACACTGGGATGCTCCAGCCTGGGATTGAGCATATTGTTCCCTGCAATTGCAGCTCTGGGCTCCTGCAGGCTCTGCCAGGCACCTGAACTGAGAGTAGGGAGACTGTCTCTCCTGTACTCTCAATGACACTCATGCTGGACCCAGGCAGCTGCCTGAATTGAATGCAGAGGGGCAAGAGTAGGACCTGTGAAAGAGGAAAGGGGAGTAGATTGGGAAAAGGACAAAGGGGTGGGGCAAGCCTGAGGCTGTGGGGGGGGGAATAGGGAAGGGAAACTGGGAATGGGAGTTAGGTTGGGATGGAGACTGGGAGTGGCTAGGCAGGGAAATGGGGAGATACCAGAGCCAGTAGGTGAGTAAAGAGTGGACAATGAGTGAGGCTGGGGGACACTAAGATTGGATGAGGACCCTTGGGAGGCAGATTGGGACTGAGATTCTGTGGGGATGGGAAACATGGGCAAGTGTGTGTTTGGGGGAGGACTGGGAATTGCTGGGCAAGGGGATTGGTCTGGAGAGTCCAGAGGGGTGAGACTAGGACTTGCTGGACATGGAGACTGGCACTTGGGTGAGACTCCTGAGGAGTGAAGACTGAGATGAGGAACCAGGGGTGCAGAATACCCGGGGCTGAGACAGGCAGGTTGGAGGGGATGGGACAAAAGAAATTCAAGCTTTGGTGGAAATGTGCAGAAGAGTCTGTGCCCACTAGACAAACTCCCCCCCGCAGCCTTGAACGGAACCCAAGATTCCTGTGTCTCAACATTCCTTTGCTGTCAGCAAATGTCTGCAAAACCCACTGGCAAATGGTCTCATCCCCCTCCAGGGTTGTTCAACAAAGAGGATGACAACCTACTACTGCTATCAGTTACTCCATTAATTCAAGCAGCAGAGGTCTGTGGGGTGGGTCTAAATGTTCCAACCCTGTTGATGTACCTTGTAAGTGTAAATATAGCACATCATATGATGGATGTTAGTTTTTGTTTTATAGGTGTTTTTACGATCTATATTGTTTTATATGTTATAGAAAATTACAGGCAAACTACATTAAAAGAATATCAGGGTTGCAAAGTCAAGCATTCAGAAGTTAGTAAATGCCAGAATTAGGATTGCCTGTGAATTCTTAATTTGGCCCTCTTTCAGAGCTGGATTAACTCTCCTGTGGGCCCGGGGCTATTAGATTTCATGGGGCCCTTGGGGGTTTGGAGTGGGGGAGTGGGATCAAGGCTGGGGCAGGGGACTGGGGTGTGGGAGGGGGGTGCAGATCTAGTTGGGGGGTGGGCTCTGGGGTGGGTCCAGGGATGGGACAGGGGGTTAGGGTGCAGGAGGGGGTGCAGGCTCCAGCTGAGAGGTGCTTACCTCGGGCGGCTCCTGGTCAGCGGCACAGCAGGGCTAAGGCAGGATCCCTGCCTGCCCTGGCTCCGCGCTACTCTGCTCCCCTAGGTGGCCAGCATGACCGGATCCTAGGCATAGGGGCCAGGCTGCTCTGCGCAGTGAACGCTGCCCATGCCTGCAGGCGCTGCCCCCGCAGCTCCCATTGGCCGCAGTACCCGGCCAATGGGGGCTGCGGAACTGGCGCTGGGGGCAGCGTGCAGAGATTCACTGAACCCCTTCACCTAGAGACTGCAGGGGCACATTGGTGAACTAGCGCTCATGGCTCCAGCCCCAGGGGGGCACCGAGGCTCAGGGACTGGTGTCCGACACACAGCGCAGAGACTTGCCATGGGCCGGATGAAAAGAAGCAGTGGACCGCAACCGGACCGCAGGGCCCCCCTTAGCCAGAGGCCTTGAGCTGCAGTCCCTAAAGCCCCTGCATTAATCCGACCCTGCCCAATATTGCACATGCATTGCAGTCTTAAATCACATGATCACATATTTTTTCCACATGACCCCTGCCTCATTAACTTCACAGGCTGGACCTGCTCTGGAGATGATAGCTGTAGGGCCCTTGTTACATTTGTTCTAGAAGTTGAAAGGCGTGTAGGGGATAGAGCTCAATTGAAATTTTTTGATGAAAGCTGGGATGTGGGACATGCATGTTGTTGGTCTGTCTAATTTGGAGTAGGGTCTTGTCTCGGTCTTCCACATCAGAGGTGAGTGTCCTAGACCTCTAAAATCTTGGCTATTTGGGGTTAGGGAGGAGCTCTCTCTCTCTCTCACACACACACACACAGACACGTTTTTGTGAAAGCTCCCTGTGTTGTTTGGATGTAGAATAAAAACAAATATTGAAATCGTGAAAATTTTTATGAAATGGAATTCCGGTTTCCCATTTAGCCCTAGTAGTAAAATGAGGCAGGGGACCACAGGAAGAGAAAAGAGGGTCTCATGGTTAAGGCAGTTGAATGTTGTCCTGGGGAATTGGATTCTACCCCTGCCTCTGCCACAGAGTTCTTGTGTGATACTGGCCAAGTCACTTAAAACAAACCTTTTCAGGTGGTCACTAATTGAGTGTTCCTTATTTTCCTGATGCTGGGGTCTGATCTGCATAAGTGCTGAGCACTCACAGCAGCAACTGGAGCAAGGGGAGCATTGCTTTGAAGATATACCGCAAAGTGCTACATAATGCTAAGTGCTCTGAAAAATTCAATCCCAGGCATCTCAAACTGGGCACTCAATATTAGTGGATACTTTTGACTCAATGTCCCTCAGTTCCCCATCTGTCAAATGAGGATAACACCTCCTCATTTAACAGGGATGCTGAAAAATAAATTAATGTTTGTCTACCACTCAGATACTGTAATGATGAGCACCATAGAAAAGCCCACGTGGAAATTAATAGTTCTATCTTCAGAGCAGGGTTTGAATAACATGCAGGAAATAAGGCATGAGGCAACACACTGAACAATGAAGAGAAAATAGAATATTGAATAGCAGCTCATGAATTAAGCACCATCCGTCCTGTACACTGACTGAGGCAGGCATCTTGTGGCAAAACTAGTATGTGGTCATGTAAGGAAAGACTATCAAATGCATACACAGAAAGGGGCTGAAGAACGGTGGCACAAGCAACCCTAATTCTGACCTAATTTCCTAACTTCTGAGTGCTTGACTTTGCTACCTTAAAAATGTTCTTTTAACGTAGTGTTATTGTGTGTAATGTTAATCTAGTGTGTTATTGTTCTGCTTAAGAGGAACCTGGTTTCTATGGTGAAAAAAATACATCTAATTATTTTTCATTACAATCTCACTGATCTGTACTTGCCTCAAATTACCATTTCAAAATGACACAAGTTTAAGATTCACTGATCATATTAATTTTCTCATCACTGTCACTGGAAATTCTTATCCATGCTCCAAAGGAATCCACAAATAGGACTTAGAAAGTAAAGCCACCTTTAGATCTGTTTTCAGCCCTTTAAAAATACCAAACGTACTCCTAAGACATTGAAATGTTGATTGTTTTATGTTCCTTATAGTCCAGTATTTTAAAACTCAGGCAAGCACAGTTTGAATATCATCTGGTTTATTGCAAACAGCTGGATTTCAATCATAGTATCTATCCGTAATCTGAAAAGATGCCCCTAGGTTTGTCAAAATTCAGACTGCCACAAAGAAGCATTTTATAGTTTATATACCCAACAATTGCAACAATTTTTCCTTTCTTCTCCCCAGCAAATGACAGGAACCTTTCATATTGTTCATGTGTTCTGCACGCAGATGTTCTACTGACCTCAGCAGAAGATCTGTGTGTGGAACAAGTGCAGAAAATGCACAGTGGGTCTGATGCAAAACCTGCTGAGGCCAATGAAAAGGTGCCAATTGACTTCAAAAGGTTTTGGATCAGGCCCTTTCGTTCAGGTAGAATTTAATTATCTTTTAAACCTATTATGCAAATAGAGTTGTGAGGTAGCCAGGCATGTCATTATAGTTCAGTCTTTTATTTCTGAGCCTCAAATTCAAATAGTCTCCTAATATGTTAGGACAAGAGAAAGGTAAGAGAGACAATTCCATAGGCTCAACTGTGAGCCCTCTTACTCCCCTGTGCATGCAAGAGGGAGTCTAATCCTTCTTATACCACTGTGCAAGCTAACAACAGTACAAGCCTGGAGAAGACAGCGACCACTGCTGGTCAGCTATTCCTTCTCCTGTTCAGATGGATGAGAGTGGGCAGGGAGCAGATGAAGACTTGACTCCATCCCCCAATACACCAGGTTAATTAGCAAAACCAGTGCAGACAGGGAGCCACGAACCTGGCTGAGGTCCTCTGAGTTACAATCTGATTCCTGCACTGTCCTTTACTCCTGCTAGTTTGTAGGGTTACAATCCAGCCCTGTGCAATCAATGTTCTGCAAAACCTTTGGCTTTCTTTTCACTGGGGTTTGTGCAAACCCTTTATTTTGTTCAGTTCTCTTGCGTTTGCAGATCCCTCTCAAGCGACACCAAAACCTCACAGCAGAATTTACTTTAACCCACTGAGTTTCACCTGCTTGCAAAAGCTGATGACACAAAATTATAGGGCAAGCTCAGGTTTGCTCACAAAGTTTGAACCTTAGCAATACCCAAAAATAAAAGGGCTGCAGATAAAGGGGAAGCCATGCCCAAAATTCTTAGTATAAGTATAAGATATCAAGGGCTAAATTGTGGCTATTCAGCTTGCAGTAGAGGGAGAGAGGAGGAAACCTCTCCAGCAGGAGCTCCTAGAGGTAGGCACAGTGCCCATGGAAGTGCATGCCAGAGCAATGTTTGTGTGTGCTCCCAAATGACACTACAACCTAGGCTTTGTGGACAATATGGAGGGGTACCCTCCCATGCACCTTTCTTCACCTGTTTGCATTGTTACTAGCCTCCAGCAATCCTTGCATTCAGGAAGTTCAAGGGCTGTGGTGCCAAGTAGCTCCTGGGGCCCTTTTCCCATGATGGGGGGGACCAGCTAAAATTTATCATAAACATTCTGTTGTTGCTGTGAGATTAGGACTACCATCAAGAAGCTCATAAATTATAATACACTTTGATCTCTCAATGATTAGGTCTCCTCTGGGCTCAATGATATTAAAAATTAAGTCACTGATTTAGAGAAAACTCACACTATTTCCCTGTAAACCCAGAGATAACATCCCCTATCTGCAGATCTAACCCATTTAACATGGCTAATTTTCTTTCCTGTGTGCCTCCACTCTTGTTTAGAGACTAGCTTACTGCATCACACCTGAGAACGAACACCATCTTGTGGCACAAGGGAACGTGAGGCAGTTTAAGGTGTGTATTCCTTCTCCCTACCTCCCTGCCCATTCCCTTATCCTTTGCACCCTTAGCAAGTTTGACTGGCAAATGAAAGTGGGTTTGTTTCCTTTCTGCCTTTTTGCCAGTATGTTGCTTTGTGGGTGGGAAAATGCCATGTGCATCGGCCTTGTAGGACTTTTGGTACCTATCTTTTACCATTTTAACAATATGACCCTATAGAGTCCATGAGGTTATCCCACAGCAGATCTAGTTCCAAGCATTTTTGTTCATATGCAATCATGGTGAGATCTCATCAACGGACATCTTGGCAATGATTGATTCCAGACCATCATGCAGTTTTTTAAAAAATTAAGTATTATGAGATGCTTCTCCCCTCACATAAGTTATTTCATAGGGAGCTGGATTGACGGTTTCTATCTCAAACTCCAAATATGTGCCACCAGTCATGACAAAGAGGCAAGCAAATATCCTGTGACAAGAACTCACTTACAAAATGGTTATGCTGAGATGACCCGATACGGAAATGTAATAGGTTTTCCCCATATGCTTACAGGTTGAACGTGTTCCTTGTTTTGCATGGATGGTCTTTAAGCAACCATGAGAAATATGCTATAAGTTTCCAATGAGGCCTTCAACTTAGCAAATAAAATGAGCCCGTTGAAAAACTCTTTGCTAAAAGTGAAAAAGCATACAAATATCCCATTCTGCACTATTATCAACATTCATACTGTATTGTTTTTTGCCTTCGTGGTTAAAACTAACTAATAATTATGTACAATAGCTCAAAACTTGACCCCAGTTGCATTGCTGATTCAGGTGCTGGTCCTGAAAAATAAGGTGAAAATTTGGCCCTTTATATTTAGTTTGAAACAAACGCAAGAAACTGAATAGACAAAATACTCGCTATATATGAAGGCGAATTCTTTCTATATATTTTAGAGTGATATTATAGTAGAGATATCTTCCCTTATATTTTAATACCTCAAATGTAAGTGATTATGGCTCAAGATTTCAAATGTGTGTGTTTCCATATTTTCTCTGTGATTACTGCACATGAACATGCAGACATGGGCTATATGCACATATTTCTGCACAATTCTGAACATTTGAACCCAAAGACATAGTGGTATAACATATCTTTTCAGCAGTTTTTGTTTAAATTATGGAGGTTGGGAAAATAGACAAAAAGTAGAAAGGCATAATTTGAAAAAAGCAGGAGTGGGGCTCTGACAGTGGAGTTCCTGGATGATGTGTCAATCACTGAGGCCCGTGTATTGACTTAAGTTACTGTTTCCAAATAGCCAGCATCAATAGCAGAAAAACATCATGATTGTTGGACGTTAATCTTGTTTAAGCATCTTAACAAAACATTAAGCCGTGTGCCTATCTTATGATGCAACTAGTATCTTAGTTATGTTTCCCTAATGTCCAACTGTTGTGCATTTTAAAACTGTCCAATTATTAAATGATCGCTGTATAAGACAAGCTGGTTGTTAATAGAAACTGGAATTCATTCTGAAAATAATACTGGTAGTCCATTTTTCCTGCTTTTCTGTAATTCAAGATTTGTCATCTCCCTTATTTCATACTTACTCTCATCACTATCATTGAAATCAATAATATATGATCAAATAAATAATGGCTTCTGTTTCCTTTCAGCTTCAACACTGGCTATCAATATGACAACTGACAGGTTGAGGAAAAAGCCAATACATTAAACTAAACTGGGAATAAACGAAAAGTCAAGTTCAAAGCTCTCTTGATTGTGTTTGGACCAGGCTGGCTCAGAGCTCATCTACTGATTCCTTTGAGGGAAGACAGCTTCTGCTCTCTGTTTTCTCTATTACTTGGTTTCAAATGAACTTACAGACTGGTTTTCCATTTCCTTATATCTTTCAGTGCTATGAGATCCATACTTGACCAAATTTGTGAGCTTTGATAGAGATAGAAGTGGAGGAGGGAGCAGAAAATCAGCATTAATTAAAGAAACTCTTGTCTTGGAGAAATAAATAAAAAACATAATTCCTTTTAAAATCCCTGCCACAACGCTGTTTAGAGACCAACTATATACTCAGAGATGGATGCATCTCAATTATGAGACAAGAGTGACTTTAAGTGCACATTCATGTCATTTGCTTTCTTTCAGGACTATCCTTTGGGATATAATTTTGCATCCTTCTGAAGTGGAGACTCAGTGCTTCACTTTCAGTGGTTTGTTATTAGTCTCTTCTTTTGGTGAAGAAGGTTGTCTTTGCTGTATATGTCTGTGCCATTTTCTGTGCAGTTGAACTATACACACCAAAAGTAACAGGGATGGAATTAAATTCCTATTGTTGTGGCTATTGAGTACAGAAAGTAGTTTTAACAATACACTGTACTTAACAATGCAAACATATTCCTTTATGTCAGCTATTAAAATGGCTTTATTTATCACATGATCCATATTCTTCAGACTTTGAGTTAAGCACCAAAAATATTTACAAGTAGTCAGATTTTCCTTCTACATTCTGTTATATTGTGTGACAAAGAATGTACAGTATATATAAATATATAGGAACAGAGGCAATGATTTTTAGAATAAGCCACTCTGTCCAGTGGCACCAAAATATCAACTGTTGGCTTTGTGCAAGTGCACTATTATTATAAATGTCCTCTAGGTTCAACTGCCAGAACATTTTAAGAGTTGTGTAGAACATCTTGGATGGAGGGGTCTTCTAGGCATAACTCAATTATCTAGGCCTGCTCCCTCTCTTGTGTATTTCAAGCAGCTTTATGACAGCTAGAAAATACAGAGCAATCATAGTGAGATTGGATGCTGTTCTGTATAGTCTGTTTTAAAGTCATATCTTCCCAGTGATCACTAGGGGTTGCAGTAACTGGGAATTACTTATTACAAGAACTATTCTAAATTTTAGAGACAGCAGGTTCTCAGTTGAATCTAGTCTGGAGTTAGAGCCTTAATGCTGAATTTCTTTGCCTTTATATGTTCAATTCAGTTTCTTAATGTTTTTTTAAATATATGTAGTGTTTCCTTTTTTAATGGTTATTTATATTATTTTTAATTCTTCATTTTTTATAATACCATCCTGGAAGTCTGAAAATAAAATTTTTCCCTATTGATTTTGTCCTTTTCCATTTAACAACCATTGACTTCCTTCCAACCCACAATGTTTCTAATAGAATTGAAATATATCTGCTTCTCTTTTTTACTTTATCCTTTGTGCCCCAGCATGATTGAAAAGCCAGAAATATTTAACAGTTCTTAAAAATAGCTTCTTTTCTATTTTCAGTGTCTAAGTGACAAACTATTGTCATTGTCTTCTTTTCTTCTTCTTCAAAACACAGAGTTTTAAACCCAAAGGGCATTGTCAGCTTTTTACCCAAGCTAATGGACAGTAACCTGGTAGGACAGCTATGGTGATTTATATACAAAAATCAAGAAGTTTAAAATGTTAAAATTAAAGTACTGTAATTACCTAAGAGTCCAAACAACATCTTCTATAAAGAGGAAAATAAGTTTAGGATTCTTTTTTAAATGGTCATTATATCGTTACTCTAATCAACATTGCTTCTTAAAATTATGCTGGGGTCCTTGTTTTGTAGATATAAATCTTACTTTGAGAATGGCATAGCTTGCACAGTCACTGTTCTGAGGTGACCGAAAAGCTTCTCAGACCGGTTATGGTGATCAAATTGAAATATACCAGAGGACTGCTAAATGTGCAAATCATCATGTCTCATCAAGTCATATTCCTTTAGATCTGCACATAAATGGTAAACTTACAGGCTAACAACCTACGGCAACATTTAGTTGTGAAAATCTGCCAATATACAGTGAAATGGCCGCAGATGTAATGCTTTCACGTCCTAAAGCCTGTGTGGGTTTTCCTTCTTCTATCTAAGGGCTTGTCTGCACTGGCACTTTACAGCGCTGCAACTTTCTCGCTCAGGGGTGTGAAAAAAAACACCCCCCTGAGCGCAGCAAGTTTCAGCGTTGTAAAGCACTAGTGTAAACCGTGCATCAGTGCTGGTAGCCGCACTACCTGCTCTGGGAGCTACGCCTCTTGTGGAGGTGGTTTTTTTAGAGCGCTGGGAGAGCTCTCTCCCAGTGCTCTGCTGTGACTACACAAGCCACATTAAAGCACTGCCACAGCAGCGCTTTGCCTTGCCAGCGTAGACTAGTCCTAAGGGACGTTGGAGCTTGCTCCAGCCAGCATGTTAGGGGCCTGATCCTGCAAATATTCACTGGGTTCTTACTACTGTAGTAATAGTAATTCTTACTACTGTGAATAGTTTCCATGGGTGGCTATGCCCAAGGCTAGGGTGATTACTCATTAAATTAATTATTGATTTGTATTGGGGTAGCACTTTAGGACCCCACTTACGGAGCAAGACCCGATTGTGCTAGGCACTGTACAAACACAGAACAAGAAAATGGTCCCTGTCCAAAGAGCTTACAATCTAAGGGCTCGTCTACACTTGAAATGATTACAGTGGCACAACTGCATCACTTCAGTGTAGACATTCCCTATGCTGACATGAGGGTTCTCCCCTCGGCGTAGGTACTCTACCTCCTGGAGGCAGTAGCTAGGTCCTAGCACTGTCTACACCGGGGGTTAGGTCAGCTTAACTATGTTGCACAGGGGTGTGGATTTTTCACACCTCTGAGTAACATAACTGGGTCAACCTAACTTTTTAGTATAGACCAGGCCTAAGTATAAGACAAGAGATAATAGGTGGAGCTGAGAGACAAAGGAATTCTGTTGTCAATGGGACTACTCAGGATAGTAAGTGCTTGCATGATTGGTCCTTATTTCAGAGTGTCAGACAGAAGGAGTCTCTCACAATTATTACGAGGCATTTCTTCTGCCCCAGAGCTGGAAAATGTTGTCCCTGATTCTCCATTAAATGAGGGAGCAAGGTGAGTCACTTTATCACATCTGGATGACAGAAAAGTATGTTGCCATTAGATGCGACCTCAGGGCCTGCTGAGTAATGAAATACTTTCAAGGAAGCCATGCCTGATTGTGCGAACAAGGTGCTAAAGACTCACTCTGTACTCTGTAAGGCAATATGGACAATATGTCCATCAAAGAAGCCATCAAAGTCCATCAAAAATGTCCATCAGTCAGGAATTAGAGAGATTTGGTGCCACACCTTGCTCCTTTCAGGTACCATCTCCCCAGTGTCTTTCTGTGTCTCACTGAGGAAACTAGAAAATGCCTTGCACAGAGTCAGCTTCTTTAGGCTTCAACCATAGCAGTTATGGAAGATTGCTCAGGCAAAGCAGGCTCACCACCTTATGAGGTGGCTCAGCTAAATGGCTCCCACCATAACAGAACCAGTGTGTCTGACACATTCAGCCAAGCAGCAACTCACTATTCACACACACACACACACACACCTGCCTGAGAGAGCAGACCCTCCCCATGCCTTGGAGCAGTCCCGTGAGACCCATTTCTGAGGGCACTGGACACTGGAGAGAAAAAGTCCATCCAACTCCACTACGTGCTTACTTAGGGAGAGGCAGAGTCTCATAAATCTCAGGATTAACAAAGCCTAAAGTCTCTTAAACGAACGCCCCTCTGACACCATCCCTTGTCACAGCTCAGTAATTCCTGGGACCTCTTTGCAGCCTCTACAGAGGAATAAAAATTCCTCCCCTTCCTACCACCTAGAAACAGATTCCCTCAGAAGAGGAATATGACTCCATGCTCAAACCTCTGTCACTTCACTTCGCTGCCTCCCACCCCATATCTTCCCCCACAGATCCCAAACTCTGAAGATCTCCCCCCCCCCCCCACCCCCACCCCCCACACACACAATCTCTAGTAAAGTAAGAGATGGCATAGTAACCCATTTTCTGCTAGAGGCAAGGCCCTGTTCATTTGCACCCCCAGATGCAGCATTATCTTTCCCTTAAAAATGAGCTTGTAATGTGCTTGCTAGTTCTGTAGATTGGTGAGCCAGCGCGGACACTCGCCTTGGTCTGAGGGAAAGGGTGAAGTGACTATTGTAGGGAGCATAGTGTAGGGCTAAGCAGGTTTATTTGACAGCTTTGGAAGTCATTGTATGGCTACTCTGCAAAACCAGTGAGTTCTTAACTCAGGTTAGCTTTACTGCATCAGCTAAGGTTAAAATAGCAGTGAAGGCACTGCAGCTCAACTTTTAAGTCAGCCCAAATTCAACCCCATCCTCCCATATAACCTTCAATTCAAGCAGCTAACATGAGTTACAAGCCAATTTGCTGTGTCTTTGTTGCTATTTTAACCCAAGGTAGCGAACGTGTGTTAGCTAATCCAAGTTAAAAATCATACTTTTTTTTTTTTAGTTTTTTAAACTTGTGCTGTAAGACTCGGTTCAGGGCCAGCAAGGAGAGGGGCTCAGTGCAATGTCTCCTGCTCCTGGGCAGTCCTTCACTGCCTGCCTGACACTGAAATTAGAGCCGAGCAAAAATTTTCATGCAAAACTTTTTCTGAGAAAACCAGAAATTCGACGACACCAAAACATGTTGCAAATTCGTCTCTGTTTCCCTGAAATATTTTGATTGGAGAATAAAATTCTGAAATTCAGTCTATCTTTTATGAAACAAAATACACCTCTACCCCGATATAACGCGACCTGATATAACACGAATTTGGATATAACACAGTAAAGCAGTGCTCTGCGGGGGCGGGGCTGCGTGCTCCTGTGGATCAAAGCAAGTTCGATATAACGCGGTAAAATTTTTTGGCTCCCGGGAACAGCGTTATATCGAAGTAGAGGTGTATTTCAATTTTTTGGTTCAAAACTACTTTTCATTTCAAAATTTCCCTTAATTTTATTTAAAAACAATACAAAATATTTGAAAATAATCAAAATCAACATGAAACATTTATCTTTGTTGAAAATAAACATTTCATTTGACTCTAAACTCTTTTCCCCCAATTTTTTGGAATTGCCAGCAACCATAAAAATCCATTATTTGCCCAGCTCTAACTGAAATTTAGGACCCAGCCATGATCCACACTGTCTCACCAAGCCACAGAAAACCAACTAGCTGGTAAGAAGAGAACTTGCTTTTCCTTCATATTTTTCTTCTGCAGCTCAGCAGTAATGCTGTGAGTTTTCCAAATATCTGCAGCTTTCCACCACTCCATGGTTACAGCCCTTGAAGCCTAGATTTCTAATGGAAATATAGTGAGCCGTTTAAGTCAGTAATCCAAAAAGTACAAGTATGATTTAATGCTTGGCCTCTGTTTGAACCACTGCAGGGCTCTATCTTGCCTTCTGTCATGTCCTGAGGCATACATGTTGGCAACACTTGAAAGGTATTTTACCATAGTGAGCGATTTTGCAGGAAATCTAGGATAAATATAAAGTAAAGGGGGAGAAACACTTGGCCGTTCTATTGTATGTGTACTGCAATTGCCCGTGTGATGCATGTTGTATGTAATTTTCCCAGAGGAAGCTCCCTGTAGTTGACCTTTTTCCACAGTAAGATGAAACACTAATAAAACAGCCAAATTCAAACATCTAGTATAACATTTCCTTTCTTACATTATTGTTTAGAGGTGAGTTTAATTTATGTTTTCCCCAACCTAATAAGAGAAATGTCATGTAGACAACAATCTCATTTTTCAAACAGTTTTCATAATCCAAAAAAGTTGTTCATTTAACATAAATCAGATTCGGATGGAATGCATAAGACAGGCACAAAAACAACATTTGTTTTTGCTGAGTGTTTTGAATATTGTCTTATTGTATATCTTGAAGCTGTGTCAAACATTTCCTTAAACACAGGGAACAGATTTAGTGAATCAACTCAAAAACATAGACCACGAATTTCTGACATGACTAGTGATTTTTTGCTGTCTCATTTGAGTTGAGACATTTAAAAAGTGTCCTAAGTTAGGACCTGATAAAGTGTCTCAAACTGGGCCCCCCAAATCATTGATTGTCTTTTAGACTCTTGGCCACAACACAGGAAGAGGCAGATTTTATAATAAAAATCCTTGGAGATTTTCACCCAAAGGGAAAAGTCTTTGCATTCTGTATTGATTAGCATGACTCATACTATAACCTATGACCGCTATTCAGTTAGAAGTCAAGCTACTGTGGACTGTAGAATGAAGTTATTGCTGTTTGAACATACTCCGTTCAAAAGAAGGGGGGTAAAAATGACCTACAGCTCCTGGAGCTGCCTCTGCAGGGCTGGCCCCTCTGCATTAAGGGCTGCATCAACAGCATGAGGGCTGTTCTAAATAACAGTGGCTAACAGCCCCAAGGAGCCGAATCTGAAGCAGAGGATCAGTGCAGTGCTTGGACATCCAGGCCCTTGCCCCCTTTTCTCTGCCACACTGGCAATAAAAAGGGTGCCTAGGAATGGTATAAAAGCTCCTACCTACCTATGCTCTGTGTCAAAGGATCACCCTTATACTGAGATCATAGAATCATGGAAGATTAGGGTTGAAAGAGATCTCAGGAGGTCATCTAGTCCAACCCCCTACTCAAAGCATTGATGAGTATCCAAGCATTGGCTGCACCAGATTATGTCAGCAGAGCAGTGCAAAGTGGTTGCAGAACTGGTTCTTTGGCATTTAATTTATGGCAAATAAAAAAATCCTAGAGTTAAACTCAAGGCAGGTGTACACTACAATATGTATGCTCTGAGGAGTATGCTCTGAGATCGATCAACTGGCGGTCAATTTAGCGGGTCTAATAAAGACCCGCCAAATCGACTGCAGATCACTCTCCAATAGACCCTTGTACTCTACCCCTGACGAGAAAAGTAAGGTAAGTCGACAGGAGATTTTCTTCCGGCGACCCCCCGCGGTAACTCAACCTAAGGTACGTCGACTCCAGCTACATTATTCACATAGCTGGAGTTGTGTAGCATAGGTCAACTTACCGTGGTGGTGAAGACATAGCCTCAGTTAATCTTTTGACCCTCCCCCAATTTTATTCCTCTTTGTTTGGGAAAGGAGCATATTCTAATGAAAAGCTTCTACCTGGAAGGAATCTAAAAAAGGCCCTGGAGGTGGGGGTGATTTCTGGTTATAGAATTGAGTCCTCGATATATTTTTGCAGTCACATTTTTTAATTCCAATCTAGGTGTCGGAACTCAGTGCTTTGCACTGCACTACAATGAGTTGTTGTTTTGGTTTGTTTTTTTCCTTAACCAATATTCTTGGGAGGCAAGGTTTTGCTGAGGTAGGGATAATGTTAGTCAATAAGACCAACCAAATGTACACATGTTCATTAGTTTTGATGAAAAATGCAATTAGCATGTTTCTGCAATGCCCTGAAAGGCCTATTCTGAGAGGGACCTTACCCCACATATAACTGTTTATTTTAATTATTATTATTATTTAGACAAAAAATGTTTCTGAACCTGATTCTCCCACTCCCAGTGCACGAAGGTCACAGGACGGGGGTAGAACACCTAGGACTTTTGATCTTTGTATCACAATTGGTTCAGTATGTTGATCTGAAAGGGAACGGGGAAAAAAGACAAAATATTGGGATACAAGTAGAAGCAAGAACAGGTATTTCCTTCATCTAAACCTCCGAACTTTTGTGAACAGAAGTTGTCGACTTGCTTTTTAACATTGGCACTAAAACCAAGTTGATGTGATTCAGGAAACGTGTGGCTGTCAACATTAATAAGGGTAGATTATTACTGAGCAACTTTTCAATGTATTAGTCATAAAGAATATTATCTTTAATTTCCGTGTCAATATTTTCTAGCAAAACTTGTTTTCTTGAACAGAAAAAATTACTATGGCAAATACAAGGGAAAAAATTGAACAAGAACTGTAAGAAATTACTCATTTTCACTTCCAAGGACATCACTGGTGAGGAGGAATATTCTAATATCGATTGTCTGACAAAACATTCCAGAAGAGAGACATGTTCTGTATCACACTAGCAAAAAGAGGGCACTTTATCAACTCTGCTGATGTGCAAAGTTTGTCTAAACTATATGAAAGAAGTGGTGTAGTTCTATTTTAAAACTGGGCAGTGCCATTTGGCAGCAGTATTGGAGACATCGGTAGCATTTTGTGTAAGACAAAGAAGTTAACAAGATACTTCTATTTGCAAGTATCCTGTCCACTCTGGTGCTGTATGTGGTCACTTGTTTTTCAGTGCCACTAAGCTGGGGCCTCTCTTCTACACCAGTAACCCAACTTTTGGATATTGACATGGATTTTTCTCATCTTAGCTTCTGATGGACTAGAATGTGCCCTTTAGTCCCCTCGTCACACAATATCATGTAGTGACACCAACAGGAGGTGGAGTAGCAATAACTAACTAGATTGATGAACAGCAACACAGAGAATCTGTAGCAGTTTTTTTAGTAAGTTCTTATGTTACCGTGATTTGAAATGAACCAGTTCTTGCATGCTACATTCTCGAGAGTGCTACTTACTGCTTGTTGCATATCATGCACATGTCAAGATGATGTGGTTCCTTTTGCAGGACTAAAAATGTGAATGCCCTCTGCTTATCTTTAAGCCTCTGCCCCAAATTTCATTCACTCCAGAAAACATTTCAAACGTGGATAACTATTCAGCCCAGTGTACATCTTTTGATGCCTAGAAGTTTCTGCAGGAAAAGGCATCATCGGTACAAACATGGGGAGTATGATCATTAGGGACAGAAGCTGTAGGTTTTATGCACTCAGGCCATTTTCAAATTATTCACCAAAGCACACTATAACTTTTAAGAATGGCAAGTTCATGTAAACATAGGGCCATATCCTCAGTTGTCTGTAACTGCATAGCTGAATTGTTCATCCCCTAAGAATCTGGGCATACTATCACAATCAGGAGACCATCTCTGGATGCTCTCCATTGAAATTCTTTATCTATGTCCATCAGACATTTATCATTTGGGCTACCGGAGAGAATTAGGCTACAGTTCAGCCTGCATAAGAATTTTCCTTGTGTTTTAATTAAGTGACAACTTACAAAAGATGGTTTTTTTGTTTGTTCCCCACCTCCCCAGTACCAAAAGCAAACTTATTTAGTCATTTAGCAATCATTATTTGAAGAAATTGATGTAGAGGGGAGACGCACACAGAGAAATTCAGGAGAACTAAATGACCAAATGTAGTGTAGAACAATGAATGTTTTCAATTATATTGACCTCCTTTGTAAAGTGCTTTGAGATCTACTGAAGAAAAATGCCTGAGCTAGGTAATATTAATAGGACTGATTCAAAGCCCAGTGAATTCAGTGGAAGCATTCCTGTGTACTTCAGTAGGTTTTGGATTGGCCCCTATGTGAAACATTTTTAAAGTCTTTCAGTCCTACCCTACAGTCTTCACATAGGTAAAATTTCTATTGGCATCAGCTTTGACATTGAGATCAGCTGACCTCTTGCTTAAGTACTGATTGCAAGACTGTGCCACTTGTATATTTGTTTTCTTTTGTAAAAAGGTGCTTACTTTTCCTCTTTTACTGCAACTTTAAATCGTTCTTTGATTGTTAGATTTCTTTAACAGGGTAACATGCAAAAATGCAGTGAACTCAGAAAATCACTAAGCATTAAGTTGTCTCTGTTTAAAGGTGTCATGTTGCTTCTTGATCACTGCCAAGACAGTGTTAAATTTGCAGGTGACCTGCCTTCATCATTTATTATGTTGCACCCTCTCTATGAGCCTATCTGTGAGAGCTTAACATATGTGCACTTAGGGAAAATATTATTTACTAAGGGAGTTTTTCCAAATACTGCATTTTAAAAGTAACTTATTAAGGTTTGCCTTACAAATGAAAGCTTTATAGTGAGCATTTACTTGGTTTACACAAATGTTTTACTTAATTTGTAAAGCCTTTTTATAGCAGTGATTAGAATTTATCTGAAATAAGGGTACCTCTGTATATGAATATTTTAATATTTTTACCTGTTTTTTTTATTTTTAACAAAATGTAAATGTATATTGTAAGGCGAGAAATTGAGCTTTTGTGTTATCATATAGGACCTGTCTCTCCATTATAAGTCTATGTAATCAGCCAGTCTAGTTCTACAGTATGTTGGCCTTTTGATTATAAATGTAAATGTGAGAAAGGAGAATAAAGAATTGTTCTCTACAGCTAAAATGCACCGTAGAACAATATTCTCCAAAACTGCCTTAATTTCATAAAAGGAAGTCATGCATTTGTAGTCTATATTCTGAAGAACCAATTAGAGCATATTTTTGCCTGTAATTTTGTTTTGTTATGGAGAACTGTACTTTAAATAAAATAAACTAGTGTCTAATACACATCCATATCCAAGTCAAGAAATACTATTTAATTTAAAAAAAAAAAGCATAGAAGTTGACAATTTACCAGTGATTGAACATTCTGCAAAGTATCCGAGTGGCCACAAATGTTTGAATAATGCCACTAAACTTTCACATCTACTTCCGTCAGTTTGTACAATCTGCAGATCCCTTTATCAACTATTTCATTAACACCTTTCGTTGTCTGGGAAGAAACAGCATTTCAATTTCATTTTTTTTAAATAGAGGGACATACCTACATACGTATGTAACCAGAAACAACTACATTTCTTATAAATATAGGTGTACGTGTGATAGATGCGCTGGTTAACTATGTTTAAAATGTTGATAAAGTTGGTGAATGTAAAGTATTTGTCCTCATTCTTCTGTCCTTCTGTAATCCCTGTAAATAAGAACTGTTTTAAGCTGTGCACCATAAATGTAATAGATTATTTCAATATTGTGTACAAAGTATTATTTAAATGAATAAACATCTGACAAATATGCACATACAAAACCAGACTATAAACAATAAAGAGTATCTTCTGTATCAACAATTTAGTCATAGTAATATTGCATGCAGTGTGTTGAAGATGTTAAAATGAAAACGGAGTTAAGATGTCCAAATTGTTCTGAATGGATAATCCCGAAATGATCTTCACACAGGTGGAAACTATGCCTTGACGTGAGTGGGGTACAGAAACACCAGTCCTACTAAAAATATGCAAACTATCCACTTTTATCAAACATTGTCTCCGGCTGATCCTCCAGGTTAAAAATAGCAGGCAAAATGTAGAAACTGCACACAATTCTTATCTTTGCTCAGTTATATCCCACATCCTTTTACCATTCACCTAATCAAATGGATTAGAAAGAGTAAAGGGATTATTTAATTCCTAGAGTGAGTGTAATCCAAGTAACTCTGTAAAGCTGTCATACTAAACACACAGTAAGTGAAAATCAATTTAAAAATCTCTCAAAATGCAAGATGCAAGAACTGCAATTTCCCAAAGTACACATAGTTAACCTTTGTAACTACTTGCTGTCATTTATATTCTGCTTATAAAATATGCCATAACTATAGTAACAACTACACCTCTACCCCGATATAACACGACCCGATATAACACGAATTTGGATATAACGCGGTAAAGCAGTGCTCCGGAGGGGGCGGGGCTGCGCACTCCGGCGGATCAAAGCAAGTTCGATATAACGCGGTTTCACCTATAACGCGGTAAGATTTTTTGGCTCCCGAGGACAGCATTATATCGGAGTAGAGGTGTATAACAAAAACCAACCTTAATCTATGGATTAACCAGGAAGAAAAGATCTACTTTTGCTATTCCCCTTAATTGATGTCACTTAGTTTTTTAAAAAATGGGATAATTTGATTATTTTGCCTACAGCTGAAACCATCAAATATACCATTGAAAAGTTTATTTTTTAATTTATAAAATAATTTAAAGCCTACTCACAATGGGTCCAATTTGAACGCTTTGAAATGTTTCACAACTCTTTTTGACCAACTCTGCTATTGAAGGAATATAGCAGAGGACATCCCCTCTCAAGTGCAGCTTAGACTATAGTGCAGTGGTCTCCAAAGTGGGGTGCGCGCACCCCAGGGGATGCGCAAGAGGATCCATGGGGGTGCGCGGCATGAGGAGCGCTTTTTATTTATTTATTTATTTATTTATTTGTCAGTTCAGGCGGGAGTCCAAGCGACTTTTTTTTTGCGCTTCGGCGGTTCGGGCGGGAGTCCGAGCGCCTTTTTTTCTTTTTTTGCTTCGGGAAAAATGGCAGCGCCAGCACGGCAGGGGGTGCGTGCTCCAATTTTTTACTGATAGGGGTGCGCGATCAAAAAAGTTTGGAGATCACTGCTATAGAGAGACCAACAAGGCAATCAAGCCTGTTAGAAGAGTAATGGCTCAATAGGGGGATACAAAATATCTACCTACTTTATCTATCTAGTTTAAAATGATATGGTAGAATTATTTCTACAATATAAATATTGTCCGTAAAAACTGTTCTTCTCTTAAATCAGAATGTCAGATGTGTTCATTGAGTATATCAAGTTCGTGCAACTGCTGCCTCAGGTTCGAAGCTGAGATAAATAACCCAAGGGAAGTCAGGGCCATTTCACACTGAAAATGGGACCTGGGGGCCTGGCTACTGCTCACTCCATGGCAGCTGGAGGTTGGTTGTGGGAGGCACAGACTACACTTAAAAGAGAGAAATATTGTTGCTGCTTTTAAGCATGCTCCCCCCAGGCTCTCAAGCCCCTGGAACATTCTAGCTGCCTTGTTTTCTGGAGGCAGAATGATGTTGCAACTGCACCTATTCGCTTCGCGCCCCCTCCGACCCCCCGCCACCCCACAGCATGGACCACCTTGTTCTCAAAGCTGAAGCAGAGACCTTAGTTTGCAATTAAACACTTCCAGTACCATCCTGAGCTACATGCTATGTAATTACTTCCCATGAAGCTAAGTGGGGATTAGACACACAAAAATACAGTCTTCAGGATCAGGCCCTTCTAAATCTTCAAATACATAATGTTCATCGAGAATGTCTCTGCCATAACTACCGATTGTGGTGAGCCTTGAGAAGGAGGATACAAGGAGCTTTCCCTCCTAACCTCTGTAAGGACCATACAGAGCTGAAGCCCCCGTGAACTGAGGAAGGCACCGACTTCATGTTTACGCCCCCAGAGTGTGTAGAACTAAAGCAGGCCGAAGGAAGACAATTCAGTTTTGTGGCAACTTTTGAGGGTTGTGTTCTGCACTGGAATGAAAATAAAACCTTTTGAACATTTTCACAAAAAGAATGAAATTGTGTTGTAATGTCTATTTTCAAATCAAAAGCTGGTAGTTTGTGGGGCCGGGGCATCAGCCTAGGAGAACAAGGTTCAAGGCATTGCTCTACCTTAATAGGAGCACAATTTTTCATCCCAGATCACTCTGAATCAGGCCAATCACCTGACCACTAGGCTATTAGAGCACAAGAGGTTGGTTTTTTTTCTTGCTCTCTCGCTCTCTCTCTCTGGTCGGAAGTGACCAGAGAGCCCTGGACCCAAAGCACTTTTCCAATGAAAGCTTAGTCAAAACATGTACGTCTTGGCAAAAGAGCATATTTAAATGAAATTTAATTTAGTTGCAAATGTTCCAACCAGCGTCATATGGAACCCCCAAAAGGTCAGACAGGAGGCGGAGACATAAGTTTGCAGTCTGATTTTGCACAGGGAGAACAAATTGCACCCCATAAATGGCTCGCCCTACTCATCCAGGAGTCTAAAGGACCAGTCTGCTGTGTGAAGCAGGTTGCCTCCCTGTGCTACCTCAGGGGCAGGACACCAGCACTTACTCTGGAATAGCTAAAGATCCTATCACTCCATTCACAGATTTGCTGTGAGGCATGTAAAGCAAGAAGCTTAAACTGAGTCCCAGTGTATTTTAATAAGATATAATTAATTAGAAGTATATAGGATTCCAATATTAGTGCTCAAAAAAGGATACAAACATGGAGTAACCACATTGTACAAAAAAAAAGTTAATTATACTTTTCAGAAGAGAAAAACCTGTTAGTCATTGTATTGCTTTAACTTTGACACTACAGTATTTCCAATTTTCTCCCCTTTGTTTCTATCCAGGGCTTTGAGTACCATAACTGGCTGTGTGGATTAGTGTACATGATAAATATTTTCAGCAACATGTTGTGGATTCTATTTAATGAGTAAGTATAGTCAAAGGGCTCAGTCCAGAAGTTGTGAGATGTTTAGTGAAATATCCATGTTGAATGCCAAGCGATTTGCAAAAGCATCATAAAACTCCCACAGCTCTTAAAGTTTTAAACTTTCCTCTATTCATTGTTCCATCCAAAGTAAAGGACATTTGGACTAGAGGAATGGTCCATGCATTAATACAACTACATCCAGAGATGACATTAGAATTAGAGCTGGGTTCTCACATCTCCAACCCTTGGGTTATAGGAACAACAACATATTACACTCAATAAAAGTGTACTGCTGTACACAAGTAGACTTCAGGAGAGTGCAGTGGTACAGTTTATATATATATTTAGCATGTGACACATTACACAACAGTGTCAGTCTACTGTCACTTACACCTTTTATGTTGTTATGGTGAATGCTCAGGAATAGAGTGACAAATAAATAGAGCCAGATAGACACAGCATAGACATACTACGAAAGTTCAAGATCGGGTGAAATCATTAGGGAAAAGCTGCAAAGATTCCCTATGGATTTTGCAAAGTTAAAGTTAGTTTAATCACTTCTTGGTGTACTGGGTCAAAAAGTTGCCCACTTCCAGATTACTATTTATTGAGAATGAATTTATTGTGCTTGGTGCTGTACAAAGGAGAAAGCAGTTCCTTCTCTGAGAATCTTACAGTCTAAATTACCAACAGATAGTCCAGTCCTGTCCAGCCCAATTCATGAAATGTTGGTTGAAGGTTGGATCTTCAAGTGGGCTGAATATTCATTTTGTTTTCAAAATGTGTGTGTATTTAGTAGAGGTGGTCAAGAAACAGAATTTGTCATATGAATGGTGATCACATGAACTGTGAAAAGAAGTGCAGTGGCTTTGGACTATTTTTAATGTTGCATCTCTTATATTCTTGTTTTTATAAACAGATGTGAAAGTGAAGGGTGCCTAGAGCTCTGGATGGACGTCCTTTTGTTTGGAGTTTGTATAAGACCAAAATCTCAAATAATAAAATAAATACAATATCTAGGGTCAGTTTGTAGAATCTTAGTTTTGAAAGCATTTAAATGCAGAAATGTAGAGTTTGGGGGAGGTCTTTTAACTGATTTTAGCAAGTTATTCACTCTGGATGTACTATAGCATTGCTTTAGATATTTGAGATGTCACAGTGTACTAAAGTGTTAGAGAAGTTATACGTAACAGTACACATCTGCAATGTAGGGATGTTTGAAGGCCAAAATATAACATGATGCACAAGCAACTAGAAGGCTAAAATATCCTCAGGAAAAACTTATTTGGTCTCCAGTACTGTATGACTGGGAAAGTACAGCAAGCCAGAAACTTTAAAGGTTTGACGCCTATATTTTAACAGCAATTTTTTTCAAATAAGATTTACTTTGTTATGATAAATGAATCACCACAAATCCTGTAAGCTACAGGCTTATTTTAACATAAGCTTGTTTTGTGAATTAAAACTCTCAGCAGTGTATCACCCCATCCTGCGTTCACTCACTGTGTTGTCAGAGGACCGCTGTCTTATGAAATTCTTCATAATTCACCATCACCCATGTTCAAGATTGATTATGAGGCCTCAGAAAAGGCAAGCTTTCAGAGTCAAATGAAAACTAACTATGATGAAGGCAGCAGGTAGGAGAGAAATTGCATTTTCCCAAGATTAGGGAATAACAATACAACTCAGTCAAAATTGTGCTGTGTTTATTGTTGGCATTTCTCCTGTAAAATGTACATTGACCTTGACAATCAATGCACTGATGTGGGGTAGGAATAGCTATCTGATTCTCCTGGCTGTGTGCATTTATGCTGCAAGATGAGGATCACAGCCCAAAATGTAAACTGCCAGGGATGAGAGAATGCACTGGGTTTTTGAGATGTTTAACATGCCCTGTCAAGAAGGTGAGAAATAATGTGGCAATAATTAGAGAGAACATAAGCAGCTGGGTAGACACTCTGAACACTGGAGTAAGTTATTCTATACGCTGGCTATGATCTTGTGTAAACTTGGATGATGTATGAAGGTGCTAAAGGAAAAGTTAAAAATAATGAACTGAGTTTGTTTTACATAAGTTAATATAAACACAGGCAAATCACATTCCATTAATTTGTATTCCTCACTAAATGGAATGATTGCCCATTACATATCTTGCTGATCCAGGCCCTGCTTCAACAAAGCACTTAAATGCTAGCTTAGCTTTACAATAAGCATTTGTTTAAATCCCATGGAACTTAATCACATGCGTAAGTGCTTTGTTCCATTTCCCAAACCTCACCCTACTCCCAAACCCTCAACCCCTCCTCTTCTGCTTCCACTACATGCTGAAGCAGTACAGCAGGGGAATGAACCCACTGCTATACCTGGTGCAGTTAGTTTGCATTGCTGAGATCATCAATATTCTGGTAGAAAAAGTGAACTCTCTCTTTCAGTCTGCAGATGAGGGAATTATTTTAACCACTAGCAAAGAGAACATGTCAAGTGTTGGATGCCTTAACAACTGATCATTTTGTTTCTTCTGCAGTAGAAACATTCCAGATGTTTTAAGGGAACATTCACTAGGGAGTTGACTTGTTCAGCAACAAAACAAAGACCAAAAAAAAAAAATCTCTTATTTTTACCCTTTCCTGAATGTCTGTCTACTTCTAGAAGCATAACTGGTCTAAACTGTCTGATGATGGTGTTGCTTTCATTTACAGGTTCAAATTCGGCTATCAATCCACCCACTGACCTTCTCCCAGTCAGTGAGGTGGCAGCAATGTAAGTGAGCCCAGAATTTATGCTTACTATGGAAACTTACAACAAGCAGGGAAGAATATTTTGTCCCCTGTGGTGTGTTAAATCTGGCAATTCAAAAGCTGACCCCATTCAGAGAAGTTGCTTTCTGTCTTTCGAATTTGATTAAAATGCTCAGAGCCATAGAGATTATACCCCTTAAATCAAATACAGTGGCATCAAGTACTGCTCTGCCTAGCCAGGAAAAATACTCCCTTCTTCAGTATTTTTTCAGCTAAACAGGTAGCAGAATTGCAGGAATCAGCTACTGATATTCCTTATTTCACATGGTCAGTCTGTTTTCAAGCCACACTTCTCATTATTATCTTAAATGTTGTCTATTTGCCATGTAATTTTTGCATCAAACTTCTGTAAATTGTTTTCAAGCCTCTAAAAATCAGCATTATTAACAACTACTACTACTAAAGTAAGTCCCGTGTGAGTTTTTGATTGGAGAAAGTCTAGTTTGTGTGTCCTCCTAAAAGTATAATAGAAGTAACTATTTCTTCTCTGCTTTTGGCCAATTATGTTGTGCCTCTTCTGTTAGAGAAGCTAAATCTAATATTAATTAATTAATTAAAATGCATGTCCTTTCCAAGTTGAGGACTCAATAATGGTAACAATATATAGTGTTAATTGCATTTTCAAGTAGCAGTTTTATTACTCTTTACCTCTTTTGGAATCTTACGAATAAATGTGAACCTTAGATTTAACCCCTACCATTTACCTGAAGTGTGAGTTATGTTCCATATTCAATTCAAGAAATTTTTTTTAAAAACGGCTTGGAATGGAGGGTAGAGAAAACGAGGAAGTGTCTGAGTCTCTTCTCAGAACAATGCAAATCAGGGATAACGCTGAGGAAGCTAGTGGAGTTATACTGGTATAAAACAGGTGGTGAAATTAAAAGGAAAATCAGGGGTGACGTGTTTAAGGATAGACCCTGTGATTTAAAATGGAACAATTTAATTTTATCAAAAAAAATTATATATATATATATTTTCAATTCTAGTGCAATACTAGGGGGTAGGCAAGATATGCTCTGTTGCATCATTTGCATAGTCTGGCAGCCCAATCAGTAATTTCAGCAGTAAAACAAAATTGTTATCTCACAGGGAGGTGGAAAAGACCTCTCTAAAAATGGAGACAACACTGTACCTACCATTGCAAAACACTGCATGATCTTGAGCGGAAAAGAACTAGAATACACATGTGCCAAATATCAGTACTATCCAGTCTTCTATTTCCATTAAAAATGTACTAAAGCACAATAGGTACAAAATGTACTCTGAAAATGTTTGTTGTTTTTTTTGGTTTTCACAAAATTATCGTAAGCTTCTTGGTATACTGTGGTAGTAGAAACAGAACAGGTTATCTATCCTGCCGAGAGCTAAAATCTGGAGAACGTTGGCCTACATTAAAGTGAATTAGAGAGTACACAGGCACATAAAAACATTAAAGGAGATTTGAAAGGTGATTTCGGTGTCATTGCCTTGGGGCAGTAGAAAAGCATGACTAGGCAATTTGTTTCTAGTGGCTGTATTGCACTAATAAAAACTCTCACACTTGTAAACAAACAAGAAAGATTTGGATGCAAGAACTTAACCTTATATAACACAAACTTTTACAGCAGTCTCTCAGAATTCTCGCTGCGTGCTGTGGATAGACTGTAGTATATGATTTGGGGGGTGATCTCCTTTATCATCTCCTCTTATTATTCAAGGCCCAATGCCATTCGGCCATAATTGTCATACGCTCCTTCCCTGATTTTCACATAATCTCAAATACAAGTATGTGAACTTTACTTATCATGAAAGTCCAGGGCTGTTCTCAGTTTGTATAAAGTTTACAGCCAACAAGAATGGTGGAAAGCTGCATGTAATTGGATTTAGTGATTGAGTTACAATTCTTATTTATGCAATCCTCAGTTTCTCCTATTAACAAATCCTGATAGATGCCTGATTTTTTGCCAGTGCCATTCTCTTTCTACCTTTGACAGCAACAGATGGTTTATACAGTTTTGTGACAAGCACATTAGAATGCTATAGATGAACAATAGATCAACATCCACAACCAGAATCATGTAAAATCAAGCCGTTCCTGATCAATGATTTTAAGTTTGGGGTTCTTTTTATTTGCCTTCTGCTAACTGAGCTTTTCAGGTTCATGTTTTCAAATTTTTCTCCATAACCAAGAGGGATAGAAACTTTCATTTAATATAGATGACAGAGATGCTCAGGTAATCATTTGATTGGGGATTAAGAAAAATGCCAAATATTACTAGACCTGTAACAAAATCTCAAGAGTAGGCAACACTGCGATCAGCTTGATAATATGAACATAGTATTTAAAAAGCCCTAGCATACTATTCTTCCCTTGCACGGAAGACACAGAAATGTTTCTAAAACTGGCTGAAACCTGCATTGGAAAGGTAAAAATTTGAGACCTTTCCATCCATGTGAAAAATAACCATCACCCAAAGTTTTGCCACTGACGTCAGAGGTATTGTTCAGGTACTATCTTTGAGATCCATGAAAATACATACTTAAACACTAATAAAAGAATCACTAAAAGTGACATTCTAGGAAGCTCTGATTATTGAAAAACCTAGTATAACTTTTGAATTTCATGTTATTCTATATTAGGCTTGTGTGCTGTGCTATATGGCTCCATTCTTTTTCAGAAAAACTATGATTTGCTAATCCTCGCTTTGTTGAATTATACATGTTATAATCTGTATAGAAAATTAGCAGCCTTTCCTGACTTCTCAGCAAATAATTAAGAGCAGGTGCTATACGTATATTACTTAGATTTATACGTATATTACTTAGATTATATTTTTATATAAAATATACTAAATATGTATTTACATACAGTATTTGGAGATAGCCTATCTCCTAGAACTGGAAGGGACCTTGAAAGGTCATTGAGTCCAGCCCCCTGCCTTCACTAGCAGGACCAAGTACTGATTTCTCTAAGTGGCCCCCTTAAGGATTGAACTCACAACCCTAGGTTTAGCAGGCCAATGCGCAAACCAGTGAGCTATCCGTATTATAGACTATAAATAATTAAAATGATGACTGGCAAAATAAATGAACAAAGTACACTTTGTGATCAATTAATTCTATATAAGAGCTCGGTATTATTATGTTTGTATTCATTCATTTACTTGCAAGTTCAGAATATTCAGCCATTCACAATGAGTTTCCCAGCCAGTCATGTGAATTAGCAAAGTTCTTGCATATATATATATATATATCTTTAAGTTGCACGCAGAGCAGATGATAGTCCCTGCTATAGGACTGCTGCTATTCCTGAAACTGAGTGATCTATGGGGAATTCTTGCAACTAGCAGATCCCTTGAATTTAGTTTGGGCTACATTATTGAAGATGGTCTTCACTATTACAACATCTTCAATAGTGTGGCCCAAACTAAATACAGATTTTTAATATTAAACGTACAATGACCTGTTGAACTTACATTAGCAATTATATTGCCATCTCCAGGTCAATAAGAATAATAAACAAATATCTGGGTTAAACAACCAATATTATGCCAGAAAGCTTTAGCTCATCCACACTCATTTTTCCTTAGAAACGAGTCCAATTTCAAAATCTCTATCTGTAGTCCCTATTGATATTTGTAACAACTGCCTCTTGTCTTTAAATCCTCCATGAAATGGACTCCTACGACCACACCGCTATTGATTAGAACCAGGTAGTCTGGTGGCAAGCTGGGGCTTCTCTTCTGCAAAGCTCTGTTTCTTTTATTGTTACCTCAGCTTCCCAACCCATGCTCGCCCCTTCATCCATTTTGTCCACCCATTGCATCTGGTTGAACAACTAGACCCCAATCCTGCAAACACTTATGCACATGCTCAATTTTAGGTTCATCAGTAGCTCTATCAAAGAAAAATTTATAGGAAGGGGGTCCTAAAATGTGAGGTCTGCAGGGCAGGGGCTGTATTTTTTGTTACATGTCTATACAACACCTTGCAAAACGGGGCCCTGACTTTTTATGATGATGCCCAGGCAATACTGTTACATACATACACAACCAATACATATTTTTAATCATATTGGGAAATACCCTAGCGGTGTAGCAGGAAGCAAATATATTTAAAATAATAATTAATTAATGTTGGCTGTATTAAATAATTAATGAGGGCAGAAAATGTGAATTGCAATTTTACTTTAAAAAATAAAAAAGGAAAAGTCATGCCAAATAACACTTTAATATTTATTACGCTTCTTCTACGTGATGGAAATGTTTTAAATTGCAGTCCTCAACAGTTTAAAAGCAGGTGACGATAGCACACCACCAAAAATAAAGCAAAATGTGTAGGCCATCATGGACAAATCTCACTAGGTGGAGGACAGGTCAAGGTGAGAAAAGGCAAACATTTTTTGTGACAAAAGAACCTATGCTATGACTTTTGTTGAGGAAATCACGGCTGTGAGAAACATACAGCTTTACTCATACTGCAATGCTATATTTAGCATGTGGTATCAATGTTTGGAAATCTCCTTTCGTGTTAGATCTTTGTATATTTCATCTCCGTAGCCAGATGAAGTTATTTTGGGGGTGTTTTGTTGTTGTTTTTAAAGGCCCCCCAAAAGCTCTTGGAAGCCCTTCATGCAGAGAAATGACCCATCCCAGCTCTCACAGCATGCTTGCTGGCTACCATAAACATTACTTCTGATCAGATGGAAGCATTGTTGTCTAACGGCTGGGGTGCACTACGTAGAGGTTTAGCTTATTTCTTTTTCTTTTTCACCAGCTTTTTGGTAGTGTAGACTACTTGCTGCTTTCATCTAGTGGGAACCTAGACTGGCCTATGTGAGTAGATAGATTTCTCTCCCACACACATGCACACACACACGCATGAGTGTGCGCACATAAACATTTTCTTTCTCTAATCTATAGAAGTGGTATTACCTTTATTTTACCGGTGAGGCACAGAGAGACAGAGAGACGTGCCCAATGATGGTTGTGACGGAGCAGAGAATGCATCCAGGGTAGGATCCTAACAACTGGGCCACTATAACCACATCACACCATATAACAAAGACCAAGAGAATACTGGCCAGACAGTCACAGCTCTTCTTTTACGGCACTTGGCACACTGCTATCAACTTCTATTCTGCTCTTGACAAAACAAGTGAAAATTCCTTTCTTTTCTGTATTTTCTTCCGTTTGATAGAGATTGGCAACTTTTGTATTTCCTGGTATGGGAAGAGCAGTGGGAGGTTTTTTAAAAAGATTATTTTTAAAAAACTAAAAAAAAAAGATGATCTTGGTTATTTTTCATTTTCCTGCACCTTTCCATGCACTAGAACCAGAACTGCTGAGATATTATAAGCAAGCCTCCACCCTGATGTCAATTACTAGGTAATAAGTAACTGCTCATCATCCCACAAGGTAAAAGGAGACACAGAGAAGTTTATCTCCTGTTGTTAATAAGATGCACAACAACAACAAAACTAGTAACAGGCCACAAATAATGGAAAGGAATCCAAGGTGAGGAATGAAGACATTATTGATGAAAACCAGATGGGAATGCAAAAGCTAGAAGCACTGTAAGAGTTAGAAAGGCACAAGTCTGTCTAAGGGCCTGATTCAAAGCCCATTAACGTCACCAAGAACAACCGGACACACCAGCAGTTGAGCAATGCATTATTGCAGTCACCGTTCGATAGAGGCAGCACGATGCCAATATAGAACCCAATGTAGCAAGGTATCTCCCATGGCTGTGTGGAAATAATTTGTACCATATTCAATCACAGAAGGAGGGTTGTTAAGAACCTTTTAGTGAAGCTGCCACCTTTCTCTGAGGAGATGTAGTAATGTTCTTCCTCTTTCTATAAATGACAGCTAGCAAAGAGCAAACACTCAGCCAAGCACATCTCTCCACAGGAAAACAAGTATTCCATAACTATAGGGAGACACAGCTTTTATTGAATCTATTCTTAGTTGTCTGAATGTCATGCAAACACTTGTGTACTTATCCTAATCCCAATAAAATCCTACAAAAGAGATGTACATATGGATTATAGAAATTAAACACAATGCTATAGAGAAAATGAACGTGCAATAAGTCATTACCCCTACAAGAACCACACATCTGCATTCAAGAAATGTTAATGTTGATGCTGACCCCGCAAGAGGGAGATCTGTAACATACACTCATCAATGGGCACTGGCACTTTCTGTTATGATCCTAGTGGCAAATGAAAAGATGTGGAAAACGGAATGGAACTTCCACATGCACCTACATACCCACCATCCTTACCGTAACATTTTGGAACCTTAAAACAATAGATTCAGTTGAATTTGAATCTGCTTGCCAATTTCCTAGCTTCTCTCAGATATAATAACCATATTGCTTACATGTTTTTCCAACAACTCATCTTTGTGCTCCCAAATTGCTATGACATTAATTCTTTGGTTTGGCAACAGCAGAAAGTGTCCATTTATTTTGTTCGTATGCTACTTGAAAAGCTAATGGAACACCGTATCTGAACATTATAAACTCACTTTCAGTTAAAGCTAATATGTGCATCCACATGCTGAGTACTTCTGGCTGTAGGCGTCTCTGGAATACATCAGATTATATTGTGCATTAGAATCCTGATGGACAGTACACTAAAGGATGGTGGCCAGGTTACAGTGACAGAAGGCAGGGAACTGACCTTTCAGTCTCACAAAAAAAAGCATTATACTAAAGCACCAATCTCAGCCAGCACTTGAAATCTGGATTAAACATGGGTCCCACAACAGGAACAATATCATAGCAATAAATAAGCATGAAAAAGAATTGTTAAAGGGGACAATCATCATATCTTCCATTTGCAGATTCAGAACAAATTGACACATTCTAGAGCTGCATAAAGTTGATATATACCGCCACCAAAACACTAGGGATGAATCTGCTCGTGTGCTTTTAACTAAAATTGGAAGACACCAGCTGTGGGCAGATGTACAAACAGAATGTGATGAGATGTGGCAGAAATGTACATGGCTGATCCCATGACTAAATAAAAAGTATTAAATTAAATATATATTTATTTTCAGAATCACAAAGAATGTGGTTGTTTTCCCTGGGTGAGTATAATCTCTTCTTTTTCTTAGCACATTTCATTTCTTTCTCGCTTAAAAACACTAGAACTTTTACATGCTTTTCTTCTAACAATAAATACACCTGAATTGATAATATTAATACATTGCCAAGCAACCTGTCTAAAGACTTGACGCATATAATATTTAATAAAACTTATTTTTAGGCTAAGACATGTTCCATCTTTAGAGACTAATGTACACATTGCTGACTTCAAAATTTCTCTCATTGAAAAACAAAAAGACCACATTTCACACCACCTATTTCTCAGAAGAGATTAAGAAACATTTGCAAAATCTGAACATATACAAATCAGTCCAGAGCTGGATGAAATTTTTCATTTGAAATGTTTTTTTAAATTGAAGAATGGCCTGTTACAAAAATCAAAATTCTCTCAATTTTTTTTGTTTTCCTATATCTCAATGAATAAAAATAAAAAATGTTTCTTTTTTTTGTCCCCCCACCCTTCATTAAAAAAAAATAGAAAAAGAAAGGGCAATACAAAGGAAGGGCAAAAGAAGGAAAGTAAGGGAGAAAATAAAAAATACTAAAAACAGAACCACCAAAAAACAAAACATTTATATTTTTGGTTCAAAACCTGGAAAGTGCTTTGTTTTTTCCCTTTATTTCATCCAAAATTTCATATTTTTTTTAAATTGTAAATAAAATTGAGAAAAGAAATTTTTTTGCCTTTCCCCTGATGGTGATTTGTGGAGTACGAAGAGTAATTTGGGCAGGTGAGGGCTGGTAGAGTACATTAATTTTTCTGATGTTGAGAGAGACACCCAGAATGGCATCTGCAAAAAGATTTAGGGTACCTTACAGGTCGGCTTCTGTGTGTGCGAGAATGACGCAGTCATCTGCATACTGAAGGTCAGTGGTGCCAATTCTTGTCATCTTAGAGTTTGTTTGGAGACATCGGAGATTGGGGAGTTAACCATCCATACGATACTCAATCCCGATTCCATCAGGAAGGCGGTCATGGATGAGAATCAGGATCACGGCAAGGTAAATGGAGAAGCGTGTTGGAGCAATGACACAGCCCTGCTTGACACCTGTGCGAATGGTGAATGGTTCAGTCTCTGAGCCACTGCACAGAATGGTGGCAGTCATCCCATCATGGAGTAGTCTGATGATGGCAATGAATTTCTGTGGAGAGCCAAACCTACACAGCACCTTCCATAGGACATCACAATTGATAGAGTCAAAGACCTTGATTAGATCGATGAATGCCATGAACAGTTCCTGGTATTGCTCTCTGCACTTCTCCTGCCACAAAGATCATGTCAGTTGTGCCTCAGAATGGCCTGAAGCCACACTGTGATTCGGGGAGGAGATCCTCGGCAAGGGGGAGAAGGTGGTTTAGTAGGATCTGGGCAAGGATCTTCCCTGTGATTGAGAGGAGGGCAATACCTCTATATTTCCCACACAAAGATTTGTCCCCTTTCTTGAATATTGTAACAATGTTGGTGTTCTTAAAGTCAGGTGAAATTTCTTTGTCGAGGAGTTGGCAAAGTTTGTGCTAGAGCATTGTTCCACCAACTTTAAAAACCTCAGCTGGGATGTCATCTGGGCTTGGTGCCTTGTGATTTTTTGTCTGGGTGATGGCATGCCAGACTTCCTCAGAAGATGGGGGATCAGCAAGGTGTTCCATTGGTGAGCATTGTGGAATAGACTTGATGGTGTCTTCAGAGACCATGGATTCGCAGTTTAGTAGGCTCTCAAAGAGCTCCTAACAGCATTGTTTAATGGCCGCCTTGTCCTTGAGGAGGGTGGAGCCATCCTGAGAATGTAAGGGGGTTGGACCTTTGGATCTTGGTCCATATATATGCTTTTGTTTCTTGACAGAAGCTTCTCATGTCATCCTGGTCTACGATATCCTGTATCTCAGAGGCCTTTTCTTGCCATCACTTATTTTTGATGTCATGTAGCCTCCTTTGGATTTTGGCTTTGAGCAGGTGATAAGCCTCATGTTTTTGTTGGTTAGAGGAATCATTTTGCCAGTTACAGAATGCAGTTCTTTTCTATTGAATTAATGCTAGGATTTCCTTGTTATTTTCATCAAATCAGTCTTGGTGCCAATGAGTGGAATATCCTAGAGTTTCAGCACATGCACGGTGAATGGTATTTTTAAGTTGATGCTAGAACATCTCGCACTGGCTTGGTCTTGAAGTGCTTTGACGACCTTTCGCCTAGTCTTTGGGTGTTTGCTGTGAGGTGGAGCAAGCTGCAGGTAAAGGATTGATCTTACTAATCAATGGTCTGTCCAACAGTCATCTGTACCTCTCATGGCTTATGTTATACAGACATTGGAGTAATCTTGGGCTCTGACTATAACATAGTCAAGGAAGTGCCAGTGTTTGGTCTGAGGATGTTTTCAGGTGGTCTTAAATTTGTTACTCTGCCTAAAGATGGTATGTGTGTTGAGCAGGTCATGCTTCAAATGTTTGCTGAGGAGGAGAATACCATTGGGTTGACATTTCCCATCCCTTCTTTGCCTATTGTGCCGCTCCAGAGTTGGGGATCCCGTTCGACTCTGGAATTGAAATCTCCCAGGAGGATGAGTTTGTCTGCCTTAGGCGTGGCTGTGAGGACTGCATCAAGAGTTCTATAAAACTGCTCCTTATTGTCCTCATCATCATCGAGTGTTGGGCCATATGCGCTGATGACCATGGAATATTGGTTGTTGCTGAGCTTGAGCTGAAGAGTCATGAGATGCTCCTTGATCCCCATAGGAAACTCCAAAAGCTGACTGGCAATCTTATTTTTGATGGCAAAGCCAATCCCATGACTGCGTCTCTCTTCAGTGGCTTTCCCTTCCAAAAGAAGGTGTAGGCACCTCCATCCTCTTTTACTTGGCCCTCATCGGCCCGGCGGGTCTCACTAAGAGCTGCAATGTCAATGTGGAGTCTTGCCAGTTCTCTGGCAATTATGGCAGTTGTTCTTTCTGGGCATTCACTGCTCTGAGAGTCTATAAGGGTGCGGACATTCCAGGTGATGAAATTCATTGTCTTCTATCTCTTGTTTCAGCCGCGGAGTTGAGCGATCCCACTAGATGTGGCCATCCAGTCAGAAGAGTGAGAGACAGCCTATGTTTGGGGCATCTTTTCTAGCCCTGTCCCCATTTGGGGTGAACAGAGGGGATCCTAAAAAGGCGCTGCTCAGTCACACCCGCTGCTGCTGAAATGCACTTCTGTCTCATCCAAGCACAAAACGACCATCACATGGCTGCCGCCTTTATGCAGATTTGTGACTAAAGACACCCAGAGATCCTGTCTTCCCCACCACTCGTCCATCGCTGCAGGACTTTGTGTGGGTGTGAACCCCTTCGCAGAGGCCTGCACGTGAAATCTTTTAATGTGGGGAAACCGGTGCGCAGGCGGTGACCACATGAGACTTCACAGGAGGAAAACCCTGACCCAGTGGCAAGGAGATCCAAGACAACCAGGGGTCTCCCTTCTGCTGCAGCCCTCATCCACCTTTACAGCCATGGTGTACTAAAAGGTCTTCTATATGCGCCTGCTCCACCGTTGGGGTCTTGTGACGTTTGGACTGCGGTTAGTCAGGATCCTCACCTCAGGCCTGCTAGCCAAGGGGGACCCTACCAGGAGTATAAAAGCTCCGGACGATGTAGCTCTGAGGGTCTTTAGCTCATGCAAGCCTCTCCACCATGACACGGTTGTGATCTATCAGGTTGATGTTCTGGCTTTTTATTATCTGGGGCCTGAAGACCAGAAAGGGAAATTTCCTGCTTTCATGCTGTGAATTTATGATTTCCAAAGAAAGAGATTTCAGGTCAGATCCTCCTCTTAAGGACTCATCATTTACAGCTCTTTTCAGTGACAGAGAGAGCCCTGACAGTCGTCAAACTCTGACCTGACAAGCTAAAACAGTGGAGAAACTGAATTTGCATGAAGCAGCAACCTCATCATGGCATCCTCTGGCCATAACATAGAAGCACTGCAGAATGACATATTCACCATTATGCTGCTTTTAACTCATTTTAGAAGAGCAAGTCCATGAGGCCCTGAATTTGTCTGTCATGCTGTGTAAGCATAACTGTGTGTTCCCATCAGAGTGCTGTGAGCTTGGTCTGTCACTTGATCCATCCCCGAGTAAAGTTCTCCTTTATCCTGAGCCCATTTCATATTTTGAGGTGATTATCTAGACTTAGAGCCAATCTTAAATATTGTTTCCTCCCCCTCCCATGCAGGGGTGGATAAAGAAAGTGGGCTCGATCCTTCACCACATACTTATAAAAGGAGTCAATTGAAGTCAATGGGACTTCTTGTGTGAATAAGTATTACCCATGAAAGTAAGGGGTGTAGGTTTGTGCTCTCTATTATGCCTGGACACACCACACCTTTGCTGCCCCTACCTCCAAACGCAAACAAAAAAATCCTTCTAGCAGTGTATGCTGGATGAATGAGTCACTTGTTGCCATTCACTGCCTGCCCACCCTTCCTTGATGTCACACTGTCACATGATGTGAGATGACTGAGGAACTTTTACACCAGAATCAATCAGGTATTTGCCACAGCACCTGCTGACTGACTCACAACTGTATTGCAGCCCCTCCAACTTGCAGCATCCAAATCACAAGGATCTTACCTTTAGTCACCTCTTTATTCACCTATTTTTTTGCTACTGCAATCGCCAATAAAGCCATAATGGCAAGAGTAAACAAAGCACAGCAACAGAAAATTTGCAGCCCACTAACAATTCCTCTCAGGTCCTTCACCTGAAGTTGTCATGGAGATATTTGTGTCATACACAGAAATAATGACTTATAGTGAGAGAGAACCAAGAAGAGTAGATGAACTCCAGGGAGGAAAGATCTTATTTTCATGCAGAGGTGACTAGTAGTAAAGAACCAAGGGTACACAATACAGGAAATATGCTGTTGAGAAGTCAACTAGACTATTTTTCAAAGATTTCTATTTGATCTCAGTGGGTGTTTTACAGATTTTTATGTTCAGTTATTTCCTATAGAAGTAATAATTAAGAAAAGAGAATTTCACATAAGTACTCCTCTCATGAGGACACCAGTGTTTAACAACATGTTGATGTCTAAATCTAACAGTGATATAGCACTGATAAGAGCTGATCTACAACAAGTTTTCAAACTGGAGAGTTTATTTTCACAGCAGGTAATGATATAGTATTGGACACTATAATTTAGTACATCTTAGATGTGCTTATTAACACGACATACACATGTTCCTTAAACTGTATTAAAGCGTATCTGTTAAGTAACAACAGGCAGAGCTAAGATATCTTCAAAAACACATAGCAAAGTAGCACCTGGTTTTCCAATGTGATTACGTCCAATAAGTGTTGAAATAATTCAGTCTGTAAGTAGCTTGTGATTTTCCCAAATTTATTTTAAGCTATTTCAGTGAATAATTTCTGCAGTTTATTGAGAATATTCAATATTTAAAATTTGCAATTGCTTTGATTGGACACAAAAGTCACATGGTATAGTTCTATTCTCTGATTAGAGGAGCCTAACTTCATAGTGTTCCAGGGGGGATAGTGATGAATTCAAAATTTGCTTTCTGTGAATGTTCTCCATCATTCACTTAAGAGTTGCAGCTCCTGCAGACTATCCTGCCATTACAATCATTCTCCAGGACATGGGTGGAAAGCAAACACCAAAGGGGCCTCAATCAAGTCAAAGCAAATTTTTTTAAATATTTTATCTTATGTTGGAAATTTTTGTGATAGTATTTACCCATCACAAACCAGAGATCGGTCCGCTAGAGAACCTTATAATGGGGGAAATGACTAACCAGACTGATCAAATCATCACAAAAAAATGTATTGTATGGAAGAGGTAGGCAGCTGCTTGTCTACGAATGTCTGGCTTCTATGAAAGATTGATTAGCCCATGAGTAGGCCCACTTGATGTCTTCCAAACAGATGGGCGCAAGTATGGTGCAGTTTTTTCATTTGAACACACAATTGCCATGCACCAGAGACAAACATGAAAACATGAAAAACTCATAGGGTGAGGGAGGGGGAGAGAGGGCATGTGTGCATTCAGAGGGTTTTTTTTTTTTTAGCAAGAAGAGAAAACTTCTAAACGTTCAGATATCTATCCAAAATCTTTAGACTTAACTGTATTGAAGACTGTCAACTTTTCATGCCTATGCACTGTATCTTCTTGGGTGTTTATACTTACACCCATCTGTTTGGAAGACATCAAGTGAGCCTAGTCATGGGCTAGTCAATCTTTCATAGAAGCCAGACATTAGTAGACAAACAGCTGCCTACCTCTTCCATACAATGCATCTCCTCTGTGACTACCATATTAGCATCATATTTTGCCAAGTCTTCCTATCACTAGACATTTTAAACCTGATGACTTATTTGACTTTAAAAATGTGAGAGTCAATTAGATGAACATGAAAACCAGGTTACAATATTATTGGCTCTAGAAATTAAGCTCATGAAAGAACTTTAGCCCTGACAACCAACAGTACCCTTGCCATTCCAGGCCTGGGCTCCTCCTAATCTTACTTCCATTAATCACTCTGCATTGTACCAAGCTGTGTGGCAACTTTATCTCAGGCATGATCTGAAACTGGATGAGACCACCAAACCCAACCCAACCATATTTTTAATTATGACTTACTCCAATTTGACTCAAGTGTCTCCATCTGAAAGACTAGTGCTCCAACAATGGCCGCACATCCTCTGTTAAACCTATGCCACCAGGCCACACAATGTCCATGAGAAGTATATCTGGCTGGAGAGGGTGGAAGACATGCAGCATGAGACTGCAAACAATACACTCAATCCAAAACACACATACCTGAAATACAGAGGCTAGTGATGAATCTTTAGCACCCAGTGTCCATCTCTACCCAGGATTGCTTTCAAGGAAAGCATATTTCTACCCACACAAATGCCGTTTCAGCTTTATATTTCCTTTGGTTTAAGCCTATGGTAAATGACAATTAAAGTCAAACAAACTATTTAAGGTCAAAGACAAGCTAATCCCTGTCGATCATTTTGATATTAAAAATCAGATTCAGATTAATTACTGCATATATCATTTTTTAATGCTAGAAGCTGTCATAGGTGGGCATTGGTATTTCACATAAGGGTCAAACAGATTAGAGAGAGAAATTGTCTCTCTGCTTTTTGAATGAATGCACAAAACATATGATAAAATGATTTGTGTTGCTCAGGAATACAGTAGGTTAGCATAAAGGACCACCAAAGCCTGAAAGGAAAGAATTTGCAGCTGCCTCTTAGAATTGTGCCTTATGAGTTACTGTAAGATGGGTAGTTTAGTCATCTATAAATTCATATCTGTTTAATGTCTTGGCTTAGAAAGAGCTATAAAATCCATTTTGCTTGAGGCCACATATCTATCTTGAGAATTGATGTTCATGTAAATAAATACTTAGTTTCATAACTGCATGGAAAAAAATCAGTTCTAATCAAGATATCTGATGTTGTGTACATTCTGAGTGGGTGCCAGTATTTGACTTCACATTACTGATTGAGCCATGAAGAAAGGACAAGAAACCTAATTTAAAAGGTACAGTGTGTAAACAAAAACATTAAAAAAACCTTTTCATGTTATTAACATTAAAACTGAAGTAAACTTTTATAATCCACACATCTTTTAATCATTTTTGTCATTTCTTTCCCTTTTACTAGAGCTGGACAAGTAATTATTTTGTCAATTTTTTATTCAATTAATTTCTGTTCTTTTCATTCCTGTTCACAAATTGTCCACACAGTGCTGGCAAGTCAATACTTGAAATTTTTGGTTAATTTTGATTGCTTCTGTTGAGTACATGAGAGCCTCTCAGAATCAGGGTTACAATATGAATTTTAATCTCAAAATGTAAGCATTCACATTCCTCAAATATTCACTTAAAACTCATTCCTTCTGCAGATATTTCTGCTAGTGACTGTGTTTGCTATAATATTAACAAATGTGAACATGAAGGCTTGGAAACACAGCCAAGTGAATCTGACATTTGGGTTCAAGTGAATATTCATGAACAGTTTTTTGAAGTGTTTGCTTAACAGTACTTTTTGTAGTTCATTCAGCTTGGAGTGTAAAACTAAACCTATCAGTTTCACTGTCTGTTTTTATGGTTGATTTTTTGGTCCTCGTGTTCTAATGCAATGCTGGTGAGTTTGGATTTCCAACAATGCAGAGAAGTGTTCAATTAAAATGTTCTCAAATGTTCCATGATGATAAATTGGAGTGGGTTCAGAGAAGAGCCATGAGAATGATTAAAGAATTAGAAAACATGCCTTGCAGTGATAAACTGAAGGAGCTCAATCTATTTAGATTAATAAATAGAAGATTAAGAGGTGACTTGATTACAGTCTATAAGTACATGGGGAACAATTATTTAATAATGGGCTCTCCAATCTAGCATAGAAGGGTATAACATGAGCCAATGGCTAGAAGCTGAAGCTAGATAAATCAGACTGGAAATAAGATGCACATTTTTTAATGGTGAAAGTCATTAACCATTGGAATAATTTATCAAGGCTTGTGGTAGATTCTCCATCAATTTTTAACTCAGGATTGGATGTTTTTCTAAAAGATCTGCTCTAGGAATTATTTTGGGGAAGTTCTATGGCCTGTGTTATATAAGTCAGGCTAGATGATCACAATGGTCTCTTCTGGACTTGGAATCATAGAATATCAGGGTTGGAAGAGACCTCAGGAGGTCATCTAGTCCAACCCCCTGCTCAAAGCAGTACCAATTCCCAACTAAATCATCCCAGCTAGGGCTCTGTCAAGCCTGACCTTAAAAACCTCTAAGGAAGGAGATTCCACCACCTCCCTAGGTAACCCATTCCAGTGCTTCACCACCCTCCTAGTGAAAAAGCTTTTCCCAATATCCAACCTAAACCTCCACCAATGCAACTTGAGATCATTACTCCTTGTTCTGTCATCTGCCACCACTGAGAACAGCCGAGCTCCATCCTCCTTGGAACCCCCTTTCAGGTAGTTGAAAGCAGCTATCAAATCCCCCCTCATTTTTCTCTTCTGCAGACTAAACAATCCCAGTTCCCTCAGCCTCTCCTCATAAGTCATGTGCTCCAGCCCCCTAATCATTTTTGTTGCCCTCCGCTGGACTCTTTCAATTTTTCCACATGCTTCTTCACACAGCGCACAGTCAACTTGTGGAACTCCATACCTGAGGAGGTTGTGAAGGCTAGGACTATAACAGAGTTTAAAAGAAAACTGGATAAATTCATGGTGGTTAAGTCCATTAATGGCTATTAGCCAGGATGGGTAAGGAATGGTGTCCCTAGCCTCTGTCTGTCAGAGGGTGGAGATGGATGGCAGGAGAGAGATCACTTGATCATTGCCTGTTAGGTTCACTCCCTCTGGGGCACCTGGCATTGGCCACTGTCAGTAGACTGGATACTGGGCTAGATGGACTTTTGGTCTGACCCGCTATGGCCTTTCTTATGTTCTTATGTTCTTTTAGTGTGGGGCCCAAAACTGGACACAGTACTCCAGATGAGGCCTCACCAATGTCGAATAGAGGGGAATAATCACGTCCCTCGATCTGCTGGAAATGCCCTACTTATAAAGTCCAAAATGCCATTAGCCTTTTTGCCAACAAGGGCACACTGTTGACTCATATCCAGCTTCTTGTCCACTGTAACCCCTAGGTCCTTTTCTGCAGAACTGCTGCCTAGCCATTTGGTCCCTAGTCTGTAACACTGAATGGGATTCTTCCATCCTAAGTGCAGGACTCTGCACTTGTCCTTGTTGAACCTCATCAGGTTTCTTTTGGCCCAATCCTCTAATTTGTCTAGGTCCCTCTGTATCCTATCCCTACACTCCAGCATATCTACCACTCCTCCCAGTTTAGTGTCATCTGCAAATTTGCTGAGAGTGCAGTCCACGCCATCCTCCAGATCATTAATGAAGATATTGAACAAAACCGGCCCCAGGATCGACCCTTGGGGCACTCCGCTTGAAACCGGCTGCCAACTAGACATGAAACCATTGATCACTACCCGTTGAGCCCGACGATCTAGCCAGCTTTCTATCCACCTTATAGTCCATTCATCCAGCCCATACTTCTTTAACTTGCCGGCAAGAATACTGTGGGAGACAGTATTTGCTAAAGTCAAGAAATAACACATCCACTGCTTTCCCTTCATCCACAGACCCAGTTATCTCCTCATAGAAGGCAATTAGGTTAGTCAGGCATGACTTGCCCTTGGTGAATCCATGCTGACTGTTCCTGATCGCTTTCCTCTCCTCTAAGTGCTTCAGAATTGATTCCTTGAGGACCTGCTCCATGATTTTTCCAGGGACTGAGGTGAGGCTGACTGGCCTGTAATTCCCCGGATCCTCCTCCTTCCCTTTTTTAAAGATGGGCACCACATTAGCCTTTTTCCAGTCATCGGGGACCTCCCCCGATCACCATGAGTTTTCAAAGATAATGGCCAATGGCTCTGCAATCACATCGACCAACTCCCTTTAGCACCCTCGGATGCAGTGCATCTGGCCCCATGGACTTGTGCTCGTCCAGTTTTTCTAAATAGTCCCGAACCACTTCTTTCTCCACAGAGGGCTGGTCCCCTCCTCCCCATACTGTGCTGACCCGTGCAGCAGTCTAGGAGCTGACCTTGTTCGTGAAGACAGAGGCAAAAAAGCATTGAGTACATTAGCTTTTTCCACATCCTCGGTCACTAGGTTGCCTCCCTCATTCAGTAAGGGACCCACACTTTCCTCGACCTCCTTGTTGCTAACATACCCGAAGAAACCCTTTTTGTTACTCTTAACATCTCTTGCTAGCTGCAATTCCAAGTGTGATTTGGCCTTCCTGATTTCACTCCTGCATTCCTGAGCAATATTTTTATACTCCTCCCTGGTCATTTGTCCAATCTTCCACTTCTTGTAAGCTTCTTTTTTGCGTTTAAGATCAGCAAGTATTTCACTGTTAAGCCAAGCTGGTCTCCTGCTGAATTTACTATTCTTTCTACACATCGGGATGATTTTTTCCTGCAACCTCAATAAGGATTCTTTAAAATACAGCCAGCTCTCCTGGACTCCTTTCCCCCTCATGTTATTCTCCCAGGGGATCCTGCCCATCAGTTCCCTGAAGGAGTCAAAGTCTGCTTTTCTGAAGTCCCGTGTCCATATTCTGCTGCTTTCCTTTCTTCCTTGTGTCAGGATCCTGAACTCGACCATCTCATGGTCACTGCCTCCCAGGTTCCCATCCACTTTTGCTTCCCCTACTAATTCTTCCTGGTTTGTGAGCAGCAGGTCAAGAAGAGCTCTGCCCCTAGTTGGTTCCTCCAGCACTTGCACCAGGAAATTGTCCCCTACACTTTCCAAAAACTTCCTGGATTGTCTGTGTACTACTGTATTGCTCTCCCAGCAGATATCAGGGTGATTAAAGTCTCCCATGAGAACCAGGGCCTGCGATCTAGTAACTTCTGCTAGTTGCCGGAAGAAAGCCTCATCCACCTCATCCCCCTGGTCTGGTGGTCTATAGCAGACTCCCACCATGACATCACCCTTGTTGCTCACACTTCTAATTTTAATCCAGAGACTCTCAGGTTTTTCTGCAGTTTCATACCGGAGCTCTGAGCAGTCATACTCCTCTATTGCATACAATGTAACTCCCCCACCTTTTCTGCCCTGCCTGTCCTTCCTGAACAGTTTATATCCATCCATGAGACAGGAATCCTCTCCTCTTGCACTCTCTTGCTCGTGCTTCCTCCGGGTATCCCATTTCCCCACTTACCTCAGGGCTTTGGTCTCCTTCCCCCGGTGAATCTAGTTTAAAGCCCTCCTCACTAGGTTAGCCAGCCTGCTTGCGAAGATGCTCTTCCCTCTCTTCGTTAGATGGAGCCCATCTCTGCCTAGCACTCCTCCTTCTTGGAACACCATCCCATGGTCGAAGAATCCAAAGCCTTCTCTCCGACACCACCTGCGTAGCCATTCGTTGACTTCCACAATTCGACGGTCTCTACCCGGGCCTTTTCCCTGCACAGGGAGGATGGACGAGAACACCACTTGCACCTCAAACTCCTTTATCCTTCTTCCCAGAGCAACGTAGTCTGCAGTGATCAGCTCAAGGTCATTCTTGGCAGTATCATTGGTGCCCACGTGGAGAAGCAGGAAGGGGTAGCGATCCAAGGGCTTGATGAGTCTCAGCAGTCTCTCCGTTACATCATGAATCCTAGCTCCTGGCAAGCAACAGACCTCTTGGTTTTCTTGGTCGGGGCGTCAGATAGATGACTCAGTCCCCCTGAGGAGGGAGTCCCCGACCACCACCACCTGCCTCCTTCTTTTGGGAGCGGTGGTCATGGAACCCCCATCCCTTGGACAGTGCAACTCATGCCTTCCAATCGGTGGAGTCTCCTTCTGCTCCCTTCCCTCAGATGGATCATCTAGTCCACTCTCTCCATCCATGAATCACCTTGGAAAACTTTCCCACTCAATGTTATTTGAAAAACATTGATGAAAACATTGCTTTTCAAATGGCCCTTTTATTCTTCTACAGAAAACACATTTTAGGCCTGAACTACTTGGACCAGATTCTGGAGACTACCTCCTTCGACATTGCACATCTCAGGGCTGGGAGGATTCAAGATAGCTGTAAAGCCACTTTTGTGATTCCCTAATCCTTGGACCACTGGGCACTGGACCAGTTCCAATCAGCACATGTAGAGCAGCATGTGTTCTAAATTGTGTAAACTGCAGGGGCAGTTCCAGCTACACCTCTACCCCGATATAATGCAACCTGATATAACACAAATTCAGATATAAAGCTGTAAAGCAGTGTTCGGGGGGGGGGCGCTGCGCACTCTGGTGGATCAAAGCAAGTTCGATATAACGCGGTTTCACCTATAACGCAGTAAGATTTTTTGGCTCCTGAGGACAGCGTTATATCAAGGTAGAGGTGTACCAAGAATTACTGGCGCTCAGCTACACCTTTCTTCTCTTGGGCACCCCATTATATAGTGGATGGCATAGGGCTGGCTATGCTGGCCTATTCCACTTGGGCTTTCCTTTATGCTGCTAGTAGAATCCCTAGCAGGTTGACTGAACTACCTTTCCACCTGGACTGGACTATTGGAGTGACTCAAAGAGGTGGAACTGGGGCCAAATCTGGCCTATTGACCGGATTTCTTCCCTTTGAAAAGTGAATCATGTACTACTGCTAAAGTCTTTGCAGGCATTTTTAGATGCAGGCTGTTCTTTTGAGTTCAAAATCATTCCTTCTGATCTTTGTTTCAACTGAGTGTCAAAGGAACTATGACTTACTTTGAATGGGAGGAGAGACAGACATTTAAAGAATGCATTCTGTAAATCAGCAATCAGTATATTCCAATTCAGTTCTCAAAAGTGTAGGTTTGTAGGTAATGGTTATACACTAAAGAAGATAGACTTTCACACAGGAGTTTTCTTCAGAAAGAAGAACCTGGCCGGCTTTTTTCTGTTATCACAATAAATCCAAGAAATGAAGTAATGGGCTTTGGTTAGTACAAAAACTGGCAAGGCAAAAAAGGGATGCTTTCAAATAATGGTTAGTAACCGCATGTTGTGTGTGTTCATTCCAGGAGATGATTATTTACAGATTTCAATGAGTTGAACATAACAAATCCTACTCTTACTACAGAAAGCACGTTACACCTAAGTATTCATTTTAGTGAGTGAATATGCTGCTGCTGCTAAAAAAAATCTCTGCTCTGACCATGTTTGTTGGCTGTTCATAATTGCTCATCTTATAGATTCCAGGAATTAATGGCTTTTCATCGACCTATTCACTAGCAGTCTATTAACCAATTTTGCGATCACAGTTGTTAGAAACCATACATAATAATTTGTGACTGTAAGAAATTCTTTTTAAAGCTGTTGTGCTGCAGCAGATGCATTTAAAAAAAGAAATCAACCATTTCCAAATGGCTCTAGTGCCAATTCAGTTATAAAATATTTTCCAAATGAAAATACAAGTTTTAAAATATTTTTTGTTCAACCCCCAAAGGAGCCTGGATTCTCATCACACATCCTATGGATCCTTTTCAATTTGAATGGACAAACATATCTACAAAACAGGATAAAACTATATTCTAACCCTATAACGACCTGAAATGCTCAAACTTCAATCTGAAAGGGAAGCAGTGAACCAAGATATCCCCTTCTCCCACTTTATGTTGTCTTTAGCACTGGACTAATTGGCAACCATCATTAGAAGTAATAATTTAATTAAGGGGATTGCAGGAATTAAGGGGACCAAGATAATAAAATCAGTGTGTAATGTCTCCCTGAGTTCATCCATAAAGACCGGACCCAGGTGACATTTAAGTCCTTCCTCAAAGATCCACTTCTGCTATACTGCTTACAGTGAACTGAGTTGACTTGTATGTAAATTGATTGCTGTTGTTCTCTTTCCCTAACTTTTGTCTATTTGTTTCTCCACCCATAGTGTGTGAGCTCTTTGGAGCAAGGATTGTCCAGAAAGCACACCATGAACACTATTATAAATAAAATAAATCAATAATAGCATAGATGGCATTGTCTGGTGGTCACTTATATCTCAATTCCCCAAACATTGCATACTATAAAGGTGGTTGGGATGGGGCAACAGAGATTTGTCCCCCAAACACCCCATCCCAGACTGAAGATTTGCTTTAATTAGCAAAGAATGTATATGTGCTAACCTAGTAAAAATAAACAATAAGCTATGGGGAGATGGAGACTTGCATCAAGATACATGGTGCCTTCAACCATCTGAAACATGTGCCTGTAGCCTACTAGTGCACACGCTGTTGGGGGCGCATTGCTATCAGACAATGGTTTAAGTTTACATTTTGTTATATTTTTTTAATGGGGGGAGTTACACAATACCTCCCTTCCACTGTCTTAGTAAAATAGTAAGAGAAAATATCAGGAAGCAGGTTATAAATATCTTCAGCCTCCTATTCAGAATAAATTGATATTCAGAAAAAAATGAACTCTCTCTATTTTTTGCAGATCGTCCTGGACTCTTTAGACCACTTCCCTCTAAAAAGCCCAATTGCCCTTTTAGTCTCAGATTGCGGTCCACCAGATATTTTCAGCTCCCTTTCTTTTAAAAAATAAATGACCCTAAATTTGAAATATTGAGTGGCTTCCAGTATAGCCTTCACCCTAGAAAATGGGTTAAAAGTCGCTGGAAGGGCCACAAACAGTGTGTCTCTCTCCATCACTCCTATCCCTTGCTGTCTTTGTCTAGTACCATCAAAATTTCATGTTCACTTAACACAATGGCACAGGAATTTTGCACAGCTGATTTAGGGTGTCTTCACAGCGCAGTTAGCTCAAGTTGTAACTCGAGCGTTAACGCCGAACTCAACTCCTGTCCACACACAGAAATCTATACTGTAACTCGAATTAAGTGGGGCTTTAATTGTGTGTTGGAAAATTTGCAACCAACTCTCCTTCTGCCTTCTAACAATAGCTAAGGGGAGTGATTGGTTCTTGTGCTCTTCCAGGACAGGGTTCCCCTCTCTAGGGAGTGCTGTTCAGTCTGAATCCCTTCTGTACAGACACCATTAGCTTCTTGGGGCTGGTCTACACTGGGGGCAGGGAAACGATCTAAGATACGCAACTTCAGCTATGCTATTCACGTAGCTGAAGTCGAAGTATCTTAATTCAACTTACCTGGCCGTCCTCACGGCAGCAAGTCGACTGTCGTGGCTCCCCCATCGACTCCACTTACTCCTCCTGCCAAGGTGGAGTACGGGCATTGATTCGGGGAATCGATTACTATCCGCCGATCTGGGGGGTAGTGTAGACGTGGCCTTGGTCAGTGTTTATTCAGGGTGGGAAGAACATTCCATTTATCTTCAGAGGGCCTAACTATATGGAAAATTCATGCTGCTGGATCTGCCCTGGTCTTCTCAGTTTTTCTATTCACACATACAGCTTTACACACACAACCCTTAGATCTCTTCTCTCCTACATTCCTACTACTGACATCGGTCAGATTAAAGTTGTCAGACAGGAGCCTCATAAAAGATCATTTTCAAATGTACTACTACTCCTACGGCCCAACTTTTACCTCTAAGAAGAACATCCATTAGGATCCTATTTAGTGGTATCCTAAATATATCAATATAACTATAACTCCACAGGTTTCAGAGGGGTAGCCGTGTTAGTCTGTATCAGAAAAAACAACGAAGAGTCCTTGTGGCCCAAATAAATTTGTCTCTAAGGTGCCACAAGGACTCCTCGTTGTTTTTATAACTCCACAGTCACTGACACTAGTACTGAGAATGCAATCTCATTCTACCAAGCCACAATTTTTCATACTGACAAAAGTGTGCTAGATGCTTACTAACAAGTGAATTTAACATGTTGCTACTGCAAAAGGAAATGTATTTTGCATTATAAAATGACTCGTAATATTATTTATCATTGATAAATATTCATCTGCATATTTACTATGAACACTACTCTTAGGGTCAGTGCTGGAAGATATACTCATGTGAAAAGTGATGCAAATGCACATTAGGCGCTAGTCCAGAGAGATTAAAGCAATATGTACACCCTTCTGTTTTCCAGTGGTAGTGGTTGTTATAATTATTAAAGATATTCAGCCCACTAGTGTTTTATAAAATAATACATAATAGCGTTATTGTACTAGGTGCTAATACTTGTTGCTGAAAAGTCAGCTATTTCTCTTAGCTATTCCCACTAGTAGCCACCCTTTCCTCCCAACCGTGCATTATGGGTGCAATGTAAAAGTTGATTTTATTATGCAGCTTCTTTGCCTTCAAAAAAGGTGAATGTCAGGGAAGTTTTATTAATAAAAAAGGCAAAACAAAACACATGTTGGCATTACCTTTACGTAGGCCTGCAGCAGCTTAGCACCACGGGCAAAACTCTGTGTACTGCTGACCATCCTCATAAGACAAATTACCCATTACTCACTGTTTATCTGCTTATGAAACCTCTCTGCTTGAACAACTGAAGTTCCTCATTTGCAGAGATTGATCTCAGTGCCCACAGCATTTTATTTTATTGCCAAGTAGGTGTCTTTTCACAGTGGCAGTTGCAGTTTCCTACAGTGGTCACCTTAAAATCTTGCTTCTTTTGCCTTAGATGAATATAAAAGGCTTCCTCCATTTTTAGAACATTTCTTACACTTATTGATACCATAGTATCATTGTCTAGTTATCAACATCAACCTGTTACATCCTGCCTGCTAAATAGATTGCAAAGGATTGTCTTCCACTCTATCTACAGCATCAAGCATGATAAGGCCTTGATTCTGATGGGAAGTGCCTGAAGGTTACAATAATATGACTTTTTTTAAGTGTAACCACTCTACTTACTCTCTGTTTCCTAATCTAGATGCTTCACCCCTTGCAAAGTGTTTTTTTTTTTCTATTTGGAGGACAATGAAAGATATCTCTTGCAGAAGGCATTCTTAGCCATTGGGATGAAAGATGAAGATCCTAATAATAAAATATAGCTGAAGAACATATACTTCTTCATTCTGTACACTTACATTTATACAGGAAAAACAAAAAAACCAAACATGATTGCCAATAGGTCAAAAGGCATCGGTATGACCATTAAATATTCCCAGGAGTCAGCTGTTGGTTAAGGAAACTATTAGAGATCTGTATGACACCTGGCCTCAAACTCAGGCTGACAAGAGTCAAGGAAATCAGATGCTTATGCCAACAAAGCTGGTCCCTTAAACCTTCTCAATCAACTTACCCATAAAGAGAAGATTTGAAGCTGGATGTTAATTGGTTTAACTGTCTATGGACTGGCATCCAGCAAACATAGGTTTAGGAGAATCTGGCCTACTCTTGCAGGAGAACATAAGAACATAAGAACGGCCATACCGGGTCAGACCAAAGGTCCATCTAGCCCAGTATCCAGTCTACCGACAGTGGCCAATGCCAGGTGCCCCAGAGGGAGTGAACCTAACAGGCAATGATCAAGTGATCTCTCTCCTGCCATCCATCTCCACCCTCTGACAGACAGAGGCTAGGGACACCATTCCTTACCCATCCTGGCTAATAGCCATTAATGGACTTAACCACCATGAATTTATCCAGTTCTCTTTTAAACTCTGTTATAGTCCTAGCCTTCACAACCTCCTCACGTAGTGAGTGCCACAAGTTGACTGTGCACTGCGTGAAGAAGAACTTCCTTTTATTTGTTTTAAACCTGCTGCCTATTAATTTCATTTGATGACCCCTATTTCTTGTATTATGGGAATAAGTAAATAACTTTTCCTTATCCACTTTCTCTACATCATTCATGATTTTATATACCTCTATCATATCCCCCCTTAGTCTCCTCTTTTCCAAGCTGAAGAGTCCTAGCCTCTTTAATCTCTCCTCATATGGGACCCGTTCCAAACCCTTAATCATTTTAGTTGCCCTTTTTTGAACCTTTTCTAGTGCCAGTATATCTTTTTTGAGATGAGGAGACCACATCTGTATGCAGTATTCGAGAAGAGGGTGTACCATCGATTTATATAAGGGCAATAATATATTCTCAGTCTTGTTCTCTATCCCCTTTTTAATGATTCCTAACATTCTGTTTGCTTTTTTGACCGCCTCTGCACACTGCGTGGACATCTTCAGAGAACTATCCACGATAGTGGAGGAGGGCTCTGAGAATCCACTCTTTTAAGGACCAAACCCTACTTCCCACTTCTGTCTCTACCAGCCATGAGGACATAGGCTGTTAGTCGCAGATCTCCCAGCTCTCCCAAAATTTTCATAGGTGGTGAATGCAGAAGAGAGAATATTTAGGACAGTTCTAGGAATTAGATGGTTCCTCCATCCCATCCTATCCCCAAACACACACAGTAAAACACCTAATCTGTGCAGCATTTCATATACCAAGAAGAGCTAGTTAATCAGTTGGGTATTTTCATGAAAGTCCATGAGTACTTCACCAGACTGGGTATTTTAAGTGCATCTGGCTTAATCATACAAAAGATTTATCTATCTCCTCCAAGTATGCTATGCGGATGAAATAGAGAATCTGTTGAATAGCTAATTAGATAAAGCTAATTCAGGAAAGTATCTAAGCATATGCATAAGTCCATTAACATCGATGCAAGTTAAGCATGTGCATGCTGTCCTGAATATCATCTTGAATCAGAGCCCAAAGCAGGTAGGAGCGACCTGCTAAAACCACTGCAAACTAAACGTATACACATGTAAACTATTTCCTGAACACACACCATGAGAATCACAAGGATAGAAAGTTGAGCCTGTGGTGAGAAAGGAAAGGGGATTATGTCACATTTTTAGTTCCTGATTGATTTTTGAGCTATACTGTGTCTTAATTACAAATTTTGTCATGAGAGTTTGAGAACACTAATAGCTTGTGTGTTCTGCTAATGGGGCATTGACAACCCCTTAAGACTCCTGTTTTCAAACTTAGAGATTAACTAAACCTTATAGTGACCTGATGGTGAATTTTAATTCTGCTGCAGCCAGGCTAAAGGAGACCAAGTCAGAGATACAGACAGGGGTGCATGTTCTGAGCCTTGAAAACAAGGACAAGAAGTATGAACTTGATACACACTGCAAATGAAACGACTTGAGGTGCATATAGTGCAACATGGACAAAACAAAACGCCCCAAAAAAAAAAAAAAAGAGCAAGATGATTTTAGAAGCAGCATTTGGGATAAACTGGAACAGGGGTAAGATTAGTATCAAAAATACCTAAAAGGCAATCAAAGGAAGAAAACCAGGCTATGTGTGCAGGATGTGTGGGGTTGGTTTGTAAAACATTATGGATGATATAAATTACCTGGGTTATTAGGATAGTATTGAATGACTATCCTGGGTTACTGGAATGTTTACTGTGTGCATATATTTACTTAGTTTAATAGTGGGTCTGAAGCAAATGGACCTTCCTAGGCTCCAGGAGATGGCAAGTAGAGCTCAGTGGGAACAGGATTTTCCATGTTGTGGGAAATTTTTATTTTTTTTTCCAATCCAAAATGGAACAAAAACAAAAAAACTTTCAAAATGTCCTGTGAAACAAAATTCATTTTGAGTCAATAAATAAATTTTGTTTCAATGAAATCAAAAACTTTTGTTCTGATTGTGAACATCTAAAATTTGTAAAGATGGCTCTTTATATGCCATTAATTTTATTCTGAAAAGTCATCGTGAAGTGAAAAATGAACATTCTATTCCAAAAATGTCAAAACATGACTTTTGACATTATCAAAATGCTTTGTTTCACTTTTTAAAACAAAATCTTATCAGAATCAACATTTTTGATACATTGATTTCAACAAAAATGGCATTTTTCATCAAAAAAAAATTCTGACCGGCTCTAATGGTAAGACATAGGGAAGATAAATATAGATTGTTTTCCTATTTTAAAATTTTATTCCCTTTTGCTGTGCTGTATTCCTACTGTTAAGATTAAACAATACTTTTCTTTATGAAAGTTGTCTAGTCACTATATTAACCACAGGTCCCAGGGCCCGAAAGAGAAGACTTTGCAAGTGTCAAACCCTGCCAGGCCTGCTGAGTAATCACTGTTGGGACAGTGTAGCTGTAGCCTTGGGACCCAGTCTAGAAAAGATAAGGTCATGAGGTCATGGGTGCACTCAGAAAGACCAGAGAAAGGGTCAAGAAGTGTAGCTAGTCCTGTAACCATGAGAATGTGAACCAGTGACTCAGCCACCAGGATGAAGGAGAAGGACTGACTGGATTTTGAAGATGTTGCAAAGGAAAAAGTGGCAGGATTTGGACACAGTCTGGATGCAGAATAGAAAGGAGAAGGCAGAGTCAGAGACAACCCGAACGTTGTGTGTTTGGGTGACAGGGTGATGTTGCTCACAGCAAATGAGAAGAGAATAGTGGAGAAGGGTTGAGGAGTTTAGGTTTAGCCATGCTGAGATTTCAGATGCAGTGAGATTATCCAATACAAAAGGTCAGAAAGACAGTGAGAGATGAGAGACTAACACACTCAGACAGGTAGACCTGAGAGTCATCAGCATAGATATGATAGGTGAACCCAAGTAAATGGGGAATGTCATTCAGTGAGAAGATACAGATGGAAAAAAGAAGACCAAGAACAGAGCCCTGAGGGACTGCCACAAAGAAGGAAATGTTAAAGGAGCAGTCAGGGAGGAGAAAGGGAACTAGGTGTGGACAGTGCTGGGAAAAGACTATCAAGGAATTGGGAGTGATCACCAGTATCAAAGGCAGCAGAAAGGACAAGGAGTTGGAGCCGAAATCATGAGACTTCACTAGAGATTCTGAGGGCCGTTTCACTGGTGAATAATAAACAAAGAAAAATAATTCACTTGTGGTATGAATATTAGTATGAATATGCATTCATGGTAAAATTCATCAAGCTTTCAGAAATTGTTAATATTTTCCCAAGGGGTTGCAATTGTTCAAATATGCACAATTCACGAGTAACACAGCAGTGTGAATCAAGTTCAGCACTGCTAGTTGTAAAAATATTGGTGACTTTTCATTATTAGTATTATTTTAAAACTATTGATCTAACTCTCAAGTGGTGATAGATAAATGTCCAGATCTCTTGCTTCATGTGCATGCATAAAAATACATGGTGTCTCAGCTGGCAGGTGCAGAAACCTGCTCACACTCTTCATGCAGTTTATCACATGTACTTATATTTGTCAAACCCATTGTAACAGTGGCAGAGCCTGTAAGCTCCCCAAACCACTTATTTCTGGGTTTCTCTCCCCACCCCTTTTTTTCCCTCCCATATAATAGCCAAGGAACTATTTGATGGGATGTAACTGGCTTTTGCTGATCCCCACAGAAGGCCTGCAGTCCTGCTACACCCTGCCCCAAGAAGCAGTGATATAGGAGGAACAGCGCAGTGAAGGTGGGTCCTACAGACTTGGCTAGGGAAGCCACCTTGGAGAAGCCATTTTAGAAACTACAGAAACCTGGTCCTCCCTGGGCTAGGGGGGCTAGCAACAGCCAATCAGGGTCCTTTTGGCCCAGCTAAAAGGAGCTGAAGGGCCCTATTTGGTCAGTTCCTGGCTGGGACCAGAGAAGTGAAGAAGGGCGCTCCTCTAGGGCTGAAGGAGACCGACAATCAGAAAGAGCTTATGGCTACCTGAACTTATATAGCTGGGATTGTGGAGAGAGAAGAACATGAGACAGAGCTGGAGATAAAAGGGTATAGCAGGATGAGGCCCAGGGGAAGGCAGCAAAGGATTGAAGTGAACAGAGAGTTGCTCCTACGTGTAGAGGGTCCATAGGCTAGAACCCGGAGTAGTGGGCAGACCCAGGTTCCCCAGATAAAGTGGCATAAACCCCAAGATGAGGACAGTTCTTATTTGGGAGCCCAAACTAAGGGGCCAAGAGCCAGGGTGAAGGCCCTAGAGAGGGCAGACAGACTGTTTATTTGTTGGACTCTTAAATATCCAGGAAGGGGTTCGTTTGGACTTTGTGATTTGGCTGGAGGGCCAAGCCACTGAAGACCTCTCCCCATGATCAGCCAGCAGCCTGCAAGGGACACCAGAGTCGAGAAAAGAACTGTGATACCGCACCCCACCATACAGAGGGTGCAAGAAATGAGTGCTCCTTTACAAAACAAAAAGCAGAAAAGGCGGCATTCAGGCAGTGTTAAGGTCAACATCTCTCACTGTAACAGGCTACATTGTAAAATACTCCAAAATCTAGTAAAGCTGAGATATGGATCTGCACTTCAAATCCCCATGTTTGGGAACTTTGGCTTCAGATCTAGGGTTTGGGCTCATGCCTTATAGAGTGTTCAGTGTGGTAAAGTTAATGATATAAAATCATTCCCTACCTGCTGGATTTTCTTGCATTTCGGTTGTTAGTTTCTCCAATTAAAGTGATGGGCGCCCAAAATATCCAAAAGCTATGAGGGGAAAAAAACTCTACTGGTGCAGGAATCATATGGTAAAGAAACTGATGTACTGGCTACATCCCTCCTCCCCAATGGGGGGAGAAAAATTTGTAGCCGTAGACATTATAACACACTGACTCCTTAATACTCAAAAAGAGCAGACTGGATTTGGGTTTCTAATGTCTCATCCAAAAGACCCACAAGGGACACTAAACTGATTAGAAGTCAATGCATCTACTTCAGAAGGTCGAAAGCTCAATCAACCTTGCTAAAGTTTGGAATTAAGTTTAAAGGAAGTCTAGGAATTTATGCTTAAACAACTAAGCCATCCTCTCAGGCTATTTTGCTCTTTTTTCCTTGTTAAAGATGTTATGGAACAAATAATTAAATGCACCTACTGAAGTGACCCTGAACTCTTTTGTTCTTTGCTTTTTAACCTATTTATTTAAAAATGAAATCTGAAATATGAATGTTCCTGCCAGGCATGTATAGTGCAGTATTCTTTGTTATCTAGGAACAGAATAAGCTGTTTTCTATTCATTTGATTTGATGGCTTTTGTCCTCACAATATGCCAGTTCAGTAGTTCACATATTCCACTGGTTTTTCAATGCTTCCTGAAGCCCAAAATGACATTATCTTTTAAGTACATGAATCTACTGTCATTAAGAAAGAGGTAGCACAGAAAAGTCATTGTACACTGCGCTAAGATATTTATTAGTTACCTAATTGTAACTGGGATCAACAAATTCTGCTCCCATTCTCTCTGTTTATTGAGCCATATTGGAGAAACATATGGTCTGATATTCATAAGAATACGAATAGGGTAGCAGGACCAGTCAGGTCAGAAAGAGTTTAGTTCAGACTGTATTCTGTTCTCTTCCAAAGACATTTGAAAAAGTCCCTTGGTAACACTTACACACACAAAAACAAAACAAAACACCACCTCTTGCAGCTGTATTATTTGTAAGAAGTCGGTTTTAAAACTTCTTTTTAGCAATTCATCTAGGACCCAAGCCAGATACTTCAGTTTATCCATTTACTTCAATGGTCTTTGGATCAGATACTTCTTGCATTTGTTTGTTTCTGAGGCAGAGCCCACAACTGATCAAATCTAGATCATTTCTAACAGTGACAGAAAGATACCTAGTGCTTTATTCCTCTTCCGCTCGTCTGTCATTAAAATCAGCTTAATTTCCAGGAATATTGCAGACCCACAGGCAGATTCTATAGCTACACCAATAATAAGACCATACATTATTTTCTTATTTGAAACTTAACTTTTGTTTTTATTGGTGTCAATTATAGAGCTGGTCAAAAAATTGTCATCATAACTTTTTTTGTCAAAAAAAGGCTTTTTCTAAAAAAAATCCATTTTTATTTTAAAAAATCCATTTTCAATAAAAAAAAGTTCAGATTTTTCTTTAAAAAGGCAAAGCTAACCAAATATTTCAGTTGTTGTTTGCCAGACAATGAGGGGGGTTTGGCCTTGGGCTTTTCAATGAATTTATATTATATATATATATATATAAAAAACAATGAAAGATTTTCATTTTCATCAAAACTATTTTTCAGGGAGAATAAAATCATGTTCTCGAACAGGTCCAAGTACCACTTCTCAACATTCTTGAGAGAAAAAAAAAATCCCTTGAAGTGTATCAGAGGTATATTAAAAAGAGCTTATCTTCTTAGTTTGAGAGTTTAATGCTGTTGTGGCTCATAGTTGTCATTGCAATCACATGGTTTGTGTTATTTCATGATTTTTGCAGTATTGGGAGAGAAGGTTTTTACTTCACTTTTTTTGTAAATTATTTACATTACTTTTCATTAATACATGTTTCTCTGAACCATTTTCAACAACAAAAATAGCTTTTTACAGTAGACAAAAGGAAAACAGACTAATAGTTGCACTAAAGGGCAGTTTTTATCTTTTACCTGCAAAAAACAAAGATCTTTGAGCTGACCATTTCTTACCAAATGTAATGAAACGTTTTTTAACAGTTTTTACAGCCACAAGAAGTTTTTACACACTTTTATATTGACAGATACAGTAACAGTTATTCCACTACACACAAACAGAAAGAGGGATGGTATACTGCAGTTTAATCCTTCAGGGGCACAGAACTGCAAATCTTGCGCCATAAATAGCATAAACTGAACCACAGAATCTAGCCTGTTATTCCATGGTACCTAAGGTGCTGATCCTCTGATATAAGTTCTGCATTGCTTCATTCCCTTCCTGGGGTGTTTATATCAATGGAGTGTCAGAGCCATTTTTTTGACAGCTATCAAGGGATCGTATAGATAAAACAAAAATTGTCTCAGCGTTTTACCTGAAACTCAAACTGATCCCAAACTGATTCTTTCAGGTAGTCTGAAAAACACCTGGGCAACTCCCTCCACACCCACATACCCATAACCCAGTTTTTTAACTTTTCCTAAGCTTCCAGTTCCTGTAGCGCTCAGGATACATAAAGTATCTACGTACTATCTAGAACAGGGTTACTCTTCCTCCCGTTCCTACCTTAACCTAAAGCATCAAGTAGAAGAACTCTCCAAAGAAAGCCCAGGCTTTGCAAAATTTCCACACGAATTTTGCAAATCCAAGAAGTCTGGAGGGCAGTGAGATGAGCATCTGAACTTTGAGGTGTTTCTCCAAAACAAATCTAACCACAAAACCTTTTGAAGTTTCCCCATTCTCCAACCCATTCTCTGCCCCGGAGATTCCATTCCCACCCTGCGCAAATGAGGTGATGTTTGAGGTGCTCTGTCAGCAAATCTGATTCTCCACATTTGGCTCATTCTGGGAGCCCCTTTATTTTGTAATCTATTCAATGATCCAAGAATATCTAGGGAAAGCTTTCAGAAAATGAAGAATTCGGGGGGCAAACATCAATTCCATAGTGTAATACAACAGTTGCAATGAGCGGCATAGCTCTTATAATCTTTGTCGCTAACCTGGCCTAATGCATGTAGAAAGAGGGAAAAGTGTCGCCGCACACAGTGATGAGGGCATGAGGGGATTCTACCAGAACAAAAGAGATTACTATACAGATATCTGGATCAACATCAAAAGTGATGCAAGATCATGGGAAAGGAGCATGGACATTAACAGCAGCATATCCAGGTATTCCACACATGCACAGTATGAAAACATTAACAGTGAGCAAGAAGATCCTAAGACAAACCAAAGAAACACTCACCCTACAGGATCCTTCTGGGCTTAAGTGAAATTCTGACATAAAAAGGGGTTCTATTACACTGGATGCGCATATTATGCTGGTGCAGATATGGACATAGGGTCATATAGCTCTGACTACAAAATCTGATGGCTACCACTGAAGCCAATGACAATAGGCTTGGGGCCTTAGGGATCTTGCTACTATTGAAGTCAATTAGGATTTTGCCTTTGACTCATTCGGGACCAGGTCTAGGCCCATTCTCAATAGTTAGATGTCCACAATAATAACTTAAATCTCTCTGTATATGATGTAATTGATGTGTTTCCATCATAAGTCATGATATGGCTAATATTTGTAATAGTGCCCAATGTAGTCATACATTTATTTTCCATAAACCATTTGTATATTCCTTCTATAAGGCTATTTTTGGAGTATGCAGTTTAGGAATTAATTCTGTTTGTACATAACCAGATGTTACCTTGTTAGAAAAGAGTCTGGTGGAGTAAAACATTTAGACTAATACCAATAATCCCAGTGAACAAAACTGATGTTAACTAAATACTTATTAGAAAAATAGAGAAATAGCCCTAAAATAATGGCAAATGCATCAAATATTTTAAAAATCTTCTGCAGTTTGAATATAATCTGTTTTTATAGTCGATGATAATATGCATGGGAGAGTCTGGCATTTCAATATTTCCTTATCTTGCTGGTTTTCTTTCAACCTCCTGTTGCTATGTAATGATACAAAAGGTCAAACTCACAAAATTCCTTAAAATTTGTTTAAATAATAAAAGCGGCAAACTGGCTACAAACCACAGCGTAATTGCTGTGACTATAACAGTTTTAATCCAATTCAGGAGAAGAAAGGATTTTTTTAATTTGCCGTCTGGTAGCAAAAACTCATTCAAACAATTTCAAGTCTAATCTAATTGGCAAAATATTAATCTGCCTGGTTCCTGATCTAAAAGCTACCATTCTCAAAAAATGTACATCTAATCCAATTTGAATATTTTAAGACTGTATAATAACAATCCCAAAACATGATCACTGCTGAGAATAACTACAATTATCCACAGTATGCATGTGCAAGTATATTCATACATGCTAATATTTCCTATCTTGCACATTCTGTTTCTGATTTATAATTATTAGAAGCTTCAGGGTACAATACAAAATCTTAAGAGGAATCTCACCAAGAGAATATTTACTCAAACTAGGTTTTTAAAAGTATATTATAAATGTGAAATACAACAGAAGGCTTTGATGTAGAACATTACAATAAGCTACATTCTAGAAGAGTACTTTTCTCCGCTTCTTGACAGAAAATCGGCACAAAGCAAGAGGAACTTACAGTGAAAGTTTTCCTCTGGCTTTCTCCAAAACCCACAGAGAATAGCATACTCCATCTTTTTGGTTATTATGAGTTGAACATGTTGAGTGTATGATTTTCTATTATTTGTTGCGGTTTGCATGATTTTAACCAGGTTGAAATACATTTATTGCAAGAGAAATTGCTTATGTTAGGCATGGCTATCGTACACTGTAAATTCAAAACCAGAGAACATATTTAGTGCAATCCCTATGGATGGATTTCATTATTTTCTAAAACTTCCACAGCTGTAATACTCACAAAGCCTTTTTGTGGTGGAAACAAAAAATCATTTTTTCAACACAGAAGGGTACTCAGACACAGCTGTGTGAGCATACCCAAATCTGCCTAGTGGAAGAAATTCTCAGTTTGGACTATATTGATAGTCTGCCTTGAAATATCTACACACACAAAACATAGAGCTGATTGAAAAGTGGAAAATGTCATCCATTTTACTGCCAACATGAGTGCTCAAGTTGCCAATCTGTTCTCCTTCAAATTCCTCTTTAAGACTGCCCTCTGTTGTGATGCTTAAGAAACGCTACAACTGGCTGGTTGATGAGTAGGTTGAGTATAAATCAGCAATAGCTGATATTATTTATTTGTAAAAGGAGATAAGGAGAGAAAAATCTTTCATACAATTCAGAACCCCAAAGTTGCGCAGACACCTAAACCATATAACTTTGCATGAAGCTTTATGACTATCAGGGCCGGCTTTAGGACACGTTGGGCCCGATTCGAAAAAGCTGCCGCCAAAGTGCTGCCGAAGACAGTGGCAGCAATTGAGCTGCCGCCGAAGATAGCAGCAGCAATTCGGCGGCAGCTCAATTGGTTGCCGCTGTTTCCGGCAGCAGTTCGGCAGAGGGCCCTTCCTTATCTTGCAGGGCCCCTCTTCCAGACGCTGCGGAGCCCTCGTAGGCGTGGGGCCCAATTCACGGGAATCGGGCGAATCGGCCTAAATCCGGCCCTGATGACTATTATGTGTACCTCTGTTTATTTGATTATGGTTTAGTCTTGCCATATGGTGACACAGAGATTAATTCCTGCAGAGGTCAAACAGATCATGTCCCCAGGAAATGAGTATAATGGCCAACCGTCTACCAACACTTACAAGACAGTGACTGTATTGTTCTCTTTGATGGTCTACTTCTACCACTGGTATGTTCACCAGATGAGTTTGGTAAGGGGTGGGAGGCCCCAGCTTGTGGACCAGAACAAAGGTAGCTGCCTGGTTTTAAATAGAGACACTCCCAGAAGCTCAGGGAAGACAGGAGACACAGAGTCAGTGTCTACAGGGAAGCAGACTGAGATGCAATCCCCAGAAGGAAAGGTACCTGAGATAAGGTAGGCCTGCCTAAGTTTTGAGAGAATGCTAAGCTTTAGGTATGACAATATGCATGCAGACTCTTTGTTACTTTAACCTTTTTCTCTCTGAATGTGATGTTCCTATGGATGAATAAATAACACTTTATTCTGAAGCTATTCTGAGTCACTGTATTTACCCTACTGGTCAGAGCTCCCAAAAGAAAGTCTCTTGCTGAGGAATCACAGTTGGTAACAAGGAGTGCTATCGCCCAGGGATCTGGTCTGTGAGTGGGAGAATTGTGGGATTCTACTCTAAGAGGAAGTGGAGGCACAGGGTTTGTCCCTTGAAAGGGTGCACTCATGAGTAGAGCTGGGCAAGAAACTGTTTTCCCATCCCAGGAAAATTTTCAGGATTTCAGAATTTTTCCCATTCCAGACTGGGACAAAACTCAGATTTTTTTAAAGCATTCTGCAAAAAAGAGAGAAAGACCCTACCCCAACAACCAGGTGGTTAAGCACACTCCTCTGGGGTGTGGGACACCCAGATTCAAAGCCTGGACTGGAACCCAAGTCTCCTACATCCCAAGTGAGTGCCCTAACCTATTGGCTCTGCTGAGGGGAGAGAGTCTCTCTCTCTCTCTCTCTCTCTCTTCCTCCCCCCCCCCCCCAAACCTTTCCGCTTCAAATCCATTTAATCCCACCGACCTCTACTTGTGAGATACTCACGAGGGACCAATGGGTGGGGTACCCTGTAACTGCGACACTTGCAATATCATTAAAAAAAGAACAGGAGTACTTGTGGCACCTTAGAGACTAACAAATTTATTAGAGCATAAGCTTTCGTGGGCTACAGCCCACTTCTTCGGATGCATATAGAATGGAACATATATTGAGGAGATATATATACACACATACAGAGAGCATGAACAGGTGGGAGTTGTCTTACCAACTCTGAGAGGCCAATTAAGTAAGAGAAAAAAACAACTTCTTCTGAAGCCCAGTACAGACAGTTTGATAAAAAGTGTGAGAATACTTACAAGGGGAGATAGATTCAATGTTTGTAATGGCTCAGCTGTTCCCAGTCCTTATTCAATCCTGAGTTGATTGTATCTAGTTTGCATATCAATTCCAGCTCAGTAGTCTCTCGTTGGAGTCTGTTTTTGAAGTTTTTCTGTTGTAAGATAGCCACCCTCAGGTCTGTCATTGAATGGCCAGACAGGTTAAAGTGTTCTCCCACTGGTTTTTGAGCATTATGATTCCTGATGTCAGATTTGTGTCCATTAATTCTTTTGTGTAGAGACTGTCCGGTTTGGCCAATGTACATGGCAGAGGAGCATTGCTGGCACATGATGGCATATATCACATTGGTAGATGTGTTACCCTTAGCCTCTCTTCCTCCCTCCCACCATCTCTCCCTCCCATTTTGTTACCTTCACTTCCTGAACCATATTTTGAGTTAAACTGTAATCTCTCTTAGTGTGTTTGTACAGCATTGAGGATAATGGGACCCTGATGCTGTTTAGTACTTTGGGTGCTACTGCCGTATTATTATTAAATAATAGCAACATGATTTTTTTTAGCTTGGATTCTTGCAGGAAACAAGTACCCCCCACTGCTAGTTTGGGTGGATGGAATCGCACCCCCCTACTGATTCACTAATACCACTCCCTAACGTGCACTGTTGACATCATGGTGGTAATGCCTGTGAGCAGAAAAACTAAAGCTGGGTGGGTCGGCAGGCATTGTATCCTGACTATTACTTACAGTCATGCAACTAGAAAATATAAGCACAATGTAGTGACTAATAAACTGCACATTCTGAATCTTTGCAATGAGGCATTTACAAAGGGATCTAGAGACAAAGAATTATTTGTTGATTAAATCTGTGAACAATTTCAAAACCAAAAATACATTCAAGAATCCATGATATGTTCAAGGACAATTTTTGACGAGGAAAAGAGGCAAAATTCAACAAACAAATTTCATTTTATGAATCATTCTATCAGCTCTACAAGAAACCCTGATTTGAAGCTTTTGGGGACTGATTTGAAGCCTGGGAAGCGTAGTATTTGTTAACGCAAATAAGCTCCAATAACCCATACCTCCATCTAAACGTTAATATAGCTTTAAGGCAGTGGTCTTCTGCCAGACTAAATTTAAAAAATCAAAATTAAACAAAATTATTTTAAGTCTTCTTGGTATTAAATTATATATATTCCAAACAACTTCACTAGGAATACAACTTCACAATGCAAATGTTTAAATAAGTTCATTCTTGCACAGTTAGTTTTCATTTTCTACCACTTTAGACTACGTGTGCCTATAATTCCTACATCATGGTGGTTTCAAATCTTCATTACAAACTTACATTGGTTTCTTGCCAGCTGAGGTACTAATACAATAGTTTGCTTCATGATGCAGTCATCTATAACACAGGTCCCTCTAGAACTAGTATGTGAACAATCTTTAAAAAACCATGCAACTTTTCTTACCTTTTCTGAAGGAGATCTAACTTTGCTCCTAATTTAGCTTGAGAGGAAGGGTATACGGCTTCCATGATGACTTCTCAGATGAAGTGAAGAAAAACTGCATGTGGGCCCTCAAAGGGAGTAATTAAATATTCTACAACATGAGCACTAAATTACTGGGGTTTATGATGGAACCTAAAGAAAAAATTATGAGACTAAGTAGGAGAGGACAGGATATTCTCATCTACCAGTGGAACAAGAGAACAAAGTTTTCTGGAACAGTATCATTCAAGTTATTTAAAAAAATCTTTCCCTTCCCCATCCTAAAATTAGATTAGATTAAGGTCTCCTGTGCTAGAAAAACCTCATCTATTTATAAACTATGTTTACAGTGGACTGTGCAATACATTCGCTATATATAGCACTTTGCTTGTCAAATACCTACCATATAATATTATCTAAACATTATTAATTGTCCCTAAATCAGCAAATAAAAATGTAGATGTTTAAAAGGTTTAGAAATGCAGAGAGAAGCAGTACCTCCCCTATACATGGGCATATACTTGCTGATCTTAAACACAAAAAATAAGTTTACAAGAAGTAGAAGGTTGGACAAATGACCAGGGAGGAGTATAAAAATATTCCTCAGGCATGCAGGAGTGAAATCAGGAAGGGCAAATCACACTTCGAGTTGCAGCTAGCAAGAGTAACAAGAAGGTTTTATTCAGGTATGTTAGCAACAAGAAGAAAGTCAAGGAAAGTGTGGGCCCCTTACTGAATGATGGAGGCAACCTAGTGACAGAGGATGTGGAAAAAGCTAATGTACTCAATGCTTTATTTGCCTCTGTCTTCATGAACAAGGGTCAACTCCCAGACTACTGCACTGGGCAGCACAGCATGGTGGGGAGGTGACCAGCCCTCTGTGGAGAAAGAAGTGGTTCAGGACTATTTAGAAAAGATGGACGAGCACAAGTCCATGGGGCCAGATGCACTGCATCCGAGGGTGCTAAAGGAGTTGGCAGATGTGATTGCAGAGCCATTAGCCATTATCTTTGAAAACTCATTGCGATTGGGCGAGGTCCTGGATGACTGGAAAAAGGCTAATGTAGTGCCCATCTTTTAAAAAGGGAAGAAGGAGGATCCGGGGAACTACAGGACAGTCAGCCTCATCTCAGTCCCTGGAAAAATCATGGAGCAGGTCCTCAAGGAATCAATCTGAAGCACTTAGAGGAGAGGAAAGTGATCAGGAACAGTCAGCATGGATTCACCAAGGGCAAGTCATGCCTGACTAACCTAATTGCCTTCTATAATGAGATAACTGGCTCTGTGGATGAGGGGAAAGCAGAGGACGTGTTATTCCTGGTCTTTACCAAAGCTTTTGATACGATCTCCCACAGTATTCTTGCCGGCAAGTTAAAGAAGTATGGGCTGGATAAATGGACTATAAGGTGGATAGAAAGCTGGCTAGATCGTCGGGCTCTACAGGTAGTGATCAATGGCTCCATGTCTAATTGGCAGCCGGTATCAAGCGGAGTACCCCAGGGTCCGTCCTGGGGCCGGTTTTGTTCAATATCTTCATTAATGATCTGGAGGATGGCGTGGACTGCACCCTCAGCAAGTTTGCAGATGACACTAAACTGGGAGGAGTGGTAGATACGCTGGAGGGTAGGGATAGGATACAGAGGGACCTAGACAAATTAGAGGATTGGGCCAAAATAAATCTGATGAGGTTCAACAAGGACAAGTGCAGAGTCCTGCACTTAGGAAGAAAGAATCCCATGTACTTCTACAGACTAAGGACCGAATGGCTAGGAGCAGTTCTGCAGAAAAGGACCTAGGGGTTACAGTGGACGAGAAGCTGAATACGAGTCAACAGTGTGCCCTTGTTGCCAAGAAGGCTAACGGCATTTTGGGCTGTATAAGTAGGGGCATTTCCAGCAGATCGAGGGACGTGATCATTCCCCTCTATTCGACATTGGTGAGGCCTCATCTGGAGTACTGTGTCCAGTTTTGGGCCCTATACTACAAGAAGAATGTGGAAAAATTGGAAAGAGTCCAGCAGGCAACAAAAATGATTAGGGGACTGGAGCACATGACTTATGAGGAGAGGTTGAGGGAAATGGGATTATTTAGTCTGCAGAAGAAAAGAATGAAGGAGGATTTGATAGCTGCTTTCAACTACCTGAAAGGGGCTTACAAAGAGGATTGATTTAGACTATTCTCAGGGGTAGCAGATGACAGAACAAGGAGTAATGGTCTCAAGTTGCAGTGGGAGAGGTTTAGGTTGGATATTAGGAAAAACTTTTTCACTAGAAGGGTGGTGAGGCACTGGAATGGATTACCTAGGGAGGTGGTGGAATTTCCTTCCTTAGAGGTTTTTAAGGTCAGACTTGACAAAGCCCTGGCTGGGATGATTTAGTTGAGGATTGGTCCTGCTTTGAGCAAGGGTTGGACTAGATGACCTCCTGAGGTCCCTTCCAACCCTGATATTCTACGATTCTAAGGAATTTCAAAACTCCACTACACAGCAGGCAAATGCACTAGCACAGAAAAAAACGCAACCTGTTAAGCAGAATGACCACTCTTCTTTGAATGAACAAAGAATACTAAGGGACAGATTGTACCCTTTATCCAGAGAAGGGTGGGGACATTGGCAGGCATTCTATCTCAGAGACGCATAACCAAATTGGCAGCCCTTTCTGGGGTGGTGTATATATTCATACCTTCCCTGCTGCGCAGGTCTTACTCCATAAACTATTGCAAGGGTGTCAGGAAGGAGACTAGCAAAGGATTAGAACTTCTATTCCTGAGTACAGGGACTGCAATTTTGTCTGATTCTTATATAAGCTACGTTGAGGTATAAGTGGGGAAAACATGGCAAGTTGTGCCCTAATAACACATTCCAGCCCTATATATATATATATATATATATATGCAACTGCAAGGCAATTATACATGCTTTGTTCCTTTGGATTCGCAGCCTCTAGGCATGCAATCTTCCTTCCATGGCAGGTAGATGTAAGTATTCTGTAGAGTCATATGTTGTTTTCTAGGCGATACAATTTTTAAAAGTGCTAATTCCATCACAGAGGAGGCAGGTTCCCATCAAACATAAAAGGAAATCTTTGCTGGAGAAATTTGATACCTATTTTATCCTGGGACTAAACTCTGATAAGAGAAACATTTTTGACATTTGGCAAGCAAAAGAAAACTTCACCTCCATGTATTCTGGCTGACAAAAACCACCCAGTAAAAAAGGGGGAAAAATGCACACTAATTAATTTACTTAACAACCACTAATAATTTTCCCATATGTATGAAAAGAGTCATTGTTCCCAGTTACAAATAATGTAAGTCTGACTCATTTTCAGGATTCCACAGCACAAGGCACTCAGTATTTTTTTATGACACTATCTGGCTTCAATAAAAACAACAGTAAAGAAAGTTTAAAAGTAATCATAATAAGCAAGTCTTAGCGGTGGGGGGGGGGGAAGGGTTCAGATAGAAATGAGCAGGATGTTAATATCTAAAAGCAGAAGAGACCTGGCTAACCTCAAAGGATTATTTTATAGACCTCAGATGCCTGCAGGTAGCATGTCTGTCTCAGCTACTCTCATTCTTTGGTGTCACTTAAGACTTTTTGAGCTGCTTAGCACTGTGAACGTTTTTTTTCCCCCAGTCTGAAATAAATGCTAGAGTACAGTAGGTACAAGGTGATACTGAGGGTTGGTCTACACTTAAAATGTATACCACCATAGCTGTGTTTGTCAGGGGTGTAAAACCATTCATGCTTGCAACCGAAAAACTTCTGCCAGTGTAGGTTGCACCTACCCTACGGGGCTTTGTCGCCACGGGCTCTGCAGCATAGACACCGTCTGAGTTTCTATGTCACTGAGTTACATAGTTCTGTGTGCAGCTACCATCTTGCTCATTGTGTGACTTTCAGTATCTATGTGATATTTCAGCCTACCCCTCCATAAAATCGATATAACCATATTTACCTGCTTCATAGGACCAGGCATATGAATGAACTTTTATAAAACTCTCTGAGATCCCCAAATGAAAGGTAGCATTCCTGCAATGAATCACAGTAATTATGCAACCATTCATATTCCCCCCCCCCCCATACTGCATGTTTAAATCTCTGAGTCTGTTGCAGACAGCTGCCTTTCTGTATTCATTTCCATTCCAGCCCATTACAAAGAAGACCCACACCATCCTTTCTCCTAGAGACTTTACTTTTGTTTTTTCTTGGTTTATTCTTTTAAAGGCAATAATAAACCCAAAATAAAAGGCATTCAAACTAATGACATTACCTAAATCACAGGACAAAAATGTGAAAATATTCTGCAAAATCTCAAGCATTATAAATCATAATGAACTTGGTCAGTTAGATTTATCCTTGATGTAACTCCACTTAAATCAATGGGCTTAATTCTACTCTCAGATCCACCAGTGAAAATCCTGGGTAATACCAATGATTTCAATTGGGTTAACTCTGGATTACAACAGCAAAGTTGAGAGCAGAATTTGGCCTATTGGATTTATAAATGAGATTAATTTGGTCCATAATTTCTAAGTGGTCACATGTAGTGAGGTTTAATGTAACTTTGATAATTACAGGACCCACACATATATTCTATGAGAGAAACATACAATTCTGTATGTAGCAAAAACTTATAAAGAGGTTCGTAATAATTCCATTCAAAAATTCATTCTATCAAAGTTGTTTATAAACTATGCATAGCAACTTTAGAGGCAAATCAGTTATTTTTTTCTTAAGGGTTTTTTAACTATCAAAAACTTTTAGTTTTAAAATCTGTGGAAAGTCTATGGGGCTACATTTAAGAAATTCCATGTGTGAATGGTTCAAGCAATACTTCATAATAGCACCCCAAATTCTGCACACTGAAAAACTGCAAAAAATATTCAGAGTTTGCAATTCATTATACCTAAGTGCTCAGCGGAGGATGAGTGTAAACCACTCCAGGGCAGCTTTAACAAGTCCTATGGCACAACATTGCTTCCTCTCTTATCCATAGCACTGAACTACTTAATAAGTCAGTATTTATGCTTGGGTTCCTGGTGGGCCAGAGGACTGCATGGAATTTGATTTATTGAAAAGACTGCAGTAAATATTATGTTTGCACACATTTGGACATATCCCTTAAGTTATAAATGAGGTTCGAGATATGTGTGTGTACAAATAAATCATTCTTATATTGAAAGTTGCCATAGAGACACACTACTTACTATTGACCAGAATGGCAGTTCCTAGAGAAGTAAACAGGGCTGAGAAGACAAGAAGATAATAGAGCTTGAGATGTAAAAACTAAGTCCCATTAATCTCGCTCTTCAATAAGCCTTGTTAGTTACATTGGGAATGAATTTGGCTCTGCGTGTTCTTAGGGGCTATTGTAACCCCATTAACTTCAATGCAGTTACATCAGGGCTGAATTTGCCTTTTAGAGTATTACCGATGTTCTCCATTCCTGATAAAGCTTATCTGCTGTGCTGAGCTGAACAGCAGGCCTGGGTCAATAACAAGCTATCTTCTAACTTATACTGTAGTAGTAACTTCCATGGCCCAACTATGACTCCCCATTACAACATGCCCAGTGAGACTTATTATCAGAGCTGTTGAAAAATACTATTGTCAGAACTCAATGAAAATAATACTGAACTGATTTTAAAAGCCCCTTGCAGTTCACCAGATAAATTTTAAAAAATATATTATTTCACCAGTCCCAGCCCCATCCAACTTTCAAGCTCTTGTTGTGTCTCTTCTCAGCCAACTCTGCAGATTACCAAAGTATCTGTGTACACACCACAGTGTTCTCCTATCTTATCAGCCTGTTCCTCCTGTTGGATTAATTCAGAGAGCTTTGACCTGCCCAGGATTTGTGACATGACCACACACCACTAGGGACATGAGGCATCTCTGTGAAAGTCAGATTGGCCCATGATCATCTTAGCTAAAGAAAAACCTGCCCTCCACAATGCAAGCCTGATACAAGAACACACAGCACCGTGAATTCCTTTTTTACCAAGCTGTCCTAAGAGTTGCAGTAAAGGACCTGACCCAGAGCAGTTAAGAGCCTAGGAAAGGCAAACACAAAATGCTCCATCATCTAAGCTGTCATAGCAGGGTGTAAGCATCAGAAAGGACAGACTGAGTAACTCTTGGAGCCACAAGTCTGAAAGCTGGTCAGGTGGTTTCATTCTTTCTTTCATGGTATATACATTGAGTACCAGATCTTCAGCTGGTATAAATTGATATAATTCTGTCTGGCCAGAGTTCCATTCAGTTTACACAGGGTGGGATTTGGACAGGACCTTAAAAGGTGAGATTCTGTCTGTCTGCTCCCTGTGGAGATAACATCTCATAGGACTTTTCTTCTGAGCAGCGGTTTGTCCTCCCAGGTTTCTTAGTCAAACTTCACTTCTGTATGCAGGGCTGCTGAGAGCGGGTTTGGGCCCCGGTGAAAAAAATTTGTCGGGCCCCCCAGCAAGGGCGGACTGGCTAAACAAGGCTGACGGGGGGGTGGGAAGCCAGGCCCCAGGCCCCCTTCCAGACTGCCGGGCCCAGTAATTTGTACCGGCTTCCTCCCCCTTATCGGCCCGGTCTGTATGCTTGTTGCACTCTTCTCAGTTGCCACAGAAGTAGCTGGTTTTCAGCTGTGCTGTATGGATAGGGTTTTGAAAGTTCTTTGAGGAGGAGAATGGTAAACGTGATTTTAGTACATATTCATCATTGGACAGGTCGAGACCTTTGCTGCATGCTCACACAGGTGAATAAAGGGGGTATACAGTGCCATGTTCCTTTCCTTGTCATATCATGGTGGTGCATCAGTAGCCCCCTTCATGCAGGTAGGCAAGCAGTAGACAAACAAAATCTAAGAGTGGACAGAGCCACCGCCACCACCTCACTTCCTTTTAAAACCGTAGCTAGAGCCAAAGCTCTGCCCTCCTCAATGCATGAGCCCGCTGAGCCAGTGTGGAGGGGAAAATAGGCTGGTACCAAGAAAAGGGCTGGGAGCAAGAGAGAATCTGAGTCCTAGTGAGGTTTCTGCTCTGCTTCTGGGGCAACACGGCCTGTTACTCGGGAAAAGATATAAGAATACTGTCTAGCCCTACAGTGGTGGTGGGGGTTTTGTTTTTGTTTTTATGATAATCTGACAACATTCAGTGAGTCTTACTTGGAGCAGCTGAGATAGGGAATTTTTACCAAATGAGAAAACAGACCAGTCAAAAAGAAACTTTTTGAGATCCCAAAGACCCTACCTCTTGAAATATCTCCTGAAGATTTCTCTATTGACTTGAAGCTCTTCTTAAGCTAACAAGTTTGGAGAGCATGAAAAAAAAAAACAACTAACCACTATACAAGCTTTCCGACCTCCCTGTCACACAGAGAAGAGTTCCACAGCCTCTATTACATAAATATGCTTTTAGTTTAAGACAAGAAAGAGAGGCAGATTTAAACCTAATGGTGCCCTAATTTAAAAAGTCAAGTCCATAAAACAGTGTCACAAAATGCAATAGTGATGTTACAAGGTTTATGAGAGCCAGTAAAGTTTCATAACGTCAGATCACTGGAAAAGTGAATGTTCACATTATGTTCTAGATCTTTTATTTCAATCTTTGATCAAAGAAACATGTATTTAAGTTATGTCACCCTGCTTTTAATTTATGGGTTGCAAGATTATTATCAAAACTATACAAAATGCTGGATATAAACCCCATGTTTTTACATACTTGAGAAATCAGGTGAAATTTGACGGTTTGGACACAAAACTTGCAAGGGATAAGAGATCTGAGACATTGGTTGAAATAGTAGAAATTTCCTGCATAGGTACTGGAACTAGGGGTGCTCCCACATCTCCTGGCTTGAAATGGTTTCCATCATATACAGGCTTTACGGTTTGGTTCAATGGCTCTCAGCACCCCCACTAAACAAATTGTTCCAGCATCCCAACCTGTGAAGCAGCCTCAGTGTTTCCCATTGTTTAGTTTTGCACCTCAAAATGATGAACCCACATGAGCTGAAACTGCTACATTCCACAGAGTTTGAATTATTTCAGTAACTGGTGTCTTCACCTTTGCGAAACACTCAAAGTACCTTGCCGGAACATTGGTTAAGTCACACATGATCCTCCTGGGAAAAAATCCTCACAGAAAAGGGGAAAGGACAGCAGAGAGTTCTGCAAGTTTAAATTCATTACAATTCTTCCCAATTCCTGACTCAGAGGATAGAGGCTGCTGAGGGAGAAAACAATTTAGGCATTCCCATCACCCTCTCCAAAGTGGTAACTTCCAAATGAATTTCTGACAGGAATGGCATTAGTTAGCCAGGGGAGCATGCCACAGAGAAGAGCTTCTCCCTTGGTCATCGCTCCCTGCCCCCAAATTCAACGTCCAAAGCTGCAGAGCCCTGATCCTCTGGAGTTGGATAGGTGTGGTCTCCATGGTCTCTGAAGGGGTGTATATAGGGAGAATCCAGTGGAACTACTGTTTTCCCTTGTCTTTCTGTCTAAGGGCCACGATGCCACGTTCTTCTCCCCACCACAGCAAGCAGTAGTGGAGAAGCTGATGTCAGTCAATAACTCTGCAACCTACTCTGTTTCAGACTCTCCACTCTTCTCCCTGACCAGCTGACACAAAATATAGGGCACTGGATGAGCCTGTGTGACCTAATCCAGAAAAATTATTAAGCAATTATTCTCAGCCTTAATTCCATACTGAAAAAAAATGAGATGTTCCCACAGAAGGAACATCCCTCCTTAGCTCTTATACACTGCTGAGAAATCTTTGCACTAACTATTGTCTGATCCCACAGGAAGATAATTAAATGGAAAAAAGCTGAAGAACAATCTTATCTACCAATTCCAGGCATCTCAGGACATACCAGGTCAAGTCAGTTTTACATTAAGTGTCTCATAACATTAGTCTTAGTTCCCATGGAAGAAAAAGTGAAGCTGCTAGGAAGACCTGGTGAATCACAGTATTTGCAGCAGTTCTTTAAATGATATTGATGAGATACAATTACTCAGATTGTGTAGAAATGTGTTTTTTGGAAGTTATTTTTCCTCCTTCATTTACAACTTTATTCTCTCTCTAACTTTCTAGCAACCACTGTGCTGTGATGGGCTCCAAACAAAGGGGGCACGAGGAGAAAAGCATTAACTGAGATTGCCAGACACCGTTCCTGTTTTGAGAAATGGGTCTGAAGGTTATTATTATACCCCAGATCATCCCCTCAAGCTCCATGGACAGTAGATTACCCTCTGTCCCACTGGGTTCAGCTCTTTGCTAGCACCAGTGACCCCCCCAGATCCTATAGAGGGTGTTCTGCAAGTGAAGACTATATGGAGAAGGAGGCAGATGACTGGGCTTGCCAGGAAGATACACATCATTGCCTCTACAGCATTCTGGCTTCAGTCACAGCCAGAGCGGAACCCTTGGTAGGTCAGCTCCAGTAGAATTATGCCAGCAAGCCAAGGGCGGTTGCCAGGTACCAGGCTCCCTACAGATTGCTTAGAATCTGCCAGATTTGGAAATAGGTGCCATCGTCCTTACTGCTTGGGGAGGGAGGAAGGCAAACTGTGTTCCCTTTCTTTCCCAACAGGGTGATACGGCGGGAGATCCTCATGGAGATTTTCTCCCCAACTGTCCCCTCCTGCTGGTTTTACAATGCGTGGGAGAAGATCTTGCCTTTAGCATTTATTAATGGCAATCTTTCCTAGCGAAATCCCTTCATTGACTTTCTCTTGCATTCTGTACCCACTTCACAAAATACAGCACCTGATCCCGAGTCCATTGAAGTCAATAGCAAAGCTCCCCTCAGCGGACACATGTTCAGGGCCACAACCCATGCAAAGATGCCTGACATAGCTGTGAATCTTCTAGAGGGATCTCAAACTTTTTCAGTGTGCACTAAGCTGAGGACCATTTACAATTGTGCAGACCAACACTCTCCCATTTGCAATTTCATGACATCCTGTCATAACTATAGCAACAGTTTCTCTTGAAAAGCAACATCAAGCCAAGTATTTATTTTTAAGTTATTAATGCAATTTAGCAGCTGAAAATATGGAATCAAGCAACACATGGCCAGCTATCCATTGCCAAAGTTGGGAACCCCTGCTCTAACCTATCACAGGCTACTATGTGAAAGAGTTAAAGGTATCAGCTTTTACAGGTGGTGTCTCTTAATGCTCTATAAAATGAGATTTGAGGTGTCTATTGTCCCCAAGATGTGCATATGTCACCCATTAATGTCAGTGGGAATTATACCTGTGTGTAGAGTGTAGACAGACTTTTGAATGTCTCTTTAACCTTGAACTAAAATCATAAATATATACATATATATTTAATAAAACAGATTGAAAATCTTAATGTGGTTACTTAAACAGAATAAGAGAGCTGGGAATGAGATAATTCCAGAATATCATCGGCTACACCCTCTCTTTGGGGACTGCAACCTGCTTTGTCAGCGGAAAAGACTCAGTGATCTAATATGGGCTTTTTTTTCCCCAGCTCTATCTTGTATACACAGAACAAGTTCAAAATCATTTTTTCTTTCTTTCTTTCCTGAGTCGTGTAGTGATTACAACCAGACCTGAGTTAATACATGAAAGTCTGAGTTCTGTTGAACAAAAGATACAGAAAAAAAAACCCTCTCAACTCTCCCCAAATCAACAAAGTGAGCTCCCTGCCTTATTTCACTGCTCCCTAACCCTTATCCCCCACTCTATATCCCTATTTTAGTATTATTTGGGAAACTTTAATTCCAGAATTGAGAACGCCAAGGTGGATTTTGGGGTGAGCAGGACAGAATACTCACCTTCATTGTAGAAACAATATGTTCTGAAAAGAGTTATCCACCAGCTCAGAGAAGTTTATATCCTGCTCACCTATGCAAGTAGTAAGATATCTGACTAATAGAGCTGGTCAAAACGTTTTTGACAAAACAGTTTTCCATGAAAAAAAATCAGTTTCATTAAAATTGAAACATTTCACAGGAACATGTCAATTTCAATAACATTTTCAATTCAAATTGACTCACTCATTTTGTTGAAGTCAAAACATTTCGATACAGCCACATTTCATTTTGACTTTATCACTTCCATTCATTGTCTTTAGACTTTAAGATTATATTCAAATAAAGTTGAAATGACATGTTTTTACCCTACCAAAATGAAACGTTTCATCATTATCCGAACAAAACTATTTGCTGACCTTGAACTGAATTTTTTAGAATTTGTGGTTCTTAGGAAATTTCAAAATTTCAGCTTTTTGTTACAATTTGGAAGATTTTTTTTTCAAAATGTCAGAATTTCCTGCAGAATGGAATTCCAGTTTCCAAACTGCTCTATCAGCTCAGGTAGGCTGCAGGATTTGGCTCATAGCGAGTTAAGCATTACATGTTATGTTGTCTCACTCCGAGTAATTAATTTTTTTATTGATTTTTTTTAATGAAGTGACTAAGTTAAGATGAATTTCACTTTCATTGCCGCAGTTAAATTAACATCTCTGATCACTACAGTCTTCTCGTTTTAGTGCACAGAGCAGGTACAGCGCAGGCAGAGGTAGTGAAAGCTGCTACCCTACCAATGATCCTGAAGTGGGAGATAACTACCTCTAAGCGGAAGAGGGTATTTCAATCTTTATGCCTATTGAAATCCCTGGCATCTCTTTGGAGATCTGCCATCTAACCTTGAGAGGCTACTATGGTAGGTGTTACACGCTATTTTCAAGATTTAGTTAAGAAATCTACACTGCTAAATTTGTTTTCTCCACATATTTGCTAATAATATGATAGTCCAATGCACTTTCAATAAATGACATTTTCTCAGCTAGATTGTTTCAAGTTCTCAATCAGTGTTGCAAAATGTTTGCATCCCCTTAAGATCTGAATATGCATGCCACTCTCATACCAAAATCTGACTAATATTCAGTTTCCAGACTAGAGGAAAACCTCATCCCCTCACTCTTTAAAACACTTCCAGTTTTGAAGATGCCCATTGTTACAGCTTGGACCAGGACCATTCTGCATGGTCACCAGTATGTTGCAAAAACACAGGTCCAACTCGTTTCCAAGTCAACTGGGTCTGGTTAGAATCTAGTTTCTAGCTCTGGGACTCTAGGGCACAATCCCAGAATCAGACTCCCTCTCTAACACCATTCTTTGGGATGTGGGACTCCATAGTCCGGCTGCCCAAAACCTCCCGAATTGCTTAATCCTGCTCCCCTGGAGCTCCACCTAGGCTATGGACTTTCTGGGCTTTAGTTTAACCCTTTCGGGGACAATAGCAGGAAACCAAAGAACACAGGCTTAGCAAAGGAATTCCTTCACTGACGTGCCTTTATATTAAAGCACTCTAGAGTTACAGATCTCTGAAAACAACAAAAATCCTGAGATGCATCCTCCCTTAGTCTGATCTCAACCCCTCTGAGAGTCTATAGGTCATCAGTGTTCCAAGCTAGGCAGAGTCCCACTACTCTTTCTGTCCTGCTATCTTTACATACGGTAATAGTTGCCACCTCCCCACACCCACCCACCCACAGCATCACCCCCACTCTTAACTGGTATCCCTGTAATGTGTTCCACTGGGACATTCCCACCTCTTCCCAAGTTCCCAGCCTCATGCCTGTGGGACCCTGTGACAATGCAGTTCTGGCGGAACCCAACTGAGAGTGCCAACTCAGGACAAATTGCTCAAATAGGGCAGTTACAGCCCAAGGCTGGGGTTTTTTCCACCTCTAAGGCAAACCAAACCAGCCAGACTAAGAGGACTTCAGTCTCACCCCACTGGCTAACTGCAAGTCTCACAAGCAATCTCCTTAGATACTCCAGTTTCCCAGTATTACCACCAGTACCACTCGTTATGGGGACAAATGGTTATGAAAACCAATACCCCAGTAAAAGAAAAAGGTTCTCCTGATCCCAAAGGACCAAGCCCCAGACCCAGGTCAATATACAAATCAGATCTTACCCACAAATCACGCTGTTGCCAATCCTTTAGAATCTAAAATCTAAAGGTTTATTTATAAAAGGAAAAAGATAGAGATGAGAGTTAGAATTGGTTAAATGGAATCAATTACATACAGTAATGGCAAAGTTCTTGGTTCAGGCTTGCAGCAGCGATGGAATAAACTGCAGGTTCAAATCAAGTCTCTGGAATACATCCCCCGCTGGGATGGGTCCTCAGTCCTTTGTTCAAAGCTTCAGCTTGTAGCAAAGTTCCTCCAGAGGTAAGAAGCAGGATTGAAGACCAGATGGAGATCAGGCATCAGCCTTATATAGTCTTTTCCAGGTGTAAGAACACCTCTTTGTTCTTACTGTGGAAAATTACAGCAACATGGAGTCTGGAGTCACATGGGCCAGTCCCTGCATACTTTGCTGAGGTACAAGGCGTATCTGCCTTCTCTCAATGGGTCCATTGTATAGCTGATGGTCCTTAATGGGCCATCAAGCAGGCTAGGCAGAGCTAATCTCAGCTTGTCTGGGATGTCACCCAGAAGCATAGCATAAGTTTGCCATACAGACAGTATAGAGCCAATATTCCTAACTTCGACTACAAAACTGATACACACATATAGACAGCATAATCATAACCAGTAAACCATAACCTTGTCCTAGACGCCCCATTTGACCCCCTTTATACAAGATTTGGGTGCCACTACAGGACCTTGGTTGCAACAATGATCTATATGGTCCCAGTTTATGTCAATAACGTCACAGACCCTGTTTAGGAAAATCATTGGTCCATGGGAGTGGATCAGTAGCTGAGAGTCATTCAAAGTCCATAGCTCCAGATGGCTATCAATGAGGTGTCAAACACCTTTCCTGGGTAAGGCTGCTGTCTGTACTCTAGTACAATAGACATGTCTTGGGCAAGCTCAAGCATGTCTACAGCATATAATACAAAATGAAGTTCACAATTTGATACAGACATATCCCACTCTTCCACACCCATTTCCTACACCTACTAATGCTTTTACTTAAAACACTTTCCCACCCAGTACTGAGGTCAAGGGGACTACTCCTGTGCCTAAGAGATCCTCAAGTGTTTAAGTACCTTGCTGAATCAGGCTCCCACAGCACAGGATTTAAATTCAGTTTTTTATATTCCTCTCATGCTAGAAAATAAAAATATTTAAAGCAATGACCAGGCCTTTGGTAACACAGATGCATAAACATCTTCTAACAATGTAATGACTTAGAAAACTGTACTTAATTTTTTTTTCTTATTTTTTCTCCCTGAGGGCATTGTGGGAAATTGCTTTTATTCCCAATGAGAATTTTAAGCCTATTTCTTCAACTCCAGAAGTAAATATCTGAGCAGTAAAGCCTAAATCCACTGGTCCTTTGCTTCCTGGACTGGCACAAAGAGTAGGCTAAGAAATTATTTATTATAGAGCCACCTTGGGAACTATCAACAAAAAATTGTAATACCCGCCATCAAGGGCTAAAGTAGGGACTGAACCTGGGCCTTCAACACCAAAAGCAGAGATTTCTACTACTTCAGCAAATAGAGTAAACTCCATTAGCTGCTAACTTTAGTAGACTCTTATCATGTATGTGGATTAGCCAGGAGAAGGGAGACAAAACATCCAGCCAGTATGCTACACATACCACCTACCAGAGGGTGCTACCCCTGAGTATCTGAAGTCCACTAGAGTCAAGCATGAAATCCTTGAAATGAAGTCAATAGGAGTTCTGCCATTGATGTAAATGGAGCAAGGCTTTTACCCCAAACCCTTGTACAAGTCACCACTTGTAAATTATCATGCAGATATGAGCCAAGGAACTTCCATATTGAAAGCACATGGATGAATCACTTGCCAAGCTCACACAACAAATATCAGAGCATTCATGTCTTGAAGCTTAGTCCTATGCTTCAACCACTGTACTTGATGCTCCTTGCATTAAGGCCATTTGTGTTTCCAGACAGAAATCTTCCAGTTGGACTTCTTGTCTGTCTAGGTTTTGTTACAGTCGCCCATCACTATGGTATCAGAGAACCTGCTCCACCACTTGTGTGTTTAGAAATTAGATTGGTGTGGCATGGTTTTGTGAGGAGCTGGTGCCACTAAATGCTGCTACTGCTCTACTGCTGAAAAGTCCTTCATTAGTTATCTTTATTGCTGTGTTAGTTAAACTGGCACTTTGACTTAATGGCCCAAAGTGCGTGGCCAACTGCAGCCCGCTACAGGGGAGTCACACATCCCAGAACAAAATCTTTCCTTTGATTTTATTGGGCTTTGGGTCAGGCCACAGTGCTTGATAGTGCTGTCCAGTGTTATTTGGGGCTCTTGAATCAAAGTTCAGTCCAAAAAAGTGACTGTACAGAGTGGACACAGAAGAAATATATGAAATAAAATAAAAAAGTAAAAAGTGTTCAAGCAAACATGAAAAACAGAATTCGAGCTATGATCATCATGTGGAAGAGGATACAACCAACTCAATTTGTTAGGGGTGCCAGTATCTAGATTTTGCTTATAACCCAGATAGCTTATCTAGAATTAATTTACCATTTATTTCATACTATTAAGGGTAAAGTTCATCACTGTGCAGAGGATCAACACAAAAGGTCCGGCTTGACAAAGCCCTGGCTGGGGGGATTTAATTGGGGTTGGTCCTGCTTTGAGCAGGGGGTTGGACTAGATGACCTCCTGAGGTCTCCAACTCTAATCTTCCATGATTCTATGAAAAGGCCAATGTACTATGTAAGTCCTATTGTTGAGGGCTTAAATGATAGTTAAGTGATGCATATGCCTTATGCTATACCTTTGCCCAGATGAAATTTGACATAAATCGGATATATATTGTATAGTTGGCGGGACATAAAACACTTATGTAAAGCAATTGATTTGGTCCTGTATCATTGTCATTCCAAACAAAATCCTAGTTTCTAGTAATTAATTTTAATATAGGCAGTTATTTATTAGAAAAACATAACCTGAAGTGAAACAAACACCCACAATGAACCATAATAAGAAGCAAATGTCCAAAAGCTATGCTGTACAGCTTCGCTGTAAGAGATGAGGAAAGGATTTATGTAATAATACCAATGTTTATTTCTTGTTCATAAAAAGAGAAAGCACCATGGGAAACAGTATTAGCTACAATTACTTTCCCTATTTAAAAAAACAACTGTATTTAGGTTAAACAAATTAATTGCTTCCAAAAGACACTCCATCACAGACTTTCCTGGACTATGTAAGAGGTTAATTTCTATTTGTGATTTTCAAAATGAGGCACAAGATAATTAATAATAAAACAATAATACATTTCTATAGTATCTGCTATCCAAATATCTCAATGTGTTTTATAAATATTTATCCTCCAAAACATCATGGCTGGTTACCCTGTATTACAAATACAAATCAGACTCCCTGAGTTTAAGTAACTTGTCCAAAGTCACAAATAAATTAGCGGCAGCATGGGGAATCAGGACCCTGATTGTTTGTCTCCCTGTCCTGTGTTTTAGCCACTAGAATATCCATCCATCCATCCATGCATGAACAGATTGGATAGCGCAGTATCCTTTACTCTAGCTCCTAGCCTAGTGATATCATTTTGAATAGACAGACCGAGGAAAGATAGTTTGGAAAAAATGTAAGAGAGAAAAACATTTCCTACACCACAAGCATACACCCTGCCTCTTTGGTCCATTGGGAGCACGATTCTGCCACACTTACTCCTCTGGAATAGTACTTTACTCCGCAAAAATTCACACCGATTTCAGTGGAGTTACACACGGAGTCAAAGCACTGCTTCTCATCATGAGGGTGGCTGAATTTGGATCTTAGATTTTAAACTTTCACTCTTCACAAGTTAGATCCATGGGCTAAATCCATCGTACAGTAGGTGCTGGGATTGTGCTGAAGGGCAAACAGCTGATAATATAGGTTCTGTAAACACAAACTAGTCCATGTATTCCATTATAAGAGTCTGAATCTCCTCTCTGCTCTGACAGGATGCCATCTGGAACTATGCCCTTTAATTTGATTGTTGTGTCTAATTCTAGAAACTAATATGAAAAAGGAGCCGTATACAAATCACATTCTATTAAGTGGTTTATTAATGCTGAAAAGCCATGATTGGAAATTGAAATGAACATAAACACTTCACACTGAAAACTCATCTAGAAGTGTTTCTGGAGACATTAAGTTTAGACTCAGGAATGGCAGTAACAGCCCTGTGGACTATGCATGCCGATATGTACCAGATTTGGGATTCAATTAGCTCTGATTTTTATCTCCAAGCCAAGCGTCCCCAAAGTAATAAACTCAAAATAATAGTTTACAGCTTCATCAGTACAAAGGCAATTTAAAAACTGCCTGGATTAATTATACTCCAAAACTTGGTTAACTCAAGGTAAGGCTGTACAAGCCTATTCCCTTATAACACAATCATTAAAAACGGAAGGAAATCATCAGTTAATGCAACATAAGCATTCAGACCAAACTGAGGATTCATAAACATAAGTCTGGGGAACACAAGGGAGCATTATTTTACCACCAACACCAAGAATATAATGCACATGGGTTCCCAGTTTTCAAAAGCAATCCAAACAAGAACACAACTGATAACATGCTTTCTTAAACACATTAACTTGATGATCCCCATACAACAAAGGCACGGGGCATTTTCTGGGGAATGATGACTGGTTGCATCTCAATTCACTACCTCTACCTAGCACAATGCACAGGAAATGCCTTGTACCATGGTCGTTATGCTATAAATGACAAGTAGAACTGGGCAAAAAAGAATTTGGCAAATAATACATTTTGAAAATTTGTTTTGAATCAATTTGCAAAATGGTTTGTTTATCCAAATTAAGTGTTTATGTTTTGTTGTTGTTAGTTTGGTGAGGAAAAAAAAATTCAGTTTCAGTTCAAACAGCCAATTTTTTCCCCCCTGGATTGAACTGAAAAATCAATTAGTCACTCTGTTCTAATAATGAGTCCTTGTCTCTCCAGCTTATGTGACCCATAAATAAAAGATTGTTGCAAACTGGACCAGTACCCCACTGTATAGCCATCAATCTGTTGCCAGTGGACCCAATTGCTGGGTGCTTCTAAATGAACTGGGTCTTGGTAGAGCATAATCACTGCTGCTAGCTCTGAGAGTCAAGGGCATACTTTCAGGCTCAGATCTTTTGTCTGATGTCCCTCCTTGAGACATGGGGCACTGCCATGCATCCACCCACCCACCCATGACCCTGAACCAGTGTCTGAGATATGAGCCCCCAGTTGCTTACTTCACCTCAACTGTGGGCACTCTGGACTTCTAGTTCAATACCTTTGTGAACAACGAGGCAGGAAAGCAAAGAATACAGGCTTAGAAAAGAAATGTCTTAACCCTTGACTCTTAAAGCACTTGAGAACCACAAATCTTTGAAATAATAAAAGACCTGACATGCGTCTTCCCCTAGTTTGACCTAAGCCCTTCTTTTGAGTCTGTGGTTGGCCGTATTTCTGGCTAGGCAGCATCCCTCCTGCAAGTCCTTACATAAGAATGTAAGAACATAAGAACGGCCAGACTGGGTCAGACCAAAGGTCCATCTAGCTCAGTACCCTGTCTTCAACAGTGGCCAATGCCAGGTGCCCAGAGGGAATGAACAGAACAGGTAATCATCAAGTGATCCATCCCCTGTTGCCCATTCCCAGCTTCTGGCAAACAGAGGCTAGGGACACCCTCCCTGCCCATCCTGACTAATAGCCATTGATGGACCTATCCTCCATGAATTTATCTAGTTCTTTTTTTAATCCTTTTATAGTCTTGGCCTTCACAACATCCTCTGGCAAAGAGTTCCACAGGTTGACTGTGCATTGTGTGAAGAAATACTTCCCTTTGTTTAAAACCTACTGCCTATTAATTTCATTTGGTGACCCCTAGTTCTTGTGTTATGAGAAGGAGTAAATAACACTTCCTTATTGACTTTCTCCATAGCAGTCATAAATTATATAGACCCCTATCATATCCCCCTTAGTCATCTCTTTTCCAAGCTGAAAAGTCCCAATGTTATTAATCTCTCCTCATGCAAAACCTATTCCATACTCCTAATCATTTTTGTTGCCCTTTTCTGAACCTTTTCCAATTCCAAAATATCTTTTTTGAAATGTGGTGACTGTATCTGCATGCAGTATTCTAGATGTAGGTGTACCATTTATTTATATAGATGCAATATGATGTTTTCTGTCTTATTCTCTATCCCTTTCTTAATGATTCCCAACATTCTGTTTGCTTTTTTTAATGCTACTGCACATTGAGTGGATGTTTCAGAGAACTATCCATAATGACTCCAAGATCTCTTTCTTGAGTGGTAATAGCTAATTTAGATCCCATCATTTTATATGTATAGTTGGGATTATGTTTTCCAATGTGCATTACTTTGCATTTATCAACATTGAATTTCATCTGCCATTTTGTTGCCCAGTCACCCAATTTTGAGAGATCCTTCTGTAGCTCTTTGCAGTCTGCCTGGGACTTAACCATCTTGAGTAGTTTTGTATCATCTGCAAATTTTGCCACCTCACTGTTTGCCCCTTTATCCACACCACTTATGAATATGTTGAATAGGACTGGGCCCAGTACCGTACACTCTGTCACAAAGCTGTCTTAATGAAACAACTGGATAAGCCAGGTGACATAGCATGAAAACAAAGAGGCACGCTTCAAAGAGACTTTTTTAAAAGCTTTTTTGGTGTACAGGGCAAGCCCATACATCAAACTAAGCTCGCAGAATTTCAGTCCCTTTCCTCAGAGTTCTCTTTATTTAACAGAACAATTCAATGTCAACTCAACTCCAAAATCTTTCATAGACTCTATAGTTACCTTCCTGAAACCAGGACCTGGTGCCTGGCCTGTCCTAAAGCCTCTCGCCAGTAAAGCTTCTATCACTTCAGGTATTCCCACTATACATGGCTTGTGCAGAAAGCCCCTCCTGGATCCTTCCTCGGTGCTTTCCCTCTTGTCATCTGATTCCCTATGCAGAACAGAACTTGTTTCTTTGTCTTCATGCTATGTCATCTGGTTTACCCAAATGTTTTATTAAGACACCTTTGTGACAGTGTGGGGAACATCTGTATCAAATTATGTCTACACTTAAACTGCTACAGTGGCGCAGATGCAGTGCCGTACACCAATGGGAGGCCACAGCCTTAAATTGCAACAGGTCACGTGCATGCAGGACCAGTGAGTTACAAACTGTACAGTTTTCAAAAGGTAACATTTTGGAGTCGCTACACACAGCGCATTCCCTCATGGCACAGGATCGATCCCCTCTCTGCTGTCAGGAGTTTTAAATTTCTTCTGCGGGATTTGAAAAAGGAAGCAGCGATCTCTGCTATTTCAATGGTTTCTTTCAGTGTATTGACAGCACTGATGCCGTGAAATGGAAATGTTATGCTCGCAATGGGGCAGCAAAGACTCTGTCACACATCTTTTTGGGGGGTTTCTGGTCCAATATAAATCTTAGGCACAAACAAACCTCATGGACTGCGCACTTCTGTAGGCCCCTTTAACTGACTGAGCTGGAGGTGGCTCACACTGGCTTTTTATTAACAGCGCTGCCCTTAAAGCCACCTGCAGGATAATTACAACTTTCATTTTATAGGAGTTTCTAGCCCTTCTTTTTGAGAAGACTGAAAAACAATGAGAACCAATACCAACTGATCATGTGGCTGGAGGAACAAGCAGTTCCTTTACTGCAGGGGGTAGCTAAAGATCCCCATCGCACAGATTTTTCATGTGAAAAAGTCAGTTCAGCTTGTGGTGTGATGCAGGGAAAGACTCCCATTGGCTTCAATGGGCTCTGAATCAAACTCTAAATTCAAACAGAACAGATAACATCTGTTTGCACCGTGTCAAAATTGATACACATAAGAAACAAAAGGAGGACGTGGAAATGAATAAAGAATGTCGGGAAATGGATCAAACTAAAGATTTAGAGTTAGAACATTCCACAGGAAATCAATATTGTTGCATACTTAAAGAACTTTCAAGTGACATTGTGTTAGCTTTACCTTAGTAGTTAGCTGCCACACTAATTTTTTGGATTAAAAGATCAACAGGCGGTCTGTTTTTACTCTTGAATGACACCGTGGTGCTGACCCACAACAAATGATTGCAAATAGTTATTATAGTTAAAGTGTTTCATTTATGGTGAAAGCCAAGAAGACAGACAACCAAAATCCAAAAAACTGAATGTTCATTAAAACTCCTAAGTACATCATTCTAAAGATAGAGATGCAACCCCAAATTTGAGATGTTTCTTGTAGCATATTTGTATTTCAGCAAGCTACAGTACATATCAGTAACCGAGGTGAATATTTTTCCATTCCATCTTTATTGGGTCAGAGGGCAAGTCACGTAATCTTTGCTTCAGTTCCCTATCTGTAAAATGCGGTTGATACTTCCTTTCTCCTCACCCTGCATCTAGTCAGATATGAATTCTTTTGGGCAGGGACTCTTTTCCTATTTATTTATATAGTGCCTGGCTAAAATAGGGCCTATAGGGACTACCTTTATAGAAATATACAGCAATAACTATATTAGAAGTAAATGTGGAACACTAACAGAGCTAATAGAGTGAGCCAGGGGAGTACAGATTTCCCAGAATGCACTCAGTTTGTTTGGCCAGGTTGTTTCTGCCGATACTTGTCTGACAGAAATATTAATTTAGGACTGATGTCATTTCTGCACATTTTTAAGTCCTTCAGTTTTGGTTCCAAATCATAGTGAGCCCCAGAGCCTGCAATGAGCTCTGTGCAGGGAAACTTGTGCACCAGGATTGGAGTCTCAGTTAAAATAATTTCAGATAAACTCTGTACAACTCCCATAACCAATAATAACACATAGCTCTTAAATTGCACTTTTCTTCAGCAGATATTGCAGCACTTTAACAAAGAAGTTCAGTAGGACTATCCCCCCCATCTTACAGATATGGAAACAGACACCGAAGGGATGTCTACACTGCAAAAAAAATAAAACAAGTGGCAGTGAGTCTCAGAGCCTGGGTCAACTGACTTGGGTTCACAGGGCTCATGCTATGGGCCTAAGAATAGCGGTGTAGACATTCTCACTCAGGCTGGAGCCCAAGCTCCGAGACCTCCCCTCGCGCTGGGTTTCAGAGCTCAGGCTCCAGCCCACGCCCACACGTCTGCACTGCTGTTTGTAGCCCTATAGCATGAACCCTACAAGCCTGAGTCAGTTGCTGAGCTCGGAGACTCAGTGACATGAATTTTTTTTTCAGTGTAGGCACACCCAGAGAGGGGAAGAGACTTGCCCAAAGTCATCCAGCAGGCTAATGGCAGAGCAAGGAATAGAACCCGGGTCTTTCACGTTACAGTCCACTAGGCCACACTGCCTCCCAAATAAAGGGGTTTACGAAACAGCACATTTCCAGAGAGCAAACGTTTGTCCTCATGCTGTGCTTTTCCTCCTGCCATGAGCTAAATGCAAATGCCACCAGTAGGAAATAAGTGTCCCAACTTTATGTGACTGACCTTATTTCAGTGACTGTAACCATCAAATTAAGAGCTCTTTCTAACTCCCCAAGACTGAAGTCCCAGAAGAGGCCACCACTTTAAAAGAAGAAAAAACTGCCAATAATTTGCTAGAAGAATTTGTAAGTGGAGCATTTAAAGCAAATGAAAACTCCAGTGGTCACTATTAAAATGTCAAAACTCTGTGGTAAATGCTGACAATTATTGACTTTTTAAATGTCGACCATTGTATGTCTTATATCGGAACATTATAGCAGAAAGTTCTTTGTCATTTAAAAGGCACTGCCCATTACTTTAAAATCTTCTTATTTGGGGAGGAGGGGGGTGCAGGCGGGCGTTCATTAGCTAGCACAAGCAGGTAGCCGGTGCAACTCTCATCCCCCAACACATCCTACACCAAGGTTATTTCTCCTGCCCTTCTGTGGCAGCTATATGGAAGCAACATAAAGCCCATTTGGTGACTCCAGTGCCCTTACCTACACTTCTCTAAATAAAAGCATTTACCATGCACAAGACAATTGTGTGTGTCTCATTGTTGAGTGCATAATGGTTTCTGCCTTAAGTCACTGCACTCTTAAGCTTTTCTCAGGCACTCTTTCTAAACTCCACTCCTATTCCATCCCTGTTGATGTCAGTGAGAGCACAGTTAAACCATTATTGCTCACTTTTGAAAATCCCACCCTGCGCCTTTAATGCATCGCTTTGTAAAATGTGGACTCACAGCTGGGAAGATGTTATAAGCAAGCCAACCTCTAGTTTGATTTGAGATTCAGTCCTGAAAGCTGATCTGTTTGAGTGGACTGCTGGTCTTGAATATATCCCATTAAAGACCATGGGTCTCCCTGCCAAGAAAAAAGTCCACCCACCTGGAACAATTTGCAGAATTGGGGTCTTTTTTATCTCCAAGAAAGAAAAAAAGGTTAACATCTGAAAATAAAAGTTACTGGGAACAAGAATCGGAATATGCAGTCTGATAACGCCAGCAGGTTTGCCTCTAGAGTAAGTTGTCCCAAAGAGAAACATTTGAGAATTTTCCCTATCTTAGGCCTGGTCTACACTACGAGTTTAGGTCAAATTTAGCAGCGTTAAATCGAATTAAACCTGGACACGTCCACACGACGAAGCCCTTTTTTTCGACTTAAAGGGCCCTTTAAACCGGTTTCTTTACTCCACCTCCGACAAGGGGATTAGCGCTGAAATCAGCCTTTCCGGGTCGGATTTGGGGTAGTGTGGATGGAATTCAACGTTATTGGCCTCCGGGAGCTATCCCACAGTGCTTCATTGTAACCACTATGGACAGCACTCTCAACTCAGATGCACTGACCAGATAGACAGGAAAAGCCCTGCGAACTTTTGAATTTCATTTCCTGTTTGCCCAGCATGGAGAGCACAGGTGACCATGCAGAGCTCATCAGCACAGGTAACCATGATGGAGTCCCAGGATCGCAAAAGAGCTCCAGCATGGACCGAACGGGAGGTACGGGATCTGCTCGCCATATGGGGAGATGAATCAGTGCAAGCTGAACTCTGTTGCAGTAAACAAAATGGCAAAATATTAAAAAAAGTCTCAAAGGCCATGAAGGACAGAGGCCATAACAGGGACGCACAGCAGGGCCGCGTGAAAATTAAGGAGCTAAGGCAAGCCTACCACAAAGCCAGAGAGGCAAATGGAAGGTCTGGGGCAAAGCCGCAGACATGCCGCTTCTACGCGGAACTGCATGCCAGGCTAGGGGGTGCAGCCACCACTACCCCAAACCTGTGCTTTGACTCCATCAATGGAGAATCACGCAACAGGGAAGCAGGTTCGGGGTACGAGGAAGATGATGATGAAGACAATGAAGATAGTTCACAGCAAGGAAGCGGAGAAACCAGTTTCCCCAACAACCAGGATATGTTTATCATCCTGGACCTGGAACCAGTAACCCCCGAACTCACCCAAGGCGTGCTCCCAGACCCTGAGGGCATACAAGGGACCTCTGGTGAGTGTACCTTTGTAAATATTACACATGATTTAAAAGCAAGCATGTTTAATGATTAATTTGCCTTGGCAATTGTGGCCAGTACAGCTACTGGAAAAGTCTGTTAACGTGTATGGGGATGGAGCAGAAATCCTCCAGGGACACCTCCAGAAAGCTCTCCTTGATGTACTCCCAAAGCCTTTGCAAAAGGTTTCTGGAGAGGGCTGCCTTATCCCATCTGCCATGGTAGGACACTTTACCACGCCAGGCCAGTAGCACGTAGTCTGGAATCATTGCATAAAGCATGGCAGCGTATGGTCCCAGTGTTTGCAGGCATGCAGATAACATCCATTCCTTATCTCTCTTTATTATCCTCAGGAGAGTGATATCATTCACGGTCACCTGGTTGAAATGGGGTGATTTTATTAAGGGGACATTCAGAGGTGCCTGTTCCTGCTCGGCTGAACAGAAATGTTCCCCGCTGTTAACCCCGCGGTGGGAGGGAGAAGTGAAGTGATCATCCCAGAGAATTGGGTGTGTGTGCGCGCGGGGGGGTAGTTGGGTTTGTGCTGCATGTTAACTCGGAAACCGCAGCCCCTCCTTTTACATTGCAAACCCATTTTAAATGGCCAACCCAATGGGTGCTTGGTATGGGAAATGAGGGCGCTGCAGTTTGAAACCATTCCCGCATGTTATGAAGGTTAAAAAAGCCAAAAGACTGTGGCTTACCATGGCTGCCTGCAAGCCAAATTCTGTTGCCTGGCACTGCTTGAGTGATCTCTCACACCAAACCGGCAGGCCCTCAATATAAGAGGAAAAATGTGACCTTGTAACGAAAGTACATGTGCTGTGTAATGTGAACAGCAAAATTTAATGTGAAAGAGTGTACCCATTGTTCTCTAAAATGTGTCTTTTTTAACCACCTCTCCCTTCTCCTCCACCGGCTGCAAATGTTTCTCCTTCACAGAGGCTAGTGAAGATTAGAAGGAGAAAACGGCGGACTCGGGATGATATGTTCTCGGAGCTCCAGATGTCCTCCCACGCTGACAGACCACAGCAGAATGCGTGGAGGCAGTCAATGTCAGAGTGCAAAAAGCACAATATGAACGAGAGGAGAGGTGGCAGGCTGAATCGCGGGCTGAAGAGAGCAAGTGGTGGGCTGAAGAGAATAGGTGGCGTCAGCTTGCAGACAGAAGGCAAGAGTCGATGCTCCAGATGCTGGAGCATCAAACTGATATGCTCCAGCGTATGGTTGAGCTGCAAGAAAGGCAGCAGGAGCAGAGACCGCCGCTACAGCCCCTGCGTAACTAACAGCCCTCCTCCCCAAGTTCCATTGCTTCCTCACCCAGACGCCCAAGAACGCGGTGGGGGGGCCTCCGGCCACCCACCACTCCACCCCAGATGATTGCCCAAGTATCAGAAGGCTGTCCTTCAATAATAGTTAAAGTTTTAAAGTTTTAAACTGTAGTGTGTCCTTGTCCTTCCCTCCTCCCCCACCCCACCAGGGCTACCTTGGCAGTTATCCCCCTAGTTGTGTGATGAATTAATAAAGAATGTATGAATGTGAAGTAACAATGACTTTATTGCCTCTGCAAGCAGTGCTCGAAGGGGGGAGGGGAGGGTGCTTAGCTTACAGGGAAGTAGAGTGAACCGGTGGGGGGAGGAGGGTTCATCAAGGAGAAACAAACAGAAGTTTCATACCATAGTCTGGCCAGTCACAAAACTGCTTTTCAAAGCTTCTCTGATGCGCACCGCGCCCTGCTGTACTCTTCTAACCGCCCTGGTGTCTGGCTGCGCGTAATCAGCGGCCAGGCGATTTGCCTTAACCTCCCACCCCGCCATAAATGTCTCCCCCTTACTCTCACAGATATTGTGGAGCGCACAGCAAGCAGTAATAACAACTGGAACATTGGTTTCGCTGAGGTCTATCCACGTCAGTAAACTGCACCAGCGCACTTTCAAACGTCCAAATGCACATTCTACCACCATTCTGCACTTGCTCAGCCTATAGTTGAACAGGTCCTGACTACTGTCCAGGCTGCCTGTGTACGGCTTCATGAGCTATGGCATTAAGGGGTAGGCTGGGTCCCCAAGGATAACTATAGGCATTTCAACATCCCCAACGGTTATTTTCTGGTCCGGGAAGAAAGTCCCTTCCTCCAGCTTTTGAAACAGACCGGAGTTCCTGAAGATGCGAGCATCATGTACCTTTCCCGGCCATCCCACGTTGATGTTAGTGAAACATCCCTTGTGATCCATCAGGGCTTGCAGCAGCATTGAAAAGCACCCCTTGCAGTTTATGTACTCGGTGGCTTGGTGCTCCGGTGACAAGATAGAGATATGGGTTCCGTCTATCGCCCCACCACAGTTTGGGAATCCCATTGCAGCAAAGCCATCCACTATGACCTGCACATTTCCCATAGTCACTACCCTTGATATCAGCAGGTCTTTGATTGCGTTGGCTACTTGGATCACAGCAGCCCCCACAGTAGATTTGCCCACTCCAAATTGATTCCTGACTGACCGGTAGCTGTCTGGTGTTGCAAGCTTCCACAGGGCTATCGCCACTCGCTTCTCAACTGTGAGGGCTGCTCTCATCCTGGTATTCTGGCGCTTCAGGGCAGGGGAAAGCAAGTCACAAAGTTCCGTGAAAGTGCCCTTACGCATGCGAAAGTTTCGCAGCCACTGGGAATCATCCCACACCTGCAACACGATGCAGTCCCACCAGTCTGTGCTTGTTTCCCGGACCCAGAATCGGCGTTCCACGGCATGAACCTGCCCCAGTAACACCATGATTTGCACATTGCTGGGGCCCATACTTAGTGAGAGGTCTATGTCCATGTCAATTTCTTCATCACTCTCGTCGCCGCACTGCAATCACCTCCTCACCTGGTTTTGCTTTGGCATGTTCTGGCTCTGCATATACTCCAGGACAATGCGCATGGTGTTCATAGTGCTCATAATTGCCGCGGTGATCTGTGTGGGCTCCATGATCCCAGTGCTATGGCGTCTGGGCTGAAAAAAGGCACAAAACTATTGTCTGACGGAGGGAGGGAGGGGCGAGTGCCGACATGGCTTACAGAGAATTAAAATCAACAAAGGTGGCTGTGCATCAGGGAGAAACACAAACAACTGTCACACAGAATGGCGCCCCCAAAGATTGAACTCAAAACCCTGGGTTTAGCAGGCCATTGATTTCATGGAGGGAGGGGGAAGCAAATGAATACAGAACAAATCTGGTCCATCTATCTTTTACATCTTAGGCTGGCAGCAGATGGTGCAGCATGACTGATAGCCATCAGCATCTTCTGGGTGCTTGGCAGAAGATGCTGCATTATGACTGCTAGCCATCATCGTCAAGACGGTTCAGTAGGACTGCCGGCAGGACTGAGTCTCCAGGAGACAAAACATGTCTGCCCAGGTGCCTCGGACTGAACTCACTGAGGAGTACGACGATGATGGATACCAGTCGTAATACACCATCTACTGCCAAAAGGCAAGGAGCTGCTGCTGCATAGCAATGCAGCCCCACGTCTGCCAGCACCCAGATAGCCGATGACGGCTACCAGTCATACTGCACCGTCTACTGCCAAAAGGCAATTAGCTACTTCTGTGTAGCAATGCAGTACCACGTCTGCCGGCACCCAGATGACATATGGTGATGGTGAGCTGAGCTGAGCGAGCTCCATGCTTGCTATGGTACGTCGTCTGCACAGGTAACCCAGGTAAAAAGGCACAAATCGATTGTCTGCCGTTGCTCTGACGGAGGGGGAGGGGCCTGACAACACGTAGCCAGAACACCCTGTGACACTGTTTTTGCATCATCAGGCATTGGGATCTCAACCCAGAATTCCAATGGGCGGCGGAGACTGCGGGAACTGTGGGATAGCTACCCACAGTGCAACGCTCCGGAAGTCGACGCTAGCCTCGGTACTGTGGACGCGGTCCGCCGACTTAATGCACTTAGAGCATTTTATGTGGGGACACACACAATCGACTGTATAAAAACGATTTCTATAAAACCGGCTTCTATAAGTTCGACCTAATTTCGTAGTGTAGACATACCCTTACATTAACCATCTGGATCAGACACTGTCTTTTCTTAGTTCTCCTCATTTCTACATTGTAATTAACCTCTTGGTATATGGTTCTTCCAGGAATGACTAGTGCTGTTAGACTATGCTGAGCAATTAATGGCTTACAATCATTCTCAGAAGTAATGTGTTGGTTTTGAGGTGTTGAGACAAGGTAAAGTCGTAAGTAAGCATTATAGACAGTATTTCCCTCCCATCCACTGAAGCTTAACAGATCTCTCTCCCTGCACACAGAAACCGAGTGTTCTTATAAGCTTTCCCCGATAATTAATATAGTAAAACATTATCTGAAATACTGTATGGCCTTTATCCAAGGATCTCAAAGCAGTAATTAAGCATGACAACACTCCAGTGAAATACATAGGTAGCGACAAAAATTACGTACAATAATACCTTCCAAATGTCTTTGCTTTTTCTGGTTGTGTCTCAGACCATTCATCATATCTTACATTTTGGGAGAAGGGGGAAGGAGTGGCTGGGAGCATCAGGTTTGCATTCACATACTTTTTTTTTTTCATTTTTGCCTTTTGGCTTGTTTGTCTTCGTATAAACCTCGTGAGAGCTGATCAAAAGGTATCAAATAATTTTTTATAGAAAAGAGAATGCTCTGGTTATTGATGAAACCCAATACATAAAATTTTGTTACCATTTTCCCATCAACTCTAAACCATATATTTACTTTTGCTACATACATTTGTATCAAGGTCAATTGAGTTTGTGTGGCTGGTTTAGTGAAGAATATTTCAGTAACAGCTCAGCTCATAAAGAAGAAAGTACATGTTTTAGGAATGTTTTGCAGTTGACATGGTTAATATTACCTTGATACTTTTATGAGACACATAACAATGCATTTTTTAAACAGTAGTCAGACTAGATTTAAACCAAAAAGTCAAAATGTTATTTATATGAAAGTATTTATATAAAGTCAAAATGATATTTAAGTGTGTCTGTGTATATGTGTGTGTATATATATATACACACCCACACATATTTTATATATATATATACACACACACACACACACACACACACACACACACAGAGAGAGAGAGAGAGAGAGACACTTAAACCATTCCAAAGAACCTTTGTAGTGCCCTTAGGTGAATACTTTTTTAAAAACAGTAAACAGACTATTATATAGCCATTTTTATTTTACTGATGTCATTTGCAAAACTATGCTGGAGACAAATAGGGAAATGTATGCTATTTTAAAACCAGTGAGGGGGTCAATTAAGATGGATTACATTTTAGGTACAGAATACACAACTTTCTCAAGGCAGCTGAATGGACATCAAATAATGTCAGAATGGATAGTTTAAAAATATTTATGTCATGTCTGCCTGAATTGTTTGATTATCAAAGTCAAGGAGATGCAGGTTTGGGGATCATGGATCAGATGAACTTGGAAAATGCATAAATAGTTTTCTTCTTTTTTCCCTTTATATGGAAGAAAAACAGGTTCAAAATAGAGCCATTGGGGTTAATCAGACAGGATTTGCCCCCTAATATATGCCTGTAACATAGTCACCGAGTGATTGGTTATAGGGTGAATGAAGTACAAATTCAGAAGCACACTAGCCTCACTATACTACTGCCAACAATGGCTGTCCACAGTTATGCCTCTCACTTCCAAGTACCTCACTGTTCTACATCACTCATTTGGATCCAAGTATCCTTCATCATCTCCATGTTAACTCACTGCTTATTACAATACAACTCAACCATCAGAAAACCTCAGTTTTAAAACGGAGTTCAAAAGAAGCAATATACGTGATAACGAACAGAGTCCACATTCTTCATTTCTGTCCTCCAATTCCTTTGCTATTTTTAGCCCGTTTCCTCTTTCTATGTTTTTCTCAAATGTGCACACAGCTGGACTACAGGAAAGTGTACTCATATCACCATGTACCTCGTCCTTCCTTTCCCCCACCTCTAGCCATGCAGTTGTTTCATCCACCTGCTGTGTATTATCAATGGCACAGATCGAGGGCAGGGATTGACTCTGACCACATTTTTGTACAACACCTACCACAAGGAATCCTAGCTGTTACTGTAATATAAATAGTTAAGAATGTAAATGCACCCACTGCACTTAGTTTACCTCTAAGAGCATTACAGAATTTTCACATCCAACACATCTAATGACAAGGGGTCCCCCAAATAGGACAATACGTGAACTCTAGATGTTACAAAAGAAAAACAGCAATATTTTTAACCTCTTAGACTAAACAACAGTGCCCAGCCTAGCCTCTCCCATCTCCTTGATAAAATCATTTTGCACTTCACTTCTGGTCCTACCTGGAAACTAGAAATTAATAAATTTTCACCTGAACATTTCAGAGCCCCAGAAAATGTTGGGATCCAGTTTGGAGAAGCACATGAAGGTAGTGGAGTGGCAGGGGGTTATAGGGCAGCATCTTTTCTCTGAATCAGTTTGTCCAACCTTTTGTGGGAACAAGTTTGTTTTGTTTTAACAATATTTCCAGTGCAAAAGACTTTACGGTGTCTACCTAAGGGACCAACCCCCTCAGCTAAGAGGAGCAATCTGAACTTTGGGGAAAGTTTGGATCCAAACTTTGCAGCTCAAGCCTATTTCTAGTTTTCTTTTTTCCCTGTTTTAAGAGTGGTCATGGTCTTCTTTGCTCTCACTCACAAATAACATGGCATAGCTTGAGGAGTAACAATATGACATGGCAGTAATTACACTAATCCATGCCCTCAAAAAAGGGGATATATAGTAATTCCCGTCAACCAGCTTTCCTCCAGTCTCAGTTGCGCCCTCTGCTCGGAGTAATCCTCAAAGTGTGCATTCCACAAGTCTTTCAGCAGCTTAAAGGTTGGCATTTTCTAAGAATTCTGTTATTGAGACAGCAAAGCTGTTTGGACTGGCTTAGTTACTGTTGGGCCAATACTTCCATTATCAGCCCTGTTTTCCAGGGGGTTTATAACATGGTCATAAAAACTGTCCCATGGCTAAACGTGAGCATTTAGGATGAAGTCTTGACTGCACTGAAATTAATGGCAAAACTCCTATTGACTTCAATGGGACCCAGTTTCATCCACATTACTGGGTGTTTTATCATTAATATTTCGCCTAAGTTTTAGTGGCACACTCCACTCAGCTGCTACAGTCTGTCGGTTTTGCAGGTTTGAAAAACTCCTATATCACTTGCTCTTCAGGGTCTTCCCAAAAATAGAAATGCAAACCAAGCCCTGATTTGTAAAAAGAGAAAATGCACAAATCCATGTAATTCACATGTATGATTACGCGACCACCTGTAGAAATCAAGGATTTGCATCGACCAATGGCCACATATAAGCAGCTGGCCAATTATATAGTCCCGCATAGGCTGTGTACATGCTTTCAAGGTAATCACACACACAGACTTGGACTGTTAATGCAGAGTCTTTAAATTATTTATTTATTTAGATGCACATGGCATGTGCCTGGTCTTTTGAAAATCAGGCCCATGCTTTTCAAATCACTCTGGAAAGTGCTGATGTGGTATCAGGGCTTGGCTACCATGCGTCTCCCTTTGTGTTGTGCAATAGCAAAGGACAGCGGCTTTTACCAGCTTCCTGTGGATTTCTCTGGCCCTATGCCACCCTCCCTTCATCGACCCAGGACAGGGGGTGCATCAAGGGCATGGCTACAGCAATGCTCTATTCTGGTGAAATGCGGCTCCTTGAAATCCTTTCGAGGCTGTTATAGCCGGATTCATTAACTGAACCCCTGAGGTCGCTCTAAGTTGCCCTGCTGACCAGACTGGTCCTTAGCAAGCCCAGAAAGGAAGCATAAAGCCACCTTTGTCACTCCCCACAGTGGCACAGAGCAGAACTCAGCCACAGCTCAACGCTCAATATTTCTGTCGAAACAAAGGCCTCTCTCAAAATAGGAGGCAGGTGGTCAGAACAACTTGTCTATTTGCCTTCACTACAGAAAGTTAAATGAGTTTGAGCAGTCACTTACCCCCTGCTTCATTGCTGAGGGGGACCTGCAGCTAGAGCAGAGTTAAAAAAAAAAGATTTTGGCTCCCATGGTTTCAGCAAATTCAAACCATCAGGTCTGGTTACACAGCTCCATATGCAGAGGTTCACATGGCACTTAATTTCCACCTGTTGGCAATCAGGAACTCGTATAAGGCATTGCCTAAGTCAATAATGGCAGTAGGGTCTATTCATCTTTTGCCATTTGATGACTAATTGCTAGGAAAGGCCCTAGGACCCAATAGTTCCTGATTAATTAAAAAACAAAAACAAAAATAATACATGTTCCAGCTGGCATCAGAGCAGAGCCAACACTTAAGTTTATGTATAAGAACATACAGCACGTAACTGCAATTCCCGCCTTTTGGCTTAAATCAAGTGTGGAAAAACTTAAATCTCCTACATGTCTTCAGATGGGAGGTTGTATCATACATTTGCAGGAGGATTAACTCTGTGATCTAATATGTCATTGTCATCTCTATCTTCTATGACTTGCCTTTAAGACTTCAGCTTAGCTAAATCAGCAAAAAACCTCAAACAGAGACTAGATGTGTTTCTAATGATCTCCTCTTGTACAAAACAGTAATGTCCTCAACTGTGTTCCCTCTAAGCTGCGGGGTTGGTCGGCCATCCAGGAGAGATTCAAGAGCTGCCCCGTTGATTAGCAGCCATGTTGCTCTGTCCTGCAGCTGCTCCCGGGACCCTCCTGCTGGCTGTGCAGAGCAGGAGGGGAGGGAGGTGCTGATGTCAGGGTGTTCCCCTGCCCCTGTACCCCATCTCTGCAGAGCAGGGGAGAGGGGACAGCCTGGCTCAGGACTCAGAGCTGCTGTGGTGTGAGGTCTGAACAGTGGGTGAGTGCCTTTCTTAAAGAGACAGTGCATGGTTTCTGAGACTTCCCCAGTAGCCAGCTCACACAGTCTCTGTCGGTCTCTCTCTCACACACAGACAGACACACACACACACACACTCTCTCTCTCTCTCTCCCCCTCCCCCCTGCCCATGTACCCCATCTCCATGGAGCAGGAGAGGGGAGACAGGCTCAGGACAGAGTAGGAGCTTTCAGTGAGTGCCTTAAAGAGACAGCACACGGCATCTCTCAGAAACTTCCCCAAAAGCCAGCACACAAACAGTCTCTGTGTGTATATGTCTCTCCCTCTCTCTCACACACACACACTCACCTCCCAACACATTATTACTGTTGTTGTTACTTCTTGGTACTTCCTGCACATATATTCTCTGTAATTTTATTCTTTCAAAGTGTGTTATTTTAGTGTTTGGACTGCTCTATGCATTTCATAATTATTATTTCTCTTACTCTTAAATTTAATTCTTTGAGTAGTGAGTTCTAAAATGCCTAACCTGTCCTGGCTGGAGTAATTATCCCTATGGTAACTTTTTAAAAATATATAATATATCTAGGTTTTTTTGTTTCTACTGGTGGCACACATCCGCACATGCCTCGGTGCACAGAAAATTTATTCCGCACATGGATGGAAAAAAATAGGAAACATTGGTCCTCTGTGATGGAACTGTGCAGGTAAAGAAGGATAATCCTGTAAGGCTAGCACTGAACTGGGGACTGGATTCATTTCCAAGCTCTACCACACAGCTCCCATTTAAACACCAAAACACATGGCCAAAGCTTCAAAAGAGCTTAAACCCTTTGGGTGCTGATAGCCTTTGAAAATCTGGCCCTACATCTGTGTTTCAATTCTGCCTCTGTAAAATGGGACTACTACTACATCTCTCCCACGCCTTCTCTATCTCATCTATTTCTGTTGTAAGCTCTTTGGTACAGTGACTGTCCTTTAGTATGCATCTATAGTTTTGCCTGTTGGCTGGAAGAGCTGTGAAAAACTGCAGAACCCTCCTATACTGACCCTTGCCAAAGGAAGACGACTTGCAAGGGACCATTCAAGATGGAAGCCCACTGTACACACACCCACAGCTACATCATAGCTACATAAAGTCTCTTGTTACTTTCAAATGGCTCCTTGACTTCTCTGACTGACAACACGATCCCAAGAGCCTCCAGGAAAAAAGCAGACATGCCAACTCTCGCAAACTGATTGCGAGAGTCGCAATTTCTAAGTAAAATTAAGCCTAATTCCTGATCTCGCAAGTGAACTCTCAAATGTTAGGACCCCTTTGGGGTTTTGGGGTGGGGGGTTTGCGCAGCTGCAGCACAAATGTGTTTGCAGTCAAACAGGAGTTATCCCCACCCTAAACAAAGGAATATGGTCTCTCCACAGGGTAGATACTTCCAAAATACTGTGAAAGACAATGAGACTTCATTTATATATTAGAGAAGCAAAGCTATCAAGCTCACAAGAGATAGCATGGCTACACCCTAGCCGGGAACAGAAACTTCATCTGAGAGAGAAGTGAGGGCTGGCCAATCCTCAAATAAGCAGTTGAATCAACTGGGAAAAAAATCCTGACATTTAAGAGTTCTAAAAGTGAGGGTTAATTTTACTCAGAAATCCTGTCAGACTCCCTGAGAAGTGGGAGAGGGGACCCCACTGCAGTCCCTGCAGGTTTGGGGAGGGTGAAGAAACCTAAGGAGCAGAGGTGAGACTGCGGGCTGCAGAGTGGCTGAAGTGAGGAGGGCGGGGCTGATTGGGGTTGGGGGGCTGTAGTGATGGTGGGTTCTGAGCAGATGGAGTGAGTGCTGGGAGGATAAACTGAGGGTGGGGGGGCAATGGGGTAGAGGGGCTGAACATGAGGGCTGGGGGACCGAACTGAGGGAGGGCTGAATTGAGGGAGGGTTGGGTGGAGAGAGAACTGATGGGGGACTGAGGAACAGGATTAATTGCTTTGCAGGAGATGGGCACATGTGGGGATGAGAGCTTCTGTATCAGGGGCCAAAAATTACCTTATCCAGTACACACCGAAGAGTGGACGTTAATTGTCACATGCACACACCCTGGGGAGAGGGGTGTTTTTTAAGTCAGTCAATCTCTTGATTTTTGAACACACTATAAACTTTTTTTAAATGTCATGATTTGGGGGGCAAGCTCATGATTTTTGGGAGTTTGATTCCTGATTTTTTCTCTTTTGAAGTTGGCAATACTGAAAAAGTTAACAGAGAAAAGAGTGTAAAGGCAAAAAAATATTTGCCAAACTCTTTCAAGTCAGTAACAAGTGTCCCACTGCTTTCATAATCCTTGCTGTGTCAAAGGCCATTCATGTTTAATTAATTAAAAGTTAAGCCAAGAAAGAACAAACCAGTACAGAAAAAGAGAAAGGCTAAGGGGGCGGAAGGAGGGAGAGCAGGAATAAAATGAAGGGGTGGGAAGCATAAGCAAAATGGAGTAAATGAGAAAAAAAATAAAAGACTAACATGACTCAGCGGCACAGCTCCCAGATGGACTCCATACCCATTTCTGGAGATGGAAAAAATGTGAATGAAATCACATTAAACAAATGTTACCCGTGACATTTTTCACTCATCCTTTCACACATTTTCTTGAAATTTTCCATACCAGCTGTAGTTCATTCTGAAGCCTAAATCCATCAGCAACTTGAAAGATATAAATGTTTGAGCCTATTCCGTTTTTCTAAATAGATAAAATATAGCCCTGCTGGGAGGAAGTAACTGCCTCATTTGTTAGGGAATGTTCTTCATTTGAAGCAAGTAGCAGGTCCAAATGCTGTATTTCAAATCATACAATCAGAAAACAAGACTATATAAAAAAAAGGCTTCTGTTTCATAAAGTAACATTTTTCAATAAGAGATTTAGAAAGAATTTGAATTACTTCTCAACTGAAGCATCATCAAGATTAGATAATTCATTAACTTGCCAATAGACCACACTGATATCACCCAAAGAGAGAGTGCAGGGAAAGGAGAATGCTAAAGCTGTAACCCGGATTGATTCCTACAGAAAGGAATAGCGCCGCCAAGTGAAATGCTGAAAGAATGCCCAGGACAGTTTCTAGCGAAGTAGGAGAATACAGAGTCACACAAAAGCCTGAGAAGTTTCTAATAGAGAGATGTTCATATAACAAAGAAATTTCCATAGCAGATCAGGCGAGCATTCCATCTAGTTTAATATACTCCAACAGTCGGACCATGAGTGGAATCAAAGAAAAGCCCATAATGGGTAATTATGGATCATCATCTTTCTCACTAACCATCACAATTTAGCAACTGGCTTGTGCCCAGAAATAAAAGGATTCATATCGTGTTTTTCCCCTGTCTAATCTGATTGAGACCTTCTCATTATCCAGATAAATATCCAGACTTTATTTAAGCCTACTCAGCTTTTGGCCTGTAGGATATCTTGTGGTACTGAATTCCATGGGATAATTATGTTCTAAATAAAAGTATTTCCTTTTGTTTAATTCAAGTCAATTCTGAGGTATAAATCTTACTTTCGTTACTGTAACTGAAGTCAGAGTGAGGACAACCTTGCACACTCCCCTAACTGTACATGTAAAAAAAATAATCCATCTTTAGTGCAAGTACCTCTTTTTCAATATGTTATGGTGAATTCCAGTCCTACTCACATTCACAATATGCTTTGCTTCTATGGAGAGCAGGAGGGAGCATGGTTATCTCAAAACAGTGCCCAGCACCAATCCACGTGTTGTGGGGTTTATGATTGCATCAGTACTGCAACATTGGTATGTCCCAAACTTTTCCATCATGGTGCAACATTATTGTAATTCCTGCCCTATCTGCCTGGCCCACAATAGTGGCAGACCGGTGTGGGTCAAATCAGCTGCTCACCCAGTACCATGGGGACCTTTCGTAAATATCCAGATTGATTTTATCAATATGCCGAAATGTTGTTCTTATGAATATATTCTTGTCTGTGTTTGTACGTACTCTGGATGGATCGAGGGCTATCCCTGTGTTAAGGTCAATTCACTCACCGTAGCAAAAAGATTGTTAAAGGATTTTATTCCCTGGTTCGGTCTACCAGTCTTTATCAATAGTGACCGAGGCACCCATTTAACAGGCCAAATCATGCTGCAAATTTGCAAGGCCCTTAACGTCACGCAACGTCTGCATTGTGCTCACCACCCCCAAAGTGCCGGGGCAGTCGAACGAAAAAACGTGGAATTAAAGAATAAAATCGGTAAAATCTGTGATGAGACTAGCCTAAAATGGCCTGATGCCCTGCCCCTTGACCTCATGTACATGAGGGGCACGCCTAGGCGAAAACATGGCCTATCCCCACATGAAATCCCTATGAGGATGCCAGTATCCCCTCCCCCACCCCCTCACCAACTGGATTTGCAACTGAATGATGATACTGTTATGATCTATTGCAAGACTTTAATGCGGTGCGTTAGGTCTATTCATTCACAGGTCCAAAGTGCCCTACCTGAACCAGCTGATCCACCGTGCCACCCATTACAGCCTGGAGATTGGGTCTACATCAAGGTACAGAGAAAGTCTTCCCTGGAGCCTCGCTGGAAGGGCCCCTACCAGGTCCTGTTGACCACCCACAGAGCAGTCAAGTGCAAGGGACTCACCTGCTGGATCCACGCCTCCCACTGTAAACAGACAACACCGCCCTTGGACCCGGACGCTAAAGAATTCCATCCGGTGGACCCTGCTCTAGGAAGCAACCCGAGTGACAGCAACGGTGACCTCGCTCAAAGCCCTGAGAAGGAACCCAGATATAACCTCAGGAAATGGAGGTAGACCCCAGCGCCTGGACCCATCAGTCAGCGGCAGTCGGGGTCACTGCACCCCCACCCCCCTGCTAGTCAGCTGGAGCTTTGGCTCGCTGACAGAAGAAATAAGAAGATAAAAGGCCAGAATACTGCCTTTAAAAGCCCCGTGGTGAGCCTAGCACCCACTGGCACCCCAGTTGCTATGACCAATCCTGCTTCCAAAATAAAAGAATCAGCCATGGTGCGAAAGTGAATCCAGTTCGTGTGTGTGACTATGCTTTTATTACTACTGTTAAACCTCCATGACAGCTTTATGTTTTTTTGGATGCCCAAGACCACCACTGATTCTACAATGAAACCCAAAGGTGAAGATCCCTTAAGGTCACTGGACCTGGATCTGGGTTATGTGCCAGTGACCTCTTCCCGGTACAATGCTAAACCATGGCTGTTCCAAGGAAGAAGAAGGAACGCTCATGCTGCTGTGACTCCCAAAGTTCAGGAATTCTTAACAACGGAGGACATTAAAAATTGGCCCTGGTGGAAGAAACGAAGTATTGTAAAGTGGCAGGGAGGGAATTGGGGAAGCCATTCTTGGGATTGTGGTATTGATTGGATTTTGGGGTTTATTCCACAAGCTGCGCCCCGTGTTTTCAGGCAAGTACCATCAGGATGTACTGCTCTCCCTAACTGGCTTCCCGATAATGATGGGGGACACCAGAAATGCCTTCCCACCACAATTATTCCTCCTACCATCCCATCCACCTCTGCCCCTATCCCTGTTGCTGACCCTAGAGTGTGAGCATACTCAGATGAAACCCAATGGCCAAGACCTTCACATCTTAGTAACCTACTAAATTATTGTTCAGACTACATATATTTTAAGATCCAAAATGTTTCATATTGGTGGGTGATCGACTGGGAAACAAATGGAACGGCAATAATAACACCAGAGCTATCTCCCCAAATGCACCCCGTGATGCATGACTGTATGGGGTCCATGAGGTTCCATGACCGGGTAGATATGGTGGCCGCCCCTGGACTCTGCAGTGTAACAGGTGAAAAAGGCCCTTACTGTTATCTGATCACCCAATTAGTGAATAATCAAACATAAACCCAAAGGGCTTGCTCCACCACAGGAATGTATGTCTGTAGTGGAACATGCCCTGTAGTTAATAACTTAACTTGCACCTTATTGCAACATGTTCCTTCCTATGCATTTGATGCTAGTGCCTCCCAGGAGGATGTACAATTGTTCAGCCAACAACTGTGGTACAATCCTTCCTGAAGGGAGGATGTGTTAGGATTTCGATGGACCACAGTTAATACTACTGTAGGAAATATAAGGTTCACACTGCCCTTATCTGGCTTTCAGGTTACCTCTAGATACCCAAACTGCTCAAAGGGAGCCGCTATTAGGCTAGCACAGTAGAGGGTCTGGGCTTCCCCTAGGAATAAGAGAGACTTGGCCGAATACCTATGGGATGGTGCCAACAATGCGGCTGCTGTTTGGAACATTTACAAAGGCCAACAACACGAATAAAGATTGGGGCAATTGGAAAAGGCCACAGGTCTTATTACTGGAGCACAGCTAACTCAGGTGCAGGCTGGAGTTGGTGAATTACAGGTTATATCTGCCCTTAGTTCGATGACTCAAAAATTGTTGACAACAGTGGTACCAAATATCACTGGAGCTGGGAAGGCATTGCAGTGGGATCTGGCATGTGCAGCGGTCCAAGACTTCCTGAATGACCAGCTGATGAGCATTCGGAATGATCTTGAGCATCAGGCCTGGCCCACTACCCTTACAGACACTTCAGGAGTACCACCTGATTTGTGGTCCTGGAGACTTGCTTGGAGATTTTCCAGGTGGAAGTGCGGGCTTTCACAGTGCTCCTTCCAAGCATATGGACCGATTAGAGGAGCCTGGGCTCCCGCCCACCGAATCCTACCAGGCCTATGAGGAGGGTGCATGTGGGATTGGATAATTCATCAAGATGAATACCTAGCCTTAACTGCAAGCATTGGGAAAGCAGTTAACGGCAAACAAACAGATCCTTAATCTACAGGAAAAGCTTGCATTCGGTATACCTTATAAGGGGTTGTTTTTCTGATTTAGGGTACTTCTGTATTCCAAATAAGGGGTTGTTTTTCTCTTTTGGGGAGCTTTGCTAATGAAGAAATGTGCTTGACTAATTGTGGTTTTAAGCTTTATAAGCCTCTGTCTGTCCGTACATCGGGGGGCACTATCTTTGATGGTGACCCCAAGCATGTTCGGGAAATAAAGAGCCTCAGGCTGTTCTGGTCCAAACACAACGCGTGGTTAAGGCTAGGTATCATAAGACTGGCTATTGAGAATAATTCTACAAAAAAAAAAATTTATACCACCCTTTGCCCTTTGGTTGTACACACAGCTAGCTGTAGCTTAGCCAGAATTTTAGGCCAAAGTTATCAGGCCTACTAAATTTCTTCCACACGTTACTGTGACAATGGAATGCAACTGTAAATGGCCTCCACTTATGCTCCCTATCACTGAGTCCCAGCTGGCACATGCCACCAATTTACATGTAGCCAGGGCGGATACAAGGATGTTTCACGCCCTAGGCAAAACTTCCACCTTGCCGCCCCTTCCCCCCCCCCCCGAACCCTGTGGCAGCTGCCCTCCCACCCCCCGCAGCAGGTCCTCCTGGCCGCCGTGCGGCAGCTCCCCACCCCAGCTCACCTCTGCTCCGCCTCCTCCCCGAGCACGCCATCGCTGCTCCACTTCTCCCGCCTCCCAGGCTTGTGACAATCAGCTGTTTGGCACCGCAAGCCTGGGAGGGAGAGAAGCAGAGCGGGGCGGCGTGCTCAAGGTAGGAGGCGGAGCAGAGGTGAGCTGGGGCAGGGAGAGGGTCCCCTGCGTGCCCCCCCCCCCTTTACTTGCTGCAGGCAGCCCTCCCCACACACCCCTACCACAGCTCCCTCCACCTAAATGCCGACGACAACCAGGGTGGTCGAAGATCCGCAATGGCCGCCAAAGGACCCAAAATGCTGCCCCCCAAATGCTAGCGTCCTAGGCAACCGCCTAGGTCGCTTAATGGGTTGCACCAGCCCTGCATGTAGCTTATTGCGTTTATTACAGTAGTGCGTAGAGGCCCCACTGACATCAGGACCCCAGCTGTGCTAGGCACTTTGGGGCACATAGAAACAACGCCTGCCCTGAGGAACTTACAATTTAAATAAGCAAGACAAATAAGAGGCCAGGGAAAGGATACACAGAGAGCGGAAGTGACTTGCTCGTGGTCACAGCTGTTCAGTGGCAAAGCCAGGAATAAAAACCTGTAAGGATTGTGTTATGGCAAGTTATATTTTACCCAGGCTATGGCCACAACGCTGTTAACTGTTAAATGCATTAATGCTTTCCCATTAATAAAATGTAACTGCATGCAGCTGGTATAAGCTACCCCTTTGCAGTTTCTCTCTCTCTCCACTTGTCTGTCATTTTGAGCAGCGTGGCTAGAGAGAGAAGGAGGAGGAGGGGTGATGGGGTATAAGTGTAATGCCGCTGCAGCCCCTACAACTGAAGCAGAAGTTGGGATTATAGGCTAAAACCCACCCAAATATTTCATAATATCCTTCATTATAACAAAGATGGCGGAGCACATCTTACCCAGCTGAGATACTGCATCCTCCCCTCATTCTTCTGTGTGGGACCTGGTCAACCCACTGTGCACTTCCTAACCTAGCTCAAGGAAAAGATCTTAAGACTCAGGGCCAAGGTCCTCTCCCTCACTGGGGGTGGGGGAGATGCGGTCCGTCCAGGGGTTAGGGAGGTTGCTTCCTGTTCAAGTTCCAAAACCACAGCCATTCCAGCTCCCCAGATAAATCCATGCTGAAACGGGGTTCCAGGCTTGGGGGCATAGCTCATGGTCCTGCTTGTTGCAAAATAGGAACTCGTCAGAGCAACATTAGACCTAGACTTGTTATCTTTGGCCTTCCAGTACTTCTGCTTGAGCATCTTTACTTTCTCCATGCACTGCTGTCCAGTCTCCTGCATCCCATGGTCAGCCAGTGTCTGCCAAGGTACATCATTGTACAGAGAAGGCTCCTTTTGGAGGAGCCAAAGTTGCGGTTTTAGTTTGCTTCAGCCCAAAGATGCACAAGATTTTGGTGGCAGTCTCTGGCCAGATGGCTACATGCTCATTCTTACCAGGCATTCTGCTGTATCAAAACACTGGAAATGACCAAAGCTGGAGAAACTGCAAGCAATGTGGGATCGAGGACACCGAACAAAAGCATATGAAGGTAGGCCACATCTGGTCCGGGGTCAGACCACAGGTAGATGGGAAGACAGTACATAGGACTAGGTGCCCAGGGGGCGTGTGGGAATGTTTCTATTGCCATTTCCTCAGGTTAGCAATTTGTGCAATAAACTAACTTGATGTCTGCCTAATAACTCAGGGCATGGTGTCTGCTTCGTCATGAGGCATGTGAAGGTAGAACATGTTCAGGGGAAAGCTTGCAACTGAACCAGAGTTAAATCTGCAGTGAAGACAAAGCTTGTGTCTCATGACTCCGAGTCCAGTGCCAGGCACTCTTCACCACATTACCTTTCTAAGCTTATGTAACAACCACAGTGCATTTGATGGCATAGAGAGGTGCCATCCCCACAGGGACCCATTGTGGCCTGCAGGCACCCTACCTCAGTTACCTTCCAAATTCCCAAAAAAATCCACTTACACCCAGAGTCTTTAAAACAATATTTCCCTTCACTTGGGGAAATCAGATTAATCAGCTCCCCAAAAGAACTCCCCTTTTTAGATCCAGAGCTTCACAGCCCTCCCTCTTGGGGCTGGGTGCTTCTAGCTCTGCCCCCTGTAGACTCTCCCCTCAGGTTCAAGGCTTGCACAGCCCTCCTTTCTGGGGCTATGAGCTTGCTGAGTTCTTCCTCTTAGCAGCTCCTCCTGGACTGGGCTTGGTGCCTCCTTTTGAGTCAATCCCTTGATCCTCCACAGGTGGGTCTAATAACCCCATCTGTGCAGGCTGGATGAGAGAAGATCCTTGTCTCACCTGCTCTACAAGGTCCCAGCTCTTAAAGGAATAGTGGTATGAGATGGCCCTACAACCTTCTCTCTCCTAGATGCTAACTGTTCCCCAGGACCATCTTCCCCTCTCCCCAGGACTGCTTCACTTATTTTTCCAGACTTCATCTTCTTTCCCTGGACCCCTTAATGGGGTAATTGGCCTCCCACTTCCATTTCTCTCTCCTGGCCTTAAAGGACCCTCTTGCAGATGGCATAAAAACAGGACATGAGATATTCAAATGAAATGCAAATCATTACAAAAGGCTTCTGTGAAATTCAAGATGCATTTGGCCACTTTGTCACTAACTGCAGCGTATCAGACATCACCACAACACCCAGAACTTGCTGCTTAATGTAGAGAATTGCGATAATTCTGCCATGTATATTTCCTGCAATCTCGAGTTCTTTAGTTTGCACTTTTTAAGACACACCTTGAAAACTTCCACAGCCTTGCTTTTACAAAGCTGGGGAACTATGCACTGGATACTTCTGGAGAGATTGCACAGCTCTAGGGTGCCACCAACAGACAAGAAAGGGATAGGATTTGATTATTACAGGCACTGGCCTTGCATATCTCCACATGCTACAGAGTGGGTGTGTAGGATATACATATTTTCTGTTTTAATAGTGGCAGTGATCTGTTTATCATTGTCCTCACAACAATATCTCCTACAGCAGAGCCTAGGACTGCACTTGCTATTGAGATACCTTGTACAGAGCCCAAGTTCTTATTCTTCCTTTGGGATGTAGGGTTGGATGAAGAGGCCTGAGGTGATACCACATTCAATATCCTGACCTCCTAAAGGTGCATGACTCCCCCCTTCCTCACCCAGTTTTCCTGCCTCTCTGTATATCCCTAGAAACCCTAAAAATTACATGTAGTCTGGGACTAAATACAAGTATGTTTGTGTTGGGCAGAACTTCTCTACATTGTGGACAGCACTCCTCAAATGATTTCATTAAAACAGAAATTATTTATTGTAAGGCAACAGCAAGAGTATTTCATTCTTATTTTGATATTTGCAGATTATTTTTAACCAGTAACATTTACAGTAGAACCTCAGAGCTACAAACACCAGAGTTACAACCTGACCAGTAAGCCAAACCTCTCATTTGGAATTGGATGTACAATCAGGCAGAGCCAAAAAGAAAAAAAAGCAAATACAGTACAGTGTGGCGTTAAATGTAAGTTACTGGGGGGGGGAGAAAAAAAAGATTTGACAAGGTAAGGAAACTGTTCCTGTGCTTATTTCGTTTAAATTAAGATGGTTAAAAGCATTTTTCTTCTGCATAGTGCAGTTTCAAAGCTATATTAAGTCAGTGTTCAGGTGTAAACTTTCTTTCAAAAGATCATAACATTTTGTTCAGAGTTACGAACAACTTCCATTCCTGAGGTGTTCATAACTCTGAGGTTCTACTGTAAATGGCAAAGGAAAGGAGTAGCACTAATAATGAGCAAACATACACAGAACACCTAGCGCTTTTACTTTTCAGGGGTTGCTCTATTGAAGGTGGGGCAAGGATCAGACTGCTGGGCAGAATGTTCTCATTGCTCCTATTTCCCACCCTGCTCTGGATCCATTAGGTCTCTTTTCCTGCAGCACTAGAAGTTTGACCCCCCATCCCCATCTTGCTTGCAGGCCTAATTCAATGCAGCATCTTGCCTCTGCCCAGAAAGAGAAGAGAGTTAAATTTCTCTAAATGCTATCAGAAAGATTTGACATTGCTCTAGGAGATGCCTGATGCACAGTGTTCCTCAAACTGGGGGGGGGGGCCACAAGTCATGTCTAGGGCCACCAGCCCCGCTGATCAAATCCTCCCCCTCCCTCCTGGACATAACAGAACAGCTGTTCAGTGGAGTACAGGAGAAGCAAGGATGGGACGTGCTCAGGGGAGGGGGCAGGAAGAGGAGTGGCAGGGGATGGAATTTTTTTTTTCCTTCAAATGTAAAAAAAAAAAAGCCATCAGGTGGCTTGCGGGTCCATGAAAACTTTTTAAATCAAAAACAGGGGTCCTCAGGCTGCTAAAGTTTGAGAACTGCTGTACCTAGAGCAAAGCAGCTGTCACCCTCTCCTGCTTGAAAAGTCCACATGTATCAGAGAGAGGGGTGAGGAGTTTCATATTAAATCTTGATGTTTCACTGCTTGGAATCAAAAACCTAAATCTTCATGGGGCTAAAACACTGCTGCAGGTCCCCTGCCTCAACCTGATGTTTTGATATAAATCAGAGTTTTATTTCACTCAGATTGTTTCAAACAAACTCAAATCCATGTATTTTTACTTAAAAAAAATAGACAGAAATAGACAGCAACTAATAGCTTTAACCAGTAACATGCCTCCAAGGCATTCTCAAATTTTACAGGATTTTCTCTCTCAGACACCTCCATCAGTACCATTCAGAGTTCAGGAACGTTTCCAGAGACTATCAATCTATTGTTAATTTAGCAAATTAGGTGTTACTGTGACTGTGAATTAGAAGAGAATAGGAAAGACTCAAGATATTCAACCACATTATGAATTATTATATACATTTTCCTCTAATAGAAACAGTTTTAAATGATACATTGGGAGCATGGTAAATAGTGTGTAATGCAGCATAGAATAGGATTTGGTAACTTCAAACATCCACTACTACTATAAAAAAAAAAGTGGAATTTTTGATGGTAAAGTCAGACAGCTTTCAATTTGCAATAGGTGAACTTCAAAAGGTCTGGAGGAACAGTTAGTGTAAGCATTTAAACTTTGACTGCTTATCTGAGCTGGGACTTCAAATCTCAGGAGAGCAGATGCCTTCATGAAATTTGATACTTCCAGGTGACTGGAAACTGAAACAGTCTCTCTTACAGTGTGTGTTAGTCCTTTGGGCTTCTAGGCAAAGTCAGAACCCAGAAAAGGAGATGAACATTGACATGAAAAATAATGGAAAAGGGAAAGTTGCAAGAAATGTTTCAAACTTCATTAAAGTTTGGAGGGAATGTAGAGATCAATTATACCAAAGCCAATTGCCTCAATGAGGCCTGGCAAATCATTATAAAGTTTCATTAAAAAACCTTTTCCTTTTCACCCTCTACACTCTACAGGATGGGACCTATTTTTGTGTGTCTGTAACACACTTGGTCCATTATATAAGAAATAATGTGTGTGTTCCTCTGGGAATTTAACAGTGCCTATGGATTTCAGCCACCAACTTTTTGTTCATGACTCTGCACTCTAAAGCTTCATCCACGGTGGCATCTCTACCTGCCATCCCAGTCTCTCCTCCTAGATGTCCTGCCACTTCCTCACACTACATGTGGCAAAGGCTAAACTTCGCATCTGTCCTCCCAACCTGTCTTACCTCCTCTTTCTCTCTCCTACATTGAGAAGTCTGCTATCCTCACAAGCTCACCACCTAAGGGTCATCTGTGTCTCCACATCAACATACTCCACACGGAGATAATCTTAGTTGAATACCATCATTCAAATGTTTTTAATTTAAGGCAACTACCTAAAGGTATGTCTCTTTTAGGGCTGGTCAAAAACTTGGTCAAAGTTTTGATGGAATATGGGGTTTTCAATTAAATGAAGATTATGGACAATGAAGAGAGTCTGGTTAACTCAATTTTTAGTTTATTAAACAAATCATGTTTCAATTAAGTCAGGTTTTTTCCACTGTTGTAGTTTCCTAGTTAAACTTCAGTTTGCTTTGCTACATTCTGCCTAACTACAATTCTACATGGTATTCTTTTCCCTCCCCCCGTGTCCAGTTGTAGTGCAGCCTAGCTGTTCAACTACTGCCACATTTCACCCCAAAGGCAGTTGCCCTTTGGTAGTGGGTGAAGTGATTGTATAGCTTAAATGGAAGCTGGGACCAAAAATAAAGGTTAGGCATTTATATGGATAAGGAAAAAAAATCTCTAATTATGTTAGAGGAGGCAAAAAAAAAAAAGGGGGGGGGGGGACAGAAGTCCTCATGCTTCACAACTGAAGCCAATGCCCTAGGGGTTAGGGTAGAACTCTTCCGATGGTCTAGCTAGTCTAAATGTCCAAAATGCAGGTTCTCACTGGACTGGATGACCCACCAACCTGATTCATGTGGCAATTCCTATGCTCTATATTTTCAAGCAAGTTCTAACACAGAGCAGATTTCAAACCACAAGATCTGTCATGTCTTTCTTTTAATCACTTACATCTGTTCCTTTTCACATATTGCATTCTGATGCAGTTTAACTACCGTGGTTGGAAACACTTTGTTTTCAAATTTCCTTGCTAAAGGAAAAATACTGTTGGCCAACTGACACATATTCCCCATGTACCCATCAGAATACATCCCTAAATATCTTTAGATAGATATGATAGGGGATTTGGTTGTTTAGGGGATAGATAATGGAACAGAGTGACAAATCTCAATCCAGGTCAACAGTAGTCAATAGCTGTTACCTTCTGATGTCCTCTGCATGAGGAGAGACAGAGGTGTTAATACAGTCCACGGTAGAAGAGTGTCTGTATCATAATGAGTGCCACAACTGGCAACCTTGTCGCCAGGCTCAAAAGAAATGCCCTGGACTGTGTAGGCACAGATTGAACTACCTTCTCCCCCACTGACATTGTTGCATCAGGTCAGGGGTGAACCACAGTGCCAGCACCAGATAGGGGAACTTGCACTCCAACTGCACATGCAATACCGAACAAAAGACCAGTTTACAGGACAGTGAACCAATCACCTTCTTGCAAAACTATATTAAAAAGAATTGTAATAACTACAATGCCACAAAGCCAAAAATATATCTAACAAATAACAGGAAGCCAAGTGCTGCTTGTATTCATAGCCACAATACTTGGTGGGAGTAGCTATTAATTAGCAGGCAGGTAGTATGCCAGCTACTCCTATTTAGAGACAGAGGCTGCATTTGAACAGAAAACAATTATCTGTTGTGTTTGGCACTGCTCTTTGGTTCTCTTTTCTTCATTTCAATAAATATTTACAGTTTCTGGAAGAAGGAACAAAACTGTGTACATTTTTCTATCTTAGATTTTCTCCCCCTGAGAAGATTGTGTAATTAAGCAATTTCAGTGCACCAGGCTCTTCAATAAGCCACAAAGCTGGCATGGTATCAATGTCACTACTGGTCTTTGAGATCCATGCTTTAGAAGCTATTCAAACAAACAAGAAAGTGATGGCGTTAAAATTGTCAACACGGACTGGAGTCAGAATCTATATTACAGCTAGTTCTTAGGTCAGGACCTTAAATAAGATTAACCGTTTATTTAAATTTATCTGTTATTTAGAGAGAAAATGTATATGAACAAAGCTAGATATAGAAAATAGTTCAATAATCCTGAGCCAGTCAATGGCCTCTGTTCAATGGTCAGCTTGAGAAGACCTCTAACTATATCCATCTGCTAACTAGAGTCAATATACTATAAGAAATATAGATGCATTTGATTTTTCTGCCCCTTTCCAACCATTTTTATGATTGTTTACCACAGCTTCTATTCCACGTGAGCTCTAAAATGGTTTTGTACATTAAGGCCTGGTCAAGTAACCCAAAGACTATGTCGTTTTATTTTTAAATTATAGGGAATGGCCATAAAGGGACGGATGGGCGCACACACACACTTAATTATTAGCCCCAGCTCAGAACCACAGTCAAGAACACCTATTTTCATGAGACTTTAGCAAGATGATGAAAGTCTTATTAGAAGAGTGGAGATACCAATATCTCTGCCTTTCAAGGTAGTAAAAATCTCAGAGGTAATAGATTTAGATCCCAAGAACAGTTATTGCCAAATTAATAAGAGGAACAAAAAGTTACTCATATGCCTGCAGAACTTGCTCACCTTGATGTCCTACAGAACAATGCACCCCTCTCCTGCTTTGTTCTGGTATTTCAGGAACATCTCTGCATGCTCCCTCTCCTCACACAACTGTTCCTTCAGGAGCTTGGCCATGTGCCTCAGGCCACATCATCACAGTCAAAGTAGCAGAACTAGGGGGAAAAAAAAGTACAGGAGACTATGAAGAAGTCTTACTTTTAGGAGACTATCCCATTTAGAAGATAAGGATCTAGGTAGCAGCTATACCAGAGGTTCTCAAACTGGGTGTTGGGACCCCTCAGTGGGTTGTAAGGTTATTACATGGGGGGGGTGTCACAAGCTGTCAGTCTCCACCCCAAACCCTGCTTTGCCTCCAGCATTTATAATGGTGTTAAATATATTTAAAAGTGTTTTAATGTGGGGGGGGGGTCACACTCAGAGGCTTGCTGTGTGAAAGGGGCCACCAGCACAAAAGTCTGAGAACCCCTGAGCTAGACCTATAACAGAGGAACAAAAATACTTAGGGAAGCATATTCATTTATACCATAAATAATGTAAGTCTCCAGCCTTCCTAACCAATTTCCTGTCATTCCTATACTCCAGCAAGATTTGTGCCACAACCCCAGGATTTTTGACATTCAAGCCTATGGGAATGGTTCTTCCTCAGAGTCCACAAGTTTAGTGTTTACAATATGCTATCAAGTTTTACACAAGTGACATTGTTACATTTACTCAAATGTTTGTAATTCTGACCCCAATGGATATAAACTGAAAGAATAACTGTTGCGGGGCTTTCATTACAAAGCCTGGAGAGTAGGAAAAAGAACCACCCACTATGGAACAGATGAAAATCTCATCTGCCATTGTCAGTAGCTCCAGAGGTCAGCGAGAAAACTCTGGAACCTGGGTTCCGTAGGAGCAGCTATGGGCAATAACAGCTAGTCAGGCCAGTCTATGGAAATTCCTTTGTCCGGATTAGTTAGTGCTGCATGGTTGGGTGGTGGATGGGAATGGTTTGTGCATAGAGAAAAGAGCCAACACGATAAAAGTGAGACAGTCAGAACAACTCTTTACTCTCACTGCAAGTAAATAAACTCCATTTGCTAGCTACTTACATAGTACACAACAGCATAGTTTCCACCATCTATGAAAGTGCCCACACTATGCTGCTTGTCAACTACTCCCCACCAGCAGCTGGAACAGTTATATTGTTTCACCAGGAAGTATTTGAGTTTTATAGGAAGGCACCTGAATGGAAGCATAGCTATAGCAAACACTAGTCAGACTAGACAAACATGGTCCTAAAACCAGCAGGACTAAAGCAAGAGATCGGGCGGGAGAAGTGGGGATTAAGTGGCCCACATTTAGGACATTGAGCTGCAAGATTATAGCTATTAAGCATCTCCGTTTCTCCGCAGCCCAGATAGTGACACCATTTGTGCCTTTCCTCTCCGGCTGTGCATGCAGCTATATCTGGGAGATGGAAGGCCTGTTGCCATAGTGACACTCCACAGAGAGCAGGGTTCAGGCCAAAGCTACTATGGAGATATGCTCCTGCAGTCAGAGTGGAGGTGGTCAAGAATTTAGTTATTTTGGCAAGAGTGTCCAATCTGTGTCTACTATGTGGACAGGACAAGTTTGATGCATCCAGTATTTTCTGCTCAATATACTGAGTCCCCAGGAGACAGGGTGAGCAAGAGTTCCATTGTCAACTTCAGAACGGAGGGCAAGAAAGCCAGAGAAGTGCTGTTCTTTGGCTGGAGTTAAAGGGATTAGCACTCAAGCTACCATAAAGTTTTAGCCAGGACTGCATTATGCAGTCATGACATGCACTGTATCAGATGTCAGTCTTTTTAGACTTTAGAGCTTATGAGTAACTCCTAGGAAACTTGATTCCCCATCACCCTTTAAAAATAAAAAAAACACAAACACAAACCATTTTACAGGGTATTGTGTAAGTGCATTTGTTTCATTTCAAGGTGGTTTTTTTGCATGGGGAGGAGGGGGAAGAAAACCACCCACTTCCCCAGGAATGAAAGTGGCTCTAAAGTAAACTGGTTCTCCTCCTCCAACCCCCTCCCCATCACCATTTCAAGTGGTCAGAAAATTAAACCTGGATTAAATGTGAAAAGGTAATTTCCATCTAAAAAACAATCCTGACCAGCACATCCAGTTAATCTAATTATACTTGGTACTTTGATTCCCCCTCTCTCATAAAAGAATCCCATTATTCATTAAAACTTCCCTCCTTCCACTCAAAATAGGGCCTAAATTTGGGAAAGTTGTTCAAGCCTTCTGTTTTACTTCAGGCTTCTTTGCCCACCATGCATCCATATGCAGAGGAGTCCTGCTGTTCATTTACATCCACAGAAGCTTTTCATTCTATTAGTGTCAAACCTTTTCTGAAGTATCCCTTGTTACCTAAACTAAGCCATTCAGCATGGCCATGTAGTCAGAGTCTTAGCAGCACTAGCTGCTGAGAGAAGAGACAGATGCTGGCAGCCCAGCCAATCTAACTGAGTATTCCCTAAAGCATCCCCCTCTCCCATGCCTTCTATTTGAGGAACATAAGAACAGCCATGCTGGGTCAGACCAAAGGTCCATCCAACCCAGTATCCTGTCAGCAGACAGTGGCCAATGCCTGGTGCCCCAGAGAGAGTGAACCCAACAGGTAACGATCAAGCGATCTCTCTCCTGCCATCCATCTCCACCCTCTGACAAAACACACTACTCATTTTCCTACTGCCTAGCAGACACCACACCAAGCCTCTTTGCTTTTGTACTAGGCAACTCCTGCTATGCTGAACAGGACCAGAAATGGTGTTGTAGCAGAGCAGACCCAAAATGTCTTTGCTCATCATGTTGCCTCTAACAGTGGCCATATGCTTTAGAGTGTATTTGTCACAACTGGAATTTTGCATGTGGGAAGTGCTGGAGGAAGAGTCAATGACAGTGTTTTAGCTATTCTAACAGCTGATTAGACTTTTCATGGTCTATTAAATTTAACAATGAGGAAACCAAGTAGCTAAAAATAGCTTGAAGCTAAACTTTATTCACCATACTGAGGTGTTAGGCAATGGATCTTCTGCGGTCTCCTAAAAGAGAGGTCCAGGATTCTTAATGAAGGACAAAAGTAGTGAAGAGTTCAGCTGCTCTCCCCCAAGGTGGGCTTGTCAGACAGGCATGCTTCCATGCCGTTCTGGGGCACTCCCAGGCGCTTCAGGTTGGTGAGGTGGCCATCAAGCACCTGGGAGACCTTTACCTGCTCCCCTGGGGACAGACACACACAGTTTTGTTCATTCCCTCTCAATCATCTGAGACTCTGTGCTGTCAGAGAGAATGCTGGGGGTAGATGGACTATTGGCCTAATCCACTAAGGCCATTCTTATGGTCAAGTCTGAGACCAGTGATGTGTTCACAGCACAAAGTTTAGAGCCTTCTTTATTTGCCACACAGACAGGTGAGTCCCATTTGCTTCAGTGCAAGCAAGGGGACATATTACTAGGGCCCTACCAAATTCATGGCCATGAAAAACACATCATGGGCCATGAAATCTAGTCTCCCCCTGTGAAATCTGGTCATGTGCTTTAACTAATACTATCCAGATTTCATGGGGGAGACCATGGTTCAAATTGGGGGTCCTGAACCAAAAGGGAGCTGCGGGGGGGTCAAGGTTATTTTAGGGGGCTCACAGTATAGCACCCTTGCTTCTGCACTGCCTTCAAAATCAGGCAGCTGGAGAGCAGCAGCTGTTGGTCAAGCGCCCAGCTCTGAAAACAGTTCTCCGCCAGCAGCAGTGCAGACATAAGGAGGACAATACCATACCACCCTTTACTTCTGCGCCGCTGGGCAGACACGGACGTGGACATACTTTTTTGGGGTCAGAACCCCTACAATTACAACACTGAAATTTCAGCTTTAAATAGCTAAAAATCATGCAATGTATGGTTTTTAAAATCCTAGGACTGTGAAATTGACCAAAATGGACCATGAATTTGGTAAGGCCCTAATCATTATGTAAGAGTTAAAGTAGTTTTTGTACGGATTTAGGAGAAGTTTGCAGAGGACTAGTATTCTCCATTTGTTATCGGCAGTTGACAGTCAGCATCTAATTTTGTTTTTTCAGAAAGCAGCATTTTTCCATTGCTCTGTAAACATGCCACACATTTTAGGCAGGGAAATGTTTGTTCTCCGGTTTATATAGTGGTCCTGAATGGTCCCTGGTTAGTTTATTTTTTTAGTGGAGTGACACCAGGGATAAGTTCAGTTCAACCACATTCTCCAGAAGCTTGTTTATTAGCTTCAGTGATTGGCTTCTACACAACAGTCCCTGAATCAAGAAGGAAGTTACTTCACTGGTTTGATATGGTAAAAGGGCAGTAGCTAGACTAGCCTCTGCAATCTATGCAAGACCCAGCAATAGCTTATTGTAGGTCCCAATCAATCCATAACAGGTAGCTTGGGAATCTAGCAAAGCTCAGACTGTCAGTTCAGTTGCTAGCAATCACGAGAGCTATTAGGGACTGGATAAGTTAGAGGCACCATATGCCTAGCTTAGAAGAAATTAAGCCACTGCTATGGCTCATCATTGATGAATGTTTTTTCCCCTTGTGTCCACTCAGAGAGTCAGGCCAATATGGCCATTAAAGTGTGTGTTCACAAATGCCTTAACATCTCCACAAGCTGGATTTGAGGGCAGCTGCATGATTACTCACATGGGGGATCACTCTTCTCCCTAGCCAGCTTGTGCAGGTCCAACAGGGACTAGTTCACAATTTTCTACAGTTGCAGGGCATACTGCACGGCCTCCAGGCTGTTCCCCCACTCATCCTGCTCTGGCTTCTGCAGGAGGGAACAAACAAACAAAAAGATAGGCTAGTAGACCTCACCTTCATGAGGATTGTGGGACCACATATATAGGGTACTCTGCAGGAGAAATAGGTAGACTCCAAGGAAAGTAACAAGGGGCACTTTGAGGACAAAAGGACTAATCTGACACCTTCATTGCAGCATATCCTATTACTTCAACCAGGAGTAGGGAATGGCACTGAGAGCTCCTTTGAAGCATTCCACTCACCTAGTGGTCTAGACTGCTTCTCCCTTTCCCTGCCACACAAGGCAGACGGCAGAAGTAATACAAAGGAGCAGGCTGCCACCTCCTCCAGGAAAGGGGGAGTAGTGGTATGGCATGAACATAATGATTTAAGATACATCAGGCAGACTGAATTTGTCTTTTGAGGCTCAGCTGAACAGCTCTGCCTACTGAATCTGCCATAAGGTCCCTCAGCCCACCAGTATTTGGTGAAGTTGTCCACTTTACTGCTAGCAGACTTTCTTCAGGCAGCCCTGAGTACACAGAAGCCTTTAGAACAGAATTAACTCGATTTGTTTTTGTCAATACTATTGTAGAGGAAGGAGCAATAGCACCGGCTACAGCTAAGCGTATTGTATGAAAGAGACATACAGGCTTCCCACACAGTTTTTAAATACAGATCCACAGCACCCCTTAGTGTTCCAGGGCCAAGTTACAGAATATGTATTAACAGATGGGTCATGTAACGACTCTCTACAGAGATTTTTCTCCACTGAGAGAAAAGGAGATCCACTAATATTATTGAAACTGCTCATTTGTACAGGAATATAAAGCAGTAATACAGCAATAGGGTGACCAGATGTTCCAATTTTATAGGGACAGTCCTGATTTTTGGGTCTTTTTCTTAAATAGGCTCCTATTACCCCCCACCCCCTGTTCCAATTTTTCACATTTGCTGTCTGGTCACCCTATACAACAATAACCTCACATTATAGCTTATCTGAAAGCACTGAATCTCATATGGTTTCAATTATCCCTTTCCTGGATAAATGAATGGATTTGTTTTATACCTTGATGTTCTGTAGGACAATGCACCTTCTTCCTCCCCCCCCCCTTGTTCTGGTGACAGAAACCTCTCTGCATGATCCTTTGCCTCATAGGACTTCAGGAACTGAGTCACATGCCTCAGAGCTACATCAGCACAGTCAAAGTAGCACAACTGTGGAAATACAAGAAATGAGTGTAGTGAGATTATACATCACACCTGGGGTTGGTTAAGGAGCCATCAATAGTTAAGGTCACCTCTTACATATAGCCTACAAAGTAAGTAGCTCTTAACACCTACAAGAACACCTTCCTTCCTACTGCTTCTGCAGCAGTGCTCCAAAATCCTCAAGTTTCTGTCTTTGCTGGCCTTTACCCAAAGCTGTTCTGGAGCCACAGCACCCTGAATAACTCCCCATTATTTTCATAGTAGTCTTTGTACCTCCAATTTAATGCGTTACTACAGTCTCTGGATAAGACACCAGCTAGTAGTTCTTCTCCCCTCCCCCTCAGGAAGAAAAAAAAAGGACCACACACACACACACACACACACACACCCTCCGCAAAAAAAAGTTCAGAAGCATTTCTAAATTAAGCCTTGGACCTCTAAAAAGAGGCTAAGAAACACACACACTCAGCATAGCCTGATATACATAGCTAGCATACAGCTCCATGTTTACCCTGCAATTCACAGCAGCCTCACATTCAGCATAAAAGTTCTGGCACACCTGGGAGTCCATTTGGGAGATGTAGCACTACAGTATCTGTAATAGTTTAGACCCTAGTGAAGTTATAAGCAAAAGCTACTGAAGCACAAACACAACCCAGAGCAAATGTAAAAATCTTGCCTCACATAGTTGCTATTAATACTGCTTGGACAAGGGTATAGCAGCTGCTTCTATCCAATAGACTTCTTCTTCCATCCCAATTAGCCTCCTGGACAGTGTCTGGCAGACTTTCCACAGGTGACCGCAGTATTCAGCAATGAGGCCCTGCCCCCAGCAGTTTCCATGAATAATGGACACACTTTCTTTGAACAGCCCAGGTAGGCACCTTTTGGCTCCTTCCCTTTGATTGACTGTGAAGAGTATGATACAATAATGAGGAGAAAATTGAGTAAAGATATACAGATTCTATCAATCAACTTCTAATGTGCCTCTATGTCACCAATCACTGTAATATTGAGCTGTTGGTACCTCACAGTCACTTCTAGTAGTTCCAGTAGTGGTGCGCCTAAAGTGTACACAGTTTATCAGTTCATATTGAATGGCACCAGCAACCATCTCTATGGTCTATTAGAAGACCACATCTTGCCTGAGGCATATGCCTATTACAACATACAGCAATCTCTGCTCTGTAGTCTAGTACTCGGAGTGTGACATTAGAAACCAACCATTCCTGTGTTCTAATCCTACATGTTACACTGACTACCTCTGCAGCTCTAGGCAAATTATTTCACCTCTCTGCCTTATTTTTCCCGTCTGCAAAAGAAGAAGAATCATGCTATTTGCCTGGTTCAAAAGGGAACTGACTGATTTAATTAGCTTTGAAGTTGGAAAATGCCATGTAAATACTCAATATTATTTCAGCACTCTGAGCTGACTCATAGCCAAGACAGGATAAGGGGTGACCTTCCCCCTTCACTATGGGGGAAACTGGAAAGAACAAGCTATGACATCCTTATAATCATTGCAATTTAAATATTTAGGAAACAATATCTTCCTTTATTGGCTTTTGCTCTGCATTTGCTAAGCTGTGTGTACATTTAGTGCTAAAATGTTACCGTGCGGGTGTGGCTTACCAGAATGAACCTTGCAAGGGGAGTCATGAACTCCTGGGTTCCAACTCTGGCTCATTCTAAAACAGAAAATCCCTTAGACTAGACCGTGAGCGCCTCGGCACAGGGACTGTGCAAATGTCCTAGCATGTTATGGGCACCAATGCAATTAAATAAAAATAATAATAGGGAGTTCATTGCAGGATCGGGGCCTAATTGACTACATCCTCAATCTTGCAAACACTCAGGCTCATGCTTAACTCGAGACACTTAAATATTTCTATTGACGTCGGTTGGACAGCTCATGTGTACAAGGTCAAACACAGGAGTGTCTGTAGAAGTGTGGCCTTGCGCAAAGCACTCCACAGCTTTTCATCTATAAAATGGGGATAAAATGGACTGAACTCCACCAAGGGTCCTTCAAGGATAGGTAAAATGCGTTGAGCATGCTATGCTTTGAGCATGTGAGGTTATAAGTATTACATCAATTGTGGTATGACTTTGTCATCTGTTATGAAGTAAAAGCAAATCACAGTCCCAGCTCTGGAGCAGTCCCCTTAGTGGACTGCCCTAGAGCCAGGGACCCCAGAAACCTTGGGGGGCATCCATGACTTTGAGCCAGCTTGGCAGGCCACTGAGCTGCCAAGGAAGTGGGCTGGGTTATGTTGTACCACTGTCTAGGTTACATCAGAGCTTCACTGAAACTGAACCATCTCCACAAAACGTTTCCAATTAGACAAATCAGCAAATTCAGACAAAAATGTTTTGTCAGAATTTTTCTAATGAGAGCTAATATGGATATTGTCCCTCTTTATACTGTGGGGGAGACGGATGGATTTTGGTATAGGACATTCACCATTTGTTACTGTAACTTACACTTGGGTTAATACCAGAAAATTGTAACCTCACACTGGAGCCAAGATCAAATGTGTCCCAATTCCAAACCTGGACTGACAAGGTTTTGCAAAAGGTAAAACACTATGATTTTTGCCAGTGTCTGGGACTAGAGAAAGGCCAGAACTGGAAACAGAAGGAGTAAAGCAGGGCAAATGCATTACTTCAGTAGACATTACCTTCAGATTATGCGGTGGATATCACAGTCGGGAGTGGCTCACAACTATGACAGGTTTCAGAACAGCAGCCGTGTTAGTCTGTATCCGCAAAAAGAACAGGAGTACTTGTGGCACCTTAGAGACTAACAAATTTATTAGAGCATGAAAGCTTATGCTCTAATAAATTTGTTAGTCTCTAAGGTGCCACAAGTACTCCTGTTCTTTTCACAACTGTGAGTGCCTACCTCCGGGCAGACTGTCAGAAAACAGGGCAGACACCCCAAGCTGGGGCGTGTTCTGTAATTAGATTTCACCAAGCCAGTAATGAATGTGAATTCCGGGCTCACTAGAACAGTATTTCCATAGAATCACAGACAATCCCCTAAGATCCTCCAGTCTATCTTGCCCCCCAGACAAACTGGACTTTATGAAAAAATGGTTACTTACACCAAAAAAATCACATCAGTTAGGTTACCTCCAGTCCCAAGATATCAGTCACTTACCCCAGATCAATTGGCACTCTAGATCTTACACCAAAGATAGTTTACTGTAGAATTGGCTGCCAGAATTAACAAATTTTATTAGCTAAGAAAAGGAAATGGCAGAGGTTAAAGCAGGTAACCTATATGTACAGGTGAATCACAGCCTACAATTCTAAATGGTAGCAGTGATGTAACAAACCCAGTTTCCCAAAAGTCTTTTCAGGGTACCCAGATTGTCTCTGGGGATTTCCACTTTGCATCTGGTTCACTTTCCTGTCAGAGTCCAAACTATCCAGAGATGCAGGATCCTTCCTTGAATCTATAATTATAGCTTCTTCTCAAAGAAAACAAGCTGACAGGGTCACTACCCTCATGGGCTTTTCCTTCGATGGAGAGCGAGGAATGCAATTTGAGTCTTTGACCTTCGCTCATCACACACAAGGACCACTTGCTTTGAAGTTAGCAATTTTCTATTAAAGTTCTTCATTTGCATTTCACAAGGCTTCTTTCTTGCTGAATGGGTTATTTATTTACAGGGATACACAAAATGTAAATGTTTGCTACTACAGTGCAACAAGATATAGATAAGTGAAAACAATACAAGTAAAAAGAACAGGAGTACTTGTGGCACCTTAGAGACTAACAAATTTATTAGAGCATAAGCTTTCATGGACTACAGCCCACTTCTTCAGATGCATACAGAGTGGAATAAATATTGAGGAGATATATATATACACACACACATACAGGGAGCATAAACAGGTGGGAGTTGTCTTACCAACTCTGAAAGGCCAATTAAGTAAGAGAAAAACACTTTTGAAGTGATAATCAAGATAGCCTAGTACAGACAGTTTGATAAGAAGTGTGAGAATACTTACAAGGGGAGATAGATTCAATGTTTGTAATGGCTCAGCCATTCCCAGTCCTTATTCAAACCTGAGTCGATTGTGTCTAGTTTGCATATCAATTCCAGCTCAGCAGTCTCTCGTTGGAGTCTGTTTTTGAAGTTTTTCTGTTGTAATATAACCACCCGCAGGTCTGTCATTGAATGACCAGACAGGTTAAAGTACAATACAATACAAGTAACATCCTATTAGTTTTCATGACATTTGAACACCAAATACACTCTTGAACATTTAACAATCACTTTGCTCTATACTAATACACAAATGAATTAGCCTGGGGCTTCAACGTGAGCTGTCATACAAAACAAAATCATGTTTACACATGCTGCTGTCTTGGTCCATGGTATTGGCTCAGATGACATCACAAAATTGATTTTCAGGAAGTTTGGGCACAATCTACCTTACATTTTGCTCAGCTCCTGCTCGGTTTCTTTGGGTTAATCTAAATCTCTTTCAAGATCCCATGATGTCTTCACAGAAATGTCTTACCCCACCTGCATTAAAAACAACTATGTCACATCTCTGGATTTGCTGCCTACCTCATTCATACAAATGAAGACTAGGGAGGTACGAGAAAGGGCCCTGCTCCAGAAGTAGTTTTTAAGAGTGGACATGTGTGGGAAAGGGAAATTCATGCAAGCAGCTGGAACAATTGGGTGACTACTATGAAATTCATGAAGTCTTATTCTCTCCCCCTCAGCCCCCTTTTTTAAAAAAAATTAAAATAAATAAAAAAGCACACACACACACACACACACACACACACACACAAACACACACCCCCCCTTTGAAGGAAAACCTGGAAGAATCCCTATATTATCCTACTATACTTCTCAAAACCCAGGTCACTGTTCACCTATTAGCCCTTTGTTATGAATATTCAAATGACCCCCTTGTTATAGGTACAGCCACCTCAAGCAGGTATTTGGGGAAAGCAATTGAAGTTTTGTCTCCATGCAAAATTGAAGAGGTTACATTAACAATTTTTAGACACTAAGTTGTCTTTAGTTCCCATTAGCCAACACTATCCCCACTAAGATTTCCAAGCTGCCAGACAGAACTATAGCCTGATTTCAGGGTCCTGAGCTGCACCTGTATTCATGAGCAAACTCAAATCTATATACGCCACTTGATGTACAGAGGTGGAAGGAAAAGAGGCCCACATTTCCTGCCATTTTGGGGATGTTTTTATCCAAAATAGAGAATAGCATCTCTCTCAAGTCATTTTGTTGAGGCAACATGAGTGACAGCCTGGTCACTGCTCATAACTTAGGAGCAAGAGGAGTTTCTGCTCCTAAAATATGCTCTTGAAAATTGTTAAGTAACATGGGGAAGTGACTTGGAATCATAATTCCTACCCTGAGACATGTCACCCTATCCACATGGGTTCTCCCCCACCTCCTTTGTTATTCAAGCACTTATTACTCCCAAGTATAGGACACCAAACCAGAGGTCGGATCAAGGGTTTTAAAGGTGTATAGATTAGAGACAATGCCAATATTTCAATCTAAAAGCAGGTTAGGCTGGGAGGTACTTGAACAATGTTATTAACTAGAAGATAGAGAAAAAATTCAAGGGCATGCATAGTATTGCTTGGTCAGTTATTCTTGTTGCTTAGAGATACTGGAGTAGTGCCTAGGGCTCTGCCTTATAGGAAGTGTCTTTGAAGAGTGCCTAACTATTTTGAATGCTGTTGCAATTTTAACTACCGTATTTTCCGGCGTATAAGACGACCCCCAACTTTTCCAGTTAAAATATAGAGTTTGGGATATACTCGCCGTATAAGACTACCCCTCTTCCAACGCACACCAAATAAAAATAAAAAAAAACATCAGATTTGATTTCAATATGGTAATTTTAATTCAAATGCTTATGACATGCAGGTACTTAGCAGGAAAACTGTCACTTATAAACATAAGGCTGTTTGTCATCAAACATGTAAACATAAAACAGTGCAAGTGGATTAAACTTTTCCTAATTCACTCTAAAGCTGAAAGGAAGGATAAGACAATAAACCCATGGGAGCTGCCATGCTGTTTGTTTTCTAAGCTGTCAACCAAACTGGAACTGATGATGATAGGAGGAAGATAACAAACAATAGAGAGAGAGCAAGTGCCGGGCAAGTCCCTGGCGAGTTAGCAACGCCCATCATAACTGCAAGCTATGGTATTTTTACAGGTTTTGCTGGCATGACAGTTTCCCTTTAAAAGCCTTCAAAATCCTCCTGTTCGTCATCTGATATCATAAGTACATCAATGACATCTTGTGATACATTTGTAAGGCAGTCATCGTATGGATCGAATTCCGTATCAGATGGTGTGGTCTCAGCTTCAGCTTCCTCTTCATCTTGCCACAAGTAGTCGTCCTCCATACCATCTAATGAATTTGATATGCCACACTTCTTGAAAGACTTGATTACTGTTTCTGCATCAATATCATTCCAGGCTTTTATGACAAACTTGCACAAAACATCCAACTGTGGAGCACGCATGTTTCCTCCTTTTGTGAATGACTTTTCGCCGCTAACCATCCATTCATTCCACTGTTCTCGAATGCGATCTTTAAATGGCGTGTTTAGGCACACATCCAGTGGCTGTACCAACGATGTCAATCCTGCAGGAATAACTGCCACATCTGTGTTTAGTCTTGCAAGCCTTTGCTTGGTGCTGGGAGTTAAATGAGCCCTGAACATATCCCACACCCGTAGACTACATTTTTGAATAAGTCCACCTGATCGCCTGCTCCATACATTATCAAGCCATAGCTTTACCCCTTCTTCATCCATCCAGCCTTTTTCATTCACATGTACAAAACAACCAACAGGGAACTTGAGTTTCGGCATTGTTTTTCTTTTAAAAATAATCATTGGTCTCAGTTTGGCGCCATCAGCTGTGCATCCTAGTACCACTGTAAAACTGGACTTCTCATGTCCTGTTTTAATTAAAATTGTTTTTTCACCTTTTTGATGGACAGTTTTATTTCCAACCATATCAAAATTAATTGGAGTTTCATCCATATTTCCAATACTACTTAACGCATAGCCATGTTTAGTGCGCTGTTGTATTACGTATCGATGGAAACAATTTACTTTGCTATCAAGATCTGCAGGTAATTTTTGGGCAATTTTCGTCTTTTGCCTCAGTACCATATTATGCCTTCCCATGAATCTAGTACACCAGGATACAGTGGCCTTAAATCTGTTGCTGTGATCTGGGTTAGATTTGGCCCACTGAAGTGCGAACAAACGTATTTTATTTCGTGTCACTACATAACCGTTTTGGCGATGCTCATTCACCATGTCTGCTACAGGTTTTTCGAGTTCTGGCCAATGTGGGGTGCCTCTTCTTAATGCACACTTACCCCTTGGCATACTCTAATGCTTTTTCATTTGCTTTCCAGTCCCAAACCATCTTTTCTGTTACTCCATATTGTCTTGCAGCAGCGCAGTTATTATGTTCCATGGCAAAGTTTACAACTTTAAGTTTGAAACTGGCTTCATATTTTTTTCTTCTTGCTGGTGGAGCCATGATGGGGTTTTGACTGTTGGAAATTTGTCTACAGTACTGTATGTACTGGTGCTATACTGTATGAACAGGTACAGATACTGGTGCTGTACTGTATGTGGTACCCAGTATACAACAGCGATGTACCTTACCGGCGATTGGCTGGTTGCTGTATACAAAGCCTGCTTGGATTGGTCAGCTCTCCCTGCCTGCCCAGCCCTCCCTGTCTCCAAGACTATCAGAGCGGTAGCGCAAACACGCCTCTTTCACCCGTCTGACCCGCCCTTGTATCCTATTACCTCCTTCTCTGCCTCTCAGATCTCGCACATGCGTGCCTGTGCCGCTTCACTGCAGTCCTCAGGAGCGAGATCTGAGAGGCAGAGAAGGAGGTAATAGGATACAAGGGCGGGCCAGACGGGTGAAAGAGGCGTGTTTGCGCTACCGCGTGTTTTTCTGGGTACAGCGCCACTCTCTCTCTTTTTTCATACCCCGGGCGTCCCGGACGCCTGCAGCTTGCTCCGCCCTTGCTGCTTTCATACGGTCGCCGCATACGGCGGGGATGCGGCCGCGGCCGTTTTTGAGCTCCCCCCACCATATGCGGTGACCGCAGATTCTCCAGTCCGGCTTGGAAGTTTCAGCACCCGCCCTATAAGACGACACCCGGCGTATAAGACGACCCCCGACTTTTGAGAAGATTTTCCTGGGTTACAAGGTAGTCTTATACGCCAGAAAATACAGTAAATGCATAGAATGGTGTTTAGAGGGCCTGTTTTTGCCAATAGCCATGCCAGTGCAAGTCTAGGAAGGATTCGTTTTCTTAACCACTTCTTACATCAAGACCCAGCCTTTTCTTCTCCACACCTACTTTACCCATTGCTGAGTATAAACTACTCAAGGGACCGCCCAAGTTTAGATCTACACTGCATGATTGCTAGCCAGGGGAACAATTCCTCATCCTTACTTTTCCATCTGACTTCCTGCACCCTCTGCTGAGGCCTGATCCCCTCCCCCATACAAATGGAGCAGATACCAGATTGCAGCTGAAAGTCAAGTTTTATTCAGATTTATAACAGCCAGCATGACAAGAATCCCTGGTCGTAAGTAGTTCAGCTGTACTCCCCCAGGGTGTGCTTGTCAAACAGGTACTCTCCCATGCCATTCTGGGGCACTCCCAGGAGCTTCAGGTTGGTGAGGTGGTCTCCCAGCTGCTTGATGGTCTTCACCTGCTCCTCCAGGTAGTCAGACTTCAGGAAGTCCCAAAGCTGCAAGATAAATTGACATTTTGTTTCAATCTCTCAGATCAGAAACAGATCTTAGATTGTTTCTGGTCACACATCACGATGTGTGACCAGAAAGGACTGAATACAAGTATTTGAAATCCACTACCTTTAACTGGAAAGAGTCCTGGGACTGGAAAGAACGGGTGTTCAAGTTTTAGCCAGGAGATATTTTGCTGGAGCAGTCATTCAAGTGTAACATTTACCTACAGCCCATATTCCCCACACACCCCTTAAATCTATAGCTACCCCCCATGCATTTTGGGCTTTAGCCTAGAGAATGTTAGCTGGGAAAGAGCTTCATACTGGTGATGGTTTTTTTACTTCATCCAGCATCGTTCTATACTGTATGGCTAGATATCCAATAGCAGATGCCATTCACCGCAGGTTAAGTGCCTGCTAACAGGACCAAGGAATACAGAAGACATCACACACCATTCTCTGAGAACATGTGTTTTGCTGCCTCTCATCTCAATTCAATACTGCCCTTTCTGCTAGTTTTATACTGCACTGACATTTACATGTTCACCCCTTAGTGTAAGTTGCTCTATTTAGTTAGCAGTATCGCTCTTCCAGGCAGGCTCCTTTCCCATCATTCCCTTCCTCATCCTCTTGGATGGCCCCAGTTAATCCACTGGAAAACATTTGGCAATAGCGGGAACTTAACCCATGATAGCTTCTGGTCATTAGCAGTCCCCTGCCCAGTTCAGAAGTGCCTCCTTTCGAGGCTCATCTTAGCCGAGCCAAGTACAGAGACTGCTGCTATATAAAGCAGTGGCATGAACTAGGCCCTCCCTCAGAAGGGGTTGCTTTAGCTGATCAGTTCATACCTCAGTTAATTACTCCCCAGCAACCTTTCACCCAGACACACCTCCAACCCCCACTTTTCTTGTCTCACTCCTTTTTCAGAGACAAAGAGCTTTGAAGATATTAGAGTATAGAGGGGCGGGGGGGGGGCACCTAGACAGCATCCATTCTATTGCTTTCAATGGGGGAGGGGGTGCACAGGGAAAATCACAAGTGGGCAAAAAGAAAAATAGTTTTAAATTTTCACTTAAGTTGTGGATGTGTAAGTTTTCAAGCTTTTTTTGGTGTGTGTGTGTGGGGGGGGGGGGGGGGGAGGAGGTTTGACACCATGTTAAAAAAAAAAAAAAGCCACCCTGTTTTTCCATCAGGGAGACTTGTTGGTCAGAGTTCCCAGCTATGAGAGGCAGCTTCCTTAAAAGACAAGTTGACTTGGCACAAAAGTGAGTAGTATACAGCAGTGGCTTCCAGACTTGATTCAGGTACAATCTCAAAATATTGCAGTGAAGGGAATGGATGAACACAGGGCCGGCTCTGGCTTTTTTCGCCGCTCTAGGCAAAAAAAAAAAAAAAGCCACCCGCCGCCCCCCTCCCCCCCCCAGCACAGCAGGGGAGGGCGGAGAGCCCGGCTGAGGCTCTCTGCCCTCCCCGACTGGCCAGAGCGCCGGGGGGTGGTGGGGGAGGGCGGAGAGCTCGACCGGGGCTCTCTGCTCTCCCTGACCGGCCAGAGTGCCCGGCCGGGGCCGCTCTCCACAACCAGCCGGAGCGCCGGGGGGAGGGCGGCGAGCCCGGCCGGGGCCCCGCCGCGCCGCCCCCCTCCAGGTGCCGCCCCAAGCACATGCTTGGTGGGCTGGTGCCTGGAGCCGGCCCTGGATGAACATCAAGCTCAGATGACCTGTGGTCTATACACACAACAGTTTGTTAACATTTGCACTACAGCTCCATTGCCTCAGAATATTTCTTCCTTTTTACAAAGTGATTGGCCAGTAGGCCCATAACCCCAAGATGTTCTTTCCATGCAGTTGCCAACTTATCCCCTTTCTTCCCACTACCTTATACTCACATGGGGGTCATTCTTCTCTGTAGCCAGCTTATGCAGGTCCAGCAGAGCCTGGTTTATAGCCTTCTCCAGCTGCAGGGCACATTGCAGGGCCTCCAGGCTGTTCCCCCACTCATCCCGCTCGGGCTTCTGTTCAGCATTGACCAAGACAACAAGCAACAGTCAGTCTGAACCAACTTCACCACTCACTGAAGGTTCATGGTGAGCCACTGCCTACTCACCCTGACACTTCTTCCTTGCACACCAGGGCATGGGGAAAGGAGAAGTACCCATTTCTTTTGCTAAAAATTGTTATTTCTGTAGGAAGCATCTTTTTGATCTACTCAATGGGAACTAGAGCTTTAAGTAACATGTTAATATACAAAAAAGGTAAAGGACCAAGCAGGATACCAGGACTATAGAACTGCATGCACCTGTATTAAGTAGATGATTTAGGAGAGCTGTCTGTTATACCTTTGGGGGGGAAAGGCTTGGCACATAGATAATTAACATTGTCTAAAATGAAAACTGCAGCCTCTGATGCCTCTAGTTGTTGTCTCCCCCCCGGACTCATTAGTTTGAGAGAAATTTTTGGCAGAAACCCCGTTTTATATAGTTTCTCACCCTGATGTCCTGCAGGACAATGCGTCCCCCTCGCTTGTTTTGGTAGGTCAGAAATTTCTCTGCATGCTCCCTCTCCTCATGCGACTGCTCCTTCAGGAACTGGGCCATATGCCTCAGGGCCACATCGTCACGGTCAAAGTAGCAAGACTAGGGAGAAGGACAAACCCATTAGTGAAGACAATATTTTTAATATGGCTACAACAGACCCAATAGCAGGCGATTCAGAGCCATGGAATTACAGTAGTGCAATACACACATATCCCCTAAGATTAGAGCAACTCTGGGAGAAGCCCACTACCACCAGTCTGTAGGAAGAGCAACTTCCCACATCTGTCTTTAGACAGACCCCCACACTACTACACTATTTGTTTTGTGTGGAGATCCTTGCCAGACTAGAAAACCAAGTTGTGCAGAAAAGTCACACCTGAGCAAGAAAATGCTCCAGCAATGCCCATTTGCAACCCTAGGCCACAATTATCTTCAAATAGAGAGCAGCAGGAGAAATAGAAGCACTCACCATGGACAGGTAGACATAGCTAGCATACAACTCCAAGTTCACCATGCGATTGACAGCAGCCTCACAGTCCCGATGGAAGTTCTGACGCACCTGAGACTCCATCTTTGCCAGTCCAACAAAAGCTTCTAGATAAGAATGACACACAGTTCTCCACAAACTCTGTGAAAACAGAACCTCCACTGAAGCAAAAGAGAGAAACTATCTCTCCCTAGCACAGCTGCTCTTAATAATGGTCAGAAAGGCTGTAGGCATGATTGGCAGTTGCTGTTGGCCAATGGAAATTCCCTTCTCCAGCAAGGGGCTAGTTAACATTGTGGGTGTGGCTATAGCAGCATTTCCACCAGGGCAAGGTTCATTTAGTGACATTTCTTCTCTTGCTCTGAGCCCAGCTAAAGGAGCTGGGGATTGTAGATATTCTCCAAGAGGACTACAGTGAGGTCACTCCATGGTTCCTTTATGTCTGATAACTGAGGAATTGGCTGTGATGTGCAGAAAACAGCCAATATGTCAGATTTCCCCACCAAGAGCTGCTCTGAAGAGATGAAAGTGGCATCAGGAGTCTGGGGCAATGATGCCTATTGTGCATAGGATGACCATAGGGACAGTCCTGATATTTGGGGCTTTTTCTTATATAGGTGCCTATTTCCCCCCACACCCATCCCGATTTTTCACACTTGCTGTGTGGTCACCCTAATTGTGCACATGAGTCAATGTTTCCTTTGAATTCTGCCCTTAGGTGTCAGAGGCTTGGCATGATACATGTGACTGTTATGCATCTGACAGTCCCTTCTCTGTGTAGTCAGACTTCTTTTTTGGATCCCAAGTGTAGCCCAGCACTGTAGTATGGACATGGGGGAGTCACAGGGAGAGTGGTGAACATATGACACAGAGAGGTTGCTGGGACAGGAACACCAGGTTGATGGCAGGACATATTTCACACTACTGCCTTTGCAGACACCAGAATTAGGAAAGCGATTGCGGATCGAGGTCCCACCAGGAATTGTCATGGTGTGCACATCTGCAGGGGGTCAGATGGGCAGCTCTTGGGGCTGAACAAAAACAGCAGGTGAGGTCACATCTATGATCTAGTATCTGAAAGAAAGAGAAATTTTGGCTTCTGTACCTCTGTGACAAACACCCCTGCTGTCATTAAAAAAAGATGTAGGGGTCCAAGAAAAGGCAGCAGTGCCTTCTTTTTCTGCCTTTTATTGAAGACTTATTTAAATTGATGCCAAATGAAAATATTAACCAAACTCTGTCCCTCAGGCACCTCCCTTCTGTCTAAAAGAGCTGGGTACAGCTAGAATGTCCTGGCTTTTGGCCTCTGGCTGCTGCAGAATACAAATAATAGTTGATAAATAAATTCTTTTGAGCAATTGTCTCAAGTTGAGAAAAAAAAGATTGGCCAGTTTGCTCCTTATGTCTCCTAGGGCAGTTTGCTTCTTCTCCACCCCACCCTCCCTTTGGTTTAGTCCCTTTTAGTGTCATTGGATTACAAGATGTGCCCCCCCCCCCACACTACAGCTAGTAAAACCATTCAAGTGTTGTCCATGAGGTGCCAGTAAGGAGAGATGTTATCCTTGGTACCAGGGGTACTTCTCTGCAGAAGTCATGACAGAGGAAAAAGTCCTTGTTAGAAGAGCAGGGCTGTGTTCAGCTTGGATCATTACATGCCATGCCTCTCAAGTTCTCCCTACTTTTTCCATTGGCACAATAATACAGCCTCCAGCCTGTCTTCAAAACTGACAGTTAGTGCTGCTGGTGGGCAACTATTGGCTTTCACTCACTGGTAAGCAGGATGTTAGTGGCAGCTTAGCACTTCTTCATAGCTTGGGGAAGACCTTTGGGGTTTTGCTGTGCGAATGGGGCTATCTAAAGATTAATGCTCTTGCACTACTAAATAGGACAAATCAAACAATGGGCAATGGCCTAATATTTTCTCTTCTCCCAGAATAAAATTAAAAGTGCAAACCTAACTATCTTGGGACTGAACTTTAGCAGAGCTGCATTGAATTACATCTGCTGCATACCTGGCTCTTTGTTTACAGGTAAGACTTCCCATTGCCTGTGACCTGTAGTACCACAGGCCCCATGGGGTCCTGTAGTTGCTTCTTGTTTCCCCCACCCCCCTCTTGCCACTAGAGCAGGACCAGGCAGTTATAGCAAGAGATAACTAGGTACAAAGTTGTGGGACACAGGGCACATCCAAACAAGAGTAAATAAGTGAACCAGACTCCCTCTCTTTAGTAATATGAAAGTAAGTCACCTTAACTTGACTAAGCCCACAGCAGGCTCCCATAGGCATTTGGTTAATAACATGGCTCACTGCTGCCCTAAGCTGACCCTCATTGAGCATTGGTTACACTAACTCTACAGTTGTTTACCCCTACTCCCCCCATAGGGCAGGTTTCCAACATTTTCTAACACTGGGGGGGGGGGGGGATGGTAGGATCTGAATTTCATTTGAGCCCAGCTGTGTGCCTCTAACAGAAGCTGCAGGAGGAGAAGGACAGTTGGAGTAGCTGAGGAGACGTGAGTCAGAGGGAGGTGAACTTCTTGCTTAAGAGCTGTGGCACCTAGCTGACCCTTCATGGGGGGAAAAATGAGTCATTAAGCAGGTCCCTTTGTAGAGGATGAGGCTACTTCAGAGACCTAGTAAAGGATGGAGGGGATGTAGTGGGAGAAGAGTGCAGTGGTGCCACACAACCAGCAGGAGGCCTTGTCACAGTGGTTTTAGACCACAAAGTCCAGGGTAGTACCAGCTTCAAGAAGAGAGATTTCTCCTATTCTGATGAAAGCCATCAAAGGAGACTAACCCCAGTGTAGTCTAACTGTTACTACAGGCACCTAGGGTGGGAGAAGTCACAGTTGAGGCCCAGCTCTGACTCAGGCAAAGTGGAGATTTTAACTGGGTTTCCCTGCCCCCCATCCCAGCTAAGATCAGTAGCTACTGGGGTAGTGCCATCTTTGGGGTAGGTTGTTGTGAGAGATACTATTCTATGGCAACATGGAACATCAAACTTTGGGTAGTCTCAAATATTTGAGAGGCAGGAGAGCATTTCACACCCTGCTCTTGCCATCAGAAGAAGTGGTGAGTAGGACCCTACTGCCATGCCCCAACATAATAGTCATCCCATCTGCACAGAGCATGCAGAAGAGGAATAGTCATCTTGACCAAATCAAAGACACAGGATAGTGGATGCATAGAACATTTTATTGTCAGCACCTGGCCCTAGGTTGCTACACCTTGTCTATGAAGACCTAGAGATCTGCATGGCACTCAGCTGGTAGTGTGTAGTTCAGCTGCTCTCCCCCAGGGTGAGCTTGTCAAACAGGTACTCTCCCATGCCATTCTGGGGCACTCCCAGGCGCTTCAGGTTGGTGAGGTGGTCTCCCAGCTGCTTGATGGCCTTCACCTGCTCCTCCAGGTATTCAGACTCCAGGAAGTCACATAGCTGCAGCCAAGCAAGGGAAGGAAGAGGCATATTAATTCCAGTTCAACTATACTCCATTATGTTTCAGTGCAGAATTTTAGATTCAAGTAAGAGTCTCAGTGAGCTAGGGGGAAAATCAGTCACCTCTCCCCAGCACATGTCAGAAGGGTGTGAAACATTACTTTTCAGCGCTATGTGGACAACTCCCGTTGTTAATATTGCTTCTCACACCCTCCAAGCAAGGAAGCTCTGTAGTCAAAAGGATGAAAGCATCATTGCCAGCAATCTAACCTATAGATCCAGTAAGAGACTGTTGACAATTGTAACCATAATTCCCTCTTCCAAATATTTGACACCCCCTGCCCCCTAGCACAGAGACAGAAGCCTGGAGGCAAAAGAGTAGAGGGCTCTCTCCTGCTAGAGAAGAGCATCTCTGGGCAGATTAGAAAACTGAACACTGCATCAGCTGGTTTACATTTTCATCTCCCCCACCCCAGAAAAAGGGAGAGGAAGGGAGTCTCTAGGCTTCAAGAGAGAGACTTCCCCAGAGGAACAAGTGCTTCCAAACATCTACTCCAATGATTTTGTATTTGTCTGCCTTACTCACATGGGGGTCATTCTTCTCTGTAGCCAGCTTGTGCAGGTCCAGCAGGGCCTGGTTCAGAGTCTTCTCCAGCTGCAGGGCACATTGCAGAGCCTCCAGGCTGTTTCCCCACTCATCCCGCTCGGGCTTCTATACAAACCCAAACAAAGCCATGAGACACTCACATGTTGACTCCCATTGCAGGTAGGGAATAGGGTCTACTCTCCATGAAGAAGAAAGTAGGCTTCCTTCATTTAAGAGGTGAAGTGGGTGCTGGAAAAAAATTCCACTACCCTTGTCTAATAGACAGTAGTAATAAGCATTTGAGATCTGGGATGCCAGTAAGCCAAGTGCCAACTCTAACAAAAGCCTTGTCAGCAGAGACCTCAAACTCACTGCTGGAAATCAGGCCAGTTCATTTGGGCATTTGTATAGATCAAAGTCATTGTTAATAATGTAAACTTCATGAAAACTAACATTACATTATCTGCCTTGTTCTCACTTATCTGTATGTTAGATGAATAGCAAACGTTCACATGGATACACCCCTGTAACTAAAAAACCCATCCAATGAGAAAGAATCCTTGTGGAATGCAAATGAAGAGTTTTCACAGGCAAGTACTAACCCTTGTGATCATTGTGTGGGATGATTAGTGACAATTGCATGCCCCTCTCTGCCAGGTAAAGAGCCCATGTGGTGGTAATGATGCTGTCAGCTGGTTTTCCCCTAGCAGCAACAGGTATGGACACAAGGGGGAGAACCCCCACACACCTTCATCTCTGGGTTGTTTGGAGTCAACAGCAGAATAACTGAATGAGAGGACTGAGATCCCCAGAATTATTCTAAGTAGCCCTGAGAGACATTTGGGAAACTGGCTAATGGTAACAGAGGTTACTATTAGGAATTCTAGACTGGGACTCACCTGTAAATGTTGAGAGGTTAAAGCAGATTAACCAAGAAAAGAAGTTAGAAAAACTTTAGACTTGGCTACTAGTATTGTCTGGTGTGAGATCTAGGGTACAAGTCAACCCAAGTGAGTGATGGGTTTCTTAGGACTGGATGTTTTGAGATAATTGGTGTAAGTGACCATTCACCAGTCCAGCTTGCCTAGATAGCAAGATAAACTGGAGCATCCACTTGGATGGTCTGTGACTCCATTATAGGCTACTGTAGTGTCTGGGAAGTCACATTTAGTACTGGGCTGGTGAAATCTACTTCTAGATCACACCACCAGTTGGGGTGTCTGACCTGAGGCAGCACTCCCAGTCATTAGCCATTCCAGACTGACAAGATGCAGAGACTATAAAGCAAGACTGAACAACAAGCACCCTTAGTGGTCACCTTGATATCCTGCAAGACAATGCTTCCCCCTCTCTTGTTCTGATAGGTCAGGAACTTCTCTGCATGCTCCTTCTGCTCATGAGACTGTACCTTCAGGAACTGGGCCATGTGCTTCAGGGCCACATCATCCCGCTCAAAGTAGTAGGACTAGAGAGACAGAAGAGAACAGCAAAGGCAACGCATCAGGTGTTTACTACAGGTCAATATCAAAATTGACATACCAAGCCCCCATATATGGGCACAAGCCATCTTGTCTCCTTCATCCTTTGCCTTTAGCCAGGTACAATGCAAGTATCTCTAACTGCAATAGAAGGGAAGTCTAAGCTTCTAGAGATTACTCTTTGTGCAATCAGTCTCCCCCTTCCCTTCCCCAGGGTCACATTCCAAGACATTCCCCTTCAAGAACTTCCCCTCACTACAACAACAACACCTGCCCATTACAACTGCAACTGTTTGTCACAGCACACCACCAAAATACTTCATAGTCTGCCCATTTCCTCACTAGCACCCAGATTTAACCTGCAAGGTCACACACCATATTTGTTCCATATTTTCACTCTCAGTAGCTAGAAATAAACAGGGGGGGGGGGGAACCACCACACCACACAGCACCAACAGACTCACCATAGACAGATAGACATAGCTAGCATAGAGGTCTAGGTTCACCAGGCGGTTCACAGCAGCCTCACATTCAGCATGGAAGTTCTGACGCACCTGAGACTCCATCTCAAGACCTAGAAAATATAGTGATAACAGCACAGGAAAAAATGAGAAAGCTTCTAAGCTCTGTCACCACAGAAACACACCCTCAAAGGCAAGCAGAACTTGCACTTGAAGACAGGTGGCATTAATACTGTTCAGAGTAGGGAATGCTTGTGATGGGCAGCTGATGCTGACCAATGGAAATTCCCTTCCTCAGCAAGGCACCAGTCAGCATTGTGGGTGGGACTGTAGAGAATGTTCACAGCTGAGAGGCTGGCTCATCAAGATGACATCCCCTGTTGTCATTAGAGCCACAGTAGGAGGCGGGTGGGGGCTATGGACTCTCCTTGAACAAGTCACTTAGCTGATAGCTTTATTTGCTCACTTCCTTAGCATGTCCTAACCTTGGGTAACTAGCTGTATGTTTAGAACCATGTAGGAAACTAATCGTTTTACTGTCATGCTGTTTACTTAGACACTATGGGATCAGTTTTCAAAAGCACCCAAGTCCCACCTCCAAGAGTGACTGAGGCACTCAAAAGTGAGTTTCACTGAAAAGCACTGGGACATGAGCTCCTAAATCACTTTCCAAAATGGCACTTAAGTGCTTTTGAATATCTTATTCTGCCGAAACATGCATTAGTGACTTACGTTCCGGTGTTTTGGCAACACAAATATCCCCCTCACAGCCATCTTGCCCAGCTCCCCAGACTTTTGCAAAAACACAGCTATTTTTACCTGGTACTAAAAAAGGTGCAATTCATCCTCTCTATCTCCCTGGGAGAGGGAACAGTTTCAGACTGAACTATGGAGCCCCGCCAACAGAAAACCTCTTTCTCTACAAAAACACAGGCCTGCTGGCCAGTGCAAACTGGTGCCCAAGTTATCACCAACGGGGCTGCCAGAGTTTCTTTGCCCCTACAGTCACAACACAGAGGACTGAAATCTCTATGGGGTCTGCTAGGAAGTGTCCCAAAGCAAATTCAGCAAGGAACCTTAAGAGCAGAGGCAACAAGACTGACAGAAAATATGATTAATTTTTCCTTCGGAGCATTCATTTTAGCTGCTGGAGGCATGGTTTGGCAGCGCAGGACTGTTGCCACATCCGACATGTCAGACATAGGAGGTAGGGATGCAGCAAGAGATGCCTCTCCCGCAGTGGTCAGCTCCCCTCCACTTCTGAATGCTAAGAAACCAAGGCTGATATGGTCATGATGCCCAAGGCCAACGAGAGGGGGGAAAGCCGGTACAAATTACCGGGGCCCGGTGGTCCAGAAGGGGGCCCAGGGCCTGGCTTCCCCGGCTTCCCCCCTCCCCTCGTTGGCCCTGTTTAGCCAGTCCGCCCTTGCTGGGGGACCCCAAAAAATTTTTTCACCGGGGCCCAAACCCGCTCTCGGCAGCCCTGCGGATGCCTACACACACACGTAGACAGAAAGCACTATTACTCCTTCCCCAGCAATCTAGCTTTAGAACTAGAGAAGGTCCCACCTCTTGTAACTCAATTTTTCAGTTAGAAAATCCTGATTGGACAAAAGCAAGAGATAGCTATTGGGAAGATATCAATTTCCTTAATATTTGAATGGGACATTATTGAAACAATCCATTCTGAAGGTTCAAAACACATTGTTTCAGTTTTATCCTTTTCACTTCTCTAGTAAGCTTTAGTTTGAATGTAAACTAAAAAAAAGTTGCATAAAATAGTTTGATGAGGACAGAGTGCTTATCTTTTGACCCTCATTTCCCCCCTCCAGCCCGGTTCAGTGCCTGAGTGTATTGAACATTTTTCCAGAAGCCGTACTTAGTCACTTGTTTTTTTTTTCACACAGCATCACAAAAATCAGCAACCTCTGTGCTAGTGGCTATATTGCTAGGGAGGATCATGCTAGTTCCAGAAAAAGCCAAAGTGGTGCGATTGGTTAGCACCATCTGATGTCCTAGAAGGCACTGGTGTTGAGGGTACAGAATTGAGCAGAAAGTGGCTTCACAATGGTTCTGAAATCAGGGCATTAATAGATATCCCTTCATTGTTCTGTGACTCCCTCTAGTTACATCACCAGATTTTCCCTTCCAAGTGGAAGCTGAGCAATAAGAATTGCAAACCAAGGTCCATCTTCAGGGGGTTCACTATCTCCAGTCACTTTTCTAAGCCAGCTCTTTGTTTACCCCACACACACACTTCCTCCCTGTGTCAGATAGCAATACTACTTATTTGTACACTCCTCTTACCCCAGCTTCTACACAACTGAATCTGGGACTGGATAGAAGTTCTGTCCTTCAACCCACAAAGTGACATTGTAGAGCCTTCAGCCCTAGACCTGGCATAAAGGATATCACACTTAGTGTGAGTAAGTGTAGTTGGTCCATTTCCTACAATACCCAGAAAGAAATTACATTAGGGGCAATACAACTGCCAGGCCCTCCCCCAGGAGAGCACACATGGGATGTATATCTAGCCTAAGCCTTTCCAATAGCAGCCCTCCTCACTCTCTATCATGCTTCCTGTGATTCCCATCCCCCACCCCCAGAAAGAAAGACACCTTAGAGATTTCAACAGGTTAATACATTTTATTCTCAGCACTTGGATGGCCATTGATCCAGCTTTACTATACTGGAGGAGAGCCTCCCATGTGCATTGTTCAGCTGCTCTCCCCCTAGGGTGTGCTTGTCAAACAGGTACTCTCCCATGCCATTCTGGGGCACTCCCAGGCATTTCAGGTTGGTGAGGTGGGCTCCCAGCTGCTTGATGGCCTTCACCTGCTTCTCCAGGTAGTCACACAGCTGCAGCTAGAAAAGGGAAGAAAGATTAGAAGATGGGTTTGTTCCATCTAGGATAGCACCTTTGCATTTCAGTACACATAGCTCACCACTGTAAGGTTATGGTGTCATGTTGAGTTATGGGATCTTTGCCCCTCTGTCCTCCAAGGAAAACCCTCAGACTGTTGCATGTTGGCACTTGTATGTTTGATCTAACTAGTATTGTTAGCGAACATCCCTTCTCACAACCACAGCTGAGAACAACATTCTCTAGTTTGAAGGTTGTTCACCAAGGCAAGGAGATAGTAAGCCACTTGTCTGCATACCCAAAGAAGTCTGACACAGGTGCAGTAGAAGGGGCTTATTCCTAAGCATGTCACCATCTTAGTTCCTCATCTCCCATTCCCCCTCCAGACACCAGAGATGATTCTGCTGCAGCAAAGCAACTGGAGGGAAGATGTTTAGCCAAAATAGCATAAGGCAAGACCAAACTGATTCTCAGCTACAGAAGAAGAGGGCAGGAAAGCCCCCAGTGGACTGTAGAAGACAAGAAAACACATCCTAAGTTGTTTTACATTCTCTCCTACACAAGAAAATCCTTCACTCATCCCTAGAGGAAGGAGTTCTTTTTAGCAGAGCTATATCTCCAGACCTTTCTCCTGCCCGTGTTTCTGTACAGGAGAGTTTTCCTGAGACAGAGCATAAGAGTGCACTCTAACTCCCACCATTCTCTTCAAAGCTGCCCTGCATTTCCCTATCACCATACTCACACGGGGGCCATTCTTCTCTATAGCCAGCTTGTGCAGGTACAGCTGGGCCTGGTTCAGAATCTTCTCCAGCTTTTGGTTCACTACAGGGCCTCCAGGTTGTTCCCCCCACTCATCCCACTTTAGTGTCTAGTCACTGTTGATCAAGACACCAAACATTTAGTCTGCATCAACTCCACCATTCACTGAAGATACAGTGATCCACAGCCTGCTCCTCACCCCCATACTCCTCCTTCCCCAGGCCCTGGTGTCCAAGGACAAAGGACCCATTCCTTTTGCTAGAAATGGTGCTGTTTGTTGTTGGGGAGGGGGGCTTGTGCTTCTGATTCAGCAAAGAACTTTTCCATCCTGTGTGGAATTTTGGGTTTTTGAAATGCCCTTTCCTGGGCAGCTCCAGTGATTGCTTTTACAAGAGAAGTTTAATCTCTGCCAAGAATTGGTTAAATTTCCACTACCAAGTGTGAAGAAGTTGCAGGAGCTACTTGGGGTCAGAACCTCAGCCACTATAAACTAACATAGCTCCAGAGTGATAGCAGTTGTGCACAGATCCCATTGACTGATCTGCAGTACCACAACCCCACTGATGTTCCTCTAGGCATGTGTATTTCCCCTCCACCTCTTTCCTATTGTAGAATCTGCCAATTGCTGGAGAGAGACATATGACAGCTTATGAGGAGGAATTAAGATATTTTCAGGAACAAATGGGTGATGTTTCTACATATTAGCCACGGTCATCATCAGGTGATGATTTGCCTGCCGCAGTAGCTTAAGCTAGTATTGTAGCCCTCTCCTGTCAGATAACCATGCAAGTCACTTATGGACCCCACAATTTTCTTCTCTACTATAATAGAAGACACTGGGTCACCTTTTCCATTATCCCTGTGCAGAAACAATCACTATCCCCTTTTTCCTTCTTGTGGATTTGAAGATGCTTAAGAGCAGGAAATACATATTGAGGTCACCCACTACTGATTTTGTTCAAATGCCTCCACATACTCCAGCCCTAGTTGCAGGAAGAGAAGGAGAGTTGAAATAGCTCAGCAACCGGAGATACAGACAGGAGAGTCCCCTGTAGTTAATTCTGGGTGGAGAGCTAAGTGGTTAGAGGATAACTAATTTGTCAGCCCCTCCCTCAACATAATTAAGAAGTTATTTGGAAGAGAGGTTGTCACATGAGCTGGGGGAGGGGGGGGAAAAGGGAGAAGAGAGAAAGAGGCAGGAATAAGGATAGAGCCTTAGACACAAAGGTGCAGACCACTATTGCCTTTAGAAGTCTAGATTTGGGCCCTCTGAAGTAGAGTTTCAGGTAGAAGGTTTGAAATGTGTTGCTAGCAGAGGAAAGGCTTCCCCTCCCTGGTGCACAGACCATGGGAATCACTGTATGTTGCCTCTACCTAATTCCTTGTCTTAGCATCCAAAATAGCCAGTTCAGTCTACTAGATGAATCCTATCTTTTCTTCTGGTTTGTTCCAGGACAAGTGATCACCAAGTGGTCCAAAATCCCATTGCATACACTGAAGTCATACCACACAGATTCTAGATGAGGAAGTTTTATTGTCAGCACTTAATTACTCTATACATCTTTTGATTTGGGAATGGAAAGGCTCATATATTCAATTGGACATTGCAGCTGTCAGTGCAGACTTCAGCTGCTCTCCCCCAGGGTGAGCTTGTCAAACAGGTACTCTCCCATGCCATTCTGGGGTACTCCTAGGCGCTTCAGGTTAGTGAGGTGGTCTCCCAGCTGCTTGATGGCCTTCACCTGCTCCTCCAAGTAGTCAGACTCCAGGAAGTCACAAAGCTGCAGAAAGAAGAAATCAGGAAGACTTATTCTAGCTCCTATGTGCTTAGTAGAGAGGGCTGACTACTTGACAGTTAGTAAGTTAAGATGGGAGACTAACTGTACATGTTACATAGAAGCAGGTAGAATGAGTGAACTGGAAGATCCTGGAACTAGGAAGACAGGTTGCTCTTCCTTAAATTTTAAAGGATAAAAGAGTATAACCTCAATGGCAGTTTACATGGAATCAGATCCCCTACATCCACCCCAAGTCATCATTAAACAATGCATACAATGGAGAAGTATTAGAGAGGATTTCATCCTGGTGATAGTCTTTGAATTCAACCAGGAACATTCTGTACAGTGTAGGCAAGAGATATCCCAGAGTGGATGCCACTCATTTATTGCACAGCAGTAGGTTAAGATCACTGTAAAGGACATGGGGACAGACATTACTCTATTTCTAAATAGATGTTTTGCTACCTCTCATTTTAGTTCTCTACATTCACCTTTCTGCTGGTTTTCTACTGCATTTAATTTTACATGTTGCCCCCTCAGTTTAGGGCTCTCCATTTAGCTAGCCATTTGTTTTCAGGAGGGTTCCCCTTCAGTTATACCTGTTCTGCTAGGTCCAGGAATTCCTTGGGCCCCTTTCACTCTAATGAGGCACAACTGGGACCGTGAGAGAACATTTACAGTAGCTAGAGCCTATCCATGAGAATTATGGCCATTGATATTTGGCTGCTGAATTCAGAAGGGGCTTCTTTCAGAACTCTGATGTAAAGCAGGGAGGAAAACACTGCTAAATAGAGGTGCATGAACTAGGCCCTCACTTTGAAAGGGTGGCTTTAGCCCTCCCCTGCCCCCATCTGCTACAGGTATAACCCCATATTAATTCCCACCCCAATTAGTGCCCCTCTATGGTCTCCAAGGAGAGAGGAAAAATGGCTTCTGTAAAGACGGAAGCCATTTTAGAAGTTGGCGTGGAAAGTGAAGGAAGAAAACTGAGGAACTTAAACACTTCATTTGTCACACTGTGTGGCCAGAAAGGAAGAGAAGACAAAATGTTTGAAATAAAGTGGTTCAGAAGCTGAAAAGATAAGGGGGCGGGGGGAGTGTCCCTTTACCAACACCCTGTTTTTTCCAAAACAGGAATTTTAAGTCTGAGTTTCCATTAACTCCCATTCTGAACTTTGCTGACTACAACCTCCATTCTTCCTGCCAACTTATACTCACATGAGGATCATTCTGCTCTGTAGCCACTTTATGCAGGTCCAGCAGGGCCTGGTTCAAGGTCTTCTCCAGCTGCAGAGCATGCTGCAAGACCTCCAGGCTGTTTCCCCACTCATCCCGCTCTGGCTTCTGTGAAATAGCCACCAAGAAGGTTAGTCACAACCCATACCTGCTCTAGCTCTGTTAATGTCTAGGCCCCAGTGGGGAATTTGTCCTGCTGCTCTTCACCTCTATTCTCCAATATGGTTATGGCCAATTGGTCAGCAGCCCCTTTGCAATGTAGGTCATTATTCCCTTTACTACTAGAAGTCTCTACCAACACCAATACTGCAATTCTGGAAGAGACACATTTTATGGGATTTCAAGACATTACAGCTAATTGATCTAGCCCACCAGGACAGGTTAGTACTAAGCAACAGCTCTCCAAGCTTATTCCCTCACTATGCCGCTCATGCCTATGTTTAGATAGAAAAGGGTTCACATGCATCCTAGTCCGCTGTTCATAGTAAGCAGGTAGAGCCCATCACCTAGCTGACTTGATAGTGTGTGTCCATCTATGGGAAGTTGTTACAGAAAGTAGAAATGTATGATGCCAAGCAGAATTTGAACCCTTTCCTTACAATACATCAGCTTTGATTCCAGTAGTCCCTCCCCAGAGCATCTTATGGATCAGATGCTACACTGAAATGACTGTGTTCCCCATCCCCTCACCTCTATGTCCTGCAGGACACTGCGTCCCCCTCGCTTGTTCTGGTATTGCAGAAACTTCTCTGCATGCTCCTTGTGCTCATGGGACTGCTCCATCAGGAACTGGGCCATGTGCCTCAGGGCCACATCATCACGCTCAAAGTAGCAAGACTGGGAAGAAGTACAAGATTAATATCTCAATGCCTGGCTGGGTGTGTCAAAGATCTTTGCTAGTGCAGAACTCAGTCCATACAGGCCTTAAATGCCACATATAGGTGTAATCCAATAGCAGTACTACAGGGTTAACAGAGTTTTAATCCCACCTCTGAAGCAGTCTCACAGTTCCTTAATGCTCTTGTACAACTCCATCTCTGCAAAAGCATTTACCCAGATGAGCTACTACAATCTTTGAGTAAGCATTTATAATTCTTCCTATTACAAAGAAGCCTTAGCTACCTCAAAAAAAGTTTTACAGGAGTTTGTTGTAATATTTAGAGTAATAGCTGAAGTAGAAAACAGAAAATAAGATCCTAAGAACACCTCTGACTCACCATAGACATGAAGACATAGCTAGCACGCAGCTCCAAATTCACAACACAGTTGATAGCAGCCTCACACTCCCGGTGGAAGTTCTGGCGCACCTGAGACTCCATTACAGCACTTCACAGAAGAAAGGATAGTGAGCACTCACCAAGCTCTATCCACACACACTGCTGAAACAACCCACCCCAGAGAAGACCTGGAAAGTGTTTTCCTCACAGCTGGTTTTAATACTGTCTGGAGCATGGTGTGGGTGTGATGGGTAGCTTCTGCCATCCAATGGAAATCCCTTCCACCTCAAGGAACCAATCAGCAATGTAGTGCCACAGCATGACTCAGCAACTGGGCATCTGCTGCTCTGAAACAAGTTAGAGTTGCTGAGCTTTGTGGATGTTTTCCTCCACTAGCATGGTCAGATGCCACCCTCCCTGGTGTTTTTGTTTGTATTGACCAAGAGATTTGAGCTACTGTGGAGAAAGCAGCAAACAAGTGTGATTTCCCCACAAGCCCCTGCTCTGAAGAGAAGCAGCTGGAATGGGGAATCTGCGGCTATGTGCCTACAGTGCACATGGCTTAATGATTTCTATGAATTCTGCTTTTGATTGTCAGTTTTGAATGCCAGAAGCTTTGCATGATACCTGTGATTGTTATGCTGCCTTGGAGTCCCATCTCTCAGCATTCTTCTGTATCCCAAAGCATATCATTGTAGACACTGGAGCATGGACATGTAGATCTATTTGATCACAGTGGAGTGGGTAGAGGAGACACAACACTGAGAAAGACAGGAACACCAGGGTAATGGCAGGACATGGTCCACACTGTTTAGCAGACAGCAGGACAGGGACAGAAGTAGAGCAGCCTAGCCTGCCCAATATAAGTTTTTACTGGTGGTTTCCCTGGTGGATATGTGGTATGTAGGGCTGACAACTCAAATTATATTGAATCAGCTCTATAGCAGGATTAGAGGTGGAAATGCCTGTGATTGATCTTCTGCAAGAAAGAAATTCAAGTCTCTCTGATTCCTCTGACAAACTAAAAAGGCCTATTTAAAGTGTATTTATTGGTTCAAGAAATGGCTGCACCTCATCCTTCTTGTTCCCTGTCTTAAGCAGATATTGATATTGATACAAATGAAATGAAGTGTACAGATATAAAAGAAGATCTGAAATCTCTTCCTCAGCTATCTCACTCCTGCCTGACGAGCAGAACAGCAGTTATCTAGACCTTACTGACTTTCCAGAACCACAGTTCAGAGATCTATTTTCTCTTCCAGTTTTCCAGTACTGGATGTGGTCTGTTCCAGCACAGGGACATCCTGTTACTTGTCTGGTCAAGGTCTTGTTTTCAGAAGCAGCACTGTGACTTCTCATGCCCTACTCATTTCATCTCTAGGAAGCAGGAGGAAATATCTCTCAGTGGTTGAATGACTGGGAAGCAGGAAAACTAACTGGGGATGAGGAAATAGATGTGCCTTACCCCCCATGCCACTGCTGCAAGTAATAAAATGGGGACCGTTGAAACACTGAAATATGGAGTTTACAATCAAGTGTGTGGGTGAGAGAAAAAACATACAGATAGAGCTGGGTCTTTTGGGGCACTGAAATAATCTCTATGTTCCCATTTCAGGACCTGAGTGTTACTGGAACCAGAACACTCCTGCATAGAAGAGAATAGGAAATTAAAGTGAGAGCAGACCCTCTGGAGCCTTCTTGCATAGAAAATTAAAGATAAGGGTATTAGCCTCTCTGTTCTGTATTGAGGGGTGTAGACAAACTCTGGCTGTAATAAATCCATTGTGATTTCCTAACATCTATCTTTAGGGTCACTCAGTTCATTGTTAGAGGAGATAAAACAAGGATTTAGTCATGAAACCAGTGGATACATAATACCATTTAGGTTTTATTAATAAATAATGGCTTATGTCTATTGCAGAGCCGGTACGGTTCTTACTAGTCCCTGAATTCACTACCAAATACCAGTAATTTATGCTTTTGTGATGCATCTTACAGCAGATGAAGTCTGTGTCCAGCAACAAAGAGAGAATGGATGGTTATGTGCCTGAGTGACAAGGCCAAGAAACAGCAGCATTTATTTATCCACAGCCGTAGGAATGCATGTTGCCTTACAGAAAAATGAAAGACCAGCCCCATGTCTTCAGAATTTATGTGCTAAGGCCCTCATTCTGCAAACACAATGATGTCAGTAGAACTACTTGGGTGCTTAATCTTAAACACCCTCACACATGGAAATCTGTGGCAAATCTGGGAATTAACCCAGAACTTTTGAGTTCTATTCAAACGCCAGACACACATAAACCATCCTTCCTCTGTTGCCTAAAACATAGGAGAAGGACAGCTTACTCAAGTGCCGCAATTCCCAGCAGCCAGACAAAATGAAGGGCAGGTGGTGTAGAAGAAAGATTCGTGAAAATTTAGAGTGGGCAATAAGATTAATGACATTTTGCACCACATTGTGTTACTCAGCAGTGAGAGCCAGCCTCTTGGTCCCAATGTAGCTCTCCCACTGAAGCCACTTGCCTTCTTTCTTTATCACAAGGAGGAGAGAGAAGGTAGCCACTGCCTATTTGTGGAAAAATTGAGTAATTCTATGTTCTATAAGGTCAACGTTACTCCTTTGTCAGGCCAAAGAGAATGTCCTTTGTTGTGTTTGCAAAGTGTCTTATGCAACAACTACACTCTAGAGCTGTAGCTGAAATCCACTATTCTCTCCAAGCACCACAACTAACACAGCAAGCTCCCATCAGTCAGCAAGAAGACTTGTTCCTAATTCTTGATGTTTAGATGGATACTACTATTTAGATGTGCAGACTGTGACATGTCTTCATCTTACCCTCAGCAGCACTCACACTAGGGTTTAATGTCGGAACAGACAGTCTGTTCACAAGCAAGGAAAATATGTGCCACTGTCTAAAGTGCACAGCAGTGCATATTATGGGGGAGTAAGGTGAATTATAGAGCACACCCAACTGTTACATGCTAACTGCCCCCACGTGGACAGTACTGGAGTGAATAAAAGGTATTTAGTTCACATTAACCATCCTCTTTCGAACAGGACTATATTCACATCAGGTAGGTACCTTTTAGGTCACACTGGCAGCATCCACACAGGGCAGTTAGCACGCAACACGTTGGAGTGTTCTGAAATTCACACACCACATCCTGCACACTGCTGTGCACTTTACACAAGTTCTCATGCTCATTTAAGTAGAACCACAACAGCCAGAGCTGGGACACATTTTCCTTATTACCCCACTCCTGAGCAGGCAGAACCAGATAGCCAAAGTTGTTCTTGCAGCTTTTTTTAGCTCCCCTCTATCACTCTGCCCAGAGGATGTTTGGGTAGCAGGCTTACTTCTGAAACTCATTATGCCATGAAACATTTCCAGGGCTAACCCTTATCTCAGCTTTATACAGGTAAGTAAACCTTGTTGTCAAGATAGGGACAAGAAAGTATTAGATCAGGTTGTCTGATGTGTCACTTTGTGCAAATCGAAAGTATGAGATACCTGTGGATGTTTCCTTCAGCGTTAGTCCCTCTGCCACATTGCAGCTTTGAGACTCCAGACATAACTGCTTAAAGAGCACACATCTGCCCAATTTTTGTTGTGGAACAGGAGCAGATTAGTTGAGTCATTCTGGTTTCATTCCTGAAGAGCTAAGTAGGGTCACTGATTACAGCATAGGGAGAAACTGCTTATATTGATTATCTGTTAAAAAGGTCAAAGGGCCTAGCCAGAAGCGGTACTGGTCATTCGACTCTGAGGTCACACATTCTGTTCAAGCCAATAATCTTCTCCTGTTACAGTGGGATATGACCCACTACACCCTCTGTATTAGCCTGCGGCACAACCTAATGCTGATAGCTCATTATGAGCTAAGAGGTTGAAGCATCATTAGGTAAGCCTCTATTGTTTAAACAGTCATTCCATTGTCTCAGCTGTAGTCAGGTCTACCCCATCCTCTGTTTGGAAAGTTCAGGATACTTACAGCCACTCTGCTTCCCACAATGTTTACTTAAGCCTTGCCCCAGGCCAGGCCCTACCATTATTAGTCTCCAGTGCTCAGCATTACTCCGATATATTCCCAACAAGTCCCCCTTGCATCCTTCTCATGCTGAAGCTAGACTGACTCATTATGTTAACAATGGAAGCTACTTCATATCTGAGAAGCAAGATTTATTTTTGGATGGTAGAGAGATACGTCTCCCTTACATTTATCTTATTATGAGATCATCTAGCAACAGCTAAATACGGTCAAAGATAATGGGCTCCTAACCTAAGTTCAGGCCTCTCTTGTTCTTTTAATTAACTAATACATAAGAATCTGTCTCTGCAGCCCAAGCTAACGAACATTGTTTTCACACATCTCCTGTCCTTTCCCAGAGTCCTAGTACTTTGATCGTGATGACATGGCACAGGACCCAGTTCTTGAAGGAGCAGTTTCCTTCATAAGGACAGGGAGCCAGCAGCGAGTTCCTGAAATATCAGAACAAGCAAGGGAAGCAGACAGGTGCAAGGTCAAGGTTCTGTTGCCTTTAAGCCCTAGCTTCCTTTTCTGATTCTGTAATCACATGCAGGAGCATTCAGACTAAGATTTAAGTGCACTGTTATGGGGTAAATCAAGCCACTTAGAGAATTTAAGACTTCAGTCTGGTTTTAAGTGAAGCATTCAGAGTAATGGGGAATGGTAGTAATTCCAAAGGGGAAAAAAAAAATCCCTACACTACACATGGAATTGGTCTGCTGGGTTATTGGCACCAACCTGGAGGTACTGGCAGCTCAGTTCTCACCACATGGCAACATTACCAAGTCTATCACCTCTTTAAAACCACTGTAGTACAGCCAGATTGTGTTGGTCCATTTCTCTATTGCAGAGAGTTTCAGGATTGCCAGTAGGTGATGTAATCAAGCCCTAATTACTCCCTTGGTATAATCACACTTCACAAGTCATTAAATAGATCCTCCACCATATATAGTGGGAGCTTTTCCCCCATAAGAAACAAAGTGGTTTATGTTATTCAAAGACAAGTCCAGGTCTGGGGATTAGAGAACTTTATTCTCAGCATTTAAGGATTTGTCAAACTATTCTTTGCCCTGGATACAAGGTTCCAGGGAAGCATAAGGCATTCTGAGTCTCTGCTGTGCCATTCAGCTGCTCTCCCCCAGGGTGAGCTTGTCAAACAGGTACTCTCCCATGCCACTCTGGGGCACTCCCAGGCACTTCAGGTTGGTGAGGTGGTCTCCCAGCTGCTTGATGGCTTTCACCTGCTCCTCCAGGTAGTCAGACTCCAGGAAGTCACACAGCTGTAAGAGGAGACAGAGGATGGTTAGGTCTATGGACTCACTCTTGCTCTCTAGTATGTAGTATGGCATTTAGTAACCCCCATTTTGGGCATTGTGCCAAGAAATGGTGTTGAAACAATGAACTACAGGACAGTTCAGAGTCTCTAGTACTGTAAATGGTGTGGAATCCACTGTACAGATAGAAGTAGCTAGGAAACAGGGCTGTTGGCAATGAGATTAAGATTATCTCAAATTTCATGTGCAGTAAATGGCTCATGTCACTTGAGAGTGGGGACATTCACCAGTGACCAGGGTATGAAAACCCTGTAGTGGCAGAAATTCAGAAGCTAGCGCAGCTTCTCATCAACCTGGCATTTTTCCCTGAGCTTTGGAAGCTCTAGAGAGAGGCCCTTTGAGGAGTGGTTTTCAAGACACACAAAGGGCAGGTAGGCACCTTACCCTCTGGCTTGGAATACAACATATGCTCCTGCCCTCACCACTCAATGTGTAAAAGACAGTGAGTGGCATGTTGAATATTGCAGCATAAAAGGGATTTGTTCTTGTTAGTCCTGTGTATAAAGGGAAGACTTCTTAAACACGGAGGGGGGAGAGGGTATGTGTGCATGGTTTTCCTGACCATACTCAGGTGAGGGTCATTTCTGCACTGGGCAGCTTGTATAGGTTCAAAGCCTGGCTACCTTGTGCCCAGGGTAGGAAATTAAACATACTGTGACTGTCTGATGTTAGATCTATGCATTGTTACTGCCCACAAACATCCCCCGTTTCAGGGCTGCTTCAGATGGAGAAGTAAATCCCCCCAGACTGTCAAAGCAGCAATGCATGTAGTTACTGCCTTCACTCTCTCCACTACCATACTCACATGAGGGTCATTCTTCTCCATAGCCAGCTTGTGCAGGTCCAGGAGGACCTGGTTTATAGTCTTCTCCAGCTGCAGGATACACTGCAGGACCTCCAGGCTGTTCCCCCACTCATCCCACTCTGGCTTCTGTTGGAGAATAAAACACCTCAGGATGCTCACTGTAGAGTGTAATTTCACAACCAAGGCAGCTTTCCACCCCACCACTAACAGCACTGGGCATCCCTATATTTTCATATTCTATAAATACAAAACAAAGTAGTTGCTTGTGAAGTGAGGGAGTAGATGGTCAGGTCACAGGTAAGCAAGCCTGTTCTGTGCTTTTAGCCAACACCGGCTCATGTATCATCACATGTCCATACTCACCCTTTACCATAAGATGGCCAAAGTCAGATGCTCCTGAACCATGCAGCTCTCCCTAATTTGCTACAGAGATCACTCTTAGAAGTGCTATGCCTGAACAAGGCCCATCACTTACTCCTAGAGAAGAGAATTAGAACTACACCGCAAGCACAGCTACGAACCCCATTCTCTGAAGTCCAGTTTGTGAGAGCCCTCCTAAGGGGACAGTGTTACTTTGTTGCTTACCTTGATGTCCTGCAGGACAATGAGCCCCCCCCCCCTCGCTTGCTCTGATATTTCAGGAGTTTCTCAGCATGCTCCCTCTTCTCACGGGACTGCTCTTTCAAGAACTCAGCCATATGCCTCAGCGCTTCATCATCGCAGTCAAAGTAGTAGGACTGAAGAATAGCAAATGAATGTTTACTGACCTGGGCTAGAGAGATAGAAAATTCTGGCATTTTATCTGGACTAGAATAGCAACCTAGAGACCTTAACCTAGGTTTTCAGCCTATTGTGTTGGTAGACTCTGTACTTGGCAAGAAACACTCCCTGTGCTTCAGGCTGTGCAGCCAAGGAGCATTCATCCCTTTTGGTGAACAGGGAATGGAAACAGAGTGAAACGAGGTGGCAGGCCAGAGATGACAGGGGAGCTTGGGCTAGAGCTAGGAATCAAAGCCAGACTTCCCAAGTCTCCCTCAGATAGCTATATTAAGTTCCCAGCATTCAATCCTGTAAGAATAAACTCTCTAAATGACATCATTCTGCAGACAACACATTAGTCTTTCCATAGTCAACTCAGATTTATACAAATGGATTTCTGTAGCCCCACAAACTATATGCTATCCTCAACTGGAATTAATTAGAAATTAGGGACTTAGAAAGCAAGCTTAAAAAAAAAAACCCCACACCCCACACAACCCTTTTAGAAAATGAAGCCCATCTCTCTTAGAACATAAAGAGACAAGAATTTGTGTTTAAAAAAAAAAAGAAGAAGAAAAACATTTACCATGGACAGGTAGACATAGCTAGCATACAGCTCCAGGTTCGTCAGGTGATTAATAGCAGCCTCACACTCATCATGGAAGTTCTGACGCACCTGGGACTCCATTTCTAAATCTATCAGCTCTAGCCTTAATTAACAATAACAAATATCAATAGACCCCACTGTGTTCAAACGCTGCTGGCACAAGCACACAGCCTAGAAACAGAATTCTTCCCTTAGCACAAGCTGATATAAATACTGCTCAGAGGAAACTTTACTGTGCTTTACAGATACTACTGCCCAATGAAAGTTCCCTTCCTCCCCAAGACACCAATCCGCATTGTAGGTTTGCAGAATTTGCACTGGTGAGTAGCTGACTCACCAGCATGAACGCTCCTGTTGCCATTATACCCCCTTGAAAAAAAAAAAAAAAAGGAGGGAATATAGAGACTCCCAGAACAGCACATTCAGCCCATTTGCTGGTTCTTGATCAATCCCCTCCAGTGGAAAGAAGGTGCAGAAAGAGGAGGTGATGCCATGATACCCAGTGCGTTCAAGCTCCACTGTTTCCCACATGGACCTTGTGAGAGATGTCAGAGGTGTTTAACCACTAGAAGCATGGCCTGCCATATCTGTAGCTGGAGTTACTTCTTGATGCATTCAAGAATCCCAGGGTCTGTTAGGACAGAAAGTGTAGCATGGACATTTCATGATAAAATGGGGACTGTGACATAGGCTACATCTACACTACAGGGGGGGGTCGATTTAAGATACGCAAATTCAGCTACGTGAATAGCGTAGCTGAATTCGACGTATCGCAGCCGACTTACCCCGCTGTGAGGACGGCGGCAAAATCGACCTCTGCGGCTTCCCGTCGACGGCGCTTACTCCCACCTCCGCTGGTGGAGTAAGAGCGTCAATTCGGGGATCAATTGTCGCGTCCCGACGGGACACGATAAATCGATCCCCGAGAGGTCGATTTCTACTCGCCGATTCAGGCGGGTAGTGTAGACCCAGCCATAGAAACAATGGGAGGAATCAGCACAGATGTGGTTCCCACCTCTGTCTGTCTTTCAGGTTCCATAGCCAATCTCACATACTCCAAACCCATGTGATTCATGCCAGTCAGTCAATGACTTCTTCTACTTTCCATTCTTCTACCCCTTGAAACAAATGTGAATAAGAAAACAGATTTGATCCAAAATCCATAGCAAGCACAGGCAGAAGCACAGAAAGAGAAAACACTAAAAACAGTCACCTCCATATACAAGCAGCCCCATTACTGTAAGGTGGTTCAGGGAATTCCATGGAATTTTCTAACCTTGTGTATGCGGCTGCATATTTAATAGCTGGTATGAGGGTAATGCTTTTATTCAGACTCTCTTCAGTAAAGGACCAATGTTTACTTTCCTTCAGACAAGCTATGCCTATCTAGTCTCAGGCATGAGTAAGTAATTTAGGCAGTGTTGTCCTATTGCGTTCCAGGAAGTGAGTTAGGTAGTGTTATTTTAAGCTGGCAGAAATCTTCATCTCATCCCAGCCTTTTTGACCAGCTTTCCAGACTTCTGTGATTGTGTAACTATCCTGTCTCGTGCTGGAGAATATGGGGTTCGTATTCTTTATTCCCCTCTGAAAGGGAACAGCTTCTCACTTCCTGCAGGACTTGCTCCTTGGGGCGATATCTGCCACAACAGAGGCTGGGTGGGCAGTGGGAGCAAATGTCCAAGCACAGGCTGATGGGAAACCTCCCTGGAGCTCCCATCCACTTTATTTATACATGACGTAAACCTATCATGGCAGAAACATAGATGTGATATACAAAAGCAATGTAGCAATTTAAATGCAGGTTATTTATCTCACTGTCTTTTCTTGGTCTGTTGGGCTCTAGAGCAGCGTTTCCCAAATTTGGGCCATTGCTTGTGTAGGGAAAGCCCCTGGCGGGCCGAGACGGTTTGTTTACCTGCCGCATCCGCAGGTTTGGCCGATCGTGGCTCCCACTGGCCATGGTTTGCTGCTCCAGGCCAATGGGAGCTGCTGGAAGCGGCGGCCAGTACGTCCCTCAGCCCGCGCCGCTTCCAGCAGCTCCCATTGGCCTGGAGCAGTGAACCACAGCCAGTGGGAGCCGCGATCGGCCAAACCTGTGGACGCGGCTGGTAAACAAACCGGCCCGGCCCACCAGGGGCTTTCCCTGCACAAGCAGTGGCCCAAATTTGGGAAACACTGCTCTACAGAATCCAATGTGAAGCTTTGCAGAAAGAATGAAGAGATAATCATTCAGAGAGTGGGTAAGCAAAAGTAGATGGGAACCTGGGAGGCTGTGACCATGAGATGGTCAAGTTCAGGATCCTGACACAAGGAAGAAAGGAGAGCAGCAGAATACGGACTCTGGACTTCAGAAAAGCAGACTTTGACTCCTTCAGGGAACTGATGGGCTGGATCCCCTGGGAGAATAACATGGGGGGGGAAAGGAGTCCAGGAGAGCTGGCTGTATTTTAAAGAATCCTTATTGAGGTTGCAGGAAAAAAACATCCCAATGTGTAGAAAGAATAGTAAATATGGCAGGTGACCAGCTTAGCTTAACAATGAAATCCTTGCTGATCTTAAACGCAAAAAACTTACAAGAAGAGGAAGATTGGACAAATGACCAGGGAGGAGTATAAAAATATTGCTCAGGCATGGAGGAGTGAAATCAGGAAGGCCAAATCACACTTGGAGTTGCAGCTAGCAAGAGACGTTAAGAGTAACAAGAAGGGTTTCTTCAGGTATGTTAGCAACAAGAAGAAGGTCGAGGAAAGTGTGTGTCCCTTACTGAATGAGGGAGGCAACCTAGTGACAGAGGATGTGGAAAAAGCTAATGTATTCAATGCTTTTTTTTGCCCCGCTCTTCACGAACAAGGTCAGCTCCCAGACTGCTGCACTGGGCAGCACAGCATGGTAGGAGGTGACCAGCCCTCGGTGGAGAAAGAAGTGGTTCAGGACTATTTAGAAAAGCTGGACGAGCACAAGTCCATGGGGCCGGATGCACTGCATCTGAGGGTGCTAAAGGAGTTGGCAGATGTGATTGCAGAGCCATTGGCCATTATCTTTGAAAACTCATGGCGATCGGGGGAGCTCCCAGATGACTGGAAAAAGGCTAATATAGTTCCCCAGATCTTCCTTCTTCCCTTTTTTAAAAGATGGGCACTACAGGCCAGTCAGCCTCACCTCAGTCCCTAGAAAAATCATGGAGCAGGTCCTCAAGGAATCAATTCTGAAATTGAGGAAAGGAAAGTGATCAAGAACAGTCAGCATGGATTCACCAAGGGCAAGTCATGCTTGACTAACCTAATTATTGAGATAACTGGCTCTGGATGAGGGGAAAGCAGTGGACGTGTTATTCCTTAACTTTAGCAAAGCTTTTGATACAGTCTCCCAAAGTATTCTTGCCGGCAAGTTAAAGAAGTATGGGCTGGATGAATGGACTAAAAGGTGGATAGAAAGCTGGCTAGATTGTCAGGCTCAATGGGTAGTGATCAATGGCTCCTTGTCTAGTTGGCAGCCGGTATCAAGTGGCGTGCCCCAAGGGTCAGTCCTGGGGCTGGTTTTGTTCAATATCTTCATTAATGATTTAGAGGATGGCATGGACTGCACCCTCAGCAAGTTTGAAGATGACACTAAACTAGGAGGCGTGGTAGATACGCTGGAGGGTGGGGATAGGACACAGAGGGACCTAGACAAATTAGAGGATTGGGCCAAAATAAATCTGATGAGGTTCAACAAGGACACGTGCAGAGTCCTGCACTTAAGATGGAAGAATCCCATGCACTGCTACAGACTAGGACTGAATGGCTAGGCAGCAGTTCTGCAGAAAAGGACCTAGGGGTTACAGTGGATGAGAAGCTGGATATGAGTCAACAGTGTGCCCTTCATGCCAAGGCTAATGGCATTTTGGGCTGTATAAGTAGGGGCATTGCCAACAGATTGAGGGACGTGATCATTCCCCTCTATTCAACATTGGTGAGGCCTCATCTGGAGTACTGTGTCCAGTTTTGGGCCCACACTACAAGAAGGATGTGGAAAAATTGGGAAAAGTCCAGTGGAGGGCAACAAAAATGATTAGGGGTCTGGAGCACATGACTTATGAGGAGAGGCTGATGGAACTGGGATTGTTTAGTCTGCAGAAGAGAAGAAAGAGGGGGGATTTGATAGCTGCTTTCAACTCCCTGAAAGGAGGTTCCAAAGAGGATGGATCTAGACTGTTCTGTGGTAGCAGATGACAGAACAAGGAGTAATGGTCTCAAGTTGCAGTTGGGGAGGTTTAGGTTGGATATTAGGAAAAACTTTTTCACTAGGAGGGTGGTGATGCACTGGAATGGGTAACCTAGGGAGGTGGTGGAATCTCCTTCCTTAGAGGTTTTTAAGGTCAGGCTTGACAAAACCCTGGCTGGGATGATTTAGTTGGGGATTGGTCCTGCTTTGAGCAGGGGGTTGGACTAGATGACCTCCTGAGGTCCCTTCCAACCTTGATATTCTATGATTCTATGAAGACAGCAGATCATGTCAGAAAATAACATGGCTTTCAACCCAAGAAGCAGAATTCTGGAGAAGACAAGGACTCACCCCTCCCATACAGGACAGGGCATTCAATGAAGGAATTGCTCACATTAGTCCTGGACATACTCACAGGGGTCATTCTTCTCAGTAGCCAGCTTGTGGAGGTCCACTAAGGCCTGGTTCACAGCGTTCTCCAGCTGCAGGGCACACTGCAGAGCCTCCAGGCTGTTCCCCCACTCATCCCGCTCTGGCTTCTGTAATACCATCCAGGAAAGTGAATAAGGCCCTCGGTCATCTTAGATATTGCATATACTTGCATGGAGGGGAGGAAGGGTTAGGGTTGAGACTCATTTCTGCCAGTACTAGCCTCCCAATGTCTAGGAGTTTCCTAGGTTTCTGTTAATGCTGGTCGGGACTGACAGATAGCAGTATTACTACTTGACCACCAACCCAAAGCCAACCATTCAGCACCTCTGGACACATTTAAGTGGGGCTATTTATATTTTAAGTTCTCTTCTCCACAAACACCTATTACTCTACGGAGGTAAGCAAGTTAGGTGCCAAAACAATTATACATGAGCAATTAGACCAATCATAAGAGAAGGAAAATTCTGAGATATCTAGCCTACCTTGTGCTGGTATGTCAGAAACATCTCTGCATGCTCCTTCTGCTCATGTGACTGCTCCTTAAGGAACTTGGCCATGTGCCTCAGGAAAACATCATCACAGTCAACGTAGTAGGACTGGGGGAAAACAGTGTAAACAACGTTTACAATCTTGGGTTGTAGAGAGAAAGCTTCTGCATGTTATTTACATAGGCCCTCTCCTAAATTAATAGCCCTTTATATTAGGCACTATTTAGTAAGAGTGGTTGACAAGTAGACTGGGACCTTGTTTACTCAGAGACAAAGTTAGCATGAAGGATACAGATGCAGGAGTTTAAAGCACAATAGCTGCTCTGCACTGACTCCCTGCCTGGACAGACTCACTTCACATGACGTTTATTTAAGTGCTCATGCAGATAGGCCCATAGTTTGTAGCAAGCTGGGGTGTAAGTCTACCCCACACTAGTATGGCCCATCTCATGTGTGGGCAGTCATTGCTGCTAGAAACTAGACATCCCCTACTGCACTTTAAATCTACACCCACATTTAATAGACCTTCCCCCAAACTAAGTGCTTATTTAGACAAGCAGTGTTTGCTTAATATACTTTGTACTAAAATAGTGTCCACACAGAGAGCAAGTGCAAAGTATCTCATGTACATGAACTAGTTCAAGCTTCCCTCCACCCCCACGTAGAGCAGCGCTTTGATTTGTTACCCCTTTTTCAATCTGGGTTTAGGTTTAAGTTAAGTGCTGCTCTTGATTAGGCTTCCACTGTCCCCCTGGAGTTACTTGTAGGTGCCTACAGGAACAGCTTAGCAATCTTCTACTGTTTTCAAAATGGCTAGATCAATGGCACTTCATTGACTAATTGAGTTACATCGTAACAGGATTCAAACTCTGACCGAGACTAAGTCAGCTCCCACCCCACCTCCCCTTAGAGATTTCACAGTCTCTCCAGTTACTTAGTCACACCAGCTACTGCATAGCCCTAGTTAGTTTTTTGTGCTTCATGTAATACCCATTTCTGTCTGATGCACACTAACAGCCACTCACTCCCATCCAGCCTCGCCACAAGCTGACCTACCATCTGAGCCTTGTAGTAGTTGGACAGGGCTTTCTGCTATCAGAGCAAAGGGAAAGTTAGAGCCATCAGGCATAACCTTGGGCTAAAGGATGGCACAGTTTGTCATGAGAGAGGTCAGCATTTTTATGCAATTCCTGAGGGATACTTCACCCACGAGCATAGGATGTCTGAGGAATATCCATAGGCAATGTACTCCTGTACCATCCCCTCCTCACCTGACCGTCTGCTCTCAGTTTACTATGTTCGTTCCATACTAGCCAGTGATTTGTCAGCAAGATGCCTGTGGCCTCCTTCATCCCCACCCCAGTTCAACAGCACAATACAGACTTTAATAGGTTAGTCAATTTTATTCTCAGCACTTAGATGGTCATTGATACAGCTTCTCTCCTCTGGAAAAGAGCCAGAAGTGTTAAATGGGTAGGTCAGCTGCTCTTCCCCAGGGTGAGCTTGTCAAACAGGTACTCTCCCATGATATTCTGGGGCACTCCTAGGTGCTTCAGGTTGGTGAGGTGGTCTCCCAGCTGCTTGATGGCCTTCACCTGCTCCTCCATGTAGTTAGACTCCAGGAAGTCACATAGCTGGAGAAGCAGATAGGAGGTTTAGGGTATTAGACTTACTTCTGCTCTCCAATATTCAATACTGTAGATTTAGTGAGCCAGTGGTGCACATACATAGTTACACAAAGAGCAGCTTTCACTGCTGGTTAGCATGAAGCCTCCGGTGCTAGGCAGTTTTGAACAGACCTCCCTGAAGACTGTTTAGATTCTGGGAGTATGGATTTGCTTCACAGGTTTCAGGGGGCATGAACCTTACCTTTATGCACTTCATTTGAACAGACGTGATTACTCATCAGGTGCATAGAATGGAAGCTAAAGTGATTGAACAGAGCTACAGTTACCAGCATGATAATATCTCTAGTAAAAGAGGCTACTCCGTCATTTGTGCACAGATTAAGAGACAGGACATTAGACAGAGATTCAGTAGCACATTCTATTTATAACATCAATAAACCAACATGAAGAGCAGATATGTATGCTGTTTCCAGACATGCTTCACTAGAGTACTGCTACCTGGATTGAAAGCCAAGGACTCGCTCTCCCACACTGGGCAGCACATCCAAAACAGGGGATAGTGCATATTCTAGTCCTGGCCATACTCACACGGGGGGGAGGCGGGGTGTCGTTCTTCTCCATAGCCAGCTTGTGCAGGTCCAGTAGGGCCTGGTACACAGTCTCCTCCAGCTGCAGGGCCTCAAGATGGTTCCCCCACTCATCGGGGGGGATAGCTTAGTGGTTTGAGCATTGGCCTGCTAAACCCAGGGTTGTGAGGGGGCCATTTAGGGAACTGGGGTAAAAATCTGTCTGGGGATCGGTCCTGCTTTGAGCAAGGGGATGGACTAGATGACCTCCTGAGGTCCCTTCCAGCCCTGAAATTCTATGATTCTACTCTGGGTTCTGTAATACCAGCCAGAATAGCATAATAGATCCCCAACATTCTTAGAAGAAAAACTTACATACAAGTGGGAAAAGGTTAGGATGAGAACTGGGCAAGAAACACTTTTCCCATCTCTCTAAACTTTCCAGTTCTGCACTGGGATGAAACTGTGACCATCTGAAATTTCATAAAACCAAAGGGAGAGACCCAACCCAGAATAGCCTGTAGCCTGGTGGTTAGGGCACTTATCTGGGATGGGGAGGACTCGACTCTGCCCAATTTCTAGGGCAATAGACACCAAGATAATAGCTATTCTAAATTGTGCTTGGTCTTTTGCTAGAAAGACCATTCTAACAAGTGTTTTGTCAAAACCCATACTTTGAAACGGAAATGCTTAATCACTTTTCAATGAAAGCCCATTTTGAACAAACACAATGTAATGTAGCAAAGTAAAAAAAATCACACATTTTCTTTGGTCATACCTGCCAATAATAATCTCTCAAGGATTAAGTGTTTTCTAGTGAACATGCATCATCCACTAATAGTGATCAATAGCACTGCTATATTACTTCACCGCTAACCCCAAGCCTACCATTCACAGCTCAGACATTTAAGTAGAGCAGTTAGGAATTTAAATCCTGTGCTCCAGAAACAGTTTTACTCCTATGGCACTAAATAATAAGGTCACGTTAGGTCCTTAGACTTCCAGTTTGACTTGCTTATGTAGCAAAGCTCTATGGGAAATTCCTCTTAAGATTCCCATCTCTACAGCCCCCTCATATTTTCTCTTCACATAGCTAGAGAAAAGAAACCCTATTAGAGACTCCATTCCACTGACCTCCCACCACACGTGGTTAGGGACTTAGTTGCTCACCTTGATGTCCTGTAGGACAATATACCCTCCTTGCTTGTTTTGGTAGGTCAGAAACTTTCTCTACATGCTCCCTCTCCTCATAGGGCTGCTCCTTTATGAACTGGACCACATGCCACAGGGCCACATCATCACAGTCAAAGTAGTAGGACTGGGCAGACAGCGAAAGCAGTGGTGACGATTTAGGATATTTGGATTGTGGTAGCATCAGGAGGCTCCAGCTGAGATTATGGGCTTCATTATGGTATATAAAAACACCTTCTTGCCTCAGAGAGTTTGATAGGCAGCTGCCCAAGACCTTACATGTAAAATGTTACTCCTATGTTGGAAGTAAGGAACTGAGGCACAATGAGCTTAAGGACAAAGTTTTCTGAAGTATGTATGTGTCTCTGGCACTTGAGTCCCAGAAATGGTTAGCAGTAGGATTTGCATGTTTCAGAAGATTTGCCTTAAAATGTCCCTCTTAAGTATCACCAACTTCCTATGTTGGAGAACCAGAAACTGAACTCACTTTGATTAATGCATTGCACTGGTACTTGAGCTTAGTGATATCTTTAATCTAGGTCACCCTTCAAATAGTAATAGAGCTATTACTGCCTCTGACACCTAAACATCCCTTTCTCCATTTCCGGCCTCTAATAACTTCCCCCAAGTTTCCTATTAGCTCCACACTAGAAGTTGTAGAGTCACAAGAACTCATCTTTACAAGTGTATGTAATACTCTAGTTTCTAAGGACATTCTACACAACCAGAATTTCTCATTGATGGCTTTAAAACCTCAATAGCCTTAGATTTCTGCAAATGCCTGAATTCTAACATACAATGAAATATGATAATGTTTTTGTGAAACAGGCACTCACCATGGACAAATAGACATTAGCTAGCATACAGCTCCATGTTCACCATGCAGTTAATTGCAGCCTCATATTCAGCTCTGACGCACCTGAGACTCCATCACTATACCTGTGGGGTTGAACAGGGACGGGGATGTAGCAAAAATTTGTAACAAGAGCAAACACAACCCAAGCAGAAGCACAAGCCAGAGCCCAGGTATAAACCTTTCCTAGGCACAGCTGGCGTTAATACTGTTCAAAATAGGGTGTGGCTGTGACTGGCAGCTGCTGCCCATTAGAAAGTCCCTTCCTCACCAAGCCATTGCAGATGGGTGTGAATGAATTTCACTAGTGAATGGATGATTCAGACGTATGACATCTACAGTTAAAACCACACCTCTGACAAGAGCCAGGGAGCGGGTTAGTGATATAGAATGCTCCTGCAACTGGACATTCACTCCATTTGGGGGGTTGGGCAGGGGGTGTTGGTTGGGTTTATTTTGTTTCCTGGTACAAATTATTTTGTGTCCCACTGTGTACAAACAAATGTGGTTTCCTCACACTGGCCTGTAGAGATTAGAAGATAGAAAATGGTGGGGGGGGGAGATAGAGGTGATATCAAATGTATCATGTACAAATGTCACTTACTCTAATTCCTACTGAGGCATTTCAGAGCTCTTTACATAGGAGAAGATTGGCCTACTATAGGAGTTCTCTCCCAGAGCATTCATCTCTCCTGAATCCCACCATCTGCCATAACAGAGGCTGGAGCATGGATATATCAGATTAACAGTGAGAGACCAAGACATGAAATCAGACAGCTGCTCCATTGCTCTCATAGAGAGTGAAAATAGAAAGAGGGCAATTAGGTACATGTCCATTTCAGCTAATGGGGTTTTCCTCCTCTGACCTGGCAGACGCCCACACACCCAGCTCTCTTCTTTAGTCACCAGTGGGGCAAAATGTACTCTGTTCCAATAGGAAGAAATGTTAGTCTATGGCTCCCTCCCTTCAGCTGCTCTTGTTATGCTCACACCTCTACAACCCTTATTAAAATGTATTTATTACTTTGGGGGGAAAGGACCCAGCTCCTCCAATAATCAGTAATTGATGTACACAGCTCATATAAAGCCACACTCTCCCCTCAGGTATGTGTCTCTTGTTAGCAGAGCAGCTGAAAATATTGACTGGTCAGAAATCCAACGAGTCCACTTTCCCTCAAACCTTTCTCAGTTTTGCAGGATGTGGCTTGTTCCCACAACGGAGCTGTATTATCACTGTAATCCACACAGGCACCTTATCCAGAGTGCACATGCACATACTCTTGTGGTATAAGCCAAGTCATTCTGTTACACCCTGTCTTCTTATCAAACCCCTTCAATTCTAGGAGACAAGCTCTGGCATGTAGGAAACTGGCCTTCTGCACAGTCTACAGCACTCCTAGAGAGAAGCTCATTGAAGAATGTTTAGGTACCAGTACAACTTGAGCCTATACAGAAAAGGGGAAGTATATGAAATTGCTCAGGGGGGAATGTTATGCATTATAGCAAAGGCATTAACTGGCTTGTCTCTGCTGCTTGTTCCCAAAGAGTTGTTTGTTTATAATTGCATGCAATTTTCAACTTTATTTAACTAGCACCATATTTAATAACATACAAAAAACTAAAAGGAAGCCCCTGTACTATCATTCATTTATTCAAATTTATTATCTAGAGTGCATATTAAAACTGAATCTCCCTCACCCTACTAGTGTAGCAATATGTCATAAGAAGCTCACCTCCTATGCGGTCTTCCCACCTAAAACTACAGCTGCAGATCCAACAAGATGACAGGGAGAAGAAAAAGGAAGATCAATATGGTGAAAATTTCCACCACACCAAGCAGATGTACCCAGGAGAAGCACCAGGGTTTTTGGGTGCCCTAGGTGGGGGGTCCTTCCACGCTCCCAGTTGTCGTCGGCAATTCTGCAGCAGGAGGTCCTTCTGGTCTTCGGCGGCGGGTCCCAGAGCGAGTGAAGGACCCACTGCAGAATTGCTGCTGAAGACCCAGAAGGACCTCCGCTGCTGAATTGCTGCCCCCCAGGCAACCGCCTAGGTCACCTAAATGGAAGCGCCAGCCCTAGATGTACCATGCTTCCTAGAGGCATTCTTAGAGACATGCTTATGTTGATTCTCAGTCAGGTAGTCGTCGTCCTCCAGACCCCACTCATTCACACCCTGTCATAGCATCTCCATTGCTGTTTTGGAGGCAGAAAAGCTTAATGTCACCTAGGTTAATTGATTATTAGCCACTCATGTCTCTACTGTCTAACAGACCCACCTGCACACTGAACATGATCTGAGACAACATAATCCTGTTGAACACCTCCTAAGGGAGGCTCTGAGGAGATGAAGAGTACCCCTCTACGCTAAGGAATTACTATACCCATTTTGCTAAAGGGGAAGCTAAGGCATATGGCAGGTTAAGTTACTTAACCAAGACCACAAGGGAATTCTACAGCTGAACCAGGACCTGAACAAATCTTTCCCCAAGTCCCAGTCCTGTGTCTTCTCAACTAGATCATCCTTCTACCAGAGATGCTCACCAGTGCCTGATGTTGAGCTATGTCAATGATAATCCCCTCTCAGTCTGAGCACAGGCTTCTGTTAGAAACCAAATCGGCCACCTCCTTGATGGTTAGTCGGTTAAGCTGCCCACAGCAGATGGCTGGAAGCATTTGGGAGGCCTACAGAGAACAGGTGGAGTTTCAGATGTATGACATAAGCCTAGCTCTTATCACAGAGTAGGATCTCCCAGCCACCCCTGTATTGGCACTATGACACATACACTAGGCCCAGGGTGGGGGGGGGGGGAGGAGAAAAAGAGGAGTGTGTTATCTGTTCCCTAGACTCTGGCTATGTTATGCCTTGTTCTAGCAATCTTACTGTAGGATTGCAGTGTTTATTCCCCCTTCCAGAAGGGGGGGGGGGTGGCAGTGAGTAATTGGAAGAGAATAAGCTCTCTCTGGAAGCCAGACTACCCACATCTGAGCTACAGCCTTCCACAGGAAGGGGGTTTTATTTGCCCACATCCACACTAAAGAATGAAGGATATTTTAAATGACACTTGCCAGTTTGGTTGCTGAATGAACTAGGTTCAACTCCAGCTCCTTGTTACATAGCTGTGGTCATCTTCAGTGCTGCAGAAGCCAACTAACCCAATGTAGGCAAAAGAGTCAGATAGCAACTCTAATCTAGAGTTTGTTGTAACTACGGTGGTACCATATTTGTGTAGGGTGAAGCACCTCACTGAAGAGGCTACCAAAAGCACCTTGTGTTGGGGGCAAAACAAGACAAATAGGAGGCTAGCCCAGTACAGTTTAATGATTTAGTTCTGCAATTGATTTAGTGTATGACACCTATGTGCTTATAGACAGGAAAAAACACAAGCCTGTCTTATGGCTATTTCCATAAGAAACTGTACCTGAAGCCTTAATGATGCATCATCTCAGTATGTTTTGATAGTTGGCTCTTGTGTGGCAATGATGAGACCATGTTTCCCTCTTGTCCAAGCTGGATAGACTTTAATAAAAAAAGCAAAAACACACACCTGTGACAAAAACTTGTAGGGTTTCAAAGTCATACTCCATGACTCTTCCTAGATGTTCCCTGTTCATGAGAAGCATCTTACTAATAGAAGTAGACTAGAGCAACAAATAAAAGTAGAAACTAAGTTGCTGGACAAATAGCAAATTTTATTTTGAGGATATGCAGATATTGCAACTCACAAGCAGCTGTAAGAGACAACAGATCAGGACTGCACTCTAGACAGCTTCAGAGTTTGGAGCTCAGTTGCTCTCCCCCAGGGTGTGCTTGTTAAACAGGTACTCTCCCATGCCATTCTGGGGTACTCCCAGGCGCTTCAGGTTGGTGACATGGTCTCCCAGCTGCTTGATGGCCTTCACCTGCTCCTCCAGGTAGTCAGACTCCAGGAAGTCACAGAGCTGTGGGAAACAGGGAGGGTTAGGATGAACTTATGCCTGCTCAGACATACAGCATTGCATTGTTTTATGGAGTTGCCAGCCAGGCATCAAGCCACAATGCCAGCCAGGTAGTGAAAGCTAATTGCAGTCAAACTCTCAGTCCCCAGATGCTCCTCTCATGCAAGTCCCTGAAAGTCTGGGAGGGAGGGTCAAGAGGGCATTCTGCAGCCATTTAGCTCCCACTTACTGAGACAAGAAACTAGTAGGCATTCATGCTACAGTGATGGCTCATTCAAATACCTGGATAGATTATAGTAGCTTGATCATACAATGTTTCTCCTCTATGGGTCTATGACTTCCCCCACCACATCCTAGGTCTCTTGTATAGCTATTTGCCATACAAGACAGCTTTGTCACCCTTCCCTTCATGTGTAGCTATAGGGACCAGTCATTTCATGACTTAATCTATCTTGTGACCCTGCCATCCCAAAACATTATCTGGTTCATTCTTTTACAGTAGGTTGGGACAGTTGCTTTCTATTTGCTTATTTGTATCCATAAGAACCAGAGGGAGACCTTCTAGCCATGGTTATGTCAGACCAATTCACTTTTGATGCCCTGACCACAGAAGTCAGACACTCCCTAGTTTTAGAGAGAGTTCTGGGGTCTGCAGAAGCCAGCCAGCTTCTGGACCATGTTCAGTATAGTATTCAAGCCACAGCCACTCATGAACAGTATTCACGTCTCCTCCTCCACTCACATGGGGGTCATTCTTCTCTGTAGCCAGCTTGTGCAGGTCCAGCAGGGCCTGGTTCAGCATCTTCTCCAGCTGCAGGGCACACTGCAGGGCCTCCAGACTGTTCCCCCACTCATCCCGCTCGGGCTTCTGCGCAAGAAAGTAATAGTTAATCTGGTCCTGCCTCTCAACAATTCCAGTCTCATTTAGCCAAAATGAGTTTCTGTCTTATGCTGGGGGATAGAAAGAAATTTGGATAATGCACAGGTTCAGCTAAAAGAGCTGAGACCCCTTCCCAGGACTGCAAGGAGGCCGACTAGTCCCCAGATGCATGCAAGGCCACCCTGCTGCTGAATGGCTCCTGCCCCCTCCATTATCTGAGCTCCCAATTATCCAAATAGTCCTCCATGCTATTGGACAATCAGCATATAGCCAAAGTCTCCATTCACTGGCACATGTGTTGTATTAAAAGTTTTCCCCTCCCCACCCTCAATTGTTTTATCTATAAAGTGTAGCTAAACACTGGGGAAGGGGGAAAAAAAAAGAGAGTGTGGGGGGAGTAGGATAGGAAGAGGATGGACAAACTTTGTGAATTATAATAATGCCTGCTAGAGTGTTCACAGAAATCTCTATTACCAGGGTTGGTGTAGACCACAGAGTAGAATTCTAGCCCTAGCCTTCAAAGAGTTTGACAGATGTGGACAAGAGATACAGATCTTCTGCTCCTGATCCATAGGTCTCAGAGAGGACACCCTCAATGGAGGATATGAGAATACCTAACTTTTATGCAGTACTTAGCAGATCTTCAAGCACATACAAGGAAGTCAATATCATTATCCCCATTTCACAGATGGGGAAATTGAGGCACAAAAAGATTAAGCAACTTGCTCAAGGCCACCCACCCTGGGAGTAACAAAACCAGGAATAGAATCCAGGTTGCCTGAGTCCCATTCCAGTGCTCCATTCATAAGCCCTACATTTTATTCTTGCAGGCCAGTGAGTCATGCTTATGACATGGAAAAGTTACTTAACTCCTAGAGAATTTAGGGGAGCAGTGGGATCCCTCAGAATCTCCTCTTAGATTTGTATCTCACCTTGATGTCCTGCAGGATAACACGCCCTCCTCGCTTGTTCTGGTATTTCAGGAACTTCTCTGCATGCTCCCGCTCCTCATGGGACTGCTCCTTCAGGAACTGGGCCATGTGCTTCAGGGCCACATCATCACGGTCAAAGTAATAGGACTAAGGAAGAGTATCAAGTATTAACAGACATCAGTCATGGGACAAGGATAAAACACTTTATTGCACATTGGAAGGAACTGTTTTTCTGTAGAGAACCTCAGTGTAAGGAAAGTTATGTTATCTCACTCTTCCTCTGAAGAAGGTTATACACAGAAACTCAAGCATCTCTCACCAATTGAAGGTGGAGTACATACATAAAGGCCTCCCCACTTACCCTACCAAGAAGCATTACTATTATACTTCTGATACTGCTGCCATAGGGACCTCAGGTTGAGTGTTTGTAGCTCTTCCTTTGTCTTTAATAGATGTGCTGCATGGGCAATGGTCAGTCCTAGCAACCTTCTACCCACAGCAGTTAATGCTAATAAGTACCAAACAGGTCTCAGAAGTGGCTATAGGGAAAGAGTACAAGTGACTATTTTTTAAAACATAGTTTTGCTATTCTATTTCAATATGAAATTTTTTTATTAAACATGCAACAGAGAGTCCTGTGGCACCTTTAAAAATAACAGAAGTATTGGGAGCATAAGCTTTCGTGGGTAAGAACCTCACTTCTTCAGTTTCTTAAACATGGTTCACTTACAAACAATTACCTTAATATGTCTATAAAGGGCATTTCTGTCTGCTTTCTAACAGCTCTAGCCTCTGAAAAGAGAGGCAACACTCACCAGGGACAGATAGACATAGCTGGCATACAGCTCCAGGTTCACCAGGCGATTCACAGCAGCCTCACACTCAGCATGGAAGTTTTGGCACACCTGGGACTCCATTCCTCCACTTGCAAGGTTTTTGCAGTAAAGTATGAGCAATAAGCTAAAGCTTAAAACAACTTCTCTTCAAGCACAAAACTCACAACTCCTCACCCACACAAAACCTGGTCCACGCCAGCTGCTATTAATAGTGTTCAAAGCCAGGTGTGGGTGTGACTGACAGCTGTGGCTGCCCAATGGAAACACCCTTCCTTACCAAGGAACCAGGTGGGGCTGTGGGTGAAGCTGTTTCTCACTTTCCACAGGTAACATGACCTGGCCAATTAGCAGCCTAGGCCCTGCAGACAGGGGAGACAAATGAGGAAAGTTCAACAGACAAATCCAGTGTGGGGATGTATCATCCCTACACCAACCTAATGAAAAGTTCCATGAGGAGGTAAGGGTCACGATGGGACTCTTGCCAGGTAAACAAATCATGGCCTTATGTAAGGCCCCCTGGTGGTCTAGGATTATATAAGATGATCATGGCCTTATGTAAGGCCCCCTGGTGGTCTAGGATTATATAAAATGATCATGGCCTTATGTAAGCCCCCTGGTGGTCTAGGATTATATAAGATGAGGTAAACAAATCATGGCCTTATGTAAGGAACGGTTGAACCAATCGGTGTGGGGCTATACATGTGATAAACACATGATTCTCCTTCTTGTCCAATCCGTAGATGTGTGATTATAGCCTAATTGTGTTATGTAAGGTTGAGAAAAACTATAAAAGAAAGCTTGCAATAAACAGAATTCAGATTCAGCCTGCAACCACAGTGGTCGTGTGCTTTATGCGCTCCGCATGGAACCCCACAATCCAGTTTCCCAATAGCTCTGTAAGGAAGGGAAGGAGGAGTAGTGGGGTGTTTGGAGGACAGACACTATGATGATGGCTGCCAGATAAGTACCTAGATACTTAACTTAGGGATATACCATAGATTAGACAAAATGCTCTGTGGAGTGAACATCTTTCCTATGACATTTCCAAAGGGAGGCACGAGCCCTTCTGCTATCTGAAATGTTACCTAACACAGCTGGTGTTATATGGAGAACATGGAAAGGACCTTGAGGTTTATCATAAGATAGGGCACAGGAGGAAAAGTCAAGATCAGGAACGTCACAGCAGCCGGGACTGTGCTTTTCTTTATGTTTGTACAGAACCTAGCACATTGAGGGTATTAGCAGAAATGAATAAACAACAACAAAAACTATAACATGGACAATGGGGAAAACATGGAGCTCCAGAGACTCAAGGAGAGAGTGAGGGGCCGTGTGGGAGCAACAGCCATGTGGCACGTAGCAGCAGGGGCATATGAAAGTTGGCAGCGATGATCACAGAAACAGAAAGCCAAAGGTAAAGCTGACCACAATTCATAAAATTGCACTTAAAGGTGTCAGTGACAATAAAGGGTTTTTAGTGGCCAACTGCAGCATGTTGTTCCATTATTACATTTCCAGTTGATGGGGCTAGCACAGGGGTGGGCAAACTATGGCCCGTGGGCCGAATCTGGCCCACAGGATTGCCACCCCCGTGGCACTGCAGGGCTAAGGCAGGCTCCCTGCCTGCCCTGGCCCTGTGCCACCACGTCCCTGGGGGGTGGGGCAGAGGGCTCCATGCATTGCCCTCGCCTGCAGGCACTGCCCCCCGCAGCTCCCATTGGCCGGGAACGGGGAACCACAGCCAATGGGAGCTTTGGGGGAGGTACCTGCAGCAAGGGCAGTGCACAGAGCCCTCTACCCCCCTCCTTTCCCCAGAGATGTGGTGCCAGCCACTTCCAGGAGTGGCACAGGGCCAGGGCAGGGAGACTGCCTTAGCCCTGATGCCACCGCAGAGCCACTCAAGGTAAGCGGCGCCAGGCCAGAGCCCGCAGCCCAAGCCCCTCCTGCACCTGCAGCCCCCTTCTGAACTCCAACCCCAAGCCCCTGCCCTGAGCCCCCTCCTGCACTCTGCACCCCCTCCCCTGAGTCCCCTCATACACTCCACACCCCTCCTGTGCCCCAACCCCTTGCCCCCACCCTACATTCATAGCCCTGTATGCAACTTCCCCACCCCAGATGTGGCCCTTGGGCCAAAAAGTTTGCCCACCCCTGGGCGAGCAGCATAAATATGTAAGCAAGTGTTTTGAAGAAACAGGCAAACCTGGGCTGTAGGACTCCTGTGACCCACCTGCAATGATTTGATATCCGACATTTTTCTTCAATAAAAGATTACAGTATTTCCAACTTTCTTTTGCTGCCTTTTATTCCAAATGGTTACTGGCTGCATATTCACTACATAATACAGCCCCTTCCCCCTCCGCAACACACACCCCTTATGCCAGCATCTGCCTGCTAGCAATATATCAGGCCTGTCGGCAAATAACTAAATTTAAAGAGAGCCAGTGGCAGGAGCTACTGTCTCTCTCAGTTGTCTCACTGATTTTGATTCTCTGCCTTTCACTTCTAATAAATGGATTTTCATAAGCAGGGGAAGAATCTGATCCTGGTTCTGCTCAACCCCACATCAGAGGGTAAAATGAGAGGAGACCCCTTTGCATTCTTATGCCCAGTAGAAGTGGGAAAAATCAAACCATGAATTTTCTGAGTAACTTGTAATATCAGATAGTCTCTGTTGACATTCAACCAGCTTGAAAAAAGCTGCTTATTACGGTCAATGTCTATTTGCAGAGCTAACTTGAGCAGGCTCGCAGTCACAGTGTTGCCCACAGATGCCTAATACAATGCAGATGCAGAACTCCAGGCTGCTCCGTGTCAGCTGTAGTTCAGGGGCTGGAACAAAGATTTCCAGGCAGCCCAAGTCATCTCAACTGGTCTCTCCTGTTAAGGGCAATAATAGGAGCAGAACAAAACTGGCAACCGCTTGTCCCTGCCATTCTTCTGTTTATCACCTATCTCAAGCCAGCATCTGATTAGATCCCAACCTTCAGCACCTAAGTATTAAGCCTCCCTAAGTAGCCAAGGTGGCACTAAACTCTTGTGAGCTGGCCTAAGAGGGGGAAAAGAATAGTTTCCTATTAGTAAACGGAGAAAAGTGTTGAATTCTGTTCCATACTGAAGAGGAGGGGAGTCCATGGCATTTGGTTTACAGCGACACTAGCCAGCACGAGCTAACTACAAGCAAAGCTCACCTCTCTCAGGCCTACAAATAGCAATGAAAGCTGAGCAGCCAGTGTGCTGTCCCCTCACACACACTCTCCTTTGCCCAGCAATATGGTGCCTGGTTCTATGTTGCGGGGGAAGAGGGAACATCTGAAAATATTGATCCTTGCGGTGTACTTAAGCTCCTCTGGCAGGAAGCTCTCCAACTGCTGTTTTCATAAAGCTAGCACCACAGCCCTGCACATGTACAGAATCCATCTGTGCTTTAGACTAAGGAAGGGTTTGTTTTTATAAAAAAAAAAGTTGCCTAGAGCCGTGTCAGAAGACCTCTTATGAGACAGTACATGGACAGCGCTAGCTGAACACTTTATAGCTGCTTGCAGGGGCAGGTTATGTTACATGACATTCTGCCTAATCAGAATCCTAGAACAAAAAATTTTTCCCCACTCAGTACCCGCAGCAATGCTTGTGAGTGTACCTCACTGATGTAGGGATACTAACTGGAGAATCAACAGTATAACAGCCTTGGGTGGTAGGCATAGATCCAGCTTAGCTTAAGTGACTTTAAGAAGATGCAGAAACTCCTACACCTGCAAATAAGCTGCATCTGTTTAGCCTACCACTCACAGGTTAAAACAGCAAAGGATGGGAATGACCATCCAGCTGTGGTAGAGTGTGCTCCCTTCCAGATGTATACTATAGTGGGCACAACCAAGAAGCGTGTTATTTTATCTACAGTAATTGCTAGGGCACTCACTGGATGTGCAGCCCCTGTTTGTGTGTAGTGTAATTAGTGACACATACTCACTGAAGCCAATTTAACACTAAGAAAGGGCAGAGTCAGGTTACAACTGAAAGCCATGTTTTATTCACATTTAGCTCAATTCTTGTTTCCTCTACATACAGATGAGCCACCAAATAAGCAATATCCCTCGAGTCCAGTTCAACTGCTCTCCCCCAGGGTGAGCTTGTCAAACAGGTACTCTCCCATGCCGTTCTGGGGGACTCCCAGGCGCTTCAGGTTAGTGAGGTGGTCTCCCAGCTGCTTAATGGTCTTCACCTGCTCCTCCAGGTAGTCAGACTCCAGGAAGTCACACAGCTGCAAAAGAAAAGCAGAGGGTTAGGAGGACTATGCTGGTTACAGATTTTTGTAGCTCAATAGTTTCAGTCACATGTCACAGCTGCAAGTGTCTCATGGCATACTCCCAAGGTGGGACCTCCATTTTCAGCAATGATACTGCTTCTTGTACAGTGTTTGTCCAGAGCAATAGCACCACTGACCTTAAGCCTGGATGAGGTGTCCAATAAGGAATTGTAGGGGGTGATAGCAAGGAACATGGAGTCATTGTATTAACCTCATGCAAGGCAAAACAAAATCCCAATCCCATCTAAGATTAGAGCTCAAGGAAGAGCAGGCCATATACAGTCACTTTAATCCAAACCCTAATTGTAGGAAGAACAAGAGTACTTGTGGCACCTTAGAGAGACTAAAATTTATTAGAGCATAAGCTTTCATGGATTGCAGCCCACTTCTTCGGATGCATATGAGGCAAAACATAAGCAGAGGTGAAGGGCAAAGAACTGTGAGAGAGAGGGTCCAGGAAGGTTTCTCTCCAGTTCTTGATTTATAGCATGTTTCCTCTTCACTCCCACCTACCACACCATGTAGTTTCTCCTCAAATGAATCACAACGTTCAAATTCTGAACCTCTCCTACTCATCTGTTCCAAAGGAAATGGCGATTGCCATTTTCCCCTTCTCTAGCCAGCCACTCACATGGGGGTCATTCTTCTCAGTCGCCAGCTTGTGCAGGTCCAGCAGGGCCTGGTTCACCCTCTTCTCCAGCTGCAGGGCACATTGCAGGGCCTCCAGGCTGTTCCCCCACTCATCCTGCTCCGGCCTCTGTAGGAGACCAGTAATAGAATGGAAACACTTTCACTATTAGAAATGGATCCCAGCTTCCTTCATCTAGGAGAATTACCTTATTTGCTTAGCTCCTTGCTATACTGCCTCTTGTGGTTCAGCAATTTTATTCTCATGCTTTTGCTTAGAAAAGCAGTATTTTTTTCTGACCCACAAACACTTTAGAATTAACAAAGGGCCACTAGCTGTGCAGTCTCCTCACACAAAGGACACTTCAGCCATTCAGAAGAAAGAAAAACCAACCACAATAGTGTCCATTTGAAAACGGAGCCCAATACATGCTAGGTAAGAAGCAGGAAGTAAACATTTCTTATTCTTCAAATGAGCACCAGGACAATGGGCTGATCAGGTAGTAGATTATGGCTCTTTTACAAAGGAGAAATTGATGCCACTACCAGCCTATGCAGGTTCACACAGCAAGAAATGCTGAGCTACTGTCCTAGAATCTTCAGTCTACTCTCCTGTTTGGGTGATTACTGACTGTCTCTCACCTTGATGTCCTGCAGGTGAATGCGTCCCCCTCGTTTGTTCTGGTATTTCAGGAACTTCTCTGCATGCTCCTGCTCCTCATGGGACTGCTCCTTCAGGAACTGGGCCATGTGCTTCAGGGCCACGTCATCACGGTCAAAGTAGTAAGACTGGGGAGGAAGACAGGAAATGAATGACATTTGACAGTAATAAAGTATTGTATCACAGAAAGTTTCTCACTGTGAACAGACTATTCATGTGGCTTTCATTGTTCTAGGCAGCAGCTCTTCAGCTGTAGGGATAGAGCCTTCCCCATACCTTCACTGTGCTTACCTACTACAGGAAGAAGCAAGCTATACACCTTCAGATGAAACCAGACAGAGAGAAGGGCTTCTGAAAGTTCTTCCCATACTCCAGAACTTACAGAGAACCTAAATCCTTTTACTTCATCCACATAGCCCACTGCCTCACATTCCTGCAGGACATGCAGGGGGTCAGACCAGATGATCATAATGGTCCCTTCTGACCTTAAAGTCTATGAGGACATTTTCAAGGCAAAACACAAGTAGTGTTTCAGGGCTATACAGATGCAGTACTGATTACTGGGTTTACAAGTAAGAAAGCTACTTAGAAAAAGAAGCCTGGAAGAGCATATCCCTTTTTCTGCCAGATCCCAGCTATATAAAGTCTGCCAGCCAACTAGTGCTAGGTTGTAACTACTCACAGACTCTTTGCTTCCCACAGCAAGCTGTAAATTAAAGCAATGCCATTAGACAAAAGAATCTAGTTGCTAGTTTTCTCCCATACACTTAACAGGGCTGGGAGTTGTTTGTGCTGTTATATAGAGGGATCTCTTCCCGCCCCCCCCCCCCCGACCATGGAATCGTTTTCAGACCAACTTTGCAAGTTACAAACAAGAGGAGAACCATTACTTAACTATGGCTTAGGAGCAAGCAGTTGTCCAGCATGAAGATATTTCACTAGCCACTGAATTAATAAAGAGAAAGGATTAGTGGTTCACAAAACAAAGTTGAACATAATGACCCTTCTAGATCTTGAAGAAAATGAAGAATCAGTCTCCAAGGTTACTAGTTTAATAGCTGATCTATAGACCTCTATAAAGGGAAATTTTTATCTTGGCCTAAAGTTTCTTCAGGAACAGCTACTTGGAAAAGGTACTCAAGGGTTTCAACCCAGATAATAAGAGAAACCTCAAACTTATTTTAGTATAAGAACATGAATCCCCCTAATGCAAAAAAAAAAAACCACCCACATACCCAGTCCTGGATACACAGAAACACTAAAGAAGAGAGAAACACTCACCAGGGACAGATAGACATAGCTAGCATACAACTCCAGGTTCACCATGAGGTTCACAGCAGCCTCACACTCAGCATGGAAGTTCTGGCGCACTTGAGACTCCATTCCTCTCTTTGTGAGCTTTAGCAGTAAACTAACTCTGGAATCAAGACCTAGACAACCACTACCACAACAAGACTACCACCTACACTGTCACAGTTGCTATTAATACCCTTCTGAGTCACACCTGGGTGTGATTGGCAGCTGTTGCTGCCCAATGGAAATCTCATTCGCATCAAGGAACCAATGAGCATCCAGGGTGGGGCTGTTCCTCACTTCCCACAGATGAAGGGGTGATTCAGTAATATGACTTGACCTGTTACCATGACCACCCCTTTGGTGTATGGCAGCCAGACACAGAGTGACAGGCTCAGCAAATAAATCCAATAACACCCTGTGGGGAAGGAAAGGACAGAGGTGTTAGGGGGTGTCCGGAGGAATGTTTATATAGGTGCTGAGTCACTATGATAATAGAGGCTGTATAAATGCCCATACAGAATAGATACACATGAGATTAGATATATGTTCCTTGGACTGTACATGGCTTCCCATTTCTTGTGACATTTCCCAAGGAACACCAAAGCCTCTCAGGTATCTGAAATGTTGCTTAATGCAACTCCCTGTTCTGTTCTATGGAGAACTCTGAAATCCCCTCTGTTCAGATCTGTCTCTAGTAGGCTGGGGTTTCTCACAGGAGAGACTGTGGTAGGAAAGCACAAAGGCTGGAGCATCACAATGGAGTGTAAACGGGGATTGCGCCTTCCCTCATATTTGTGCAGCACCCAGCTCGTTATGGGCACTACAAAGGAAAAAATAACAACAGCAAAAGTACAACCGGGAGAGGACAGCTCAAGCAGTGCAGTGGAGACCTAAGGGAACTGGAGGGACACAAGGGGAGCCCCGGGGATATAGATTGGAGCAGCCAGCATATGTGAAAATGGCAATGATTCCAACAAGAACAGCCATCTAATTATTCTTGTGGCAATGCAAAAACAGAATATCCTGCATCCCACTTGTTTTGCAGAGGTCTGTTCCTCCTGGCTAATGTCAATGCAGCAAGTCTGTCTGACAGAGCATTGCAAGAAGTGACTGAATACTCAAAAACCCAACTACAGGCAAAGGTGCTGGAACTAGGGGTGCTGCCCCCCCCCCCGGCTTGAGGTGGTTTCCATCATATACAGAGTTTACAGTTTGGTTCAATGGCTCTCAGCACCCCCACTATGAAACTTGTTCCAGTCCCCCTGGTTGCAGGATCCAGTTTTCCCTCAAAGGGTCACAAGTTCAGAGGCACTGGGAAATCCCTCTCTCTGCCATCCATATTTCTTAACCACAAAATTTAAAAACAAAATGAAGCACACACTGATAGGTCTTCTCTTCCATTCAATCCTAGGAAGCAGCTCTTAGCATCAGGAATGTATCCTGCTGCATACCAGAGCCACATCAGAGAAGAAAGTGACAGATGACCCTTTGGCTAATGCATGCAGTGGAGGGATGTGGGAGTCAAAGAATGGAGTTTCTGAATCGTCTGTAAGGGCAATACTCCATTTACATAGAATATCTCACATATTAAGCCATCTTGGAAATCTGTTCCTCCCAAATTAAACATAGATTTAAAGCAGGATTCCCTTTGTAAACAACTTCAAAGAGACTGGGAGTCACAAACTGTACCTTGATACTGAGCAATGAGTTGTAGAAAATCAGTGACCTTGAACACTGGTGCTGGTACCAGATCTCACACGGAGGGAGGGGGGCAGCAGAAAAGGCAAAGAGCAACACTGACAGCAGCTTGGCCCTGCTACTCTTCCAGTTATCACTATGCTAGAATATGAGACGACACAGAACCCAGCTTTCAATAACCGTGTGTTTATTGACGGCCTCATGTGTCTATGTAGCTCTCCGGTGCTGTGTTACTCCATGCAGGATATTTGAGGACAAACAGGTTTCAAGCTGTCACCTTCTTTAAATCTTCAATTAAACCTTCTGTAAACCAAATGGCATCAGCCCCATCTCTAACTTCCCAACAAAGGTAATGTAATGTCTTATTCAAAACCCAGCTCTCTTTGGGTAGAAAGAGGCTATTCCAAAGGCACCTATCACCCTAGTATCTACTAAGCCAAGAAAAAAACCCTAAAAATGGAAACTAGGTTTTCTTGTTTGTTCTTGCTCCTCCCCCTACTTTGGAAGACAGATGCCCTGAGTGTTTGAGTCCCCCGCCCCCCCTCCTTTTTTTTTCCAAAGTACTATTTTATCTCATTTACCCTAGCAAGGGGTTCTGTAGCTGTGATCCTGCCACAGAACAAAGGAGCAGGATTGCACCTTTGTCTCCTGACATGTATTTACAATATTAGCCTGAAGCAGGTGAGTAGGTTCCAGCCAGAGCGGATATACATATATAGTATCCAATGAGAGGATGGTCTAAGCAGGAGAGATCTCAGAGACCACCCACGTGCACAGAGATTTCCTGACTCAGGTGGAGTAGCAAGTATATGCAACAGTGAGTGGGTCTAGCCTCAAGTAACAAAACTATCTTGGTCCCATGTGCTCCCACGACCAGGGAATTTCTAAACCTAGTAACACCAATGGCACAATTCCTCAGCTGTTAGGAAGCTCAGGAGAAGAGAGGGTGCTCTGCCTCTCCTTTATCTCACACACACACACACACACACACACACAGCAGTATCCAGTTATCCCACCCCGCTGTCTCAGCTAGCGATAGACTATGATTAGTAGTCATCCTCACAAGGGCCAATCATCATTCAAAGGTATTGACTGTGGAGCACCAGGCTTATAGCTATAAAGGACATGGGTAGAGGAAACACACCTATGGCAGCAGGTGACAATCCTGAATAAAGATAGTCCTTATCCCTCTTTGTGGGGCAATAATGGCCTCAAACTACATGTTAAATGGGACATGTGCCTGTTGTGGGATGCAGCTGCCATTTAGGCACATAGGGGCACTTCAGTATGATTTAATATTAACACTACCAGCTGAACAAGTCTTCATCTGTAAAAAGCAACAGAGGGTCCTGGGGCACCTTTAAGACTAGAAGAAGTATTGGGAGCATAAGCTTTCGTGGGTAAGAACCTCACTTCTTCAGATGCAAGTCTTGCATCTATCTTGTCTTGCATCTGAAGAAGTGAGGTTCTTACCCACGAAAGCTTATGCTCCCAATACTTCTGTTAGTCTTAAAGGTGCCACAGGTCCCTCTGTTGCTTTTTACAGATGAAGACTAACACAGCTACCCATCTGATACAAGTCTTCATCTGTGACCCAGAAAGTGTGGGCTTGCAGCAAACCAGGCACAGACAGCCATCCATCCATCCATAATATGGCATACAGTCATTTCTGCCAGGGGCACACAACAGGGATGAGTTTAATTAGAGCACCCTGTAAGCAAAGTCAGACACACCACAAATGAGCACCATATTTTATTCTCAGACATTGCAAATAAGGCAATACAACTATGCACTGGTAAGCCAGTACACTGGACTGGTTCTAAACCATGAAGTTCAGCTGCTCTCCTACAGGGTGAGCTTGTCAAACAGGTACTCTCCCATGCCTTTCTGGGGCACTCCCAGGTGCTTCAGGTTGGTGAGGTGGTCTCCCAGCTGCTTGATGCCCTTCACCTGCTCCTCCAGATACTCAGACTCCAGGAAGTCACAAAGCTGCAGGAGGATTACAAATAGGAGTTAGAAGCACAGATTTTTAGCCATTGCAGGTACTCATTAAATGGCATTATCTTGTGAGGGGACCTCAAGTTTGAGAGATGAACAAGTCTGTCGTTAGAGCTCTCTTACTGTCTGCAAAGAAGCCAGTCTGGATCATGTCCCTAGCAATGGGGGCTGTATGAATTTTGGAAGGTGCCCCATCAGTGCATGAGAAGCTGTCGTTTCCTTAAGGAGCTGCAGCACAGGGCATGACATATAGGTATATGACTACACCATATGAAAGGAGACTGGACTCTTCCTGTCCATCATCTTTATTATAGAAATATTCACCCTTCCACCACACCTTGAGAAAGGAGGCTTGGGAAATAGGTTCCAACACTTGCCTTTTGGAAGGTCTGCCCTACATAGGTCCCTCTATGGTCTATGCGGCTTCCCAAATCTACCCCAGTTGTCTTTTCTGAACCACTGTAGGGAAAGGCAGCTGTTTTCCCCTTCTTAGTCCCAGTTCACTCACATGGGGATCATTCTTCTCAGTAGCCAGGGCCTGGTTCAGAGTCTTCTCCAGCTGCAGGGCCTCCTGGCTGTTTCCCCACTCATCCCGCTCTGGCTTCTGTGCCAGAGAACAGATTCACATCCTGCAGTGAGATACTCTCACCTTGCTTCTCAGCAGCAGCATTTTCATTTACAAAGCACAAGTTTTCATTCCCTGGAAGTTGCATTTATTTCAGTTTTCTTTCCTCATTATAGGAGAAGATAATGCAGTTAGGTGCAGGGAAATAGCAAAAGAGAAGAAAAGTTTCTCCTGGCCCCTCAAGTTTGGTCAGAGCTCATGTACACTTGCCAATATTAGTCATTTGAAGCTCTAGTCACGGAATAATGGCCAATGCTACACTAGCTATTGCAGCCCTAGCCTTTCAAAAAACAATGTCCTATGTTATTTGTTATCCTTTTCTTTTTCTGCTAACTGAGACCTCTTCCGTCACTGAGAGGCCTATGGCTGATTATGTGGAGATGACTTTTTGTGGCAAGGCCAGCATACCATGTTCTGTGCTATTCCCCTATTACTTAGCCCCTTTCCCTGGGGAGTTCAGACTAGCAGTTCCATTCTTGGATACAGAAATTCTCTCCCACCTGGATGTCCTGAAGGACAATACGCCCCCCTCGCTTGTTCTGATATGTCAGGAACTTCTCTGCATGCTCCCTTTTCTCCTGGGACGGCTCCTTCAGAACCTGGAGCATGTGCCTCAGGGCAACATCATCATGGTCGAAGTAGCGGGACTGGGGAGAAGTAGAAGATATTAACAAAGACCTTTGTCATGTGATGTCAGATATCCATAGGAAATTTTCCTTCCAATACACAAAGGGGAACTTGACTCTAAGGAGAGTTATTCCCAATTAAATCCACACAACTTAACCCATCATACTGCTGATGTTGCTACTAACATGAACCTCACACAGAAGGGCTTTTGAGTGCCTGAATTTGACAATCTTCTACACCCAACAGGTACACTTCATAGCTCTCCTTGGGAAGTAAAGTATTCATCAACGCAAAGAATATGCTAATTGAGTTAGTTAACTCCCCCCATAGCCAAATTATTTTGTTTTATAGAAGCTGAGATAACCCTAATTAGTTATTTAGGGGTCAAATTCCCACACATAGCTTCGCATACCTATACTCAGCATAGTTAGTTGCCATACCAGTCCAAAAGAATATTTAATATTACTAGAGCAACCCTTTTAACCGAAATATTTAAAGGTGGTCAGGGAGAAGGCCACATTTTAACATGAATCCCAGTAACTGAACTGAAGTCAGCTTTGGAACAAGAGATTCTATGAACATAAAGCTCAGTGCATTCCAGTAAGCTGTTCTTTTAACCCCAACCCAAGACATTTGGAACTGACTGCAAGAGAGCTTTCAAGAAGAAGATGAGGCATTTAGCAGGCTGCCAAGTGGTTCTACTATTCAATGTAAAAACTGATAAGTTACATCTTTTAAAAATATAGACTAGTTATTAAGTTTTAGAGAAATGGCTTCATATGTATCTCAAGAACACTTCTGTCTACTTCCTTTTCTCTGAAAGAAAAATAAACACTCAGCATAGACAAATAGACACCACTGGCATACAGTTCCAGGTTCACCATACAGGTCACACCAGCCTCACACTCAGCAGGGAAGTTCTGGCACACCTGGGACTCCATTCCTTCATAAAATAGAAACATTAGCAGTAAAGTAAATCTTAAGCTAACTTCCAGTCAAACACTCTTATACAAAATCCCACAAGTCACCAACTCCACAAAGCCTCTGCTTCCACAGCAGGTTTTAATAGTGTTCAAAACCAGGTGTGGGTGTGGTTCACTGCTATTGCTGGCCTAAGAATCAGTAAGGACTGTGGGTTGGGCTGTTTCTCAATTTCCACAAGTAACATGACATGGCCTATTACCACATTTAACACAGACGGGGGGCACAAATGAGCACAGTTCAGCAGATGAATCTAATTTCTCACAAGGCTTTGTGAGCAAGGGAAGGAGTAGTAATGGGATGTTTGAGGAAATAGGTTGAGACCCTATGATGATTAGATTAGATAAAATGCTCTCAGGAGTGTCCCTCTTTCCTATGCCATCTCCAAAGGGAGGCAAGGGTCCTTTCGTTTTCTGAAATGCTGCCTAACACAGCTGCTGTTACATCAAGAACATTTGAAATGGGGAATCACCAGTGAGCAGGAGTGTTTCTAGTGGAGTCCCACAGGGCAGCTGTTTTGATCCTATGCTATCTGACATTTTGAAGAAAGACCTGGAAGAAAACATCACGGATAAAGTTTGTAGATGACATAGAAATTGTGGGAATGGTGAATAACGAAGAGCACAGGTCACTAATACAGAATGATCAAGATCTCTTGGTAAAAAAAAATATTTTAATAGGGCTAAATGCAAATGTATACATCTGGGAACAAAGAATGTAGGCCATATTTACAGGATGGGAGACTCTATCTTGGGAAGCAGTGACTCTGAAAAAGATTTTGGGGTCATAGCAGATAATCACCTGAACATGAACTCCCAGTGCGATGCTGTGGCCAAAAGTGCTAATGCGATCCTTGGAGGCATAAACAGGGGAATCTCAGGAAATAGTAGAGAGGTCATTTTACCTCTGTGTTTGGCACTGGTGCAATCACTGCTGGAATACTTTGTCCAATTCTGGTGTCCATAAGTCAAGAGGGATGTTGGAAAAATTGGGGAGGGTTCAGAGAAGAGCCACATGAATAATTAAAAGCCTGCCTTATAGTGATAGACTTAAAGAGCTCAATCTATTTAGCTTTACAAAGAGAAGTTAAAAGGGTGACTTGATTACAGGGTATAAGTACCAGAGAAAGGTGTAGACATTTCTAGCAGAGAAAGGTCTGACATGATCCAGTGGCTGGAAGTTGAAACTAGACAAATTCAGACTGGAAATAAGGTGTACATTTTTAACAGTGAGAGTAATTAACCATTGGAACAATTTACAAAAGGTAGTGGTGGATTTCCCTCACTGACAGTTTTTAAATCAAGATTGGATGGTTTTCTAAAAGATGTGCTCTAGGAATTATTCTGAGGAGTTCCCATGGCCCGTGTTATACAGGAGGTCAAGCTCACTGAACACAGTAGTACATTCTGGCCTTGGGATCTATGCATCTATAAATCCCCTCTCTTCAGATGCCTGGAAAGGACCTTGAGGTTTGACATAGAAGAGACTGGGAAAAAGTCAAGAGCAGAAGGGACACAGTTCAGTATTAACTCTTGGAGCAGGAGATGGGCTTTTTGTTATATTTGTACAGCACCTAGCACATTGTGAGCACAACAATAACAACAAACAAGAAATAAACCAAAATAGAACATGGAGAACAGGGAAAACTAGAAACTCCAGAGGCCTAAGTGGAGAGGGAAGGACTTGATGGCAATAAACAGCAGCACAGGCCTAGGAATATTGGCAGTGGTGGTCACAGGAACAGCAAGCAACATTTGTGGCAAGGGTAAAACCAAACCTGATGCATCCTATTGCACTTGAAAGAGTCAGTAGATAATCAGAGTGTGTTTTCCATTATTAAATGTCATGCTGGGGCCAGAAGATGAAATATGTGAGTGTGTTTTAAAAAACAGGCAAAAGTCCCATGACCCACATGCAATGATTTCTCACATTTTTTTTTCCAGTGAAAGGCAATGCCTTGCTACCTTTTTTATTCAAAACATGTTATGGGTGCACCTTCAAAATGTCATGTACTGATGGCACCTGGCCTCTGTCAGTGCAGGAGGTCTGTGTGGGAGTGAATGAATTTTAAGAAACACAGTGACCGGAGCCATTGTCCCTCTGGCTGTCACACTGAGTTTTCTTCTCTGCCTTCCACTCCTTTAAAAAAAAACAAACAGGTTTTAGCATGTAAGGGAAAAGCCTGATCCTGGTTCCTTCCACAATCACACCAGAGGGTAAAAATTAAAGGAATTCTCCCCACTTCCCTTGATGATCTCATGCACAGTGGAAGTGGGTAAATCAATTAATGAATTTCCTTAATAGCCTATAATAGAACAGTCCCTCTCAGCCAATATTCAACCAGCTTGAAGATCTGCATTCCACATTTTTATTATGGGCAAAGCTAATTCAAAGGGATCAGGATCACAATGTTGCAAAACAACATCCAAATACACCCGAGCAACCAAATTTCTGCCAATCTGTTATTTATCACCTGCAGCTCTGCTGCTGGAGCAAAGATTCCTGGGCAGCCCAAACTGTCTTAACTAGCCTCTCCTGTGAAGGACAGTGATGGGGAAGGGAAGGGAAAGGAACAAAACTGGCAACATCTTGATTATCAGCATTGGATCAGACCTCCCCCCCGCCCCATAGGTGGCACTAAACCCTTATGAAGCGTTACACAATAGAAAATAGAATTTTTTAAAAAGGTTTCTTGTTGGTATCTATATGTCAGTGAGTTTAGCTCTTTTCCTTCCAAGGAAATAAAAGACAAGGAAGCCATGGCATTTACCCCGTGTCAACAGTGGCCAGAACAAAGTAGCTACTACACACCAAGATCACTAATCTTTCATACTGATGCCTTAAACACAGTTACTCAACTATTTCTCACCACCTGTATGGTGCCTTTTTAGACAGGAGAACTCAATGCTAAGAGAGCATTGCAGAGATTATCTTTGAACACATTCAGCCTGGCGTGGTACCTGACTTCATTCTCAAGGAGCTCTACAACCATGGTTCTCATAAATCCAATGTCAGAGCCCTGTCAACAGGAGGGATACCACTGTGCTTATGAAAGGTTCCTCCCTCCCTTCAACTACAGCTTTCTAGGTAGCTTTTGACAAAATAGCGTCTCTGCCCATTGCAAACTGCTGCCTATAAGAAGTCAGAAGAACAGTCCTCTTGTGACAGGTTACCTGGAAAGCTCTATTTGAGAGGCACGAGACTACTTGCAAGGGCAGGCTAGTACAAGGCATCATTCTGCTTAATCAGAATCTTAGAGGTAAGAGATTTTCACCTACTACCTGCAGTGATGGGGCGGGGAAGGGGGAGAGAGAGAATCTCACTGGTGTGGAAATACTGCCTGGAGAGCCAACAGTATGGCGGACTTGAGTGAAAAATAGAGATAGGTTGGTTATTAAGCGACTATAAGAAAATGAGCTCATTTGTACATGCAGTAGTTTCTGAACCCGTTTAGGGTAGTGGTTGAGGGATAAGACAGGAAGTGATTGAGCCTTCAACTATGATTGAGAGTTACGTTTCAGCTTCCTGCTGAAGTGGGTATAGTCAAGAAGCATATGCATGTTATTAATGTGCAGTAGTTAGAGCACTAACAGTATTCTGAGTTCTATTGCCTGTGAGTACAGCAGAACTAGACATGTAAGCCAGTTCACTATAGCACAAAGTAAGGCCCAAAAAAAAAAAAAAAATCAAGTTACAACTGAAAACCATGTTTTATTCACAATATTTAGCGTTCAGTCAATTCATCTTCTCTGTGCACAGAGGTGTCACCAAGCTAGGCAGTATCTCAGAGTGAAGTTCAGCAGCTCTCCCGCAGGGTGTGCATGTCAAACAGGTACTCTCCCATGCCATTCTGGGGCACTTCTAGGCGCTTCAGGTTGGTGAGATAGTCTCCCAGCTGCTTGATAGCCCTCACCTGCTCCTCCAGGTAGTCAGACTTCAGAAAGTCACATAGCTAGAGAAAGAGGCAGTAGTTTATGAAGAACAGGTATCACCTGTTCTACTGTACTGTCACCTGATGTTTAAGTGATAGGTGTAGAGATGACTAAAAATTGGAATTTCAGTCCTATGAAGTTTTGCTATTTCCACATTTCATCCCAACTCAACTAGTAGGCAAGGTTCCAAGGGAATAAAAATGGATAAGGAGGAGGAAGGGAAAAAAAAAAAATCAGGAGAAATCTGAAAGAAACAATATTAATGGCATAACAGTAAACTATCATAACTAAAAAAAAAATCAAATGCACAAATACAAAATGGGAAGTAACTGGCTAGGCAGTAGTACTGTGCTGCTGAAAAGGAATTAGGAGTTATAGTACATGACAACCTGAATATGAGTCAACAATGTGTTACAGTTGTGGAAAAAGCGAATATTCTGGGGCATATTAACAGAAGTGTTGTGTGAGAGACACACAAAAGAGATAGTTGCCCTCTTTATTCAGCCCTGATTAGGCCCAAGCTGGAGTAGTGTGTCCAGTTCTGAGTGCCGCACTTTAAGAAAGAAAGATATGGCTACATCGGAGAGATTCCGGGGGAGAGCAACAAATATGGTAAGAGGTTTAGAATACCTGACCTATGAAGCAAGTTTAAAAAACTGAGCATGTGTAATCTTTAGAAAAAGAGAGTGAGCAGGGATCCATAAGTCTTCAAATATGTTAAGGGCAGTTATAAAGAGGATGGTGATCAATTGTCATCCATACCTGATAGGACAAGTAGAAACAGGCTTAATATGCAGTAAGGGAGATTTAGGTTAGGTATTAGGAAGAGCTTTCTAACTGTAAGGATAGTTAAGCCTGGGAAAGGCTTCCAGTGAGACTGTACAATCCCCACCATTAGAGATTTTAAGAACAAGTTGCACAAACATTTGTCAGAGATAGTCTAGGTTTACTTGGTCCTGCCTCTGTAGAGAGAGCTGGACTAAGTGACCTCTTGAGGTCCCTTCCAGCCCTACATTTCTATGAGTCTAGCTCTGGATGGAAGCCTCAAAAAAATGGGAGTTTCCTAATCAGGACAAAATTCCACACCCATACCCCCATTTCAGAAACACGCAACATCACATTTTGACTAAGTTTGACATGGAACCGATCTGCCTGAGCTGCTGGGATGTCTCATGGGAGTTGGCGTTCTGGTGCCACATGCCTCCATAAGCCTGAGAACTCAATCAGACAACATTCCATGAATGACACACCACTGTGATTCAGCCAGAGAGGAAATGGGTGTACCATGTGAGTTGTAGCATGGACAGAGCACCCTGCCAACAGAAGAGAAGAGGGACACGAGTCACCTGCAACCCCATGGCAGCTCAGGATGAGAGATTGTGTTACAATGACCCAAAAGTTAAATTGTTCAGATTCTCCCCTCCTCCCCCCGCCAACAGAAATCTGAAAGATATTGGTAGAAAGATGTTTCTCCAATGGAAACTTTTCAATTTTGTAGAAACCACATTTTCCATCAAAAATCATTGACAGCAGATTCCGGTCTTGCTCTAATTGTGGACCAGATCCTCATTTAGTAGAAGTCACTTGTCAAACCAGCATAGTTCCATTGAGGACCTGGGCCTGTTTTTCAATGCAGGGTTGAGTGCCAAGCAGCCTGTTCATGGCCAACTACATAGGGCGAGGTATTGTGTAATTGAGCTCTTGCAGTTAAAATGCCCTCCATTTTGTGAGGTTACCATTACATGGTGGAACTGCTAGTCAGGGAATCTCAAACAGATAAAGGTCTTCTAGTTTGAAAGATTCTAAATAGGCCAACAGCCACTGTGGTCATATTAGAAATCTCCCAATCCCCACCCAGAAAAGGTAGCTTATGTTCCCATATACATCTCTGCTTCAGTCTCAACTCCCACACATACTCACATGGGGGTCATTCTGCTCTGTAGCCAGCTTGTGCAGGTCCAGCAGGGCCTGGTTCAGCATCTTCTCCAGCTGCAGGGCGCATTGCAGGGCCTCCAGGCTGTTCCCCCACTCATCCCGCTCAGGCTTCTGTACAAGCCCAAACAAAGTTATGTGCCCTTTAACAAATGGCCTTCTAGCTTCACTTACTGAAATCAGTGCCATCTGTAGCATGCAATACCTCTGTTTGGCCAAGCCACACTGCTTCACTTGATATCACCTGGGTGCCTCACTGGCACAGGGAGTTCATTCCCCCTCACTGAAGCTTTCACTAGGCTTTTGTTTCACTTGTTTTCTTAGTTATTCCTATTTAAAGTAATATGCCTCAATGCTGTATCAGACTGTGGTAACACCAGTTAGAGCTAAAATTTACTCAGGCTGGTGGGCTGCAAGCTTCTTGCATTGGTAGACCTGTAGGACTATCAACTTGGCAGAACATTTACCTTGGTATTCTAGACCAAATACTTTCCTGAAACCACCACCTCTTTACCACAAAGATTAGCGGTTGCCAGTCACCCCTCTCCTTCAAGCAAGGACACTAATATATCTACTTCTGAAGCCCATACCTCTTGTCAGAGAGCTAGACAAACAGGTCAGCTAGCCAACTATTTAGAGAGCTGTTACTTGAGCTCATCTGTCATACTCCTGTAGGAGTTCATCAATTACAGCCAAAAAGTATACCTAAAACAAATATTTAGACTCCTGTTTGAATGCTTAGTGCCAGAGATCTTTCTCTTGCACCCTGATTGGTTTCTCACCTTTATGTCCTGCAGGATAATACGTCCTCCTCGTCTGTTCTGGTATTTCAGGAACTTCTCTGCGTGTTCCCTTTCCTTGCGGGACTGCTCCCTCTGGAACTGGGCCACGTGCCTCAGAGCCACATCATCACGGTCAAAGTAATAGGACTGGGGAGAGGGACAGGAGATCAATGGAGGCAATTAGACCTAAAGAGGGACTATATATTCATATCATCTGTCATTAGACAAGTGTACCGCTACCTGTTTATGTGTAATAAGGTGTGTATGGAATAGACATTGTCTGAACATCAGTGTAGGAATTGCCCAACTCTATAAAACCTGTGACCCATCTACTAGCTAGCATCAGTTACTTCAAAGGAAGGTCCAGGACCCACACAGTAGGCACAGGTGATGCAATCTGCCTCCTCATGGAGGTCTCATCCTAAAACTAAGAGGAGATTGGCTTAAATATGAGGTTTTTATCCATTCCAATACTTCTGTATTATCTGTTCTAACGCTAGATATTCTTGTTATCCATATAACTATCCAATCCCTCTTTGAAGATTGAAAAAATTCTTGGCCTTGACAACATCTGTGGTAATGCATCCCACAGTCTAATTACACATTGAGTGAACAAATACAGCCTTTTAACAGTTTTGAATTTGCTACCATTTGCTTTTGTTGAATTATGTCCCCCATCTCCATACAAGGACACACTGAGCTGCTCACTGAGCAGATAGCTTCATTGAGTTATCGACAATGAACACAGCCACACAATTTTAAAAGCAACTGAAACATTAAAGTGCAATAGAGGCATATATTCTTAGGTGATTAATACAATGGGAATTACAGTTACAGCCCCTTCCCTGCTACTGACTCTGCTCTGGAGCCACCTCAGATTTAGAGCTCTCTTTTCCCTACTTCCTCCTCCACACTCAGTCCAACCACCTGCTTGGAAGCACTGAATGGCTATAGTGTAACATGGGAAATGTAGTTCTCTATTCCAGGCTCCCGGGGTGGACTACAACTCCCATGAGGCACCATGGCAGCTCAGGCAGATGCAGGTCACGGTCAAACATTTGGAGTGTTCAGGCAAAGTGTTGCCGTGTTTCCTAATTGAAGCTTTTTGTTTTACAAAAGTGTCACAATTTTATCCTGATTCAAGACAAAAAACAAACGTTGAAATATCAGTTTTTCCTCAGAAGAATAAAATTCTCATTTTCAAACAGGTGTGCTGCCTGGAATCTGCATACTGCTAGATAGTAACAATATACAGTTCAAATTAATCTATAAGCTCCCTATGCCAGAATGGGGTGCTCAGTTTTGGGCTACATTTTTTCAGAAGTTATAGGAAAACTGACCTGAGTGGAGTGTAAAGCAATAAGTATATTGGGGGACTACATTAATTAAATTAGAAAGATTAGAAGGGCTGAATATCTATAGTTTGCTTTAGAGATGACCAAGATGGACTTGCCATGTCCATCTGCCCTATAGATATTTGACAAGTATAGGCACCAAGTATGACAAGACAGTTAGGCTGGTGTCTTGGAGGATAGCTAGGAATTATGCACAGAAATAGACTGAATATCACAAAAGACTTTTGACAAGATTTATTAGCCTGTGCAAATCATGATTTAGGGCTTTGAAATCTGTACAAACTAGCCACCAAATTTAAAAAGAGAAAAAGTATTATGAGAAACAATCCAGATTTAGCAGAGAGATCTAACACATCTCAGTACTTATTATTTATATATATATATATATATATATATAGTAATTAAAAAAAAAAAACCACACACACACTTCTAATTTTTGCACCAAACAGCTGCAGTTAAAAATATTACTCAGGAAAAGAACTTTTAGAAGTGCTTCTGTTTTAAACCATTAAGCATACAGCCAGCACTCACCATAGAGAGATATACATAGCTAGCATACAGTTCCAAGTTCACCATCCGATTGATGGCAGCCATGCATTCACGATGAAAGTTTTGACACAACTGAGACTCCATTACACTACTACTCATAGCTGGATCTAAATTTCAGTATAAACTAACAATTTAAACACCCCTGAACCCAGAGTCTGGGTTACATTCCACATCTGGCATTAATACTCTTCAGAGTAGAATGGATGTGCTTGTCATGGGCTCTCCAACCAATTGAAATTTCTCCCCTCTTCCAGGAACCAGTCAGCATTCTGGGGATGGTTTGTAACAGAATTGCCCCAGCTGAGCGGATGATTCAGTAATATAGAGCACCTGTTGTCCTGTAACTTTAGGGGTTTATTGATACTTTCTTAGAACAGCATAGTCACTACAGGAAAATCTCTGGTTTTCTTGCACTGAGTGCAAAGAAAATGGGTTAGTAATTACACCCAATTGCCCAAAGAAGAAGAGCGAGAATGGGAAGTTTGGGGGAATTATGCCTGTAATGGCATGTCTTATTGTTTCCAATACTATCTTTTGAATGGTGTCAAGGTTACTTACCTACTAGTAAAGCTGTGTGATAATCTGCCTGTTATATGGAAAGCTCTGAAGTCCTGCTTCCCCTGAACCACTCAGTTCAGGGGTCTAGACCTGGAATTTTGGATTGACCCATTCTAGAATGGAGCCAGCTGCAATGTCCAGACCCAGATCTGAACATCCTCAGAGTTCAGTTATTTTGGGATGTGGGGTTTTGGTTCAGACCCATCTCTAGTTTCTGTACATTCAGATCACCTGATGTCTGTCACAGAACAGTGATAGCGGGGATATCAGAGAGCAGTGAGGTGAAATCTGAGGCAGGGACAAAGGAAAGCAGCAGAAACAATCAGGAACTGCTGAAACAGTTGTAAGAATCTGATGTACCTGACAGGAGCATCTTCAGAACACAGAGGAATAAGAACAGTCAAGACATAGAAGGATAGGGGGGGGAAATCAAACTGAAGCGAGAATAAGAAGAATGTGGCACGATGTGACATGCTAATGCATTTGTAAATATCAGGAGCTTAAGTAGAAGTGTAGTAACCACTGTGGCCATCTTGGTTCACACACTGAGGATTGAATTGGAGAACCTCCAGAACTTAAACATTGAGCTACTACAGTTTGAGTTTAAAAGCTAAAGCTTTCTCAGTGAGGCTGTAACAGACTCATATCCTCTATGAAAGGGACACTGAGGCAGACCTATAACACACACTCACCCATGGGTTACATAGCTGTGTTTGTAGTTCTTGATATTACAGATGAGTTCTTCATAGGGTACGCTCTCTTTTTGTATCAGAGGGGTAGCCGTGTTAGTCTGAATCTGTAAAAAGCAACAGAGGGTCCTGTGGCACCTTTGAGACTAACAGAAGTACTGGGAGCATAAGCTTTCGTGGGTAAGAACCTCACTTCTTCAGATGCAAGGCATTTTTAAACTCAAACTTGCATCTGAAGAAGTGAGGTTCTTACCCACGAAAGCTTATGTTCCCAGTACTTCTGTTAGTCTCAAAGGTGCCACAGGACCCTCTGTTGCTCTCTTTTTGGATTTTCTGATGGTAGCTGCAGAAACAGAAACATCCATGACCAATTTTCTAAGAACACCAGAAAATGGAGCTAATGGATCTATTGGAGAACGGGCATTCCAATATATTTTTGCAAAAAAGGCACCAACTCAAGGAACACTCATTTCATTTATAAAAACATGTGTATTATACATATGATGGAGAAATTGTTCACCGGGGCACATGGTGCCATTGGATTCATTCTGCACTGGTAACTTCCTCAGCTCCCCACTATTTGATTTCCTTTCTCAGGAAATATCCCTTCACCCAATAAGTCCGGGCCTAGTTTTCAGGAACAAACTCTACAGAACTCAGTTAAACAATACAATTCAGACTTATATTTAATAGGTTATAGACTATGTAAAGTAAACAGGTGGGTGAAAAAACTCAGCTGCCTACACAACCCTCATTTCTCCCCCAACTCTTACATGTGCTTTGGGGTTGCGTGATTACATAAACCTTGAGTTTATGCCATCAGAGCCTCAGAACTTCCACTTCCCTGGAGTTAATCATGGACTTCCCAGAGTTCCTTCATGTAAGGAATTCTCCCATATGCAGTTAATAGTACTGGTCTTTCTATTAAGAGACCGGGATGTACAAGTCACTGTAATACTATGTTTGTTGATGTATGGCTTTGATACAAGCTGTTAGCAGAGGAGTTTTTTAGTCAGTGTAGTTCTCCTCAACAGCCTAAAGTGTCTTTAAATAGCTATTGAAGATGAGCTGAGTTTGTTTTGTATCCTGAAAGATCTAACACAACAACCTCAGTGTCCTTACTAAAGAGAGCACACCTATATTCACTTACATGCTTACACCATTAAGAGCTACACCATCAGAGAGTACTAGCCCTAGCAAAACTTGTTATCCTCAACCAAACATCTTTACAAGAATTTTCTTTTTGTCACATGGCTACAATACATTGTACTCTCTATTTTAGAATACTAGAACCAATAAGGCCTTACCACTGACAAGTAGATATAGCTAGCATATAGCTCTAGGTTCACTATGTGATTAACAGCAGCCTCACTCTCAGAGAGAAAGTTGCTGAGGAGAGAAGGACTGTATCAAGCAGAATGCTCTCTGGTTTCTTGTGTTTTTAATGCATTATGCATGTAATGATTACAAGTCACCTAATAAATATGTCTGCCCACAGTGGTCTGCAATGAGGTAACTAAAATGTAGAGCTTGGGAGCGTGTTTCTTGGAGCATGCATGGTGTTTTTTGTGGTATTTCCTAGGTATCCATACAGTTCCTCTGTATGGTTGTTAGTTCTGTGAAACTTTACTTCCCTGTTACAGTGGAAGCTCTGGAGGCTCTTCTCTGTTAATTTAGCTCTCCCTACAGCCTCTTACACACTCATGCTCTGTGGTCATGGATGGTCCACAACCTGATGACAAGAGGGACAGTCTGCTGCTAGGATGTTAGCATACCAGAAAACTAGAGCGGAGATAAGTACTGGCATGACTCCTTAAATTCTCTAGTAACTAGGATGATGGTGGAGGAGACAGTTAGCAAGTGGCTTTAATCTTATCCTACTACTTGCAGGAGAGGCACATCTGATATGGCTGTGATGTTAGATATTACATTGGGAGGGGCCCATAGGAGAATTTAAAGGTAAGTATGGGATAGGGGGAAGGTGCCATATTAATAGCCATGACAGAAACCTTTATATACAGTTTTAATAGATACCACCCATCTGGGATATCAGGAGTTTGCTGGCACTAGCACCCAAAGACAGTGGGGAGGAAGGGGCCTTATCTTTCCAAATCTGAAAGTTCAGATCCCCCTAAGTGAGCACAAGCAACAACATGCATTTATTCCAATCTGTGTCAATCACTTGAGCAAAAGCCTTTCAAGAATGTTTTCCTGGTTCCATCCATTTTTAATATGGCTTGGTTTCTGTTGGTTTACTGATTCTGTACAGTATGAAGATAGTAGATTAGCCAGGAGCCAGTGGGAATTATTTACATATATTGGCTGTATTTTTTAACCATTTCTGAAATAAGTATCTGCTTTCATGAAGTGAGTAATCTGAAGAACTAAAAAGACAGAAAGCTACAATATATATAATTTAGCATAGCAGAGAAAAATACAGTTTGATATTAGCATATACACTAGGCAAGGTCTGGCACTTGAGCACCTTGTTCTCTGTAAGGTCCCAGAGCAGCAAACCCGTCTTGAACTTTACTAATCTGAGCAATCCCAGTGAAAGCAATAAAAGTTCTCCTGGTAATAAAGTTAAGCACATACGTATGTCTTTGCAGATTGGAGCCTTCATCATAACTCATTAGAAAAAAAAAATCTGTGCTTTGGAGCTGAAAGTCTCCATCTTTAGTCTTAGCCCAAAAAGTAAGTTTCCAATCTCATGGAGGGAAGAAGAGTGGGGATTTCAAGGAAAATGCTCATTTTCTTCATATTATGGGAAATGGAATGAAAATTTAAAAATATACATGTAATATTAAAAAAGACCCAACTTTCAGACTTGGGTGCCTCAATCTTGCAACAAGCTCCATGCAGGCAGATCCCTGCCTCTACACAAAACCTCATGGACGTCCATGGTGTTCTACATGGGTAAAAGGATTCACCAATGCAGGACTTGTTGCAGGAGTGGGAACTTAAATACATAAGTTGCCTGATATTCCAGGGTGCTGACCATCTACAACTTTCTTTGGCATCAAGTCAACTTGAGTCATGTAAGATTGAAAAGTACACCCCTGTTTTATAGATAATCATGGACCCAAGAAGAATTTTGCATTGTGCACACATCCTCTTGAAACAGTTTAAACAACCTTCTGTCGCCGTAGCCAGCACTGTGCTGGCTGTGGGTATACATTTAATCCAGGAAGACAACACGCACAACTATGATTTGATTGAAGTTCTACTTTGAAGATTTCTTTTGAAGATACAGAATATTAACTGAACAAAGTAAATGAAACCAGAACAGCCAAAGTGTGATCTAAAGGTTAATAGCAATAAATCATGTATTGTCAAGAGATCAAACACTTTTATAGAATGCAGTCTTCCCTTTCTTAAAGTCAGTAAGGGATAGGATAGAAATAATTTAATATATAGGTGAAGTGAGTATGAAAAGCTAGCATGATTCAGTAAAGTTTTACAGTCCAGTTAATAAGGTTATTCCTTAAATTAACCCAATAGTGATTTTAGGTGGAATGGGGAATTTATGCATTATCTTCCAGCTTCTCCAATCCATGTCTCTTCACTCCACCCCATATTCTCAGCACATGGGGCTACAAAAAATGGATTCACTTCTACCACTAAGAATTCTATCTCAGCTTATTGCAATAATTGCACTACTGCTCACCAAATGGGGAAACAAGAAAGTAGCAGTGATGAACCAGGTTTGAGAGAATGAAACAATTACACAAGGGATACTCCATGCCTGCCAAAAGCATGATCCCAAGGCCAATCAGTGCAGCTATTCGCTTCCCCAGGGTTATACTGAGCAAGAAGGTGCCTCTTACGGCTATGCCCTGTAGAATGTTCTCACTGCACACACAAAAATTTAAAAAGCCACTCTTGCTTTATTTCATGAAAGCAAATGACCCCACCCTCTAACCTACAGAAACCCAAGGGAATTGTTCCTGCAGAAAGGCTCCTGATCTCATCCTCCGTGCACAGCAGAAGAGAGGTCTCACATGTGTTACTGTTAATTAACAAGCTTTTATTCCAAAGAAGAAAGTACGGTTGTTCATTTAGAAGAGGGTGGAAATAGGTCGTCTCCTACCCAGGAGCACATGTAAGGATGGTGGCCTAGTGTGGAAGGAAAGTGAGGGGGTAGAGCCCTGGAGCAGGAGAGAGTCTGCCCCAGGGGAAGAATTGTAGTTCCTACTACCACAAGCCTGTGCTGCAGTTAGATGAGAGTCTCCCCCTTCTCTTTGAGTCAGGGTTTCTCAGTGAAAATGAGCCCCAGCCAGTGCTGGACTTCAACAAGATAAGTCCCATCCTGCTGTGGGTTCCAGAACAATTCTCTCCTGCCGAGGCGCAGCACCTCCCTTTGCTGCTAGGCCTGTCAGGTTTCCTTCTAGGGGGTGTTAGAACCCCTTTGGAGGCAATGGGTCTCAACCCACCCCTCCACTGAGTCAGATTCCAAGACAAGGAACCATTGTGATCATCTACTCTGATGATCTGTAGACAAGCCCAAGAATTTCCCCCAATTCCTGCTGCATCTCTTTTTTCAGACCAAGATCCAATATCTTTTAGAAGTGGTCAGTGATGGAGAACACACCACAACCCTTGTTAAGTTGTTCAAAGGTTAGTTACGGTCACCATTAAAAGTGTACACCTTATTTCCTGTTTGAAGTTGTCTAGCTTCAGCTTTCAGCCAGTGCTGTGCCTTCTAGAGGTATTGTTCCAGCACCCACCCCTTCCTGCATTTGTCTTTTAGGGTAGGAGTAGAGTGGAGTAACAGCCACAGCTAGAAGCAGCTTCACTTTGGTGCAGGTGCCCAGTAGGTGAGGTGGTCCTACCCTAGAACACACCCTTTTAATGCATAGTTGAGCAGGGAACATAGGTTTCCACCAGCCTATCCTGGTCAGATAACTGGAGGCTGTTGGAATGTTCCATCTAAAAATCAGAAGGGGGCATGTGTCCCCTCTTGGCATATAACTCGCTGTGCTATCCTAATCCAGCCCTGATACAGGGCCTCTCAAACACAGAGCGACCTGCTAAACTCTGGTTTTATATGGCAGACACCAGCTAAAGTAAGTGCTACAAGAGTCTGCAAGGAATCTTGTCTTCCCTCCCTCCCCCCCCAGTGACTTGGGTTTGTTTTTTCCTGACACTCCCTTTAAGAGATCATAAGGGACAAACCCTGTATGTTTCAGGTCTTTTGATTCCTGGAAGCAGTTGGATTAGTACTAGTTCTCCGGGGGGGGGGGGGGGGGGGGAAGAGGGAAAGACACGACACATGACTCCTCCCCTTCAGCACAGCTCTCCCAAATGAATGTTGCCATTTGTAATCTGAGCTCCCATAGTGCTCCTACATCGGTTTGGTGAATTAAGTGCACTATTTCTCCATCCCATTTTCTGCTGCCACCACTATCCATAGCCAGTCCCACTCTTGGCATTTACATTCCTATTGCTGGCTGATCCAATGAATACTATATTTGTAGGGATTCCTTCTGAACTGTGTACAAGGAGATCTGCTGAAAGAGGAGTTAGATTTTAGCCAGAATGTGTGTGTGTGTATAGAGGAAGACTAGCATGAATAAACTCCTCATAGGGCCACATCTGTTGCTGTATAGAATGTTAGTTGAATTTCACGGTCCCTCATTATCCTCTTGACATTATGCCCTCCCATGCTTTGTTCCAATACAGTTTAGAGGCATCCTATATATTACACATATACACAAGTGAAAGCCATGTTACAGCCAAAACAGCTTTCCATTCTTCTTTATTTTGAGCTCAGGTAAGACATTCCTTCTAAACACAAGAACCTGTACTGCATTCAGCTGCTCTCCCCCAGGGTGAGCTTGTCAAACAGGTACTCTCCCATGCCATTCTGGGGCACTCCCAGGCGCTTCAGGTTGGTGACATGGTCTCCCAGCTGCTTGATGGTCTTCACCTGCTCCTCAAGGTACTCAGACTCCAGGAAGTCATAGAGCTAGGGGGAAAGACAGAAATAAAGTGAAGGTGGATTGTTCCAATCCTATAAAAATGGAGATAATATTGACTTGAGACAGATGTGCTGAGAGACTCCATGGTCCACTGGGGGCCTGGAAAGGAAGGCAGCATGGAGCCCCCATTGGTGACCTTGCTCAAAGCTGAAGTTGGCAAAGCATGGACAAAAGAAATCAGCTCCCACCACATTTCAGGGGGGAATGTAAAGTTGCTCACTCAACAGCACCTGATCTGCAATGGGCAAGCACCAAAAATGAGGGACCCACACCAGAGTTTTAACAAGCCTCATTCTACCATCAGTTAGCATGGAGGAGTATTGTAAGCAAGACATGAGAAATAATTCTTCCATTCTACTCTGTGCTGATTAGGCCTCAACTGGAGTATTGTGTCCAGCTCTGGCTGCCACATTTCAGGAAATATGTATACAAATTGGAGAAAGTCCAGAGAAGAACAACAAAAATGATTAAAGGTCTAGAAAACCATGACCATTTTTCATTCTGGAGAGAAGACTGAGAGGGGACAACCATTTTCAAGTACATAAAAGGTTGTTACAAGAAGGGAGAAAAATTGTTCTCCTTAACCTCTGAGGATAGGACAAGAAGCAATGGGCTCCAATTGCAGCAAGGGAGGTTTAGGTTGGACATTAATCACCCTGACAGTTAAGTTTTTTCTAAGCACTGGAATAAGTTGCCCTAGGGAGGTTGTGGAATCTCCATTGTCCAACCTGCTCTTAAAAAAATCCCTGAACACCGGTCAGGGATGGTCTAGAATGAGACTACTTAGTCCTGCCTTGAGTGCAGGGGACTGGACTAAATGACCTCAAGGTCCCTTCCAATTCTATGATCAGTAAAGGAATTCCCATCAGTACTGCAAGTCAGGAAGGCTACTGTGAAGTCACCTCATGCACATGGCATGAAACTGCACAAGCCTTTCCCACCCAAACAGGTAAGGTAAGAGGGCAAGAGAAGAGCCAGTGGTTCAAATCTCTCTCTTCTGATCCAAACACCTGCATTTCCTTGTGCTTTATTTCTATTGTGGCAACATCTAATGACACAACCAGGGAGCAGGTACCCACTGTACAAAGAGCATGCACCCATGGTCTCAATTTAAGATTTAGCTAGTACTCACATGGGGGTCATTCTTCTCCGTAGCCAGCTTGTGCAGGTCCAGCAGGGCCTGGTTCAGAGTCTTCTCCAGCTGCAGGGCACATTGCAGGGCCTCCAGGCTGTTCCCCCACTCATCCCGTTCTGGTTTCTGTCAAGGCAGACCACCATTAAAAGAAAAATATTTAAAAAAAACCCACCACACACGACATCCCCACCTGTCTCATTTATGAACCACAGATAGCAGGCTCCTTTTACAATACACTGCACCATTTCTGAAGATAAAACAAGCTATTTTATCCTTTTTAATTCTATGAGCTACTCCATTACTTAGTGTGTCATGGGGGGGGAGGGGGAGAGAAGGTAAGCTAAACTCAGGGCCAAGACTACTGTAGAATGCTCTACCAATGCTGCTTACTCCTGATCTACCACCTCCCCAACTGTACTACCAGTAATCTGACACTCCCTACCTCTGCCTTCGTCACCATAGTTCGCAGTGCAAGAGGTTTTACTGCAGGGGATTGGGAGCCTCAACTCCCCTCAGATGTTTTTGAAAAAACACATGGTTTCACAAATAAAGGTTAGCAGTCCTGTAGAGGAGCAAATGGACTACAAACCCATTTGCCACTAGTAACATGCAGAATAAAACTCTAGAGCCAGGGTCATTCCATCAGCTGCTCGCTGGGTACTCATTGAAATATTTATTCACCTGGATATCCTGCAAGATAACTTGTCCCCCTCGCTTGTTCTGGTAGGTCAGGAACTTCTCTGCATGCTCCCTCTCCTCATGGGACTGCTCCTTGAGGAATTTTGCTACATGTCTGAGGGCTACATCATCACGATCAAAGTAGTAGGACTAGAGAGAAAGTAATGCAGAGGATTTTCCTTCCAGTGTCTCAACTCTTTGTGAGTAGTTATAGGGATTCAGACAAGATTCCTCCCCCTATATCACCACCCACTGCCCCAGAAACAGTTACAAGATTCCAAATCAGTCTGTAATAGCAATTAACCTCCCTCACAACTCCTACAACCTACAGAAAGAAGTTAGGCCTTTGAATCTTAACAGTTACTCTACATAAAAGATATGTGCAGCTGTTGCACATGACACACTTGTGATACAGCACTTTGCCCTATGAGCTAAAAATTGTGCTCCATGTTCTGCTGGCATCAAAAACTTATGTTCATTATTAAGGTGGTTTACAGCATCAATGGAGTTGTCCCATTCTCTCATCCTCTTTCATTTATCCACTACTTGCACCAAGGTTTCTTTACTGTTCATTTCAGCATTCTGGAGTTATCCAAAAGTTAATAGAAGAAGAGAAAATAGCTGCCCAGAATGCTAGAAGAGGGACAATAATAGTCCTCACCACTCATGAAAGAGGAAGGTTGCTCACAATAAGATAAATACCTTGATAGGTTTTGCTGCTAAGGCAATCAGAGGTTAGTAACTTTGACATTTCAGTTGCCATTAGGTTTGAGGGAATCACATTGAGAAATATACCCTCATTTCAAAACCACCAGCACATCAGGAAACATGCTTCTCCAATAAATTATGGCTACAAGATTAGCCCTGTTCAAGACAAAATTTTATATGATTTTAAGACACAGCTACTCACCATAGACAGGTAGACATAGCTGGCATACAGCTCCATATTCACCATGCGGTTCACAGCAGCCTCACAGTCAGCATGGAAGTTTTGGCGCACCTGGGACTCCATTTCCTTACCTCTAAGGTTTAGGTGTAAAACACCAACAGACACTTACAACTGAAAGAGACTCTCCACAACCACTCTTGAAGCAAGAGCTCACCCACACAAGGATATAAAAGCCTATCTTAGCGTACTTGGTATTAATACAGTTCTGAGAAGGACAAAAGTATGACTAACAAGCTGCTGCCATCCAATGGGAATTTCCTTTCTCACCAAGAAAACCAATCAGCATTGTGGGTGGGGCTATTACTGAATTTCTACAGGTGAAAGAGGTTATTAGCCATAAGACACACCTCAACAGTTGTTTTGAAACCCTTGAAAAGCAGGGAGCAATGGACACTCCTAGAACAGCCCAATTGGCCTGTTTCTTTATTGAGAAAAGTGTGGCTCATTAAGCATCACTTTTATAGGACTCAACAATGCCAATTTCCCATTTTGCCCTAAATGGGAAGACGGTTACAGAATGGAGAATTTGAGAGACTATTACCTGAGATCCACCCATCTTAACATTGTGTGCAATATTTTCTTAGGTCTATCAGGGCCTATATATAAGCTCTTTGAGCTCAGGAAGTACGGGTTGCTATTGCTTGTTATATCAAGAGCTCTGGAGTTCCCACTGTGGCATCATGATCTGTCCACATAGCCCAAAGTCGTGTCATAGTAAATACTGCTGTAAGGACAGAGAGGGGGGCATCTGAGCGAAAGGAAAAAAGATTTTCAGGGACCAAGGGAATACAAGAGGGAATCAAGGATACAGACACAAAAAGCATCTCTGGGAAAATGATAACATCATGAAGACAGGATTGGACCAAAATGTAGAGAGGGGTGTGGTTTGGGGCATTTGGCTCATTAAGCCCAGCCTGTAGGGTTTCTTACAGGTCCATGTTGGCACTAACCGTCCAGTAGCAGAACCTACTGCCCAGATATACATCTTGAGGTAGGACTGACCTAGCTCCAAGCAACCTCATCTCCTTTGTGACTGCTGTAATGGTAGGATCTTTATTAAAAACACACTATAGTAATAATCCAATATGCAGCAACTTACACTACTGTTAGCACAGTATTTTGGATCCTTGCTCTGGAGTGCAGAGATATCTTTTTGGAAGCGGATGGCTATACCCTCCCCTAGCTAGTTATTCATGATGCTTCCTTTCCTGAAATCTTCACCTGCAGAATTCCTCATTCATCCCCAGTTACTTGCTCTTGTATGTAACATTTGGCATTTTGAGCCATATTCCAAGCTCAGCTACACCATTTATTTGATTTAAGTTACACTACAGATACAGTAACTGAGCTCAGATTTTTGAGCTACTGTCTGAATCCCCCAGCATCTTTTTAAAAAAACTTCACTTCAAACAGACATTTGCCTGCTGGATATTAAACAAAAAGCCAGCGATACCTTTTTGGAACTCAGAGTTGCCCCAGTGCTACCTAAGTAGCCAAAATGTGTCCTGCCTTCCATTAATTCTGGTGCCAAAAGTGGTTGCATCCAACAAGCGATGTATGCATGTACGTTTTGGAAACACTTGAATGGCATGACAGAACTGGCCCTCTATTTGCTTAACTATCCAGAGTTTCACATTTCTTTACCATAACTACAGTAAAGTAATATTATAGTTAACATCCTACAGTCCACAGTCAGCATAATCGTGTGTTTTTCTGCATAGCAAGAAGGCAACTTTTTGTCTATTTATCAGAAAGGCAGCATTAGGATGGCTTTACATCCTACTGCATTTGGCCTTCACGTGAAAGGCGGCACACACATACTTGCTTGGCGAAAATAAGTTTATATTGTGACAAGCAGATTTGAATCTTTACCATTGTTTGGTTTGGGTTTTTTTATATCTATATATACACACAAAAATACATGCGTCAGTTAAGAGAACAGAAAACAAACACTGGTCCTTCTGCTCTGGGTTGAGTTTTTCAGTGCATTACTGCTGACAGGGCAGCAGTCTGCATGCATAGCACTATATCCTTTTTCACCAGGAGGTGTTGTTGAGCCTCAGCGTGGTGGAAACTCTGCTTGGCTGGAAAGCAGTTTTACAGTTTGCCCAGGCTGTACAGTATTGTTAGCATCTTTGAATGTATTGGTAATAAAGAAGTCCCCTTTCCCTGAGGGTAGATTAAACCCTCCCAGAAGTGGAAAGCTAGAAGATGTGTCCTGTCTTTAATTTGGCTTGAGAAGATGTTTTGAGCACAAGGATGGGTCCCTTGTCAGATTTGGGCAAGTGGAACCTAGTATGGAAGCTAAGCGGAGTGCTGTTGTCTAACAAGCCAAGAAACAATGGGAGAAGCTGGTGTACTGCAGAGCCTGTTCACATGATAGAATATCAGGGTTGGAAGGGACCTCAGGAGGTCATCTAGTCCAGGATTGTTGGGGGAGGGGGCGGCTTTTTACTGCCCTCAGCAGAAATTCGGTGTGGGGGGGGGGTCCTTCCGCTCCGGGTCCTTCACTTGCTTCAAAAGGACCCCCACCGCTGAATCCTCAGAGGAGGGTTTTTGCCGCCCTAGACGGCGCTGCTCCTGGCTGCAGGCAGCACCTCTGCACACACATAGGACCACTGTGTGCGTGTGCAGTGGGCTTCGGGCCCTGGGCTTCAGCCTGTAACAGCAGGGGGGGAGGGGGAGTTAGATTTGGAAAAATTTTCAGAGCGGCCCCCACTGAGGGGTGGTGGCCACACTCTGAGGCCACCAAAAAAAATTGTTCTGAGAACCCCTGCACTTCATAAGGTTAACCAGAGACAGATAAATTTACTACCCCGTGCTTAGTGAGAGGTTTGCATGAAGTTTGAAAGATGTTTCTGTGCTGTAGAAGCTACTGCAGCCTATTACCCGTTAGTTTCACTGGCCCAACTGTTGCCATTTGCCTGTAAAATCTCCTGTGCTAGCACTAGGGTGTATGGAGTGGCCTGAATGAAGAAATAATCTTTGTTGGGGATCTTGTACTAGAGTGAAAGAAGCATTGCTATAAGGCCTCTACTCTGTTTAGGACATACGGATAATCTCTAAAACCAGACTAAGGAGTACAAAGCTGCTTTGAATTATTCCCCTCACCTACCAGTCTTCCCCCATTACACTCACAGCTGATTTTTTGAACTTATTTTTTTATTTCCAGCTCAGGACCTTTCTTCCCATCAGCTACTCAGGTGGTTCCCCAGAGCATCAAATAGATGCCAGCATAGCTACAGTAGAACACACACAAAAAACCCCACACACAAGTTTTATTCTCAGACAATAAGAGTCAGCCATTTCAGCTCTGCTATGGGCACCAGTCTTCAGGACCAGCCTTCATCTGCTCCCCCCCAGGGTGTGCTTGTCAAACAAGGACTCTCCCATACCATTCTGAGGCACTCCCAGGTTGGGGAGGTGGTTTCCCAGCTGCTTGGTAGCCTTCACTTGCTCCATTAGTGGGACTCCAGGAGTCAGAGCTGCAGTAAAAGGGAAAAGGAGAAAACCAATCCAGCCCTTTTGCGCTTCACTGTCATGATTAGATACAGTCAATATTTTGCCACCTCATTACTACAGGAGAGAAAATGCAGAGGTTGGTCCTGTCCTCAAGCTCTGGCTAAAATAGCCAGTTTGAGGACTAATGAAGAAACACTGAAAGTGGAGAACAGCTGATGGGTCAAGGGTGCCTCAGCAGTAGACTAAGTCCCTGCAATGCAAACAACTGGTACAGCAGTTGCTTTGCAAATAGGTTGCCACATCTTGTAGGGAACTGGGGGAAAACTATACCACCAACCACATACAGACCAGGAGAAAACTACAACCCATGTATGACTGGGGCCAGAAAAAAAAAAAAAGCCCCCCCCCCCCCACACACACACTACACACCACACACCCCCCCCCACTACACACCACCCCACACTGGAACCTCAGCTCTAGAAATAGGACCAGCAGGGGGGACAGTAGGTCAGATCCACCGTACTGCAAACCTCTATGTTAGTAGCAAATTGAGAATGGACCACGTCACCCCAGAAAGCAACATGTTTATACACACACCCCCACACCCCTAGGGGCTCACAAGAATCATCTCCACTGGGATGGATTAAAGACTAGGAGTTCCTTACACAGCACAGCTAGCAGTAGAGAACTTTAACTGCAGAACCTTGCTTCTAGCCGCAAGCACAGCCAAGGCAGTGGTTCTCAAACTTTATCACTCCCCTTCCCCAGGGCATTACTGCCACCCAGCTCTGAAGGCAGTGCTGCACCAGTATAGAGGTAAGTGATTAATTTCACATTGCCTCCCTCTCACTTGTCACAGCAGGCTTAGCACCCTATTGCCACCTTTACTTCTGCACTGGTGCTGCCACCCCAGGGTGGACAGCCAGAGCCTTGCCACCTCCTGGTGGGGGATTGGGGCAGAGTGGGTGAGCCCTAGCCCAGGTGGCAGCGTTCTGGCTGTCCCCTTCATCCCCCCCTCCCAGGTGTGGACAGCCCTTCGGCATGAGCCCCAGCCATCCAAGGTGGACAGCCAGAGATCTTACCACACATCTTGCATCCCCCCTTGGGAAGCCCACCCCATAGCTTGAGAACCATGGATCTAAGGGGAACTTGTTGTGCTGTGATTTCACACCACCACCACCCACGCCAAAGTCACTTCATGGCACAGACAGTTCCCTGCACCATTGTCCCATGCAGACCCTGTCCCATCACAGCCCTCTACCACATGTTCTTTAGTCTCAAAGAACACTGTTGAGGACCATGCTCCAGTCATTTCCCCACTCCACCTCACAAGATACCTGCTCTTCTTAGTGAGTCACTATACATTAGTATTCATCCACTACAGCATCTGTGGGGAAACCAGCCTGCATCCCCAGTTGGAGTAATATCACATGAGCCAGGTTACACCAGAAAGCAGAGATTTTATTCTCAGTATTTAGGTAAGACAAGACATCTATTTTCTGATCTATATCCAGCGTAATGCAGCTATGACATCATGATCTACACTACTGTTCAGGTCCCTAGTGCAGAGTTCAGCTGCTCTCCCCCAGGGTATGCTTGTCAAACAGGTACTCTCCCATGCCGTTCTGGGGCACCCCCAGGCGCTTCAGGTTGGTGAGGTGGTCTCCCAGCTGCTTGATGGCCTTCACCTGCTCCTCCAGATACTCAGACTCTAGGAAGTCACATAACTGCAAAAGAAAGAGGGACTCACTCCTGCGCCGATAGGCACTGCTGCCAAACTTAGTAGCTACAACAGTCTTAGTGACCAACACAGGCAGGCCTGAGAACCATGTGTTTAACTCAAGACTTCACCCATTGGTTAACTGGCCCTCATTTCATAAGTGCCTCAAGTTTCTAGGTCACCCATTTGGCCTTTGAGGACACTCAGTAGCTCAGTTACTGTCCAAGCAGACTTCTACATCAGAAGAATGCATTAGGGCCAGCTCTCAACTCTATAGGACTCAAAAGGTGCACACCCTGAGTCCAGCATAAGGGTAAAAATATCCCACAGGTCAGGGATGTGTACCTGAAGGGTCAGAATGGGCATTTGTGCAAGTGAGAAATTCCTTCTTGCCCACCCCTGCACACTCTTCCCTGACCAGGCCTGAAACCACAATGTAAGTCTTCCTCCCCCGCCCCCAGCAATCTAAATAAAAGCAAAGCTTTTGCAGGGACAGCTTTGTCTACTGATACACCACATAGTGCTCATGTGGAAGCAGCCTGTTCTGGTGCCAACACAGCAAGCAACATAGGAATTGCTCCCAGGGAAGGTGAGGCTATCCAGAAGATTACTCACCTGGTACACACCACAGACAGCAGTAGAAAAGTTAGCTGCAAAATAATCACTTGCATTTCCCTTCCCATCCTTACCCTCTCCTGCCCTCCCACTCCATTCTCTGCATTGAGATAGACTGAAGAACCCATCTTCTAAAATGCTGGTCCAGACAGACCTTTTCTTTTGACACCATCAACGCACATAAGACAATTAACTCACATGGGGATCATTCTTCTCCATAGCCAGCTTGTGCAGGTCCAGCAGTGCCTGGTTCAGAGTCTTCTCCAGCTCCAGGGCACATTGCAGGGCCTCCAGGCTGTTCCCCCACGCATCCCGCTCTGGCTTCTGTAGAGGTGAGCCATGGAAGAGAACCAGACATCACTCTCCTTGTTACCAAATTGTAATTTTTCATCCAAAGCAGGTTTCCACCCCCACCGATAACAGCACTATTCATCCCTTTTAGGGTTCTATAATTATGAACTAAAGTCATTGCTTGTGAAGTGATGAAGTAGATGGCCTGGTCTCAGCTAAGCAAACCTAGCCTGTGCTTTTAGCACAATCAGAGGCCCACCCATACCTTCGTGTACCCTTTACTAGAGGGCCAAAGGCAGATGCTTTTGAAACATACAGCTCTAGTTTACCACAGGAATAATGCCATTTGGGATAATCAGATCTCCCAGGAAGCCTCATCTCTTTCCTTTAGAGAAGAGAGTTCTAGCTCCAACCCCACACATGGTGATTAACCTCAGTCTAGAGTCCACTCCCCCACCCTCCCAGGGACACACGTTGATTTGTTGCATACCTTGATGTCCTGCAGGACAATGCGTCCCCCTCGCTTGTTCTGGTATTTCAGGAACTTTGCTGCATGCTCCCTCTCCTCATGGGATTGCTCCTTCAGAAACTGGGCCACGTGCCTCAGGGCCACGTCATCACGGTCAAAGTAGTAGGACTGGGGAACAGTAGAGGAGATTAGTGAAGGTAATAAAGCCTCAAGCTAACAGCACCCTATGATCAATTCTCTCACTTGACAGAGAACATGTCTGCTCGTATTAAGTTTTCCCACTCTCCCACAAAGAAGCCTCAGAAATGGCTGTTAAGATTCAGACTCAGAGGCTTCTCCACTAACATGCCACAAAACCACAAGGGTCAGAAGTAGTTTTATGCCCTCACTGCTCTCCTGTATTGTCCACTGGTACAGCATACAGCTAGAGGTTTTTTTTTTTTTTTTTAAACCATACAGTAGCAGACAAGCTAGCTCTCATGGGAGCTAAAACAAAGTGATTTGAAAAAGCTTAACAGCACAGCTCTTGAACTACACTCACCATGGACAAATAGACATAGCTGGCATACAGCTCCAGGTTTACCATGCGGTTCACAGCAGCATCACATTCAGCATGGAAGTTCTGGCGCACCTGGGACTCCATTTGTCTATCTGGAAGATTTAGCTAGAAAGGATCTCAAGAAATTTCTAGGGATACCAAACACTTCTAACCAAGACAGAGCCCAGAAAAGTACCAGAAACATTCTTCTTCACAGATGGTATTAATGCTGTCCAGAGCAGGGAGTGGGTGTGATTGACAGCTGCTGCCATCCAATAGAAATGTCCTTCTTCCCTACAGCACCAGTCACCTTTGAGGGCTGGATCCTAACACAGTATCCACAGGTGAGGGCATGACTCAGCAATAGGACAACACTTGTTGCCACATTACCCCTTGAGCAATGGGGGAGATTGACAGTTTGTTACTGGATGAAAATTAGGAGTATTCACCAAATTAATCCAGTTTCCCACGAACCCTTTGGATACAGAGAAGGTGGCAAATGGAAGGCTTTATTGCATACCCCTTCCCAAGGTGTCCCTAGGTCAGTGCTTCTCTAACATATTATACCTGGGGAACCCTGGTCATTTTCTTCCAGTATTCAGAAGGCTCTGAGACAACTGATGAAAATGTTATTAAAGACATGGAGGCCCTGTCATCTGAAGACATATTGGAACTATTCAGTCTGGAGAAGAGATGGAAAAAAGAGGGGACATGAGTGAGACACAAAATAAAGAATGTATGGAGACTTTAAATTTGCTGCTCTTTCATCATTAGAAGAGAACAATGGGATAGCCAATAAAATGAAAGATATTTAGAATGGATAAAAGGACATGCTTCTAGGCACAATACATATATATCCTGTGGCTCTCATTGCTGGGCAGTGGAGGGATAGCTCAGTAGTTTGAGCATTGGCCTGCTAAACACAGGGTTGTGAGTTTAAGCCTTATGGGGGCCATTTAGGGATCCAGAGTAAAAAAATCTGTCTGGGGATTGGTCCTGCTTTGAGCAGGGGGTTGGACTAGATGACCTTGAGGTCCCTTCCAACCTTGATATTCTATAAAAAAAAAAATAATAATACAGGATTGAGGGCAAAAGCTTAAAAGGATTTTTATAAGATATTAAACATGTATATGACTGAGAATGTACTGTTTCATTAGATCAAATAAAACATGGTTAAACAGGGGAGATGGCCCCTCATGCTTTAGTGCATGTACCAGCTGCCAAGGTCAAAAGTTACAGAGTTCATTGGCTCATGCCTTTTTCTTTAAAGAAACAGAAAACTGCAGAGTTAACCCCCATGTTCCACCCAAAACTCTGAGTAGAACATATTTTTAGTCCAATAAAAGGCAGCAGCTTATTTCCCCTGTTAAGTGTAATCTAAGCATTTTGTATTGCTTTACAGGCACCCATGCAACCTAATGCAGAACAGTTTTTAATTCCTGTTAGCTATGCAATAGACCTTGGCCCTGTCTGAAGCTGTTTAGCAAACAAGGACGAATAACCCCTGGGTAGGGTATTAACTTAAGACCTCAAAGACCTGGGTTCAATTTCCTGCTCTACTACAGGCTTCTAGGGGTAAGTCACTTAGTCTTCCTGTGCTTTCTGTAAAATGGGGATAATGTACTTCCTTGCCCGGGTGAATGGGGGTGTTATGAGGATTAAAACATTGTGAATATGCTCCGATACTACAGTAATAGGAGCCAGATAAGTATCTTAGATAGGAAGGCTGGATTATATGACTTTGGTTATGTTCAGCAGTGTTCTATGACTTCCTTCCTGTTTTCCTCACCTCGGTAACCTTGAAATATTGCAAGAGTGGGGGCAGAACGTATAGTCCATGGGGGGAGTTGAAAGCAAGTCTGTCCTAGCTCACTTTATTTGACCGACTGGTTACAAATATATAGTCTCAACTCTATGGTGTCCATCATTGCATGTTTGAAAAATCTAATGCTGCGGTTTCAGTGTAGATTTTTTGAGCAAATGCATTAATGTTCTTTCTCCTACTCATTGGACACATCACTTAATCTCGCTCTGCCTTATCTAACTCAGTACAATTTCTATATTATCTCCCGGAGAGTGGAGGTTAGAGAAATAACTGTTGTTTGTACAGCATTTGGGGAGCTATTCAGAATATATGCTAGAGAAGAGCAAAGCAGTAGCTATTAATTTGAGATTATGTTTACACAGTAGTACTCAGCTTTTCTATATTCTGCTTGTGACTGAGATGTCTCAGCCATTTTCTTTCTGGATTCTTTTATCTCAGCTCCATTGTCTAGAACAGGGGTCGGCAACCTTTCAGAAGTGGTGTGCCGAGTCTTCGTTTATTCACTCTAATTTAAGTTTTCAGTGCCAGTAATACATTTTAATGTTTTTAGAAGGTCTCTTTCTATACGTCTATAATATATAACTAAACTATTGTTGTATGTAAAGTAAATAAGGTTTTTAAAATGTTTAAGAAGCTTCATTTAAAATTAAATTAAAATGCAGAGTCCCCGGACCGGTAGCCAGGACCCGGGCAGTGTGAGTGCCACTCAGTGGTGGATTAATGATTTTGCCGCCCCCAGCCCCATATGAACTTGTTTTAGTTTTTTTACAAATTCGTTTGAACTAAAATGAATCTAAATATCATTAAAATAATTGAACATTTACAAGTTTTATTACAAATAAAATTACAAGTACAGCGGACCCTCGCTTGAATGCACGTCTGTATAGCGCGATTTCGCTTATAGCATGGATCCAAAACCCCGCGTTCAAACGGGGGTCCGGTGCAGTTTAGGATTCTCGTGCGTATGTTTACTAAATGGTGTCGCGCCGTCATTGGTGGTTTCAATATGCACTATGATTGGTAGAATCGCGGCGTCACTGAATGCACAAAAATGCTGCTATTATAAATTTGCCGCCCCTGCAAATTTGCCACCCTAGGCCTAGGCCTTGTTGGCCTAGGCGATAATACGCCACTGGTGCCACTGAAAATCAGCTCGCGTGCCGCCTTTGGCACGCGTGCCATAGGTTGCCTACTGCTGGTCTAGAATATAATCAATGAACACAAAGATTAGTCAACTATTAGCTGCTGCATCACCTAAAATACTTGCTGCAAGATCCTTTGGTCCTTTTATTGCCAAAGCCGTTCTTTCCAGAGACAAGAAGTAAGGGACAGCACCTCAGACGGTGCTCAAATGGATATCACTGGCTCTAGTCTAAGTTCTCTCACATGGGCACATCCACTCACTGCAGAGCTGCTCCTTGTGCGACAGCTTGAAGACCCTTTTTTCAGAACCCTTTACTATGCTGCTTTCAAATGTAGTCGTTTTGGGACCTATCCTTACTCACGTAACACTTTCATTGAAGGCTAAAGAGGCGAAATGCAGCACTAGTCTGGCCTACAAGCAGGCACAATTCCCACTGCCATTAATGGACGTTGTGCCCATTCCTACCCCTGTTGAATTTGATCCTGCAAAGTGTATCTTTATAGAGTGCTGGATAAGGCTCTTGTCTGGTTCTCCTCATTGCTGAACTCTGCCATAGAAAAGGGTTTTCTCCTTTTATTAGTATGTGGTTTTGCTTTCCCCCCACCCTTTTATTCATGTACTGGAGGTGACAATTGCAGCATTTATTCTGGGTTGTAAGAGAGTTACCTTTTTTCTTAAGTGCCACTGTTAGGAATACCAGCTTTTTACTATGGGTAGACCATGTCTATGGGGCAGAACTGAAGATGTTTTCTATCCCACGGCTCTGCTAAAGCAGCAATGACTCAATTAAACCTGGCAGGGTCCCTCTGTCCTTTGGAACGTAATGACTATTGGAACATTAGCACAACCAGGTCTGACACATTGCTACTAACTGAAACAGGAGCTGGACTTTTTTATTGTCATTTGTTTGCTACTCCGTAGGAAACCAGGAAACATGAAGAACCAGGAATTTGTACCACTGCACTGAGGTTTCAAATATCCAAATATAATTCTGGGAGAGAGGTTTGGATACAGCAGCTTCTTGAGCAGTAAGGATGCAGGAAAGCTGGTCAAATGGATTTGTACACCCCTTTTTTCTGGTTTGATGTCTCTATTTGTATTCACTGAGTTACGTATAGAGATGGTCTTACACACTACAACGTGCACCCAGGTCCACATTTCAGCCATTTGACCCCCATTTGCTTGACACACAGCTCAGGTTTGCTGAAAGCTCCACCAGTCTGCAGCCTCCTCCCTAAATCTCAGGGCTGCAAAGAAAACTGAAGCCACATGCACGGCTTTAGCTGGTTTGGAATCTTATTAACACTATTTTATTCAGTTCTCTTTGGCGGTGCCAATAAATCAGACAACTGAATAGGCTTATACCAGGGACTAAAGAAAGCCCAAAGGATCAGCTACAAAGTTCAAAAAACACATTTCCTTTGCCAGTTTCATCACTCTGATTCTGCGACAATCTCTTTTTCTTAACATATAAGAGGATTTCAAACTTATAAAAGAGTATTTTAGAGGCTTCAATCTGTCAAGTGTGCAAATTTCATTTTTCCTTTCCCCTCCATCTATCCATTATGGTGGCAGGATTGTCATCTCCAAGTTTTTTTGTTTTGTTTTAGAAAACTTCCACCGTTCCCCCAGTTTGGAGACACTATTGAATTTCCCTCAAATACTAGGTCAAGCAAGATGTATTAGGCAGGATTCCATTGTGGAAACATGGTTAGTAATGAGACTAATTAGATTTTGATACTTCAGACTGGTATGGGCAGGGTCAGTCCTTTGATCTTGTTAGGTTTTAAAGAGATTATGGGAATGATACTTCTCCACTGCCCCTGCAGTATTTATTGTAGCCATACACTAGAAGCCACCTCTAGCTCCTCCTTAAATATAATGTAACGATAAATGTATGTAGCTAAAGTTTGGGTACATTATGCTGTTTTCTAAAGTACAGAATCACCAATCATTTTTAATTTTAGGGAAGTAACTGTACTGACTTGCAATATCAAAAGAGCAGCTGAGGTTGCTGGATTGTGTCCCCTCCTCCCAATACACTTGGAATAAACTCATAATTGCCCAATTCTTGGTGTTCTGAGAATTGTCCAATTAAACAAGCACTCTCAAGTCTAACTGGATTGTGTTCTCTGGCTTTAGACCTCAGCTGTAGCGGTGAGTGGGTAAAGAAATGAGTATTTTCAACATAAGCTTATGTCTGAGATTTCCATGACTTTCTGCTCTTGTTTAGCCCAGAGGTAACAGGTAAAAAGCCTCTCTCTCACTATGGCAGCATTTTTGCTTTCAGCCCCATGCAAAAGCAGAGTGGTAGGGAAACAAACAATAATGGTGCTCTGGACGTGTCATGTCATGGCTCTGAGGACATGTGGTCAGAAAAAATGACATGGCACTGCCCTCCAGCCCCTCCCCAGAGCAGAGGCACTAACTCTGACTGTCCTGGCCAGATTTTTGGTAGTAACATTGTCTATCCTCTGCAGTTTGAGCAGCATAAATTGTTATGACAGCTCCTAACTCTTAAACAATTGTCCTGTGTCACCCGAGCAGACGCAGATGGATGAAGTATTCTGCGTCTATAGTTGACATATAGGTTTGAATCTCTGTAGTGTCACCGTTAGGGACCCTTGCAGGTGAAAAATACTATGTAGAACTAAGCTATTAGAAAGAGGATAACCCACTGCCCCACAATAAACTCCCTCCAAGGCCTTCGTTCCATACAATCATTGTGCCAAGCCTTAAATTCTTTCAGTGATGACCCAACGACTGATGTGTATTAAATAGCAGAAGATACAGACACTGTAAATGGAGTCAGTGGTATTAGACAGCAGTGGTATTCATACAACCCCAAGGCAGTTCTCACATTTCTATTATGCCTCCTAAAGATCTATGGCCTGCGTTGCAGAGATGCTGAGCAAGTGTAGCTCCTATTGCCTGCAAAGGCAGCTGGAGTTGCTCAGCGCTTCTGAAAGTCACTTATGGTTTTACCCAGTTATGGCTGTTTTAGACCTACTTCCTTCCATGCAAATACTGACTCTAGGCCTGCAGGAAGAACCTAGGTAAAGAGAATACTAGGCACAAGGAGAAACACCCAGGCTTTAATATTGTATTTTAGATGGACAAAACCAGAATGGAGAAGTGGCCATGAGCAACTGAGAACTCTTGAGCTGTAGCCACAGCAGTGTCCTTACAGATTTAAAGACCCAGCCCCGGGGGAATTTAGGTTCCTAACGTCAATTAAAATCCTGTATTAATGGAAGTTAGGAGCCTGAATACCTTTGAGGATCTGGCCCTCAGCAGAGAGAACAAAGGCATGGGAGTTACACAGCTAAATCTGCCTATTGTATTAATTTAGCTGGAATATGTGGGCTCAGACAGTCAAAGATGTTAACATAACTCAGTCACTGTCCAGCATTAAATAGTTTTCAACCAGGTTTGGGTTTGGTATACGGAGACTTCAGCCTGCTTAGTACCATGGCAAACAGCTGCTTAACCTTTTACTAAAGATGCAGAAAAGAAGGGAAAATGGTTCAAGCATTTGAAATGAAAACTATCAAGTAGGGCTTTTATTTTATCAACACCCTTTATTCCCTTTCTCTCCAGCTAGAGAGCGAGGGAGTTTTTATAAGGCAAAATCCCTTGTTTGACAGCCTTTTAGATGGTATTTTACAACGGTCTTACAGCAATGTTGTAAAAATATACAGTTTTGGTCAGCTAAGCCAGACACAGAAGGAAAAATGGAGAGAGATAGGGAAGAGGAGAAATGAGGGGGAGGAGGTCTCACATCCCAGGTGGTGGTTGGGTGTCAGCCAGAGCCAGTGGAGGTGGCAATATCATTTGGGTCCCTCTTTCTGGCCCGGCCAGATGACAAAGATCCAGCACTGTTCCAGTGGATCACTCAGTAATTGTTGCACTCATGCTTCTCCCCCTGATTTTCAAGTGTTTTAAGGACCCACAAAGGGAGAGGTGGGCAGAACACTCCATCCTCTCATTATTTTGTTCACCAATTAAGCCTAATTTCTGATACACCGATTTTGATGCACTGATTTCCAGTCCCACACTATCTCTTGTTTATCAGGCATGACACATTCCTTGAATGAGATCAGTAGGCTTTTCTATTTAGACTAATTCAGTCTGTCTCCACTTTGCGCCTTTTCCCGTCAACATTTATTGTTATAGGTTATTGTGACACTTCATCAACTTTCTCAAAATTGAGCTAACAATTAAGGTAAATATGAAGATCTAATTGCAACAACATACCCTAGGGACAGAGGAAGGGTAAAAGAAAGTGCTCATTGGATATGTATTTTAAATATTCATTTTGGTTTGCTAGCTCAGCTGTCCACTCCTTTACGTTGGGAAATGACCTTCATTAATGCAGACAAGTTGTCAAGAATGGTGCTGAATGGAACAGCGCCTAACATGCCCCTTATGAAAGGCAGAGGTTAAGCCATTCTGGCAAGACAAGAGTTATGCTGGTTTAAAAAGTCTCCAGACAATAAACTGGGCTGTGCTTTACCCCTGGTACAGCTGGCCTCAGAGGAAGTGCCCTGTGCTTGTCCTTGAAAGAGAAAAACAGACTGGCCCACAAAGCATTTTATTATGGGAAATGCTTATGTGGATTCTCAGGTGAAAGCAGATGAAAGGGGCCCATGGAAAAATACATTCAGCCTTGAATATTGCCAGCTTATTATGAAGCAGTGTATTTACATATTTCATTTAGCTCTTTAATGTTTCTCTGCCCTCCCCCTCCACCTCCCCCCCCCCCGACTTTTTTTTGAGCTCTGGTAACTGCTGTTTTTTATCTAATGAGAGCCAAATTAACTAGTAAATTTTAACTAGTAAAATATGAAACTCAAAAGAGAGCGTGCATTTGTTATAAATTCAGAAAACTGTTTCAAATAAAAGGTTTCAGAGTAGCAGCCGTGTTAGTCTGTATCCGCAAAAAGAAGAACAGGAGGACTTGTGGCACCTTAGAGACTAACAAATTTATTAGAGCATAAGCTTTCGTGGACTACAGCCCACTTCTTCGGATGCATATAGAATGGAACATATATTGAGGAGATATATATACACACATACAGAGAGCATAAACAGGTGGGAGTTGTCTTACCACCTCTGAGAGGCCAATTAATTAAGAGAAAAAAAACTTTTGAAGTGATAATCAAGCTAGCCCAGTACAGACAGACAGTTAGATAACAAGTGTGAGAATACTTACAAGGGGAGATAGATTCAATGTTTGTAATGGCTCAACCATTCCCAGTCCTTATTCAAACCGGAGTTGATTGTGTCTAGTTTGCATATCAATTCTAGCTCAGCAGTTTCTCGTTGGAGTCTGTTTTTGAAGTTTTTCTGTTGTAATATAGCCACCCACAGGTCTGTCACTGAATGACCAGACAGGTTAAAGTGTTCTCCCACTGGTTTTTGAGTATTTTGATTCCTGATGTCAGATTTGTGTCCATTAATTCTTTTGCGTAGAGACTGTCCGGTTTGGCCAATGTACATGGCAGAGGGGCATTGCTGGCACATGATGGCATATATCACATTGGTAGATGTGCAGGTGAACGAGCCCCTGATGGTATGGCTGATGTGATTAGGTCCTATGATGATGTCACTGGAATAGATATGTGGACAGAGTTGACATCGGGGTTTGTTACAAGGATAGGTTCCTGGGTTAGTGGTTTTGTTAAGTGATGTGTGGTTGCTGGTGAGTATTTGCTTTAGGTTGGGGGGTTGTCTGTAAGCGAGGACAGGTCTGTCTCCCAAGATCTGTGAGAGTAAAGGATCATCTTTCAGGATAGGTTGTAGATCTCTGATGATGCGCTGGAGAGGTTTTAGTTGGGGGCTGAAGGTGACAGCTAGTGGTGTTCTGTTATTTTCTTTGTTGGGCCTGTCTTGTAGGAGGTGACTTCTGGGTACTCGTCTGGCTCTGTCAATCTGTTTTTTCACTTCAGCAGGTGGGTATTGTAGTTTTAAGAATGCTTGATAGAGATCTTGTAGGTGCTTGTCTCTATCCGAGGGATTGGAGCAAATGCGGTTATATCTTAGAGCTTGGCTGTAGACAATGGATCGTGTGGTGTGTCCTGGATGGAAGCTGGAGGCATGTAGGTAAGTGTAGCGGTCAGTAGGTTTCCGGTATAGGGTGGTATTTATGTGACCATCGCTTATTAGCACAGTAGTGTCCAGGAAATGGACCGCTTGTGTGGATTGATCTAGGCTGAGGTTGATGGTGGGATGGAAATTATTGAAATCATGGTGAAATTCCTCAAGGGCTTCTTTTCCATGGGTCCAGATGATGAAGATGTCATCAATGTAGCGCAAGTAGAGTAGGGGCGTTAGGGGACGAGAGCTAAGGAAGCGTTGTTCTAAGTCAGCCATAAAAATGTTGGCATATTGTGGGGCCATGCGGGTACCCATAGCAGTGCCGCTGACTTGAAGGTATATATTGTCCCCAAATGTGAAATAGTTGTGGGTGAGGACAAAATCACAAAGTTCAGCCACCAGGTTAGCTGTGACATTATCAGGGATACTGTTCCTGATAGCTTGTAGTCCATCTTTGTGTGGAATATTGGTGTAGAGGGCTTCTACGTCCATAGTGGCCAGGATGGTGTTTTCTGGAAGATCACCGATGGATTGTAGTTTCCTCAGGAAGTCAGTGGTGTCTCGAAGATAGCTGGGAGTGCTGGTAGCGTAGGGTCTGAGGAGAGAGTCTACATAACCAGACAAGCCTGATGTTAGGGTGCCAATGCCTGAGATGATGGGGCGTCCAGGATATCCAGGTTTATGGATCTTGGGTAGCAAATAGAATACCCCTGGTCGGGGTTCTAGGCATGTGTCTGTACAGATTTGTTCCTGTGCTTTGTCAGGGAGTTTTTTTAGCAGATGGTGTAGTTTCTTTAGGTAATCCTCAGTGGGATCAGAGGATAATGGCCTGTAGAATGTGGTGTTAGAGAGCTGTCTAGCAGCCTCCTGGTCATATTCCAATTTATTCATGATGACGACAGCACCTCCTTTGTCAGCCTTTTTGATTATGATGTCAGGGTTGTTTCTGAGGCTGTAGATGGCGTTGTGTTCTGCATGGCTGAGGTTATGTGGCAAGTGATGTTGCTTTTCCACAATTTCAGCCTTTGCACGTCGACGGAAGCACTCTATGTAGAAATCCAGTCTCTATCAGTGTTATAGAGGGCGAACAATTTATGAGTTTGCCCTGCATAAGCTTTATACAGGGTAAAACAGATTTATTTGGGTTTAGACCCCATTGGGAGTTGAGCATCTGAGTGCTAAAGACAAGCGCACTTCTGTACGCTGTTTTCAGGTAACTTGCAGCTTTGGGACAGGAGATTCAGACCCTGGATCTGTGTTGGAGCAGATGAGAGTGTCTGGCTCAGCAAGACAGGGTGCTGGAGTCCTGAGCTGGCAGGGAAAACCGGAGCAGGGGTAGTCTTTGCACATCTGGTGGCAGCTCCCAAGGGGGTTTCTGTGATCCAACCCGTCACAGTGGCCATCTACAGCCATCAGAAACAACCCTGACATCATAATCAAAAAGGCTGACAAAGGAGGTGCTGTCGTCATCATGAATAAATTGGAATATGACCAGGAGGCTGCTAGACAGCTCTCTAACACTACATTCTTGAAACACTGTTTCAAATAAGGAGACATTTGATAGATACCCTGCATATTCAGTTACCTAAAGAGGGCTGTGTCATTTTTGCAAAGTGCTACATTTAAGTCACTTATGACTCTCATTAAGTCTTTAATTTAAAGTTTGTATAACTGTTTCCAGGACCAATAGTTCTTACGACCTAACAGTATATTACTATATTGTCTGTCAAAACCTTCAGGAAAAAGTAGATCTGTACCCTGCCTTAAGGCAGTCATCCAATAGCATTTTGAAGTCCTGCCAGACTATGGCCAATTTCTGTTCTCAGTCATACAAAAATAACTTATACGTAGGCAAACCAGCTGAGAGTGTACACATCAAGACATCCTCACGCAAAGCTACTTTTGGGTGTTCACAGCTTTATTTATTTAAAGTTTTTCATTTCCACACGCCTGGCTGCAGTTTCTGCTGGTGGCTGACACTGAAGAGAAATACCTAAATGTGGATACTGAGAAAGCCCATGTCATAACTATAAAGGGAAGGGTAACAGCTCTCCTGTGTACAGTACTATAAAATCCCTCCTGGCCAGACTCCAAACTCCTTTTCCCTGTAAAGGGTTAAGAAGCTCAGGTAACCTGGCTGACACCTGACCCAAAGGACCAATAAGGGGACAAGATACTTTCAAATCTTAGTGGGAGGAAGGCTTTTGTTTGTGCTCTTTGTTTGGGAGGTTGTTGGCTCTTGGGACTGAGAGGGACCAGACATCAATCCAGGTTCTCCAAATCTTTCTGAACAAGTCTCTCATATTTCAAACTTGTAAGTAAACAGCCAGGCAAGGCGTGTTAGTTTATCTTTGTTTTCTCAACTTGTAAATGTACCTTTTACTAGAGTGTTTATCTCTGTTTGCTGTAACTTTGAACCTAAGGCTAGAGGGGGGTCCTCTGAGCTCTTTAAGTTTGATTACCCTGTAAAGTTATTTTTCCATCCTGATTTTACAGAGAGGATTTTTACCTTTTTCTTTAATTAAAAGCCTTCTTTTTAAGAACCTGATTGATTTTTCCTTGTTTTTAGACCCAAGGGGGTTGGATCTTGATCCACCAGGAGTTGGTGGGAGAAAGGAGGGGGGATGGTTAATTTCTCCTTGTTTTAAGATCCAAGGGGTTTGGATCTGTATTCACCAGGGAATTGGTGGAGAGTCTCTCAAGGCCACCCAGGGAAGGGAATTAGTTTTGGGAGTGGTGGCAGCGGACCAGATCTAAGCTGGTAGTTAAGCTTAGAAGTTTTCATGCAGGCCCCCACATTTGTACCCTAAAGTTCAAAGTGGGGAAGTGGCCTTGACAGCCCATTCTTGAAGCCCAGCTGAAAAGCAAGAAATACCAGATATTTTGTGTGTGTGTGTGTGGTTTTGCGAGATTTGCTGCACAAAGTCTGCATTTTTATCTAAGCCTCTAGATTCTGCAACATGAAGGAATTTATCTAATCCAAGCTCCCAGAGCATCAATTTGCCCCATCCACTTCCAATTAATCAAATCACTACCATATAAAATGTCAGGGGCTCCATAGCATACTTGCTCAATATGCCCTCCTATATTTGAGCCACATACTTGACCAAGTTGATAACATGCCATCATGGATGGACAGCTTGCAGCATTAATACTACTACAATGCAATGCCATTTGTTGCAATACCGCCAGATTAATGATAACGGTGGGACCAACCCTTGGCTGCGGCCCTCAGACCCATTGCTTCCAGGGTGTGCCAGACTTTGACTGCCATGTGTCCTACAAAAAAAGGGAGGCATGAAATGGATGATGTCAGAGAACAGCCTAACCCCACAAGTAAATGGGCCAGCTCTCTTTGCACTTTGTGTTGAGCAAATGGAACACAGCACCCCAGTTGTTAGAGGCTGGAGACTGGGATGTGAGAGGCTATTGGGAGAGATTGTCTTCAGGCCTGTCACCTGCCATGTTGTGTTGTAACAACTGCTGCGGCCTGCCATGACCGAAACTCATGCAAGGGGGGCACCTGGTATTTGGAGTAAAGCGGCAGGCATTGTTTCCTCTAAAATTACTGAGCTTTGAATGACATCTTCTTAGCTATTTCCTAGGCCTGCTGTAAGTTGTGCCCAGTTCGCTGGAAGACTATTGTCTTGGAGATTGTTATGGCTTTAGCAAGTGCCATGCTTCTTGAATACAGAAAACCAACCACTCCCCTGGTTTGAAAGTACAGCTCTGAATTTAATCAAACATCTAGCCTTGGCAGGACCTTCATACAACCGGGGCTAATGATGAGTGTATAATTACTCCAGTATAATTTTAATCCGTCCACCTTCAGAGCACACCACAATGCCCTGTTAAACGAATAGTGTTAGGATGATGCAAAGGGGAAATGGGGAACTTGATTTATTTTTGTCTGAATGAGTGGGAGTTTTGTTTCTTTATCTGATTACATGCCAGGTACCTACAGTACTCACAGACACCTTTGTAAATAAATAACATGAAAAATTCATTAAGAATTGAGCCTCAGCAGTGGGTTATAAATAATCTGAAAAACTGAGTGTTTCTTCAAGTCAACAAAACTCCCAAATGACTGGCGCTCTAGCTCCCTCTTGTGGATTTGAGTGTCTAAACTTCAACATGTTTTGCAGCATCTCTTCCGCTATAAAAGCTAAGCTTCAATAGCAGAATACCACAGTGGTCTTCACGGAAAATACTGCTCCATTGTGAGTTTTGTAAAAAATGGTGTCTACGAGAGACCGCACAGATTCTGATGCTTGTACTTCATTAACATCTCTGCCGTCCCAGGCAGGGGGAGGACGTGCAAATATTGGTATCTTTTCTTTCAAGTGACAGCAAAGATTGCCATTTGCAATTTAAAATGCCATCTCGGCCTATATTTACATTTTTGATAAACAATACAGTTTGCTCAAAGAAGAAATTTCACCTGTGAGCTTATTCTTGGCCCCAGACTTATGCTAAATATTTGTCAGCTTGTTATAAACTGGGTCATTGCCAGCGTGAACAAGTTGTGTGAATCTCCCCCAATACTGATGGATTTGTAAACATGAACTGATGTGAACCCAGTAGATGAAAATTAAAATGCAGCACGCGGGGGAAACAGGAATAAGTGCAGGCTCGCGTCTTGGAAGAGAAATCTGGGTAGCTTAGCAGAGAAAGGAAATACCCCCTCAGTTCCCCAGCAAGCAACAGCCAAGATGATGCAACTAGATTCTACCCTTTTTGCTTTGAATGTTTTCCTATTCTGCCTGCTCCACTCCCTCTCTCCCATGAGTTTGCACTGAACTTCTGCCCCCTCCTACCCCCCATATTACATCCAATAGGAGAGGCTGAGAGATTCGGGGAGGTGGGACTAAAAAAAGTTTAGAGTAAACACTTTCGAACCCACTATATTAAAGGTTCTCAATTATCCATAACATTTACTAAATACTAATGACCAGACCCAAGTTTGTGTTTGCTGTCTGTATATTCCTTTGACGTGTTTTTTTTTTTTTTTGGGGGGGGGGGGGGGGAAGACAACCTGCATTGCATGCTTCCTGCATACATTCTAACACAGCTAACACGGGTTCACAAGCAACAGACTTTAGAAGTTAAGGATGAAGTCCCACAGTTTACTTGAACGTGCAGTAGATGGCACTAAAACCCTTTAATAAAATGGAGCTGCGTGACGCCAAATGCCACAGGAATGTGATTTTCCATGATGAACCAATATAGCTAGCTGATTCTTCAGTGTGGTGTGGCTCGGAAAAGTTTAAATATGGTGCGCTGAGGTGGGGACAAAAAAAGGTAATTCCTCAGAGCTGTTCTAATAAATTCTAAGCAATAAACCAGCAAGAATAATACTCCTCTATTACAGTGCATGCAAATGAGTGATTGTGATCAGCTTAAATTTATACAATACTTTGCTCTTTCACAACATCATTCATTGGAGGATTTCTTTACAAATGTTACTGTAGACTTCACACGCTCGACCTTTTCAACTTGTTCTAAAGCAAAGAGTAAAAATGATTCATGCTGCCAGAGCCTGGGCTCCAGTACAGTTAGTTTTTAAGCAAAAAATTAGTTCTCCAGTACAGAGCAAGCCCCAGGGTCCTTAATTGTGCCGGTGCTCTTCAAAACTCCATCCCATACTTCAGACACATTTCACTGGGAGCAGGGCCGGCTGCAGGGTTTTGGCCTCCCCAAGCAGCCAAAAAAAAAAAAAAAAGCCGCGATCACAATCTGCGGTGGCAATTCCGTGGGAGGTCCTTTGCTCCGAGCAGGAGTGAGGGACCGTCTGCTGAATTGCCGACGAACAGCTGGACGTACCGCCCCTCTCCGGAGCGGCCGCCCCAAGCACCTACTTGCCAGGCTGGTGCCTGGAGCCGGCCCTGACTAGGAGGGACCCATATCCTATTCCTGTAAGGGAGCAGTTCCCTAAACAAGGGTTTGAATTGTCTTAGAGGGGTTGAGAAGGGGGAGAGAACAAGCATGGAAATGTGAAGAGCAGTTCAATGTAGTACCCATCTGTCGGTGACTTGACATGCTGGATTGTTTTGCCAGAGTTCTGGCATACACACACCGATTATATTCGGGATTCACTGATAGCAGTGGAGAGAGCAGGAGTACTTGCAACAGGAAGAGGAGGTCAGAAAACCAGAATATGTGATATAATTCCATAATGATACCTCTGTGCCCACACTGGGTAAGACATCTCTATCCACCCCAGGTTCCACAAGTCTCACTGTGCTCCACACCATGGCAATCCCAATATACACAGGGACAGAGATCAGCATCTCCTAATTAAAAAAAAAGAAAAAAAAAAAAAAACAGCCCCTGCCATTTCACTAACAGATACTTTTGTACAGTATTAATTGTAACCATCCAGTAAAAACACCTCGGTGTCATTATGACCAAGTCAAAGAAACCTTTGCATAATGTGAAGTGGCACGTTATCTTTTCTACAATAGAAGAAGAGGGGAAGGAAAGAAGTTAGAGGGTCACACATTTGGAAACTAGTAAGTTTTTAATACAATGTATCATCAGTCTGTGGAACTCACTGCTACTAGAAATCAAAACATTTATATGATTATATCAATTGCTATCCTAGACAGAATTAAAAAAATTATCAAGTGTATCAACCTTAATGCTTCAGTATATACCAACCACTAACAGTTAAGGTGAAGAGAAAGTCCCTCCTGTTCCTCCCATAAATATGTTAGCGCACAGTTATCTATTATGGGGTATTATATACCAGATAATGTCAGACAAGACTTTGGCTGGGATGTCAATTCTTATGTTCCTTTAATAGTTAGCAGTCTATGCAGCTGTAGTTGAACAATTCCAATTCCATACAATAGAGAGAATGGTGTGTGCACACTAGCAATTGCATTACAGCATATAGAACTCCACATTGCTTAATAATTAAGTGTATGCAACATTTTATTGAAAAAATATGATCCTTCTGTACAGTAAGTATAATTTAATGGGCTTGGTAAAAGACAAGCCTACAAAAAAGCAGCTTCTGTACTTGTGCAAGTGCAACCCATCACTGTGTGCAATGCAACACCTCTATTTCCACGTACTGGATTCTCAATATACTCAGAATCATACAATGATGGGCTGCAGGAATTTTAAATGGGGAAGAACTGCACTGGACTGATCTTTGATCCACTGACGGTTTGAAATTGATTTAAGCAACCTCTCTGTGAAACTCCTAGACTGTTTGTGTCTGTGTTTTCACTGTTTCTAACAAATAAATATAAAAATAAATAGGGACCTGCCTCCTCCACAAAACCATAAGTCTCAGAAGCTACACACTGTTTGTAGCAATCTACATACATAATCAACTATATCAACATAATTTATTTAAATCTATAAATGTATTAAAGTATAAATTCTTATCCAATACTTGAACTGTAGTCCTGGAAATGAACCCACAAAACTGTAGCTTTGTCAAACGGTTCTTACAACTTAGTGTTTTGTTTAGAAAATGCATTATAGGTGAACTTCAGCAAAAACTAGCTATATAATGTAGTCCTATCCCCATAAACGAATATAAAAGCTTTTAAAATCTTGTTACAGTAACTGACTTTCGAGTCCTAACTTTATACACAGTTTCTAAAAACACTGCACGTTCGCCCTGTTTTCTAAAAAGAGATTTAGTGTTAAAACTACATTCACAAATGCCAGAGCATCAAAGCAGAAGCCAAGTAAAATTGTAGATTCATGATTCACTTGTGTTGCCAGTTGGATGGTGTACTACTGCAATACAAAAGATATGTATGTAGCAACTGGAGTGTCACTTGACAAAAAACCAATAGAACCAGTACTAAGATCTACGGTATACTGTAAAGGTTGGTGAGAAAAGTCTAGTAAGTCATTCAGGAGACTGGATGGATGATGGAAAGTCTGTGTTTGTTTGAAGGGAGGAGAGAGAGAAAGAGAGAGAACCTATTTTCTTCTCCATTTAAAACTGGAATGTCCTTTGTCATCAAGAAGGTAAATGTGCGATGGTGCAGAAAGCTGTATTAAATCAAGAGTAAATGGTGATGACTTCACGACCACCTCCTCTAACAAGTAATACTCTCTCCAAGCCCTCTGTCAAAACCTCCAGGAATTCCATATCTGTATCAGTAAAGTCAAGGACAAATGATATTTTATAACTTAAATGCAGACACTGAGTCACTGGCATCCTTTTTACTGAACAGTGATACAATAGCAATAAGTTTTCTAATATACTGAAAGGTTTCAGAGTAGCAGCCGTGTTAGTCTGTATCCGCAAAAAGAAGAACAGGAGGACTTGTGGCACCTTAGAGACTAACAAATTTATTAGAGCATAAGCTTTCGTGGACTACAGCCCACTTCTTCGGATGCATATAGCTATATGCATCCGAAGAAGTGGGCTGTAGTCCACGAAAGCTTATGCTCTAATAAATTTGTTAGTCTCTAAGGTGCCACAAGTCCTCCTGTTCTTCTTTTTGCTAATATACTGAGTGTATCTAAAAATCTTGAGCGATTTCTTGAAACAATCCTCTTAGATTTCTTAAAAATGAATTTATTAGTGTGTCAATTGCAATTGGGAGATTGAATTCTTCTAAATAGTATGGGCAAACTCTTTAAAGAACTAGTGCAGTTAAACTTTTGAAGAACTGGTAGAGTTAAAGTTTCTTAAATTGATATAAACATTTCATATTCATGGCTGAATATACTTTGAAAATGTTTATGCTTTGAAACCAAATGAAAGGCCAAATTACATTTTAGCAGTAAATTAATTTATTGCAACTTGACTAAATCTGACAGATCTGTGTTGTCTTTGTGGACCAATATAGCATCAAGCACAGGATGTATGGGATGCCCCAGCCATATTTGGAGTCATGTTTCAACCATATCCTAAACTTTTTTCAAACCCTGCTCCCTTCAGAGTGCAAGTTGGGTCTATAACAGGGCAGGAGTGGACAGTTGTCCACCATGAGATTTTAATCCAAGACAAACTTTAGTGGGACGTAAGGAAAACAGAGGGACAGCTGATTCATGGATACTACCCAGAAATTTCTCCCATGCTGCATCTATTCCTTAAACTTTGAGCTATAGGAAGCTAAAGAAGCTAGTATGCCATTTAAATGTCACACAAAAACTTAACATTTTCCCTGCTTTAGAAACACACCTGAATCCACAAAAGTCATGTATTACCCAAGCCACTTCCTGGGGAGGATGTCCATACTGCCTCCTAGGAACATGCTCTAAACCTCTCTGAAAATGTGAACCGCCCTGGAAGTGCATCTTACTCACCCCTACAGATTCACAATTGTAAATGTCAGACTGGCTAGATTTCAGTTGTTACAAAATTCCAAATATAGGGCCAAATAGGCGATAGATTTGAAGTTACCATGTCAGAAGTAGATCCTTTGTTAGTATAATTAAACTAAGTGCCTCTTTAGAATCCAATCAGTAAGCGTTAACCCCTTTCCCCCACTCTCCTTGTTGATTTTTGTGTACAGGAATTCGTTCTTATTAAATGCTTCAAAGTACAATAAGAAAAAGGTAGCTACTATTCCTTGAAAGAGCAAACATCATTTCTATATTAAGTAATGTCAGATTGTTTAGCCTCATTCTGTAGGAGGAAAAACTCCTGCTACTGAATTTCCTTACTGTTGCCAAAGCTTATGAAGGCAGGCCCATCAGAGAAAATGAAACTAAGAAAGGAGTGTAGACAAGACAGGTCTGGCCCTCTGACAGGTGACGTTAGTAAAGCATCTTAGGTACAAAACAGGAGAGTGGCAAGGCAGATGTGACTTTCCCTTAAAAGTATTTACTGTATCTCAACAACCACGATTTACTACTTTATCCCTGTGACCTCACTCCTGTCCCTGTTATATCTTTAGTTGTCCCCCGTAATTAATTGAGATCCTGGACTTTGTGGATCCTCCCCTTAGGCTGAGGGAGGTCCTTTAGCAGTGGGTGGGTTTCCACCCGTGCACTTCCAGGATCCCAACAGGACGATTGACTACTTTCATACCACTGGAACAGTAAGTTACACTTATTTTGGTTTAAATAAATATCTTTGATAGGCAAAGTATAAGAACCTGGTTAGATAGGGAGATACATATTTTTGAGTATCATCTTGGCTTTCCTTCAAAGGATACAGTTTTCATCACCATCTACATTCTTTGGAGGACCAGGCATGTTGAGTAGAACAAGTCTGGCATCATGGGATCTATTTACAATTACTTCATTTAACTTCACTGCTGTGTGCATTCTTCTGACATTTGACTGGTTCCTGTTAAAGAATCACATGTTTACTGTTAGAAAAAAAACTTGTAAAACTGAACTGGGAAAAAATCATTACAAAAATATCTTATAATGACCATATCTACGAAATACTATTTTAAAAGTAAACTAATCAAACACTTTTCCCCCCAGGTTTTATTTGAAAGATACAGAGTTATTTGTACCTCCACGTGTTTAGAGCTAATACTATTCCACTAGTTTTTGTGATCTGTGTTTGGAAGGCAACATTTAACTTATTTCCCATTCCACTGCTGTGCTTGATCTCTCCTAAGCAGCTATTGCCAGATTGCATGAGATAAGAAATTCACCCTTAAGATCACCAGTACAAATATAAACTCTATTGCACTGACGGTCTCATCTACTTACTCACTGATGGCAATGGTAAGCGTCTCATTGACGTCCAGGGGCTTAGGATCAGGCCCAAACTGAGTAAGACATGGGCTGGAGTGGATGGTTATTGACTATTAAAAGTGAAAAATACCCAGGTCCTCCACTGTGACCTCAGATTAGAGCTGAGCTGGAATTCTTGAGTCACAGTCAACAACTTGCAACAACCTAAGGAGCATTCCACCAAACTGGCAGGGCTTTCAAGCAGGGAATTATGCTCCTACACCAAGGAATAAATCAGTAGCCCTATGCATCCGCACAAGCAGAATAAGGCACTGCCCTCTTCCTCTCTTGCATGGGCCACCCATGTCTCGGGTTTCAGTACAGAAAGGAAAGCAGGCTCTACAGAGCCATTACTGCTCCCTTGCTCCTGCCAATGCGCCAGTCAGCACAGCCAGCATGCCAGGTGTGGTACATTGTGCTGAGTGTAAGCCCGGCCCAGTTTACTTCCTCTGAATCACAGTCTGGTCCTTAGGCAGCATAACTATATACGGCCTCTTTCTCAGGGCACATGGCAAAGCAATAGTCCAGGTCACACTGACCAAAAATCCCCCACTCAACACACTAAAGTACAGAAGAAATCCTCAACTCAGAGAACTCCATGTCTCACAGATAACTCAGAAACTGGTGACAGCAACACCAGCCCACATTTCTAAGAAGTGCACTTGTGTTTTTTGAGCTGCAAAACACTCATATCCTCATAGAAAGTGTCCAGGATTTATTACACTGAAAATATGATCGGATCGCACCAATCCATGCTGAGTAAGAACTGGAGAGTCAGGGAGTCATTTTTAGGCAGAAGATGTCTCCTTCCAATAGGAAATTAACTATTTGTGTGGCTGATAAGGGCTAAAAAGGGAGAACAAAACAAAAGACAGACAGATAGATGCAGACCTAAAGGGAAAATCAATTAGCCTTTGGAACTTGGATAAGGATTTCTTTATTACTATTGATGTTTTTCAACCAAAACCAGGTATTTTAGGGAAGGGGGTTACATAAGTACCCATTTTACATGCTACAAATTATGGTAACAGGCCTTACTGAACTCATTTCTTTTCTGGAGGCTTTTTTGTTTTTGAAGTCAGTTTAATTTTAGCTTTCGTCTTGTGATGATTAATTGGGTTGTATGTTTGTTGACATTTTGTAAGGGAATAAGCTTCCCCAAAACATTCAGGAAGTGGCAGATACACGGAGGTGACTCATTTGCACTGCTTTACCAAGAAACAGTGCTGCTGCACAGAACTATTTAGGAGCGAGATTTACAACAGGGTACAACTTGCCCGGTTTGGAATACTTTCCTTTTGATGTCATGCTATGGCCGTATGTTTTATTGAAAAAGTGAGCACAGTCTCTGCCTCTTCCATGTCAGAAACAGAAAGGTCACAGACAAGAGAGGCAAGACTTCACTGTACTATAACTATGGGAGATGAGGAAGGAATTGTTATTTTTGTAATCAACTTTTGGAAGAGATCCAAAGAGACAAAAAAAATGTTCAAGGTGACCCTTAAAACTGGCATCTATTCAGAGAGCTGAGAAAATGCCATTTAGTATGGTGTAGGCATGAAAGGAATGGTTCACCCAGCCTCCAGGAGAGACTATGAACAATGTTCCTTTGGGGACAGGATTGGGGGCATGTGCAGACAGAACCGGACCTGAAAAGAATCTAATTTCAAGCTGCTATGAAAGCTACTGCAAACAATGGAGAGTAAAAACATTCAAACGATGGTAAAAGCACTTTGACTATGTCCTTTGCGTATCATATTTAAGCTTGTGAGAAAACTACAAAGAGCTAGAGAAGTTCAAGTCAGCACTGTCCTGAATTTCTGTTCTGTACGACAGGCTGAACTTTGGCTTTCCCATCATCTGATATTGTGCCCCAACAATAACACACATCCTTTGATCACCCAAACGGAAGTATGCCATTCTTGAAAACACAATTAAATGCTCAAACCTGAAGTTGTTTTTCCCTGAGTCAGTCCTGGTTAGACAGGGTAACTCTTGCAGACTTTGCTTTATGTTATTTCTAAGATACCTATCGCCTTAAGAATTAAGGACCCAATCTTGCACCCTTTAAAGACAATGGCAAGTTTCCCCTCAACTTCAAGCATGCAGGATCAGGCCCATTGTACAGCATCAAATGTAGGCTAATAATGTCATTCCTTTTCATCTAGGGAGAATTCTAGATCTTCCCACTCCCGTCCACAGAAAAACATTTTTAAACAATTAGCAAAAAAACTTACAGGTTTTCCCACTCTCTGAAAGCATGAAAGGGAGATAAGAATACATCAATTTAAATTTAAACACAGAATTTCTATGGATTGTTAACAGTAAAATATGCTAGAATTATCAATACCAATGAATAGGAATTTCAAACATTCAGAAATTTTCACTGAGTTACTTAGCAGTAAGTGATATGATCATCTGCCAATAAACTAGTGCTGGATGGTCTCAGATACACATATATTACATAAGGGATTACAAACAATTCTTCCATTTTATATGAAGCCACAACTTAAGGACCAATTCTAGAACTTTGGGGATTTTTTTTGGTATTCATAGCCACATTTAGCTCTGCATTAGGGTGACTAACTCTGCTGACTTTCCACTATTAAAGCCTCAAACGTTTAAATGCAAGAGAGACCTGTGCAGTACTAAAACATTTTTTAAAAAAGGAAGTCAAGGGGTGTCGTACAATGGACAGCAGCACAACCAGACTTTAACCCCAAGTGGTCTGAGATATCAGCCCCACTGAGACTCACGGTTTAATACTGATCAGTTCTCTGAAGTTTTCCACTGCAGTGTTCCGGTTCCGTTTTTCAGAGTCGCATTTCTCTTTTGTCCATGTCATCTGAATTTTATCAGGTACTGTCTCCCCCTCATCTTCTTCATCCGAGTACAGGCTTTCCAGCCGTATTATAGAGTGTCTGTCCTTTACCAGCTGGGCCTGAGAAGTGTTTAAATGGCAAGTTGAGTTCTACTTTCACAGGTTAATTTTATCTTTTCTGGATCCCTTTCACCAAGTAAATAGCTCTCATTTCATTGTACTCTTCACCTGTATTCAGGAGAGGAGCAGAGCAGTTCACTAACACAAAGAGCAAATAGGGTTATGGTGCATATGAGTCAACCAGAATTTGGACCAATGGGGGTGTCTCTACACAGAGAAATAGAGAACTTGACATCGTAAGATAATATGGAACCTGGCAGCCCAGACTGACCCCAAGCTGATGAAAACTGTTCTGCTCAGATGGAACAGCATAATACAAAATGAAGAGCTTTGGAGGCCAAGTGAATTAGTTGCCTTGTTCTACCAGAATCCAAGACACGACATAAACCCACACTAGCAAAACAGGATGTGTCATGAGCTGGGATAAACCCAGGATATCGCATGTACCGGAAACTCTTGAGACTTTCAAGAAACCTCCTAAGTCTTATATTCTGAACTAACTAGACATCACATAATCATTCAGGGAAATGCACAAAAGGCTTTTTACAGCTTACGTGACCACCATGCATTCTTTCCTAGGACAAAGCATTTCTAGCATGGCTCCATGAGTGCAGGCAAGATGTTAACCAATAGGAATAAACCTAGTTTTCAGACATAGCAACCAAAAAGGCTACATTGAATGTTCGTTTTCTTCAAGATGTGGGAGGTGTCTATGTATTAATTCATGAAAGTTTTACTACGCTATATGAAGGATTTGAAATGGTACTAGGAACAGCGCTTGGATTCATCCACCTTAGCTTTTTCTATAGTGAATGACATACCTCCCTTTCCCTTTCTGTTTTGGTCAGTCTCATTTGCCTCAGCATCTGAGATCTCTGCTCCATCATTAGGGTCCGCTCGTAGGTATAAGCTGAAATATCACTGTTTTGCTGCAGAAATAAGAAAAATATTCCTCTTTGTAATCAAACAACTTACTAGCATTCAAACCTTAAGGAGAAATAGGATCAATCCCTTACCATTTCTACCACTTCCACCTCTGCTTCTATTCGTAGTTGATAAAGGAAAGTAGCCAGGTCCTTCTTCATCTGAATGCTGTTATCATCCATCTGGGCTACTGTGAAAATTCTCATTTTGCATTTTCTCCAGACCTATGGGGGAAAATACAAGTTCTCAAAACACGTGAACCAACAACTTATTTTCTACACAAAACAGAACTGTAATAAATATAGCACCCTTGTTTTCCAACATAGTTATTGTACCGAGCTCTGTGGATTTTTTTTTTTAAACACATCCATACTATTGACTTTCCCATCAGAGAAATCAAGCATAGTTTAGGAGCATTGCTGACGCATTGTGTTGACAAACTGAGATGATTATCAAGCATGACTTTAACAAACACAGTTAATGAGCCATTAATGTAAGGCAGGCCTTAAATTTGTATCCAGCTTCTCTTTTGGCTTAAAGATAACAAAGAAAAGCCATATGAGGCCAGCCCAATGGTCCTATGAACTGGAACATAAGAAAAATCCCAGTTAGATTTCTCACTAGTGAGTCTGCACATTTTTCACTGCTATGTTTCCCTTGACAAAAGCCATGACCCCTTTTTTTTTTTTTTGAGGTGGGAGGGGATACCTCAATAAAACATTATTCATTCACCCTGGTCTGCTCGCTGGTGAGACTGCCACAAAATCTTGACATATTTCATTCTTCTGGGGTGTTTTATGATCTTTATATTCTTTTAAATTTTAACAAAAAATAAACTTAACACTGATGTGCTATATGTCAAGGTTTGTGAGATTAATTTTTTTCTTGCATTCCTGTCATGACAAAACCAATCATAGCCTTTACATTGGCTGATAAATTTCCTGGCCCCATCAAGTGACCCCACTGGCCAAAGCTGAAGTGGCTTCAGGAGGCTTAATATTTTCCCATCCAGCCTAAAGCCATGATGTAGGGACCTGCAAAGGACAAACTGGGAAAAAGTCACCAAAAATCCCAAGGGAACTATATTTTAAAATTATAACATTTTGGACACAATGGGCATAAATATTGTCTTATTTTTAAAAGATACAGTACTACTGAGAAACTTTTTTAATCATCTTATTTTAACCATCTCTCCTGATGACAGAGAGGTTAGTGGATTACTTTCACTTAAGGAGACCTAGGTTCCTCCTCTTTGCCCCGGTCTACATTGGGGGGGGAGGAGGGAGGTCGACCTAAGATACGCAACTTCAGCTACGCGAATAGCTCCCCCATCGACTCCACTTCCGCCTCTCACGAGCTGGAGTTACGGAGTCAACGGGGAGCGCGTTCGGGGATCGATTTATCCACATCTAGACGAGATGCGATAAATCGATGCCCGACAGATCGATCTCTACCCGCCGATCCAGCGAGTAGTGAAGACCTGCCCTTTGTCTTTAAGAAATAACCACCACACTTTGGAATAATGGACTGCCTCTTCCAAGGGAAGCCAAGAGATAGAGCAAGGCAAGGCAGCTCAGAAGAGGTGCAATCATTGGTAAGAATGGGATAGAGAGAGGGACGACTTTCTTTGCACCTGCCTGTTTTAGAGAAAGTTTTCAAATTTGTTAAGTTCCAATTAATTTGTGAAAAGTTTTCATTAATTTTTTATTGCTGGTTTTCAACCAGTTTGAGTGCTCAAAATTTCTCAACATAATCAAATTTGATGAAGAAGTCTATAGTTTTCATAATTTGGGATCATTTCTCAACCAGCTGTACTACCAGCACTATTGTGGTCCCTCACCTTCATGATCATATTGAGTTTATTAAATTCAGTTTAATTTCTGGTACTACAACCGCTTAATACAAATGAATTCTTTCTTTGGTTAACTAGTACACCAGCTTCCGAATTAACACTTGCTTCATAACCTGACAGTGTTCTCCTTTTGCATGCATATAATCCAATTATATTGCAATGAAATACATCAAGTGTCTAAAATTAAGACAACCATTAGGTCCTATAGCCCTTGTGAAAATGGTATCCATAAGCAGTCTGCTGAGTCCTTTATGGTACACTTCTTATTAAATTTACATAGCTATCAACAGAAGACTGAGCAAGTCTTTGGGGGGGGAAGGATAGTTCAGTGGTTTGAGCGTTAGCCTGCTAAACCCAGGGTTGTGAGCTCAATCCTTGAGGGGGCCACTTAGGGATCTGGGGCAAAAAACTGTCAGGGACAGTACTTGGTCCTGCTGTGAAGGCAGGGGACTGGACTCGATGACCTTTCAAGGTCCCTTCCAGCTCTATGAGATAGGGATATCTCCATATTTAAAAAAAAAGTCTCAAACACAGCTACAGGAGCGCTACCTTTTCAATGCAGTACCTTTCCTTTTTTTACAAGGTAAAGATTTGTGAGTTTGTATGACCACTCCGGCTATGATCACGCAGGAAAAGATACATTCTGGTAATATAAGAATGTATTGTACATGAGAAGAATGTACATGTGGGTCAAAAACCATTTTTTATAAATATATAATACAAGACAAAACGTATTGGGAGAACAGCATGAGGATCTTCACTTATTGCTGGCTCACTGTTCCACACCATACACTGATGCATACATAGTAGGCAGACAAATTTGTTCTCTAGCTCTTTTCATCCTTACTTTATGCTGCTTCAGTAGAAAAGGAAGCAACATCAACATGCCTCCATCATGCACAATCCACCACACATCAATGTTGCCTTCGTTGTAACGTTCATGGTTGCTGGGATAGAAAGACACGTTTTTGGGCACCAACAGAGCCAGATGGGCAGCAGTTGTACAACGCACAGTATCTGCAGGGAAGGGGAAGAAAGCAAACAGTCACTTTTCTATGGTACTGTAAAAGAAAATTATAGTGGAAAAGGCTATTCAGTGAGCAAGTGCCACTTACCCATAAAATCACCGCTCACATTAAATACATGTATTTACTCCTTTTGTATAACTGTGCAACTATAAAGGCTTTTTAATTGAAAAAATGGTATTGTTTATTAAAAAACATTTGAAATGGCATATAGACACATATACCTGTCAATGAGTGCCATTATTTTACTTTTTACTTTTTTTGTTAATATTCATGCAAATAGTGGGAAAGCAATGCTGAACTTGCAGAATAAATCTGTTCAATCACAAGTATAATGTGTGTAGAGCAGTACAGAGAACTTGGTTCTGGGTGTCTAACCACATCACATATTACAACTAACCTATAAATGTTTTCCAGGCTCTCGCATCTTCACTTTGTCTCCAGCCATACGGCCATCCCAAAACCACAGTGTTGTGTTTCATGCCACCTAGTCCACAGGACTGTATCAAGTGGGCAATTCCTTCTCGAACCTTGGTGGCTACAACTACTTGACAAAATCCTTTCACTTTCTCAATTTCAATCATGTTCTTAATAGTCTGGAAGATAAGGCAAGGGAAAAAAGTTCTCCATTAAAATGAACTCAGGTCCTCTACATCAACTGATTATTATACTTCTTATGCATGTTCATACTGTAATCTGCATATACTCATCAGGGGCAAAAGTTTACTGCCCTATTTTGAGAAATGAAGGACAGGAGAATCATATGTAGTATAAGGCTTCGTATGCTATAAGGCTTTATAACAAAGCTGCAAGATATAAACAGAACAATAATGGCCCGGGCTGTGTGAGTGCCACTGAAAATCAGCTCGCGTGCCGCCTTTGGCACGCGTGCCATAGGTTGCCTACCCCTGATCTAGAACTTAATGCCGCAGCCATGACGTGTCTTTTAGATCTTTAGACCCCAATTCAGCAGTGCACTTAAACATGTCTTTAAGCACTTTGGGCAACAGGCATCTAGTACACTCGTATTTAAGAGCTTTGCTTTACTGGAGCCTGTTTTACTTTCCACAAAGTTTAATAAACGTTCACTACAATTGTGTAAAATCATCATTATATGTCAATAGTTAAAGCACGCACCTGTTCAGCAGCTTGGGCCTCTCCATAACTCTCCAGGAAATTCCCTTGGATCACTGTCCCTATGATAGTCAAACCTTTGCCAGCTTTCAGCTGAGAAGCAAATGTTAACAGCCTCGGATACTTCACGTGCAAATCTTCATCTAATTTCAGAAGCACCAGCAATTGAGGCCTAGAAGAAAAGAAAAAGCAGTCCAGGTAATTCTTATAAAACTTTTTTTAAAATGTTTGCTTCACTAGTTATCTTAATTATGCTTCAACATTAACACTAATATCCATAACAGTGAAGTACTATCGCTGTACCAATATGCACTGAAAGGGCAGTACTTGATGTTTTATTTCTTTAGACAAAGCAGATTTGGAATATTGTCTGGAGAGTCTTCTTCCAGGTGGGTTTGAAGCAAGGATTTTACTAGTCTGAGAAGTTTGCATTAGCATTTTACTTACAGAGACTGATTTTCAAGGATCTGCCCGATACAAAATACATTGCCTACTACATTTATGCAATAAAGCTACCTTCTAGGTCTATATGGATATTATGTACCAAACACATGGGAATTAAGATTACAAATGAATTTCACCTTCTTCTGACATGTGAGATACATGCAACTTCAGTCTGACAATATTTTCTTTCCCAACATTCAGCTATGAGTAACAGAATACCATGATGTATAGGATTTTGTTTGTATTATTTAAGGTGACTTCTACTCCTCTGGATAGATGGAGGATGATCAATATCCCCATACAGTAGTGCTAGTTAGCAACATAACACAAGCTAGATTGAGCTATGCACTTCAGAGTTGAAAGTCATGGAAGAGTACAAGCTTATCTTTCGGTTAATGAGGATTTCTCAGCCCACTAAGCCTTACTATTTTCCAGCTGCTGCACATAGAGCTCTGCTCTCTCAGAGCAAAATGCATGTTGCCCATGTAATCTGGCTGCATGCAGCTGAAGTGCAGAGGCTAGAGGGAGAAATCCTTGGCCACTATTCCAGTTTTAAAGCTGCAGTCACATCAGCAACCTCCGTGCCACTACTGCAGGTATTAGGCCACTGCATTCCTGGAATCACAGATCTTGTGTGTCATTCCCCAACTCCACTTTCTGAACTAGCCTACACAGGGCCTGAGACTCCATCCACATCCCAGACAAGATGGGCTGCTGTTCTGTCTCTGCAGGGCACCCCCCGTGTAGTTAATGTAGCATGGGATATTTTACATGGGCTGCGTGCATTTCACACTAAGTGTGCAGGACTTACTCACATGTTTTGACTCCCATCAGGGGCGGCTCTATGTTTTTTGCCACCCCAAGCACGGCAGTCAGGCAGCCTTTGGCGGTCCGCTGGTCATGCGGATTCGGCAGCATTTCTGCAGGTTATCTGCCGATCCCACGCCTTTGGCGTACCCGCCGCCAAATTGCCGCCGAAGCTGCGGGACCAGCGGACTTCTCGTAGGCATGCCGCCGAAGGCTACCTGACTGCCACCCTCACGGCGACTGGCACACCGGCCCCCACGGCTTGCCGCCCCAGGCACGCACTTGCTGCGCTGCTGCCTGGAGCCGCCCCTGACTCCCATTAAAAGATTGAGTTCTTAAACTTCTTTTGTATTTTAAGATAGCAAAGCTCCTGTCCAGTGTCAAGCTAATTATTTACATGTAAATTGTGGGCATTGTTTTGAACCCTGCACATGCAACCACAGGCTCAGCAAAATTTGCATTTTGCACATCCAAAATGCCTACCTCCAGTTCTTGGTGTGGGGAGGACCTTCTTCCAGTCTTAGCAAGGCATATCTGGCAGCACTGAGTGACAGACCCCGAATACCATCACCCCATTCCTTCTCTGCACTGCAAAGGATCACATATTTTAGTGAATACATGGTTTGAGATCTGATGATGAAAAGCGATATATATGAGCTAGGTAGTATTATTTCAGCAGTGTTTAACTCCCCTGCTCTTGCATAGAAGTCATAATTACTTTATAACAAATTTACGGATGTGCTTCACAACCTAATGTATTCACTGGGCTGAACTGCAAGATGTATTTCAAGCAAACACATCAGGCAGAGAATCATAGAACTGGAAGGGACCTCAAGAGGTCATCTAATCCAGTCCCTTGCACTCAAGGCAGGACTAAGTATTATCTAGACCACGGGTAGGCAACCTATGGCACGCGAGCTGATTTTCAGTGGCACTCACACAGCCCAGGTCCTGGCCACCAGTCTGGGGGGCTCTGCATTTTAATTTAATTTTAAATGAAGCTTCTTAAACATTTTAAAAACTTTACTTTACATACAACAATAGTTTAGTTATATACTATAGACTTATAGAAAGAGACCTTCTAAAAACATTAAAATGTGTTACTGGCATGCGAAATCTTAAATCAGAGTGATTAAATGAAGACTCGGCACACCACTTCTGAAAGGTTGCCTACCCCTGATCTAGACCGTCCCTGACAGGTGTTTGTCCAACCTGCTTTTAAAAATCCACAATGATGGAGATTCCACAACCTCCCTACGCAATTTATTCCAGTGCTTAACCACTCTGACAGTTAGGAAGTTTTTCCTAATGTCCAATCTAAACTGCCCTTGCTGCAATTTAAGTCCATTGCTTCTTGTCCTATCCTCAGAGGTTAAGAAGAACAATTTTTCTCCCTCCTCCTTTTAACAACCTTTTATGTACTTGAAAACTGTTATCATGTCCCCTCTCAGTCTTCTCTTCTCCAGACTAAACAAATCCAATTTTTTCAATCTTCCCTCATAGGTCATGTTTTCTAGACCTTTAATCATTTTTGTTGCTCTTTTCTGGACTTTCTCCAATTTGTCCACATCTTTCCTGAAATGTGGCACCCAGAACTGGACACAATACTCCAATTGAGAACTAATCAGCGTGGAGTAGAGCAGAAGAATTCCTTCTTGTGTCTTGTTTACAATACTCCTGCTAATACATCCCAGAATGATGTTTGCTTTTTTTGCAACAGCGTTACACTGTTGACTCATATTTAGCTTGTGATCCACTATGACCCCCAGATCCCTTTCCACAGTACTCCTTCCTAGGCAGTCATTTTCCATTTTGTATGTGTGCAACTGATTGTTCCTTCCTAAGTGGAGTACTTTGCAATTTATAAATCACTCCTGTCTGTGGTTGAGATTTCCTTGGGACATCATCATGCATGAACCACACCATGTGCTTCACCATCTGATTTGTGAAGATGAAGTTATACAGCCAAACTACCAGTCTAAGAGACTGAGAATAGCAATCTCATGCATCCCAAGGAAGGCTGAGTTTGGGTGCTGGTTCTCTCCCCACAAGACTCTCTAAAAACCCTTACTGCCTGGCCAATTTATGAGCCAAGAGGAATGGCTTTAGAGAGGGCTCCATTGAGGCCTCCTTGGCTAGAAGTTGTCAAAGGTCAAGGAGGGTAAAGTGGAGCAGGGAACTCGATCCCCAAAATAGGCCTTCAATTCCCGCTAACACACAGATTTCAAGAAACATTTTACAGATGCTTACCCAAGAAACACGTCCTGATCTAATAAATTCTTTTTGGAATCACCACCGCAAAGGAGTTGCAAAAATACTCTCACGTAGGAAACTAATACCATAGACACAAAGCAATGCCCATTCACGTGCCGAACCAATAAATGGTAAGTAAGTCCAAGTCCCCCCTTACCCTTCTCCTTCTGGAAATACTTACCCTTGGTATTCAATGTACTTGTAAATCATGCCCGCAATGAGCATAGCCACCAGAGCATAATACCAGGATGAAATGAACATCAACGCAAGACAAATACTCATGCCTAAAAATGATAAAGCCCTGGGAGGGGGAAAAAATAGGTATTAGCAAGTACCTGGGGAGAAAAAGCTAAAAGCTTGAAGTACCTGCTACAAACCCATTGGTTATTTTAATTGCTTTCCCCCTTGAAGTTTCTCACCTTCTGTATCCTCTCTCCTGAAGAGATGGCAGTAAAAAGCAAACAATAACTTCCATCGCCACTATTGTAATATACTCTATTGTGGGGATGACACTATTACTACATTAATCCCCACAATTCTGGTCCACACTAAACAGAGGAGTTTCTTCCTGCATCCCTGACTACTACCAGATGGATGGAAGAAATCAAGCAGCCTTAACTGAGTCCCTCTTGATAGCCCCAGGGCACTGCAGAATCTTTCCATCTTCTCAGCCATCCTAAGATGGCCCAAGACACAATTTCAGAAACGAGGTGAGTGAGTAAGTTCCTCCATGGCTAGCTGCAAAAGCCACCTATAAAAACACTCCACGCCTGTGATCAGCAGCAGAAAACACACACTAACATCCCCTCTATTAGGAAGCTCTTCCCTCATATGAAGGGTTAACAACAGTCTTTCAAATCCCCTCAGTAGACCAAAGAATACGGACTAGAGTAGACCAAAGAATACACTGAGTCATTTGCTTACCAATGATAGTATTTAAATCGGGGCCGCCAATTTGGAGTTCTTAAAAGTGTTTGTACTGCACATGCCAGATTGACAAAGAGGTAACACATCAAGAAAAACCTGTAGAGAAGGAACAATTTAGCCCACGTTAGTTTTTGACACAAACTGTAATAATGGAAAGGTTTGAATGTCACTCACATAACACCAAAACCAATATCTGTTTTGCTAGCACAAGAGGCTATACCTCCAATTTGTTACTAAAGACGAGCCTAAACTGTTAATACAAATTAGATGTAAAGGTCAGAGACTCTTTACAAATGACTCTAACCAAATTCCTTCTGTCCAGCTGCTGAGCATCAAACATGATACGGTTTTCTAAAGGGAAGACCAATCCAGCTATGTCAGAAAAAAATGTTCACTCATGATATATTTCAGAGGCATGACAATTTACATGTTAATTAAGATGGACGTCAGGTCATTTGTAGTCCTTAAATAATGGAACTTCTGTTCCAATAACTGTTGTATTTATCTAAAATAGAGGTTCTAAAAGGTAATCAAGTTAACAGACTTCAAAAGCCTGCCATATCTATCTCGTAACAGTGACTTTGTTCCTTACATGGAGAGAATTGGAGCCACCATGTCAAGTGAAGCTATAAGAATTCCAAGTTCAGCAATTAATGCTGTTAGCAGAAGCGCCCATGTTGGTTCACCATTTGCTTTCCCATGGCCAAAAACCTGAACAAAAAAAGAAAAGGAACATTATTTATTTGTACTATCTCACTTGACTCAGCTTAACTTGACACTGCTTATAAATACATTCAGTAACATTCTAAAATAAAATCTATTTCCCACGTCAAAGATAGCGTGCAGGGGGGAATTTTCATATCTTTCATTGAAGGACAAGGACAGGAGTCTAGCTAGCCTCTAATCCCATTCTCTAGTCCATTGAGTTTGATGTCACACTCCTTCATGATACAAAAAATATTCATCCTCCCTTCAATCCACACGTGCCTTTTTTTTATTTTAAACACAGACCCTCACTTTAAAATCTAGTTTAAGAGTGGGGAATCCTTGTCCAATCTCCCTTTCTTCTGTTTCTAGGAAGAAGAGCCTTCCCTTGCTTTTGACAAGATTAAGCAAGAAGCTAGTCGGAGAAGAGGCAGTAGTGGTCTGCAACCAGTAGACAGCAACTAAAAAGTGAAGGCATGGCTTCTGCTTCAACATCTGAAACCTGACTGGGGCCCTACTCTGGCAGAAACACCAAAGAAGGGTGAGAGATGACCACTGAGGGCTTGTCTCCATTACCCGCTGGATCGACGGGCAGCAGTCGATCCAGCAGGGGTCGATTTATCGTGTCTAGTCTAGACGCGATAAATTGACTCCGAGCACTCTCCCGTCGACTCTGGTACTCTACCAGGGCGAGCGGTGCAGGCGGAGTTGACGGGACAGCGTCAGCCGTTGACTTACCACAGTGAAGACACCGTGGTAAGTAGATCTAAGTACATCGACTTCAGCTACGTTATTCACGTAGCTGAAGTTGCATAATTAGATCAATCCTCCCTGCTCCCAGTGTAAACCAGCCTCACTCTCAAGGTCCAAATATCCGATAGCGAGAGGGGCTGGAGGAATCTCAGCAGTTACATTTGCTCCACTCCTCCTAGCACCAGATCAAAGTGTAGGCAGGGTTAGTAGTGGGGCTGGTAGGCTTGCGAGCAGGGACTGGGAGCTTGAAGCTTAGTGGCCTGATTTCTGCATAACCAGCCTGCAACTCAGCGATCAGGTTTCTGATATCTGTCAACTACATCTACATATTCCAATTTCCTTCTGCCTGTCTCCAGGAACATAACTTTACCCCACTGGCTAGGCCATGGGGTTCGTGTATGCTGCGTGCAGCACAATGAACGTTATTTAATATTTACAAACCCATAGGAAAGGAATAATGTTGTCCTTTGCTATAGCTTGCAGTAGCCGTGGGGCTCCAGTGAGGCTCTGTAAGCCTGCTCCACAGGTAGAGAAGAATGAGCCTATCACAATGACCCAAGGTGAGGGCCAAGAAAGCGTGCCCACCACTAAGTTCTTGTTCACTGCATCGCCATACCTGTAGGATAAAGAAAGGTTAGCCAGTCTTATATTTCACTTTGACAGAGTCTGTCTTATTCAAATGTAAGCCAACAAGAAGTAGGTTAGATTTTATTTAAACCAAAATTTCCAGCAACTTCTTGAACAAAAAACTGCAATATAGGAAAAAAACTGAATCAATAGCCCAAGCGACCTCCTACAGCAAGCTAACCACTACTGAAAAGAAGGTTGCACCCATTTTCCAAGGACAGCCATCTGAAAACTCGCTTCAGTCTTAAGTTAGTTATAACACTTCTATTGCCTTGTTAACCAAGTACTCGTTTCTGTTTATCTGGTGAGAAGCCATCCTTAGTACATTGAAACCGAGCTCTCCTGTTTATTTAAACAACCAGTGACACCTACGTTTTTCTGCCCTATGTCTTTTAGCATGAAATAAGCACCATTAAGTATGGAAATTGGTTGTACAATTTCAGACTCATACAAAAAGCTTCAGTGATGATAGACCTTTTCAACCAGATTGTAGCCTTATGCCAGACTTTATTAACAAGCAGTTCCCTGCTTGTCCCCTGAGAGAAGATCTTCATGGGAGCTTTCAGAAATGCTGTTTGTAGAGTCCAGCATTAGGATAACTATCATTACGTGATTTACAGGGTTAAGAACCTGAGGGTAAGAAACATGATCGTCAAATGTGGCAACACGTTTCTAATTATAAATGGCTGCTTGGATTTGACCATGTTCACATCCCCTTTTTATTCTTAATTCACAAGTGGGATTTTGGTCACAAGCATTTAAGGGAAACAGCAATCCTTCATTTAAATACCCGTATGTGAGCAAGACCACAAGTGAGCAGACACGATCATACACTATTTTAATGAGCAGTCATTCTGTATTAAAAAGTTTCAGCCATTCAATCAAACTATAAAAAATATTATCCTCCAACTTGTGCCCACACTGCCCACGAGTAACAGAGAGCAAACTATTCATTTTAACAACTATCTGCTAAGATCACATTGGCCCAAGACTATCTATACTATTAGACAAATTCTCACAAATAGTCAATACATTTGCAGAAATCAAAAATTAGTTTCTCAGGAGGAAAAAAGGGCTGAATTCATCACATAATTTATTTGCAAGGAAAAATTTCACCAGGTCTAGTAAGGAGGCAGAAAGGGAGAACAAGGGAGCAAAGGGGAAGTTCAGTGTTCAGATAACATCAGCGGGTTTTTGATTTTCTAGAAAGTCAACTGTAATGACAAGAAATCGATCTCTGAACCTACTACCCCTTGGAACTCAAAAAGCAACCCGTGATGCAAGGCAAAATGGATAAAATGTTCTTCTGAAGACCCTACACTACTAGTGTTTGGAGGGAGCAGACACACAGAGCAGAGGGAAATGTAGAACCCATTCTTCCAAAGTATCCTTTACATTTTGAATGCAGATATGCCTAAGAGGCAGCTTTAGTCAGGTGTGGAGGTGAAGGCAAAGACTAAAATATTCATTGGCCAAAGGCAGGGCACAACCTCCCCTACCATGTTATAGGTAAAATATTTCATCATTACTTACTTGTCTCTAAGTACAACGCCCTCTATGCAGGCTCCAAATAGTAATACACTGCTGAAATCTGGAGTGTAGAGTACATTAAGGAACGTAATTTTATTTAGACATGATCAATCAATGCAATTATATTGAACATCATTAAAGCTCAATGTTTACCCCTGTGCAAATGATTATGATGCAGTGGTATCTTCTGTATAATCAGATATCATGATCACTCAAGGTATGCGGGTCAGTGAGTTGTTAATACCACCCAATGTACCAATCTTTAATAATTAAGAGACAAATATGATTAAATTGTTGTTCCAAATTCAAATTTAAGAAAGACTGGATTAAAGAGACATGGTTAATGTTTTTAATAAAATTTGTTTTACATTTCAAAACTCCCTGGTGGGAGCTGAAAGCCTTAAAGGAGACTGCTTTGAACTGGACGTTAACAGACCAAGTAGAGTAAGCCAGCAACCATGCCCCAAACAGAAGAGCTCCAGTCTGGTAGGAAGTGACTAAGCGAAAGTGTAACTTGGGGAGATCAATTACTGATCTAGACACTATGACAAACCCCGAGGGTCCTGGATGGAGATCAGGTGGAGTGGGCCCAGGTCGCCCTACCTTGCCTCCATGCTCCCCTGTAAAAGCAGCCCGCTGCATACAATCTGGCTGGGACGTCCTCTGAATGACTACTCTGTCAAAAACTGTAAGGCCATGGCCTGAGCACTAGGCCAGCTGGTCACCAGACTGTCCCACTACATCAACGTACAAGCAACAACTTCTGGGGAAAAAAAGGTCAGCTCCAGAAGTACCACACGGAAGCTCTCTGGAAGACAGAAGGAGTATGACATGGAGTACAATGTCCTTTTGATGACAAAGGGCTCAGTCCTGATCTGCAGTTTGGCTGAAGTGTCAGAAGACAGGTTCATTTCCTGGTTCACATGTAGTTTGCAGAAGAGCTTATTAGCAGGATATCAGCAGCTAATTTTAGAGTGGTTTGGTCTACACTGATTCCTTTTATTCCAACTTTCTGTCCCCACCCCAATTCCATTTCTAATTTAACAACCTAGCTACTACATCTTGCCGTCTCTGGCTACTTTGATGCTCCTTGTGTTCCCTTTTACACATTTCGCTTTCAAATTCTTAGACAGCACACAGTGCCCTCCCTTTACTCAAAATTAAAAACCTATTTGTTTAAAAAGGTACTGTGATCTAGAAATTCCTGTATTTAAGGTCTTTCCCCACCTTACCAGCTGGCAGTGTTTTTAATGGATCTCTGCATTCTGCCAGCCCAAGATACCACTGACTGCTAGTCAGCTTTCTTAAAGGAGCAAGTAACAGCAGCCAGAAAGCAAAGAGATAGAGAGGGGAGGAAGTTACATACTCTCAATTGAACCAGTGTTTATGTTCTTTCACTGACATATGACAATTGCAGGGGTATTTATATCAACTGAAAACAGTGCAATGAACCAGGAGCACAAATAATAAAAAAATTCAATTGAGTCACAACGTGCTAGAATTCTATTCTACTTTTAAAGGATACAGACGAGTGACGTGGTGACAATAGCCAGAATTGTTCCGACGGGAATAGATTTTTGCGCATCTTTGAGGTCTCCTGATCTGTTTGAACCAGCCATGATACCTAAACATAGATTTCAGTTTAAGAAAATACCACAAGAGATCAAAGAAAGTTAATTAAAAATCCCACAACCCCCTTTCCCAGTATTCACCAGTCACTGAAGGGAAGAAGATGCCAACTAGTACTGTGAAGGAAGTGGCTATATCCGCAAACACATAAAGGTGAAGGTTGCTTTTCAGCCCTGATACATCAACTGATGGATGATCAGCTTTTTCCAGTATCTCTCCTTTCTCCATATAATTGCTCCACAGATTATCTGGGGGGCAGGAAGAGGGCAGAAAAGGGGTGTTACCACCACAAAAGGAGAGCAGTAAATACAGGCTCACCCAAACCTAACTTACTGAACTCTTAATGAGCTACTCAAAGCAATAACAGACTGGAGTGAAACTTAGTGGGTTACTGCAGTTACAAAACTAAACACACAAAACTTCCAAAACAGAAAAGGTTTCCATCATATTTTCATGCAAACTTTTCACAAGCGCAACAAACATGTTTGGATTATCACCTCACAAATCAACTGCCTGGAAAGGTTTATGCAACATTTTTTGATTCTATGAAGTTAATGAACTGATGTTATATCATTCTAACGTACCACTTAAATAGACTTGCTCTAACAAAGCAACATAAGTTTAGCATTGCCACATAAATTAGGTATATTAAATGAAAGAGTATACATCTACATAGTAACTGAAAAAACCTAAAGCGGTAACCCTGACCAGATATCTGGGTGGAAGTTATTTTATTCTTTAGGAAGTGGAAGTATTATGACTGCATGGATTTGCATTTAACTAATGCTTCGACAATGCATGGAATAAGCAGTGAGTATGTCTGCTAATCTTCCTTGTTAAATAGGAACTTTATGAACATATACACATCACCTGCACACAGAAAATGTTCCCTGTAATTCTTGTTTAGAGTGAGCATTTTGTAGTATTATATGTGTAGCTTTGCAGTAGGTTTGTGGAGAGCAAGGACACAGATAAATCACCTCCATGCACACACTTCTATGCTTCTTCCAGCTAGAATCTACTATGTTATAAATCGAAGTATGTAACATCCTACCACTGCTCTCCAACCCAGACATTTTAGCCTGGTTTTGAAGAGTTATATAGTATGCCCAGGTTAATTCGCCCTACAATATTAATGTAGTTGAGTTTCTATTGCAAATATCAGTCTCATTCAGTCAATTTTGTAGAACTGAGACTAAGCCTCTTATCTAGAAAAACGATTAACACCATCTACTCTTTAAAGTATTCTAACAGTTTTCTTCGAAAGGGTTTTCTTAACTGTAATTAGATTTCTTCAGTACTTTTTCTCTACTAGCATAGAACAGCTCAATCCACCTGAACTGCTCTGCATGCCTCTTAACAAGAGGATTTCCTTTGATCCAACAGTGTTTTGTACCATACCTTTTAAAATGCCACTTGCAGCTCCAGGAATACCTGCTATCTCCGTAACGTTGTTGAGCAGAAAATATTTGTCACAGTTATCAGTGGTTAAGTTAGAACTATGGCAGAAGAGTTCCCAGAGCTTGGTGGCCACAGTCATATTGCCCACAATTGTTGTTTTGGCACAAACATCAAAATGACCTCTCGTCAGGGTCCTGTTGCCCAGCATGCAAATCCTGGAAGGGGAATGAGAGAGTCATTTAGAAGCACATACTAAGCAAAGATGGTTACTCACATCAGATGTTATTTGGAAAGCGTAGCTTTTCCCTTTTCATACACTGGGATTTTAAAGTGGTTTTCCTTCATAACAACTTGTTCCAGATTTGAGACTTTCCTGGGCAGCAGAACCATGAGCGTGTATGTTGACATTGTTGTATTTTAATATTCAATATTTTGAATATTAAAACAAACATGTAATTATTTCTCTCTCCACTTCCCCTCAGTGTCCCACTTCCAGGGTGCAGCTCGGGATATTTTGCCGACAAGTGGGGCTGGCAGTTCTGAAGATCAGCAGCATCTGAAGGGTATGTGCCACCTAATGCCCCTTCCCCCATGAGCGGGATGCAGAACAGATGGAGGGAAAGGATTATAGAGCACAAGCCTTCGATTTGTGAGACCAGGGTCTAATTTCCTCCTCTGCCACAGACTCCCTTTGTGTCCTTGGGCAAGTCTCTTAGTCGCTCTGTGCATCAGTTCTCTATAAAATGGGGACAATAGCACTTCCCTATCTCACTGGGGTGCTCTAAGGATAAATACTTGAAAGATTGTAAAGTGCTCATATAATAAACTAATGGGGCCATATGAGGTACAGGCTGACCAAACCTAGATCACCAGTGTGAATAGGGGGTCACTGCTATGTTTCTCCAGCTGGTTTGTTGGAAGTGGAAAGAAGAGAAATTCAGGAAGTTTCAGTGTGGCTGTAATCCATGACAAAAAAGATATTAGCCAACATTTTTGCTCTACTTTTATGCATGAGTGACTGAAAGACTGTACTTAGAGTAGTTACCAATGGTTCATTGTCAAACTGGCGGGGGGCAGGGGAGAAAAGGGGGACTGTATATATAATAGGGTCCCACAGGGGTTTGTCCTGGATCCGGTACTATTCAATATATTCATTAATTACATGGACAACGGAGTGGAAAGTATGCTTATAAAATTTGCAGATGACACCAAGCTGGAAAGGGTTGCAAGCACTTTGGAGGACAGGACTAGAATTCAAAATGACCTTGACAAATTGGAGAATTGGTCTGAAATCAACAAGTTAAAATTCAGTAAAGATAAGTGTGAAGTACTATACCTAGCAAGGAAAAATCAAATACACAAGTACAAAAGGGGGAATAACTGGCTAGGCAGTTGTACTGCTGAGAAGGACCTGGTGGATCACAAATTGAAAATGAGCCAACAATCTGATACAGTTTCTAAAAAGTCTACTATAATTCTGGGTTGTATTAACAGGAATGTCATATGTAAGACATGGAGGTAACTGTCCCACTCTATTTGGCACTGGGGTACTGTGTCCAGTTTTGGGTGCCATACTTTAGAAGAGATATGAACAAATTGGAGAGAGTCCAGAGAAGAGCAACAAAAATAATAAAAGGTTTAGAAAGCATGATCTATGAGGCAATGATTTTTTAAATGGTCACGTTTAATCTCGGGAAAAGAAGGCTTGGGGTGGGGGGGGGGTGCTAATGACAGTCTCCAACAAGGAAGATTTAGGATAGATGTTAGGAGAAACTTTCTAACTATAAAGATAGTTTAGTTCTGGAATAGGCTTCCAGCGAAGATTGTGGAATCCCCCTAACTGAAGGTATTTAATAACAGATTGGACAAATATCTGTCAGGGGATGGCCTAGGTTTATTTGGTCCTGCCTCTTGACTCAAGATCCTTTCCAGCCCCACATCATGCCAGCATGAGTAGACAAGCAGAGGGAAGCATTCACTAAATAAGAGAAAGCTACAGGGAGAGAGAAACACTGTATTTTAATTTATTCCTGATCATTTGTATGCGAGTTTGGTTTTTGGTTTTTATTTACTTCCATTGAAGTCAATGGTAAAACTCCCACTCTTCACTGCAATGGTGCAGACTGGGCTCTACATGCATAGAGGGGGCCTGTAGAGGGTTGTGGCTACTCATTTAGCATTACGCTACTTTTGTCAAGTGAATAATTTGTCAGATTAAGCTACCCTAACTGCACTGCATAATCCCCTGCTACCGTTGCCTGTGCTCTGCATTCCCTTGTACAGCATGAGCCTGCACTGAATTTAAAACAAAAAGGACTAAGTCAACTGTACTCTGGCTCAGAACTAAAGCAACTTTGCATCACAAAATGAACTGATGCCATGTGAGGAAAGTTTATGTTGTATCTAGAGTATCTGGTTCTCTCTTTCTGTATGAGGGGGAACCGGTTGAAAAGCGTCAACTTCCATCCATCTTCCTCTATCTGTGCAGAAGACCCAAACCTAGTGGAACTGGCTAAAGATGGTAAAGGTTAACAATGTGTTTATTTTAGGCTAAGGAGCTTTGTTTCATGGGTTTATCGAACTATGCTCACTGCAACATAAAATTTATCATTCATAAAGTAAATATTTTTTATAGCACGTAAGTGCTACCATATTTGCTGGGTAACTTTAAAATAACTTCCATTGAATCAGTGCTTCCAAATGGCAACTGAAGATATTTCTGACTTGCAGGTTGACATACCCAGCCAGCAAGATTACTTACGGAAATGCAGGGGGATCGAAGATGGACTTGATAGCACCAGCATAAATGGACAATATGGATATTATTACACAGGCCAAGAAGAGAGAAGCAAATTTGTTAACATATTTCACTCCTACAAAAACTACCACAGCCATAAAGGTGAGGAATATGGTTCCATAAACTCGCATGTTGTTCAGTGTAGCACTAGATGTATCATGGGCACCAGTGGAATGAAAAATTGCTGCTTGTGGTGCAATGTATGTCTGAAATAGAAAACAAAAAGTTATCTAAAGGGCTGCAGTAAGACAACAAGAGTTTCAAATATACTTTCACTTATTGCATGTTTCAATTTTAAATAAGCGTTACATACCAGAACATTTATTTCAATGTAAATCAATTCTCTATTTGCAAAATACATTGAGCTAGGGTTCTTCACCCTGTAGAATAGTCAATCGATATGGGCAGTTTTGTAGTTTTACCTCCATAATACAATTAACTAGCCTTAGCTATGCCACTGACTCACTGGGTGGCTTGAAATAAGTCACACTTCAACTTACATTTTCAAATGTGAATAGTGATTTGGGGAGTCTCTGTTTTTTTATACCAAAATGAGACACCTTCAAGGGCCCTGGCTTCCAGAGGATGGACACTGCACTTTCTGAAAGTCAGGCCTCTAGAAAAGAATAAAAGTGGCACCCAATAATCACGTTTGAAAATGTAAGCCTTCATCCTCTATGCCTCTTCAAAATGAGAATAATTCGATCCCTATGAGGCAGGAATTCTGCAGTAGTTTCTACATGTAACTTGCCACATAAGCATTACTACTCACCAATAAAATCTCAATGGCACCAAGTATGTACATAGCTCCTGCAAATGTTGTTCCCAAGTAAAAGCACAGTCCCACAGCTCCACCGAACTCTGGACCTAGGGACCTTGAGATCATGAAATAGGAGCCACCAGCTACAAGACAGGAAAGGGAGGTGGTATTTTCCAGAATATTTTTATATTACGAATGCGACATTTTAAAAAATCCAGAACATGTATACAAAGTTATAAATTGCATATCCAGCTTTTTTCAGATCTTTACCAGAAATACCTTTGTTTACACAACAGCAAACTAAACAAAGATAGCTCTCAGTTGCCTAGGCAGCATTCAGCAGAAATACAGGATATTAAATCAAGCCTTGTATCTTGGCTCAATCCAGGTTTCCTCCCCAGAAATGTATTTAAATCTTTTACATTTGGGGACAAATGCACAGGTGGGTGCTAGTAATTTGCAGTGACCGAAATCCTGAGGGTGCTTATGGTATTTAATCTATTCTTATTCTATTTTGCAATTTCCCATTCTATACAAATTTGTTAGACTCAAAAACAAATCATATTCTCACCCTCTTCAGATAAGAGAAACAGTCATATGCACAGACAAACTGGGTAAATGAAGGGCTACAACACAGATGAACTAAGTTACATGCAGTGCAAATCTGTTTAGTGTCCAATGAAAGATTAGCTAGTATCACCAGTCTGAAGAGTGAGCTACATTTTAAGTTCCTGGATTTCACATTTTGTATACACTGAACTACTTTTCTTCCTCATTAAATCAGTCCCTCAATCTGCTGTGAAGTTCAGCTTGATGGGATCTGAAGAAAAAAAACCCTTAGAAAAATAGCAGTGAGACCATAGCAATGGTGGCTATGTCAATACAGGACATGTTTTTCAAACATGTGTTGCCAACCCATGATTTTAGCAAGTCACCATGTTTCTTAAAAACCTGAATCTGGGAGGCATGTGATATGGGGAGAATCTCAGCTTTCGTTTAAAATAATTACAAGCCCTTATGGTAGCAGATCAAGGTTTGAAAATGTGGCCCAAACGTACCTTAAAGAAAGAAAGAAAAAAACAGGTACTTTGGCTTAAAAATCATGAGGTTTTTTTTTTTAATCTGATGGGTTTGGGAGGGGAGGGGGCAAGAGAGGGCCTGGCTCATGATTTTTTAACACTTTGGGTTGGCAGTTCTGGAGAAGGTACAATACAGTTCTTCACTTGACATGTCCGGACATTAGTTTGCCTTCTCGTCTAATTTCAATGGAAAGCAACAAAAAAAAAATCTACATTTATTAAACCACAATCTTCTAGTTAGCATACAGATTTGCACATGTTTACAGTTGTATTTACAGGGAGGAAATGTGAGTCAAAATGGATTACAGATGTGCTATTCTGACTGAAGTGAGGAATTTGCTAATTACAATTACCTGGAACTACACCATTTGTTGCTATTGCACTCATTGATATGGCTGTCAGCATAGTCTGTGGAGAAAAAGACAATGGATATATTTACATAAGTAAGTCTCAAAAATACAGTTCTTTCCCTGTATAGTAAAATAAGCAAAACAGAAAAAGTTGTCAAGCTTAAGTAGGAATTTACAGCATTTCTGTTCTACCCCATGGTAACAGAACGTACCCCTGTATTCACGCCATATACACTACTTACTCCTGAGGGCATTCTGCGACAAAAAATTAAATATTCTGCGCACATTTTAAAATTCTGCAAGTTTTATTTGGCATGGCATAGGGAGCACAGGCCACTGGTTTTACGAAGGTGGGAGATCACCCTGCAGCCTCCCCACACCAGCACCCCCAGGACACGGACTCAGTGGTGAGGCTGCACCCGAGCCTGACACAGCACAAGGCCTGGGCCTGCCCCAGAAACACCCTGGGGCCCCTGCCCCTCTGCGGCAGGATCCAAGTGTGGAGGGGCTCAGTGTGGGGGAATCCAGGTCTGGGGTGAGAGGATTCTGTGTGGGACAATCTGGGTGCAGGCAGCTCAGTGGGGGGGTCTATGTGTGGGGGGATCTAGACAAACAGAGGCTCGTTGGAGGGTGGGGGTTGCCAGGTGTAAGAGCAATGGGACTCTGCAGGGGCTTCCAGGTGAAAGTGGTTGGGGTTCAGCAGAGGGGTCTGGGTGTGGGGGAGTGGGGCTTGGTGAGGTGAGGGTCTGGGTGCAGCTATTTGGGGGTCAGTGGTGTGGGGGTCTGGATGTGGGGACTCAGGGTGGTACAGTGGGATGGGGCTCGTCAGGGTGGAGGTTTGAGTGCAGGGAGCTCAGTGGGGGGTGGTCTGGATGCAGGGGTGGGGGTCTGGAGGCAGGAGGTCTCGGTGCATGGGGGCCTCCAGATGCAGGGGTTGAGGTTCAGTGGGGTGGGATTCGGGTGTGGAGGGCTAGGGGGGTTCTGGGTGTACGGGGTGAAGGTTCGCAGGGATGTCTGGGTATGGGAGGTCCAGATATATGGGGGTTGGGCGGATGGGGGAGCAGCTCCCCTTACAGTGACCCCTCGCCCCACAGCTAAGGAGCGATGGGGCAGGAAGCAGGGGAGGATGCTGAGATTCCTGGGGGAGGTTTCTAGGGGTGGGTCTGACACAGCCCCAGCCCTTCCTTGCAGGAGAAGAGGAAATCTCATCCTTCCCTGCCTCCAGCCCAGCCGGGACTAGTAGCTGATCCCAGCTCAGGGTAGGGGCCACTGGCTGGGATGTCCCCAGCCCTACAGTGATTTACCTCTCCGCCGGCTACTCTGGGTGCCTGAAACAATGTACCTGTGCAGCTAGGGAGTGGTGTGAAACTGCCTTTGCAGCTTCCCTTTGCTTCCCTGTCAAAAAGTCTTTTTTCTGCAGGGAAGCAAAGAAATCTGCGGGGGATATGAATTCTGCGCACATGCAGAATTCCTCCAAGAGTACCTACTGTAATAATCTTTGTACAAAGTATGCCTTGTAAGTTATCATTTGAAAACTCAATGTGTTGATCAGTATTGTTCTGATAAAATCTGTGTGGCAACACTGAAGTTATAAGATTCTATTGTATGGTGTTATTAATAGATGGACCAAACTGAGGTAGGCAAAAGGTAGTTTGTATCTCAAACAAAGGAATGTGTGCTCTGATTAATTTGCATTTAAGCAGTAAACAGAGTCATCAAGCAGGAAGGGAAACAAGGGAAGCTCCAATAAGTGAGGAAAAAGCAGCAGGGAAATCCTTTCCTACAGACTTTTTGTCTCCTAGCACACAGGTGGAAATATTTTTCAAGAAGGGGACTGAAACTATAAAAAGGAGGGACAAAGACCCCAAGGTACACTTCAGGCATGCACAGACACACACACACCCCTGACCTAAAATGACAAAGAAAGCATTCACTGGATTCTGGGAGAAGCGGTCCTGACCTAGGGTATTTGGTCAATAAGAGAGCTAAAAGCATATGGTGAGAAACTTTGCTTGACTCTAATATAGTTTAAGTTAGGTACAAGTAGCATTTTAACTTTATTTTCTTATAACCATTTCTGACTTTTATGCCTCATTACTTGTACTCACTTTAAATCTCGCTCTTTGTGGCTGTTTTATTGTTTTATCTAATCATGTGTGTTTAAATTTAAGTGTCTGGGAAACTCCATTTGGGGTGGCAAGTTGTGTGCATATTATTTCTATTAAAGAAATAATACACGCTATATAATTTGTATTGTCCAGAAGAGGGCTGGGAAGTACAGGACATACATTTCTGGGGGGAAATCTAAGATTGGAGGTGTGTTGGGGTCACCCTGAAGTATAACCAAGGCTGGTGAGATCCAGAGTGTAACCCAAGTGTGGCTGGCCAGCTGCAGTTACACACAGACATGCAGGGTGTGGCTTGCATGCTGGACGGCTGTTTGTGAGTGGCCCAGGTGGGAACTGCTTCAACCAAAGCATTGTAAGGCACCCAAGGTTGCAGGGTAGGGTTGTAGAACACAGTTGCTCAGTAGTCTGGATTGTACCCTGGTATGTCACACCCTCCAAAGGTCATTTTCTCAATGCAGAAAACTCATCGATTTCACAACAACAAAAACAATTTAACAATTAAACTCTTCAGCCTTTCATGTGGGAGATGAGTGTGGCTTGCACATGCAGCGTAACAAATGTGCCAAAGGAGAAGAGCTTTGTAAGACTTCACACATTTACTGTCAATTCTGCTTGGACAATATTGTGGGATCTGAATTTCCAAACCCTACCTATAAGAGTGTGGCTGCTTAACTGCTTAGATTGCACATGCAATGCTTAGATTGAACAATTTATCTTAGAGCCACAAGGTAGATTCACCCATAGATCATGGCAGGGCCCCCTTCACCACTCTTTACTACCCAACTAACTTAGGCCAGGCCTACACCAGAACAGGTTTGCTGGCATAGCTATCCCAGAAAACCCTCCTAGTTTAGTCGCAGTTTATACCAGCAAAAAAGTGCTTTTGGCAATAGAGGTTACACCATTTCCCTGAGCGAAATAAGACTACATCTGAAGTGCTTTACCATCATAGGAGTACCAGTATACTATACTGGCAAAGAGTTCCTACTGTGGACACATGTATACCAGCAAAGCTGCACTTTGTAAATTCCCACACACACACCCCCAAGCAAAATAAAAATAGCTGTAAAGCAGCGATTCACTGATACAGATCTCTTCACATCCTGACCAACATAGCTATACCAACAGAAGTCTAGCCTAAGTTAAACTGGCAAAAGCACTTGTACACCATTATAACTGCATCTACGTTAGGACTTTTACCGTTATAGTAATGTTTACCTCCCCCTCCCCTCAAAAAAATCACACCCCTAATTGACATTACTATGCTGTCAAATGTTTCTGGTGTAGTCCTGGTCTTAGTCCTACACACATGTATAGTTAACCCCCTTAGAGGGGCACAGTAAAAGCTTTGCAAGAGGTACACACATGGTATGAGACAGGTCTTAATTTGATCATGTACTCACACAACAGCAGCAGATTAAGACTATCAGGAAGGACTGTAGAACTCCTGCTGTTCCCACCATCCATGTCAACCGAAGGAAGAGAATAACCCCAAAGATATTCTGCATACATGGAAGGTACACTCCCATCAGGGTGCCCATGCTGGGTGACTGAAAATAAACACATACATCAACTTTCATTCACTGGGTAACTCAAAACTAGGGTTTAGAACACAGAGGAGGAAAATAGATTTCAGCTATTTAAATGACATCATGCTGTGATAGATTATAATAAAAAGATACACCACTGTTACAATGCTGTACTTCCAAAAAACCTCAAGAGAATGGTTTAAACCAAAACCGTTGGTTGACTGGCAACAAAATTTGGACCAGGCTGCAAGCTCTTCATTTCAGCCCCACCTCTCCAGCAGTTACCAACTGAACATATTTATATTCTTTATTATTAGTACTGTGGTAGTACCTAGAAGCACGTAGCAAGGAGCTGGACTCTGCTGTGCTAGATGCTGTACAAACAAGAACAAGAACCCAGCCCCTGTCCAAAAAACTTACAATCTAAGTAAAGAACAGGTTTATCCCCAAAAGTTCAGTGTGTTTCCAGTTACAACTACCACAAGATTTGGAAACAGCTTTGAGAAATGTGCTATATATTTTCCATATCTTTACATATTAGGTTTATACAGTAAAACCTGTGTTCTCCAGCACTTTACCAACTGGAAAGCTCTATAAACCGGCATTTCTGATCTTCATTGAAAGTCCAGTTTATAGTCCGGTTGGCGTGGGGTCAGCAGGCTCCCTACCTGCCTCTGCGTGACTCCCCAAATGTGGCAACATGTCCCTGCTGCTCCAAGGCGGAGGAATGCCACGAGGGGTTTGGAGTGCAGGAGGGGGTGTGGGGCGCGGGCTCTGGGAGGGAGTTGGGGTGTAGGAGAGGGATTGGAGCAGGGGACTGGGGCATGGGAGGGATTTCAGGGTGCCGGATCTGGGCGGTGCTCACCTCTGGTGGCTCCCTGCAAGAGTGACATGTCCCTGCTGCTCCTAGGCGGAGGACTGGCTAGGCAGCTCTGTGCACTGCCTCCGCCCCTCCCCAAATGCTGAAACTACCAACTGCCTTTTCAATAGGATTTTGCATCATGTTGCTGACGTGAGGTGACACCACACTTCTAGTGAAGAACAGGCCTTAGAGCATGGGCTGAGCAATTCTCAAGGGGACACTTGGGAGGCAGGAGGGGGAGACCAAGTCCAAAGAGTCTTAGACTGGATTTTTGATGTTTATTCTTAGCTCCTTCTGTAACTCAAGCCAACCCAAGTAATTTTTTAGCCATTGCAATTTGTGTTTGGAGAAGAGTGGGAGGGCGGGAGTTGGCAGGAGGGGAGGTCATGTGTTCTGTTCTATTAGACTGCCAGAAGGTGGCTGATTAATGATGCAGTCAATAACTGTTCCATCATACAAAAAAAGCTATCATTTGTGTAGCGAATAGTTATTGTACTACAACACTAACGGAATCAACGTGGCCCACTATGAAAATATGTTTTGGCTTTTCCTTGGCGTGTATGAAGAAGCAAGAAATTATTGTCCCATGATGCTAATGGAAGCTGTGTTTGTGCACAGACATCCTAATTAGAAGTGCCCTAATTCAAATTTCAGAAAAGCTGAACACTCATTGGAAGAGCTGTTCAAATTATTTGTTACCAGGCTCTCAGAAAACAAATTATGAAAATATTCTTAGAAACTTCCTTAGTTCACTGTTTTATCTTAAATTGTGTAGATATTAAATCTAGGAGGGTGCTACGTAAGGTTGTGTCTATTCATTGGGCCGAATGTGCAAAGATCCAAAAAGACTTCTAGATATCATACTAATGTCTCTGATTTGAAATTAACTGCCCTTGCATGCTCTGAAGCACAATCTGGTACATTACACTCACATTTTAGTATCCCCACTAAGTTTGTCAATCTGGATAAAATTTGTAATGTCTATGCAGATACTTTATTTTAAAGGTCTTATGCTCACTAACAAGAGAAATGTCTTAGAAAGGTTGTCATGCTGTGTGTAAATTACACAAAACATTTAGTCTTTGACATGAAACCAGGAGATCTAACTTACTGTGAATTTGCACTGTACTCATTCCCTAACATACTACTTTTGTTTACTTGCCATAAGGCCTGCATCATTACCTCTGCTAATTCTGGCTTTTGTTTTAAATACTCTCTCCTTTTTCCCCTCCAAAAACAGGATAGTATAAGGTGCTTGATATTGTTCAAGGTGTTTAAAAATTCAACCAAATCTGTGTGCATATAGTTTGCATTTGAATGTGTTTGAAATGCAGTGTATAACAACTCAAGGATTGATTTGCACATTAGACTGCCTGGCTGTGGCAGCAGGAGCTAAGTTTACAATTGCAAGGGTTTAATAGAGCATATTGAAGCTTTCAGGCCTACAGTCAAATCAACCCTAACAGTGTTATCAACTCCCAGCATTTGAGGTGTTTTTCTTGCAGCCTCCTCCCCCCAACCTCCCCAGCAAATAAAGACCGAAAAATTATCATTTTAGAAATCTCATGTTTTGGAGTGCCTGAATCACAATTTTTGAATGCTTGGGGTTGCAATACTATTAAAAAAAATAACTTGTAGCAGCTGCCATTAAATTTTCAAAGCTCAGAGCTGCAAGACAGTCTATCCTCCTTTGGCTGGAAAATTAAACTTCCGAATGACAGAATAGTGAGTAAAATTGCCTTTGGTTTACTTGACTCTCTCTCCTTCCCCATTCACTCAGAGCAGTAACACAATTAAATTAAGGCTCAGTAGTGCACTCCTCCCCGTCCCAGCCCCTTCACCCCGGCATTGTTTGTGCGCTTTACATCAGCTTGGGCCACACCTTTCCCTCTGACTGGCAACTTGCCACTTCCACGTCCTCTTCTCTGATTGGCATCTCAACTCTCTTGCTCTGGTTTCAGAGTAGCAGCCATGTTAGTCTGTATCCGCAAAAAGAACAGGAGTACTTGTGGCACCTTAGAGACTAACAAATTTATTAGAGCATAAGCTTTCGTGGACTACAGCCCACTTCTTCGGATGCATATACTTTATAGTATATGCATAGAGTATATGCATCCGAAGAAGTGGGCTGTAGTCCACGAAAGCTTATGCTCTAATAAATTTGTTAGTCTCTAAGGTGCCACAAGTACTCCTGTTCTCTTGCTCTGGTCCCTCTTCCCGCTCCCCCTTTAGCCTCTTCTATACCAAGTTACAATCTTAGTCGTAAAGGGAAAACATTGTGCATTCATTGCATACTTTGAGAATTGCACAGCAGTACAGCTTAAGAGATGCCCAAATCACAGCATTACTAAGTGCACCTCAGACATAAGTCGTCACTGGGTTGTTGGTTTCGTTACCCAATTAAAAATACTGCAAACAAAGAAATGAAGCAGGAGAACAGTTTGCACCAGCACCAGTGATTTGCAGTGACTGAGCCCTTCTCTACATCCTCTTATGTCAGCAGATGCTGCTACTGTCAATGGTTATATGAAACTAGTCAATAGAAGGCAATCAGAAATAGCAAGGGCAATATTATACCGAACAGGCTTGTCAGTACCAAATGGGAAAACTGAAATACTACTCTAAAGATTGCACTGAGCTAGTAAAATAGCAGATATACTGACAATCGGCAAATGGTAAAAAAAACCCTCATATCTTCTATGATAATTATCTGTTTTCAGCCAGGCAGCCCACGCTTCCACATGTGTGGTATCCACTTTGATCAGCTTCAAACACGTAACTGACGCAAGTTATTGATTTGAGCTAAAGGACACCACTCCCCTTGTGCTAGCCTGATTGTTTTTCTAAACAACTGGCTTCAGGGCCCAAAGAAATTGACAACTGCCATTACCAGCCACCCAATATAAGTAACTGAGGGTGCCACAGAACTGCCCCAAAAGCCATAACTACAGACATTTGCATAAAGCTGAACTGCCCAGTTACGTTGTAGAAGCTGAAGTAGGTAAACTGATCTCCAATATGGGAAGTAGGATATTTATTATTCATGAATCCTAGGACTGGAAGCATAGGACTGGAAGGGACCTCGAGGGGTTTTCTAGTCCAGTCCCCTGCACTCATGGCAGGACTAAGTATCATCCAGACGATCCCTGACAGATGTTTGTCTAACCTGGTGTTTGAAGCACCATAACTGTGTCGGTGCTTTACTACAGACCGTATTCATACTAACCTAAAAAGCAAAACAAAATCCCTGCCACCCTCTCAAACAGAGAGAAGGTAATTGGTAATGTATCTTAACACACAGCAAGGAGCTACAAAACAACATAACACTGAATACTAAAAACTTATGGCAATACTGAAGCAAGGTGAAATAGTTAGTGAGCCATACTCCATTTAAGTTTGTCTATTCTTGACACTTTCACAACTGAGCAAATCTTCTAAAGAGGATGGGGGGGGCGAGGTGAAGATACATTATATGGAATTTCTGTCTTTTCCACACTGCAAGTGTTTGTGAAAAATTTTCAAGTCTCCTTCAATCTTGTAATTTTAGTAAGACCAGTAAGATGCAAAATTGTCTTCAAAATCTAAAGCACCACATGATCTAGCAGCCTAAGCATACAATTATCTTTCCATGTCTCCCATTCACAGGTCTTTAATACTTTGCACTTGCATACAAGTGAGTTTTCTGATTTTAAGTGGCAGTGATTTTGGAAAGGAGAGCCTGCCTGTGCTAATATGGCTCTGGTGAAACCGGTTGATACCGACAAGCATAGCAGGAAGCAGAATTCACTGAGAGATTTGTCTTCTGTCAGCAGTTTGTGGAGATATAATTTTTATTTATAGAAAAGACTGCATTATTCATGCAGCTTAGCATTCCACATCCAATGATCAATTTAGGCATATTAGATGAGGTGGGAAAGCCAGACCATTAAAAATTCACACCTGCAACATGCATCTAACAACACATATTGAGATTTTAAGGAGTTGGGCAACAGAGATTCACAGAGTCCAAACCAAAAAAAAGCTCATATTCCTGTTCCAGCATTTCCCTATGGAATGTCAATTCAAATGACTGAAGAGACAGGGTGAGTGAGATAATATATTTTAATGGACAAATACATTGTCTCTCTAATATCCTGGGACTAACATAGCTACAACAAAACTGCATAATTCAAATGATTGATATGCAATTTACTTTCAGCCATACTAGGTGAGTACATTTGCTGGATGTAACTGGTGTATCATCCAGCAACAGATGCTAATATTTAATAGCAGAGTGTCAAAGTTTAACTCCCCATCAAGATAAGTGGGGATTTTGTGCCTTGGTGCTACTGTTTCCTTGAGTCAGTATTTACACTTCAAAAGGAGAAATAGAAACTTTTTAAAATAAAAACTGGAAACCTGTAGGAAAATCCCATTTCCACAGTTTCTGAAGGCTCTCTCAATGCTCTCTCCATTGTCTCTGCCCATGATTTTGCATTCCTCTTTGGTGACTTGAATTAGTATTTCATGTCTGTATTCAACTCCCTAGTTTTATATTCCAAATGACATTTGACATCCTCACAGCTTTAATGTTATTTGAATTCCTCCACCCCATGCCAACTACAATTAATTTAGATTACACACAACGGGACCTTTACTGTAGTGTCCTGCACAAAAGACAGACACTCTAGGCAGAAATTCACTAACTGGAATTCCAGCATACACAGTGTACTGAAACACTAGTTCAGGATAATGTTTTCAAAAGCTTTGAGTTACCCAGAGACTACACTACAAAAAGTTAACACTGTGCAAACAGATGGGCCAGAAACTAATGCAGGAACAGTGGGTTTAAAAAAAAAAAAAAAAATCAGTCCTACCCATACGAGAACAAAATGTGCTTTAACCATGTCAAGTTCTACTGTGGCAGGACCACAAACCACAACAGTATAGCTTAAAATGGGACAACTGAGACTTATTGTTATAGCACAAATGGAGTTTCACTATATACAAGTTCACTTTAAGGGCTTGTCTACACTTACTGCACTGCAGCTACACCGCTGTAGCACTTAGCAAAGTCATTACCTCTGCGGATGGGAGAGCTTCTCCCATGAGCATAGGTACTACACCTCGCTGAGAGGCTGTAGCTATGACAACGGGAGAAGCCCTCCCGTCACATAGCGCTGTCTACACCAGCGGTTAGGTCAGTATAACTGCATCCTTCAGGGGATTTTCCACACCCTGAGTGATGTAGTTATACTGACATAAGTTGGTAGTCTAGACCAAGCCTAAGTGGGTTACATGATATATGCAGTATCTAAATACAGAATATTTTACAACACCATGAATTACTCTGCTAGAGACTGATAATACCATCTCAACTTCCTATCATTCCCTAATCTCTTCCTCACTGAGGCTGGAACCAGCTACCAAATTCTCTGCAGTCTTTTTCAAAGGGAAAAGAAATGGCTGGCTTCCAGATGGCCAGTGTAGAATACCAGTGTGAGGTGTCATTTTATCTTAAACAGTCTTTAAATAACACTAACAATGGCCAAAAACCGTGCCATTTCAAAAAGTTAAGGATTTTGTCTACACTATTTCTCTACATTCTTTATTAGAGTAATTTCTCCCAATTTTTTAGGAAGAACAGACTGAATAATCAATTGAAATTAGGCACTCCCATAAATTAACAGGAAAAGACAACCGCTCATGCATGATTTTAGTATTATGCCCAGACAAACAAACTGATATATATTCCCTTTCAGGCATAACCTTAACTATTGCATATAAATATATAGTTAAGGGTATGCCTAAAAGGGAATCCAAATACATTAAGGTATCAAAATGCACAAACACCTAAATAAGCTAACTCTGTCCTTTAGCGACATCATAATAACCATAACACTGAGGCATTTTCATGCTTCTGGTCCCAGATTCAACTAATTTTTTTAACAGGTGTTGGGTCTGGTGACTCCACTGAAATCAGAAGGGACTACCTGTGGAGTGAGGGTGCTGGAATCAGACCTTTGGCATGGCTTTAACATGCATTCCCTTTGAAAGTGAATTGGCAGTCTTCAGTGTTACTGCCTCTGTCTTTTTTCAGATTTCTGTACGTATGGCAACACAGGATGACAATAAATCTGTACTGTTCACATTTCACAGCAGTTTACTTGAAAACCTTTTGCTGAACCTTTGCTTGAAAACCTGCAAGCAAAGCAGCAAGACCTTTAAATAGGAAGTTTAGCCTTAATGTGTTGATTTTTTGTACCCTGTTGAAGCAAATGGCTTGATTTTCAGAGATACTGGACAACTGCAGCCCCTACAGAGGATAAAGGGAGCTGCTGGTGCACAGCACCCTCAAATCAGGTCACTAAACCTCACCTGCTACAGTGTTATTAGAAATGGGGCTCAAACAGGAAGCCTAAACACACACACTTCCGCCTCTAAAAATGGTTTTGAACTCAATGTGACAACTCACAGACTAAGTTTCTATTTCAGGTGAATAAGGGTGGCAGAAACAGGCGGTAAGATTTAAATGAATGATTTTTGTGACATTGTGACCTACTTAATCAAACTTCCAGAGAATAATAATACTAAGACTATCCAAGTGCACTGGAATGACTAGATTGCTTAAGCATTACTTCACCTCTGATTTTCTCAGTCTAGAAACAAGAAATTACAAGTAACTCACTGCGTTCATTTGGGGCCCAGTCCTGCTCCCAATGAAGCCATGTCATGTCATGGCTTCCATGGTGGGGGTGGGGGGAAGAGGATTAGATCCTTATTCAGAAATGGTGATGAAGCACAAGGAATTTCAGAACTCTCCAACTGCACACATAAGCAATCTCAGTTACAAGCTGGCCATTGAGAGAAGTTCTACTTACTTTTGATACTTTCCTCTTTGAACCTTCAGCACTTTCCGCCTCCTCATGTTCTTTGGCTCCCTGAGTGAGATTTGTGTAGCTGACCAACTTACCAAGCAGAGAAGATACCTTTGGTCGTATATCCAGTTCCTCCTGTGGAGGAAAACAACTTATGTAAGCCAAAGCGGTCAGAAAGAACAGGGCGGATCATATAGCCCTTTGGCAGGGCTGGAGATAAACTCACTGAAAGAGGCTGCAGTAGAATAAATGAAATATTCATTTTGTCTGATTTGACTAGAGGACATTTGGGCTTTGAAAGCTGTCTTAGGAAAGGTTTACAGTTATGGGGAGTCAAAGACAATAGGGACTCACCTTCTACTTGTCATGAATTGGCAATGAAGTGCAAGGGAAAAAGAGCTCTGAACTCCAGGATTTCAGGAAAGTGAAAGATTTGCAGTTGACTATTATGCATATCTTGGGTTAACATTAAAAAAACATTTTCAGGGACAATTCTTCAACTAAGCCAGAGATCCGGTGCCCAGAGGCCCAGCCATTGCAGTGTTATGGGCACATTCCAGTAGATTTAATATGATCAATATCTAATCCAGGGCCTCTGAGAGGTTTGAGGTTAGCTAAGCCTCCTAAAATTTGTATGTTTGTTTGAATGTATGAAGGTCTCACAATCCCCTCTCCCTAAATTCCCCACATCCAGGAGAATTCCTCTTACTCTGTGGCTGTCTTTGAGGGTGGGGAGAGCCAGTGTGTTGGTACTTTGCACCAATGCGCTCGAGGAGAGGCAAGCAGGCACATTCCCCCCATACTGCACCTTCATCCTATCTTCTGGGGGTGAGCCACTTGTCTCATTTTTATACCAGCTGGGATCTTTTGGGAAGTGTTTATAGAGTACTCTGATTACTCTCACTCTTACAGCTTCTCTTCTCTGTCTTCTGTCTGTATTCTTTTCTGCATTATCTCCTTAAGATCCTTAAAATAGTTCTGTTGTTCTGAACTTTCTGTTCTGCGCCTCCCCTTGTGCCTGCCCCACACACAGAGCACACCTGTCAGGTTAAAATTTTCTCAAGTGCCAACCCTACTACTGCAATAACTAAAAATCAGGGAAGTCACCAGTGAAGCCAACATTCTCATCAACTCCAACCTCAGCCATCATAATTTATCAGCCACACAGACCCACAGATCCTGCAAATATACAAAGTCCCTTTGTTCTAACACAGCCACCCACAATACGCCCAAGCCCACTCAAAAGCAAAACTCCAGCGTCCACCAGATTAAGATATCTTTCCTGGCAGACATGCATTTGAGAGAAGTAATCATCTGTTATCTGTCCATGAAGTCTCAGTTAAGGTTTTGCTCAGAGCGAGAGTGGCAAGAACTGGAGGTGTGCATTGAGACTGGTTCCGTCTTACAGGCACTAGACTTCTTCAGCACAAGCCTCTACGTGACGGGTCATCACCGTGGAAACAGCTTGTGCTAAAATGGAGCTTTTGTGACCTGATGGAGCAGCGGCTCAGCAGCAGCTAATCTAAATGGCCTGTTGGGAAAGGGAATGCTTAAGAAAGCTCAGCACATGCTTTCTCATGAACTGAGGCATCTGAATGGAGGGCTGATAATTCTCCCTTCAAGAAAAAGTCGAGGATTCTTGCTTCTTTGGATTCTATGGGAGTAGCACAAACAACATGCAGTGACAGGAGAAAACTGGAAGCAAATGGGAAGATTAATGGATTCTTAGGGCCCTGGAATTACTACCTTCTTCTTTAAACAAAATACACACACACACACACACACGCGAGTTCAAAGATGACTACCTAAAATTAGCCACCTGTGTAGCCTGATTCAGAGGCACTGAACAGCCATACTTATAATTGGAGTTGATAGGAACTGCAGGTGCTCAGGACCACTGAAAATTAGGACTCCTAAATAACCAACTTTAGGCACTAAATCTGAAAATTCTGGCCTTCATTTATAGAGCTTTCCATTACAAAATTATGGCCTTCCCCATGTAAATCAATGCCCTGCTAACCCAGCCACGCAAATCAAAAACAAAACAAAAAAACCAAGCCTGAGCAACCAATCTGCAGACAAAAAAGTGGTACCGATAAGAAGTTACTCCTCCTCTGTGCTGTGTGAACCTCAAAACATACTCTCAGCATGTCAAACTTGCTAAAGGGTGAAGAGGCACACTCCTCAACCAGACACATGATACAGCAGCGGCCGGTCAGGAAAGGGTTTCACGGTATGACTGGGGTTTTATCCCAGACTTATTTATCATGTTGTCCATTCCTGATCCTGTAGCTCAGTAGCTGGTTGCTATCATACACGGTATGATGCAAAAACTAACCGCAAGCCAAAAAAAAGAGTTGTGCATGGGAGAAGCCACCAACCAGCTAGCTGGCAAAAGCGAATAATAGCAGATGCTGGTAGATTGGGTCAGTGTGGTGCTGCTGTATTGAACCTGATCTTCTGGGTTCTTCAGAGCCTCCTGGGCATCAACGCCCAAACATGCTATTTTTTCCCACCCATCCCTAATCTGTAGCTCATGTCATTCCTTGTTCCCAATCTCTGGAACCCCATTCCCAATGTTTAACCTTCTGGCACTAGGTCCTGACAGCAGAGAGGCTGAAGTAGCGACAGTTACATGTGAGTGCATGGCACCTGGGATTCCAACTGTTCCCTCTGCTTTCTACTCCCCACATCACCGGCAGAACAACCGCCCACAGACACTGCCTTGGACAGTGGCATTATAAGTGTGTATTAACAGGCGTGACATACCAAAAGCCACCCAACACTTTTAAAAGGTTTTTAAAAGGCACAAATGGCATTTAGGTGTCTGACTGCTTGACTTTAGATGGGAATTAGGCATCTACTTGCCAGTTGTAGCTTTGAAAGTCTCCATCCCCTCCCTCTACAGAAGAAAGAGATAAAGACCTTATCTTCTATTCTCCATAACTCAAGATCAAAAATGCTCATGCCCAGTGGTCTGGAAAGCAAAATTAAAGTTTACCTCAAACAAGGCCAAGTTTCTGTCATAATAATCACTTCCCTTGCCAGCTTCAGAACTGTTGAGAAAAGGACTGTTTTCTTTATGGTTGCCATGACCTGCAGAAAGAAAAAAGTAGTAGTTTTTGGTAAGTTTGGAATGGAGGTAAAATCTGAGGAGCATCTCAACTCCCCGAGGAAGACTGTTCTATTCAACAGCTGTTCTATTCAATTTTAATAAGCTGTTCTATTCAATTTTTAAAATCCCAATTTGTGTTCAGCATATAATTTTAAAATGGCATAACTGTGTTAGTTATGTTTCATTTACCATGACACAGAGAAATTGAAACCGTCATTGATATTGCTTTCTGTGTTGAAAGTAATCTTTTTTTAAAAAGACAAGGAGTAATACAAAACTGCCTCAAGGGGAAGTTTACAGGTGGGACCACTGCCAAGATGATGTCTTGGGCCTAATAACCTTGACAGTTTCATTTTTACTTTTTTTTTTTTTTTTTTAGTAGAGTATTATGATGAATCAGAAAAGACAGTTCCTGAGAGCACTCACAGTTAGAGACTATTGCTGATTTGTAACACGATTTTCTGCTTAAGCAATAAGTACACAAACAAATTACACACATCTAATCAAGCTGATTCAAAAAATATTTAGTAAGCATTGTTGCAGCCTAGTTAAGATAATACCATGTCAACTAACAAGTATTTTCCTTCTATTTTATTGCAAACTAAATTCTGTAAGTAAATATGCACTTTCTCGGTTGCACTAAACCAGTGGTGGGCAACCTGCGGCCCATCAGGGTAATCCGCTGGCAGGCCGCAGGACAATTTGTTTGCATTGACCGACTGCAGGCACGGCCACCCGCCACTCCCAGTGGCCACAGTTCACCGTTCCCGGCGAATGGGAGGGGCACAAGCTGCAGGGACGTCCTGGCCACTGTTTTCCACAGCTCCCATTGGCCGGGAACGTAAACAAACTGTCTCACGGTCCGCCAGTGGATTACCCTGACGGGCTGCATGCGGGCCGCAAGTTGCCCACCACTGCACTAATCCCTTCCCCCTCATGTTTTTGTTCATATAAAATTACAAGCTTTTTGGGATAAAGACTCTTCTTAAGAGTCTAAACTAGCATCTAGCACATTTGGGTGCTGTACAAACAAATATTTCATAGCTTTTATATACTGTACAATGTGCAAGAAAATTTAGCACAGCACAGAGAACCTAAAGAAAGTTTTAAAATAGTTTCAGTATTAAAACTTTTTAAGCGCACTGCAGCATAAAATGATGTGATATTCTGCACAACAGAACAATGGTTCAGGTTTTCAGAAATTCTCAGCATCTGCAGCTACCATTGGAGCTGTAGGTGATCAGCATTTCTTAAATTCACATCTTTTCTTTAGCACTCTGAACTGCATTCCATGTGTTTCACAGGTCCAATACACAAGGCACAGGTGTTTACAGGTTCATGTCCCTAAAAGAAAACAAATATAACCTAAAAGATATTCTAGTCCAGTGGTTCCCAAACTTGTTCCGCCGCTTGTTCAGGGAAAGCCCCTGGCGGGCCAGGCCGGTTTGTGTACCTGCTGCGTCCGCAGGTTCAGCCGATCACAGCTCCCAGTGGCCGCGGTTCGCTGCTCCAGGCCAATGGGAGCTGCTGGAAGCGGCGGCCAGTACGTCCCTCGGCCCGCGCTGCTTCCAGCAGCTCCCATTGGCCTGGAGCAGCGAACTGCGGCCACTCGGAGCCGCGGTCAGCCGAACCTGCAGACGCATCAGGTAAACAAACCGGCCCGGCCCGCCAGGGGCTTTCCCTGAACAAGCAGCGGAACAAGTTTGGGAACCAATGTTCTAGTCACTAATTTAAAAAAACTAAACTACTAAAGAAAGTGAAAGAATATCAAAGACCATATCCTACAAGTTAAAAGAGGGAATTGTGTGTTGAATTTGTAAGAAAAAGCAGAAGATTGAGAGATTGAAAACATTTCTTCAAAATTAGATCTTACAATTCAACTGTGGTTAAATCAATTTAAATCAACTGGGTTAGCCTCTGTTGAATTAGCACTACATAAGTGAAGTATCTGTTTTGATATTATGAAACCTGGACGCGTTTCACAAAATTACAAAAATAAACCCAACTGGATAAGTAGTTGGCAAGCTAAATAGAAGGCTCCTATCCGTGTGCAGCATCACATGCTTTCAAGTGTGTTTAAACATTCAACATGTTTAGTTGGATAATTGTTATAGCGAAAAGAAATTCCTATCTTGTTATTTCAGCACCGTTCTCATCAGGGGAAGGGTTTGGAAAAAGCGCAGCTGGTTTGCTGGAAAGTAGAGAGACATTGTGCGTCCACTTGTTTTGGTTAGTAAAAGCAAAACAACTAGCAAAAAGATATCCAGATATAGGCAAAGCAGTTTGTTTTATCCACTAAAAATAACTGATTGGGTGGCCCTTTTCTGCTGGAATTAAGTCTACAGTTCAACAGGTGCCGCCATATCAACAGCCACGTGGCTCATCAGGAACACTGGAACCTTCAGATCCAGCATACAGACCTCTGCCACTTCAGCTAATGGAATTACTGGTAGCAGTAGTATGTTGTCATCCTCTATGTGGACCAGCACTAAAAGTTGATGATAAACTTTGCCAGCTGCTTTCACAGATTTGCTGGCAAGAATCTTGAGTTCCATTCCAGGCTCTGGAAGGGAGTGTGCTCTAGTAGACCCAAACTATTCTGCTCTTTTCACACCTCCATGACCACCTTCTGCCTTGAGCCCTCCAACCTGTGCCTGTCCCAGTCCCATCTCTTCCCTACCCCGACTTCTTATTACAGTCCCCTTGCCCAGCTATTCCTAATTTCACCACCATCACTCCCAACTCCTCACACTATCCATCTCTCCCCACAACTCTGGCCTCCAGTTGAAACATAAACATGTCCCCACTGGCTCCCAGTCCTAATCTCCCATCATCCTCAGCTCTTTATCCCACTCTCTTTACCCAGCCAGTCCCAATTCTCCCCCTCTACCCCAACTTCTAGTCTGAGCTGTCTTCCTTCCCACCTCACTGGTTCTCAGTCCGTCTCTCCCTATCTCCACTCCCTATGCAATTTTCCCTCTCCTAGCCCACCATCCTCCAGTCACAGTTTCCACTCCAATCTACTCCCACCCACCTTAGATCTAACTTGTCTCCTTTGCATTCAGGTTGAGAGCACAGGAGAGAGCCTCTCTGCTGTCAGTTCAGGTACCCAGACCAGGTAGAGCCTGTAACAGCTCAATTGCAGGGAAAGTCCTGTTTAGCTCAAGATATGCCCAATGCAGACAATCTTCAGGGAATGCGGTTGCTAAAAATCTAAGAAGTGCAGGTGTAAAATCTGAGTATGTGTTTAAAAAAAAAAATTCCTCTGGTTTAAAAAAAAGTGGGCATATTTTCAAGGGGAATAACACAGGGCACATTCATGGCACAAAAGCCACCCCCCAACAAGTTCAAATCCCTGCTCTAAAGCTTTGGGGGCACTAGAGGCTTTTCAAAGAAAATGTCATCTGAATTTTTTAAGATGGGCACAACATTTTGTCACTAGCCTCATTCTCACAAACAGCTCAACTGTTTTGGCTGAAATTTTCAGAAAAATCCCAACTGAGGCAGTCACTCAGCATGGAAAATTTCAGCCTAAATTGTTGAAGTTTGGCAAAGATATGAACAACTGAAAACGGGGATTTATGAGAAGTGTTGAGCAACTTTAAGAGACAGTACTACCAGATCTGTCTACAATACACACACACAGTACATAAGACTTTTTTTGGAACCCTTCAAGTAAAGAGACCCTACATTAACAAGAAGTCTATTACCGTTATATCTCAAGTCCTGCAGAGATAGTTAACTAGCATTTCTGAAAAGCCTTAGAACGGTTGTAGTTCATTTTGGGGTGGAGAATGCAGGCTACAAAACTAGATTCTATATTGAACTATTTACTGAGGGCCCCACACAACAGTGTTTTTACATGGTTACTTGGCTATACAGCTTGATCATTTGAAGTGTTTTAGAAACAAAGCAACTATTCTCTGTTTAGAACTGTTTGAATGGCAACATTTTAACTGGTAGGTATCCAGGAAGGAGCAGCACCCTGCTTGCTACCACCAAAAATGCAAAAGATTCAGGCTGTTTGAGCCTGTATGAGTTTAAATAGGCCTTGGATAAAAACCGTGCAGGGCTAGGGTCTTTGAAGCCCCCAGATTTCTGGAGGTAAAATAATTTAGTTCTGATGTAACCGAAGTATAGCCAGTTCTCCAGGCGTACATTCAAAGCTGCACTTTGACTACTGTGTTTCAAGACCCCCGGGCTCTCATAACCCAAGAAGTTGGTGTAGTCAATGGAGCTAGCCCATTTAACAGGGCCTCCTAATTTCTAAGATGTAAACAATCAAAACCACACGTAAATCACCACTTGAGGGAAGCGGGGGGAGTGTAATATATAATTTAAGTCAAAATGGTTGAATAAGTCATTTTAGAGCTCTCCTAAATGAGGATGGTAATGCCAGGTAGGTTTCCTGTAATTTGTTAGCATACAAATTTCCCCAATCATCTTTTAAATGGGCTAGTTTAATTATAGTGGTTTTGAAGCAAGCACAGGAGCTGTGCATGTTCCTTTTTATGGTTCTGCCAATGTACTGAAATCTTAACCAGCAATAGCTTCTGGACTCCTTTAACAGGGCTCTCCTGAGCAGACTACCTTATTGCAAACCCCAACCATTCAAAACTCATGGGTCATGCCTAAAGAAACGGTATGAGATTATTGTTTAAAATCTCTGGCTTCAAAATCAGTTTTATTTGCCTCTGGGTTTTGAGTTTCCAAGGATCTACGTTTACAAGATTTCTACCACCACCTGGAGGATTAGAAATGTTCTTTTTTTTTTTAAATGTGAAAGATTCTCACATAATCACACCTCTCCAGGAGCTGGGCTTTACGAGAAGACAAACTATCCCAAGATTCCATAAGAACACCTGGTTTGGCAACAGAGCATCAAGCTGAAATGAGATGTTTCTTGACTTTTTAAATATAGGAAAGTGTCTACTGGAGACTAGACTCAAAGAACCACCCATTCACCGCACTTGTTATTTAAGCCAGTTTTCAGACAGTCTGCAGTGGTGAATGGTAATTGTAATAAAAATACTGCCCCACCTAGTTCCTCAAGATTTTGGACCATGCTGTAAGAGATTATTGTTCTCTCAGGCAGTTGTTATAGCTTTGTCTCAAGCAGTACTTAAATTGTCTTGATTATTTATATTCTAGGGTTGCTCTGGTAGATTGGAAGTTTTAAAAATGAGCTAGTAGATCATTTTTTAAACTGTACCTTTGCTGCTTGAAGTCTCAGGGTCTGCAACTGCAAATGCAACAAACAGATTTTGTGTTTCTCTTGTAGCTGCAACATGCTACTGTCAGAAATATCTGCTTAATGGGATATGGGTTCATTTTTAATATATCTGGGAATATTTCTAATGCTTTCTGTAGAAATGCCGGCGCACTTTTTATCTATAAAAGTCATGTGATTGATCGTTTTAATTTTATGTAAATTAGATTAACTATGAACCCAACAAGTGACAAACTCTTTTGCCCTCTTCAGTCCTCTCATCACTCTTTTCCAACATTCTTACCCCAACCTGGGTTTCTCCAACCAAAAGTGGAAAAATCATCCCCCCTCCCTGGACCTCACTCAGAAGATTAGTGTATCAATAATGGGCTGAAAGTTTACGTTTCATCACAGTATTAGCGTTTGGGGTGGCTACACTTCCGACGTCATCAGAAATATCTAGCACCATCAGCCAGAAATAGCATGTGATGCCTGCCTTCTGCAAAATGAGGAGGGTATAGCAAAACCACATCTGGATCACTTTCTTCTTCATGTATACAGCATTTGCTCCAGCCGCTTGAAAGAGCATGCAGAAGTCACGAATTACTGATTGTGTACATTATAAATGGGCCTCTAAACTGTAGTCTTCCACTCGTCCAATGGCTAGCCACATTTTGGGTCCCACTTCAGCCCTCTCTCAAATACTGCACACTTCCCCAGTAGTAACCAAAAGCTGAGAGGTTTACAGTCAAGTTCACTGCAAGGACATCCTATTTTAACCTCCATCAATCGTTAGATTTGGCTGCTGCGGAGAGACAGCTTCATGTATTTGTTATACTCTCGCTGGGAGTACTGCATTGCTCTGTTAGATGCATTAGTGGACCAAAATCACTTTCAGCATCACAACTCTTCCTGAGCAATCTGCTCGGTTTAGATGTGCTCTAAACCACAACGCCAAAATGATCTCATTTTATCTGGTTTTTGCTTGCTTCCAATGTCCTGAATAAGGACCATGTAAACTGACCCCATTTCCTCTAGGAAACAAGAATCAAATACATTTGTAAAGTAATTTTCTAATGTACAATGCAAAGTAATTTTCACAGGATTTGCCATACCGGAATAGCGCATTAGTCCACTACCTTGCCTCTGTTAATGGGAAATACCTAATACATCAAAAAAAACCAACTCTGTAATGTGGGATAGGAAAGCAGTTCAGAGAAATTCCTTTCTCAGCCCCACATGTAAGCAGCTCACATTCTGAAGCATGAAATATATCTTAGCATTAAGACAGACATCACCACGTAGTACTTTTTTTTTTGTTAAGGGTGTGAACAAGCGTTCAGTCTTAGGTAGATATGTTGTGTGAGAACAGTTTGTTATGCAAGTAGGGTGACCAGACAGCAAGTGTGAAAAATCGGGACGGGGTTGGGGGGTAATAGGCGTCTATAAAAGAAAATGCCCCAAATATCGGGACTGTCCATATAAAATAGGGACAGCTGGTCACCCTATATGCAAGGCTCTGTGCAGAGATTTGCCAATTTCAGCCTGTGTAAGTCCTTAAAAAGTCCTATGATTTGGACATGACCAGCTGACCCAGGCACTCACCCAATTCCCATCAAAAGGAACCAACACTCCAGGCTCTCTCTCAACTACAAAGTTTTGCCAGCATAGCTATGTCAGTTAGAAGGAGGAGGGGGAAATCACACTATGACGCTTCCCAGGGTACCCAGGATTAAGAGACATCTCCGTGCCACCTGTCCTTGGCATGAGGAAGCCTTGCTGTGCCTGCCAGGGGATCAGCTCCCCAACTCCAATGTCCACAGGCAACACAAGCACGCCCCTCTTGGCCTGCGCAGGCCCCGCTCTCTTTCTACAAGTTAGCAATAGGCACACTCCTACCCATGAGCATCTCCCTGGAGTGTCCAGCTTCTGGTCCACTGAATACTTACAGTATTCACAGATTCGCTGTTCCCAAAGAAGCAGTATGTGACAGCTTACCAGTTACACCCCAGATCACCACTTCACTTAACACACACTGCTTAGAGCTGTTCATGGTGAAGATGAGTAAAAAAATTATTTAACAAAGTATACGGATTCAAGTAATAGCAAGTAAAAATATTGGAAACAAATGGTTACATATAAAATAAAATCATAACACACATTCTAGAACCTAGACTTACTTAACTAGATGCTTCCCTGTCTTAAAGAATAACGCTCACCCAAAGTCCTTTCAGCATTTTACAGCCAGGCTTGTCTGTGATCTTCTGTTTATGAAACAAGTCGCCCTGTCAGTGGAAAATGCAGAGTGTCTGTTGGTACCCTCAGATATATCAGCACAGTCCTTTGTCCAACTGGACACACGTTGCTGTTTTTTTTTTCCTGTGGCCTCCCTCTTTTGTCAATTTCACAACCTTTTGATTAGCAACAGGCTCAATATGCAAATAGACCACCACTGTGAAGCAGACAATACACAATGACTAGACAGGGAAATAAGCATCTGTTACCCCCTGCCTGAAAGGAACCGGTCCAACGCACATCATCTTCCTTAAGAACAGAGTTTTCAGTATATATACATAGCTTCTTAAATATCCGCCTTATATACACATCACAATTATGACAACCGGTTGGCTACTGTCTCTGAGTACAGACCTTACCCTTTGGTGAATTACTATGCATATATCTGAGCCAGGAGATCCGTGTAAAACTCCCTGTGCCCTCTGCTAGTTGGCATCAAGAGGTCCCTGGGTGTCACACACTCCTATATCAGAGTACCCTACCTGACACAGCTATATCCCCGGTGTAGACACAACTATGCTCACAACAGAGTGCTTCTGTCATCTTCGCAAACGTCATTTGTGGAGGTGGTGTGGCTATGCTGGCAGAATTACTCCTGTCAGCTTCTGCAGCATCTTCACTAAGGGCCTCTGCTGGCACAGATATACCAGCAAAGGCTCTGTAGTGTAGACAAGTCCAGACACATGCTTCTCAGGCTAAGACCAGCTCAGCAAAGCTTCTAATGTCATAATTACAAGGAGTCCCTTCTGAACTCACTGATAAGGCAACTTCCTACAGTCTACAATGTGTGATGATTGCATATGTAGATTCCAGACGCAAGATGGGGGACTCTTGTCTGCACTAGTGACTGACAGCTGTCAGCTAGGAGTGTGTGACACACTTGTCCTAGCCAGCAGCAATAGCTACCTCTAGTTTCAATAAGAAGGGTCAATTTAGAAGCCAGCTTCCACTAATTTTAGGCCCTGTTTTAACCTTCTCCTGTCCATCAGTTCTACCTCAAATTTCACACACCCTGTCTTAGACCAGAGTTGAATTAATTTTAAAAGTTTGGGGTAAACTGAAGAGTTTTGGAGATAATGACATTTTTGCATCACAAGAGGCTCTCTTGTATAAAGTTTTAACAATCTTTTTATTTAGGTCTTGGTGATTGTCAAGGAGACAACTTACTAGACCATCAGAAATTCAGTGGTAGCCTCACGGCTGTCCCTACCCATACGCAAAGTATGGGACCAAATTCCCTGGTGCCCTACGCAGCTGCGTGCTACTCCAGCCCCTGCTCCTCCTCTTCCCGCCCCTGCTCCACCCCAGCCCGCCCCACTCCACCCCTTCCCCAAAGCCCCCGCCCCTGCTCTGCCCCCGCCCCTTCCCACCCCTGCTCCACCCCAGCCCTGCCCACACTCCCCTGTGGACTGCAGCAGGGTCAGGCCCACACTCACCGGTGGCGGGAAGTGCAGCGACCTGGCCCCAGCCGCGCCACCGTAAGTGCGGGGGGGCTGCGTAGGGCCCCAGAATGGCTAGGGATGGCCCTGGGTAGCCTAGCCATGCATCAAATACAAATTTATTTCTCCAGAAACACAAAACCAAATGCCTTATTTGTGATCGTGCTTTGCTTGTGCGGACCCTGTTACTGACACACACTGTCTACTGAAAGACATCTTCATAAGACAGACTGCATACCAGGGACCAGCATACCCTACTGTTCAGTTATACCAATTATACTAGTCCAGCAGTTCTCAAACTGTGGGTCAGGACCCCAAAGTGGGTTGCGACCCTGTTTTAATGGGGTCACCAGGGCTGGCGTTAGACTTGCTGAGGTCTGGGGCCAAAGCCTGAGCCCCATCACCCAGGGCCAAAGCCCGAACCCAACGGCTTCAGCCCTGGGTGGCGGGGTTCAGGTTACAGGCTCCCTGCCTTGGGCTGAAGCCCTTGGGCTTTGGCCTTGGCCTCCCTGCCTGAGGCAGCAGGGCTCAGGCTTTGGTTTGGCCCCCCCGCCCAGGGCGGCGGGGCTTGGGCGGGCTGAAGCTTCAGTCCCCCCTCCTGTGGTCCTGTAGTAATTTTTGTTGTCAGAAGGGAATCGCAGTGCAATGAAGTTTGAGAACCCCTGTACTAGTCATTAGACACAGAGCTAGAGTGTCTACATATACAAACCTTGATAGGAGTATCACTTAGACTCAAACATATGAATGTGTGAAAGCAGTTATAAAACCAAACCTTTGTGGTTTCAATACTCTGCCTGCAGAGGGTACAAGTACATTGCCTGCAAATTTAAGATTGGAATAGCAAACCCACGGCAAAAGAGTTAATTTTGGTTGGGTAATCTAATCTCAAGACTTCTGTATTTTCTGATACAAAGTGGAAACTTAGTAGCAAACTTCCAAGTTGCTATTTGTTTTTGAGAAAACTACAAAACTCTCCAAAAACTTTGTTTGAGGGATAGCTCAGTGGTTTGAGCATTGGCCTGCTAAACCCAGGGTTGTGAGTTCAATCCTTGAGGGGGCCACTTGGGGATCTGGGGAAAAATCAGTACTTGGTCCTGCTAGTGAAGGCAGGGGGCTGGACTCGATGACCTTTCAAGGTCCCTTCCAGTTCTAGGAGATGGATATCTCCATTAATTATTATAATTAATTATAAGTGACAATGTGTAACTGAATTTTTAAAAATCTATTTTGACTAGGAAATATGGGAAAAGTTATCGGACTCCACCTTATACCATCCTATTCACGTTTATAAAAGAGATAGGGATCAAACAAATGCAATCCAGTTAAATATTGTTCAGATGCAAAAATTGCAGCAGTGTTCAGAGTCACAAGCAGAGTTCAGCAAGTTCGCTTCAACAGGTAGTTATGATTTCCTCCCACCCATCTCAAAAAAATATTGCTGATCCTTACTTTTTCCAAGTTTGGTTTAAAAGTAAAAAGATACAGGCTGAGAATTGATTATCTCCATCTTCTCTGTCCCCGTCCAGCTCCCAGAGGATCTTGGTATTTATGATTATTTTAGCCTCAGTCCTGTATCAGGCACTTTGCAGACATGAAGGAAGATACAGACACTCTCCCAAAAATAAGAACAGGAGTACTTGTGGCACCTTAGAGACTAACAAATTTATTAGAGCATAAGCTTTCGTGGACTACAGCCCACTTCTTCGGATGCAGTGGGCTGTAGACCACGAAAGCTTATGCTCTAATAAATTTGTTAGTCTCTAAGGTGCCACAAGTACTCCTGTTCTTCTTTTTGCGGATACAGACTAACACGGCTGCTACTCTGAAATCTCCCAAAAATCTTTATCTTAAAACCAGATTCTGCTTCCATACTCACAGGAAGTAGAATATGCTCAACTCATAGCTTCACTGACTTCAGTGCAGCTACCTGATGAGTACAATACTGCTTTTAAGCTGGCAGAATCTGACCCTGAATCTTTGCCAGTATGTATGCCAAAAGTCTTGGTCTTCATACTGTGGAATATTTTGACACTACAAAACTATTCAAGCCTATTGTTTAAAAATACCAGTGCACTTCAATGTTATGTTAATCTCATGCCTACGTAGAAAGATATAGTAATTCACATATTCGAAGTGTGATGACCTACTATTTGAGGAATATACTTCCAATAGTCACACATCATGGTACTGTAAGGTTTAACTGGAAATGGAACTGTCCTTTAACTGCTTGCTCTTGTTTACTAAACTTCTTCTGGTTCCATTACTACAGAGACTAGCATGAGGACTTCTATTAGATAAACATACTTCCCAAAGCCTTGGTAAAGTTCCATGGCAAACTACTCAATTAGCAATTGTTTATTTTCTTCAGAGATTTCCAAATTTAAACTGCACAACTGAAAAATCACATTCTATTTATTTTTGAAGTTATTGGCTTTAAACTGCTTTAAAAGGCAAAAGAAATCATAATCCAATTATTTAAATAAGATTCCAAGGTGACTAAATTATCAGACAACAGAATTTAGAACCTATTAGAAAAACATGGTTGGTTCTCTCTAGACAACAGTGAATAATGTTTGCATTAAAATGTTTTACATAATACAAGTTTCTGGCTATAACACATTTACACTATCTCCATAAGCAGTTTACGTCACAAATCTGATGAAGAATACTGATTTATTTTTGCTTCAACTGCATTTTGATCAATAGTTAAATTGTCAGAGGCATTTTTCTTTAAAAATGTAAAAACAGTTACCATGGCTGTAAGATTAGATTTTTAACCTGTTGATATTTTTTCAGAATTGAAAAATGTAAATTAAGTTGCATCTTAAGGCAGTCAACCTTTTGGTGATTCATCTCTGTAGGCTCCACAGATCAAAGACTCCTGTTGAAGTCTAGCATACTGAAGAGTTTAATACTTTTTCTTATTCACTACATTAAATACATCTCAAATTGTGAATAGCAGGAAATAAAAATGGAATTTTATCTGATAGGATACAACTTTATTTTATATACACACTGAGATAAGTACTGACAGTGACATGACTGCAGAGGGGAAAAGAAGCCATTCTGAGTTCAGCAACAGCTCACCATCTTGGACTTCAAAACCCATTTCACTGAAGGAGAAGGTTGAGGGAGGAGCTGTTGAGGAAATGTTGACTGCTACTCCAGGTTTATCCTCTATTTTAAGATATGGTCACAGGGAAAAGCCAAATCTGTCCTGGATTATACCTCATGCACCAAGGGGGACTGTATGGTGTGTAGGATAGGGTAGACTTCGGCCTGGGATCTCTGATTTCTATCTGAGTTGCTTTTAAGCATGAATAAGGGATCACATTGTACTTTAAACACAGAATTGAATTCCAGAGGTTACACTGATACATTTACTCTTGTACATCATTATCACAGATATGTCTCCATCAACCAGGACAGCTTAAAGCCCAGTAGGAAAACCAAGCTATTAACATTTATAGATAGTTTAAACAGACAAAATTGTTCACCACATCTTTTAGCCTACAATATAATGTTATCCATCTCAATGCTGGGTCACCACTATACCCAAGACTTTGTACTTAATGGATTTTACCTGGAAAAATAAAGGTTGATTAAGAACAGCTCAATTTGCACATGACACTGCATATAAAACATGTAAAAATAACTTATGACCAATAACATCAGCTTTTGCATCTGAAAAGGGTTTAGTACAAGCAAACCAGATATTTACAAATTAAATACTGTTTTAAAATGAGCCACTAAAATGTTTTGAAATATATAAAGTGCAATTCTCAGTTCAATATTCCTTAAGATTTGTTTTATGGTTTGTTTAGTATGCAGGTGTAACACCAGCCCTATGAAATCACAGAATCCACCTTTCCCAGTATTTTGCAAGACTGCGATAATACCTTCACAGCCATAGCAACGACAATGAGAACTGCACAACTCAAGTGATTTAGCCTTGAAATGTTTGCGATTAGTGATTCAACAAGTCCCTCTATTTTACTCCTCATAAATAAGCCACACTGATGCCTGCAGAGCACTGCACCCCTTTATAGTATTAATATCAATGCTACGTGCGATACTTACCCCTTAGCAGTAATTCTTTGCCATTTTCTGTCAGTTGGTTTATCATTCTTCTCTATTCTTCAGACAACATTTAGTCAGCACATGCTTTTTTATGCAGCCCTGAAGGACCAGAACAACTAAAACAAGTAATACTGTACTTCCAAAGGAACTGTTCACTATTGCCAGGGTCACACTGACTGCTGGCTGCTGCACTGCACAGAATTGATTTGGTTCATAAAGCAATATCCTTTCTCACAGGAAGACTAAGCAGACATTGATATGGTCCTAAAACTATAATCCTTTCAAAAGAGACGAACTATATAAATGTCACTAACTTACTGAAAATGCTGTTGCTAAAATCCCAAGCTACTTATAGTCAGAAGCCACATTGCCTACCATCTTCCTTTGGCAAAAATGAACTCTGGAGTCCATCATGACTTTACAAATATTGGAGAAGTCTCTTTTCCTGGGAAATCCTAGTGGAGAACCATTAAAGACAAGACAAAATTCAATCCTTAAGCGAGAGAGACGGTGCCTAGGCATAATTTAAGCTTTAGTCAGTATGCATAGGGAAGAGGTAAATTTTAAGTACCAGCTCTGTTTCATCACATAAATCCCTCCCCACACTTGAGTCACAGGTTTTCCTCTCCAGCCTTGCACCTTGTAATATGGATGGCCCTGAAGTCAGTAGCACCATCAGTTATGCCTCAATGTATTATATTGCCCTATTTTTCAGGGATGGTTCAGCAGGGTAGTTTATAACATCCCATGTCTAGAAACTGAAGGTAGAAATATTTAACAATGAGAGGAATGAAGGAAACAAAAATGATTAAAGGTCTAGAAAACACAACCTATGAGGGAAGATTGAAAAAACATGGGTTTGTTTAGTCTGGAAAAGCGAAAACTGAAAGGGGACATGATAACAGTGTTCAAGTATGTAAAAGGTTGTTACAAAGAGGAGGAAGAAAAATTGTTTTTCTTAACCTCTGAGGATAGGACAAGAAGCAATGGGTTTAAATTGCAGCAAAGGAGGTTTAGGTTGGACATTAGGAAAAATTTCCTGTCAAGGTGGTTAAGCACTGGAATAAATTGCCTAGAGAGATTGTGGAATCTCCATCACTGGAGATTTTTAAGAGCAGGTTAGACAAACACCTGTCAGGGATGGTCTAGATCAGGGGAGGGCAAACTACAGCCCGCAGGCCGGATACGGCCCGTCAGGGCTTTCAGTCCGGCCCACAGGATTGCCAGCCCCACGGCTCAGCGGGGCTAAGGCAGGCTCCCTGCCTGCCCTGGCCCACACCACTCCCGGAAGCGGCCAGCACCACGTCCCTGCAGCCCCTAGAAGAGAAGGGGCAGAGGACTACGTGTGCTCCCTCGCCTGCAGGCACCGCCCCCCACACCTCCCATTGGCCAGGAACGGGGAACCATGGCCTACGGGAGTTTTGGGGGTGGTACCCACAGGCGAGGGCAGCACACGGCAGAGCCGCCTGCCCCACCCCCAGGAGCCACTGCCGGACATGCTGACCACTTCTGGGAGCGGCATGGGGCCAAGGCAGGCAAGGAGCATGCCTTAGCCCTATTGTGCACTGCTGCCACCCCAGAGCCGCTCAAGGTAAGCAATGCCGGGCCAAAGCCTGCATCCCGAACCCCTCCTGCACCCCGCACCCCAATCCCCTGCCCTGAATCCCCTATCCCCTGCCTTTACCCCCCTGCCACACCCCTCCTGCACCTCAACCCCCTGCCCTGAGCCCCCTCCTGCACTCTGCCCCCTCTCCTGCACCCCAATCCCCTGCCCTGAGCCCACAACCCCCTGCCCTGAGCCCCCTCCTGCACTCTGCCCCCTCTCCTGCACCCCAATCCCCTGCCCTGAGCCCACAACCCCCTGCCCTGAGCCCCCTGCCGCACCCTGCACTGCTCCTGCACCCCAATCCCATGCCGAGCCCCCGATGCACCCCGTACCCCAAACCCCTGCCCTGAACCCCCTCCTGCACCCAACCCCTTGCCCTGAGCCCCTTCCTGCACACCGCACTCTGTCCCACACCCGGCACGCCCTCCTGCCCCAGCCCTACATTCATGGCCCTGCATACAATTTCTCCACCCAAATGTGGCCCTCAGGCCAAAAAGTTTGCCCATCCCTTGTCTAGATAATTAGTCCTGCCACGAGTGCAGGGGATTGAACTAGATGACCTCTCGAGGTCCCTTCCAGTTCTATGATTCTATGATTTCCAATCAGAAAAACGTATTCCCCCATCATAGTAGAATCAGGTGTTGGAATTTTTTAAATAAAATTGTTTCAGTCTGTTTTCTCCCTTGTATATGACCAAAAAAATAAAAACCCCAAACCCATGAGTAACCTCAGATTCACAATCCAGTTATATAAATTGGACAACGTAGTAGCTGCTCACCACTATTCCTCCAAAGGGGAAAACATTGTTTTAGCTAATCCTTGTTACATTTTGTGCCAATTAACATCTAGAAGAGATTGTTCACTGTAGCCAGCCAAGCTAAACGGAAACTGCAGGGAGCACTCCATAATTAGCAAAGAGGTCCAGAGGGAAGAACACCATATTCCAACTGCACCACAGAAAGTAGGTCCAGCTCACCAAGTTCAGATTATAAATTCTTTGGGGAAGGGATCATGTCTTCCTCTGTGTTCTGTGCAGTCTTAAGCATACCCCCAGCACTCAAATAACAGTTCACGTTTACGCAGTGGCTCTAATCCTAAACCATTCCACACAAACCACCCGGGAAGCATCCTCACCGCAGGATAAATTAATAATAATTTGTTTTGAATAAGCTTAATCGAGCCAGGACCATCGAGGGAAGGTTTGTTTGGGTTTTTTTTAATTAAACTACCAGATTGACTTGTAAATATATGAGCCCTACAGAGGACAAGTGGAATGGATACTGCTCCAACTGACAGGTACCCATGATTTATTACTATTAGCTTTCTCTCTCTGCATATGGTCAGTATCAGTTTAAACACTGAGGTTTCTACCACCAGTCTGGTCATTTTAGGTCCTTGCTAGCTCTTCCATCTTCAGAGGAGCGCCTGGTGCTCGAGAGAAAGCTGCACCCTTTAGCAATGGATGCTTGTGGCTAGGGTAGCATAACTTTATAATTGCGGTGGGGCTTTTTGTCACAGGAGCAGTGTTTATCCCGAAGTTTTTTTCAAATTTAAACTCATATACAAGCTATACAGAGATGATTTCACACACCATTTTAAATGAAGGCCACAGCTGGAGTTAAACAGCAGCTATTTAGCACACAGCTGCAGCAGCACTGTGACGTGGGCAGTGTAGACACGCTTTATCACTGGGGGAGAGCTCTCCCAGCCATTAAAAAAAACCCACCCCAAACGACGGTGGTAGCTTTCCCGGGGATAAAGCGCTGTCTCTACTGGCACTTTTCAGCGCTAAAACTTTTGTCGCTCAGGGGGGTGTTTTTTCACACTCCTAAACAACAAAAGTTTTAGCTCTGAAAGTGGCAATGTAGACACAGCCTAAGTGATAATCTAGGCCAGAAAGTTAATAGACAAGAAGGCATTTGAAAGACAGAATTACCAGATTTGAATTTGACGGGGCTAGTGGAGTGCCTTATGAAAAACAAAAGGTACAGCGGTATCTTTAATGCACATAAGCGTTGTGTCTCTCAGAAAGATGGTACCAGCAGAGCGCTGTATTTTGAGGCCTGGTTTAGGTCCGGGGCAACACCCTGGTTTACCTGATTACCTGGGCAACACCCTGAGTTTCCACGGAGATGGTCTTTGCATACCGAGACCAAGTTCAAGGCTGTTTAGCTTGGGAGCACAGACAGGATCTCAGCACAAGGTGGGGCTGCTATAAAAGTGTGTGGCTCCTAGGTATAAAATTTGTTTCTTACTGTGGCAATCAGCAATTTAAAGTATGCAATAGCAAGCCTCAACAAGTCTGCCTTCTCGGAGAGTTACCGTAGTTCAGCAAAACAAACTGCTTCAAATGGCGCGTAATAAGAATCTTTTTGCCTTTGAAATAGAGATGAAAGGCAAAATTACAATGGTCTGACTCCCCTGAAGACACATTTTCTCAGACAACGTCTGATGCCCTAATTAAGTAACTTCTCATACACAGGACCTGCTTAATAAAAAATGAATAAGAAAAAGCACTGGGCTGTAAGTAGGGACCGCAAAAAGATGGAGACTGGCAGTTAGTTTGTAGGGGGAAAAGTGTGACTTCTTTCATCTGTGAAAAAAGGGAAGCTAACGTGTAACCCACACACGACCTCGGTGTGGTGTTCTGTCTCATCTAGTGGCACCGAGACCACTTAGAAATTAATGAGCCTTAGCTAAGATTCCATTGGCTTTTAGCTCATGCGGTAGAGGCTCATGCACTAAGCTCCAGAGGTCCCGGGTTCAATCCCGACGACCGGGGTCTGTTGGCATTACAAAAGCAGTCAGTAGAACGAATATGCTGTATTACTTAAACACATATCTGTTTCATCTATTTATCAGAGGTATTTATATGGCCCCCACTACTATAGAATCTCTCCCAGTCAACTGCAGTCCTAGTTTTCAAAGCCATTAATGGATCAAGCCCCAATTAAATTGAAGACTAAATTTTGATCTGTGAACCAACACAACAGCGGCACTCCTCTGGGACAATGCACATCACCAAGCCCAGGACAAAGTATGTGAGAGCTGGGAATAAAGCATTCTGGATGGAGGGGACCCAACTATAGAACAAATTTCTAGAGGCAATCAGGCAAATCCAGAGTCTAACCGTGTTTAGGAAACACTGCAAAACTATCATCTTCAAAAAATCCTTTCCACCATAAGAATGGCACTCAGCACTGACACCCTCTTTTAACTAATAAACCCCCACCAACAGAAAAAAAGGAATAAGACCCAAAATACAAACTCTACGCCTCTCACTCTCCCAGCAGAGATTCCTCCCCGCCCCCCCTTAAAATAGCAGAAGTGCTGGAGACTCCGTAAAATCCACTTCACTATTACTACTGAATTTACATTGAAGCTGCTCTGATACTATGGTGATGGGCAGCAGTACAAATCCATAAGACTGAGATGTTTGGATTCTATCTTTTGCTAAAGGATTTATCTTCAATACCTCTAAGTGTTAGAAAAACTCTATTATCCCCATTTCAGAGAAGAGGAACTGAGGCCCAAGGGTCTTGTCTTCATTGGGAAAAAAGTTGTATTTTAAACACACGTTGCTAAGCTGCGTTAACATCTCAGGCCACGTCAACAACACAAAGTTCTGTCAACGCGAGTTATGTCGGTGTTCAGCTGCTGACCTTTGTATATCACTTGGGCATGTGCCTACTTGGGTGCTTGCACCGACACCGCACTTATTCACCATGAGTGCTTGCATCGAGGTAAAATGCAATGAATCATGGGAAGGTATCCCAGTGTGAACCACACTGCTGTCCAGCTTAATGCCTTCTGGGACATTTTTGCAGTGCTTTGTGGGATACCAGTGGTTTGGCCAGGGATTTCTGAGAGCTATAATCAAGTTCCCACCACTCCACTTTCTCCATCCCAAATTGCTTTCCGCATCCCGTAATTTCCACACCTTTTAAAAATTCCCAGAATTCCACACACCGCTTTTTGGTCTCCACCATCAATTTTGGCAGAAGCATGGACCCTGCATAGCTCAGCACAACTGTGGTAGAGCAGGGTGTCTGGAGTCCCAAATTAGTGCCCTAATCACCAGACCATCCTTCTTGTCACATCCATATTAGTACAGCCATCACTGGTAAAAATTCAGCATTTGTCAAATAGCTACAACACTATTTCTCCTCATTCCTATAATAGTACATAATAGTATACAAGTGTTACAATTGAACAAATGTTCACCACTAGTTCTGACATCATGCAGTAATGAGCACACTAAGCTCTTTGAGGTGCGTGTACAACTTAGCATGGCTATCAATCTAAGCAACTTTGGAACAATCTGGAGACAAATGCAACTGTAGCAATAGCTTTTAAGTAAAGCAAAGACCTCAGAATCCTGCAAGTGGTACCAAAAAGAAAATCCTTTCCCAAACATCCAGGCAAAAACTCTTAAGGCTGCTACCACTTAATTTTCCACTCCGCCGGCCAAGCAAATGTCTGCCTGTGGGCATACAGAGCAGAACAATGATTAAAAGATCATCAGTAACTCAGCATAACATTTTGTTGTGCCAAATATTTCCATGGAAATGGATTCCTCACACTGTTCTAGGCAGCTGTCCTTCAAGGAAGGCGTACAATGACACACAGGAGTACAGGAAAAGGTTGGTTGGCACTTCCAAGTCCCACACTGGTCATGATTATAAAAGTTAAACCCCTACCAAACAGCAGGGGCCATAATCCATTGAATTAGGTGTCTGTTACTAAAAAAATACCCTACAAATATAGACCAATATCAATATACAAAAAATATAAAGACAAACTTCCAGTATGGAGATCAGGGTAGATAACTTTAAATCCACGAGAGAACAGATTATCATTCTGCCACTTACGGAATTATATTGATAAGCAGTAGATATAGCAGTCTCCTGCAATATCCTGAATGAACTTAATTCAATAAAGTTAAACCTTACTGAATCAGGGGTCCACTGTATTAAAATTCCACAATAACACATGTACAATTTTATCTCCCGTCTCTGGGAGCAGGGGGATGCTAATATATTTCCTTTGTTATTGGTGCTTTGTAGACACACACACACACACACACACACTCCCTCCCTCCCTCCCGAGAGGAAGGCAGTTCAGACTGGATTCTCCAGTGACCAAGAGCCTAAAAGGATTTTTGGATAAATAGCTTGGTTTTAAAATGGCTCAGTGCCTTCTTCCTGACTTAGCAATGGACAGTATCCCTGGTCCATGGAGCGCCCCAATCCTTAGAGTAGGATTGGAAAGACTGGGCCTACTGAGGCCCCAAAGACTGGGTGCTAGTTCTGAGCTGGAGCTGCGATGAACTTGTGACTACAAAGGAAACCCCTCAGGCTAGGGTGCTGAAGGACTGCTCCTTCCAGAGCCTATGTTGAGATGGTGTCTAGTAAGTTTATTAGCAGGCATGCTGCTTCTTTTATCGATTTTAATGTTTTCTCTGTAGTGCTTTTACCTTAAGAATAAAAAAGGCTTGCACAGAAAGAACTGTGTGGTAACGTATAACTGGAGCAATTACACCTGTTAACCGTCTCTGAAAAGAAAGTAAGCAGCCTGTCTCTGCGGGGAATAACACAGTGAAGGCAGGGAACTGTGCAGCCGGGAAGTAGCCCAGTCAGAAGGGAGTAAGACGAGGGTCTTCACCCAAGAAAGCCACAGTTGAGGAGCTGAAAGCCTGAGAGTGAGTGCCCTTGCTGAACCAATGAGGGGAAACACAGGTGCAGTTGCCCTGAATAGTAGGATCCACAAACTCCACTAACATGTACCAAACCTGCTAAAGAACAAAGTCTGTGAACAGACTGGGAGCAGAAATACTTAAAGTCAAACATATTCACTCTGGAAGAATGTTCTCTTGTAGGATCTACAGAATAATCTTTTCATGCATGGGGAGGAGAAATGCATTATATAACAACATTTTTTCCCCAAGGTACACCTACCATTAGCAACAACATTGCAGCAGAGAGCTCTGGGGCTATGTCTACACTACAGCTTTTATCGATATAAATTATGTTGCTCAGGGGGGTGAATAAAATCACCCCCGAGTGACATAAGTTACACCAACATAAGCACCTGTGTGGACAGTGCTATGTGGATGGGAGAGCTTCTCCCACCGACATAGCTTCTGCCGCTCACAGGGGCTGGAGTGAAGAGAGCTCTCTTAGAGCGGCTACTTTAGAGAAACTCTCTAGTGTACCCGTGCTCTAGATGCTGTAGACTTCTTTTTTGGTAATTGGCTTGAAAGGAGTCAAAACCACACTCCATCTGAGCGGCTACCGCAAAGTTTGGTACTTGGATGTTAAAGAGCTGCCCATCTCTAAGAAACTGAAGCTTTTGTTGTTCCTGCTGTTGCTCTTTTGAGATTTAGTTCCATAACAACTGGGATTAATTGTGAGGCAGCAAGATTAGCACATGTGTAAAAGATTCTGAAGTATGCAAGATAAAAACTATAAAAAAAACTTATGTCCAATTTAACATTGTATTTTACACGCATTTATAAAGTGTCGTCTGATAAATTCATATAAATGGGCTAGTGATTGGAAGCAGTTTCACACACCTGGCAAGAGATTCTCTCACTTATGATATTCTGTATAACAAACCCCTCCCCATAGCACGCTGGCCTTTGTAGTGTTGCTACTATTTTGCACACAAAAAAATAACTTGAGGACTCATCTATACAGCCAATAAAGCATTTGTAGAATAAGTAAATATGGCTGTTTGGACTACTATGAAGATTCCTTATTCTCTTCAACAGGGTACCTGAATCTAGTCCTCAACAGCTGCCAATAGTGCTTAAATTATAATGAAAAATTTATTAACCAGAAAACATACAGAAATAAGGTTATGACAGGCAATTTACAGGTGATGTTGTAACAGTCATGGGAACAACATCTTTAAAAAGTTTCCCAAATTTTTTTTTACACTGAGGACAAGTGCATACTCTTAAGGAGTTAGGAATGTAGAATTTACAAATTATAAATTAAGACACCAATTGAGAGGATTTTTTTGTTTCCTACAGTTAATCTGATAGCTAAAGAAAAGCCTCATACACCAAGGCCTCTACACTGTAAATATTTGCAAAGGCAAGTTATTTAACAGAGAAAACTTGACATTGCAAGCTAGAAGATTAAAATACATTCTTGTCTGAAACTGAGCCATAGTGTTTTAATTGAATATTAGAAAACTCCTACACATTAAAAACAGGACAGAGAAAAGACATTCACAAATTAAGAACCTGATTTAGTTACAAGACTTAGAATACTCGCATACAGCATTCTGTTTTGCTGCCTGCTTCAAAAGCATTCGTTCTGGAAGAATTTACTTGACTGCATATGCCACAAGCACACCTAAAGAAGAGCTCTGTGTAGCTCAAAAGCTTGTCACTGCTACCCACCGAAGTTGGTCCGATAAAAGATATTACTTCACCCATCTTGTCTCTCTTAATATGCCATAAACACTCAAATCATACCTACCACAGCTGGCAGAACTAATGTACACAGCTCTCTACATACATGGCAAAATACATGTTTCCTGAGGAATATCAAGAGGGGAAAACTATAATACAACAATAGCACTGATAGCTTTCACTAGTCTGTCATAAGGAAGACAGAGAATAAACTAATTTTGTCCATCATTATTCACGTTCGGCTCACTATTAAAGAGGAACAATTCAGAAATAAAGATGTTGCCAGCCAAATCAACAGAAATACAAAAACAAACCCATTCATCAAATAAGTCTGTTGCACAAACAGAAATGGTGGTATTTGCTTTACTGCATTCCAAAAAAAACATCTGCTTATTAAATTTGGGAAAGCTATCTTGAACGACTTTGTCAAGATACATTTACGTTTTTAGCTTGTTCCTGAAGTTTTATATTTAAAAAGAACTTACCACAAAGTGTTTTTATCTCTCTGTGGCACTGAGTGTCCCCCATTCCGTTACACACACTAAAAAAGAAAATAATGAGCAGTAGGGGTTTTTTTTTAAACTTGAGTGAATGGTGTTTATGCCTGGCTGCATTTGCTGGCCAATAGGGCTGCAAAGTGTCTTAATCTCCACTTAGCATGGGGCTTCACTGCAAAAGCCAAGTTTTAAAAGATCAATAAAACCGTAATCATGAAACTTAGCTGTTGGAGTGGGGAAAAGGAGAAAGGATGGTACTATTTACTTTTAATGAAGTACACTGGTACTTACCAGTACTTACCAGTACCACTTACACTGGTAAGCGAGCTGCGGAGGGGGGCGGGGGGAGGACAGAATAAAGTTTTATATGAAGCAGAGCTTAAATGGGAACAGAACAAGTAGCTGAGTTAGGATCCCTGGAAAAGTGTTCTGTTTGATGTAAATTTCCCACTGCTTCAGCATGTAACGAACCCCTCTGAATCTGACCTCTCTTGTTTGAAACATTCATTAGTCAGCCAATCACTGAAAGTCATCATTTGTAGATAAAAATCAACAAGAAAATCCATTTCTCTGCATATCCTTGATAAGCTCTCTAATCACAGTTATAAACACTGAGCAGTGGCGTTTTTGTTTTACACCGCACACATCCCAACAGACACATCAGAGGGTTGTTTTTAGCTAATGTTGGCGCATCAGAACAATCTTTCCTAGACACTTCCAAATTACTTAAATTCCAGAGAACCCAGAAAAAGGTGCAGCTTCTTCTAAATTTAGCTAAGGAATCCGCTGGCAGCCGGCAATGGGAGTCCTTCAGTGCACCACAGCTGCAGCTACCGCGCCACAGAAATCAGAAGCTGTATGTATGTGAGAGGCGTATAAAACAGGCTATACGGGAGCATGTTTTTTTAAAGTAAGCAGCTATACATATAGAGTAAGCATGACAAAGTGCAGACTACTGAAAAGCTTCAGAAACCTGACTAGTCTCCTGGGGCAACACTAAATGGGGTGCCCATGAGAATCTCAAGGCAGCACCTTTGCTTTCAGATTGTCTGAACCACAAGAAGAATGAATACGCCTTCTCCTCCACCATATTCAGTCGTGTTCAATTTTGGGGTAAGTCCTGAAGCCCTTCTCCACTCTTTCCATTTTCCACATATCACAATTCTATCTTTATCAGCACACTAAGTCTGCAGACCTTTGCGTATGAATGCTGAAGGCTGCATCCTGAGTTTGGCCCCTGGTACCATTGCTATAGTAACTGACAGCTGCCCATAAACCAGACCACACACTTGACTTCATAAAGAGGGGAGAGATTTTTAGTTCAACCTCATACAATCTAGTCTCAGACGCTCAGTTTCCATTACAGGTTATTTTATATCCTAGATGGATGTTTACAAGGTGGTTCTATGGTATTTATCACTCTGGCACCAAAGCACAGCATGGCTCTGCATCACATTCATATTGTATTTGTAGCTGAAGGGGGTGAGTCAGATCAAAGCATCAGGCTGGAAATATCTCAACTTCCTTGATCCAAGGGTTTATATAATAAACATTACATAGAACTCACATTATATTTGTCATCTAAGGCTTTTAAAGCACCTTACATGGCATCATTATCGCCACTTAACAAATGGGGTTGAAAGTGGGTTGAAGTGACTTCCTTGGCAGAGCTATTTAGCCCTTTATCTTTGAAAACTAGGTAAATTTAGACAAAGGCCCCGTGGCATTTATCATTGGACAGTGATAAAGAAATCACATAGGAGTCAGTTCCACCATTATTGGAAATAACACTGCACTCCACATTCCAAAGTTATTTCACTCTGCTTCCCTGTAGAGCTGCTTCCTAGAATCTTCCCCAACGCTCTCCTGCTTGGCTTCAGTCTACATTTTTCAAGTAACATGAAGAATGACAAGGGTAAGTGTGTAAAAATAGGTTTGTCTCTTCATCTAGACAAAAACCACATTTGTGTAGGGGGTTGGGCTCTGTTTATCCATATGGCCGCTACTCTCAGCCCCCAAAATACCTGAATTTCAGTAATACGCTTTTATATGTGTATATAGGAAAGATTCTGTGGGTACACACTAGTTAAGATGTCTAATTTCATTATTTTTCTCCTGTCTCCAGACTTTGCCATAGTGTCATGTGCTTTGGAATCTTTTGGAATGAAAAAAATGCTACATAAACTATAAGAATTTTCATACACATTTTACATGAGCTGTGTTCCAAGTTTTAAGAGCTGTTACTTCAATAATTTAACCTATATTTAAAAGCAAATATTGTCATCAGATATTTTTAAAATACCTATTTGGGGAAAAGATTAAAGTGAAAATATAGGGTCTTGGTATCATCATTTTACTCTCCTTAAAAAAATAACAGCTTGCAACTAAGCTATTTATATTTTGTATCAGGCCACCATAACCTATTACTACAAAAAAAACAACCACCCCACACATCAATACAACTTGTAAGCATACTACTAGCCTGCCATCTCTGGAGGAGAGGCTCCAGGCTGGTCAGAGCACTGTTTCACTGAGTTCCATGGATTCAACAAAAGCTGTAATACAACTGGCAAATAAGCGTGAAAGTGCACTGGCAAAACCAGAGGTGGCCACTGCCCGAACTAGGTCAGCGACACCAAGCTTATTAGTCTCAATTCCACACACATCACTGAAAGATAAACAGCTTCCCACAGGGCACATATCTGAGATTGTCAGACTTGTGCTGGCAGAAGTCAAGCACATCATGGAGGTGAACAGCTCAGCCTTCTGAGGTCTGGGAAGAGTAATAATCTTTATGAAAGATCAGCTTTAAGATATAAGTTTTATCATTGTTCAAAGCATTTCTTTGCCCCTTTTTAAATGAGAACCCAACCAAGTCACCAGCTTTATCTCAAATGTTGGAGGGATGCCAGGTGTGTGCATTCTTACTGTTGCTGATACACAAAGCAGGGCTCACACACCTACATCCCTCCTCCAAATGAAGGAAGTGTCATGGTTAGTCATAAACAGTGAGAAGGATTTGTTTTATTTACAAGTGAGCAATTTAACCAACTGATAGAATTAAATAATCACATGTTAAATGTTTTTGTTAAAATGTGTTGTGTTGCACTTTATTTACTTATAACTAGTGTTGACAAGAATTTGTAATGTTGAAATGCTATACCACCATAAGATGGCAACGTATCCCATACAAAACAAAATAAAACATTCAAAAGCAAAAAAACCCATGAAGCAAACAGACAGGGACTGAGGGAGGGGAGGGATCAAATTAAGTTCCCCCAGAATCACAAAGTCACACAGCTGTATTATAGCATGAGACAGATGTTTAAGGAACTGTCTGAAAACCAAAGCCAGTGGTTTTTCCCCGTTAGTTCAACATTACTACAATTGAGAGTCAGCATTACCATGATAAAGTCATACCATAACTTGTCATTTTCGGCCATCCACGTGATCAGTCAAACTGAGCTACCAGGAGCAGCATTTAAATATGGCTCTTACTAGCAAGCTACCAAAGTAAGAGGTTCACAAAAATAACTGTACTTAGTTTCACCACTCTAGCCCTGGTGGCAGGGATCATTCCACTGGGCCACATGGAGGAAATGGACAATGTGCCAGCACACTTATTGCCAGACAACCCCTGCACGTATTCATGGATTGCCCATTTAACAACACACGCACTTTGGGGAGAATCGCCAACTAAAATTGTAAAGTGACGCATTCCAATTACACAAAAATATAACATCCTATCTGGCGTCGCAGTTCCCACCAACTGTCAGTGTCCTACTCACAATCCATACTCACAACTGCCGCGGAACACCCTGGAACATTCCCTGCAGGCCCATTCCTCCCCTCAGTTCCAATCGGCTCACTTTCACAGGTTTCCTGCAGGAACTGCCGGCCGGAAGCTTCCCTCACTTAGCTTGTGCCTTATTACTTGGCGCTCCCCATCCATTGGATGCTCCCCTACATCTCTACATTAAGCTGGAGGGAGGCACTTGGAAGCAAAGAGGAGACAAAGGGGGGAGTTGTCTCCTCTGTGCAATCACAAAAGGATGGAACCCAGCAGGAGCAAAAAAGGGCTAGGTGACTTCTCCCCAGACCTGGAGTTCCCCTTTGCTGGGCTCCAAAAACAGTTGTAGTAAGTGGGTCTTTACTTCCCAGGGCCTTACCTACAAGGTTGGAGATCACTGGGAGATGGGGAGTGAAGCCTTTCCCCCTTCCTCAAGCCTCCAAGCTGTGGGTCCTGAGGAAAGGAGCTAATATGTCAGTAGAAGTTGCAAGGCCATTCATCATCTTTATGCCCATGCCCTGCTGATGTGATCCAGCCCATATAAATACTATAAGGGGGATACAGAAATGGAAAACATTACAGCTAAAAACAAAACAAAAAAATATTGCTGCAGCACAACACACATTAACACAGAACCTTCACCGGACATTTGTCAACTTCAGAGTATATGTACGTCAGCTGTAGCCCTTCAGGCACATTTTTGTGTAATAGTCTAAAAAGCAGCACACTCAGGGCTATGATGTGGCAGCCTGCCAATATGCAGGACAGACAGCTGGTTTTTGTTTTTTTGTTTTTTTATGGGAAATGAAGTTGCTTTCAGGACTTCAGCAGTGGCTAAGTGGAGCAAGATGGACACAGCCAAACTCCTGGGCTCTCTTCCCTTCTCTACCCACATGCAGCACTAACTCCTAGGGTATGTCCAGACTACTCGCCGTATCGGCGGGTAGCGATCGATTTATCGGGGATCGATATATCACGTCTCGTTAGATGCGATATATGGATCCCCGAACGCGCTCCCCATCGACTCCAGAACTCCACTGGAGCGAGCAGCAGTAGCGGAGTCGAAGAGGGAGCCGTGGCTGTCAATCCCGCGCCATGAGGACGGGAGGTAAGTTGGAATAAGATATGTCTAAGATAAGTTGCGTATCTTACATCGGCTCCCCCCACCCCCATAGTGTAGACCAGGCCCTAGTAGTCCCAGTGGTCATTCCTACTCAGCCCCAACATGGGGGCAGGAAGTGATCAATTGCTCCATCAAGTGGAGAAGATACAAGCCAGGCTCCATTCCCCTGTAGCTGGTTGAGGTAAAGACTAACTCACACTAAAACTACAAAAAGCCTTGTCTTCACTTGGATCAGGGTGGATTTGATTTAAATCACGGTTTAAATCGCGGTTTAAATCACTAGTCAGGAAGACTCGATTTAATCATGGTTTTCTACATAAAAGTGAAAACACCATTAATCTGGGCTTGAATAGGGACTGGGAGTGGCTGGCTCATTACAGAAGCAGCTTTTCCTCTCCTGGAATTGACACCTCCTCATCTATTATTGGGAGTGGACTACATCCACCCTGATTGAATTGGCCCTGTCAACACTGGTTCTCCACTTGTGAAGTAACTCCCTGCTCTCCATGTGTCAGTATATAATGCCTGCATCTGTAACTTTCACTCTATGCATCCGAAGAAGTGAGGTTTTTACTCACGAAAGCTTATGCCCAAATAAATCTGTTAGTCTTTAAGGTGCCACCAGACTCCTTGTTGTTTTTGTAGATACAGACTAACACGGCTACCCCCTGATACATAAAAGTGCATTCTTGTTGGTGATTATAACCTTAATACATAGTCTTCACAACTCAGAGATAGACATACGCTTTATTTTTAGAAGGTACTCTCTATACGTTTTTAAGTGATTTATTTTGAAAACTTTTCAGATTAGTTTTACAGCTATATCAGAAAATGAATGATTGTTTGGTTATTTCATTTACCAAAGGTAATTGAAGCAGATATTTATGAAGTCATTGGGAGGTGAACTATCTCCAATTCAACAGGTTAATCATTCATATTTAGAGGATTTTCTTGCCCTGCTGTATTAGGAGGAGAACATCACCAGACAGACATTTACATTGTTTTATTTAACTGAAACAACAATGTTATGTATTCTGGATTTTTTTCTTCAACAGCAAACATATATTTTAACAAAACAAGCATACGAATTTTTGAATTTAGTTAATCACTGAAGTTTTTTAAAATCAGGTTTGCTTTTATTAAAATTGTTTTTAACTAAAATAGTTAAATGAAATATTTAAAAAAAAAATTAAATCGACTATGTCAGCCAGGTCAACATGAGAAACTTAAAATATTGGCTTCTGCAGCTAACTCAGTGATCTTCACCTTCATTTTCCTGTTTGTTCAGAATCTGGAAAAGAAAAACAAGCGTTCCTTCTTTTTCAGGTCCCAAGTGATTTCTCAATTTGGAATTAATTAGTCCAAAGGAAGATAATATTCTTTCTACACTGGCAGAAGAAGCTACTTCTGTTAAAAGTGAGATCATCACTTCTAGGGTTACCATATTTTGAGTGTCCAAAAAGAGGACACTCCATGGGACCCCAGCCCCGCCCATGCCCCCGCCCCAACTCCACCCCTTCCCCAAAGTCCCCGCCCCAACTCCGCCCCCTACCCTGCTTCCCCAGCAGGTAAGCTGGGGGGGGGCGTGGGGGGAGGAGGCGCGGCCCAGTCTGGCCCCCCCAACCGAGCGGCTCCCTCCGGCGGCCGGCCCCGGCATCTCCAGCCTGGCTCGGCTCCTGGGGTGCCGGCCCCGGGCAAGCCCCCGGCCGAGCACCCCCGGCCCCCGGCCCAGCCCCGGCCCGGCCCAGCACCCCCGGCCCGGCCTGGCCCCCGGCTCCACACCCCCGGCCCGGCCTGGCCCCCGGCTCCACACCCCCGGGCCAGCCCCCGGCCCAGCACCCCCGGCCCAGCACCCCTGGCCCCGGTCCAGCCTCCGACCCAGCACTGCCGGCCCCAGCCCCGCACCGCCGGGGCCAGCCCCCGGCCAAGCACCGCCGGCCCTGGCCCGGCCCCCGGCCCAGCGGCGCCGGCCCCTCCCTATTTTCCCGGACATGTTCGGCTTTTGGGGATTTCCCCCTGGACGGGGATTTGAAGCCCAAAAAGCCGGACATGTCCGGGAAAATCCGGACGTATGGTAACCCTAATCACTTCAACAGTCTCTGAATCCAAGTGCTTAAGTGACTTCCACCAGTTAACTGATGTGACTTTCTTTAAAACATCATCAGCAAACATATATTTCTTGAATGGTTCTTATTCCCAACTGGGTCTCTTTTACGGCCTGCTGCCATTATAGGTTTTCCCTTCTAGTGAGAGAATGGTATGGTAGATCTCAAATCAATGAAGGCTACACTCAGAAAGACCTCAAGACTTCTGGAATATGCTGCTCAAACAGTTTCACTTTTGTTTCTACTGCCTGTCCCTCCTTTCTCACATTTATCTCCAGACTTCTTCTCCTTGTCCACATCTATTCCAGTCCCAAAAATCTCCTATTCATTGAACTTTTTGAAACTTTGCACTTTTAGAAAGAGGTAAGGGATTGACTCTGTGTACATGAATTTGCAGAGACACAACAGGGTTGAGGTCTGTTATTTCTCACCTCTATATATTATTTATTTATTTAAAAATATTTTTGCTGTTAACAAGCATGTTATCTCTGGAGACACAAATCCACATTTTGAGAACTGCAAAACTAAGCATCTCTGCTGGTATCCTCTAGACTGAACCCCATTGGGTAGATAGAAAGATTAACCTAAATAATCTATACAGAAGCCCCTGGAACCCCATAAAATTGGGTCCCTAATCCATGAACTCATTTACAAAACTTTTCTTAAACATTACATGAATATATTGTCTCATACTATAGAATTAGAATTTATAATCCCTATTCCATGATAAGATATCTTTGAGCTATAATGTATCTTAATTAAAACTATCTTTAGATAGTTTTTTTCCCTCAAAAAGCATTTTATCAAAAAATCCGATTTAAATTTAAAAAATCCAATTTTTTTGATATTTTTTAAAAAATCATTGATTTTTATCCACCCTGACTTGGATTTTACCTCATGTTAGTTACCACACATTCATTAACATGAGATAAGAACACACTTTTTTGCCTAGTGAAGACAAGGCCTAAAGGACTAATACATTTTATGGGTTAATTCCTTAAATTTATTTTTGCGGGTGAGGGATAATCCCTAAAAAGTATTTAGGACCTTTTGGAGTGAAGGTTTTCAGGATTAAGAACTAGTCCAGCAGACACCAACCCACCTGTCTACCAAGCTGTTCAACAATAGAAACTGAAATCTAAAACCCAGTACAGAAGCAGACAGCCAGAACAGACAAGACAGAAGAAGACCTGGAGGCAAGAGAAAAATAAAGTTTTACAGATGGGAATCTGACACACAAAGTAACTTGCCCAAGAGTGAACCTCTAGTTGAGCCTGGAACTGAACCACAACTCTCAAATTCCAGACCAATACCTTAACCACAAGACTATCAAGGTGGTCTGTATTTGCTCAGCCCATGTGCACCACCTCCTGCTCCAGCTCCCCCAACCTGTGGCTCCAGTCACACAGCACTTAGCGCCCTCTGCAGCAGCTGAATGGCAGCTAAGGAAGCACCGGATCTCTGGTATGTTACCCTTGCATCACCACCTCTGACCTTGGAGAATATCAAGATATCTGTTCTATATGTCCTGAAGAAGTATGATAAGAGAGATCCAGAAAAGCTCACAGTAACTACCCACTTTATGAAAGACCTGGGCTTGGACAGTTTGGACCAAGTGGAGATCATCATGGCAGAAGATGAATTTGGGTTTGGAGTTCCCAACGCAGAAGCAGAAAATGTAGCGTGTACTCACAAGAGACTGTAGATTATATGGCAGATAAGAAGGATGTGGATGAATAAAGACATTTCTTGGAAGCTGAGAAACTCTCTTCTATCGTGAGGAATGGGATATCAGCGGGTGTGTGAATGTAAGCTCACATTACCATACCATTGTTGCTTTCATTGGAATAGTTCTGTTGGACATTGTATTTGAAGTCTTCTAAATCTGTGCTGGTCTTGGATTGAGAGTGGGATTGGAGTGTTTTCACTGGTTCAAGATTAGTATTTGGAAATTGCCCCTCAAAAGACCTTGGATGCCTGATAAATCCAGTTCTGAACAGCTTGAACTCCACCAGCATGTGCACTTTATAACATTTTAGAAAGTACTAAAAAACCTAGAATCATACTTGATCTTCCTATACCATGGCAAGCTTTTGAATTGAGATCCCCCTGCTATGCTTGTGAAAGGATTTTTACTCCTGAAGGCATTTTACAATGGCACACTAATTAAGCATCTCAGAAGTGTGCACAGGTATTACAACACACCCTGGTCTGGAACATTGGAATGCAGTGGTCACTTGCATCTGGAGCCTCCCTGTTTTGATCACTTATAGAGCTAGATTATTATTTGTTTTGCCTGTCTAAAATTCCATTGTTGCTTGCAGTGTTGTTGTAGCCACTTTGGTCACTCACCTTGGGTCTTTTAAATTCCATTTCATTTTAAAAGTCACAGTGAAACATCCAGAAAGGCTAAACAGTGACATCAGCAACCAGTTGAACAGTGGCCTAATTAAAATTCTATTTCCCCACCATCAGCCCCCAGGGTAGGCCTCTCCCTCTTAAGAGATTGCCTTCTTTAAATAAATTAACTGCTAATGATATGCAGTTATGCCTAACAGAAGCAGCCCAGAGACAATGCACAGAGTATTTGCTACATTATTTAAGCACTGATTTTACATTAAAAAATAGCTGTCAGACCTGCAGACCAAATGAATGAGAGTATATAACCACAGCAGGAAAAGCTAACAGTAACACGAGATTAGATTATTTAGCTATAGTGTCTATCGTGAGTTTATTTAGTTGAGAGCACTTAAATATTTACTCATGTCAGCTTTTAACACTCCCATCACAAATCATGAAAAATCCTTCCATGTGCAGGATTAGGCCATAAATTCTAGAATCTTCCTCATTAAGAAATTTAAATTTCAAGACAAAAAGTATCAACAAGTGATTGAGAGAAAAACTTGTTTTGAGGGGGAGGGAATGGGGCCAGAAGCAGAAGGACGGGTTAGATTTTTAATTGTAGGGGCATACCGTCTTTTTGCGTCAGAGAAAAACCATTGTAACTAAAATTATTTCTCGTCTCTCGCTGAATGTCAGTGCAACACAGACAGGCTAGCCATAATTACTATTTGGTGGCCAGCCACAGCATATTATTTAATTTTAAAAACCACTTCTAGATAATAGCCCATTATACAATTGCATCAGGTCATGTCTAAGAAAACAGAACAAAAATAACTTCCATCACCCATCATTTTAAAAACAAAACGGTGACATCTAAATTGATTTTCACATACTGTACTAACATTGCATTGACTCCATGCATCTGAAGAAGTGGGTTTTTTACCCACGAAAGTTTATGCCCAAATAAATCTGTTAGTCTTTAAGCTGCCATCAGACTCCTTGTTGTTTTTTATTGCATCCTTAGGCTACAAAAGGCTAGAATAGTTAGTCACTGTGGGGTTTTTTTGTTTGTTTGTCATAGGCAAGATTTTTCACCCAGTAAATCTTTACAATAACATCACAAGCCTCACTATTACAGACAGATTTGGCAACAGTGGTAAGGAAAGATTTGAAAATCCAGATTCAAATATTCCATCCACGTAGCTTTTTAGTTACCAACAATAAATAAGCATGTACAAGTCTGTGAACCATTTCCATTACTGTAGGTCTCTTTTACTGTTGTCTTAGCTTCCTAAAATAGTGGCCAAAAGGCCCGACGCATAATCAGGGTCCTATTATACTGGGCACAGCAGGAACACTGAAAGAGAGCAGACAATGATCCTGCCCACACTCAAGCAATGAGTAACTTTACTCACAGGAGTAGTCCCATTCATTTTTCTTTTAAAGTAACGAAAGAAGAGATTTTAACGAGCTGCTAACAGGCCACCGGCTTGCCCACGGGCTAGTGGAGGTGAGCTGTTCGGGGTAGGGGGTTTTAAGTGTGTAGTTTCACTCTCAATATCATGAAAGGAGAATTGGAGCGTACAGCGTCAGCTGATGTAACGAGACATGGTTCCTGGCGAGCACCTGGGCTTTGCACACACACAGCCTCTCTCCTGAGGCTGCACCACCCTCTGTCTGCACGGGACAGGAATCGCCTGTCCCCGTTTCATTGTGCTCATCCTGACACCAGACCCCTCCATTCATAGCGGCCCCCGGGGAGCTGGACCCCTTTCCAGACACCACCCCGCACACACGCGGCACAGCCCCAGCAGAGGCTGCAAGTCCCTTGCTATCCCGGGCGCCGCGCGGCGCTTCCCGCCCGCGGGAGGAGAGAGGCCGGCGGGCCGGGGAAGTTGCGGGAACTTTGCCCCACTCACCCTCGGCGCTGGCGGGGTCGTAGGGGTCCGCGGGGCCCCGCGCCCCGCCCGGCTCGCTGTAGTCCACCCAGCTCAGCCCTTCCAGGCTGTCGTAGTCCCCGCGCTGCTTGTCCGCCACCGGCACCACGGTGAAGTGCGGCATCTCGGCGGGGCCCCGCTCGCCGCTCCGGCTCCCCGCGGATCGCTGCCAGCCGGGCGGGACGCGCTCCCCCGCCAGCTGCGCATTCCAGCCCCGTGCGGTCACTTCCTCTCGGCGCCCAGCGCCGCCACCCCACCCAGCCCGCCGGCCGCGCTCCCTCCGCGGGGGGGACTTGGGGCGCTCCCCTCTGCGAGGATGGGGAAGGGGGGACTTGGGGGGCCTCCACTCTGTGACCGGGAGGGAATCTGGGGGGCCTCCACTCTGTGACCGGGAGGGGGAGGGATTTGGGGGGCTCCCCTCTGCGAGGATGGGGAACGGGGGACTTGGGGGGGACTCCATTCTGTGACCGGGAGGGGATTTGGGGGGCCTCCACTCTGGGAGGGGAGGGATTTGGGGGGCTCCCCTCTGCGAGGATGGGGAAGGGGGGACTTGGGGGGACTCCATTCTGTGACCGGGAGGGGATTTGGGGGGCCTCCACTCTGTGACTGGGAGGGGGAGGGATTTGGGGGGCTCCCCTCTGCGAGGATGGGGAAGGGGGGACTTGGGGGGATTCCAGTCTGTGACCGGGAGGGGATTTGGGGGGCCTCCACTCTGTGACTGGGAGGGGGAGGGATTTGGGGGGCTCCCCTCTGCGAGGATGGGGAAGGGGGGACTTGAGGGGACTCCATTATGTGACCAGGAGGGGATTTGGGGGGCTCCACTCTGTGACGGGGAGGGGGAGGGATTTGGGGGGCTCCCTTCTGCGAGGATGGGGAAGGGGGGACTTGGGGGGACTCCATTCTGTGACCGGGAGGGGATTTGGGGGGCCTCCACTCTGTGACTGGGAGGGGGAGGGATTTGGGGGGCACCCCTCTGGGAGGATGGGGAAGGGGGGACCTGAGGGGACTCCATTCTGTGAGTGGGAGGGGATTTGGGGGGCCTCCACTCTGTGACCGGGAGGGGGAGGGATTTGGGGGGCGCCCCTCTGGGAGGATGGGGAAGGGGGGACCTGGGGGGACTCCATTATGTGACCAGGAGGGAATTTGGGGGCTCCACTCTGTGACTGGGAGGGGGAGGGATTTGGGGGGCTCCCTTCTGTGAGGATGGGGAAGGGGGGACTGGGGGACACTCCATTCTGCAATGGAGGAGTGGGGGGGCTCCACTCTGCAACTGAGAGGGTGAGAGGATTTGGGGGGCTGGGCTCCCCTCTGTGAGGGGGAGAAGGGGATTTGGGGGATTCCATGCTGCGAGGGAGACTCCAGGAGACTCCACTCTATGAGGGAGAGGAGGGGACTTGGGGAGCTCCCCTCTGCGAGGGGGAGGAGGGGATTTGGGGGACTCCATGCTGCGAGGGAGACTACAGGAGACTCCACTCTATGAGGGAGAAGAGGGGACTTGGGGAGCTCCCCTCTGCGAGGGGGAGGAGGGGATTTGGGGGATCCATGTTGTGAAGGGGAGGAGGGGATTTGGGGGGATTCCACTCTGCGAGCGGGGGGAGGAGGAGTGGACTTTGGGACAGGACTCAACTCAGTAATAGAGGGAAGCACAAGTGGAATTTGGAGGGGGGCCTCAAGTAATAGGGGGTGCAGGATTGGGGGGGGGGGACTCCACTCTGGAAGAGGGCCATCAGAGGAATTGCACTAAGCAGAGAGATTTAGAGAGAACTTTCATTCAGCAATTGGGAGAGAGGAAGGGACTTGGAGGACCCCACTCAGCCATGCCAGGTTGGGAGTGGAGACCCCATTCAGCAATGCTAAAGCGGGAGGGAGAGTGGAAAGAAAAGGATCGAAGGGAGACAAGCAGGGTTTTGGCAGAAGAAGGGAAGGGGCAATAAAAGGGGTGTTCAGGGCAGAGGTGAGGAGACAAGGCCTTAGGAGAAGTCAAAGCCATAGGGCATGAGGGGAAAGGAGAGCTATGGTAGGACTGATGAAGATGGGATGGAGAAGGGAAAAGGCCCCTTTGCCAGGAGAGAGGCAAAGCCCATTGCCCCAGCAAAGCACAACAAAGCCAGATGGAGCACTTAAATCGGGAACACTTAGAAGCAATATCTTCCCCTCTACCAGAGTCCCCCAATGCCCACAGACAGGGTCAAAGAGCACCTGTTCACCTCCTTGGAAAAGAGGAGACTAAGGGGGAATATGATAGAGGTATATAAAATCATGAGTGATGTGGAGAAAGTGGATAAGGAAAAGTTATTTACTTATTCCCATAATACAAGAACTAGGGGTCACCAAATGAAATTAATAGGCAGCAGGTTTAAAACAAATAAAAGGAAGTTCTTCTTCACGCAGCGCACAGTCAACTTGTGGAACTCCTTACCTGAGGAGGTTGTGAAGGCTAGGACTATAACACCGTTTAAAAGAGAACTGGATAAATTCATGGCGGTTAAGTCCATTAATGGCTATTAGCCAGGATGGGTAAGGAATGGTGTCCCTAGCCTCTGTTTGTCAGAGGATGGAGATGGATGGCAGGAGAGAGATCACTTGATCATTGCCTGTTAGGTTCACTCCCTCTGGGGCACTTGGCATTGGCCACTGTCGGTAGACAGGGTACTGGGCTAGATGGACTTTTGGTCCGGTACGGCCGTTCTTATGTTCCTTGCTATATTGCATTACAGACTCTGTGTTTCCTGCAGGAAAGGCATCCAGGAGAAGCCAGGGGAAGCCTCGGTCTGGCAGCCCAATGGGGAGAAGGGGCAGTCCTACAGCAGGCCCAGGTGCCTCAGACACTTAGCATCTTTCCTTTTCCTGCAGCTAGATCTGAGACTGTCAAAGAGAGGGAAGGGAATTAGTCTTCTCTGCTAAAAAAGTCTCCTGGTACAGAAAGGACATGAAGAAAGAACCCTTCTATTGGGCTGATTTTTCAGATCAGTAGAGTAATTGCCCTAGAACCTAAAGGGGCTGGGTTGGGGAAAGCAGGAGACAAGCAAGCTAAGCCAAGCCAGTTTGCTTGCAAGTCTCACAGCTTCTCTGTCTAAGTAGGGAATAACACTCTTCTTGCTGTGGAGAACAGATTTAAATTTTATTAGAGAATATTTAAAAGAAATAAACGATACAGAAAATTTGAAGCGTAAGTTATTGGTCATTGGGGGTAGTGTCCCCCTGTAGCTTTGCTCTAGGGACAGACCAGTGATAAAACATGCCTCTGGCCCAACCCTCCCCAAATGGAACCTATCAGGAGGAGGCAGAAGCTAAACAGTCCCCGCTGAGCTCCAGGGAGGCAGAGAGTGCTACGGGAGCATCTCATTGGTCCTACTCCTCAGGACTTTAATTGGGGGTAGAAGGGGAGTCCTTAATTCGAGAGGGTTATTGGCAATAACTGGGGAGAGTATTGCTGGACAGCCGTGGAGCTGCTTAGTATTTTTTCCTCCAAATTCTCTACCAGAAACACTTTTAGAGCTGAACTGGTAAATATGGCTGAATCTGAACAGTGCAACAGTATTGCCTACATCAAATGTTCAAAAATTATGAGTCAGGCCACAAAAAGTCACGATTAGGTTTTTTTTTAAATTGTAGATTCTTTGTATTAGCCTTCTGGGCTTCTCTTTCAAACTTTCGCAGCTGGGGATAAAAACTTTTTTTAAAAGGAAAGCTGTGATTCTCACATAATTGCATGACTCATGGCTTTAGAAAACACCAAATATTGCAAGACTGGTCATAAAATTGCAAGAGTTTGCAACCCTAAGTTTGTGTTTGATTGGGTACAGAACCACCACTGTTTTCCTAACTCTGCTTCTAATCCCAAATTCCAAACAGATTATCAGCGGTGAACTAATTAAAGGAACATCAGGTGTATTTTAAATTACTTAAAAAGAGTCTCTGGTACTAGACCTGTCCCCACATCCTTCTGTCATTTGTGGTGGTTTTCACATTTCATGTTTTTATATTTCCTCTCCCATGTTGCAGTCTGAAAGACCCACACAAGCAAATGGAGAATTGAGTAACTCACTATACTGGGGAAACAGGAAAACTGACTATGCCAAAAGTGCTGTCAGCAAACAAACAAAACAGAGAAAACTTTTTTTTTCTAATCTTTCACTTAAGTATTAGAGAACTTTTATTTTTAAGTGATAGTGTCCTTTTAATAGTGTCTAGATTGAAAATGATTAGGCTTCTCTATTAACACCCTAGTTAAGCATTCACACTTCTTTTGGGAAATTATCTGTGAAATGACAAGGATTTGACCTTCTTTTCTTATTGTTGTTAAATTAATGGTTAAAATTCTTCAAAATTCATAAAGTCACCAAAAAAGAATAGGGAAGAGATTATATGGTTGACTTTTCACTATTGGCTCAATCCAACCTGATTTTAGACTTAGGGCTAAAAAGACTCCCTAAATCCGGAATCTGACTCTCTGTAAACTCATTAAAAAGAAGAACAGGAGGACTTGTGGCACCTTAGAGACTAACAAATTTATTAGAGCATAAGCTTTCGTGGACTATGCATATTCTTCGGATATGCATCCGAAGAAGTGGGCTATAGTCCACGAAAGCTTATGCTCTAATAAATTTGTTAGTCTCTAAGGTGCCACAAGTCCTCCTGTTCTTCTTTTTGCGGATACAGACTAACACGGCTGCTACTCTGAAACCTTTCTGTAAACTCATTGACCATTTAAATGTTCTGTAATACTGCACTTCTTAGTTCCTGCCATTAGACAGAGAAAGAGTGCGCAAACTACACAGGAGCCCATGGAAAACACTAGTCTTAGGGCAGGAAGAGCGGAAGAAGGTCTATTTTGAGATTTCCTGATCTTAGAGGAACCCAATCTTTTGGTGTTTTTTTACCTCATCCTGCCTTGTGGAGCAGGATTTGACATTATTAACAGAGCAATGCCCAGCTTGTCGAAAGGTACTGGTAGTGAACAGAAGTGGGAGACAAACAAGAGAGAGAACTCTTTGTTCACAAGAGACGAATAACTATTCTACTTTTAATTAGTTGGGTTTAAGGATCCATGCTGTGGAGCGACTGCTGCCAAAGGGGATGAAGGTTTCTCAGTTCACTTAACATAAAGCGTACTGATGGGCCACCTCTGGGGAAAGCCAGAACAATTGCACCGCCTAGCAGTGATCAGACACGTGGAAAGGCTTCTGAGAAAGGAAACAGTTTTCTATCATCTACATTTTATTTACATCTTTTCACAGTGTTAACAAACAACAGAAGGGTGTCTGTGTTTGGTTTGGGGCATTTCATTTGTTTTGCTGTGAAGCATCTTCTCGCTTCCCTATTTCTGGCCAGATAAATGTATTTTCTCAATAATTTTAAAATATCTCAAATATTTAGGGTGGGATTTTCATTGATCCTGTTGAAGTCAATGGGAGTTTTACCAGCAACTTCCCTGGAGCAGAGTTAGGCCTAGTCTTCACTTACCGGCTGGTCCGGAGGCACGCAATCGATGTTCTGTGATCGATTTATCGCGTCTGGTTAAGACGCGATAAATCGATCCCGGATCGATCCCGGAAGTGCCCACAATCGGCGCCGGTACTCCAGCTCTCCGAGAGGAGTACGCAGCGTCGACGGGGGGAGACTTCCGGCCGCGTCTGGACCCCGGTAAATCCGGACTAAGGTACTTCGAATTCAGCTACGTTATTAACGTAGCTGAATTTGCGTACCTTAGTCCGAAGTCCGGACTAAGTGGGGACCAGCCCTTAGTCTCAGCATGTCTGAAAATCCACCCCTACTGTAGATTTTAGAAACTCAGGTATTACCACCTCAGATCAGGCCAGTGGCACTGTTCCATATAGCCAGTATCCAGTGTATGACTGTGGCAGGTATCAACTGCTCCACACAAAAGTGCAAGCATCCCAAAGTTGTCAATTATAGGATACCTGGCCTAAAGGAGAATTTTCTTCCCTAGCCCTTCAATTTGAGGTTGAATCATGTCTCCCTTATATATCACACATACTTGAAGTAGTTATTAGAACTATAACCATCTTTCATTGGATGCTGGATTAGCCCCAGAAGTTTGAAAGGAGGTAGAAAGGATAATCTCTAGGGCACTAAAGCAGCATATTACAGGAAAGTAGGAAGATGATCAGAAGTGACTGTTCTATGCAAGTTTACATTTACTCATTTTTCTATTGTGTGGTTTCCATTTAATATCATTAGGCTTGAGGTGTTCCACACAGTGGTGCTCTCCTAGGAAAAGCAACAGGGATTGCAGTGACTCCACTCCTGGTGACAAAGCAAGTGATACTGCAGGACAAGCTTTAATATCTGTAAAAAGAACAGGAGTACTTGTGGCACCTTAGAGACTTATTAGTTTATTTGTTAGTCTCTAAGGTGCCACAAGTACTCCTGTTCTTTTTGCGGATACAGACTAACACGGCTGCTACTCTGAAACCTTTAATATCTGTGGCATCCCATGTAGCCAGAAGGGAGAGTCAGGCGAGGAGTTTCCTTCTCCTCTCCCCTTTCTTCTGCAGAGGAATTGGGTCTGTGTAATGCTGCCCAGGAGTACCTCACCACCCGCCCTCAGTGTGATGTAGTTCTGTCTGTGCCTGCTGTGGACAGGTCTCTGCTATCAACAGCCTCTCCTCTGGCAGCACAAGCACTGCCTTCCAGACTTCTGCAAGCTGCACTCTGTCTGCACACCTAGCAATAGGCACACACCACTACCACCCAGCCCTCAGAGCCTTCCCTGCAGCGTATATAGGGTGACCAGACAGCAAGTGTGAAAGATCAGGACAGGAGGTGGAGGGGGTAATAGGAGCCTATATAAGAAAGACCCCAAAATCGAGACTGTTCCTATAAAATCGGGACATCTGGTCACCCTCAGCTACAGCCCCCCTTATCCACAGAACACTCACAGTATTACCAGGCCTGCTGTTCCCAAAGGAACAGTACACATACCAGCTTGTAAGCTTCAGCTCAAAAGCACTACTTTGCTTGACACACAACTCTTACATATATTTATAGTGAACACAAGAATATGTTTATTATCAAAGAAGAGAGATTCAAGTGGTAAGGGGTAAGAATATTGGAAATAATTACATGTAAAAAGAAAATCATAAAATGCTTTCCCAAGAGTAAACTTAACTAATAGATTAACCTCCTATCTAAAGTTTATCTCACCCAAAGTTCCCTACCATGTTTTCAACCACACCTGGTTAAGACCCCTTTTTCATGAAGCCAAGTTGCTGTCTGTTTACTTCCTCAGTGAAGGGGACCTGAGTATCTTCTCTGCCCCCCCAATATAGTCAAGCATATCTTCGATGTAGACCTCAAGATAAGGTTCTTTTCCCTGCTTTATTTCTCCTCCTGTTAGTACCTTTCTGAAGTTCTTGCAATCTTTTGCATTCAGTTCAAACTGCTGATAAAAAGCCCATTGTGCATGAGGCAATACTCAATTTACATGTAAACAGATACAAGGATAAACATCTCATTTGACAGAAAAACTGTTTTTCACCTTTGCTGGTGACCAAGCCCTGCCCTGCCCTACGCCCCTACACTTTTAAGAACATATTTTATATATATAAGTAACTTGTCACATCGTATCTGTACATTCTTTTCATAATGATATTGATGACCAGTGTGCCACCAGTTTTCATGTAAGATCTCATATGGCATTCTTTGGTAAACTAGAATGTACAGATGAGGCTCAAAGGATCCCTGTAATCTCTCTGCATTCTCTTGCCAGTTGGCATTAAGAGTTTCTTGGGTCACACAGCCTGGCCGGGAATTATTTCCCTTCTTCAGATACCAAACACAGGCATCTGGGCTGCCTTAGAAAAGGCAGGGCTTTGATGAACCAGACTGCATGGTTTCCATTCATTGAAGCAGTGGCACTGAAATTCTTTCAGCTAGAAAAAACTTCTGCTTTCACACTTATGCCCACAACTCCCATTTTCTTGTTGAAGGGGAATTGCACGTGCATCTCTGAAGAGAGAATTTGCCTCTAGGAAACTATGCAAATTAGAGGGTGAGAGATTACTTTTGTCTAAAGTCAATGGCTTTGTTTACTGCTCAGAGGCTGGTCCAGAAGTAAAGATAAGTGCTTACTTGTCCATAACAACTTTGTTTTGCAGTATCTAGGTTGAAAGGGAACTGGAATTTCAACCAGGGCATTAGGGATCAAACAACAGACTGAGCATAGAGGAAAGGAACTGGACGTACGGTTATACTGGCTAATGCAGTTTATTGTTCCTCTTAATTTCTTTTCTTCACTGAAAATACTAATCCTTACTTATGAGTGATACAAGTGGCAATTACATAGCTAGTTAAAAGGGTTGTCTGAGATGGGCAGGAGCCATCTGTGGGCGAACAAGAAAATTGTAGGTTACCTTCCTGCTCATCTTAGGACCCATTACCAGCAGCGAGAAGTGGCCTTGATTTTTATGTTAATCTATGTGGCTCTGAGAACTGATGGGATAGGGAAAGCAGAAATGATGATAAAGGAAAGGACCTACAAAAACCTTTGTTTTCCTGTTTTTCAAAGGAGGAGAAAAAGTCTGCAGTTCTCAAACACACAATACCCATTGATTACAGCAGGAGTCACATGCAGGTCAGATTAGCAGCAGCAGGTCTTAAAGGACCTGATCTTGCGGATTTAAAAATTGTATTAAGATGATGTTTTAAAAAAGTGAACAGTACAGAGTTTAAGCGTAGAAGTTTCTGGTTATCAGGGAATAACGTACAGATTATCGAGGGTGCGAAGTTTGGTTTAAGATCGGGTGTCGTAAGGAATACATAATTTGCAATATCCCCGATTGGGGGTAAAAGGTTGATGGGGCAAAGTACAGACATTGAGATATGAGGGTATGAAGTTCATATAATGGCTATGTTCGGGTGTGGAGTATAATGAGTGGATACAATGATGAGGATGGATTTACCCTCACTGGGTGAGATTTAATGTTCAGTGAGTTTATGGTTCCAGTTCATATGGTCCAATGGAAAAAGTCTCAGTCCCTTTCTCATAGTTGATGCATGATGTTGTTCTGGCTCACGCCTCCTGGTACTGTCAGTGGCCGGTGATGTGCTTGATGTAGATGTCCCTGGACCATCGGATGGTGTCCGAGACCATGAGGCGCCGCATGAGCCGGGCATAACGTTAACCAATCTCACAGCTCCACAGCACACGCTCGTCCGAGGTGCCCAGGGCTCCGACGATCAGGGCGTCCATCTGCACCTCGTAGCCCTTCGCTCTCAGGGTGTCGACCAGGGAGGCGTACTTTTCCAGCTTACGAGCTCGGGCTTCACGAAAGGCCAGAGTCCTGTTCTCAAAAGAGACGGTGACGTCGACGAGGATGATCTTTTTCTGGGCCTCGTCAGTGACGACCACGTCAGGTCGCAACTGGCTGTCGGTACCAGGGATGGCGCAGCTCACTGCGACCTCCCCCAGGTGCGGTGCGATGGCATTCACCAAGCAGTTCTGGATGGCGTTGTGGCGCAGCTGCCAGGCTCTAGTTTACACTTTAGAAAATTCCAATGAAGTCAATGAGTCAGCACACATCTGTGCAGGACAGGGACAAGAAAATGGATTGGGACAAAATAATTTGCCTGAAATTTTGCTCATTGCCCTTATCCAAACTGAAATTTAAAGAGCAAACATGATCAGCAGAGTGACTGTAAAGGTACCCACTTCCTCCTTCACAGGTCTGCTTCTTCTGTGAATTCACAATCAGAAGGAGATGGACTCTACATTGGCTCCTGCATCATCTACAGACTGAATAAGTAAGGACATGGATACAACTCTCATTTTACGTCACCAAGTGTCTCATTAGGTTCGATGAACAGTAGTTTGGGCCTGAACTTCCAATTGCAGGGCCAATATTTTCCCTCAATTTCACCCATGCAATTCAATTCTAAACAATGGGTTACACAAACATCACAGAGCCTCTTGGAAAGTTTAATAAATTAATGTTGTAAGATATTCAGATGCCCTGTCTAACTGCTTAGGCAAAGAGGTATAATCAACGGCAAAGTTTATCCTGCACAATCTTTATTACAGGTAATAACATGCAAACAAAAAAAGCCAGCATGACGTTCAGAGCCCACCATGAGATGGTGGCACAGAGCCTGCTGGCAGATATAAAACACATTTTTACTTACAAACTGATGGAATTAGATACAGTCATTGAAAGGCAATCATTAATTTATAGGCATTTCTAAGGTATTAATATCAGCATCCCTGCCAAGCCCCTGAGACAGAGAAGATGGACATGAAACTACATGATACCAGCTTTAGAGAAGACTTTCAGAGTAGAACTGCACAACGAGGTCTGGGCAGGATGTTTCCCCATCTCTTTAATTACACGTGGCTGTATATTTCAAGTGGATCGGAGTAGTATCTGGGACTGCTTTACTTGTTTAAATGTGTTGCAATGAACACACAACTAAGCTTCTGATGTTAATCTCAGTTCAAGAACAGGCAGCACCTCAAGTCCTATTTTCCTTCAAATAAAAAGTTATTACTGTAGGTTTGGGGTTACGCATGCCCAGTATCTCAGATTAGATTTGGCCATAGCTTTTTAGTTTTACATCCCCACAGAATTTATTGGGGAAAATCACAGCTGTAGATACATGTTTCAGTTTTTATATAAAGGCGCAATTAAATCATGGTGTGTCAAAGATTATCATTAGAAGCAGGAAGTTGAGAAATTTTACTGAGAGCTCAGATTTTGGAGAATGAATTCTAAGATTCACAGAGTACACACTTGTCAAACTGAGCTAGCTCTGACATTCTGTTTGGGTTGCTTTTTAATGAGAGCAATATGAGATGTTGGTTAATACAGAAAACTTTGTACATGATTTAAATGAGTTTTGCATTGACTGATTTGAAATATACAAGGATACAACTGTACAGAACTGCAGCATCTACGCCGCCTACAGCCACTGATGGTCAGCAGTACTGTATATATCCCTGGGGATCTGGTTAAGGCAAAATATATTCAGTGTGGTTGAAGGCACGTCTGATGGAAATATTGGCCCAGGATATTGAAAAATGCTACATTTATGCCAAGTACAAAGCCCTAAATTGCATGGGATACATATATTTCAAATGCCTTAGATGCACATGTTGTGATTGTTATCCATTAAAATAAGCTGTAGATTTAAGACTTCCATCTAAACATTTTGCCTTATGGCAAAGCACCTCCTTTCTCCCTGTCCCTCTCCGACTCCAGGGTTTTTTTAATTCTTTACTCTGGTTTATTTTTCAAAATTTACAAGGTAGGCCAAGTAGTGCACTTAAGCAAAAAAACAAAAACAAAAAAACCCACCTTCACACTCTTGAGCAGGCATGCCTGGAACCTGCTGAGATACCTGGGAGCTGCAAATCCCACACATGCCACTAGGCGGCAGGTGAAAGCCAATGCCATCGCTGCTAAACTTTTGCAGACATCAAAACAGCAAATGGACAAACCGTATCACAGACAAATCCAGCAGCAGCTCCCTCCAGCAGATGATATCCACATGCGCTCCATTGTCCCAGTTGTTTGGGCCATTCACCGCTAATGAGATCAATGCAGCCATGAAAATGGGAAAAGCAGCAGGAAAAGATAGTATCTATCCTGAATTCCTATATAACCTGGGTCCACTGGCATGGAAATGGATGATGTCATTTTTCACCAACATGCTGGAGACTGGAGCAATCCCCCATGTGTGGAGAGAAGCCAAGGTCATTGCACTTCTAAAGCCTGGAAAACCTGCAGATTACCATTCCAGTTATAGGTCAATCTCCCTCTTGAGCACCACCAACGTGATGATGGAACATATGATTCTGAACCTAATCAGGCCCACTGGGGATGTCAGTCTACCCAAGCAGCAAGCTGGTTTTTGCCTCCACAGAAGTTGCAGTGACCAGGTCCTGGCCCTCACCACAGACATTCAGGCTGGATTCCAATGAAAACTCATGATCAGAATTGCTTTCATCGATCTGTCAGCAGCATATGACACAGTCTGGAAGGATGATCTGGTACTGAAACTGGCCAGTCTGGAGTCTATATCCCCCGTGTGCGGATTCTCAGGCTGCTGAACACCATGCTTAGCAGCCCAAGGATGCACCTATACCTCAGAGGTCAAACCATCAACCCACACCCTTTGAATAAGAGGGCTACCAACTTCTTCTGTACTTGCTCCAACACTCTTCAGTGTCTACACTAGTGATTGCTTGAAACAATGTCACAGAAGTTTGCATATGCTGATGATCTGCTGATGAACTCAGGCCTGTAGCTTTAAAGAACTTGAAGTGACCCTTACATCTGACCTTTAGATCATGGAGGTGTACTTCCAAAAGTAGCAACTAAGATTAAATCTGGGCAAAATCGGTAGTCTGTACTTTCCACCTTGACAACAGAATCACACAAAACGCTCTAACTGTACCATTTTCTGGTGTAACTGCAAGTTATGACCCAAAGCCCACATATCCTGGTATCATTCTTGACCACACACTGACTTTCATGACCACCTCAAGAAAGAAGCCTCTAAACCAGAGACTCGTACCAACATTCTTCAAGTTAGTCGGAACAAGCTGGGGATCAACTGCCTTGGTGCTGCGAACATCGTGGCATTAGCCCTGGTGTACTCAGTTGCAGAGTATTGTGCATAGGTGTGGACAAGAAGTTGCCATGCCCATCCTGTGGATAGGCAGCTGAATCAGAACATGCAAATCATCAAAGGAACTTTAAAATTAACGCCTCTGCTGTAGCATTCTGTATTAGCAAACATCCAACCTCCCGCTATCCCTCAAGATCTAGCCACAGCACGAGAACTTAATTACTCTAAAGACTTCCCATCTAGGAGGATATGAATAATAAACCCCAACACCGCCTGAAATTGTGAAAAATGTTGTGGGTCACATGTGACCAGCTCATGTCTCTGAATCTGGCCAATGTCTGGACCTCATCTACCATTCCAAACAAGCCACCTTCCCAGTTTTAACCGGCCCTGCAGACTTTGGACCACAATGAACTGTATCCAAACAAACCATGGAAGATGCAGCTGCTTGATGCATAAATTGAAAAAAATCACAGACCACCACCCACGCCCCCATGTGACTGCAGTGAGAGCATCCAAACCAAACATATCATGATACAGTGACCCAAATATGGATTCAAAAGTGAATTGGATGATAGCCACAATGTCACAGAGGAGACCTTAAAATGGCTTATGGACAGATGCCATATGCAAGAGAGAGAGTGCAAATCAAGGAAACAAACTCATAGCACAAGAAGAAATGCCAGTCCTTTCCCAAACAGCAGTTAACCGGGTTGTTTCCCTTATAGGGAAGGCAGCAGCCTTCCACCCAGGCAAAGCCTTTTCTCCCTGCTTGTTTCTCATCCCTCCTCCCTCTCTCACCAGAAGGGGGGTTTTTAAAGGTCACTGGCAGCCCTTAATTGGACTCAGATGTCCCTAGTTGCCCTGAAGTAACCTCTTTTCAACTCAGGGAGAAAAGTGCCTTCACCATACTAAGGCTGATAGACCCGCCTTCCACCACTCTGTTCTACTCTTTTGGCACATTTGAGGAGTAGTGGGGGCTGTCCGGGGTTCTCTGCTCAGTGTCCCCTTCTGGTTCCCTAGTTTTGGCCCTTTAACCCCCATGCCTGTTCCCGTTATTGCATTTGTTGTCCCCCGAACTCAGTTGGGTTCTGGGTTTAGTAGTCCCTCCCTAGGCTGGAGGAGGGGCTTTTAGCAGTGGGAACACTGAGCTGTGTTTCATTACAGAGGCCTAAAACCATTGCAGCATTAACCAGAGCCCTGTTACCCATTTCTCACCTAGATGCAGGACTGTGTTTCTGGGCAGAGGCTGGCAATCTGCAACTTGCAAAGCTGCATGAGGTTTTTAAGAAACACCGGTAACTTCCCACTTCTGTAGCACCATTAAACCTTATCCTTTGAAGATGCCTGTATAGCTTTCACACAGTAAATCAAATTGCTCTTCACTTACTTGGAAATTTTCCACAGTATATTTAAGTAACTGATTTGTCTTTCTCTTGAAGGGCTAGGGAGCAGGATCATAGATAGAGCAGCTGGAATATTACCTTTTGTTTATTTTTCCCTATTGACTGAAATGGTTTACGGCTTTCTTCTTTCTCTTCCCATCTTCTACTGTCCCAAATCCCTTTCATTTGGGATTTTAATGAGTGGTTTCCATTCTATAGTTCTGAGACACTCATGACAGTCCATAGCTTGCAGCACAGACCAATCTAAAATCAGATGGACACAATTCACAGCCCTCTGCTCTGAATTAATAGTTGCAAGATTATTTTGATGAAGAAACAGCACCTACAGAAGGTAGCAAAATAAACAATAGGCTACCCAGAGCTGAATGGGTGTTTTGCATTTATCTGAACCTACACTATAATAAACAATGTACTCACTGAATTACTTATCATTGAGTATATTTAATAGTTTTTGAACCAATACATTTGAAAAATTGTAAGTAAAGAACAAATATCAATGATCCATGTCTGTAGCAGGAACACATATAAAACTGTCTGCACTCAGACAGCAAAATTAATTCCAATGACTGTAACTGCATATAGGGTACATGCTATTTATATAAATAGCGCCCTAAATACTCATGCTGCATGACTGGCACGTAACACTACCATTACAAAAAACACATATGTTGATTTTTTTCCTTCACTTTACGGCAGCAAAAAGCAAAAAAGGTGATCTTCATTCCTCAAGGAATACACGTCAGTAATCTCAGTAAAAAGAACAGGAGTACTTGTGGCACCTTAGAGACTAACAAATTTATTAGAGCATAATCTCAGTGTGGTTCTGACCCTGCAAACACTTGTGAATAAAGTTAAGCACTTGTGGAACTACACTACTCATGTAAGTAACATTACACAGGTGGAAAAGGCCTTGCAGGATGGGGCCCTTAAAATTGGATGATGCTCAGGGTAGAAATGATTTTCAATGCATCTTTTACAAGGTTGAGTTTATTAATATTTAATAAATGCTATTTTATTAGAATGGCTTTCAGAAACTGCCTTTTTAAGAGTTTGCACCCAAATTTAACCACTTAACTTAAAAAAAACCAGACCTACACCATAGCTAAGTGCCGAGTTTCAATATATTTTCTCCCCTAAGGGAGAGTACAAAAGTACAACTTTTAAACTAGGAGATACGTAAACAAAATCCACCACTTCCTACATCAGTGGTTCCCAAACTTGTTGCCACTTGGGCAGGGAAAACCCCTGGCAGGCCGGGCCGCCACTCCAGGCTAATGGGAGCTGCTGGAAGCGGCGTGGGCTGAGGGACGTACTGGCCGCCACTTCCAGAAGCCCCCGTTGGCCTGGAGCAGTGAATCACGGCCACTGGGAGCCACGATCGGCCGAACCTGCAGACGCAGCAGGTACACAAACCAGCCCGGCCTGCCAGGGGCTTTCCCTGCACAAACGGTGGAACAAGTTTGGGAACCACTGTCCTACATCATTTGCTGTCCCCATGATTTTTAGTGGAACTGTTTTCAGTGCCATCTATCCTAAGTTCAAGCACACCTCAGGGAAGCTCTTCCCAGGCATCTGAAATTAGCTGCTTGAGCTGCAGGCTATGTAACTGGACTTGACCATGGAAAGTGGCAAATCGCTGCAGCTGCCATCCTTGATTGGTTACACAATGATCATCACAAAATTAAGGATCCCATGAAGTCAATGGGAGTTTTGTTATTAACTTTCATGGGAACAGATTCAAACTCCTAGCCAGTAACTCGGCAGTACAGCAGATTATGGGTGGTGTTTCAATCAACACACAGATCTACCTGGGGGATTATACTTTTTAAAAAAAGAAGCATTCCGGTATTTACTTGTTTATTCACTCTAGCAAATAGTGCTTGTCCTTTTTCACTAATATTTTAACAGAATTGAGTCAGACAGGGAAAACCTGACAAGACCAGCAGCAGCAGACCCATGCCTCCTGAAAAGACAGGCTGTCACATCATTGGCTTGCAGTTTCTTCTATGATACGTAAAACACAACCTTGAAACTTGAAACTTTGATCAAATATCTCACATTCTTAAAAGGCAAGTCTTGATGCCTGAGGTTTTTGAATAGATAGACTGAATACTTAAAACCAATATCTTTAAAACCAATATCCAAATAAACTCTAAATACAGAGTTTTAAAAGGGTACAGTTTAGATTTAAAGAATAGATTATATCCTGCCCGAAGTGGCTCTACTGCATGTGGGGATTAGAATATAAGGGGCCATTGCAACACCACCTATGTGCTACAGAGAACAGCAACAGCTCTGAGAGACATCCCTGGTCATTGCCCGTGAGTCAGTGCAGCCACCACTATGATTTGCCATCGCAGGACATTTCTTCCTTCCAGATCCCTTCTGCATCACCCACAGATTCAGCCTATGTGTTGTGGGTCAGAATTTGATTTGACCTCTTTTTTGGAAAAAAAGAAAAGAACAAGTAAATGCATCCATCGAAGAGGAGTGTGGTAACGCTCTCCACAAAAGGCTGCAAGGCCCAGCAGGGTGTCACAAGTGAAATTTCCCTATTAGATACGTTTGTATTTATTCACATCTAAACATCATGCCAACAATCTAAAAACACTTTGTGATCCCAAATCAGGCCACAGATTGGACATGAGAAATTGTCACTAAAAAGCGAAAGCTTTAGGCTTCTACTTCAGATAAACAGTTGCAGAAGGAGGTCCCTTCCACACCCAGGGAGGCAAAAAAATAGTTATTAAAGATGCTACCATTTACCAAAGTTGGGAGAACCTGGGAAAGGGTACTAAAAAAGGTGTGTGGTCGGGGGGGGGGGGGGGAGAACCTGGGAAAGGGTACTAAAAAAGGTGTGTGGTCGGGGGGGGGGGGGGAGAACCTGGGAAAGGGTACTAAAAAAGGTGTGTGGTCGGGGGGCGGGACGGGGGGGGGACACACACACCTCCTGCTCATTTCCCTCCAACCATGAGTCGTCAACAGTAGACACATCTGTAGGAAATTCACATTACAATTCTGCAAATGTTTGCATGTCAACTGCAACTGTGGAAATTCTGCTTTTGTTTTGTGAGATGTACTGCAAAGCATGTCAAGGCTTAGATGCTATCAACCACAAGAGGGCATTATAGTACCGTGTAGTAGGAAGATTTTTCAAGAAACAGTTTTATCCCAAATTAACTTCTAAGAAAATATTTTTCTTTGAGTGATGGTCCTTCTTGTATGCCATTAAGGGTTACATGTGTGCACCACGTGCCCGGAGCAGGAGCATTTGAAAGTAGTATCTGTTGGTCCATGCATGCCTCCTGATTCATCTTGTGCTTCCGTCCAAGGCGATAAAGTAGGGTTACCATATTTTGTGCCTCCAAATGGAGGACACTCCACGGCCCACGGCCCCGCCCCCAGCCCCGCCCACACCCCCCGCCCAACCCCGCCCCCTCCCCAAAGTCTCCGCCCCCTCCCCTGCTTCCCGCGAATATTTGATTCGCGGGAAGCCTGAAGCAGGTAAGGGGGGTGTGGGGGGAGGAGGCGCGGCCCAGGCTGGTCCCCCAGCGTTTCCAGCCTGGGTCGGCTCGGGCCCTGGGGTGCCGGCCCCGGCCGACCACCCCCGGCCCGCCCAGCACTGCCGGCCCCCGCCGGCCCGGCTGACCCGGCTCCCCGCCGGCCCGGCTGACCCGGCTCCCCGCCGGCCCGGCTCCCCGCGGGCCCGGCTGACCCGGCTTCCCGCCGGCCCGGCTGACCCGGCTCCCCGCCGGCCCGGCTGACCCGGCTCCCCGCCGGCCTGGCTCCCCGCGGGCCCGGCTGACCCGGCTCCCCGCCGGCCCGGCTCCCCGCGGGCCCGGCTGACCCGGCTCCCCGCCGGCCCGGCTGACCTCCCGATTTTCCCGGACATGCCCGGCTTTTGGGGATTTCCCCCCGGACGGGGATTTGAGCCCCCAAAAGCCGGACATGTCCGGGAAAATCCGGACGTATGGTAACCCTAGATAAAGGGCAGGGTAGACCGACTACATCTCCAGTTCCTTGTCACTGCCGCATGGTCCGGATCGAAATGCTCAAGAGTCCTCATCTCTGACACACATCTTAAAAAAGATAATTGTACATAGTTTAGAAGTATTATTTTTCTCTTAGTTCTAATAGTTAATAGTTTTAGCGTTTGTTTTAGAGAGACTTTGTGGTATTCACACATACCGCCGTACGGGTACCGGACTACGTGTAGGCCTCCAGGCTGCAAACTCTGCTTCTCCTGCCCATGATCCTTCTTGGTCAGCAACAACCACCAACACTTTCTCCACTGCCTGGGGGAAGCTCACATCATGGCTAAATGTAGTAGTTGCCAGTCCTTCCTCAGCTGCACCCAAGAAAGCCGGGTACAGCTTTCCTTTTTGCACATCACTGCATGCAACTCACAGATCCCGCATTCTCCTCCCCTGGAGGCCCTACAGGAGGTCTCAGGATTTCAGATATACTTCTGTGAGTTTGTAGCCTATAAACAGACACGGACCATGCAGAGGACCACATACTTCTTATCTGGAAGGCTGGATGTGACGCCCTCAAGAATCAGCCTGGATCAGGGGACTCATTTGGTAAAAAGTTATTTAAAGACATTTACCTGGTGCCTTTACAGAAGTCCTGGTCCAATGCTCTCCAGTTTGAAATATCAGATTCTTAAGTGGCACTACAGAACTATACTATCAAGCCAAGCACAAGTATTTTTCTTATGGTCATTTGAAACTCAGATGGCTAGATTCTCACAAAGAGCTCAGAGCCAGATGTACCCACAACTGGAGCCAGATTTGCAGAATTCTGAAAATCAGACTGAGGGTACGTCTACACTTACGTCCGGGTCCGGCGGCAGGCAATCGATGTTCTGGGATCGATCCTGGAAGTGCTCGCCGTCGACGCCGGTACTCCAGCTCGGCGAGAGGAGTACGCGGCATCGACGGGGGAGCCTCCGCGCCGCGTCTGGACCCGCGGTAAGTTCGGACTAAGGTACTTCGAATTCAGCTACGTTATTAACATAGCTGAATTTGCGTACCTTAGTCCGAAGTGGGGGGTTAGTGTGGACCAGGCCCAAAACAGAAGCTCCAAAGCCTGGGAAATGTATTGTTATGAGTTGGGTTACACCCACCCATTTCAACTAGGTTTAGCAGTTGCCCTTCATTATTGATAACGCAAATAAGCTCCTTTATGGAATCAGATAGCTGAAACAATAGCCGCCTCCACCAAAACAAAGGCACATGGGGCAGAGGAGTTTTGTTGGTGGAGTTGTTTGTCTCTGTCTCCAGGAGAGAAGCACAAGAAGCATCAGAGAAGCTGAGAGAGAACTGCAGAAAGCCAAGGACACCACCAGAACAAGCATTGGGAACATGACCCTGAGAAAACCCTATAGAAAGCTTTTAGGCTAAGTCAGAGAGGGACTTGGAACTGTGAGCAAAGAAAGTGTCTCCCACTGTGTAAAAGGAAAAAGGCCTTTGTAAAAAAATAAGAATTTATCATCAAGAAAATATCTGACTGTAACACATCAGATTTCTCCTAAACTCTAACAGCCCATAACACCCCTAATTTTGGCAAACTACCCCAGTTAAAAGGGCATAACAGTACTTAGCATCATCTGTGGTCCAGTGCAAAGTGATATAAGTAAAGGATTACACGCCCAATGTTGGACTTGCTGAGCTACTATTAATGTGTGAAAAATCACACTGGAGTCTAAAGAAACCTGTATTTTCTTAGGTTTTATTTTATTTTTATCTAGAATCAATGTAAGTTTTGAACATAAAGCAGGTTCCATAGCTCAGGGGATTCATTGGTCTCTAGTTCAAATCCAACAAAACTCAGTGGCAAATAAATCACTACTGTCTGACAGATCCTCACTAATGGTTATATAGCTTTTCAAATTAGGTTAATAGGGGACTTGATCATTATAAGTACACAGAAGGGAGAAGCAGAGGACTCCAATGCAACAGACAAAGGAATAAAAAGATCCAATGGTTCAAAGTGGAAGCTAGACAAAGTCAAACTGGAAATAAAGTGCAAATAAAGGTTTTTTCCTTGGTTATGAATTCTTAACCATCCTGGCTCAGAACAAGCCCACCCATGTATCTGAGAGTCACTCCTTTATACAGTTTGGGCTTCTGATGTTGTTCTCAAGTAACAGGTGATCAGCAGATAACGGTCCCCTGCTCAGGACAAAGCTTCAAAAGGCTGAGTTCTTGCATAACTGGAGGGGGCACATTTGCATACACCTCCCCCTAGAGATTTCCTGGGAAACCCACTTAACTTTAAACATTTATTCTTGCCTGGCCCATTGTTTCAAATAGTTCTGTAAGCTCCCAACACCTCCCAAGATTTACATTAGTCACATCTCTCCTCAGAGACATTACACACAACATAATACATAAACATTTGCATTTTTAATACAATGAACTCCTGAAATACTTAAATGTAAAAAGGTTTCAGAGTAGCAGCCGTGTTAGTCTGTATCCGCAAAAAGAAGAACAGGAGTACTTGTGGCACCTTAGAGACTAACACATTTATTAGAGCATAAGCTTTCGTGGGCTGTGCATCCGAAGAAGTGGGCTGTAGTCCACGAAAGCTTATGCTCTAATAAATTTGTTAGTCTCTAAGGTGCCACAAGTACTCCTGTTCCTTTTTTAAATGTAAAAAGGTTTAACCTAATTCAATAAGGTTTGTCTAGGATATTGCAGGAAATTGCCATTCCTGTCACATCCTGTACTCCTCCCATGAGTGGAAGTCAGATACACTAGCTGAATTACAGGTGTCAGAGTGGTAGCCGTGTTAGTCTGTATCAGCAAAAAAAAGAGGACTGCATACATAAAATGAAGTGGGTTTTAGCCCACGAAAGCTTATGCCCAAATAAATGTGTTAGTCTCTAAGGTGCCACAAGTACTCCTGTTCTTTTAGCTGAACTACAGTGACTTCATGTGACCAGTTCAGCTCTGTGTAGCTGTAGCTTTTAGGACTGGTTTATAGCATCACCAGTTACTCAGATGAGGCAGCTGATCATGGCATTTATTTCAGTGGGCCCTGCAGCCAGTTGCTTTGAAAACTGATAATACTTGCACAAAGGAAGTGGTGTCCTTCAGAGTCACATCAATATTTTGTTTGTAGCTTATCAGTGTGGATATCACACATGTGACACCACGAGCTGGCTGGCTGAAACACATTTTTAAAAGGTTGCAGGCTCTCTTATTTGCAAAACTGAATTAAAGTACTTGACAGTTGATCAGTAAATCAGCTCGATCTTTACGCACTAGTTTATGTAGCAGTCGGGATCGATATTCCCCCAACACAGACATTCCTGCAGCTCAGTCTTTGTCACCGAGTATTTACATATCTCCATAAGGTAGTTAATAAGGCATATTACTAGGCTATTATCCCATCTGATGGCCTTCTACTGACTGTCTAGCACCACTTCCCTCACCCCCACTCACTGTGGTGGAATGTGCTAATTCTAGATGCTGCCAAGCAGACTCCACCCACAGCCAAATTCCAAACACAAAGGTTTTACCAATTGGTGCAGGCTACAGCCATCCATTGTCTGCATGCACTATTCTCCCATTTGGTAAGGAAAACTTAAAGAGCAATTATTTCCTGCTTGGGGTGCCTTAGGGGGTCTACACTGCACCCATGGGAGGCCCATGCCAGCTGACTTAGACTTAGGCTAATGTAGGGTTACCATACGTCTTGATTTTCCTGGACATGACCTCATTTTTGGTCCACTCATCTCTGTCTGGGAGGATTTTTAAAATATTAACAATGGTCTGGGATTTTTCTCCTGACATGGGGGGGTCCCAAGAGCTGGAGCTGAGCCTCTCCAGCTTCCCCCTTTCCCTCCAGCTCCCCCCACCTCCAGCAGTGTCCTCTTTTTGGGAACCTGAAATACGGTAACCCTAGGCTAAGGGTCTGTTTAACTGAGGTGTAAAGTTCGGGCTCTGGCTCTGGGTCATTCCCACCTCGCAGGGTCCAAGAGCCTGGGCTCCAGCCCAAATGCAAATGTCTACACTTCAATTAAAAAGCCCCTTAGCCTGAGCCCTAAGAGCAGGAGTCAGGTGGCATGGGACAGCTATTGATGTCTAATTGCAGTGTAGACATACCCTCAAGAGAACAGTACTGAGTTTCTTCCTCTGAACTGCTCTGGGAAATGGGAGCAGAGGCATTTGGACCTCACAGGATCAGCCCAACTGTGCTTTTTCTGCCTGAGGTCATATCCATATCTGATGGTGCTCTGCTTTTAAATTACACAACCAATGAGATTTTTTTTTTCTACTCTGGTTGAAATTTGTATCTGTGCATGATTTGAGAGTATGCAGGCAAACGACCCAACTGCACTTTATCCAGAAGCTAGATACTATGCAGGTAGCCAGCTGCAAGGTATGCCAGTGTGACTTTCTTCCCCAATGATTTTGCATTTTGTTCCTTAAGCATCATGACATTGTATTTTAATCTCATGGAACCAGGTCTTGGTGTCTTCCTAGCTGACTCTTGTTATTTTCACCAGTATGTTCTTACCAGCCTTTGAGACAGTTATTTGTAATTATTCCATTACCTCATTTCACTCATCTATCTCTACTGCCTGACTTGAGGTCTTGGTTTGTACACTCCACATAAGAGAAAAAAAAAACACCCCCAAATGCAAGGGCAGTAGCCTATGGGTCAATTCTCACAGGAAGTTTCAAGATGGTATGCATTTTTTAAAACACCAGCCCATTTATTATGGGCACATTTTCTAGCAAGCATGAGGTTTGCTTTGGAGGGAAAAAAACACATACAAACTCACCTTTTTACACATTGCTAATGTCACGGCTACAAGTAAATAAAAAATAGAGGGGATGCAAAAAGCAAACTGCCAACTTGTGTGTGCAAATGCCACCTAAATTTCACAGCACTCTTCTAAACACTCATTTCCAAGAAGTGATGGCCAGCAGAGGGTGCTCCGGTTCTGCATGTTGCTATGGGGAAACAAATTTAAGCAACTGATCAGGAAATGGAAACTTCACCCCCTTCCCTCCTCCCCCGCTTTTTTTTTTTTTTTAATAGTGCTGTTTCACACTACGGCAGCTGTTTGCAAACTTTTTGAGCTTACCCCCTTTCCCCCCTCCCCCGGCCTTTGAGTTACAATTCTTGGTTGCGTACTCCCAACGTGGACAAAAATAGACTTATGCAAAAGTATGCTGGATAGCCTACTCCTAAACCTACCAGAGAACTTAACACAACTTTAATTAAAATAACCTACACCTGGAAGTTTCAAATACACAGATACTTACCTCAGTGGCACAGCCAAGGCTTTCTCAACAGTGGGCTGCTTCTACCCTGCGGCCAGGCTGCACCACTAGGGCAAGGCCAATACCTGCCCCTCTGCCCTTCTCCCCTCGGGTTTTCAGGGTGGGGGAAGCCACATGTGAGAGTCTCTAGGGGTAGAGCCAGTAGGGTTGCCAGTTCTGGTTGGACATATTCCTGGAGGTTTCATCACATGCCATCATATTTAATTGAATATTGATATTTAATTCCTGGAGACTCCAGGGCAATCCTGAAGCGTTGGCAACCCTAAGAGCCAGCACTGGGGGGCAGAGGTTGCTGGAAGTGGGAATCAGTGCAGCCGCAGCAGATGTTGACACTGACCCACAGGCTGGGTGACCCGCTGAGGTGAGGCAGGGGGTGAAGGTGGTGCTCCCTCTCCTCCTCCGTGGGGATTGTACCAAGCCCCGCTGTATGCGGTTGGCACAAGCCCACCCCCTCAAACATTCCTCCATGCCCCCGACAGGGCATGCCCCACTGTTTGAAAACCTCTGCACTATAGGTCGTCTCTCCGGGCAGAAGTGAAAAGAGAAAACTTAGTGAGTTCAAAAGACTAAAATCAGAGCTGCCATACCAAAAACTGGAACCAAATTAAACCTGACTTCTGTTTTCCTTACAGACACAAACCTCAGGCCAGGTTTGGCCACAATGTTTACACCTATTTCAATAGGCCTGGGTTACATTTCAAATAAACCTAAACTAAGTTTCAAAACAAGTAACTAATGAATGTGGAAATAGTGTTATTTACAGACCGTGACTTTCCATTCAGTTTAAAGGAGTGTCTTTCTAAATAGTATTTGTTATTTATGGTAGTACTCACTATGCACTAGGCAGTTTCCAAATGCTAAAAGGACAGCTCTTGTGTAACCCATACACCTCCTGGGTGTGGTGTTTTGTCCCATTTAGAGACAGACAGACAGATATTAATGAAATTTCTCTACAGCCTTAGCTAATAGGCAGTTGGCTTTTAGCTCATGCGGTAAAGGCTCATGCACTAAGCTCCAGAGGTCCCAGGTTCAATCCCACCCGCTGACAACCAGGGTCTGTCAGTGTTACACTTGCACTGAAGAGCTTACTCTGTCTAAGGAAAAAGTATGTGCTAATGTAAACCTTAAGCAACCAGAGGAACTCTGGGACAGACTGAGTAAGAGCAGCCAGGATGGTGATTCATTAAAGACCAATAATTTTTGCTTCAGGCGTCCGGGAAAGAACTATTAACAGCACTACTATCAATCATCTGCCACTTGGAGCCACATGTTAGAGGCCTTGAGTACATTAACCATAAAAAATAGAGATGGCAAAGGCATATTAAGCTCAACTGGTCTCTCTCAGATGAGCAGAATGGTTTCCTACAGCTTTATACTCTAGAGCAGGGGTTGGCAACCTTTCAGAAGTGCTGTGCCGAGTCTTCATTTAATCACTCTAATGTAAGTTTGCAGTGCCAGTAATACATTTTAATGTTTTTAGAAGGTCTCTTTCTATAAGTCTATACTATATAACTAAACTATTGTTGTGTGTAAAGTAAATAAGGTTTTTAAAATGTTTAAGAAGCTTCATTTAAAATTAAATTAAAATGCAGAGCCCGCCGGACCGGTGGCCAGGACCCGGGCAGTGAGAGTGCCACTGAAAATCAGCTTGCGTGCCGCCTTGGGCACGCGTGCCATAGGTTGCCTACCCCTGCTCTAGAGCAGCAGTTCTCAAACTTCATTGCACCGCAACCCACTTCTGACAACAAAAATTACTACATGACCATGGGCAGGGGGTGGGGTGACAGAGCCCAAGCCCCGCTGTCCTGGGCTAAAGCATTCAGCTTCAGCCCCAGGTCCCAGCAAGTCTAATGCTGGCCCTGGTGACCCCATTAAAATGGGGTCATGAGCCACTTTGGGGTCCCAACCCACAGTTTGAGAACTGCTGTGGTAGAGTTTTATCCAGTCTTATTTTAATGATAATTAAATAGCACACCACCCCTATTCCTGATTTTAATGGTTGCAAGAACTGCAGATCATCTTTGATATAAAACAAGCTAGTGGTCCATTTTTTCAGTTAAGATTCATAGAACAAGGTATTTGACCCCTGGAAAATATTCTTATAGCTGTTTTTTCAATACTCCGTCACTGACTTCCTTGAAATGGAGAGTGTCAATAAGTCCAGTTATACCAATTTGTGGAAAAAAAAGTGCATTTAACATTCTTCTGTGCTTGCCCACACAATTCACTGTGAGTGATACTGCGGTCATGGATTCACTGCGCCCACTCCAGGCCAGCCCTGCTCAGCCCCATTTACTCAGGGTGGTCAGAGACCTCCCCAACCAACAGCCACAGCAACAAACTGCAGTAGCAGCTGTGGCCTTAAGTTAGGGCTTAGGCCTACTTCCCTCTGCTCTCACCCATCTAACCCCTTCTTCAGATCCCCCCGATCTTGCTGGGGTGGCTCCTCTGGAGCTGTGCTCAGGGTGCAGGTGATGCTGAGGCCCCCCGTGCAGTCTGTCTACACCAGTGGTTCTCAACCTATTTATCATTGTGTTACCTGGTTCACAGGTTGGGAACCACAGCGCCCCTCACCCTCACCCTCCAGACTCCTATACCCAGCACCTCCCACCCAGAGACCCCTCCACAGTGGAGCCCTGGGCAGGGGGCCAGGTGACCGGAACCACAGATTCTGCCATGCAGGGCTGGGCAGCAGCCCCGAGCCTGGACCTGGCCATGCAGCGCCAGGTGGCAGGGCAGCTGGGCGGCAGCCTGGACTCCGACACCATCAGGCAGCCCCTGAACCCCGGTGGGCCGGTCAATAGCCCCCGGACTCTGAGGGGCTGGCCAGCAGTTCCGGACCCCCACCATGCAGGGCCGGACGGCGACCCCACTGGGCAGCTGGGAACCCAGACCCCGCCGGGCAGCCTTTAGCACACAGCTGGGCTGTATCTGTATGCTAATTGGGAGACATGTGGCCTGCGGGTTGAGAACCGCTGGTCTACACCCTGCCCTTCCCCCTGCAGTAGAGTTGGGCCTAATCTAATATTCTCAGGGCCTTTTGCAGCCCTGAGCATTGCATGTGTTTGGCTAGATTATGCCACCCAGACTGATATTTTTAATAAGATGTTCTGTTTATCTTTTCCTCACATATTTTGCCTCTAATGTTCAAATTATCAGTGGGGCAGAGAAGTCAGCACCTAAATACAAAATAATGTGATTAAAGAAAGACAGTAAACAGCAAATATCTGGTAGAGTGGTGGAAACCGAATCATGTCTTGCTTAGGTGTCACTGGGCCAGGGTTTATTTCTGAGGATGGGAATGCATTCTGAATAGAGTGCTGCAGTGTGGACACACATACATAAGTGGAGGAGATAATACATGTGGGAGGGGGGAGAAAAAAAAAGAGGGAATACCACTAAGTATTTTATACTTTCAAAGTTTTATATAAATGGATGGTCACAAAAACAATTTTACACTTGGAGAAAATGGCAGACCATAGCCCCATAAAGTCAGTTGCAGAGCTGGAATCAGAACATAGGAGTTTGCTCGGCTCAATTATTTTAATCATTTCAGTATTATGCCCTCCAAGTCCATTTGATCATGCAAGCTAGCTAACATCGGGAAAGCCAAAATTATTTTAACCCAGTGTTGCAGTTTCCAATTATACATCTATGTCTGAGGCCAACATTTGACAAAACAGTTCTTAGAAATATGACTCAAAATGTTCTAATTTACTCCACATGGTTAGGCTTAAAACCACAGTATCTAGAGCAGGGTTCAGAATATAGTCAACACATTCTGATAAAGCTGAACGCTGTAGGTGGAGAAAAAGCCAACCCCATCCAAAGTCTGACACAAGTATAGTGCATGGCTCTTCCTGAAAGGAGGTAAAAAAACTAACTGAAGAAAAATCAATGGCTTTTATTAGATTTCACCATGTAAAAGACTAATATACATTTTTAACTGCAGTTTTAAATCCAAGGATTGAGGGGAGAACAAGGAATGAGACCTACCCAGCAATATGCAGAGCGAGCAAAGGATCCAAGCAACATAGATTTTGAACCTGGATAGTCATTTCTAAAAGCCGGTCAGAGACCACTCACCGCATGTGGTGCCTACACAACTCTGGGGATTAGCTCTTACCAGGCGCCACCCTCCTCTGGCAGGGTCTCTACCCATCGTCTCTTTCACCCGAGGTCCCTCTCACTCATGGAGCTGCAGCTTCCTGTTTGTGGCTTGGTCCTCCACCCAGACCTCTAAGGTCCTCCCCTTCCAGGGAAATCGCAGTTGTTCCTGACTAGTTATCTGGTTGGCATTTCCATGCCCTGCGCCACTTCCCAGTGGCTGGTAGGGAAACTCAGGCACGCCCTCTACATTGGCCAGTCACAGGTGTTTAGTTTCTGCGTAGACATATCCCAGTTGGCCCCACTGAGTGAATCTGAGTAGAAGTCAAGGGCATGTCTACACAGCATTTTGGAGGGAGCCTCCCAGCCCGGCTCGACAGCGCTTCAGCTCTGAAGCCGAGGGACAGGGTGGACTTCAGAGCCCGAGCTCCACCCAAGTGGCAACTTCACAGTGCTCACTATACAGCTGTTTTTAGAGCATTAGCATGAGCCCCGCTAGCCCAAGTCTGTCAACCGGGGCTGGAAGTCTATCTCCTAAATGCAGTAGCGACATACCCTAAGGGGTCCCGGTCCATGCCTGGGGCTCCTAGGCTATACAGTAACAATAGGTGTGGTAGGCAGAAGGTGGATCAGGACCAGGCAGGGCTATATCTAGATGAAGGAATGTTAAAGTTGATCTGTTCTACAGAGGGGTTTCCTTCAGAGCCACAATAATGAACTTGGACTTGCTCCAGCAGCCTATTTCTGGATGTCAGCTTTCAGACTGAGACCCCTTTGAAAAGATTCGATTTGCTGTTTGCATTACAGAAATTATCAGCATTCTCCTTGTTACTGTTGGAGATATGATGTGTTTTTACAAAGATAATTCTTACTCCAGCTCAGAGCCGTAACTAGCTATTTTTGCACCCGAGACAAGACTATAAAATTGCGCCCTCCCCGCTCCATATAAGAAGAAACGGCACGCATAGGGTGACCAGATCACAGCCTTTGTCTGGTGCTACAAGAAAGTATACAATTATACAGCAACTGCGTAAACAAGCCATAATAAGAGAAGGTATACCAAGTAGTAAAGGGATTTCCAGGGTAATCAAAGCAGTCTTACAAAGTTAGTGATGCAGACTTAATTTTATTGTGTATTTTGCAATATTTGGAGTTTATTAAAGTCTGAGCTTCTGGAGTCATGTGACTATGTAAGAATCTCTGCTCTCTCTATTAAAAAAAAAAAAGTTTCCAACTTCATGACTGTGGAAAAGAAAACCTTGAACCTAAAGGCTCAAATACCAGAAGGCAAATAAAAAGAACCCACATTTTAAAATCTCATGATTTTTAAGCCAATCCCTTGATTTGTAATGCTGAGGTTGGCAATACTGCAGTTAGAGCTAGGTGAAATATGTGTAGGGGAATGTTTTTCATTTGCCTATTTTAGGAACATTTCTTGAACTGGAAATTCTCCGTTTTTTTCAAGTTTTGGAAATTTTCAGCAAAATGTAATGCAAACACTATTTTCTGTTAGTATAACAGCAAATATATTGGGGCAAGAATGGTCCGTTTCCCCCTCTGAACAGCCAGGGTTCTTAATTGAGCATGGCCTTCTCATGTTGCCTCAAAACACAATCCTGATGAGGGACAGCAGCCCCAAAGCCTCACTTCAAGCAACTCTCCAGTGCCTCAGCTGACCTATGCCCTGCTCAGTTTATGGAATTGGGAAGCTTGAAGCTGCAGGATGCAATACAGATCCCTATGCTACTGCTAGAAGTGGAATCTGAGTTGACATGTCCCTGGCCATTCCATGCCCATCTGATCTAGGACAGTCAGTCTGTGTCTCACAACCTTCCTGGTCCTCTCATGACCTGCAGTATTCCGTGATGATGACTACAGCATGTTTTCGGCTACCTATTTAACAAGAAATAACTTCCAAAGTAATCATGGTATTGATGCTGCTGAAAATCTACCCTTCTTGTATTTCATCTTAATCTCGACACCTGGCTTCTGTCTGTTTGTCAGTGTCAACAAGAGGTGTGACACTAGTGTCTGGCAGGATGGGGCAATTTCAGATTTCCTGCTGAAGTTTAACCCTTTAGCACAACCACAAGCCAAAACAGCTAATGATGCAGCCAAGATGATAATTCTGTGCTAGAAGTGGGTCTTGAAAACTGAACTGCATTGACATTCCTCCAGAAAATGACATTGACAAATTGAAAACTACCTGAAATTAGCTGGCAAAAATATCAGATGCAAGTTCACAAGACGTTTTTCACCCAACCCTAATTATCATCTCCTCCAAGAATGCTCTTTACTTTCCAGCAGTCCTCCACAGTCACCGCCTGGAGAAGTTCAAGATGGCACCTGGCAGCTATATCACTAATAACTCAAGAGAAGTTCAGTTACTAACATTTGAAACGATAAAAACAGGAATGGGGCAAATAAACAGTGCTCCCAAAGGGAAAAAGTCAGCACAGGACTGTTGAAGTTCTTGGAGTGGAGGGTGGGCGTCTGATTTTTACATATTTAGAAGAGACCTACATTTCTATAAACAATTGAGATATCCAGCCTTTGTTGTCCTGAAGATGCCAGATGCTAAATGTTGTGCAGACATGCAACGACAGATGTCATTATCATAAATAATGCTGCCCTGGGCTACTAAAGGAATGGGACCCAAAACAAATTGTATAGTTATTTAGCGTTCCCTGGCTCAAAGCAACGAACTGGAGATAGGATTCAAAGCAAGATATTGCGGCATATACAAACCAATGACAGCTTAATTCTGTCCATGGTGAACAGCATTCAAACACTTGTGGCAGATCCACAGTGCCACATGCCTAGAATCTTTACCTGGCCCACAGACTTAAGTGAAGGCAGTTACTGCAGTGACACTACATAAAGGGCAGAATATAGTTTCTCAAATAACCTCCAGGTGGAGAGAATCCTTTAACTTTTGGCAAAAACATAATTTAAAAAAGGCCACATTCTCCTTCAAAGAGCCATGGCATTTTTTCCTTCTCAGACTGATGTCACAATGGTCACTTACAAACCTAGCTGGCAGTTAGCTCTCCCTTAAAATGCAAATAATAATAATAATAATAATAATAATATAAAATTCCATTTGACTAGTACTTCTGGTCCCCAATCCTAATACCAGGCATGCATCCAAAGACAAGTGACCGGCTAAGAGCTTGAACCACATAGTTCAGGCCCTTCGTTTTCAGTTTTTACTGGAAAATTCCCAAGTTTTCCAAAAAGCTACTGTTCAATTTTTACTGATTTTCACCCAGATTTTGGACTACTCAAGTATATAAAAATACTGATTATGTTAAGGAAATCCAATACATTACATTAGGTGACGTGTTTATGTTAATAATAAGTTTGCATTTACATTTAGGCAAGGCTGTCTGTTAAAGTAAGGCAAATGTAGTGGAAGATACACACGCATACATGTGCAAGTGTTTACATACAGTTCATGAAATAAATCACAGCGTGAGCTGCTTTTACTTTTCAATATTCCTACTTTTCTCTGTTGCTTTTTCTTAATAACCCAGAAAACCATGAAGTTAATTTTCTGCACTCATTTTCATCCATGTTTTTAATTTTTTTGTAATAAACACTGAAAATCACAGGAAATGTTAAACAAAATAAAAACTGAAAACAAGGGGCCTTGTACGTAGTACAGGATCTGACGAGAGGTTCTGGGCATTACCAGCTTCCTTTGACATCAGTGGATCCAAGAGTATTCAGCACCAAGCAGTATTCCAAACATTGCTACCTAAACACTTAAGCTAAAGCCATATGTAGGTAGGTTTACAGAAATGATGCTCTAGGTTTAATACTATTCACACATCTTGGAGGTACAGCTTTGTAGCTAAGCAGAAGATTTTATCCATTTGCATTGCAGTTCACTCTACATGTAATGTCTGTTTGGGTATGTGTATTCAATAACCCTTTTGACCCATCAGGTTTCTGTGCATTGTTAATGCAGTATTATATATACTACACTAATGAACATTAGACCCAAAGTTTGTACCACAGAAGCAGATCCAAAGGAAATGGGAACTGTATCAGATGTCCGAAGAGGAGGATTTCTTAGGTCCAGACGACAGGAATTTTGCACCTCTCTTTGTGGGATTTCATCCTCATTCTCATTCATTGATCTACTGTCATTCCGCACCTGGAAGAATTCAAATAGTATTGCCCTGGAGATTTGTAATACATTTATTGAGAGTCTTATAATAGAACTTTGTTAATTCAAGTGAACCATTCTTAAACTGTACTGCAAAATACATTCAGGATGAGGAAAGCAACTTTGTTATCTTAATCTAATCTTTTGTGCTCTCATGAGTTTCTTCAATACAAAAGATTTCCCAGAGTCTGCTATGGCACACATCCTGGCAAAACGTCACACATCTAGCTGTTCAGCAGGTAAATCTTTTGGTCCATGCCTGCGGTGGATATCTCCATTGGAAATCTCCAACTGAACTGAGTTAATTAGTATCTCCACCATAGTCAGCTAACAGTCTTAATACAAAGACTTAAACGTCTCTAACAATTTTTCACCTTTTTGAATTATTTTAAGTCAGTGAAAGATGGATTAGGTGTCATGAACACTTCAGTCACATCACATGTCAGGCATCTGGCTGCACATGTAAAATTCAGCATAAGACACTGACATTTTTAGAACTCAAGTGATAGTTCCAATCCTGGTATATTTGTAGCTAGCAAACTGAGAAGTAATTTAATTTAGAATTAAAGAACAGTGACAGTTACTGGAGTCCTCTTTAAAAAGAAACTGGCTCTGTATTGTCCCATCCACACTCTTCCCCTTGCCTCTTTTCTAATCTTTGCTTCCCAAGAGCCATTTTGAATCTTTGTATTAACTCCCTCCCTTGTTTTTCACATCCTTCCTGCACAGCAAAAAAAGCGGGGCTTTGAGAACTACAGTCTCTTTTCCCCCTTGGCAGCAACCGGAAATTCAGTGTTTGTCAACATAATTTTGCAACTGCTTTTAATCTTACTTTTTCCACCTCCTTGAAAACACGGAGGAAGTTTTCCCTTAAAACCCCTGTCAGTTCGCTTTCAGTCCAACCTCTTCTCAGAAGTTCCTCAATCAATGCAGGGTATTTCGAAACATCTTCCAATCCTTCAGGGAATCTGTTAACAACAACAACAAACACAGAATGGCATACTATATATATATATAACCCATACTTCTGGATGAATAATGTAGAGAGGGGTTTTTAAATGATTGTGGCAAGGGTCCAGTTGACAAACAGGTCACCAGAGGACTCAACCCTTCTCCCAATTTAGTCAAAATCAAAAGTCCAACTGACTTAATTGGGAGAGCAGTTGAGCCCCAGAGCCATACCAAACAAGGTTCTTTCTGCATGAAGCATTCCTTTAGTGGGACTAAACTGTGCATTCTAGAGAGAGGCTACATTCTGTGCAGACACTAAAGCAGCATGAGCAGTATTAAAAAAACAACACCCCTCATTCCCCACACCCCATCTCTGATGGCCAGGAAAACATCTATGCAACAGAAGGCTGTAGTGTACTCTCACCTATGAAATTCTATACTATTAAAAAGAGAGTCTGTACGCATATGATACCCTGAACAATTGCTGACCATTTTTTCTACTCTACTATATACGTTAAGTCATTTATCAGAAGAAGCTAGGGGGACAAAGTCCTGGGAGAAGTCCCAGTTTTGAGCTCACTGGGAGTTTTGGACATGCAAAGAAAGCTACATGAAACCCTCCATTTGAAGGGAATGCAATAAGCAATTTGACGTCTATTGTGTAATTCCTGTCACAGCAATGGGAGCTGGAAGTAAGAAGCAGCCAAACCTATGCATACCTGGTCTTCCAGGGTTTACTTTCATGGGCCTTTGGCATTGTTTTGAAAGACTATGTGCAGGGCTCATTGTTTTAAATCTGTGTCAGGCAAGCTAGCAGCAGCATCCCTTTTGTCCATGGCTCATTCAGCACTTTAGGAACCCCCAACACCAGTTCTATTGAATATCCTAGTGAAAATGTGTACAAGACAATAAGCTCCAATTGTTAACTGTTGCCGTGTAGGAGATTTCTATTACTGAATGGCTAGTCCCTGTGGGAGCAGACTTTTTTTTGTGATCCACACCATTTGATATGACTTGTGCCCAAGTGTCTCTGACACAAGCAAGAAAGATGCGCAAGGTCAAGAGTCAATAAAAAAGGAAAGGAGAAAAGCTTAAAGGCAAGCAAATGCCAAGCAGCCTAGTCTTATGCTATAGTCCATATGTTATGCTGGGCCATACATTACCCCAGAAGCAATCCCAGGCATGAGCAAGGGGAGCCAGGGTGCAGAGATCAGACTGCTTGTTTTGAAGGGAGGAGGGTTCCCTGACAGAACAGAATGTTGCCCCCCAAGCCCCTAGATCCCTGGAACCAATGGAAGCCATAGCCAGACCTCTACTTTAGCCTCAGGGCCACGTGGTCCTTCCCGAGTTGCTAAGAAGGGGAGGGGGAGGGAACAGTTATACAGTACAAATGGCCTCCCAGAAGAGCTAACCATTTGAGGCGCCGGCAGCTTTTCTGCCATTCATTGCTGGCACATGCAAATCCCTGACCTCAAAGAGGGCACCTATGAGGTGAGGAGGACAATAGGGGGATTGTTGTGCTGACAAGCTCATTTCCACCCCACACCAAATGAAATGTATCTTCCCACTGATCTAGAAGGGAACAATCAAGCCCTTGCTTTATCAAAATGTGTTTTAATAGAAACGGCACAACAATCTGCTCCGATAGCCGTAGCCTGCCATTTTCAAAAGAACTGAAAGAAAATCCTCATGATCCGAGGAGCACTTTATTTCTGAATTTATATATCGTTTTACTCACTGATCCACTCCATCGTAGTCACCACCAATTCCTATTGATTTTGAACCTGCAATTTTCTTTATGTGGTCAAAATGATCTAGAAGAAAATAATAAAGAAAACAATGTCAAAGCACAGGGCAAGAAGAAAATCTATTTCAGACATATTGGTGTTTGGTTAACATGTCTCACAATGTTTAGACAAAGCACTACGTTCACTTTAAATATGTGACGTCAAAAGATACGTGTAGAACATGGGATAAAATTCAATGCTGTATGTGACAGGCCCTTGATACCTACTGGTGCTTAGCTTGACATTTGCATTCAGTGCAGTACTAGTCATTTGGAGAATAAAATAACTAGACAGATTAAAAGTGATTTGAGGTTTATGATTGGCTCACATGCAGGACCTTAATTCTCTAGAAATACCATGTATATAGCAATGGAAATTGCATTACCCCTATATCCCAACACCCCTCGGGGGTTTTCTACTCTCAGACTAACGATTTACGGTCAGAACTTTTCCTGGGGATTAACACCCAGTTAGGATTTAGTTAATGGTCCACTTTGGGCCATCCGTTCCTCTAGCTACTTATTAATGGCCTGTGCCTTTAGTTGCTCAATAAGTGTAAACTCTAAAACCGACCAGATGTAGATGTGCACTCTAAAGGGATGTATGTTACAAGTCACTGAGTGGCTGTGATTTACACAGTGTGGGGCTGGGCAAATGTGTGCGTTCCAGCAACAAAGATTTGCACTTGAAATGTGGCTCAGACTCGAGAGAAATTTATAGAAGGAATCATTATTCAGAACTGCAGTGTATTAGATGCAAACCTGCCACAGTTGCAACATTCACCACCTTTCTTCCACAGGCCAGCACCTTTGTATAGAAAGTCACCATCACAATTCCCTTGTTCCTTTCCTGAAAGATAGAGGGACGTATTGTGAGCAGCTATTCACGGGCCCTGTGTCATGGTCACCCTCAAGGGATGTGAACGCAGCTCCATCTACAGCCCATCAATGCCATTCTACATGTGAAGGTCAGTTGAGAACACAATTTGCTGCCTCCCTATCCCTTATGCAATCCTCATCTGGTGTAAATCAGCGTAACTCCATTTACTTCAGTGACCATGTCAAACCAATTCAACCTCCTCTCATTGCAAGCATTTCTTTTCAACATGCCAACAATTGTTCCACCTTTGCAGTCACATACCGAATATAACCCAAAGCCATAGCCTGAGGAGCAAATGCTTAACTTATTGCTTAGAATCTGCTTATGACTAAGAGTGAACTGACTTCCGAGATGACAGGAAGAGAAGTACACTTTGAATCCTGTATGTGCAGGATTGGTTTGGGCCGGCCAGAGGAGTGAAATCTTTTCAAGTCACTCACCAAACTCTGAAGAATATCATCAGGAACATTTCTTGGGTGGTTACAGACAAAGAAGGCTGAAGAATGACTGAAAATAACTGGTGCTCTGGAGATCTGGAGAGCCATTCTTGCTGTGGAGTCTGATGTATGGGATAAATCTATCATCATCCCCAAGCGATTCATCTCCATCACCACTTCCTAACACAGATTTACAGACAGCAGTATTAGTATATTGCGTTCTGTTAAAGGAGATCGGTTAGCAGATGTATGTGACTAAATACTTACATTCTGCATCTGTCATAGAAGTGGGTATGGGTCTCTCTACTAGTGGGTTTTTTGTGGCTAGCACAGGCTTCCTAATCGTTTCTCTAATGGGGACACACTAGCACATCACAGGGTCTCTTTCTCAATGCTAACTGCAGCTATCACATTTTTAAAAGCTCAGCCTTGTATATAAAATATACAGGTCTTGATACTTCACTGTATACTGTATACTTCACTAATAAGTACTGCTGCTAATACGAAATGTTGCAATTTCTTATTCCTTGAGTTTTCAGTGTTCTGAAACAGCTGTGGGAAAATTTACCAAATTATTTGTTGCATTTTGCCAGATTCTAAGTCTCTCGTGCCTTAAATAAGCACTTGCAACACTCATGGAAACCAACAGACTTGCATGCACTTCTGACAGGAAAATTTAACCCAGTTTGCTCATCCCCGCCATCTGAACACTTGAAAGGACAGGAGGGCTTCCCAGGATAAACTTCTAAACATAACTGAAAATAAAGGAGCATGGGAACCTCAAAGTCATGAGTTTAAACTTATTTAATTTACTTTTGAAGTTAATACCTTGGAAATAAGACTGAAATCTATTTTCAGACCAAATTTGTGCTTCTCAACTTTTGCCAATTTCTGTGTTAGGTGCTATGTTTTGTGAGCACTGAGCCAGCACTGACAACATTCTTCTAGTTTCAGGTCTAAAAATATATTTTTGAATAGAGGTGGCCTGGATTAAGTCATGGACCCAACCACCACAGAAGTTCTTTTGCGGGAGGAAAAGGAGTTCAAAATCCACATTAGAATTTCTCTGGCCCATCTCTAATGGCAACGCAATCAGGCTCTAGAAGCCCATTTGTCCTGGGCACTCTTTAAAGAAACAGTACTTGAGTCTATGGAACAACTGCTATAAAGTATTTTGAAACAGGAATGTCAAGAACATGTTATAGCTGCTATTTAATGGATTATGTCGAATCCTGAGGTTCTTATTCAGGCAAACTTCCACAGCTTCATTTGAAGTTGGAGTAAAAACTGAGTTAAAGAACCACAGGATTTGGGATAGTTTATATTAAAATTGTCAAGAGTCCGTGACTTCCAGCGACCTCCGTGACTTCAGCCTGCAGTGGTCGGGAGCTGCAGTCTGTGTGACTCAGGAATTAGAAATATGATTTGCAGGCTTTGGTATTTAGGTCACCAGTTTGAACCCAGCAGAGAACGTTACTGCTCAGAAGGTGTTTGTGGAAAGAACTGGCATAGTGCAGTTCCCAGTGCCAGATGCCAGAGCGCCACAGCTCCTGGCCACCACAGGCAGCGGTGGCACTCCACAGCTCCCAGCGGCAGCAAGGGAATCCCTGAGTTCCCGGCCACTGCGAACCCCTGGAGCTGCGGACAGCAGGGGTACACCGCAGCTCCCAGCTGACACAGTAGGCAGGGACACCCCCAGCTCCTGACCCCCACGGGCAGCAGGGGGACACCCAGAGCTGCAGGCAGCCAGGGTACCCCACAGCCCCCAGCTGCTTCCGGCAGCTCCTAGCCCCTATGCAGCTGTCAGCTTCAGGCAGTGGGGGGACCCGCAGATCCCCATTTTGTCCCGGATATTTTTAGTAAAAGTCAGGGACAGATCACGGCTTCCGTGAATTTTTCCTTTTTCCCCGTGACCTGTCTGAGACTTTTACTAAAAATATCGGTGACACAATCTTAGCCTTAATCTTGATTTATCAATTCCTGCAACCTATTACTGTACCTCAAGTCCTGAATACTCCCACCTTCTGCCCCTCAAAATATCCCATTCTGGGAAAGTTGTACAGAATTTGATAGAGACAAAACCCACAAGGTTGTGTAGACATTTACTGAATTGCTACAAACAGAGAAGGCTGAGGAATGATGGAACATAAACAGTTTAATAGAGGGAAATCCTTTCTGTAGGATGGGGAAAAGTCTATAGAATTATAGAGTAAGAATACAATTTTTATTACATACTATAGGACTATGTATCAGAGGGAAAGCCGTGTTAGTCCGTATCCACAAAAACAACGAGGAGTCCGGTGGCACCTTAAAGACTAACAGATTTATTTGGGCATAAGCTTCGTGGGTAACAAAACCCACTTCTTCAGATGCATGGAGTGAAAATTACAGATATGGGCATAAATGCCATATCTGTAATTTTCACTCCATGTATCTGAAGAAGTGGGGTTTTACCCACAAAAGCTTATGCCCAAATAAATCTGTTAGTCTTTAAGGTGCCACCAGACTCCTCGTTGTTTTTATAGGACTATATAGTCAGTCTCTTTACATATTTTACTCTCTCTCTACTATTAAGTTCTGAATCCCCCATCCCAAGGCCATCTACAATTTATAGTAATTAAATCTCTTCAGACACACTGCTTTAAAAAAAAAAAAAAAAAGGACCAGAATCTTTGAAGGTGTTAATGAGAGAAAAGTTTGCTTAGGTTGCCATTGAGGAGAGATTCTTACTTTGCCAAATGAACTCAGACCATTCAGATTAGGATAAAAGTTATGTACTTGCTTTGATGAAGATTCTGCCCTTCAAAAAGAAAACATGTAAGAAACCATTGCATTATTCTAGTGGGTTAGATCCAAACAATCAAATTTCACACGAACACAGTAAAAAACCCTCACCCCGAAGTCATATAGCTGAGTTTACAGATAAGCATAGCTCTCATTCATGCAATGTCATGCTTGTATCTCACTCCTAGACATTAGTCCTCCAGGTCAGAACTAGTTCACATGGGTGCGGCACTTTGAGGAAGTGCATGCTGTCTAATGCTGCAACACTTCTAGGGGTCACTAGCAGACTTCAGGGCTATCAATCTGGTATCTTTCACCAAAACTAAGTTCACTTTTAAAATTGCACCCACGCCATCTGACCAGGGCCAGTTTGGGTGAGGAAGAAAAGGAATTACAACAGGGCAATAACGTGGTGATTCTTAGGCCTGAGTGCAGCATGGGCACAGGTTACTTTTTAAATGATATAATAAAGAATGCTTTTGTTGACTTATTTCTTGTGAGTGTTACAGCAGAGGTGGGTCTTTAGGACTAATCAGAGAGTGGTGGTCTTCAGGAGCAATTCCAAAAGGACAATCTATGTCCATGGAGACAGTGTAGAAAGATATGACAATGGCTTTGTAAGAAGTGGATACAGGATGTTCAGGCTGGCATCAATAGCCAAACAGAGGATACTGGAGGGCAATTTGTCAAAACTAGATCAGTAGGAAGAAACAGCGTTATGCAGGGCCATTTTCTACTGTTAGCTGTTCTTCACCCCATATGGGTCTGTGTGACTCAGGAATTAGAAATATGATTTGCAGGCTTTGGTATTTAGGTCACCGGTTTGAACCCAGCAGAGAACGTTACTGCTCAGAAGGTGTTTGTGGAAAGAACTGGCATAGTGCAGTTCCCAGTGCCAGATGTCTACATCACAATTAATTCCCTCAGTAAAGAATCCTAAGACTGAAAGTGTGTGGACGCCTCTCACACCATGACAGGAGTGTGGCAATGACATTTTCCTTGCTGGTCAATTTGTGGACAGAGGACTTAAGGCTGACCCTAGAAGAAGCTGCAGGATGAGGGGGCTCTAAGCAGACTTAAGGGCTGATGTATAACTGTGGGTTAAAAAAGCATTGCTCATCACCACTAGTGTGGCGGAGGGAGGTATGACAGCAAAGTCTTCTAGGAGATGGATCAATCTGCTTCTTACAGGGAGAGTTTGGGATCCAAATCCTTCCTTCACTGGGTATGTCCAAGAGGGGTGTGCTTGGCCAGCAGTTGGGAGAGGCAATAGGTGTGTGATATGGAGGTGTGTGAACCGAGCGCCAGCCCACCCACCTGCAGTACACAAGCCTTCACAGCTATACATGTGGTATGTGCTTGGGGCTGGCCAAAGAGGAGAGTCTCCAGTGCCATCAAGAGCTGAATTCACACACAGCACTCACCACTCCAATAAGGAATGTATGAAGTTAGCTGGATCGCACAGAAAACCCTTTCTTACTGCCTTTCCTGCCTGTAACGAACTTTTTACCAGTCTCAGTAACATTCCTTCCAGAAGAGAAACGTGTCAGTTACATCCTATTCTAGTTTTCTCACAAAGCAATGGAGATGATGACTTCCCTGTATTTATTTTGCCAACAAACTAAAATAGATCCCATGATGTCACTGAGATATCAAGTGGCAAACAGATTCTTCTTCAACCCACCACATAACAAGCGGACCTATCCAAAGGACACCAGTCACCCTTCAACTCCTCCACCATTAGTCACAGATAGCAGTTTCCCACATTTTTCAAACCAATTTTGGCCCCTCTTAAAACTGCCATCCATTTGCACTGGAAAAGTAAGCGTTACAGAAACAAGGGCACATCAGTTACCATGGAGTATTGCAGGTGTGCGTTAAAGTCATGTACCGAACACCCAGGTCATAATACATCCTTAGCGTTGCGAGACTGCTGTCAATGGAATGGCCACCTTCTATTCCAATCAAGCATGCTATATTTTTACTATCCGCAATACCTGGAGTTTAAAGGGAAGATAAACGCCACAGTAAATTGAAGACAAAGACGTAGAGCTATCTGCATTGAGCAGCAGACAATCATTTCACAACCGTAAATGTCAGAACTAGCATTCTTAATATGCAATGTGTGATATGCCAAGTACTTCATCTCACATATATTCCCTCCTGCAATCTCATTAAAGAAACATTTTCATTATAAAAAAGTATCACCTTGAGAAGTATTAACAAGTTCAAGTTCTGGATAGCTTTGACACATCCTCTTGACAACATCAATCTGCTCTAGGGTCAGACGCACAGCATCCTTGTTCTGAGCGCTGCATATAACATACACCGACCAAAACTGAAAAAGAGACATTGATAGGCCAAACAACAAGTTCATGGACTTCATTATCAGCAGAATCATAAATAAAACCACTTCCTCCTTGGCAATTTGTTGGGGAGCTTTCATCACTGGGAAATCCCAAAGGAACACATAATCTGACTAGGGGCACACTCGCTGATAATAGGCTCTTGGCAACCCCAATCACTCACACAGTCTTCCAAGGACAGGAGGATAAAACAACTTTTTAATTCAGTTGCTGTAAAAAAAAAATACATAAAACTTTGGATAAGTGGAGCTGGATTCTGCAAAGGTATTTTAAAGTCTGGCAAATGTAAATATAGAAAAGCTTCTGTAGCCATGTAGTTTTCCCTTTTTTCTATCATGGGCTGAATCAAAATCCCAGATCTGAAACACCTCTCCTAAACTATGGCATATCCAAAATCTGGATGTGTGTCTGGATTTTGCTCAGATCCACCTGTAGAACAAGCAGTATAAATATTCTAAGAGATCCATGTCATAGCACCAACAGTACATACCTGAGCTCCGACATGGCCAGACTGAAGTTTCTGAATGTTTGTGCGTGTGGTGTTGAGAATTTTTAAGTTGATTTTACTTAGTCTGTTTTGGTACAATATCCTCAGTCGTAATGGAAGGTCATTGTGCCTAAGAAGTAAAATAAATAGCATTAATGATACAAACAAGCTTGTCCTTTCCTAATGTTTATCTATCTATCTATCTACTTTTAGTTCCCCTTGAAAGTTAACTGCCAACACCCTTGCAACAGTTCTCTAGAGATTGGAGAGGTTGCAAACCTGGCAAATAAAATTTAATTAGGTTGAGTGGCTGAGGGGTACACTTTAAATACTGTCTTACCAAAGCTATTGCTTCCAAATTATGATAAACCCCACCCACTTTTCTCAGACCACTTTAAGCACCACCTCGCAGTGAGGTTTGTTTGGAGCCTCACTTTCTGTAACAAATTTCATTCCTCTGATCTTTTTTTCTGCTGTCCTGAAGGTAGGGTGACCAGACAGCAACTGTGAAAAGTTGGGATGGGGGTGGGGCGTAATAGGAGCCTATATAGGAAAAAGACCCAAAAATCGGGACTGTCCCTATAAAATCGGGACATCTGGTCACCCTACCTGAAGGTTTTTCCCCTTCACTCCTTGATGCTGAAGTTTCTCTCACAAGCCCAGTGGTGAGCTGGAGCTGGTTCACACCGTTTTGCGCAAACCGGTTGTTAAATTTAGAAGCTGGTTTAGAACCGGTTGTTAAAGGAGTGGACAATTGGGAGAGGGAGGTTTTTCTGTCATTACACCGGCCCCCGAGCCACATCCAGCCCGCCTGAGCTCCCGGCTGGGGAGGCTCCCCCGGCCCCTCTCCCGCCTTCCCCCCTCTTGCAAAGCCTCAGTGTGCCGCGCCGCCAGCGCTCTGCACCGTTCCTGGGCAGCTCCGCAGCTCCTGCCGCTTTGAGCGGCATGGTAAGGGGGTGGGGCTGCGAGCTCCAGCGGCCCGTGCGGCATCCATACATGCTGCCCTGAGCAGCATGGTAAGGGGGCTGGGCCAGGGCTGGGAGGAGGGGTTGGATAAGGGGCAGGGAGCGGTTGGAGGGGGCGGAGGTTCTGGGGGGAGCGATCAGGGGACGGGGAACAGGGGAGGGGGTTGGGTAGGCGTGGGAGTTCCGGGAGTCTCTCGGGGTGGTGGTGGATGGGGTTGGGGCAGTCAGGGGACAGGGAGCAGGGCGAGTTGGGTAGAGGGTGGGGTCCTGGGGGGCAGTTAGGGTGGAGGGTCTTGGGAGGGGGTGGTCAGGAGACAAGGAGCGGGGGTGGGGGGGTTGATGGGTTGTGGATTCTGAGGGGGGCAGTCGGGGGCAGGACGTGGGGGTGGGGATTGGATGAGGGGGGGAAATAGGCTGTTTTGGGAGGCACGTGGTGCTTGTACTCACCGAGCGGTTCCCCTACCGGTTCTTCGGCGGCACTTCAGCAGCAGGTCTTTCACTCGCTCAGGGTCTTCGGCGGCACTGAAGGACCCGCCGCCGACGTGTCGCCGAAGACCCAGAGCGAGTGAAGGACTCACCGCCGAAGTGCCGCCGAAGAACCGGTAGGGAACCAGTTCCTAAGATTTTGGCAGCTCATCACTGCACAAGCCCCTCTTTCCACCTTATTCTTTTAGCTCTCTTCCCATCTCCACTCTTTCTCTTCAGATGTTGGATCTGCAAATAGCAGCCATGCTATTCGCAGGCAAGTTTGATTTTAGAATTTCATTTGAGTTACTGTAACTCACACACCTCCTGGGTGTGGTGTTCTATCCCATCTAGTGGCGCCGAGATTACTTAGGGTACGTCTACACGACCCGCCGAATTGGCGGGTAGTGATCAATCTAGCGGGGATCGATTTATCGTGTCTAGTGTAGACACGATCAATTGATCCCTGATCGCTCTGCCGTCGACTCCTGTACTCCACCGCGGCGAGAGGCGGAAGTGGAGTCAACGGGGGAGTGGCAGCAGTCAACCCTGCGCCATGAGGACGCGAGGTAAGTCGACCTAAGATACGTCGACTTCAGCTACGCTATTCTCGTAGCTGAAGTTGCGTATCTTAGGTCCATCTCCCCCCCACAGTGTAGACCAGGCCTTAGAGTAGGGTGACCAGACGTCCCGATTTTATCGGGACTGTCCCGATATTTGCTTGTTTGTCCCGCGTCCCGACCAATCTTAGGTTGGGACACTAGACAAACAAGCAAAGGCTCCGGAGCCCGGAAGGGCTTGAGCCCCCGCCGCCCCGACTCCGCCCCCTCCTTTCCCCATTGGCTCCCTCCCCAAATCCCCGCCTCTTCCCCAAGCTCGCCATTCCTCCTCCCTCCACAAGAGCTGGAGAGAGGCCCCGGAGACGCAGGGGAAGCACGGGGCCGGGGTGAGTGAGAGTCGGACCTGGCCCCAGTGCAGGCAGGACTGAGTCAGGCGGTAGGGAGAGTTGGGGGGGTGGCCCCGGTTTGATCCTGGCCACGGACAGACCAGGGTCTCTCAGCGCTACAACAGCACAATAGTATTTGAGTACTAGAGTGACCCCTTTCCTTTACGTTCCTGGATCAAGTCCGGGGTGGGCCATCCGGGCCCCCACCAAAGGGGGCGCCATGTGCAGGGTTTGGATTCCCACTTGACCTGCTGAGGGCCAACTGGGCTAATGGAGGCGGCAGGCAGGCAGGTGAGCAGCAGCGCTGGAGAGGGGGTTCGGGGGCAGTTGGATGACCAGCTGTCCGAGCCAGGTGACTCCTCTGGAGCAGGGGTTCCCCTCCTCGCATGTGCTGTTTCTGTCCCCCCCTCATACACTTCCTCCCCAGAGCCACTCTGGACTGGGAGCATCCTCCTGTCTGCTGGTGTCCAGGTGTCCCCCTCACCCATGCACCTGATTTCCACTGAGCTGGGGTGAGGGGACAGGGGGAATCTGTGTGTGCTGCTGCCTCTCTGGGTCTGGAGCTCCTGGTGGCTGCTTGTGTCTGAACACAAGCCTTCAGGCTCCTGGCCCTGAGTGCTTTCTTAAAGAGACAGGGCACTCCTACACTCAGGCACATACACATTCCCCTCAACTAGGGTGACCACACAGCAAGTGTGAAAAATCGGGACGGGGTGGGCGGTAATAGGAGCCTATACAAGAAAAAGACCCAAATATCGGGACTGTCCCTATAAAATCGGGACATCTGGTCACCCTACCATCAACATAACACCCACTGTCTCTCTCTCTCTCTCTCACACACACACACACACACACTCTCTCTCTCTCTCCCTCCAACACACACAACACCAGGGCTCCCTGCATTCAGGTCACTTCCCAACCTGGGCTGTGCTGAGGCATCAGCAGCTGCTGTTCTCCTGCCCTCCCCTTATGCAGCTCAGGGGGTTCACAGGGCAGAGGAGCAGCAGTCCAGTGCGGGAGCCGGAAGCAGTGCCAGCTGCTTTGTGCATCCAGGTGGGTCAGTACTTTCCCCACGCGGGTACAGGAAGGGGGTTAGGGGGCCGGAGAGCGGTACAGGGGGTAGGTGTGAAGGGGGCACAGTGCAGGGGTTGGGGCACAGGAGGGGGGTGAAGGGGTCAGGGTGAAGGAGGCACAGTGCAGGAGTTGGGGCACAGGAGGGGGGTGAAGGGGTCAGGGTGAGGGGGCACCATGCAGGTATTGGGGCACAGGAGGGGATGAAGGGGTCGGGGGCACAGTGCAGGGGTTGGGGCACAGGAGGGAGGTGCAGGGGTCGGGGTGAAGGGGGCACAGTGCAGGGGTCGGGGTGAAGGGGGCAGGAGGGAGGTCCAGGGGTCGGGGTGAAGGAGGCAGGAGGGAGGTGCAGGGGTCAGGGTGAGGGGGCACCGTGCAGGTATTGGGGCACAGGAGGGGATGAAGGGGTCGGGGGCACAGTGCAGGGGTTGGGGCACAGGAGGGAGGTGCAGGGGTTGGTGTGAAGGGGGCACAGTGCAGGGGCTGGGGCACAGGAGGGGCCGGTATTGGGGCACAGGAGGGGGGTGCAGGAGTTGGGGTGAAGGGGGCACAGGAGGGGAATGCAGGGCTCAGGGTGAACGGGGCACAGTGAAGGTATTGGGGCATAGGAGGAGGGTGAAGGGGTCAGGGGCACAGTGCAGGGGTTAGGGGCAGAGGAGTGGGCATGCAAAGTGCAGGGGTTCTGGGCAGAGGAGCGGGGTGAAGGGGTTGGGGTGAAGGAGGCAGAGTGCAGGGGTTAGGGGGCAGGAGGGGAATGCAGTGGTTGGGGTGAAGGGGGCACAGTGCACGGGTTAGGGGGCATGGGGGAGTGCAGGGGTTGGGGTGAGAGGGCACAGTGCAGGGGTTGGGGTGAAGGGGGCACAGTGCAGGGGCAGGAGGAAGGTGCAGGGGTTGGGGGGGAAGGGAGGGTGGTGACCAGGGGCAATGGGGGGCACCATGCCCATGGGGGCCAGGGCACCAAAATGCAAGTTCACCCAGGGTGCCATTTTCCCTAAGGCCAGACTTGACTGTCTTACCAAAGCTATTGCTCCCAAATTATGATAAACCCCACCCACTTTTCTCAGCCCACTTTAAGCACCACCTCGCAGTGAGGTTTGTTTGGAGCCTCACTTTCTGTAACAAATTTCATTCCTTGCAGATCTTTTTTTCTGCTGTCCTGAAGGTTTTCCCCCTTTCACTCCTTGATGCTGAAGTTTCTCTCACAAGCCCCTCTTTCCACCTTATTCTTCTAGCTCTATTCCCATCTCCACTCTTTCTCTTCAAATGTTGGCTCTGCAGATAGCAGCCATGCTATTGGCAGGCAAGTTGGATTTTTGAATTTTATTTGAGTTACAGCCAGTGATGAGCTGCCAAAATCGTAACAACCGGTTCCCTCTTCACCCCACGAGGGGGTCATAGCCCACCCCCCGGGACCCCTGCCCCATCCACCCCCCTTCCCTGTCCCCTGACTGCCCCCCACCACTCCATCCAACCCCTCCTCTCATTCCTGATGGCCCCCCGGGACCCCTGCCCCATCCAACCACCCCTTCTCTCTGTCCCCTGACTGCCCCTGGAACCCCTACCCCTGACTGCCTCCAACCGCCCCATCCAACCCCTGCTCCTTCCTGACTGCTCCCCCCGGGACCCTTGACCCCATTCAATCCCTCTCTTCCCTGCCCTCTGACCGCCCCAACCCCTATCCACCTCCCCATCACCCCCCAAACTCCCCCGCCCTCTCTCCAATACCCCCTTCCTGCTCCCTGCCCCGCCCCGGGGACGCAGGCCCGGGGCAAGAGCTGGGCGGCCGGAGCCCGGGGACGCGGGGCAGGGGCCAGGCGGCAGGAGCTCGGAGACACGGGGCCAGGACCACAGTCGCGGGGCCGGGGCCGGAGACGCGGCGGGAGCCAGGCAGCTGGCCAGAGCCAGGCAGCTGGCCAGAGCCAGGGAGGGCTGCGACAGGAGACAGGAGGCTGGGGAGAGCCGCAGCCACAGCCGGAGCCAGGCAGCTGGGGATGCGGGGCCGCGCCCGGACCCGCGCTGCCGGAGCTGGGCCATGTCGCGCCACAGCAGGATCCAGGCGGCCGGGGACACAGAGACACAGCCGGAGCCAGGCGGCCAGGGATGCGGGGCCGGGCAGGGCTGCGGCCAGAGCCGGGCAGGCGGGGACGCAGGGCCGGGCAGGACCACGGCCAGAGACCGGCCAGGGCGCGTGGCCCTCCTCGCTCCTCCCCTTCCCCTACCTTAGCTCCGTCTTCCTGGGCCTGAGCAGGAAGCCTGCTCTGAGCCCTCCCAGACTTCCCGCGCAAGCAGCTGATTCGCGGGAAGCAGGGGGGAGGAGAAGCAGGGCGGAGTATTCATGGGAGGAGGCAGAGCTGAGGTGAGCTGGGGCCGCGGCGGGGAGCGCTTGTTAAATTTAAATGCCCTTTTAGAACTGGTTGTCCCACACGGGAAAACGGTTCAAAAGGGCTTCTAAATTTAACAACCGGTTCCCGCGAACCGGTGCGAACCGGCTCCAGCTCACCACTGGTTACAGCATAATAGTATTTGAGTGCTAGAGTGACCCCTTTCCCTTCTGTTCCTGGATGAAGTCAGACTCAACAGAAACAATGTTCCTCTGAGCTGCCTGGGCATGCTCCCATATCGTGCTGCCTGCTTTATAAACATATACAAAAGGAAGTAAAGTTATAGCTGAAGAAGGGAGATGGTAGAATTGCATAATGCAAAAGTAGAAAAACGCTGAAATTTCCCCTGAAGACTAATGCAACTTGAGCCAAAGGAGTTTATAAATAGCCTTTGAATTCAAATGGAAAATGCCTTCAGAGTAATAAGCTAATGCAATGAGACATAAATGCTGTGCCAAGGGTGCTGCTTCCATCTCTGGTCTTCAGAACCTGCTAAGATCCACTGATGCTGTGCAACAATGGATGGGCCTCTGCTTTTAGAGCCCAGGGCGAAATCAGAATTGGTTGTGCTGCTCAGGCAGGGCCTGATTAATGCAGGGGCTTTAGGGGCTGCAGCCCAGGGCCTCGTGCTAAGAGGGGCCCCAAAGGCCCGCAGGCCAGATGCAGCCCACTTCTTCTTTTCATTCGGCCCGTGGCAAGTCTCTGCGCTGCCGGCCGGACACTGGTCCCCGAGCCTCGGCGCTTGCCCCAACCCCGGGCTGGAGCCATGAGCGCCAGTTCACCAATGTGCCCCTGCGGCCCCTGGGCGAGGGGTGTTCAAGGAATCTCTGCACGCTGCCTCGGCCCCCAGCACCGGCTCCGCAGCTCCCATTGGCCAGGTACCGTGGCCAATGGGAGCTGCGAGGGCAGCGCCTGTGGGGATGGGCAACATGCACTGCACAGAGCAGCCTGGCCCCTCTGCCTAGGTGCCAGACATGTCGGCCACCTTGGGGAGCAGAGCAGCACGGAGCCAGGGCAGGCAGGGATCCTGTCTTAGCCCTGCTGCGCCACTGACCAGGAGCCGCCCGAGGTAAGCACCTCTCAGCTGGAGCCTGCACCCCACCCCCCTGTCCCATCCCTGGATCCACCCCAGAGCCCACCCCCCCCAGCTGGAGCTGCACCCACTCCCGCACCCTAATCCTCTGCCCCAGCCCTGATCCCACTCCCCCACTCCAAACCCCCAGGGACCCCACAAAATCTAATAGCCCCAAACCCACAGGAGAGTTAATCTGGCCCTGTGCTCAGGGTTTACAGGATTTAGCCCTTAGTCTCCCATTGTAACAGGCAGAGGATAATGGGGGGGGCTTAAAATACACCAATATTTGTTTACAAGGATTGAAACTGAAATCCTACCATTGAAGTGTTTAGTTTGCTAGATCCATATTTTTCAGATTTTCAATAATTTGTTGTGAATGGTTGATTCTCTTGTTGCATCTCATAAGTGATCTAGGAGGTTCACTATAAAGTACAGTTACATTTAATATGCTTTGCTAGTCTTAAGTATGTGTGTATAAGGAAACCAAGGTGTTTTTTTATGGTGTATGGGAAGGGTGAATTAAAGGTTTTTGGCTGGTTTTCAAGCTATTTGATGTAACTCTTCTCCAAACAAAAAATATATATATTTTACTACATGTAACTTAGCATCTCCCCATAGCCCCTACCTTAGTCTACTAGCTACATAACTTGGTCTTGAGCCATCCACCTTCCATGCCTGCACATAGTGTATATTGAATACCTACGGATATCTTATGTTTAGGCCACCATTTTAGAAATGTTAACCCTGTTAATGAAATTGCCCCAGATCCCTAAGTGGCCCCCTCAAGGATTGAACTCACAACCCTGGGTTTAGCAGGCCAATGCTCAAACCACTGAGCTATCCTTCTCATTACCAAGGAGTATTGAAAAAAAAGACATTCTACATACCCATCAATTAGAGGGGCTTTCTTCATTAGCTCAACAGCCCTTTCTCCGACAGGTTTCTCCTTTCTGAAAGCCAAAACATCAGAGATGACCAGCAAGAGCCACAGGAACAGCTTCATAGGATCTCTCTTCATTTCCACAAAGGCAAGTTAACTACAGAAGAAGGCTGCCACCAGAGAATGTTGGTTATGAAGAAGCAGCAAATTTCCAGTCTGCAAAGGTTCTAGACTTAATGAGTTTGGCAGAACTGCTGTGTCTCTGTCTTTGGTGGTGAAGGAAGTTCTGAAGTTCTGAAGACAAACAAAAGGAATGAAGAGAGTAAGAAAGGAGATTAGAGGTGGATGATGTTCATGGTATTCAGTCCCCTTTTTCTAAATAAGAGATTCACACTTCTCACTGTTGCTCGAAAGTTGAGCAGCAGATATTTGCAGTTACCCCTTCCTTCCAAACACTGTTGCTACCAGATGAAATTAAAGGAAGTATTTACCCATTTTGCAGCTGGAGGAAATGGGTGGGCCTGGATTTAAATCTACCAACTAGTAATTACATGTCCAAAGCGTGTAGCAAAAGCTATGTATCTAGTTCCCATTTGAAAGTGAAAATTAACTGATTTACATGTACAAATAGGCTGATTTCCTCTCCTTTGAAACTTTCAGTGAAATTGTTCACCAAAATTCCAAGTCTCATTTGAAAGCAAGCTCTTTATTGTATAAAAAATAAACCCACTGCAATGACTGAAGCAATAAATCCACTGTATAGAGTGTATTTTCTGAGTGAAGCAATCTGAATGGAATACTTTCATTATGACATAGTTGAGTAACCAGAGCACAATCTGAAAGGGTCAATTTGTTCTTTTAAATCTATTTCTATTAAAGAGAGTTGAGCATGGAACCCTGCTAAGAAATAATGTGAGCATTCTTCTCTACCTTTTGTATAGAAATCCAGATAATAATAATACTTAAGCACTTCTACAGCATCTTTTAAGTGTGAATCAGGAAGCATTTTACAAACATTAACTATACCTGACAGTATGATATGAATATTAAACCCGTTAGCGGATGAAGATGCCATCGTAAGGAGGAAAGAATTTTTCCAGGATTGAAGTCAATGGCAGAACTATGAATAAAACCCAGAAGATTCCTGACCACTGTTCCCTGCTCCAACAATACCTCATGTAGGATGTCATATACTGGCAATGATACAGTTCTGTAATTTTAACATCACAGTACTGGTGTTGTCAATCACAGGCATTCAAAAAATAATGAGTCAAGCCCCAAAAGAATATGAATTTTTTTTTAAACGGCTTTTTATTTGCCTTCTGGTTTGTGAGCCTTAATTGTTTGTATTCTTAAGCTTTTCTCCACAACAATGAAAGCTAGAAACCAGCTCTCTCATTAATAAAGTAAGATGTTTTCATGTAATCTCATGACTCCAGCAGCAGTGGCTTTAAAAAAACCCACACACGTTGGGAGGTATATGCCAACAAGGGTTAGCAACAGATTTGGGCTGGATGTAGGAATTAGTGGGTGGGTTGTAAGTTGCCTGTGTTGTGCAGGTGAACATAACGTAAGTACTGCCTTACTGGGTCAGACCAATGGTCCATCTAGCCTAGAATCCTAACTCCAATAGTGACCAATACCAGAGCTTCAGGGGGAGCATACAGAAAAAGGCAGTTTTGGAGAGATCCACCTTGTTTTCCTCTCCCAGCTTCTGGCAGTCAGAGGTTTAGGGTCACCCTGAGCGTGACATTCCATCCCTGACTATCTTGGCCCATAGCCATTGATAGACCTATCCTCCAGGAACTTATCTAGTACTTTTTGTTTTTAACCCAGTTATACTTTTGGCCATCACAACATCCCATGGCAATGACTTCCACAAGTGAATTATGGATTGTGAGAACAATTACTTCCTTTTGTTTGTATTAAACCTGCTGCCTATTAATTTCATTGGGTAACCGCTGGGTTTTGTATTGCGGGAAAGGGTAAATAAACATTTCTCTGTTCCCTATTTCCCCACATACATGATTTTATAGACCTCTATCATATACGCCCTTAATTGTCTCTTTTCTAAGATGAACAGCCCTAATCTTTTTAGTCTCTCCTCATATGGAAGCTGTTCCATACCCGTGACTATCTTTGTCACCCTTCTCTGAACCTTTTCCAATTCCATAGACGCTCCCCAGGTTACACAAACCCAATTTACACAAATCCAGACTTAGGGGAAAAGTTCCATAAGTTCCGTAAGCTTTTTTTTTTTTTTTTTTTGCACATGTAATCGTCGGGTATACGCTCCTGACTTATGTAAAATTTGACTTATGCAAGGCGTTCCAGAACGGAAGTTGGGAAGCGTCTGTATACTTTTTGGACGGGACAACCAGAACTGGATACAGTATTCAGTGTGGATGCCTCTTGGATTTATATAGTGACATTATGGTATCTTCTCTCCTATTTTCTATCACTTTCCTAATAGTTCCTAACATTCTGTTAGCCTTTTTTACTGCTGCTGCACATGGATTGCAGCTGCTGCAGTTTTCAGAGGACTATCCACAATAATTCCAAGATCTTTCTAGAGTCGCTACAGCTAATTTAGAACCCATCATTACATATGTGTAGTTGGGATAATTTTTCCTATGTGCATTACTTTGCACTTATCAACGCTGAATTTCATCTACTCAAACTAGTTAGTGGTCTCTCCTGGTCTTAAAATTTCAGTTACTATAACTGAAAAATTAAAGAAAAAAAATTGACTTGGTGCATTTGATGGAATTTCCTTTCTTGTCTATATCACTCTCCCCTGCACAGTCTGTTTCCCCTTTATATGAACCTCCCAAAGCAACAGGAGAAAAGACCCCCTTATTAAACAGATTAATAATTATAAAAACCACAAAACTGGAGCTCCAGAGACAGCTGCAGTCCCAGACATGAATTTAAATCATTTTAAATTAATTACCTAATTCAAGTTATTGTTTTCATTTTAGTGGAACTTTAGATTACAAAACACATATTGAACAAAAGTGAACAGATTTGTATCCATTGAGTTACAAAACATTCCAGTGACAACAGTTTGTTGTTATAAGATTTTGAGATATTTCTAACCCAAACACTGCACTATTTTGCTGATGTATCACATTGACTGGAGTCTGAAAAAAAAAAAGTTGACCAGCCTATTTGCATTGTCCAAGCTCAGAGGAATGCAAGTAAGATGATTAAATAAGAATGTGAGGGTTATTTAAAAAATATAGGAGTTTGTTTTTAATAATGTAAGGTGCTGTTAGCTGAGTTAGAACTTTTAAAAACTCTAATTTAACCCAACACTATCCCTTTAATATGTGCTCTCTCCTGAAAACAAAAGAAGAGTTACATTTTATTCTTTCTGCACTTATTCTCTTTTGCTAGATTTCTACAGACCATTGAGCAATACTGTGGTGGTCCAATACCCACTCTTCCAGACTAACAGCTGGCAGTCTGCTCCCAAACTTGCCTTCCAAAATCAAATTCATGCAGATAAAGATTATGCACGGAACCTATTCTGAATATTACCTTAAGGTTCACAGGGGTACCACTTGCCCTTTGGGCTTGGAAAGATGCCAGCTGCTGTTCTGGTAATTTCCTTTTTCTTTGGCAGATTCCAAATGTGTTTTTTCTTTGGCGGAACTAGCACAGTCCTGTTCCATGCCAGAAGTGTGAGAAACTGTACAGTAAACACAAGCTTGTAGGCACTTGGAAAGCTGCCAAGCATGTGGATGGCCCGATACTACAGTATCTGCAAATGAAAAACATGCTTATTGGAAAAATAACGCCTGAGGAAGAACACTTTAATCGTCAACTCCCAGAGGATTAACCCTGCCATGACTGGCCTGGTCCAGGCCAGCAGCTACAGGACCCTGTCTAGTGACATTAGTTCCCAGAATAACCAAACACAGCCCGGGCTGCTTCAAAGGCGAAAAAAAAACCAGCCAGTCTGTGTTTAACAGTCTGAATATAGTACCACCTTTATACAGATTAAATCCCAAGCGCCATTCCTTTGATGAGTGCCAAATTCTGCTTGCTTTAATCACAGGAGTAGCCCTCACCATTCCCTTCTCCGCATTCCAATCTCAAAGAACTCCCACTACTGTACCAGGTTCGGAGGAAATTGTCTAACTATTCTCCACACAGGCCAGCCAGTCTCTGGAAATCCTCTGGATTTTCACAGGGGTTGTGCCACAACTGACAGAAGAAGCGATCTTTCCTCCATCTGAGCTACAGCCATAGAAATCTTCCCATGTTTCTCCCATGTTAACTTTCTACACTGCGACCCAAGAACCTCTTAGTACCAACTGGAAGAGGCTCAGCGGGGGCACAGAAGGGTTACAGGGATCTCCTGCATCTGGTGGATATATTGTAATTCACCGAAGAGTATCATGTGAAGTTTCAAATAAAGCTGGTTCCACTCTGGTCACTAGTATCATTATACAACATCTGTAAGGTGTGTTTCGTGAAGAGTTATGTATATACACTGAAAATTAATTCTTAAGGTCTTTGTCTAGAGACTGGTCAACAGCAAAGGTGAAAAGCAGGGTTTCAGTCAGACAAGAAATGTTTATCTAGCTGGCTATTTAGATGCAAATTGAGTATTGTCTGGTTCACAATGGATCTCCTTTCACCAGTCTGAACTTAATGCTAATGAAGGATTGTGAAAACTTCAAAGAGAGAAAAGTAATAGGAGGAGATAAGCAGTGAAGTCAATAGGGAAACTGAGGCAGAGAAGTTGAGACCTCTGATTGTTCAGTGTATGCCAAGAACCCTCAACTCCAATTGATTTCAATAGCAACAGCAGTTATGAGAAGTCAGGCACTAGGTATCCAGCTGGACTCCCAAACTCAAAATTAGCAGGCAATTTGAAGTATGGACATAATTAGCTTTCTCAGTGCCAGCCAGGGCTGAGATCAAAAGTCAATTTGTGGCTCAGACCACGAGACCATGCCTCTCTCCAGTTGAGATCTTGCGTGTCAGTGACAATTCAAAACTAGATTGTATCAAAAGAAAATTGGTGCTGATGAGAAGAATGGTTACAAATCCTAATACGAAGTGAAATGGTTTTGTGAGGGGTTTTCTTGTTCTTGATTTACGGAGTTCAGGAAGTGGTAGAAATCAAAGTGTTTGTGTTTCAGCCTGGTGTGAATGCCCATGCAAGAGGGACTAAAAATGAAGCCAATGACCCATATAGTTCCATTTCTCAAGCTGAGTGAAGCACAGAAAGGAAACAAAGCAGTGAAAAAAGGAAATTTTTTTATTTTACAGTTTTCAGCTCAGGAGTAACTGATAACTTAAACAAGGTTTCCTTTCTATCTTAAGTGTCCCTTTAAGGGCTCTTAAGGATCTCTGGCTCTCAGGTTTTGATTGTGTATTTAATCGCTGAACACTGCTGCATTACTTGCTGTTGGTTGTAACATGCACACATCTATTACACTAGCTTTGCTAGGGCTTATTTGGAGTGGTCACACCACTTTCTTCCTGTACCTCTCCCAGGGGCTAACTTCAGAGATGGTGTGAGACAGCCTAGCTCACAGTACTTTATACCAACTCCATAAACCTGTTGTATCCACTTATGAATGTCACAGAGATCAATGAGCCCTCATAAGCTGCTAATAACTGACACCTCTGAGTTAAGTGAAATGCCATGAAGTATTTTATAAGCATTATATTAAGCCTCATAACTGGATTCTCCCCCCTCCCCCCCCCCGCCAACCCCCACCCCATCCCAGAGTCAGGTTTCCAACTTTTAAGTGAACAAAAATGCTTAAGGAGCAAGGGGGAAAAATGTTCAGTACTGTATCATGAAATGCTGTTAGAGGGACACCAATTCCCTGGTATGTGGAAAAACTGCAGTGAGAAGTCAGCCAGAGAAGCCAGCTGGTAGATGTGGAAGCAGCCAAAGCAGAAACTGCTGCACTGGCGAAGAATAGGGTTGCCAACTCTATAATCACACAAACCCAAACACCCTTGCCCCGCCCCCTACCCCATCCCTTACCTGAGGCCCTGCCACCACACACTCCCTCCATCCCCCCTCCCTCCGTTGCTCGCTCTCCCCCACCCTCACTGACTTTCACCAGGCTAGAGCGGGGGGTTGGGGTGCAGGAGGGAGTTCGGGTGTGGGCTCTGGGAGGGAGCTCAGGTGCGGGAGGGGGCTCAGGGATGGGACAGCGGGTTGGAGCGCATGTAGGAGTGGGTGCAGGCTCCATCCAGGTGGCGCTTACCTCGGGCAGCTCCTGGGAAGCAGCTGACCTGTCTGGACCCTAGGCTCAGGGGCGGCCAGGAGGCACCACAAATTGTCCCTGCAGAGTCAGCGCTTGTGGCAGGGGCAGCGTGCAGAGACGCCCTGGACACCCCTGTGCTTAGGAGCTGGACATGCCGGTTGCTTCTGGGAGCCGGGCGGAGTCAGGGCAGGTAAGGAGCCTGCCTTAGCCCTGCTGCACCACCAGACTTTTAGCGCCTAAAATCTCCCGGATTGGCTTCAGTAGTCTCCGGCAGATCGAGCCCGATTCCAGGAGACTCCCAGCCAATCCAGGAGGGTTGGCAACCCTCGCAAAGAAGACTACATTAACTTGGATTAGATACTTTTTAGTTCACACCACCAGTGTCCACACACTGCAGTTAGATTGCCACGCCCCTGTAGCACACCCTGTGGCACCGTGTAGATAAACCCTTAGTTTAACTGCATTAATCTCTTGTGTGGACAACTCTTATTCAGAATTAAAGTGGCCTTAACTAGATTTAGCTTAATTCAAGGCCACTTTACTTCTGAACGAGAGTGTCCACACAGTAGTTTAATGCAGTTAAACTAATCCACTTTTAATCTACGCCCTTAGCTAATTTGGATTAATTTTCCTGAGTGCCCCTGTGTAGACAAACCATGAGTTAGGAGTGCAGGGGTGAGTGACAGCAGCAGCTGAGTCACAAAAAAGTTGATAATTTAACCATGTTCTGTGCAAATCAGTCTGGTCTTTTTTATATTTATCACCTTTTAATTGAATATCTGTTTCTGACACTCCTGTGCAGCTCAAGTACAAAAACAAGTGTCTCTTCTTTAAAAATACTGAGTTGTATCAGCCTGTGACCGAGTACACAGGCCTCTCTGGCACCAACGGGGAATCATACTAGACTGAAATCACTCTGCCTTGCTTTCTGCACCAGTGCAAGCCACCCCAGGGTCTGTTTATGGCATTTCTTCCTGTTTTAGAGAGCACAATGGCAGTTTCCCATGTGAGTGTTCCCATGAGATGCAGAAGGACGTGTTTTCAAACTTTACTCTGATCTCCAACAAAAGCCCAATTCTCAAAAGCCAAAAAGCAGTTTTTTAGGATTGCCAACATTGTATGTCAAAAATAAGTGACTGTTTTCTTTGCACCCCACCCCATCCCTCCTCTCGATATTATCATTAATAAACAGTATTCGCCTACATTTTCCAGGGGTATTTCTTACTGCTTTTTGCAGTTCTCAGCAATTCCCAGTCTTGTTGTACAGAGATAAAAAAATAAGGGACTGTTGGCAACCCTATGGGTCCTGAGCACTCTCACCTGCCACTGAAGTGAGCAATTATCCAGGGCACTGAGTACCTCCCTGGATCAAGCCCCAGCTCTGTAGGCCCTTGGGAGGCCAGCGTCTCCCTCACCAGCTAGTCTGGGCTGAGGGGAAGTATTTATGCCTTGTGCCTGATTTAGTCAGTCAGAACAAGGGATCGTGTTAACTTCCATGAGACACCAGCTTGGTTTTGAAAAGTGCTTCCAACCTAAAAGCCAGAGCAGTGAGATTTAGGAGAAAATAATTCGATCTGTTTATATTGCTTGATTTAGACCATGCATATTTTTAGCCATGAGAAAAAATATAAACAGAACTTTTATAGATTTTAGATTTTGTCAATTGTCACAATTTGTGAATTAAGTCTGAAACCCTGGGTATTCTCGATTCAACTTTATACCCCTGGAGAGTGTGCATAGCCTATGCAAAGAACTCCAGGCATGCCTTTTAGCCCAGTGGTCCCCAAACTTTTCAGGGTCGTTCCCCCCTTGCCTCTGTCCATGCCCCCCACTCCACCCACAGCAGTGGGTCACAGCTCCGGGGGAAGGGGAGCGGATGGGGTTAAGGAGGCTGAGGCTGGGGCCGCAGCTGGGGGCGGGTCCGGGGCCATGAATGGAACCGTGGCTGGGGCCGAGGCTGGGGCCAGGACCAGGGCGGCTGGGGCTGAGAACAGAGCCTTAGCTGCGGGTGGGATTGGGACCGGGCATGGCGCTGCAGCCAGAGGCCGAGTCGGGAGCGGAAACTGTGCCCGGACCAAGACTAGGGGCTGGAGTTGGGAGCAGAGTCGCAGTCAGGAGCCGAGGCTCTGGCCGTGACAGAGCTGGTGGCAGAGCGGGACTGGGTGGTGCTCCTGCCCCACCCCCATGGGGGCTGGCTCAGGCTTTGCCACACTCCCCCAAATGTTCCTCCATGCCCCCAAGGGAGGCGTGCCCCACAGTTTGGGGACATCTGTCTTAGTCCTTTAAAGAGATTAATCACCTCTGCTACCAAGCACATTTCAGTATTGAAAGTTTCAATAGTAGCCACAGCACATGGGCAATAACCACTCATACACATCCCACGCGAAGCACCCCAAACAATCTGCAGATTGTACAGGTACAAGGGAGATTAAGACAGGCACAACCGGTGCGTACCGTAACCAGAGTCCCAGCTTCTGGAGTTGTGCAAACGTATTAGAATCCAAGTTTACATTTTAACAAGGAAAATGCTTGAACAAATGAAGCAAACAGACACACCCCAGCTGCTGGGGTCAGCATTGGGGGCCACCTAATGCCAAAGGGAAGAAGGATCTCTGCTGCCCCAAGTGGGGAGGGACCCCCTTGCTGCTGCTTTTTAGGTAGAAAGGGGCAACCTGCCACCTCCACTCCAAGTGCAGGTCGGTGGGGCGACTGTGTGGGGAGGAGTCGGGGGAGGGAGGCTATATCATGGTGTGCCTAGGGCCACAGATTGCCTTACCTACCCGGCCCCATACAGGTAGCTGTTTTAGAAATAGTATGAGTCTATGCACCAGGTCCTCGGAGTTTCTGTGTACCCAATAATTAAGGCTCTGTGTCTGTCACAGAGGTCACAGATTCTGAGACTTTCCATGACTTCTGCAGCAGCCAGTCTGGCTGACCCCAGAACCACCCAAGCATAGGGTTTTAGACCAGAATGCCCAGTCAAAAAGGGGCCATGGTGGCTCTGGTCAGCACAGCTGACGGGCCATCAAAAGGCCGATCGGAGGCACAGCAAGGATAAGGCAGGCTCCATACCTGTCCTGGCTCCACGCAGCTCCCAGAAGTGGCAGGCATGCCACTCCGAGCACCAGCTCCGCAGCTCTCATTGTCCGGGAACCATGGTCAATGGGAGCTGCAGGGGTGGTGCCTGCAGCCAGGGGCAGTGCACAGAACCACCTGACCGGGCTTCCGCCTAGGGGCGCAGGCACATGCCAGCCACTTCCTGGATGCATGAGGTAAGCACCACCCACACCACAGCCCTCTGCCCCAGCCCTGAGCCCCCCCCGCAACCAAATTCCCTGCCAGAGCCAAAACCCTGCACCCCAACCCTCTTCCCCAACTCTGAGCCTCCTCCCACACCCAAACTCCCTCCTGGAGCCCACAACCCCTCCTGCATCTCAACCTCCTGCCCCAGCCCTGAGCCCCATCCCGCACCCTAAACCCCTCATTCCCCAGCCACACCCCAGAGCCCGTCCCCCCCTATACACCCAAACCCCTTCAGCCCCACCCCCAGCCCTGAGCCCCCTCCCACACCCCAAACACCTCATCCCCGGCCCCACACCAGAGCCCGCACGCCCAGCCGGAGCCCTCCCTGCCCCAGCCCAGTGAAAATAAGCGAGGGTGGAGGGAAAGCGAGTGACAGAGGGAGAAGGGATGGAGTGGCGTGAGTGGGGGACAGGGCCTCAGGGAAGGGACCTCGGCAAAGGGGGTTTGGTTTTCTGCAATCAGAAATTTGGCAACCCTACCAAAGCAGCTGACCCTGGGCCAGCTGCTCAGGTGGCCTTGTAATCAGCTGCACCGGCCACTGCTGGAGTGGTCCTCGGGCCAGCCGCACCAGCCGCTACTTAGGTGGCCCCTGGCAGCTGGCCTTGCCCAAGCAGCAGTCCCAGAGGTGGACGGAGTAGTGGGCGGCCCCTGGGCCCCACCCCCAGAGCAGCAGCGTCCTGGGATGCCCCTATTGTTGCCAACTTTCTAATCGCACAAAACTGAACAACCTTGCCCTGCCCCCTGCTCCTTTCCCGAGGCCCCTGCCCCTTCTCCAAAGCCCTGCCCCTTCTCACTCCATCCTCCCTCCCTCTATCGCTCGCTCTCCCCCACCCTCACTCACTCACTCATTTTCACCAGGCTGGTGCAGGGGTTGGGGTGCGGGAAGGGGTGAAGGCTCCAGCTGGGGTGCAGGCTCCGGGGTGGGGCCAGAAATGAGGGGTTCCGGGCTGGGGCATGGGGTTGGGGTACAGGATTTGGGGTGGGGCCAGGGATGAGGGGTTTGGCCTCCCTAGCAGAGTGGGGGTTGTGGGTACTTTACTCCATTGATCCCCTGACCCAGATTCATCTGATGCCTCTAGGAATGTTGGCTTTTGCTGGAAATACTCGCCAGTACATCAAGCCTAGGGAGGCTCTGCTGTGGTTATAACTAACTAATTCACAGAAGACTGGCCAGATGCCACAGGCCTTAAACCACAACTCTGCAAAAACAAATTTGTTTCCTTTTTTTTAAAACTATCCCTTGTTAACCCCATGCTTGTAATGGGGAGAAACTTACAACCCCTTGTGGAATTAAAGGTCTCACAGACTCTCCCCCCTAGGGTGGTCCTTTGTTGCCAGCATTGCCATGGCGTTCTTGCTGCTCTGTTCCATGTTGCCTCCGATTTAATTTTTCAGCTCCGCAAACTCTAAAGTTGGCTTATTTGTCTCCTATCACGTCCGCCCACACACATGCAGAAATGTCAAGTCCTGGATAATATTTCCTTTAAGAAACCAGACTCAGAAGAGATTCCATCTCTCCTAAGGCAGCCGTGAGAGAAAGAAAGCCTTAATGCAGTCATTCCTATGGAAATATGAACTCCAAATTTCTCAGGTTCCCTCAGTTTTAGACAAATCATCTTTTTCACATGTGTTTCCTTCTGCATTTCATCTTCAGTGAGTAAAGTTATCACCACAACAGCCTGGTGGCTACCCACAAACAGGGCCAGTGCAAGGAAGTTTAGCACCCTAGGCAAAACTTCCACCTTGCGCCCCCCCCCAGCCCTGCGGCAGCTCCTCGGCCCCCCTGCGGCAGCTCCCCCCTGCCCTGAGGCACCCCCCCCCCACGGCAGCTCCCCACCCCCCGGCCCGGGGATCCGTGCGGCAGCTCTGACCCAGGGTAACCCCTGGGCTGCCGGCGGCGCGCGGACTCAGGGGTTCCCCTGGGCTGCCTGCCAGCAGCTCAGACTTCCTCTCCCTTCCAGCACAGCGGCTGCTGTAAAAAAAAAAAAAAAAAAAAATTGGGGGCACCGCTTTTTGGCGCCCCCAAATCTTGGCGCCCTAGGCAACCGCCTAGTTGGCCTAAATGGTAGCACCAGCCCCGCCCACAAAGCACTGAGTCTACCCACATGTTATGGGACAAAGCTATCCTGGGTTTAATACTACTGACTTCAGGGGAGTTACATCATGGGGGAATTTGGCCCTACCTAGGACCTCGGGAGGGCTGCTCCTTTGTTCACGGAGCTTCTCTTTTAGCAGTTTGTCACTGTTGCTTTCCTGGAACACAAACCAAAATGCTTTGAACAACAAGTACGTGAGTGTTCAGCAAAAACAAGTTTCAGAGAGGCAGCCACGTTAGTCTGTATCAGCAAAACCACCGAGTCCTTCCTTATGGCACCTTGGAGACTAACACATTTATTTGGGCATAAGCTTTCGTGGGCTAAAACAAAGAATTCATCCTTCAGGCTGAAAATATTCCCAATTGCTCATACTATTGGGGAGTTGCAAACTTTGTTGCTTCTTTTAGCCAAATGCATTGCATACAGCACGGGTGCTTTGCATTCTTCCATTTCCCCCACAAGCTAGTGTCCCTGTGTGCCACCCTCCCACCCCCCTCTCCTGCAGGGGCTCTATGTCTTCCCGATTCCCCCACCCTCCTCATGCCAGTGCCCAAGATTCCCCTCTCCACCATATGCTTGCAGTTGTGTTGCCCCCCATTCACCCCTTCAACCATACCATTGTTCCCCATTCCCCCCCTCATGCCAGACACTCTGTGTACCCCTTTGTCCCTCTTCCCCCATGCCAGGGTCTCTTATTCTCCCCCGGCCAGGAGTTCTGTGTGCCCACTCATTCCACCTCCCACCCCTTCAGCATGCAAGCTCTGTGTGCCCCCCATTTCTCCCTGTGCCGCATGCCAGGGGCTTGCTGTGCCCTACATTTCCCCTATGTCATGGGCACAGTATGCCCCCAATTTCCCCTTCCCCCACACTTTCCCTTCACACTCGAGAGGCTCTGTGCCCCCCTTCACTCCATCCCCACCCCTCATTCTCATTTCTTTTCTATCTGTCTGGGAGTCCATAGGGAAGATGAGCAGAACTAAAATGGGGACTACTGTTATGCTGAAATGGGTTAATGTCTGCCATCAACTGGTTCTTTGGTCTACAGTCAATCACAATTGAGAACTCTGCTAACCAGATGCCAGGGGCTCTGTATGTCCCCCATTTCCATGTTTTGGTTTTTCTCATTGTCACCAATAAACAACACGGTTCTGGTCAAGGATGCCTAGAACAGTTCCCTGAAATTTTGGAATTGATAGGATGGTGTGTTCAAAGTTACCACGTTACAGACAGAGAAATGCCACAGAGTTGAGTGACAAGGTGGGTGAGGGGAGGTAATATCTTTTATTCGACCAACTTCTGTTGGTGAGAAAGACAAGCTTTCAAGTCCCAGAGGAAATACCTCTAGAGGAAATACCTCACCCATTTTGTCTACTACCTATTTAAAAGAAGAAGTCAAGAGTCTGAAAAACAAAACACACACAAGTTTCAAAATCCATTTAAGATTGCTAACTGACAATACACTTAGCTATCAAAACAAAAATACTTTAAAGGAAAGTAACATCTTACTGTCCACATAGACATTGTTCCAGTACTTTATAAAGATAGATATAACAGCAATTTTAGATACTTGACCAAACAATTCTAATGTCATTTGATACAAAATTTTCCCATGTAACACTACCTTTTGAAAGAAAATATTTAGATACTGAAATAAGGTTGACTAAAATACATGGAAGATCATTTATAGGCTTAGTATTGTGACAAAATATGCAATTATTATGTAGTGGAGGAAATTCAGTTTTCTGAACACCAATCTTAAGAACAAGAAGTTATAAAAACCATTTTTTCCAGTGTGGACAAAAGTCACATAATGAAATTTATGTCAATGAAGAACAAGTCGACATTCCTTCACATTCCCAATATTTTCAACGCATTGGAAAGCACTGTGAAGCACAAGAAGCAAGTGATGCAGTGTACGTGCACCAGAGCTACTGTAATTCTGAGACGTTCAATTGTATGAACTTTTTGATTTTATGAGCTGCTCAAGCCACAATTAATTCACTGGGGTTGTACTGCACAATGTTGACATGTTAGTCTTATGATCATAGAATCATAGATGATTAGGGTTGAAAGAGACCTTAGGAGGTCATCTAGTCCAACCCCCTGCTCAAAGCAGGACCAACACGCACTAAACCATCCCAACCAGGGCTTTGTCAAGCCGAGCCTTAAAAACCTCTAGGAATGGAGATTTCACCACCTCCTTAGGTAACCCATTCCAGTGCTTCACCACCCTCCTAGTGAAATAGTGTTTCCTGATATCCAACCTGGACCTCCCCCACCACAACTTGAGACCATTACTTCTGTCATCTGCCACCACTGAGAACAGCCGAGCTCCATCCTCTTTGGAACCCCCCTTCAGGTAGTTGAAGGCTTCTATCAAATTCCCCCCGCCTCACTCTTCTCTTAATGATGTTCTTAAGACATCATATAAATGGATAGTCGATGCACATTATCATTTAGCAATTTTAAATGGCTTCTGCAAATACTCTAGGAATATGGCAAACAGTACAGTTAAGCTAAAGCAGGGTGCAGTAAGCATCCTTATTTAAATGCCACTCACTGCCTATAAGTATAAAATCCACTCAGCCATTTCCCCTGCTGTCTGAACTGAGCTCACAAGTGAGCAGGACAGAGCTTGGTAGCTCTTTCTTCTTTATGGTAAATGTATCCTTGGTGCCGGTTACCTTCTTTGGGCAATGAAAAAGAGGCAAGATCCACATTCCACTGGGTTGGATACAACAGCACGAGCCTGGCACTGGTTACTTTTGGTTTCACATCGCCACAAATAACTCTGCTTCTTGGATGGCTCACAAACATACCCGGCTTCACATTCCGGCTTAGGGAGCCTTCCACCAGCTGATAAGCACAGAGGAGCACCACAGTCTCACCCCCGGTTTGTAATCGCTGAAAAGCAGACGGCAAGTAATGACTTTCCAGGCTGCTCAGCGTCACTGTCAGCTCCTCCTTGTGGGCAAACTATTAGCTCTGCTCTTTGCACATCCCCTCCACCCAAAGGCGCTCAGTTTAGAAGCAGAGTGTGATAGGGATTACTCATCATTGTTTGTTTTGGCAAAGGCTTAACTAGATTGGTTTAGAAACAGGAGCTTATCTGGCTATAGCTAGATTTAGGGAAATGAGCTATACTCATTTATGGCCCTATAACTGTGTCCACCACAGGGGCATGTGTTGCTCTAACTGTACCGGTTTCTTAGCCAGTGCAGTTAATGCTGTACAAAAACAGTGTAAAGCAGGCCTTCGACTTGTCAAGTTAAAGCGGGGCAAATCTCTATGTGGATGCTTATTTGGGTCTAACAGTGGCTTAGCTTGGTTTAACCCTAAACCTGTTCCTACTCATTTTAAGCTAAAACAAAATAAGTATCCATACTTCCTTTTTTGTTGGTTTAACTGTATCAGTTTAAATAAACCAATTTAATTAAACCATTGCAAATGTGTAGAAAGAACAGGAGTACTTGTGGCACCTTAGAGACTAACAAATGCAAACGTGTGTAGACAAAGCCTTAAGCAGTTTCCAAAAAATGACTGTACCTAATAGGCAAGGCAGTGTTGGTTCTAGGAAGACGTATTATTTCTGCTAGAGTTAGAAACGTCGGGTTTTGTTGTTGTACAAACGAAGTATACTCTGGAGTACAAGAAAGCAGCCTCCATAAAAAAAAGTACTTGGTCAAATGGCCACAAAGCAGCTTGTGGCACCCTGTAATTTTGTTACTACAGATCAGTCCTGGTGAAAAAAAATCAACTCCGATAGGGACTGTCCAATTCTCCAGTCGGCACCTCAAGAGGAGCCGTAGGTGTTTGGCACCTCCTGGGAACGGGTATTTCGTATGAAATATACAGATTTCCATTCAAGGGCAATCTGCATTCAATGTAAGCATATCTTCTGTGGCTGACAGTGGTCAATCATCTCAAGGTGTTGCATAGTAGCAACTAATGTGAGTAGCAAACACTTGCCCAAAAGAAGTTTATTATTAGAATGGTGTCAGCAACCTCAAAGGGTCAAATCTTAGAGATTAGGGCGTAAGAACCGGTAGGAAAATACTAATACAATGAACCAACATATTGAGAGCAACTCACCACTCTGCTGTTCAGACCCTGATCCCATTTAGAGACTTTTGTTTGTTAATAAAAATTTTCATTTAAAATGAGTAGAAGGTGTTATAGGATAATATGTATTTTTAAATTAATTGAATAATCTGTGGTGTCAGCTTTAACGGTCTCATTCATTTTCAGATTGAATTGGGCTATATAGCCAAAGGTGTCACCATATTACTTTGAGAGGAGCCAGGAGCCATTTTTACTGGACCTGACAGTTATCCTACTATAGATAGAGTAATTTTCAAACAAAATTAAGATGAACAGGAGTACTTGTGGCACCTTAGAGACTAACAAATTTATTAGAGCATAAGCTTTCGTGGACTACAGCCCACTTCTTCAGATGCATATGCATATGTCTGACAGATCCTCACTAATGGTTATATATGCATCCGAAGAAGTGGGCTGTAGTCCACGAAAGCTTATGCTCTAATAAATTTGTTAGTCTCTAAGGTGCCACAAGTACTCCAGTTCTTCTTTTTGCGGATACAGACTAACACGGCTACCACTCTGAAACCAAACAAAATTAGGCTCTTTGGGTAACCCTTAGCTTCTCTTTGGGGCAGGGCCTGTGTAAAGCCTCTGGCACAATGTTGTATGTTAATTTAGACTTTGAAGCAACTTCTCAGGTAAAGCCGTTGTTACTGTATGTACTATATTTTTAAGCCAAATGTACAGCACGCGCTTGTAACTGTCAAAATCTTTAAACTAAATGGCCAGATTTTTAAATTTGAGCATGTAAAAATAGAGTTTAACCCCCCAGTGGGATTTTTAAAAGCTCCTAAACACCTAACTTCCATTTTGGAGAGTTAGGTATCTTGGTGCTTCTGAAAATCTTACTAGGCACCTATCTGCATCTTTTTTCATCTAAATGCCTTAAAAATCTGACCTTTAAATCTCATTTAAAGTCAATTTAAGATTCAAAGGTTTTAATGACAAAGGCTCCTATATGCCCATGTCACTTTTGAAAACAGAATTTCAGAGGGCGAGAATTTTGCCAGCAGTTAGCACCATGTCATTGCCAAATTACAATTGGGTAATAGCCCTATTCTTGCAAAAAGAGATCAGGATCTTGATTATTGTCTCATCTAAAAGCAATACCGTGTCATACAAAAACTGGAATAATCTGGTTAAAAAGCTACACCCAATAGCTTCAGGATTGGTCAAGATTCTTAACAGGAATGTTTGTATGTCATAATTTCTACAGAAATAGAACTCTCTGTACTCTAGGATGCAAACAGAGAGAAATCCTGAGTCCATTAGAATTTTAACTGGACATTGTTAGTGCAGTGAGCTTCAGTTATGAACATTTTCTGTCAACTTACATGAATTACAGCATCCTAAACAAAAAAGATATTTAAGGTCAGGGTTGGGACAAATTCTCTCTTTTGTAAAGTGTTCCTCTCCACTCTGAACCTTGAGCACAAAGCCTTTCTTTATTCCCAACTTTCACTCCCATCACCAAACGCTAGTCTCAGCCTCAGACTCCCACATCTTCCCCAATCTGTTACAGAGCGCCTTCACCTCGTGGGAACTCCTTCATGTCTACTTGTACAGGGACCACATCTCTAATGCCCCCTGGCAGTCACTTTCTTTGCCTCAAGATGGCCTTTCCCAGAGAGGGTACTCCCCTTGCTCCTCTCTCCTAGGTCTTCCCCCTAATAAAGTTCTTCACTCTATGTCATTTCCTGACCTTTTAACAGCTGGGGTCACTAGTTATCATTAAGTTGCCATATCACTATCTTGTGGGGACTAGCTGGTATATCACAGGCAAGGCTAAGCCTAGCTTGCCTTAAAGGGACTCTGTCTCAGCTCCTATTTCCTTGCCAACACTGAATACAATTCTCAGCCTTTATTTACGCCTTTCCCTCTTCTTCCAATACTCATAAGCCTACATGGCCATTATCATCCCCAACACCAAAAAAAAAAAAAAGAATAAAATGTTGAATTTTCTCCCCTCACAAAACCAAGTGTGTCAGTCTACATAATGCTTGGGCGGTTTACACAATTCTGCAGTAAAATCAATAGTCACCACTGAGTTTCCTTTTGTCTGATAACGGCTTTGAGTTTTAAGAGTTCACCTTATTACAAGTTTAGAATGTTTAGGGTATTTTTAAAGTTGAAAAAAATAAATTGTTCCTTTGACTTATGGTCGGGTGTCCTTGGATTTCTTTGACTGTGATAGCTCTTCATTTTGAGTTTATGTTTAATAATGCCTGCATTATTAGCATTCGAGATGTACTTCTTGTTTACAAGCTCCTCTGTCTGGCAGAGCTCTGCTCTTTTTTTAAATAAATTATAATTGAAGGGATATCTGCACAGCTGCACCCAATCAAAGCAATCCCCACTTGTATTATTTTCTGGAAATTTCCATGCAAGTTGAGAACATGTAAACTGACTGCTGCAATTGTATCACATAACTATAATCACTTGCTTTTAGAACACAGAAGTCTGATGTAACAGCATACATTTAGACTTTGTTTATACTACAGAAGCCTGTACCTGTAATTCAGCTATCTTCAGCACAAAGCAGCTACACTGGTTTTAGTAAAAGTACTAGCGTAGCCAGCATTCAAGCATTTTTAAACCACTGTACCATAAAACTGGGTTTAATGACAGAGTTCAAGCATTTTTACCACTCACTTCACTAGCACTTAGGACAAGTTCAATTGCCCCATTATTAGAATATAGGTCCAAGTTTTTCTAATAGAGATGCACCCAATGACAGCCGTTTTTAACTTTGCATTTACTCAACTTCTGTAATATCCCTATGCTTTGCAAGCTTAATGTATCCTCCACCCTGCTCACTAGTAATTCAACATTCTGTTATCAGGTCAGTCAGGCTTAGGCCCCTGTGGCTATGAAGTAACTTACGGTTGAAGCACATTGGTATAGAGTTAAGAAGTCTGCATTGTTGCTGCCTGGACTGCATGTTCTGTGAAAGGATTTCTGTCTCCATGGCTGTCAATCCAGTGCTGAAGCCAACTTTTAAAAATGAGAATCATTGCATGCAAAGACTGGATTGAGGAAAGCAGATTTACAAAAGTTGCACTGTTAATGTGAAAAATACAGTGAGATTGGCAGTGTTCAAAAAGCTGCTGTTCGTTGGAAGTAGGACATAGACATACTGCAAGACTGCTGTTTGGTGGAACATCATCAAAGTTCCAAGCAATTCCTTTTACTGAGCTCCAAGTCATTTCTAATTCATGAAATGAAATCGACTTTGTTTAGACTCATTTGCCAAGTCTATAACCGCCACGTTCTGGACACTATAGATAATTCAAGCATTAAAGTTTTTCACCTCCCAGTTTTATTAAAGAATTGCATTATTCCTTAAAAAAAAAAGAGTTCCATTTTCCTAATGCTCTTACTACGTGTCACAGTGAAAATTTTGATACCTTAAGGCGTCTACGTTTTTCATATAAATATCCCATTTCAATGGTACATTCTTTGAGCTCCCAAAGGAGATGATGAACCATTTCCTGGACCTTGCACGTCCTACATAATCCGTCTGTATGCTTATTAGAAACAAATTACTATTTAAACTGCAATGGCCAGTTACAATTCTAAATAGAGCCACTTTACTCTCTCTCTGAGGGCCTTGGAGTACATTAGCACTTTGGACTCTTGGACATTTTTCATGGAATCTTTTCCCCCCTCGTTTCTTTTGCCCATATTTATTCCTGCCATTCCTCTCTCAACACATTCTTAGATTTTTAAACTCCAGTTTACTTAAAGAGATTTCTAAATCAACTTGCTCATTTTTAACAGCATCTTTTGCATGTTTGTCTGCCAACTCATTGCCCCTTAACCCTACATGAGCTGCGATCCGTGCAATGAGCTTTTCAGTGGAGGTCTCCCATTTAAATATTGACCAAACCTAGTGAAATCCAAATAGATCATGAACCAAGTTACTCAAATGCTTTGTCTACAGAGTTAGCCTTGATTCCCCAATCCGTGTAGCTGCAACAATTAGCATGACTCTAATTTGGCAGGAGTAAGCTCATCTAGTGTCATTTCCAGTTTTCTTTGTCTACTTGTGGTACAGTATACTCACGCAGCTGCACTGGCTACAGGTCACCACTGGCTGAAGATAAACAGGAAAAAAAGGCTGAAGCTAAGTATTTCTTATCTCCCACAATCAGAAGCACACAGCTGTTTTTATTTTTCTTGTTCTGAACATGACATCTTTGTGGAGCATTGTCAGATGGTCGGCGCAGGCTCTCCCACTTTTGTGCCTGTACCCTGTGTTTAGGCTGGTATAATAAAGAGCGTTCACTCCTTCTTTTGTTAGCTCACCCCAGTATCTTTATTTACAGTGCTTGTGCAGTTCCCAGATCCCCCAACAGTTAGTGCCCCACAGACCCTCCCCAGGATCTCCTGGCCCTTGAGGCTTCTTTGTTGGTAAGGAGACAAAGATACTACCCTCCTGTCTCCTCCCAGGCTAGCCTCCCCACTGAGGTTTGCCCAGGGCTTTTATAGCCCTCTCCTACCCCAGCCCAGCTGTCACTACTTAGCCCAGCATGTTCCTCTGAGCCAGCCCTCGTTAGGGCTTGCAGCTGGGCTCCCTGCTGAGTACCTGCATCTCTACACCTGGCCTACTGACCAGAGAGCAGGCTGTAGCCAGCATTTCGGCAGGGCTTTAAAGGGGGTTTTACCCTTGCCCTGCCACAGGCATCTTATAGTGCTACAAAAACTTTGTAATCAGCAGAAAGAAAGTGACAATTGGGTCAAAATAAATCACAGATTCACTTAACTTCCAGGCTTCTGCCATGGTATTCAATCATGGCATCTGTTGAAAAGAAAGGAATAGCATGGAGATCTGAAAAGATACAATGGGTTGATACAGATGGTGCTACCTCTTTCTGAAATAGACTTTCTGCCAATATTTATCTGGTGAGGCTGATCACATCCAAGTGCTGAAGCAAACCTGACAAAGGTGCAAACCTGACAAAATCCTCCATGATTTTTGTTTGCTTAATTATAAATTTGGCCTACAAAGGACAATTCTGACAAAAGCAAAACGTGACATTGCTATTTAAATACTGGAGATAGTTTTTAAAGTTTTTTCTGCTTCTTACACTTAAAGAATCTGGAGTGTCCAGTCTGGTCTTCCCTGTTTTCTAGAGGTCCTCTGGATGACTCAGAGCATGTGTATTATGAGCTGTCCCTCCTCGAAGGGTCAGGAGTGTTGAATCTTTAGCAAATACATTTTCTCTTGACAATGTTTTAGTCACTGAAGTTAAAATGTTAAAAATAGGAAAGTTTTAAACTCAGTCTTTCCCTCAGCTTTCGCGAGGCCAGAGTTTTCTTGTGAAGGCAAAACCTGAATTTCCAATGCAAAAATTAAGCAGAAAGAGCTTTTAAAAAACTTGAACTCTTCTTTGTACATTATAAATCATCAAAAAATGTACATAACTAATTCCTCCATACAACTTCCTTTTACAGGGGAATTAATTTGCTTAGTGCAATGTTCAAAGGGTAAGCAGACAGTGTGTCATCACAAACTGAATTACATTTGACAGCCAAGCAATTGAATATTCCACGGAAACAACCATAATACTGAAAGTGACTTCAATAGCAATACTGACACAGTGAAATGTCAGCGGTATTAAGGCAGTTTCCATAATGCTTTAACTGTGGTTCTGCCCTGAGGAACTGTTTCTGGAACAGGAGGAGTACTTTATGCAACAACATACAAAATAAAAACAAGGGCGTGCAGTCAGTAAAAGTTGCCACAAGGTGGAAGTAGCTTCCCAGTTAGAAGCTTGATCTAGCAAGATTTATTTTTTTTAAACCTCATAAGGAATTATGCACCCAACTTTTCAGACTATACAAATATATGTATGAAGGGAGTATGCATTTTTATTTTTGTAAACCATCTAGTCAAGCAACGCAAAATATTTGCAGTTCTGCATAATGAGTGAAAAAATTAACAATATCAAAAATTCAATGTGTATTTAAATCAATAATATGTAAAATCAGGAATAATGAAATTAAAGGTCAGGTCTACTCTGAAATGTCATTAAGAGGGGCATAACAAGGGTCAGTATTTCAATCCAGGAAGATGTTTTGTTTTAATTGCCAGCCCTGCAAATTCGCCTTAGGATTAGAAAAATCAAAGGATGATGTTGTTATTCTGGATACGGAGTCATCACCAGTAAGAAAGTTTTGGTTCGATACATCATATCTGTGTCTATCTAGGGACTTTGATGGCCTTCATCAACATAGCCTCTGAGTGCCTCCGTTTGTGGATTCTGTCCTCACAACACCCATGTGTTTACCTCATTTTATAGACAGGAAATGGAGGCACAGGGTAGATTAAGTCAAAAGTCAAGTGCTTAAGGCCACACTGAGTCTATGGCAGAGTCAAGAACTGGACCCAGGTATTCCAAGTCCCAGTCCAGTACCTTAACCATGAGGCCATTTTTTGCTTTTAGTTATACCTGTGCACATCTGTTTCTTCCTCTTCCCCTACTCCCCCCCCCCCCTTGCCTTCAATGGACTGGGGAGGTGTAGCCAAGCACACAATTTGCTTATCAATTCTGTGTCTGAAGTGAGACCAAATAGAATGTAGCACCCTCTCCTACAGGTCTGATGGCTCTGCAGTGTCAACAGGCATACATGGAATTGTGTCACTGAAGTAGATAGTCCTGAATACACATAGGTGATTAAAGGTGACATTTTTACACAGTCACTTTGCAGAGTAATCCTGTACTTTGGAACATTGTACCTCTTGTGAAGTTCTGAAAACACTGTGGGCACTTGCTAGAAATTCAACAGATATTTAACAGCTTCTCTTTGCGAAGTGTCTGGCAAATAACACTCGACTGGAGACAGAAGGACTGATTGTAAGTTTAGACATACAAATGGAAACAAATGCACACCAAACTTGCATGTGCAGTTACTATAAGTCCAGAACATTTAAACATTCAAAAGCCATACATGGTATGTACACCTATGCTTTTCAAAAATCAAGTCCAGAGCAACAGTTTGCTATTAAAGGGACTATCAGTGTCACATGAAAAAGGAGTTTTGAATACTAGCCAAGTGACCAAACAGCTACTATACTTGGTAGTTAATGAAAGATGTGGTGGCTTCCGTCTCAGTGGACAGGTATCACTCCCACCATCACAGCTGGTGCTCACTGGCAGTGCATGGAGGGAAATGAACTTCCGTTTCAGAGAAGGCATATTTCAGAATAAGGACGCCTGTATTCATTAGATATGCTCTACCTGTTCTATGATGAGAAGATTCCAATATAGCATCTTTCAACAACAACATTAAACTTACTTTTTAAAAGACAACGTGGCTTCTTTGCAAGTATCACTGGATGGCTGTGGCAGGCTTCTCACTTCACTTTCAATCTTGGGATGTGATCAAGAGTGAGAAACCAAGTGGATAAGGGAAGAGAGCAGCGTATGCATTTTCCTTTTTAGAGTAAGAGTGGAGTAGAATATTGAGCGTACCATGAATCAATGGCTCTTTGTCTGCTGTCCTTGATAAGATGCCCTGCTGTTTCTTCAGAAAACAATTTGAAGTGGTGTGTGATTTCATGCATGAGACCTCTCGCATCTCATTCTGAACATACTGGACAAGGCTAGTTTTCAGAGACTTATTTTAACTAGAGCGTTTCTGGTATGTGGGAGTTTTAACATTTAAGGCCACATTTTCAGAAGAGCTCAGTGCCCACAATAGGGGGCAGGTTTTTGGGAGGGCTCAACACCCGGCCGCTTCCATGGTGACACACAAGCCCAGACTGGTAGACGAGCTCAGAACCCAACATGATGAGCTCTTGAAAATCTTACCACTTATTTTAGTACCTAAAAGGGTCCCAGGCTTAGTGTTCCAGGGCTCTTCGGGTCTCCTTATCCACAATGAAGGTAAACACAGGTGGGCAGCACAAAATACTGCTCTGCCTATAACTGTCAATCCAGCTTTCAGTGGTTGCCATTATGGATGAAATGGTAGTTTAGCCTTTGTGTACACTCAGGCTTCATTCATCTGCTGAGATTACCAGCGTGGGTGCCAGTGACAGTCATAGCTGGAGGAAGCCTTACAGAAGGCATGTTGCCAGGAGGAAGACTGCCTATGTGAAAATACAAAAAGAAGACACATAGGCTATATAGGGTCTATTAATGAGCTGTAGACCTGCAGCCCTCCTGCCCCGGTAAATTAATTCCAATCCATGGCTGGCAAGGCTTAAAAAAAGAAAATGCTTAAGTATATTATTAGGAACAAAAAAGAAGCAGCAGGGTGATCTACTTGTACCACTTGATGATGACGAAGTACTTGCCAGTTTATTAAACATCCTCGACTAAAATCCTGTTAGCTCAGAGACTACTTTACTATTTGCAGCCAAGTGTCCTACAATTTCTCTAGTTCTGTTTTGTAACTGGGCTTGCTGTAAAGGGGTGGTATTCGGCTAGAGCTAGGTTTCACCCCACTTTTTCCTCTACACATCATCTTACCCCTTCCACCCTGAAGAATCCTTGAAAGAATTGAAAACTGTGGTTCAGTTCACACTGAAATCTATAAAAAACATTCAGACTTAAAAACACAAAAGATTTTGAGTCACAATGCAAAATCCGTCATCCCAAAGAGGGAGGGAGAGTCTTTTAAAATCTATGTTCAATGAATCCAAAATGAGCAGGCCTGCTTCCAAATTAGCAAGACTTGTAGATCATAGTCTCACAGAAACACTCACCTAAGTATTTTTCCTTTTAGTTTTCCAGATTAGAAATTGAATTTTTGCAAGAAACCTTAAATGACCCTGTGCTGTACAACAAGCATCTCTCCTAAAAGACTATCAAGGGTTTAAGGAGGAAGTAAAGGGAAACTAGAAGCGCCTCTCAAAACAAATGAACATGTTCAGTGCTGAGTAGAATCTGTGAGGACTAAATGTAACCTCCCACCATTACCCCGGCTTCCAAGTGGTCCAAGGATTTGCTCTTATAAAGCAGGCTGGTTCCATGGTAATAGAGAAATGAATAGATAGATTGTATCTAGACTTGATTTGCAAGGGCACAGTTTTCCACATTACCTGAACATCTTTTGGGTGCTACTTTGAGTATACAGCTAATGTTCTCAACTGAAGGGTTAATCTGTAACCTAATACAGAATTGTTGGGGAGGATCTTCTGCTGGCTTTTAATTTCCTTCAAACTATGTGAAGTATCACTTCTATACTCTCCTAGCTGGCTGTCATGGTTCCAATTCAGTTGGTACACTAATAAGTGGAGAATAAGATTATTACCACTAAGAATGCAGAGTCTATCAGTGAAACAGTCTCTTTCAAGTTTCAGAGTAGCAGCCATGTTAGTCTGTATCCGCAAAAAGAACAGGAGTACTTGTGGCACCTTAGAGACTAAAATTTATTAGAGCATAAGCTTTCGTGGGCAGTAGCTTATGCTCTAATAAATTTGTTAGTCTCTTTCAAGTTGTTCAGAGTTGTTGGCATTTTAGCTCAGCTAACACACCAATTTCTTTTTGGTTTCATGTGAGATTTGTTTGGCATTTTCAATTGAAGTCTATGGTCAAACTGATTTACCTGCGAGTTTCTGATTTGTTAGCATCTAATTTCTGATAATATGGTTAATGGCAGAAAGTTTATTATCTAAATAGTTGATAGCGAAATACATCAATGAGACCATAACAAGTTCTGCATTGAGCAGGATCAGATCAGTTTCTATAAACTCTTTGAAATACTGCATTCAAAGCTTCAGACATGTCTACATGGAGACTTAGTGTAGATTTACCCTTACTGCGCAACAAGGCAGGTGTGAATCTACAGTGCACCAGCTTGCTGAATTCTAAGGGTTTGTCTATCACTTATACCACAGGAAGCTTGGGTGTGAATCTACCCTGCTCTAGTCTGCCACGCTCTAAGTGCCCATGTGCACCCTGCTGAGACTCATTAACAATTCACTAACGCACTTCGAGCAGTCCTGTTTCAAAGAGGACTAGCTCAAAGTGCATAATAAACAGTTAATGTACATCAGGGCACACAGGGACAGTTACAGCACAGCAGGCTAGTCGGGGTAGATTTACACCCTAGCTTGCCACAGTCCAACTGTTCATGTAGACAAGCCCTAGGTCACCATAGGGACCCTGCAGCCGTGAACTAAAAGTTCCATAGTGTGCTTTGATGCACTGCTGTTTCAAACACAGCCAGTTAGCGCGCGGCAGGCTAGCAAGCTATAGATTCACACTTAGCTTGCTGAACACTAAGAGTACATTTACACTACAAAAAAGGCCCATGGCAGTGATTCTCGAAGCGCAGGTCAACTGACTCAGGCTTGCACTACAGGGCTAAAAATAGTAGTCTAGACGTTCCCACTCTGGAAGGGGGGAGACAAGGGGGGTGCAGGTCTCAGAGCCCAGGCTCCAGCCCAAGAGGGAATGTCTACATTGATCTGATCCTGTTCAATGTCTACACTGCTATTTTTAGCCCCATAGCGAGAGTCCAAGTCAGCTGATCTGGGCTCAGACTCTCTGCTAGGGGTCCTGAAGCTCCATCCTACTACAAAGGAACATTTCTCTCTCTCTGAAGTGCCATTCTACTCTGGAAAAGAAAAAATGTGAAAATGACGTGGTCTTCCCCAAGGAACCTGTTCCCTGCCGGTATTCGGAATCTGATCTGCAGACTTTAGTAACAAAGAGTAACAAAGAGTTTGTACCGGTCCTTGTGTTGGATGTGGGTGCACTAGGATTTAAAAATTGCCAGTGATGGAGAATCCACCACAATCCCACATAAACTTCCAGTGGTTAATTACCCTACTGTTCAAAATTTATGCTTTAGTTCCAGCCTAAATTTGTCTAGCTTCAACTTCCAGCCATTCGATCGTGTTAGCCCTTTATCTGCCATATTGAAGAGCTCGTTATTAAATATTTGTTCCCAATGTAGGTTCTTGTAGAGTGTGTTTCAATTCACCCCCTAACCTTCCCTTTGTTAAGCTAAATAAATTGAGCTCCTTGAGACCATCACAATAAGGTACCGACACATATGTTTGACGATGAAGAAGTAATGAAAACCTCTAACCAAAGCTATGGATAAAGAGCAGGTAAGGGCATTCTGGAAAATGTGAACATAAGCAAGTTAGCAAACATACATGACATGCATCTTAAGGTATTAAGCAAATTGGCAAACAAACTTACCAAATCACAGGCAATTGTTTTGAATGATGTAGTGGAGGAATGGATAAAGACAAGCATGGTACCAGTTTTCAAGGAGGCAAGAGTGATGAGTTTACCAGGCTTCAACACTAGTGAAATAATGGAATAAAACATTAAGCATCATCATTAAGCATCTGAAGGATAAAGGAACCATGAGCAATAAGCAGCAAGGGTTTATCAATAATGGATCATCAAGGACACAATAGGAGAGCTCACCGAGAAGAAGAATGTTGCGTGACAGAGTTAGTACTACTTTCACACACGTTGGATTTTCTTGGCATAATGCTTGTTAGCATCCTTGACTTTCCTGCTCTGAGCTCCTCTTCTAGTTACAGGACTGGAGATATGCCATGTCAGAGGCAAAGAATGCAACTCATTGAATTCTACCAAACTCCACTCTAGGTCAATAGAGGTCGACTTATGTTTCTAGTGAAGACATGCCCTAAGTGAGCTCACTTCATGAGACCCCCACTGACTTAGGCAAGCCAGTAACATGTCCCTGAATTTAAAAAACAACATCAGCTTATAACAGTTTGGGTGCTCTTCTAGCACTTGTAATTTGTGTGTATATTAATATTAGTGTAAAATAGCTTGTTACGTGCTGTATGAACTGGATGGAATGCCAGGGCTATATTTTCCTATGCTCTGTCTTTTTCTGGTTTGGAACTGTGCTGAGGAGGTCAAACGTACGCAGTTCTGGGGAGCAAGATGTCCTGGAACAAGCTCCAGCAGTGGGGCAAGTGCAACCTCTTGAGAGTTGATTATGACAAAAGTTTTAAGAAAATGCATTACCTTAAAATAGCACAGGGTCTGTAACACTATCACAAAAAATGCATTCAAATCCATTTCCATCAAGTAGCTTCTCAAATTGTGGCTGGACCAATTATTATCACCTTGAAATTGATATCTGGTTTCTGTTGTTCATGCTAAACAAGTTATTACAATATGCCACCTAGGTCTGGCTGGTCAAAAGACCGGCAAATTGAATGTTGCATAGCCTTTGATTATATTATTTTTCTGCATGGAAGTGTATTTAAGAACTGTAATTTTTACACATAGGGAAAAAACTTTAGAGACTGCATCCAGGAATTACTGTACTACAGGAGGTGAAATAATCATACCAACCCTTCCCCAAATTTGTTGAATTTGAGAGACGAGTCTGGCTGAGACAGGAAGATAAAGAGGACACTGCAGTATTTCTAACCCAGCAAAAAAGAATTAGAATGAGACATTTCAAATGTGACTTCTAGCCTACTTTTAGGATCAAAACTTAGCTCAGTATATATCCCATACTTAACTGGACTTGTGATATTTTCTGTAGTTTTCCTTCAGTAACTGGCAGCATAAAGATTGATTTCACAGAAATGGTCATACAAGCTGCACTTTAAGATGCTGATTATCAAGACATTAAGCCAAAAATGACTGTTCTATTCAAGTAACAGTTCTTCATGTAAAAAGTAAAACAAAAACCTAGAGCACTTCTACAAATCTGTCACAGTATGCCAACTAAAATTTCAGTTCGTCTGTGGCAAGTTGAAAAACTTGCTCAACAACTACAATGGTGTTTAATATGTAGAAAAACAGCTGTTTGGGGGGAGTAAACATATCCATTTCCATTAAGTGTTTAGCGCAGAAAGCTATGAAATTATGCTAATAGACAGTACTGGCAAATAAGTTGTATGCACAACAGGAAATCAGCACTGATTATGTAGGTGCAAAAAGGTTGGCAGAGTAATCAGAATACCTTTGATACAAATCATCGAGTGTGTGAAAAGGACACAATTATTACAACATGAGACATAACTAAGTTATGAGTGCACAATTCTTAGTGGATAAAGGTGATTGCTATGAAATATCAGGCTTGATGTAAAAAAAGGATTGTACTTAATTTAACAGTGGTAAAACACTTTGGGGTTTTCAGGGTCTATCCCTTAAGTCCCTACTACTCAAAAGTGGGCCATATTTATCCTTTTATTTTCAGGCTATCATTTTTGACTGGCTATCACCGTGCCCTCCTGGGTCACAACTGAGAATACCAAATTCAGGACAAACTCCTGAGAAATAGGGCAGACACACCCCAAAAACTGGTGGTTGTTCTCCCATAAGATATACCAAACCAGCAACACAAGTAAACTTCTGTTTCATCACACTGGCTAACAAGAAGTCAGAAAAGCAGGTTCCTTAGGTATTCCAGTCCTTGTATCGCCACCAAAAACAGTAGACTTAAAGATAAGTGGTACTTTAAAACCAATTTAATCAAATAAAAGGTTCTTCTGATCCCAAAGGACAAGCCGCACACCCAGATCAATATACAACTCAGATTTTACCCAATAATCATGCTGTTGCCAATCCTTTAGTATCTAAAATCTAAAGGTTTATTTATAGAAAGAAAGATAGAAAGAAAGAAGAGAGTTAAAATTGGCTAAAAGAATCAAATATATACAATAAAGGCAAAGTTCTTGGATCAGGCTTGTAGCAGTGATGGAATAAACTGCTGGCTTGCTAAGTCTCTGGTTGCTTCCAAATCATTGGAAAGTCCTCAGTCAGAATGCTCCCATTAGTGTAAATTCATAGTCCAGAGGTTTGAGCAGGAAAGAGGCAAAATGGAGATGTTTCCAGTGCCTTTTATAACTTCTCTCAAGCGAAGGGAAACCCATTGTTCTCATTGTGGAAAATTACAGGTAGCAAGATGGTATTTGAAGTCCAGGGCCGGCTCCAGGCACCAGCTTGCCAAGCAGGTGCTTGGGGCGGCCACTCCGGAGAGGGGCAGCACATCCAACTATTCGGCGGCAATTCGGCGGACGGTCCCTCACTCCCGCTTGGAGCAAAGGACCTCCTGCCGAATTGCCGCCGCAGATGGCGATCGCGGCTTTTTTTTTTTTTTTTTTTTTTTTTGCGCCGCTTGGGGCAGCAAAAACTTTGGAGCCAGCCCTGTTGAAATCACATGGGCAAGTCACAGATCCATGCACGATTTCGCTTAGTCACAGCAGAAGCCATTATCCATATTCTAGTTGTTCACATGAAAGTCCATCAGGCGCTAATGGGTGTCTTCCATGGTCCATTGTGAGTTCACTGTTCTTTGATAGGCCACTTAACTTGAATAGTCCCTTCAAGATGTGTAGGCTAAATACCTTGTGGGGATTACCACAGGAGCAAACATATTTGAAATACAGGTATAGAGCCAATACTCATAACTTCAAGTACAAAAATGATAAATGCATACAAACAGCCTAATCTTATTCAGCAAATCTTAACTTTTCCATAGACACCTTACTACTTGACATACTTTCTCTGAGATCTGTTGCAATTCTAGAACAGTGTTAGCAACAATGATCTACATGGTCATATTTTATCAGAAAACGCCACACTGGTCTTCACTGTGATGGATGCACAGCCCTTCAGTCTTAGAATAAAATGGTACCTGATCAAACACACAATAGATATCCACAGTTAGAAATGATCAGATTCACAAACAGAATCTGATCTTCTCTTTCCATAGGTGCCGACTGTTTCTGGTGCCAGTGGGTGCTCGATCCCCTTCTGCCCCAGGCCCCCGACTCCACCCCTGCCCTGTCCCATCCTGTCCCCATTCCAACCCCTGCCCCAAAGTCCCTGCCCCAACTCTGCCCCCTCCCTGCCCCTATTTGACTCCTTCCCCAAATCCTCACCCTGGCCCCGCCTCTTCCCCTGAGCGCACCACATTCCCACTCCTACCCTCTCCCTCCCAGAGCTTGCTACAGCTGTTTGGTGGCGGCAAGTGCTGGGAGGGAGGGAGGAGGAGCGGAGATGCAGCGTGCTCAGGGGCGGAGGCGGAGGTGAGGTGAGGTGGGGCGGGGAGCTTGGCTGCCAGTGGGTGCCCCACTAATTTTTCCCCATGGATGCTCCAACCCCGAAGCACCCACAGAGTCGGTGCCTATGTGTCTTTCTGAAGTTTAAGGATAAATCATTCAGCAAACAGAAATCCCAGGCAACTTAGGTAATTAATCACATGGCATAAATACTGATTCATGAAGAAGCCAGTTGCTAAAATTTTCAAAGCTATTCCAATTATTGACAGTTCCATAAAAAAAATCGCAATTTGTTCTATTCATAAATTATCCACAGACAGGGGATATCATCAGATTAGCAATCTGCAGATATTATACCAGTATGATAACTGGAGAAACACAATTTGCCTACAATATCTGGGGTAATGTGACTTGCAGAATCATGACTCATATTATAAAATTATTTTTCTTGTATCATTTCACAGAAATGTGAAAGGTGCAGTGGAACGAGCATGGAATGGGACATAGGAATTCAGTTCTTACCTTAGCTCTGACACCAACTCTGACCTGAGACAAGTCATTTCACCTTTGTCTTCCTGCATATACAAACCATTCAGTGAAATTTGCTCACCGCAATTCCAAGTGGTGGGTCCTTAACCAGCTGGCTGGAAGAAAAGAACTCTCCTCACCTACAACAAGTGGTAGAGGGGGAAGGAGAGAAAAATGTACAGGGACAGAACAAGAAAGCAGCTGGGCCAGGCTAGAGGGAGGTCACGTCCCTTACTCTTGACCAAAAAGGGGATGGGGAGAATTATACACTGTGAAGCCCTGGATAAGCCTTCTTTTTACCAGGAGACAGGCTGGCAGCACCCACTCAGCCATATAATTTGCACAAGGACCGGGTTTCCTCCTGACCCGATGCAGGCATTACGCTACTCATCCTTTTTCCTTGGAGGGCTGGGAAGGAATTTTTCCCTCACCACCAGATTGGACAAGGCAGGGTGGGTTTTTTCTCCTTCCCCACAGCAGGTTTCAGACCAGACATAAAACTTGTGGCTACTGGCCAGTGCAGGTACTCAGTACGGAAGGAATATGGTTATCAGATAAACTCAACTGGAAAGGGATTTAAAGGAAAGCATTCCTTGACGGAGCTAACAAAGGGGGCAGGTTCAGGACTCCTATGAGTGGTATAGCAGGGAGCCAACCGGCCTCCTTTCATGTCATACAAGATGGCAGGTTCGCTGCAACAGGCTGGCTGGGACCTGGTTGGGGACCATGTGGAAATGACAATGACACTGTACAATTTATTGCCAGGCACTCCCTGGTATTTAGAGTGAATAAAGTTGCAGTCTAATTAAATCACATCCATTGCCACCTGTCTTTCTTCCCTTGTGGCTGGACCGTGGGAATGAGTACTTCATAGATATGTTGTGCACATTAATGTTTGAAAATAAAATGGTTGATATATTAACTCAAAAACCACACTTGTCTATGTGAAATAGGTACATAATTTACATTATGTACTAGAACTCCCATTATAGGTCTCCATTCATTCCTAACTATTGATTTCAGTGGTGTCACATCAGAGATGAAGATGTTGGAATGATCACCTGTTGGAATGATCTAATACAGGGTGCACTAAACCTTATGAATATTAATTGGTAGACAGTGGAGACAAAAACTAATAGTTCCCTCTTAGTATTCATTATTCTGTGCAATAATTTAGCATGGAAAACAGGCAACAGCCTGCAGCTGTGATTGGTTTATTAGTCAATGACCTGCGATGAAGACAATGGCCTTTGCGCCAACATAGTTAACCTTAACCTTAAGAACAAGGAGTACTTGTGGCACCTTAGAGACTAACAAATTTATTTGAGCATAAGCTTTCGTGGGCTAAATCCCACTTCATCGGACGTATGCAGTGGAAAATACAGTAGGAAGATATATATACACAGAGGACATGAAAAAATGGGTGTTGCCATACTAACTATAAGGAGAGTAATCAATTAAGGTGGGTTATTATCAGCAGGAGAAAAAAACCTTTTGTAGTGATAATCAGGGTGGCCCATTTCTAACGGTTGACAAGAAGGTGTGAGTAGCAGTGTGTGGGGGGAAAATTAGCATGGGGAAATAGGTTTTACTTTGTGTAATGACCCATCCACTCCCAGTCTTTATTCAAGCCTAATTTAATTTAATTTAATTTAACCTTAGTAATTACAGTTTTTATTATGGGATGCTTAGAAACTTTATTTAATGCTTTGGCTAACTAGGTTTTTTTATTTGGAAGATTCAAAGAGTACTTGGAATATGGTTTTATAGTAAATTGTTTTGAGGATAATATTTTCAAGAGTTAATGGAAAGAGGCAATATAGGATTTGGACACTTTGCAGTTCATCAGTTTGCAACTGAAGAGAAATTAGTAACAGGATTGTCTAAGGTAATTTACAAGATGTACAGAAGTTTGGGTTACCTTGAACAGTGCAGTTTCAGTCAATTCCAGTTGCAGAAACTCCAGCTAAAGCATCAAATTAATCCTGTTGCCAAGAAACAGTTCAATTTTCTGCCTCCCTTGATCACTATCTTGTTAGAACATGTTCTTTCCTGTGTGTTCTCTGTCCTCTTCTCCTAGGAAACCCTTTAGTCACTAACTCTTGATTGTGTGGACTACTTTGGACGGATGTGAGTGTTAGCCTTCCTTTGTGGGCAGCTGTGCTGTGACAAAGGAGTTCCTCTATTAGTCCCCATCGAGGTGAGAGACTGCTTAGCCCACAGTCTTCTAGGGCTCCTTCTATGCTTAAATCTTCTATGGGAGTGGCTCTCAACCTTTCCAGACTACAGTACTCCTTTCAGGAGTCTGATTTGTCTTGTATACCCCAAATTTCACCTCACTTAAAAACTACTTGCTTACAAAAATTAGACATAAAAATACAGAAGTGTCACAGCCCACGGTTACTGAAAAATTGCTTACTTCCTCATTTTACCATATAATTATAAAATAAATGAACTGGAATATAAACATTGTACTTACATTTCAGTGTATAGTATATAGAGCAGTATAAACAAGTCATTGTCTATATGAAATTTTAGTTTGTACTGACTTCACTAGTACTTTTTACGTAGCCTGTTGTAAAACTAGGCAAGTATCTAGATGAGTTGATGTACCCCCTGGGATACCTCTGCGTATCCCCAGGGTTATACGTGTCCCTGGTGGAGAACCACCGTTCTATAGAGTGTTTCACATTGAGTACTTAGAACACACATTTCATTAACACCTTTGCTATAGTATTCTATTTTCTCTCTCTGATACTCTGAGTAGTTCATGCCCTTACCTAAGTCCAACCTGAGTGATGCAAGGAATAGGCATGGTCCTGCTGATGCAAGAATATCTGAGTGAAAAGCATTAGGATTAGGGTGTTTACTTATAACTGCTGCGATGGTATTTCAAAACTCACTACCACATGCTGTTTCACAGCACATATGACTAAATCCGAAGCCTGATTCACATTGGAAGCAGAGTAATAAAAACAGTAATGGGGAAAAAATACAAACCTGAATAATTTGTCTTATGAAAATTCATTCTCCACCTATGCAGAGATAAACAGCACATTTGCTATGCATGCAAATCACTGCTTTAGGAAAACTGCTGCATTTAGTTAAGTGAAACCTAAGGAACATTATCCATAAACGCTAAAACCAAGAACTGGATAATATGATGAAGTATGGTGGCAGAAAACACTCACCTCCTCAAGACCAGGCAAGGAAGCCAATCAATACTTTATTTGCAACAACCCAGAGGCCTCTCAGCAACTCAAGTGAATCAAAATTGAAAAATTCACACAAGTCCCAGTGAACACAGTATGTTTAGTTTTGCACAGGTCTAGCTGAGGATCCAAAACTGATGGAACTGAAGAACATTACAAATATATTTGCAAAGTTCAAGATTTCATTTAGCATGTTTTACTGTACTCAAAGTTATATACAGAAGCTTAACTCCTTGAATGATTTGTAATAGTTAATGAGCGTCTTAATTAGCTACTACGTGTACCTTGTTTTGAAGATGTAAAGCACTGTAAATGCTAAAATTTAGGGCTTGACTACATTAGAAAGTTTTGCTGCTTTAACTATACTGATACAGGTAAAGCAGCAAACCCCTTCTTGCCTGGACATAGGCTATGTCTACCCTTGCAGAGATTTGTGCTGTTGGTTTCAACTGTGATAGTGAACTGGTGAAAGAAAGGTTTCAGAGTAGCAGCCGTGTTAGTCTGTATCCGCAAAAAGAAGAACAGGAGGACTTGTGGCACCTTAGAGACTAACAAATTTATTAGAGCATAAGCTTTCGTGGACTACAGCCCACTTCTTCGGATGCATATAGAATGGAACATATATTGAGGAGATATATATACACACATACAGAGAGCATAAATAGGTGGGAGTTGTCTTACCACCTCTGAGAGGCCAATTAATTAAGAGAAAAAAAACTTTTGAAGTGATAATCAAGCTAGCCGAGTACAGACAGACAGTTAGATAACAAGTGTGAGAGATTCAATGTTTGTAATGGCTCAACCATTCCCAGTCCTTATTTAAACCGGAGTTGATTGTGTCTAGTTTGCATATCAATTCTAGCTCAGCAGTTTCTCGTTGGAGTCTGTTTTTGAAGTTTTTCTGTTGTAATATAGCCACCCGCAGGTCTGTCACTGAATGACCAGACAGGTTAAAGTGTTCTCCCACTGGTTTTTGAGTATTTTGATTCCTGATGTCAGATTTGTGTCCATTAATTCTTTTGCGTAGAGACTGTCCGGTTTGGCCAATGTACATGGCAGAGGGGCATTGCTGGCACATGATGGCATATATCACATTGGTAGATGTGCAGGTGAACGAGCCCCTGATGGTATGGCTGATGTGATTAGGTCCTATGATGATGTCACTGGAATAGATATGTGGACAGAGTTGACATCGGGGTTTGTTACAAGGATAGGTTCCTGGGTTAGTGGTTTTGTTCAGTGATGTGTGGTTGCTGGTGAGTATTTGCTTTAGGTTGGGGGGTTGTCTGTAAGCGAGGACAGGTCTGTCTCCCAAGATCTGTGAGAGTAAAGGATCATCTTTCAGGATAGGTTGTAGATCTCTGATGATGCGCTGGAGAGGTTTTAGTTGGGGGCTGAAGGTGACAGCTAGTGGTGTTCTGTTATTTTCTTTGTTGGGCCTGTCTTGTAGGAGGTGACTTCTGGGTACTCGTCTGGCTCTGTCAATCTGTTTTTTCACTTCAGCAGGTGGGTATTGTAGTTTTAAGAATGCTTGATAGAGATCTTGTAGGTGCTTGTCTCTATCCGAGGGATTGGAGCAAATGCGGTTATATCTTAGAGCTTGGCTGTAGACAATGGATCGTGTGGTGTGTCCTGGATGGAAGCTGGAGGCATGTAGGTAAGTGTAGCGGTCAGTAGGTTTCCGGTATAGGGTGGTATTTATGTGACCATCGCTTATTAGCACAGTAGTGTCCAGGAAATGGACCGCTTGTGTGGATTGATCTAGGCTGAGGTTGATGGTGGGATGGAAATTATTGAAATCATGGTGAAATTCCTCAAGGGCTTCTTTTCCATGGGTCCAGATGATGAAGATGTCATCAATGTAGCGCAAGTAGAGTAGGGGCGTTAGGGGACGAGAGCTAAGGAAGCGTTGTTCTAAGTCAGCCATAAAAATGTTGGCATATTGTGGGGCCATGCGGGTACCCATAGCAGTGCCGCTGACTTGAAGGTATATATTGTCCCCAAATGTGAAATAGTTGTGGGTGAGGACAAAATCACAAAGTTCAGCCACCAGGTTAGCTGTGACATTATCAGGGATACTGTTCCTGATAGCTTGTAGTCCATCTTTGTGTGGAATATTGGTGTAGAGGGCTTCTACGTCCATAGTGGCCAGGATGGTGTTTTCTGGAAGATCACCGATGGATTGTAGTTTCCTCAGGAAGTCAGTGGTGTCTCGAAGATAGCTGGGAGTGCTGGTAGCGTAGGGTCTGAGGAGAGAGTCTACATAACCAGACAAGCCTGATGTTAGGGTGCCAATGCCTGAGATGATGGGGCGTCCAGGATATCCAGGTTTATGGATCTTGGGTAGCAAATAGAATACCCCTGGTCGGGGTTCTAGGCATGTGTCTGTACAGATTTGTTCCTGTGCTTTGTCAGGGAGTTTTTTTAGCAGATGGTGTAGTTTCTTTAGGTAATCCTCAGTGGGATCAGAGGATAATGGCCTGTAGAATGTGGTGTTAGAGAGCTGTCTAGCAGACAGACATCATCTTCCTTTCCAAATGCAAGCAGATGGACATCATACCAAAAGGACTAAAGGTAAAAAATCCATTACAATCTACATATCACACAGACTATGCTGAGAGACTGTGTCACACACTCTCAAAGAAACTGCGAAATCACCTGATCAGCATCCTATACAGCAAACAGGGAAAGATTAAGAATGAGCTCTCAGAACTGGATACTCTCATAAGAAACCAACCTTCCACACAAACTTCCTCATGGATAGACTTTACAAAAACTAGACAAGCCATTTACAAGACAAACTTTGCCTCTCTACAAAGGAAAAAGGACACTAAACTATCTAAACTGCTACATGCCACAAGCAGCCACAACAGTAGTTCCCTTAACCCACCCAGCAATATTGTTAATCTTTCCAGCTATACTCTTAGCCCAGCAGAAGAGTCTGTCCTATCTCGGGGCCTCTCCTTTTGTCCCTCCAGACCCATGAATATGATACAGTTCTGCGGTGACCTAGAATCCTACTTTCGACGTCTCCGACTCAAAGAATATTTCCAACATACCTCTGAACAGCATACTAACCCACAGAATCCTCCCTACCAGCACTCCAAAAAAAAGGATTCTGCGTGGACTCCTCCGGACGGTCGAAACAACAGACTGGATTTCTACATAGAGTGCTTCCGTCGACGTGCAAAGGCTGAAATTGTGGAAAAGCAACATCACTTGCCACATAACCTCAGCCATGCAGAACACAACGCCATCTACAGCCTCAGAAACGACCCTGACATCATAATCAAAAAGGCTGACAAAGGAGGTGCTGTCGTCATCATGAATAAATTGGAATATGACCAGGAGGCTGCTAGACAGCTCTCTAACACCACATTCTACAGGCCATTATCCTCTGATCCCACTGAGGATTACCTAAAGAAACTACACCATCTGCTAAAAAAACTCCCTGACAAAGCACAGGAACAAATCTGTACAGACACATGCCTAGAACCCCGACCAGGGGTATTCTATTTGCTACCCAAGATCCATAAACCTGGATATCCTGGACGCCCCATCATCTCAGGCATTGGCACCCTAACATCAGGCTTGTCTGGTTATGTAGACTCTCTCCTCAGACCCTACGCTACCAGCACTCCCAGCTATCTTCGAGACACCACTGACTTCCTGAGGAAACTACAATCCATCGGTGATCTTCCAGAAAACACCATCCTGGCCACTATGGACGTAGAAGCCCTCTACACCAATATTCCACACAAAGATGGACTACAAGCTATCAGGAACAGTATCCCTGATAATGTCACAGCTAACCTGGTGGCTGAACTTTGTGATTTTGTCCTCACCCACAACTATTTCATATTTGGGGACAATATATACCTTCAAGTCAGCGGCACTGCTATGGGTACCCGCATGGCCCCACAATATGCCAACATTTTTATGGCTGACTTAGAACAACGCTTCCTTAGCTCTCGTCCCCTAACGCCCCTACTCTACTTGCGCTACATTGATGACATCTTCATCATCTGGACCCATGGAAAAGAAGCCCTTGAGGAATTTCACCATGATTTCAATAATTTCCATCCCACCATCAACCTCAGCCTAGATCAATCCACACAAGCGGTCCATTTCCTGGACACTACTGTGCTAATAAGCGATGGTCACATAAATACCACCCTATACCGGAAACCTACTGACCGCTACACTTACCTACATGCCTCCAGCTTCCATCCAGGACACACCACACGATCCATTGTCTACAGCCAAGCTCTAAGATATAACCGCATTTGCTCCAATCCCTCGGATAGAGACAAGCACCTACAAGATCTCTATCAAGCATTCTTAAAACTACAATACCCACCTGCTGAAGTGAAAAAACAGATTGACAGAGCCAGACGAGTACCCAGAAGTCACCTCCTACAAGACAGGCCCAACAAAGAAAATAACAGAACACCACTAGCTGTCACCTTCAGCCCCCAACTAAAACCTCTCCAGCGCATCATCAGAGATCTACAACCTATCCTGAAAGATGATCCTTTACTCTCACAGATCTTGGGAGACAGACCTGTCCTCGCTTACAGACAACCCCCCAACCTAAAGCAAATACTCACCAGCAACCACACATCACTGAACAAAACCACTAACCCAGGAACCTATCCTTGTAACAAACCCCGATGTCAACTCTGTCCACATATCTATTCCAGTGACATCATCATAGGACCTAATCACATCAGCCATACCATCAGGGGCTCGTTCACCTGCACATCTACCAATGTGATATATGCCATCATGTGCCAGCAATGCCCCTCTGCCATGTACATTGGCCAAACCGGACAGTCTCTACGCAAAAGAATTAATGGACACAAATCTGACATCAGGAATCAAAATACTCAAAAACCAGTGGGAGAACACTTTAACCTGTCTGGTCATTCAGTGACAGACCTGCGGGTGGCTATATTACAACAGAAAAACTTCAAAAACAGACTCCAACGAGAAACTGCTGAGCTAGAATTGATATGCAAACTAGACACAATCAACTCCGGTTTAAATAAGGACTGGGAATGGTTGAGCCATTACAAACATTGAATCTCTCACACTTGTTATCTAACTGTCTGTCTGTACTCGGCTAGCTTGATTATCACTTCAAAAGTTTTTTTTCTCTTAATTAATTGGCCTCTCAGAGGTGGTAAGACAACTCCCACCTATTTATGCTCTCTGTATGTGTGTATATATATCTCCTCAATATATGTTCCATTCTATATGCATCCGAAGAAGTGGGCTGTAGTCCACGAAAGCTTATGCTCTAATAAATTTGTTAGTCTCTAAGGTGCCACAAGTCCTCCTGTTCTTCTTTTTGGTGAAAGAAAAGCACTGGTTTGTGTATTCACTTACTTCCACTTCCTCTCCATTTTGACAATAGGTCTTGTGGGAAAGGGGGGCGTGATTGCGGGGCATCCTGGGTCCCTGCACAGCCTCCTCTCCCCAAACACTGATCCGTTCCAGTAGCTCAGCATTGCTCCAAGCAGGGGATCATTTGCTCCGTGGAGCAGGTATTGTCACCTGGCCAGATGATAAGTGAGCACTTGCCAAGAAAACAGGAAGGGGAGTTTCAAAGTTCCCAGGGCTTCACCGGGGGAGGGGTGTCTGTCTGTTTACCTTGCATCAGAGCAGCAGAGCTGCTGGCCAGAGTGGTCACCTAGCCACTGGGGGATATCCTGCGGAGGCTAAAAGCTCTGTAAACAGGAAGAACGTGTCTTCACTTGCACATCACCAGTAAGAGCTGTACGCCTCTCATGGAGGTGGTTTTCTTTTTGTGGTGAAACTTCTGAGTTTCACTGCAAAAAGTCATTGGCAAGTGTAGATGCTCCCACGGTTTCTGCGCAAAAAAGGGAATTTTTCCACTTTAAATGGCAAGTGTAGACATGCCCACAGTTCTACTGGTATAAGAGTGCTTATAGCAGTATAGCTCATTCCAGTACAGGAACCAAAACAAACGATTCTGGTACAAGGTACCTTTATACAAATATAACTACATCCACCCTGGGGCTTTTACTGGTATAACCATACTAACAAATAAATAATAAATAAAATTATTATTTATTATTATTATACATCTCTAACCCACAGAGTTATATTGGTAAACTTCTAAGTATAGACCAGCCTTTATTCCCCATGGTGGGCTTGCAGTTCTTACTGCTGCAAAATTCTGCATCACAGGACTATGTGCTATGTTGGATTAGGCATCTTGCGCCTTCTGCTTGCCATTGCTTTCATTTCACTAGGCCGGACTGAATTGGTCTGGTGTGAAGAGGCACAGGAAGGCCCACATGAGCCCCTTGGGCAACACATTGTGATAACAAGCCAACATACAATCTGTTAGCTTTCAGAGCCATAAGTTCCTTTTCCTCATCTGGGTCCTCAAGGATGTTGAGATGTCAAAAGCCACAGGCCATGCAGCTGTCAAGAGCCATCTCCACTTTGCTCTGCAACCCAGCCATGCCAGTAGGCATGTTGCCACTGGCTATTGCCCTTTCCACAGTGCTCTGAAACCCCTGAGAGGTGAAGAGCAGAGTATGCGGGGCAGTTAATGCGCTTCAAGCATCTTTAACCTTCCACAGCTTTTTATACTCATTCTTCCACAGTTCTTGAGAGAGAGCCTTTCGCTTAGAGCAGCTCCTTTTCTCCATCCCACCCTGGTAATGCCGTTTCACCCAGCCATGGGTAGCTTTTTTGTGGAGAAAGAAAATACAACTGCTCAGACAGCATACTGCGTTATCATTTCCCTCATCCTCCAGACCCGCAAATGACTGTCTGATGTTATGCATCCTTTCACACTATACGGTGCCAGCAATGGTCCCTGCAGCTTTAAGTTAAGAGAAAGAGCCAGACAAACAGGACGAAGTTTTGAAAGTCAGTAGACAAAAGACAGAGAGGGATGATCTCCTTATGGTTCTCCAGATTGCATTTAATGCTAAAAAGTCAGTCACTCTTCCAGCAACGGGAGACAGACAGAAAGCAATAGGCCATTTCCTTTAGCTTCTTTCAAGAAGATGATTCTTATGCAATCTCTCAATTTCATGCCTCCTCTAGTGCCTTGACAGAAGTGGATCTGAGACTTGTACCTACACCAATCAAGACAAAAAACAAGTATGAACTGGCAACCAGGCCTCAAGTCTTTACCAAATGTGCAGCCTCAGCTCCAAGGATCCTCAAGAGGTAAGAGAGGAATTTGTTTCTCATCTTGACCTTGATAAAGAGAAAATATTTCCAAAATGTAAGGATTTTGTTGTTTTTTTGCAGTCGTCCCAGTAATCTTCTCCAAACGTCTGATTTTAATGTATTTCTAAAACAACAAGGAGTCTGGTGGCACCTTCAAGACTAACAGATTTATTTGGGCATAAGCTTTCATGAGTAAAAACCTCACTTCTTTGGATGCAATGTATTTCTGTTACTTGCAAAGAAATCCTACATGCTGGCTATGCAATCAGTTAACAGTGAGCAAAGAGGGTTCCTTTTGTAGGATTCTTCCCCGTAGGAAAGAAAGAGAGGTCTAACCAGTTTAAAAGTAAATTTATTCATGCTACTGCACCCTTTGTTCTTTGACTCTCCAGATCCCAGATAACACAACTTGTGCTGCCTAATGTCACCACATGGAGCCATCCTAAATGCTGACCTGAACAAATCAGACATGAAAGGCACTACAGTTATATGCCAACAGCTAGCCACACCAAAATCATGCTCACGTTAGCATTGCCTGTGTGCTAGAATAAGTGCATACAAAAGCCAGGTTCTCACAGACCACCTGGGGGAACGACAGTGAAATACAGTCATGATTAATAAAATAAGGAAAGTTATTTTACCAAAAATGTCAACAATTTCCTCATGTGAAGGATACAGGAATTTAATAAGCAGAAAACCACTTGAAGTAACAAGAGCAAGAAATATCTGTTTGCACTGATCATGGTAATGGAGTGGATTTTATAAACTTTTGTGAGGCATTTGACTTAGTACCACATGCCATTCTGATTTTAAAATGTGCACTATAAAATACCAATACAGCACAAGTTAAATGGATGAAGAGTTGGCTATCTGACCGATCTGACAATAGTCGGGGGTGGGGAGAATGTTTTCACACATCCATACTAAGTCTAACACTTTTCAACATTTTTCATCAATGATCTGGAAGTAAATATAAAATCACTGCTAATAAAATCTCTGGAAGACACAAAGATTGATGGGGGGTAAATGATGAGGACAGGGCAATCATAAAGAGTGATCTGGTTCACTTAGTACGCTGGACTTATTCAAACCAAATGCGTTCCAATAAAGTCAAATGCAAAGTTATGCATCTAGGAACAAGGAATGCAGGCTATACCTACAGAATGCAGAACTGTATCCTGGAGCACAGCGATTCTGAAAATGATTTAGGGGTCACAATGGAAAAGCAACTCAACAGGTGCTCTCAGTGCAATGTTGTGGCAAAAAGGATGTGCAATTCTTGAATGAGGAGAGGAGTGAAAAATTGTCAGGAGGTGATTTTACCTCTGTATATGGCATTGATGGGAACCAATACTGGAATACTGAGACTAATTCTGGTGTCTGCATTTTAAAAAGCATGTCGGAAAAACTGGAGAGGGGACAGGAAAGAGCCACAAAATTATTTGAGAGCTGGAAAAAATGCCATGCAGTGAAATACTTAAAGAGCTCAATCTGTTTATCTTATCAAAAAGATTGAGGGGTGACCGATTACAGTGCATATGAAGCTTCATGGGAAGAAAACACTGAATACTAAGTGGTTCTTTAATCTAGTGGAGAAAGGCATAACAAGAACCACGTCTGGAAGCTGAAGCCAGACAAATTCAAACTGGAAATAAGGCTCAAATGATTAAGTATTGGAACAAATTTCCAAGGGAAGTGATGAATTCTCCATCTCTTAATGCCCTTCTGAAAGATATATTTGATTCAAACACAAGTTAGGCTCAGTACAGAGGAAACTAGGTGAAATGTAATGGCCATAGCCTCTGTGAATCTATGGTGGACATATGAGGAGCCATGCGTTTCCATCTCCCTTCCTATTCTTACAGCCATTCCTCACCCTACCTTTACTCCAATGTAAAAAAAATTAACAAAACCAAAAACATGTAAATTCTGAACCAATATAATTGTATGTTATATCCTCCTCCCCTTCCCAGAGTCAGTTCTGAGTCAAACTAAGCCTTCCAGGGACAGGGATTGTTTCATCTTTATTTGTAAGGCTCCAAGCACAAAAGGGCTCCCAAACTCAGTTAAAGCCTTTAAACTATATCCTAATATAAATGTTTACTAATAATCTAATGCAGCATGGTACAGACTCATTGAGCCAAGAGTAGAAGCTCCTATGATATTTGTAGCAGGTTACAAGATGCAACAGAGAACACTAGCAAACTAAAAACGTTACACGTATCAAATGTAGCCCAAGACTTGAGTTACAAAAGCTCCAATGTTGTTTACACTATCAATGCAAAAAAGAGCTGATCAGAGAGCTGTTTCACTTCTCTAGTGCCAAATCTGTGAGATGGTGAGGGCACTTAATTCCCATTGACTGTGACAGAAGTTTAGGGGGTTCAGGCTCTTCAGGATCTACCCTGAATAATTTTGTCAGGGAGAAAGTCATTGTGGCTGATGATTCTTATGGGAAGATTTATTCATAAATTATCAAATTATTTGATAATTCACAATGAGAAACTATTCCTAATTGGTCAGAGTAAGTTCAAGAACCAGGGCACAATATCAAACCTAAGTGCAATTAACTAGAAAATGCAGGCACTGCTATTTATCACAGAGCAGTGAATATGCAGAAGTTAATACTATAAGGAATATAAAACCCAATGGTGTCAGTTTAAGAAACTGAGCTAATGCATTTCACAGGATTTGAAGTGGAAAGAACACAGCAAGGATAAAACTAAAGGGATTTCCCTTATTTGGCCAGATCACTATCAAAAACTACAAAGTATTTTTTATATTTGGTTCTGACCCACAAAAATTGCATGATATAGCTAAAACATCAGGCAAATTCTCCATTTAGGAATATATTCTTACTGGATTATTTCACTATTTCAAAGCTGTTCATGAATGGTCATTCAATTTCCACATTATTCACTGGTTTCATGTTGGTGCCATTTGATTAGCTTTTTTTTTCCACACAGGTGTTTGGGAAATGGCTGGTCTTTACACTGATTCTAATACCTTCATGCAAACAAGGGTATTTGTGCGGAAAGTCATTTGTTATTCTCCTATTTAGAAAGTTTCATTGACTGAATCAGGGACCTGAAATGATGTGACTAGTCACACCATGACTTATAGCCTGCAGCAAATAAGGTAAAAATTTGGCATAAACTCTAAATTATTCATCCAATTCAGGGTAAAATTCAGATAACTCACAGTGAAAAGTCAGGCAGCTCTGATAGCTACTGTTCTAAATATTAAAGGAACCAGACCTGTGCTCTTATAATGGGAATTATGTATAAAAAAGGGTTAATGTGCATTATGTGGGAGTTTTTCACAACAGCATAGTTAAGATTGTGTTACAGACATCAGACTTTAAAAGACTTTAATTTATGATTGTGTGTGTGTCAGGGGTGTGTGTCTTTTTTGGGTCAACAAAATTCACCGCTATGCAGTGTCTGCATTACTTCTGAGGTACCTCATCATCTGTGCATTATCTAGTGATGTATAGAAGCAGGTTACTTTACTCACCACTAACATGAATAGGAAAATGGATAGAAAATTGCAGTGGGTCCCTTGTAAGCAAAGCTCCCTCTTAAATGTAGCCGAGATAGTCACCATGGTAACTTTTCAGTGCAGAAGCCATTAAAGCACAGCGTGACCACTTATATCTGTATCTTTTTGCCTTAAGTAGTATATTGTGGTATTGTCTGGAAAAACTGAATAAAAGGATTAGTTACATGGTAAAAGCCTGTCACTTATTTAGTGGAGTTAGTACAGAATTTTATTATGTTTCAAAGACAGACAGTTGCCAGGATATATCCTGTTGCAAGAAAGGGAAGTTTTAACAGAGGAATGGGATAGCGGATGCTCGTCTTCGGTACCATATATTAATGTTAGTACTATGGCCTAACTCAGTATATGCACTTAGTTTCATGATTTCCAAATTAATCCAAGAATGGGAGCCCAGAACACAAGCAGGAAAGATTTTTTTGCTCACACTTTAACTATGTGAATAGCAAAAAATATACCTGACAAATTACCACAAAAACTTGTAACCTTTTGCCATCGCTGCTGTCTCAACTAAAGCAGATGTTATGGACCTGCTGTGGCTTTCATCACTGCTTAAGCTATCAGAAAAAGTCCTGCTCTGGAGTCAATACTGACTAAGCCTGATCCTCTACTTCAAGCACAAGTGCACCTGCACTGACCAAAGTGCAACATTCAGGACAGGCCACACCAGAAAGCTGGTGCAGAAGTCAGAATCACAAGTGAAGGGAAAATCTCAGCATTTTAAGTGAAACTTTAAATAGCATCACTACTTCTATTTATCTGGGTATCTATGTTGCTCACACCAGCACAGTACCTGGGCATCTAACAAAAGGATTATCACATCTCCAGTCTTAAGTTTGCCTCCAACTTCCACAACACAACATAGCTCCTGAAATATCTAAGCAAACATTTGTGTCTATCTTGTGTTGAATCAAATCAATAATAAAATAAATAATAATACCCAACTAGTTGGTATATATATTTACAAATATTTTAGATGCAAGGTATGTGTGTGTAGTCCGTCAGTTCGACGATGACGTTTTCATGCGCTCTCTTTTTGTAGGTTCTGAAGTGACTGAAATCCAAAACGTGAGCAGATTGGGCAGATAAAGTCATTGGTGAGCATCTTGGTAGCTATAGCAGTAGTATGACGCTTTTCCCTTGCAGCTAACAATCGGTTATTTGTGTCCTCTTCAAAGGCTTGGAAAGCTCTGAGTGTTGCATGTTGCCATGCTGATCTATTTAATGCAGCCTTCTCAAGATCATCCGGTTTTAGTGCACCAAAGTGTATGCTGTTCTTGATGCTGTCCTTGGAGCGCTTTCTGGGGGAGCCCTTATTCTGGTGTCCTTGTGTCAATTCTCCATAGAAAATTTTTCTGGGGAGTCGATATTCAGGCATCCTAATGATGTGTCCAACCCAGCGTAGTTGGGCTTTTTTTTATCAGCATGGCCTCGATGCTTATGGCATTTGACTTTTGGAGAACCTCCAAGTTGGTAATTTTGTCCTGCCAGTGTATCCCCATAATGGCATGCAGAGACCACATATGGAAGGCCTCTAGCTATTTGATATGCCATTTGTCCAGGCCCAGGTCTCAGAGCTGTAGAGGAGAGATGTGAGCACAAAAGCATTATAACGTTTTATTTTTGTTGAGAGGGTTATGTTGCGGGATTTCAGGATTTTGTTAGGTAGCTTTCCTAATGACTGAGACGCTTTCTATATCCTGTTCGTGATCTCTTTGTCAAGAGATCCATCACTGGAGATGTTGCTGCCGAGATAACCAAGTTGACAGTTTTACCTTAGTTGGATTCCACTAATGGATATGCTAGAGGATATGGCACGGAGCGGTGAAGATGATTGGTGCAACACCACAGTTTTCTCCAGGCTGATTGTGAGGCCAAACAATTTTGATTTTTCAGTGAAGTGATATAAGATGCACTAGAGATCTCTCTGTGTGCGCTAGGAGGGCACAATCATCTGCAAAGAGTGCTTCTCGTATTAGTAGTTCTGTTACTTTTGTTTTTGCTTTAAGCCTTGTAAGATTGAAGATTGAGCTATTGTGTCTGTATCTGATGTATATGCCTCTGTTGAGCCCATTTGTAGCATGGTTGAGAACTTGGGTGAAGAAGAGGTTGAACAGTATAAGGGCAAGGACACAGCCTTGTTTGACTCCATTTGAAATGGGAAAGGAGTCAGTGAGATCTCCATTTAAAAGTACCTAACCTTGTATCCCCTCATGAAATAAATGAATGATCTTTATTAGTTTTGGTGGGCAACCAAGTCTGCTGAGGATCATCCATAATCCTTCTCTATTGACTGTATAAAATGATTTTGTCAGATCAATGAAAACACTGAACAGATTCATGTTTTGTTAAATAAATTTTTCTTGTATTTGCCTGATACTGAAAATCACGTCTATGGTGCTGCGACCAGGTTTGAATCTGCACAGAGTCTCGGGTACATTGGCTTTTGAGACAGATGAAATCAGTCGGTTCAAGAGGACACGAGCAAAGATTTTTCCGGCAACAGATAGGAGAGATAGCCCATGGTAGTTATCACAAACCATTTTGCTGCCTTTATTTTTAATTAAAGGAATAATTGTGGCATCTTTGAAGTCTTGTGGCATTTCTTTGTTGTTCCAGATGTCAGTAAGGATCTTCTGGAGTATTGTTCCCACCTTTGGACCTGCAGATTTATATATTTCTGCCAGTATTCCATCTCTGCCCAAGGGCTTTCCTGAGCTCATCAAACTGATTGCCTTTTCTGTTTCTTCAGGTGAGGGTGATGAGTCAAGGAGTTGCTGAATAGGCTTTTGAGGTATCTGATTAATAGCACTTGTTTCAATTGAGGATGGTCTGTTCAGCAGTTGGCTGAAATGTTCAACCCATCTCTGTTCCATGCCATGTTTGTCTTTGATGACTGTCCTGCCAGCAGCCAACATGAGCAAACCTGTGCCCTTTGAAAGTCCATAGACTAGCTTCAAGGAATCAAAGAACTTCTTTGTTTCATTTGTTTCTGCATACATTTGAGTGTCTCTTGCTACCTTTTTCCACCATTAATCTTGTATTAAGCATAGTTATCTTTGAACCTTGCTTTGCAGGTGTTTAAATCTGTTTCTCTTTGAGGTGGACTGAATATAATTTTGCCAGATTTGGAAAGCCTAATTTTTTAATTTCAAGAGAACTGCAATTTCCTCATCATTTTCTCAAACCAGTCATGGTGAGCCCTTTTCTTCCATCCAAGTACTTCAGTTGCAGTTTTTTGTAATGTCTCTCTGAATTCCTCCCATGAGACAGGGTTAGCACCAAGGTTGATTTCTAGTGCACGTTGTAGCTTGTCTCGATAGGATGCATGGTTTAGTTTAACAATATCAGGGGGCGTCTTGATTGTTTTTGGGTGTTTCAGGTGTGTGGGTACAATGTGTAGATTCAGTATTGACCTAATCATTTTATGAGCCATCCAATATTCTGCTCCACGCATGGCTCTGGTGACCCTGACAGCCCTTATGTCACATTATCGGTAATGTAATCTATTAGATGCCATTGTTTGGATCTGGGGGTGCATCTGTGTAGTTTTATATTTGTCTGCCTGTCTGAAAATGGTGTTTGTAATTGTCAGACTATGTTCTGCCACACTTGCTTAGGAGTAGCAAGTTCATTTTTCCACTACCATTTTTCCCAATGACACCTTGCCAGTTGCTGTTACCTTTATCTACCCTTGACCTATGAGGGAAGATTGAAAAATGTGGGTTTGTTAGTCCGGAAAAGAGAAGACTGAGAGGGGACATGATAACAGTTTTCAAGTACATAAAAAGTTGTTACAAGGAGGAGGGGAAAAAATTGTTGTTCTTAACCACTGAGGATAGGACAAGAAGCAATGGGCTTAAAATTGCAGCAAGGGAGGCTTAGGATGGATATCAGGAAAAACTTCCTAACTGTCAGGGTGGTTAAGCACTGGAATAAATTGCCTAGGGAGGTTGTGGAATCCCCATCACTGGAGATTTTTAAGATCAGGTTAGACCAGGGGTGAGCAAACTTTTTGGCCTGAGGGCCACATCTGGGAGGGGAAATTGTATGCAGGGCTGGGGCAGGGGGTTGGGGTGCAGAAGGGAGTACGGGGTGTGGGAGGGGGTGTGGGGTGCAGGATGGGGCTCAGGGTGGGGGTTGGGATGCAGGAGGGGATGCGGAGTGTGGGAGGGGGCTCAGAGCGGGCGGTTGGGGTGCAGGAAGGGGTGCAGCGGGGGCTCAAGTCAGGAGGTTAGGGGGCTCAAGGCAGGGGGTTGGGGTGTGCACTCCAGCCCAGAGCTGCTTACCTCGAGTGGCTCCGGGGTGGCAGCGGCACGCAGCAGGGCTAAGGCAAGCTCCCTTCCTGCCCTGGCCCAATGCCGCTCCTGGAAGTGGCCAGCATGTCCAGCAGTGGCTCCCGGGGGCTGGCTCCTGAGGGCAGGCAGCTCCACCGCACGCTGCCCTCGCCTGTGGGTACCACCCCCGAAACTCCCATTGGCTGCGGTTCCCCGTTCCTGGCCAATGGCAACTGCAGGGGGTGGTGCCTGCAGCACACAGAGCCCTCTGCCCGCCCCCTTCCCCAGGGACATGGTGCCGACCGCTTCCGGGAGTGGCGCAGGGCCAGGGCAGGCAGTGACCCTGCCTTAGCCCCGCTGCACCACGGGGCTGGAATCCCCTCCCCTGGATTAGACAAACACGTGGCAGGGGTGGCCTAGATAATACTTAGTCCTGCCATGAGTGCAGGGGAGTGGACTAGATGACCTCTCAAGATCCCTTCCAGTCCTATGATTCTGTGACACCAGAATTTTGAACCAATTAGTGGTGAAATAGGGAAAGCAGGGAATAGATTTTACAATAGGCTTAATTTCCTTGAAAAATGAGAAACTTATGCAAACAAGATTTGAATTTTGCCTTGACTAATTAATGATTTTCTCCAGCAAAAACAAACCAGTTTTACATGTTTTAAATTAGAAGTTTTAAATCAGAAGATTTAGTCTTTAAAATTAACTGCTTGTAGCTGATTGGGTACTTTAAGTAACCAGCAGTCAATTGGCGGAATTAATTAATTATAGCAGAGGGTCACAGTCAACCACTTTAGCAGAATTTAGGGACTGACTAATTTCCATGATCAATTTGTGTTTATGCAAATAACAGTATATACATGATAAGCATAGTTAAATCATGGTTCTAGGCAAAGTTCATCTTCATTAAGAGCTGGAGGCCCCCAGGGTCAATCAGCAGGGTAGATCAGAACCTTCACACAGCTATGAATGATTCTTCTTGTAGAACTAAAGACAGGGAGGCACAGGCCTAAAAGGTTGTTCTTCACAGGGCTTGAACGTCTGGACAGCCTGTCAGATCTCTAGGACAGTTACAGGACAGTTACCTCCCCTAACCCATGAAAATTCAGTGTGCAGAGAGGACAAGGGATTGACATGATAAGGCCTCTTTATATGCGTAGTAAGAGGATTCATCAATGCAGGAAGACAGAAGAGCAAAGAGTAATAATCGTGCAAAGAAGTAGCTGAGAAATTAGAGTTCAGGTCAGATCTCACTGAAAAGATTAATTCCCCTCCCCTCTCCCCCCCCCCCCCCCCCACAAAAAGTTTTAGTTCTTAGGCACATATAAAAATTTGTATAAAATAGTTACTCAGAACTTATGTTTCTCCTACCTCATCCAAGTTTAACTTATTGGCTCATGACTTGTTATTGGTATGAAGACCTAACACCTACAACGCAGGTAGTAGTCCTACACACACTAGTAGTCCTACTCACATGAGAGCCCCCCTGAACTGAATGATAATACTAATGAATATGACTTACAGGATCTACAAACTTAGGGCCAAAACTTACATCCTGCTTTAGGTTCTGATTCTGCAATCCCTTGACTACAGCAGTACCTTCATGAGTTAATGGGAGTGCTCAGGAAGGGCCTACTAAATTGGGCACTTAAAACATGCATCCCACTGAAAAGGTGGACTTTTTACAGAGCACTGTAATTAGTCACTTCCAAGTTTGGAAGTCTAATGAGATTTATTTATACAGTAATTAAAGGAAGACTATTTGCTTCAGTTAACGCATCAATAAATTCCAGGCATAATTTAATGTGTTCAGGCAATGGCTGTCTTGCTAATTTGATGGCAGTGATAGCTCTCATTTCCCCACAGTCTGGTGTTTAATTCTCAGTGACCTTACTTAGCACTGAAGCTAGCTCAGTGACTGAATGGTGAGACATTACTGTCTTTTCTACAGTTGCTGAATGGCTCATAAAAGGCTGTCTCTCAGTGCTGAATAACACTGGCTGTTCTTTCATCGAACTATCAACATGAAACAGATGAAAACACTTGGAATTATGCAAGATTAGGGACATAATTTTACAAGTGAAATGAAAATATTTGACTAAAAATCAGTATCAAATTGTGGCCACTGTTGTTCAGTCAACATGTTACATTTTTTAGCAAAAAACATTAAGAAGACAAAGTATTTTTCAGTGAAGTCCAGTTGACACTTTGAAGCCAGGTTTACACTTTATGAAGTAACTAGTGTTTTTTAAAAATCCGTATGTTATCAGGCATTCAGGCAAACAGTCCATCTGGTTCTCCACTATCACATAATCCCTTATAACTCGCCAGGCCCACAGCTCCCAACAACAAGCCTTTCCTAATTATTATTATTACTGCATCTTTCCCATACCAATGTTGACACAAAGGGCAGACACTACTCTTCCGTAATTAGAGTTATGATAATTACTTTTAGCACTTGCCACGTCTAAACTAGTTTCGTTTCTTAAATTCAGACTGATTTGATATTTGCATAGCTGTGCATAGAGTTAAGTCTGTATTCTATTGTAGTTGCTGTGAAAGGTTCTTGTCTACAAGACCCATAATTAGCCTAAGATATTTTCATTATTTGCATTCCCAAAACTGCAGTTATTGACAGTACAGTATATGTAATGCTCTTATTAAAAAATTCAACAATTTTCTCTTGTTTCCTGAATTCTCTGGTGAAAACATGCTCTTTCATTAACCACATTTCTCTGAGGTATAAAGTATGCATCAAACATTGCCAAAATCCTTTCACCGGCATTTTTGTGACTGTCTTCAGTAAAGTCAAAGGATTTAAAGATATACTCTCCCTGCTTCCCCAAAGCATAAATTAATGATGATGCCTGAATATCTCCAGTATCCTTGTGGAGTTTAGTAGCAACGTGCAATCTTGTAAAATATTGTTTCCATTCTATCCACTCTGATGGTGTCTCAAAACTGAAGTTCTCTGGAGCACTGAAGAGTGGAACGTTGATTAGATTGATCCTGCAAATTTTGCTCCTTTGTTCCATCCTTTTCTGCTGCTTTCCTTCTGTTTTTGTTCTCCTCTGGCACTAGTTTTACTTTAGACACCATGTCATATACACATTGTACATGGTAAGATGCAGGGCTGGCTACAGAGCTTCATTGTCAGAGCGATACACCAGAGATATGTCTTTCATAAGATTTTTTTTAATGCACTGCCAGGTATGGCTGAGGTTAGCTTAAATAAGGTGTGTTACACACAGCACCATGTAGTGGCCGAACAGTATAATACAGTTCAGCATTCTATTACAGCAGGTAGAAGGGATGTTGTGGTGGGTGCAGAAGGAGAGAAGATAGGGGAAAAGGCTATGGGGAGATCATGGCAGAAGGGAGAAGACACTCTTGCTGCAGCTCGGCTCAGCTCAGCAACATAGAGGATGTTAACACAGGCACTGGCCAAGGGAGACCCTGGCACCTTGCTCCACACAACCTCCAGGACTGCCCACATTTATTAAGGGCCCCCTAGTTCCCCCCTTCCCACCCATCATTTGAGCACTGGTCAGCAGGGGTCTCTTTTTCCCAAACTTCATTGAATAGTTCTGTCAGTTTCATTAGGATGATGGTAACAAGTTATTTAATTAGCAAAGTAGCATTTACAAATTTGCATATGACCACAAATAATTTTGGTAGAACTGTGTATTTCATGCTGGTGAAAGTTGTCCTTTGAGTCTCTATTTCTCTTTCAGAGCAATGGGAACATGTGAAGGGAGGCAGGACCTTATCCCTTGCATCCTACAGATGGGATAACCAGGGGAGGCTGAGGGAATGGTTACTGGGCAGGGGGTACATACTAGGATTGCCAGAGGCTGGCAGTAGCCCCATCAGCCCATGTCCTCTTAGGCCAGCTGTGCTCTCTGGGGCAAAGCAGATCACAGGTGGTGCTAGCCCACTGGGGGCCCTATGCAAGAATATTATCGGGACCCCTCTGACCTTTACACACACCCTAATACAATAATTGTATTATTTCCACAAACCAAAATATATGCTAATACACCTGTTAAAATATCCACATTAAATAAGATGAATGGTATTTGGGGGGTAATACTAAATCGGGGGCTCTTTGAGCAGCTTGGGTCCCTAAGCAATTGTTTAGTCTGCTTATGTCTGGCACCACCACTACCCAGGATGAAGGATGTGAGCTAGGGGCAAAGTGTTCTCAGTCGAGTGGATGGGCTCTAGATCCAACTTGCAGAGGAGATGAGAAGAACCCAGAGCCTGATCATCTTTAGGAATCTTGCAAAGCCATCCTGTCTGAGAAAGCCTTTCCACCATAAGTGACACACAATATGAACAGACCTTTTATTCCTCCCCCTCCGAAACCCACCCCAAAATCCTAAAAACTTACCTCAAGCAGAGTTCTGACTCCATAAGGAGAGAAGTGCTGGAGACTCAGTGAAGGCACCGGGGAACTAGCTACTGAGGCTGATTTTACATGGGAGACACCCCAATACTAGGATGATGGGCAGCAGGATAAACCCTTAGATAGAGATAAATAGATTAGCTCTGTCCTGTCAACCCCATTCAGCTCCCCAAAAGCCCCAGCTCTCCCAGCACCCCCACCCTCCTGGGCTGGGCACTAAGTCTCAGCCTGTGGTGGCTGCCAGGCTACACTACAGCTGGCACCCTGCTGCTGGTGCCAAGCCCAGCTGGATGAATGACATCCCATCAGAATGGGCTGTGGGAATTTGTGAGTGACACTCTGCTGCCTCCCCCGTTGTCCAGACGTGCTGTCAGAGCTGCAGCAGGCAAAGGACCCTTCTTCCCTCCCAGCACAGGCCTGGTTAGGGTGCATCAGCTCCTACTGGTTCTGCAGCAGTCTCTTTTCTCCTCCCACCTCTAATACTCCAGCTGGGGTGCTAAAATTAAATACCGTGTGTGTGGGGGGGGGCGCTAAATTAAACCTGGGGTTTCTCCCTCCTTGCTTCATTCTTCCAGGCTGTACATAGGTATATTTATGCACATTTGCATAAATGTGCATATCCACGGGAGGGGGGGGGGCTGTTTTTACTGGGTTGGCAGGGATGGTTTAGAACTGCCATCCTTGAGCATTTAAAAACCACAAGATTTTAAAATGCCATTTTAAAAAATGGCTCTTGATTTGCCTTGTGGGTTTGGGGAGTTTAGGATACACTTGTTGGCATTTGTCTACATGGTGCATTAGTCCAGACCAGAGCAGTGTAAATCCTAATGTGTGCTAGCATGTCTCGCATTAGCTGGCTGAGGCGACCCTGCTGGTGCACACTAAAAATTCCCTAGTGCACACTGAGAGAGTGCCACCATACTACATCAGCACGCACTAAGGAACTGTTAGTGTGCACTAGCAGGGCCATTTAGTGTGTGACATGCTAGTGCACAGTAGCATTTACACTGGTGCAAACTAATACACCATGTAGCCAAACCCTTGGATTACACTCACATGCTTTTCTTCACAACCATGAGAGCTAGAAAACTTCTACATGAAAGTAGAGATTCTCACCAATTCATTTCAGGATCTGGAGCTTTGAGGAAAATACTAAATATTGAGTCAACATAAAACTGCAGAAGTTTGCAAGATTAATGTTTTGCAGTGGAACACTGTAATTCGCAGAACAGGATTACTGTTCCTGTATTAGATTTACTTCAAGTGTCACTGGGGTCTTTATTTTACACTAGTGGCCTGAAAGAGACCACATGCGAAGGCTTCGGCAGAGTCCTGTTTCAGCAGGTTGCACATAGATCATTCCACACATCAGCATATTGAAAAACTTAAGCATGTGCTTAACTTTATGCACTGCGCAGTCCCACTGAAGTCAATAGATCTACTCACTGTGCCTAAAGCTTTGCATTTGAATAAATCTCTGCTGGATTAGGCGCTAAATGAGAAATTGCACTCAACTTTTACCCACACATGTGTAGAATTTAATAAAACATTAGGTCTTAGAAATTAAGGAGTTTTACTAACCTACTGCTACATATACATAAATACTTCAATAACCTTATTTCTGCCAAATCAAATCTCACTTTTATTAGACAATTGAGATGCTTAGCAGCAACCTAGTAATTCTGTCCCTAATAAACTGAGTTTATACCACAAATCTTAAATTGAAGAGAATTTCCTTCACTGTACTGAAAATTATTGAACAGTTCTTGCTCAAGTTTTTAAAATAAAACTTCTGACACCAAATATCAGAAAGTATTAGGCTGCTGAAAAATAATCCAGGATTATAAAAAGTGTACAAGAGTTAAAGTGTCATGACAAGATGATGCATATATCCTAATTTTAGAAGTTCTATTTTGTATATGAAAGCATGCATTAGTGTAATATACTTTTCTGAGGGGCAGAGCTGAGGTGACACTTGCATCCTTCTATGTGACGTCCTGACAGTTGGGTGCTTCACTTTGTAACCATAACGTTCCGAGTCTGGGATTTGGATCCCAGAAAACCACTGGGGAACTGCCATCTGATGTGCTGAGACTACCCCTGAGCCCGTTTTCCCTGGCAGCTTGGGACTTCAGAACCCTGCCTGGTTGTGCCAGACACGCTAGCCTGCTACAAGCACAGACCCAGGTCTGAACTACATCCGCCAAAAGCTGCCAGCTAAACTGAAAACAGCTTAAGAAGTGTTCCTGTCTCCAACAGCCAGATGCCCAGTTCCCAATGGGGTCCAAACCCCAAATAAATCCATTTTACCCTGTATAAAGCTTATACAGGGTAAACTCATAAATTGTTTGCCCTCTAACACTGATAGAGAGAGATACGCACAGCTGTTTGCCCTCCCCCATCCCCAGGTATTAATACATACTCAGGGTTAATTAATAAGTAAATAGTGATTTTATTAAATACAAAAAGTAGGATTTAAGTGGTTCCAAGTAATAGCAGACAGAACGAAGTGAATTACCAAGCAAAATAAAATAAAACACACAAGTATAAGCCTAGTACAGTAAGAAAACTGAATACAGATAAAACCTCTCCCTCAGATGCAGGGCTTTGGAGCTGTGCTCTGGCTCCACTCCAGCTCCAGGCAAAAACCTGCAGCTCCACTGTTCCGGAGCTGCTCTGCGCTCCAGCTCCAGGCTCCGCTCCAAAGCCCTGCTCAGATGTTTCAATAAGCTTCTATCACAGACTGGACGCCTTCCTAGTCTGGGCACAATCCTTTCCCCAATACAGCCCTGTTCCAGCTCAGTTGGTAGCTAGGGGATTTCTCATGATTGCAGCCCCCTTTGTTCTGTTCCACCCCCTTATATAGCTTTGGCACAAGGCGGGAATCTTGTCTCTCTGGGTCCCCACCCCTCCTTCTAAAAGGAAAAGCACCAGGTTAAAGACAGATTCCAGTTCAGGTGACTTGATCACGTCACTGAAAGACCCCAAGCCTTCGTTCCTCCCAGCCTGACTCACAGGAAGGCCTGCAAGCAAACAGAGCCATCCACAGTCATTGTTCTGGTTGATGGGAGCTATAAAGATTCCAAACCACCATTAATGGCCCACACTTTGCACAATTACAATAGGCCCTCTGAGTTATATTTCATATTTCTAGTTTCAGATACAAGAATGATACATACATACAAATAGGATGACCACACTCAGTAGATTATAAGTTCTGTAATGATACCTTACAAGATACCTTTTGCATGAAGCATATTCCAGTTACATTATATTCACACTCATTAGCATATTTTCATAAAATCATATAGAGTGCAATGTTACACTATTTTGTACTTGAAAGCATGCAATAGTGTAATATACTTGTCTGAGGGGCAGAGCTGAGGTGACACCTGCATCCTTCTATGTGACTTCCTGACGATTGAGTGCTTCACTTTGTAACCATAACATTCCAAGTCTGGGATTTTCTTTCTAAAAAAATCATCTGCTAGATAGTACTGGGAACTTCTTAGCAAGTCACAAGGAAAAGTTCCCTTTCCAGTGGGCTTTCAGTATTGTTAACCCCAAATGTTCAAAATTCAAATCAGGCCCCCAAAATGAGATGTTTTAAAAGTGGATCGTTTGCCTTCTAGTTTTGAGAAGGGCTGAACATGTGATAAGAATGGGAAAAGGAAGCAAAGATAGCATGGGAGGAAGAGGACAGCAAGAAAAGACATGGAAGAGCAAGTATCTGAAGGAAAGGTTCTGTCAGAAGTTTGAAGAGAAAAGGACTAGAACTCCAAGAACTACAAACATGTGGCACGGACCAAGAGGAGTGGCCAAGAATCATGGGCACCTCTGACGCCAAGTAAATAGGAAAAGGAGTTGGGAAGTGAAGTGCTTTCTCATTCCTGAGATGTTAGAGAACTCTTGCTGCATGTTTTCAAGCTTTTTTCCCCTCTGTAAACGTGAGAGGTAGAAACTTATTTTTTAAATGAGACAATGGACATGTTATCTGATCCCAGCAGCTGCAGGTTTAAAAAAACAAAACAAACAAAAAAAACCCACACACCGGGTATCATGACTCAGGCCTTGTCTACACTACTAGGGTAAGTCAACCTACGTTACACTACTCCAGCTACGTGAATAATGTAGCTGGAGTCGACGTAGCTTAGGTCGACTTACCACGGTATCTATACCCCACTGCGTCGATGGGAGACGCTCTCCCATCAACTTACCTTACTCCTCTCATTCCGATGGAGTGCTGGAGTTGACCAGAGTGTGCTCTGCAGTTGATCACAGCAGCGTCAATGCCTGGTAAGGGTAGACATGGTCTCACATTAAAAACATGATACACAAGAACCTCAAAGTTACGAACCCCAGAGTTACAAGCTGACCCGTCAACCGCATGCCTCATATGGAACTAGAAGTACGCAATCAGGTGGCAACAGAAACAAACAAAAAAACCCACAGTACAGTACTGTGTTAATGTAAACTACTAAAAAAGGGGGAAATTAACATTTTTTTTGACAAGGTAAGGAAATATTTCTGTGCTTGTTTCATTTAAAGCAAGATGGTTAAAAGCAGCATGGTTCTTCTGCACAGTAAAGTTTCAAAGCTGTATTAAGTCAATGTTCAGCTGTAAACTTTTGAAAGAACAATCGTAACATTTTGTTCAGAATTACGAACAACCTCCATTCCTGAGGGGTTTGTAACTCTGAGGTTCTAGTGCAGTAGGCAACACTGGACTTTGTACCTTACCAGATAGTGAAAGCTTAATCTTGTTATATTGAAGTTAATGGAAAAGTGCTCGTTCACTTCAATAGAAGACAGTACTGGTCCCTAATTCACTTAATTTCATTGTGCAATGAAGATAGCTATGCATGAAAATATAGCACAGCCTTCCTTAGATGTATATGCTATCAGATTAGTGTGAATGCCATGCAGCATGTACTACACATGTGCAGGTACAATGTAATTGGTCACTGATGCTGGCAGATCAGGTGCCAGTTGAACGCCGACAGACCCTGATCGTGGGCGGGCGGGATCGAACCTGGGACCTCAATGCATGAGCTAAAAGCCAACTGACTGTTAGCTAAGGTTGTAGAGCAGACTCATTAATCTTTATCTCTCAATGCCATTAGATGGGACAGAACACCACACCCAGGAGATGTGTGGGTTACATACTTCCCCTAGCTGAGGAAGTGCGTCCGGAGCTTCAGAGACTTCCCAGTTGAAATCCCGGACGAGTCCCCACGATGCTGCTTAGAATTTGGGGAGGGCGATATTTCTAAGCTTAAGCAAGGGATCCTCAAGCTGCTTACTTTGGGTTAGCCCTAAAGGACGTATAGAGCTTGCACATTACTGCAGCTTCTAGAACCTTCTGAAACCTAAGACCGTAACTCGTGTGTGTGTGTGTGTGTGTGTGTGTGTGTGTGTGTGTGTGTGTGTGTGTGTGTGTAAATTTTAACCTGTTTTAATGTTGTAAATAGCTCGGTAGTTTATTACAGGATTGGCTACAAGCATTGTCTTTGGTGAGAAAGCTAAGGTACAATTTACCAGGGATAAGTGATTGGTCCTTTGGGACTGGGAATAACCTGAACATTGTCATGATTTTTGGTGTAAGGGACCATCTATCACAAAGGCAGGCTTGCCTTGGTGGCAAGCTAGACCAGAGTGCCCAAGGGGACAGTCTGTGACTCCATGTTAAGGCCGTTATAGCACTTGAGTTCACAGTTGATATTGAGTTTGTGCCCTGATTTAACAATCTGCCCTAAGGTTGGCACCCATATTCATGAGCCACTCCAGATAGCGTGACAGTCACCACTATCAATTCAAAATCAGTTTTCACTACAACAGTAGCTCTCAACCTTTCCAAACTACTGTACCCCTTTCAGGAGTCTGCTTTGTCTTGCGTACCCCCAAGTTACACCTCATTTAAAAACTACTTGCTTACACAATCAGACATAAAAATACAAAGGTGTCACAGCACACTATTACTGAAAAGTTGCTTATTCTCATTTTTACCATACAAGATAAATCAATTGCAATACAAATATTGTACTTACATTTCAGTATACAGTATATAGAGTAGCATAAACAAGTCATCATCTGTATGAAATTTTAGTTTGTACTGACTTTGCTAGTGCTTTTATGTAGCCTGTTGTAAAACTAGGCAAATATCTAGATGAGTTGATGTACCCCCAGAAGACCTCTGCATATCTCCAGGGGTACATGTACCCCGGTTGAGAACTACTGCACTACAAGACTCAGTGGTACTTGCTCAAAGATTACTAAAACCTGGCATGAAAGTTTTCTACCTGTAGCTATTTTGACACTGAGGCTGTTTAAACACTATCAAGAGGTTTTTTGTTTTTGTACAGAGAAAGAATTTTAACTATTCATACTTAAATAGCTAACATCTTTTGTTCAAATTTGGCAGAAGCCATGTCTAGACCATTTCAGCCTGAGAAGTTGAATAAACTTAATAAAGCTGAGCTGCTGAATCAGATGATGAAAATACTTCTCTATAGTGGTTACTGCTGTTCCCTCTATTCCAAATCTGGTGAATTTAGACAGGTAATATTGAATACCCAGCATTGTTTTAGAGAGGGTGTTAAATTGTGCTCCTAGTTACTGGGAATTCTTGTTTTCGGTGTTGTTGGAGGTGTGTTGGTCACAGGATATGAAAGAGACAAGTAATATCTTGTATTGGAGCAAATTCTGTGGGTGGAAGGAAGGTACAAGCTTTCAAGCTACAGAGCTCTTCTTCAGGACAGGGGAAAGAAGCAGTGTCTGAGCTAAATACAAGTTGGGACAGTAGAAGGGGTAACACATGTTGGAGATGGTCACTTGACATGAAGTGGGCAATTGGAGATTAAATTATGCATAAAGGATTTGAAGAGCAAATTAAGGGTAGCAGGGTGTGTTACAAATTGTTGTAATGAGCCATAAAACCACTTTCAGTTTCAGTCCATGACTCTTGGTGTCTAGCAGAGCTATGAATTTAAGTTCCCAGGCTCACCTTTTGAAGATGTGGTGTAGGTTTCCCATGATGACAAGCATTGAAAGATCAGAAATGGAGTGAGCACTTTGTGAAAAGTGTTTGCCCAGACACATGATATGGTGTTTTTGATTATTTTTCTGTACAAGTGTGACAAGATGGCCAATGTTCATACGGTGGGTCCCATGCTTTTCTTGGGGGGCAGGGGACAGCTAAGACATCACCCTTTGCCCTTGAGTGCCAAGGCCCCCGGGAAGGTGGTAGAGGAGGGGTCTGGGTTTGCTCCTCACTCTGAGCCCCAGTCCCTCTCAACCCCTGCGGGTTTCTTACCCTCAGTCCTTAGATGCCGGGGGAGGAAGTCTCCCTGCCCTGCCAGGGTAGGGGCTCCCTTACTTTGGTTCTCTGGTCTTTCAAATCTCGCAATACGCCTCCAAACTCCAGTCCTCTCTCCTTCTCCTCCTCCTCCTCCCTGACTGCCTTAAGCAGGGGGTTTTATTGGGTGCCTGACAGGGCCTTAATTGATTACGGGAGCTCCAATTAACCTGTAGGAACCCTCCCTAGTCTATAGGGAACCACGCCTTAATTAGCCTACGGCTTAAATATTTCCCCTCTCCCACTGCTCCTTGGCCCTCCTGTATCACAAAGTTCATTCCAGAGTGTAGAGATTAACTGGTTTCAGCCACAGTTACACATTAGAATTGATTTTCCTAATTATTGCAAGAGGTTATCATACAGGAGCAAGGTAACAAAAGAGTTGAGACAGTATAGGTTCTGAGTTAAAGTCCTTTAGAAGTAGGGTGCCCAGACATCCAGATATTAGGGGCTGTGTGTCACATAAGCAACTATTCCCCCTCACACACCCCAACCCCCCTCCACCCCCCCAGAAAAAAAAAGTATCCTAATTTTTCATAATTGCTCTTTGGTCACCCTAATTAGGGGGTGATTATAGTTACTACTTTGATGCAATCCTGTTTATAAATAAAGAATGTATAAAGCCCTGTGTCCTTTAAGGCACGAGGAATCAAACCAGGAGAGTTTCTGTGTTCATAGTTCCAAGACTTTTTCAGACAGCACTTAATCAAAGGACACGTTGAGGTTTCTCTCAGGCCTGGGCTACACTAGCGGGAGGGTTCGAACTAAGATACGCAACTTCACCTATGCTATTCGCTTAGCTGAAGTCTAAGTATCTAGTTTGACTTACCTAGCTGTCCTCACGGCAGCGAGTCGACCACCGCGGCTCCCCCATCGACTCCACTTACTCCTCCTGCCTAGGTGGAATACAGGCGTGGATTCGGGGATTGATTTATCGCGTCTAGACGAGACGCGATAAATCGATCCCCGATACATCGAACACTACCTGTCGATCCAGCGGGTTGTATAGACATACCCTCAGTGTCATACTTCCAGTGCTTCTGTGGCTGGTTGGTGCTTCCTTCTCTCAGCTTCTCTGGTCTAACTCACCTTCACAGCCATAAACCTTCACACAACAATACCCAGGGAAACCCCTCACCCTCCAGGCGCACTGCATAGGACTTTGTTTTGGGCAGTAACATTTGCCTGTGTACTGAGCAGAGGCTGTTATTGTTTCAGCTAGGTGGTTCCAGGAAGAAGTTTAACTGTTTCTTAATCTACCCCAAATGAAGGGTGGTGGTTCCAGGAAGAAGTTTAACTGTTTCTTAATCTACCCCAAATGAAGGGTGGTTGTTCTAGCACTACACAATAAATAGGCAAGTATTTTGCCCTTCGTGTATGGATGTAGTAAGACTTGCCATCTGCCAGTAACTCCTACAGTGTGTAAGCAACTCAAAGGGTATGCACTGCAGCTGGGAGCATGCCTCCTAGCCCCCATGGACAGGCTCCAGCTAGCATGCTAAAAATAGTAGTGTGGACATTACAGCTCCGGCAGCAGCTCTGGCTCTCAAGACAACCCATTCCCTCGGGTCTGAGTTTGGGTGGCTAGCCTGAGTCTGTGCCAGAATCGCAATGTCCACACTGATATTTTTAGTGCACTAGCTCAAGCCAAGCTAGCAGAAGTCGGTCTACCCAGTGTGGGAGCCAGGGGCTTGTTCCCAGCTGCTGTATAAACATATCCAAAGAACCAATGCAAAATACATTTATTTCAATTCCATAATCAGCTGTACTATTAATGACACTTCATGTCCGTGTCTGCTTAACTTAATGATTTGAGAAAAAATGGGCCACGTTATATGAGTCGAGTAAAAAAATAAAAGTACTGTAACTCTGCTGTCTTACCTTGCCCTTGTATGATAACCTCTTGCAATAATTAAGGGGGAGGGGGGGAATCAGTTCTACTGTCAACTGTCATTAATAAAAAGCTTGAAGGGTTGAAATCTCAGCAATTGTTCCTAATTTAAAACCCCTTTCTTAGAACTGGATTTTAAATTAAATAACCCCTTAGCAGGACTAGGGGGAAATGATCAAGGCCCCTTAGTAGGGATTTATCTTTCCCAGAGAAAGCAAGTAGAGTATAACATAGAGGACAAGCGCTTGTCATTATATTACAAGTGCTTTTCCAAGAGTCTAGAGGTTTAAAATGCTAACGTACAGGTATCAGACAATTTAACCACAGCCATCAATGTAAGAAGTGGTTTGTTAGGTACCTCATATTCAATGTAATTAGGAGATGTTACTCCTATTAACATTCACATACTAGGAAAATGATTCTGTACTCCTATTCACGGGCTGCATGAAAGCTACCAATCTGATCTCAACTTTTACTACTTTTTTAAACACAGGCATGCTGCTTTTCCCCTTCTTAATGTTGTATGCATTGTTGTGACTGGAGGCAGGGTATAGGTGCTGGAACTAGGGTTGCTGGGAATGCTGCACTCCTTGGCTTGACGTGGTTTCCATCATATACAAGGTTTACAGTTTGGTTCAATGGCTCTCAGCACCCCCCACTATACAAAGTGTTCCAGTGCCCCTGCAGCAGGGGCTCCCTCAAGTCCCCTCCAGAACCCACTTCTGCTCCTTTATGTCTTCTACCCCCAACAGACACCCAAGGGTGGGGGGGGGTCTTCAATCAATTAAACAAACAAAAGAAAAGTCCTTTCCCCTCTGGTTTCCCTTATGAAAGAGAGGAGTCCATAGAAAAACAAAGAGAAGCAAAGGTAACAGTCTTCCTGGGCTAGCCCTTTAGGCCTAGTCTAAAATGGGGCCTACTTCCAGCCCTTCCTTCTGGGTCATGTCACTTTGGGAGCAGTGAGGCCTGCCACTGCCTTCCTCTCAGCACAGCTGTCTCTACTGTCTGAGGCAGAGCAACCATGTTCCTATTTATCACCCCTTCCTGCGGCAGGTTTTTCCTTTTAAGCTTCCCCATCCAGGCAGAACAAGCCTTGCAGGTATGCCTTGGTGATGTCGAACAGGCCCACAGGCACTCATTAGCCTCTTCTCTGCCAGAGCGAGGGGATGTCCCTTCACAGTGACCTATACAGTTCCAACATTGTCTTCCTTGTCTGTAACGCACCTTGCACACAGATCCTTGCCTCAAGGAGCTTGCCGTCTAGATTAATAGTCTTATTTACCCTGGCATCAACCTGAAGCTATACAGCTGCAGCTGCCTCCCAACCAGTATCATGCTCTCGATCTAGTCTCAGAGGATAGTTGCACAATCGCTCACCTTCTCATTCTCCCACCTAGGAAGGTAATTTTTCCTTTTGCTTTGCAATTTCAAATTGAATGAATATAACAGATCATAATTTTGATCCAGTACAGGTTTTGTTATTTTGGAATTTCTGAAGCATAATGGCATAAACGAGATAAATAAAGTAATTATTTGCAATGGCAACTAATGCAATATTAATTGCACTAAGTGGATTTTAGATTAAACAGCCACAATTTACAAAATCATTAGACCCTCTAGCTACTCACGGCAAATCAGACATTGCATCTCATCCTGCTGTTAATATTTTCCAGTAAAGAAAAATGACATATCCTGTGATCCCTTTGCTCCAGATTCTACAGACATGGCTATGATTCACTATTCACAAATTTTATTTCAAATGCACTTTAACATCTTAAGTGCTGAAACTCACAAGCCTTAGTGAGGCACCATAGTATAGTGGTAAGGGAACCAAACAAGAGCCAAGACACTTGGGTTCTACTCCTGATTCTGCTACTGAATGGCTGTGACTTGAGGCAAGTCACTTCAACTCTGTGCCTCAGTTTCCCCACCCTCTATTTAAATGGTAAGGTCTTGAGGGTAGAGAATTTCTCACTGTTTATAAAGTATTCATCACAATGGGGTCTTGATCTCATTTGGAGCCATTAGATGCCATTGTAATACAACAATCTCTGGATGCTTGTAATAACCAGGCTGCTCAAACATAAGGTAGGGGAGATATCAAGGGAGACACTTACAAAAATTAGCTTAACTACAACACACTAATTCAACTTTTTGCATAAACTGACCAGCCAGGCATCGTCACCATGTCATCTATCTTGAGTCTGTGTCATGCTTAAACATGATAAAGTTTCTTACCAAAGACACAATGAAGTAGTACGTAATCAGCTGGTTTAACTGTTTTTAGGGGGGCTTTAAACCTTCTATTCTCCCCTTGGGGTATATGGACCCTGATTGTCACATATAGTGTGTTCTGTCACTGTCTCCTTGGATGTCCATAGCCTCTCTCTCCATGTACTCTTCTATAAAGAACAACTTTAGGCAGTTGGTCATTCTGGCAACATGGCAAAACCACTGTCACTGGAGCGTTTTAATGACTGAAGCCATGCACTGTGCTTTCAACCTTCTACTGAGGTCATCATTTGTTAGTCCAGCTAGCCTTACCATGCATAGAATGCCTCATTCAAATGGCTGCAGCTTTTGCTCTAGATGCTTTGTCAGTACCCACATTTCACAACTGTAGAATAAAGTGGTACAATGAGCATTGTATGTAATTGGGTCTTAGCTTTCATGGATGCTGATTTAAGGCTCCAATTGTTTTTTCCACAGGAATGAGTTTGTATCAAGTACAGCTGGGTGGAAACTGGAATTTTTGTCCCACAGGATAGTCTGATACTTTAATCTTTGTTCTCATCCCAAGTTAGGAGGAAAAGTGAAAGTATCATTTCTGAACACTTGGGGTGGGGTGATTTTAGGAGACTGTAAAAAGCACTGTCGGTATGCCTGGGAGTAGACAGTGCCAGTAGATAGCGCTCAAGAATACGTAGTGTAGTTCTTGGGTTTGGTGGGCTCCATAAATCTTGTTGCACACTGCAAACAGCTGCCGGTAGGCAGCCCCTTCCATGGGGCTCTTGACTTTTGGAGGAGTTAGTAGCAAATAGGGGAGTCTGGGAAGACCCCTCTTGAGGGGAAGGAGTAGGGGATTGAAAGTCTTTACAGTGAAGTTGAGGATGGTGTGATGGATTTGGAACTGCCCTGTAACTTACAAATACTGTATGGTTGGCCTAGTTATTGGGATGTTTACTGTATAAATATATTGGTTTCGTTTTAGAGAGGAAAGAAGGCAGGGAGAAAAAGAATGGGTCAAAAAAGCAAATATTGAAGAGTTAAGGGACAATGCCAGATTAGCTTTGATTTCACCTTCATCTTGAGCCACCCAGCAAAACTGGTTTGGACCAGGTAGGATCAAAAGCCTGGGAGCACAGAAGAACCTAACAAGGATACCAGGGTTTAAAAAGGGGCTCTCTCAAGAGAAGGGGGATTGTTGTTTGGGGGAATCAGACCTAGAAATAGAACCCTGTTGGGGGTGTCTGAAGAAATTCAGCCTCCCTAGTACACTATCACAGGACACAGACCTTTAGGTAACATAGACATGTGTAGCCTTTTCTTGTTTTTAAAGCATCTTTCTCCAAAAGCTTTGTTCCTACTGCTAAAACAAACAAGTCTTTTGTTTTAAGACAGCTGTCGGATCTCCATGTACCACTGCTCCAACTCCCAGAGGGGAGAATCGCAGGTTTCCAAACTCAGTTGGACCTCCAGGATAAGAACTGTGGATGCCCCCGGACCAGTCTAGAAGTGGGAAATTGCAAAATTCCATTAAGATGGGCCTTATTCCTTTACGTAATACCTGAGGAGGTGCACTCAACCCAGAACGGGGTGCAGTTATCCCTGTAACTGTGACAGATGGGATGAAATCAAACAAAAAACTGAGGAATTATTAGAAAAATATCCTAACAAAATCTGCTTTTATTCTGAAGAGAAGCAGAAAGCCTAGGTCTTGAGTGATTTAAAATTAGAATGGACAAAGCCTTAAAATATAAAGGGAGCAATCCAGTGGACTAGACTACAGGACAAGTAATTTGAGGTCTTTTCCATGTCTGATTTACAAGGGATGTTTTAAAGGCAAGTATCAGGTATCTAGCTCCTAGGAAATGATTGCAAGGTTTAAATCTGCTGAACGGAGGACCCTTCATCCTAAAAACAAACATCAATTGCTTTAGCACCCACTTCAAATTTCTCTTGTACAATAAATGCTAATATTAGCATCAACCACCTTTTATAATTAAGGAATTGTCTATTATAGTGCTGCTAATGAGCACACCCCTGTACTGATTGCTCAGAAAAGCAGTGTAGGATGGGGTCCTTCATGTTGAAACTCAAGATTTTTTACACACTTCTAGAAATCAATAAATGGAAAATACCGTACCACTCAAATTAAATACAGTCACTTTTTAAAGAGTTTCATTCACATAGTTGAACTGCCTCATAGCTGCTCAGGCATTTGCCTCTCCTCATGTATGCACTTGAGAATAAACTACTTGTCAGCTCCCTGTAACCTGCTATACTGATTCTAACAGTGGGCCCCAGAAGATTGCAGGACTATGCCATGGGCTGCCACTGTCAGTTGATCCTTCGGTGCAGTGGCGTTTTGCAAAACTCCATATCTGCTTCTCTGGCATAGATTCTCCTTCGAGGGAAACGCATACTAATCATGGACCCTTCCCATTGGTATTAAGGATAAAGAACAGGTTTCCCTGGTTCTGAGTAATACCGATTAAATGTCATCAGGAACTTAATTCCTTATTGTCCCAGAAAGGGAAGGTGATGCTGGCATGTCAGTGTGGGGGCACCAGGTTTCCCAATCTGAGCTCAGTAACTTATTAGAGACGAGCCAGCAAAGCAAGTCAGTTCTAAACTGCAACAGTTAACACTCCTGGAAACTAAGGGACCCCCAGCCTTCTCCCAGTGAAATCAAGTTGCCATTAACTCCAGCAGGAGCCTGTTGCGCTCGCATGTCTGTGCCTGTCTGTGTTGCATTGTGCAGGAGATCCTGTATGGACTATCCATGGGGTGCAGGCAAAGTTGGCTCCTCTTGGACAGAGCAAAAATTTTAACCGCAAATTCCACTGCCTATATGGAGAACCAGAATTTGGTCCAGCAAACAAAAGGTGCTCTATGCTTCCAGCTACCCGATTTTTGTGACCCCGTTGCACTGAGGTCTGAATGTGTTTGCTCTAGGAGCAGTTATACCTATGCTCTATTTAGGCGTTAGAATTTTGCGAGCATCCAAGAACTGTCAGAAGCCAGCTGCTCATTGCGGGTTTTTGCTGCACACGTGGATGGAGCAAGGTCCAGATATTTTGTGCACTGGTATCAGGTAATTCCCGTCCGTTTTGATAGTACAATTTAAGGGCGGCGGCGGGGAAGGGGAGGTGAGGGGGAGAAATAGCTGGCAGAATCCAGGTTTTACAGCTATAAAATCCGGCTCTTACCTCTTTCCCTGTCCTTGCAACAGGTGCTCTCCCCACCCCCAGCTCTACTCCTTGGGAGATCCATGCAGACTTTCCCTGAGCAACTGCGGTTGGATCAGCCTCTTTAAATCAGCACTCCTCTTTGCTGTCCTCCCCCTTCCTGACGTGCATGCCTGCTGAGGTGGAGGAGATCGGGGCTTCGCCTCTACAGGAATCAGGTCCCGGACAGCTCCCCTGTTAACTTAGCTCCATTGCTGTGAGCGCAGCCGGGGACAGGAGGGAGGCGGCAGCGGACCTGTGGAGAAGGGTGGGTGGAGAGGGGAGGAGGAGTGGAGCAGAGCGGATTGCACTCAAAGCTCCCAGTGCATCCGCAGCCCTCTGGCATGTGCTCCATTCTCTAGTCCCTCTGCCACATCACCGCCAGCTGCTGAGACCCCTGCACTGTCAACAGCAACCAGGAGCTGGGTCAGAGCCCCAGAGAAGAAGCCCCCCGGAGCCCAAACACTGCAACTGGAGGAACCTCCGTTCTCTTCATCCCCTGAAGAAAGGGTCCAGGCAGAGACACCCCGGGAGGAGAGAGCTCTTTGAAGCAGGGCCACTGAGCACCAAATAACTCAGACAGCCTGCCACTGTGGGCACCAGGAGTGGTCCCTAGCAGGCACCCCAGAGGATCCAGTCTCTCCCCTGTACCTACCCTGGCTCCATGGAGGAGGAGGAGGCTGTACTGTCTCCCAGGGCTAACAGCACTGAGTGCAGCGTCGGGGCTAACTGGACAGGCTCCCCCGTGTGTTGGCTGCAAGTGTCTGGGGGTGGCCCAGAGGTAGTGATTGTGCCTGTGCTCTTCGGGCTGATCTTCCTGCTGGGCATGGTGGGGAACACACTGGTGTTTGTGGTGCTGGGGCGAATCCGATCTGGGGGACGCCCTTCACGCAGCGCCACCAACATCTTCATCCTCAACTTGAGCATCGCCGATTTCTCATTCCTGCTCTTCTGCGTCCCCTTCCAAGCCACCATCTACTCCCTGCCAGAGTGGGTCTTCGGCGCCTTCTTCTGCAAGTGGGTTCATTACCTGGCCATGGCCACCATGCTCGTCAGCATCTTCACCCTAGTGGCCATGTCTGTGGACAGATACATCGCCGTGGTGCACGCCAAGCGCTCGCCCTGCATCCGCAGCAAACGCAATGCCTCCCTGGGTGTGGGCATCATCTGGCTGCTGTCGCTGCTCATTGCCATCCCCGTGGCCCAGCACCAGGCCCTCATGAGTGGCCACCAGCAGGCACCCAACAGCTCCTTCTGCTGGGAGCAGTGGGCTGATGATTCAGCTGCCAAGCAAACCTACAAGGTGACCATCCTGGTGATGGGGTACCTGCTGCCCCTGGTGCTCATTACCTGCTGCTATGCCAAGGTGGGTGAAGGGAGAGGAGGGGGAGGTGGATGGCGGTCTTATAAGGGGTTCCAAAATTGCCAGTTTCCCTTACTTGCTACACCAGGACTCATGATCAATCCATCCACCCCATGTTCCCGACGGATGGAAATAACCCCCACCACTCCTTGTTCCTTTCCTAAAGCTGAGGATACCAATTCCACACCAGGTTGGGAGGGGATGAAAAGAGGGGAGTGGGCAAAATTGGGGTAACATAACAGATCTCCAAATATTTATTTGCCTATTCCCTCCCCAGGATTGATGGGTGAGGGGACTGGAACAATCCCCGCATTTGCCTTCTCCAGGATTGATGGAGACTCATCCCTTACCAGCCACCCCAACTGCAATGCTGATTCTTGTAGCTTTACAATCGTTTTCCTACTTTTGTAAAATATTCCTCCCTGTGTTGCTGGGTGAGACCCACAATAAAAGGGAAATACAGTTAAAAGCCTTTTTCTCAGACCGTTAAGTTAAAGTATTAGGTAACGCTTCCAATAAAAGCAACTTAAGTTGATGTCCCTTTAAGATTAACTGAATATTCTACAAGTATAACAAATCTTCTTTTAAAGTGTAGGCTTGAAATTTCAGTAATAGGATTTACATTAGAAAGAGGTACTTAACTCTTCTACTGTGTTTATACTGAAATCTCTAATCTCTGTCCTTGTGTGTGTGAGGGGAAAAAAAGCCCTAATATACAAACATATTTCAATAAAGTGCTTAGCTTCCCCTATGGTAGCTTAAATTGATGCTGGTTTCTTTCCAGTTCATTGCTTATGGTGTGTGTACTGGCAAATGGCATGTGAATGACATTTAATAGATGGATTTTCTTATAAATAATTGATTTAGGTACGTTAGTCTCCTGGCTCCAATAGCCAGAGTATAATAATTGCCTAGTTACAGCAGTGCTGTAATTGTGTTTTAAAAGGTTAATTTAAATTCTGTTAGAACATTGAATGGAAATTATCTTCTTAATAGTTTGTTTTGGTTTTTTATAGTCCTACATCTCTTTGAAGTCAGAACCTACAGGTATGTCTACACTTAAAATGCTACAGCTGCTGTTGCACTTCAGTGTAGACTCTACCTACACCAACGAGAGGGGTTCTCCCCTCGGTGAAGGTAATCCACCTCTCCAAGAGGCAATAGCTAGGTCAATGGATGAATTCTTCCATCGGCCTAGCACCGTCTGCCTGGGGACTTAAATTGGCTTAACAACGCAGCTCAGGGGTGTGGATTTTTCACACCCCTGACCAACGTAGTGAAATTGACCTTATTTTCTAGTGTAGACCAGACCTAGATAAGTAACTTTAAATTCAAGTTACCACTTCAGAGTGCCCAGTTAACAGTTCTGCAGTAAGTGCATAGACTGACTGGATACAGAACTGACAGTGGGGTACTGACCATGTTACATCTTGATGGGACGTAGAAACGTAGTTGAGTTAACCTGATCCAAAGTCCATCGAAGCTGATGGAAACACTGCCATGGACTTCAACAAGCTTTGCATCAGGCTGTTTACGTATAATGAGCAACTCCTTGTCCAAACTTAGCTTTTTTCCCATAATTTTCCCCAGGAAACAAGCTTTTAGAAGAAACGGTAAGGGTTAAAATCTGGAGCTGAAAATTTCAAAATGTACTTAATAAAGCATTGAAGTAGACTTTTGTTGAAATCTAACATCTTTACAAATCAGTTCTTTTCATTCGTAAATGTTTCTACAAGTTGCAAGTCGATATACAAACACACACAGCATGGAATAGCATTTGTGCATGTGGCGTCGCCCGCTGAATAGTTTCTTTTTATTTTGTTTAGGTTTTATATCATCTTCATAAAAAAGTGAAGAACATTTCCAAGAAGTCGGAGAGATCAAAGAAAAAGGTAAAATAAAAACACTTCCTTAAGTCTGTGGAAGCAATTAATTATAAACTTTACTTCTATCATACCCTGAATATAGTGTAATACATAGGACAGATCTTTAAACTGACTAATGGCTCTATATGCTATACCTGTGATTAGACTGGGGCAGTCCAGGAGCACAGGTGAGAAAAGAATGGAAGGGGCAGGAGCAGAGAAGATCAGAGCTCCACCCACCAGAGTGACACTGTCAGCATTTCAGCAGGGCCGGCCAGAGGATTCGGGGGCCTGGGGCAAAGCAATTTCGGGGGCCCCTTCCATAAAAAAAAGGTGCAATACTATAGAATACTATATTCTCGTGGGGGCCCCTGTGAGGCCCGGGGCCTGGGGCAAATTGCCCCACTTGCTCCCTTCCCGCCCCCGCCCCCCCGGGCGGCCCTGCATTTCAGTAGGCGAATGGGAGGATGAGACGCCTCACTGCTGGGCTATACACAGTGCAAGGCTGTGGCTTCACCTGCCTCCCTCCTTCCTGGAATTCCCTGAAAAGGCAGTAGCAGGAGTCAAGCTCTCTTTATTTGCTGGGAAGCTGAAAGGAGAAATGAATGGGGTGCCCCCATCCTCCCCCTGGGTCCCTGGAGAGGATTGCAAGGAGCAGCAGAGTTGCAGACCTGACAGGACTCTCTCCCTCTCTTTCCTTCTGAATTCACTGGTGCTGCAGCAGCAGGAGACAGGCTTCGTTCTCCTGTCAGAAAGCTGAGGATGGAGTGACTGGGAGATCCATTCTGCTTGGAGGAGCATTCCCATATTGATAATTATATTAAGGATAATCCCCTACAGGATATATCCCTGGAAACTAGGTGGGAGGCCTTTACACATCAGAATAAGGGGACACATTATTTAGTAAGAGAAAAGGACATAAGCAAAAACAGGTAGACTTCTAGGAGCAAATTTATAGTTTGCAGAAGCAATATTATTTAACTAATAATGCAGATTTATTCCAAGAGATGAAGAATGCAAAAGGAGGATTTAGAAGCACTGACAACAGGGAAGAAATACAGACAGCTCTCATATTTGCCCATCAAAGGTTTTATGAATGAGGGAACAAATCTGGCAGATTACTAGTCAGACTGGTTTCCAACAGAAGATCTAGAACAGCCTTAAGGACAAAAAATGGAATACTCCAAAAAACAAGGGTTATTAACAAAGTGCTAGTGGAATATTCCCAAGAGAGAAATACTAGCAAATATGCAAACATGGAAGAACTGGGAGCATGTACTGCAGGATTTTAAAATGCCCAGACTGACACATAATGAAAGAATAGTACTACATGGCCCAACAACACAGGAAGAAATAAAGATGGTAATCTCATCACTAAAATCGGGGGGAAATCCTGGACCAGATAGATTCACATTGAATTCTATAAAATGTTTAAAACACGGGTAACTCCATTGTTAGCAAATGTATTTCAGTCTTCTTGGTCAACAGAGTGCTTATCAAATACCTTTTATCAAGCAGATATAGTTTTGATACCTAAACAAAATAAGAACTTATCAGATCAAGCATTTTACAGGCTCATTTCTTTAAACATAGGTAGTACTATTTTAACTAAAATATTAGCATCCAGATTAGAGACAATTATGCCTAAATTAGTACATCAAAGCAAAACTGCCTTTATAAAAAAGGAATAAGCCCCTTAAATAACATAGACAATTCCTATATGTGGTATAGCGTCCCAAGAGTGCTAATAAAGATGCCTGCATTCTAACTATGGCTGCAGAAAAGACTTTTAACTTGGTAGAACACCTTTTTTTGTTTAGAAAATACGGTTTTGGCAAACACTTTCAGAAGTGGATTGAAATCTAGAAAAAATCCTATAGCATGTATTTGGGGAAATATCAAAAAGGCTCTATTGATACCATTCTACAGAGAAACAAGACAAGGGGTGTTCCTTACCACTCTTATTATTTGAGGGGCACTGAAGAAATTCAGGCAATCAGTGTTCTGGGAACAGAAAACAAAATTTCATTATGCTGATGACCTTATGCTTTTTATATGAGATATAAATAAAAGTTGGCTAGTATCACAAGAAATAATCAAAGCTTTTGGTTAGGAATCAGGATACAGACTAAACTACTCCAGATCAGATACTATTCCTGGGCTTCAGAAGATACCCACTAAATGATAAATTCCCACAGAAAAGTAGTGGATGATACATTAATTACTATATATGTAATTTTAATCACCTTAAGTGGAGTGAGGGGGTATTAAATCAAATATTGAGTCATTAATGAAAATTATTTAAAAAGACTTAAAAAGGTAGGCATTACCATTGACTTTGACGGGTAGAATTGTGTATTTTAAATGAATATCCTGTCCAGGGTCTTGTCTCTTTTTTCCCCATGGTTCCCTTTACACCTCCAAAAAAATTTAGTCAGGAAATTTAAAAAAATACCTATTCAAAGATTCCTGTCGTCAAACTGGAAACGAAGAATCAAAATAGAATGGCTGGAACGTCCTTGGTGCTATCAGACTTCAAGAGATATTATAGCACACATTAGACTGATACGGGAAGGGATTTAGCCTGATACAGCCGGAGGAGAGGCTGAGGGAACTGGGATTGTTTAGTCTTCAGAAAAGAAGAATGAGGGGGGATTTGATAGCTGCTTTCAACTACCTGAAGGGGGGTTCCAAAGAGGATGGAGCTCGGCTGTTCTCAGTGGTGGCAGATGACAGAACAAGGAGCAATGGTCTCAAGTTGCAGTGGGGGAGGTCTAGGTTGGATATTAGGAAACACTATTTCACTAGGAAGGTGGTGAAGCACTGGAATGCGTTACCTAAGGAGGTGGTGGAATCTCCTTCCTTGGAGGTTTTTAAGACCCGACTTGACAAAGCCCTGTCTGGGATGATTTAGTTGGGAATTGGTCCTGCTTTGAGCAGGGGGTTGGACTAGATGACCTTCTGAGGTCCCTTCCAACCCTGATATTCTATGATTCTATGATTTCACAGAGAAAATCCATCACGAATACAGAGAGAACAGAAAATGGCAAAACCCAATCTCACATAATTGTGTGCTGGACTCTTATCCCAAAATTCTAGCACCAATGAAATATCACTCACTACTTAAAAGTGCACTGACTAATTGGGCATATGTGAGGCACTTGACCAAACAAAAATACCAAAAATAATAAATAGAGCTTTCAAAGCCACGTTGAATAAGGAAGATTTTAGATATTGGGACAAATATCCCTATAATAAGTGGAAGGATTTCTTTATAGATGGGCAACCCTTAAAACAAACAGTTGTTGCTGATATATTTTTTGAAAAAGAATGTGCAATCTGAGTTTACACAGAGTGCTTATTTTATTAAACACTTTTAGAGAAGAAAGGAATCAACAAAATTATCTGTATTAGAAATAAATTTATATACAAGCTTGAAGTCTCAGCAATCATTATGTCTACACCAGGGTTTTCGTCAACCTTTGAGTCATGCCCCACCTTAGCTTTTTTTTAAACTTAGAGTCCCTCCCTTATAATAGAGAGAAGAACATTGCTATCTGGTGTTGCTAGTGCATTTGTTCAGGAGATAATGGGAAAATTACTCAAAATGCAAGTCAAATGGTACTATAAAAGCACCCTTTACCTGAATTAGTGCTGCCAATATCAGTCAGTGAGAGATCTGAGTGTGTGGCATTGATGGGGTCTAAATTAGCTGTTACCACTCAAGAAAGAGATCTGGGAGTCATGGATAGTTCTCTGAAATCATCCACTCAATGTGCAGCGGCAGTCAGAAAAGCGAACAGAATGTTGGGAATCGTTAAGAAAGGGATAGAGAATAAGACAGAAAATATCATATTGCCTCTACATCATTTTATGACACTGGTATAATTATAGTGGAAACTCAAAGTTTATGAAGGCTTAAAACAACATTCTAGTTGAGTTTTAGACCTGTAGTTCGGCATTTCTACTGATTCAAACAAAACCAGCCGCTGTCCCACCAGTACATAATTTGAAGCTATTGCAGAGATTCTGCCAGTCTTTTATGTGAATAAATTGTTGAGTTGGGGCTTTAATCCACAACCATCATAACCATTTTCATTTAACTATATGTAGCACTTATTATTTCCATTATATATAGCTACTGTTTTCCATATTTTGTATTTGTATTCCATATTTTCAGTAGCAAACTCACTTCAGGGAAACTTCAATCTGTTTGGGTACTGTATGTGCACTGGACAACGCTGGTCCATGATTAGAAAACAACTCTTTCTACTTAATAGAGCACCCCCCTTATCTTACCTCTGTTCAGCTAGATTGGCTTAAGTGCTGAAAGACTGAACTTTCTGGCCTGCCGTGACTGGACATCAGAGGTCAAATTCTTCCTTAGTGTAACTCCATGGTTCAACCTATTTCCTTTCACATAATGGATTGGCATTAAAATTGTATCACATCCTATCGCAAATTGAGCAATTGCCACTCTCCCATCTGCAGTGAGAGATTTCTCCAGTTACACTGATTTAGGTTTGTGGTTTGCTCCTTCTTGATATGAAACTGCATAAATTATCTGAGCAAAAACTTAAGACCCATGGCTTATCTCCTGCCCATTGTCAAGGAGGAATACTGGGTATGAAGGGATAGACCTCCACCTTGCAGGAGGAAAGGTGCTGACTGTTCACAGCCCAAAGAGACTGAGAATTGGAAAAAGCTTGTATCAAGTCAGTGTTACGTATATGTGGTGTTTATTTGCACTGCGATATTGCCTGGGGGCCCCAGTGTAGCTAGGTGCTGTACATACATGATCCCTACCCCAAACAGTTTACAGTCCAAGTTGAATTAAGTTACTTGTGTAGACGTTTACCCCTGTTATGTGTAAAATTGTGCAGACTTGAAGGGGTACCAACTGCATCCAGGTTTGAAAATGTAATGCTGAGTATAAAATGACTTATAAACTTATCCTCTAGAAGTACTGTAATATACACAACCAGTTTCCTGGGAATTCTGTTTACCTACTGGTTGGTAATGATCTTAATTTCCCTAAAGTGAAGCTAAGGAAGATCAGTAACTATATTAGAATAATTCTCTATGGGATCTTTCCCTTCCCCCCCGGCCCCCCCGCAATTAGCTTTTAATAGCTGCATTAAAGTAAATTGCTCATTTCAGATGCAAGCTGTTTTCCCACTATTAGAAATAGCCTGTATACTGCTAACTGCATTTTATTATCCATTCTATCTTAGAATTAAGTGTTTGTTTTAATAGTGCTTTTATAGCCAGTCCTGTCTAAGTAGTCAGGAACCTTCTTACTTACAAAAGTGAACTATGGTGGCTAGTGTAACAGTGACTGGACAAGTTTCTGACTTGAAGTATAGTTTCACTATTTAAAAGCTAAAAGACTCCTTTTCTTTCACTCTGACCATGAGTCTCTTCTCCTTATTCTAAATGTACTGCTCCACTCTTCAGTCATAGCTCTGAAAGCTGAATCAGAAACATAAGTAAACAGATGCTATTCAATGGGTGCCTAGGAAATATACAAATCACCTTGCCAATACCCTTTTTATCCTATTTCTTTCTCCTCTGCTTTCTTACATTTTGTCCACAGGGGTTCCATTTGCCATGCTATCATGGCAATTTGAAAAGGCTCATAGGACCTAATAAGGCTGGTTATTCTGAAGTTTCAAACAGTGACTGATTAAACTACATGTAGTGTGAAGAGTGGAACAAATAGCAGTGATAGCGTGTGTATGTAAAATGCTCAGCTATGCACACAAGTGTGGTAACTTCTCATTCTAAAAGCGTGTGCCATACCATAGAGTGGCAGCAGTAGCTCCTGCTATAGAAAGTCGTGGTGTGATTGCAATATACATCTTCTTGGTTATCCATCACTGAGGAAGCAAAAAGGACAGTGCTTTTGTATCCATGAACACTGGATCCCAGCCAGGTGGGTTTGTGATGATGGAAGATCGCTTTAGATGAGAAACTACTTTAGACGAGGATTTTAACCTGACAAAGTTAAATTGAGATTCTAAGAAGCGTGTTTTGCTTTTGTTTCAGATGTAATTATTTCTGTTGCCACTATTAGCCCTACCCAATATCTCTTAAAACTTACCCTTTGATAATAAACTTATGGTTGGTTACTAATTGTGTGGCAGTGCTGTGATGTTATAAAGGACCTGATCCCGAATTGTACTAATCAAACTGCATGTGTTCTATTCCCTTGGAAATAGCGAACCTGATAACTTCTGTGCATGTCCAGTGATGGGCTGAACATTACAGGGGACACTTCAGAGGTGCTTAAGGACTGGAGCACAACAAGTGTTAACCTGCAAGGCAAAGGAAGGGCTGGCAGATCCCTGAGGAGATTGTTTAGGTGGCTAACAGACTGAAAGGGTCAGGGAGCTGATATCCAGTTAAGCACCAGCAAGTCTCTCTCTCACTATGGTGTGTGTGCGCGGGGGAAGGAGATGGTGGAAACAGTGACACGCAGTCCTGGGCACCTTGAAAAAGTGTCACAAAGTGATCACCCATTTTTATGCTATTAGTACTTAACATGAAATCAGACTTACCCTTCAATGTGAGTCCAGTCTTGTGGTATGACACCTTTTACTTTCTCATTTTGGTACTTTTCACTCAGCAAGTGCTCTCACATCTCTATTCTTTTCACAAGCAGGATTGCATTGTCATTTTCTTTCCCATTTTGATTCAGCCATTTCTCTTATCCCCTTATAAGCAGTTGATACTAGGCAATTCTCTCAGGCGTTCTCAATTCCTGCATGTTCTTTCAAAATGTATTTAAAACATGTAGAGTGTCAGCCACTGGCACAGTAGGTATTGCAAAGAACACTTCACAAAAGGCCTTGATAGAAATTGAATTACTTCTTGTAGTTTTTATTAAACTAGCTTCCCTCTTATATAACTAATTGGTCTGGTAGAGCGACAAGTGGATTTATTACAAACCTGGTCTTAGCAAAAAAAAAAAAAAAGCAACAACTCTAAAAATGAACAGCTTTCACTTTACTATTTTGTTTCATGCTGTCTGCACAAAGCTGCTTGCTGCATGTCTGAAAGTCTAAGTATAATTTGGAAGCTGCAAAACCTGTAGTTTTATAAAATATGCTTATAATTTCACAGTGATCAAAGCCTAATTGCCTTGATTTATCAAATGTAAAATTAGCATAATAACATGGTCTCTTTGAATGAGGTGACAGTTTTATGTACATATTACTAGACTCGATTTGCATTTTCCGGTAGCACATTGAGATGGAAAACAAAGTGCAATCATCTTAACTCCAACCAACACTCTCAACTCCCTTCTGCCTTGCTGCCTCACTACCATAATTTCAGCCAATATTAGCTAGAGTGGTTTTGCTCAATGTTTTTTCCTCCCTTGTGCAGAACCAGCAAAAATAAAATAAAATAAATAATTTTAAAAATCCAACCTTCCCTTTTGATTTTGTGGGAAAACAAAGGGTTGGCTTTGTGAACCTTTACTCATGCAAGTCTCACAAACCTCAGTGAGTCTAGACATGAGTAAGGGCTTCAGGATCAGGCCTAAAACCTTGCAATGCTTACTAGGACAAATCTTCACCTGAATTACTGTTTAAAACAAAACTCATTGATAAGTGTAAAATTCCAATAGTTTACCAAAATGAGATGTTTAACACTGTGGATTCCATAGGTAATATTCTTTCAGATTAGGAACACACTGAGGGCAGGATACAGCCAACACACCATAAAAGCACACTAAGGAAGATAAGCCTAAGGGATGTAAGGAGAGAAGTGGGTGCCGAGGGACACCACTCAGAGCACTGACCAATGGAACTCCAGTGGTTGCTGCCAAGAGCTCAGTGCTGGGTCAGAGACTCCTTTCCATGCTTTTCAGGGGCATTATCTAGCACCCTGAAAATATCTGCAGCTGTAGGTGACCTAAGTGGAATTTGTGTCCATCATCCCTGAAAAGAAGGCAAGGAGAGCAAGGAGAAGAGGTTTAGGGGGGATAGCTGCCTCCATCTCTAACAAAGGATCAGCCCCCGATTTGACTTAAGAAGTTCATGTGCATGAATGTGTGCAGGAGGGGAACGCTTCAAAGCTACCCAAAAGCTGGGTCCTGAGTTGTTAAACTTGGGTCTGTATCCAAACGGCTGGAAAGGTCAGAAGAGAGTTGAGATTTGGCCTAAGATCTCAGCTGGGCCTTGCCAGTGAAATACAGATCAATATCTAAATCCGGATGGAGCAAATGTACACAAATCAGAATGAAAGAAGGTGTTTGATCTGGGGTAATTGTTAATAGAGACATTAAACACTTGTAAAATGGTTATTCATCACATGCTGCTTATATTCTTCAAATAGGCAAGTAAATACTTGACTTCCTTAATTTTTTTTTACACCAACTTTTTTACACCCTTCTTATGTAATAATGGATTTAAGTTGATATCAGTTGTGAAGCACAGTAATAGTGCTGGACACTTATATCAGTGCAGACCAGCCTTTTCCCTCCACTATCACTTAAACAATGCAGATGGTTGTAGCAGTATATATCAGTGTCCTTTAGAAAAATTCTGCTTTTTTCTTTAGAAACTTTCTGGCAGTCAATATTGCTAAATGTTTGTTGCTCATCCCACATCTTTCTGTTCTACAGATTCTACATCTGCTGTTTTGCCACCTTTCCTGAGTTCTTCCTCCATTACTTTGTCATGTGTGGAGTTCCGTGGTTTTCTTGTGTCTGCTCCTTCACTGCTGCTCTTTGAATTGATTCTCGTCTTTGACATCTTGCCTATTATGTGCAATCTGCATCGTAGGGGAGGAATAGTACCTGATATTTGGGCAAAGCTGTGCACAGTGGCAAATGTGCATTAGTTATATAGCTAGGGTTTTGTAATAACTATAAAGGGAAGGGTAACAGCCCTCCTGTGTACAATACTATAAAATCCCTCCTGGCCAGAGACACCAAAATCCTTTTACCTGTAAAGAGTTAAGAAGCTCAGGTAACCTGGCTGACACCTGACCCAAAGGACCAATAAGGGGACAAGATACTTTCAAATCTTGGTGGGGGGAAGGCTTTTGTTTGTGCTCTTTGTTTTGGGGGTTGTTCGTTCTTGGGATTAAGAGGGACCAGACATCCATCCATGCTCTCCAAATCTTTCTGAACAAGTCTCTCATATTTCAAACTTGTAAGTAACAGCCAGGCAAGGCGTGTTAGGTTTTTCTTTGTTTTCTCAACTTGTAAATGTCTCTTTTGCTAGAGGGTTTACCTCTGTTTGCTGCAACTTTGAACTTAAGGCTAAAGGGGGTTCCTCTGGGCTCTTTGAATCTGATTACCCTGTAAAGTTATTTTCCATCCTGATTTTACAGAGATGATTTTTACCTTTCTTTCTTTAATTAAAAGCCTTTTTTTAAAGAACTTGATTGATTTTTCCTTGTTTTAAGATCCAAGGGGATTGGATCTGGACTCACCAGGAATTGGTGGGGGAAAGGAGCGGGGATGGTTAAATTCTCCTTGTGTTAAGATCCAAGGGTTTGGATCGGTGTTCACTGGGAAATTGGTGAAGAAGTCTCTCAAGGCTACACAGGGAAGGGAGTTAGTACTTGGGAGTGGTGGCAGCAAAACCAGATCTAAGCTGGTAATTCAGTTTAGGGGTTCACATGCAGGTCCCCATATCTCTACTCTAAAGTTCAGAGTGGGGAAGGAACCTTGACAGGTTATTTTTAGATTCATGGAGATCATTTGAAAACTAAAACTGCTGCATACTTGAGGGCAGCTTTGATGCAAGCCCTCTCTGTCTCTAGATTTATGCTTTATTTGCCTCATTGAAGGGTCTCTGATGTATACTGTTCATACAGCATTTTTGCCAACTCCTAATATTCAAAAGAGCTAGAATAATTTATTTCAATGTACTAGAGAGCTATACATAATATGAAGTACTCTGAATAACAAATGGATCTTTATTGTACAAAGCTTGTTCATCATCCTCTATTCCATTTAGCTTCCAAAATGATTAGTGCATGCTCCCACTCATCAAATCATGAAGTAATTGAGACAGGAGTTTTCAAATGTAATATTTGTGAGCACTCTTTCAATTCACTTTGATGTTCAGGGTGTACAGCTGAAGGCAAACTGTTTACTAAAACACCTTGAATCAAACATACTGAGATTGAGCTGGGTGGGAAGGCCTATGGAAAGCATGCAAATCAGCAAAAGAGAAATGGAGGTTGTGCTGAGTCCCTATCAGTTATCTACTAGTAGTGAGAGGAAAGGCAAGGTTAAAAACAAAGGGTGAGGTGCAGAAACTATTACTAGGTTTAGTTGTAAAAAAAACCCAAAAACCCTACTAAGGTGACCTCATGTTCTCAGAGAGGGCAATACCTGGATTGGGCATGCCACAGGGATCACTGGGCTTTCCATTCAGAGCTGTAACCCATCTTCCAGATGGAGCCAGCAGCAACAAGGGCCGGGTTCAGTATCTAGAGGGTCCTTTTCAACAATTCAACACGAAACCAGCTCGAGCCCTCACCCTGTGACTTGGGCTTGTGACCCCCTAGGCGCCTCTAAGAGGCAATACTTCCCCTCTCACAAGCACAGAGTCTGAGTGTAGCAAAAAACTTTTAATAAAAGGAGGGAAGTAACTCAGCATTAATTTGGGAAAACACCCCAAACAGGGTTCATAAACATAAACCATGAGCAAAAGACCCACCCCCCAAATAAGTTGGGCAGTATCTTTTTCCCATCAGGTTCTTAAGTCCAGCAACCCAAAAGTCCCTTTAATGTTCCCGTCCCTTCGCTGCACCCCACTCACAGTTGCTGTCCTTGGTCAGTGCAGAGCCAGAGTTCTGAGGTGCAGCTGCAGAGTTCACCGCCCACCCTGGGTGGGGAGTAAGGAGGTACCTTACACGCTCCGCTGCTCAGGCACTCGCTCGCTGCCCCTTTCTACCAGCCAATCACACCTCTCTGCAGGGCTCTGCTCTGGCCCTCTCTGCCAGATGCCTTGCTGGCACATTGCCATGCCTCTCCATCAGCCACCCTGCTGGCCACTCGCCGAGATGTCTTCAGGGCCCCCCACTTCACAGCTCTCAGTGATTTCAGCTTTTAGTGGGGAAGCCTCACTGCTGGTGCACACGGGGCAGTCTCTTGCATCAGAGATACTGTCCCACAGCAGGTCTAATAGTCAGACCTGAGTATCCGTGATTTCAGCTCTGCAGCGTGTCACACGCCTCTCAATTGAGTCTAAATTAACTCTCTTATTACACAGTGGAGAGAGGCAGGGTCAAGTGGTGCCTATGACCCTTAAGCAGGGCCCACACCATCAGGTACAAGTACCTATCCCCTCCACCTCTCTCAACTCATTGGGCTTTGTAACCCATGTCCCCTGCCTAGCGAATGCCATTAAGTTGAGGGTGAGTCCCTCCATAGGGATATGCCACGTACAGTTCTGCTGCCCTCAATTCACACAACAAAGATAACAACCTTTATTACTCCTGCCCGAATAACAAGGAGACTGGGGATCCAACACCAGCCAAAAGTGATCATTTGGGCAAGCTATTCTATCATGCTGAGCATTAGACAGGGTGGGTGTGCCCATGCAAACGAGATTAGTTCTGGAAGTCCTCTTCCACAGCTCATCACTAGATGTCAGTGGAGAGCTCACGGACTCTGCTTACATCCTCCCACATGCCAAGAATTTGTCATCCCAACAAATCACACTCCATATTATACCAAATTCATTAGTTCCCTCAAAGGGCCTCAGGAAACCCACTATGACTTTCACAAACCTGTGAACTAAGTGTCACTAGTCACCCCAGGTGCATCATAACTTAACCGGCTTACTAGCCTTATAACCCTGTCCTGCCTATGGAGAGAATGGAACAAACTAAAACTGATTCAGGGAGTGCTGCACTGAATTACCACTGACTCTTTACAAAAGCAACGAATGCAATTAGTGCTACCAGAGTAAGAGTAGAAAGCCCTGGCCATGAGGGCCCTGCATGATGATTTTGGACATTTAGGAATGGAGCGGACCCTGGAACTTATTCCTAGTAGGTTCTATTGGCCCCGGATGAGACATAAAACAGGGCCACTGAGCTATCCTATTTACGGTATTTTTATAGCCCCCATTACCATAGTAGTCAAGAATCATAGACCATCTAGTCTGACCTCCTGCACAACGCAGGCCACAGAATCTTTAACACATTTAAACTCACAACATCCCTGTGAGGTAGGGCAGTGCTACTACCCCTATTTTACTGATGGGGAACTGAGGCACAGAGAATAAGTGACTTGTGTACGTTCATATAGGAAATAGGGGGCAGAGCAGGGAACTGAACCTACGTCTCCAAAGTCCCAGGCTAGTTTGCTAACCAGTGGACCATGCCATCCTCTATTCACATTGTTGAAGAGCAAATACCCATTTTGCGCATGTACTTACAATGATCATGTACCCATGTTAGGTGTAAATTTTTGAAAATCATGTCCTTCGTAATCAGAACCTTTGGACTACATATCAGTACTGTAACCTCATCATAGCAAGATTAAAGCTAATGTTAAAAAATTATGTTAAGAAAAGAGCGTCTGTACATCTGGGTATAGTGCTTAGATTATCCACAAATACAAAGTTTATTTTTAAAGTTATAAAATACATATAGTGCATAATCAGCAATAATCCAAATTTAGGTGAATAACTTTAAGTATACAGTTTAGATATTAGCATCCAAGTATTCAGGTACATCACTCATGAAAAGTTATACAGAGAGTTGGTTTTAGAAAGCAAATATAGCAATGAATGAAGATTGTCCCTCAGTAATTGAGAATATAGCGTAGGTTGTCCATTTAGAAAATACATTCCCTCAGAAAAGTATTTCAGTGACTTTCCCCACTGCACTTCTCATCGGCACTCCAGCTCATCCCTCCTGGTATTGCCGATGTCCAGTGATGTGTTCTATGTAGATGTCCCTCAACTACCTGATAGCATCCAACACCATGACTTGCTGCATCAGTCGAATGTAGCACTGACCGATTCCGCATTCTCTCAACACTCCCTCATTACTGGGGTCATGTGCCCAGGGCTCTGACAATCAGCACATGTGTCTGAACCTGGTAACCCTGAGCTCTCAAGGTTTTGGCCATAAGGGCGTATTTCTCCACCTTTCGAGCTTGGGCGTTGCAGAAGACCGGGGTCCTGTTCTCAAAGGGCACTGTAATGTCTACTATCATGATCTTCTTCTGGTCCTCATTGGTAATGACGATGTCCAGTCACAGATGGCTGTCGGTTCTGGGGATGGCAGAGTTCATGGCCACCTTCCCTACAGGTGGCAGGATGGCTCTGACTAGGCGATCTTGGATGGCTATTCTTTCCCCAAAAGACAAACAACTTTTTACACTTCAGCAAACTGTGCAAAGTCCCAGCACGGCCAGAATTTAGAGTTTTCCAAGGTATTTGCAGCACTATTCTACCAACTCACCCTTAGAATCTAGCTTTGAGAGAGCTTGAGTGTCTCTCTGGGGAAGGGAAAGCAATAAAGAGGGACTTGGAATCCAGTTAAGAAAAGACGTTTTATGTTCGTAAGTACAGACGTACCAGAGAGCACTACTATTATTTTGAAAGGATAATACCAAGTTTGGATAATACCACGTTGTTGTGTATGGTATGTATAGGAACTCCCCTATTTACGCAATTCTTTGTGTTTGTGAAGCAGTTCCACTTCATTATTTCCATTTAGTATTTTGTTTAAACTGTTCACCAGAGCTGTAAATGCTCTACACATCTTACTGCTATTAAATCTACATTTTTCTTCATCATTTTTAATTAGATTCCTTTCACAACAGTCTGGATTGACATTGTTCAAATATTTATCTCCAGTTATCCATCCAAAAAGTTATTTGGGAATTCACTTTATTTGCCTGACCCTATAATTGAAGGACTGCTCTCGAATTCAAGAGAGTTGTCAGGTTATGATTATGTTGGAATTTCATTCATATCTGACTTTCTGAAGGTGCACACAGTATTAATACAGTGACTGTGCTTTTCTGATACGTGTTGCTTCCACCAACACCCACATAATTGAAACTGAAACATTCTAAACCTCTTAACAGTTCAGTAATTTAACGTCTGTTTAATTCCCCACAACTGAAGTGTTTTAAACAGTGAATAAAAATCCCTTTCTCTTCAAAGGCTTAGTTTTTCTTCTTGATTTGCAAACTCATAATTTCACTAGTTCGTCAGGGCCAGCAAGACCCAACTTTTTAAATGTAAAAGATAAGCAAGAAAGTTTTTACACATCATGAAGCAGCAAAATCAGCATGAGCCTTTTTTTCCCCACCCAGTGAAAGGTATTTGTGAAAACCTGATCATGTTTCTGCAGGACAGAACATTCTCCAGGAAGTAATAGTATTGTTGTAACCATCCTGACTGAATGAGGTCAAACTCAAATATAAGTCAGGTCTGACAGCAGCAGTTTATGGTAAAATGTATTCTTTCCTTTACTTCTGGAGACTTAGCTGTGAATCTTGTTGAATGTCAGAAAGTCCCTTTCCAGCTGCCCTCCTGCATAATGCAAGTAAATCCTACAACTCTGTAAGAACATTTATACATATACACAGACCGTGACAAGTCACTGTCTGTGCACCACCAAGTAGGCTGCTTAGCAAATTGTGTGCTTGATTCTGCACAATTGCCATGTACAGGTGGGAGCACAACACACAGAGTGATTAGAGTAAGGGCCTTGTGTTCAGTTCCAGTTTTACTTTGAAATTAGCCCGAAGATGTGTTTCATACTGAATAATACTTTAGCTCAGCATACCTGAAAGCATAAGTCCATCCATATAATGTAAGAGAAACATCTCAAGGTCTTTCTATTCAGATACTTCATTTCAAATTTAAGGCACGGGGGGACTTTGAAGGGTCTCACATGATGGATATTAGTCACTTTACAGTACTGATTTTCAAGTGTTTTCAGTCTCCTATTCCAAAGGCAGCCCTCAAACAGCAGTAGGGAGTCTTTGAGAAGTCACTCCTGTACATTGGGTCGCACAACCTGGTCCCAGCAAAAAAATAAAAGTCAAGGATCTCAGTTCAGTTCATATATATGCATCCGAAGAAGTGGGTTGTAGCCCACGAAAGCTTATGCTCTAATAAATTTGTTAGTCTCTAAGGTGCCACAAGTACTCCTGTTGTTTTTGAGGATACAGACTAACACGGCTGCTACCCTGAAATCAGTTCAGTGAGTTAATTTGCAAGTATCCTGAGCAGAGTAGTTTCACAGATCCACAGGGTCTGGTCTATGCCCCAGCCTGTAACCAGGCCCTTGGGAGTGACCCCTCCCCCCCCCAACCCTTAATGTGCAAAACCCCAAGCGTTTACACCGTTCTACTGGGTCATGCCTGTGGCCGGCAAGACTGAGCCTAGGGGCTGTAGCACTCCTACTTCACATCATGAGCTCTGCCCAGTGGGTTCAACTGACACAGACTCCTGGTCAGAGGCTTTTACATTCTTCAGGGATCAATGCACCTCAGCAGATATTTTCAAAACAGAATAGGATTTAGTATACGGGAGCACTGCATCAGAAGGCCTTAGGTTAGCACAGAGAAATAAAGGTTAAGACATAATCCATTCTGGGCAATCACTGCAATCAGCCATCCAAGCTGCTATGGACTCCATTTCAGGCTCTGTCTCTGTCTTTGTCAGTCCAAGGTGAGAACTCTGTGTCTCTCTAGAGGGAAGCATTTAACCGCATCGTCTGACACCTTCCCCTTTCTTCTCAAGCTGCGGCCTCAGTTCAACTTCCCTGTGGAGCGATCAGGGGGAAATCTCTTTCCACGTGGTTGCTAGATATGAGTGCTCTGGCCATTGTGGCTTCTGCTGTCTTTTTGGATTCTCCATTGATATGGGTCAGTTTTGAGCCAGGACCCATTCAGCCTGTCCATGACAGTTACATGACAAAAACTCTGTCGCCTCGGTCTCTGTTCAGCCCCAAGAGCAAATTTAACCCTTTTGCGCTGACTGGGTAACAATGCTAAGTACAGAGAGAAACTGAGGCACACACAGGCATAATAAATATTACAGAAAATTCTCACTTTGTCACAATAAGGAAAGCTCAATCTCATGAAAGTTGGACTGCCCTTGATAACTACATTTTCCAACACTTCCTGCTGAAGTATGTGATTTTTAGGACTTATTGCCGCTGCTATATGAGTCTGCTTGAAACTGCAGATCTGCTTTCCAAATGCTATTGCTGCCCAAGAGAAAAGGAAGCCTCACCTCACTCATTCTGGTTTAAAGAAGAACAGGAGTACTTGTGGCACCTTAGAGACTAACAAATTCTGGTTTGTTTACTAAATGTTGTATCCGTTTTCCACTACATGTGATGAATACACCAATGCCTTGTATAGAAAACTAGCAGGACTCCCATAGATGCACTTTTAGTGTTTCTACCATTAGGCAATTCTCCCAGTATGACTGGCCTTCCTTGATGTCAGACACCTCGTGCTCAAAGATTCCATTGTCTCTTTATATGCATCCGAGGAAGTGGGCTGTAGTCCACGAGGGCTTGTGCTCTAGTAGATTTGTTGGTCTCTAAGGTGCCACAAGTCCTCCTGTTCTTCTTATTGTCTCTTTTATAGCTCTGTAAGCAGAGCTCTCCGCTGACATCTAGTGATGAGCTGTGGAGGACGACTTCAGGAGCTGATCTCGTTTGCATGAACACACTCACCCTGCCTAGGTGCTCAGCATGATGGGCTTGCTTGCCCAAATGATCACTTTTGGCTGGTGTTGGACCTCCAGTCTCCTTGTCATTGGGGCAGGAGGAATAAAGGGTTGTTATCCTTGTTCTGTGAATTGAGGGCAGCAGAACTGTACTTGGCATAAAACTTTCTTACAGACAGTATTACGGGTATCTGATTCCACATCCTTGTTCAGGAACAACAAAATATATACCAGCTGGTGTTCTATCAAAGTATTAATGGTTGCAGCTTGCCAAAAATATTGCATTAATTTCTCTCCTTTTTTGTAAGAAGGAACAGGTTCTGATGAGGATTTTTCTTAGCCAGTCTACAAATATAGCAGTACAGATTACCAATAAATCTTTCAAATTTACCTCTGTTTTTCATTTAGCAAAGTACAGATGTGTAGAGCTTCTAGACCAAAGGCAAGATCATTGCTCAGTTCAGTAAAAAGCAACAGAGGGTCCTGTGGCACCTTTAAGACTAACAGAAGTATTGGGAGCATAAGCTTTCGTGGGTAAGAACCTCACTTCTTCAGATGCATTTGAAGAAGTAAGGTTCTTACCCACGAAAGCTTATGCTCCCAATACTTCTGTTAGTCTTAAAGATGCCACAGGACCCTCTGTTGCTTTTTACAGATTCAGACTAACACGGCTATCCCTCTGATACTTGGCTCGGTTCAGTGTGTAGCAAGTAGGTGTGTATTTTAGTAGCTCATTGTGGTAGACACACAAATCCAGCAACAGGCCTTTTTTGCTTTGCCTATGAAGGCTACATGTACACTACAGCACTTACAACAGCGCAGCTTGGATGGAGACGCTCTAAGCCGACCAGAGAGCTCTCCTGTCAGCTTAATAACTCCTGCCTCCATGAGAAACGGTAGCTATGTCGGTGGGAGAAGAGTTATGGGGGACCAGGTAACAGTCTTCAAATATGTGAATATCCATTATAAAGAGGACTATGACCATTGTTCTCCAATATCCACTGAAGGTAGGACAAGAAGTCTGCAAATTAAGAAGGGCTTAATTTGCAGCAAGGGAGATTTTGGTTAGATATTAGACAAAAAATTCTAACTATAAAGAGATAGTTAAGCACTGGAACACACATCCAAGGCAGGTTGTGGTATCATCACTGGAGCTTTTTAAGAACAGGTTGGAACAACACCTGTCAGGAATGGTCTAAATTTGCACCAGCACAAGAGACTGGACTTGATGACATCTGGAGGTTCTTTCCAGTCCTGCATTTCTATGATTCCAGGTTCCTTCTGTGCCTCAGTTTTCCAATCTGTGAAATGGGGTTAATGATACTGGCCTCCTTTAAGTGCTTTGAGATCTATGAATGAAAAGTGCTGTATAATTATGGTATTATTGTTATTATTTTCCTTAAAACGTATGGTGTACTTCACTGGAGCTTTTTCATCAGCCAACAGCAAAATCTGGTTCTTTGTCTTTATCCTGGACCCTGATACCTGCCCAGCCAAAGAATCCATTCCATGTTTTTCCCAAGACCTTGCTAGGCCAGGACTTGAGTTTCAGTGTTGATTGTGGGCATTCAACCACGGTGGATGTGGTCAAATCTGACAATTCATTACATTAATAAATACTTCTTCAGTACTAATGGCTACCAGTGAGCTGGCGTACAACAGCCACATCCTTCCTAGCCCTGCTATCCTGATGTGAGACAATCTAGGTAGGAGCAGGGAGGGTTTCAGAAACTTAAAACATGGCCATTGGCCTGCTGGATGACCTAGGGGTTTTACTAGTTCCACCAATCTTGACTGAAACCATGAGCAAGTCATCATTTGTAAAATGCGTGTCCGGCGCACATCACCCAAGTGACCACTATAAATTTGCTGTAAGGAACACATTTGTCAGAGTTAAGTGTGAAAGCAGTTAGCAGTCACTTGCCCTTCTACCACCATATGTGTTCCTCTTCTCTGACAGACTGACGCCTGTGCTGTGTCCCACTGCTTCCGGCATACTTATAAATATAATAGTTGTGTTGACTAGCAGTAGGAGGTGTTCACACTACAGGCCCTCAACACTTTGAAACAACTTTTTTGGACAACACAATGCTATATTCTCTCTCTTATCAAGTGTTGTAATCATGAAGCACAAAGTTAACAGTCGGAGCATAGTGCTAGGAAATTCAGTGGTCTCATCGCAAGAATGAAATTGGAAGTCTTGTTGCCTTCCCAGAAAGGCATACCAGAGTGGGTTAAATGCTACTAAGAGCACGTCTACACTGGCAGAGTTACAGCACTGGCAGTTACAGCGCCGCTCAGAGAGCGCTGAATGGAAACCGCTGTTGTGTGTTCACAGTCAGCTGCCTGTTCAATAGCGTGTTCATACTTGTGGCACTTGCATGGGTATTTGGAGCGGTGCACTCTGGCCAGCTATCCCACAGAGCATCTCTTCCTCTTCTGCCGCAAAGAGTTCTGGGAAGGTGGAGGGGGTCCTATCCCAATGCCCCGTGATGCACTGCTTCGCATCCCAGCAATCCCTGTGCTTCTGTCCGCATTTGGCACCATCTTTCAACGGTGTGTACTGCATGCTCTGCCTCTTCGGTCTGCAGGAATGGATCCCGCACTGTTGACCAATATGCTGCTTGCTCTTACTAACACACCACGAATGGCAGTGAAGTTATTCCTTAAACTACAAAGGCAAGAGCAGTTCAACATTGATCTTGCCATGTGTAGTAGCTACGACACGAGATTGCTTGTGGCATTCACGGAAGTGCTGACCACAGTGGAACACTACTTTTGGGCTCGGGAAACAAGCCCTGAGTGGTGGGATCACATCGTGGTGGATGTCTGGGATGACGAGCAGTGGCTGCAGAACTTTCAGATGAGGAAAGCCACATTCATGGGATTATGTGAAGAGTTTGCCCCAGTCCTGTGGCGCAGGGACACAAGAATGAGAGCTGCCCAGTCATTGGAGAAGCACATGGTGATTGCACTGTGGAAGCTGGCTACTCCAGACTGCTAGCAATCAGTCGCTAACCAGTTCGGAGTGGGAAAGTTGACCGTTGGACTCATATTGATAGAAGTGCGCAGGGCAATTAATCGCATCCTGCTCCAAAAGACCATGACTCTGGGCAACATACATGACATTGTGGATGGCTTTGCACAAATGGGCTTCCGTAACTGTGGAGGGGCGATAGAGGACACGCATTCCAATTCTGGTACCAGACCACCTAGCCACCGATTACATTAATTGGAAAGGGTATATCTCGATTGTTCTCCAGGCGCTTGTGCATCACTGTGGCTGTTTCACAGACATTAATGCAGGCTGGTCCGGAAAGGTGCATGACACATGCATCTTTTGGAACACTGGCCTGTTCAGGAAGCTGCAAGCAGGGACTTCCATCCTGGACCAGAAGATCACCATAGGGGAAGTCGAAATGCCCATTGTGATCCTGGGAGACCCTGTCTACCCGTTAATGCCGTGGCTTATGAAGCCATACATGGGGCACCTTGACAGCAGCAAGGAGTGGTTCAACAACAGGCTGAGCAAGTGCAGAATAGCTGTTGAGTGTGCTTTTGGCCATTTAAAGGCTCGCTGGTGCTGCCTATGTGGGAGGCTGGACCTGGCCGATGACAATATTCCTATGCTTATAGCCGCGTGCTGTACGCTTCATAATATTTGTGAAGGGAAGGGTGAAAGCTTCACTCAGGCCTGGACTGCTGAGGCTCAGTGCCTGGAGGCTGAATTTGAACAGCCAGAGACCAGGGCTATTAGAGGGGTGCAAGGCGGGGCCATAAGGATCAGAGATGCCTTGAGGCAGCAATTTGAAGCTGAAAGCCACTAATATTTGTTTCTATGCTAGGATGCAGTGATTGTAATGCTAGGAAGTGACTGTGATTGGTGCAGATGATGCACTGTGAAGGTTTAAGAAAACTGCCTGTTGATTTGGAGGGCTCTGTTTGCTTTCAATTAATGGAATAAAGATTGCTTTCAAACCAAAACAATTCTTTTATTAAAAAACAACAATCGGAGGAGAGAGACAAACAAAAAAACACATCAGCACTGTGGCGGATTGGGGAAGGGAGGGCCCCAGGAGGAGGTGGGGTCCTGGGACGGTTAAACATTTGCGTATGTCCAGGTATCATGCAGCCTTGTCCTTTGAGTACAGTGCAGCGGGGACTGTACTTCAGCAGGACTAAACTGCAGAGGGACAGGTGTTGACTGCACTGGGAGTCCCTAGGGCTGGACTGTGATGGGGCACGAGTGGAATGCAGCGGGTTCAGACTGGAGCCAGCAGGTTGATAAGAGAGTGTTGGCAGTGTCTGGGGGGCGCATGGGAAAGAGTTTTGTGATAGCGGCTGCTAGGGAGGGTGAGGGCAGAGCTGCTCAGTTTGCAGTTCTAGTAGTGCCTGGAGCGTGTCCGCTTCGCGCTCCATAACTTTTAAGAGCCGCTCCGTGGCTTCATTCTGGCACGCCACATTCTCCTTTCAGTCCCTCTTCTTGCTGTTCCGTCACTCCTTCAATTCTTGTTTTTCATCAGTGGAGTGCATCATGACATCACACAGAATGTCCTCTTTAGTTCTTCGTGGACGCTTTCTAATTCTGCGCAGCCGTTCAGCTCACGGTGATAAAGAGGGAGGTTGGGCTCCCAAGGTCATATCTGCAAAGCCAAAATGCAACATTTTACTGAAGCAGTACTGTGTGCAACACACAGATCACTGATTCAGTGATTTAAAACACAGCCACTAGTCACATACCTGTCACTGACTGGCTGACCCCAGGCAAGCACACATGAGCCACAAGACCCCCAAAATGGTGAGTAACTGCAGGGGCAGGGGAAATCAGTGTTCCAGGACTGTACTGTACACGTGGCTCTCGGAGAGAGCCAGCACTGTAGGGGGGGGCCTTATAATCATTACTGTCCCCACACTTTCTACATAATGTGTTCATTATGGAAGATATCTCACTGCTGAGGGTGAGCAGGGAATCAATGGAGGGTCTTCTCCAAGACTGCAGCTTCTGCCCTGGCCCTTATGCGGCTCGCCTGTGTGCAGCAATGTTCCCCCCCAGTGACGGCAGAGTGGCATGGGAAGGTTACCCCTTAATGAGGCAAGAAACAAAGCAGCTCTGCCAAAGAACCTGCGGCAGCGGATTGCCCAGTGTCTCCATGAGAGTTTCGTGGAGATCTCTGAGGCAGATTCCCGTGAAGTGAGGGAGTCAATCAACACCCTGTTCCGCCGCTCAGACTAGGCACGTGGTGTATGTACAACATACAGTCACAAGCCTGCTTTCTGCAACCCGCCTGCCCCCAACAACTTGCTTCAGCGATTCTCAAAATCAAAGCCACTTACCAGGGGCCTCGTCTCCTGTTTGCGCTTTGCCAAGCTCCGACAGCTGTGACTGGCTAGCCTCCTCCGGGGTACAGAAGAGCTCCTGGTTGCAAGCGTCTCTGACCTCTGAGTCGTCCTCTGCCTCTGGGTCCCCCTTCCCCTCCACATCCTTGTCCAAGATTTCCCCCTCCTGGCTTGGTCCATTCTAGACTGGCACGTGAGCCACCAAAGTATCCACACTGGCCTTCGCAATGGAGGTGGGGTCACCGCCGAGTATCGCATCCAGCTCTTTGTAGAACCGGCAGCTCGTGGGCGCAGCACCAGAGCGGCGGTTTGCCTTCTGTGCCTTGTGGCAGGCGTTCCGCAGCTCCTTCGCTTTGACCCTGCATTGCAGTGTGTCCCGGTCATGGCCCCTTTCTGTCATGCATTGTGAATCTGTCCGTTGGTATGATAATTCCTATGGCTGGAGTGCAGCTGAGACGGACAGCTTCCGCTCCCCAAATCCTGATGAGGTCCAGCAGCTTGGCATTGCTCCAAGCGGGGGATTGCCTGGTGCGTGGAGCAGGCATGATCACCTGGAAAGATGCGGTCAGACCACCGCACACATCACCAAGCAAACAGGAAGGGGACTTTCAAAATTCCCAAGGAATTTAAGGGGTGGGGCTCACGGTTGGTCACCTGAGGGCAGGGCAGTAGCGTTCAAACCAATGAGCAGAGAGGCAAGAACAGGCATTGTGGGACACCTCCCGGAGGCCAATTGCAGCACTGTAATCAACCAGGGTGCCTACACTGGCACCACGGCGCGGTAGCCCCGGCGCAGGAAGCTGTATGCCTCTCGTTGGGGTGCTGTTTTTACAGCGCTGCAACTGTTCAGTTTCTGTGCTCTAAGTGGCTTGGCAGCATGTACACCTCAAGAGTTACACCGCAGAAAGCTGCTTTACTGCGCTGAAACTTGCCAGTGTAGACAAGGCCTAAGGCTCTCCATCTCTGGGGAGAAGATTGTAATTGTGTTGCTCTTGGTTGCCCCTAGCAGCCTATTCAAGCAATTCATCCTGAAAGCAGCGTATTGAATCATGGCACACAATGTGAGTCGGGGCTGAGTAAAATGTTCAAAACAGTCTCTAGCTGAGAATTGTTTAGTAATGCTGGGGGGGAAAAGCCTTTTCTAGGATAGCTTCTACCAAGAGTTCATGTGACTTTTCTCAGTGGTTTAAAACAAAAAAAGAGAGAGAGAAAAAAGTTAGGGAAAAATTATCTTCCATTACAGAACACACAGCATTCGCTATTTCCAGATTCAAAATTAAAGAATTGGAGACAGATGTTGTGGAGGTGACACTCTTGTTACTCATCTACTCATGCCCCTTCTCTCTCATGTTTTCGCTTTAGGAACAGAACTGAACACAAACACATCCCTAATTTTGTTCTTATAGCAAGCATTGGGTGTGCGTAAGACTTACAGATTGATAGTTGAGTTACCTTCCACAGATGGAAAGGGAATTGATTTAGTGTGAGACTTTTCTAAAGGAGGTGCTGTCCATGTGAATGTCCACATTTCTTAAAATCTCCTGGGGTTGGAATCTCGGGGTCCATCTGTTCTTTACTTCCTTGTATGGTTCTGTTCTGTAAGGTAGACGAGAGTGGAGAGAGTCTTAATTTCATTTCTTGGCTCATGATAAGTCAGAAATGAGAGGTTATTTGTTTCAGATGTTACATTCAAGTGATGTCAGACAAATATTCAAGAGCGAATAACCTGGCTGAAACATATTGCTGTCTTCATCTGAATTGAAATTTAGATAAAATGAGTACCCCAGAAAACTTAATCTACTTCCAGAATGGAGTACGAGTGTCCACACAGGGAGCTATTCCACAACATCTATTCCAGGCTATTCCATGGTATAGACAAGCCCTGATATAGTCACTGCCAGAAGGCATGCTAGAATGTTTACTTGACTTCTTGACTTTCATTTTAATAAATACATAAATGCATATGACTCTGAGAAAGATTTGCATAGCTTTAAAATCAAACTTACATTTGCAGAACATAATGCAGTAATTATAGCTCTTTTAGACCATTTGTGGTCGGGATTAGTTTCCAAGCAGCTGTTCAGTGGAACGTAAATAGACAGCTCGGGGAAGATTTAATGGGAATCCTTAAGCTTACAGAAATAACTTACATGCACAACTAACTGCATTCAACCTGTATGTAAAATGACCATATCTTAAAAATAAAATTGGGACATTTTTGTGGTGACACTTTTTAAAGTCATGAAATAGTTAAACAATAAAAGTACTTTAGGTGTGCTGCAGTCATTACCACAAGCATCTGACTCAACAGCAACACATCCCACTCTCAGAATGGAGGATCCTTCCCCCCCCCCCCCCAAGTAAATTAGTGTTCTGAACTAGCTTATAAAACACTGAACACGTCTAACATTCATTCTGAGAAAAAAAAAATGTTGATAAGGTCCATGCTCGTTCAGTTATTTCTTCGCTCCAAATATTTCATAACATCAAATACTCATTCAGCTTAGACTGTTAATTGTAAGCAGAGTAAATTCTGCTCTGAATAGTACATCTAGATGAACATTTTGTGGCTATAAAAAAAGTTTGAAATGAAAAGTTGGAAAATAACAGGTTTACTGAAATGGAAGACATTATATGGGTTTGCAAAATGCACTCCTAGCATTTGTTGTGAAATTTTTTTGCAAAATTTAGTACCTCAGAAATTGCCTTTAGTTGCCCCCATATTTTTTAAAAAGGACTAGTGATTGTTGTGTATCAGGGGGTAGCCGTGTTAGTCTGTATCTACAAAAACAACAAGGAGTCTGGTGGCACCTTAAAGACTAACAGATTTATTTGGGCATAAGCTTTCGTGAGTTAAAACCTCACTTCTTCGGATGCAACAAGTGATTGTTGTGTGCCCCAAATTCGTAGGTGTGCAGCTTGAGACTTAAAAGAGCCCTAATTTTCAGAGGGTTAGTGGTCAGCACGTCTGGAAAATTGGCACCCCAAAATCACTTCACTACTTAAAATCTTGGCTCCTATACAGCATTAACAAAATACACATTGTTCACTTTCTTCTCCCAAAAAGCTCTAGTCCAGAGTATGTCAGTGGAGTTTAAAGCTGTGGTTCCTTTTTGCCTCCTCAAATATTTCTATTTAAAGATTTCAACTAATGGCAGGAACATAGCAAGCCCCTCCCACAGTTTCACGTGAAATACTAGAGATTAAGGTATAGTGATGCTGCTCCAGCGTGCTAAAGAGCCACTAGATATAGCTAGTAAATGACACCGCTTGTAATCAGTTCACTAGAAAATTACCCCCTTTCTAGGAAAATAATTACATGTAATCCACTTGAACACATAATAGGGATCTGTGTTAACAAAGAACAGTGAAACTGGATATTGAAGTTGCATCAGGCCAGTGCATTAAATATTATCAAGCCAAAGTGAAGGCTCGGGCTTAGCTGACCTGGCTTTTTAATAAGCATTGCTTTGCTGTTCACAAAAAAATGATGTGTCTTATGACAACTCAATGTTTGTGTGTATAGAAACAATGTTGTATAAGGTATTAAGGTGGTTTAAAAGGTGTAAATAATTATATAATACTAAAATTATGCAATTGAAGGGGAAGATGCCTTACATTTCCCTTTATGGGTTAAAAAAATGGTTACTTTAACTTAATTTAGACAGCATGTGGTAGGATTGTGATGCTTTGGGGGTTCACCCAGACTGGTAAGGGGTTCTGTCACCACCGCCTGTTATGTTATACAAAGCACACAAGATCTTTTATGGGGAGAAGGCTAAAGCACTGCATTTATTGAGAATACAGCAGTTAGCATATGCTTTTCAGTTACACACACCATGCACACAGTCCTGCCAGTTGATGTTTATAGTTACCAGTCCAGAGTCTGGATCAATCTAGTGGCCAGCCAGATTGGTTGCAGAGGGGAGCTCGGCTCTGTCGTCATGATCCGATGCTCTTGGAGTGTGGCAAGACGAACCCAAAGTTCCATGGCCAAGCACCCTGTTCTTATAATCTTTTTCTCTGTTGAAGTCTATGGATTTTGCTGTCAGTTTCTGACCGGTTACTTAATTGGTGTTATCTTTTGATGTTAACATTCCAAAACACCTCGCAGAGGGTCATCCTGTCCTGGTTTTGATTTAATCAATTATCTTGTCTTTAGGGGTGCCAGCCTCCACCTCAGGGTCGTCAATCTACCCTTCCTTAATTATGGAAACGCATTGATGGTTCTCTAGTGTCGTTAAGTCTCTTCACTCCTTCTTCCGTGACCATTTGGCTATAACAATGGCCTTCACACCTTATCTTTTCCTGATGCATGCATTCCTCATTCACACAGTCTTTTACAGAGGCCTTTGAGAATACAAACAGCCGCATTTTATATTGAGCAAAAGGCATAGTAAATTAAGCCTTCCTAAATCTTATAATCAAAACAATTCACATTGGGGCCCAGGCCTTCAATGTTCCTCAAATCTCCTTAACATAGACACAATACTAAGATCCTGTCTCTTACTTACTAAACTTTAAAACAAAGAAATGTATATTTAACTAGTGTGCCTACTTTGTAATACATATAGAAAACCATAGTAGACTTTTACTAAAAATATCTGGGACAAAATGGGGATCTGTGGGTCCCCCCCACTGCCTGAAGCCGGCAGTTGCACAGGGGCTAGGGGTACCTCTGCCACCTCCAGCTCTGGGGATACCCACCGGCTCCCGTGAGGGCTGGGAAATGCGGGGTTCCTCCACTACCCCGAGCTTTGGGGTTCCCCAACCGCCCACAGGGACAGGGAGCTGCAGAATACCCCCGCCACCTGTGGTGGTCCCTAGAGCTCCAAGCTTCTGCAGGCAGCAGGGTACCCTGCAGCTCCCTGCCCCTGTGGGCGGTTGGGGAACCCCCAAGCTCGGGGTAGTGGAGGAACCCCTGCATTTCCCAGCCCTCACGGGAGCCCATGGATTCCGTGACCTCCATGACTAAATCGTAGCCTTAATCATTAACAATATTGTATTATGTATGTACGGTTATATAAGTGTGCTGGAAATATGTTCCTTAAATATGGTCAGACTAAGCTAGGGTGACCAGATATCCCGATTTTAGAGACACAGTCCCCATTTGGGGGGCTTTTTCTTATATAGAGGCACCTATTACCCCTCACCCCGTCCCAAGTTTTTACACTTGCTGTCTGGTCACCCTAGACTGAGCACTGCAAGTATAGCGTATAAACAGGTTTGTCCTAAACGAAGAAATGTGGATTCACCAGTCTACCAGGTCAAATTTTGTAAGCCAGAGACAATGAATATACATTGCACATGAGCATAGGAAAATTTTATCTGATGATACACTTCAAAAGAATACATTTGAAAGGTTTACTGGACTATTAGAAGCGAAGAGAACCCCTGAGTTATCCATCACTTAAGGGACAAGAGGCCAGCGCTCTTGGAATCTGTGTAAACGTAGATCCTTCAGCCCAGGTGGGGTAAAGATGCTGAGAACTGGTTGTAGACAAGAAGCTGCCTGAGACCAGGATTGTAAATTGCTACGTTTTAGATACTAGAAAGCATATTTTTACTTTGGTCTTGTTTGTAATCTTTTTCTCTTGGTTAGTATTACTTAATGTATGATGCTGTGAGCTAGTGAGGAAATCTCTCTCTCTGCCCTATCTTATTTGTAATTCAGAATAACCAACTTACTATCCATATCTTGTTTTCAGTTAGGTCAAGGATATTTCAAAGTTCTGGGGAGAAATGGCTTTGTGTACAGGTCATTGCGGGCTGGCATACCATATGAACTGCTGAACTGAAACAGACCAATTCTCCATCAAATCTAGTATTCTGTCTCTGACAGTGTCTTGTATTAGATGTGTTCTAGGAAGGCACCTTGTATGTTTTTTTGCATTTTTATAGAATAACCTGTCCATTAGGGCAGTATATTTCTTCCTAAGTTTATGTGGTTGGCTTATTTTATGATACAGTTTGTATCACTTCAATTTTGATCCTACATAATGTAACTGCGGATAGGATATTCCTCATGCTACAACTTATATAAAAGTCTCTGTGACAGGTTGGATCACAGAAACTCCCTTTGGGACGGCAATCTCTGAGCCGGTTTTCCCTGCCAGCTTGGAACTTCAGTCCCTTGCCTGGTTTGAGCCAGACACGCTTGCCTGCTGCAAACACAGATCCAAGTCTGAACCACGTCCCCCACAAGCTGCAGGCTTAACTGAAAATAGCTTAAGAAGTGCTCCTATCTCCAGCCCTCAGCTACCCAACTCTCAGTGGGGTCCAAACCCCAAATAAAATCTGTTTTATCCTGTATAAAGCTTATACAGGGTAAATGCAAATTGTTTGTCCTCTATAACACTGATAGAGAGATATGCACAGCTGTTTGCCCCCTCCACGTATTAATACATAGTCTGGGTTAATTAATAAGTAAAAAGTGATTTTATTAAATACAAAAAGTAGGATTTAAGTGGTTCCAAGTAATAACAGACAGAACAAAGTGAATTACCAAGCAAAATAAAATAAAACACATGAGTCTAAGCCTAATACAGTAAGAAAACAGATAAAAATCTCACCCTCAGAGACGTTTCAATAAGCTTCTATCACAGACTGGATGCCTTCCTAGTCTGGGCACAATCCCTTCCCCTGGTACAGTCCTTGTTCCAGCTCAGGTGGTAGCTAGGGGATTTCTCATGATTGCAACCCCCTTTGTTCTGTTCCACCCCCTTATATAGCTTTTGCACAAGGCAGGAATCCTTTGTCCCTCTCTGGGTTCCCACCCTCCTTCTAAATGGAAAAGCACCAGTTAAAGATGGATTCCAGTTCAGGTGACATGATCACGTCACTGTAAGACTTCATTACTCACTTGCCAGAATACAGATATACAGGAAGACTTATAAGTAAACCATCTACAGTCAATTGTCCTGGTTAATGGGAGCCATCAAGATTCCAAAGCACCATTAATGTCCCACACTTTGCATAATTACAATAGGACCTCATAGTTATTTCATATTTCTAGTTTCAGATACAAGAATGATACATTCATACAAATAGGATGACCACACTCAGTAGGTTATAAGCTTTGTAATGATACCTTACAAGAGACCTTTTGCATGAAGCATATTCCAGTTACATTATATTCACACATTAGCGTATTTTCATAAATTCATAGAGTGCAACATCATAGTCTCATCCTCTCAATCCTGCTAATCTTTTGGCCTCTCGTGTGGCAGTAGTTCCAGGGGTTAGCCACTGTGCAAATTATGTCCTCCCCTCAAGTCTTAATTTCTTGTTAATTTCATTGTGTATTCATTGCCTCTAAGCAGCACGGGTGATGATCCTGACAGATTTCACAGTAATTACTTAACACTTTTACAGCACCTTCACCGACACAGATCTCAAAATACTTAAATAAGTTTATCCTTGCAACACCTCTGTCTCTGGAGTATTATTCCCACTTTTATAGATTGGATCCTCATGTTAGGCCAATAACTTTACTCTAAGACTGCATGGGAAGTTTGTGGCAGAACTGAACACAGAACCTCCTTTACCCAAGTCCAAGTGTGTTTGGACTGGAAGACCATCCTCCCCATTTAAGGCTTTGTCTTCATCAATTCAAGGTTTGTTTTTTATTTACAGTGAAAAAACAAACAAGTGATAGAATTTTACAGTGAGCTAGGTGGAGACAAAGCACTGGAGGGGTTTACCTTGAGGTAGCTAAACAAGGTCAGCACTATACCTCCATCTCGGCTTGACCTCACCTAGTTTACATGGCAGTAAAATGCAAGTGCCTTGTCTCCTGTTTCCACAGAGGGATAGTAATACACAGTAATTATCAGCCGGTGCTAAAAAACACAACAACCCTTTTCCTGTCAGTGAGCCTTCACAAGTAGGGATGAAGATCCTGACAACTTATTTAGGAGGCATCCTGAAAGCATACAGAAAGATGTGAAGGTGGTGGCCTATCAGGTTGCATTCTTCCTTCTGAGAATATATTGAACCAGAGTTCCAGCAGTGTATTAAGGGTTATGTTGGCTTGAATTTCTGTCAGAGAATAAAAAAACAAAAACAAAAAACACTAAGATCCTGACCTGCGGTAATAAAATCTCATTATTTAACCTGGGTCTGTTGGTCCACCTCAATTCCATTCCACCTATCCAAAATTGTGTTCCTGTGTTTCATTACACAGCTGCTGCATTTCAGTGATGGATGAAGTGGTGCACTGCGTACAATACCTATTAGTAAGCACTTGAGTTTTGAAAGGCAAGCACTATAGATCTGCATAGTGGTAACATTAATGCTCTGCGGAGTTCAAAGAAAATGAAACAGAACTGAATGTGGTATTGTTTTTGGCATTTTGAAAGCATAGGATTTGTCCTACTGGATTTGATCACTGGTCCATCACTGGCCAGTGCTGCAGGCCAGGGGGAAAAGAAACCTTATAATTCATGCACACAACAGATCATCTCCGGCACTGACTGTATCTAACACGTGGCTTTGTCTTTTCCAGACAGCGCAGACAGTGCTACTCGTGGTTGCTGTATTCTTGATTTCCTGGCTGCCGCACCACATCATCACCATGTGGGCAGAGTTTGGTCAGTTTCCCCTGAACAACATCTCCTTCACTTTTCGCATCATCTCTCACTGCTTAGCCTACGGGAACTCTTGCATTAACCCCATCATCTATGCTTTCCTCTCGGAGAACTTCCGCAAAGCCTGCCGGCAAGTCTTCACCTGCAAGTTCCTCCTGCAGCCAGTTCCGGCTGAGAAGCTTGTGAGAATACGCATGGAGAACTTTTCTACCACCCACTCAACGACTAATGTGTGACCTGGGCATAAAAAATGAAAATACATTTCAGTAGACTCTACTGGAAAAACAGAAGATGGGGAGAGTAAGGGGGGCCCCACTTGTATAGATGAGATTATGGAGCAGAGTGCCTCAAGAGTGACTCATTCATCATGTCAATGGAATCATGTGCATTCCTTAATGCAGCTGTTAGCATACTTCACACAGGAACAGCTGGTCCAGTTGTAGCCTGCTAACCACTAGATTCTATACAGCAGCGGTGCTCAGACACACCACACAAGCTCCTAAATACTTCCAGATTCGCACAAAGAGGCTGAGGCCTAAGTTTAGATGGAAGGTGGAGTTTTATCTGATAAGAAAATAATCCAGTTCTGTGTCCTTCGAAGAGCAGTCAAACTGATGGGGCTGAATACAAACTGGGGTGTGGTTTATTTTGGAGCGATTGCTTGAAGTAGTTAGGAAAATGTCTTGTTGCAAAGTCTCTAATGTTACTGTTGTATCTTAAATCACATCTGGATGTCAGTGTTTCTAGTGTATGTGAACTGGATTTATTTTTAATTAATTTGCTGTGATTCGGTCTCCATTCTTCATGACAGGTTTTCCTAGCCCTCTTTTGACAGAGTAAAAGAGCTCAGTGCATTCATGTAATTGACTAAAGTCACAAATTACGTCTCAGAGGTCTGAGCATTTGTATTTGTCTGCTTCTTATCGCCCTGTATATTTCCTGGTTTGAATGTTAGTACCAGTTACATTCAGGAGAACGTTATCAATCATTGTCTCTAATGCTGGTCTGTTTAGAACCAGCGAGGGGGAGAGCGCAAGATTTAAAACTAAAACTCTTAAAAGAGTATATTGTTAAGTGTCAGTGTCTTTCTGTTCAAAGGTATTGTTTACACAAGGTTTTGTTTGTACACATACTGTGAGCATGCCTTGCCAAAGCATCAACTGTATCGTAGCAACCATCGTTTTGAGGCCTTTGAACTGAGCATTATTGCTGTATAAACCTGGTGTTTGTAAATATACCAAGTGCCATGCTAGTTCATTTTTTACACTGTGTGGCTGAAAATTTTATTTTTTTCATTGTTATGTAATTTGAAAACTATTGCATTAAATGTTGTGACCTGCAATTCAGATTGAGCTGTGTTGAAATGACCCAAGAGAAGGGTATTCTGCTCAAGGGACTTGCAATGTTTCATGAAAAGGATTTTATTTTAACAACTATCTTTATTAAGGTTTCATGTATGATTTTCAAAGGGTTAATAAATGGTTTATTAATTAACCTGTGCGCCAAACAGGTTGCTTATAACCACCTATAAAAGCTTCTACTGCTATAATCATAACATAGACTAATGTCTGTAATATGGTTATAATACCTGTCAATCATAGAGGAAATGTAATCATAGAATATCAGGGTTGGAAGGGACCTCACTTAACCCTTTACAGTTTATACCTTAATATGGGAGCAAAACATCCTTCATAAATTTACTGGGATCTTAAGACCACACCAAAAAACTAAGGCTCTCTTCACTTTCCCTCATCATAACCTGAGGGCAGAATTATCTTCTCTGACCCACAAAGTGGATACCTTATTACACTTCTTCGCTCATTTCCTTTGAAGAACTCTTGATATCAAGGAAATGTGTGTAATGAGGAAAAAAAGAGCATTATCTAGTAGTTCCAGCATGAGACTGGAAGTAAGAGTCAAAACTCATGTAAACTGAGAGTCAGGGTAGCTCAATTTTCCCCTGTAACAATGGGGATGCTATATACCTCCATAGTGCCTGGTGGGAGCTTAAACTGGTTAATTTCAAGAGCCTTAGCTAATATACAAGATGTTCTATACACAACCAAGATTTGCAACAGTGAAGAATGATGAATTTTGTCCTGAGAACTTAATTCCACAATGAGAAGTTTAGTCCATTGTGTGCAAGATCTACATAATGGGAAGAAGATTCAAACTCTGGTATCACAAATCCAAAACAAAAGCCTTTACTAAAAGTAAAAAGTCTACTTCATCTGCTCAGCTGGTAGACATAGCCATTAAACCTAAGAGGGACAATACATTCCATTAGACTGGTGCCAGCTGAATATACAGGCTAATGAAGTAAGCTGCTACAATATAGCCTTGTCCCTTGTCTTGTATTAGATCAAAGACATTTAGATACTACATGAATTTCAGAATATGGCTCCCTTTCTCAGTGAACCTCTGACAATAGACTGTAATAGAGAATCAGGCATTAATTAAGCGTTTTGCCTTCAGAGACATGTAATTGTCCAAGCAAATAAACATACAGCCTCCCTCTTTAGCATCAGACATTCTAATGCTGATGGTACATCGGTCCTGTAGAACAGGACTTGTAATCTTTTAATAGAGCACAAAGCACTGGAAACAGGAATCTGAAAAGGAGAAGTTTGAAACCAAATAATAGAATCTAAGGCCAGAAGGACCTCCAGATCATCTAATATGATCTCCCATGTATCAGAGACCACCAACACCTTCTAGCATCTGCACACCAAGCCAGCAACAAAAACTTAGACCAAGTTAATTACACCCCTAAGAAGACTAAACTATTATATACCACAGGCAGAGAATAGGACCGAGGAGCACCAATGCTGGAGGCATTGCAGTAACAAGGGATTAAATGAGATATACTCAGATGATCCTGACAAGCAACCCACACACCAACCTGTAGAAGAAGGTGAAAACGCCCCATAGGTCACTGCCAATCTCATCTGAAGGAAAATTACTTCCTGACTTCACATATGGCGATCAATTAGATCTTGAGAATGCAAGCAAGAACCAGTCAGCTAAGCACTTGAGAGTGTAAATGCTCACTACCACCTCAGCACACCAGCCCACCCCATCTAGAATCCCGCTGCCAGCTGTGGCCATCTGATGCGTCAGAGAATGGAGATAACTCCAGCACGTGCGTGACTGGCTGAAGCCCTGAAACATGAGTTTTTAGGATCAGACATAAACCAGAAGGAACCCTCAGGGCTGCCTCCCACCATCACACAATCCCACTCATAAATTTGTCCAGCTCTCTCAAAACTAGTTAAGTTGTTTGCCCCCACAACTCCTCTGAGGAGGCTACTCCAGAATCTCACTCTTCTGATGGTTAGAAACCTACTAATTTCCAGCCTGAATTTGTTCATGACCAGCTTATACCTATTTGTTCTTGTGCCAGTGTTGTCATTTAGCTTAAAAAGTTCTTCACTGTCTCTGAGGTTTATCCCCCAATGTATTTATAGAGACCAATTATATCCCCTCTCAGCCTTCTTTTTGCTAGACTAAACAAGCCATGCTCTTTCCAGTCTCCTCTTATAAGACAGGCCTTCCATTCCCCTGAACATAAGTAGCCCTTCTCTGCACTTGTTCCAGTTTGAATTCATATTTCTTGAACATGGGTGACCAGAACTGTACACAGTATTCCAAATGAGGTCTTACCAGTACCTTATACAACAGCATTAATACTTTCCTATCTTTACTAAAAATGCCTTGCACGATACATCCTAGGATCACATTTGCCTATTAAGTTGCATCCCATTTCTGTTACTCCAGTCTTCTAGGTCATCCAGTTCCTCCTGTACAATATTCTGATTCTCTTCTGTATTGACAATGCCTCAGCTCACTCCTACTTTTTGTACCAAGATCACTAATGAAAACATTAAATAAGACTGGCCCTAAGATTAATCCCTGAGGAACTCCGCTAGTAACATCCCTCCAGTCCAACAGTTCACCTTTCAGCACAACACACTCCCTTCTGCCAGTTAGCCAGTTTCTTACCCACCTTATAATTTTGTTCACTAATCTCTATCTTCTCTAATGTAACTAATTTCCCATGTGATACCACAACAAATGCTTTACTGAAGTCCAACTATATTAACTGCATTTTCCTTATCTAAAAAATCATTAAACTTGAATCGCGGTATCCTATTTTTCTTAGAGAACCACATTATTATTACAGACTGTGACATGAAACATAGAATTATAGGCTTTCTTTACGTAGGGCGACTGTAATGGGGGTCGCATTCATCTCTTGCAAACGCCCCATGTCCAAGTGCATGTGACTGCATTCACTCTCTAAGTTTGTGGTGGGTCTATGGTGACTCAGCCCTCTGGCCAAGTCACACACAGTCTGTATGTGAAATAAAAAACCCTTCTGGGGAAACAGTCCAACCGGGGGGACCTATCCCAGTACCCCTCAGTTGGCCTCTCTTTCCTGGTAGCCCTCCCTGGGCTCAGGCCCTTAATTAGTCCATCAGTCTTTAAAATGGCCTCGGCCCTGGTATTGAGCCGTACTATAGGGCAGTGACTCTCAACCTTTCCAGATTATTGTACCCCTTTCAGGAGTCTGATTTGTCTTGTGAATCCCCCCAAATTTCACCTCTGTTAAACTACTTGCTTACAAAATCAGACATAAAAATACAAAAAAATGTCACAATACTATTACTGAAAAACTGCTGTCATTTTTACCATATAATTATAAAATAAATCAAACTGTAAAATATTGTTCTTACATTTCAGTGTATAGTATGTAGAACAGTATAAACAAGTCATTGTATGAAATTTTAGTTTGTACTGACTTCGCTAATGTGTTTTATGTAGCCTGTTGTAAAGCTAGGCAAATATCTAGATGAGTTGATGTACCCCCTGGAAGATCTCTGCGTACCCCTGGCTGAGAACCACTGCTTTAAGGCTCTCCCTGGAGGCAATGTCCTCGCCCTCTCTGCCCTTTTGGGCCCCAGCTGTCCTGCTGGGGCTCTAAAAGAGTTCATTTCCCCTTATGGGATGCATCAAAGTCGAGGACACTTTCCTAGTGGATTCTGCGGGGGGGGGGGGGGGGAGAGAACCCAGGCCCATTCTCTACTCCGGATCCCAGTCCAGGGAACCTAAAGATAGCAGCTGTCCGCCATGCCCCTTTAACTAAGATGCGTTGCTGCTATGATTCCCTGGCCACTTCCCCATGGCCCAGCACTTTCTTCATCCTTACCTCAGGACCTTATCCTGGTTGAGTCTCAGCCACCAGCACGGAGCTCCTTCAGCCAGCCGAGCACACCATCTACACTCCTCCAACTCCAGCAAGGAGCTAATCTCACTCTGGCCCTGCAGCTCTTCTTACACTAGACTGCTGGGCCCTGATGGGCTGCTCCCTGCAGCCCCTTTCTGATTGGCTGTTTCCCCACACAACCACTCTAAGCAGCTTGGAGGACCCTCTCCATAGCCCTTCTCTAGGGTGAGGTATGGCAGGGTCGCGAGGCCTCAATCAGGGGGCATTAGGGCCTGCCACAGTGACCATACATCCTGTTTTTGCCAGGACAGTCCCATTTTTAAGCTCTGTCCCGGACATCATGACATTTTTGGTAAATATGGGCATTTGTCCTATTTCCTCTGCGCCCCTGTGGGGTAAGATCAATGTTTGGGCAAGAGCAAACAGGACAAATGCCCAGTTTTGCAAAAAAAAGAGTTGCAGCAGCCCCTCTGGCCAGTAGTGACACCAGCCCTCCCAGGTCAGCAGCCCCCGCAGGGCTGGCCTGAGCTACCTGATGTTGCCACTACCTTCAGAGCCAGGTGTCTGGCCAGCAGCCATCGCTTTCCAACAGCCCAGCTCTGAAGGCAGTGCCAACACCAGCAGCAGCACATAAGTAAAGGTGGCAATACACCATTGTCCCATTTTCAGTTTAGGGAAATATGGTCACCTTACCTTCGTGCAACAAGTAGCACTTAAATTCACCCCCTCATTCCTCTCCCACTGGAAGGTAACCTAAAAGTGATGTAGAACGCAAACTTGAAAGGTGTTTTCCTTTCTCATTTTATGTTGCTCCTTCCCCTTAGAAATAGCTGGTCTCAACTTCTCTGAAGGATCTCAAAACAAAACCACATTCAGATCTGAGTATTTCCATGAGGGTTGAGAAAGAAAATAGACCAAGGCTACACTACATCAACCTCTGTTTTACCTATTCTGTAGATAAACAGGACTTAATTTCCACAGTCAAGCCAAACACCTTCACCCATGAAATAACGCATTCAAAGAAAGTACATTAACACTCTAAAGAAGTCAATTGTTATTTCTGCAACTTTTAAATAAGTTGCCTCTAATAATCACTGCCAACTTGAGGATAATGGGGAATATTGTAATTATGCACGGATACCTTACCCTGTTCCATGTTCAAGACTATAATAAATCAAATATGTAATTCCTTCAACTCATGCCCAATTTAAATTGAAATGAAAATTACTAGATTTCAGGAACAGAACAAATGCAATGCAGCCCTTACTAAACAGAGGAAAAATTTAGCATTTATTTGTTAGTTGTGGGGTCTGTTACATTTGTTTAGATTTAGAAAAGCATGAAATAGCAGGTCATACTGATATGCATCAGTGCACTTGCCAGTAACTAACCAGGCAGAACTGGCAACTTTAACACTTTTGTTATGTTGTTTCTTTGCCCATATCCTCATTCTGACTCACGAAACGAAGTTTAGCTGATTTAGTCTTCAATAGAAGTCATTATCAGCACCCTAAATCCAATTTGAACATTAGCATTTCATTGTTTGTTAGCCTGAGTCAGGTCTGTTTTAGGCAAAGGCTCCTTAATGGCAGACTCCATCCCAGGGAGACTGGTCCTTCTCCGGGCTGCAGTCTCTATCTTCCGCACCAGATCGACATCCCAACGATGGGTTACAAAACTAACCACAGTCCCAGGCACCTTGCTGCCTACACGCCCAACCCGCCCTACCCGATGGAGATAGTCTTGCAACGTGGATGGGAAGTCATAGTTGATTACTAGCTCCACACGGCTGGTATCCAGTCCACGGGAGGCTAAATCAGTGCAGATGAGGACATCGCTTTGTCCCTTCTGGAAGGTGTTAAAAATGCCTGCTCTCATTGCTGCAGGCATCTGTCCCTGTAGCCTCAGGTGCTTGATTTTGTGATCATCTAGGATGTAGCCTAGCCAGTTGACGGTGCTGGCATTGTTGCAGAAGATGAGAAGGGCTCCGTTAGAGGGGCCCTGGTCTTTGATGAGCTGCAGTAGCTCAGATGCCTTGTCGCTGCCTTTGATGCGGATGAATTTCTGCTGGACATGGGGCAGGAGGTGGTGCAAGCTCTGGCTGGTGAGGGTGGTGAAGTGGCCCATGCTGGTGACCTTGCTCAGCAACTGACCTAGCCCTTCAGGGAAGGTGGCTCCGACGATCACTAGCTGGGTTTTGGTGTCCCACTGGTCGGCCACCTCCTTGGGGCTGTGGGCGATGGGGGCTTGCATGAGCACCTCCTCCACCAGATCCAGGAAAGTGGGGTCCAGCAAGGTGTCAGCCTCATCCAGCACCAGACAGTACAGCCGCTCCAGCCTCACCATCCGCTTCCGCAGCGCCTTGCACAGGGCCCCAGGCGTGGACACCAGCAAGTCGGCATCGGGATCCGAGCGGAGCTGGTTTTTTACGCTGGCCATGCCCCGGCCACCGCCAATCTCCCGCACCCGCAGTCCCACGGAACGGCCCAGGGAGGAGGCCACGGTGCGCACCTGCTCCGCCAGCTCCCGGGAGGGCAGCAGCACCAGGCTGCGAGGGGAGGGCGGCCAGGTCGGGCCCATGGAGGGCCGAGACAGGAGTTTCTGGAACAGCGGGAGGAGATAGGCCAGGGTCTTGCCGCTGCCTGTCTCGGCAGCGCAGAGCGCGTTGCCCCCGCGCAGCAGGGCGGGAATGGCGCGGCGCTGCACGGCCGTGGGCTGGGTGATGGAGAGGGACTGCAGGGCGGACACCAGCGCCGGTCCCAGCCCCAGCGCCTGGAAGGAGCCGTCCCTTCCCGTGGCTCTGGGAGGCCGCAGGGCCGGCGCCTGCTCTTGGGAGCGCTCCAGCTGGAAGTAGTCCCCGCAGGAGCGCCGGTGCTTCCAGCCCGCCGAAACCAGGAGCGGCCGCTCCCAGCGCCCCAGCGTCAGGCAGCGAGGCTGGCTCAGCTGCGGCCGCCGGCTCCGCAACACCAGCTTCCCCGCCCGGGTCGGAACCACCGGCACCTTCCCGCCCCGCCTGGGCGGCTCCCGAGCCAGCCGCAGCTGCATGGCCCGGGAGATCCGCACCACGTTCTCCGGGGGCGGCCCGCCGCCGCCCGCCGGGCCCTGCACCCAGCGCACCAGGAGTCGCCGCACTGCGGCAGTTCTAGTCCCGCCCAGGACCAGCTCCCCGGGAGTCACCATCAGCGCCCCGGCCTTGCTCAGCGCCATCCCGGGCGGCTACCTTGCGGGAGAAACACCCACGTGGGGGGAAAGAGAAGGGGCGCCCCCTGATGACGTGTGATACGAGTGCCGGGAGGGGAGGCGCATGCGCAGTGGGAGCCGGTGCAGGGTAGGTGTGTGGTTGCAGCAGTGCAGCGCGAGGGCGAGCGAGGTGCCGTTGGCCAGGATCTGTTGGGCAGGTGAGCGGGAGCTGGGGGTGGTGTCTCCATAGGTGCGCCCTGCCCGTGGCAGGCTGGTTCTCCACGATGGGGATGGGGATGCGCGCCCGCTCCCTCCGCTGCCCCATCCTCATAGCTGCCCCAATGCCCCGTTCCCCCGCCCCCAGGCTCCCCTTTCCTCCTCACCTACTCCAGGGCTCTCCCCTTCCCCTCACGGCCGGCCCAGGGGTCCCTTCTCCTCCCCGGGTCCCCTTCCCCTCACGGCCGGCCCAGGGGTCCCTTCTCCTCCCCGGGTCCCCAGCCCCCACAGCTGACCCCATGTCCCTCAGGCTCTCTCCCCCACCTTCTGCTCCAGGGCCTTCCCTATAGGCCCCCCTTCCCCATCCTCATAGCCCCTTCTGCCTCCTCCCCCCCCCCCCCCCCGTCCCTAGGCTCACCCACAGTGGACTCTGTGCCCTCACCGTGCTCCCTTCCCCCTTCTCCCCCCAAGCCCATCTTCTCCCTCCCAGGTCCAACCCCTTCCTGCGGCTGCCCCAGTACCCCTTCCCCTTGCCCCCTTTTTTGCTATGGCCACCTCACTGTCATACCCCCCTGGGCTTTTAACATCCTTAAATCCTCACAGCTGCTATAATGTCCCCTTCTCCTTTCCCTGGCCCCTGGGCTGTTACCCCCATCTCCATGGCTGCTTCAGTGGCTCTATTTCTCCCCATTCTTATACCTGCTCCAGTGTCTGCTTCTCTCCCTTCCTACCTCCTGGTCTCCTTAGTCAAGGAGCTGCCAGAATTGTCGGTACAAAAGATGCAGGTCCTTGAGCACCATCCTGGGACCAATCCCTTGGTAGGAATCCTTGTTATTGGGTGGGAGCCAGTACTGAGAAGATGGAGCTGCCCCCTAGGGCACCATGGGGATAGTTTGAAGAGATAGAGATTACAGTGGTGCCTAGCATGTGCCAGGCACTTTCCAGTCACTCCCTGCCTCATGCAGTAAGACAAAATTTTCTCTCTCCCTAATGGCTTCTTTCTCCACCCCCAGATCTTGCTGTATCAGCTTCTAACTAGGAGGTTTCGTAGTCACCTCTAACTAGTAGATATCTGCCCAATTTTTAAACCATAGGGTTGTTTTCTTCAGATGCATGCGCAGATAAGTGTTAATAATGCTAATGGGTGTTGGATGTATTGACAGAAGTCTATGCAGAACTCTTATTGACTTATCTGGTAGCAGAAGCAGGTCCCTTGTTTGTAATTAAAATTGGTCGGAAATAAGATCTGGTCAATAAGGGCCTCATACACTGCCCATTGAAGTCAATGGAAAGACTCATTGATTTTAATGGACTTTAAGTCAGGTCCTGAGAGAGTAGCAAAGTATGCTACAAAATATCTGAAGGCAAATCATTTTTAAAGGTGCTGAAGACAGTTGCAACAACTTCTCCCAGTTTTTATTCTAGGACACTGGCTCCTGGCATACTTGCAGCTTTAAAAGTTAGAACAGATGCAGATGTTATAATATACATTACAAGTTGTTTCTAATTAGCCAGGTCACCTAGATAGTTTAAACTATATATGAAAGGAGCACCTTATTCCAAATATGCTGTTTTTGTGATTAGTCCAAACTCTAGTTGCCAACTGTAGATCAATCTTAAGGATACGCTGACCCAGTAGGCAAAGAAGAAAAACTATCCCCCAGACCTCTTACCATGAATTATCATCTTGCGTTTGTAGCTTCTTTTGTGGTGAGGAACTGCTTGGGTGCTTTTCTTCTTTAGGTTATTCACTCAGGCTCTGCTAATGTGTCACCTTTTGTCTGTGACTGACTTAAAATTAACCAGTCAGTTGTGTGAAAAATTGACTTTATACCCACAAGACAGACAACTGAAACCTTAATAATGAGAGGCCAGTAGGAAAGATAAAGAGGGACTCTCACAACAGTGAGATCCAAAGATGAAACAAAATGGTAGGAAAATGTCAGGGAATGCTAGGATAGATCAGTCTGTTGTACCAGACCCTTCCTCCTCCCAAACCTCAGCCCCCTATACCCAACCCCCCCCCCCCCCCCCCGAGCCTCCCGAACACCCATCCCACCGAGTCTTACCCAGCATTAGGGATGCCTTGGCTGGTGGCTCATACCCTGCGCTGGGCTCAGCTGCTAGTCCCGGCTGGGCTGGGGGTGGGGAAGGAGCACAGTTCCCCTGCAGGGAGTGACCGGGTCAGACCCACCCCCAGAAACTTTCCCTGGCTGCAGGAAATGCTGCACCCCATCTCCTGCTTCCTGCCCCCATCACTAGTTAGCCCCGGGGGAGCCACTCCCCTGGCGGCCCAAGCCCCCCGCACCCAGACTCCCCTGCTGAGCCCTAACCACATTCATCTGGATCCCCTGCAGTGTCCCATTGCCCCTGCACCCAGAACCCCACCAACAAGCCCCTGTGCATCCAGATCCTCCCCCCACTGAGCCACTTGCACTCAGATTGCCCCACACAGAACCCTCTTACCGCACACCTGGAACCCCTCTCTCCCCCCACACTAAGCCCCTCCACACTTGGATCCTGCTGAGCTGCCTGCCCACACCTGGTATTCCTGGCACAGAAGGGCAAGGCCCCGGGATGTGCCTCACCACCAGGGATGGGGGGACCTGCAGGGTGATCTCCCTGTCAGTGGCCTGTGTTCCTCACTGCCATGCTGGAGCCTCCACATTTATTTATTTATTGACAAATAAAAATTGCAAATTTTTGCAGAATTTTAAAATAGTGTGCATGGAATTTTTAATTTTGTTGGTGCAGAATTCCCTCAGGAGTAGTATGTAGCTGACTCCCCCAGCTGCTGTAACGGCACCAGGACAGACAGTACACAAGCATGATAAGGCTTCAGAGCTTGAACTCTGCACCTTCTGTTGCACCCAGCATCATGTAGGAAGCCCTGTGCAATTGCTGAAGAATTGGTGTGATGTGATCTCCGTAGCTGATGTCTAATGGATGCTTTCTGCATCAGCTGAAAGTGACCCTGAAGTATAGCCCCAGCAGGAGAGTGTTGCAGTTTTCCAGTCTAGAAGTCTCAAAGGCGTGGACTGTTTATTCATATAAATTCCATACCACTTCTTTTAGTCAGATAAACTGAGTTCTACTGTGTACATCAAACACACAAAATAAACTGAAATAACATATAATTAAGGTTGCAAAGTGAAGCGCTCAGAAGTTAGGAAATGCTGGAATTAAAGTTGTCTGCATAACTTTAATTCACCCCTCTCTTGTGCATATGAGTTGTGATAGTCTTTAATTAGTCACATGGTATTTTTTCCCATATGATTCCTACCTCATTAAATGCACATAATGGATGGTACTCTTGGCAGCTATTCAGTATTTTGTTTTCTCATTGTTCACTGTCGCCCAGGCCTTATTTATTGCACATTACTGCAATCCTCCTCTGAAGACAGAATTAATAATTCCTGCATGGGTTTTTCTGTGGTACCTGATCACTATAATGTTTGTGAAGCACTCAGACACTAATGAATTTATTTTCACAGGAGATCTGTGAAATGAGAGGGCATTATATCCCAATTTCATGGATGTGGGGACTGAGATTATGGTCAAAAGCATCCATTAAGTTTGGGTACCCAATTGGAGACTAGGACTGAGTTTTACAGGGCCCATAACATTATGTAGGACTCTGTGTTCACAGATCCAATTGACTTCAGTTATAATTGTAAGTAATCATCACTTTTGCAGATCACATACCAAAGTCTCAAGTCAAGTATCCAGAAAATAAGCAACACATAATTAGTGACCACCTCTGAAAGGTTTGATTTTAAATGAGTTGCCTTGCATCACATAGGGACTCTGTGGCAGAGAGAATCCAGTTCACCAGGGCAGCATTCAACTGCCTTAACCATGAGATAATCCTTTCTCTTCCCGCAAGCCCCTGTTCAGTGACTATACAGCTTCCAGCTTCTGCAACAAACGAAGCAGGGTTCCTACAGACAAGTCTCCTTCATTACACACCCCTGATTCATCCCCAGAGCAAGTCTATCCTGTACACTGAATGAGGCAGGAGTGCTTTGGAAAAAATGGTATGTAATTAAAGTTTGTATCATAATGCATATGCTCAAAGGAGTCAAAGTAAGGTTTCCCAGGCAACCTTAATTCTGGCAATTCCTAAATCTTGAGACCTTGACTTCGCAACTGTAATGCTTTCATCTAATGTTTTTGGGTTTCTGTGTAATTTCTTAGGCTATAAAAAACTACACTGAAAAAAGCACAAATTCCATCCTGTGACATCTTATCGACCCCTACATGGGTCACCAGTAGAGTCAGAACCTTTAGATCTACCATACACACCTCTGCCCCTTGAGCTAATGGAGTAACTGATAGTTGATTGTAATCCTATATGTGTACTAGCAGTAGAGAGGAAGAAGACACTTTGTCAGAGGGTTTCACGAGTATTTGGTGACAGCAGAAGAATGGTTAGACTCAGGCAGAAATCTTTGGTCCTGTTGCAGGCTCTGGAAGGGTCTGTGCTGCAATGGGCGCAGACCCTTCTGCTCATGCCTCCCAAGCTTTACCCTCTTGCCTTGTTCCCTGTTCCTGTCCTATTCTCCTCACACAGCCACTTCCACTCTCCACTTCTCAGGCTTCTCATCCCAGTCTGTTTGCCCAGACATTCTAAAGCAGGGGCCGGCAACCTACGGCACGCGTGCCAAAGGTGGCACGCAAGCCGATTTTTGATGGCACACGGTGGCAGGCTGAGCCAGGGCTTCCACCGGGGTTTCCGCAGCAGGCTCCTGCCAGCCAGGGTCCCGCTGTCGGTCCTACTCAGCACCCACTGCTGGCCTGCGTGAAAGAACCCCAGACTGGCAGCGGGCTGAGACCCCGGCTGGCAGGAGCCAGCGGCCGAAACCCCAGAGCGGGGGCGGGCTGAGCTGCTCAGCCCGCTGCTGTTCTGGGGTTCCCACTGCTGGCCTGGGTGAAGGAACCCCAGGCTGGCTGGCAGGAGCCGGCGGCTGGAACCCCAGAGCGGCAGCAGGCTGAGATGCTCAGTCGCTGCTCTGGGGTTCCGGCTGCTGGCCCCTGGCCAGCTGGGGTCCCCGTTGCAGCCCCACTCACCTTGCTACCGGTTGGAGTTCCAGCACAGGCCCCCTGCCAGACAGGATCCAGGCCTCCGGCCCTGCTCAGCCCTACCAGCCGCCAACTCCACTCACCTCAGCTGCCGATCTGGGGTTCCAGCCGCTGACTTCCTGCCAGCCGGTTAACAACTGATCACTCAGAAGCCTGTGTGCAGCTTAAAGTATCCAAATACGTGCCAGACATTGGAAAACTCAGCAAGGAAAAACAAGGGCAAGGATCACACTAAACGGATAAGATCTGCATTTTAATTTAATTTTAAATAAAGCTTCTGAAACATTTTGAAAACCTTGTTTACTTTACATATAACAGTAGTTTGGTTATATAATATATAGACTTATAGAGAGACCTTCTAAAAAACATTAAAATGTATTACTGGCACGCAAAGCCTTAAATTAGAGTGTATAAATGAAGACTCGGCACACCACTTCTGAAAGGTTGCTGACCCCTGCTCTAAAGCCTTCCTCCACCTTGTCCCGTGTTGTCTTACCCAGCCAGTCTCAGTTCCTCCCTCCCCAGCTCCTTGTCCAGTCTGTTTCTTCCATCCTCCTCCTGGTGTCCAGTTGACCCCTCTCTGCCACCATGCCTCATCAACAATGACTGTGCTCCCAGACAAGAGATGCACACTGCGGCACGGAAGGGACTCCTCTCTGGGAGTGTGAGAGACACTTGCATGCACTAGAGTGAGCAAGGACAGCTGCTGGTGAGCCTGGTGTCCATGCCAGTGGGCAGGGCTGGGAGCGGTACAGCAGTGCTGGAGGAGCTGACCGGGCTGGGTGCTGGCTCCTGTGAGCAGCAGCCCGACATGCTGCTGTGGTTCCTGGTAGAGCCCTGCAGCTCCGTGGACATCCACTTTATATCCATGGATATCCTCATCTGCAGATATAATTCTGCACAGGACTCTAGTTATAAGTACACAGTAGTACTTATAAGGCTGGGAATGAAGGCTCACCTGTATTTCTGTTAGATGGTTGTCTTATAAAACAGTCTACTTTGCTCCTTAGCAGTCAAATGCAGGGATTCTGAAGAAACTCATCTGAGAAAGTGAGATTTATCCCTTTAACTAGATCCATTTTCTATCAAAATGAAAAAGCAAGCTGGCAACTTTTTTAGTAATAAATTGTAGGTTTTAAAAATACACCCATGAATTTTGATGGCAGTGGGGAAAGGAAATCTTGATTCTATATGTCCACTGGCAGAGAGAATGTTTCTCTCATTTGTTTCACTTTCTGTTTCAGAGCATACAACAAAAGGAATGACTGTGAACACTCCAGCGCTCTGTTTCAGAAGCAAGAAAATTCTTGCTCCCATGGTGCGGGTTGGAACATTACCCATGCGTCTTTTGGCTTTGGATTTTGGTGCTGATATTGTGTACTGTGAGGTATGAAGGCTACAGAAATGGGGGAGGCTCTGTTTTCTTATGATATGGCAGTTTTATGAACAATATTGGTTTCTCAGTAGTCATAGCCTCATAGATGTTAAAGGGCTTAGCATTGTTACTGCATGGTCTTCAAACTTTCACATGTAGCCTTTTATTTTATTTAAAGTGAATTTTGTAATGTGGTATTACACCACTGTGGGTTTGTCTCTCTGGTGGCTACAGTTTCAAGCTCAGCGGAGTGAAAGACACTTCTGCTATTTGCTTCAAGATTTAGCTCCTCTAGGAACACACAAAGACCAAGGATAGTGACCACTCATACATTTTACAAGTATAAGCCTGTTTTACAAGTTTTATTAAAGTTATGATTATGCATATATATAAAAATTCTATGAAGACCTGTGCACAAGTTACGAATATAGTTATACTCACATCTTTAACAATATTCTTATGGTCTGATGGCTGCCTTGCCAATTGATCACTAGTAGAGGGATGGTTCCTGATGGAGTTTTCCATAGGAAGCTCAATTTTTCTAATCTAGACAACCTCTTTTTATAATATGTTCGGACTATACTTCATTAGCATTTACACAAATAGTGCACCTTGTGGTAAGGGCATGTGTTAGAAAAATGTGACTACCGGGTATCTTGTCAGCAAAAAATTACTTTTAATGTTAATTTTTTGCAAGATCACCCATAGGTACATCTTTTCCTGTAATCTTGTGTCATAGGGTCATTCTTTGGTCACTTACTTATGTCAAGCATTTCTTAAGCTAGTGGCCTAGTAACTAAGCTGACATTTTACAGGCCTCAGCCTGTAGGCCTTGCATTTCAGCCCTACTTAGATATCTAATACATACTTATCACTTCTAATTACTGATCAATCTTATACGTCTATAATTCTACAATTTAAATCTATGTAGCATACAATGATTATCTGTGATTGATATGATATGAGTTAATTATAACACCACACAACACTCAATAAATGAATGATAAAATGGACAAATTGGCTATACATGCATTCCCTTAATTTAAAAAAATAACGTTAAGAGGGAATAGATGGCTCAGGATATTGGTAGATATAGATCCTCTGATTATTATGTTGCCATTTGAATCTAGGACAGGTTTGTCATGAATGTTTATTTGATCACTGTTTGGGAGCCTCAATGAAAGGAACATGGTAGTTTCATTTTAGTTGCAAATAGACAATTTTTCCATGAACAAAAGCCATCATCAGAACTAGCTCTAATTTTCACACTTGCTAGCATTCTTGGCGTAGAGGCAAAGGATTGAAGTGGGCGAGCCTTATGGGGTTTGTCTATAGTACTTCTGAGAGTGAGCCTTCCAGGCTGAGTAGAGAGACTTGCGCTATGTTGGCTTGAGTTGCAGTTTCCAACCCCATCTCTGGACGCTCTCAGAAATTACCAGATAAACTGGCCCCAAAGAGATAGTGTACACACAGCTTGAATCACAGAATATCAGGGTTGGAAGGGACCTCAGGAGGTCATCTAGTCCAACCCCCTGCTCAAAGCGGGACCAATCCCCAGACAGATTTTTGTCCCAGAGCCCTAAATGGTCCCCTCAAGGATTGAACTCACAACCCTGGGTTTAGCAGGCCAATGCTCAAACCACTGAGTTAGCCCTCCCTTGACTGGTACAACTCAGGTCCTTAATAACATTACAACACTGAAATATATTTATAGTAAAACAATCTAAGTTTATTATCAAAGGTTAAATTTTAAAAGATAGTGAATAAGGCTGATAAATGGAAACAGAAATGGCTACATATATAAAACAAAACATACAATGAAATCTTAGGTCTATACTTATTAGTAGTTCCATTTCCTATTTAATAAAGTAGATTTTCTCCCAAGAATTCAGTTTTTGACAGAGTTTCTTGTTTTCAGGTAAAACAAGGATCTGAACTTTCATAAATACCCCCACCCTTCAAGGAATTTCCTCTGTGAATGGATAACAAAAATTTCATACTTATAGTTCAGTAAACCTTTTGTAATGCTCTTTGGTTTTAATCTGCTCTTCCCCGATGATTTCACATCCCCTTGTTGGTTGCATATGCACATGGGGCTTCCATTGTATTGAATAATAATAATTAGTTTACATCTGAAACAGAGGTGACTAAACATGTTTTGTCTGGCAAAGAACTTGTTTATGAACTCTGCCATGTTACAGATTTTAAAACATATTTTCAGTGTGTAAGTGTAACTCCTTATATAGCATGTATACATTCATTTCACAGTGATATTAATGAAGAGTGTGTCACCAGCTTTCATTTGATACCTTACAAGAAACTATTGATTACTCCTGAGGGCATTCCATGCCTAAAAATTATGCGCACAATATTTTAAAACTCTGCAAAATGCTGCAAATTTTATTTGTCAATAAATAACTTTGGGTCCAGCATGGCAGTGGGCAGCACAGGCCACTGGCTGCATTGAGGGGGGAGATCACCCTGAAGCCCCCACTTCCACTGCTACAGAGACACGGCAGTGAGGCTTCACCTGACCCTGACACAGTGCAAGGGCTGGGCCTGCCCCAGAAACACCCCAGGGCCCTGTCCCTCTGCGCCGGGTGCACCAGGTGTGGGTGGGCAGGCTCAGCCCAGCAGGATCCATGTGTGGAGGGGCTTAGTGTGTGGGGTGAGAGGTTTCTCTGTGGCAATCTGGGAGCGGGCGGCTCAGTGGAGATCTGGATGTACAGAGGATTATTGGGGTGTTCCAGGTGCAGGGGCAGTGGGACTCTGCACGGGATCCAGGTGAAGGTGGTTGGGGCTCAGGAGGGTGGGGTTGGGTGTGGGGAGATGGAGCTAGGCAGGGGGTGTGGGTGTGTGGGGGCTCAGGGGGTGTCCAGGTACCAGGGCAGTGGGGTTTGATGGGTTGGGGGTCCAGGTGCAGCTGGTTGGGAATCAGTGTGGTGGGAGTCTGGGTGTGGGGGGCTCATTGGAGGGGTCCAGGTGTAGGGGGGTAGGGCTCCTCACGGTGAGGGTTCGATGGGCCTGCTTAATGGGGGAGCCCCAGCTGCTGCCGAGGGGATGCCACGTGCCGGGCTCAAACTTCCCACCATGATTCCCCTATCCCCTTTTCCTCTCCATCACCCTCCCCTCATTCCCCCTCCCCCTGCCCTATTCCAGCCCCCCTTCCTTCCTTCCCCACTGCCTTTGTCCCCCCTTCCCTCATTTCCCCCAGCCCCACCGTGGGCACTCACTGTTATACAGAATAGAAAACAGGAAGATTCCCAGCACGCAGAAGGGGAGCATGACTGGCACTAGGACCCAGGAGGCAGCGTTCAGCTGCAGAGTCGGTGGGAGCCGAGAGACGGCCTCCTTCAGTTGGGCAGCTCTGCGCTTGCAGAATGACGGGGGAGCAGTGGCATGTTACCCCGTGTGCCCCCCCATGCCTTGCCTCTGTTTGGAGGGGGCAGCCCCCGAAAAAAACTGCACCTATGGTTGCACAGTCCTGCAGAATCTCCCCACAAGTAATTGATGGATAAATACTGTGAAAGCAGTATGTTAGGTGTAGTGAGCTTGTCTGACCAGATAGAAGTTGCTGTTACAGAACAGTGAGCCCTTTGCCAATTGGCATTAAGAAGTTCTGAGGGTCACACATCCCCTCTTACAGTGAAGCAGCGGGGTCAGCCACTGGCTGTTCCATAGGCTTTGGGTCATAACCCTCTTGCCTGGACCAGTTGTCTGCCACAATATTTTTTCTTCCCTTAATATGCAGAGTTTTCATGTCATATTCTTGGAGGGTTATGCTCCAGTATAGCATTTTGGAATAAGTATCTTTGGTTTGATATAGTCGCACCAACAGAGAATTGTCTCTTGAGGGTTACATCACACCTTATAATACCCCACGATACCCTTCAGAAGCCTTGTCTACACAGGGACACTTGGGAAAGTTAATCCAAATTAATTAAAGGTGTGAATTTAAATTGGATTAGTTAAACCACATTAAACTCATGTGCAGATGCTCTTGCCTTGGCTGTTTGGCTTGCCCCTCTCCCCATTCGTAAGCTGAAAACCTACAATTTCTAGACTGTTTTAAGGTACATAATGGTGAGTATCACAGTAATGGTGCTGTACACTGGCCCCCAAAGCACAGAATTAAAGTGGACTTAATTTGATTTACTGTAGTTCACTTTAAAAGTGAATGTAGTTCACTCTTCTGAATGTCCCTGTGTAGAGAAGACCAGAGAAGACAAATAATCTCCAGTTCATAGATGAGGAACTGAGACACAGATGACTTGCCCAAGGCCATGCTGAAAGTCTGGTAGAGTTAGGAGTTGAATGCAGGTTTGTGTCCCAGTCCAGGGGAATATGCTGAATTAGTTCATACTCTAGATGCTCTGCCCAAACATACCCTTTTACTGGCTGCCCATGCTCATTTTCTGGATTGTACCTGCTGGCTTTGGGTTCCTTGGCAAAATAGTGTTGTGGATTGCCTGTGTTGTGGATTGCCAAAATGCCCTTTTAGGCTGGGCTTCCTGCTGTCTGGCGTCTTGAAGCTTGGGTTTCCAGCACAGAAGCCTGCAGAAAAGAACCTATACATTTTAATTCCCAGGCTGAGACACTTTTTATAGTTACAGCCTGTAGCTTTACCATACACATTGAAAGCCCTGAAAAATTGGTTTTGTAATAGAAATACTGGCGGACCCTTTAAGTTGATTGTGGAATGGCCATTGTGATAGTTTTCAAAATTATCACAGGATATGAAAACGTCTTTCTAGAAAAGAAAGGACCGATCACAATAGAGTGGGAACTTTAATCTGTAGATAACGTAGGCTCTCAGTTCATTATAATCTTCATACAATTTTGTCTTCCATGTTCCTTAACTGTTTAGCTTTCTTTTGGCTTCTAAAATATGTTGCTTTTCTGTATGATATAGAGTCTGACCTTGACTAGATAATTTGACCAAAGACAAAAAATATTTTTTGTTGTTGCCTCGTTTAATGGCTGTTGGATAGTGAAGAAATGGAGAAAAGTTGTCAGTAAAATTTGATTCTTGCAGCATTTGAGAATATCTCCAGGAAACTGCATAGTTTCTCCGATCTAGAGAGGTGGGTCCTGGACTTCTCATCAGGGTAATGCTCCTGGACTTTGCTGTTGAGAGGTTGCCTCTTTTTGTTTCAGCCTCTGAGTAATAGGATTAGTCTCCTGGCTATAGGTGTCTGGTCACTTTTTATCCCAAGCTGTAGAATTACCATAGGGTAGTTGATTAGATGGGTCACTGATCTAGTCTACGGTTATAACATTTCTGTACATATGATTATGAAATCTAATTGTGGTCATAAACTATTTTATAGTGTTTCTTTAATTTTCATTCATGTCCTTTTCTGCTGTTTCTCTAGAGCTGAAATATAGTATCTCTCATAAGAGGCAAATTAACTAATTTTACTCTGATAAACTTGCTAGTTTATTTTTATTTAGTTTTTTTTAATTCACTTACATATATTTCTGATCTTTATTCGTAGGAGCTGATTGACATAAAGATGGTGCAGTGCAAAAGAGTTGTAAATGGCAAGTACAATATATTTTGATAAAAGCTTTCAAGTACCCTTTTTTTGTTTCAGTAAATGATGAGAAATGCTCTGTTACTTTGTTGATTTGGTAGCCAGAGACTCTCAAGCAGTAGCTACAAGAGGTGTTAACATTCCCATTCCATTTAATGAATTGTTAGAGGGACACAATTATTAGAACATACGCTGGAACACAAGAACATTCATGTTCACAAATAACTAGACCAAGCAGTTTCCTCTTTAATGTGGTAGCTCAGAGGGACACTCAAGGGAGTGTAGTAGTCTTCAACATAGAGCTATTCTCAGCGTAGGTCAGTTTTTTGAGCTCTTGCCTTGGCTGTTTGGCTTGCCCCTCTCCCCATTCGTAAGCTGAAAACCTACAATTTCTAGACTGTTTTAAGGTACATAATGGTGAGTATCACAGTAATGGTGCTGTACAACCCAAGAAAGCACATGCTGAAATTTTTGACCATTATGTAAACATGTAGCAAACTGGGTCTTGATTTGTTTTGTTTTATTAATGTTTAGGTTTTAGTAACGGTTAGTTGAAAAGAAAAGATGAACCTGAATTGTTTGAAGATGAAAATGGGGTGACAAAGGTGTACGTCAATTTTTAGGTTTCAGAATCTTCAACTAAAATAGTAGCTTCCACTTTGGTACAGTGCCTAATGCAATGGGGTCCTGACTTGGTTGCCCTTTAGGTGCTACTGCAACATACATTTCAAATAATAAGTAGTGACTGCATGAAAAGGGTGAGGAACTGGACCAGAAACAAGGCAGAGCATAGATATTAATGGACCAGATGGAACACATTCTATATAGATTTATAGTTAATATGGTCCCGTTGGCTATAATGAATTTTTCTGTGTAAATCATTACAAGATGACCCAGTTTGTTAACAGTTTGAATGAGAAGGGCTTAACTGACCCTTCTGAAAGCAGATACAATTTGAGTCTACAAGTATATGCCTACAAGAAATGAGATTCGTCCCAGTATGAAGGATCACCACAAAGATCTATACACCTCTCTGCCCTTCAAAGTGGATCTTAAGAGATAAAGAGGGACTGGCACATTCATCTTAAAGGTGCCAGGTGACATTGGCAATTATGATTTCTAAGGAATTTGTATATGGTGTGGTGTATTAGTATACTTTGTCTAATATTATTCATATTTTTGCGAAGAGACCACATTTGTTTTCCTCAGTTACTGACACCAGATGTCAATCTATTTCATCTGTATTTATAATGATGTTTCATTAGGATGTTCTCGGTGGCATCTGTCAGCTTAATCACATGAAAACTGCTTCTGCATAATAAAATTCTTTAATGTTCCAACTAAACCTTGGAGTCAGTTTGCTAATTTTTATATTAGCAAGTTATTGGCTAAAAAATTGTAATTTTTCCCCCATCAAACTTAGAGATTCATGGAATTCAAGCCAGAAAAGGCCATTGTGATCCTCTAGTTTAATCTCCTATATAACACAGGCCGTACAACTTCCCCAAAATAATTCCTAGAGCATTTCTTTTAGAAAAATATCCAATCTTGATTTTAAAATTGTCAGTGATGGAGAATCCACCACAACCCCTGGTTAAATTGCTCCAATAGTTAATTGCTCCCAGTGTTTTTTGTTTTTTTTTTTGTTTTTTTTTAAATCTGCCTTTTTTCCATTTTGAATTTGTCAGGCTTCAACTTCCAACTATTGGATCACGTTATGCCTTTCTCTGCTAGATTGAAGAGCCCATTATTAAATGTTTGTTCCTCTTGTATAAGCCTCAATCAAGTGACCCCTTAATCTTCTCTTTGTTAAACTCTAGGTTGAGCTCCTTTAGTCTATCACTATAAAGCATGTTTTGTAATCCTTTAATCATTCTCGTGGCTCCTCTCTAAACCCTCTCCCATTTATCCACATCCTTGTTGAATTGTGAACACCAGAACTGGACACAGTATTCCAGCAGCAGTCACACCAGTGCCGAATACAGAGGTAAAATAACCTCTACTCCTACTTGAGATTCCACCATTTATGCAGTCACAGCTTTCACTTTGAACACTTGGAGTTGTGGTTTTCAACCTTTTATCCTTCTGCTAACCCTCACTGAATCACTTTTTCTTTTCTGTGATCCCATATTTACTACTTGCAGCCAGTCCTCAGTTACACCTCAGAATCCTTTGTGCCATTTTCCATGAGAACCAGTAGAGTGTTTTATGGGTGCGTTTGGCATCTGAGGACTGCTTTCAAGTGTTTAAGGAAAACTGGATGAGGAGAGCTATTTGCTTGTGGCCATGTTTTTAGAACCTCTCACCTACATTAATGAACATAGGCCAAAGTGAGCCTTGGCGTAAGTGGGTGTTATTCCCATTGAAACCAAAATGGAACTGCTCCTACTTAAACCATGGCTTAATTGGCCCCATGATGGGAGTAGAGAAGGGGACGTTTGAGGTATTTGATCCAGACCACTTTAATATAGGAATATCAGCAGTTCTGTAAAGGTAAAAATTAGTTACTGTATTTTGATATATAATAAGCTATAAAAATATTCAGTCTGAATGAGTAGAAAAATAAAACATTGAATCAATGTTACTTACAGCTTCTCAGTAGCTTGTCTGTTTTCGTCTTGTCATGGAGTTAAATTCAATTGTTTTATACTCAAATGAATTTACTGTATTAAATTCAAGGCTTCATAACACATGTGCAATTCTCATTAAGACCTTTTATCAAGAAGATTTTAGAATCTGGTAATTTCTGTAGGCTAATACAAGTCACTGTTTTGCTGTACGTACCTCTCTTCACAAATGTTTTAGAATACTGCAGTAATCCTTTTGGATTTAGCCATGGATTTTGCAGTAATCTCAACTGCAGTCCTTCCCAGAGACCCTGGCAGAGTTTTGGGGAGAGGAAAAATGCAATGTATGCTTCCAGTAAATTACAGAAATTTAAGATGCCATCAGGTTAGCTTGGGCTCAGAATGTTTTTTAAAAACAAGGTTTAAAAAAATTGAATTTTTTTCAGTTGGATTGAAGTCATTTTAATTCTAGTATAGGGTGACGGTAGGAGATGTCTGGAGTCCAGCATTCTCCTGGGGTATCCATAAGCAACACTGCAGCATTATGCCTGGTGATTGAGAACTGGAGAGTGAAAGTGACTAGTTCACATGCATTATGCAAGGTGAGAGAAATTCATGAATATTAAAGGTTCACATTTTAAAATACTTCTCACTCTTATTAGAAATTGAAAAAAATTAAACCTATTAACCTAAATGTTAAAGCTCCAAGTGTCTTTGACATAGCTTACAAAGGCAAATAATAAAACTAGTAACTGTTGTTTACTCCAGGAACTACACATCTTTACACAGGCTTTAATCCTTAAGCCTTCCCCTCTCCAAAAGCCTTGGCATGGCCTGAAAATCAACAGACCTATTTTTTGTTTTGTTTTTGCCAGAACCTGGGCTAGATTTTAACGCCGAGGCCGCCTCATAATGAAGGCTGTACCATCAGCTTCTCCTCTAAATCAAGAGAGATTCAGTTCAGGTTCTTGCGCTAATTGTGGGTGGATCAGTATGGCATATGAGAGAGATGGACAGTCCCTCAGTAGTCTGATTGTAAGACATTTAGGGCTTTTAAAAACCTAAAAAATACCTTAAGCTGGACTAGGAAACTGTTGGAGAGCCAGTGCAGAAGATAAGAGTCCATGTCCGTTCCTGTTGGTAAGCACAGCCTACCAAATAGGCTGCCTCTGGTTCTGCATCACCTTCAGCCCCCTGGTTGGCTTAAGGTGCATTGCAGTAGCTTACAGTTATGTTAGGAGCATTGACCAAGGAATTAAAAAAAATACATATTTCAACATAACATTGTCTTTAGAAAAGCTAGCCAAAGTGCATCACTAACAGACAGAGCAGAACTGCTCTAGCCATTCAGGGAAATAACTCATTTATAATTGTTTCTATATATGCTTTCATAAACAAGTTTTGTTAAAATTTAAATAACTTCAAGTTGATAGTTTAGACTCGTGAACTAGGACATTCAACAGTAAGTCTTGCATTTCACACCGATTCTAAAACCACTGTTTTTTCACAAATATCTGTGTGAGGGACGAAGCATTGGTTGTAACACTTAATTGTCCGTTCTGTTAGTTTGTATTACAACCTAATGAACTTTTCAGTCTAGTTGATTTTGCATATATGACTCAACTCTGCATTGTTTCTTGATAAACTTTATGATTCTGACATTGAAGTCTACAGCTTTATTTGGTAGAATTTCATTTATATGCAAACTGTATATTTTTAATTGCTTCACCTGGCTTATTTTGTGATTATATTTAGCTATATTATTTTCTCCCAATTTTGTGTCTCTCTCCTATTTCATGTAGAGGTGCTTGAAACAGTGGACTTTGTAGCACCTAACGAAAGAGTTGTTTTCAGAACGTGTGTGAGAGAGAAAGATTGTGTTGTCTTTCAAATGGTAAGAAACCAAGAACAGTTACATTTCTAATATCAAAGTAGATTAATTTTACTAGCACTGTACTGTTTAGATATGTCTAAGTGTAGCTCTGTGTCAGATGTTAAGTAGCTCCCAGATTTCTCAACTAGGGTTAATCTTTCTGGACTCTAATTTCACACTGATTGCATTGCAGGATTTCTAAACTAATTGTATACAAGCTACATTACATACAAGCATACACAGAATAGATGACCAATGTGTATATTGTGGGCCACAGATGTAGCTTATTTCTACACCATGTTATTTTAGCTATATGTTCGAATATACTAGTACCAAAACTAAATTACAGTGAAATGTGATCTTACCATCATTTGTAATTTCATTAAATAGAACTTATAGCTAGATATCATTTGTGTTTAGTAGTTTTACTAACATTTAGCACTTATTTTTATCAACATTTTTTGTTTTCCTTGTTCATTCATTCAGTTAACTGGTTGATTTGCATGTGTCAATCCTGTAAATATCAGTGATGTTTAACATTTCACAATGCCATACACTTCACAGAAGAAAGAAGGACATTGTTCCTGCCCCAAATAATATAAGTTTTAGACAACGCAAGCAAGGGTTGGTGGGCAAGGATTACTGAGCTACAGTCACCCAGTTCTCAGTTTAGGCATGTCTCTGTTATGGTGGTTCAGCTAAGATTTCCATATTTATAAGAAAAAGGGACAATATTTATTGTGACTATAATGTTTTTATTAGATTAAAACAAATTCAGTCTTGACTTTTAAAATGCAGGACAACATTTGTGTTATATAATGGGCCCTGATCCTGTAAAGATTTAAGTACATTCTTAACTTCACACGCTATGCTGACTTCAGATATGTCTTTAACTGACTAATTTTGCTATCTAGTAGTGGATCTCGGTCATATTATACATATACCGACTCTAAAAAGTGTATAAATGGTGTATATCTACACAAAAACATTTATTATAAAACAGAATCAAGTGAATAAATATTGATTATATCCTTTTTGCCCCACAGGGATCAGCAGATGCTGAGAGAGCATTGGCTGTAGCCAAGCTTGTGTAAGTTCTCATAGAATCTTACCTGAAAATAATTTCTTCCCCTGTGGCTTGCTGAGGTGTAATTTAATTTGTAAAGACTAGTTTTCAGTTTTAGCCAAATGCAGCTATCATTTGAAACCAAGCATTGAAAACTTCTGATGCAATTTGATGTATTTTCCCTAGTCTTCTTTATTTGTACTATTATTATTATCATTAGTTATTATTATTAGTTATTTATAAGTCTTTCAAGGGGAAGCTAATATTTTTAAAGGTCAGAAGTAAGGAATAAGAGTCCTGTGTGATTAGCAGAGCTACTAGGGTAAACAAAAGTTCCACATACCACTAAGTGTTAAAGGAGCTGCTCAGCAAGTTGCAACAGAGTTCACCATCTAGAAAGATCAGTGGGGGAGCAGCATGAACTGGCTGTACTCCTGCTCTCATTAGCAGTAATGATTTCTTTTCAAGGCAGTAGCTGCTCAAGCAATTACTTTTCATGCGAGTGACTGCTGTGCAACTTTGTAATAGGCATGCCAGGTCTCTGTCCTCAACGTGTTTTCTTCTGGGTGCTGCACATCTCCTGATAAAGCCCTATTGACCAATTTCTTGTATTCTTTGTGATTTTAAAGCTCTCAACCAGATGTGTGTTAAATAGAAGAAAAACAATGGAAGTTTTGCTTCTGTGGTGGTGAGGAATATAACTTTTAAACCCACATAAGACACTTTTCTTATTTATTTTTGAAAAATGATATAAAAGAGTCTGTTGCAGAGTTTGAGTCTGTGGGGAGAACATCCTAACTATGTTTGTTCCCTAAGACTCAGTAATCTTTGAATTCTTCAATAAAGGCAAATGAAATTCTTATATACGTATTGAAATGGCTTTGGAGACCACTGTATAAGTATACACAAAATTTAAACTAGTGAGGAGATAAAAGAAAAGATTCAGAGGTTTGGAAAAAATCTCTAAACTTCAAATTCTCATCTAAACTTCTTGGGAATGGAAAACTCACTCGAACAGGCTCTCTGGCAAGATGCTTTTTTCCTTTTTCTAGTCTGAAATATTTGTGGGGATTTTTTGTTCTTTTCTTTTCAGAGAAAATGATGTAGCTGGGATTGATGTCAACATGGGCTGTCCAAAAGAATATTCTACTAAGGCAGGTTGATTTTAATCTCTTTAAATATTCTCTTTTCCTGCTTAAGAGGCACAGGATGCAACACATGTTCTGCTTTTCTGGTTCTGGCAAGTTATTTGATTTTCTCTGTTCTGAATGTTGTGAATGTTCAATTATTTGTAGTTTCAATGAGTCATTCTATTCTTGGCTGCAACTGTGATCTCTTGTCCTTATTTTTGAATTGTTAACTGTATTTGTCCAGATCATTAGAAGCATCAGGCCAGTCATTTTATTGTTGCTCCCTTTTCTCTGATTTATTAGTCAAAATTTGAGGCCTTGCGGCTATTTAAATTAGCAGGAGAAATTAATGAAAATCAGGTATTTCCTAGGTGCAATCCTGCTTATTTACAAAAAATGTACACACAATCATCTTTCCGTGAACATAGTAGGAACAAAGAGGAGGCAGTTTCCTTGAACAGAATTTCAAGTCTCTTTCCAGCCAGTGTTCTGCTCAGAAAGAATCTCTCTGTCGGCTTCCTCCTAGGGCCATATTAAAAGTGCTTCTCTTGCTGTCTGCTGGCTTATCTGCTTTTGTGCCCCCTGCCCTTCTCCACTGCAATCCAATCAATCCCCCTGTTTCTGTTATCACTAAACAAAAGGGAATTTCATTGCTTGCTCGCTTAGGGTACGTCTACACTACCCGCCGGATCGGTGGGTAATGATCGATCTATCGGGATCAATTTATCGCGTGTAATGTAGATGCGATAAATTGATCCCCAACCTCGCCTCTTCGCCGTCAACTGCTGAACTCCAGCAGTGCGAGAGGCGGAAGCAAAGTCGATGGGGGAGCCGCGGCCATCGATCCTGCGTGGCGAGGATGCAAAGTAAGTAATTCTAATTCGATCTAAGATATGTCGATTTCAGCTACGTTATTCTCATAGCTGAAGTTGCATATCTTAGATCGTTTCTTCCCCCCCCCCCCCCCCCCCCCCCGTGTAGACCAGGCCTTAGGCTGAATGAAAGGCTGCCAGAATGCTCTCCAGCATGACATCATGATTGGAAGGTTCTCTTCAGCTTAAACAATATTTCATCTTTAGGTATGCAGCGGCTTCAGAAAGCTGCACATGCTGGCTGTTCATCAGGCCAATCTATTCACAGGAATAACTAGTTTGTTGCATGAACAGAAAAGCAGGGAAGCTTTGCTCTAAATAGATGTAATGTTTCTGGGGACAGAGGTGCTTAAGGTGACCCCTGACTTCAGTGCATCACAGTTTTCTATTGAAGGGTTACAAAACACCAAAATCTCAGCCTTCTGGTTATCGTTGTTGGCTAAAGAAATTTAGTTTGGTATTTCAACTTCCTTTAAATGAAATATATTGGGATTTTTGGATCATTTCTATTGTACCAGGGTGATGCAAATGAGTCTGACTTGCAGCATCCTTTAACTGTAGATATGAGAATTAGCATTAACATTAACTGGCATTTTAATTGCTGTTACCACTGTTATAAAAGAAAAAACTAATATTTATTCCACTCGAATATGAAAAAGGAACACCTCAAAATGCTTACATATAAAACAATTATTTTATTAAATAAAGAGATAGCAAATAGAATTAATGCTGTTGTTCTCAGAGCCAAAAATCTATTTTATTGAGGAGGAAAATTTCATTTTTATTTTTACAGCTCATTAATATTAAACAAATACCAAATATTTGTTATTACCAAATGATGCTGATTAGTTAAATCACACAAATAATCCTTAACATTAAAATTATTGCTAAATAAGAAATTAACTGGAAATCAATGATATTTTAAAGACAGTAAAACCACAACATATGAATAGAATGATCAATTTCATTAAAATACAATTCTTGATCAGTTCCTATTGTCCATATGACATTTTCATATGCTAATCTATTTATGGTTATTTATAACCGGGTAATAGTTCTCCTCTGGAATTAGATCAAGGACAGGAGTAACAAAAGAGTTAAGTATAGATTATGTATTTTGGATATGGAAATCAGATTTTGATACCTTTGAGCAGTTTGTAGTTGAATTTGTGAACAGTATTCATTCTGCTATAAAATTGCAAATGTTGATAATCATAATAATTTTAGGATATACATGTTAGCATATTTCAGAACAAAATTGGTACATCTCTTTACAAGAGAAGTATAGATACAATATTTTTTGTACACGATAGTGGATTTCATGTTGAAACTATAATAAGAAATAATATTCAGTTGTTGAATTAAATGAATATGTTGTAATCAGAGAAAATGTTTAAGATTGATTGATTAGAGACACAGCTGGTAACAATGCCTATAGTCAAGGTTTTCCAATGCTTTTTAATTGTAGGACTTCAGTTGGAACTTTCAGGTTGACATGTTCTATGCTGGTCATCTGCCTCAACCTGAATATTTTTGGAAAGTTCCATCAAAAAAGATTCAGCTATTTCCAAGAACAAAGTTAGGAGGATGTGTTTTGCTAATATTAAAAAAACTAACCTACCAAAAACAAAAACCCAACCCAGTTTGTTGAGAAGCAATAGTTCCATGCTTTGGAACAGGGACTTAAAATTTGGCAGGGGTCACCTTGGGATCCCCATGATCATTCACCCAAAATTGGCAAAGTTATAAACCTCTGAAAATCACCATTTGCACATGTTCGATAGGGATTTGTTGGTAGCGGGCAACAAAATTTTCTGAACATTGTGTCTGCGGTGCCTGAGCAGTACTTTCTCTGCAGTTGCTCTTTCTGGCTGCTGTGATCCCAGGCCCCAGATCTGAAGGCACAGATGCTCTCTACTGGGTTCTGAGTGCTTTCCTGCTGTTGCCCAGGCAGGCTGGAGAAGGATATTTCACTTGAATGCAGGTGAAACTGGAGCAGAAGAGGAAATGGGAAAGAACAGGGCTGGAGAGACCATAAGTTCGGAAATATTCTCTTTCAGAATTGAGCCCTCAGAATTGAGCCCAGGATTCCAGAGTGCCAACATTACTCTCTTGTTTAGCAGATAGCTGTGAAGCAGGCTGGCAAAGTTCACGACTCATCCCCTTCTAGTGGGTAGCCACATATAACAGCCTGCTATTAAGATACCAGTTGCTCCAACAGCTCAGGTGATAGAGCTCTGTACTGTGAATCTAAAAGTCCCAACCCTGCTGATGATCTATGTGAGATGATTGATATGGTTCCACATGATGGAATTTGCTTTTTTTCAATTTTCCTTTTTTAAAAACTGAATTTTTAAAGTGTGTAATTTCCTATGGTACGAGAACATTTAGCCCACTTAACAGTTAGGAAATTACAAAATTCAGGTTGCTGGTGCAACCTTAATTTGTCTCCCTTGTTCATGTGTTTTGAGTCTTTTAATTACATAATCTGTGTTGGTCTATTGCATGGTAATTGTAAGATCCTTCTTTAAATATACAGGTGTAATTTGAAGAGTATCAGCAAGATACCTTAATTTTGCTGGGGACATATTTAGGTTTTGCATTATTTTCAGGAAATGGATATGTGTTTTTGTGTGATTGTATGTTGGAAGGGGAAGGTTGTTGTGGAGTTGTGGGGGCTGAACTCTTGTAGGTATAAAAAAATTTCAGTGTTTCAACTTAAGGTGAGATTTTAAACCAATTTAGTGAAACCAGCGCTAAAGACTCTATAAACATAGACAAATCTTGTGTGCTTTGGATATTTTGACCCGATCCAGCAAAATACATAAGCATATTCTTAATTTAAGTATTTTGCAAGTCTGCTCTCATATTTTACTTAAAGGACATGGTCTTGAAGGGAGGCTGGTATGGATATTTAATGTTGCTTAACTGGTGATTTCCTTGATTTTTAGTGGTGGCATGCCCAAGAAATTAAACTTTTTTAAAATGTAAGTGTATATATATATAACTGAATATAAAAGAATTCTGTAAATTGTGACCTGCAATATTGGCTACTACATTTTAAATAGAATTTTAGTTAAATCAACCTTACAAAACATAGTTTCCCACTTTATTGAGGCAAATCAATTCCTTGATGGATGCCTGAGTTTGTGTAACTGGTTAGTTTTAATAAATATGTTGGGAATGAACAAATCAAAACACTACCCCTACACATGCAACATTAAAATAATCTAAATCATCTAAGGTTAATTTGCATTAAATTAAATTTTTAACTTTTTGGCATTTCTAAACCAGCTGAAGTATAAATAGAGCTTTTAGCAGGCCATGTTGCTCCATTTTAATGTCAGGTGCACAAGCAGAAGAAAATGCAGAAATGTTGCAGCAGTTGTCATAGCAAAGAGCTGAAACTCATAAAAAATGACTTATGACTTCATTCCAGAGAGAGCGAGCCTGGTTGCAGTATTAAACACTATATCCTGCTGTCCTTAATGCTGTTGGCATAGTTAATAAATCTCCTGTGAGATGTAGCTTTCAGGCTTCATCTTGCAGAGACTGAAAAGACAAAGCATCTTCACAGGTAATAATTAAACATTGTCATTCTGTATAATTTATATTAGAATGTGGAGTATTTTACCATATGATTATCATCATGTTGAGTTAAGGGAGTATTAAATAAAATCTGGACCTAACCTGCTGATCAGTGTTCATTTAGATAGAGCCATATTACAAAAACCCTTAACTATTTCCATCTAAAAGCATAAAAACATCAAGCCTGTAACAGCTGCCTCTTGCTCTCTAACTTGCAGACCAAAGTAGCTCATACAGTAGTTGTTTACGATGAAGCATTTTTTAAGCATTAGGTAAAGATCCAGTTTCTGTGGTATTTTATTATAGCTAGCCTGTGAATAGTCTTAGAAAGCTGTTTGAAATCAGACCTTCTAGTATTCCATCTGGTTTGAAAACATTGCCAGTAAAGTGGGAAATAATAAAAATGCCAAGGCTCACGTTGCCAGACATGTCCCCGTAATGTGTATTACATTGATATTGCACAGACTCTATTTTACAATGCAGGTAGAGCTCTTTTTTCTATTTTTCAAGCAACAGGAGTAGGATACTTATGTCTGAAAAGACTCTTGTTTTCCCGTAATGGAACATTTCTTTTTGTCAGACTGTTTGAAAGGGAAAGGTGTTTATTTTAGGCCACATGACCTTAATGACATGGAAGAAAGGTAGAGTTGTGCAATGGGTCTGTTTTATAGTAGATGAACCAAAGAAACATAGTGACCTTCTGCAGGGGATATTAATGAGAATAGTGCTTTTTCCCATCCTGAAAATTGTTCCCTGTGGACACTGATTACTTAAGGAACATAAGAATGTAGAAGTTGCTTTGAGATAAGGCATCTTAACTTAAATACTCCAGTTAGTCCCTTATCTAGGCTCTGACAGTGGTCAATATCATATGACTCAGAAGACCGTGCAAAAAAACGTATAGTGGAAAACTATAGAGTAACCAGTTCCTAGGGAAAGTTCCTTCTTAACCCCTTTCAGTAACTTGTTGGCTTATCCATTGAAGCTTGAGAGTTTATAGCCCTTCTAAAAGTGTGTTTTATCTACTGCAACTGTGGATAGTCTCATCTATATAAATGTCTAATCCTTGTGTTTGAATTCTGCTAAACTCTTGGCTTCAACAATACCATGTGACAATGAGGTCCACTAGTAAATTATGTATTCTCCAAACAAATACTTGTTTTTATTATTTTTAAACTTGTTGCATTTTAATTTCATTGACTGTTCCCTTGCTCTTGTATTATGAGAGGGTAGATCAGAACCTCTCTATACCATACATTATTTTGTGTGCCTTCCCTTTGGTTCATCTTCTCCCTAAACTAAACAGTCCTAATCTTTTCTATGTCTCTGTTTTTATCACCAATCTCTGGCCCTTGCCCAATTCTCCCACTCCCACCTCTGCCCATTCCTGCTGTGTTTTTTAAATAAGGTGGTATTTTCTTGGCACAGTATTTTGGGCCATGGTGCATGATTGAGTTACAAAATGGCATTATAATATTTTCAGTGTTGCTTTCTTTTACTTAATATTTTCTTCTGTATCTTAACTACAGAAAACAGGGTAGAAAACAGTCTTTCCCTGTAATATCTTTCTAATGACAAAAGAACAAAAATATTAAAAAATTTTCAGGAGGGAAATACTGAAAAAAAATTATTTTCAGGAGATGCAAAAAGAAATTTTTTGGCATGTTCTCTGACAGCTTGTCACAGTGGACAGACAAGACAGCAGGAAAACAACAGGAAACCTGCATGGTGTCTGGAGGAAGTTTTGCTGCAATCAGTGTGTTCCTAGTTTTGATTTCAATAGATCAGCTTTTACTGACAGAAAAGTATTCCATCCAAAAATTTCTGAACCGATCTAATTTTAACACGTACAGCTAGCTGACTGGGTGGCTGTGTGTATATAGACAGTGTGATGGAGGAAGAACATCCAAATTAGAGGAGGGAAAAGTTATATTTTTAAAATATTAGTAGTTGTTTCGTGCTGCCACTTCCTTTTGTGTAGGTACATATTATGGGAGACATTGGCATTTAGGGCTCATCAATCAATTGAATGGTGCTAGGGAGAACATATTAATGAAATTTATCAACTAATAGGAAGAAACAAAGCAATCATAGTGGTTAGGTACAGATTTTGGAATTTCTGGCTGTTCATCAGAGAAATAGAAAACAAAACAACTTCTCAGTATTCAGTTCCCTAAGCTGTTGCTGCTTCATTTGCTGACATCATTCTAGCAAGAATGTTTTCTTATTTCACCAAGTAGGTGCAGCTATGCTCTTTCACCTAATATATTTCAAATTTGGATTCTTTATTAAATGAAAATCCTTCTGTAACCAAGCCAGTAAATGATGTGTAAATAACTTTGTGCCATACCTTTTAATTAGTATATAGTAATTCACACTTCCGTGAAAACATTTTTCTTGTATGGGAGGATTTAGTTTTGTTGTTGTTTGCCATTGGGTAAGATACGAGATGAAGCAAGTGTTGATTTTTTGAATGTTTCCAGTCTGTAATTTATTCTATTGGCATGTGTTTCCCCAGGGAGGTATGGGAGCAGCGCTGCTGTCTGATCCTGACAAAATTGAGTGTGTAAGTATCCAGTTTGTTGGTTTTATTGTGCCTAGAAAAATAAGGTGCTTATGTATAATAATTGAGTAATTCTTGAGCTGCTGGATTTATTTGGCGTGAGAGAGAATTGTGTGAAAAGCAGATTTGGGAGAGCAAGGGATGGAATAATGACTAAAGTTTTGCAGGTTCAAATGAAATTCACATAGATTATACTGCTGGTTTAGTTTCTTTTATAACCACAGGAACAACAATATTGCTGCTGACTTCCTTTTCAATTTTTACACTTGCACTTTTTTTGGTGCTGTAGTTGGATTTCCTATTTTTCTGGTTTTATTTTTAGTTTAATTCGAGCACAAAGCACAGCAAACACTTTACAACAACATGACACAGTCCCTGCCCTGAGTAGCTTTACAATGTTTAGTTTTCAATGGCCTACACGTTGGTAGAGCTCTGCAAGAATTCTTATATAGCCTTAAGATTTGGCTCAGTGAGGAGCAGTGGGCAAAACTGAGTGTATTCAAGTGAAAATATAACATTCCTTAAATATCAGTCAGATTGCTTCCATATGATAGCCATCAACCTTAGTTGATGTGTTTAGACTATAGTTCCAAATGCCAACAAAAAGTTACAAATTACCTTCTGAGCAGTGGCATTGAATGGCTCTTGAGCTCTTGTTCAGCTCTCCATGTGGCTTTTGTCAGGTAAGGGTCTGGGCAGTGGACTCCTCTTTTCCTCTGCCTCGGGCAGAATGTGTGGAATGTAGATCACAGGAGTACACACTGAGCATATGGTTTGGTGGTCTGAAGAACGGGTGCTGCTGGGATCCCTTCTGAAAGTCAGTGTGTTGTTCCCTTCCATCCAGTAGTTAGTTAGGAGTGGGGTGACAGAAAGGAAACAGGAGGTGGAATAGGAGGGAGATCTCCCAAGCAAGTGTGTGGCTTCCATGCAAGGCAAGAGTTAGGGGAATTAAGTACACTGGGGCTATCCCTTTCTCTTCCAGCAGTCAGAGGAAGCAGAGCAAGGGGACTGATTTGAAAGCACCTTAAGAAGGAGATCAGTGTCCTTATCTCCATTTTGCAAACTGAGACACTGAGGCACAGAGCGGTGAAGTGACCTGCCTAAGGCGATGGCAGGGCAATGGCAGAGCTGGGAATAGTACAGAGATCTGAGTTCCAGTCCAGTGCTCTATCCACTGGGGGAATGTGGAAAAGACCGGAGAGGTTGCAGTAGGTAAGGCATGAGATGACGTTTTACACTCATGGACTTTAAGGTCAGAAGGGACCATCATGATCATCTAGTCTGACCTCCTGCACATTGCGGGCCACAGAACTTATCCCCTTGCACACCTGTAAGAGACCCATGACCTCTGGCTGAGTTACTGAAGTCCTCAAATCGTGATTTAAAGACCTCAGGTTACAGAGAATCCACCAAAGGTTTTAACATAGTAATAGAGAGGATGTGGAGATAAAACTGGCAGGATTTCTCAGTCCCTGGAAAAATCATGGAGCAGGTCCTCAAGGAATCAATTATGAAACATTTAGAGGAGAGGAAAGTGATCAGGAACAGTCAGCATGGATTCATGAAGGGGAAGTCGTGCCTGACTAACCTAATTGCCTTCTATGATGAGATAACTGGCTCTGTGGGTGAGGGGAAAGCAGTGGATGTGTTATTCCTTGACTTTAGCAAAGCTTTTGATACGGTCTCCCACAGTATTCTTGCCGCCAAGTTAAAGAAGTATGGGCTGGATGAATGGACTGTAAGGTGGATAGAAAGCTGGCTAGATCGTCGGGCTCAACGGGTAGTGATGGCTCCATGTCTAGTTGGCAGCCGGTTTCAAGCGGAGTGCCCCAAGGGTCGGTCCTGGGGCCGGTTTTGTTTAATATCTTTATTAATGATCTGGAGGATGGTGTGGACTGCACTCTCAGCAAGTTTGCAGATGACACTAAACTAGGAGGCGTGGTAGATACACTAGAGGGTAGGGATCGGATACAGAGGGACCTAGACAAATTAGAAGATTGGGCCGAAAAAAACCTGATGAGGTTCAACAAGGACAAATGCAGAGTCCTGCACTTAGGACGGAAGAATCCCATGCACTGCTACAGACTAGGGACCGAATGGCTAGGTAGCAGTTCTGCAGAAAAGGACCTAGGGGTCACAGTGGACGAGAAGCTGGATATGAGTCAACAGTGTGCTCTTGTTGCCAAGAAGGCTAACGGCATTTTGGGCTGTATAAGTAGGGGCATTGCCAGCAGATCGAGGGACGTGATCGTTCCCCTTTATTCGACATTGGTGAGGCCTCATCTGGAATACTGTGTCCAGTTTTGGGCCCCACACTACAAGAAGGATGTGGAAAAATTGGAAAGAGTCCAGCGGAGGGCAACAAAAATGATTAGGGGTCTGGAGCACATGACTTATGAGGAGAGGCTGAGGGAACTGGGATTGTTTAGTCTCCGGAAGAGAAGAATGAGGGGGGATTTGATAGCAGCCTTCAACTACCTGAAGGGGGGTTCCAAAGAGGATGGAGCTCGGCTGTTCTCAGTGGTGGCAGACGACAGAACAAGGAGCAATGGTCTCAAGTTGCAGTGGGGGAGGTCCAGGTTGGATATCAGGAAAAACTATTTCACTAGGAGGGTGGTGAAACACTGGAGTGCGTTACCTAGGGAGGTGGTGGAGTCTCCTTCCTTGGAGGTTTTTAAGGCCCGGCTTGACAAAGCCCTGGCTGGGATGATTTAGCTGGGAATTGGTCCTGCTTTGAGCAGGGGGTTGGACTAGATGACCTCTTGAGGTCCCTTCCAACTCTGATATTCTATGATTCTATGATTCTATGATTTAGTGATTAGTATTTTTTGTGTGTAAAGGAGATGAGACCTCAGTCCAAAGTGTTTAATCTCACACAAAAATGTGTTGCAGTCCTTATATATCCAATAATTTTGACTCTATCTGAGTCAGAGCACTCTTCTTGACAGAGAAGATGCAAGTTTGTGCAAGCAAGTTTCATAGGCTGATAAAAATGTTGTTTATTTACTGAAGGGCAGATGGGTTGATTGCTTCTAAAGTGTGTTGCAAGAAGTTCTTCTACTTTTGTTGCTATTGGGTGTCTGCAATTTAGGCACACAGGTTACCTTTTAATGTGTAGTGTAAAAACATTTTTCTCATGTGGGGTGACTGAGGGGATGACTTAGTAGCCGTTGGCCATTGCCATTTAAAATGATAACCTTTGCATCTGTTATCCTCAATATATGCAATCAATACTTCTTACCAGGTATTTGAATGAAAGCTGTTCCTCAATATTTGACCTTGATCCAAAGGCTGGCCTAGATAGCTCCCACCCTGTTGTTACGGAGGTTTGATTTGACCTCAGGACAATGGACTTCAAAAAAAGCAGACTTGAACAGACTCAGGGAGCTGGTAGGTAAAGTCCCATGAGAAGAAAATTAAAGGGAAAAAGGAGTTCAGGAGAGCTGGCAGTTTCTCAAGGAGATGATATTAGAGGCACAGCTGCAAACTATCCCAGTGCAATAGATAGGAAGAACAGTAGAGGCCAATATGGCTTTAATGACCTGAAAATTAAAAAGGAATCTTACAAAAAGTACAAAAGAATATAGGGGGAAAAATCAAAGGCTAAGACACAAAGTGTGTTACACCTCGCAAGGGACATAAAAGGCAATAAGATGAGACTTTTTAAAATACATTAGGAGTAAAAGAGAGGCGAACAAAAGTGTTTCCTGCTTACTGGGAAAGAGCGCTAATAACTGATGATATCATGAAGGGTGAAGATTTTAATGCCTCTTTTGCTTCAGTTTTCACTAGAAAGATTAATGGTGACCAGATACTAATATTAAAAAGGGGGAAGGAACTCAAGCTAAAATAAAGAAAGAACAGAATAAAAAATATTTAGGTAAGTTGGCAGGGCCTGATGAAATTCATCCTAGTGTACTTAAGGAACTAGCTAAAGCAGTCTCGGAACTGTTAGCTATTACTTTTGAGAACTCATGGAGGATGAGTGAAGTTCCAGAAGACTGAAGAAGGGCAAACATAGTACCTGTCTTTAAAAAGAGGGACAAAGAGGACCCGAGGAATTATTGACCAGTCAAAGGTAACTCTGATACCTGGAACGATACTGGGACAAATTATTAAACAACGAATTTGTAAGCATCTAGAGGATAAAACAATTTTAAGGAATAGCCAGCATGGATTTTTCAAGAGCAAATCATGCCAAACCAACCTAATTTCCTTCTTTGACAGGATTACTGGTCTAGTGAATAAGTGCAAGTAGTAAATGTGATATATTTTGTTTTTAGTAAGGCTTTTGACACAGTCTCACATGACATTCTCATAAGCAAACTAGAGAAATGTGGTCTTGATGAAATTACTATAAGGTGGGTGCACAACTGGCATATAAACTTTAACTAACTAACTAAATGTATTGTAAAAAGCAACGTTCCATATAGGAACCTTTATATATTTTTCTTTAGAGAAGTGTTCAAATGTCTTCATATGTTCAACAGAGCAAGATTTACTCATGTTGCTTCTGTAATAGTATTTATCCCCTCCTTTCTTTAGATTCTGAGTACCTTGGTTAAAGGAATTTGTAAACCAGTGACCTGCAAAATCCGAATCTTGCCTTCGGTAAGAACATGTTTTATTATGCTTAGTTCCAGTTAATGTTAACCCTTGTAGCCAGATTAGAATACCATAAACATTAGAATGAAATTTTAAATAATTTTAACCCAATGGATTAAAATATACAGAAACATATACTTTTATTCTGAAATAAGAGTGTCCATGCATTAACTCAATAGAACAATTCCATAAGTAGACAAGCCCAAAGCAACTGACAGTGAATTTCTTAGAGAGGCAAGATGGTTGCGGTAATATCTTTTATTGGACCAACTTCAGTTGGCGAGAGAGACAAGCTATCAACCTTACACAGAGCTCCTCTTTAGGTCTAGGTAATGTACTCAGTGTCACAGTAAATACAAGGTAGAACAGATTGTTTAGCATAAGTAGTTAACACATATTTCAAGGGACCATTCATGGTGAAGAATTTTGCTGACTCAACCTCAAAGAATTCTTTCACAACAATGAAGATGCCACAATTACCACATCCCCACCGGCAGTCATAAGAAAAAAAATCACCTGATTGGACACCTCACAGCGGACCACCACACTCTTATTCATTACATTGATTGCTTCAGGAAAAAAATTGACGAGGATAACAAACCTCACTTCCGCCACAATCTCTCCACCGCTGAGAGGATAGCTGTATAGTCTCTGAAACTCAACCACCAGATAGTGATTAAACCAGCAGACAAAAGGTTCACCATCGTAGTCCTCAATTGTGATGCGTTCTTTAACAACACCAACCAGCAACTGTCTGATTCCACCTACTATAAAGAACTCAAAGTAGACCCTACACTGCAGTTTACCCAGGAATTTAAGGATGTCATCAAATCCTTCCCCAAACAATTCCGAGAGAAACTCTACAACTTCATCCCCATGAACCCACTTCAGAGGATCTTCTGTGTTTTTCCCAAGATACACAAACAAGGAAACCCAGACTGATCTATTTCATCTGGCCCTAGCACTCTTACTAAAGAAATATCGAGACTCATAAAAACCATCCTCAAACCACGCACCACACAAAGGGCCAGCTTCCTCCAAGATACTACAGACTTTCACCACAAACTCCACAGCATTAACAATCTCACTCAGAACACTGTCCTCGCTGATGTAGTTGGTTAGAATTTACCTTTTAGTCACTAATTTCTTTTGCATAGAATAGAGTTGTTAAGCTCCAGTAGTCAATTTGTCTTCTCTTTGGTAATTTCATCTGGTTATTTTCAAATTACTGTCTAATTATGTGCATAATTATTGTGACTGCACATGCAAATTGAATGTATGCACGTATATATGGACAAATGTGTAACTAGTTGTGCAAAAACTGATGTATGTGCAGTGATTGCATGCACAGATTAGGCATGTACACATTCTTTAAAATCATGCATAAAAAGTATTAAAAAAGTAAAATCAGTGTATCTTCAACAATCTGCATAGATTCCAAGGCCAGAAGGGACCATTGTGATAATCTAGTCTGACCTCTTGTGTAGCACAGGCCATAGAACTTCCCCAAAATAATTCCTAGAGCATATTGTTGAGAACAACATCCAATCTTGATTTTAAAATTCAGTGATGGAGAATCCACCAGAACCCTTGGTATGTTGTTAATGGTTAATTACTCTCAGTGGTAACAATGTACACCTTATTTCCAGTATGAATTTGCCTAGCTTCAACTTCCAGCCATTGGATCATGTTATACCTTTTTCTGCTAGATTGAAGAACTCACGATTAAATATTTATTCCCCATGTCGGTATTTACAGACTGTAATCAAGTCACCCCTTAACCTTCTCTTTATTAAGGTAAAAGAATGATCTTCTTTAGTATATCACTATAAGCCAAGCTTTCTAATCCATTAATCATTCTTGTGATTCTTCTCTGAACCATCTCCAATTTATCCACCACATCCTTCTTGAATTGTGAACCCCAGAACTGGACATTGTATTCCAGCCGTGGTCATACCAGTGCCAAATACAGAGAGAACCTACTTGAGACTCCCCTGTTTATGCATTCAGGGATCACATTTGCCTTTTTGGCCACAGAATCACACTGGGAACTCGTGTTCAGCTGATTTTCCACCACAACCCCCTCTACAATCATGAGATCAAAGAACTGGCATGTTCCCTTTTCACTTTGAACTGTCCTAGATTCTCTTCCTTCTTGTTTCAAGCTGGTTTTGCCTAGCATGTATCTTCCAGCAGAACAGCAAGTGAGTGACTGTCTCTATTTCAATGCCATCTGCATCTCCAAAAGGCTGAATGTGCTACAGTAGAACCTCAGAGACATGAACGCCTTGGGAATGGAGGTTGTTTGTAACTCTGAACAAAACATTATGGTTCTTTCAAAAGTTTACAACTGAACATTGACTTAATACAGCTTTGAAAATGATGGTCCCCCCATCTTTTTTAGTAGTTTACATTTAACACAGTACTGTACTGTATTTGCTTCTTTTGGAGGGGAGAGGGGGGCTGCTGCCGCCTGATTGTGTACTTCCGGTTCCAAATGAGGTGCGTGGTTGACTGGTCAATTCGTAACTCTGTTGTTCGCAACTCTGAGGTTCTACTCTACTTTCAGATGAACCACAGTCTACTAGCCCAGCTTCTGAAAAGAAAGCAAATCCTTCGCTTTTTCTAAAAGCTGCATAATTGCACATAGCAGGATAAATTGGCAATGTCCTGAATTCCATCTGTCTTTCATTAGGCTCATGTTTTCTCTTTGAAGGAATAGAAGGGGTTTTTTTCTTTATTTCATGAGACAACCAGTAATGTATGGATACTAATCAAATTCTTCAGTCATGGGGGCATTTTTCAACGTATAGCCTAGAGAAATGTTTGTGAATATTTCATGCCTGAATAGATGTGAGGGTGAATTCAAATTCAATGTGAGTGATCTCTCTTCCATCCAAGAAGCACTATATATGACTTATAGTATATTCAGTGCAATAGTACCTGCCACTCAAGTGTGTTTTTATGTCTTTTAAAAGATAGCCCAGAGATGCGTGAAGGGAAATAGTCTCAAATGTTGTATTCCCTGGGTCAAGCAGGTTCTTAAACTGTAATTTCTAAGAGACGTATTAAAAATGGCATGACTGGAATCCTATTTTAGCCATAATAAATAGTTCTCTAAGTAAAGCTTATATTAAGGGTTATGTTCATATTGAGTATGACTGTTGTAATATAGGAATTGTGTACACTTTGGGAGAACAGATTTCCTGCATGTGTTCGTATAATGATCATGGGATTAAGAGCTCTTCCTCCATCAAACTAAAATAACATGTGTTACATTTTTCCCTCCTCAGCTTGAAGACACTATAAGCCTGGTGAAGAGGATAGAAAAGACTGGTGTTGCTGCCATTGCAGTCCATGGAAGGTAAATATGTTTGTGTGGAAAGATTATTGTTGTTTGTTTGTTGGCAGGTAGAGAGCAATAAACTAGGACTAGTTAATTTACTTCACCTTGTCTAGTTCAGCTGCAAGGAAGTGGTTCTGATTTCAATGACAGCAGCTGGGTGTTTAGTACTTTACTACATTAGGCTTCTTATTCAGGAGCGTAAATAGAGATTTAGCAGCTTAACTTTATGCTTCTGTTTTTCTAAAATCTTAGCCTTGGTAAGACCAAATAAAAGGCAAAATTATCTAACAGTAAGGAATTAAATAGTTTCATGCTAGATTTTAATTCTCAGGTGTGTGAGGTGTACAGCTGTGCACCCCAAACATTAGGTGCTTCACCTGCACAGGGAACTAAAATAGCAATATTTTTCAAGATGTGTTTCGTGTGAAGCAGGTTTACACCTTGCATATGAACATAAACTCAGACAGACTAGGTTTGTCACTGCAGGACTGGAATTGTCTGCTAAGAGTTTACTTATGTACAATTTCCACTAAAAATCTTTGAACTTGTCTTTTTCTTTCTGTGTTGCAAAGGAAGAAGGAGGAGAGGCCTCAACATCCTGTCCACTGTGAAGTGATCAAAGCCATCTCTGAGGCAGTCTCTGTTCCTGTAATAGCAAAGTAAGTTAGATTAGTTAGGTGATCATTTTAAGGTATCCATGTCTAGCAGTAGACATTATGCCAAGGAAATCTAACTGAGCAAGAAGGGATTAAGTGCAGGAATCTAAGGGTCTCCTCATATAGGGCAAACGAGATAATTACAAATCACAAGGTTAGAGTGAGGCTTTGGTATTAGAAGTTGGCCATCTGAAATGTCACTGTCTTTGTTTCAGTGCAAAAAGGGCTCCTTAATTATTCCTCTGTGTACTAGTGTTGTGTCATGACATGGCCCAGCCCTCCTCTCTGGAGAGACACCAGTGTTTTGTTTGAATCCAACGGCTGAATTCTATGTGCTTCTAAGCCATCTGGGTAGTGACTGATTACTGTTCCTAACTCTGGGTTTCTCAGGCACACTCCCAGGTGCAGACTCCTCCCTTGGCAATAGGACCCTGCTCTCTGATGGCCTAGGCCCTGAAACTAGTGCCACAGCCCTCCCAAGCCCCCTGTTGCCTAGATACATTTCCCCAGAGTACACTGGCTGTGGGAGCTCTGGTTTCTTATCAAAATGTTGGGTAACTTTCCTATATGTCAGAATTGACAGTAACTCTTCATTTAAGGGGACCCTGAAGAATTTTTATGACTAGTTTTAGTCCACCTTTAAAGTGAGTTAGCGTGTTCTGTTACAGTTAGAAAATTGTGGGGAGGGGAAAACAGGATTTTAAATTATTTTTAGCTCACAAAAGGAGCTAGATTGATAATTTTAGAAAATGATGTTTTCTAGCCATAGAACATGGTATAGCATAGCTAGAGGCAGAGCATACTTTTACTCACTGTTCCCCTGCCAGTTTGCCTCAAACTTGAGCCTATGCTCATTCAATGTTAGGCCTTTCTACTACAATTAACAACGAGGGGTACCAGTTTTGGAGGACTTTTTCTGAGGTGCACCTGGTCCACTGGGAATTGAACTGAGATCTTCAAACTCATTTTGCACAGGCCACCAAACAGCATATTCTTACCAGAACAGCTGACTTTTTAAAAAACTATTGTGTCGCTAATGAAGGTGGCACATACAAAATCAGTGCTTGTCTCCTTTAGGGAAACTAAGCCAATTTATGCTTATGGCGGGTGTCTTGAGTTAAGGAGAACCGTTCACTAGAAACTGGATTGGTACCACCTAACTCATTTTACAGAGGCTGCCTACCAATCAGTCATCAGATGCTAACAACTTTTGGCACTACTGGCCTGGTCTGACTTTGGAAGGCTTTCATATCCCATTACTAATAATCCTGTAAGCCAATGATGGGCTGTAGGTTGTACACCACTGCTCTAAGCCAGCCATTCTCCCAGAGTGGTGCTGATTTCCTAAATAGATTATACCAACAATGAATAACATGACAGTCCATAAGCCTTCTGTATTATCATGCATGCCAAGCTCTATTAATGTGCAGAATACACTATTTTCTGCATGGTGGTGTCACGTTAATCATTGTTAATCATAACAAAGATGTTCGTTTTCAGTGGCGGATCTCATGACTTCATCAAAGAATATACTGACATTGAAGCCTTCCAACAAGCAGCAGGTGCTTCATCGGTAATGATAGCTCGTGCTGCCATGTGGAACCCATCCATCTTCAGAAGAGAAGGCCTTTGTTCCTTGAAGGAAGTCATGCAAGAATACATCAAATACGTACGTTTGGGAAGATTTTACCTGTAATTAACATAGTTTAGAGATGTTAACCCAAGTTTCTGTAGGCTGTCTTTAATTCCTTGTTATTTTTCAATTAGTAAAGCTCCTGTAATATTTTTGCGTATTGCATAAGATGAAAACTATTACAATTTTTACCAATTTTTCAGTGAATAAATCATTTAATTTTTGTCTAGTAGACAGCCTTACCTTTTTTTGGTTACATACTGTGCTTGCCTATTCTCATTCTTGATGCTCAGGTTTTAGGAAGATTTCTCAGGCTTTTGGGACTCCCTCAAAAATCTCTGCACTTGTGCAGAGTTAGTGCCAGGAGTGCCAATGTTGTGAATGTGATATTGAATGGAGCAAAGTAGGCATAGAAAGATGAGTTCTGTCTAGGCAGGCTGCAGAGTTTCACGGATTTCTAAAGTCATGTAAACTACTCTAGAGAATTATATTCCTCTTCTAGAAAATGTTAGGGTTTTTTTCAAATGGCAGAAAAATACAGAGAAGGTTGTTCAGTCAGCTGTTTCATTATAGTGTTATAGTTCAATTGGTGGGCCATCTACCCTGTAATGTTGACAAAGAGATGCTGTGAAGGAGCAGAGAGATGGCTGCCAGGTACAGCAGTGGGTTCAGCTAGCCCCGCCCCTTATACCTGCAGCCAATGCCAGGCCTAAAAGGGGGAGAAAACAAGGGAGCCTGGCTCAGTCAGGAGCTGGCTGACTGACAAGAGGCAGGAGCTCTCTGTGTGTCTACCTGAAGGCGCAGCCATTGGAAGCAAGTAAGTCTTCCCCTGCCAAGGGGAATCTACCGCCAAGCCCCAACTGTGGAGAAACTGGACTAGCAGGGCCATGCCCCAAACTAAAGGACTTGCATAGGGAACAGTTCAGACAGCAGGTCCTGAGTGCCCCCCCCCACCCCAAATCTCACGGCTGGGAGCACGATCCGTCTCCCCAGTGCAGGGGTGTGAGTCGCCCAGGACTCTGAGCCAGGACCTGAGGGAAAGGAAGGACAGGTTCCCTCCTCCAGCCCCTAACCAACGATCTAACCACTAGGTTGCCTGGCCACTGAAGGCCCTATCACAAATGCATATTTAAAAAAAAAAACAGGTGAAAAGAATTGGACTTCAGTGACTGACAGTGTCTTAATTTTTTTCTTATTCAATTTTGTAACCATAATGAGAAAAAGCTACATACTAAAAATCTAGAAAAGTTCAATTTAAAATAAGTTAAAGTTTAAGGCCTAAAATGCATCATCACCTTGATAGATCAGTCCTTCAGTCCTCGTATAGATTGCACCGATCACAACACGTCTTCCATTCTGCTCGTATTCTGGCCTTCCTTCTCCTTGTGCAGCCATGTCTTTTCACAATAAAATCTTCCCATCTCTTTGGAGATCAGCCGAGTGGTTGTTTCAGTTCCTGTGGGTACCACTCAGCGACAGCTGCAGTCCATTGATTGTCAGTGAGCCTCGCTGCATTCCCGGCCCATCGCATTTTACTATGCCTGCTTCTCAATGGCGACGTCTTGCACTCCCCACACTGCTGTCTGATCACTTCATTGGGGACTCGGTTGTGGATTGAAATTCCCAGAATTCTTCTTTCCATCACCATCTCCGTGGCAGACAGTTGTTGCTCCTCTGTCTTCGTCAGCGCCCATGTTTCGCTGCTGTATAACATTGCTGGCAGTACTGTTGAGTTGAAGGTATTGTGTTGATCGCCGAAAATACTGCAAGAACTCAACACAAAAAGCAGCCACGTCAGACTGAAAATTAACCACTCCAAAACAAAATGTATGCAGTCGGATACCTTGCCAAAAGCCCAAATAACAATCAAGTGTGAACAAATAGAAGAAGCTGAGCAATATGTCTATTTGAGCTAAGAAATTAACATGTGCCACGATCAGGAAGGTGAATTCTCGCAAAGAAAGAAAGCAGGTTGGTGCGCATTCAATTCTATCAAGGATGTCCTTCAAGGAAAAATCAACAAGGCAACATGCGCCAGCCTCTTCAACTCAACCGTACTGCCTGCAGTGTTGTACTGCAGCGAAAATGCATCATAAAGAAATATATTTTCAGCCCTACAAAGGTGTGCCAATTCGTTTGTGCTATTAATTCCATTGTCATTGGTGTTAAACCAGAGATGAATTTGGCCCAGTCTGTTGTGTTGCCTGTGTTACGCAGTTAAGTACCAAAGATTATTCCTAAAACAGCATTTACTTATGTCCATATCAGCAAGACATTTGTGAATGTGAATAGTCCCATTGACTTCAGTTGGACTGCTTACACACATAGGTACCTTGCTGAATTGGAGACTTGGCTAACAAGGCTGCATTTGCAGTAAGTGAAAGCTGTATTTATTTTTATACAAAACCTTCCCCTCTCCCCCAACCAAATACAGCTTTGATCTGTTTAAATCATGAGGGTAAAATCAAGGAATGACAAATGGAAAAGGACAAAAATCAAATTAGTCAAACTTCCACTGCACTCAAAGGTGTAAGTCCATCAATTTGAGTAGTAAAGTAGTATAGGTGTGAAATTCTTGTCAACTACTTTCTTGTTTTTCTCAAGTGTATAAAAAGCCAATAAAATAATTCAGATTTTTTTCCAGAAAAAAACACCAAAAGAGTTCTGGACTATGTTAATAAATGAGAGTACTGAGTAGACTTTACTTTATTGAGAACTGTGTGTGCTGTGCTGTACATTCCTTAAACTATGTTGAAATGCAGCCAGAAACACGTGAAAGGTTAGATAATAGGAATAGTACTTTCTTTAGTGTATTTTTACATATTACATGTCTCTTTCCTTCAGGCAGTGAGATATGATAATCACTATACCAACACAAAGTACTGTCTGTGTCAGATGTTAAGAGAACAGTTAGAAACCACAGAGGGAAAGAAACTGCATGCTGCACAGTCAACTCAAGAAATCTGGTAAGCATTTTATATAGGGAGTAGAAATTGCCATACTGGATCAGACCTGTGGTTCATCTAGTCCAGTATCATGTCTCCAGCAGGTGCCAGCATTTCCTCTGTTGGTACCAGAGGGATGAGCTTTTCCTTGACTCAAGCTAATTCGTAGGGGATTTTTTTCTGCCACTGTCATACTATAATTCTGTGTTTGCAATATGTTGTTTTACATCTTTAGGATAACTGTTTACCTCCCTTTCTTTTGGTTATCTGGCAATGAGTGGCAGTGTTAGCCAGAATGTGCTCAATGCAACTGTATGCAAGGTGTCCTTGTCTGTCTGGCCACAAGAAAATGGGGCTGTTGTCTCTTTAAGGGCTCCCTGTGTAACTAGTAGCAGAAGGGGGAGGAAGGGGAAAGCTTGTGGGGGGAGGAGAGGGGTGCTCTTACAAAAACTGATTGTGTTAAATTTTGGATGCATCTAGAGAAATGAAAGGCACAGTTTATAAAAATGAAATAATTAAACCCAGACCTTCACTGTATAAGAGCAATGTTATGCCATTTTGAAAATACGTTCCACAGCTTTTTTGCATTTTTGTACACCTCAAAAGAGATTGACCAGAAAGCAGTTTCACAGGCCTGTCTTAGCAGGTCCATAAGCCTTTGGAGCAATGTTTTGAACAGTCTATTTAATCACTACATAACTGAAGAACATTTAGTTCTTTTTAAAATGAGAAAACATCTCTGTAGATAGTAATATGATTTAACACTGCTACCTAGTGGTGTTGATGCTAAATTGCCCCTAGTAAAAGTTTTAGAATGCTACAGTTTTCATTCTGATTAAGTGCTAGTGTGTGCTCTAATATAGTAAGGTCAGAAAAGAGTTTACATGGCTCAGCATATATGGATGGCCTTATTCACTCTAAGGAACCTCCTCATTTACATAATAATTCATCCTGTATTGTTCTACTGATAACAATGGAGACCACAGTGTACACATGCATTTTTACTATTGAGTTGCCTAACCCCACTATGAGACATGTTATGATACAGTGGTTTAAAAAAAATACTGAATATTGTGTACACTACAGCTTTTGTAGTTACTACCACCTGTGGGGAATTATGGATTCCAATTTTGCAAGTGCAGTTGCACCTATGATCTATCTAATGCATAAGATGTTAATCGGAAAAAGGACTATAAAAATGTCACCTTGCTCAACAGATCTGCTCTCTGTGTATTCAGAGTCTTGTCTCTTTACTCTTTTGACAGTGTTAACTACTTCTTGTTCCTACTAGCTCTTCAGACCTGATACAGGTCTGGGAGAGAGAGTTGGGTTCTTTTTTGACTTATGCATCTGTAAAGTTGTAATTTTAATTGAAATGGCAGAATCTGTGATGGCTTCTGGCTTGGCTTTCAGATCCCAGGTTGAGTCTTTAGGCCAGCAGGTAGAGGAATGAACTTCTTGCAAAGCTTGCTCAGTTTACAAGAAAGAAGTCAAGAAGAGATGATGAACATAGAACCCCTTGACTCTGGACAGTGTTACTTTGCAGCATATAACTGTACCTCAACTTAGTTTTCTAAGCACATGTAACTTATTTGAAATAAATTTTTAATATTTATTTTAATTATTAAAATTGTGTGTGAACACACATAAATTCTCTCCTAATGCTAATAATAGAAGTAATATTTTTTAATAGTGAAGTCTTTGAAATGGGCAGTTTCTATGAAGAAACAACAGCTATTCTGGAAGCTAAGGCATCATTAAAGGCCAAGACACAAGATGAAGATGAGCAGATGGAAGACACGGATGTGATAAAAATGGCTGTTAGATTTGACAAGTAAGCATGCAAAGTTAATTCTTCACCATCTTTTTGAACTTACAGTTACACTTTTGTCTGATCTTTGGTACCTGACAAAACTTTTATAGGTGGAAATCGGCAGTTCAGATGTTACAGCAACATCTTGGATAAACTTTTTAAGAGGAGACAGTCCATATACTGTTTAATTAAATAGTGCAATATGTTAATTGATGATGAAAAATTTCAGGTACACATAAAAGAACGTGAACATTGATCTAAACAAAGCTGTTTTGTGTGTTAAAACTTCATAGAGTTTAATTCTTTTTAATGAAATTTAATTAAGTCTCAGTATATTTTTCTAAATACTGTATTTTTTTTCTGCTGACACAAGGAAGTTCCAGCAGGAAATTACGAAGTACATAGTAATAAGCAGCCTCAAAATGCTTTTCCTATTAAGAAAATATATTTTTTAAGGGATAACAGTTAGTGATTAGTTAAGTATATTAACCATATAAGTATATTAAGTATATCTACTGAAACTAGTTCTCCTAAACGTATGTACTGTGCAGGAGCTTGAAAGCACATTAATAATTTTTCTTTAATATGTACCAGGAATCTTCAGAAGATGTCTCCAGGCATTCCATGAGACATTAAATTGAGGAACTGTGGGAATCACAGTTTGTAAACATTCTGTTATTGATCTAAGACCGTGGTCCCCAACCTTTTCCGTGGGGTGGGCACCGGATGACTAGCCACCGAGGACAGCGGCTGCCGGACAAGCAGCCGCCGAAATGCCGCCGTGAAGCGGCAACGTCAAGAGGCATCGCTGCCGGAATGCCGCCTACATTCGGTGGCATTTCGGCGGTAGCGCTTCATGACGTTGCCGCTTCTCGGTGGCATTTCGGCGGCTGCTTGTCCGGTGACCAGTCGGCGGGCGCACATGGATTCCCCGGCGGGCGCCATGGCGCCCATGGGCACCACGTTGGGGACCCCTGATCTAAGATCACCTAAATTTGAAGTGATCCTGCAGAATAATTTTTTTATACTTCATGTTTATCCAATCTCTTGAAGAACCTGTCGGTCCTGTCCCACTGGTTGAATATTGTGCAAGATGCCTTTCAAAGGCAGTCACTACGCTTTCAAACTCACCAGGAGTGACTCCCTAAAGACTGAGCATGATGTCTCTACAGTATTTCTATTCTCTGCCTAGGAACCATATTCCCAGTTCGATAGTAGAAGCAATGTCTCATAGAACCAATCTCACTTTTCTCTCCCTACCCTTCCCACCCCCCCCCCCCAGTAATAAATTAATTCCTGGAAAAGTTTTTAAACCACTATTGGAAAATGTTTATGATAATTATCAAAAAAAAAACCCTGTGGTGTGGCTTGTCAGATTCAGTCCGAAACTCAATAGAATGCAAGCAATTTGGCCCAGCTTTCCTATCAGTACCTTGTCACTGCTTGTATGACTGCACCGAGTGAAGGTGGGAGGTGTTTAATAAGGAAACAGTATGTAATATTAGTTTTTAGATACCAATTTAAAGATGTATTAATTGAACAGTTCCCTGAGAAAAGGGGTGGGAGACCCATCGCTTGGGAGTTTTAAAATTAGACTGGAAACAAAAACTAGTAAAAATATTATAGTAACTAATCCTGCATTGATAGAGAGATTACCTGTCTAACTTAATATAGGCCTGTTCTATAGAAATATTTTCTGTACAGACCTTTTCACTACAATTGTGGGATTATTTTGTATTTCATTTTTCTGTCTAGGCGAGAATATCCACCACAGATTACTCCCAAAATGTATCTCTTGGAATGGTGTAGGAAGGCGAAGCACCCACAACCTGTTTATGAAACTGTGAGTCTCTGCATTTCTCAGCAAAAGTACAAGGCAGATCCTTAGCTAATACATTTATGCCATAGTTTACTGGGGACTGTCAGGAAACTGATTTGATTGGTTTGAAACAAGATGATCTCAAAGTTTAAAAATTCTTTTTTATTTTTAAACTGGAGTTTTGTTGACACAGTTGCTAGACAGTTTGGTATGGACACACATGTAGATTACGGGGAGTTATAGCATGAAATTAACACATTTCTGCAGTATAGAAACATTTCTCTTTAGGTGTGAAATTTGACCTCCCTTAAAATCCAATGAAAATGTCCATTATTTTTTCTGTATGAAACTAGTGATCTGTTTTAGTACTCAAGTACTGGGCTAGCTTCCCCCTTACAATTCTGTCTATTATCAGAGGGGTAGCTGTGTTAGTCTGAATCTGTAAAAAGCAACAGAGGGTCCTGTGGCACCTTTAAGACTAACAGAAGTATTGGGAGCATAAGCTTTTGTGGGTAAGAACCTCACTTCTTCAGATGCAATTCTGTCTATGTATCTCAATTCTGACCTGCACTTCTTCCCACTGCCACCCCCCCCCCCCCCCCCCCCCCCCCCCCCGGTGGGCGCCTCAAGTGGAAATGGTCAATTGTGAGGTAATTTTGTAATACACAGAGCAAGGGATATGGATGAAACCATCACATTTATTAATTATATTTCACTGCGCCTACATTTGAACTCATTCCTGTGTAAATGAAAGAAGTAGTGTCTTACTTCAGTGGACCACCCTGTCGTTATGTCCAGATTATAAACATTTTTAAATTCACTAATAGCATTTTTAAAAATGCCATTTTGCTGTGTTCCTGAAAAAATGTGTGCACTGCCTGTCTGAATTTTCCTTGTGTCTCTGGAAACACATGATAAATAATACTGTATCTAATACTGAAAAGCTAAATGAGACATGGAATATTAGAATGCAGCACCACTGAATTCCTAGAATTGTGTTCATTCTTGCTAATGTCATCTAGGATGTCACAAGTCTGCTTTTTCTTTTCTGTCTAGGCAGCAGCAATTTTTGCAACTGCTGTGGTAGACAAACAAGAAAAACATGTTTATAAAATGAGTGCAAACAACTGTTGCAAAAGGACATCTTAATTTCAAAATTCTAACAGTCTACTCCATGTCATAAGTGCTATGCCAGGTAGTTCATGTTTGCAGGATCAGGTTTCTAAGTGATTAAGCAAAGGTAAAGAACCCTGTAGTGGTGTGATTTGGGCCTGTAACTTTTATCAGTATAAGTTTTACAAAGTTTGGATTTAGAGTCTCTTTTATATAAGAAAAACTAGACAAGTAATGAAATTGAAAGGCAACGGATTTAAAACTGATAAAAGGAAATACAATTTTTAATACAACACAACTTACTGTGGAATTCATTGCTGCAGGATATGATTTAAATCCAAGAGCTTAGCAGGATTCAAAAGGGTTAGATGTGAACATGGATAATATCAACAGTTTTATTAGGTGGCATAAACGTATATGAGAGACAAACCCTCAATCTGTTACTGACTAGGGTTGGGAAGAAATTTCCAGTATGCACAGGTTATGATGTAATTGTTACAAGGTTTCTTGTACTTGCCTATGTTGCATCTGGTGCTAGCTGTTGTTGGAGATAGGGGTAAGTGCAATGTGCCTATCAAGCAGTTCTTGAAGCAACTCTAGTTTGGACAACAGATTCCTTGAGGATTTTGAACATGTGAGGGGAATTTTGCAGTGTGAAGGCTTAGAATGTTAATAGTGTTACATGCTCCCAGAGTAAAAACAAGACTAGGAAGGACTCTGTGTTGTTGCTTGTTTTACAAAATGCAGTAAGTTCCACCTGTAATTCTCTCCTTTCTCTAGGTTCAAAGACCATTAGATAAATTATTCTGTTCAGTTGTCACAGTAGCTGAACAAAAATATAGATCAACCTTATGGTAAGTCTTCTCTGATGTGTTTTGTAACTGGACCTTAATAAAATATTTGTTTCTGTGATGTACTGTTGGAAAGGCAACATGTAAACATGGAGAGAAAAAATACTAAGTAAACTTTACTTTATAAAGATATAACTGGGAAGGAAAAAACTTTAAAATGTTTCTGTAAAGTGGGACATGATTAACTGAGACATGCCAAGGAGGAGCGAGTTCCATAGCTGAGGGCCCTTCATAGCAGAAAGACTGTCTCCAGTAGTAGGATCCTTAAAAGGTAAATAGTGTGTGAGCCCATATTTCCACTGGGACAGTCCTCAAGGTGGCCTCAAATAAGGCAAAGGCCTCTAACATTAAGAGTTTTAAACTGTTCTACTAGAAAAAACATTTCCCCACCAATATTTGAGCTATGAGCTTTGCATGGAAAACTTTGTCAAAGTGATGCCATACTTCCTAATCTTACCCACTGTTTTCATAACATTCCCTCAGTAAGCAAGGGATTTTTGAGGGAAGACTTGGCCATTCTCATGACAATAACCTTTACCCAGCAGCAAGACTTCTCTTTTTTTCGGGATGGAGAACAAGATACAATCCAGTTGGCAACTAGAGCTGAGTGAATAATTGATCAGAAGAATTTGGTTTGTTTCTAACCAAAACTGTATTTTTTTTTCTGTTTTTCATGCTGAAATAAAAAACTAAAAATATTTCCTTTGGATCAGTTAACATTTGACATTTTTGGAAGTAGATGGCAATATTATCAACTTTTGTTCCAGAGCAGCGACAGAACTTGTTGGATTCATAAAGCGAAAGAGGTGGTTGCATATCAGCAGCATTCTGATGATACTCATCCCAGAGTTTAGGAATATTATGTATCTATTTCTTTGAACGAAGTCTTATAATGGTTCAGGCCTGGGATACTCGAGCTTATAGTGAAAATCAGATTACATTAATTTAATTGTTTTATAGAATAGATTTAACAAAAATGGGTGTATGTTGCAATATAGGAGACACAATGAAACAGACATATTGTAATCAAATATATTGACTATAAAATATCTTTGTATTTGTGTAACAAGTCAGCTTTATTTCACCGCACTGCTCCGTGGCATTTTGTCCTCTGATCTACACAAACTTTTCCATGTGCTTACTGGAAACCCCCTTTCCTGCTCTTTCCTTCTCACTTTGAAGACAGGAGGAGTTTTTCCATTGGTTAGAGTGGGAGCTAGATTGGAGCCCTAGTCCAATTTAGGAATATTTACAGATTCATATTTTTATAAATGTTCTGCCTTATTGTACTGTGAATACCTTCAGTAACTCAATGAATAAATAAAATAAAGTGAAATGTTACATAAAGGTATGAAGGTAGCAACTTTTTAAAATGTTTCTTATCCCAAGACTATGTTAAAAAAACAACAACCTAAAGCTGGGAAGAAATCTGTCTATAGCTTGAACTAATTAATTTATTGAAACACTGAATCTGAAATGCCAATGATGATAAATACTCAGCACTTGAAAAGCATTCTTCATCCATAGATCCCATCAAAGATAAGTAGTATTCCCATTTTACAAATAAAAAATGAGGCAGAGAGGGGTTAGGTAACTTGCCGGAAGTCACATAGTAAATCAGTAGCTGCCTCAATTGATGCACTAAGGTTCCACAATAATATTTTATAGAAGCATCTATTAATAATGGAATTCCTTGAGTTTGTCGCAGGCAGATATACTTAGGATCGCATCTAGTAAATTGCAATTGAAGATCAGTGTTGGACAAATCCCCTTTTCATACGTATATACAACAGACAGCAGGTTATTTTAGCATTGTGCTTCCAATGCTATAATTGTCCATCAGCATTCCCATGAAGTACTCAGACTTCAGCAAACTTCCAGCTAGACCATAATTCTCATTCCAACCTTCGCTGAATTAAGAGAAACAGAGAATCCTTTCATGTCTTAAGTTTCAAGAACATATAACCCTGTCCTCAAAGCTAGTTTGTTGGGTTTCAGTCCTGGTGGAGCTGTGCCCATTTTCGTTGACTTCAGTGGAATTGCACTCACATTAGGGATAAATTTGGACTTGATGATCTTTCCATAAATTCTTTTAAACTCCGTGTGCTTTATTCAGGGCTTTTGATGTTCGTAGGAGTAAGGGTTGCAGCAATTGGCCAAACTCCCATTGATGTCCTACCTTCTGAGTCAAGACTGTGGGGACTGCAGGATTTGGCTCAGTATTCTTAGTCAGCGTTCTCTTACTTGGAGTGACACAGGCACCTAAAGAGAGGTGAATGTGCCTCTGGAACTGAGCTCTTTTCTTTTCCACCTGTTAGGCTGTCGTAGGTCTTGCATACTGTTTATTTCACTGTGTTGCAGCAGAGACAGGAAATTAATTCTTTCAGGCATGTAAAATATTGTACTTGACAATATGCAGGCTTTGCTTTTACTTTTACCTATGCTCTGTCTTACTCTTCAGGGACAAGTCAAAGAAGCTAGCAGAACAGGCGGCAGCTATAGTCTGTCTTAGGACTCTGGGTCTCCCAGAGGGGAAGCTTAACGAGGGAGAAAACCACCTGATTAACAAACGCAAGAGAGAGAACGAGGAGTTCCTGAACAACAAAGAACATGAAGATGACCACCTTGTTGAGGCTTCACATAAAAGAGCTCATTTTACTGAGGGAGCTTCTGACTCCAGCTCTTCTGAGGTGCCACGATAGCATGAAAAGCAAGCATTCCACAACTGTGCAGCTACCAATTCACTTGCTTTTTTTTATATCCTGCTATTATATTTCATCTAGACTCTATCAGTCGGAGACAGGTAAACTCTGCCCGATTATGAAAACCTACTGTACTGGGTAAATGGTTTTTGTTTTTTGCTTTGGTGCCTTTCAAACAGGATAAATTAGCAGCCTGGGTTTTAAATAAGAATGAGAAGATGATCCCAACATTAAATTCTGTTTCAATAGTAAACTATTTTCAGTTTAGCTTTTGAAGTGTTGAGGTTTTTGTTTAATATATTTTATAAGTAGAAAAAAGTTTTAAACACACACGAAAGAGGTTCTTAATAGATTGTTTCCAACTGTTGTAGTTTTGGTGTAGTTTTCATTAACAGGGATAAGTATGTTAGAAGTTGTCAGCTCTTGTCTGAAAATACCTGTAGCAGGTTGTGTCATGATCCCTAAAGTATTTTGTATGAAGAAGATATTCAAAACGTAATTCATTGTTGGTGAACTAAATCAAAGTGGCTTCCCTATTTAAAAAATAATATACACCTTTATTTTAAATGGAAGTGTCTTCGCTAAACCATTGTTTTCTAACGGAACAGCAATATCTAACTGGGATTGTATTTAGAGTTTTTAAATCAAAAAGATGTACGTGTATATTAAAAGTGACAGCTACTCAAATTTCTGAATTTTTAATAAATCTGTATAGTTTGCATTTAACTGAAAAATAATTGCAATTCGTTTCCTACTTTGTAGACTGCAGTTAAAACAGTTTTAAAAGCTGCTTTCAGAACTAAATGTTCCAGTTTCACACAATGGTTTTAGTCACAGAACACTTCAGAGCAGTGACAGAATTTGCAGTCTAGTTAACAAGCCATAAACTTCAGGAATAATCCTTTCCTCACTGAGATTCATGTCTGGGGCAGGAGCTTTTGTCAAGGGCGTTTTTAGACCGTCACAAGGAATGGTCATGCAAATACTATACCAGAATCTGATTCATTCTCTGAGTTTTGCTGGCAGAACGCAGGTTGCAAGGCCCAGTGATAAGAAGCAGCACAAGTAGACTGCAATCAAGCTCTGCTGGACAGGTCAGAATTGAGCAGTGCATCCCCAGTTCTGAGAGAAAGCATAACTGGAGCACCTGGGAGATCCACTGGAGCTCTTCTGGATCACCATCCATAGTTTCCTGGCAGGAAGTGGCCAGGCATATTGCGGGATCACCATCTATGCTATCATTTACTGCCAGGGAGGAAACTGCCACAATGGAAGATGCAAACTGCAAATCCTGCACCTCTGGGAGAAGGTTTATTAACCCCCAGTCTGACCAAAACTCGAATTTCTTGATTCTCTTAGTTTAAATAAAGCTGTGTGTCCTGGAGAGTGGTGATGTATCCCTGGATGAAGATGCTGGCTGACAGTAGAGACCAGGTGACTTTTAACAGCCACACTTTAGTGTTGCCTGTTCCGTCCCATTTGCTATGGCGTTCCCTTCAGTAGGCCGTGGGGTTGGACAGCCAGAGGGCATCCTATCAAAGAAGGGAGCAGCCTTTGATTCGGCTTCCTAGCTTCTCTCTCCCTCTGAATCTTAGTTTATTCAAAGGTTTTGCATACACAGGCTTGTCCTCTTCCATAAGTAAAATGTAAAGTTCTTATAAGTGACATAATTTGAGGTCATTTTATGTTTGCATGTCAAAAATAATAGTCTTTTAAAAACTTTTTTTTCCTGGAAAGCCAGGGAACTTATGGCCCTTAGTGCCTGCATAATACTCACATGAGCCTTAGTATCAGTGCTGCATTCACCACTAAAGGTTTATGGAATATTTGGGCCAAATAGGGTCTTCAAACACAAGAACCAGAGGAGCAGCATAATGGAATGTTTGTACCCTAGTTCTGACTCCCTTTGAAGCGCCCAGAGAAGTCACTCAGCAGAAGGTCAGCAATTGAAGGCATGGGGCATTCTAGGATGGAAGCCTAAGGGCCATGGCCTGTGTTGCAATGCTATTACACCATTTTCTTGTCCTGGCAACTGGCCATACATGACACCCCCCCACAAGCTACACCTTTCTCTACTCTTGGCAGAAACAGTATGCCTCGGGAAATAGAATTGTGAAGGGAACCATAGCTGGTCAGCACACAGATGCACATTAACCCTGCTTTTATAGTATCTATGTGCACCAGTTCGAGGGTGGTCAGAAAGGGACTATTTGGTATATGGCCTCTTGTGGGGAAGAGAGAATGGAAAAATTAAACATAGGGAAATAATAGAAGATCAGAGAAGGTGCTGCCTTAATTTAATATCAATGTCCAAAGAAAATATGATCAATATTTTTAGTGTGCAACTACAAAACATGTATATTGTGAATTGGCTGAATCAAACTGAAGTATCATTGAAATAAGTTAAATTGTCTAGAAGACCTAATGCTTGCAAGGTAAGTGTTTAAATAACTGTGATCACAAATCATTATTTTATTTATCTAGTATGACATTTGTATAAGTAACTACAGTTAGTTGAATAGTATATAATTATGGTAAGATAAACAGTGAAGCATCTGCAAACAAGAAAGTGAGATGCTGCTTTGCTAGAATGAATATTTCAGGCTAAATTTGGCAGTGATGTAAATGAAAAATGGTCAAAAAATGGTTGCATACAAAGTGTGATTTATGCTGCCATTTGATGTCCTCGATGTGGGTCAGGAAAAGCAACTAATGGGAGTCTGTAAGTGTTTGTGAGGGAGAATCCTTTATCTGATGCTATGATTACACTGCCCCATGGTTCAGCCTTTGAGGGCATGAACAGCAGTGCACATCAAAGGGCTGTGCGCTATCTCCCCTATGTGGACACCATGGTCACAAACTAAAAGGTTCTTAGTTTTCTTTAATGTCTTTCTGTTTGCAGAGGACTATGTTAATGTGAACAGGGAACCTTTTAGTTCACTCCTGAAACGGCCACACAGGAGAGTTACAGAGTGCAGCACTTTGGTGTGCGCTGCTGTTCGCGTCCTTATAGTCCAAACTGCAGGGCAGCATAGACCAGCCTTAATTGCTCTTTCTGCTGCATTCCTCCTAACCCACTTTCCTCTGCTATGTAACTTTTTGCACCATTCACATCACTGAATTCATGCTAGATACATCTGTGATAGTGGCACCTGCATATACCAGTTCTGAGGTTTGCTTTTGATCTTAAAACAGGTTCTTATTCTGGGGAACAAAATGCCTTTTTTTCTAGAGACTGTTCTATTCAAGGTATTGGATTGGAACCATATCTTTTGTTTAAAAAAATAAAATAAAATAAAATAAAAAATATCTAGACTGTGGCTCATCTGTAATACAATTTGTCGTTTATATTTTCTGCATTCTCTCTTGGCTAAAAAATGGATTTATTTTCTGCGTATTCCTTGTATAAACTGAAGATGGCAGATGTCTTTTGTGCAAATGCCAATTCCTATACTAATGTATCTTAGCAATACAGCTATGCACTACTGCATTCTTGCATAAGATGGCAATCCAGACCATAGCTTGGATTTCAAGAAGAAATTTAACACCAATCATAAGAAATTGTCTGCTTAATTTAATGTGGCCATGCTATATGAATATGGTAGTCAGATAATATTGACAGAAGTCATTCTCTGTTTTAAGCATTTGTTTGGTAAAGGAATTTCACTACTAAATAGTCCTTGGAATTTAATGAACAATTGTTCTTTTCTGTCACAAGATAAAAAATATGTGAAGCCATGCTTGATTCTTGACATTGATGGCACTGGGACAAGAAAATATAGGTAACAATACCCTGCAACGTGTGAGGATTAACTGTACAGGATCTCTGTGTGTAGGGAGCGTATAATACTACTCTGTTTATTTGTAACATGAATGGGAATGTGAAGGCGTTCTTCTGAGCCTTTTATCTTGGATGCTCCCAAGTTGTAGACTACCTCCTGAGGCCTTGTTGGTGGAATGCTTTTTGGAATGTCCCAGGCTCCAAGCCCAACCCTGCCCTGGAATGTGAGGTTAAATGTTGGCGGTACAAACACAGAGTTTGAATATTTAAATTGTAGAGTTCCCTGGTACTGCAGTTTCAGAAAGCTGGCAAGTGTCAGCTCAGCTGCTGTCTGATTCAAAGAGTAAAAATGTCTTTAGGTTTGTTTGGTTTTTTTTTTTTTTTTTTTTTTTTGAGTGGAGGGTTCACTTACCCGTTGTGACCCGCAGAGGAGCACAGTTTTCAAAGTGCTTTACCCAGCAAGCCTGCAACTGGTCACAAACAGGTGCTGGCTTGTTAAAGAAGCTCTCATTCACAAAAGTGTTTTGTTACTTGTTTTGTAGTCAAAGCCATGGGCCCATTGTGTCTGAGGGTATGTCTACATTGCAATAAAACGTCCATGGCTGGCCCAGGTCAACTGACTCAGGCTCATGGGGCTATAAAACTGCAGTGTAATCGTTTGGGCTCAGCTGGAGCCTGGGCTCTGGGACTCTCCTCCCGTTAGGTTTCAAAGCCCGGTCTCCAGCCCTAGCCCCAACATCTACAGTGTCATTTTATAGCCCCACAGCCTAATCCTTATGAGCCCAAGTCAGCTGACCCAGGGGAGCCACGGGTGTTTTATTGCAGTGTAGACATACCTTCAGAGGCCAAATATCATGTTAAACAGGGAGGCTGTTTGTAATAGTGTTTACAAAAGGGGTCAGAGGCAAGAGGAACTGTTCTAGATTGGTGATGTGGCTTATAATGTTAGTGGTGACCCCTCTGCTGCTATGAATAAGCTTATGTTTGAGTCTTATTCTCTCACTGAGGACAGAGCTGATAGAAAATAGTGAAGGCAACATGAGAAGCCATTGAGGAGAGGGGATTGCCTGTATTGTTGATCAGCAGTTCCTTAGGTCAGTTGAGGACTGGAGTTGATGAGCTGCTATGGGAGTCAAGACCACCCATCCTTACTCAGAAAAATAGTAAGCTCAATGGCTGTGAAATAGCAGCTGAAAAAATGCATGGCATTCATGTCTGTGTATAGTATTCACTTAACTGGCAAATGAAAATGTCACTGCCAGACAGTTAATGGGAATCTGCCTGTTCAATATCTGTTGGATCAATAAATTAATGCCTGCCCCCTGTCCCCAGGTGGTGGGGGAGAGTCTGTTTTCCTTGTTTTTAGCATGATCTTGTCTTATTCTGGCAAATCTCCTATTTTATTCCTGTGGTATTTTACAAAATACTGTGTACTGAGTGACACTGTTCACTCTGAATTTGTTTTCCATTTCAGTCACTCCAGACCAAATGATGCTACAACTCCAGATTGTGTGATTATGTGAAAGATGGGGTTGCTGATTTACTGTCTTTAAAAGATTCCGCTTAGCTGGTGATTGTAACTGAAACAGTGATCATGTAACTGTGGGCATGTATAACTGATTGGTGCTCTGGGTGCAACTTATGGAACTGGACCTGGACACTGATCTGCTATCTTGATCTGTAACCACTAGTATTAGAGCTGTGCACATATATCTGACTGTTTTATAATAATATCTTTGTTGATTTGCAAAATATTAACACACACATTACCTTCAGTAGGAATTTTGGGCCAAATATAAATTTCTGTGTGCCAGTGTTGGTGAAGCAAAATTTGGTAATTTTAGCCCAACTCTAATCCTGGACTGTGGCTGTTGTCTTTCATTTTTCTTTTTCTTGTGTGCATGGCTAATTTCACTTCATATTGAAAATGAGCTAAAGCAAAGGAATCTACCTCAACCCTTACATCTATGTAAGGGGTTGAGCAATGGTCCCTGTGGCCTTCCTAAGGTTCTCTGGAAGAATAGGAGAAGAACTTGAGAGATAAAGGAGGTTTGAGGATGGGGGAGCTGGTGTTTGGTAGAAGAGTGGTTAGGGAATACTGGAGCTAGAGTATCCACAGAATTTGAAAATTAGTTCACAAGGGATACTCTGACCCTCTGCATGAAGTTTTCCACAATGATGCCTTTATGCACTGAGTTCGTAACTTTCAACAGCATGCGGCTCCCACAACAAAAATTATATAACTCAACAAAGAATTTTCAATGCCTTGGGTACATAAAGTTTTTTATGAGGGCCCAGTGTAAGTGGTTCCCTGGTGTCCTACACCCACAAACTCTCCCAGTCAGCTAGGAGTTTCAATAGCCAAAGATATACTAAAGAGCATAGAAAGGGGAATCCCCCCAGCCCCCTGTTTTTGGGCTCCCAGTTAGGTCTACAGCTTGAGTACATGCTTATCCCACAAAGTTTGTAAGCTCTGCTTGTGTAGGGGCTCTGCTTTGGCTGGGCAAGGGGTTCAGAAGACATGCACTTTGAATTTCTCCAGTTCATAGGAGAGGGATTCTCTTCTGAAGACTTCATACTGTGCCTGGGATGGTGTCCCTGTGCTCTCTAGTATTTCCAGATTATGAAGTTTCTTTTAAATTCTCGTTTGTTGAAAACAAACTTAAGAAACGCCATGTACATATTTAAGGTCAGACAAACGTAACATTGCATGCATAGTCTTAACTCTGCCCTTGTACATATGATTTTTAATTACCTATCACGTTTCTCAAAGCAATAGAATATAACATTTTTCTTTAAATCTTTGATGTACTATTTACTATTCTGTGCAGCTAGTGTAAGTCATTTATGTGAAAAGTACAACATAAACTGTACTTTCATAACCTGGTTCAGATTTAGTAAAATAGAGCAATAATAAGAATGTGCTGGCATATATAGGGTGCACAAATTTGTAGCTAAATTAGTTCCTTAATTTTTAGAGAAAAACAGCTATTTATTTGTTAAATTGTCACGTTACCGCCAGTATTTGTTTTACAAATGAATTACAGTAACAGTTACTAAAGAAGCATGAAGCTGCTCTCTTGACTGTGCTGACATTTGTGACAAGAGTGTGCCCCAGCATTTGAATGAGTAAGAGCAGCTGGTTTTCAGGTAAGCTCCATTCATTAAAAACTTTTTAGTTCACTTAAAATTGGTTTAATATTTAAAATGTGTATATAGAGAGAGATTGAATGGGGAAAAATATTGGAGAAATTGTGGTGAAAGAGGAGATTTTATACATATGTAGTAGAAATGTCCAGTGATTAGCTGGGATCCTAGATTTCCGTGATTGAAAAAAAAAATTGTCTGATTAAAAATCATAAAAATCTGTTTTTCCACATTTAAAACGCAATACTGAACTTTAGTTTCCCTAGCCACGATATATATATTTAGGTATCAGTTGAACATGACTTTTTTTATATATATTTACAATTTTTAAGCAAGTTTGAAGTCTACCAATGCCATCAATCATTATAATAAAATTAATAGAATTTCTGTATGTATTCTTATATATACCAAATACTTCTATGTCTGTATACTATATTTTCAGAATTTTTTTTAAATGCACAAAAAAAAAGTGAAAATTGCTTTTTTATTAAGATTACTCTCTGAGTTAGTCCTGGAGGCTGAAGTGAAATTTGAGATGCATTAAAACACGATACGCTGTTGAGTAACCTCTATATGCCGGACACAGTTTACTGGAGTATGTTTAGCTGTGTAAATTTAAAGCACATTTAAAATTCAACCCCCGGAGGGAGAGATTGCGCAAATTGAATAAATGACACTGGTACTTACAGTAAAATGTAATTAATAGGTTTTTTTATTTTTTCACAAAATCTCTGTAAAAATGCTGTTTAGCATTTCCTTTGTTCCTTTGTTACAAGTTATTGGTGAAATCCTTTCCACCTGGATGTGCAGATGCACAAGTTAGCAGAAGTATGTACAAAGCTGCTCATTAGTGCACAAGCAGTAGTGTTGGCCAGCTAGCATCCTGCCATGGCACACAGGAATGTGCTGGCAGTTAAAACTGCAATGGGGTAAGCACTATGCACAAAGCGGGAATAGTGGTTCCATCATCCATCAAGTACATTTGTTACTCTTAGCAGCAAGTACACTGATGAGAGCGCTGAAGAGGCTCCTGCCATGCATCTTGCTGGCTTACTTTGTGATGAATAGCCATGCAGATCTTGAATGGGCCACATACATCTGGCTCCTTGCCACCACACAGGTGTTGGACAGGAATACTGATATTTGGCCATAGGTCTGCACCTTGAACTTCCTGCTGGGAAACAGCAGTAAAACGGTGTCCCTCAGTGAGACCCCAGCAATGGCTGGAATTATGGACGTACTAAAAGAGTAGCAAGTATATTTTAAATAGGAGTTTTGAAAAATGTCATTTTAAATATGTTTTTCTTTTGAGTAAATGTTTATTTAGGGGTCTAAGCCAAAGCCCATTAGTCAATAGAAAGGCTCCCATTGACTCCAGTGGGCATTGGATTGGATTTAAATTTTAAGGTATTAAGCACTTCAATTTTCTTTTCATTCTCAGGTACCAGAAAGTAATGTGAATTATAAATTTAGTTCACTGCCTGTTATAGCTCTTTGAATCATTGCATAAAACTTGGAGAAAACCTCCCTTGCAACAAAACTGCAGCACTTACATCCCATGTAACTCCCCATCCAACTAAGAAAATCAGAAGTTGAAATCACCCTATTATCCCCTCCCTATATTGGAACTGGGCCAAAACTTGGACACAATGTAGAGCATAAGTAAACAGCTGGGTGCTAGATACCTGTAAGAACCACAAAACACATGTGGTTTTAAAATGGTCTTAAAAACAATTCATTGTGGCGTAGCTTCACTTTAATAAGAGAATAATTAGTGAGAATAGATATAATTTAGACTAAATTAATTGGTATTTGATAAAACACTTTCTTTCCAGCAAACTCATTAACAGACCAGCAAAAGAGGTCAAAAGTAGATTACATAGTTGAAGAGAAATGTAACATCAGTATCAGTTTCCTTCTAGTGGTGAATTACATGTACAGACTAAACAATGTGAGATGATGGAACTTAATTAACAAATTGTATTTAGAAAACACATGATGCAATTTTGAGTTGCAAATAGAGTGCAGGTATAAATTTATAATGTGTTTCACTGACATTCACCCTAGGAGCTTGTAGCACTGTATAATTTAATGACTGAAGACTTTGTAATGAAGGTAAGTGGTAGTAGAATACAGTTTAATGTGGGGAAACAGTGGCAGCAGAAAAGGTGTGATTTGTTTACGGTCACATGGTGGTTTGGTGGCAGATGCAGACTTAACCTAGGAGGCCTGCCCCCAAATGCCATTCTCCAGAACAGTGGTTCCCAACCTTTTCCATTCCTCCCAGTGTTCTTTCCACAACAGCCATCTGTTGTATATGACCAAATCTTAAGAAACAAATAGATTCCACTGAGACTATGCAGTGAATGGAATCATGTCATGGAAGGACAAGGTGTGAGATCTCTCTGAGTAACTGGCCACCCTGATCTGCTAAATTTACTTGAGAGAGCGTTAAAGATAAAACTTTAACTGCAGGTTGTGTATCTTTCATGAGTACAACACATTCCTCGCTAGGAAGAGAAAGGAAACACGTTTTCCCTTTGGTTTTCTGCCTGGGTAAAGCCTCAAAGTCTTAAGCAGAAACATAACTGACCTGTCTGATCCTACAAGTCATTGAATCAATGAGCATTGCTTCTATGCTGTTACTCTGGGTGGGGTGATGAGGGGGAGAGGTCTGAACTCTGTTTTGCATTAATTTAATCCTTTTGCTGCACCTGCATGCACCCTTCTGTCCTTCTTTCTTGAAAATGTTTCTTTAAAATCACTGTGCCAGGGTTCATGGTCATCGAGTTCCACAACTATACCTGGTACACGGTCATGTAGTCACATGATCTTTGGGCAGCACCAAAGCATGGCAAAATTGAAATCTTCTAATGATGGCTGTGTGAGGACATGATGGATTGGGGGAAGAGAAGAGGAGGGCAGGGAGAGTGAGAGCTAATAGCTGCTAAGCTCTTAAGATTATATACAACATTTTGTCACACAGAGTAGAACTGACTTAGCATTCGCCTGTGGTTTCTGTTTACCTGAAGTTGTACTAAAGTCATATCTGCACTACAAAATCATGTCAACCTAAGTTATGTCGGCATACTGCTGCCGCAGTTGTTATATCGGTTATGTGTACACTTGGCTCCTTGTGTCGATTGTGCGTGTCCTTACCAGAAGCGCTGGTATCAATGCAGAGTGCAGTGCACCGTGGGTAGGTATCCCACTGTACAACTCTCTGTCATTTAGTGCAGGGTCCTTTTGGGAAGTTCTTGCAATGCCTAATGGGGCTGAAATGAGTTTCACAGGAGTGACTGGGAGCATCGGGTCAAGTTCCCATTATGCAATGTTTTCCATCCCATAATTTCATCTCATCCCATAATTTTTGCGCCTTCTTTTCAAAATCCCAGAAACCCAGGTATCCCTTCTCGCTGTCCACCATCTCTGACCGAAGCATGGAGCCTGCACAGCTCTGCGCTGTTGTCATGAGCACAGGGCACATGATCTGCAGTATTTGCAGAGCCACAAGAGGAGCCATGGGGAACATGATGATTCCTTGGAGGCTAGATTGCTGTGGGACAAAAAAACAATTCAAGGTGGTTGTTGGCATTCACGGAGCAGCTGCCGATGGTGGAGCGCCAGTTCTGGGCCTGAGAAACCAGCACTGACAGGTGGGATAGCATCATCATGAAGGTGTGGGATGAAGAGCAGTGGCTCCAGAACTTTTGGATGCTCAAGGCCATGTTCCTGGATCTGTGTGCTGAACTCGCCTCAGACCTCCAACAGCGGGACACCAAAGTGAGAGCTGCACTGGCAGTTGAGAAGCAAGTGGCAGTTGCACTGTGGAAACTTGCAATGCCAGATTGCTACCAGTCAGTCAGGAATCAGTTTGGAGTCAGGAAATCTACTGCAGGAGCTGTTGTCATGCAAGAATGCAGGGTCATTAATCGCCTCCGGATGCACAGCACAGTTACTCTCGGGAATGTGCAGGAGGACATAGTGGATGGTTTTGCAGCAATGAGGTTCATGAACTGTGCTGAGTTGATAGATGTCACGCCAGTCACACCAATCCCTACTGTAACACCAGACCATCTTGCCACAGAGTACATGAACAGAAATGGCTGCTGGCAGGGACAGTTTATTGACATCAGCGTGGGCTGGTCAGGGAAGATGCATGACACTGGCATCTTTAAGAACACAGAACTGTTGATAAAGCTGCAAGTAGGGACTTTCTTTCCTGACAGATGGATTACCATTGGGAATGTTGAAATGCCAATAGTGATCCTAGGCGACCTCGCCTACCCCTTGCTCCCAGGGCTCATGAAGCCGTACACCGGCCTCCTTGACAGCACCAAAGAGTGTTTCTGCTACAGGCTGAGCAGGTGCAGAATGACAGTTGAATGTGCCTGTGGTCATTTGAAGGGTTGCTGGTGGTGTTTACTTAAAAGATTGGAGCTCAGTGAGAAAAATATCCCAATGATTATAGTGTCCTGCTGTGTCCTGCATATTTGTGAAGCAAAGGGGGAAAAGTTTCTGCTGGGGTGGAGGGCGGAGGTGGAGTGGCTCTCTTTTGAATTTGAACAGATACAAGGCTCAACGTGGAGCTATACAGCTCAGGGAGGCTTTGAAAGAACATTTGAATAGTGAGACAGAATAATGTATGTTGCTGTAGTGTGATCTGCCTGCCTTGCTCTTTTTCAGCCCATTATGAATCTTGTATTGATTTGCTGTGTATTTAGGAATATAACATTATCAATGCACCTATTCATATTTGTGAATGATGTTATGGGTTGTGTGACACAGTGCAATAATAGAAAATTGGTCGCTGTCCTGCTCAGCACCAGCCAGCATATGTTGTGAACTAGTAAAGATGAATTTTATTCTGTAACATGAACCAGGCAATTTAAAAAAAAACATTTAAAACTTAATAAATTAAGGAAAAAACTTACGAAGGGGAAAGAACAGTCATTTCCATTTCAGGTACACATACACCAACTGTGGCTTTCACAGGTCAGTGTGTGTGAAGCTGTGATTTTAATTCCCCTCAGGTGGAGTAATAGGGGTCATGCACTGACCCCTGATGTTATGTGGAATGTGGAAATGGGACATGGGAAGGTCCTGATACTGAGTTCTCTGTGGGCTGCAGAAGGAGGCGAGCATGGGATTGTTGAACCTGCAGGTCCACCAGAATCTGCAGCATCTCTGTTTGTTGTCTGAGAAGCACAAGCATCTCCTGCTGCATGTCCCTCTCCTTTTCCTGCACCCTCCTCTAACTCTCTCCTCCCTGATGTCTGCAAGGGTGATCCTCCAGGCTCTGTGCTTGTTCTCAGCACTGGCTAACAGGATCTCCTGGAACATGTTGTCCTGAGTTCTCTTCCTTTTACTACTTACTTATCTCCTCATAGAAGGCAATTAGGTTAGTCAGGCACGACTTCCCCTTGGTGAATCCATGCTGACTGTTCCTGATCACTTCCCTCTCCTCTAAGTGTTTCATAATTGATTCCTTGAGGACCTGCTCCATGATTTTTCCAGGGACTGAGGTGAGGCTGACTGGCCTGTAGTTCCCCGGATCCTCCTCCTTCCCTTTTTTAAAGATGGGCACTACAGAGCTCCGGTATGACCAGGCCTAAGGATCTTCATCCCAAATCCAATGCATAGACTTCTCCGTGACTCTCCCCGAAGGCCACAATTGCAGGATTTGGCTCTCCCCCGCCTTTTTTTTCTTTTTCTTTTTTTCTTCGACATATGGTGACACTGCCATCCAGTTCTTTATGTGGTATCCCACACCTATGCCAGTTCTATGGAAGCATATGGAGGCCAAAGCCTGATGCAAAAGAGTTTGTGTTCTTTCTTTCAGAGAGAAACAATCTGAAGAGAAACTCCCTCCTCCTCCTCCCCCTCCCTTCCTCCCGCCAGCTTATTTATTTCACCTAACATCTTAATTAAAAAGCAGAAGGACATGTAAGCAAGTTTAGGTAAAAGGGAGGCTTTCCAGAAAGAGCTGAAACATTTCCATGAAGTGAAGAGTTAACCTCATCCTGTTAAAAAACAGCTTGCATCTTCCCCTATCAGTGCTAGGCCAGCACTATTCTAACCCATTTCCCTCTGAGCCCAGGCTATGAACTCACCAATTACCTGGTGGGAGAGAACAATTCGCCCACACAATTCACACCCTTCACACTTCCCTTGCGCTCTGGTGCCCCCACACACACTCACCACATTGACATCCTACCTGGCCTGGCAGGGCTCAGACTGTATAATAATATGCATGCACAAATATATGTACAGATACTAAGCTCTCTCTCTCTCAACAAATTTCAGAGTTCCAAGCCTGATGCTCAAAGCACTAACCCATCCCTTCAGGCAAAATAAAAAGGAGTGGCAAAATGGCTGATTTCTTGAAGGAGCTTCTAATCCTCTAATTGCACTTTCTCCAACCAGGTATCTGTGGCTGGTGTGAAATTTTTCTATTCCAGGGCCAGAACTCTCAGCTAGGCCTCCAGTCGTTGGTGTAGGGCTGTGATCTTTATGTAAGGACAAAGAATACTGGGATAGAGGAGGAGGCTTATCCATAAGTTTTGTATGCAGCAGTTCTTTGAGTGATTGTTCCTGTGTATTTCACAGTAGGTGTGCGTGCTCGCCACGTGCACCGGTGCTGGAAGTTTTTCCCCTTAGCAACATCCGTAGTAGGGGAGCACCACTGCGATCCCTGGAGTGGCACCGACATATCGCGCCATAAAGGGGGCTGCGTGCTCCCCCCACCCTCAGTTCCTTCTTGCCGCCAGTGAAGGTAGTCGGAACTTTGTGCTCCAGCTTTGCTGCAGCATTTCTAGCCTTAGTGGTATCCAGCTTTCACGGTAGTTACTTGTTGAACTTTTCTCTGTTAGTGCCGGGCTCGGGGCATGCCCCATGGCCCAGGCTTCAAGTCGTGCGACTCTGGTCGCAACTCTATGCCCAGAAGCGATCCACACACTCAGTGTCTTCACTGTCTGGGCGAGGCTCACATTACTGAGAAGTGTAAAATTTGCCACTCCTTCAAGCCATGAACAAAGAAGGAGCGTGAGATCCGACTCCGAGCTCTCCTAATGGAGTCGGCGTTGGCCCCGGCACCGGCGCTAGGGTGACCAGATGTCCCGATTTTATAGGGACAGTCCTGATTTTTGGGTCTTTTTCTTATATAGGATCCGATTACCCCCCCACCCCTGTCCCGATTTTTCACACTTGCTGTCTGGTCACCCTAACTGGCGTGTCGTGCCGACCCCGCGCCGGACACCGCGTCCTCCGTGCACAGCGAAGCGCCCCTGGCACGCCGTCCTGATTCCGCGCCCAGTACTGCGTCGTCGGTGCACAGCGAGGCCCCATCGACGAGCTGGCACTGCTTCCCTTCTAAGAGAAGACTCAGCAACGCCGGGAGAAAGAACGGGGTGAGGCTAGACCTGCGCTGGGCAGCCCGTGATCCCCATCGGCACCGAGACCTCTGACTCAGGTGGAGCGGAGTAGTACGGTGCTGTCCACGCACGCCTCACCAAAGGTGAGAATGCCTTCGACGCCGGAGGCAGCTCAGGCCGCGTGTGACATCATGACACTTCCGGTACCGGGAGCGCCGCTTCAGTCGGGCCCCCGATCCCGTGGGAAGCCATCGCTCAGTGCCCATCAAGCTTCTCCGGACGTCTCCGAGGTCGAGGCACAGTCCTGAGTTGAAGGGCCAAGCCGCGGACCATGGGGCGCCTCCACGCCGCGAGCAGGGTTGTCTGCGAGCGAGCTTTTTACCTAGACTCCGGGAGATCGTAGGGGAGGCACTAAGGCCTTGTCCCCACTTAGTCCGGACTTCGGACTAAGGTACGCAAATTCAGCTACGTTAATAACGTAGCTGAATTCGAAGTACCTTAGTCCGGACTTACCGCGGTCCAGACGCGGCCGGAAGTCTCCCCCCGTCGACGCCGCGTACTCCTCTCGGCGAGCTGGAGTACCGGCGCCGACTGAGCACTTCCGGGATCGATCCGGGATCGATTTATCGCGTCTTAACCAGACGCGATAAATCGATCCCAGAACATCGATGGCGTGCCGCCGGACCAGCCGGTAAGTGAAGACTAGGCCTAAGAGGCGGCGCCGCTCCTCTTTGAGCCTTGCCCGCAGGGACAAGTCTTGTCGTTGTTGACACCCACCGTGGAAGGCGCTATGCCCAGAGCTCGTCACGGGAGTCCCAGGCACCGAGACGTCGTAGTCTTGGGCGCCGGAGGGATTACGGGGACAGCACTCCCGACTCCTAGCTGTCCTCCTCCAGGAGCTGGAGATGTCATGTTCGGGACTGATCCAGCCGTTCGTACGGCACCATTCGCTTGTCCTGGACCTCCGCCTCGGCACGCAGATAACCCTCGTCGAGCCGCTCGGTGCCGCAGGACCAGCCGGCCCTTCCGGGCCCCCTTGCGTCCCAGGGACAGTGGTGCCAGTGGGCACCGTGGCCCCAGGCACCGGCACCGCCGGGACCCTGCTCCGTGGCGGGAGCGTCCCAGGCCCAGCCGACGTCGCCATCTTGCCACCGTGATGAGGCAGTGGGCACCTACCCTCTGGCACCGACTCGGGCCCCGGGTCAGGACGTCGAGCTACCGGTACAGCCGGGTGCAGACAACACCGCGGCACTGACTTCCTCGGCACCGGATGACTCCGTGGCTCCACTACCTCCGGGGTCTCAGGAGGATTTCAAGGCCCACCAGGATCTACTCAGGAGGGTGGCATCGAACCTCCAGCTCCAGGCCGAGGAGATGGAGGAACCATCGGATACGTTCAATGTCCTTACCTCCTCGACGCCAGGACGCGTGGCCCTCCCGCTCCATCAGGGGGTGGCTAATATCACTACTGGCCTCTGGCAAACCCCGGCATCCCTGGGTCCTATCTCCAAAAAGGCCGAACGGAAGTACTTGGTGCCCACAAAGAGGCACGAGTACCTCTACTCCCACCCAACTCTGAACTCTCTAGTGGTGGAGTCCATGAACCATCATGAGAGACACGGCCAATCTGCTCCTACCCCCAAGGGCAAAGACGCTCGCAGGCTGGATTCCTTTGGAAGAAAGGTTTATTCGTCTGCAAGCTTCCAGCTCAGAGTGGCCAACCATCAGGCACTCTTGAGCAGATATGACTTTAACCTTTGGGGATCCCTGCCCAAATGTGAGCCTTCTCTTCACGAGCAGGACAGGAAGGAGTTCCGGGCCTTAGTTGAGGAAGGTGGTGCGGCGGCTAAAGCAGCGCTCCAGGTGGCCTCCGATGCGGGTCCTGGACTACCTCCTGTCCCTTAGGACCCAAGGGCTGGCTTCCTCCTCGATCAGGGTGCACCTGGCGGCCATTTCGGCCTTCCATCCCCCGGTGGCGGGACAGTCAGTGTTCTCCCGCCACATGACTTCCAGGTTTTTAAAGGGTTTGGACAGAGCGTTCTCTTATGCTAGACCCCCGGTTCCTCCTTGGGACCTGAACCTAGTGTGTCACACCTCACTGGACCTTCCTTTGAGCCCTTGGCCACTTGCTTCTGATCCCACTTATCTGAGAAAGCCACCAAAAATCCCACTATCTCCTCAGCCTGCAGGGTTTCAGAGCTTAGGGCGCTGACCTCAGATCCCCCGTACACTGTCTCCCATAAGGGGAAGGTCCAGCTTCCGCCGCACCTGGCCTTCCTACCGAAGGTAGTTTCGGCGTTTCGTATGGACCGGGACATTTTCCTGCCAGTCCTGTGTCCTAAGCCCCATTCCTCCAATGAGGAACGACGCCTACACATGCTAGATGTGCGTAGAAGTGCTGGCCTTTTACTTAGATTGAACAAGACCATTCCGAAAATCCCCTCAGCTTTTCATTGCTACGGCCGAGCGCATGAGGGGGCAATCGGTTTCCACCCAGCGGATCTCCCGCTGGATCACCTCGTGCATTCGCACCTGTTACGACCTGGTAGGTGTTCCCCCGCCTCCTATTGTTAAGGCACATTCGACGAGAGCCCAGGCCTCGTCAGCGGCCTATGTGGCTCATGTCCCCATTCAGGACATCTGCAGGGCTGCTACTTGGTCCTCTGTGCATACTTTTGCATCGCACTATGCGATTGTCTCCCAGGCAAGGGACGACGCTGGGTTTGGTAGGGCAGTGCTCCGCCCGGGTAACCCTTAACCTTTATCATTTAGAACGCCTACCCACCTCTGTCAGGTATAGCTTGGAGTCACCTACTGTGGAATCACTCAAAGAAGAAAGGACAGTTACCTGTTCCGTAACTGGTGTTCTTCAAGATGTGTTGCTCCTGTCTGTTCCACATCCCTCCCTCCTTCCCCTCTGTCGGAGTTGTCTGGCAAGAAGGAACTGAGGGTGCGGGGAGCACACAGCCCCCTTTATGGCGCGATATGTCGGCACTACTCCAGGGGTCGCAGTGGTGCTCCCTCATTACTTATGCTGCTAAGGGAAAACTTACGGCATCGGTGCACGTGGCGAGCACGCACACCTACTGTGGAATAGACAGGCGCAACACATCTTGAAGAACGCCAGTTACGGAGCAGGTAACTGTCCTTTTTCTGGACATCACAGAAACTGAGATGCTCTTCCAGCCAATCTCACTAATGATACAGCCTATCGTAGCCCATCTAGAATGATCAAGTTTTGATTGCTTATTTACATCTGTGGCTTAAACTGGTTTTGATTTAAAGCAGCTCAGCATTCAGAGGGAAACCTCTGTACCTTTTTTAACAGTCTATGTAGAGCAGACACATCAAAGCCAGCAAAGGAAGTATATATCTGGGGCATCAATAAATCTCCCTGAGGTATTATTCCCCAAACCCCATGTATAATCCTGCCTTGGGTTTGTGTCCCTACGCAAATCAAACTGAATTCTGTCAGAATGATCAGAACAGCATTCTGAGAGAACTGCAGGTCCTGACCCATACTGAAATGCAGATTGGCGAAGTGAGTGAGATACTTTCACTGCATGGAACTTTGCAAATTCTACTTAACCACAACCAGAGTATGAGTCTTTCTTGATATGTAAAAATAGCTTTCAGAACATCTCATAACCATGTAAAAGGGACACTCTAGGTGAGCCATGCTAAATGAAATCGGATTGCTGATGAGATATGGAGCATTCACTCCAGATCACTGAGTCATGATCAAACAACATCCTTACTGTCTGTATGTGTAATAACTCAAGTGAAATTAATTGCTTGTTGCAATCCAGTTGCTACTGTCAAAGTAAAATTTGCACTGTCACATCCTTGATAACCTCAGCACAGAAATCAGTGATTGAGAATGGGTGTGGAGGCTAAAAAGCTTTTCATCCCTAAAGGCATGACACCTCTGGTCAGGATTAGAGCACGTTGACAAAGCCTTGTGTGGAAATTTATATGGTTGTCTATGCTGTATCTGCTCTACATAGAGGGTTTTAATTTTCAGGGTACTCTGGCTCCTTTCACCCAGCTAATGTTTTGTTAAATGGCAGAGAAGGAATATGTCAGATAGATGAGCAGTTATCTGAAGTGAGATCCTTCCTTATGAGAGAAGAATGTGGCACTGGGCAACTTTACATACGTTTCCAAGCCCATGTCAGCTCAAATTTTAGAGACCAAGTTTAGAATCCTTGCATAGCAGCTCAAGACAATCAAACTGATTTAAATGTGCTGTTTAATTTGAGAAGATTACATACCAGTTGAGCCATCTCATCTATTTAAATAACGAAATTTTAGTTTCCATGTATAAACTTTTGCAATTTTACATAAAACTTTGCACCAAAAGGATCTTCCCTTGATGAGTGAGGAAGTGGCGTAATCTCTTATTAGTTTCCTCCTAACGAAAAAACAAGTATCTTCAACCACATCTTTAGACTCCCACGCCATTGTGGATGTCAAGATGTTAAGCTCGATTTACTTTTTTAAAGGTCATCATGTGAGATCTAGCACACAGTTTCTAAACTATAAATGAAACATAACTACCCAAGAGGAAAACAAAGATTAACAATAGTGAGTGAGTGAAACTTAACACCAGCATCTAAAAATAGAATTTAGCATTATTTGTATATCTTAAAAGCATAGCAGAGGTGCACAGGGCTTTATTTTTTGTTACAAGGTGAGGCTTGAGTCTTTGTAGAATAACAAGTTTTATTATTATTTATTATTGAGGTTACAGTGATGCCCAAAATATGCCAGGCGCTTTCCAAAGGTAGGCAACAGACTCTGTCTTGAAGAACTTACAGTTTAAAACAAGAAGAGATGAAAGGTGGAGCAGGCAAGATGCAAAGTGATCAAGGTGATAATAGGCACTCTGCTGTTTTACTTACAAAGTGATATTTAAATGTTGAACACACCAGTATCCCTACCCAGTCAGTCTTCTCACCTCTCCACAGCAATTTATAGTTTCAGATCCATTTTCTTTGTCCCGGCCTCTCAGCATCTGTCACCTTCCCTCTATTGCTGACCCCAAACGTTCTAAAATCATGAGTAAGACTGAAAAAATCATGAGATTTAAATATATATAGTGTGTGTGTTGGTCTGTCTATTTTTCAACTGACCCTGGCCATCCCCAATGTGTGTGTGGGCGGTTAGTATTGACAGCTCTCCCAAATTTACTGAATAAGTTGATTTTTGCCCCTGCTGCAGAAGCCCACCCAATTAGCACCTATGCTCTCAAGTGTAGGGGCTATGCTGTGGATCCAGGTCATATGACCCATTGATCTGCCCCCACTGCCATCTTGATCACTCCTCCATTCCCCCCCTCCCCGCCAGGAAGCTGTGTAGCCCTGGCTCCATTACCAGTGGCACGTTGCCATTAGTCAGGTAATACACAGGGGGACCTGTCCCTATGCTGTCGGGTTCTGCTGACAGACCCAGGGACTGGCATCCTGGGACGGGGCAGGGACCTCAAAACATCTCCGCCATGCAGCTGGACTTGGTAGTTGCACAAAGTATCCCCCTTTCTGCAGGGTTTACTCCTGCTCTCCACCCCAGACAGAAACAGTCAAGGGAGTCTGTGCCAGTTGCTGCCTTCCTACTGTCGTGGGGGATTGTCTGGGGGTCTCGCCATGTCCCCACAGGGACTGGTTGGAATGTACTGTGGCCAGACAGGGGCAGGTGGAGGCAGAACCTAGCTCTCTGCACTGGGGTCTCAGTAGTGAGGCTGGGTTAGATACCCCATGTTGGCACAGGGAGGTTGCTGGTGGTGGTAGCAGGGATACATTGCCCATCAAATTGGGGCCCACCCTAATTTCTAATCCTAGCTTCTTCTTTTTTTTTTTCCAATTGGGGCGGCAGAAATGCTGGAGCCAACCCTGGTTCCCAGGGTTCTTCATTCTCTCTCCTAGGCCTGGGGACGCAGCTGCATCTGGGTCCTTTTTCCTAGGCTTTCAAGGGGCAGCTCCAAGGATTCTTCATCTCCCCCCTATCTCGCATCCCAGGCCTGATGTTGCAGGTGAGAGACTGGAGGAGCAGAGAGCTGTCTTGACCCATCTTTCATCAAAGGGGGCGGGGAAGTGGGAATTGAGTTGCTGGTTCTTTCCACTTCCCCTGTACCATGAGAATGGCATTGGCTACTCCCTCTCCAACCTTCCCCTACCTAGAAACTCACCTGGAATCCCAAGGGGTGGGGAGAGAGCTCCGCTCCTCCCCTGCAGCTGCCCTGACTGGCTACTCTTCCCTAGCAGGTGGGTAAGGCAGCCAATCAGAGGAGGGTTTTCTCTTGGGCCTGGCTGAGAAAAATAGCATGAGAGATGGAACTTCTTGTTTCGTGGCAAAACTGGCAGAACAGCTGGGTCCGGAATTATGTTACTGTAATGAAAGCGCAAGTGTTGGCAATGCCAACTTCCCTCAATGTAAGTGAGAAGTTCACTCATAATAAGATAAATTAAATAGATAAGGAGAGAGCTTAGTCATTAAGATTCTTGTAAGCATTGCAAAAGAAGTGGTGATCAGGAATATTTAAGCGTGAATGGTACTAACTGGGCAGACCAGCTCAAGTAAGTATTCCATGTAGTGGTACAGAAGAAAGTATAGATTTGGTTCTGGACAGGCTAAGTCTGGCATCACTGGTAGAGCAGAAGAGACAAGAAATGTGATGGGAGACACAAGTGAATAAGTAGGAAGGGAGGGGCATAGTTATTTAGGGTCTTGATGGCCATCACTAGAAGGTGGAACTTGATATGAAGAAGGAGCAGCCAGTTGTGGGATCCAAAGAGGGGAGCCATGTTATAGTGACAGGGAAGGATGAGGAACTTGATATCATGGTGGGAGCAATATGGTGTTGGGGAGGCTGGTGAGGAGGGGATTACAGTGATCATGGCCTGGAAGTGACTTTTAGCAGTGTGCACTGAAACAAGTTCAGATTTTAGTGAAGATTATTTAGATGTGTGTATTGGTGATTTTTTTTATAAAGACAGCAATAGGATGCAGAACATTGGTATTTTTCCTAACAGCCTTCATCCTGCTAATAAACTCAGATCTGTTTGGTTTGTTTATCTGAGACAGTGACCTATTTTTCTGATATAATAAATAAACACAAATATTGCTGACAATAAACACTAAAAACAGAGAATTGCCTTGTTTTAAGCTTCCACTAACAGACTACGAGGCTTAAGGCTTAATTGTATATAAAAGGTGAAATTCCAGATAAATTAAATTAGATGGACTTAAGTGATATAGTTTGAATCTGAATTCTCACAACATTAGATGCTATTTAGATTTGGAATTTTGCTTCAGGGCTTTCTCTGTTTGAGATGTTAAATTATCCATTTTAAAGCAGAGAATTGGCATTTAGTAATTTTTTTTCTTAGCTCATACCATACTCACTTGCAATGAGATGGAGACTAACCAACTAGTATCAAGAAGAGACAACAAACACATAAATAATGGGTGCTCCCCAAATGTTCTTGAGTACAGTACTTCTGCAAAAGTGACTTGTGGCTAGGTTATGGTGCTGATATATTCTTGGGGCTCTTTATTTAAAAAATGAAGAACAAAAACAAACAAAAAAGCACTTCAACCGGACTGTGAAAACTAGGAAATATTCATTATTGTGCTTAATGCAAATTAATGTTGAGGGACTTTGATGACTTCTTTCTTGGGGAGAAAGGGATGGTGGTGTGGCTGTCCAGTCAGTTTTCAGTCTAAGACTTCTATGGTAGGAGTCCACGGACCACAGGTTCAATTTCCAAAGGGGTCCACACCTCCATTCGCAATTTTTTAGGGCTCCGCAAATGAAAAAAGATTAAAAACTACTGCCTTAGTTAAGTCCTTTAACCTCTTCGTAGTTCCATTTGTCCTCCCACAAAAATGGAAATACTGACCTGTACCTCAGCAGTGGTGCCATTAAAGTTTGTAAAATGCCAATGAAATCCTTGGGATTATAGAAACTTAAAACGATTGCTATGGTCCACATAAAAGGAGCTTTGGTAGCATCTAACCTACAAAATATCTGTAGACTCCTTAGCCTTTGCAGCCACAGGCCTTGTTAACACTAGTAAAATCAGACGTGTAATATTCTACCAGAATGGTGCTACTTGTGGTAAGAATGTTGGAAACGGTTTAGATGGACCTAGAGAGAGAAAGATGAGTGCTGTTCTTTTTGTCCTATGACTACAGAGGTGATACTGGTTCAATCTACCTTGAATGGTCCCTTGCAATATGTGCTAACTACTTATGCTAAACAGTCTGTTCCACCTTGCATTTTGCTGTGACACTAGGAGCTCTGCATGGCTCGAAAGCTTGTCTCTCTCACCAACAGAAGTTGGTCCAATAAAAGATATTACCTCACCCATCTTTTCTCTCTAATATCCCATGGATACCACTGTGGCTTTGTCTACCCTGGAACCTGAACGACAAAACTTTTGTCGTTCGGGGGGTGAAAAAAATACCACCACTCCCGAATGACAAAAAATTTGCCAGTGTGAACAGTGCTTTGTCAGCAGGAGAGGGGTGGAAGTTTTCTGTTGGCGGGAGAGCTCTCTCCTGCCGACAAATAGCGGCTACGCTGTGCACCTTTAGCGACATGGCTATAGTGGCACAGCTGTGTTGCTAAAAGGTGCATAGTATAGCCATAGCCTGCATCGCCTAACCTGACTTGCAGAGCTAGTGTGTAATGCTGTTTTGTCATTGGAAAGAAATGATTTGGGAATGATGCTCATTGTTGCATTTGGCTCTGTGAGGTGCTAAGTAGCATAGAGCTTCTACCAAGAGTTGATAATATTTGACTCCAGTATCAGAGGGACAGGCGAACTTCAGTGCTGTGAGGTCCTAGACATACCTTGGTGTGCTCTAGAATGTCGTCATTGTCCATTGGGCAACATTTAATTTTTTTAGTTTACTTTGTATTTGTCTGCAAATTTCATGACTTTTGAGAGAACCTGGGTCTATTTTTGTTTCTTTTCTATTTCTTTAAATATAACAAGCATTTTGGGAGAAAGTGCTGTGCTGGTAGCTGCAGTTCCAATTATATGACTGTAGAATAGCTGCAATACTGATGTCTTATCCTTACATTTTGATCAACATGGGGCAGCCCAGGATTATGATGGCGATCTCTATTTCTGAGGGTAAAGTATAATTCAACAAGGGAACAACATGTTGCTTGAGCCTTAGGTCTTTTATTCTCTATTAGTGATCCATTGGTAGGGATAGTGGAAGAGGATATAAATTTTAGTGAAATCTAATCTCTGTAATTTAATATATTGGTTCTTCTATCTTGTCCTCCAGATCCCTGTTGCTGCCTGAAGACTATAAGTATGGTAAGAAAATGTAAATATAGCAATGCAATTCACTTTTGTAACATTTTGTTTAGTGATAGCCTTACACTGAAGTCCTCTGTTTATGGATCAGGTACAGCATGGTCAGTGGGAATACAAGCTTCACAGTGCTGGCCTGTCAACATGCCTCAGCTGTGATTCAGAAAACTCACTGCTAGAGGAGTGAGGGTAGCCCATCCACCATATCCACACAATCCTCTGTTAAGGCTGTAGACAATTCTAGTGGTGCTGGGGTGGGGTGTTTTTGTGCGGTTGAAGAGTTGCTATATATTAATAAATCTGTCACAATTCCTTTCTCATCTAGGCTGAATTAGAACCAATAACTTACAGGTGAAGGGCTCTCTACTGAATTAACAATTCCTGAGCCATCCAGTGCCGTCGTCCCCCCCCCCCCCACATATTTTATGCATACTGTGTGTACTATCAGTATTTACTAAGTTTTCAACATCAAGCTGAAGTTGCTGGCAAGCCCAGAGTACTGACCAAAGAACAAGTTCATTTTGCTTGTAGTGATTTCTCTTTAAACTTGTTCTAAGAGTAAAAGCTTCATCTAAAATAAAATAAATCCTTTAGAGGGCAAATTTAATAGATCATTAAAATATAAAAACTTTTTCCAAAGGTGCATCAACTTCTATCTTTAAAGAAACTTATGTAATTGGTTACCCATGTGATATTCTTAGAAGCAGAATTTCACCAGGAAAAGCCTTCCTTCTTTAGCTATGAAAAAATGGGATTCATTCACTTTGTTTCATGGCATTAATAACTATGGTAACAGATTGGCAATGAATGGCAACCTGATCCAGTTACTAGAGTAACAGGAGCCAACAAAAAGAGAAACCTTTTTTTTATTCTTTATTGTGGTTCACTGATCACTTGCCATAGAAGGCTACTCATCGTTCACCAATAAAAATTTTGGTTCCTTTACTTAATGACCTAGAGAGGTTTCTGTTAAACATCATCTAATTGCTAAATCTTTTCCAATTTTTGCAGTAGAAAAGAGGGTGAAAAGGGTATGTATGTGTTGGTTAAGTCCAGCAACGATCCCTTAGGGCATGTCTATACAGAGAATGTGTGGCAAGCAGGGTTGTAAATCTACAGTACACCAACAGGGTCCATATGGACAGCTAGCGCATCGCAGACTAGTGTGCTGTAGATTTACTCCTCAGCCTGCCATCCACTAACTCTCCCTGTAGATAAGCCCTTAATCTCCTAGATTACTGGGAATTCCTTTAACCAAAGCACTGAGGCTCCATAGTGAAGATTTTGAGGTCTGTTCTAAGGGTGACACATGGCATTGATCCTCTTTCCTGAAACAGTAGAGATCAAAAAAGGTAAGTCATTGCTCTTCCAGAGTCCTGATGGCTCTGGACATGCTAGCAAACACTTTTCGTTGCCTCGCTTTCCTCCAAGTGGAGCCAAATCCATTCTGGCACAGAGACCTGAAAGGCAGATGGGGTGACTGCCTTGTATACCTGTGGGTGAGGGACACTCAACATGCAGGGCACAGGCATGACCCCAAAGACACTGCTGGTCAAAAGATTCTGAAGTTGCATGCATACTATAAGTGGGATCCACACAGACAAAACATGTCAAACCACAGTTACAGTAACTTTCCTCAGCCATATGAAAGAATATTGAAGAAGCCAACCAAATTCTTCAACACCCATTTTCAATCTGGGCTTAAAGCAGAGACCAATGAGGGAGAAAGTTGAATTTAAACAGCCAGCCATCTTATCCCACAGAGTTAAAACAAGACAGTGTCCTGTAAACAGAGTGAGTGGTGGGAATTAATCACCTAAAACCTAATGCTTGATGCCAATACAAGTACAGTATTATATGAAGTAATAATTCAGCTCAACATTCATAAAAGTGGGGAATGAGCAGCAGTAGTTTAACAAGCTTTTTTTCTGAGTGTTACAGAGGCTATAAAAATCTGTCAGACTTTTCACTCACAAACATTTGCATTGTGTCATGATTCTGGTTTGGGGACTGGCAAATATATACAGCATCTTGGAAGTTCATAAAATTATTTGCAGCTTTAAAAGTGTCTGCACATTTTAACTTTTAATTTCCTACTAAGTTTCCAAGACTCAGGAACAAGAAAATTGTTTGATTATGCCATGCAACTGCAACAGTACCTGGGGGAGACCCCATGGAGACTCACCAGACTTGTGTTGTTATATAACACAATCTTGAGTAGGTCCCTTTCTTGAATGATACCTCCTTGTTCCTGGTAGGCCTGTCTAGATCTGAATGATAAGTGAATGTTCTCTTTGCTATGCAAAAAGAAACTAAGGGCCAAATCCTGTGGTCATGTCATAGGCAAAGATTTCCAGTGAAATCAATGGGAGTTTTGCCTGTGAAAGATGTGATTTGATACTTTACAAATATATCACAGTTTTCACCTTTAAGTAGAACCCTCTCTACCGTTCTTGACCCCTGTGTGAGAAGCACATTTGTGCATCTGTAGCATGCAGAAATACACATCTACAAACAAGGAGTCAGACATGTATGTTTACAAACAATTGGCTGAATTCTGCCCTTGGTTATGTAGCTGCAACCCCTATTGACTTCCGTTTGGTAGAATTTGGCCCATTATGTAAAGGAGAAGTTTGGGTGTTAGGTTTAATTTACACTTGTTGCTTTTCCAGAGGTCCTCTTTCACTTCTAGAATAGTAGCAGATGCATCTAGTGATCAAACAGTAACTGCAGATACGTCTTCTTTCTATTAAAGATAGTCATTATGGCGGGCCCAGGGAAGTGTAAATGACATCTTCTTGTCCCAGCAATACCTTGTCTGCCATAGAAGAGATTTGCTTGGTGGAGGTCAGGTGGGTATTACTTTATTACTGCTGCCTTTCACAGGGCTTTGCAAGGGTTGGGGAAGCTTTTTAAAACTTCCCAGAAATTTACAGGAATCAACAGACTCCCTGGCTGCCTTCACCCTGCCAGTTCCTTACTGGATATTCCTCCCTTGAAAAGTGTAGTTGTCGGCACTTTGCACTACTGCAAGCTGCTTCTCCTTCAGAGGTCCTACACCCAGGGAACTCTGCCAGGATTTGTACTGCTGAAAAGCATGAGTTAATCTGGCCCTATGTATTTGATAGCTGTGTACATCTTTTTATTTTAATTCATTTGTGAAGCATTTAAAGAAATAAATTATTTATTTCAGTGCACGTGCACACATATACTCTACAATGTATTTTTCATTAAAATAAAATATAATCATAAAGCATTTAGCAACGTGGTAACATTTTTCTAAAGCACCTAAATGACTTAAGAGCCTAAATTCTATTTTCAGAAGTGACTTAGAAGCATAAATCCCATTGACTTTCAGTGAGACTTAGGCTCCAAAGTGTCTAAGCCACTTTTGAAAATAGAATTTAGGCTCCTAAGACATTTAGACATTTTGGAAAAATTTGCCCTGTGTGTACACCCTGAGGCCCCAATCCTGCAATGAGTTATGTGTACACAAACCCCATCGTTTTAGGGCCAAGCCCTGTGGTCATCACAGTTGTCTGTGTGAGGTAGTAGGTTTAATTGAGAGAGGGGTCATTATGGACTCAGTAAATTTTTATAAATGAAACTTTAAAATTGTCTTTGCCCTTAAGGGAGAAAGGACAATTTTCTTTACTTGTAAAATATGTAAATATCAGATGTTTCCCTCCTCTTTTTTCCCTCCTTGTACCATCCCCATGAGAAAAAAATTACAAAATCAGCCACTCAACTGTTATCTAAAAGGTACTGTATTTTTTAACAATTTCCTTTTTACTTAAATAAACCTGACAACTCTTACTGAGCATTCTGTACTGTACAGAACACTAGTTTTCACTATATTTTGTGCTTTACTTTCCATTTTCTGTTTCAGCAGTAAAGGATAGGCACACAAGTTTGGATAGAATAACACTCTCAGCCTAAACTTCAATCCGTTTTTAGAACTGATCTTTTGCCAGCTTCTGAAAGCAAAATACCATGCAAGAAGCTGGCTGCTCTCATACTATTCCAGCTGGGATCAGAAACAGAAGTGCTAGTAATCTCACAAACAAGCCTGTTTCTCATGAGACTTACAACACAGTCTTTCTGACACACACAGTTCAGATAATTTCAGATGAGCATCCAAACTTTTACTATGTTTATCTGAACTAAACCCACATTTTTAATCTTTTGTAGTTCACTCATCCTTAGTCCTATATCTGACTATATATATCAGCTACATTCATCTAGACAATGTGACTTCCAGCAACAGTCATACCCTGAGCACAGGCTGTTTGCTTTCAAAGTTAGACTAGTATGCTTTGACGTTACTTCCATTTACTTTGAGGCGGATGAACTGTGGACACAGTTCTTAAGGGGTTTCTCAGAGGGAATAAAATCTCTATTCAACAAATGTCAGCTAAGTACTACTCCATTTTTCCAGCCAATTTACCATTGCATATCACTTATTTCTGACAATGATCCTTTGAAGTGATTATCTTTTTTTCTCTTTACATATACAAAGGGACATGCTAAAAGTAAGTAACGTAATCTTAATATTCACTTTAACACAATAAAATCACATAAACAATAATTCAGTAGTCCCCTTCCTTTGTCACTTGAACTAAACCTCATTGTTTGCTTTTTAGAGTTATTCTCCCTCTCAGTTTCACTCTCGATTAGCTCCCTTGGGAGTTTTCTATTAAAGGTCTCTCTGCAGCAACAAAATCACAGCATTTACATTTGGTAAACATCTCTCAGCATATCACATTTAAATACCCTTGAGATACCTGAGGCACTTATCTGTCCATCTGTAAACTTGTGCAAGATTACCCTTACTAGAACTTGCAAAGGGCATTGACACTACTGCAATAAAGTCTTTCTCTTAAGCTATTTTCCCTTTCACGAATGTGTACTGTTAACTCTGATTTTTCACAATGCACAAGTGGAAGCAAACTTGACTTTCATTTCCCAGTACATTCTGCACTGGTGTAGGTCCATTAACCTCAATGGACTGATTTATGCTGGCGTAAGTGAGAAGTGTTCTGCTATCAGAGTGTGAAGTTGTAATTTATCCTATCACTTATATTCATGTGTTGATTCAGATTTGTAAAAATGACTGGAGTAAGATTTAAATACTTAATGTATCTGAATGTGATCTATTATTGTCTGACCTACTTCTACATTGATCAAAAGGATGCCCCTTCTGTTGACCTGTTTTTTTGTTGTTTTGTTTTGAATTGCTGGTATAACAATGTCCCTGGCTCATTAACTGGCTTGTTATTCAACTCAGTACAGATATACATTTAAAACAATAATAACAAAGATTCTGCAAATGGTGTCAGTTCCAGCTCTATTCTGTAGATTGGAGGGTGTCCTGGCACTCAGGCAGTTTGAACTGGTTCCAGTGATCTAGGTGCTGGATCTGGCTTGTGCTGAGTTTCCCTGCAAGGCTTGTAGGTCAGGACATTGTGATTGTAGAGTTTCTTTCCTGTAGTAAATCTCCACAGATTGTTCTTTGATTTAACCTGCAGTTAACCACCTTCAAAAGTTTCTAATCTTGCTGCCACCTTTGAGCAAAGAAGGCAATCAAAAAATTCCTGTTTGACTGGCACATCCATTCATCTCTCTTGACCTCTTAAATGGACGTGAAGCCATGAGATGTCAGTTGACATAGTGTTCACTCTCTAGGCTACTTCTGAACCCCTTTATGCCATCTATAGCTGCACCAGGACAAGCACAGACAAAGAAAACTGATTTGAACTAATTGAATCTTTACTGCTGTACTATTGTAATTCATAGCTTTCCTTTTTTACACTTGGCATTCACATCAGTAGCTGGCATCTGAGCAAAATCCTAATGTAGACAAGGCCTTAATTGGGGAGATATAATAGGCTAATAGATTTCTTCCAGATCAGAAATAATCTAACTGGGGAAGCAGGAAAATCCTGGGCAGTCACTATTCATCATCCTGTCTGTCAAAGTGATTGAGGAGGAGCCTAGTGTCTGTGCATTGCAGTCAAAGCCATTGTAAGTTACAGAAATCTCCAGAACAAAACTTCTGCTTCCGTGGTGCAGCGCTAAGAGGTTCATTTGTTTTGGCTAAGGGTTGATTAAAGAACAAGGAATTCTGGGTGTTTGTCCACCCAAAACTTCTGTATTTTTTTAATCTTGCTCATAGCTAATTTAGCTCTGGAATGGAGTGCCAAGCATTAGCTCTGGAAGCAAGTATCGATGGATGCAACTGATGGATGCAATTGCTAAAAAATTAGGGTTTTTTAAAATTACAAATAGACCTATGAGAGGGAGGCTCATAGATAGCCCATACTGTCTTCCCTGGTCATTTGCTGTTCCTCCAGGCTTTATTAGTGTTTGTGAAGTGCTCTGAGGTCTTTGGATGAAAGGTGCTATAAAAGTGTGAATTCTTGTTATTTTGGTCTGCTTATTACACTTCTTATTAAAGGTGTACCTAAAGCATTCACCAAATTGTATACTTCCACATAAAATGCTAACTATAGTTTCTCCCTACATACTTTGACCCTGACTTAGTTAGATATGTACCATTTCTTGAATACATTTGTGCATGCCTAACTTAAGTCCAGAAAAACCTGATGGAGAGCTGCAGACTGGAGCTCTATTTGATCCACAGAATAGTTACAACCCTACTAATGAGCTTTAACCAACTGTGAGCTGATAAAATGTGTAGGTAAAAGGATAGTTGCTTCTATACTCATGGTCTATCTTTCGCTTCTGCTGAAAATGCCAATTGTGGGGACTCTTGTGTTATGGACCCCTGTGCCCATGAAACTTTATGGAGAACACAAACTTGTTTACTCAGAGTACTAAACAGCCGTGACAAGAGCTACCAAACGACGCTAGAATTGAATTTACTTTGAGATTGAAAGGCTCCATATTTCATTAGCAGGCCCCTCAGTTGCTCCAACCCCTGCTTTAAGTTTTAAGCTATATATAGAATTTTAGGGCCATGTTATTAATAATCATTTCCATTCTACATTGTATGCCCTGGGTGACGCAGACACAAAGTGGGAGCTTTCCAGACTAGAACTGGTAAAGATGTGTGTTCCCACTTAGTCAGCATAGCTGTAGAAAACACCAGTCCATTTTTTATGAAGTACAGCAAAAAGCATGTGCTGTGTGTATAGGGGATTAAACAGGCACTTGAGCAGAAGGATAAATGACAGTAGAGGCTGTTCAGGATTTGGCAGATCAAGGGCCAGTGTTACTGATTGTTTTTCTGCACATAAGTTAGGCATAGGAAAGTGTATGCAAGAAATGGTGCATGCCTGCATTGGTAAATCAGGTTCCAAGTACAGAGAGAGAGACTGTTCTCTTAACTCTTCAACACACGCCCTCTGTTTTGAATGAATAACTTAACTTTTCATCTCATGCAGTTTATTAGCATCTGTTCCTTTTCGTTTAGGGTCTTTTATATCTGTGGTTCTCTTAGCAATTTTGTTACCGGAACATTGTCCTATTTTGTCAGTGCATTTATAGAAGAGATTTTACACAGCTTTGCAAATGGGTGTATGAAATAGGTACAGATCCTTAATCTCATTTCAACAAATGTAAACTCTTCTGGGGCTGCACTACCTCTCTGACCTCTACACTGTACACCATTCAGTATTGTCTTTGCATTCTAGCAACGGCTGCCAGTTTCAGGCTGGAACTGACATTTTGCCATCCAAATGGTCTCCTCCTATGTTTCAAGTCTGAAAAAGTTAGACCAGTAAATCTGGATTTGTCACAGAGAAAGACGTTTCTCTTGCCTCTCCCAGTCATTACACTCTTGTCTGTTTGCTGAGAACCACTCCTTGGTGATAATAAATGAGAGAATAGAGTAGGGGTGATGGATAGGGATGGTGAGTGGAAAGGGGAAGGAGATCACTAAAATGTGTGGAAACATTCTGCTCTTTTAAACCAGACAATTGAGAGCATTTGGTGCTTTAACTTAATATTTGTATGCCAATCCATTTCCCACCTCCAGAATAAACACTGAAAATCCTTCATTTATTTCCAGGCAAAAATTACTTTAAAATGCAGTTAAGGTTGAAAGTATGTATCAGTAATCTAAGTGGTTAAAATTTTACAAGCATTATAAACCTAGCAAATTCAGAGTTAAGGTTAAACTTTAAAAGAAATTCAAACATTTTAAGGTATGGAAATGCACAGAGTACCCAAGCAACCTTAAGTCTGCCTTGTGGTGACATCATGCACTACCACCCACAGATTATTAATGTTTAAAGTGATTTATTGTAATAATGTGTGTAGTCCCAGATTAAATGGAATTTTAAAAATTAGATTTTTTCCCCCTATCGTGGTGTCACTACAAGGCAGAGTGGTAACTGTGCAATTCCATGCTTTGGATTTTTAACAACACTGATTGCCATGTTTATAATTATTTTGAGAAAATTTTTACCTTAAATCACTTTAATTTTACCTTAAACTCTCTTTACTTCCACTTTAACATAGTTTAAAAATTTTCTTGCTGTTATTTCAGAACATAATTAACAGTAAACACACATTTCTAATGCATTGAAGATATGTAATATTATTTCTTTTATTTTAACTTCTAATCTGATTCACTGATGCACACTATTTCATGCCATTCTGGAAGAGCAAAAAGCAGCCAGAGTCTACTAGACAGTAAACTGGATTTATAGCCACTATGCATCAGTGCACAAAGCAGCTGGAGCCTATACCTGGGTTTCCTCCGTGTATCTACATTCCCTTGTACATGCACACCCTCCATTTTCTCCCAATCTACACATTCCCCTGCCCCCTTCTTGCCTGCTTTGATGAGTAGATATGGTGCAACAGGTAGTTCTTGAAATTAAATATTTAGGTTTGATTCTTTTTAGATATTTTTCATAACTAAAATTTTGTCAGCAGAGTTTGGCACATAAAAATCTCAGAAACTCTCAAAGAATTGCCCACTTTCAAAATGACTGTTGTTTCCTATTATCCTGAATAGGACTGAGAACACAGCCTGCCTTCATTTAACATGCCTACTTTCAAAATGTCCACCCCCTGATTGTTCCCAGGAAGAGTAAACACAAACCACCTTCAGATAAAATGGTAGTCTCTATGCTGTCAGAGGCAAACTGAAGCAGTGATGAGAATGCGGGTAGCTTTCTTGACTAAGGTTAGCCTGTGGCCTCAGTCACAGTGAGAACACTGCGACATAGGTGGCCATTTTGAGAAGGGGATCTAATGAAGGGTGGTCTCAGTCTTATGGAGAACAATATGAAATGACAGCTATTTTGGAAGAGAGAGGTTCTTTGTGTCATTCTGTCCACCACCATTCTGCTAGTGAAGAAACAGCTTTAATTTATGCAGGATAATGGCAAAAAAAGATTTAATCTATCCTCTCAAAACCAAAAAGACTTTAAATATGGCCTGTGCACAAGATATTAGTGAGTTTTAACTCTATGCAATGGTGTAGCAATGTCAGTCCCAAGATATTAGAGAGACAAGGTGGATGAGATAATATCTTTTATTGGACCAACTTCTGTTGGTGAGAGAGACCACCTTTCAAGTCCCACACAGCTCTTCAAGTCTGGGGAAAAGAGCTTTGGGGAAAAACCTTGTCTCTTTTTTAACTGTATGGTGAGTTTGAAGACCCTGTATTATTCTGTTGCTGATATTCAAGACGAAGGTCCAGACCCGACAGTATATGTATTTAAAAAAAAATAAAAATTGACAATTTTAACTCCATAAACAAACTGACGGAATTATCTATAAATTCTCAGACTTCATTATGCACCCCAAGTGTAAGTGCTATATTTGCAGTGTGGATTACAGTGTGTTAATATACGCAAGAGGTTTAGTCTGTGCTTCAGATGTGAATCTCTGCTCAACCCTAACTATGGAGCTGCAACCATCAGTACCTCCACAACAATCATAGAAATCAAATTTAATTCAGTATATTCTGTTTGGGGTGGGAAGTGGGGGGTGGAAGAAGAATAGATGGGCCGTAATATAGAGTGTATCTGACTTGGGAGAATGCATATGAGGCAAATGAAAATTGACCTGAAACTCCAATTTGGAACCTTTTCTGAAGCTTTGAAAAAGGCTCTTGTCTACCTGTTCGGTTTTTTTACTTTTAATTTTCATACCCTTCTGCTCTTCTTTCTTCTGGATTGGAAGTGAAAGTTCTGAATATCTGGAGAGACAGTACTGTTAAGAAAATTGCAGCAGGTTCTGAAGACCCAAGGGCAACACGAGACTCTAGGGAAACCTCCAAACTTTTAGTTCTTTCTACCAGCCATGCTTTTGAGGTTTGCCCATCACTAACAGGAAGCTGATGGATAAATAAGTTACTATTTCAGTGGGAAAAAATTATGTAGTTACAATTCTTGGCTATTTCCTAGCAGAAGCACCTTCTCTTTATATAAAAGAAAATGTGCTATCATATTCTACAATAGGGATCTGTAACACCATTGTAAGATGTAGTGTTTTGGGATTATGCTGTAAAATGCTGAAATATTTTCAAAAGCATAAGCATGCTGTCTCTTAATATAGATATAACTTATTTATTTGCACAGGCAGTTTCCCAGTTGGTGCCTCTGGTTTTTTTAAATGGCTTTTCCCTTTAATCTATTCCTTGAACAACTGTGTAAACCCAGAGGATTAGAGTCTGCAGGAGAGCAACATGAAGGGCAGCTGTTGCTCTCCAACATTTTTTTTACTGAGCAAAAGCATGTCAGAGCCTTCAGAGAAGCTTAATGCTACTGCATGCTGAAAAAATCATGTATTGCAGTGATCATGGGTACATACAGTACTACTGGCTGCTTCCCACTGACTCTTTGGCCAACAGAAACCACTTCACTGATTGAATGTTCCTATCATTTAATTGAGCAAGACTTGAGATATTTTTAATTGAAATGGGAAATTCAATAAACTGATTCACTAGTTCTTCACCTCCTCTTGTCTGTGTTATCACAGGTCAAATGGGAAACTTTTGTGGAAGCCCCTTGTTTAAAATATCAGCATCAGCACATCTTTGCAGGGCCGACAGATGCTTTCTCTTTTCTCCATCCACAGGAGGTAAAATGGCCAAGTTACTTCCTCAGCATACTTTCCTTGATAAAACGATCTTTAATCCTTAGCATGTTACAGAATGCTATGGCCTATATCTATAATGCACTTCTTTTAAAAACAAGTTTCCCATTTTCTTCTTAGCTTGGCTTTCACATTGGTACTCTGTCTCTCTCATTGCTATCTTTCTCCAGAACACAGCTGAGAGAGCCTGGAGAAAGATGTGCCATCCTAGTTCTCATTGCTTTATTTCCCTGTTGTGCTATATGTATACAACAATGTACACTCTCCATACCACTTTGCTCCCCTGCCATACCATTTTTTCCTTTTTCTAAAATGTTTATCTTTAATCTTATAACTTTACCCTAAAAATCATCAGTTCTGCTGCTTTCCTATTTTTGTTTAATCACAGGACAAAGTTAAATCTCAAAGATAATCAGTAATTACGAGCTGGAAAAATTATTCCTCTTTTTTAATAATGTTTTGTTTGGCTTTTACTTTGTAAAAATAGAAGGGAGAGAGAAGATCAGGCAAAAAGAGAATCTTCAGGCCTGTGCTTTTTTGCTGTAGTTACATGAATTCCCTTTTGGGATATCTTGCTTCCTGCTCCCTTCCTCCACTTTTCTAGAAAGTCAAATAATATTTGCCTTTTAATCCTCTATCTGTTCCGAGTTTTTTTTTTTCCCCCTTACGCTGTATTGAGAACTATCTTTATCAGCTCATTATATCTCTCTTAATGCATGCCTGAACCTGACATTCTGTGCTGCCAAGGTAGTTCTGAGCTAGTTATTGTATTTATTTGCATTGAGATTGGTGGTTGGGAAGGAGTTGGGGGGAATCAAAGCTTGTTTTTAAGTAGGTTATTTCAAATGTACTTTGTTTATAATCCTGGCTAAGATTCTCTCCTTCTTTTGGCATTTCACCTTGTCTTAGGACATATGGGGGATTTATGGAACCTTTCATCTCCACAACATTGGTTGAATTCAGCCCAAATCGGTAGTGTGTAGACTTTATTAGCATCTAATATTTGGGTGACATCAGTATTGGTCTTAGCTGGTAAGTGTCAATATTGCAACTGTCATTAGGTGGTACCTTTCCTGTTAATATAAACCCTTATTGCCATCATTTGAATGGTCGTGAGGAATGAACTACCCTCTTTCTTGAGGTCACAATTTAGGGCAGTGTGAGGAAGCTTGCATTGATGTTGCCTAACCCATGCTCCGATGCTAAGCACTTTGGTCACATGGGCTGTCAGTCTAGCACCTTTCACAATCACTGTATTTTTTTATTTTAAAGGATACGTGAGGGCGAGTGAGGTGCCGCTGGCCAGGATCAGTTCGGCAGGTGAGCAGTGCTGGGCGGGAGAGGGCGAGCCCTGACTAGGGGTGGTATTAGCCAGACAGCTCCAGTGTGTGGCTCCCTGGGTGCACCCTGCCCGTGGCAGGCTGGTTCTCCACAATGGGGATGTGCGTCCGCTCCCTCCCCCACCCTGTCCTCATAACTGCCCCAATGCCCTGCTCCCCTGTCCCCAGGCTCCCCTTCCCTCCTCACCTACTTCAAGGCCGTTCCCCCAAGCCCTATTCCCCTCTCCCTCATGGCTGACCCAGGGGTCCTCTTCCGTCTCCAGGCTCCCCCGGCCCTGTGTTCCCCAGGGCCCCTTTTCTTCTGCCCCAGGCCCTTCCCCATAGGCCACCCTTCCCCCTCCTCGTAGCTCCCCATGCCCTCCTCCCATCTCCAGGGTGCCCTAGAGCTGCTCCCTCCTCCCCGCCAGGTCTGGCTCCTCCCCTCACCCACTTTCTTGCCATGGCCACCTAACTGTCATATCCCCCCCTGGGCTTTTACCATCTTTTATACAGCTGCTATAATGTCCCCTTCTCCTTAAGCTGTCATGGGATAAGAGGGAAGATCCTCTCATGGATTGGTAACTGATTAAAAGATAGGAAACAAGGGGTAGGAATAAATGGTCAGTTTTCAGAATGGAGAGAGGTAAATGGTGTCCCGCAGGGGTCTGTAGTGGGGCCAGTCCTATTCAACATATTCACAAATGATCTGGAAAAAGGAGTAAACAGTGAGGTGGCAAAATTTGCAGATGTTTCAAAATTACTTAAGATAGTTTAAGTCCAAAGCAGACTGTGAAGAGCTACAAAAGGATCTCTCAAAACTGGGTGACTGGGCAACAAAATGGCAGATGAAATTCACTGTTGATAAATGGAAAGCAATGCATGTTGGAAAACAAAATCCCAACTATACATATAAAATGATGGGGTCTAAATTAGCTGTTACCACTCAGGAAAGAGATCTTGGTGTCATTGTGGATAGTTCTCTGAAAACATCCACTCAATGTGCAGCAGCAGTCAAAAAAGCAAACAGAATGTTGGGAATCATTAAGGGATAGAGAATAAGCCAGAAAATATCATATTGCCTCTATATAAATCCATGGTATGCCCACATCTTGAATACTGCGTGCAGATGTGGTCGCCCCATCTCAAAAATGATATATTGGAATTGGAAAAGGTTCAGAAAAAGGCAACAAAAATTATTAGAGGTATGGAATTGCTGCCATTTGAGGAGAGATTAGTAAGACTGGGACTTTTCAGCTTGGAAAAGAGGCGACTAATGGGGGATATGACAGAGGTCTATAAAATCATGACTGGTGTGGAGAAAGTAAATAACTAAGTGTTGTTTACTCCTTACAACACACCAACGAGGGGTCACCAAATGAAATGAATAGGCAGCAGATTTAAAACAAACAAAAGGAAGTATTTTTTCACACAACACATAGTCAACCTCTGGAACTCCTTGCCAGAGGATGTTGTGAAGGCCAAGACTATAGCAGGGTTAAAAAATTCATGGAGGATAGGGCCATCAATGGCTATTAGCCGGGATGGGCAGGGATGGTGTCCCTAGCCTCTGTTTGCCAGGAGCTGGGAATGGGTGACGGGATGGATCACTTGATGATTACCTGTTCTGTTCGTCCCCTCTGGGGCACCTGGCATTTGCCACTGTTGGAAGACAAGATACTGGGCTAGATGCACCTTTGGTCTGACCCAGTATGGCATTCTTATGCTCTTATTATATCATTTTCCAATGATGAAGTGCTAGTTTGCAATTCTGGGTTTACTCTCCAACTTCAATTCTGTATTTCTGGCCCTCACTTTGAAACTTTTTCAATTCCATTTTCTCTCCTCTTGGTACTGGGCCCCAGAGTTGTTGAGTTAAATATATCCAGTCTCTTTTTCCTTGAATTTCACAAAATGTGTAGGTCATTTTCCATGTCATGTTTTTTCTTCCCAACCCTTATGTTCTCCTCATGCTAACTTTCCATTTATACAGAGAGCTTCTCATCTGTGCACCTTTAACTGCTTATTACTGATCACTTACCCTTTTTGTCAATGACTCATTTCTGTTGCCTTGTTTTTAATATCTTATGACCCCTCAAATTTACCTTAACTGTAAATTCAACTGCAAGAAGTAAGTATAAGTTCATTAAATGTCATAATATCCTATAACAACAAATGTTGATGAGAAAAGATACAAGAGAGTCAGAAGCTGCGTTTTCTATCTTTGTTTTTCTTTTCTCTTCTGTTTTGCAAACTTTTGTCTTGTCTTTTAGGAAATAGAATCTGACTCTAGCAACAACAACAGCTCCAGCCCATCTTAACCAATTACTTCTCTTTTCCCCAAAAAGAACAATTGTGACTATCTTTAGTACCATCTAGAAGACTGTTAAACAAGGAATTTTTCCTTCTAAAATCTCTCTCCAGCTAAAGGGAAATGGAACAAGAGATGTCAAAATGAAAACTTTATTTAATACTTTACATTTCAGATGCTTGAACTGGTTTTCCTTCTTTTCTGTATCTTTAATAAGAGGTTAAAATATTTTAATGGTATTTGACATTTCCTGATCTATTTTCTCAGATTTATTTATTTGAAATTATCTGCCAAATAACTTCTGCAAATCATTTATTCTGTAGCTTTTTTGCAATTAGCTCATTGTGATTAATGGATAACAGAAATCCAAGCTGCTTTAATGGCCAGATAGGTATTGTTTCTATTCACTGACTGAATGAAGAAAACCCTTAGAATTGGATTGCTAGTGTGAATGCATATTCAAAATTTGCTTTACATAAATATTCACTTAAAATTTGCTGTTCTGGCAAGCATATCTACCAGAGAACTCATTCATTACACCTTCATACAGTATGCTATTTTGTCAAGTTTTTTTTTTTTTTTTAATTTTACCTTCATTGCATTTTATACCTTTTGAAAATAAACCAGTTTTCCTTTTGTGGTATAGGAACATGGGAATGTCTATATCAGAACCCATCAATGGTACATCTAGTCCTGTATTCTGTTGCCAACAGTGTCTTATGCTGAATGTTTCAGAAGAAGGTGAGGAACCCCCAGGTTTCATTTGACCAATTGTACAAAGCTATGATGGAGGAAAAACCTCTTCCCTTATCCTGCAGGTGACTAGCTTACCATTAAAGAAATTCTAAGAACTGAGATTGGGGCACCATCATGCTATTTTCTGTATGTTCACAGAGTTTATAATCTAAATAGACAAGACAGTCAAAGAGTGGGAGAAAGGAAGTATTATTATCTCCATATCAGAGATGAGGGAACTGAGGCACAGAGATTAAGTGACTCTCCTAAAGTCGCACAGGAAGTTTGTGATAGAGGTGGAAAAGGAACCTAGATCTCCTCCATCCCACTCCAGTGTCTTATCCACAAGACCATCCCTTCTCCAATAAATTATGAATTAATAAATTCAAAATTATGAAAATTAGTTTTAAAATGCCACCCTCCATCAATATTCAGCCTAAGAACTTTATAAGCATTCATTTTAGTTTTCACCAAAAAAAAAAAAAAACCACTAGTTTATATACACACAGTAAGGGACAGTTTATTATTCCATCCAAATGTTGGCCTCAGTTGTCATCTCACTGCCCTGAGAGTGAAATATCTGTCCAGATAATTGCCTCAGAAGCAGAAGCCCATGCTGGGGGCACCTTCATGTTGATGTCAGTAAAAATGTTGATGATACGTTTACCATGCCTTCCAGCTGAGGATCTCAAAGCACTTTACTAACACTGTTATTCTTGATGGAGTTTTGTGAAGGAAGCTATGTGATTGGGTACTGCCTGACATCTAACTGCAAGTCCTTTAGTTCTCCTACCATACGTATATCATGGTGACTCCGCATGGGGCAAATCCCGTCTGCACCTTAAAAACTATAAAAGTTTAAAATAGCAGAAAACGTTATGAAGTAATGTCTGCTTTACATGCCAAAATATTAAGCAAATAATAAAGAAAGGCAGTAATTCTTTAATATCTGAAATATACTGAAGAAAAATACAGTAAAGTGGACTAATCTTACCACAGCAAGTTCGGGGGAGCGATGAAACTTCCTGGGGAAGGCTGTAAAATGGCGAAATGAGACTCTATAGCCCTATTAAGTTTTTATGTGGGGTATGTTTTTGTCAGCACACACCTTGTGAGCAATCTCTTTTATTGTATAAAGTTTGTTAAATTACAAATGCCCCATTGATCAGCTCCTCAGCGCAAAAAAAGTGGGGGGAGGGTACTGGGTTCACATAACATCTCTACTGTTGATAATTGTGGTGCGGACAGTCTTACCAGAATGCCTCCATTTTGCAGCTATCTCCTTTTGCCTAAAAATTTTACTCAATGTTTTATCAAACACCAATCAAATCACTCTCTTACATTCCAGCTAACAATTACCAAGCATTCTAATGTCTGAATTAGGACAGCTGCTAAAGTTCTTACAAAGACTTCCAATACTGTACAGTTCTTACTGTTTTTTTTAATTCCCTGGTGCCAAGAGTTTCACATTTCACCTATGCACTGGTAATTAGCTAAGGAAATTATTAAAATACCCAGATGTCACATATTAAATATAAATAACCTATGACCTTGTGTGCAGAATGCAAACTCTTTGCCCTGCATGCATGCTAAACTTAGCTAGCATACTTTCAGTTCACAATTTTATGATTGAAAGAAAATCAGGGTATTACTCTTATACCAAAATAATATCTTTCTCATGCATAACAAACATTCTGTACACTTAAAAAATGGATCTGCATGGTTAGCTATGTGAGAAATAAACAGTGTGGTATTTTGGTTTTGTAGGCAGCCTGCAAACGTATTTTGTGAAAGTCTTTGAGGACAGACATCATGTATATAAAATGAATTCATAATAAATATTCAGATTGGAAAACAAGAAGTAGAATTTAGGAATTTAATTTACTGGGGCTTCTTCATTACAAAAAGTATCCCTTGATGCTTTCAGGCTTTTTTCAGTAATGTAGCTGAAAAAGTACTAACATGGATGTTGCCAAAGAACATTATCTACTATTTGCAGTAATCAAACAATTATCTTTTGCTATACTTTACTCATTTACTTTGTGACATTTAGAGTGCATCACTTTTAAATAGGTCTAGAATGAACCAGAAAAGAGAGTCAGACCAGACATAAAAAATCCTAAATATTCATAATTTTGGGTCATAGGGGATTAATATTTGGTTTATTAAGCTATATAGGGCTAACTCCTAACCAAGTGCAGCCAGGCTGCATCTAACTTGATGTCCACTGTGTGCGTGTGTGTGTGTGTGTGTGTGGGAGGGGGGGTGTCAGCAAAATCACCTGCTTTAAGGCAGATAGGAATTGTGTTGGCTGGAAACCCAAGACTCCACATGGTCACACATAGGATGATAGCAGGGAGATGAAACGTGCATAGTGGTGCCCTCTCTTTGGTGGGGAACGGGTAGGTCTCTGGGACTGAAGTCATAGCATACCTAGCTGACAGCCCCGTTCTGGAGAGGGTGAAAGTACATTAAAGAGGAGAATACTCCTTACTCCCCAAGATAATCAGGTATGAGCACTAATTTCAGCTTCCAATGGATTCAGTTTGTAACCCCACCTAGAATGCACTGCAGTAATCTAGTCTAGAGGCTACAAAGACATGAATCATGGTGTCAAAGGACACTTCTGAAAGAAAAGGCCACAATCTCCTAACAAAACACAAGTGAAAAAAGCTGTCTAGGTCACTTCTACAATTTGATCATTCATAAGCAACTGGAAGCTTGGCCAACTTTCCAAGTTATCGACTTCAGTCACAGAAGTAGATTTAAACCTTCAGAGAGGCTGCTATAACCCCAGCCAACTTCTCCACTTTCCTCTCCAACCCATGACCACATCTGTCTTCTCAGGATTGAGCTTCTGCCAGCTCACTGTCATGTGTGCCCCAGTCATACCCATTCTGAACTGAAAGGCTTTACAGCATGGGGTGGGATTTGAATGGGGGGATGATGAGCATTTGGACAGGGATATTGTTCTTCCATGTCACCCTTGACACTCAGAAGTTGTGAAGATGAGGAGGAGTGGGGAGAAGGTTTCTTAAGAAAGAAATGGGAGTTTAGAGTGTGGCTTGAGAACAAGGATGTTGAAGTTAGGTATATATGATTTTGAAGTAAATTAACCATTACACAGATTACTATAAACTATAAATTACTTAAAAATGCATATTAATATAGGCATGTGCATAGTTTGTCTTCTAAATATGTTGTAAATGCTATTATGTAGTTGAATAGAAGGCCACAGGCCTTGACATACCCATTTGTTTCAATTATCTTACTCAATGCCACGCAATATCTTCATTTTTGGTGAGTGCCACCTGCTGAAATTTACAGTGGCTATTGAATGCAGATTTTTTGGTACACCACACTTATTAGAAATATATTCTGTGCCCTAGTTGATATCAAAGGGGATGGCTCAAATAAATGCTTACTTGAATTTAAAGTATTACAGCACAAAAAAGTTTGCCTATATTTCTCTCCTGGGACATGCATAGTGACTAATCTACTGCTACATTAGCTAGAACAGGGGACTGCTATGGTTACTCCGTATAATGTAATTTGACACAGCAATTATCTGGCTTCAAAGAAGATACTATCAAAGGCAGAAATTCCAAATTATCTGCTTGGAAAACTCTTCAAAATCCTGCAGAGTTCTAAATTTTGAATCAGAAAGCTCCCTGAAAAGAGCCAGTAGTTGTAGAAAACCACATTACATGTAGTTTACTATAGCAAGAGTTCATTGTAGTCCTCTTTCATTCAAGAATGTATGTGTAGTTTTTGGCATCTTAGCTAATCCAGTTACACATTCTTTTCCAGCTCGTGTAGCTACATGACCTTGAATTTAGAGGTAAAAGCAAGCTCCAGGCCAACTGAGAGTGAGCTCATTGTAAAGGTTGGTGCTTCCTTGGGGAGAGGAAGTTGGCTGCCCTGCAAGAGAATCAACCTTTTGATTAAGCATTGGATAAGCAGTAGCCCTTGTATGTTTTTAGGTGAAGAAACAGAGTTATGAAGCAGTCAGTAGTGGGTGGGAAATTATGATAGAATCATCCTCCCATATTGGATACATAGCATAAAGCACTAGGACGGTAAGCTAGCCATGAATGTATGGCTGTTCTAAACAAAGCTGCAAACAGTGCTGCTTTTGTACTGGCTTGTTTCAGTTTTGTACTATTTTCTTTGCATTTGCAAAATGTATGTGTTTACCTTTAAAAGTTAGGTAGCCCAGATAATATTACCTAATAGATTTACATGCATCACCTGATGGCTGTGTAGAGGTGTATGGTATAAATAATCCTTAGGATTTATATGGCACTTTTCATCTTCAAAGTGCTCTACTAGCATGAACTAATTCATTCCATTATCTCTGAAATACATAAATAATATATGACCTCAGTTTTGAAATGTGGTAACAATAGCAAATAGGTTAAAGACCAAATTTTCAAGTGTACACTAATTTGTGATGCAGAATTTGATGCTTATGGCCTGATTTTCAGATGTGCCAAGCGTCAGCAACTCTAAAGTCAAAGGGAGCTGCAGCTGCTCACCAACTGTGAAAATCCAAGCCTTAGAAGGCTCTAGGTAGGCAGCCAAAACTAGTGAATGCATATGAAAATATTGGCCTAAGAGGTCCTTGAAGGATTTGGGCATTCTTGGCTACTAGTCCTGGCCTCAGGCCAGAAAACTACACTTCTTTCTGAAGTGTCCTCCTGTTAAGGGGTGTCATCGGGGCAGATGTAGCCTCCTAATTCAATGGATGTACTCCACTAGTGGTGGGGCTCAGTAGGGGGATGGGAGATAAGAAAGCAATCCCAGGTTATGGGATTGCTGCCCTCCCATGGGGATGGAAGGATCTGCCCTATGTGTGGCTGCGGGGATAGTCTTGCCTCTTACTGAGCTCTGGTCCCATTGCTGGTGGGAGTAGTATCCCCAACCCCACATCTACCACCAGGCTCTTGGGTTGGTGGGTTGCCTTGGGTCTGGCATCATGATGCCAGCGGCTGTGGAATCTGGACCGGCCTAGAGCCAGGGCATTGCTTTCTGCACTAGCAGGGCATGTCTACACTACAAAATTAAGTTGACTTAAGTCAACATACAGCCACCACAGTAATTAAAGTGGTGTTTCACATCCACACCATGCTCCTTCTGTGGGTGGTGCACGTATGGGGAATTGGGGGGCTTCAGTTGTCAGTGCCCTACCACACCAGAGAAGGTATCAGCCCCTGGCAATGGGGCTCCAGCCATGAGCCCTCTATGAGGCTGACAGGTGCTGTAAGTAAAGAAGTGTCTACACGGACACTGCGCCACCCTAACTACATGAACCTAAGTGCTACGCCTCTCATGGCCTTACATCGATTTAACTCTGTAGTGTAGACCAAGCCTCAGTGGTGGGCGCCAAACTTGAGTGGCAAGTTGCAACGCCATCCACTGCCAGACCAAACCTGAGTGGTGCTGTAGGTTTCATTTATCTTAAACTTGGAGTAATTTAGCCACCCTTTCCCTGTACAAGACAAAAGCCCCATCCAGTCATAGGTCCACAGAAAAGAATACTGCTTAGTTATCTTTTATATAGTGTTATTGCAGGGAAAATACCATCTCTAGAGAGGTTTGTACTGTCACCTCTCATTCCAGCTAGGATCTTGTATCAACCATCCGACACTAGTAGGTGCTTCAGGGAAATCGCCTCCAGGTGTTGCTCCAGATGACTAAAATTTTCAAATGTACTTACCTCGTGCAGAACTTGAGAAAATCAGGAAACTCATTTAAACATCCAAATTTGAAAATGTTGGCCGATTTAATATCTATTTCAGATCATCTGCCTCTTTAAATTTCCAAAGGTTAGTTTTTTGTCTTATTAAATTATTATTTTAATAAACACCGCAAAATAGAATTCAGAACATTATGAAACATATCATTACATTCCCATTTCCTCACATACTCTTCTCATTCAAAGAGCCAATATGTCAAAGTAACTTTATTAAAAAAAAAAAAATAGCTTGAAGGCTAATGTCTCTTCTAAACCATCCACACAGTGGACAACACCACACCTGACACAATGTATGTGAATGAAACAGTTCTGCACTGAGCATTTATCTTATGCAGTGTTCTCATTCTCAAGAAGATAAGCCATAAAGAGCTTCCAAAGTTTACTCAGACAAATCCCTTCTGCCCTGAATGTTATATATATAAAAAAAGTTTCATAGAATGCTATCTACCTCATCTGAGAATGCAGGGTCTTACACGAATTTAAATTTACATTTTCCTTTTTCAACAGTAGAGGCTAATTGTTTTTCCACTTTTTATTTCTATCAGAATGGGTAGAGATGGAGAGGATTAACATGGCTCCTTGCATGGGGGGACAGACCTGGAGGGGACCTCCTGGGTCACTGAGTCCAGTCCCCTGCTACTATAGGCAACTACATGATATTATTCCATCATAAACTTATCAAGCACCATCTTAAAAGTTGTTAGCTCCCAGAACTCGTATTGGAAGACAGTTCCAAAACCTCATGGTTAGAAATTGTCTACTAAGTTCCAATCTAAATTTATTCATGGACAATTTATACCCATTTGTTCTTGTGCCAACTTTGTCCTTTAGCTTAAATAGCTCTTCTCCTTCCCTCTTAGCCTTCACTTTGCTAAGCAAGCCAAGCTCCTTTAGTCTCTTCTTGGTAGATAGGTTTCCATTCCCCTGATCATCCGTATAGCCCTTCTCTCAATATACAGCCACTACAGTAATCAAAGCAGTGTTTCCCATCCACACTATGCTCCTTCTGTTGGTGGTGTGTGTCCTCACCAGGAGCACTTCCACCAACTTAACTGTATGGGGCATTGTGGGGCTGACAGTTGAAGCTTTGTAGTGAGGAGGCGTGGCCACCCTCAGAGATTGACAAGGAGGGGCCACAACCCGCTGCCTGCTGGGCAGAGCCAGGAATGCCACACCTCGCCTGCTGGAAGCTGAGGGGCGGTACAGGAAGGGGAAGTATAAAAGGCCAGCCCTGCAGTTCAATTGGGCTGGAGCTGTCAAGGGAGACAGATGCATCCTGCTAGAGCCTGAAGAAGACCCTGGCCGTACTGAGGACTGGTGAATGTTCCCAGAGCTCTCAGCTGATGGAGCTGCCGCCTAAGGACTGGCCAGAGCTCCTAGAGCTGCCATCTGACTGAGACACCGATGAGCTGCTGGGGCTGCTGCTGGCCACCTACCCTGGGGAGATGGAGGACAACACCTTAGAAGTACCAATCCCTGGGGATGTAGAAAGTAGCCCAGGGAAACTAGATGACAGTCTGGTTGAGAGTTGGCCTGATACAGGTCAGGTGTTGTGGGTGGATCCCCACTGACCCAGTAGTGGACCACTCTGCCACTGTTGGGGCCCTGGACTAGGATGTGGCATCCCACCTGCCACCTCACCCCTGGGGTGGCAGCCTCCCCACACTAGGCCAGGAGACCTGTATTAGTCTAGTGTCTGCTGAGCTCGGACCTTAGGCTGTGTTGGTGCTCACCCCTACCTGAGCCCCTAGGTTGAGCACCAACACATCAAGGCCAGAGCCCCAAACTATTTGTTGCTCCACCCTGACCAAGGGCTGGAGCTCATATATTGCTTTACTGTTCTGTCCAGCCTGAGGCTCTGAATACTAGGAGCAGCTAATTTGCCCTTTTTAGATCACCCTCATAGGTGTGTGCTAGCGAGGAGGGTGGCCTCCCTCAGATTGACAGGGAGGGATGACCACCCATGCTTACAAACTTGAATTCATCTTTCTTTAATATGGGTGACCAGAACTGTATGCTAGATGAGGTCTTATCACTGCCTTGTAAAACAGCATTAATGTTTCCCTTTCTCTACTGGAAATACTTTGCCCAATATACCCTAACATCACAAAAAGAACAGGAGTACTTGTGGCATCTTAGAGACTAACAAATTTATTAGAGCATAAGCTTTCGTGGACTACAGCCCACTTCTTCAGATGCATATAGAGTGGAACATATATTGAGGAAATATATATATACACACATACAGAGAGCATGAACAGGTGGGAGTTTTCTTACCAACTCTGAGAGGCCAATTAAGTAAGAGGAAAAAAAACCTTTGAAGTGATAATCAAGATAGCCCAGTACAGACAGTTTGATAAGAAGTGTGAGAATACTTACAAGGGGAAATAGATTCAATGTTTGTAATGGCTCAGCCATTCCCAGTCCTTATTCAATCCTGAGTTGATTGTATCTAGTTTGCATATCAATTCCAGCTCAGCAGTCTCTCCTTGGATTCTGTTTTTGAAGTTTTTCTATTGTAAGATAGCCACCCGCAGGTCTGTCATTGAATGGCCAGACAGGTTAAAGTGTTCTCCCACTGGTTTTTGAGTATTATGATTCCTGATGTCAGATTTGTGTCCATTAATTCTTTTGCGTAGAGACTGTCCAGTGTACATGGCAGAGGGGCATTGCTGGCACATATCACATTGGTAGATGTGCAGGTGAACAAGCACCTGATGGTATGGCTGATGTGATTAGGTCCTATGATGATGTCACTTGAATAGATATGTGGACAGAGTTGGCATCGGGCTTCGTTACAAGGATAGGTTCCTGGGTCAGTGTTTTTGTTCAATGATGTGTGGTTGCTGGTGAGTATTTGCTTTAGGTTAGGGGGTTGTCTGTAAGCGAGGACAGGTCTGTCTCCCAAGATCTGTGAGAGTAAAGGATCATCTTTCAGGATAGGTTGTAGATCTCTGATGATGCGCTGGAGAGGTTTTAATTGGGGGCTGAAGGTGACAGCTAGTGGTGTTCTGTTATTTTCTTTGTTGGGCCTGTCTTGTAGGAGGTGACTTCTGGTACTCGTCTGGCTCTGTCAATCTGTTTTTTCACTTCAGCAGGTGGGTATTGTAGCTTTAAGAATGCTTGATAGAGATCTTGTAGGTGCTTGCCTCTATCTGAGGGATTGGAGCAAATGCGGTTATATCTTAGAGCTTGGCTGTAGACAATAGATCGTGTGGTGTGTCCTGGATGGAAGCTGGAGGCATGTAGGTAAGTGTAGCGGTCAGTAGGTTTCCGGTATAGGGTGGTATTTATGTGATCATCGCTTATTAGCACAGTAGTGTCCAGGAAATGGACCGCTTGTGTGGATTGATCTAGGCTGAGGTTGATGGTGGGATGGAAATTATTGAAATCACGGTGGAATTCCTCAAGGGCTTCTTTTCCATGGGTCCAGATGATGATGATGTCATCAGTGTAGCGCAAGTAGAGTAGGGGCGTTAGGGGACGAGAGCTAAGTTTTCCACAACCTCAACTGCCCTTTCACACCTGCGGTCCCTTCTATCCACTCTAAATCTGACACCCCACCCTTCCCCCACAAATTTAGACAAAGGAGCACAGTCTCCTGGCACCCTACAATGTTCCTCTCTCCCTGTTGTCCTCCACAAGTTTATGTCCCTCTTTTAGGTCCACAACCAGCTTAGGCTCCTTTTCCTATATTTTTCCCTTAGTCTGCCTCCCCATCCATATCTGCCTTCCATCTATGATTCGGCCTCAGTAGCTGCTGAAAAGCAGGAGTCAGAAGCAGGTTAAATGTATAAGGCTGTGCTACCAAACCTGCCTATTATAAGGTTGCCTGGCACGACCCATTAAGAGAGGGGTGGCCAACCTATAGCTCCGGAGCCACATGCGGCTCTTCAGAAGTTAATATGCGGCTCTTTGTATAGGCACAGACTCCGGGACTGGAGCTACAGGAACCAACTTTCCAATGCAGAACTTTAGAGCCTACAAGTCCACTCAGCCCTAGTTCTCCTTCAGCCAATCGCTAAGACAAACAAGTTTGTTTACATTTACGGGAGATAATGCTGCCCACTTATTTACGTCACCAGAAAGTGAGAACAGGCATTCACATGGGACTTTTGTAGCCGGCATTGCAAGGTAGCTACATGCCAGATATGCTAAACATTTGTATGCCCCTTCCTGATTCAGCCACCATTCCAGAGGACATGCTTCCATGCTCATGACGCTTGTTAAAAAAAAAAATGCGTTAGTTACATTTGTGACTGAACTCCTTGGGGGAGAAGTACATGTTCCCTGCCCTGTTTTACCCACATTCTGCCATATATTTCATGTTATAGCAGTTTCGGATGATGACCCAGCACATGTTGTTCATTTTAAGAACACTTTCACTGCAGATTTGACAAAAAAGCAAAGAAGGTACCAATGTGAGATTTCTAAAGATAGCTACAGCACTCAACCCAAGGTTTAAGAATCTGAAGTGGCTTCCAAAATCTGAGAGGGACGAGGTGTGGAGAATGCTTTCAGAAGTCTTAAAAGATCAACACTCCAATGCAGAAACTACAGAAGCCAAATCACCAAAAAAGAAAATTAACCTTCTGCTGGTGGCATCTGACTCAGATAATGAAAATGAACATCCGTCGGTCTGCACTGCTTTGGATTGTTATCGAGCAGAACCGGTCATCAGCATGTATGCATGTCCCGTGGATGGTGGTTGAAGCATGAAGGGATATATGAATCTTTAGTGCATCTGGCGTGTAAATATCTTGTGATGCCAGCTACAACAGTGCCATGAGAACACCTTTTCTCAGTTTCAGGTGACGTGAACAAGAAGCAGGCAGCATTATCTCCTGCAAATGTAAACAAACTTTTGGCTGAGCGATTGGCCGAATAAGAAGTAAGACTGAGTGGACTTGCAGGCGCTGAAATTTTACATTTTATTTTTGAATGCAGTTTTTTGTACGTAATGCAAACAGTTGTAAGTTTTATTATAAAGAGATTGCACTACAGTAATTATATTAGGTGAATTGAAAAATACTGTTTCTTGTCTTTTTACAGTAGAATTACTTATCAAAAATAAAGGAGCACTATACACTTTTCTGTGTTGTAACTGAAATAAGTATATTTGAAAATGTATCTGACACAGGTTAAACTATTGGTGATATATACATTTTTGCCTATTGGTTAAACCAAGTCATGTTTCCTAAGAGTGGTGTTTAAATCCCATTAGCATGGCTAGTGCTGTCTTCAATTCCTAGCATAAACCTAAAATGCTTCAAAATGAAATTTCTATAGATTAGTCTGTTATTTCTAGCAGCCTTTATGTTTCATTACCCCATAGGACATTGTAGTGAGAGTCTTAGTTCAACATGAGGGATAATTGGAAGATATTCAGATGTGAGGTTTCTTATACAGCAGATTCCAACCTTGTTAGGCTATACCACTATGGTCTCACTTCTGTTTTTAAGTCACAGGGACTGGTGTCTGATTAGTAAAAACAATTAACACAATTTCCTTTGTACTTCTAATTTTCACATGTATCTTGAAATGAGACAAAGTTGTGCATAACTAAAGGTATACTATTGTACAGATTCAATAGTCGGAGATTTCTATCCTTTTCTCACCAAAGACTTTTGTTTTCCTGATGATGCAAAATGCACAGTAGATACTTTAATTAAGTTACTACAATTACTCAAGTCCTCTCTTTTAAGAAGCCCGAAACTTCAGAGGATAGCAGTACCTAATATTTACTCTAAAATAGTTTAGTTAAAAATTAAATTTCATCTGCTTGTGCTGATTCATTTGTCTACTTCCATGTTAGTCATTAATAAATACTACATATTTCAACACCCCTAGACCATATATGAAAATGATTAAATACCCTATTTATTGTCTTTCAGGGGCAAGATTAATTGTTTAAGACGCTTTTATTTCTCAGTTTAAAACCCTCAGGAGGACTTTGCCCCCTTACTCATCATAATTTAAGAGCAATAAAGATCTTATAGACCTTATCAAAAGGCTTTACAAGAAAGCAAGTAAATGTTTGTCAAAACGCTCACCTCCTGTATTTTCCCCTAACTACACCGACAGTGTCATGTTTTTCACCTTAAAGACAGATCACTGCTTAATTCCAGTAGGTCGTTATGTTCTTGTTGTACCAGTTTACTTGCATGTCAATTAGTTTCACTGAAAATGATGTGAAGTTCTTCAGTTGTCTGTAATAAATACAATTAAAGTTAAGGAGGGTGTTTCAATTGCACCTTTGAAGTGAAGAATTAGCATGGGCCTTTCCATAGTTTGTTTTAATGATTAGTAAAAACCAGAGCAAAAGAAACATCTTGTTTGAGCAAAAGAAAAAACTATGTAATTTTAAAAATCTCATTTAATCAAATGAGCTTTAAGAAAAGTAACAGTACTTTAAGTGTCTTTTGCTTAGGGGAAAATGTGGTATCTTTCATTGTGTGCAGTGCTGTAGCCATATTGGTCCCAGGATATTACACACAGGTGCATGAGGTAGTAATGTTTACAGAACCAATCTCTGGTGGCAAGCAAGAGAGACCAGGTCTGGAACTAGGCGGAGCTCTGTGCAGTTGCGAAGCTTGTCTCTCTCACCAACCGAAATGGGTCTAATAAAAGATGTTACCTCACCCTTCTTCTCTCTAATAGCCTGGGACCTGCCAACCTACAACACTCCTTACAGGAAAATTAAGGGGGGTAAGGAGGGGTGGGGCCGTGCGCCCAGCTGCGCCGGGGGGGGAGGGGGGGCACTCTTTGGTATCTCCAGTTGTCTGCTCCCCCCCCGGGCTGCGGCCAGACGCCGCTGCTCCAGGGGGCGGGCTCCTCTCCTGTATCAGGGGCTGCGCTGCAATGTGGCTGGCAAGCCTACGCCGGTGGGCGGCGCCCCGCCAGCCCTCAGCGAGATGCTCGCCACAGTTCGCTGTATTCCCCGGCGGGTGATGTTGCTACTGCTGCTGCTCCTCCCCCGCCCCAGTCACGGCGGAGGCTGGGCCTAAACACTACGTCTCCCAGTGGCCCTTGAGGCAGAAGGGTCGCGCTGTATCACGTGGCCTGCCCTGCCGCGTCTCCCTCCCTTCCCCCAACCAAGTCACGAGGAGAGCGTCCGTTGGGGCTACGTCATGAGCCAAACACAGCCTCTGTGAGACCGAGTGTGGGAAAGGGTAGCGGGCGAGGGGGAGCGGAGCAGGCGCGAGGAGAAGGGGTGGAGTTAGGGCGTGTGCAGAAGCTGCCAGTACCAAAGCATCAGGGAAGGGGGGGGCGTGGTCAGCGCACGAGGGAAGAGGACGGGGCGATTCGGCGAAGTGTCCCCGCGTCTGAGGGGCAGTCAGAGCGCGAGGGGTGGTCGGTGCGGTAAAGACCAACCAGGGTAGCGCGTGAGCCCCGGTGAGAGCGCGGCGGGGGGCGGGGCCGCGGCCGCGGAGGGGCGGGGCTTACCTCGGCCCGTGGTGATTGCCCACCCCCTGAGTGACAGACGGAGTCCGAGTGAGGGAGCAGGGACGGGAGCTAGCGCGGCCGGTGCTCGCTCTCCCCACACGCTAGCCTGTGTTATGAGGCGGCCCTGAGAGTCGCGGCGGGGAGCCCAGCCCAGCAGGAGCCCGGCGCGGCCCGGGGGGACTGGGTCTCGCTTCATCCCCCCCCGGCCAAACCGATGACTACGGCAAACTGCGGCGCCACTGACGAGTTCGACTTCAGGCTGATCTTCGGGGAGGACGGGCAGCCGGGCCCGGGGCCGCCGCTGGGGCCTGCAGGTGCGTCTCTGCGGCTGGCTGTTGCGGTCCGCCTCCCCCCCGTGCGAGGAGGGGCGCTGGTTCCCGCTTTCCGAGGGGCCGGGCCGGGCTGGGCTGGGCTGGGGGGAGCTGTCTAGCCCTCGGGTGGGGAACGCTCCTCCCCACGGCGCGGGAGCTCCCGTCGGGATCCTCCAGCCCCGCTCGTGGAGTCGGGATGAGCCCTGGTGGGGCAGGAGTGACGAGACTCCAGCCCTCCCCCTGCAGTGCGCCGTGCTTAGGGGGCTGCTCAACCGGTTTCCCCGGAGCTGAGGGGCTCTGCTGGTGGCACCGGCAAGCCTCCATTCGGGCAGTGTCGCTTCCCTGCCACAGGCTAGGAAGCCAGGCTGCAGAGGCATAACGCGGGGCTGGCCCAGTCACCACCGCACAGGGGGCTCAGAGGCCTCCTTAATAATGCACGAAGCGCTGGAGACCCTCGCCTGGAGCGTGCTCGCACTTGGGCGAGTCAGGGACTGTTTGCCTCTTTCCCTAATACCGTATGTTTTTAAAAAAAAACTGGCCTAGAATTACTTGGAATGGAGGGAGTCTCTGTATGTGCCTTGAACCTCACTGTTTTGTTTAGGAAGCAGTGTAGTATGGGCTTCTCCCGCCCCCAGCGTCTAACTTCCCAAGTGAGAAACTGAGTTAAGTTGAGGAGCACGGATGTGCAATCTTTTTCTCTTAGGAGCTTGCATCAGGAAGCAACACAGTATAAAGAAATTATGGTCTAAGCTATGTATTTATTGGTACCACTGAAGAGCATTCTATTCCACCACACAGTGTTTTGGGATTAGTACAGGCTTTCTTTATTTCTTCATGCCATTTTTTTTTAATGGTATCAGATTTCAGTTTCACTAACAAACTGGTCCTCATAGATTAGAAGCCAGGTAATATTGGTAGGTAGTAAGGTATGAAGTGGGAAACGTATTTGGTGTTGCAATGTAAAATCTATAATACACGTGCAACAAATTTAAAAGTGTCACTTGCTACTAGTAATTCTGGGTTTATTTTCTCTATACAGCTTTTACATATCTCCTGTTGAGCGATCAGGATTTTTTCACTTTCAAAGATATCACTTAGATGAGAAAAGCAACAGAGGGTCCTGTGGCACCTTTAAGACTAACAGAAGGTGCCACAGGACCCTCTGTTGCTTTTTACAGATTCAGACTAACACGGCTACCCTCTGATACTTAGATGAGAACCATTTGTTTCTTGTTAGATGTACTTGCATCACTCTAATGCTTTTTTTACCCTGTTTTGCTTCAGCTAGTACTTTATATTATTTACCTCTAAAACAAACACAAAACCTCTTACTTACTGAAAAATACCAGAAATTAAATATAACTCATAAGTATGGTGTAGGAATGTAGGGCATATTAGGACCCATTTGCACAATTACATGCAAGTTGGGAGTCACTGTGAAAATACAGTTCTCTGACCTAATTGTGGTAGGTATTGTGGAAAGGCCCAAATTGTGTTAACTGAGTTAATACATTGGCCTATTGTTTAGCCTGGTTTCAAGACACTGCTGAAATATGGTTATGTCTAGTCTACTAAATAGTGCAGCCATGTTCTGACTCTGTTCTCTCACTTGGACGCGTGTATAGTAGAGAGACCTTTACAGTATCAGGTTAAATTGATAAAAATCTTATAATTCGTATTTTAATATGTATTTGACCATATATATTTAAAGTTGTATGATATTAAACACTTTCCTAACTTTCAGTAAATTAGGAAGTCTGGCACTAAGACAAAATGCATGGCACCCTTAAAAGAGCACTTTTACGAAGTTATGTTGCTACCTATGTAGAGCATTTCAGATGGAAACATTTTTTATTCTCACAAGACTACTGCTGTTCCAGGGTCCCTGGCTTTTGTTAGTCAAATAGCATGCATGTTATGGTGCTATATAAATAGTGTGCGTATAACTCAAATGGAAAACCAAAGGAAAAATTATAGCAATTGTGAATAGGATATGGAACAGCGTTTATCTAGTGAGAATAAAAACGTTAAAATTGAAATGTTCTGCATAGTGACAACTGAGAATAAAGCATCATATCTCAAATGAATATAGAACAAAAACCAAATTGGTCAAAAATTCAATAGAAATTTGGTAGAGGTATTACTAACTTTAATGACACAACTTAGTGAAAGTACTGGATCAACTATTTTACTATTGCATTAAAAGAATGTTTGTTTGCAAAAAGAGTATTAGCTGAAAACATTTTTTTTAGGCAATCCTGTAAACTAGATATTTGTCTATTCATCACATGAACCAATTCATGTGGAAGCGCTTAAGGCAATGGCTGAATAGATTTGCGTATCCATTAAGGTGATCAGAACTGGTGTGCCCAGGAGCAACCTGGGATCTGTGTTCCTTCTAATTTTTCCCACATGTGCAGAATGAATTTTATGTGCACCAATATGGAGGTGACGTGTGACACATCACCTCCATATTGGTGCACATAACAAAATTCATGTGTTGGGGGTGGGGCCGAGGGGTTCAGAATTTGTAAGGGGGCTCAGGGTTGGGGTGCAGGGATGTGAGGGCTCTGGCTGGCGTGTTGGCTCTGTGCTGGGGGCTCAGGGCTGAGGCAGAGGGTTGGGGTGTGGGGCTGGGGATGAGGGGCTCAGGGCTGAGGCAGAGGGTTGGTCTGGGGGGTGAGGACTCCGGGGTGAGGCCAGGGGTGAGGGGCTCAGGGCTGGCGCAGAGAGTAGGGAGGTGTGTGGGAGGGGTGAGGGCTCCGGCTGGGGGTGCAGGCTCTGGGGTCGGGCCAGTGATGAGAGGTTTGGGGTGCAGGAGGGTGCTCCTGGGCTACGGCGGGGAGAGAGAACTCCCCGCCCTCCCTCCCTGCAGCAGCAGCACCTGGGTTGCGGGGGGGAAGAGGCGCCTCTCCCCACTGCGGCAGCTCCAGTGCTGGGGCGCAGGATAGGCTCCCTTCCCCTGACCACGGCAGGTCCGGGGCTGAGTTGGGGCTGGGGTAGGGGTGCCCCTCTCCCAGCTATGGCAGGTTGGGGGCCATGCTAAATTGGGGCTGGGGGAGGGGCGCCTCTCCCCTGGCTGCAGCAGGTCCCGTCCAGGCGGGTTCCCTGAGCACCGCATGGCGCTAAATAGGCTGCTGCATGGCCACACAGCTTGTAGGGAACTTAGCCTGGGACTCCTAAATACATAGTCATGGTACAGAGGGGTTGGGACAGGTCCCTGCTTCTAAATACTATTGTGGAAGAACTGCCAATCCTCTGCAACTAGTTTATTCTGTTTCAGTATATTATGGTAATTGGAGGCAAACTTTATAAATGCCGTATTTCTCGATTTTTGGTGTGGTCAGCTGTGTAACAGGATATTTTATGTCCTGTCAGTTTTCTATTTTATGCAGGGTAGACTCATTTAAATCAAGGCCATTTTAAATAATAATTATTTAAATCACTAAATGGAAAGCCTTGATGTAAATAATCAGTTTTAATCAACTTTTCCATTTGGATTTCAGTTATTTGCTAAAGCAAGATGCATTCTCATACAACCATTAAAACATGTTGATTTACAACTAAATAGAGCCTTTACGTTATCTTTGGTACCTATTTTTGCTACCTGAGAGAGTGCACTATAACTATATACATTTATTTAATTTATATAGCTTTTCAGATTCTTGTTAATTATATATTTTAGTATGTTAGAAAATGGTGAAAGATATGCTATTTGTTAGATTAACTTTTTGCTCATGATTTGTGTCAGGCTGCATTAGAATAACTGGAATATAATTAAACACAGTCAACAGTATATAAATTTTATTTTGATTAAACAAAACAAGACCTTAACACAGTACATAACATATTATGCCATATTTATGAAGCCTGACCTAAAAAGTTAGTTCAATAAAAGATATTACCTCACCCATGTTGTCTATCTTCTGTTGGTGAGAGAGACAAGCTTTTGAGCTCTTCTTCAAATCTGGGAAAGGTACTTTGAGTGTCACAGCAAAATTCAAGGTGGAACAGATTGTTTAGCATAAGTAATTAGCTCATATTGTAAGGGACCATTCAAGGTAGAATTAGATGTTTTCTGAAAAAACAGCCTTTAATTCAGTTTTTGATAAGAGGTTTGTTAATTTAGCATATTTATTTTTTATTTAAATGTTATAAGAGATTATAACAAGTTTAGGCCTTAACATATTTGTATTGCATTCAGATTTCATTTTAAACACATTTATTATTAAAAAGTAAAATGTACTATAATTTAAATCAAAATCTGATTTCTAAATAAATCAGTTTAAAAATATCAGTTTAAAAAAAATCCACCCTGGTTTTATACACTGTAAAAATGTACATGACATATGACAGTGGGAAAAGCTATAACTGTTGTATTAGAAATATAATTTTTAATTTAAGGGTTTCAGCTTCTGAAACCCAACTATAAATCTTTCCCAATCCATGGGAAGCTTTTAGGATTGTTAAACTCTTATCTTGTGCTGTGCTCCCCCTTAAAGGAAATGATGGATGGATGGATGGTGGGGAGAAAACTTCTAGGCATGTGGGAGAAATGCCCAACATTAGCATTTTTTGGTAATAACATAGAAGACAAGTCTAAACTGACACTTCTAACTTTAAAATCACTTTCCCAATTATCTAGTCAAGAATACTTTTGTGGTATGGACTGTGGCTATACATTTTAGAACTATGAATATACAAACTGACTCAAAGAACTAAAAAGCCATCTACTTCTTCAGTGTATTTAATTTATTACATTTTTTAAAAACTCCTATCCAAGGGATGCCAATTGAAGACTCTGGGCACACTGAGACACATTTAAAAAAAGAGGAATTTAAAAACCAAAATCAGTCATAACAGCATTTTTTTCTTTCCCTCTTTTCTCCCCTCCTGTCAAGTCATTACTGCACAGTAGTTCATTGAAATTCATGTGTAATGCTTAGTTTTGTGCTGGATTGCAGGAATGGTGACCACCTTGACTAGCGTAGTTTTGCTTGTACTGGTTAATCTGAACAATAGTAATTGCTGTTCGGGTGGTCTATATGAAAGATTGTTTAGTAGTATCCACCAATCTAAAGTCTAATACTGCAACCTTTTAGTACTGGAACTTAGTTCCATTAAAGTCAAAGGGATTTCCCATATTAATAAACTAGTCACATGAGTAGGGGGGTTGTGGGATAGTGCCAAATTCTGGGTGCTTCCTCCGTCCCCCTCTCCTTGGCATAGTGTAGTATTATTGTCCTTGCCATAGTGAAGACAAAAATATTCTTCATTTTTGGAATGTGTAAAAGCCAAAACAGATACTTGGCTAATAAAGGTTTTAGTTTCTCTTTGACTCGCAGCACTATTGATCAGTATTGTTCTACTATAAAATTTTAGGCTGACCTCAAAATATATTAAGACACAGAATTTTATAAAACTAAAACAGTTCGGTAGTGGCAGCTATTTATGATGACCTTAAGAGTTGCATATGATATCTTAACTTTAAACTAGTATTGGAATTGTAATATTAATGCTCCCTCACAATCCAAAAGATTTTCATTTGTATTATTATTTAGTTCTGCCAAATGTTACTTTGTAATTTGTACTTTTGAGAAAATCTAACTTGGGGACTAATGTTTTAAAACTAAACAGGGTGATACCAAATTTGTGTTTTCTTAGGAAAGATTAAGCTTGACTGTTCAAACTTTTTATGTAACATTTGATGCTTCACAATGTTTGCTGTTGAATAATGTAAATAAGGCACTGCATGTCAATATGTAAGGAAATTTCATTTACTAATATAATCAATATACATCTAAGCAAGACAGTGACCGTGTATGGTGTACATAGAATGTTAAAAAATGGTACCTAAGATGAGGCATACCATGTTACCTGAGTTGGACAACAAGAGAGCCTATATATAAAGTGTTAATTAGTTTATAAATGGGTGTATTTTTATCTTCCCTACAAAGAACCCAGTCCTACAAATTGCTGCGAGCCTTCAGTTCTCATTGTAGTCAGTGGGAATTGAGTGCATGCAGCACTTCCTAGGAGGTGCTCAGTACCTTGCAGGGTCAGGCCTGTAATAACCAGACTTGTTGCTAATTGGGTGTATTGTTTGAATGTAGTGTGGAGGTGAACCTAACTTAAAAACATGTTTGTGCAGCTTGTGACTTTTAATGTTTTGCAAATCAACTCTTCCAGTTGCCTGTCAGCCACTCATAAGCAATTTGCTGTTGATGGTGCAGCTAAAAATATTGTTTGATGCACTGCTCTGATACTTTGTGATCTCATAGAAATTTGATAGGTACAGTGTTTTAACTTCCATCATGTTTTTCAGTATAGTAGCATAGTGCAATCTACTGATTATGGGTTGACATCTACAAGAAGAGGGGAAATCACAAACTCTTTATTACGGTTTTTATCTCCATTTTAGCTACAATCCTAGTAAAGATTATCTAATCTTAGTTTGGCTTTTGTCAAAATGAGTGCCTTTGAAAGTGCCTTTACACAGGTTTACTCTCAAGATTACTGTTTTGTAGTAGGTATAGTATTTGCAAAATGTTATATAGTTAGACATTAATGCATTTTAAATAGACAAAGTTTTCTTGGGATTTAGCACACAATTTAGCAATCTAAAACAAAAAAAATAGTATTGTAACTAATAAATTGCTTGCTACTCACACCATTGCTTGAAAGTTTTCTTTTTAAAAAGGATAATCTAATTACATTTAAGTTAGTCTTGGTCTTTTAGACTCCTGTCCAGCAGTTCACCTCGCCCATGCAGCAGAAGTCTTATGCTGGACAGGGATTTTAGTTAATTGAAAACCTCTACTTTTTTTTTAATTCTTATTCAGACTTGATACTTTAAGTTTGCTAATTAAGAGTTGTTGTGGGAGTTTCTTGTTTTTGTTTTTCCCCTGGTTAGGTCTCTGTACTACCGAGTGTGGGCTAATGACTCATTTTCTAGTTAGAAGCAGAAACTTACTGTCCTTTACTCACTCACTCACTCATGCCCGTCACCCCAATCGGGGTATGGGCCGCCAACCACAGATCTCCAGAGTCCTCTATCCTGGGCCACTTGCTCTAGCTAGTTCCAGGTATAGCCCATTTTTATGCTATCAGCCCGTAAAAAAAATTAACTTGCTACAGAAACGCCAACTGTCCTTTAAAAAAGCCTTTATTTTTACAAATATTTACATGGTGACCTCCACGGTGACATCTGGCTGCATTTTTATAGGTTTGAATAAATCAGATTCTTAAGTACCAGTGGAATATTTAGACTGTTGAATGCCAGTCTTATACGTTTATGTCCCTAAATGCTTCTGATGAGGCGATAAGCATCTAAATTCTCTCCTAGATAGGGGGCTTGCTGCCTGCCTACTAAAAGCAAAATAAACTCCAACAAACCATAATTTTGCAGATGCTGGGGTGTAGCTGTTGCGCACAAAGCGAATGCTGGAGTTAAGGGTGTGCATAAGCAAAGCTCATGTTTGCAATCTGTTGACTCTTGTGTGCTACCTAAGTATAGGGCATGGCCCCTGTGCTTAATTAAATCAGCTTTTTGAAGCAGAGACTTGCCACATTTTTACTAAGCACTCTGCACACTTGTGGCACTGTACAGGTTAGTAATAAATCATTCTCACTATATTTTTAGTCCCACCGCAATTTGATTCAGACCTACATAAGTGTGTGTGGGAGGGGTCTGATTCTCAGCCAAAATATAACAACTTTATTTTGGTTAACATATTTGAAATTTTCTTAACATTCTTACACTCTCTTAATCTCTGTAGAGATGTTTTTCTCACCTTTTCTCTTTTTTCCCCATTCCTTTTGTTCTCTCTAGACCCGTTGTCTCTTTTATCCACCATCCATTTCTTAATTGCTTTTGTTAGCTTTTAGCTGTGCTGTTGCCGCTTTGCTCCACTATGCCTTGATTTTTTAAAAATTTTTTTTTAAAACAGATGTGGTCTAACAATCTGTGTTCACTGGATGGAGTTGAGTGCAATTAGCATATAGTGAAAACTAGTTTGTCTGCTGACCTTGCAAGCATGTGATGGGAAGGTAATAGTTCTGAAAGAGCGCACTCTGCCCTTCCTTCCCTAAAACCGCTGAAGAGAGACCAATCATAGTCTGTGTTTATGGTATTTGCTGAGGGGAAGTGGGGAACAGAACAGCTGTGTATCATACATATGATTGAAAACGTGGATCTGTGGCAAAAACCTTGCTACTTCAGACTGTACTATAGCGGTATTGATTAAGGACTAGTTGGTCTGAGGGAGAGCAAAAATGAAATGTGTGCTAGGGTACCTTATTATCCAGCATCTTTTAATGGTAACTGGCTAACAGAACAACATTTTTATCCAAAATATTTCAGGAAAATCAAAAAGATTGAATTACCGAGGAAAGCTGACAGATTTTCACACTTGTGTTGGGAGATATAATGGTGTTTTGGCTAAAGGAAATTTGATAGTTTTGTTACTTTGGAAAAAGCTTGTGTAGTCTGAGACCAATAGCTTATATATACATTTGTTGAAAGACTTCAGGTTTAATTTAACAACTTGTGGACTGGTACACTTTTTTTTTTTTTTTTTGGTTCAGATCACACTGTTTATAAATTGAGGAGGGCTCCTTTTTTGTGTGTGGGTATATAGAATGATTCATTTCTGCTCTTCAGAAGTCCTCACTGGAGGATAGCTCTCTCAAGGAAAAAAAAAAACTGCGCTTAAAGCTGGTGCGGTTTCTTTGCAGGTAATGTGGATTCAGCTTTGAACCTTGTATTTCTTTCCTTTTTTATGTTCTCTACAGCTACATGGTAGTTACAAACAAAGATTTAGATCAACTAAAGGAGTGGATGGGCAGATTAGCAGTGTTGCTTTTAAAGAAGTGAGTTGTATGAGTAGATTGGACCTCACTTGATATTGCTATGATGTAAGCAGTCAAACTGCTGTTTAACGTAAATACAGATCTGTCGCATCTTATGCTGGGGTTACGTTCCGCAGTCAGCGCCTAAAGCGAAAATCGCGTATAGTCAAAATTACATTGAGTGTAATGGTGGGCAGAATCGCCCGCACCTTAGAAACAGTATTTAAATTGTTGTGTGTGTGGTTTTTTTGCCGACCGCATAAAGCTGAAATTGCGCATGTTAAATCCGCCTAAGATGCGACAGATCTGTAATGGAGATGTTGTCTAAAGCCGCTCTTGTGGGTCAAGGGAGTATAGACAGAGGAGACCTGGCCGTAAGCCCAGTCTCTAAAACAACATCCAAGTCATTGCATTTGCCCAAGCATGCCATGTGAAGTTCAAATGACAGTGGAATTTAAGATGACTGAAATGATCAGTAAAGCTTAGTAAAATCACAAGCAGGAGCAAGCTCTTAACAAGCCAGCACTTTATTCCAACTTGAACGCATCTGTCTGTTCATATGTACTGTATACTATTTGTATGCAATACTGTATTGTGGCACTTTGCTCAGCAGTTGGACTTTCCAAAGTTACTTGGCCAGGGTCTGACTGAATTTGGAAAACTGCAGAGAACCACAAGTAGACTTGCAGGCTGTTATAGGCTGTACATTTCATTAATTGAAAACAGAACAGCTGGAATGTAATCACGTACAAGGTTGATTCCATTAAGCATCTCAGTGGCACTGCTTGAAAAGTAACCCCAAATTGAACAGGTTTCAAAGCCTGCTGCCCAAAATTGCTTTGTGTCCAAGACTGTGTGTGTGTATGTGTGTCTGTGTGAGAGAGAGAACACAAAATGAACAATTTTAATGTTTTTGCACATTAGCATGTGAGGCAAACATATTTTTGATTTTCGCTAAAAATATTGAGCTTGTTTCCTATTTGTAAAAATTCAGTATTGATGCTTATAATGGTTTGAGAATTTAATTTAGATCTCATTCTGGAAACCTTTGTTTCCTGGTGAGAAGAAATAGTCTAAAACAAATTAAATTCAAGGTGAACTTGTATACCATACCTTACTTTTTTTGTGGAACACGTTAAAAGATGTTGCTCTTATGTGACTTCTGATTTTTAGCCCCTCCAAAAATTTAGTATGTTGTCATATTGCAAGCCTTCACATTTTGACTGATGAATACGTAACTCATGGCTTAGTAAAAGATTGTTTTAAAAAAAACAGGACAATTTTTCATTTCCTGATGTGGAAAAACAGCCTATGGACTGAATGGATGTTATTGGTTACTGTTAATATGGTGGTTTTGTGTGTGATGTAGAAGCTCACAAAATGTACTTAAACTCACTCTGAGCCTTATGATGATGATGATAACCTGGATCTTAGGAAAATACTATACTTGAGGATAGTGGGATGTAACACATTTACTCAAACTTTGGTAATACACCTCTACCTCAATATAATGCTGTCCTCAGGAGCCAAAAAATCTTACTGCATTATAGGTGAAACTGTGTTATATTGAACTTGTTTTGATCCACCGGCATGCGCAGCCCCACCCACCCCAGAGCACTGCTTTACTGCATTATATCCGACTTCGTTTTATATCGGGTGGTGTTATATTGAGGTAGTGGTGTATATGCTTTGACCAGAATCCTTATCTTTCATTAGATGCTTACCTTTCTCTTTAAGAATTATTTTAGAATAATGTTGATATATAGCTTCCTGGTATGAGATCACTTACATTCTTTGACTGACTTGTTAGGAGGAAAATTGAAGGGCTATGTGGATAATAAAAATGTCTGAGCATAAATTCTTGTTGCTTCTTTAGAAAGCTAGAAGGGGAGCACTTTTTTTCTAGTACACAAAACTGGTGTGGTACTTTAGAAGCTATTTCTTTTGAATGAGATCACAGGTAGTTGATGATGTGTGTATATATATTTTGTATAGCATTTGGATTTTGAATTCTCTGTGGTATAAAGGAACTAAAGACAGTAATTGTTCTGAATTAACAATAAAATGAAGTTTCATATATTTCAGCCACTATCAATAACACTTCCGAACAAAATGTTTGAGTGCTTTTGGGATTTGGAAATACTAGAATCTATTTGCTGCCTGTAATTAACTAGTATATTACAGGGATGTTGTATAAACATCTTAAGGACAAGGGCTTCTATAAGTCTGCTTGATATAGAGGATTGAGGAGTTTGGAAGATGAAGTGATAGCATGATTTAACATTCATTTGGGGTGACTGTATTGCTCACTCGTGACTTTGGCGCTTGAGTGTATGCAGGTCATTACAAACAAGTGCTAAGAAAAGCTATATATTGCCACAGGGTCATATTTTAGAGAAAATATTTAACACTAAAGTAAGCTATTGTATTCCTTCACTTGTAAAGCCAGGTACCTTAAGCTATCTGTACAGGCTTCAGAGTAGCAAATATTAGATAAAATATGTTGAAACCTCTAGATTTTCTCTAAATCAGTGTTGTAACTTTATGGTAAATACCTTGTGGACCTTCAGTGATTGACACAGACCCTGTAATCCAAGTTCTTCAATTGGATAAGGTTTGTGGGTTTGCTTTCTGCATAAGCGCTTGATACAGAGGTGGATTATGCTAGTCCTAGTTGCCTTCCTTTTGTAGCTTTCTCATAGATTGATATGGAGGAAACTGAATGACCAGTTAGTTTGCCCTGCAAGCTCTTAATGCAGGAAACATACTGCAAAGGAAAACTTTCCTCCGGGCTTGTTTGCCTCCCTCAGTCCCCATGTCTTCTGCCCTATCACTCCGTCTGATTCCTATTTCTAGCTGTCTTGCTCACTCTGCCAGTTGATTAACAAAGTGAAGTTATGATCTTGTTAATTTTTTATTGATGCCTAGCAGCTGCAGAACTCAAAGCCTCAATACAAGGTCTTAATTCATTTCAGTTCCTCAAAATACACAAGTGTTTTAAGTCTGCCAAACACTGAAGGAAGACTCTAACAGTATTACTATAAAATGTAGTGACCAAAAACAGTAATATTAAATTATCAGTTTAACAATTTGGATTGGTGGTGTAATTTTTTTTCTCCTTCTTTGTTTAAATCCTTTGTCTTGTGCCCTGTCCAACTAGCTGGTCTGGGAGCAGTTGAGGGTTATGGAATCATATCCTCTTGCCCCTCTCCCATGTTGCGGAGCAACTGCACAGTTGCACAGTGTTGCGGCTGCTCTGTTCTTAGGGATGGGGAAATCGCTGAAAGATGTTTGTAAATGTGCATCTCTTGCTCCTACCATCTACCCACTGCTTGCTGAGCAGTGAGGTGGGCTTCAGAGGATAGGGAGAACACAATTCCTACTTTGGCTCTTCAAACCTTGCTCTCCTTGTGTAAGGAACTACACGTGTTCTGTTACCAACATCAATGGATTATTATCACAACAGATCTGCAAGCTCGGAAAAGTGTGTCACCCCACCTGTTTTTAAACAGTTTGGGAATAGAGGCAGAGATTTAAAACTTGTTAGTGAAGGTATGATTATAACACAGGTAGCTTATACCCATGCTAGCTTTAATTTTGCTAGTAGGTGTAACAGTGTAGATATGGTGGCATGGGCTTCAGCAATTCCCAGTATAGACAGACAGTCTCACGGTAGCTCAAGCTGAGCTAGCATGCTAAAAATAGAAGTGTGGATATTGTGGCACTAGTGGCTGCTCGGGCTAGCTACCTGTGTCCAAGTCTTCCTAACATCCTGGGTCTCAGGGCCATGCTGACTCCACTTGGAGCGTATGCAAATAATTCATATTGGCTATACAAGCTCCACGAGACTCCACCTCTCACCCCCTTCTTGTCTTTTAATAGTGTAATATGAAATCTTGTGGGTCAGAATGAGTGAGTTGTTAAAGGAGGTGAAAAGCTTGTACCTTTCAGCAGTTGTGGAGTTGGCAGAGTAAAGGTTGTGTGTTTTGACAGGGTATTTGTGGGCATTGCTGAAAGAGGGCAGAGTTATGGTTGTATGAGAAACCTTAAGTGTGGATTTCCTTGTTTTCAGAAGTTTAAGGTTTTGCTCAACCATAACTCTGTGTTAATGTAGTGGTGGAGTGTGTGTGTGTGTGTGTCTGTTTTGCCTTTTAGTTTCCTAGTTCTCTGGGGAGGAAAAACTGTTGTTGGTACGTGTGAGTAGTCATTTAGGCTGTTGAACATATGTTCAAAAAATTGCATACCAAGCCAAATCAGTCTGTAGTCAGCAATCTCCATGGTATGGTGTACTCTTTGCTCTTACACATTCTGTAACCTCTCGATCCAGGAATTTCCCAGAATGCACATTGGCAGTTCCCATATTTCTTTTCCCTTTTTCACCTGTCTTGGGTGGAGACCCATGTCTGTCTGTCTCCTCAGCAGGGTATTTCCAGCCTGCACAGCTCCCTGTCTTTCTTCCAGCACCCAAAAAAAGGGAGGATTGGGAAGAATAGCCTATCCCCTCATTAATTTGTCTACCAGTTAGACCGAATATCCGTCACACGAGTTTTGGTTAATTAATTTCCAGTTCCACATCTTCTTTTTTTTTTATCAAGCATGATTTTAGTCCTTGAACCATATCAGTGGGCCTTTTTGTTTAGACTAATTCAGTCTGTCTACTTTTTGTACCTTTCTCCATCAGCATAGGTTTATTGTGACTTTTTTGAACTTCACTGTTGAAATCACAATTAGGGTAAAGTTGTCAGCCCAATTATCACTGTATTTGAACCAGATGGCTTCCTTCTTCATGCTGCTGGTGTGCCAGTAGAGTCATTGAGAGCACAGAGTAGACAGGCTTTCGGTCTACTGTTCGAGTGCTTGGTCCTGAGCAGTTGGGAGCAGACATTACAGAGAGCCCAGGGCTGGAGGGAGTGTGCTCGCTCTGGAGATGGTACACTTGCAGTTCTGTCAGAGGTGGGGGCTATGAGGGGAGGGAGCTTGCTCATTTGCTTTGTGAGATTGATTATATGTGTAATCTGGTCAACAGTAGGAGGTGTGATAGGCTTGAATATGCTCAGAGAGTACTGCATCTTTGGAGATTTTAGCTGCTCAATAAAGATTTGCTTGAAATTAACATGTGCAAACTTCAGTTTTTCAAAGGGTTATAACTTATGAAAATCTGCCCAAATTTTGCTTGGGATGTTAAAAGGCACATCCTTAGCACGGGGCCCATCCCCTGCAAAATTTCAAGTTTATCCTCCAAAGCATTGGGTTGCTATAGTTTACTAGGACCAGATGATATTCACATGCGTTCTGAAGGAACTCAAATATGAAATTGCAAAGCTACTAACTGTAGTACGTAACCTGTCACTGAAACAAACCTCTGTCCCAGATGACTGGAAGGTAGTGTAGTAATGTAATGCCAATTTTTTAAAAAGTTGATTTTGGCAATTACAGGCCAGTGAACCGAACTTAAGTACTAGACAACTTGGTAGAAACTATAGTAAAGAATTATCAGACAAATAGGCAAACATGATTTGTGGGGAAGATTCTAGTTCAGGGGTGGCCAACCTGAGCCTGAGGGAGCCAGAATTTACCAATGTACATTGCCAAAGAGCCACAGTAATACGTCAGCAGTTCCACATCTGCTCCCCCACCCCGCTCCCAGCGCCTCCCACCTATCGGCAGCCTTGCCGATCAGTGCTTCCTGCTCCCTCCCCCACCTCTTGATCAGTTGTTTCGTGGCGTGCAGGAGGCTCTGGGGGGCGGAGCAAGGGCACTGCAGGCTCAGGAGAGGGGGTGGCAAGGGGTGGAGTGGGGGCAGGGCCTGTGGCAGAGCAGTGAGCACCCCCCAGCACATTGAAAAGTTGCTGCCTGTAGCTCCAGCCCTGGAGTCAGTGCCTGTACAAGGAGCCGCATGTGACTCCACAGCCACAGGTTGGCCACCCCATGTCTTGTTAATGGCTTTTGTAAAGGAAAGTATACCTCCCCAATCTATTAGAGTTCTTTAAAGGTGTCAACAAGCATGTGGATAAGGGTGATCCAGTTGAGATAGTATATTTGGGTTTTCAGAAAGCCTTTAACAAGTTCCATCACCAAAGGCTTATCTAAATAGTCATAAGATAACAGAGAAAATCCTGTCATGAATCAATGACTGGTTAAAAGATATGGGGGGAAATGGTCAGTTTTCCCCATGGAGAGAGGTAAAGTGCAGAGTCCCCCAAGATTCTGCATTGGGACCTGTGCTTTCTACATATTTAGTAATCTGGAAAAGGGGATGAAGTGGCAAAGTTTGCAATTATTCAGGATAGTTAAGTCCAAAGTTGACTGAAAAGTGATCTCACAAAACAGGATGACTGGGAAACAAAATGGCAGATGAAATTCAATGTTGATAAGTGCAAAGTAATGCACACTGGAAAAAATAATCCCAACTACATGTATATAATGATGGGTTCTAAATTAGCTGATACCACTCATGAAAGAGATCTTGCAGTGACTGTGGCTAGTTCTCTGAAAACTTCAGCTTGGTGCAATGCACAGTAGTGGTCAAAAAGACTAACCAAATGTTAGGAACTATTAGGAAAAATAAGGCAGAAAATAGCATAATGGCATATATAAATAGTAGGGCTGCCAAGCGATTAAAAAAAGAATCGCGATTTCAAAAATGAGTAGTGATTAATCACACTGTTAATAGAATACCATTTATTTAAATATTTTTGGATTTTCCCACATTTTCAAATATATTGATTTCAATTATAACAGAGAACAAAGTGATTACAAATATTTGCACTGTAAAAAACAAAGTATTTTTCAATTCACCTAATAAAAGTACTGTAGTGCAATCTCTTTATCACGAAAGTTGAATTTACAAATATAAAATTATGTACAAAAAAAACTGCATTAAAAATAAAAACAATGTAAAACTTCAGAGCCTACAAGTCCACTAGTCCTATTTCTTGTTCAGCCAGTTGCTCAGACAAACAAGTTTGTTTACATTTGCAGGAGATAATGTTTTCCACTTCTCGTTCACAATGTCACCAGAAAGTAAGAATAGGTGTTCTCATGGCACTGTTGTAGCCAGCGTCGCAAAATATTTACGTGCCAGATGTGCTAAAGATTCGTATGTCCCTTCATGCTTTAACCACCATTCCAGAGGACGTGTCCATGCTGATGACGGGTTCTGCTCGATAACAATCCAAAGCAGTGTAGACCAACGCATGTTCATTTTCATTATCTCAGGCAGATGCCACCACCAGAAGGTTGATTTTTTTTTTTTTTTTTTTTTTTTTTTTTTTGGTGGTTCGAGTTCTGTAGTTTCTGCATCAGTGTGTTGCTCTTTTAAGACTTCTGAAAGCTTGCTCCACACCTCGTCCCTCTCAGATTTTGGAAGCCACTTCAGATTCTTAAATCTTGGCTCGAGTGCTGTAGCTATCTTTAGAAATCTCACATTGGTACCTTCTTTGCTTTTTTGTCAGATCTGCAGTGAAAGTGTTCTTAAAATGAACAACATGTGCTGGGTCATCATCCGAGACTGCTATAACATGAAATATATGGCAGAATGTGGGTAAAACCGAGCAGGGAACATGTAATTCTCCCCCAAGAGTTCAGTCACAAATGTAACTAACGCATTTTTTTTTTTTTTAACAAGCGTCATGAGCATGGAAGCATGTCCTCTGGAATGGTGGCTGAATCAGGAAGGGGCATACAACTGTTTAGCATATCTGGCATGTAGCTACCTTGCAATGCCGGCTACAAAAGTCCCATGTGAATGCCTGTTCTCACTTTCTGGTGACATAAATAAGTGGGCAGCATTATCTCCCGTAAATGTAAACAAACTTGTTTGTCTTAGCGATTGGCTGAAGGAGAACTAGGGCTGAGTGGACTTGTAGGCTCTAAAGTTCTGCATTGGAAAGTTGGTTCCTGTAGCTCCAGTCCCGGAGTCTGTGCCTATACAAAGAGCTGCATATTAACTTCTGAAGAGCCGCATGTGGCTCCGGAGCTAGAGGTTGGCCACCCCTGTCTTAATGGGTCGTGCCAGGCAACCTTATAATAGGCAGGTTTGGTAGCACAGCCTTATACATTTAACCTGCTTCTGACCCCTGCATTTCAGCAGCTACTGAGGCCGAATCAGAGATGAAAGGCAGATATGGATGGGGAGGCAGACTAAGGGAAAATATAGGAAAAGGAGCCTAAGCTGGTTGTGGACCTAAGAGGGGGACATAAACTTGTGGAGGACAACAGGGAGAGAGGAACATTGTAGGGTGCCAGGAGACTGTGCTCCTTTGTCTAAATTTGTGGGGGAAGGGTGGGGTGTCAGATTTAGAGTTGATAGAAGGGACCGCAGGTGTGAAAGGGCAGTTGAGGTTGTGGAAAACTTAGAGGATTGGTGAGGGACATGTGGAAAGGGATAAGTCTCCATCTACTTCTTCCATATCCAATGTTACTTCATTTGCCTCTGCACATGCCACTCTTGGCTTGCTGACATCCGCAGGAGAGAACCACTGATTTAGGCCTCATCTGACTGAGCTTGATTTCCCTTTTTGAATGGACCTACCCAATTTTTAACTTGGTGCTTTTTAAAAAAGCACCAAGAAAGATACCTAGAAAATCCAAGGAGAGTAACAATACATTTCCAACTTTCACTTCCAATAAATGTGTTTCAGAGGAGTCTGCCAACACCAGCAAAAGTTCATTTCTTCTTAAAAACCAAACAAATGTCAAGTCTAGAAAGGAACAGGTGAAGGACCCAGACAGTTTTGTATTTTTTTTATCCCATCTATCCTGAAATTTACTCTCCTAAAGCTCTCATAAAATCCTATACAAAGGTTAACTACTAGATAATTAAAGCCTGTTTATTTGCTCAACTTCTAATATACAGTACTACAATATTGCCAACTTCAAGCGATCAAAAATCATGAGTTGGACTCCCACTCCTCCCGCCCCCAAAATCATGAGGTTTTTTTTAAAGATTATATTGTGTTTTGTAAGTCTCTCTTGAATTTTGAACGCCCTCTTCCCATCCCCAGGGTGTATCCATGTGACAATTAATATTGCCCACTATCCCACATGTACTGGATGAGGTGACTTTTGGCTTCTGGTGCAGGAGCGCTCACCTCCACATCTGCCCGTCTTCTGCCCAGCAATTAATCCTGTCCCCCGTCAGTTCTGCCCTACCCAACCTCTCTCAATTCAGCTCCCTTTCAGTTCAGTCCCCCAGCCCCGATCCACTCCCAACTGCTCTCAGTTCACCACCCAGCATACACCCCATCTGCTCAGCACCTATCATCAGTAAAGCCCTCCCACCCCATCAGCCCTCACTCTCCTCACTTCATCCTTCCTGCAGCCCATAGTTCGACTCTCATAGCCTCACTGCTGCTCCTCTTGGGGTTCTTCACCCTCCCCAGGCCTGTGGGGGGTGGCCTCTCCCACTTCCCAGGCTGGTAGGGAAACCCTGGCTGCCTGGGGCTGACAGCGGGAGCCCTGCAAGGAGCGGTTCCTTCTGTCAGCCCCTGCCACCTGGGGCAGGTTGACAGCGATTTCTAAGTAAATTATTAAACCTGACTCATGATCTCGGGATAGAACTCTCAAATGTCAGGATTTTCTTAAAAAGAAAAGAGAAAATCCTGACATTTGAGAGTTCTATCCCAAGATCATGAGTCAAGTTTAATAATTTTATTTAATTATGAGATGCGATTTCACAAGAAATTCACAAGATTTGGCATTTCTGGTACTATAACACTAATTGCTACAAAAAAATTAAACTCTTGAATAACTACTGAAGTCTATGTATTCATAGAAATATTCAAATTCACCAACGCCTCACTTACATTAAGTTAGGTGAACTAAAACTTCAAATATCTCACTATTAATTTTGAAATCTTTACTACACACTTGATAAATATTATATACAAAAAGTTTTATTGCAACAATGTTGTTTAGCTTGCACGACAAAGAATTTAGAAGTTAGGAAATGCCAGGTTTAAAGTTGTCTGTGCAACCTCGATTCCAGGCCCTTAAATGTCCATACTGTGCACTGAATGAGACAGGAGCTGTGTGTGGGCAAAGTGGGAGTATGAACTTGTAATTAAGTACAGTATCATAATGCATATGCCCGAGGGGGTGCACTTAAGGCTGCATGGGCACCTTAAATCTGAGACTACTTTCAAGTGCTTGATATAAAAACTTCCTAGGCTTTTTTGAAGGGGAAAAGGTACTATTCGGTTGTATGCAACTAACATTTGGGCTTTATTTTTAAAGATGAAGTATTTTGGTAAAAAATAATACTGCTTGTGGGATCATAAACTTAACTCCACATAAGCCTAACTCCACTTAAGCCTTAACTTTAACCACTAAAATTTTGTCTAAGGATCAATAGCTATAAAATCTTGTGATCACATACACAGAAATAAATAACTTTCACCACTTTAAGAAATTTGATGTATAATCCTCCATTTGACTTCAGTAGGCATTCTGGCTGAGTAACAGGTTCTTGACTGGAGCCTTGAGGATGATCTGAATTGTTTATGAAATCACTTTGTCACATCTCTCTAGTTCAGATTTAACTGAGTTTTACACTTTAACATGGATTGAATCTCTTCTATATATAAAGAATATAGCATAACATCTACTCCATCCTCACACTCCCAAAAAATATAGCTCTTACCATTTGAGGGCAGAACTGATTTTGAGAACTTGCAAATCTGTTTGAATTTTTAACAGTGGGTCGCGTAAGTGATGTAAAATCTAGTGCGTAGCATGAGTGGAACTGGAGAAAGTGGGGCAAGTTTCAGGGTGGAGCTAGCTTGGGGTGGCCTCAAGGCTTGGGAATGCAAACTGAGCCCAGAGTGCTAGTTCTCAAACTCTGGCCTCAGCATGGAATCCTGGGCACTCGGCATATGTTGTAATTAGCTTAAAATCTAACGGTCTCCAGACTTCCCTGCTTTGTGGGGATCATCTGAATATTGTAAGTTGACAAGCTACAAGAGACAGATTTCAGCACTTTCTATCTACTGGTATAGAATGCAAAGAAATAATTTTCTGGTAAGAAACGTTGCCTTTTCTAACTTAAAGGGCTGAAAAGTTAATTTTCATACCACACATATAAACCAGGAATCGGTCTCTTGTAGTTAAGGTCGCTACATTAATTTTCCACACAATTCATGTTCCTCTAGTTAGATGAGAGAGTCAGGAGAACAATACTCAGTTACAGTTGAAACTACAGCACATTGTCTTTAAAGAATTACAAATCTAATCCAGCGGTTGAACTGAATTTTGTTGTTGAGATCTTTAGCTTCTTGTTCATACCTGTAAGTTCCTCTTTCAGTGTATATATAGTTGTTTTTACAGCTGTTTATTGTAGGGTGAGACAGTACTACTGAAATTTCAGAAAAAAATGTTTCTGTTGGAAATGATGGAAGCTCTTTGGGGAAAATGACTGTTCTACTTTGCTCTGAATATACATAAACAGGATTCAGTTTTATACTTCGTAATGTTATGAGCTGGATTAAACCTGATTATGGATTGAGTTAAAACCTCATTGAAATTGATTTGTGAATCTGTCGTTCACTTAAACTGTTTGTGAGACAGTTAAGGTGCCTACTACTAAAATAACTCCTAGTAGAGCCTGCCCAGGAATTTTGGATTGTGTGGGTGGAGGAGCTTTTGCTGAATTATTTTTGGTAGGTGTGTATGTGAGGGAGGCAGAACACACAAACTGAAGACAGACAAGAACAGAAAGAGGATCAGAGGCAAGAAAGCCAAGCAGTTGCCTGTGAGCAGAGTGTGACCCTGTAAAGAGAGAGTGAGTGTTCTTCTGGGTCTGGTGTTGGTTAGAGGCTTGGGACTATAAGCTAAGAAACTGCTCCTTTTGTTCTTGACTCCACCTGTGTTCAGAAAAGCAGGTCTTTGTACATTCTTTGTAAATGAACAAGATTGCATCAAAGAAAATATTGGATTCCATCAATTTCTGCTTCCAAGTGGAGCATGCCCAAGGGCCCTGAATTTTGAGTAGCCACTCAGGTTGAAAAGGGACGATAGTAACATTTTTCATTCATTTTTAAAAAAGCATGGTGGCCCAAAATGTTTCACTTCCTTTGATATTTGATGTCACAGTTGTAACTTTGTCACATGAGTTTTATTGCCATAGGCTTGGATTCCTTTTTTATTGCTGCTTTAGTAGAAACCACATTTTGCTTAAGTTTGTACAGGAAATTATGGCAGGATTTTAGTGTGAACAGTTTCAAAAAAGAGAAGTGAGATATATGCAGACAAGGAGAACATCTATTTTTTTTTTTTTTTTAAGAAATCATCTGATCCATTAACGTAAAACACAATCTGCATGAGCATGCTCTTCTGTCAGTACAGTGTCGTCTTCCTATGAAACTGGAATAAAGAACTAAATGTGATCACTAGTGTGTTGGCAAATATACGTGCTGCAGTATCAGAAAACAGGGGCATAATGTTAGAAGGAAATGTTTGTCCACCCTGTCTTCAGACAGGGCAGAGGATGTATCAAATGCCAGGATTTTTTTTGTTCCTTCTTCAAGCTCTATAGCTAACTTTTCCCATCTCCTTGTAAGGCCCTTAGTATTCTTCTTACCACCATATTAAGCAGGAACCATTGCTTCTCTGCAAACAGTGTGTTGTGTTTGGATTCTCTGGGTGAAGTTCTGACCCGGGTGAAGTTCTGACCCAGTTGAAGTCATTGTGAGTTTTACCCTTGACTTCAGTGAGGCCAGGATTTCATCCTTTGTTAATTAGAAGTTGAATCTGAAACCTTGTAACTTCTGCATATAGCTAAATGACACCTTTACTAAATTTATTCATGACTAGGTGTTCGGTTAGATGTCTCTTCTTAATAAACTGATCCTACACTGATATGAAGGTATTTGTGTCTTTACATTTCTACAGTACCCTGTCCCCTGCAAGATTATCAGAAGTCTGTAAAAGGAACATGCTATCCTTGTGTACCCCTTTGTGACCAGTGGGTGAACTCCCTGCAATAATTTTCTCAATTGGGTCATTAAATGAGACTTTTATGTATCTCACAGCACCCCCTTCTGAGTGTCTCATTGACAGAAATATCAACTGAAATAGAAGGGCTCTTCACCCAGACTTCTCAGTGGGGAGGCATACTTGGTCGCAACTTGTTCCACCTGAGTTTCCGTGTCACCTCTAGCCCCTCTACCCTAAAGCCACTCTCAATTTTGACTGCTGGAGCCAGGGCTTCTGCAAGGCCATCCTGCCAACTGCAGTTCTTCTCCAGACAGCATGCAGCTCCTTAGAGGCTGAGCCTCCAGTCACACAGGAGTTTGGAAGGTTCCTCCCTAAGTTGCTTTCCTAAGTTATTCTCCTACTTTGTTCTTTGGGAGCTCCTCTCTCTACAGGTTCTGTTCTCCAGCTGAGCTGTGGACCATTTATGAGGTCCAGATTCTCATTAGTCAATTAGGGGCCAGCAAGCTACTTAAGCAGTTGTAATTACAAGTGGTCAGAGATGGATTTTTTTTTCCATAAAGAAGCCCATGGTGGATGGAATGGGTGCTGCCTACTCTTAAAGGGGCCAGCCATCCTGTGATAGTGAAGGTTAAGTTTTTGTCAAAGATATTTTTAGTAAAAGTCATGAACAGGTCATGGGCAGTAATGAAAAATTCACAGAAGCCCGTGACCTGTCCCTGACTTGTACTAAAAATACCCATGACAAAATGGGAAGCCGGGGCAGCTGGGAGTTATGGGGAGGGTCCCCCCTGCTGCCAGGGTCCCCCTGCTGTGGCCTGCAGCTCCCAGCCGGCACTGGTTGAAGTCACAGAGGTCTGTGAAATTCACAGATTCAGTGACCTTGTGACTAAATCACAGTCTTAGTGATAATCTATAAGAAGATATATGTAGGTCAGGGGTTCTCAACCTTTTTCTTTCTGAGGCCCCCCACAACATGCTTCAAAAAATCCAGGGCCCAGCGGAGGGGGGACCCTCGGGCATAGGTGTAGTTTGACTTCTATATTGTGTGGGCAGGGGCCAGCGAGGGTCAAGCCAGCTCCACGCAGCAGGGTCTGGGGAGGGAGCGCCACCTCCACCCCTTGAGTCACCTCAGCAGGCCAGCTGACAGTCTTGAGGAGGCACAACCAAAAATTATAACTCAAAGGTGTTTGTGTGTGTGTGTGGGGTGGGGGGTGGGGGGGGGGCTCAGCTACAAAAGCTTGAAAACAACTCAGGGTGCAGGGAGAGGGCTAGCTAGGGGCTGTGTGCAGGCAGAGGGCAGCTCAGGGAGAGGAGTAGCTAGGGGCAGTGTGCAGGCAGAGGGGAGCTCGGAGAGGGGCAGCTAGGGGCAGTGTGCAGGCAGAGGGGAGCTCGGAGAGGGGTAGCTAGGGGATGTGTGCAGGCAGAGGGGAGCTCAGGGTGCAGGGAGAGGGGTAGCTAGGGGCAGTGTGCGGGCATGGGGGTAGCTCAGGATGCGGGGGGTGCTAGCTAGGGGCTGTGTGCAGACAGGAGGGGGGTAGCTCAGGGAGAGGAGTAGCTGGGGCTGTTTGCAGACGGGGTGTAGCTAGAGGTTGAGTGCCGGGAGGGCTCCCCCTGCGGTAGCTTCTCCCCAATGGCTCTGCCAGCCACGGAGACCCCTCGCCCAGACAGCTCTTACCGGCTGCGTGAGCAAAGAGGGCTGGGAGCTGAGGAGCAGCTTCAACCTCCTGCACCAGCAGCAGCAGGAGATGAGGGAACGCCACGACTGCCTGTTCCATGGCACCAGCCAGAGCACTGTCCTGCACTGCTTGGCTTTGGCTTCCTGCCTACAACCTGGATAGGGGCGGGGAGAGAAGGAGGGGTGGGTGTGTGTGTGTGTGGTGGAGCTGCCCCAGGACTGCCCTGCTTTTGCACTGTAGTTTGTGGGGAGCAACACCTTTTTTTTTTGTTTTTTTTAGGCCATAATTTTTTTAATTGATGTAAGGTTTTCTGCGTACCTTGGGAATGGATGCTAATGTACATTTCTAAATAAACCAACTTGCCCTTTTCTTTAAAAGGAAATTTTTAAAATTATCTGTTCCTTTCATGACCATGCTGTGAGAACAACAATTTTTATGAAGAATAGATTTAAAAAATTGATCTTGGTTGATGGTTGATTTCCATTTTTTGAATGTTTGACTGTAATAGAAGGGGGGGGGGAATCTGAGTGACCAGAGTGTATATTTTACATCTTCTGATGGTAAATGGTAAATGTTGCAAGAGTTTCTTTCAACATATCAATCTACCTTCTTCATCAATTTAAGTTTCCAATTTTTTAATATTAAACCATAACAAATTCTCTTTTCTAGACAAAAAAGAACTATTGAAATGCTGAGGTTATAATAATTGGACCCTTTGTTTAGCTGCTGATATTCATATTGTATGCTGAATTTTTCTTAAATATTCAACATCATGTGGGGAGGAGGGAGTTTAAAACAAATTCTTTAAAGCATTGACTTCCTGACCATCCAAGTATATAACAGATACCCTTAAGTGTCTACTGCACTTCTCCCTTCCCTCCCCCACGCCTACTTTAAGTGATTTTCTTCTCTTGCTGATAGATGGAGGCCATACCAGCAGAGAAGCACGTGGTCTTGAGAGCTTCAACAATAAGGAGCATGTACTTGTACATCCTCCCCCCACATATATGCTGATGCTGCCTTCTCCCTGGGTACGATGAACCTCTGCCATTTATGTTCCCTCAGTCCCTTCAATGGGATCCAGGGCATGGGAGAAGGAATGAAGATTCCTTACCCACCGTCAGCTTTTGGTACTTGGACTTAATGAAATGAAGAACTTTCCCTCCTCTCTGTGTTCCCTGCTGTATGGATATTTTTGGAGGAGGATGGAGGGTGGAAATAGTGGGCCTCATACTTAGATATTTTTTTTGACCCTAAGGGTAGGTCTACATTACCCGGTAGTTTGGCGGCAAGCAAATCGAACTTCTGGGTTCGACTTATCGCGTCTTGTCTGGATGAGATAAGTCGAACCCGGACGTGCTCGCCGTCGACTGCGGTACTCCAGCTCGGCGAGAGGAGTACCGCTAAGTCGACGGGGGAGCCTGCCTGCCGCGTCTGGACCGAGGTAAGTTCGAACTAAGGTACTTCGAACTTCAGCTACGTTATTCACGTAGCTGAAGTTGCGTACCTTAGTTCGAATTGGGGGGTTAGTGTAGACCAGGCCTTAGAGACAGGGCAGCGTCATTCTGAGACCAACTGTCTGTACCTAAATGTCCTGATTGCAGTCAGCTGCAGAGCTGTATGTTGATTCTAGGTCTTCATCCCTATAAACTCTGTCTTGGGTTGGGACAACTTCTCTGTAACCTGAATTTTATCCTGTTCCCTCTCATAGTTTTTCTCCCCCCCATGGTTGGATCATCTGTGAACTTGAAGACTCTTGACTTTAGCCATCAAGAGTGGGAGTCCGTTCAATATGGTATCTTTAAAGAAGAGAATATGTAATTCTGATTCGTTAAAATATTATGTGAATGGATGTCTGTTTACACATCCACCTACTGTCAGAAGTGGGGAAGGGGCATGATATTTTCTTTCTTTCTTTTGTTGATCTGTCCCTGACACATGTTGTGTGGGCTTAAACTATACTTCAGGGAGCTCTTCATTCCTGCTCAACAAGGAACTGAAAATAAATGTTCTAGAGGGCACTATGTCATTGGCTGTTGGCCACAGACTAAGGGTTGCTTGCCTGTGCCTCCAAAGGGCCAGGCTTTGAGAGCTAGAGAAGTTTTGGCTTGATTTATACTACCTAAATTCAGAAGTTGATTTTTTTTTTTTTTTTTTTTTTTTTTTTTTAAGAAAAGCAGAATTACAGCTAAGTAGTTATTCTTTTCAGGCACTTTATAGTGTTAATCTGGCACCTTTCCTGTACATCAAACTATTTTTTAAAAGGATCTTTGATTCCTGCATATTGTGGCTTCTCTCCAGCTCTATAGGTGATTGATGGTTGGACCTTCTTTGGAATTTAGGCCATACACAGTGACTAGGATTATATGATGGACATCAACTATGGTATTGGCACTTAATGTTGAATAAGGTGATGAATCGCATGTGGATTTGAACAGCAGTTCAGCTACCCTTGATGTAATATGGTTGACAGTTTTGGTGCTGTTTATCTGTAAACTGCTGTTTAGCAGTATATGCCCCTGAATTTTTTTAATGTATTGGAATATCCTGATTCTGTACTTTGTTTGCCCAAAGGTTTGAGTCCTTTTATTGATTTCAAATCTTTTGATTTGCAAAGACCAATTTCTGTTTGCAATAAAAAGCTCTTCCCCTCTGTGGATGTCAAAAAATGACTTTTCTGTGCTCATGTGGTCTCTTGCCCCCTCATCTCTGTTTCTTGTAATCTTTAGATCTGGAAGTGACTAGATGCATCACAGTAGGACAAACTCTGCAGTACAATATAGACTTGAGTACACCAGCAGAATCATCGCTAATACACTGGGAAACATAATACAGCTGCCATGTGTCCTGCTACTGAGCCAACCTCTACAAACTCCATCCCTAATACATTGGCAGACTTTGTAGGAGAGAGAGGCCCTTCTGCAGAGGAGAAACAATGCTAAGTCCTTCCCCTACTTCATCATGAATGTAATACTTCCCAATGGGAAAAATAGAGCACCACTAACAATCAGGGCAGTTAGCTTAGTGTCTCTAGTTTTTTACACCATCTTTGCAGCCAGATCTGGGACATAGCTCTTGTAATTCAGTGAATGTTGGTCTACAATTTGCTGAGTGACAAAGTAGAAAATAAGTCTTAAAAAAAAAAAAAAAAACAGATTGGTATAAAGTTCTTTCCTTTCCTGTTCCATGTTATGATCTACTGCGCATCTCACCACTGCATTTTTCTTTCTGCTGTTGACATCTGGCTCTCTTTGCCTTGTTGCACAATCCTACATGCTCATCCTCAGCCACTTCAGTTTACATTTTGATATCCTATCTTCCCCCTAGTTGCCAGACTTATCAACCTGCTCTTTGTCATTTGATCTGGAATCCTGGATCAGTGCTCCTGCTCATCAGAATATCTTCTCTCTTGAGCTGGTCTTAACCAAACACTGTCTCTGAAGAAAATGGAAAAAGTTGCAGAAATGATGTGGGCTTTTATAAATGACTACTTCAGAAATACTAATGAATTGACCGCCCCCCCCTCTCCCCCCACAAATACCTTGGCGGCGAAGTGGTATAATCTCCTTTTTATAGCTGGCGAGCTGAGGCATAGAGGAAAAAAATCAAGTGTCCATGAACTTGGGTGCCAACATTTTTGCGTACTTAGAAAACATCTGAATTAAGGTTGCTAATTTTTCAGTGCTTGATGTTGAAACTAAGGTTCATTTTAACGTGACTGTGTGTAATTTCCTATGCTGTTAAAACAAATGAGGGGGGAAAAAACAAATTTCTGTATGTGGCATCATATTGATACCCACATGGTTCATCAGCAGGATTGGAACCTTTAGAACCACCACACAGACTTGTTCCACTTAATGTGAGTAACTGACAGCAATAGTACAGTAGGTTCTCTTTGTGGGCCAACATTAGAGGAGGATGAGACACACTTAGCCAGTGAGTTTCATAGATATTTGCTGACTCCAGAGGAATTGAGAGACTGGATTTTGTTGCATTCTAGGTTCTGGACGGGGAGCGAACTCTAGTGGTCAGATCCTTCTGCCTCTCTTCTCCCACAAAGGCTGACCCCTTCTAGTGTGTCCCAGTCCTGTCTCACTATGCATGCTTTTGCTGAAAACTGTAAACTTGGTGACACTCATGTTTTGTCTTACTTTTTTTGTTTCTGCTTCGTTGCATTTTGTGTGAAGATAGTCCTTGCTTTGAAGAGTTGATAAGTCAGTCTGTGGCGCAGCTAGCATAATAAGGTGCCAAGAGTAAGAAGTAAAATTACTTGAAAGAACTATTGGGGATACAGTTGCTTGTGTAATTTCACTGAATGTTCAGATTGATGTGGGACGTGCATATGACCCAAAAATCCCTCTTTCCCAGTTTCAGGCTCGCAGCTCAGTTTTTAGAGCAGGGGTGGGCAAACTACAGCCTGGGGGCCACATCCAGCCCTTCAAATATTTTAATCCGGCCCTTGAGCTCCTGCCGGGGAGTGGAATAAGCTTGCCCTGCTCCGGCGCTCCAGCCGGGGAGCAGGGTTGGGGGCTTGCTCCACTCCGTGCATGTCATGGCTCTGCATCGTTCCCAGAAACAGCGGCATGTCCCCCCTCTGGCTCCTATGCGCAGGGACAGCCAAGGGGCTCTGCACGCTGCACCATCCCCGCAGCTCCTATTGGCCGGAAACCATGTCCAATGGGAGCTGCAGGAGCAGTGCCTGCAGACAGGGCAGGGCGCAGAGCCGCCTGACCGCGCCTCCGCATAGGAGCTGGAGGGGGGACATGCTGCTGCTTCTGGGAGCTCCTTGAGTTAAGCGCTGCCTGGAGCCTGCACCCCTGACCCCCTCCTGTCCTCAGAACCCTCCTCCCCAGCCCCACCCCAGAGCCCGCAACCCTAGCCAGAGCCCTCACTCTCCCCCTGCCCTCGCATCCCAACCCTCAATTTTGTGAGCATTCACGCCCCGCCATACAATTTCCATACCCAGATGTGGCCCTCGGGCCAAAAAGTTTGCCCCAGAACCAGCTGCTCATGCAGCCCTGGGGCCAGCCCCACTGGCCGCTGCTCTGGCGGCCCTGGGCAGCTGACCCAGGGGACTGCCCTAGCAGCTGCCAATGCAGCTGGCCCCTGGGTTCCCCCATCCCAGCAGCAGTTGGAACAGCTGTGGGCCCCCCGGGGCTCCCCCATCCTAGAAGTGACACCCCCTCCACCCCCCCGGGGCTGGCTTGCTCACCCCCTGGCAGCGCCTCCCATCCCTGCAGTGCGCACCACTCCCACCCCCACTCCCCAAGATTCAATCATGAGTAAAAGTTGTGGACCGGTCATGAGGCTGATTTTTTGCCCATGACCTGTCCATGACTTTTATTAAAAATACTCATGATCTGAATCGTAGCCTTAGTCGTGCGTTATTGAGGTTGGAGTCGCTACTGGTAAATTCACTGCTTTTATATGCTTTCTTATTGGAGTAGTCAAAATAACACTGGTAGTGGCTTAGTTTCCAAAGGATGCAGTAGTCACCATTAGGAAATTAATGTAGTTATAACTGTTGAGTGATTGTCTTAATTATCATAGTTGTTACAGGGGAAATAACCATTTTCTCTTGGTGCAGACTTATTTCTGCCTTCTTCCTCCCACCCCGCCCTATCACCATATGCTTTTGCTCGCTTGTTTATATTGGTGCTTGCCTTCGTCTTGGTCTTGTCCCACCTCTCATCTGTTATATTCCTGCTTCCAGAAGTGGCACTGTTACAGAGGTTGGAAAGTTTTAGGAAGAAGTAGGGTGGGGAGGTTGCATACAGGTGTGTTCTGTGCCACCTGAAACAGCAGATAAAGAACAGGAGTTGATACTTCTCTCTGCAGTCTAGCCCTGTAGGATCTGGCCAATAGCAGGAAGAAGTGGTGGGGGGAGGGATAGCTCAGTGGTTTGAGCATTGGCCTGCTAAACCCAGGGTTGTGAGTTCCCTCCTTGAGGGGGCCACTTAGGGATCTGGGGCAAAAATCAGTACTTGGTCCTGCTAGTGAAGGCAGGGGGCTGGACTTGATGACCTTTCAAGGTCCCTTCCAGTTCTAGGAGATAGGATATCTCCATTAATAAATTAAAAAACCAAAAAATGGAATTTGCAGTGAGGGAAGCTCAGAGGGGATTACAGCCTGGAGGAGGATGCTAGATTCATTTTCCTCTATTTACATATACTGTATATTGAATCAAGATGTGTATTTTTGTGTGTGTTTTTTTTGGTGTGCGTGTGGGGGAGGGGAATTACTCCTCAACCTTCAGTAATTGTGTTCATCTGCACCTCTCTGAGCAGGAGCCAGCAGCTGGTAATTGGAGGCTTTCCTTAGCAGAGGAAAAGCAACAGATGGAAAGTTCCAGTGGTAACAAGCAGGAGGGAAAGCCTTGTAGGCCACTCTAATGCTTCTTGCTGACTGAGCTTACCCAGTGCGGAGGAGGGGGATGGGAGAAGTTGGCATAGAACTGAAGGAAGCAACTGCTGACTATCTTTACAGGGCTTACATGCCACAGCTTTTATTTCTGCCCCGTTTTAATGAACAGCTTTGATTGACCCTTGGAGGGACTAGAGTTGGAAAACTTCAGTCTGAAAACGTTAAAGGTTGAGGAAGGATTTCTGGAATAGAAGTGCTCAGGAAATCTCAATTACAGGTATTGCGCGATAGATATATAGGTGTGTGTGTGTGTGTGTGTATAGAGAGAGAGCGAGCACGCAACCTATAATTGAATGTTTTCTGGCTGTTTGTAATCTGTACACACAGGTATGACTCATGAACATTTTCTATTACTGTAGTATTCTAATTTTAAACATGGTAAATGTTGCTAAGTGTGCTATTCTAATACTTTAAAATACATTTATTAATGGAAAGCTGGACTACAATAAAGTGAAATCTCTTTGTACACCAATAAAGAGAGCAAATTTATTGGAAAAAATGCAGGAAGTTAAATGTATGAATTAAGTAATGAACTGACTGTTTTTAAAACTTGTATTGTTTTATGGAAAATACATTTTGGAAATAAAGATTAATTTAAAATACAAAGATTTTTATCTGTATTTCAGGATGTAAATACATAACCTGTTTTCAAGTGTACAAATTCAACAACATATATCATTAAAATCACTGCTTTGCAATGTCTTTTTTTAATTAAAATATTGCCACTTTATAGCTGGTATCTAAAAAATCTGAAATAGATTAAGGCTGTAAAGTTTGTTCGCGGTGTTTAGTGGGAAAGCTGGAGAGTATTCAGTACCCTGGGAATTGCCTAGAATAACTAATAACTATCAGACAAATAAGTGAAACTTGATATACTACATACTACACTTTGACTTTTTTCTTTGATTCCTTTTTCAGATCTTGAACCAGATGATTGTGCATCCATATACATCTTTAATGTAGACCAACCATCATCTTCTGTAAATCAGCCAATTTGTATCCCTCACCATGGATTGCAGTCACACTCCTCTCCTCTGTCTCCACCAACCAGACTGCAGGGTCATAAAAACTATGAAGGAACTTGTGAGGTACCAGAATCCAAATACAGTCCACTAGGTGGACACAAACCCTTTGAGTGCCCTAGTATTCAAATTACATCTATCTCTCCTAACTGTCATCAAGGGATTGAAGCTAGTGAGGATGAATTGCACACAAATGGCCCAGAAAATGAATATATGGAAAGGCCTTCAAGGGACCACCTGTATCTTCCTCTTGAGCCATCATACAGGGAATCATCCCTTAGCCCAAGCCCTGCCAGCAGCATTTCCTCCCGGAGCTGGTTCTCAGATGCTTCCTCGTGCGAGTCTATATCTCATGTTTATGATGATGTAGACTCGGAGCTGAATGAAGCTGCTGCTCGATTTACCCTCGGATCTCCTTTGGCATCTCCTGGTGGTTCTCCAAGGAGTCCAGGGGATGAACCTTGGCAGCAGCCTTATGGATTTGGGCATGCCCTGTCTCCTAGACAGTCTCCTTGTCATTCTCCTAGAACTAGTATTACAGATGAAAATTGGCTAAACCCTAGACCAACATCAAGGCCCTCATCGAGACCTACATCCCCCTGTGGGAAGCGACGACACTCCAGTGCAGAGATTTGTTATGCCGGCTCTCTCTCTCCTCACCATTCTCCAACTCCATCACCTGGCCACTCTCCCAGGGGAAGCATAACAGAAGACACATGGTTAAACACTTCTCTCCATAGTGTACAAGGTCTTAGTCCTGGCCTTTCACCATTTCAGTGTTGTACAGAGACTGACATCCCTCTTAAAACAAGAAAGACCTCTGAGGATCAAACTGCTACCCTATCAGGAAAAATAGATTTCTGTTCTGAAGAACAGGGTAATCTATCACCATCCCTTGAAACTGCAATAGATGATTGCTCTGGATCTCAACATGCATTGAAAAAGGATTTGCCTGGTGACCAATTTCTTTCTGTTCCTTCACCCTTTACTTGGAACAAACCAAAGCCTGGCCATACTCCTATATTTCGGTAAGTGGTATAAAAACATAGAAAAGTTTGAAAAACTCCTGAGTGTGTTACGTATGTTTAATGTATTTATATCTTGATGCATTATGAGCCTTTTCAAAGACAATTAATTCTATTAGCAATCTGAATATTATAATTAGAAAAAAGTGCATTGGAACCACCAGATCTGCTTCATTGTTAAAATATTCTAGCTACATTATAATGCAGTAATTATTTAGGCTCGTGTACTTCAATTTGTTGAATGTGAGCAGACTGTTGCCCTTGCACAGAACCCCATTGAATCAAATGGAGTTTCACAAGGACAAAGCAGTTCACCACATGCAACTTCTTGTGAGATTTGGGCCTTAAATTATAAGTTGTTCAAGGAAGAAATGTTCTATTCCTATTCCCAATGCTTAGTGCATTTGGGTGCAATAAATTAGTAGTAACCTAGAAGAGCAATAAAATAGTAAATATGGCTAAGCAAGAGTGATAGGCATATAAAGTGTGTGTAGTTGTAGGTTCCAGGATATTGGAGACACAGGATGGGTGAGATAATATCTTTGGACCAACTTCTGTTGGTGAGAGAGACAAGCTTTTGAATCACACAGAGCTCTTCTTCAGACCAGAAGTTGGTCCAATCAAAGATATACCTCACTCACATTGTATCTCTAATAGACCTATAAAGGCATACAGTTTATTTGTATAGAGCTGTTTTTTTTTTTTTTAAATTGGGTTTCCACTTTTTTTTATTCATTTGTTTTGCTGGAATCCTAGAGCGTGAGTGTATCTGGTTATTTTCCGCAATGCCACTTTGAAATCTGTGCAAACTGAACTAACTGGTGGTTGCTGTTTGCAGTCTGTTTAGCTACAGAAGTGGATTGGTATCTCCTCAGTGCATCAGCACAGTTGCCATCTACAGTCTCTTTTCCCCTTCTGCCCTGTTTTTCTGCTTTTTGTTTTTCTGTGTAAAAATAGAACACTAAGAAATAATCCCTCCCCCCTCCCTACTCAATAGAAGGCTGCATATTGTTCAGGGTGGAGGGATGGTATCCGTTCGTGGCTTTGTGGAGCATGGTCTTATGATCTTATGGCTGAGAAGAAATGCTTGGATAAGTGGGCTCCTGGCTGAACATGCAGATGTAGACATTTATGCAAGTCACTTGAGGCATCTTTCACGGAGCTGCTCCCCACTTTATCTGCAGCTGTTCAATATTTTGAAGTGGAGTGGGCACAGGTGAATATAGGGTTAGGCAGCATTCCTGGTCCTACTCAATGGGCTAGTCTGATGCCCCTCCAAGAGGGTCAGTCCTCTAAAGGTACATATGTACCTCTTTCCCTTGATCACATGTAAAATGGTCAGGGAGAGGGGCTCACACAAACATCCATGGGTGTACAGCCCTCACGATCACCTCATCTCACAATCACAGCTCTTCCAAGCTGCTCCAGTTAATCTCTCCACTATTCAATATATGTTCACCTGACACGACTGAAGAGCAGTGCATGCAGATAATGCCCAGTGGCTAATGCCACCTCTAGGAGGGCAGAGTTAAGGTTGTGTGGGTGTGTACCTTAACTATGTATTTCCTGGTTTTCAGATGTTGTTGACATGATATAACTGGTTAACCTTAGCTCTTCATTACCAAAGGTTTTTGTCAGTAAACATACGGCCATGGTTATAAGTGAAATGAGTCTGTGGCTGGTTAAACTTATTATTTCATACTGAGGTTCATTGGCCCACAATGGGTCTCCAGTTGTTTGGTGCTTTGAAGCAGAATAGACTTGTCCGTTAGTGACAGAGGGCTAAGCCCTTCTAACAGCAAAGCTAGCCAGTTTATTCTGTTTCCCCGGCTACATAGAAAGATTCCAGACCACCTCTGCAGAGCACTTACTTTCAGAATTTGTATGTTCAAAATAGTCTTTCTAAAGCTGGATACTTTTCAGCTGGACACACAAACTTGAGAATTTATATGGCTTTAATTGAATTTCATTCTGAGTTAAATGAGGCAAAATAAATAAAGGAAGCAAGAAGTGTAAAGTGCTCCTCAAAGTATCTCCGGATTTGCATTGAATGGGATTTTTCTTTTTCTGTTCCCAATGAGAGAGTTTTCACTTCTCAGACAGCATATAGAACGGGTGGGCAAACTTTTTGGCCCTCGGGTCACATCTGGGTGGGGAAATTGCATGCAGGGCCAGGGCAGGGGGTTGGGGTGCGGGAGGGAGAGTGGGGTGTGGGGGGGGATGCGGTGTGCAGGAAGTGGCTCAGGGTAAGGGGTTGGGGCAGAGAAGGGGTGCAGGGTGTATGAGGGGGCTTAGGGAAGGGAGTTGGGGTGCAGGAGTGATGCGGCATGCAGGAGGGGGCTTGGCAGGAGTGCAGGGAGGGATGCAGAGTGTTGGGGAGCTCAGGGCAGGGAGTTGGCATGCAGGAGTGGTGCGAGGTGCAGACAGGGGACTCAGGGCAGGGAGTTGGGGTGCAGGAGGGGTTCGGGCTCTGGCCAGCGCCACTTACCTGGAGCAGCTCCGGGGTGGCAGCAGCGCACACTGGTGCCAGGCAGGCTCCCTGCCTACCCTGGCCCCGTGCCACTCCCGGAAGCAGCCGGCACCACGTCCCTGCGGCCCCTGGGGAAGGGGGGGCAGAGGGCTACGCATGCTGTCCTTGCCTGTGGTACCTCCCCCGAAGCTCCCATTGGCCGTGGTTCCCTGTTCCTCGCCAATGGGAGCTGCGGGGGACAGTGCCTGGAGGCGAGGGCAGCGCACAGAGCCCTCTTCCCCCCACCCCCAGGGGTCGCAGGGACGTGGTGATGACGGAGTTGTGCGGCATCCGCGGCGCCACGGGGGTAGCAATCCCACGGGCCAGATCCAAAGCCCCAAGGGGCCGGATCTGGCCCGCGGACCGTAGTTTGCCCACCCCTGATGTAGAATGAACTAGCACTTCCATGGGTGAACCAGTTTTTCTCTCTGAAGCAGCACTCTCCTTAGGATTTCCCTCAAACATGACCAGACACTTAAAAGTGGATAATGTTTCCAGTGGGAACACAGTCTAGTTTTGTACCAGGAGTACCTTTTAATTCTTTCCTGAATTTCTCATTTTGCTTTAGAAATCAACCTTGCATCCACTCCCAATTTCTGGGATCTTCTACCCTGAGCCTTTTAAGCAGACCAACCTGCCTGTGAAAGAGAAGGCTGTGGAATAGTTTATTTTAATCTCAAGAGACTACATCCTCAATAGACTTTTTTTCTAAAAAGACCAATTGAAAAGAGGAAGGGGTCATGTGGAGAACAAAAGTATTTGATCACGTGATTTAAGACTGTACTGTAGTTGGCTAAGTGAAGCAAGGTCTAACACTGAACTCTGTAGTATCTGTTTCTGTCTGTAATGTGATAACTTTGGAACTGTGGAAAGCTGCATCCCATCAATTTAAAAAAATTAGGAAGTGTCCTAGGAGGCATCATTAGGCACAACCCACAAGGGAATTGGGCGGGGGGGGGGGAGGGGTTACATGTGTAAAGTGGTGGTGGTTTGGGAAGCAGGGACCTGGTTGGGTGTGGACTTGAGGAGCAGCAAGAGGAGCCATGGGGTTGAAATGGGGGAACACAAACTGTGCCATGGATGGAATGGGGGACACTCATAGCCCTTGCCACAAGGGGAAAAGAGGCTGTGTGTGAAAAGGGAGTGCTCAGAGTCTCTTCAGTGAGGGGGAGAATAGAGGACAGTGGTTTAGGGGGAGGAGGAGGAAGTTGTAGGAAGTCCCTGAACTGGAGGGGTATGAGAAGAAGGTAGCACATAGGAAACTTGTGAGGGTGGCTGGGGGAAATAAGTAATGCAAGGGGCCCCTGTCATGTACAATGAGATCTGCCTCCAAAAGCTACAAAATGTGTGACCCTTGTGTGTGTGTGTGTGTGTGTGTGTGTGTGTGTGTGTGTGTGTGCGCGCGCACACACAATGGTGTGGAGTGAAGTAATTTTGGAAGAAAAATATTTTAATTCCTCTGAGAAGTTTACCTTGCAACCTTAAGGTTATTCTAACATAGTGAATTCAATACAAAAAACCTAAGATCTAAAAAAAGAAAAGTAAATCCATTACATAGAATTATTTACTTAGCAAATAAACCTTGAGAACTACATAAGAATGGCTATACTGGGTCAGTCCAATGGTCCATCTAGCCCAGTATCCACCAGAAATAGTTCAGCCTTTTTTTAAAATATGAAGCGCGTTGGGCACACAATAGATTTGTCATTTATGCAGTTTTTTCTGAATGGCTCTAGTGCAGGAGTAGGCAAACTACGGCCCACGGTCCGCTTTAAGCCAGCCCGCAAGCTGCACCACATGGCTTGGCCCTGCTCTGGCCGGGGCGCAGGGTCCGGGGCCGCACCACGCGGCTCCTGGAAACGGCAGCATGGCCTCATTCTGGCTCCTACGCGCTCCAATGGGAGCTGCAGGGGCGGTACCTGCGGGTGGGGCAGTGTGCAGAGCCGCCTGACTGCACCTCCGTATAGGAGCCAGAGAAGGGAACATGCCATTGTTTCTGGGAGCTGCTTGAGGTAAGTGCCGCTCAGAGTCTGCACCCCTGAGCCTCTCCCCATGCCCCTGCCCCAGCCCTGATCCCCCTCCCGCTCTCCAAACCCCTCGGTCCCAGCCCAGAGCACCCTCCTACACCCTAAACTCCTCATCCCCAGCACCACCCCAGAGTCCACTCCCCAACCCCAATTTTGTGAGCATTCATGGCCTGCCATACAATTTTTATTTCCCGATGTGGCCCTTGGGCCAAAAGGTTCGCCCATCCCTGCTCTAGCGCCTCAGTGGTTTAACACACAAACTTGAAATCTGAAAGAGGAAGTGTCCTGACTGCAGATGTATCTTCCTGTGGTCTGGTGAAAATCTGTTTTATTTGGCCGAGTTAGAAAACATTTGCATACATATACAGTTCTTTGTTTTAAGGTTCTGGCACTGTGCATAAATAGATATGCAAACTATACCAAATGAAGACTTCCTTCTATGATCTCATTTTTCAATTGACTATACATATATGTATGAAGAATAAAGTTGACTGGAGTTTCGCTTTTAAATGCCTAGATGTGTCTGAAATAGGATTTGTGAGGATGAGTATGTATAAAGAGTGCATGTGAAATAAAACTGAAGTTAGATGTAGCTAATAAATCATAGCAAATTAGGCATGTGTAATTAATGAAGCAGAGGTTCACAGGAGTCCTTGCCCCATTGAGTGTCCTTACTGGTCTGTGAATTCTACTAGTCAACTAGTGTCTTACATGAGGCCTGCAACTGCTGTAGTTAAGCACATAAATTAGTTGCATTTATTGAAGTTTTTTCCTAAATACTATTGGAGTCCCTTCATTCTACAATCTCTTAGAATATCCTTAAAATATAAGGATTTTTAAGAGCTGGTCTACAGTGAGAACATACATCAGCTTAGCTACGTCTCTCAGGCTTGTGAAAAATCCACTCCCCTGAGAGACTTTAGGTATGCTGTCCTAACCCCCAGTGTAGACAGTAGTATGTCAACAGAACTTAGCTACCACCTCTTGGGAACACCTCCTGTTGGTGCGTAGGCAGTGTCTACACTGCAGCAGTGCAGCTGCAGTTCTGTAACAGTTTAAGTGTGGACATAGGCCAGTAAAAAGTATTCTTGCACTAGATGAGCTTTGAGTATTTATTTGTCGTATAGTAGGATGATAAAAAGCAGTTTTAACTTAAATCAGTTTAAATGTGTTTTATACTAGCTCACATTAGGATTTGCTGGGTCAGTCACCCCCTTCCCAAAATAGTAGTAAAAGCTGCTTTAAAAAAAATTGACCCTTTTTTTATGACCGAGATACACCTGTCTGGAGTTGATGGGTAATGTAGTATTAAATGTAGCTCATACAAGCCATTACATGACTCTTTTTGCCTTGTCTGCCACATAATGGTCCTTTTGGAAAAAGATATATTTCAATTTTTTCTCTACTTTTAGAAATAGTAATCAAAGCCAATGACGGCTCTCTACAGATTTTTTTGCCCTGATGCTGTGTTCTCTCCAAAGATAAAATAATTGGTAGATCAGTATTGAAGTTCTATTGGGCAGTGGGCAGACCTGATGATGCTTCTGCCCTCCACACACCTTGGGTAAGTATGAGTAACCCCTAAATCTTCCTGCCAGCGTCACCATGAAGACTTCATCAGCAGACAGTGCAGAACACATTGACAATGGAGGGCATGGTGATGAAGCATATGATTTGAGATAGCATATGAGGATAAGCAGCATTATATACGTAGTCTTTGGCCAGTCGCTACAACCGTGGGCAGATGAGGCTTTTTGCTCAGGTTGACCGCTCATCTAGGAAAAGGACAACTCCAAAACCAAATCCTGCACCAGTGTCAGCTGCCATACTTATAACATCTATTGCACCAGCGTGACAACAGCTACTTGGGCAAGAAAGTGGAAATGGTTCTGAGCAAACATGGCTCTTAAATCCATTCATAGTGCAGGTTGTTCAGACAACTCATTTAACTCAGTTAATTTACCAGATTTGTCATTTATGCAGTTTTTTCTGAATGGCTCTAGTGCAGGGGTGGGCAAACTACAGCCCGCGATGGGGAAGTGGTGATGAGGACAGGCTGAGGATGCTGCTGGCATTCCTTACTCACTCTGCAGACAGGTGGCCTGAGGGTGGTGGTGGTTTTCCCACAGATCAAGGCAGATGTGGAGCTTCTATTCTCCTGAGGTGACAGAGCAGGCCTTTTTATGCACAGCATTGCTTTCCCCAATACAGGGAAAGGGGATTAAAAAGAATCCTGAACACAACCTGCCCCTTCCATACCTGTCAGGCTACCGCTCCTGGTTGGTCATCCAACACAGCGGTCACAATAAAACAAACATTCAGACTTCCATTTGAGTAATGGAATGACCAAATATAGGAATGTAGAACAGCTCTTATTGCCAAAACACTGAAGATTGGTAACAAACATTGCTGCCCTCCGTGAAACTAGATTCCCCACTGATGAATCCCACCTTGAGGTGGTGGGATCAGGATACACCTACTACTGGATTGGCAAGGCCAAGGATGAGCCAAGGCAGTTGTGGGTAAGGGTAGCCATCCTGCTTGACATTGCCAGAAGCTTGACTTGCTCCCCACAGGAGTCAATGACCAATTTATGGTGCTCCATGTAAACTTGTCTAGAGACCAGTACGCCACCATTATCCGTGCCTACGCACTGACGATAACTCGTAAGAGGAGGAGGTTGGGCAGGCGTTTTATGAAGATCTCAGCTGGGTCGTAAGGAGGGGGGCACATGAGGGTAAATATATTGTCCTTGGAGATTTTAATTCTCATATGGGAGCTGACTCTGACACATGGGGCAGGGTGATAGGCCATCATGGTATTGGATGGTCAAACTCTAATGGCCAACTACTTCTCTCCTAAGTGTGTGCCGAGTTCAGTCTCACTATTACAAACAGTCTTCCAACAGGCCAACATATATAAGATTAACATGGATGCATCCTAGGCCAAAACAGTGCCATATGCTGGACTATGTAATTGTATGGTCTTAAAGACATTAAAAATGTGCACATCACTTGCTCTTTAAGAGGCACTGAATGCTGGTCAGACCATTGGCTTGTGAGAAGTGTCATGTAGCTACACTTCTCACCAAAGTGAGCCAGAAGATGCTAAACCACCAAAGATCAGTGTGGCTTCCATGAAAGACCCCAGCAAACAAGTAAAGTTGGAGTAGGCACTGGAGACTGTTGGCTGAGGTCCCAGAAAGCTCCATGGACATTGAGGCAACCTGGCAGAAGCTCAGAGATGTCTTACGTAATATGGCATCAAAGGTTCTTGGCTTTGTAAGGCAGGAACACTAAGACTGGCCCAATGAGTCACCCTGAGATAGACTGGCTACTGGAGACTATGCACACCATAGCAAGTCCTGTATCTTGGACAAGAAATAATCAACTAAGAAGATCAGATACGTTGAGGGCAACCATACCCGATTTACAGCCAATGAAGAACCAGTGGTGGGAGCAGAAGGCTGCAGAACTGCAGGAAGCGACTGACAAGCATGGCATGAGGCCTTCTACGAAGGTCTCCATGATGCATGTGGCCCAAAATCCAATGATATAGCCTTTGTACTCACAGCAGATGGTGACCAGAAGGTGATATTCTTTCTCACAGGACAGAACACTTTGGTAGTCCCCTGAACTGTCAATCCACTATGTCTGAGGAAGCCATTGACTTACTCCTGCAACATCTTGTCATGGAAGAGCTGTCCATGGACCCCTCTTTAGACAATGTTACTAAGGCCATCAAACAGCTGTTCATGAGCAAGTCTCCAGGCCCCGATGGCATTGCACCTAGTATACAAATGTGAAGGTGTCCACCTGATCAGGAAGCTCACCAGCCTTTTCAACACTCTATGGGAGCAAATACTCTGGGGTATAAGGATGCTTTCATAGTCCATCCATAGAAAAGGAAGTGATGCATATTTATTGTGACAACCATTGCTGAATCTCTTTGCTATCTATAGCAAGGAAGATCCTTGTGTGTGTTGTCCTCGGCATGCTTGTATCTCACTTACTAGATTGGGTGTATCTAGAGTCACAGTATGGCTTTCATTCTGGTTGTGGCACCATGGACATGTATTTGTCAGGCTGCAGAGATGAAGAGAAGTCTCATGAACAGAATAAGGATCCCTGCCTGGTACTTATTGACCCTATCAAGGCCTGTGATGCAGTGAATCACAAGAGCTGATGGAAACACCTTCATAAATTTGGCTTCCCAGATATGATTGTCATCTGCTCATTTCATGATGCCAGGGTGATGGAGTGTGGTGACTCATCAGTAGCCTTACTCATACTAACCTCATCTAGCAATGATGCGTAATGTCTCTCTAGTCATCTTTGCCATTGTTTTTTCAGCCATGGTCTTGTTCACATTTCAGGACTTTGACAGGTGTACACATCCAGTTTAGATTGGATGGGGGTGGCGGGTGTCTATTTAGTCTACAGCAACTCAAGGCCCACACCAAGGTAATTGAACAGCTATTAAGAGAGCTCCTGTTTTCTGATGACACTGCCCTCCTTGCACACACACAGTCAAGGCCATTCAGTTTATTGTGGACCTTTCTGCCTAAGCCTCAAAATTCTTCAGTTTTACAATGTCTAAAAAAGAGAGAGATCATGTACCAGTCAGTACCAACATCGCAAGCCTCATGATCCCACCGCTCTACTTTGTCAGAAAATTCTGCTGCCTGGGTAGCATACTTTCCAGTAATACCTTGTTGGATGATGAGATCATTCAGTGCCTGGTAAAGGCCAGCTTGGCATTTGGTAGGCTCACCCACAGGCTCTGGAGGAAACATGGAGTCTGCCTCTGAACCAAGATAAAGATGTATCATGCTGCTGTACTGACCTCCCTTCTCTATCACTGCAAGACATGGACACTCTGCACATGTCACATCAAACAGCTAAAGAGCTTTCATCTTCGCTGCTGGAGATCTATCTGCAACATCAATTGGCAAGACAGGATACCCAATCCTGAAGTCCTTGAGAAGTGCCAGATCTCTGGCAGTGAGAACATGCTCATCAGGGCTCAACTTCAGTGGATTGGACACATTGTCCACATGGAGGTTTCCCACATACTGAAAGCCATGCTGTTCAGCCAGCTGAGCATGGGAACCCGCTCTAAGTGTCAACCTCACCTTAACTATAGACACTTTGAAAGCCTACCTCAAAGTATGCAAGATAGACATTAGAACCTGGGAATTTGTTGCATTGAACAGATCCAGATGGAGAGGATTGTGCCGTGAGACTGTGTCCACTTTTGAGGAGTGGCATGTGAGGTCTTTGCAGAAAAAAGAGAGTACATCATAAGGCCAACACCTCCAGCTCTCCCGGCAACCACATTTGCAAACGAGGATTGGACTCGCTTTCCATATGAGAAGCCATAAAAACAAATAAACCCAGAACTCAGGTCAACACTAGCGGAACATACATCTGTCGAAGCGATGGGAGAATCCAACATTGCGAACTATTAGGAGTATGTTTATTGGATCTTATTTTTCTCTTCCCTTTTCAGTTAATTAGTATTCCTCCATTAAACTACCCAAATCATTGAATTTCTTGTTAGCTAAATCTCACTCTTCTACCATATCATGGGGTGACTTTTCACATGTATATATTCCATAGTGTCAAATATGCTAGGAAGATCTTTTGGTGGTGCAAGTTCACTGATAACCAAACATTCTTCTTTGAGAGGCTGTGCATATTCCCATTTATGGGATACTGCACCACCTTGTGGTAAAACCCTCTTCTAGGAGCATAAGCTAGTGCTTTTGTGCTCTCTCCTCTCAGCTCTCCAGATGTACTGAGAGGGAGGCAATGTAGGGAGTGGAGCACCCCCTCCCCACCTCATTTCCTTCCAACTGCATGCCTGGATGGATGTGAATCCCTCCAGTCTCTTCAAGGGGACTTGTTTGTTCCAAAACAGCTAGTTAGTGTTAGCAAGAAGTTAGGGTGTCTCCCCAGGTTTGGGGTATGGTAGAATCAAAAAAGCAAAAAAAGTCCAGGGTTTAAAAGGTGTGCTTCCTGCTTTGTTGTCTTCTCAATTTCAGATAACCACATGCTGTGCATGAAGTGTCAGAGAAGGCCAGGCACCTTCTGGGTGTTGGATCAGTCAGACCTTCACCCCCAGGGCCTGCAAGAACGGGGAGATTCATCTGCAACTCTTTCTGCTTAAGGAAGCCTTTGGGGTTAGACACACTGGATCCGTTCAGACTTCGGTTACAGGGTCTAAAAAGTCAGTCTCAGTCTGGTGACCTCAGTCTGTTCTGGCCAACTGAAGGGTTTCCAGAAGTCAGAGCCACTATAAGGCCTGGTCCCCACTAAGCCCCCACTTCGGACTAAGGTACGCAAATTCAGCTACGTTAATAACGTAGCTGAATTCGAAGTACCTTAGTCCGAACTTAACGCGGGTCCAGACGCAGCAGGAAGGCTCCCCCGTCGATGCTGCGTACTCCTCTCGGCGAGCTGGTGTACCGGCGTCGACGGCGAGCACTTCCGGGATCGATTTATCGCGTCTTAACCAGACGCGATAAATCGATCCCAGAACATCGATTGCCTGCCGCCGGACCCTCCGGTAAGTGAAGACGTACCCTCAGGGTGGATTTGGTTCCTGTATTTCACTCAGTCAAGCCCCCAACCTATCCATATCCAAACCGAGCACTGCATGGTCAGATCTCACTGCCCTGGTTCTGGAAGAAAGGTCGAGGATTAGCTCGGCTGCTCTTGCTGGTGTCATCTCTCTTGCCTCGCAGCGATTCAGCTCTGATATAACTCCTGTGACTGCAGAACCAGGGTCTATTCAGACTCCCTTTTCTACTTCCTGGAAGATGGATGTAAGTAGTGCCTCTGAACTAGTGTCATCAGCACTTTCGGTCTTGGATGCTGTGGCACCAAGGAAAGAGAAGCATGGGAACAAGACTGTCAATGTTAGCAATGTTGGCAGCTGTCTAAAATCCTACCTGCCACATGGGGCCACAACAGGGGTACCCCTAACTCACCCAGCAATATCGTCAATTTATCCAGTTACACACTCAACCCAGCAGAAGTCTGTCCTATCTCGGGGACTCTCTTTTTGCCCCAGCACCCCCACAAACATGATGCAGTTCTGCGGTGATCTGGAAGCCTACTTTCGCCGCCTCCAACTCAAAGAATACTTTTAAGATAACACTGAACAGCGCACTGATACCCTCCCACCAACAACACAGGAAGAAGAACTCCACACGGACTCCTCCTGAGGGTCCAAATGACAGTCTGGACCTATACATAGAATGCTTCCGCCGACGTGCACAGGCAGAAATTGTGGAAAAACAACATCGCTTGCCTCATAACCTAAGTCGTGCAGAACGCAATGCCATCCACAGCCTCAGAAACCACCCTGACATTATCATCAAAGAGGCTGATAAAGGAGGTGCTGTTGTCATCATGAACAGGTCTGACTACCAGAAGGAGGCTGCCAGACAACTCTCCAATACCAAATTCTACAGGCCACTTTCCTCAGATCCCACTAAGGAATATACTAAGAAACTGCACCATCTACTCAGGACACTCCCTACACTAACACAGGAACAAATCAACATACCCTTAGAATAACCCCGGTCGGGGCTCTATCTACTACCTAAGATCCACAAACCTGGAAATCCTGGACGCCCAGTCATCTCGGGCATTGGCACTCTCACTGAAGGACTGTCTGGATATGTGGACTCCCTACTCAGACCCTACGCCACCAGCACTCCCAGCTATCTCCGTGACACCACAGATTTCCTGAGAAAACTACAATGCATTGGTGACCTCCCAGAAAACACCATCCTAGCCACCATGGATGTAGAGGCTCTCTACACAAACATCCCACACACAGATGGAATACAAGCTGTCAGGAACAGTATCCCTGATGATGACACAGCACAACTTATTGCTGAGCTCTGTTACTTTATCCTCACGCCCAATTACTTCAAATTTGGTGACAATATATACCTCCAGACCAGTGGCACCACTATGGGCACCCGCATGGCCCCACAATATGCCAACATTTTTATGGCTGACCTGGAACAACGCTTCCTCAGCTCTCGTCCACTCACGTCCCTTCTCTACCTACGCTATATTGATATCTTCATCATCTGGACCCATGGAAAGGAGACCCTGGAAGAATTCCACCATGATTTCAACAGCTTCCACCCCACCATCAACCTCAGCCTGGACCAATCTACACGGGAGGTCCACTTCCTAGACACCACTGTACAAATAAGCGATGGCCACATTAACACCACCCTATACCGAAAACCCACCGACCGCTATGCCTACCTTCATGCCTCCAGCTTCCACCCCGGTCCACACCACACAATCCATCGTCTACAGCCAAGCACTGAGGTACAATCGCATCTGCTCCAACCCCTCAGACAGAAACCAACACCTACAAGATCTTCACCAAGCATTCTCAAAACTACGATACCCACACAAGGAAATAAAGAAACAAATCAACAGAGCCAGAGGTGTACCCAGAAGCCTCCTGCTACAAGACAGGCCCAAAAAAGAAACCAACAGAACTCCACTGGCCATCACCTACAGTCCTCAGCTTAAACCTCTCCAACGCATCATCAGTGATCTACAACCCATCCTGGACAATGATCCCTTACTTTCACAGACCTTAGGAGGCATGGTAGTCCTCGCCAACAGACAACCCGCTAACCTTAAGCATATTCTCACCAGCAACCACGCACCACACCATAACAACTCTAACTCAGGAACCAACCCATGCAACAAACCTCGATGCCAACTCTGCCCACATATCTACACCAGCAACACCATCACAGGACCTAACCAGATCAGCTACAACATCACCGGCTCATTCACCTGCACGTCCACCAATGTTATATATGCCATCATATGCCAGCAATGCCCCTCTGCTATGTACATTGGCCAAACTGGACAGTCACTACGCAAGAGGATAAATGGACACAAGTCAGATATCAGGAATGGCAATATACAAAAACCTGTAGGAGAGCACTTCAACCTCCCTGGCCACACAATAGCAGATGTGAAGGTAGCCATCTTGCAGCAAAAAAAAACTTCAGGACCAGACTCCAAAGAGAAACTGCTGAGCTCCAGTTCATTTGCAGATTTGACACCATCAGATCAGGATTAAACAAAGACTGTGAATAGCTAGCCAACTACAGAAGCAGTTTCTCCTCCCTTGGTGTTCACACCTCAACTGCTAGCAGAGCACCTCACCCTCCCTGATTGAACTAACCTCGTTATCTCCATACTGATTTATACCTGCCTCTGGAAATTTCCATTACTTGCATCTGAAGAAGTGAGGTTCTTACCCACGAAAGCTTATGCTCCCAATACTTCTGTTAGTCTTAAAGGTGCCACAGGACCCTCTGTTGCTTTTTAATGTTAGCAATGTCGGTTCCTGCACATCACAGCTATTGAATCGATCCAATTCTGATAGGACCACTACGAGCCAGAAGCAGAGACCCGTTGCATCTCCAGCTTCAATAACAAGAGAGGTGAGCCCACGTGTATCATTGGATCTGATGACATTCAGACCTTCAGATCCGCTGTCACTTCCTGACCTGATCTCTGGGTCCGTTCCAGCTGCCTCCTTGGTTCTGGAGTGCTCTATCACTGTGGTAGCCCAGGTTCATCTCTTGGCTCTGTTGCATGCTTTGGATCCAAGTGTGTGAAACGCGTGGCGCCTAAAAGGAGGTATGTGTCCTCAGTTCGGGAGTTGTCGACTTCATCTCCTGTTAGGGAGAGACCAGATCCTGTTGCTGGTTCTTCCCTGAAAAGCTTCCCAATTCTTCCTCCGAGAAACCTTACAGGGTCTTTGTAAAGAGGTGGATCCCCATTACTATCCTCAGTACGCTTTCTCTGGTCCCTTTTTCCAGGAGGAGGCTAGAGAAGAATGCAGAGACCTGTAGCAAGGTTCAGACCATTCTTCATTCCACCTCCTGTTGGCATGTTCCTGACCCCCCAGTTGTTGGAGTGACGGGCAGTCCTGGGGCCCATGGCCTTATTGGAGGCCATCTCAGGACTTCCTCGTCCATCTTCTGTGTGGATGGAGAGGTGACATTTTATCTGCAAAGAATCTGATAGCCCAAAGATCCTCATATCTGACGTCTCAGACATAGGCACTGACTTTTGTTTTTGCCAATGAGTGCTTTGGAAGAGAGAGGTAGGGGTGTGTGTGTGTGTGTGGCCTTGGCTACACTGCCGCTGTACAGCACTGCAACTTGCTGCGCTCAGGGGTGTGAAAACGCTCTCCCGCAGCGCTGTAAAGCACCAGTGTAATCAGCACCTGCAGCGCTGCACGCTTCTCCCCTTGGCGAGGTGGAGTACTTACAGCGCTGCGAGAGAGCTCTAGCAGCGCTGGCGGCGCGACTACACTCGCGCATCACAGCGCTGCCGCGGCAGCGCTGTGAATTGCCAAGTGTAGCCAAGGCCTGTGTGTGTGTGTGTTTGGGAGGGAGGGGGGTACTCTGCTAATTTTTGGGGAGGCTGTTTTTCAGCATATTTACACACTATCATAGTCTAGTTACTGAATGTCTATCATTGGTATCTTTACTATTTTAATTAAATTATGAACTACATATTACACTATCATTAATTACAGTATATTGAAATCATTGCAGTCTACATGCTGTCCTCACTTAAAGACATTATGTCTCGCTGTAGCTTTCTGGATGAAACTGTCAGCAATCTTATTCGCATCTAGTTCCCTGGTATTGTCTTCATGCATGTTAAGGACAGCTAAATTATTCAGTTGCGTCTGTCCCATTGATGACTAGAAATTATTTTTAAGTCTTCTCAGGCTGGAGAATGAGTTCAGGATGATACAGGAACAGTGAGAAGAATTCTTATAAATTTGCAGCACTCTGGAAACATATTGCTTCCAGAGTACTGGAAATGACCCCAAGATCTTTCTTGATGGGTAACAGCTAATTTAGGTACCATCATTTTGTACGTGTAGTTGGGATTATATTTTGCCACGTGCATTACTTTGCATTTAACATGGAAACAAAATAGCAGATGAAATTCAAAGTCATCCAGTTTTGTGAGATCCCTTTGTAACTTTTTTTGCAGTCTGTTTTGGACTTGTGGTGCAAGTGAAGTTTCTCTTAAGGAATTTTGTATAATCTGCAAACTTTGCCACCTCACTGTTTATCCCTTTTTGCAGATCATTTATGTATATGGTAAACAGCACTGGTCCCAGTACAAACCCCTTGGGGACACCACTATTTGCTTTTCTCCTGTTCTAAAAATGGACTATTTATTCCTACCCTTTGTTTCCTATCTTTTAACTGGAGTGCCTGAGAATACTTTCAGGATCATCTAACAATCCTTAATTTTATTTAATGACAAACCTTTTGTTATCTTAATCACCATGTCTCTGTTTATAAACAAACTCCCTGCCCCAAGGGCAGAAGTTGTTAGTAGCACAGAACTCCTCACATTCAACACTCAAGCTCTGGCTCCTGGGTAGTGAGCACCCACTATTGCCCCTCCCCCTTCCCCCCCCCCCCCCCCTGGTGCCTGAGCCCCGGAGCCTATGTCTCCAGATCAGTTGACAGTACAGATAGTGACACCCATAGGCACCGACGACACCATGGGTGCTCCGGGGCTGGAGCACTCACGGGGGAAAAATTAGCAGGTGCTCTGCACCCACCGGCAGCCAAACACCCCACTCCTAGCCTCCTTCTCCTCCCCCTCTCCCCCCAGCACGCCGCGTCCCTGCTCCTCCCCCTTCCTCCCCGTCCCCCGCCGCCTAACAGCTGTTACCTTTTCTGTAACTGATGTTCTTTGAGATGTGTTGCTCATGTCTATTCCATATCCCGCCCTCCTTCCCTGCTGCTGGAGTTGTCTGGCAAGAAGGAACTGAGGGTGGGGGGAGCGTGCAGCTCCCCTTATACTGTGCCAGGCAGGTGCCACTCCAGGGGTTGCGGGGGGCGCTCCCCCCTACGGGTACAAACTTCCGGCACCGGTGCATGTGGCAAGCACGCACACATACTGTGGAATAGACATGAGCAACACATCTCAAACACCAGTTACGGAAAAGGTAACTGTCTTTTCCTGCTTACCTAGACGGACAGAGTTTTTACTCCTAATATTTTCTTGTGCAAAAAAAAAAAGTCTCTGTGGTAGCAGTGTATCTGAGGAATGAGTATTTTTGTTATCCTTACTTGGACGATTGGCTACTGAAGACTGCTGTGCCTGAGGAGCTGTTGCATCACATAGTCACCATGACCAATCTCTTTTTTTCAGACCTAGGGTTTTTTCTCAACCAAAGTCAATTCTGTGTGCCACACAAAGAATTCCTTTTGATAGGTGCCATATTGAATTTAATAGATGGGAGAATTTTTCTGCCAGAGGACACATTTCTCTAAATGAAGCAATGTCTATTAAACATTCAAAGTTGCCCCACACAGAGGTCAGGGTTCTTCCTGGGTCTCATAAGGCTAAAAGCAGCCACTACTTTTGTGACTCCATTTGCGCATCTGAGAATAAGATCTATGCAGCACCGGATGTCCCAGGTCAACAGACGAGATTGGGACAGTTTTCAGTTATTGATCACCATTCCTCAGACCATCATAGTCCCTCTGGACTGGTGGTCAAGTGGAATGAATGTGCTTAGAGGCATACAGTCCTCAGGGTGCACCCCAGACAGTGGTTCAATCTATGGTTAGGGCAGTGGTTCCCAAACTTTAACAGCCTGTGAGCTCCTTTCACTCGCATGTCAAGTCTCGCGAACCCCCTCTTAAAAATGAATATTTCCAGGGATTTTCTCCTTTGCCTGAGTATAAATTATAAAAGCAGTGATCTTGGAAATATAAAATTTGTTTTTGACATGCTTATTACACACTATTTATTTATTATTAATTATCATTACAGTATTTTTATTACATTATGAAAATGGCAACACTCTTCCAAGATCTCACTTTCATAGCTTGTATCACTTTGAATAAGCCTGTTATAAGATAAGGCTCCTATGTTTCATCAAGGAGTATCAGATGGGAAACAACATGAAGGTATTTAAGAAGCCAACTCAAGAGTTCCTCCTACACAGGCATTCAGGTCTTGAGCAGTCCAGGCAAACAGCGCACGTTACAACAAAGCTTAAACGTGTTCTCCATAGTAATTTTAAAAACATTACTAGCTGCCTATTTAATTTTAAAAACAGCAAAAAATATTCACCTCCCTTTCTGTTTCTTAGAAACTTCAAGACTCCTTATATCTCCTCAGTGTGAGAGAGATGCTTGCTTTGATCTGCTTAGCTCTTGGAAGTCCAGGGGCTCCGGGCTGCTGGCCCCGTGCTGCCCAGGATCCCTAGGGAGAGCTCTGTCTACCATTAGGGAATTTTTCCCCGAGAACCCCCTGTAACATTTCGCGAACCCCCAGTGCTTCATGAACCCCAGTTTGGGAACCACTGGGTTAGGGGGTGCACTTGAATCACTCAGCAGTTGGAGGGCACTGGTCGTCTCAGGAAAGAATGTTTCACATCAATATATGGGACCTAAGAACTGTTCATCTGGCTCTCAGATCATTCCTCTCTCATCTCCAAGGGAAGGTTGGGCAGGTAGTAATGCATATCAACAAATGGTGTATTTGCTCCACCCTGTTGTGCAGAGGTGATAAATCATGCCTCTGCCACCACATTTATCCTGTGACCCTACATTTGGTAGGGGAGAACAATGTAGTTACAGGTCACCTCAACAGAGACCGCTTCCAGATGTACGAAGGATCAGTTGGTTCAGTCCATATTTTCCTGATGATGTCAAGCTGTTTGTGGACCTGTTCGCAGCTTGGTTCAATAGGAAGTGTCGTCGTTTGTTCCAGAGTGAGCAGGGACAGTCTATATTAGATGCTTTCCTGCTGCACTGGGGGAAAGGTCTGATGTACTACTATATGCCTTTCATCCCTTTCTCTTGATAATAAGGAAGATAGTATCATCCTTGCCCTGTCCTGACCTTATTGTCCTGGCTTGGCCACATCCATAGAGATTTCCTAATCTCCTTTAGCTGTCCAACAGACTCTTTATGTGCCTCCCTCTGTCTGCAGATCTCCTGTCCCAAGAAAGGGACAGGTTTTTTCACCCAGATCTGCAGTCCTTTCACCTGATAGCATGGGCCACTGAACTTTGATTCTGTCCATTCTTGAGCAGTCATGTTCTTCATCTGTGCATGATATACTAGCTAACTCTAGCAAACAATCCACTAGAAACTGCTGCCTTCTAAAGTGGCCTGAATTTCAAGCATGGATGCAGAGGAGTTTTGATTCAATCAGCTTCCATTTCTTGTGTTCTGGAATATTTAATGTACTTAAATCAAGGATTGTCTGACTCCCCATTCAAGGTCCACTTGTCAGCCATCTCCATGTATCTTACTTTAGTTGATTGTTGTTCGTTCATATTTCGGTTTAAAAGTTTATAAATGGGTTATCTAATGTGTATCCTCCTGTTTGAAAACCTGCCCTTTCTTGGGGCCTCATTTTGGTTTTGACCACATTGGTTCAAATTTCCATTCGAGCCATTGGCTGAGTGTTCATTTAATCACTTATCAAAATGGCCTTCAGTATTGGCACTGTGCCAGCCAGAAGGGTGAGTGAACTGAATGCACTCATGGCTGATCTGCTCCTTTTGTACTATTTTTCATAAGGACAAGATAATTCTTAGACCAGATTCTCGATTCTTATCAACGTAGTGTCTGATTGTGAACGATCATTACACACACACACACACACACACACACACACTCGCCCCTCCCATAGCCACATTGATAAAGGAGAATCTGTCCTCATTGATGGGATCTTAGAAGGGCTGTCGCCTATTATTTGGACAGAGCTAAGTTTTCATAAAACACCTAGACCGTTTCATGTGCAAGCAATAACATGGGGCATACCGTTTCTTCCCATATTATTTCCTAATGGATTAAACAATGCGTTGCTGAGTGTTAACACTAGCAAAAGTTCCGGTACCTGTTTCAGTTCAACCATATTCCACTGGGGCTGTGGCTACTTCCTTTGCTTGTCTGAGGCAGGTGCCGGTTGCTGAGATGTGCAACTTGAACTACAGTGCACACCTTCACCAAGCACTGTGCTCTGGATTTTGCTTCTAGAATGGACATTGAAAAGGCAGTGCTTCCGTTTTTATTCAACTAGGACTCTGTTTCTGCCTCCAGCACTGCTTATCAATCTCTCTCATAAGTGACAATATGCAGAGCCATTCAAAGAAGAAATGAGTTACTTACCTGTAACCAGAGTTATTTGAGGTGACACTGTATATTCACTCTTCCCACCCTCCTTCCCATCTCTAAAAGTCCCTGTTATTGTGTGTCTGGCTTTGGAAAGGGACTGAGGTGGGGAGGGTTCTCTGCCCCTATATAGCCTTGTCCTCAGTGTGTCAGGGACACTGAGAAGAGGAGTGGGCATGCGAGAACACTTAGGGCAAAGATGGCACAGTCTCCCATAAGATTGAATATGCATAGCCATCTCAAAGAACTTCAGTTATAGGTAAGTAACTCTAATTTCATTTTGCTCTATCTATGGAGTGTAGCTCTATCCTTGATATTAAAATCCTGTTTTCCATTTCTAAAAGCTAGTTTGGAGAGGGTTGGCAAATACATGGTTGACATTAGTGAAGTCTATATAAAGCAAAGGGCATACTTACAACACTAAAATATATTGCAGTGTTGTTGTAGTTGTCTTGGTCCCAGAATATATGAGAGACAAAGAGGGTGCGATAATGTCTTTTATTGGACCAACTTCTCTTGGTGAAAAAGACAAGCTTTAGAGTTTCACAGAACTGCTCTTCAAGCCCTCTGGAGTTCCAGAGCTTGTCTCTTTCACCAAGAGAAGTTGGTCCAATGAAAGACACAACTTCATTCACCTTGTCTCTGACATTAAAGCATAGAAAGTTAGTCCCTAGAAAATCAAATTCAGGATCTAAATATAACCAAAAAGTAGACCATGTGTTAATCCTGGCTTTCATGTCTAGCGGGGAAACTTCTAAAGGTACAAGTGAGAGTTATGCACTTAACTCCCTTAATTTTCAAAGGGCATAACTGCTCTTTTTGCCTTTAAAAATCTCCCTAGATTACTAACTGCCTTTCAGAACTGTCCACTTCTAGTGAATCCGGATGCTTTAATGTTAACAGCACACACTTATCAGTAATGGGCAACTGCTATTCCTCCTACAATTTCCTCTTAAACAATAAGGATCAATACACTGCAGTCTCAGTTTCCCCTTAAATAGTGAGTATCAATACTGCATTCTCAATTAACCATAGGATATTCCTTCTTGGGTGCAGCACCTGGTCATCTTGACCAGCCCACTGCTCCTTAGAGCAATATTCTAGTACAACCAGACTTGAAGAAGCACTCCTTTTATATTCAGAAGCTACAAGTTTTCTGCTCCCAAAACAATTAATTAAAAAAAAAAACTTGGCTGAAAACTCAGAGGATAACTCATCCCAATATAAGCAGCCCACTCTCTGATTCAGGCCAGAGTTCCTCAAAGTCAAAGCAAATATGTAAAATGGCTTGGCGGCTGCTGCTGCTGCTTCTTCCTTCTCTCTCTCTCTCTCTCTCTCTCTTCCCTCCCTTCTCCGCCCCCCAGCTTCCAAAAAGGGATTTAAGAATTGGCAGTTGCTAGCTGGGATTTTCAGACATCTCCTCTCTTGAAATATAGGGAATACTTCTTCATGTAATGATAAAGTACCTCAGAAGATGACTATGAAAAGCAGACTTGAAGTTTGTCAGTATATGTTCTCCCTCTCCCTGGAATTCCATTGGAGCAAACCAGAAAAAAATAGGGTTAAAAATCTTCAGCTGTTTTTATATAGGTAATACTTGCCTTAGGTGTCCTTCTGGAGGACAAAATGAAGGCGGTACTAATAAAAGGGTAACAAAACTGCCTGTAATATCTTAATATACAAAAGAGCTGCATATTACACTGTTACTTAGCATTATAACTAATTCCAGATACGTTGACAGTGTACAGGGTTTTAATTTTACACATATATATCTCATTTGTCATGTTGAAAGTAAATATAGATGTGGCCTACCTATTCTGTCAGATGGGGTCTAGTGGCTTCACTGATATTTTTAGCAAGCTAGCTCGATCAAAACTAGCTCAGGTATGCCTACACATGCTTCAGTCACATTTCCCAGTTGCACAGCAGACATATCCTTAGGGTGCAGACTTTATCTTCTCGGCTAGAGTCATGGCTTCTGATGCAGTAGTGCAAAGTCACTGTTCTTTGCTGAAAGACTTCTATTGTAATTGTGCTGCAAGAGAAAAATGTTTGGGGACCTTTTCAAAAGGACAACCTTGTGTGCCTCAGAAAGACCTCAAGAAATAATTGTTTTTCCACAAGCCAGAAAGAATCACCCAGCCGTTTTGTAACTATTCTATAGCTATTCTGTTTGTTAAAACAGTAGACCTTAGACCTTAAAGTACCCTTTAATCCACACCCTGAAAGACACTCCAGGTTCTACTCCTTTTTTTATTCTTTAATTCCAAGAAAGTTGGTTGTAAAGTAGCAGTACTGAACATCAAAGTCCTTAATAGACACCTGCAGAGATGTAGCCTTAAAATGGAAACCAATAAATACACATTCCTGATCATCTCCAAGGGTGGTAGTCAGTGATCAGTGACTTGAAGGAATGTATATTTTGTATTCCAATTAATACCTCCCATAGAAAATTCCTAAGACTTGCTCAGGAGGACTGTTATAGGGTTGTATGCTTTGACCTAGTTACTTTCCCCTGGGTTTTTACAAAAATCCACATGGCATTGGATGCTGTATAGAGTCAGAATACATATCTATGCCTTCTAAGGCAATCTGTTGGTTTGTGTAATTAAAATAGTCTGAAACTGCCAATAACTGACTACCTTTAATTCTGTTTCTACTTAAGTATAATGAGCAATAGCAGAGGGAGGCACTTGGGCCCAAAAAACAAACTTGAAGTGGCCTCTCCACCCCTCTTTCACAAATGTCAGGAAGCTGAAAGGATTAGGGGTAAAGTAGAAGACCTTCAAATAGTGGGGAAACCTTCTAGCTTGGGGGAAATGAGATCCTTTACTTGACAAAAAAAAGATTGGGGAAGGCAGTTGTTTTAAACTTGAGATGTCTATTGGCCAGAGACTGATCCAAAAGATCTCAGGCCTGGTCTATACTACCCGCCTGAATCGGCGGGTAGAAATCGACCTCTCGGGGATCGATTTATCGCGTCCCGTCGGGACGCGACAATCGATCCCCGAATCGGCGCTCTAACTCCACCAGCGGAGGTGGTAGTAAGCGCCGCCGACAAAAAGCGGCAGAAGTCGATTTTGCCGCCGTCCTCACAACGGGGTAAGTCGGCTGTAATACGTCTAATTCAGCTACGCTATTCACGTAGCTGAATTTGCGTATCTTAAACCGACTCCCCGCTGTAGTGTAGATGTACCCTCAGTCCCCACAGCAGGGTCCAGGGAAAGTACAGTACCTTGCTAGGATTACCAGCTGTTGCAACAGCTTACATTTTAATTTGCCATACTAAAAGCTTTGCTTTTCCTGTTCTTTGTATTTCATTGCCTCTCAATTGTCCTTTTTCTGATGAGTTCTCTCTCATAAATAGGTTAACTGATTAACCACAATTATGCTTCAAAACCTAGAGTAAGATAGTCATCAGGTCATGTAGCTTCAATTATTATTTTAAGTAATACCCTTTTTTTCTAATGTTTTCTAAAATCGTTATAAAATACCTCAACGCTTCTTAGTGAGATTATCATTGCTTTAATTTACTCTGAAACATATATAGCCGCTGTTGTGGAGAGTACTGTTCTCACTGCAAAAAGGTAGCATCTAGTAAGGGTAAAAGCTGAAACATAGTGAATCGAAGTGGAAAATTTCTTCTTATAGACCCTTACTAGACTTTCATCTGTCTTGAACATCTAACTGCATGCAACTAATACTGCATGCTGCTTTAACTTCTACAGGCAGCACCACCTTGGGAGATGTTGAATGTTGGGATGTGGGTTTTGGTTTTTGTGAGGGCAAATTCTCTGTGCTCCAATCTATTTAGCATAAAGTATCCTATAATCCAAAATTTTAGCCCCTGGAGTAATTTTTTGACAAAATGCACACTGTTTACCAAAGAAGCAGACATTTTACACATTAATTTGTTGAATTTTGGTTTAATACATCTGGTGAAACAATGCAGTGCAAAAAAAGTCTCCAAGTTGTCTTCATCTTTAGAGGCTTTGGAGATTTGTAAGTTGATTTTTATGTAGCAGTTTTCTTGAGTTGGAAAAATGTGTACACTTTATATTTGAACAAGTTGACATGCATTTTTTGCATGTTCCATCATGTTCAATGTGGTAATATTTACTTTAAAGCACAGGGAGAGGTAGTGGCAGGATCTCAAGCAGTACCTTTTTGTTAACTGTGGTGAAAAGCAAACAGAGTTGTGGTTGGTGGTAGTAGGGAGCTCAAGCATCTCCATGGTTTTAGTGGTGAATGCCTGATGGCAACTTGATGGCCTCTTTTATTTGCAACCAGTATGACAGCTAGCACTGAAAATTTAAGCTTCTGTCATTCTGACTTGCCTGTAGTGAAACCTTTGACAGCAAACAGCCAAGGAGAAGTGGTAGCTTTGAAATATAAATTGAGAGGGAGGCAGACGGGTATTCCAACTTTAACACTGTATCAAAGCTCCATCTTCCAAAGATCAGTATAACTTTATTTTAAAGATAAGGAGGACAAATAAATGTTCAGCACTAGAGTGGAATATGGCCAACCTATTCTGCTATGTTGGTATCCAATTCTTTTTAAAGAATAAGACTAACATGCTGTATTAGCAAAACTTATTGTGAAAATATATTTGCAAATCACTGACTTTGAAGATAAGTGTCCACTTAAGTGAAATAAGCAAGAGAACTTTGAACCTATTACATTTTTAATAAGCTAAACAATTGATGTTATATTTACACACCATTAACAAGCCTTTCGAAATTCAGATAAGTTTAATACTGGACTTTCACATTTGAACATGTGATTCAATTACATACTTTGCTCTGGTGTGATAAAATATTAAGTTTTACCGATCAGTGAACAGTACTAGAATACTGAAAATGCATTTAATAATGGGTTCTACTAATTAAAATAATGGGAGGGTTGATCTGAAATTGTACATGTGTGGCCCAAATCTTCCTATCACTGTAGAATTAGTACAAATGGAGGTTGGGCAAGGTCTTTCTAGCCTGTCATCAACCAAAAAGAAAACCCAGCGGGAAGAACTGTCACACAATTTCTGTCGCTATCTTTATACTCCAGAGTTACTCGAAGCAATGAAATTTAAATTACCCATTTTACCCCAAATGCACAATGAAAATTAGCCTTATTAGTATTTTGTCTTACAAGCAGTTCTAGGAAAATACCCTCCAAAAGATTAGGGTAGGCTATGATTTGAGAGCTCTCAGGTTTTAAACTATGCCACAACTATGTCCAACTTATTTTTGGTTAATACTCTTTCAAATTTAAAATAAAAACTCTTAATTTGGAAGAAATACCAGTAGTGAGCACACCTTCATCCTACTAAACAAAGCAAAAGTTACCGCAGAAGAGGTGACTGCACTCCTGGTTGCATGGTCGAGAAAACTACTATATCACTTGACGAGAAAAAGTAAAAGGGAAACACAGACTGAATTGAACTTAAAACATAGCCTTGCTGCTAAATTAAGTGTTCAAGTGGGGAAAAGTGGAGTGTTCAGTATACTTACTCTTCAGATTTGGGTGTGTGGATATGAACTGTTAAAGAGTGTACAAGCCCTTCTTACCATTCTAGATTTGGATTTGATGGGAAAGGCAACTGGATGAGCATCTGATCATACCTCAGATGGAGCAAAGGTTGACCCTATAGACCTATGGATCTAAACATCAAGAAAAAAGGTGAGAGGAGTTGGGAGTTTTAAATGTCTAGGAAGGTTTGTCACTGCTCTTAATCCTACAGAGTTTGTGGTTGGAACTGAAGAAGCCAAAAGAGCAGAAACACTTTTAGGTGAAAGGAATCGAAAATTAAGAAAGCCCTGGTTCCAGCCTCACTTGTATTCAAAAACTCACCAGTGTTGAATGAATACATGGATCCCAGTGTCTGGTACCATTGGATCAAAGAAGAGAACCCAGATCTGTGCTAGTTCAGAATGTAGGATGGCAGAAGAGAAGACTCTAAGAAGCTCCTATCTAAAGATCTGTGTCCTTCAGTGAGGGGGTTTTTGGGTGGATGGGAACACACCTAAGAGAAGACTATTATTAGCATGTGAGTTCCATCTGCATGGATGTTTCTGGAAAGTGTCACTGTTCCAAAGCAATCCCAAATCCCAACTGAGTTTGTTCCCAAGCAATACAGAGCAGAGGAGGCAGAGTCAAATTGTCAGATGGGCTTTAAAGGTCACTTCTATCATATAATTTTAACCAAAGCTCCACCTTAAGGTGGGCCTGAGGGGTGAAGTCAGTATAGACTGACTGTCTTCTTGGTTACCCATAATCATTTGGAATTGTGGTCCATGGTTGACATGTAATGCCCTTTGTTTGGCTGTTTTTTTATTCCAACCTGGAATCCATCATACTTTGAGATGATAGTTGCTGAAAGTACAGTTGTCTCTATTCAGTTAACATTCTGGTGCCTTCACCTTTTCTTCAATTGAATGTAATAGCTTCTGTTTAGGTCCACCCTAAAGGGTGTCCCCAGTGATTTACTGTGGGATTCCTTTTAGTGATAGCTCAGCACTGAAGTACTGTATATATCCTTGAGGTCATCCCAGTCTCAGCTTCACTTTGAGGTTTGTATTAATCGGATTGTGAAATTGTTTTACTATAGAATCTACAGAATCTTTGTAGTCTGAAACCTATGCTGTCTCGCCAGGTTGCTAGGACTTATGCATGCTTTTATCACATCCTTTGGTTGTATTGTGCTTTATTATTTGAGTCTACTTTCATAAAGTGCTCAGACTTTTATAGTACTGTACACCAGTGAAACACTTGTAGGTTCTCCAAATCTATCTCTGTGCTTTGAGAACCACAAGATGAGATTCTGATACAAAAGAATAGGCTACATAGACTACTAGAGACACTGTTTGGAATGATTGTCAGTAGGGCTTTTACTGGAAATATTTGCAAAGTGTCTGTAGACCTTGTTTTTTTCCAGACCCCAAAAAGTAAAGATTGTAAAAATATAGAAAATTAGATTCTGCTTGTGGTTTTTCCCCCCCCTCCCAACTCATCTTTTGAAATCCCTTGTGGGGGGAGGGGAAGGAGGGAAGAGAAAACCACAAAGTGCTGGCCATATTAATTCTGGAGCCTACATTTGCATATTTTGGCTTCTGAATACAAAGTAATATAGCCTTATCATTAAAATTCTAGCTGTACCTGTAAACATACATAATGTTAATCCCAGTTACCTCAAACTTTGAAGGGAAAAGTCTTCCATAGTAGCACTAATTTTTGCATATTTTTCTTTAAACTATTTGACTTTTTAATCTCCAATATTTTTTGTTTTGCTGGCCACATCTGGTAACACTGAAATAGAATAAGGATTAAAGACAAATGTTAAAGTTAAAATTGTGAACTTTCTCACAATTCCAAATCAAAACCATAATTTACAAAGGGCCAATAAATTACCTTCCATGGATCATTCTGCCTCAAAGATTGAAATATTGGTAAGTTAAAGGTGCTTTCTGTAGTGAAAAGCTTAAATTTAACACTTAGAATCTCTTCTAATAAAGTAGGCAAAATACTTTCAATTGAACCCTTTCTTAAATCTTAAAAGATGGAGTTCCTAGATTTATTTTCCAGCATCTGATACATAGTAACATTACCCTGACTTCTTATGAGAAAGTGTTCTACAAATGTGCACATAGATTTGAACTTGTTCTTTAAAGATGTTGGTATGATTGCTCTGTTTGATCTACAAATTCTTGTAAAATTTTTGATCTGTAATAAAACTAGCAAATTTTGAGCTTTTGTTTTTTATAGACCAATTTAGTTACATAACTATAATATGTAATTTCTTGCTGACTTTGTTCATTTTAGTTCAGATGGGTAAGTAGGGTAGTTGTGTATGAAAGATAGATCTCTTGCAGAGCAACTATTTTGTGGCTTCACCTGGAAGACCCCTGCAAAGAGCTGAACACCCAACAAACCCCACTAACTCTAATCAAGACAATTGGATTAAAAAAAAACCCCATCAGACCCCCAAATATTTTTGCACAACATACCAAGAATGTATTTGAACTAATGTGTAAAAATATGAATGAAAATATACTTTAACCAATTTCTCTGTTGCTAAATCGGGGGAAACCTCCTCCACTGAATGAGAAAATCCAGCCTGATTGTAGATGGTCAGAATTAGTATCCATAGAATGTAACAACCTAGTTCTTTCATGCTCAGCTTTACAGCTGCTTCCTTGACTGGAGCCCCATTCTGTCGGGTTTATTTTTTCCCTTCACTTCAGAAGAAGCAGTGCATCTTGGCTATGTGATTAATGCCTTGGACAATCTCCGTGTAGGATTTATACTTAAAATATCTGTAAATAGTAGTAATGTGCAATGGAGAGCTATTCTAAGATATTAAATGTATTCAAGAAATTCTCCTTTCAGGGTATACAGTCAGTTATCTGGACTGTCGTAGTGCTCTTCAGTAGAGTGAAAATCTCTTTAGTCTGGTGACTTAGTCTTAGATATTCTGATCTGAGTAGGGCACATCTGTGCCATTTGGGGATCATGGTCATTCTGTGAATAGCCAGCATTAATTTAACTATTTATTTAACATTTAGAAATAAGTTATACAGTATGGTTCTGTTAAATTTTCAAGCATAGACTTTCACCTAGTTCTGTCTTGGTCTCCACTCTCTCTCTAAATGAAAGTTTGATCCTATAAATAAGTGATAGGGGGAAATAGGTTGAAAAGCAATCTTCTAACATTTTGGCTCTCCACTAGTTAGTCCATGTTTGCCTTCTGAATTGAACTAGCATTACTTACAACTTGTTGTGTCTAGAGGACAGTAGCATATGATGCAGCATAATCTCAAAATCTAACACAATAGGATCCATTAGGAAGAATCTTTAGAAGTTTTATAAACTGTACCTATTAAGATGAGCAAGCTATTTTACTTGCACCTGTTCTGTGTCGCTCTTACTGAGATATTGATAGTTTCCAAAAAGCTACAAAATTTGAAACTTTGTGTCGCTTGTGATTTAGCATATTTTTCCTGTTTGTGCTATTATACGAAAATTTCTAATTCAAGGGGCAATGGGGATCTGCCAAATATGGGGCTTTTGCCATATTCTTATTAGTTATCTTGCAGAAAGGGGGATGAAAACCTCTAGAAGGAGACCAGTTGGGGAGGAGGATTGGGCTATTAACTTCAAGGGAAAAGATTGATAATGCTTGCAACTTGTTAGTAGTTAGTGTGTCAGAAGTTCCGTAGTTCATACTGTGGATATGTTAGGTCCTCTCCGACCATCTCTTTTTTTGACCTCTCATACACAATACTGCACCTTCCTTTGTGACAACAGCGGTTGGTTAAATGAAAAAGTACTTTTGGGACATTAAGGAGAAAATAAGCTTAAATAGTGGTGGTTCTTTTGACCCTGCACTTCAGTTTTAAGAAGCCTATCTTTTTTGTATTTCTTAATTTTGACATTTTATTTCCCTTTTTGCAGGCTGAATACCTCAACCCCAACTTTTTCCTTCTATGTCAGGGGAATCTAGGATAGCAGTTAGATAAGTAAATAGCAAAATCTACAGTTGATAGTTTTATTTGGCAATTTAGGCAGTACATCTCTGCCTGTTTACTGCATCTCTGTCCATTTTCTCCTTCTTGCTAACATCACTAGTCATCTCTCCCACCTGCTCACCTCTTGTTAGGGAAGGAAGAGCAGTCACCAGGCCTCTTCGAAGGAAGTTTCTTACCACCTGTCTGCCCTCCTCCCCCACGATCCAGGCGATCTAGATATGCCTTTGTCTGTTTCCTCTCCTCCTGAGGGAGAGGTGCCTGGTAGAAATACTTCCTGAAGCAGGGGAACAGAAGGTGGGTAGCAGTGGTGGGTTCTTCTAAAGGAGGCCAGTTAGTGGTGCCTTCTCTTCTCCCCTTCTGTTCCCTGCTAGGACACAGTGATGTTTGCATTAAGAGGGGAACGTACAACTTGGCAGAGTGAGCCCTAAGTTCATTCAGATACTTGCTGAAGACAAAACTGTGCTACCCTGCTGTATGGTGGGGAGGAATGCTTCTTGTTCAAACCTAGCATGTCGCCTCCTAGCTGTGGATATGTTATGAGATTTGGTTGAGTTCCCTGGAAGTAATAGGGATCTGCGTTTAGGAGAGATTTTGCCATTCTCCTGAGCTCTGAATGCTGCTGTTTGTGGATCTCACCGTGACTTGAGGAATGGGTTAAGTTTTTTTTCCTGTAAAGGGAAAGAGATTGAATTATTCAGTCTAATGAGATGAAACCATTCACTGGTCTTTTAACATGTTTTGCCTTCCCTCCTAGCCAGAGTATGGCAGTATAACAATTTTGAAGAAAACATTTTTAAGCTTTACCTTTGAGGATAATAGTGACTCAGATTACCATACTGCTATTACAAATGATTGTTCTGGGTGCAGAGTTCATTTTGACTACAGCATATTCCTGCAAGCACTTAAGTTAAATAAAAGATTGCAGGAATTTTGAAATTCCTGCATTCTTTGCTCTACTGGGTATTTATTGGATTGGTTCTGGCTTGTCATCTTATTAAAATTCTATATAAATGTGTATCTTAAAGGGATAAATATAATGGATTTACCTCTTCACTGGTAGAATTGAGTGGCATGGGTTGCTTACTTCCTTCTCAACCTCTTACTAATGATTTTATTCCACCCCACCTTCACCCTCCCCTCCGGTGTTTGGAGTAACTTTTTATTACTGTGTATAAAGGATAACTAATCTAATCCTATAACTTGATCAAATTTGTTTTAATCCAAAAGCCCTGCACCATTTTGCATCAAGCCCTTCTACCAAGCTTGGACAATTCTTGTTTCGTTGAGTCCTGGTACTGCCTTCATTTGAATGGCAACCACAAAACTGGAACAGTTAACACTTTAGAGACATCAGACATTTAAGACTGTAATTTTTCTCTTGGGGGAGTAGGTGAAGGGGGGAATGGATGCTAACGAAGCTTGCAGAAAGGTTACACTGAAATTAAACTGTCAATTTCAATTATCACAAAACCACCATAATTTAAACTCAGTTGGCAATCTTATTTGAGGACAAATACTAGTATGTTGTGGAATACCTATTGTCATAGATAAAGTAGTGTATGGAGTCTCTCAGAGCAGCTTCCTGCATTGTCTTTCTTTTAACCAGTGTTACTCCTCCCCCTTCCAATAATTAATCCCCAAAGAAACAAATTTAAGTTTTGAATAAACATGTATAAAATACTCGAAGCAGAATTTTTACTACTGGTAAGTTGAAATAAATGTAAAACTGTTTGTCATTTTCATTACAAAATGGTAAATATAGTATAAAATGAGTGTGATCAGTGGTTGTAGGTATTTTGACTCTACACTGTGGCCAGGTAGCATGGTTCATTTAAATTTATTGTGCATGTCTTGCTTTCAGCACATCTTCATTACCACCTCTAGACTGGCCTTTACCAACTCATTATGGACAATGTGAACTGAAAATAGACGTACAGCCTAAAACTCACCATAGAGCTCATTATGAAACAGAAGGCAGTAGGGGAGCAGTAAAAGCATCTACTGGAGCACACCCGGTAGTGAAGGTATGAAGTTTTTTAACTTTTACACAAAAGTTGTTACAGAAAATTGATGATACTTACAGTGCAGTACTGTAAACTGTTACTGTTTTTTTGTGGCACTTCTTATGCTCCTGAATAGATGGGACATCTCTGTAGCATACCGTTTGCTCCAATATAATCTCTTAAATACATTTTTATACTTGTAAAAATTATGCTACAATTACAGAGCATATAATGAATTCCGTTGTATATTATAGATTTATCATTGGCTTCATGACAGTATGCATAATTTCTTCCACTTGATCGGAAAGGAAATTTGGGGGAGGGAGGGAGGGAATTAGGATTACAGCATGATAAATTACATATACTCAGTCATATTAAGATCTAATTTCTGTAACACTTAAGAATGCTATAACTTCATTTGATTAATGGATTATATTTCCTCAATATCAGGGATACATTTCTGAACATTCCCTCTGGGACACGTGGCATTGGCCACTGTCGGAAGACAGGATATTGGGCTAGATGGACCAAAGGTCCGACCCTGTATGGCCGTTCTTATGTAACATGAAGACTGGTGTATGACAAGGATTATAATTTCTTTGGTTTTGTTTTATCACACTGTTTATGTAAAACACTGAGGTAATTCAAGTAGATGCTTGCTAATTTTCATTGTTGTAAACTACAGACCAAAATTTGCAGTAAACAAATTTTTAGCTTTGTTTTTTCTCCTTGTAAACTAGCCAGATTTTGCTGCTGTTTGGGAAGGAGGCTAATACACGCAACTGCTTACTCTTCTCTGGCCCACTGGGAAGCTTCACATCACTGGCTTTCTTAAGTGGGTTGCTAGTAAGGGGGAGGACAAAAGAAGATTTGCTAAAGTCTCTCCCGGCTCAATTCTTGTGGCCTTTGGTGAGGGTGCCAGCCGCTTCTTCACTTTTGTTGCCCTAAAAGCAACTTTGAAGGCCGCCTGACTCAACGTTATTTCCACAGAAAAAAACAGAAATGTAGACATTTTGGTTTCACTGTCTTCTGGCAAGTATCAGAGAGGTAGCCGTGTTAGTCTGAATCTGTGAAAAGCAACAGAGGGTCCTGTGGCACCTTTAAGACTAACAGAAGTATTGGGAGCATAAGCTTTTGTGGGTAAGAACCTCACTTCTTCAGATGCAGAACCTCACTTGCATTTGAAGAAGTGAGGTTCTTACCCATGAAAGCTTATGCTCCCAATACTTCCGTTAGTCTTAAAGGTGCCACAGGACCCTCTGTTGTTGTTTTCTGGCATTTCATCATGTGGCAATCCCCTTTTGGCTAGCAGTGAATGACACTAAATGTCCTAACCCCTAAGCTAGCTCTTGCTGGATTCTTCCTTTTGTTACAAATACTACATAAATGTGAAGTGCTTTCCAAATGCTACCTAATCCTGGGAGCCACAAAGAGAGAGGTGGCATCCTTCTACTTTAGGCCAGATCTACACTTACATTTTACCAACATATGTATTGTCAGTTAAGGGTGTGGGTGGTTTTTTGCAACACAGTTTGCTGTCAAAAGCTCTAGTGCTGGTATGGTTTATTTTGCTCGCTGAACTGGAATAAGCTAGAACAGCAAAAGCACTTTAGTACTGCTATAATTGCATCTGTTCTAGGGGAGTTTTGCCAGTATAGCTATACTAGCAAAATTTAAGTGTAGATATGAAGAGGTCACTGACAGCAAATCTGACAGAATGGGGATTGAAGTTTAATTCTTTTGCTCTAACTGCTGGATTATGCTGTCATAATTTGAAATTTAGCTGTGTATCAAACTGCACCACGGTGTAAAAGGGAGTATTTTGGCACTGTGACAATGAAGGGAGTTGACAGATGAGCCTGCACTTGGATCGCTGTCCTGTCCACAGACACATGTACCCTTTTCCTTCACTGGCTCCCAGTCTCAAGGCTCTTTGCCCTAATCTTCTACTTTCCTGCCTCACCTCCAGTCTGGCTTTTGTATCTTCTGTATTTGAATTAAATGTCTTTTTCCTCCTCCATGCTGTCTGAGTTCCCTCAGTGAGGTCATTTAAGAGCACAGGGTATAGGCACCCTGCTCCCAGTTCTAGTGTCCAGGCCAGCCATTACAGGGAAATTCCAGCTGCTTCTTTGAGTACTGTTCCTATGGCTGCTCCACTGTAGGTGTATATGCCTTCCTGTGCCTCAGATTGGAAACTAGGTAGCAGTGTCTATTTGGCCCACATATGTGCTCTCCTTGTCCTTGTTCCCTGTCTCGAGGCTATCTAGCACTGTGCAGGCGAACTGCCCTCATTTCCTTCTCAACCGCCCTTGGTATGAAATGGAGCAATAAGTAGAATCTGACAGTCAATTAGCTTTAAACCTTGTTTAGTTTTTAGAATAGCTACTAGAGTTTCCATTATTAGTTTATTACTACTCCCTTCTCCTTTTCCCTTTTTAATATATAAAAAAAATCTTTTTTGTTCTGACTTAAAAAACAGTTGCCTCCTTGTCCTTTTTGATTTTGCTGTCCTCTCCCCTCTTAGGGAATGACCTCAAGAAGGGGCATGCCTGGCTCCCCCAGGTTCAAACACTGTCTCCTGTAGAGAGGATATCTCAGTCAGCGACGGCCATTTGTGCTGAATTCGCTGTTTAGGAGAGGCTCACGTATCACAGAAGTGTATCTTCTGTCAGAAATTAAAGACAAGAGCAAGAAAGAGCCATGACCTGAAGCTTAAGCTCCTCATGATGCAGAGTCCCCTGAGATTGGCCTCCGACCCTGGTCCTGGGACTCCCCCGGAGCAACAATCCCTGACATGACCATCAGCGTCCATGGACATCAAATTATGGTGCAGTCAAAGAGGAAATGTAAGGATTCCTCTCACAAGAGCTTGAAAGAGGGCTACAAGTCCACAGGCTGAACAGTTGACTAGGAAGAAGAGATCCCCAGCAAAGTCAGTGACCTTGATACTGATGGAGCTGTGGCATGGTACCCCATAAGACACTAGGTTTCTCTGGTACCCATACTGCCTAAAGACCCGAGGAGCACAGCTTGCAGCGTCAGTACCGTCTGATTAAAAGGCAATAAAGACTGTACCACCTTTTCTAAAATGGCACTGCAAGAGACAAGGAAAGCCGCAATACCAAGCACTTACAGGGAACTCTCTTCTGGATGGTCATCACACCACAAGAGTCTTCAATTACCAGACTCACTCAACACCAACAAGCTAGGCGAGACAGACTCATCGGTATCAATTACCACCACAGTACTGCAGGAATTTTGTTTTTCTCAGTGTTGGTTTCAGGAACACTGGAATCTCCACTACTCGTCACCGGCATCCCCTTACCGACTGCATTTTGGTCTCTGGAATCCCCTACAGCACTGAAACACTCCCCACCAGCCTCTTTAGCTGCTCCACCTTTATTGAGTGAGATGATAACTTAACTTTGGTCTCAATGTACGGCTCCCCAGAACAAGGCCAAGGGACCTTTCACTTATAGCCACATGCAGAACCTCCAATACCAATAGTACAGTTGCAGGACATCCTAGGGTATCACCACCCATACACTGTGCACCATCCCAGTGGCCATAGTGCGACCCATGGGCAGCTCATAAACACCAGTCCTCTAGGACCTCAAGTACCCATTGGGGTAGAGGAAAACTATCTCCCTCTTCTTCCCTTGAAGAAGCAGAGTTGTCACAACACAAACTGTTGGACATCCTCCACATGTCCTCATTGCGTATTGTACTCCCAATCAACAAGGCCCCACTAGACCCAGCCAAGATCATCTGGCTAACGCTGGTCTCGAAAATGCCTACATGTAAAAGGGCAGACAAAATATTATATGCCCTATAAAGATGTGGACTTTCTCTTTTTCTCACCCATTTCTGAATTTCCTTGTTGCGGGTACTGTAAACGAATGTGGACGACAGCACCATGCTAGATCAACTCCCTATGACAAGGATTAGAAAATATTGGACCTATTTGGCAGGAAATCTTATTAGTCAGCAACTCTGCAGTTTAGGATTACAAATTACCAGGACCTGATGGCGAAATATAGTCACATCAACTATGGAAAACTCAATGCCTTTATTGTTCACCTCCCAAATTATCAAAAAGACCAGTTCCAAGCCATCATCACTGAGGGCCAGTTTCTAGCAAGGACAGCACTACAAACTGCATTAGATGCCATGGATACAGCAGCTCACTCTATATCAGTGGTGGTAGTGATGAGAGCTTCCTGGCTTCACCTTTCTGATTTACCAAGAGAAGTCCAAATCACAGTGGAGGACCTTCCATTCAAGGGATCCAAACTCTTGGCAGAGAAGATGGATTCTTCACTACACGCACACTGAAAGACTCAAGGGCCACATTATGCTTCTTGGGGATTTACATGCCTGCACAGAAAAGATGATACAGTAAATCGCAAATGTCACAAAGATCATAGTGCAGCTTCCTCCACCCTAGAGACATTATGAACCCCAGCGGAAGAGACATCGGCTTCAAAAACAAAAGACTGCAGTCGCCCAAAACTTGAACTGCACAACCCTCAATATTGAAACATCAGTTTTGAGACATTGGTCGAGGCCCAGAGTTACCACTCCTACCATCTGCATACTTTCAGATGCTTCCTTGCTCTTTTTCAACGAAACTGGGAAAACATAACATCAGACAAGTAGGTACTGGAGATAATCTCCTATGGTTATCTAGTCCATTTTACCTCCCTCCCTCCCCTCCTACCCTTCCTCCTTCCCTGTCACTCTTCAGGGACCTTTCTCACAAAAGCCTGCTATGTCAGAAAATAAATAATCTCCTGAACCTTAGTGCTATAGAACCAGTTCCCAGTCAACACAGAGGGAAGGGTTTCTACTCCTAATACTTCCTGACACCCCCTCACCTCCCCCCCAAAAAGCAACCAGAAGATGATTCATTCTTCATCTAAGAGCATTAAAGAAATGCGAAAAGACACGAAGATTCAAGATGGTTACACTAACTGCAATAATTCCATCTCTAGACCAGGGAGATTAAGCATCTTGTAGGGCCGAGAACCACTTTCACATAGCGATTCAACCATCCCACAGAAGTGCCTCAGGTTCACTTTTGGTCAGGACCATTTTCAGTTCAGTGTACTTCCAATTCACCCTATCATCTAGACCCAGAGTATTCTCCAAGGTCCTGTCAGTGGTAGCGGTCCACTTTCACAAATGGGGAATTGTGATTTACCCATATATAGATGACTGCCTACTCAGGGCACGATCCTTCCAAGACGCCCTATTGGTCACACAAAAAACTCTGGATGTATTCACACCGTTGGGACTACAACTGAACACTCACACTCACACTCTCACTGACTCCAGTACAACTTCCAGAATTCATAGGAGCCTGTCTCGATGCAGTGAAGGCCAAAGCATGCCTTCCACTACACAGGTTCAACACCCTTACCAGCTTGATTGACACCATTCAGACCAGCCCCTAGACCTCGGCTAGAAATTGCCTGCAATTACTTGCGCATCTTTGTGATAAGTCATGCAACGCTTCATGTGCATGGTCTGCAGACATGGCTATAAATAGGATATGCACCAAACAAATAGTCTGAACAAACTACTGTTGATGCCCTCGACAGTAAAAGGCTCTCGAATGGTTAAAGGATCTGCAAAATGTCTGCATAGGAGTCGCTTCACGCAACCACCTCCAACATTGATACTGCAGATGCATCTTTACTGGGCTCGGGAGTTCCCCTAAACAATCACATGGTTCAAGGCAAATGTTCCCCCATAGAATCAACACTACATATCAACCTATTGGAGCTCAGAGTGGTCTGGAACGCTTGTGCTCATTTCCTACCATTGATCAATGGCAAACATATAAAAGTCACGACAGACCACATAACATGTATGTTCTACATAAACCATCAGGGAAGAGCAAGTTCACCATCCCTTTGTGCAGAAGCAATGAAACTGTGGAATTGGTGCCTTTGGCACAGCATCATTATATCAGAAGTTTACTGTCGGGTGCCGAATACCACAGTGAACACCCTCAGCAGAACATTTTCACAGGAACACGAATGGGAAATGGACCATGTTCTCTACAGTGTGATTTTTGACATTGGGGAGTCCCAAAAATAGACTTATTTGCCATGGCCAAAACCTGGAAACGTTCCTAAAACTGCTCAAGAGCAGGGATGGGGTATCACTTGCTAGAAGATGCCTTCCTCTTGCAGTGGAACACATGTCTCCTTTATGCCTTTCCTCCAGTTCTCTCATATTGAAGGTCCTGCTAAAGATAAGAAAGGAAAGAACAAAAGTTATTCTCCTAGTTCCTGTGTGGTTAATACAAACATGGTGGTTCTTCAAGTGCTTACTCATGTCCATTCCATGCTAAGTGTGCGCGCGCCTCGTGCACAGTTGCTGGAGATGTTTTCCCTCTAGTGGGATCCATAGGACTGTTCCTAGCACCCCCTGGAGATCTGCGTGCACCCTCTCAGTTCCTTCTTACCAACTGTGACGATTGCTTGGAATGATCTTGCTCTTGCAAGGCTTTCCCAGTGGTTTAGATTCTGTAGTGTAATCTATGTAGTTTTTGTAGTTTAGCCTTTTAGTTACCAGTTAGTGTTCGTATATATAGTGGTCCTAGTCATCGAGGAACATTGTGTCAGGGACAAGGCATACCCCAGTCCCCAGGCTTCAAACCGTGTACCTCCTGCGGCAAGCCTGTGCCAGTGAGTGACCTGCTTTGGAGCTATTTAAAGTGCCTCAGGGAAGCTCACATTCAGGAGAAGTGCAAGATCAGCAGGGGCTTTAGACGGCGCACTCAGAAAGACAGGGCTACCGGGGTTAGAAAGGTTCAAGGGGTGGTGTGATCCATCACACCACTGACTGTCGCAGCACATCCCAAAAGAAAGCCCTCCATGTCCCCGCTGCAGTAGTCACTAACCAGTACTGCCTGGGGCGGAAGCAAGTATGGCTCTGCCATGGTCTCCAAGGGAAGAGTCTTCTTCAGAGTTTGAGGGGAATCCTTTGCCCCACCAAAAAAAGTACTGGTACCTGATTTACACACCAGACTTAAATACCAACCCCGCAGCTGGTGCTTAGCCACTAGGCCATTGGCCGACACAGTGGCAATACTGGAACCTGTGGGGTTTTCCACCGGTACCGGAACCCACTTCCTCAGCCGTCATACTCAGTGGTGTCTGAGACGAGCCACAGTTTCATCCTGACCGGCACTGGACCCCGACTCTGATACCAACCCCAGCACCGAGGTCACTGAAGTGGTCCCAATGGATGTGGAGGAGGAAGGAGCAGCCCCTCCTACAGTGCTAGCCTCTTCTTCATTGTCCCCTGTCAAGGCGGTTGCTTCCACCAGATGACTTCTGGGCCCATCAAGAGCTCCTGAAATGGATCAGCGCAAACTTGGGACTGAAAGTCAGGGATCTAAAGGAGTCCACATACAGCCTGATACCCTGGCTGAAGTGGCTCCCTCCAGAGTGACCCTGCCACTCAGTGAGTTGGTGTTTGGACCAGTCAGGGCACTATGGCAGACCCCTTCATCTTGCCCCCTACCTCAAAAATGTAGAGAAGGAACTGAAAGTGATTTACCTGCGCAGCACTCACTAGCCTCAAGGCAGTGCAAGAGACAGGGAGAAGAGCGTGTGTGCAGGCCAAACAGACATTGCTACCTAAAATCTCCGATCTCGGGTGCAGGGATGTGGATATATCTACAATGGAGCACCCATGGGAACGCACACCTTAAAGAACCACAATTACTGCACGAGGTGATAACCCTTTCTTTGCCTGTGTAGCACTACACTGGAAGGTAATATGCTCACTTGATCTGTGGAGCTGGCACATGCACTGTCTGGTCAACACTTGGAGCTTGCATGCTGAGTGAAACTGGAATCTTGGGAGATTTTTAGCTGCTAAAAACCTAAAGTCTCTGAGCATGTGTGAATTGCGGTCCTCCTGCCCTGCCCCATCTCCCGTCAGTGCCACCTATAATATATGCATTAATGTAGATCATGTCTATAGATTCACACCCTTGGAATCTTAACTCAAGGGCATGTATATAATTCTAGCTTTGATTATTGCAAAATGAAAATTGAGAATAAAAGTGGAGGGGGGGATGCTTTACTTTTCTTCGCTTTTCATAAATTGAGGAATCACTTCCCTCGATCTGCTGGCAATGCTCCTATTAATTCAGCCCAATATGCCATTAACCTTGGAAACAAGGGCACACTGCTGACTCATATTCAGCTTCTCATCCACTGTAATCCCCAGGTCCTTTCCTACAGAACTGCTGCTTAGCCAGTCAGTCCCCAGCCTGTAGTGGTGCATGGGATTCTTTTGTCCTAAGTGCAGGACTCTGCACTTGTCCTTGTTGAACCTCATCAGATTTTTTTTGTCCCAATCCTCCAATTTGTCTAGGTCACTCTGGACCCTATCCCTACCTTCTACCGTATCTACCTCTCCCCCCAGCTTAATGTCATCTGCGAACTTGATGAGGGTGCAATCCATCCCATCGTCCAGATCATTAATAAAGATGTTCAACAAAACGGGCCCCAGAACCAACCCGTGGGGCACTCCGATTGGTACTGGCTGCCAACTAGATATTGAGCCGTTGATCACTACACGTTGAGCCCGACAATCTAGCCATCTTATAGTCCACCTTATAGTCCATTCATCCAAACCATACTTTGTTAACTTGTTGGCAAGAATACTGTGGGAGACCATATCAAAAGCTTTGCTAAAGTCAAGATATACCACTTCCACTGCTTTCCTCATATCCACAGAGCCAGTTATCTCATCATAGATGGCAATCAGGTTGGTCAGGCATGACTTGCCCTTGGTGAATCCATGTTGACTGTTCCTGATCACCTTCCTCTCCTCCAAGTGCTTCAAAATGGTTTCCTTGCGGACCTGCTCCATGATTTTTCCAGGGATTGAGGTGAGGCTGACCGGTCTATAGTTCCCTGGATTCTCCTTCTTCCCTTCTTAAAAGATGGGCACTATATTTGCCTTTTTCCAATTGTCAGGGACTTCCCCTGATCGCCATGAGTTTTCAAAGATAATGGCCAATGGCTCTGCAATCACATCAGCCAATTTCCTCAGCACCTTCGGATGCATTAGATCTGGACCCATGGACTTGTGCATGTCCAGCTTTTCTAAATAGTCCTTAACCTATTCTTTCACCACTGAGAGCTGCTCACCTCCTCCCCATACTGTGTTGCCCATGACAGCAATGTGGGAGCTGACCTTGTCTGTAGTATCAGAGGGATAGCCATGTTAGTCTGTAGCCACAAAAACAACGAGGAGTCTGGTGGCACCTTAAAGATTAACAGATTTATTTGGGCATTCACCTTGTCTGTGAAGACTGAGGCAAAAAAAGCATTGAGTACTTCAGCTTTTTCCCTATCATCTGTCACTAGGTTGCCTCCCGCATTCATTAAGGGTCCCACAGTTTCCCTGACCTTTTTTCTTGTTGCTTAAAAACCCTTCTTGTTATCCTTCACATCCCTTGCTAGCTGCAACTCCATTTGTGTTTTGGCCTTCCTGATTACACCCCTGCATGCTCGAGCAATATTTTTATACTCCTCTCTAGTCATCTGTCCAAGTTTCCACTTCTTGTAAGCTTCCTTTTTGTGTTTAAGGTCGCCGAAGAGTTCACTGTAAAGCCAAGCTGGTTGCCTGCCATATTTACTATTCTTTCGGCACATCGGGATGGTTTGGTCCTGCACCCACAATAAGGTTTCTTTAAAATACAGCTAGCTTTCCTGGACTCCTTTCCCCTTCATATTAGCCTCCCGGGGATCCTGCCCATCAGCTCCCTAAGGGAGTCAGTCTGCTTTTCTGAAGTCCAGGGTCTGTATTTTGCTACTCTCCTTTCTTCTTTGCGTGAGGATCCTGAACCTCTCATGGTCTCAACCATCTTATCATTGTCACTGAAACCATCTTTGTTCTTAACAGCTATGTAACCTACTTGAATATTATTCCTGTTTTGAGTTATCTAAATCAGAGCAGTAAATGACTTTCTTACGCAGAGTCATTGTTAAAATTGGAATTAGAATTTATGCATTCCTGTTTCCCAGTTTCAAGCTCAGATCACTTGATTATGCCTCCCTAAATTAAAATTAATACAAAGGCAAATCAATATTGTTTCACAAGTTGATCTCACAACTATTATATTGTAGTTACAGATGGATTTGATGGGGGAGATCAACTTGTGACACAAAACATTGATTTTCATTGGTATTTACTTTTTATATAGTGCTGGGAAAAATTGTGTATTAACGATCAAACTCAATGAATGGTGAACACAGAGCTGTAGGAAGGTTTAAAATATTTGATTTCGCATGGGAAGTGTGGTCTGCCCAGCTCTCCCTCACCCCAGTGTACTACATACATATTATTTGTAATATACATTACTTTTTGCACACATTCTAAATAGTCTCATCAACATTTTTGTTGTTTGTAGCCTTATTTAGCTCTTTACCACCCAAGTCTGTGTGAATGCTTGATCAATGTGATGCACAAGGTGTTAAGTGTTCCTGACAAACTACTCTAATTGTCTTTACATTTTGTTGGTTAATGTGCAGTTGCTTTTAGATCATACTTTGCAGCACTCAGCAGGGCATTTGTTTTTAAGATTTTCTGTGAATACGATGGAAAACGTATGGTTCTGCATTACGTGTGTAATTTATACATTATTTTTAACAAGATTTTAAGATAGTGGTACACAGCTTCAATTTACACATAGGTTGTTAGTCATACTGTACTCCACCTGTCACTAGGAAACTAAGCCTCTGACAGATTTGGCATCATCTGTCATGAGCATGTTTAATCAGCTTATTGTTTCCAATGTGTGGGGAAGCTAAATGAATTGAAGTCTCACTTTGCTGGGTCACTAAATGTCCTTTTATGCTTTAAAAGGACATGAATAAATTTTATTTTTATTTAGGAGTTTCTGCAGTGAAATTCTCTTGTTTTTAGCCATTCTGATGGCAAGATTTTATTATTATTATTTATTATTATTATCTGCTCCAAACAAAGTATCAGCCTTTTAAATCTCAGCTTGATATGGGTATGTTCCAGTTAAACTGTGTAAATCAAAAGAATTTGTCTTAAAGCCTCTCTTTTTTACGAATTTGAAAGACTACGTTTTGAGTTCTTTTAATAAAGAAGGAATAAATAACTTACCATAATTCCTGTTTATGGCTTGGTTGCAATATTAAAATAACCACCTAAACTATGCATCTGAAGAAGTGAGGTTCTTACCCACAAAAGCTTATGCTCCCAATACTTCTGTTAGTCTTAAAGGTGCCACAGGACCCTCTGTTGCTTTTCACCTAAACTATGGTTACCCCACTTACACCACATTTAGTAAACGTAGGTTCCTATACGTTTCAGTGGACTAGTGTTTTGAAATAAAATCTGATGAATTGTCATAACTTCACGCGTGTGTTCCTCAAGATCTGCCTACTGTTCTAAAATCTGAATAAAATGGTAGAAATTGTGGCGATCATATTGGCCCGTTAACCTGAGGATATATGCCCACTATCTGTTACACTGGCTCTCTCAGTAGAAATTTAGAAACTTATTGGATCCTTGGTTGCTCTCAGGTGATTTGGCTTTTTCCCATCTGTATTTGGGTAGAATCTTTTCTTTCTGATGTGAACCTAAGCACAATCATTCATGCCTTTGTCATTTCCAGAATAAATTTACTGCAGCATGTGGTTTCACCAAAAAAACCTCTTTAAAGCTCATTTGGTGAAACACTTGCACTTAATTTTGCAGGGAGCATGTTGCATCTGTACTCTTAAAACTATACCTCACTATCGGTCTATATGGAGTTTTTTGTTTGGTTTTGGGGATTGATTGGGGAAGGGTGTGTGAGCGAGAGAGAGAGAGAAGTTTTCTGGTCTGAACACAAAACTGCACCGGTTTAACAAAGGTTTGATTTTTATATATATTTAGTTAAATCTGTGCAACTTTGCATGGATATGCTTTTAGGTTGGCTTAAACCTAGCTTATATTGGTTTAGCGTGTGCCAGAATGTATCCAAATTCTGTTTTCAGTGTGCTGCAGATTTTTGCATGAAAAATGTGTTATAAACTGTCAAGAGAAAGCTGGAGATATTGATAGCTGGAGAGGAGGCAGTTGTCACTCTCATCATGTAGGAAGATGGTGTGAAAGTTGGTTTTGTTTTTCATATGCAGCAGACATTACTAGAAGCTTTTGGTCAGGGGAAGAATCCCCTCTCTATTTTTGTGAGGTGGGGGATTGTATTTCTCATTAGTCCCTCTCCAGTAGCCTTCCCAACAGCACCTGGCCCCTCCACATCAAGTACTTCTAGATAACGATGATATCCTGATGTTCTGGCTAAAAGGGTCAACAGTAAAATAGTTAATATTGATATTTAAATTATTAGCATTAGGCTTTAGCACTGATACTTGATAAAGATGATTGGGGTTTCTGAAACTTTTTTCACTTGAGATTTTTTTTAGCGAAAAACATGGAAATTTGTCATATTGGTGTAGACCAATATCTTGTCTACGACGCTGCTCATTACCAGCTGGTTCGCAGGAAAAAACTTGGAGTAAGCAGCTGCAGCATAACCTGTCCTCAGGAAAAGCCTTCTTTTAGGCTTCGTAGGTTGGGTGCAAGCAAACAGTGTGTTTTTAATATGGCTAAATGTAAGTGTATACATCTAAGAACAAAGAATGTAGGCTGTACTTACAGGATGAGGGACTCATCTTGGGAAGATAGTGACTGAGAAAAAAAATTGGGGGCTCCTGGTGTATTATCAGCTGAACATAAGCTCCCAGTGCAATGCTCTGGCCAAAAGGGCTCGTGTGATCCTTGGATGTATAAACGGGAGTTTTGAGCGGGAATAAAGAGATTATTTTAATTTATATATTTGGCAATGGTGCAATTGCTGATGGAATACAACATCCAGTTCCAGTATCAACAATTCAGGAAGAATGTTGATAAATTGGAGAGGGTTCAGAGAAGAGCCATGAGAATGATTAAAGAATTAGAAAACCTGCCTTAGATTGAGTTTTGTGAGTCTATCATTATATTTAGCGTAACAAAGAGAAGTTAGACTATAATCAAGTCACCCCTAAGTAGCTACATGGGGAACAAATATTTGATAATAATCCCTCAGTTTAGCAGAATAAGATATATAACAGGATCCAGTGGCTGGGAGTTGAAGCTACACAAATTGAGATTAGAAAGAGGCGTAAATTTTTAACGGTGAGGGTAATTAACCATTGGAACAATTTATCAAGGTTCGTGGTGGATTCTCTCACTGGCAAATTTTAAATTAAGATTGGATGCTTTTCTAAAAGATATGCTGTAGGAATTATTTGGGTGAAGTTTTGTGGCCTATGTTACACAGGTAGTCGGACGAGATGATCACAATGGTCCCTGCTGGCCTTGGAATCTATGAATTTATGAACTCCCAATAGTTAATGGTTAACTTATGGCCCAAAGTTTGTCGAGGGTTTGTCCCTTCCAAAGCCTTGATCTTTTATTATTTTTACTATTTCTTGCTTTGAATATTCATTACCCATATAAATGTTTAATCTTTTTTTGAATCATGTTAAGATCTCAAATTAAGTGATGTACTATAGTAATGAGAGCCACAGGTTAATTGTGTTGTGTGAAAAAGTACTTTTAATTTTTTTGTTCCTTTTGCTCTCATTGAGAGAGTGAACAGAATTTCTTGTTTTACCTGCTCTTGTTTGTTACTTAGTATGCATTCGTCTTCTTTCATTTAACGTGCCATTGTTTTCTAATGGTGCAGACTTTATTTATGGAGATATCCCATCTCCTAGAACTGGAAGGGACCCTGAAAGGTCATAGAGTCCAGCCCCCTACCTTCACTAGCAGGGCCAACTACTGATTTTGCCTCAGATCCCTAAGTTGCCCCCTCAAGCATTGAACTCACAAGCCTGGGTTTAGCAGGCCAATGCTCAAACCATTGAGCTATTCCTTCCACCAAATTGAATGGGAGACTTCTTCCTCCCATTCAGTTTCTTCTCTGTCAGGGTATTGTAGGGTTGTAGATTCTGCATTTTCAAACCTTCCAATAGGAAGAACCCCTCTGACTAACTGTCTTTTTCCACTCTCTAGCTCCTAGGAAATGGCCAGCCAGTAATAACTATTATGTTTACTGAAAGAACAGTTACTTACCTCACAATAACTGTGATTCTTAGAGATATGTTGTCTGTCTGGATCCCACTTCTAGTGCACATGACCCTGTAAATGTGAGATCAGATTCTTTTGGCCAGAAGTGTCCATGGGGGCTGTACCTGCAGCTTAGATGTCCTTGCAGGCTCTTTCTCTCTTTCCCTCTTCCCCCCCCCCCCCCCACACCCTTCCCAGTTCTCCAAGGCCGTAAAGGGGACAGCAGGCCGAATTGTTCCTCATTTCCTTTCTGAATATACAATCAATAGGGTGTATGGCTTCCTAGTATCAGGGAAGAAGTGAGGCAGGGAATCCACTTGGACAGCGCATTACAAAGGATTAAAGTTACTGTAGGTGCCCTGAAAATGTTTGAAATATAGGGGTGCTTCTTAGCGAAGTTGCCAAAGATGCCTGAGCTTTAATCTGCAAGGGGGGGATCTAGCTGTCTCATAGCATGTTCCAAATAGATATCCATTCTTTAGGCAGTCTTTGGGTGGATATTTCTTGAATTATAACCATCTGCAAATGCTACAGGTAGCTTGGGGGCACTCTTGAAAGACCTTGTTCTGTCAAGGTAATATGAAAGAGCTATGCACAGTCAAGGATCTTCAGTTTAACTTCCACTCGCTTTGAGTGGGTCTTGGGGAAGAAAACTGGTAGGTGAATCAGATTTAAGTGAAAATTGGTAAACTTTGGCAAGAACTTGGGGTAAGGATTAAGAGTCACTTTGTCTTTATGAAACACACTATATAAGATGGACCAGCCATGAAGGCCTGACTTTTTCCCTGCTCTTTGAGCTGATGTTATAGCAACTAAAGAGGCAGTCTTTAGATGAATGGTATAATGAATAGGTTGCTAGGATCCCAAAAAGTGGTCCAATTAAACCATGTAATTAATTATGTTGAGGTCCAAAGAAGGGGGTTCCCTGATGGTAGAAACATTTGAATTAGGCCCTTTAGGAATCTAGCAACTGTGGGGTTGGAAAATATACCTGAATAGGAGAAGGATATGTAGACATTGCTGCTAATGCACTTTTAAGGAGCTGATGGATAGCCCTGAATACTTTCTGGACTACCTGCTCTCCCTAATAGCAAGAATTGGGGCTTCCAAAGGATGCAGGCAATGTTATGTAATCTAGATGGAGAAACACTTCCATTTTGCTGCATAGGTCAACCTGTTTGTTTTTGTGTGTATTGGGGTTTTTTTGTTTGTTTGTTTTCTTCCATGTACAAAAGTGTTCTGGATTTCCTTGGAATAGCTTCTATTGATGGAATTTAATCAGTTGTCATCCAGGCTATCAGATGTAAAGGCGCTGTGTCTGGGTATAACATCTGACCCTGAATTTTGCATGAGTTTTTTCAGGACCTTTGGTATGAATGGAATCAGCAGGATAGGCATATATGATATCCAGTGTGCACAGGAGGCATCCAACAGGGAGCATGCCTGGGGTCAATCAGGACAAATTCACTCTTTTCCACTCAACCAATAGAATTCATAGGAGTAGTTCTTGATTCAAGGTCAGCAAAAACTTATCTGCCACGGGACAGATTTTGTAGTGCACCTCATCCCAAATCTACACATTCAAGCAAGGACTTTGGTGAAAGAAGGCCTGCTTCATATTATGCCATAAGGCTTCCTGGACTTCCAGAACATCATGTGCCAAGCTTCACCTTCAGCCTCTTCAGTGGTGGTTAAAATCAAATGTATCGAGCAGAAAGACTCACAAAAAGCTCAAGGCATCTGGTTTGCTTCACCGTCCACTACCAAGACTATTGTAATGGGTGCCTGAAACGGGGCTGGGAGGCACACCTAGAACAACTTTAGACACAAGGTCTATGGTTCTCCATAGACACTCCTCTGCGCAAATGCAGTAGAACTTAGAACTATATGTTTAGCATTCAGAGCGTTCCTGCTTCTCTTAAAGGGACCATCATTCAAGTGCTGCCAGATGACACTACAGCATTATACTATGTCAGCTGACAAAGGCGGAGCAAGATCTTCCCCTCCCTGTCAGGAAGTTATTCATCTGCGGGATTGATGCAACATCAGCATAATCTCTTAGCTCTGCTCTCACCAGGTGCTCAGAACAATTTATCAAATCAGCTCAGCTGAAAGTTCTTTTCCAGCCACAAATGGACTTTCAAAGACTGTCTTCAATCAGGTTTTTCTAAAAGGAGGTATTCTTGTAATAGATTTCTGTGCACCAGTTTGCACAAGTGACACATTTTGTTCCAGAGAAGACGCGTGCTTATCCTCCTCTTCAGATGCATTCCTGATGCAGTGGAATAGAAATGTGTATGCTTCCCATCAGTGTCATTACTTTTCTAATGACTCTAGCAATTGAGACTAGACCAAGCCCTCTCTGTTCAGTACAGATAGCATCAGAGTGGTGATTCAGAACTGATATAACGGCACATTCTTTTTTCAGATCTTCTGGGCACTATTTCACAAAATCAGTCTGATCTCGCACCTGGACCCACCATCTCTCTATCAGACATCATGGGTGCCAGCTGGCTAAGGGCCATAGACAGAATTTAAAGAAATACAAGATATTTTGATATAGAGCAGACAGGCTAACGCAGAGAGCGAAATGGAAATGTTTTTCACTTTGGGTCACTCAGCGTCACTTTAACCCTTAGAGATCATTATTCTTGTTGTTCTCGGCTATTGTCCTTGAAGCATCAGCACTTTCATATCAACCAGGTTTGTTTAGCTGCAATATCTGCCAATTCAATATCAATTGGATTTTTTTCACCTAGTTGGTTGACTTACCAAAGGGTCAGATTTACATGTTTCCACCAGAAAAGGAAACTTCCTCTTTTTGAGTTCTAAATGTAATACCCTGCTGAAACTCATTTGAACTGGTAGCATCATGTTCCTTGTGTCCCATCTCTATCAAGACAGTGTTTTTGATGGCTATTATCTGTGCTTAAAGGGTGAGCAAGATTCAGGTATTGACAGATCCCCCTTCATTTATATTTCACAAAAATGATCTCTCTCAAACCTCGCCTGTAGTAGTTGGACTTTCACCTGAATCAAAATATATACCTTCTCCTAGTGTTCTTTCCTAAATCTCATTTGAATCCAGGGAAGCAAAACTCTCTACATTTGATGTCTTGAATGCTTTCCTACTATCTCCGTAGAAGAAGACCTTTTCAAAAGTCCCTTTCAGGGCAGCCACTTGGAGCTCGATTATTCCCTAGTCACAGCTACTAGGTCTGATGCTTGCGGTTTTTATAAGTAGGACTCCTGGCACACACCCTCTCAGGAAGATAACTGCTTGCCAATCACTTACAGTGGGATCCATGTGGACAAATACTTAAACAAGAAAAAGCGGTTACCTACTTATCATATCTGTGGTTCTTTGAGAAGTTTTGTCCATGTGGATCCCATGACCTGCCCTCCTTCCTCATTACACAGAATCCTTTGGACTCACTGGTGAAGGAACTTGGAGGAAGTTGGGCCTGCTCTGCCCCTTTATGCTGGTGGAAGGGGCAGCGCAAAGGAATGCAGGGCACAACTGACCAGAAGAATTTTATCTTGTGTGTATGGGGCGTTTGCACACCTAGAATGGAATGCATATGGACAAAATACCTTGAATGGGCAGAGTTAAGGTACAGTACATAACAATTTTTGTAAAAACAAGTGATTTAAATCACCTTAATTTTAAATAGCTTAGTCCTGATTGGAGTTGCATTGATGTTCCCACCTTTTATCCCTAATATCCTGGTACCAGGACAGCTATAACAGCATTGCATACAAGATGTTATGAAAGTCTAGGAAACCTCCATTGAAATATTAGATATATTTACTATGAACTGCTTAAAATTTTTCAGCCCAGCTGGGTAACTTACATAATAACACCCCAGCAATCACTCCTCCCCCCCCCCCATTCCATAAACTGGAAAATTTGTAGCATTGGTCATCTTATAGGGACACTGGCATCATGGAATCGTAAAGCTTGCGTTGATTTGGTCTTAGTTCAATTCAGTTACCACACATTTCTTCCCCTGACAAGTTTGATATTACAGGACTGTAATACTCTTACTTTTAGGGAGGTCTGGTTGCATGCAAAAGCTTTTCTTTCTAATCAGCCTACTTTTGCGATCTAGTAATGCCATGAGCAGTTAATCTGGTAAAACGAAAGTGTCAATGGAATCTTTGTCTTCAGTTAGAAAGTCTAGGAAAGAAGGTGTGTAAAAGGCAGAAGTGATTCTTAACATGAATTTGTTAAGAGTACTTTGAGAAGTTTGCCTGCATGTGGCAGTGTTTCTCATTGAACTCTCAAAAAGTAATAAGACTTCAGCTTGCAAAAACCGCTTAATTATTTTTACTACTTGAATAACGGGGGTTTGGGGTTTGACTTTTTAGTTTTTTTTAATTGTCTGATTTATCCAACTGGTGGCTATTAATGCTAGGTTAGTAAGCATAAGTCACACTTTAAAAATGAGAACTGATTTTACAAGCCTTAGCATAAGTAACTTTGAATTCCAGCAGTGCAGTATGCCTTTGTCTATTAGCTTAAATGTTTGTTCTCCTGGGCACATTCAGTTCCAACATAAATGTAATATTATTTTGGCTTTAATAAACTGCTACTGACAGATTCTCTAGTAGAAACCAGATTTCTGTAGTGTTAGAAAACCAGAACATACCAAATTATATTACTATTAACCTGTTATGAAGCACTGGTTTTCTATACAAGTAGAATTTATTGTAGGACACTCATCTCAAATTTTGTGGTAGACCTTGTAAGGAAATTTGACTTAAATAATTAAAGAAATGAAACATTTACCTGCCTTATCCATCAGATTCAGTTCAAAGGAATTAATGTAAAGCAAAGATGAAACACAAATATTCATTTAGTTTTAATTACATTTGTAAAATAAGACTTCTGGGTATTTGTTGCAAAATATATATATACACCAGCAAGCTTATTTTTTTAAAAGCTTTTCCCATAGAGCCTGAACATCAATCGTTACTCTGAAACCTTTGATCGAAGAGAAGACTAGCAGCCGTGTTAGTCTGTATCCGCAAAAAGAACAGGAGTACTTGTGGCACCTTAGAGACTAACAAATTTGTTAGTCTCTAAGGTGCCACAAGTACTCCTGTTCTTTCTTCGATCAAACTAATTTATACAGCCCTGAGTATTGTAGGATTCCTCATGTTAAAATAAATTTCTCAGTCTATATTAAAATTGTAGCTTGCAGAATGTAAAATGTGACTTTCTTATCTTTGTACTTTCTTCTTTATAGATGGAATTCGTGTGTATTCTAGTACGGCACAAGTTTTCAGGGAAGACTTGAAAAGATTTGCAATGTCTTAATATTGATGTTAGTAATAAACTGGTGAAAATTGTGAATCACAATTTTAGCATAGTCTCCATGCATACAGAAATTATCTACATATAATTCAGTAGTACAGCTCGAACTGTTTGGAGTGAAGCTGTTCTAGCTTATCCTGTAGTGACCTTCCGTCTTTAGCCTTCCAGCTTTAGTTTAACTTACGCATGCACTGACCTTTGCTATGGAAACGATACAGAAACACAAAAACAACTTGGCTGAGTTTCCTCCACAAAGCAGTGGGTGGTGTGTCACACTATACTGTTACCAGAGGAGGGTTTTTAGAGGTCAGTAGTGACAGTGTGCAGTAACTTGTTCATTATTTACAACATGCTGCTCATTACCCTGGGGAAGGGGGTATATGGAAATTTATTATAACAAGCTTATTTCTCTAGTATGAATATATATGCGTAGATAGATAGATATGACTAGAACAGATGCTGACAAATGTCTTTTTTAATAACACCATGTGTAATATTACACTTCAGTCTCCCCTTCACTCAACCATCAGTTGTAACAGACACGTGGTTGAGTCTTGGGCAAGCTCATTGGTATTAATGTCAGTAGTTTAATATAACTGAGGCGTCATCATGGTGACTGTACTGCACTTACTGGTATGTTGTATGAAGCTTTGTCTACTGAATCTGTCAGTATTAAATTTAACAATGTGTCATTATTTGTGTTTTTTTTCTCTCCTGATGGCTTTTTTAGAGAAGGGTAAATAAAATAAATTCATTCATATTTAGTTACAAGTTTTTGGCTGTTAAGCAACATTACTGTACAGAGGTTTATTTCCTTTAGTTTTCAAAAGTTTGTCAGAACCCATTGTGACAGAACAGGAGATTATTGCTCAGCTATTTGTGAAATTTTTAAGGGAGTAAAATTTATGATTTTTTATTTTTTTACTAGAATGAAGAACATATTTTTTTCCTTCAGAAGTTGTGGTAGTGAAATTTTAGTGCTGAATTGACAACTATAAATAGTGAAGTCCTTTATGTTCACAGAGCAGGTGTCACAGGGATAGTGACAGTGCATGTTCTGAATAGTGCCTCACCTTTGAGCTGATGGGTACGACAGTCCCCTTCCTAGGAGTTAAAAAGTGTAGTTAATATTAATGATCAAAGAATCCTTGGTCTGGAGTGCATGTGGAAGGAGTCCAGCCTTCTTCCTTACGATACAGAAAGTGTTGCATTTGTAGCGAGGCAAGGGCTTTTACCTACAGTATTTCACACACTGCATTACAGAGTATTTTTCTACTGTTAGCAAACAGTTGAACACAACTGCAGTTAATGAAATGGAGTGCTCCAGACTCCAGGCAAACTGACTACATATCCCAGGATTGTTTTCTGTTCTCTGCAGATAGTATGGGATCATGGGATGGACTGTCTTCAACTATTTGTTTGTACTGTGGCCAACACAACAGTGCCTCTAAACACTACAGTAATATAAGTAAACTGTATCATATCATACTGCATATACACAAAGGAAGATACTGCCACAGCTACAACCATTGAAGGCAGCTTCAACTTTGTCACTGCCTGACGTTTCAGTGCCCCACTTTGCAACCTTAACTTGCTTTAAAACAAACTATGTCAAAATTTGAATACAAATCAGTAACCTCATTGTAACCATATTTCTGAATTTTCTTGATTTCTGGGGGGGGAGATAATCACAGGGTTGTTATAACTGTTTTTGTATCCTAACATGTTTAGATGCCTTAAAAAGAAATCCAAACAACCGTAACTCTGCCCTATAATACCATGCAATAACCATATGTTTATGATTAAGGCATTTTATTCTTTGTGGATCCAAATTAGCTTTTCATGGTGTTACTGCAGGACAGATTTAAAGTTGTTTGGGTGCCTTAAATTTGCATTTCTATACTTTCTTCTTCGAGTAGTATCCCTATGGGTGCTCCATTGTAGCTGCTCTACACCCCCTCCACCTTTGATTGGAGATTTCTCATAGCAGCGTCCATTTGACCCGTGCATGCATGTTAGTTAATCTCATGCCCTGTGCCATTGTTACTTAGTACTGCACAGCTGAACCACCCTTAGTTCCTTCTAAACTGCCTCGGCCTGAGATGAAGTTCTGGCAGTTGTCCTGTTGAGATTTTCTCAGCTTTATCCTCATTTCTTTTTAATAGTTAGTTATATTACTATCAGTTTCATTAGTTAGTGATAGTATAGCTGCCTCTGTGAAATTTTTTTGCAGTTCACCAAATGAAGGAAGGAAACGCCCCAGGTAAAGATGAACTGACAATCAAAATAAGAGCTGGAGGCCAAGACCTTTGGGAAACCCTTGCTCAGAGGTTTAGCCATTACTTGGAAATGCAGAAGATACCATCTAGCTGGAAGGAGTCCAACACCATCCTGCTGTACCAGAAGGGAGATCATGAAGATCTAAAGACCTATTGTACAAAATGCCTGTTCTCACAGGTCTACAAGCTGTTCACCAAAATAATAACAAACCGACTCTGAGTCTGGACAAGCAGCAGGCAAGAGAGCAGGCAGGCTTTCAAAGGAATTTCAGCACAATGGACCATATTTTCACTATCAACAAGCTATTGGAACACTCTCAAGGGACTACAAATGCTCTTTATGTATTGCCTTCGTCAACTATGAAAAAGCATTTGGCAGCGTAGAGATCAATGCAGTGTTGAAAGCTCTTGCAGAGCAGGGGATTGACACAAACTATGAAAGGAAGCAAATTGACTGCACTAGAGATAAAACTTTTTATTTGATTACCCCCTCCTTCACATCCCAGTTAAGAAAGGTGTGAAACAAGGAGCCTGCCTTGAAATGGTAATGAGGCTGATGAATTGGAAGGGTGGAATCAGTCAACATAGAGCAGTTAAACCATCTCAGATTCACAGATGATATTGTGTTGATCACCGAAAATATTATCAAACTACAGAAAATGCTGTGAGAACTCAACACAAAAAGTAGCTAAGTCGAACTGAAAATTAACCCCTCCAAAACGAAATTTAAGCAGTTTGATATCTTGCCAAAAGCCCAAATAACAATTAAGGAAGAAAAAATAGAAGTTGAGCAATACGTCTATTTGGGCCAAGAAATTAACATGCACCACGATCAGGAAGGTGAGCTCTCACAAAGAAAGAAAGCAGGTTGGTGCACATTCAGTTCTATCAAGGATGTCTTCCAAGGAAAAACCAACAAGGTAACACGCGCCAGCCTCTTCAACTCAGCGGCACTGCCAGCACTGTTGTACAGCAGCGAAATATGGGCGCTGATGAAGACAGAGGAGCAGCAACTGTCCGTCACGGAGAGGGCAATGGAAAGAAGAATTCTAGGAATTTCAGTCCACAACCGAGTCCACAATGAAGTGATCAGACAGTGGAGTGAAGAATGATGTTGTTGCGATGGTCCGGGCACATAGCGAGGATCGCTAACAATCGATGGACCGCAGCTGTCGCTAAGTTGTACCCCTGGGAACTCAAATGACCACTCGGCTGACCTCCAAAGAGATGGAAAGATTTTATCATGAAAAGACATGGCCACACATGGAGAAGGAAGGCCAGGTTATGAGAAGAATGGAAGACACATGATCGGTGCAATCTATACGAGGGCTGAAGGACAGATCAATCAAGGTGATTTGCCTGTCTGTTACGTTGGTTACTGATCTAGGAAGAATTCAACCTCCAGAGTCTATCGATCCAAAGGAAAGCTCCTTTCACCTAGTGCAGATTTCAGAATGTGAACTTGTTCTAGCCTGGGATTGCTGATATTTTACCCTTCCTTTGTATGGGCTTTAATAAGGACCTAGAGCCTTGATTACTTAAGCTAAATGTACTTTATTTCCAGACTCTGAAGTTTTTCTTCTCGTTCATCTGTACTCAAATTCCTCAACGCAGTTTCCATGATTTATAGTGGTTTTATAAAGGCATTGTGCAAACTGTATCCAAGTTACCACATTCATTTCCAGACTTTGAAGATGGTTCTTGTTAAGGATGTAAATATCAGTTTAAAAAGTTAACTGGTTAAATGATTAAAACTATATCGTTTAACCATTAACCAAGGTCAGTCTGGCACCGGGCAGCAGGCTGGATTCCCGCTGGGGCTGCGGGGCTGGGGCTGCTCCAGCCCGCCTGGCCTGCTGCGGTCGAGGCTGGGGTCCCGGACTAGTAGTAACAGGAACAAGTGGGCCTTCAGACCCAAAGGATGCCAGATGGTTTGTATGTTTCAAACTGGTAATGGATACAGGTTACATCTTATATCCTTTTCCAGTTTGCTTCCAACAGCGAGGTTAGTGACAATCTCTAATTCATCCATTACTGGTTCCTCCTCAGAGGACACTACCTTTGCTTTCAAGAAGCTTCAGGATTGACCTTTTTTTATATTTTGGGATGGGATCTGGCTTGTCCTAGGATTCTAAAATGCAGAAGTCCCACCTTCAAATCAAGGGTGACTCTTAGCCTGATATTGAAAAGAGCTCATTCATCTTTGCTTGGTGCTTCAGGTCTCAGCTATCCAAGTCTGTTTTGGGTTGTTGTCTTTCCCTTTGGACATTCTCTCCCCCCCCCCTCCCCCCCACTTCATTGGGATCCTGTGCTACCACATGGCCCTTTTCTTTATGGGACTTATGAACCATGGCTTATTTTGGAATAATTTAGTAGTACTCAACCATTTAGGCACTGATTCCATAAGTCTTTTTAAGCTACTGGCCTTCTACAGTAGTTAACATTCATTTCTGTTTTAATATATTTGTGCAACTTTGCATTCTGTATAAACATTAGGAATTATACTGTTAGCTGAATCTGTTACAACGTGACTAAAAAAAATTCATACTCCCAACTTTAGTTATTTACATGTGGTGTTTCTATATTTCAGTGCCCCATTGTTCTTATACCTCCTACTTCCTAAGTGTGTATTTAGGATTGTTACTGTTTGTGAGGAAATTCAAAATTTATTTCCCTAAAGAAGAAAATGTAATGAGGCAGTCAGCAAATAACAGCGATTGCTGCTATCGCTGAGGTGTTACTGGGAACTCGTGCTCAAACAAGTTGTGTGTGAAGTCAATGGCTTTCTCAGTGTAAAATCTTCTTGACTTGTTTTTTTTCCATTTGATAGCCAAAGATCATGAGTCTTCAGGTGATGCAGGACACACGCACAAACTTCAGTCAAACTCTTGTATGGCATATTAGATTTTTTTCTTAACCTGGGGCTCTTTGTGAGGGCTCTTGATTTTCTCCCCACCCCCATTGATTTAAAAACCTGTTTCTGGTACTGAAAATTGTGGGGGGGAGACCTTGTGAGAATTTTTTTCAGAGTAGCAGCCGTGTTAGTCTGTATCCGCAAAAAGAACAGGAGTACTTGTGGCACCTTAGAGACTAACAAATTTATTAGAGCATAAGCTTTCGTGGACTACAGCCCACTTCTTCCACAAAAGCTTATGCTCTAATAAATTTGTTAGTCTCTAAGGTGCCACAAGAACTCCTGGTCTTGTGAGAATGTAAACTGAGTATAAACCCAGTGCAGTGATGCCGCCTTGACTCTTCAGACATCCTGAAGCAGTAGTTGTAAGAAGTGCAAACCACCCTTTTCTTTTCAGTAAAGGCCCTGTACTGCAGCTCGATAGAATTGATCCAGTATGCCAGAATTCAGCTTTTCTTCTTTGAAGAGTATCCCTATGGGTGCTCCACTTTAGGTGTCTTGACACCCGCTCATCATAGCCATCTTGCGCCACTCCGAGCGTTTATATAGCGGTCTGCAGCCAACCATCCTCCTGTTCCTTCTCTACCGCCTTTGGCTTGAGTTAGAGCGATCAGCAGCACCCTCTCTTACCTCAGATAAGATTAATAGTAGATAGTTCATAGTTGTTCTTGATAGCATTAGCTTAGTTGTATTAGCTTCACTATCCCCTTGCCCTAATATAATTTTTTATTTCTTCATTCAAAAAAAAATATTTTCCCTTTTACTTTCCCCATCCACTTTGACAGGTACACAGCTATAGTCTCAAACAGGATTTATCCCTATTTTTTTCTCTAAGATACCAGGTTTCTCAGGAATGCCTGCCTGGCTCACCTGGCTTTAAATGCTGCCTGTCTTGCAGACTCTCCGTACGGGTCTCTGATGGCCACACATAATGTGTCCGAGACGCACATTACTCAAAAATGCCCACCCTGCAGAAAGTTGGCAGCCAGGGCAAGGAAAGCCAGAGATCTCCAGCTGAAGTTCCTCATGATGGAGAAATCCCTCAGGCGAGTCTCTGATCTTGCATCCAGGACACCCCCTCACCAATGGTCACCAGTGGCAGCCTCTGACAGGGGTTCTGCTCCAACAACGGCTGGCAAGGAGCCTGTTCCAACAAAGGCTACCAAAAAGCAGTCCCCACACCAAGAAGTGCCTAAAAGAAACCATCTCCAACTGAAAAATCTGCCCCAGTACTGACGGTACCAAGATTTGCTGGACCGCGAGGCACCGGAAACATCCAATACCAAGAGTTCCTGAAGAGCTAAAGACCCTATGCAGCCAAGCTCAAAGGGAGGTTCACACAGTAAAGTGAAACCTTATAGCTTGGCACCCATGGAGCTGCTGAAAACCTCTGCACTAAGCAGTACAATGGTGCCACCTGCTGTACCTATGCCGCACAGCTCTAAATCCTCAGCCCCGGTGGGTGACGATCCATCACGGATCTACGCAAACTCAACAAATTTGTAAGAACACAACATTTCAAAATGGTGACTCTAAGCACAATAATTCTGGCCCTAGAGAAGGGAGATTGGCTCTCGGCCCTCGACCTCCAAGATGAATATTTTCATATTACTATACACTGGCCACACAGAAGATTCCAGAGATTCACCCTAGGGAAACAGCATTCCAAAACAGAGTACTACCTTTCAGCCTGTCCACTGCTCCGAGGATCTTCTACAAAGTTCTTGCTGTCATTGCAGCTTACCTCCGCAGACACGGAGTAATGATATTTCCATACTTTGACAACTGCCTCATAAGGGCACCAACACTGCAAGAAGCAATAAATGCCATCCAGAGCATGGTAACTCTTTTCACAAACCGAGGGTTGCAGATAAATGTGCAGAAGTCCACAGTGGTTCCTATACAAAAGTTGGAATTAATAGGAGCCCGTCTCAACTGTCTAACAGCAATAGCAACACTACCCCAACAACTTCCTTACCCTAGTCAATCCAATTTCAACGGTGATTGATAGCCCACAGACAACCAATAGAATGTGTTTACATCTCTTGGGGCATATGTCAGCAACAAAGTTTATCAAACATGCCAGACTCCACCTGAGATGCTTGCAGGCCTGGCTTCGAACAGTATATGTGCTGCACAGACACTCTCTCAACAGACACCTCGCAATGCCACACAGAGTAAAAGACTCTCTAACATGGTGGACACAACCGAAGAACGTCTGTCCAGGAGGAGTCCCTTTCCAACAAAACTCCAACCATGACAATCCCGACGGGCACTTCCCTCATAGGGCTGGCGGCACACCTACTCAACAATACAGTCCAAGGCCGCTGGTTCCCAGCAGAGTCCAACCTGTATATAAACTTACTGGAGCTAAGGGTAGTCCGAAATGCATGCAACCACTTTCTCCCTCTAAATAAGAACAATGCCATCAAGATCCTCACTGACAATATAGCATGCATGTTTTACATAAACCACCCGGGGGTAGAATGATCATACTCCCTATGTACAGAGGTGATACGACTTTGGAATTGGTGCATCACCAACAACAGAGATCTACATCCTATCTTCCAGGATGTCAGAATACAAGAGCAGATGTCCTGAGCAGGGGCTTCTCACAAACCCATGAATGGCCGATGGATCCCGGAATTCTCAAGCCCATATTCTAACTATGGGGGTTTCCTACTATAGATCTATTTGCAACAGCTCAGAAGACCAAGTGCCCACAATATTGCTCCAGGGTGGGATTGAGACACCACACCCTAGGCAACGCTCACCTCATAAAATGGGAGGCACCACTGATGTATGCAATTCCTCTGACCCCACTCCTAAGCAGAGTAATTCGCAAGATCAAACAGGACAAATCCACGGTCATTCTTATAGTACTTATGTGGCCAGACAAACATGGTTCCCATACCTGCTTCAGACTGCAGTGAAACCACCTCGAACCCTTCCCTTAGTACCTCACTAAGTACCTGGAGTACCTTCTATCTCAAGATGTGGGCACATCCGTCATCCCAACCTCGCAGTACTCCACCTCAAGGCCTGGTTACTCCATGGCTGACTGCGGACAAGGAGGCCTGTTCTGAGGAAGTAAGATACATTACTGAACAGTCGGAGACCAAGTACAAGAAAGACATATATCCATAAGTGGAAACAATTCTGCACCTGGTGCCATGATAAACAGCTCTTACCACAATAGTCTCCCCTACCGAGGATCCTGGGCTATATACTAGGACTTTAAAAATTGGGGCTATCCACAAGCTCCATCAGAGTACACTTGGCTGCTATTACCTCCTTCCCCAACAAGGTGGATGGGGGTCACTGTATATGTTCACCCAACCATTAAACACTTCCATAAAGGCATTGAAAACACTTATCCCACAATAAAAAGCCCCACACTCATGTGGGACCTCAACCTTGTTCTACGCAGACTCATCAAAAAGCTGTTTGAACCCCTTGCAACCTGCTCTTTTTTGCACTTATCCATAAAGATGGCTTTCCTCAATGTCATCACATCTGCCAAACAAGTGGGAGAATTAGGTGCCCTAATGGAACACCCACCTTATACAACATTTTTTTAAAGATAAAGTAACCCTACGACCGCATCCCAAGTTCCTCCCCACATGCGGACGAGAGGGAGGCAGGCCTCACTCCACACATTGGATGTTCACAGAACAAAAACTTTTAGAAAATCAGAGACTGTTTGTTTCCACAACAGAGTATTCGGGGGTCAAACCATCTCAAAACAGAGACTATCCAAATAGATATCAGGATGTATCCATTTGTGCTACAAAAACAACAATCTACATCCTCCAGTGGAAGTTTGCACACACTCCACCAGAGCACAGGCAATATCCTTGGCCTTTCTCAACAGTGTCACTATCACTGATATTTGCAGAGTAGACATCAGTCCATACATTTACTAAACACTATTCTCTAGAGCAACAATCTGCATCAGGTGTTCAATTTGGGCTCACAGTGTTATCCACTGTCATTAACGCAACTCTGAAGCCCCTCCCCTCCACTGATGGACACTGCTCAATAGTCACCTAAAGTGGAGCACCCACAGGGACACTCCTCAAAGAAGAGAAGGTTATCCACCTTGTGCAGTAACTGAGGTTCTTTGAGAGATGGTTGTCACTGTGGATGCTCCACTACTTTTCCTCCTCACCTCTACTTCGGAGTTTCATGTAGATTCTCTGGGTAGAGAAGGAACAGGGGGACAGTTGGCTCCGCCCCGCTACGTAACCTTTTGAATGGCCTGAAACTGCTATGGCACGTGCGCAGTCCAACTGCGGACTGCTACCACAAATCTCCAATTACAAGCATAGGGTGTCAAGACACCTGAAGTAGAGGACCCACATGGACAACCATCTCAAAGAACCTCAGTTACTGCACAAGGTGAGTAACCTTCTCTTTCCTCCCATGGAATTTGCCATTTTCCTGTAGCCAGTTACACAGCACTTTTTGTCTCCCTGCCAGACCTGCCTGCAATTGTCTCTTGGGCTGTTTTCCCCACAAAGGGAAATTAAATTTACAATACATGCTTCCAGAACTCTTCCACACAGCCAGGTAGCAACCAACCTTCCTTTCTTCCCTCTTCTGTGCATGAAGCCTAACTTTTCCCTACGGCGGACTCCTATCAAAACACACGCCAGAATGCTTGACAGCTACTATACTACTTTAAAGGAGTAGTGATTGCTGGCAGAGGATTATCAGACATACATACTCCCATTACAAGGAAGCACTGAGCCATTTGGAAACCAAGAAATAAACCTATTGAATTTTTCATACAAAAGCTTATGGGTTTTCAAAATCAGTCTTATTAAATGTCAATTCTGTAAACATGGAAGTCCTCCAGGCACCATATTTTGTGTCAGTATGAATAACGGCCTCATAATTGTGAAACCGATTAGTACTCTGAGACACAAGATGTAATATGACCACAGTTCAATTTGGGAACTGTAAATCTAATGGAATTTGTATATAGGTGCTGTTTCTGCTATATTGCTAAATGGAGGGGAGGTTCTAGCTAAATGAGAGGAGGATTTTTTGTTGGATGCGGGAATGTTGTAGAAAAAAGCCGAGAACTACTGCCATAAGGATTAAAATTTTGTTTGAGGTAGTGCAATGCTATAATTTCTCCAGATTTTTTGGTCGCTTTCTTAATTTAAACTTTGTTTAGGTTTAGAGTCCAGGTCTTTTTTTTTTTTTTTTTTTTTTTTTTTTAAATATGGCTAACTCTTTGAATTCAGGTTCCTAATTTTTTCAGGCACTACAACAAAAGAATGGGGTTGATGCTTGTGGTTACATTTCCAAAGAACACAAGTTTTGCTTATTACTGATGAAAGTAGTAAATTTAACCTTTGGAGAAAACACTTTTGTTTTTTTTCCTAAATGTGGCAACTATATGCAACAAAAATTGGTTTTAACTTCTAAATTATTAGCTGTCATTGCAATTGCAAATAGAAAGAAAGTTATACAGGAAGAATTTACTACTTTAAATTGTATGTCTGTGCTTGAAAACGTACAATTGTCAACTTCCCTTCACAGTTAAATCTTTTATGCATATGTTTACTAATACATGTTGCAGAATTAGATAAGTTAATGAAAATAAACTTCTTTATAATATTGAATCAATTTTTTAAAAATGAAATGCTAAGAACAGTGTGTCTTTGGTATAGAAGTTACGTAGGGAAAATGATAAAATTCTGGCTTGTTGGAATAGCTTCAATTATTTGAAATATCTAACTTTGAAACCATTTAGTTTTAAGCTTCCAACTGTTTAATTGTGCATTTTCTGCTATGGAAATAATAGGATAATTTTGACAATACTAATTCATAATCATGAAAAATTTTATTTGCTTTTAAAATTCAAAAGTTGTAGCAACTCATTAATAAACTATTAAACTGAGGAAACTCCAAAATCATAATTTTGCTTCTTAAAAAAAATTAAGAAAATTCAAAATGAATTAAGGAGGTTTAACTCCTCCCATTCATTCTAAGGTTTTGTCTACATGGGGACACTCAGGAAAATTAATCCAGATTAACTAAAGGTGTGAATTTAAAGTGGATTAGTTACACACAGGTGTTTAATGTGGTTTATGCACTTATTCAGAATTGCAGAGGCCTTAATTGACTTCGTTTATTTCATTTTGGAAATGAATTAAGGCTAATTTAATTCTGAATAAAAATGTCCACGCGGGGGTTTAGTGCGATTTAACTAATCCACTTTTAATTCACACTTTGGTTAATTTGGATTAATTTTCTAGAGTGTGTCAGTGTAGACAGGCCCTAACAAACTTCTTTGTAATATTTGTTCTTCTAATCTGTCTTGAGGGACAAGCAATTTACACATGGTTTGCTGCTTGTAGAATTGTTTGTCATGCCACATCAGAGGCTGAAAAAGTTTCAAGGTCTGTGAATAAACATTAATAGCATAATATTTTTCCTTTTATAATTGTGTTTATATATACAAATAAAAATGTAATTTGACTCAAATACAAACACCATAAAATCCAGTTAAAGTTTTAGAATTCTATTTTTTTTTTTTTATCAGCTCATAGGCTACAGTGAGAAGCCAGTAAACCTACAGATGTTCATTGGAACAGCAGATGATCGCTACTTACGACCTCATGCTTTCTACCAGGTGCACCGAATCACTGGGAAAACAGTTGCTACTGCTAGCCAAGAGATAATAATTGCCAGCACAAAAGTACTGGAAATTCCACTTCTTCCTGAAAATAATATGTCTGCCAGGTGTGTAGCAGCATTTCTCCCAAACTAGCAAGTTAATCATTTTGTGTATTCCTTTCAAAACAATACAAGGTTGAAAATGGTGTATTTATTTTTTTAAGGTAACTTGACATAGCCTTAATTGCTTTGATTTTTAATTGTGTACTATATGTAGTGTCTGGGGTTTTTTTCTGCCAACAAGCTTTTTAAAAAAAATGCTTTTTGCTACCTGTAGTTGGATTATTATCCTAACTTCAGACCTCTGTGCAAAATCTGAAATGGAATGATTATGTATTATTTTAATGAACAAAGGGGGAACCTGTCATCCCATCTAAAATGCTACACCATACTACTTAGAAGCCAAGTGAGCACCATAAATTGTTATTTCTTACATGAATCAAGTTCAGCATATATGCTGATTTGGCTAAACGTGTATAATTTTCAGTATGAGTAAGAATACTTTTTTTTTTTTTAATGTGGGGTTTTTAGAAGAAAAATGTGGACTACCATATAATGCAGCCACAGAGTTTGCTTAGTTATGGTTTTAATGTGTATAACTTTATTTGAAAATTTCCATAAAATGCCTTCTCTAGTCTTCCGTAGTTGTTGTCCCATAACAGTGCTATGCAGTCTCTGTCGCCCTATTATTTAGTTGACTACATAACCGTTGTCCCAAATAAACAATAATTGCTATTTTGGAATTTCAGAAAGAGTTTTGTTAGGCCAGTTGGTTGCAGGTTTGGCCATTTTATGACACTGTTTCCCATGCAGAATTGTACATGGTTACACTTCTGAGTGACATGTTTCAAAACTGTCATCAGGAAGGCACTAATGTAATACAAATAATTGATCTTTTACTTTTAAAAAGCCAAAATGACAGGGGATATAAGTTCCCAAAATATAACTTTACAGCTGAAATCCATAGTTTCCTTTTTTGCCCTAATTTAAAGCATCTTAGTAGCATCTATCCAAGTTAGTAGCACTGAGCAAAATTAAGAGTTATTTTTAGTTCTAGTTTAACCAAGACGGTTAAACTGAGACCTTTAGGATACGTTTTTGATCCATTAGTAATACTTGACTTCTTTTCCTCCATTTGTCTTCTAACCCTTCTCCTCCCTTTATCCTTCAGTATTGATTGTGCAGGTATTTTGAAACTCCGCAATTCAGATATAGAGCTCCGTAAAGGAGAGACAGATATTGGAAGAAAGAATACCAGAGTGCGACTTGTGTTCCGTGTTCATATCCCACAGCCTAGTGGAAAAGTGTTGTCTCTACAGATCGCTTCCATACCTGTTGAATGCTGTAAGTTTTGTAACAATTAGTCTCTTACACACATTTAAAATCTCTTAATTACAGTTGCAATAGCTTTCTTTTCCATGTGTCAATAGAATTTTAGGCAGAAGAATCCACTGGAATATTATGGCTCTGAAATTATTTTTGAAACTGTGTGCATTTACTGTAAAACCTATCTATTACTAACTGAAGATACTTAGAGTAGTTGGAACATTGTAGATTTAAATGTAAAATTAAAGTATTAAAAATTTCTTAAAAGCTTTTCAGTATGCTAAATTGTGTGGTTAAAGAGATTAACGTAAAATAAGGGTAAATTTGGGAAGAGCAAAATTTGTACTTAATGGCCTTTTTCATGTAAAAAGTAATAAACAATCATCTTTCTACATAAGAGCATCAGTATTCATTTTGGGTTTTATGTAACATAATACTTTATAATTTATATATTTAAAAGTCAAAGCATTTATTTTTGGAAAAAAGCTAATTAATGGTTTCAGTTGGCAGATTCTACATGCTTACTAGAGACTAACCTCTGGTCTACACTGGGGGGTGGGGAGGGGTCGATCTAAGTTACGCAACTTCGTCTACGTTAATAACATAGCTGAAGTCAACGTACTTAGATCTACTTACCACAGTGAAGACACTGTGGTAAGTCGACTGCTGATGCTCCCCCATCGACTCCACCTGCGCCTCTCACGCCAGTGGACTCCGCCTGGCCTCTCTTGCTCCAGTCGACGAGAGAGCGCTTGGCGGTCGATTTCTCGCGTCTTCACTAGACGAGATAAATCGACCCCCTGCTGGATCAATTGCTCGGTAGGTAAGTGTAGACATGCTCTAAGTAGAAGTGTTTCTAATTCAACAGTTCAAGTTCTTTGTGGTATTCATTTGTAAACTACAGGTGTGGGAATACCAAAATGGGTCATATAAAGAATCTTAAGTAGCTTTTGGTAATAATTATTTTGACCTTAAAATAATTCAGAAATACTTTAAACAGATTTCACTAAACTGAAAAATTAATCCAATGTATGCAGTTAACCTGTTGTGACGTTTCGTGATTGCTTACTATATCGGCCTTCATTTAGTAATTTCAGTTTCACTCAATATATGAAAGTAGTTAAACATTTTTTCCTTTTTCAACCCTTTTTAAAAAATAGCTCAGCGATCTGCTCAAGAACTTCCTCAGATAGAAAAATACAGCATCAACAGTTGTTCCGTAAATGGAGGCCATGAAATGGTTATGACTGGATCTAATTTTCTTCCAGAATCAAAAATTATATTTCTTGAAAAAGGACAAGGTAAGTTACCTTTTTTAGTTTTGAAAAGAACTGCTGGAATTATGAATGTTTCAGTGGTAAATGCATTAAAACCTTTGCAAGTTGTAATCTCAAACTTCAATTTGATCAATGATCTGTGTTCTGTGGGTTAGCTGCTATAAATGAAAATAGTACAGTTGCTGCCACAGGAAGATGATTACATACCAACTGGTTCCTCACTGAAAACTTGGAACTGCTTATACATTGCATATATTATGCATTCCCCTTCTCTTGTGTTTTACTAGAAAAAAATTGTATGAAATATAACAGGGAACTAATTGACGTCTGTTCCAATTATTTGCTCACCATTTGAGTCATGTGTTGCCTGTGACTTAATTGCTGCTTAGGAATTAGCTGTGTTATCATGCTTTCAGGTGAGGCATTGTTGGGATTCCTTCAGAGACCTTTTCCATGCGACTTATCCAGAACACCTTGTCCAGTTCTGGGAGAATAATTCATCCATTTTTTTGGGATCCAAAAAACTCAGTTTAACACCAGATTTTGTCACTCAGATTCCTTGATTTGGCATACAGCAAGCTACGCTGAGTTGATCAGACTTAAATGTAGCGGGTGGGTACAGGGCTTTCCATACATCCAAGTTATACAGAAGACTTCTTGCTTTATATATGTTTACACATTACATTGCATTTACTGTGCATTGCATCAAACATTTTACATTGCAGGAACCATTCCTTGTGTAGCATGCTCTGTCCATGCATAGTCCACGCTCACCCTATTCTTTACCTCATCTCTACATTCCTAACTTTCTTGTCCTTTGTTAGTAAATGGGTCCTTGGGGGTTCTCCCTCTTATCTTAGCTGGCTCAGACATTCTATCTTTTTAACCTCCTGACCTGTTTACTTATCTTATTTAGTAGAAATGTTCTGTTTTCAGCCTAAAGATCTGTTTACTACCCTAATTTTGTCCGAGAAATGAGGCCTCCCTCCATGTGTTAATTGCTCATGTCAGGCGAGACATGGAATAAACATCATGAACAAATTGGTAAATAGAGAATTTTGTGTTCATACAAGTTTGACAAACAATTAAGAGGCAGAAGATAAAAAAATAAAAATTTTGGTAACCAAGAATGGTGTCTACATAAAATATTTTTTCCCCAAAGAGTACTTAAGGCATCAATAGATCTTCAAAAATCTGGTTCATATGGCTTATCTGTTTAAAGTTAAGCATGTGCATTTATTTGCTTGTGCATAAGTTGCATAGGTAAATACAATGCCAGATGTGTGTACAAATCAGATATTTGCAATATGTAAAGAGCTAGATTCTGAAGTGGCCATATTGTGCATGTATATTGGATATTTGCATGCATAAGGAGTGAAGCAAATGTGTGAGTGCCTAAAAATCTGGTCTTGTATTTATCGTACATGTACACAACCTATTTATTCTCTTTCTCAAGATTTCAGCTGGTGTACAGAATAATAAAGATGGTACTCCTGGGGGAATTCTGTGCCACTGCACAGAATTCATGTCCCCTGCAGATTTTTTCTCCACAAAAAATACATTCTGCTGGAGATGCACAGCAGTTACACGTTTTGCCCACCAGGGGCTGCTGTAGTACCAGAAGAGCAGGCAGTTGGCTCAGTAGAGAGGAGAGTGCCGTGACCATGGGGCCAGGTGAAGAGACATGGGATATGGGGGGATGGAAAAAGTAGGGCACATGGGGCTGCTAGGGGATTACATAGACTGGAGTTCAGAAGGGCTAGTGGTTGTGGGGGGGACAGACTAGGGCAGGAGCACAGAAGCTAGTGGGTTGACAGCATTGAGCTAGGAGCTGAGTGGGATTGGAAGTGCAGGGACACATGGGGATGGGGTGTCTGAATGGGGGGTGCAAGAATGGGGGAGGGGAATTCAGGGATGGATGTGGCTGAATGGGGATGCAAGGACACATGGGGCGGGGCAGATGTGCTTGACTGAATGAGGGAGGCTAAGGGATCAGCCAGGAGCTGCATGGGGGAGGCTCCCTAACAGTCCCACCCCAATCACCTCCAAAAAACCTGTTCCATACTTCTCCCACCCATGTCCAACAACCTTCCAGGTTCACAGCCAGGCTCCTTCCCACCAATTACTTCCCTTTTCCTCAGCTCCTCCATTACACCAACTCACCCAAGCCTTTACACTGCTTCTGAGGGGTGCAGGAAATATGTTTCTGTCTTGTAGTTTAAAGTGAATTACTCAGAGTTCTGTATTAATATGCTAGTAAGGAATCTATTTGTCAAAAACATTCAGGGAATCTTTTTAGTTGTCTGTATTGTTACAGACCTACTTGCTGACAGGTATTTTGAAATAAATTACCAAAATAATTGAAACAGGTGTGATTATATTGTTTTGTTTTGACAAAAAATATGCAGAATTTTAAAATATTTTGTGTAAAACTTTAATTTTTTGGCACAGAATTCCCCCAGAAGTAAGTTGAGAACTGAAGGGCCAAAACTTTTGCCTTATCTTGTTAGTAAAGTCCATTCAAAGTGCTTATGTTGCAAATATTCATTAGTTTAATATACTTTTTATTAAAGCTATTTACTATTTTTCTTCACAAAACTCTAGTGCATCCATGTATTTTAGAAAAACTAAACTTCAAATTGCTCTCATACAATATATAATACAGTAGTAACAAATTAACCTACAGTAGCTAGCAGATTCTTTAAGTTTGATAGTGGGGAAATTTTGGAGACCCTACTTCCTATAGGGTTGGGTAAGAAGATTTGACCTAATAGTATATTCAGCTGTATATTGTTGAAGTAACTACCTGAAATGAAAGCTGCAGTTTAAAACTTATCTAAAGAAAATAAGTTTCTGTTCTTGTTCTTGTTTTAACCCTGAAGCAGTTGTGTGTTAGGCATAATTGTAGCAGCTTTTTAGGAGGCTTATTTAGTTTTGCTAAACTTTTTTGATCTTCTTTGGTTTGAGCTTTATCCTGGACCCTTTAATTCAAGGGAGGTTCAAGAGTTCTGGATAACTTGTCTTTATATTAGGGAGCAATCTTGCTGTACCTTCCCCGCTACTTCTCCTCCTGTCTCCCCTTCTACCTCTTCTCTTCCCCCTCCCCCCCCCCCCCCCCCCCCCCAAAAAATAGGTAGCTTAAAACACTCATGTGCTCCGACATAGAAAAGGAACACTTTTTTTTTGTTTGTTTGACTGATCTGAAGAAAAAATACACAACTTACACCATGAATACAGTATATTTTTACATTTTTACAGGGACCCTAACAACTTGAAATATCATCAACTAAAAAAGTAGCTTCAGATACATCATCTGTTCCTGAGTTCCAGTACTGTTTGTGGTTTTACAAATTCGTTTTCTTATTTTAAAAATATTTCATTCCACTCTTGCTGTGTTTGATACCCACACAAACATTCAGAATGACTGGCTGAATAGACACTGGGCCACGGAAAAAGAATGAGAATTCTTGGTGCTTAGGGCACTCACCAGGATGTGGGAGACCAGAGTTCAAGTCCCTGCTCCAATGACTACTCAATTACTTATACACAGTGAAACAGCTACAACAGGAGAGATTGAAAGACCCACACCAGAATATCTCATAGCCCACCAGCTAAGGTTCTCTTCAGAGTGGTCTGGGAGACCCAAGTTAAAATCCCTGTTCCTCATCAGGCAGTGGGGGATTTGAACCCAGGCCTTCCATATTCCTGGGTAAGTGGATTTAAAAGTAATGGGGGGGGCACCATCATCATGGGCATTCTGGACTGCTCCTTTAGCTGATTGCTTCTCATTCTTCAGTTAATATGCAACTAGAATCAGATGTTTCTTGGCAGCTCAGCAAACTGTGAATTTTGCAACCAGTCAGGGCATAAGAACATAAACTAAATTCTGTCTTTCCGCCAACATGGATTTTGTGCCTTGTCTTCAATAGGCTGTCTGGGGAAAGATAAAAATCTAGCTGTTGTACTGGGCTTAAATTTTCTCTAAATGAGAAATTTATGTAATTTTACATTATTTATGTAAAATAAAGTACATGACTCAAATCTGTGGTATCGTACACAAAACCAAACTCATGACTCAAAAAGTATTTTAATATCAACAGACTTGTAAGGTACTTCTTGACAAATCACCATTTAAGTTTCAATGGCCTTGGGTAGTCAACTTCACCCTGCATGTCATTCATTTCCAGTAAACATCCAACTTTGCTGTTGCTTAAATAGTAAAGACCAGGCAGGCACTTCATTAACTCACATGCCCTTCTTTTTCTTGTGCAGCAGTTCCATATCTATAATATATAGATCACATTTTACCAATTTTAATTTAAAAATACAAAATTAACTAATTTGGGGAACAATGAAATGACAGTATAGTGCTAATATATTAAACCTTTTATGTTAAAAATTATATATCTGATGGTATAATTTCTAGAATAATAAAATAATTTCCCCCACCATTAGTGTGAAACTTTGTTTAGTTGGACAGACTTTCATTATTTATCTGAAACTTGCAATGAGTCTGATATAGGTCTAACTAAAAGATAAATCTGAACATCTCAGTCATAATCTTATATTTTGCAAGATAATACCATTGAAATAAAGCTGTCGCTAGTTATTGGTAATTTCTCTTCAAAAGCTGATGTCTAAATACACTTTTATAATTACAATCCTAACAAAGAAGTTGGTATCAGTGGTTGATCACATTAGTTAATTTTTACCTCAGCTGTATATTAACAAATCTTTGTTACAGACAAAGCTGCTAAACACATATTATACCTGACATAGGACCACAAAAGCAAGGAAACATAATGCTAAAATATACCCTCTAGTAATCCACACACAACACTTCACTACTACAACTAGCTTTACCACAATCTTAATTCTGCTCCAGAGGGATGCCATCTTTCTGTCACCATCATCACCACAAAACCCCTTCCCAGCACCAAATTACTAAATCAGACATCCACAACTAATAGTGTTTTGAGGGCAGACTTTGATAAGGTGGGTAGTGGAAAGCTAGCATCTGTACGGGTGCAAAGTTAAGGTTGTGGTTCATAGATAAGGACAGATGGGACCACTGTGATCATCTAGTCTTCTACATAACAAAGGGCATAGAACTTTCCTGAATTAATTACTGTTTGAACTAGAGCATATGTTTTAAAAAAGAATCTAATCTTGATTTTAAAAATTGCCAGGGATAGTGGAATCCACCAGATGATCTGCTTAATTGTTGCAGTGGTTAATTACACTCATTATTTAAAATGTTCACCTTATTTCTAGTCTGAACTTGTCTAGCTTCAACTTCCAGCCATTGGATCTTGTAATACCTTTGTCTAAACTGAAGAGCCCATTACCAATTTCTTGTTCCGTATATAGATACTCAGCCTGTGCTCAAACTATTTGCTAAACTAAATAGACTCAAAGAGCTCAATCATAAGGCATGTTTTCTAATCCTATAATCATTCTTGTTGCTCTTTGCTGAATCCTTGCCACTTTATCAATGTTCTTCTTGAACTGTGGACCTCAAAACTGGACATAATATTCCAGTAACAGTTGTACCAATGCCAAATACAGTGGTAATATCTCCCTATACCCACAGAGATCCCCCTGTTTCTACATACCAGGATTCCATTAGCCCTTTTGACCACAGCGTCACACTGGGAGCTCATATTCAGATGATTACCCTCCAGCGTTCCCAAATCATCTTCAGAGTCTCTGCTTCCCAGGATAGAGTCCCCCAGTCCTTTGGTCTACATTCTTTGTTGTTGTTTAAGTGATAGTCCCTATTGTATTCCACTGAGGATTGCATTGGGACCATATTGTCAGTGAATGTTCATAACTCCTTACATACTATTCTTACATACATTTTGCAATGATTATGATGACCAGTATGACACAGGTTTTCAGTAGAGACCTTACATGACACTCTTTTTGGCAAACTTGTATGTAGATGCCAGACTCAAGGAATCCCTGTAGCCCTTATACACCCCTGTGCGCTCTGCCAGTTGGCACCAAGAGGTCCCTGGGTCACAGTGCTCCAGCTGCCTCGGTTCCTTTCAGCCATGAATAGCTGATGGGGTAGAACCAGTCTGGGGTAAATCCGGATCAGTCTTCAGTGTCTAGCTTAGATAACACTATTAGGATTTTTTAGTATAGGATTAATTGGTATATAGCCAAGGAAAGATTTTAGTCAAAATTTTCTTTGGTTCTGAGATGGTTGATCCAAAGACTAAGTCAGGCTTTAAGAGATGTGCTTCCTGCCTGTTTTTCCAGCATCCAGTGCACATACCAGATGCCTTGTCTGTCTAGAAGAGGGGTACTTTCCTTCAAATGCTCTACATTTATTCCAAGAACGAGAAAGGAGTGGCAGAACACACTACAGGCAATTCTGCTACAGGAGACCTTAGCAACAAAGCCTATTGGATCTGAACTTAAGAGCTCAAAGACTATCGCTCTATCCCAGTTCAGAGCAACTGAACCAATATTCACCCTTCCATGGGCCAGCAAGGCACCCATTCTCAGGCGTCCAACTCCCCAGCCATCATCTCTGTGGGCAGAGATATGCACCTCTCTCCTTCATGACTGGGGTATTTTCAGGCTGTACTGTTCCCGGCCTATACTTTAAATTCTCCAGTAAAGTCAGATTGTTTAAGCAGGCCTACTTTTTCTTCTCAAAGTCCATAAACAACATAATTGTCCACCAATATGTTACCATACCTTTCTTTCTAACCAAATATATTTATTCTTAAGGTAAAATCATTACAAAGAAAAGATATTAAAAACAATAAAGAAACTACATGCATGCAAATAAACTTACCAGAGATTACCTCCTGATTCAAACCAGGTGAAGAATCCTTCAGACCCCACCATGGAGTTTTTCAGTGGTCACAAATTTATAACTGCCTTGGTTCAGAACAGGCACACCCATGAATCTGAGAATCGCACTTTTCTCCAGTTCAGGCCTCTGGTTTTGTCCTTGTGTAACAGGTGATCAGCAGACAGTGAGTTTCTGCTCAGGGTGCAGCGTGCAAAAGAATGGGTCCAGAGGAGAGAAGTTGGCTTCCCCTCTTAAGTATTTCATAGGAATCCCACTTAACTTTGTCTTGCACGTTGTTTCAGAGTCCTTTGAAGGTCATAACACTTCCCAAGACTTACATTAATCACAAAAAGAACAAGGAATACTTGTGGCACCTTAGAGACTAACAAATTTATTTGAGCATAAGCTTTCGTGGGCTAAAGCCCGCTTCATCAGATGCATGCAGTGGAAAATACAGTAGGAAGATAGATATAGATAAAATACACACAGAACATGAAAAAATGGGTGTTGCCATACCACCTCTAATGAGACTAATCGATTAAGGTGGGCTATTAGCAGCAGGAGGGAAAAAAAACTTTTGCAGTGATAATCAGGATGGCCCATTTCAAACAGTTGACAAGAAGGTGTGAGTAACAGTAGGGAGAAAATTAGCATGGGGAAATAGTTTAGTTTGTGTAATGATTCATCCACTCCCAGTCTTTATTCAAGCCTAATTTAATGGTGTCCATTTTGCAAATTAATTCCAGTTCTGCAGTTTCTCATTGGAGTCTGTTTTTGAAGTTTTTTTTGTTGAATAATTGCAACTTTTAGGTCTGTAATAGAGTGACCAGGGAGGTTGAAGTGTTCTCCGACTGGTTTTTTGGATGTTATAATTCTTGACGTCTGATTTGTATCCATTTATTCTTTTTCATAGAGACTGTCAGGTTTGGCCAAATGCACACAAATCAGATGTCAAGAATTATAACTTTCAAAAACCAGTCGGAGAACACTTCAACCTCCTGGTCACTCTATTACAGACCTAAAAGTCGTAGACTTTAAGGCCAAAAAGGACCATCATGATCATCTAGTTTGACCTTCTGCACACTGTAGGCCACAGAACCTCGCCCACCCACTCCTGTAATAGACCCATAACCTCTAGCTGAGTTACTGAAGTCCTCACATCATGATTTAAAGACTTCAAGTTACAGAGAATCCATCATTTATTCTAGTTTAAACCTGCAAGTGACCCATGATCCATGCTGCAGAGGAAGGCAAACACCCACCCCAGGTTACTATCCAGTCTAGTACATAAATATTTTAAAGGAAGTTGTTAATAGAAAGAAAATTAAGGGTTGGTTACTCTCTTCCTATCAGATACAATATTACCTGTTTGAGTAAATATTCTTTATACTTGCAATAGTGAATAATACTAGAACTTCTTGACTTGTGTCATAAAGTGGGGGAGTAGTAATTTTAAAAACAGTTAACTTCATCCTCTTGACAAGATTCCTACTCTCTTCCCCCCCCCCTCTGAAAATTAATACAGGTCTAAAAATCAAAAAGAATTATGACCTTTTCCTTAAAATGCCAGTTCCCTTAAACTGTTTTCTAATTCTCATTGCCTATCTGTAATATAGCATTTTTCTTTTTCATTGTCCTGCACCCTCAGTTGCATAAGGTGTCCACTGGTTTCCGCCATTTTCCAGTCTTGTGCTGATCTGTTCGGGTTTGAGTGTCATGTTCATAGATTACTACTTTTTCTATTCTACATAATATTCCTCTAGGATGCCCTCTTTATCACATGAGATGCTTGCTATGCCATTCTTTGTTCTATAATATGTCTGAGAACAGCAGTATGGTCTGCACATGATCTTAGTGGTCTAAAACCTGCTTGTTCCTCTCTAATTTGAAGGGCCTCTTATTACTTCCTAGTTGATGATGCACTTTTTCCCAGAAACTGAGAGTAATGTGATTCTTCTGCGATAACACGTACACGTGTGCGCGCTCTCTCTCTTTTTTACACTGGGTTGGGTTTTTTCTTCATTCTATTATCTATCCATAAACACAAGGAAAGTCTGTAGGGCTGTTTTGAATTGATCGTATCAATTTCTTTTGTAGATTTCCATGGCTGTACTCCATAAAGGAGGACAGACATGATGCTGATGTTGTTGAAAATTCTTATTTTTGTGTTAGTACCAGTCATGCTACTTTTCCAAATATTTTTAAGTTAATAAAAGTTGTTTGCTGCTTTGATATTTGTTGCTTGACATCTAGCATGCTAGTCACAATTGTTGCATATATCACTCCTAGATAGGTAAATGACTTACTACTTCTAGTGTTTTTTCATCCTCTCTAATGGATACTTTGGGACATTGATAGCCATATATTTTGTCTTCCTCTTGTTGATGACCAAACTGACTTGCTTTGCTCTATCTGCCAAAAAGCTGGGTCTGTTCTTCCATTAAGCAATATGTTGAACAAGGCAGAACAATGTCATCAGCGAAAACAAGGTCATCCAATTGTACTTTATCGTTTGTCCATAAAATCCCTTGCATTCTGTGGTTATTTCCCTTATGACATAGTCAAAGACAAGTGCAAAAAATAGTTAGGACATAATATACCCTTGCCTTAGTCCAGTCATCACAGCAAACCATGGTGACTGATGTCACCATCTCTGTCTGCACATTTGGTATTATCACATAGATCTTGGATGATTCTAACTATTTTTGCTGGTATTCTGTAGTGTTATAATTTTTGACCCTCTGTGTAGGCTGTCAGAAGCCTTCCATAAATCTACAAAATTTATCACGAGATGCTTGCTATGCCTTTCTTTAATATGTCTGAGAACAGCAGTATGGTCTGCACATGATCTTAGTGGTCTAAAACCTGCTTGTTCCGCTCTAAATTGCAGGGCCTTTTATTACTTTCTAGTTGATGTTGCACTTTTTCCCAGAAACTGAGAGTAATGTGATTCTTCTGCGATAACACGCTCTCGCTCTCTCTCGCTCTCACACTGGGTTGGGTTTTTTCTTCATTCCATAGTCTATCCATAAACACAAGGAAAGTCTGTAGGGCTGTTTCGTTACTTGCTTTAATCATCTCTGTAGTAGCATTATCCTCCCCAGCTGCTTTCCCATTTTTGAGTTTACTGATGGCTTTTCTAACTATTTTCTAACTATTGTAATACCTCCTAAATCAATATCAAGCTCTAGTGATAGATCTTTATCTTGTATTTCTAGTAGTTTGCTTGGGCTTGGTCTATGTAAAACAGCCTGAAACTATTCTGCCCATCTTTTATTTTGTTGTTCTGTACTGAGTATTTCTATTTGCATCTTTAATAAGGCCTCCAATATGTTTCATGTTACTTATTTGATTATCTTATGCAAGATTGTAGGATTAACTCTTTGGCATCTTCAGCCTCAATGTTTTCTATCAATATATGTCCTTTTGTCTCTTCTAGCACTCTATTTTTAGCATTATGCGCAATTATATATTTAGTACTTACGTAAATAGCTTTGAAAAGAGAAGGATTTTAAACATGGTGCGTCTTGGCAAACAACCCCTTTATACTTTGTTACCCTAGAGAACAGAAGGCTTCACCCTCTAAATTAAAACAATACCTTTAACAGTAAAAATAGTTCTGAAGAACCATTTCTGATTCCTTACGATTTGCAACAGCTTTTTCATTTTTTCAAATAATTTATTGCACAAAAATTCTATTTTTTTTTAAGACAAATGTGGGTTGTCGGGTTTTTTTTTTAAAGTTTCATGATTAAATTCCCAAGAAAGCTTCTCTGGTATGGTTAGCACTAAAACTGATCTGTATAAAACTTGCTCAAAACTGTGTAATACATGACTGATAGTTAAGGGTCTGAATCTGCAAATATCTGAATGTGAATAGCCTGACTTATGCAAGTAAAACCATGGTAGTCAATCACACTGCTTGTATGATTGAAGTAACTTAGTTGTATATGTATTGGCAAAAGTAGTCCTACCTTTTCACTGAAATGTAAGAAATATGACTTTTTAGTCTAATTTTGTTGTAGACACTGTTGAAAAGTTACTAGCTCCCTAATGCTTGTGTTTTAAGTATCCTGTATGTACTATTGTTTTTAATTACATACTGGTATTTGTCCTATGGTGGTTCGTGCAACATGACACAAACTTAAAAGCAATCCTTCAGCTTTCTACTGGTAGTGTATGACATCTATGAATAGTTGGATCTCTGGTTTTTCTTTTTTGTCTTCTACCAAAAGGTAATGGGGGGTGGGTGTGTGTGTGTGTGTGTGTACACACATGCTTGCTTCTGGAATTAGAAATATTAATTTAATTTTTATCACATTATGTAATAGCTTTTACCTTAAAACAAGTATCATCATGCTTTTTTCATTAATGTATTTTTTATAAATATATTTAAACAGATTTTAATTAGTCCATGTAAATTAAGTAGAATGGGCGAGATATTCAGCTTATATTAAATGACACAGTATGTTAACACTAATACACATCAGTTAAGGATGTGACCATTAAATTTTACAATTAATTTTAATTTACTTGATATTTTAAAATCATAGTGGAAAACCTGAATTTTCTCATCCTGTTTAAAGAATATGTGTAAAGAACTACATGTGCTCTTTGACTGTGGTGTCAACTCATAATATAATCTATGCAGAAATCCTTAGTGATATAGATTTGTTTGTAAAGAAAACTTTGATCAGATTATATTAAAGTAAATAAAGAACCTTGGATGTTTCCAACAGTAAGAACATTTAAGAATCTTAGAATCTGTTTACAGTAACTGAACTTTAATATTTTGAATTGCATTCACTTTCAGAAAATGCTTTTTCACCTGAATTTCTTGTAAACTTAATTTCTCTCAACAGATGGACGACCTCAGTGGGAAGTAGAAGGGAAAATAATTAGGGAAAAGTGTCAAGGGGTGAGAAACTTATTTTTCTTACTTAAGAAAAAGAAACAGATTTCTAAAGAAAGAAATTGGTCTTCATTGTCTTGTTTTTCAGTTTAAACTTTTACTATAAAGTAAATGATTAATAGGATACATGAACAAGTTTTGCAGTTTACTTCATCTGAAGACTTTTTCTAAATTGTCGTAACAGTATAAAGCAGTTATTAGGTTGCTGCTTCCTAAGAAAACGAAATGATAAACTTGTTTGAAAAACTAAAAGGGGAAATGTAGAATAACTGTTAAGGTGAGAAGTAATTTTAATTGCATTAGACTCCTGCCAATGAGATGAGCAGCATGAAGTTTAGTGTCTGCTACCATGGCATTCATATGCTCATGAAGATAAATTACTTCACATAAGTGTATTTTTAAATAAAAATGTAATATCTAGAATATGCAAAAATGTCTCCTGCATCACAGGTCTTAAATCATATTTTGTTATGTTTCTGCTTTACTTTTTAGAAGATGCATGAAGCTATTGCTAAAAATCCCCATTTGAGTTAACATTGCAGTCAGTACTCAAGCAGTATTCTTTAACAGGTGTATTTCATTTACATTTTAAATGTAATGCTATCTTGTTTCAACTTTAATTTAGGCTAACATTGTTCTTGAAGTTCCTCCGTACCATAACAAAACGATTACAGCTGCAGTCCAGGTGCAGTTTTATCTTTGCAATGGGAAGAGGAAAAAAAGCCAGTCTCAACGTTTTACTTATACACCAGGTACACACAGCTACTGCATCTTACTGTAAGCTAATTAGTGTACACTAAATTTTAGTAATTTTTTAAAAAGTGTATTTCATAGATACCATACAAAATATGTTCCCTTTGATAAGTAGATGTGACTAATTTTTTTCAATTTGTGAATTGCCAATTAAGAATTTGTCTAATTTCATAACAGAAACTTTAATCCAATGTAGTAGTGTGAAATAATATGAATAGGGTTAAGAATTTCTATTTTGGCAATTATATTTTTACAACATTATTCAATTCTTTTATTCCTATAGCTTTTTGGCCACATGGAGTGTGAATTCTCAGTGGTCACTGTTTTTCATGATTCTGTTGTGTCTCCAGTTAGTGATACTATGTAGTGAATTCCAGGAGTACAGTCACAGATGATAGAAGAATAGATCATCCCCAGTTTATGCGACGCCAGTCTTTCTCTCAATAGTCAAAATACAACTTTGGAGTTCAGATGAGATGGAAAAAAAAAAAAAATACTCCATAGACATCTTGCAGTGTGGAGAGAGCTAGTCTTGGAACTTTGTAAGAATGGCATACTGTAGTTGATCTGTCTTAGCAAGAGTGTTATTGGTATTGGGGAAAACCATACTGCAGATATGTAACATATATTCTTTTTGGATGGCTTTTCAAGTGGATTTAAAGTTCCTAATAGACTGTAAAGAGCAGTCAGGAGTTCATCAAGAACCAATGATAGCTGTAAGTGTAAGTTCCCTTCAGCATTGCTTTGTACACGCTGTTTATGTGAAATTGGAGGACTTGACATACACAAGTATATATCAGAAAACTAATGGATGCTCCTAACAGGCACTGTAGACTGACAACTGAATTATTATTTTACACCAAAAGTACACCAAAATAATCGTAAGCTGGCTCTTTACTGAAAAACCTACCCTTGAAATATTGGAATGAGTAATAGAACATACCAGCTTAAAATGTGTCCAAAATAAAAAGGAAGTGAAGTTATAACTGAAGCTATATTACGGCAACCCTTAACACCCACTTGAAGGGTTTCCTGTTTTCATTTTAACATGCATGCTGTAAGCCAGTAATTGATTGGTACAGGTGTTGGCAGGAAAAAGCTGTTGTGCTTATAAGTAACAGCCCCTGATTATGGGTTACCCATGGCTTTTGGCTTAAAAAAAGCAGGGGGACTCAAATTATTGAAGAATGTGTGAACCTACAATTCTGTGGCTGTTTTTAAAAGAACCCTGGAGCTAAAAGGAAATATGAAATAAGTCTGTGTAGGCATGGTAATAAGCATCTTGAGGGGGGGGGGAATCATTCTAGGTGTTTGTATAAAAAAGATATAATTATTGCCTCTACATATCCATACTTATGGGTGCATAGGCATGCCTCATTATTGGTGGAACTTTGGAAAGCTTTGATTGCTAGAATAGCATGCATGCGCTGTTGTAGCACTTCAGATTTTTTCAGTGCAAACCAAAGTGAGTTTTTGGGGTGTTTTTTCCTCCTGCCTTGCTATATACTAAATGTGTTTATGGGATTAGAGGAGTGAGCTGGGGCAAGAAAACTTTAGTGCCATTCCAATCCAAATGAATAGAGAACCTTCTTCCATTATTCCTTTGGGCAGAAAGACTCCTCAAAATAGAGTTCTCTGTTTGTAGGGCCCTCAAAATCAACCTTACCATTATCTGATGTTCAAATTGAGATCCAGCAACTTCACTCAAGTCCACAAATACTTCCTTGAGGGCTAATTGTTGATTCCATTAAGGTCAACAATGACCTACTTAAGGGAACCTCTTTTGAGCTTCACCTCTTTTTTTTTTCTTGGGAGCTAATGTCAGGGTGTCCCCCTCCCCCCTGCTCCTGCAGCCCGCTTACCCTTTTCCATATAGAGCAGGGAGGGGATACAGACTGAGACAGACAGAGACAGCTTGGGGCAGCAGCTGCTGTCTGAACTTCCTGATCCACTTTAAAAGACAATGCACTTAAGAGTGGGTCAGCTTACCTAAAGGGGCAGTGAGCATCTCTCTCTCTCCCACACACAAGGTGTGTGTCTCTGTCTGCTATGCTGTCTCCCCTCCCTCCTGTTCGTGCTGCCTTGATGAGAGGCTACTTTAAAAGACAATGAGTTAACGATTGAGGGCTCAGCCAAGTGCTAGTTCATCATTTAGCAGCAAGGCATTCCCTGGGAAATAGTCCTCCCTCTTCCACCCTCTAACTTCACCACCTCAACCAAGCTTCACAATCATCATAGAATCGTAAATTGTTTGTTTAAAACGTATACTGTGTGTATATCTACATAATATATAGTTTTTTGTCTGGTGAAAAAAATTTCCCTGGAACCTAACACCCCCTCCCCGCCCCCATTTACATTAATTCTTATGGGGAAATGGGATTTGCTTAACATCGTTTCGCTTAGTCGCATTTTTCAGGAACTACAACATTAAGCGAGGAGTTACTGTATGTGGTTTGAATCCTCCTCCCAAACTAGGGATAAATGCTTCTTTGCACATCCAAGGACTATAGCCACAGGTGGGCCTGGGATAGGCCATGACCCCACCCAGTAGCATCCAAGCCCACCTGAATATGAGCCTGCGTGAACCCCCTCTAATTCCTGTAATAGCAGCACATGTGGTAGATTGCTCCAGGACCCTGGCAAGGACAGTGAGAGCCATCTCCTCTTCATCATCTGTTCCAGATCAATCAGTAACTGCCTCCTCCACCCAATAGAGAGGCCGGGGCACACTACTAGAGAGAATATGGCTGCCCTGCAGAGACCTATATGGCTTCCTGACAGTCCCCACACATGGGGAGTTGTGCAGCTGAGGCAGCAGGTGTTAGAGTAGGACAGAGAAGAACAGGGGCTGCTGTTTCTGTGGTATTGGGAACAGCACATTACATAGCAGGTGATGGAGGCTGGAGAGCGGGAATAGGAAATGGGGTTCAGCCAAGCTTTCTGGTCATTGCCTGTTCCCCATAATTGGGGCCTATCCAAACTTTCATTCCTAGCTACTCCTCTACCACATTCCACTGTACAGACTGTCAGACTGGAGAGGGGAGGTAAATGGAAAACTTTCTTCTTACCTGTGAATTTGCTGTCTTATACATTCTATGTCTCATATTCTGGAATACCCAGAAATGGTTTACTTCAGAACTGAAGTAGTTGGATCTTGCCTCTAGTTTCCAAGGTTAAAAGGGAAAATACATGTTTGCATAAAGAAATATCTGTATATTTCCTAAGGCTCTGTTACAAGATTTATTTGTTAATGTTTGGTGGAATTAATGTATTTAGTTAGTATTTTCCAGCTTTGCAATATGTCATTATGGTGTATAATTGACAGTATAATTGGGTCTACAGTAGGGGATCTTCTGGCATAGTTAAATCACACCCCTAGCCAACATAGCTGTGCTGGCAAAACTTTTACTTTTAGATCTGCAGAGGTATAATTTGGAGCCTCTGGTAATAGTTTCATAACCCTTTCCCCTGTATGTGGGGATTGGTGCTGAACTTCTTGTCAGAACCTTGTCAGTGATGCTCACTAGTTGGCCCCCAGTGTCCTTTATTAACTCAAGTCTACTGAGCTTAGTCCCCTGACCAGTAATGGTACAGTAACCACCCAACTCCCCCCAAGCCAATACAAAGCATAGGGCAATAGTTCAGAAGATAGAGAACCTGGGGGTTACTGATGAGGAAAGAGGGAGCTGAAGGAAAACACTGAGTAGATAAGAAAAGGGAAAATGTTTCAGGCATAGAGGCCAGCCAGCATGACAAGAAGAACAAATTCAAGAATGGAAGAGAAATTAAGAGTGAGACAAAAAGAATGGTAAGCAGTGAGGAAAACTAGTCGAGTATATAAGAAACACAACAGTAGTGGCATGGCATTTACACATAAGTGCTATGTAATTAAAGTATGTACTGAGTCACATTATAGTGAAGTAGAATTGTAAGGTATAACTTTGATTTTTATTCATTTTTCTAGTTTTAATGAAACAAGAGCACAGAGATGAAATGGATTTGACTGCTGTTCCATCTTTGTCCCTGCCTCATACTGGCAGCGTTCAGGGCCTGCACTCCATCCGAACTCAGCTGTCTTCAGCAGATCCAGGGCACTCGCACGATAGTTTACTGTCTACATCACCCAGGAGCCTCGTGTGCCCAGTTCAGCAACCGTATACATCCATGGTGACATCAGCAGTATCCCATCTGTCTCACATACAAGGTAGAAACATCAGTCCAGGTGATGAGTGTCATGTTTTGCCTGCTGTGGTTCACCAGTCTTTCCAAGTAACATCAACACCTCCTGTGAGGCCTTCCTACCAGCCTATGCAATCTAATGTTATGTACAATGGGCAACCTGGTCTTCCCATGAACTCTGCCTCCAGCCAAGGATTTGACACTATTTCATTTCAACAAGATGCAGCTGTACCTCATTTGATAAATCTTAGCTGCTCACCACTGCCACCAATGCAGTACCATTCTTCAAATGCTGGCTCAGTGACAACTTCATGTACAGTAGGGCATCCTTTGGCACATCCAGCTCATTCAGGACAATCATCACCTCATCTGCAGTCAATGGGATACCACTGTCCAAATACTGGGCAGGGTTCTCTCTCTTCTGCAATGAATCAACCCCTTGGGCAACCTTCCCCTCAGTTGCAGCAAGTCACATACCATTCTGCAAACCCAGGGTCTGCTTCATCACCATCCCCAACAGCTTCCCATCCTTTGGTCCATTCGCCACTGTCCGGGCCAGCTTCTCCTCAGCTACAACCTATGCCATACCAGTCTCCTAGCTCAAGACCTGCCTCATCCCCTCCCCCAACAGCTATAAGTCACTCGGGACAACACTCCCCTCAAGAACATAGTCCTGGATTGGGAGGTCTTCATGCAGCTTCATCTTTAGTACATCACAGTGTATGTGAATCATCTCCATTTTCATCAGACGGGGTAGCTGTTAACATTAAACCAGAACCTGAAGATCAAGAATTGAATTTTCAAACAATTGGATTGCAAGACATCACACTAGATGATGGTAAGTGGATATAACTTTTGATGGCTGGGATTTTGTAAGATACTGGTGACATTGGAGCAATAATGTAAGCAATATATTTTCAGAAGAACAGTCTCTCTTTTACAGGCATAGCTTCCATCCACAAAGCTTGTAGTCACATTTTTGTCCCCCCAGTGACTGTTGTATATGTACTGCACATTAGGTGTAATTCTTGTAATTAGAGGAACCAAGTGCTCTTCTTTTGATTTGCACCCACAATTTGTTTTATGGGCACAAAATCCTTTCTAAAAATTTACCCTTTACCATTCAGGAACATTATACATTCATCCTTCTACATGAGGAATTAGTTTTAAAACACTTCTTTGTAACTTGTTGATTTGATGCTACCGTGTCCTTTTGTTATATAACTGAGTTACTTAAGCCTTTGAATAATATCTTGAAATTCAAACTCTGGAAGAATACAATTATAACCCTTAGTAGTGTTAATGCTTTATTTGTCCACCGTTTGCAATAGTCTAGATGCTGAGAGAAATCAAACTTAGAGGCCTGTTTAGGTTCATTTGCTAAGTATGTGGCAGTCGTTTACAGTGTGACACAGACTAGGTAAAAATGCCCCAGTTTAGAAGGACAAACCTAACGCCCAGACCAGTTCTGTTTGAAACTAAAATGTTATCTAAATTTCAGTACTACCTTGAAATCTGATAGGCATTTGAGCTTGGGCTAGAGCCCAGGTTCTGGGTCTCTGTAAGATGGGGAAGGTCCCATAGCCTGGGCTCCAGCCTGAACCCAAATGTCTACACTGCAATTTTATAGCCCTGCATCCCCAGCCAAGTCAGCTGACACAGGCCAGTTGTGGGTGTTTTACTGCAATGTAGAAATACCCTCAAAGGCTAGAAGCTTTTTTAAATGAAAGCTTAAATTCTACAAAAGTTGATCAGTAAACCCACCACTTGCCATGGAACATTCACTACACACCACCTGACAAGGGGTGCATGGATTTGACAAGCCTAGCAGTAGAACCTAGTTAATCTAATAATTCGTCCAGACAAAAACTGTGTGCTCCACATCTCAAAGATTTAATAGAATGTAATGGTGAAGTCTGCCTTAATTACTTTTTATAAACTATAAACAGTATATGTAGGTGATACTTAACTATTACTAATTATAACTGCCCAATTATCTAACTATCTTAATTCATCAGCTAATAATTTTCAAGAATTGTTAGGCTGCAAGCTGCCTCCAAGTAATTCATGAAAGTCAGTGAGTCTACTATGTATCATTTTCGTTATTTATGTAACTTTAATTTTTAAAAAACATTCAAGTACTAAAACTATGGTTATGTAATGTATTTCTTATTGCCTAGAAAACCGTTCTCTAACAGATGTCTCTTAAAGAGACACTAGATGATTAAAATTCTTTAAAAAAATTAGTACTAGTGAAAGGTACGAGGAACTAGATCCACAATTTGCCTCTTGAACAGCAAAAGTCCAACGTTTAGGCACTATTGACATTCTCAAAACTCCTGCTCAGTTGCTGTCTAACCCCTTAGGTACCTGTGTTTCCATAGGTAGCTTTGCTCAAACCTACCAATGTCCTGATTCTATTCCACCGCAAATAGCAACAGTGACTTTTTTGTGTATTTACTAATTTGCCATTATATTTCAAGCTCAGATTTTCAGGTTGTTTCTGTTCCATAAAGTATGACTTGTTTTGCACTAAAATTTTCTGTGCTGTTTCAGTTGAAGAAAACAGAATTTTAACTTGCCATGAAGTTGAACCTTGGTGAAAACAAGGGCTTCTGACATGGCTTGCGAAAAAGTTTAGTTCAGAAATATGCAACTGTTGGGAAAATTGCACGTTGCATCTGTCTGACACAAGCATGCATCAAGTTCATTCTTTGAAATATGCAGTTACTGAAAGGAGTCACTGAAATTAACATAATAAATTCACATAAGAACTTTCCAAGAGTACAACTGACCTCATCTCCAGACATCAAGAAGTCTAGGTTCAAGGTAACACATGGAATGAAATCAACAAGTTGGAAAAGCATTGTTTCTGGTAAAAGGGATCTATGCCTGATTCCTGCTCTCCAATTTGTATCTGAAGCTGGTTCAGCTCTTAAGGTGGTTGTTCTTGAAGGCCTAGACTGTAGAAGCCAACTTTGCAAGTGATGTAGTCAACCAGTAAGAATATCTTTCTTACCCTCTGCCAGAAGTCAGATGTCTGATTTATATGTGGTGACAAAACTTGATTTTTTTGAACTTTCTTCTATGGCAAATTCACCCTGTTTTTAAATTCTATGTTCTTGCAAGTGGAAGAATCCCCATTTAGCTGTCCCACTACAGGGGGCTACTTTAAGCATAATTGACTAAGCACGTCTGCAAAATGTTACATTTAGCCCTGGGAGTCTATCACTTAGAAGCTTTCCTTAGGGCTTGTCTGTGCTTTAAAGTTTTGCCACTTTAACAGTGCCAGCATAGTTAAAGCAGAAAATCTCCCCAAGTGTAAATACAGTTACACAGCTATAAACGTACTTGTACAGATATGGTTATTCTGGTCAGCAGTATAATAAATTATATTGCTATAAGGCACCTGTATAACTGCATCCATGCTTTTACTGATAGCTGAATTGGAAAAAATCACACCCCTAAACTACATAGTTATATTGGTAAAATGTCCACTGTAGACCAGCCCTAAGTGTGAGAGATGCTCCAGAATACAGCAATTTGTGATATATTGGAAAATTTCTAAACGTCTCAAGAAGCTTTGTCATATTCTCCATTCCAAGCAGTTGAAGGGGTTGAGGATCTCTGATCTGATGGCAGAGGCCCGGGAAATTGGGAGTCATCTCCCCAAGGTGGGATTACTTATGATTATTTAGTATACATCACAGGCCTAGTGTCACAATCTAGGGCTGCTTGTGCTCTAATTGGTCATGCTGTGTAGTCTAAAATGTATGCCTGTGATCAGTTCAGAAGGATGTCCTCTAAAACTGATTGCTATCCCTTGCCCTAGGGCAGTTAGACTTGGGGTTGCCTCCTCCACTTGGCTCTGTGGGACCCTCTTCTCTTAAAGGAAGGCCCTTCCTCTTCAAGGTGTCCAGACACTGCATATGGGATACTGTCTTAGTTTTCCTTTTTTCCCATTTAGGCCTGAGGTTCTCATGTTTCTGAATGTGGATCCTGACCCCTCATTCTTAGCATATTGGTATCTACCATTTCTCCTCTCACCTCCTCCTTCAGAACTTGGTCTCTCCACTGGGACTCTCAGAAGTCCCTTGCTGCCTAAAGGAAAGACTTCCCATTTTGTATGAGGAAGGCTAAAGAAATGCAGGCTAAAATGCTTCCTCTGTGGAGGAAGGCCTGAGGTAGACCTCTGTTCTCTTGATTTTCTCCAGATAATGGCAGGCCTTGTTAACTTTCAAAGGGTGAATGTTCACTCAGAAAAGTTCAGTCCTCCCTTTTTCTCTTGGTTGATAAACAGGTTTTCAGCTGTTATATTAATGCCTTTGATCCTCTCTCTTTCTGTCACCCCATACTACCTACACACACATCTAAAATCGAAAGAGATCTGTTTCCAGAAACAGTTCTTGGAGCTACTGCAGAGAATTTCAGAAAAATCCATCAACCTTAATGACTTAAGTCTTCTTTTGGAGCAGACTACAAAGCTTTCATATTGCATAATCATAGATACTACAATGGCTAGTTTTGTAGGAGAGGTTCAGGAGTGTTTAAGCTGAAATGAATAGTGGTGTGGCAGTGAAAATTGTGGTATTTGATACTGTAAACTACCTCTTCTATTTCATATTCTTTTTAGATTTACAAACTAAAATGGTTGGTTTTACAATTGTTTGGAAAAATAAGGATCTATTTAAATGTCACAGATATTGAGCACCTCACTTTAGAGTTGTAGCTTTATACTGTAGCGTCACAAAACCTGAAAACCATTAAATTAATGTTGATGAACTTGTCCTGAAAATAATTAACAAAAGGCTGCTGTTCACCTTTGAACTGATTTAAGTACCTCTATAATCCCATTCACCTTTTAGGTCCCCTGAAATCCAGACAATCAGGCCATTTGTGAATCTGCATTCCACTATGCTAATGACTTCACACCCATCATGCTTATGCAAGTCTAAGAGGGGTGGCAAATTGGGTTAATTGTTGACTTTTTTTTCATATTGTGCAATTTTGCAAAAAGCTTCCATTTAGAGTATATATTCCAAAGGGTAAAAATAGTATGGGGGGGGGGGCATGCACTGTACTGTCTACAGCAGACTTTCATGGTAGATGTGGTGTCGCAGATCAGAATCTGGCAACCTGCATTTCAAAGAACTTCAAATTCATTTATTTTCTTTAAATTCTGTTCCATATATCTCTTTGCGATCAAAAACTCATTGAATATAAGAAGGATTTAAATGCTGAATTATGATTTATATTACAAATATAACTACTAACAGAGCTAGAAAAAGCTTCACTTAAATTTTACCTTTTGGAAGATGTGGCAGTTTCAAAGCCAACTATATTGTGTACCATTCTAAATGGGGAAGGGCCGTGTGTTCCTGAAGACCAGTGTTGTTCCAGTTTTAAAAACTTGTGCACATTGGCCATCTCAGAACCATTGGTCATCTGAGCTGGTGAAACTGACAGCAGGCTGCATAAGTACAAGAGGTTCTCAAGGTCTGTCACAAGTTGACATCCTTTTCTTCCCATTGACTCAAACCACCCTTTCCCCTACACAGCGTGTGAGATCCTTCAGATGATGGAGACAGAGGGATGGAGATTGCTTGGCTGAAGACAGTAGGATTCAGCATTTGATTTAGTCTTTGCCGTATACATCCATCACCCTCTGACACAGTCCCCTGTGTACTCTTGCCCCAGGTCAGGTGTCCCAGATTTTCATCTTGAAAATCTAGTCATTCTCGTTCGGAATGTTTGCAGCAGCCAGTTGAGTTGAGGTCTGCAGCTTCTCTTCATTTTTTTTCACTCTGTTAACTTGTAGCAAATTATTAATTTTTGTGGCTGTCTAGTTTACAAGTGTGTGACAAATTTTAGCTTATAAAATGTACTACTCTTTTAGATCATCTGAAACTTAAGCTATTGAGTATTTCTACTTCTGAGTGTGCATTATGTAAATTTCATTTTTTTTGTGGATTTGGGTAACGTATATAATTGTAGCTAATCATTTTTAGGAGGTTATATTAACCATGGGTTGTGTTTTTAGTATCAGATTATGATAACCTTTTTGCTAATCTCCTTTCACTTCCTTATGTGTTGTATCCTCATTACATAAAGATGGAGATTAGAAAACAGATGTGGATTTTCTATAAATCATAACTAGATCTCCTCTAAAAAATTTCTGTGCATAAAATTTGTAAGCTGCTTTGTAAGATATAGTCCACATCTAGAGTTCAACTTTTTACCCTAATTCAGTTTCCTATAACAGTATTGTGATTCAATAATTTATCATCTTTGGGGATATGTTCAGTTGTGTGAAAGCACTGATGATGATTCAGATCCTTTGCTAGCTGGTCTAGGGATCAATACTATTATCTAGAGAAGCTGTTCACCAGCTTTCACAGATTGAGTCTATAGTAACTTTCACAGAATTGCAATAGTAATAGCAAGATAATTTGAATGTATTGAAAAGTGAACACTATATATAAAAATTAAAATACAATACACAGTCAACAAATTAGTAGTGTGTGTATATATAGTACATTTAAACTAGGCTGTTACAAAGTGTCATGAGTGCTGAAGTAAGAAATCTAATACTTGAAAATCCTGCTTAAGAAATAAGGGACAAAAACTGCCTCCTTTGGACTAGTGTTCCATAATCTGACTTCTGATTTTGTGAAACATACAGTAAGGCTTTGTACTTTTCAGCCCATTGGGCCTAAGCTTTGTTGCAGGACTTCAATTTCTGTTGTACACCGAGGCTGAATTTACAGCATCTTACTATAACTGGAAAATATTCAAAAATGAGGTTCTTTACTGACTATACTGTATATTGTGTTGGAATATTTCCTTTCATCTCATTTTGCTGCCTAAATTGGCATACTTAAAAAAACTGGGGCACTTTGCAATAAAATAGAGTGCTTTCCTGATTGTTTTCTGGTAAGTACAATGGGTGTTATGAGGGTTGGAAGTGGGGCAGCGTTAGCAGTTGGCATATGCTGGAATGAAGATGAAGGGGGAGCCTGATTTCAAATTCAGAAGCCAATATTAGCCAGCAAGAGGTGGAGTGAGAGAGAGGCCAGCTAAATGCTGTTACAATTTGTGTGTATCACTTTTTTGTTGGGGGTACAGGACCTTGTCCACACAGACTCTAAGGCAGTGGCTCTCAAACTTTTTTACTGGTGACCCCTTTCACATAGCAAGTCTGAGTGTGACCCCCCCTTATAAATGAAAAACACTTGTTAATATGTTTAACACCATTATAAATGCTGGAGGCAAAGCAGGGTTTGGGGTGGAGGTTGACAGCTCGCAACCCCCCATGTAATACCCTCGCAACCCTGAGGGGTCCCGACCCCCAGCTTGAGAACCCCTGCTCTAAGGACTGGTCTACACAGTGCATTAGTCCACACCAAAGCAATGTAAATTCTAGTGTGTATTAGCATGTTACTCACTAATGGCCCACATGGACCCTGCTGATTCGCACTAGGGAATTTTTAGTGCATTCCAAGCTCATTGCTGTTGTGCATTGCAATTCACACCTTCTGGTGCAGACTAATGCACTGTAGACAAACCCTAAGACTTTATTACTTTAATTAAAAAATATATCTTCTAGATGATGATGATGAGCTAAACCTTGAAATTGTCAAAGGCAGTATGGCCTATATCTTTTTTTTAATAATCTAATGTAACTTGTAAGGCAGTCAACCAGGTCCTTCATAGTTTGCTGTTACCCTATGCCCTCTTTTGATCACAAACCAATAGAATCACAGCTGGTGGTTCCCCAGTAGAGAAGGTTGTGGGTTAATTATAGCCTGTCCTGCTGCTGTAGTGAAAGTTGACACTATAGCACTTGCTGGTTATGTGCAGTGAAAGACTAAGCTAAATATATTACACTAACTAATCTTATGTAGTTACAGAGACTCTTACCCACAGCTGTTACTGCTCTAAATGTAAATGACAAGTGGAAGGCCAGTATAAGAGGAAACATGCTGTAGTCTTCCCTTAACGTTGTTGAGGATTACTGGTAATCTTAATAAATCCATAAATACAATAACTCAATTAAAAATTATTGTTATTTAAAATGTATCCTGTACAAAACAAGGCATGTATCCCACTGTATTTGCCAAAAAAGAACTACACAGATTCATTTCAATTTACCCATGTTGCACCACTGACTGTAAAATGTAGAGAATGTGCAGACTGCAAAAGTTTATGCTGCATGGCCTTCACAGCACCTAGTGGGGTGAGGGGGACCGCTCACAAACCACATTGTTGGATTCTGATTCACTTCACTGACTGCACTTTTACCTGGGTGTGTGTACCCAAAACAGTGTCGTCAGATGGTCTCAAATAACTTAATCTTACAATGCCTTCAGTACCCTAAACAAGTATAATTGATTCTTGCCCTTCTTTTCCCCCTACCCCTGGAAATTTAATTTATCCAGATGACTGTCTTTTTTTCAGTTCAATAGACAAAGGAATTTATCTCCTAATTGAGGGATAATTTGACATTAAAAGCACCACCATTCTTTTAAATATATAGTTCAGAGGTACCTTAAGCTTTTTTTAGTCTCGTTCAAGGGAATAATGTCAAATTTATCTAAAATCATATCATGTAATGGAATATTTTTGAAGAAATTCCTTTTTGAATCCACTTATTTACAGATTATTTTAATTTATTAACACTAATTGTCAGTGAATATAATATGTGAATTTAAGGTAGAAAACATATCAGAAATATGGATTTGTAGGTCAGTTCAGACTATCTACTTCTGTAAGTGCACATGGCTTTAATGTATGCAGAACAAAGAAAAAAAATCCTGTATCAGAGTACATATTCTAAAGGGCTGTAACTTTGCTCATTTGTGGTTCATGGTACTTGATATCACAAATTAAGGGCACTTAATTTCAGAAAGGGCATAACAGGAAAGCCCTTATAAATATAAAATATGTATCATGTGATGAGCAATACATAGTACAGTAAAATGCCTGAGAGCTCATTGCTATCAGTGATAGCTCTGCCAGGACACATTAACACCTCATAATCACAATTGTATATAAAACTAGTTTAAAAGAGTGTTATCACTGAACACCTAACTCAGTGTAGCCTCCTTTCTATTGGTGGAACGTCTGTGAGCAGATCCCAACTTCCCTATTTATTCATCATTAGTATATACTTTATGAATTGTTAACTCTTACCTCTATGGATTTATTATGCACAGTATGATGCATTAGTCTAAAATCAGGCTATGTTGATTGGTTGTGATTTGGTCAAAAAAATCACATGATATTGCTTCTGTCTCTTTTCTGAAATATGAGGAATTTTCTATACTCAAAGACGACCTTCAGATTACCCCTCTGGAATTCTCAAGCAGAATTAATACTTAAGAAGTATAAGCATTTTACAAATCTTAAACCTTTTCCTTTCTGGGCTGCCCAGGCTAAGGCTTCATTGTTAAAGAAAATATTTTTAAACTAGGGGCTAAGGTTTATTTTCTGTCTGTTACTTTGTGACTGTGATAAATTAATGTAATTGTATGTATGTGTGCATAATCCTAGTTGCCAAGTGTACTGTCAGATTGTCTAAACCATTTAGTAGGTTCTGTGCTAGAGTTCTGAGGTTCTGTCAAGTTTCATATTCCATTTAAAAAAAAAAAACTACTTGTGTGTATACTAAAGAATGAAAACTTAAGATTCTGTTTTCAGCAAGTTTTAATACAAGTAAATAAATCATTCAAATGTTCATGCAAAGCAAATGCTAGAGGTGGAAACAGCTACAGCTGAAGCATTTTTTAATTTGAGCAAATGCTGTCTGAAGAATTTTTTGTAGGATTCACGCAGTCCCAAGTCAAGATTGTCAGTGGTGATTTTGAGTACAGTATCTCATTTTTTTGTGCCTGACTTTTTAGAAAGTGCTGATCACCTATCCCCGTTTAGGTACCTAAATTAGGTAATCACATGTGTGATTAGTACCTAATCACTGTTTTCTCAGGGGTTGTCTACCCCTGGAGTTATTCAGGAATAACTATTCTGGGATCATGATGATTTCTGAATAGGTCCATGTATGGATACTTATTCCACATTAAAAATGCCTTGTTCTGGATTATCTTAATCCAGTTTGAGAGTGTCCTGCTAGATTGAGGTGAAGTTATTTTTATATCCCTGCTTATTCCTGTGAGTGGTGGTCTTTGGGGAGATGATCTATTTTATTTCCCAGTGGGCCTGAATTACCTCATACAACATTTCTGGTATTGTTTACCATACAATTTTTCCAGCTAGTCTCTTTCAAGTGTTTGATTCCAAGATCCCCTACTCTTCTAAAAATGAGGGGGGAAAAAAGGCATAACAAAAAATATTCACTATCACCTGAACATTGGAACTACCTTGCACACATTAGAAGGTCAGAAATTCCAACTATTCTTTCATCATAAAAAAGAACGGAGAGGCAAGACCCATTTTGGATTTCAGATATCAAGTAGCCAAAATTCTGGATATAGACGCTCTGAATTGTCCCCTGGATTGATGGCTGTTAGAACCAAGCTTCAGCCACAAAACTTATGGTTGTGTTTTTGTATATTGCTCAGTCACATAAGAGGCTCCTCTAGAGTATGTTGGATACCTGGCAGTTTCCTCCTCTTTATCTTGGTTTCTAAGCACTTTTTCCAAGGTGTGTTGGATATAGTCACCCCCAAACAGGGTTTGTGTTATTCCATACCTGAATGATTGGCTCATTCAAGAAAGATCACAGAGGCTGGCACAATATAGCAGAGATCTTGGTCATGTCAAGTCCTGAGGATTAGTGTTTAATCAAACGAAAGTTTCTTTGTTATTGCAGAAACCACCCACTTCTACATTATAGCTGCACAAAATCAGAGGGAAGATCAGAAAAATTTGGACAATAGAGAATTATCAAAGCTAAATCCACTCCTTCTTGGACTTGTTAGGCTCCCTAAAACAGAGAATTGGCTTCACAGTAAGAGCAAAATTATCTCAGTTTCACAGACAGTCCTCCTTCATATCTCCAGCAGACTCTCATAATGGACATGAATGTTTGGTGCACACTCTGCATCAATGGCAAACCAAGCAGTGTATTCATGGAGAAGAGAAGAGAAGACTACATATGAATATATGGAAACAGAGAGATGGCAAGTTGGCATTGACTTATCTTCAGGATGTGTTCAGAATGATAGTGTGAACATTGAGATTGATAACATGGTAGTAATTTCTTAATTGCCAGGGGAACAGAGAAGCACATTTTTCAGTAAACAGTGCTCCTTTGTTATATGCATAGAAGTTGTTTAGAGCTCTGCAGGTGATGAATCCGCATGCATTGTAGGCAGGCAGATGGTATTAAGAGAAAAAATCTCATTCATAAGGTGACCCAAACAGTGTACCTCTCTACTTCAAAGGTTGGGATAGTGTTTGTATTCTTTTCAAAACAAAAACACCAATTCTACTTTTTAAAGATCAAATTGCTTTCACCTTCTGCTTCAGGAGGCTTTTCATAAGGGTCTCTTGCCTACCCCATTGAACGCTTGAGCCTCTGCCCCCAGCATGCTTCGCTGTAGGGGTGCTCCCTTTAGTCTCTTGGTTCCTCAAGGCGATTTTCTGCCTTTAGTTCCCAGATTAGCATCCCCCTCCCTCCTGGATTCTTTAATTTTTTTCAAAGGAAAGATCTACTTTCCTGTTGGTCGTGGCACCCACCCACGTGGTGGGAGAACTCTCTCCTTTCACTAACTAGACCTGTTGTTTCAAAAGAACTAGTGGTCCTCTATCTTTATCTCCTAAACGTTGCATGCATATTTTATTTGAACAAGAATAATACCTGCCTGAGCTCCTTCTTCAAACTCAAAGTTAGGAGTTACCCAGGGCAATAATAATTCATCTGAAGTAATCTTCCTAAGCAAGACTTCTGAAGATCATGATAGCAAGGCAGATACATGCTGTATTGAAGAATCTTAACCAGTAGCACAGTAGGCACTAACACAGTATAAATACATGATAACTAAATAACCTGTCTGAACCGAATCAAACCGCGCACACACGCCCTTTACGAATTTTACAGCTACCTTAAAAAAAAAAAAAAAAAAAAGTTAGTACTATTTGTACATTTGCAAACACTACCAAATGAACATGCTGGAGTTGGTTAATACAATATTCAACCCTTAAAGAGCTCTGTTCTGGAAGGATAAACTGGGTACTGAGCATTTGCTCAATCTATCCCTCAAGACTGTTCCCTGCTTCATCTCAGATATTCACATCTCTTGACCGTTCCTTAGGAACTGCTATTCATGTCGTAGTTGTCAGTCTGTATTAGCGGTACCAGGATCAGAGTCAGTTTCCTGGTACTTAAATTTTGCTCTCTGTGGCCTGGCTAGATTACCAAAGGTGGGAGGATATGTTCAGGAAAAAGCAAAGAGATGTTTGTTCAGATAGTTTGATCAATATTGGGTAAAATAAATTATTTACTGTAATGGATCTAATCCTCCTTTGAAGTCAAGAGAAATCCTAATTTCTTTGTTTTATTCTGAGTTATTGGCTGCCGCTTGCCTGAACTTTTCAGGGAGGAGGAAATATTTAGTGGTTTGTGCTGGTGTAACTAGACCACGAAAAGCAAATTAGGAGGTTAAAACAGAAACGAAAAATTGACTTTGAATATGATTATTTTAACTGAAAACTTTCACAAGGACAAGATGCAAAAAACTGAAGTTACATAGTGTAAATTTGGGATGCTACCTGTTAGGTAATCAACCTTGTTTTAATAAAATATTTGTTAATTTACAAAGTGATATTCACCTCAAAAGACACTGTTATCTTGAATGAAACTGGGTACTTCATCTGACCTGGCAAGTCAGTATTATTACAAAAAAATCAGTGAAATCCACTTCCTAGTTGAGTGAACTGTGACTTCTTGGTTTAGGCCAGTCAGTAGTTATGTCTGTCTTCTTCTCTGACACAGACAATTTTATCTCTGACCTGGAATACCAGCCATCAGGTTCAGCAGAGAAATGGACTCAACATTCAGCATTCATGTCCAACTCCTGTGTGGAAAATCTAGAGGGTGAGTCTGCTTAAACGCTTCAATGTTTTATATTGGAGCACAAAAGTAAGGAAGGGAAAAAATGTGGTAGTTCTAATATCTACAGATGAAAAATGCTATATAATAACCAAGTATTACTATAAATAGGGACATGTGTATTTTTTCTGTGATTCACGGATGTGGGATTTTGTGTAGAATTCGCCCTTTGCTGCAGAATATTGTTCTGGAATTTAAGCTACAGTTTAAAAAAAAAAAAAAAATCTATTTCCACTCTTTAGGCTTACAAAGAAAAGCTTGATATGTGAACCAGGTGTGAACTAGAGGTATCATACAATTCAATAAAACAACTCAATTTTAAAAAGGGATTTGAAACTGCTGCAGAATTTCCACTAGAGTGCTGCAGAATCTAGGGAAACAGTCTAATTTGCTGCAGAGAGCACAAGGCTTGGGGTTGTTTTTTTTTGTTTGAGGTTTTTTTGTATTTATTGAGTAGAGCAAGGTCAGAGAGGCCAAAATAGCCTCTGACTTTTCACTGTGATCTATTAAGTCTCAAACTTTTTTTAAACATAAGAAAACTTCTGATTTACTTTATCTCAAATTAGGTTGAATTTTAGATAAATAAGGTTTAAGAAGATAAATTGGAGATCCAGCCAAGGTATCAGGATAAATTGGCACTTCATAAAGTGGCTAGTTGGATGTACTGTAACTGGGGGGAAAGGTTCTGCAATTGCCTTAAAAATCCATCAACTTGCTCCCTTCATATATATATAAAATAAGAATTGTACACTATGATTTTGTTTGTTAAACGTTGGCAGTATTGTTAATACTGGAAATAGGCACATGGTGGTTGGTCTCGCTTGTGCTTTCTTATTCCCATTTTTCCTACATATGTATATGCATAAAATTCTAATTAAAAACACTTTTTTAAATTCTCAAATTTGTTTTCTAAAGCAGCTTTTATTCTATCACTGTATTCTATCCCTGGAAATTCAGATGTAAAAAAGGTTTGTTAATTTAGGATTACACAACACTCTAAAACATAAAACCGCTTCTGAGCTCTGTTTTAGTCTAGTTACAAACCTACAGAGTAGTACTCAACTAGTACATAACCCTAACCTTAACCATGACAATAAGGTTGTTCAATGAATATTTAAAGAGAGAAACTACACTCAGTTAAACATTTAAAGTTTTGTTTAGTTATTCAAATTTTATTAGAGAATATTTAGAAAAAAAATAAACGATACAGAAATGCCTTAGCAACCTGAAAGTGAAATAGGATTCTAAAATTAATTTTCATTTCTACAGTCCTCCATAGATCTACTACCACAAGTGTTAACAATATTAAAAATTATCAGTAAAGCAAGCAGCTAGGATTCAGAATAGCACAAAGGGAAAGCAGCATGCATTTGTGTTAAGGTGATTGTTTTTAGAAAACGTATTTGGTCTTCAAGGAGATGAGTAAGAGGGGGACACAATGCCTCTTGTCATTTTTAGCTTAGATTAGTGGAATATGTTCCAGTGCTTAATCTTAAAATGATTCAAAAGCTGGAATGGTTGCTGATTGTGCATTTGGCAGGTGAGGTGTACTATAGAGTACACAACACCCGTGCTCTGGACCTGCACTGTTTATCAGAGAGATTTCATCTAGATTTTAAGGTGGTGGTGTGGTAATAGCCTCCTCAGACACTGCCACAGTTGCAGTTAGTGGAGATATTAACGCTATATTCCCTTGAAATAAGAGAGGAGGCACCAGTCAGGGCATTCCCGGTAATATTGCTGGGATTCAGGAATGCTTTCCATTTAATAATTAGAAATAGCTTGGATGTGCCAACTTTCAGGGCATGGTGTAAAACCAATTCATTTAATCAGGCCTTTGAAGAGAGGTAATGAGGGTATTAGCATTATGTGCTGCTGCTTAGTAGAAAGGATTAATTTATTATATTGTATTTTGGTTTTGTATTTTTAAAGCATTGGTGGGGAGCTCAGGACAAAGATGCTTTTTAAAGGAAAAGATGAAGTATTGTCAGTTTATTTACTGTATATAATCGAAATCTGTACAATTAGTTGAGGAATACTTTTATTTATTTTGTCAAAAACATGTCCATTCTGTATCTAGAGATGAATGTGCTTCCTAACACCTATTCTTCTGCTGTGCAGAATGCATTGTATTGCACTCCTTGAGTAGTCTCAGCAAATCCTTCTTGATTCTGCCAGTGCAAACAATCCAGCCATCACCACAAACGTTCTAAAACCCTCCCACTTAAAATTTCTGAAATATTGTGAGTGTTTTGGTGCGCTTAAACCCCAGTACCAGACTGTTCGTTACCACATGGTTCTGATGGCGGTTCTGATGTAACCACACTTTTTTTTTTTTTTTAAATGGTCATCCACACAGTCATTCCCTACATATGTCACGTGCTTCTTGTGGGGGAGATTGTACAGGGTGACTGACATATGCAACTGCATATTTGAGGGAACAAAGGCCAGCTTCCTTCTACGGTTTCTATTAATGTGTAATATGTGTGGTGCTGGTGGTAGTAGAAATAGGAAACTGAGTGAAATTAGCAAATAGCCTCAAAGGAACCTATTGGAAACTACATAGTTATTTCGATTAACAACAAATAATTGCTAACTTATCTTGGATTAGTTGACCAGTTCAAAGCTTGTTAATATACCTGCAATCGTGACAGTTCTCCCACTCCATCCATCTTGTAGAGATGAATTTACTCAGCAACTATAACATTAAAATTGTGTTTCGTAATTATGATGAGATTATTCAGCACTGATGTTTTTTAACAATCTTTCAAACATGAAACATAATCAATATGAATTAAGTCTACATAATTATTTGCAAAGTAGGTAAAAAGGAATGTTCAATGTGGTGCTCAGCAAAACCTTTACCATTCAAACTTAATGTGTAATGAGTTGGCGTGTTAGAAAAATCCACATACTACCAGTCTTCTTTTGGCTTTGTGAAGCAAACTGACAATAGGCGTTTTGCCATAAACGATTGATTAAAAAAATCAACATTTGACCTTAGTGTTGCCTACCTGAAAATAAGATTTTTCTGAGCTGAAGCTAACTCTTGATTTCTCTGGAACGGATTTTTAAAGTTTGCGTATTTTCCTACTGAGAATTTCACAGTTCTAGGTTTTCCATTTACTGAAAGCGCTTTGAGCAGTCAAAGAACTACTGCATGAAGATGACCCCTTTCTCTTTTCCTTCCCCACCCAAAGTGTTCCATGAAACCTAGATTACTCTTATTTATTTTCTATACATAAATTACCTGATTTTTGAAAATTATATATATATAAATGATACATAGTGCCTTTATGCATTTCAATCCAAGCTCAGGCTTGTATGCTACATTGTTTTTAAAGACATAACATGGAGTAAGCAATTTCCAACAGAAGTGAATTGATTCATCACTTTGCGGTTTATTACTTTATAGCCTACTGAGTTGCTAAAAACCATGTTATTTGAGTATCAGAGGGGTAGCCGTGTTAGTCTGTATCCACAAAAACAATGAGGAGTCCAGTGGCACCTTAAAGACTAACAGATTTATTTGGGCATAAGCTTTCATGGGTAAAAAATCCACTTCTTCATCTGTTAGTCTTCATCTGAAGAAGTGGGTTTTTACCCCACGAAAGCTTATGCCCAAATAAATCTGTTAGTCTTTAAGGTGCCACCAGACTCCTCGCTGTTTTCATGTTTGAGAAGTTTTCAAAGATAAATTTTTTTTAAAAGGACTAAATCATTGCAATTCACCTGTTAAGGTAAAATTCTCAAATCTATTTGTACTACCAACCACAATTGCTATCATTTGATTTTACTGCCTTTACTATACAGTACGATCTAAGGGTTTACATTGAAATCTTTAGAAGCTTATTTCAAGACTATAGTATAACACTATGTATTTAAATGAGAGGTTCGTGCTTTATATTCTCCAATTTTTGTAAGGCATAAGCAGAGAGCTTCAAAATTTCTGTGTTGGTAAGCATATGTGATAAAGTGATTTCCCCTCCCCCTCCCCCCAAGACACTACTTCCATTACTTCAGATTATTAAGGGCCTGACCTTAGAGGTGCTAGATATATTTGTGAGTTTCAGGAGCTCAGCACATTCTGAAATAAGGTGCCAAAATTGTTTTTGTTTTTAGGGTTAAACATGGAGTAATAAACAATTGATCACCTTTAAATCCATGAAATTTACACCTCAACTCCATTGCTATACTTTCATCCACAATTGAATTTCTAAGAAAATTGTTTACTAGAAATTACATTAAATTGCCAACTTCATGAAAAACTGCTACTTGGGCAGCAAAAAGTATCAAGTAAGTCATTTTCATCAGTCTCATGATAGAGTATCACCTATTTCCACTAACAACAAAAACAGACTGATCAAAATGAGCTTCATACTGTTTTTTAAAAATATTGATTAAATTGTGACCATAAGTCAGTTGGTATAATGTAAATATTAATCACATAAGCAATGAGAGAAGAGCATGTGAGATTGAGTTACTCACATTTTGTTATACATTTTCCCATGCACAGCAACAAATAATATAAATAGTAATTATGCTTATTCAGTTTTGAGATGTACCCGCATGATTTAGTCATTTGCACTAGGGTTTTAAACAGGGTATTGTTAAATCATTTGTGTCCAAATTTTATTAATATGAGACTCTGTATATTTAAATTTTTCTTTGATGCATTATGGAGAGGCTAGGAATGACGACTGTTGCAATATAAGCTGCAGTTACCATGTTGCCCCGAACTGCAAATGAATTTTTTAATGTGAAGTAACAAATACCAAAAAAACCCTTTATTGGTTCAAGTTTTTAAGGCAAAATATGAAAATAAAACTGAGAAACCATTTTTGGCAAGTAAAAAACTAGACTAACAATGTTTCATATTGTGGGTTTATTTAAAAAAGATAATAAATATTTCACTAATTGTAGGGGCAAGCTTTGGCATTTCATCATAGACCAATGATATTGTATAGTGTGTGTTTCTGACACATTCATCTTTAATTTATGCCCTTAATCTGAAAAGTGCAATGCATATCTTTTATTTTGTGTAGGATTGAATTAAAGTGCTAGAGTAATTTTCATTCCTCCATAGGAATGAAATGTTTTTTGCAATGTCAGTAACTCCTACATTTTTATATACATTACATCTTAATTAACAGAACCAACAAATGCAAGCTAATTAAAGGAATATTGGAGAGTATGGTACATGCAGAATCTCTGAAACATCCATGTAAACTTTCATATAAAAACCTGGTCTTGTGTAAACATTAGATGAATAACTGTTACTTTTGTGCACAGTTACTCTGTGTGTGTGTGTGTGTGTGTGTGTGTGTGTGTGTGCGTGCGTTATAAAACGGACAGTTTCTGCAATTGTTCATTTTATACACACACACACACACACACACAATTTGAGTTATGCAAGGTGTTCCGGAACAGAACGCTTGTGTAAGTCGAGGAGTGTGTGTGTGTAAGTCGGAAACGTATCTCCAACCATTACACACACCCCAAAAAAAACCTCCTATTTCTAGCTTACGGAACTTTTTCCGTCAGCTCGGATTTGCGTACGTAGGGTTTACGTAACTTGGGGAGCGTGTGTGTGTGTGTGTGTGTGTGTGTGTGTATATGTATGTATAAAATGCACACAATTGCAGAAACTGTCCATTTTATAATACAGTTAACGTAACCAATAACAATTTGAACTGAATTTCTTGTCTGCTCTGCTTCACCAGAGGCCTAGGTTGTGGAGTCAGCAGTTTTCCAGAATAACTGGCATAAACTGCACTGAGCCAAGGGGTGCAATTCTAAATTTGCTTCTAATTTATTAACACAACCTTCCAAAAATCTGAAATCTACTTATCTTGAAGCCATGATGTTCAAAAGAATTAGTTTACTTAGGAAATTGATATGCTATATTTCTGTGGAGTTTTATCAAAATATTACTCTTATTACAGTTTTGAGGCCTTGAGTTCTGGATGTCATTGTACTAAACACTGTACAAACACATAATACAGGACCATCCTGAAATCTGAAAGTATTAAAATGTATTACTTCCTGCAAAGGGAAGTGCCTGTACCCTTTTTATGTGCTGCACAAATATTCACTTCGATGTCTTGATATTTTGCCTCTTTAATTTCATTATCTTCTTGTTTATAACCATGGGGGAGAAGGTAGAAGGAGAAATATTGTATAATTCTACTGCACCATCTATTTTATTTACTTCAGTCAAGTGTTCTTCTCTTCTTCTCAGACTAAATAATCCACTAAAACTCACACTGAAGAAACCTGATAATTTTATTAATCCTCAACATTAACAATTGTCTACTTCTTCAGTAAAAAGGCCAGTAAAAAATAGTTCAGTACTTTAGTAGCTTGTACACCATACACAGAACTATTGTGATTTTAAGAATGAGTAAAGCTGTAATGCTATTCACCTATTGCTATTCATTCAGTGAATATTCTTGTCTCAGGGCACTCTGTAAAATGTTATTTCCAACAGAATGAACTGTACAATCAACAGCAGAGACCTTTTTGTTTGAGTTATGTCGCCAAATACAGAATAAACCATCTATCAGAACTTGGACAGTGACAATCTAATAATTCCAAAGAATAAAAGGATCTTAGTTGTGTTCATTTTTATTGTATTGCTCCAAGATTTAGCAGCACTGAGCAATTGTAATGTTTGATTTGTACATAAGGGCCTGTTCAACTGCATACAGGAGGACAGCAAGATATTGCTGGGTGCTAATGTTGTGATGTAACAGGTTGGTGATGGTGCCTTTCTACCATTACCACTACTCCTTTGTGAAACAGGTATTGAGACTTGAAAGACTGTGCTACCTATAGGAGAACATGTAAATGCCTTACAAAGTACCTTTATCTGCAAAGCAGCACATTTCAAAATATCTGATTTATAAAGTGCAAGCTCAGAATACAGGAGCAAAATACATGTAAGATACTATTGATTAACCGTTGTTTGTAATCCACAACCTCTGAGTTAGATATATACTGTCAATTACTTAAAATATTTAAAGAATTGATTTAAGATTATGAATTTCCTATAGAACTCATTTCATATGCTGGAAAGGAATCTCATAACAATTATAGAATGTAGCTCTGCTAAATTAATTCATCTTGGCAGCCACAATGCATCCTTTTTTGACTTTTCAGCCACAACAGATTTCCATTATAATTTTTTTAGGTTAATATAAGACCTAACAAATTTCAGGTCACAAATATCTGCTTTACAAAATAACTTTTCTCCCCCAATAGTCTTAGGCCTTGTCTACACTACGAGAGTAGTTCGATTTTACTTGCATCGAATTTTTGTAATCGATATTGCAAAGTCGAACGTGTGTGTCCACACTAAGGACAGTAATTCGACTTTGTGCGTCCACACTAACGGTGATAGCGTCGACATTCGAAGCGGTGCACTGTGGTCAGCTATCCCACAGTTCCCGCAGTCCCCTCTGCCCATTGGAATTCTGGGTGTAGCCGGCAATGCCTTCTGGGTAACAAAATGAGTCGAGGGTGCTTTTGGGAAACTGTCGTCATCCGTCCATCACTCCCGCCCTCCCTCCCTGAAAGCGCCGGCGGGAAAACAGTTCGCGCGCTTTTCCAGTCATTGACAGCGCGGACGCCACTGTACTCCGAGCATGGAGCCCGCTGCGACCATCGCTGCAGTTGTGGCCGCTCTCAACGTCTCGCAGCTTATCATAAAGGTTTCCCTGAGGCAGATGCAGAAAAGTCAGGCAAGGAGGCTACGGCACCGCGGTGATGTCCTGAAGTCTGAGAGTAGCACAGACCTGTCAGAAAGCAGGCGACCCAGCGCCGAGGACATCACAGTGGCAATAGGTCATGTTGATGCCGTGGAACGGCGATTCTGGGCACGGGAGACAAGCACTGAGTGGTGGGACCGCATAGTGCTGCAGGTCTGGGATGAATCCCAGTGGCTGCGAAACTTTCGCATGCGGAAGGGAACTTTCCTGGAACTTTGTGAGTTGCTGTCCCCTGCCCTGAAGCGCAGTGACACCCGGTTGCGAGCTGCACTGAGTGTACAGAAGCGAGTGGCCATAGCCCTGTGGAAGCTTGCAACGCCAGACAGCTACCGGTCAGTCGCGAACCAGTTTGGGGTGGGCAAATCTACCGTGGGGGTTGTTGTGATGCAAGTAGCGAAGGCAATCGTTGATGTACTGCTGCCAAAGGTAGTGACCCTGGGAAACGTGGAGGCGATCATAGATGGCTTCGCAGCGATGGGATTCCCAAACTGCGGTGGGGCCATAGATGGAACTCACATCCCTATCCTGGCACCGGACCACCAGGCCACCCAGTACATTAACCGAAAGGGATACTTTTCCATGGTGCTGCAAGCACTGGTGGACCACAGGGGACGTTTTACCAACATCTACGTGGGATGGCCGGGCAAGGTTCATGACGCTCGTGTTTTCAGGAACTCTGGTCTGTTTAGACGGCTGCAACAAGGTATTTACTTCCCGGACCACAAAATAACTGTTGGGGATGTGGAGATGCCTATAGTCATCCTCGGGGACCCAGCCTACCCGCTAATGCCCTGGCTCATGAAGCCCTATACTGGCGCCCTGGACACTGAAAAAGAACTCTTCAACTACCGGCTGAGCAAGTGCAGAATGGTGGTGGAGTGTGCTTTTGGCCGTCTCAAGGGGAGATGGAGAAGCTTACTGACTCGCTGTGATCTCAGCGAAACCAATATCCCCATTGTTATAGCAGCTTGCTGTGTGCTCCACAATCTCTGTGAGAGCAAGGGGGAGACCTTTATGGCGGGGTGGGAGGTTGAGGAAAATAGCCTGGCTGGTGATTACTCACAGCCAGACAGCCGGGCGATTAGAAGAGACCAGCGGGAAGCGCTGTGCATCCGGGAGGCTTTGAAAGCAAAGTTCCTGAGTGAGCAGGGTAACCTGTGATTTTATAGTTTGTGTACTGAGAAGCTAAACCTGCCCCCGTTTCTTTACCCAGGTAATGTTGACTATCCTATCCAGTTACATACCCCCTTCACCCCCCCTCCAACACACGTGTCGAAATAAAAATAGTTCTACTTTGTTAAAGCACACCGTTTTCTTTAATACTGTTTTAGCGGGAATTTTTTAAAACTGGGACGCAGACTGTGGTGCGGGGCGGGTCTAGTGTTGTGATGCGAATGCAGCTTCTAAACTCAAGGATTGACAGGCTCCGCTGCGGTGGGATGCTTGTTTCAACGGAGCCTGTCACCCCTCCTGATCGGGACTGTGTGTATGGGAGGTCTATTTGACTTTGTGGCAGGGGGAGGACGGTTACAGATCCCATGCTGTGTGGCTCTGTGATCCTGTCTAAGGACCGGCGCTTAAGATCTGTAACTGCCCTCCCCCGCCACAAAGTCACAGAGCAACCCACCCCCCCCAACATTACATCAAAACAACCTCCCAGACTAACCGGGGCAACTAGTCACTGCATCACTGCACTGTGTATGTGCCCTGCTGCTGTGCCTGCCCCCGACTATGTACCCTGCCAAAGGAGACTGTCCTGTCCAATTTCCAACCCCCTTTCCCCTCCTCCTCCAAAAGAACATGATTGAAACAGTAGTTAACAGAAACGAATTTTTTATTATCAACTACACATGGCATTGGGAGGTGAAACTTGGACGTGGGCTTGTGTCAGGCGGGAAGGAAAGAACTTTTCAAATTTTGGGAAATGAGAGCCTTCTGCTACTAGAGCTCTCTGCAGGGGTGGAGTGAGAGTTAGCAGGGACTCTGCCGCCTCTCCTTCTTTGCACTTTGGGTGAGGTGGGTATGGGACTTGGTGGCGGGGGAGGGCGGTTAGAGATGGACTGCAGCGGGGCTCTGTCCTCCTGCCTCCGTTCCTGCAGAACATCCACAAGGCGCCGGAGCGTGTCCGTTTGCTCCCTCAGTAGTCCAAGCAGCGTTTGAGTCGCCTGCTGGTCTTCCTGCCGCCACCTCTCCTCCCGATCCATGTTGGCTTGGTGCATTCGGGTCAAGTTCTCCCGCCACTGGGTCTGCTGTGCTGCCTGGGCTTGGGAAGAGGCCATAAGCTCAGAGAACATGTCCTCCCGTGTCCTCTTCTTCCTACGCCTAATCCGCGCTAGCCTCTGGGAGTGTGATTCCAGGCTAGGTTGTGAGACAGTCGCAGACGGGGCTGTGGAAATGGGAAAAAGGGAGTGAATTCCTCTGAAAGATAAATGTAGTTGTGAACAAAGAACATAGTCTTTCTCTGTGAACAAGACCATGCACAGCACCTTTCACATGCGCACTCAGCACAAGGTCGAATTCTCGGCCTTCGCATTCTGTGCCTGGGGTCTTGAACAGCACATTTGAGAAGCGAGGCAGCACAACGGAATTTCTGTTGCAGGCAGACATGGTAAGCCGTACACTTGTGGCAGTTTAAAACTTTTATATTACCACTGGCCTCATTTCACATTTAAATCAATGTCAGTCCCTGCTGCCAGCAATCCGGCAAGCGGGAACTCTGCCCCTGTCCCACCCCCTCGCGGCTGTCCCCGGGAATGATCCCTTTCGGCTGCCCCTCTCCCGCCTCCACCGCGTGGCTGCAAACCAGCGGTGACAGTTCTGTAAAGGAACGGGAAAGCAGTCCCAACACTAACATTCCCCTACCTAATTAAAAGCAGGTCACCATGGCCGACATCACCCTGATGAGGATCTCCGAGAGCGACAAAGAGAGAATGCTCCGGGAAAGCCTCCAAAGACCAGGGCCGTATGCCGCCCTGCTGTGCAGAGCAATGATCCCCGAGTACCTGATAATCTCGTGGCGCGGCAACGTGTCGTACTTCGGAGGACCCAATAAGGCCGCTCTCCCCAAGAACCTCATGCAACGGCTTTCAAGTTACCTCCAGGAGAGCTTCATCGAGATGTCCCAGGAGGATTACTGCTCTATCCCCGCACATATAGACCGCATTTTACTGTAGCTGCAGTAGCAGGGAATACACAGTAGAGCGGCTTGTGCAGGACAATCACTGAAAACCGGACATTGCTAGATTTCTTTTCAAAACTTGCACTGCCCCTTACTAAACCGTTAAGCGCCTAGGGCACACTAATCATGAACAACCCATTCTTTTAATTGTTAATATTCCTGTTTTGTTAAAAATAAATGTTTAGATGTTTACAACACTTACTGGCTGATCCTTCACCAGATTCTGTGTCCGGGGTAATGGCTGGGGACGCTTCGTAGGGGATCTCTGTAAGGGTGATGAAGAGATCCTGGCTGTCGGGGAAATCAGCGTTGTGAGATCTGCCAACTGCCTCGCCTTCCTCATCTCCTTCCTCATCTTCCCCGTCCCCTAACATGTCTGAGGAACCGGCCGTGGACAGTATCCCATCCTCAGAGTCCACGGTCACTGGTGGGGTAGTGGTGGCGGCAGCACCGAGGATGGAATGCAGTGCCTCGTAGAAACGGGATGTCTGGGGATGGGATCCGGAGCGTCCGTTTGCCTCTTTGGTCTTCTGGTAGCCTTGTCTCAGCTCCTTGATTTTCACGCGGCACTGCGTTGCATCCCGGCTGTATCCTCTCTCTGCCATGTCTTTAGAGATCTTCTCGTAGATCTTTGCATTCCTTCTTTTGGATCGCAGCTCGGAAAGCACGGACTCATCGCCCCACACAGCGATGAGATCCAAGACTTCACGATCAGTCCATGCTGGGGCTCTCTTTCTATTCCCAGACTGCATGGCCATCACTGCTGGAGAGCTCTGCATCGTTGCCAGTGCTGCTGTGCTCGCCACGATGTCCAGACAGGAAATGAGATTCAAACTGGCCAGACAGGAAAAGGAATTCAAATTCAAATTTTCCCGGGGCTTTTCCTGTGTGGCTGGTCAGAGCATCCGAGCTCGCACTGCTGTCCAGAGCGTCAACAGAGTGGTGCACTGTGGGATAGCTCCCGGAGCTATTAGCGTCGATTTCCATCCACACCTAGCCTAATTCGACATGGCCATGTCGAATTTAGCGCTACTCCCCTCGTCGGGGAGGAGTACAGAAGTCGAATTAAAGAGACCTCTATGTCGAACTAAATAGCATCGCAGTGTGGACGGGTGCAGGGTTAATTCGATTTAACGGCGCTAACTTCGACATAAACGCCTAGTGTAGACCAGGCCTTAGTTATGCTAGACTTTCAATTATTGAGCTTAATAAGCTACCTTGCAAACAAATACAGAAAATTTACTCAAATGGTAAACAGATGCAATAATTAGTGTCTAGTATGGCAGTAGAGAGAGAAGATGGCTGAGATATCTTTTATTGGACCAGCTTCTGTTGGGGAGAAAGAGAAACTTTTGAGCTGCCCAGAGCTCTTCCCCAGGTTTGGGAAAGGTACTCAGAGTGTCACAGCTAAATACAAGATTGAACAGATAGTTTAGCATAAGTAATTAGCACACATTCAAAGTGGTTGGTTAACACCCCTGTAGTCCTAGACAAAAGGGTAGATTAGTGGGTTACAGATTGTTGTAATAAGCCATAAATTCAGCATCCTTATTAAGACCATGCCCTGATCTACACTACAGAGTTAGGTCAATGTAAGGCAGCAAGTGTCTACACTAGAATGGTGTTCCCGCGGATGTAAGATGCCCACTACATAGTTCTAATAACTCCACCTCTACAAGAGGTGTAGCGTTCAGGTCGATGTAATTAGGGCGATGCATTGGCTGAAGAGACACTGCGTTACTTACATCGCCTGTTGATTGTCAGCCCTGCATGAGGGCTGACAGCCCAGAGTCCTGCTGCCACTTCCTAGTGGGGGATGGTGAGGGGCGGGAGAGTCTGAGGATATCAGTTTCATTGCTGGTAGGCTCCCTGCTGTGAAATTGAGCCCAGTACCTGGCTCATAGCTGGGGCTGTCCACCCTGGGGTGGGGGGATGCCAGCTGTGAGCCTTGCATGGCTGTCAGTGTCCCACTTGAGTTGGTGCAATGTGCCTGCTGAGGATGCGCACCACTGTCAGGAGGAGGGTAGTGGACACCAACAGCTGATTTAATTACTGTGGTGGTTGTAGGTTGACATAACTTGTCTACCTAATTTTGTAGTGTAGACGAACCCCATGATTTTTAGTGTCTAGCAGTTACGAATTTAAGCTCCCAGGCTCATCTTTTGAAACTTGTTCAGGTTTCCTTTGAAGATAAGGACTGAGAGGTCAGATAGTGATCGCTTTGTGATAAGTGTTCACCAACAGGTGAAATGGTGTTCTTGCCTTTTATCATTTTCCTGTGCGAGTATGGGAGTATTCATTGTCAGCTTAAGCCGAATTGAATTGCTTAGTGAAGACTGAAACCTGTCTTGGATAATGTTTAGTTTAATCATTGAACAGCAGTTGCTCTACCCAGGTATCTGTATAAAAAACATTCAGCAGTTTTCTACCTTTCACATACTTTAAAATGTCTCTTATTAGAAATACAACAAAAGAAAGTGTGTCACAACTATAGAACTTGTATAGTAAGTTCACACATCCCTCTAGTGCATCAGTGCATACCCGATGCTTCTAGGGGGAAAAATTGTTGAAAGGGACATTTCCTACCTATAATTTTTTTCCATGAGACTCCAAGTTGGAATCACATCCAGAAATCCTACTTTGTTCTGGTTTTAGGTTATGGGTAGGAATCTGACTCCTGCTGATGAAAACTGCTTAGTGAGGATAGGCCGCTTGCTAGCTGAGAGATGCCAAAAGTAGTGCATCAGGTGAGTGAAGGAGCTACCTGATGGACCAGCAGCCCAGTCCCTCCTAGAAAGCAATTTAGAGGAAAAACCTAAACTGACTAATTTTTAGTGGTAATGGCCTCAGGCCTTGGCTACACTTGCAGATTCACAGCGCTGCCACAGCAGCGCTGTGAGGAGCGAGTGTAGTCGCACCGCCAGCACTGCGAGAGCTCTCGCAGCGCTGCAAGTACCCCACCTCTCCGAGGGAAATAGCTTTCCCAGCGCTGCGAGCAAGCGTGCAGCGCTGCAGGCGCTGATTACACTGGCGCTTTACAGCGCTGCGCTCGGGGGGGGGGGGGGTGTTTTTTCACGCCCCTGAGCACAGCAAGTGCAGCACTGTGAATTGCCAGCGTAGCCAAGGCCTTAGTTCAGCCAGGGTGCTTAAAGCATGTGCTTGTCACTAAAGAGGTGTGACTTCAAATTGAGTTCAAGGGGACTACTTACAAACTTAGTTAGATGCTTAACCTTGCTGAATGGGGGTTTTGTCTCTAAAGCTACTCCCAGTGAGGAGTATAGCGGAGGCTAAGGGTATGTCTACACTGCGAAGTTGTCGACAACACTTTTGTCTTTCGCAGGTACTTTAAAAAGCTTCCCCCCCCCCCCCCCCCCGAAAGACAAAAGGCAAGTGGCAGTGTGAAGGTGGCTTTATCAGCAGGAGCACTCTCCTGCCAACAAAGCTAACACCGCTCCCAGGGCTGGAAGTATTTTGTCGACAAAAGTGCCGACAAGGTACTGACAAAGAGCGTTTACACACACTGACGTTTACACACACTGACTTTTAACGACAAGGCTGTGTCGACACAGCCTTGTCGCTAAAAGCTGCATGATGTAGACAAGCCATTAGAGTGCCAGTTTCTAATACCGGTCATGCCAACTTCGTGGTTTATTTTAACATCTAGTATAGTTTTATCGTTACAATTACTCACTAAATTGTTTGGTTTTGTCTGTTTTCCAAAATAAGTATAGTTTGTTTTGTGCTCAGATTTTGTATGCTTTTCCTGTTGTACCCCAGGGTTGGTGTAGCCTTGTCAATCCCAGGATATTGGAGACAAGCTGGATATGGTAATATCTTTTTATTGGACCAATTTTTGTTCGTGAGAGAGACAAGCTTTTGAGCAACACAGCACTCCCAGACCTTATTTTTCCATAGTGACATTTGGAATATTACTAATCCAATATTCTTGTGTTACTGTATTGGTCTGAATTTGTAAGACTTTACTGAAATTTGCCTATTAAAAATAAATATTTCTACAATGGTTTCCAAACCCTGACCTCAGTTATATTATGTAGATTCCTATGGGTCAAAATAACACACCTGACGTTTTCTGATGCTGAGTTTTATGATTATTTCAGTGCTACTGTCTCTGTAAACTAATGTCATACTTTGGAAGTGAACCCTGCTGTTCTTACTAAATTAGAATTCAAAGTGAAGAAAAGCGTTTGAGGAAAGAGAAACTTGTCTAGAGCTCACTATTTTAGAAATGCCATAATTTCAAATTAAAGTTTTGAGAATATTAGTGTCTTAGAAGTAAACTACCATATTCCCTCTCAAACTTTCAATGTAGCAGTCAGTTATATTGGTGCCTATACCATCTTGACGTTGTAGCCCATAAAGCATACTTTTTAATAATTATTTCTATCATAAAAGCAAACAATGTCTTTCTAACAATAGCTTGGAAGCCAGTCTTCCAGTTGAATTTAAGGTTCTGTCTGCTGGGCTTGCATCTTATATCAGCCCCAATCCTTCCATAATATAGAGAGACATATTTGGGGGAAGGGGATTTTTGCTATTAGATGATTAGTTGTAGTAGCTCTCAAACTTAAGAAATGAGAAGAGGAACTGAAATAGATTTACATGCCTGAGAGCATTGACTCAAGTTAAATTCTGAGGAAGTTCTGTAAGTAGAAGTTGGCCTAAGACCCCAAAACTATAGTTAATGTACTTTGAGTTAATTGCTGTCCCTGGTCTGGTGAGGCCTGCAACAGGAACAACTGCATGGGAACACCTGAACTGTACATGCCTATACTGTGCCTCCTGAGTTATTTTTAGTCCCTTATTTCTTTAAGCCACACAGACTTCATTTTTTACAAGTTATTGTCTTAAGGGTGTTTAGGAGCAGTCTGTGGTATGAATGTAGTGATACAAATATGCTTTAATTTTCATTTGTTAATGTTACTGAAGTTCATTTTCTGTTTCACCTTCTGCTACTTACTGACTGCATCTTATTTTATAGGGTTGATAGATTTTTCAAAAGGATATACTAATGAGTATTGCACTTCTGGAAAAAGTAACACCCAGCCATTAGGTTGGTATATTTACAGTAGCTGTCAGTTATAATTGTATAACTTTTTATACTTTCTATTTTTTTAGTGAATGAAATCATAGGAAGAGATATGTCACAGATCTCAGTGTCACATGGAGCAACAGTGGCTGGCCAATCTCCAAATACATGCCCTGGATCTCTGGAGACAGGAATATCTGATGGAGTCTAAAAGCAGCTAAGCGTCCATGAAATCTTTCAAGTTTTCTCTGAATATTTCTTCTTCATCCCCTTCTTTTACACTCACTGTGCTTCCAACTCTTGTGGCCTTTTATAAACTGGAACAATGGATCCTTGCATAGCCCTTTTAGTGGGTTACATTTGCTGTAGACAGAGTATTTCTAATTCTAGTTTCTCGAGTGCTGTAAAAAATGACTGAGTAAATGGACACCAAGAAGCAAGACAAGATATTTTAACCGTTTTAAAAATTACAAATGAGCTTTGCTGTTTTACATTTAAATAGAATACTTTTATATATTGTAAGTGCTTAAAATGTGTGGAGATGTTAGTTTTGCTCTTCTAATAATATTCACAGTACTGAATGTGGAGAAAAATTTAATACACCTCTTCAGTGTGCTGCTTTCCCTTAGAAGAAGTAGTAGAATTGTAATTGACAGTTTTGTACACCTTTGGTCATTCTGAACAGCCTTTAAGCTTATATTGTTTGAAAGATAACTTTTTATAATGAAATCTTCCAGAGGCAAAAAAACAAACAAACCTGTCATCTTAAGCCAATGCCTTGGAAGCCATTGTGTATAAAAATACTTTAGTGTTTTCTTTCTTTGATTCATAGGAAGCCAAGCCAAATGTAGATCTGCACTTCTTTATAAACTGAAAATGTTATTTGATAGGCTGCAAAGAGACCATTCCATCATGGAAGTGTTGGGATAGAAATGACATTCCAAAATTTAACTTTTATAACTATATGGATAATCTTCCTGTACTTTGTTAGCACAGGCTCCTTACTAAAATAGCTTTTTCATAGAAACTATACATTTGTAGTCAAATTTGAAAAACTAGGATTTTGATGTAAAGAACCTTAATTTCAAAGCCATGTTAGATAAGGGGGAATTTTGATATTTGCAGAGGATTTAAGTGTGTTATCACTATGAAATACACCAGTCTTCAGTAGCTCTAATATTTTCCATGCAGTAAATCATTTGCTTACATCCCTATTCTATATCTGCATCTGCCTAAATCCTGCCACTTTGACATTGCAGTTTCTTAAATTTGAACTATGAACATTTATCTGCTAAAAAGAAACTTACTGTGAGTGAGTGCTTTAAAGGAAATACATTTGAGTAATTTGTAGGGTTACCATATTTCCACAAGCAAAAAAGAGGACACTGGGGGGGGGGGGAGGAGCCCTGCTCTAGCCCTGCCCCCATCCACTCCCTCCCACCCCCGGTCCTTGTCCCCTGACTGCCCCCTCCTGAGAACCCCCTGTGACCCTACCTGTCCCCTGACTGCCCCGACTCTTATCCACACCCCTGTCCCCAGAGACTCCCATGCCCTATCCAACTGCTCCCTGCCCCCTGACAGGACCCCCAGAACTCCTGACCCATCCAACCCCCTCTGCTACCTGCCTGCCTCAATCCCTCTCCACACCCCTGCCCCCCTGACAGCCCGTTCAGAACCCCAGGCCCATCTAACTCCCCCTGCTCCCTGTCCCAACCCCTCTCCACACTCCTGCCCTCGTGACAGCCCCCCCAGAACCCCAGGCCCATCTAACCCCCCCTGCTCCCTGTCCCAACCCCTCTCCACACCCCTGCCCTCCTGACAGCCCTCCCCCCAAACTCCCAACCCATCCACCACCCCCCCCCCACCCCCGACCAGGGCCGGCTTTAAAGAGCCCAGGAATCGGGCTGCGCTCCGGCCGGAGGTGCTCAGCCGGGGCTGGGCCGGCGCGCTCAGCCAGAACCAGGGCTGGCGCTGCTGGGGCCTGGGCCGGGCTGGGGGTGCTCGGCCGGAACTGGGGCCGCCGCCCTGGGGCTGCTGGGCGCTGCTCGGCCAGGGCCGCGCCTCCCCGGAGCTCTCCTCCTCGCGCTGCCTGCCCGCCCCAGCTTACCTGCTGCTGCTTCCCACCTGCCCCTGCTTCTTTTCAGACTTCCCGCGAAGATTTGAGTCGCAGGAAGCAGGGGAGGGGGAGGAGCAGGTGGGCAGAGTGTTCAGGGGAGTGGAGGAGGGGGAAGACAGCTGCGGGGCCGGACAGTGTGGTAAGGCTGCAGGGGATGGGGGGAGCCGGGAAGGGGTTTTGGGTGCCCAGCGGCGCTTGGCTGTTGCTTTTCTGTCTATAAATAGCTGACCGGGGGGAAACCCTGGACATTTTTAGATTTTTAAAAATCCCCCCTGGATGGCTATTTATAGACCGAAAAGCCGGACATGTCCGGGGAAATCCGGACATATGGTTGCCCTAGTAATTTGCCCATAGTTAATGGTAAATTTATAAAGCAGAATTTATGTCAGAGGAAAATAGTGTATGAGACAATGACTGTGGTATTAATCCCTTAAAATTTGTATGAAATGATGCATTTTCTTACCCACTTCATCAGATAGTAATGTTTACACAACATGGCTTTTAAAACCTCAGGCCTCTGATTAAAAACCTCGCAGAGGATCTGAAACTGCTTATTTAGGCCATGTTAAGTATTTCCCAAGAGGCTGTAGTTTACAGACCTGTCTGATGTGGAACATACAGGGTATCCAAAAAATGAGAGAGATTCATATATAGCAAAATAAGATCAGAAGTACACTTTCATACTTGAAATTGTTTTTAGTCCAGATTTCTGTTCTTCTGTTGAAATAACCATTATTAATTCTGGTTACAATGAAAAGCAAATACATTCAACTTCGATTATAAGGGGATGATAACATTGAATTAGTTCAGATATTTGAGGGTATTTTCATTGCAATCAATACATGTACAGGGCATGCCCTTGTTTTGGAGACATGAAGCTGTTTTGTCTATATATGTTCTTAAGTTACAGTAACACAAAGTCTTAAATGGACTCCATTATTGAGGTCATTAGGAATAAAAACCCACTATAGTAAATATCGGTGTTGTGGTGGCACATGTATTGGCAGAGTAGCAGGGGGACGTTTACATAGAACCTCTTGCATATGAAATACCAATGTGCGCTACATGTTTAGATGTAATGTTCTAGCAATACTGTTAAAGGATATAAACTATATCTTTGTATTTGTTGGATCATGGAGCTTTAGAAAAAGACATACATTTGAAAAGTTGGTGGAAATGGAACTTCCTTCTAAGCAAACATGCATTTTAAAAAACATCTGGGACTACCATGGTGGTAAATTTTAGGTATTATTTTTCAAATCAGTTTATGGTAAGGCCACTATACAGATAGATTCATTTCTGACAAACTATGTATTCTGGGAAGCTAAGCATCCTTTCAGTTAATGTACTGTACATTAGTGTAAGTGTCTCTCAAAATAGTTATTTTGGCAGTTCTATCATTTGAAAATTGTCCCTCAGGTGCTTCTTTAGTTACTATCCCTACTCACATTAACTGTAAACATGCTAAAACACTGAAGTGTTCAGAAATACAGCTAGTTACGTTTTTATAACACTCTTTAAATCACTGTAAGCTGTGTCACTGTCTTTAGGTTGTGTGCTGGTGCAAGGTGTGTTCCAGTTTTCATTTCATGTACCGGGTCTGTTGAATTAATCAATGTGTGTGGGAGGACTCTAATTTTGAGCTTTTCATACTTGTGTGGGTTTTGTGCTCCTAACGACTGGTACAGCCTCTTCTCCTTGCAAGTCCTTTGAATGAGTAGCTGGAATTCATACTGTACCTAAAATATGCGAGCCCATACAATCCAGAGTTGCTATGCACTAAATCTTCTGATGCCTTTAAATACCTTGATGCCTGTAGACCTAGAAATGCTTTCCTATTTAAATAAATATAGCTTTTGGATACTAAAACAGTTTTTGTATTTGCCTTGTAAAAGCTTCAGTACAAGGGTCTTAATTTTATTTTGGCTTGTGTGGTACTGTAAAGACTGTTAAAAGCACACAATCTTCATTGGACTATGCAAATTTAATTTTACAACAATACCTTGTGACTTGATAATTTGTTGGCATCCACTTTCTTGCCCTTCCTCAGTCCCTGCTTTCCATACTTATGTTTAGATTTTAAACATTAAGGAAAGCCTTAACAGTAGTCTGTCTTCTATGGAGGATCAATGTTGAGAATAAAGATTGAGAAGTATTTGGCACATTAGATGTGGGCCATGAAAAAGTAACTTAAGTTCCTGAATTTAACCACAAACCTGGCAATCAGACTTCCTCTATTAAATCTTACAATTATATCAGTGGAACTGCCATCCTTTGTAAACCAAAGAGAAAAATGACAATTTTGTTCTGATGCAAACAAAGCTTTGAAACTCTATTTTTGATACACATAGTGGATGTCATTCCTTGAGGTTTGGAAATTGTTCAAATTAAAGTTTTATATTTAAAAATATGGGACAATAAACATTGACTAAAGATTAAGTTCTAGATGTTTACAGAGCCTTGTATTGTAATTTCATGTACATTTTGTATTTTAAACATTTTGTAAGTTATGATTGCAGTGCTATTTGAGAAATACAAAGGGAAGAACTTGTATTTTAGGCTCTCTTAAATCATAGTGTTGAAATAAATAAGAAAATACATAATGTGTCACTGTTTATTGAAATCCATCACCTATGTAGGAGTAAAGTAAAATTGTGTTTAATCCAGTAGTCTTACACTGCTGAACAGCTGTGTTGCGCTATTTGGGGTACCAAATGTATGATGCTTGTTAATATCCCCAAATGGCTGCATATTTTGGTACAAACTAGCCCTGGACTGAAATGGCAATACTCTTGCAGTTCAGAATGAATTAGCCTTGGTAAAGCATAATGGGAGAGTACACAAACTGCTACTAATTACTTAAGCGCTTGAGTATCAAGCTCACCCATTTACAATGAAATACTAGTCACTATTGTATATTTTTTTTCTCCATGGTAAACAGTAATCTTCATTCATAAAATTATAGCCTTATTTGCTGTCATTAGAGGCTAGATGCTTTCTTCAGTATTTTATCAAAAGGTGGTGAATATTCAATTTCATGCATCAGTTCTAGCTTTTGTGCCTCTCTTCCTCCCCCTCTAATCTCTCAACTCCTGATTCCACAGCCACAAAAAAAAACACTTGGTTGCATGTAAGGATATTAGAATTGGACTAAGAATGCCAAATGAACATACATCCAGCATATTAAAGTGAGCTGAATTGTTTTTTCACATTTGCTTTATATTTCCCCTCACCCTTGTACAACATTGTTTATCAGTACTGAACCTGCTCAGTGCTTGCTGCCCTCACTGATCTATTGCAGTCACAAACTGCAGACTTCAGTCCTCATACATGTTTGATTCCTCTGATTTTGGTTTCATCCAGAAATCTGATTACTCCTGAATTTATACCAAAGAGAAGCCAAATGTTGCCATGCAGGATGCAAAGAGGTGATTGACAGAGGGTGGGTGGGGCAATAGTAGAGCATCTGAAAACCTGAAGAGCCCAGGACTAGGCTAAAATCAGCCTTCATTGTGTAAACACTAACAGTTGCTTCAACAAGGGGCGAGAAGCAGTTCCATGGACAGCATGGAAGTGTTCCAAAGATGACAGTTTGAGAACCACAGTTAAAATATTCCTAGACCTTGTGGAAGTCTGTATCTAAATGACAGACACTGCACTAGCCCCTGTTGTATACCCAGTTTCATTATACTGCAGAGGTGCTTGTGTTACTGTGGTGACAAATGCAGTATAAAAACTAAAATGTAGTAATGTCAAAAGCTCAACGGTATTTCTACAAGATGTCCCAACCTGCACATTAATACTGTCACACATTTAGATTTTTAGGAATTTTAAGGAATTCAAGTTAGTGAGTGAAATTTACTTCACTCGAAAAAAGTGACTAATCAACCAATATGTGATTATTTTTCCAAGCTTCTGTAGTCCATCTGCACTGCTTGCACTGTGGATTCAGGCTTCTGGAGCTCTGTTACTACAGATCCAATCACCCCTACCCCTGTTGTAGTCCTTGGAACTGGTGCTTGTGATTCCTTTCCCCATTGTAGAGGTAAGATGCTTTCCCTACTGTGCACAGGGTTCAGATCCAGTCCTAATGGAGAGCTTAAATAATGCAGTGATTTTGTGCATCAATCCAAGAACTAATCAACTTGTCCTTCACCTTCCAAGAAATCAGTGTAGCATAAGTCAGAACCTCAGTAAGGCTACTGATTTTGAAAAGACTGATCTCTTCCAAGCAACTTAATGAGCTACAAAAAGATTAATTAGTTATGAACTCTGTTTTCTAGGTGCCTAGGAGATATGGATTTAATATAATTTCACATATGATCTCAGTTAAACAAATTCCAAATTTAGGCTAGATCTATAGCAGCAGTAGGCAACCTTTCCGAAGTGGTGTGCCGAGTCTTCATTGTTTCGCATGCTGGTAATACATTAACGTTTTTTAGAAAGTCTCTCTCGCTCTCTATTATCTAAACTATTATTGAATGTAAAGTAAACAAGGTTTTCAAAATGTTTAAGAAGCTTCATTTAAAATTAAATTAAAATGCTGATTTTTATGCTGCCAACCTGGTGTTCTGTTCACCTAGGCTGGCAGCGGGGCCAGCAGCTGGGACCCCAGACTGGGGGGGGGAAATTCAGGGGTGCAGGGCAGAGGGATGGGGGTGGGGGGAGTTCAGGGATCAGGGCAGAGGAGCGGGGGTGGGTGGAGGTGCAGGGCAGAAGGCTGGGGGTGTGGGGGGCGGTCAGGGCAGTGGGGAGGTTCAGGGCAGAAGGCTGGGTGTGTGTGGGGGAGGGTCAGGGCAGAGGGCTGGGGTGCTCAGGGCAGGGGGCTGGAAGGGATATGCCCTGTTCCACCCCCAGCTCCTGTCCCTACCTCTTCTCTGCCTCCTCTATGGAGCAGGGAGCACACTGCCACTCGTCCCCCTCCCCCTTGCAAGGGCAATCAGCTGATCGGTGCAGAGAGAGGAGGAGGAGGGGCAGGAAAGTACCATGCTGGGGGAAGAAGCTGGGGAGGAGGGAAAGCTTGGCTGCTGCAGGACCAAGCTTCTGCCTCCTACCCCTGCAGGGGGGAGCAGTGGGTGGGGGGGCTGAGTGGGGCTCAGGACCTTGGCAGTGTGCCACTCAAAATTGGCTTGCGTGTCATGTTTGGCATGCATGCCGTAGGTTGCCGACCCCTGATCTATAGTCTTTGTTTGGCAATGGTGCACCTGTCCAGGTGGGGCAGGCAAGGATCTCAATCCCATGGCACTGTGAAAGCATTGATCAATTTAATAATCACCTATTCAGAGTGTGACCTGTTTATCTTTACTGATAGTCCCTATTTATAGACCAGAAATGCTGGCCACTGTGCCAGTGATGTAATTATATAGGAGATTTACTAAATATAGTGCTTGATGTTTGAACACTACTCCACCTTTTCCCTACTATAATTATCAGGTATGTAATTAGTGTACAGTAACACTAATATCGATCAATGCTTTGTAGCTACTTCGAGAAAAGAAGTGGAGACTGACAGGATATGAGACAAGGTGGGTGAGGTAATATCTTTTATTGGATCAAGCTTTCAAACTTACACAGAGCTCTTCTTCAAGTGACTAAAAAGAGCTCTGTGGAAACATCTCTCTCCTCACCACCAGAAATTGGTCCCACCTTGTCTCTAATATCCTGGGACACCACAGCACCATTGCATACAGCTATGATTTAAGACAGCTGAAGACTGATTCATTAAGGGGTTAGAGAATACATACTCCAGCCAGGGGAAAACCTTGAGGACTCAAGCTAACACCTACACCTATTTTCACATCTGTTCCATGTCCTGTGGGGTAGTTAGACCCAAATTTTATTCCAGGCATCCTGAAAATGGCATTGCTGTGAAAGGATCATTTTGTCCTTCCACATAACTAGACAGAGGTGGCAACTCTGCTGAGGAAAGTCCCTTTACCAGAAGTTTGGGTTTTTTCTATGACCCAAGATCTGGAGCAATGATAGCGAAAGGGAGGCCCTTCTATACCAGGACAACAGCAATGGCACACTTATGATGTGGCACCCTCTCCGAGAGCACCAGGCCTGGGCTCCTCAGCGGAGGGAGAAAAACAGCATGCCATGGGGCACTAAGTGGACACTTCCTTCTCTCCCTGAACCGGCTCAAAAAAAAAAAAAAAAAAAAAGTTACTCATTGCTTGTGCACTGAACTGAGCAGGGGACCCTTCTCACTGCCATGGGCACCACTGACTCTGCTTTAATCATTTTTAATGTGGACATTCATTCCTCTCACCTTACTGGCTACTCACTCCCTCCCTTGCTAGCCTCTCTGCTCCTGATTCAAAGCCCATCTCTCCTATCTTCCTCTCACTGTATAATACTTTTTAAGGCACATACTTGTTCTCCAATCCTTATCCTGATTACTTTGTATGTTGTAGCTCTTTGCTCAAGCTCTCATCTTTATATTTAGCTCTTCAGGGAATGGACCACCTTTGGAAAGCTCCTAGTACAAGGATATTAAAATGTTAACTATGTGATGAAGTGCTGGATTACACAAATTAACACTCAAGCTTTCTAGCAGAGTGTAGCAGAAAGCAGTGATGAGCCGAATTTCTTGCTATGGTTAAACTGAAGAGTACTTGAGACTCCAACAGGTACCTGATGGTGACTTCGCTGATTGAATTTAGCATTGAACCCTGTTGTCTGATTCATAACCCACTTTCCACCCTTTGTCAGTGGTTTGACACCACAACCCCTTTTAACTTTGTAATGCATGAATTTTCATCTGTTAAGAAGAGATGGGAAACTTTTACATGCTCCTAGTGCGCTCCCATATGAAAGGTTACAAAGGTGTGATGGCTAAGAACTGGCAGTTTCTAAAATATTTCAGTTTAAAATACAAATTCATAATAGTTTTAGTCAAGCAAATGTGACTATCTTAAAAGATAATTTCCTGTGTACACTCACATACAGAGATGCTATGAGCTTCCTATCCACCTTTCAGTTAGCTGATTTGTAGAATTTAGCTTTTTCCCCATTCTATTTCCTATTTTAGGCATTAAGTGCAAGAACAACGCAGGGAGACTATAGCACTAGCTATTCTAGGATTGTCCTTGAAGGAGGTACTGGTTATTAATTTCTGACAGTGCTTACCCAACTCATTTCTGTTGCAAAGAATGATGCAACAAAAATACTGTAGCCTTAGTTAATCCCTACCAAACAGCAATAGAGCTAAACTTGACACAGTAGAGTTGCAGTGAAGATTTCCTCCTGCTCTTTCAGCAGATTCTGGCTGTATAGGAGAGCTTGTGATGCTTACTTGTTCATTTTTACATTGACTATCTTTAGCTACTGTTTGGAAACACTGTCACAGTAGCGACATCTGCTGGAAAGGTCTGGGACAACAAGATATTTGTAGTCAATACTCCCTACTATTGATGGGAACAGGAATAGGAAAAAAAATCTTAAGTAAAATCACTCTCTAAATGAAGGTGTCAAACACTTAGCAAAGTTATATGTCCCTTGCCTGTAATATGCAAAGATGAGGCAGTGTACCACATGCATTCATTTCCATCATTCTGCTTTAGGGTGACCAGACAGCAAGTGTGAAAAATTGGGACGGGGGGTGGGGTAATAGGAGCCTATATAAGAAAAAGCCCCAAATATTGGGACTGTCCCTATAAAATCGGGACATCTGGTCACCCTATTCTACTTCTACCAGAGACATGTATACAGCTTTACTTATAGGAGAGAAAGTATACTTAATAATTCACCTCAGAATGCTCAGAATTGGGACTTTCCAACATGAAAACATTTGAAAGATTTGCAGCTCTGCATTAAACATAACTAAACTAAAATCAAATGTCATGTTTCAGGGCTTCATGTAGTCACCTGAAAACATCAGGAAGCATCCCTCCTCTACCCACAGATACACAACAAACTGGTTAAATGGGAGTGGGGACTTCCTCTGAAGCATTAGAGATTGGCCAGAGCTGGAGATAAGACACTGAAAAAGGTGGACCAGTTCCCTGAGGTGGTAGAGAATCCTCTGTAGATACCTGGCTGGAGTGTCTTACTCACATGCTCAGGGTCTAACTGAGCACAAGAGCTGGGAGTAAGGGAGGAATTTCCCCCAAATTCAGATTGGCAGGGAGTTGGAGGTAGGAGGGGGACGGGAGGGATTGCCTTCCGCTGTAGGGCATTGTTTGCCTGCTGGGATCATCTCACTTACTCAGTTCTCTGCTTCTGGCAGTGGTAGCACTCTGGTCTCTTCTGTTTGCTGCCTATGACACAGTTTAGTTTCCTGAGGACTGAAATGTTTTGATCTATCGGGGTGAAATCTAATGCTCTGGGATATACAAGAGGTCAGCCTAGATGAGCTGATGGTTTCTTCTGGCCTTAACCTCTATGAAACCTCTCCTCTGACTTTTAAAAATCGGGATTATAAAAAGGAGGGAAGATGAAGGGTAAATCTAGTTGCGTACCAAGCATTTTCATTCTTTGGCTCACTATATTTGGTTCTGGGCTGTGTCCCTTCTCTTCCCTTTCTAGCATTTAACCTGCATGTGTCTAATTAAAGACAGCATAACAAGTGTAGAAAAAAGCTTAAGAAATAATTTAAAAGCTAGGCACGTCTAAAGATGCACTGACAAGTCAAAGAAGCAATACTTTGGGCCTCGGTCTCCTCACACCAGTCTTGCTCTGGTGTAACTGCACTGACTTCAATGGCGTTACGCATGAGCTACACCCCACTAGATATGAGAGCAGAATTGGGACTTTCCAACATGAAAACATTTGAAAGATTTGGTTACAGGGCCCCAGGGCTCAGAGCCTCTGTGCGTGTTCTCACAGCCATGAAACTCTTGAAAAGGTGGATAGTAAAGCGGGGGGTGGGAGAAAATAACTAAGATGTAAAGATCCTAAAAACTGGGGTAAATGCAAGGTAACAGCATGCTCTGGCGCAAAAAACCCTAACAAAACGAGCTGACTAAATGCCTTTCCAGCTTCTTTGAAAGTTACTTTTACAAGAAAATAGAAAGCACATTCGTGAATGCATGCACCCTTCCCCAGCAACAGTAGATCCCAGCAGACCCTAACCCTAACCCTATCCCTGCACAGCTTGAGAGGGCTGAGGAGTTTCCAGGTCTGGAGGATTAGTTTGAAGACACAAAGAAAGTAAATTCTGGCATTAAGGCTTCTACCGTAAGGGGCAGCTTTTAGACCCAATTTAATTTCCCTTGAAGAGTAGTGATTTAAATTCTCATTTATTATAAAGCAAATAACTTAATTATATCAAAAAAATTGAACACAAATGCCATGCAAAGACATTCAGGTGCTGTAGGCACTTAGTAAATTAACCATGGACCTGGTATCAGTGAAGAACCTCGATTTGATAATGAAAAACCAATTAAGGGATGTAAAGTGGGGCGGAGGCTGGAAATGAACAGAAAAGGGGTGGCCTATAGCCGTAGTTCAGATGAAGAGGAATAGGGCAAAAGGATGCCTTGGTATCGATATATGCTGAAGACTGGCTCCCAGCAGATCAGGGATGGAAGTTCGTAATGCTTTAAAGACCAAGTCTTGCGTGGCTGTGGGGACTTTTGTTTTGAGAAGACTCCTGCCCCTTACATTGAAAGGTGGATTCCAGCAAGCAATACTCTCATTGCAGTAGGTTCCTATCACTTGCCTAATCACCAGTTTTATACACACCCTAGCTGCTTTGTTAACCAGCCTTCGGTTTTGTTTCTAATTGTACTAATACATTTTTATCCTCCCACTCTCACTCCTACTCCTTCCTACCACTTTGCTTTTAATCACACGAGAAGGAAACCGCTCTGTGCCTTGCCACTTGTTGATCAAATATTACAGAAAGGGACCTAGTTTTCAAAGGAAAGCAGTGAAATATGTGCAACTCAAAAAGGGGGGGGGGGGAGCAGCACTAGCAACGCCAAACAGAGTCTTCTGTGGGATGAATATGATGTGATACTAGAAGCTGGACCTCACCTGGAAAGAGTAGTGGGAAGAGGTGAGAAATATTTCTAGAGTTCAAGATTCTAGGTCAGTTGGGTGAGAGATGATTAACTTGGAAGGGCCTTTCTTGTAACAGGCTCTGAATAACTCAAAAAGGCAAGGAACGGGAGTTTCCAGAAGGCTGCTGAGAAGGACACTGTACCTAATGAATGTAGAAACTAATGAAGTACATTACATTACTTCATTTAGTAATTTAGCTCAACCAACTTTCCCTCTGCACCCCATACCCTCCCCAAATATCTAACTACAAAGCCTGGCAGCTCTCAACTACCAGTGGACAAATTCATCTTTTTATGTCCCTGAGCTAAATTTCCTAGCACACTGACCATGAGACCAACAGATGTACAGATACCAAGAGTAAAGTTGGTCGAGTGCTGAATTTACCAGATTGCAGAACTTAATCCAATCTAGAACATCATTTATGGCATTTCTATGGTATGAAATGTCATGGCTGCATTCCTGAGTGTAATATAATGTGCCACATTGGACATGATCAACTCCAGCTTGAACTAACCTGAAAAATTTAGGATCAGGGTAGCTTGGATATCTGGGCATTCTCCCACTAACGTGAAGATTGTAGATTGCTCCTAGTGTTGTAAATTCCCTGCAAGTCTTTCCTGAATTGATCAATGAACGTGTCCATTAATCTTCCTTCACAATACGTCTAAAGAAAATGTGAATCAGGGTTGGTATTCATACTGGCCACAATGGCTAAACTATGACATGAGTGCTATGGAGATTCTCTCTAAATGAATCAACTGCTTTTAAATCTTTTCTCATTTTATATTTTTAGATAGAAAATGCTGCAGGTATTGCATCAGAGCAGGCTTATTTTCATTATGCAAAAAGCAGAAGACATTGCTATAACTTGCTACAGAGCACTGGTTTTCTACTCTTTTACTAAGTGAGCTAGAATTCATTGATAGTTTGGTGTAATGAGAGGCATGTAATAGCTAGAGAGGGGTGAACAATTTATTCAATGAATTTGAGCCCCTCTTTCGGATCTTAAGAAGTCTGTGGGTGTTGTGCTTTACAAATATGTTATTTAATTTACTGAATGCACCAAGTGCTTCGGCAAATATATTTAATGTATGAGTGACTCACAAATCATCTATTGTGACTGTTAGAACAGCTGCAGTTCACAGTGGTGTGTGATTGGCTAAGTTCACAAGGTATTGTTTCTGCTCCCTGTTTAAATGATTGTCACACATTGTTTAGCCTTCTGGTGCAAAAATGTGTGGCTCCCTACTCTGACACTTTCTGTTCCCATGAACAAAAATTTGCTCATAAAACGTTAATGGGAAGTGAATAAAAGCAGTCAGGGGGAAGAGGAGGGGTGACTGTTGGCAAATATTGCCTTGGAGTATTAGCTGGGCTGTAGTCATAGCAGGAGTGTAAGTCATTGGACCAGTACGACAAATAAGGCAATGTTGAAAATGCATTAAATGCTTCTGAGAGAGGTTTTTTTTTTTAGAATATGAAAAAAGCAGCTATGCCAGGAATGTCACCATCATCTGAGGTCACATCAGATGATTGGCTGAAGATATAATAGAAAAGTTGCATGAATAATCAGAGAAAAAGCGCATGAACAATAGAGCAACAGGGGATCCACCACTGACCAGTTACTGGGTTGAACAACATGAGGATGTGTATAGAGGTGTATATTTATGACTGGCAGCCGTGTGTCACTAAGAGTTTGAAATGTTGACTGGCTAAACATAAACCCCTTGATACCAGTCCAGCTCCTGAAATGACAAGGATAAAGATACCAGAGAATGATGAGGTTTCATTAGCTAGAAGTGGAAAGGAAAGAGGACTCAAAAGTCAGCCAGCAAAATTTGGTTATCGGACTGATTAAATAGTCACCTATTTCAGTACTGCAATACTACAGAAGTGTAACCTCTATTCTTAGCTTATGGTGAAGAGCAGAAAAAACTATTATAAACCCTGATGCCAACATTACTGGTTAGAAAGCACAAAGGGCGAATTATTTTTGGATAAATAACTGAGCTAAAGATGACATTGGCCAGTAAATATTTTCTCTTTTACTCCTCTGTGCCATTTTTCTCCCCACATTTTATTTTAGAATATTGAAACTGAAATCTATTGCCTCACCAAATCCTTTTCCTCTAGCACCACTACTGTGCATCAGTTACATACACATGCATCTGTTACAGGTTCTATATTTTTCAACTAGTACATAGATTAACAGTAGTATCAGTTGGTTAAACTTGGGTTTAACTTTTGAGTGAAAGGATGCAGTCTAACTGCTGTAGCAGTACAATATTGAGTGACATCCCAAATATTTAGATGGTAACTAAATCCTTCATAAACCAAGTATCAAGACTGAAATTAAAATGGCCACTACATTCTCCTTCTACTCAACCAATTAAAATCTGGTTACTAGAACCCGACTGTACTTATTTCCCACCCATCTTGGGCCAGCGTACCTACAACCAGAAGGCCAAAAAACAAACAATCTTGTCCAGAGTAATTAATAGAGAAGAGCCTGAACAGCCAAATTCAAACCCGGATCTTATACACCCTGAAGTCTTTGGAGCTAGAGGTAGAGGCAAGTGGCTAAATTTGGATCCAGATTTATCCCCTTTCCCAATATTCAGAAGTATTTGCATCCAGGGTTTGGTTCTGGCCTGTCTGTAATTATCCTTGTGACTAATGCAGCATTTACTTTGCTCTCGTTCAATAGCATCGGTAGTATTCATTTTGGAACCGGAGTACAGCATGCTGTGCCATTGGGGTCAGTCACCTCCAGTCTCCACTACATTGCCAAGGTTCATCTGTCCCTCTGACCACCACCCCATGCTGCTTGACCCTGAGCAGATCAGCGTGGCTGCAGTGCTCTGGAAGTAAAGGTAAAGGAGCTGGGGCACAAGTTTTGTTATCATCCATCCTCCTGATTGAGGGTAAGGGTCCAGGTAGGGGGACACGAACCCTGGAGAGGAATGCATGGCTGAGCAGATGGTGTCTATGGAAGGCTTGGGCTTCCCAGGCATATGGACAAATTGGAGCATGTGCTGAGGAAAGCAACAAAAATGATCAAAGGTTTGGAAAACCGGACCTGTGGGGAAAGGTTAAAAACAGGACATGTTTAGTCTGGAGAAAAGAAGACAGAGGGGAGACCTGATAAGTCTCCAAATATGTTAGGGGCTGTTATGAAGAGGATGGTGATCCATTGTTCTCCATGTCCAATGAAGGTAGGACAAGCAGTAAGGGGCTTAATTTGCAGCGAGGGAGATGTAAGTTAGATATTAGGAAAAACTTAATTGTATAGGTGGTTTAAGCTCTGGAATAGAGACTTACAAGTAAGGTTGTGGAATCCCCATCACTGGAGTCTTTTAGGAACATGTGGGTCAGACACCTGTCAGGGATGATGTTGTTTTACTGTGGTCCTACCTCAGCACAGGAATCTAGACTTAGATGACATCTCGGGGTTCCTTCCAGCCCTACGTTTCCATGATACTGCTGCAGAAATTGCCCAGGCTTGCGGAAATCATATTGCTTAGAGGAGGAAAGAGGGTTGTGCTATTGCAGAATAGCTCAGTTAACCATGTCTCCCATTCACTCTCTGATCGGGTAGCTTTAGAAATAGATCGGTGTTATTCCCAAACTTAAACTGTTCTCTCTTTATATTGTTCCTGGTGCTCTAATGGGTTCTGGAGGGAGAGGGGGGGAATTATTACCCAAACACCACACACTCATGTTTTTGTTAGTATACAAAGATTTTCAAGGGTACGTAAAGAATTTTTAAAGGATGAAAGGTCAGTTTACATGAAATGGAAAGCATGAAGGAAGGAACTAACAACTATCACCCTTGGTGTTCGCTCAGAGCTAAGCAGAGGTCAGTGGCATGGGACAAGATGGCAAAAAATTCAATACCATCCATCTTTTCAAGAAATTACTGTGAGAGTTCACTTTGCCTGATGCTTGAAAACTAATCTGCTGCCCACACACAAACATTCAGAGATGAAACAGACGTGGCTGCATCTCCTTTCAGCTTGAAATCAGTGATTGATTTTTTTTTTTAAAGGACACCTCTCTTAAACTATACTGCATACCAGTTTTAGCTTTAATATTCCCAACTAAGACGGGGAAGATTTAGGGCATACAAAACAGATGTTTGTGTATTTGAAATCACTATATTCCCATTGACATCTGCCTGTTCTTTCATAGCAAAATACTGCCTGGAAAAAAAATGCCTTTGCATAGAGGAGAGTTTACCTAGATGATAGGTGTTACACACAACCTTCTAATGGTGTCTTGGTTTTAACATGTGGGCAGCAGGATTCCAAAGTGAAATATCTTGCATGCAGGAAAGCCACCATGGGAAGACACTGATTTTTAAGCGTTTGTCCTGATATTTCGCTCCACCGGCTTTTTTTTTTTGGTCTGCCGGTGGAGCCCCCGGTGTCCCGATATTTTCTTCCTCTCATCTGGTCACCCTAGGCCTGTCTGCAATACCTGCTCCTGCAATCTGTTACACTTGGCATCTTGTCAATTTCAAGTGAGTGGTGCTAATATTAATTAGCTGTTCTATCAAAGCTGAATCAGGACACACGTGGTCAATGCATAACTAACACTCACGTTCCTGTGTTGAGGAAAACCCATCATGAATACGCAGCAGAGGGTGCCATTTTACCTTAGCTACTCATTAGGAAAGCACAACTATCAAAGTACCACCCAGCAGCGTATTAAATAGGAAACTAGTAATATATTCTAGAACAGGGGGAGCAGGCCAGGAAAAGTGAGGCTAGGGCTGAAATTCAGTGACCTGTGTTAAGCAGGAGGTCCAATTAAATCACCATGGTCCCTTCCGGCCTTGAAAATGAATGAATGAATAAAACAACCAGGCAGTTTGGCACAGCCAGTTAATAAATCAGTTTGTACACCCCTTTGTGTTCAATTTTTGCACAATAGTTTTGGCTCCCATCCCTACTAAATTGAGCAGGTTTTAAGATTTCAATGCTCAATGCAGAGGGGAAGTCATTTCACTAAGAAGGTGGGGAGCGAGGATTGGTAAAAGAGACCAGGAGGAAGCATGGAATGTGTGTAACTATAGGATCCAATCCAAACAAACAATGAAACAATTCCTCCACTTTTTAAATATTAAATTATAGTCATCTAGTGGCTGGTATCAGACTTCATTATAGGCTCATCTCTCAGTACTCTGGGCCTGTTCTTCATATAGAAATTGCAGGTCTACTTCTCATGTGCCTTCTGTGACTGAAAGAAGGGAAGATGTGCATGCATAAGGGATAACGGTTGTCTTTCCTGCCACCTGTATGCACAAAGCTTGCCAGTCGCACGTACAAACGGTGTGGGGAACATGCAAGTGCACTCAGATTTTATTCATGGCTATTCCTCTTAAGGGAAACTGCTTATTCTGTTCCATCTGGGTTCTCCTACTCTGAGAGTCAGAGCACCTTACATGACCAACCTCCTAAATAGATAGATCATATAACTATATTACCTCTTTAAAAAGCTCACTGTTGTAATGTTTTATTTTTGATATTTACATGGCATGGATTTGTAAACCTCTTCAATTTTCCTAAATAAATAGTAACAAAACAAAACAAAAACTCCACTAAAGGGTAAACAGCTACTTCATTTTGAGACCCTCATCCAGGCTGGGGATTTAAAGTGGGTAAAAACAGCAGTGAAACAGACCCTTGCCCAACAGAGACCATTAGAATAGTTTTTAAACCAAGACACAATACTTCCAGCTAATAGCAAATCCTCAGTGAAGCATTTCTAGTGTATCCTTCATTGTGGCATCCATTCACCTAAAGGATTCCAGGTAAGCCACTGAGAAGGATTATTCTAAAAAGTATAACAGATGGGTGATCTACTTGGCTTAAAAACAAAAAGAGACTAGGGAGCCCTACTAAATATTTAACAAGCCACCTTGATAACAATGTATCAATCTTAGGGCTTGGTGTTGCCCCTCCCCTGCCCATCACGACAATAACCGAGTGAATTTTCAATGAGGCAATTTATGCATGTCAAGTTTTGATTGATTGCCACCTCTGACATATCACACCTTTCATCATGACTGAACTCAGACATGTACAGAATTCCCATCAAACCACTGCTGAAACTTAGCCACCTCTGGACTGGAACACAGCAACATGTTGAACGTTAGCACAGTTGGAGGACAGGAAGTGAAGAAATACCATAACCAACTGAAATACAGAAGAATTTGAGGTAGGTAAAATGCAGTTATCCAAGCTCGAATCTGCCCAGGAAACTGGGGCAAACACTATGCTCATAAAAAAAAAAAAGTTCCATATGATCTTCACTTAAAAATAAATGTTCATGACCTTGATTTTATGCCTCAATTGAGACAACACCTCCATCTCTATTCAGTACACTGATCCCTTGTACCAAGCATGATAAAAAGAGAGAGATGCCTTCAACTGAGTCACCCATCTTCCCACCTGTTTCTGCTATGCAAGTACCTGACCCAACCTAACTCTGTGAAACACTTGTCTCAAATGCTGAGCACACTAAAAAACTATTAGGACAGATGGTCAGTCTACCACCACCCAGGACAGGGGCACGTGCTGCAGATACTGGTTTCAAGAGGGGTCTACAGCATAGTTTATAAATATATGAAATGGAGAAGAAAAATATGTGTGGGGAAGGATTTTCAAAGGCCCTCTTCCCTGTTCGAAGGAGCACTTTATAGCTATAAAATTTTAGTCATGCTTTATCCCCGGAAAAATTAATTGTGGGTTTAAATCAGCGTGCGTGCCTCTCTCTAACTTCCTGATTTGTACTTAGAAATAGACTGGGGTTGCAAATTGCATTTGCAAGAACAGCAGAGTTGGGTCATTTGAAAAATCTTACCCACAACGTCCTCAGTTTTCACGTGTCCTAAAGCTTACCAAGTTGTGCATGCCTCAAAAATGAGGTGTGTGTCAGAAGAATCTCGTCTTTGTAGCTGAAGTAGGTAGCACAGAATTATATTTGGGAAGTCAGTTTTCTAAAGGCAAAATGTAAAGTAACTGTGGCTAGAGTCAAAGGCAGTTTCACAGGCACCACATTTTAGGCAAGCTCCAATATTTAGGGATGGCTTCCATTAAAAGAAGTCATTCAACCAGGAGACCCCTAGACTGCAGAAAGCAGCTCCCTTCCCTAGCCAGGCTGAAGTGAAGGAAGAGTTTGAGGGTTAGGGTGAGTTTGGGAACAAGAAAGAGGCAAAGGAAGATGGTGGTTGGGAACCTTGCTTTGTTCACTTAGAATTGAAGAGGTCTCAATTATTTTATCTGAGAAGTCTGCACTATCAGGGTTGGCTTTCCAGTGGCTACTGTAGCTTCCCTGTTGATTTCCACACAGCTGGAGCAATATTTACAATGCTTTCAAGGAAGAGGCCTTCTCGGAGCATGGTGGGGGGCTGGGAACAGTAGGTACAAAGTGTGCTCTTGCTTGCATAGCAACGTACCATACACCCAGTATCTTGAGCATTCAAGTCTGTGCTTCAGTTAGTGAGAAAACCTTAAAAGTCAAAACATGCACCTTTGTTCTTGAATCATCCCTCTATACTACCTATCAATACCACAGAAATGTCCATTAAACTATTATAGGTATGGAGTGATAGTTATTTATAATGTTCCAGGACTAGCAACATTTTTAGCACAAGCTACATTAGGACAAATGGTGCCTACAATAAAATAAATGCTAAGGCACTCACTAAAAGGGGAGAAATGTTTTTCCTCCACAGTGCATCATTAAAAGGACATTCTCTCCAGTACTTCAAAAGTAGTGGAGTCAATGGGTTACATGTGTGGTTTGACCAGGAGTTTGAGATGGACTCGGTTTACTGTATTCACCTTGAAAACAACAATCAAAATAACCGTTTTCCTTGTGGGTGCAGATGAAAATCTGAAAAGATATGGAACAGTAATGTGATAGGGGAGGGAGAGGAAGGCAATGAGATACAACAGCACCTTTCTGCTCTAATTCAGCCTTGAGGGATTAAATGTTCAGCCCTAACCAATCACATGGAAAAAGAAAAAGTAATTTAAAATTATTTATTTAGATTATACCCAGCTAGGTGTGGTATGTAACTTTGGGTACATCTACACTGCAAAGAAAAACCTGTGGCACCAAGTCTCAGAGCCTGGGTCAATTGGCTCAGGCTGCAGGGTAACAAGTAGCAATGTAGATATTCGGACTCGACTCTGGGTTCTGAGACCCTCCCCCCTCACTAGATTGCAGAGCCCAGGCTCCAGCCCAAGCCGGAACATCCTCACTGCTATTTTTAGACCCATGAGCTCACGGCAACTGACGTGAGCTGCAGGTCTTTTGGAAGTGTAGACACACCCTTAGAACTCACAGGAGAACTCGCCCTTTCTCTGGAGAGTTCATAATCTGAGCTCAGTCGTAGGACCAGTCCTACAGATCAGACCAATGGTCCATTTAGTCCACTGTTCTGTATTCTACAATGACCAGTGCCAGCTGATTCGGAGAACGGTGCAAAAACCGTGCAGCAGGCAGCTGGGGATAACCAGATAACCAGCTCAGAGGGAAATATTTTCCCCATACCTCCAAAAGTTAGAGGTTGGCTACTACATCCCTGAAATGTAAGGGTTAATATCCCTTCTAAAAATGTGAGATACGAGGGGGTAAGTACACACAAAAGGAAGGCCGGGGAATACAAAATGAGAGGACATAGGAAATGAAAGCCAAGACTGTATTCCAAGCCCTTTGTAGCACAAACCAACCATCTGATATTTAAGGTATGTCTACACTAGATGCATTCCAGCAGGTGCACCACTGTAGTGTAGACACTTATTACAGTGACAGAAAGGGTTCTTTCTGTGGCTGTTGTAAATCCACCTCTCAAAGGCAGAAGCTAGGAAGAATTCTTCTATTGACCTAGCACTGTCTACACTTGGGCTTATGTTGACTTAACTAAGTCTCTCAAAGATATGACTTTTTCTACAGCTTTGAACGATGTAGCTAGCTTGACACAGGTATGGACTGGACCCAAAGTAACTTGGAGTAAGGGGAAAGGTCAAGGAGAATAAGGGAAGATAAACTCTAAAGTACAGCTTTCTTCAACAAATTTAGAAGCAAAGGGAAGAGGAGAAGTTGGGCAGTAGATAGAACAATAAGTTGGGTTGAGAGCTGGCGGTTTTTAGATGGAAGAGAATAAGCACATTTGTACTCAAAGAGATGGGAAAAATTTAATTTTGAATGAGGTGGCACCACTATTATAAGCAACGTAACTAATATTTTTGTGTTTTAGTACATCAGCGATGTAACTGAACATCATTTAGGAGGGTTTACTCAGAAACCCCACAGGGAAGATTGGCACAATAGCTTTCACTTCATATTGGACAGTTACTGTGCTGCTCTCTGAAAATATTCTATCACATGCATGTTCAGGTAAAAAGTAAGTTATTGCATTTTACTCCTGTTAATACCTCAGAGCCAGCATAGGGAACGAGCTGGATTATTTTTCAAGTCACATATCAACATTTTTATTCAAGCTCCATTTGCAGAACTTAACACTGGTGGTGATGGAAAGAGCCCAGCTTGACTTCCAGGTCCCAGGGCCCATTTGACATTATGAAAAATTATTTGCTTGTAAATTGGCAAGATTTGTGGAGTTGCTAGAGGGCTAAAAGCATGAAACCTCATAATGCCACTTTTACAAAGTTACTTTTTAAAGCATAACAGCACTTGAAAGCGCCCACAGAACTTTTTGAAGAGAGTAACAGGGATAACTAGGATATTTTCTCCAACACCATCCCTTGCACTGAGACAGGTTCTAACATGCAAAGTCACATGCAATTTGTTGCTCAGCATGTAATGACTACACAGTCACTGCACTATCAACATCTATCAAAACAGATCTGTAACAAAGCAAGAAGGCTAGTAACTATTTGAGATACCGATCTCCTCATATAGATTTGTTGATTTTGGGTGTTTTTTTAATAATAAAGTTCAAGAACACCCTACCCTGTGGTTCATGCAGGTAAAAAAACAAAAATGAAAGGTAAACCGCAACGTCTTGTTTACTGCACACAGGAAAAAAAAAAAAAGAGAGAAAAACATTCAAGTTTGTGTGGGGGAAGGCTGTGGTTTTAACTATTAGCACAAAAATGCAAACCCTCTTACACCAAGAATTGTGTAAAGCCGAATTTTAAGTTGTATATGCTGTTAAATAGAAACTCTCTTCTTTATACTTCAGAAATAGTGTCTCTATAAGCAACAGTAGATGGCTAGAATATTTCTTGCAAAAGTAACAATCCTTTAGGAATCTGAAGTATTTCCAAATTGCTTGCTAATTAGAATTTGAAGTTATTCATTAATTTGGTAATTGCTGTTCTATCAAATGCTGCAGTAGGTCAGAGTCACACAATTAGAAAAATTCAGGGATGTTGGATCCAGGGGTATTTGTTCAAGTCCAGCTCTGTAAATAGGTTAATAAATATCTAAGCACCTTCAAATTGCTTCTGTAATAGCACTAGTTTATATATAAGCATGCTTCATCCAATTATCTCTGTTTTACAGAGGAGGAAATTGAAGTATAGCAGCGATATGGGTTGTACAGCTGAAGAACAAGTCAAGGGCCTTGATTCCAAGTCCTGTGTTCTATCTTGCTTCCGTTGACGATCCCTGATGGACTCACTGGAGGTACATAATGAAATGGCAGAAATAAGTAACTGTGGAACTGCCATTGAATTTGACTGAATCTCTTCTCTTCAGAGTCCAGGGAAGGGGTGGGGACGGTTTTATGGCCTGCAGCATGCAGGGGGTCAGACCAGATGATCATAATGGTCCCTTCTGACCTTAAAGTCTATGAGTCTTCTCCCACTGAAGAAGGAATAGGTGAGCTAGTGCCAAACTGCTCACCATTGTAGCTAAAAACATTTCGTTGACTTTGTTTTCGCCTCACTTTTTTGTATGACTCTGCACCGTCTAGCTCTGGCCCAGCCAGAAATGCTCTAACAACTACCTCTTTGGCAGCAATGCCCTCATCCCATTCCAAAACAGGGTAGTATGTCCTCTCAGCATAGTTCTAACCTATTTTCCTAAGACAAAGTGTGTCAGAAACGCATATAATCTTCTGGAGTCTTACGAGAGAGATGTCCATCTCTACAGCTCACCTAAACAGGCTAGTAATTAGAAGTGGGCTTGAGAACCCCAGTGTTCAGAACTCAGCTTCTGCCAAAGTTTGGAAGTGTCTGGGCCCACCTCAGTTAACTAGACTGCATCCTCACCCCAGTTCCCCCTACTTAATTCATTTATGAAATCACAATTGGATGAAGTCCTAACCCCAATGAAGTCAATAGAAACTTTGCTATGACTTCAATGCAGCCAGGATTTCCCCTACTATAACACACTTTGTGTGATGCTGCGCTCTACTGATTGAGACTACAGATATAAGTACTTTCCCTTCAAAACTGGCTCTAAAACAGAGGCCCAGGTCCTCAGAGAGGTACTTAGGTGCTTAACTCCAACTGATTTCAAATCTGGATCAGTCAAACTCATCCACTTCCTGAGACTTAACTTTAATACCAGAGAAATTAAGATGAATTTCTCTCTCTCATCTTCTCCCCAGGGTTGGCTGCTTCTAAGGTTCCTCCCTCATGACTGCTCAACCCACACACTGGATATTCTTGCTCTCACCTCCCTTATAGCCATATGATTCAATGGGTCACCTGCACGAAGGAGTCAGCAAAACCCACTTCTCAGGAGAATCAATGCTTGCTGACAAGGTGGGACTCCTCAGGCAAGCAATGCTAGCCTGTAACTACTGTTAGCTAAATAAGATCTCTTTACCTCACGTGCCAGAGGCTTATATTTGAGGGGGCTGATTAACTTTCTGGTCTAATGTGTGATTTTTACAGAGGAATGTTTACCGCACATGGCTGTGTCACAACACAATGTGAATTTAGATGTCTACAAGCTAAGTGCTAAGCCAGAGGGCTTCAGTTTCCTCTCTCTGTGGTCACTTCATTCTTGGTAAGCAAGTTGTTTCATAAGCACATTGGGGTGTTCTTTTAAAACAAGTATACTTTAGAAGTTTCCAGCATTGTAGCTAAAAGGTTGTTTAGTTACATGTGCTGCGTTGGGTCTCCTTCATGCTGGGTTACTGCACTACAGAGAAGTTATTTGCACATACTATAAATCGGGGGGGGGGGGTGCAAACTACAGCCAGCGGGCCGGATTTGGCCCCTCAGGGTTTTGGATCTGCCCCGCGGGGTTGCCCCCCCCCCCGTGGCGCCCCACGCCGCTCTCAGAAGCGGCCGGCACCATGTCCTTGCGGCCCCCGGGGGTGAGGGGAGGGCGCAGAGGGATCCGTGCCTTTGCCTCCGGGCACTACCCCCCACAGCTCCCATTGGCCGGGAATGGGGAACCGCGGCCAATGGGAGCTTTAGGGAAGGTAGCTGGAGGCACGGCAAGAGCAGCGCACATGGAGCCCTCCGCCCCCAGGGGCCACAGCGCTTCCTGGAGTGGCGCGGAGCCAGGGACAGGGCAGGCAGGCGGGGAGCCTGCCCTGGCGTGTGTGCCACTGCCACCCCGGAGCGTGCCGGGCCAGGGCCTGAACCCCACCTGCACCCCCAACCCCTTGCCCTGAGCCCCTTCCTGCACACCGGACTCCCTCCCGCACTCCAACCCCCTGCCCCAGCCCTGCATACAATTTCCCCACCTAGATGTGGCCCTTAGCCCAAAAAGTTTGCCCACCCCTGCTGTAAATGATGATTTTAAAGCCTGGTGCTGGTTCCAGTACTGATACTTGTCTGGCTGCCCTCCATATTTACCGAGCCTGTCTGCTGTGGCTCATGTCTCATTCAATCTGGAGGATTCCTATGTTGCTTATTGTGCTCAGACTCCCAGTCCTGCTAAGCAGAGATTGGGATATGGAACAGTCCACCCTCTGTGGTGGGGCACAGCAGATAGCACAACTGACTGAGCGGCAGTGGTTGCAGAAACTGGCTTCTACACCAGACTTACACATAGTGAACTACAGCCCACCACAAGTACTCCTGTTCTTCTTTTTGTGGATACAGACTAACACGGCTGCTACTCTGAAACATAGTGAACTGGCACAGTTTCCAGAAAAAGGTAGGGAGCCACTATTTTAGGAAATGTTATAGAATGCTCACTTTGCCCCATGTCTACTACCTGGAAAGGAATCCAATTTTCTCTAATGAGAGGCTGCAGCATTTGAAAGCTTTTTCAGTCACTAACATCCTTTTACTGAAAGCGAAGAGACCAAGCTGCACGTCTGAAGGTCGGGGAAGTCATCCCCTCAATTAGAACACATAAGCTGCTGTAGCTCTAAGCCTTCTCTTACTCACAGGAAGGAAACAGAGAAAGAAAAGGCCCGTTATCAGCGCAAGCAGAGTTGAGAGTTACAGTCACATCAGCTTCTTCCCACTACTGGATTAGGACACGTCCGCATTGTCTAACTGCCCCCTAGATTCCATCCACATTACCAAGTAGCTGATTTTCAACTCTACCCATTTTTAAGGGTTTTTAAGTAGTATTTATTGCACATGGTATATTGGGTGAGAGAAGAGATCTTGTGACTCTATACTGTCAGACAGACTAATACTTTATGGTATGCAGAGGATAATTTACCCAGGCCTTTAGAGGCCTATCATGCTTTCCTCACATAGGGAGATATATGATCAGTATTGTCCTCTACCCCAAAAAAAAAAAAAAAAAATATTGTACACAAAGTTTAAAAATCTTTACACCACTTACAATAAGCAGATTACTACCTTGCAGAAGGTATAATATCCCTTAATGGAATAAGAGTTAATTGTAACGTGAGAGAGACATGGTGAGTAAGGTAATATTGTTTATTGGACCAACAGCTGTTGGTGGAAGGCACAAGCTTGAGCTACACAGAGTTCTTCATGTCTGAGGAAGAAAGTGTCGGCTTCCTTCCCCAGACTGGAAGAAATTTTTCTGTGTAGCTTAAAAGCTTGGACCTCCCCCTAACACCAGTTGGTCCAATAAAATATTATCTTACCTACCTTGTCTCTCATATCCTGGGACCCACACAGCTTCAACACTGCAAATAATTGTAAAGTAGCATTTTAAGAAAAAAGGTAGTTCTGGATTTTTAAATAAATGTTTGGCATTTCACAGGAATTAGACTATATGAGAAAGCCCAATAGTGCATCTAGACCAGTATCTTTTGTCTGACAGGGAGTGAGAGGAAGTGTTTATTGCTAGTTTGTTCCTTCAGTTCAATAGTTAAGCTGCATCTACCTCTTCTGCACAGCAGGTCATTGTGTATGTTCTGCCATCCATGAGGGAGGCAGTGCATGCCAAGGCTTTGGGAGGCAGATTCCTGGCTGCAAGACAGCACAGAAGACATTAAGAAAGTATTTTAGCATTGGCTGGCCTTCCTGACCAGTTCAGTGTTGCTAGCTCCTGACTGAGGAACACAAAACTCCATGGTGCAGAACCATCTTGGTCCCACCAGAGAGGAGAGTCCCCAAATGGCACTGACCAACAGTTTTCATTTGGCCGGGGGGGCGAGAGGGGGAGGGGGAGGAGAGGAAAGTTTTCATCAGTTTGTTTGTTTTAATAAACAAAAAAACGCCCTTATTTACACGCTCTAAAAATTGTTTTCCCCCTTTTCAGTGACAACAGGGTTGGACGAAAAACTTTTTAAAATGAAATATTGTTCCTTTCAAAACCTGCAGAGTGGAAGTCTTGAAGCTTTCTGCTAAATCTTTACCACTGTTTGACCAACTGTCCTCCTTGCTTTAAGTTCAAATGTCCTGGATTATTCAAAAAAGATGACTGTGAGCCACTGGCAGGTAAAACAAAACTTATTTTTCATTTTCAGCAATTGGAAAAGGACTTCTGATTACAGCAGTGTGTGGATCGTGTGATGATGCAGCCACTACACCAAGGCCAGGGCCCAAAAACCCATTTACATTTTGTATCAAAATGGAGTATGACGGTATATTCGTCAGGTCTCTTGTGCTTTGTCATTTCATACCCTCCAAGAACAGGAGTCACACAGTGTAAGAAGCGCTTTCCCTTTTGAATCTGTCATCCATCAGCTTTATCAGAAGGGTGTCAGATAACTGACAGAACCACACCAGCAGACCTTCACGGAGGGGAGAAAGGTAGTCTGTTTACTTCCAATGTAAAGAGTATCTGTCTAGCATTAGGTGGGAAATCCAGTGACAAGTGGCTCTGTGGCAGAACTGCATCTGGGTAGCAGGACCAGATAGTCAAAGAAAAACCAAGAAACATATAACAGGAGTGGGGTGGAAGTGCATGGGATAGGTATTGAGGACAAAGTGTGGTGGGGGGGGGGAGGAGAGACACCCAAACCTCACTCCTCCGTAAGGGATCACACGCTGGCCATCCCACATCATCTGTCTGAATAAAAACCCAGGGCATGTAACAGTAAAGGGGCAGGTGGAGGAAAGGAAGAATTACCTCTTTGTTCTCTGACTTTTCTCCTAGTCCTTTTATTTTCCTCCCACGATCTCTAGACCTGGCTCTTCTGGAGCCAAGACTTGCAAACAGTGCCCGAGTTATTTGTTCAGCTATTTCCATTGGGTTTGTGTTTTAAAATTCCCTGCTTTTATTTTTGTAAAAGCTATTGTGGTGGATTTAGAGCTATTCTAATTTATGAATGCTTTATGTGGACCCGCTTATTGGATATTTACTGTATGAATGCAGCGGTTTAATTTAATAGGGGGTTGTATGGAAAAACAAGCAGGCAAGAGAATGGCTCAAGATGTGCCACTTTTCTGTGAACTCTTGAGAGTTGTTAAGGAACAATGCCACGTCAGGAAGAGGCCTTGGAACACAATAAAAAACAACAGCAAACAAAAACAACCTACTATAGTGGTGTTTAAAAAGGAACTCACTCTCTCGGGGGGGTGGGAGCGGGGTGGGAAGAGAGCTGTTTGGGAGACCCAGACACATCTGCCCCTAAGTGGAGGTGTCTGAAGAAGTTAGGCCTTCCTGGGTTACCATAAGGGGATGGTAAGGCAGGCAAGACAGACATGCCTGCAGACTTTTTGTTGTTTTAAATCATTTACAGCAAAAAGGTTTTATTCCTACTGCAAAGTAAACACCACTTTTGTTTTAGGAAGCCTGTTTTGTCACTGTATGACATTGGTCAAGGGGCACCTGAAGGGAAGGACCACAGGTGCCAGCAAATCAAATCTGTGGAGTAAGAAGGGTTGATACACAGGGTACTTTAGCCCAGTCTGCAGTGGGGGAGGGGGAAGATGCCCACAAATAGTAGTCTCTGCAACTTGAAGTCTTTAAAAATCAAGAGAGTTGAGGACTTCAGTAACTCAGCCGGAGGTTATGGGCCTATTGCAGGAGTGGGTGGGTGAGGTTGTGTGGTCTGCTATGTGCAGGAGGTCAGACTAGATGGTCATGATGGTCCCTTCTGGTCTTGAAGTCTAGGAGTCTGAGAACTGTGCAATTCCACCCTGGAAAAGGTAAAGGCCAGGTAACACTGAAGGGGGGCGCACTCAAGAACTCCAAGAAGGGGACAGAGATGCAGCTAGCCCTGTAACCATAACCAGCTTTTTTTTTTTAACAAAGCCAAACATTTGGGGCTAAACCGGAGGAGTCAGTACTTATAACAATTTCCAAAATCTGAGACCACAACTTGCAAGTTCTAGAGCACTCCTATCAAATATGCATGAATGTGCCAATGCTCCCATGTGCAGCCAGCCAGATTTCTCCAGCTTGCAGCCAATGTACCTTTTAAATGAGAAGGAGGGGCACAAGGAAAAAAGCAAAAGTGAGAAAGAATTGCATTTCCCAGAAAGTTGCTGCCTTTTTTTCTTAAGACTAGTGGAGAATTATACTAAAACTATTGTGCATCAACTCCTGGGGAGGTCATTCCTTTTGCTATAATTACAACTATTTCAGGAGTCTCTGCCTAAAGCTCACCCCTTTTAATTTCAACAGCTCTATTAGCTAACTTTAGTCTGAAGGGGACATCTACTGGTGGCAAAGATTATTGTAAGCAAGAAGCACAAAATTGTAAGAGCTTCTGGAAATTAGAGCAATGCAATTTAAAGATCCACTGCTTGTCCTAGAGACTCTGCAAGTCAGTTCTCTTTCCCCTTCCCTCACTAAAAGAGAGCTCGCTGGTCTGTATTTTCTATTTTAAAGCAGCATCTAAAGTTGCTAAGATACTTCCCAGGACTCTAGTTAGTGAGCTGTCACTCTATCTCAGAATCCTCCTTTTATACTATGATTAACTTCCTTGGAACAGGATGCTTGTTGGAATGTGTATGCAGTAAAATGACTGACTAAATAAGCAAACTGGAGGAAGGAAAGTTGTAATATAGCAACACAAGGCAGGGTCTTATTCAAAATGGGTCAAGCTGTGTGTGTTTTACTTGAATCTTTATACAGGGTAATTGGTTTTCAATACACTGCCCTACACCTGAGGCCTATCTGGGATTCAATCCCATGAGACTTTTTTAATCAATGGAAACAGCTGGCTGAATTGCAATTCTTGGAAATTCCATTTTAATTAACATGGTGAGAGACTAATGGGGAGGCAGAATAAGTATCTAATTTTTTACAAAAAGCTCTGTTTTAACTTAATTTTTTCACCATTTCCCAGAGAAAGAATAATTTCTTGATCAAAATAGTTTAATTTGGGGGTTGGGGAGAGATTTGGAAAACACTTAAGTTTTGCCTGCTTGCACAAACTGAGTTGTTCCAGAATGAGATTATACTGTGAGGAACACAAGGGAGATAGAGCATTTCCAGCTTGGCATGACACCTCATAAAAAGTCTGAAACAGAACCTGGTGTTTCACACAGCTCTAGTAAAACTATTCTACAGGGGAGCTAAGCATTTTGCTCCCCGAGATTCTTAACCAGGCTCTCTCAGCCTTAGTAAGAGGCTAAACTGCAACACATCCTAAACTGAAGTTCTCTTTATATGGGTTCAGCATTGTTCATGGGTACTGTGTTACAGAATTCCCACACACAACAAAACAAGAACAATTTACTTTAAAGCTGAGAATATGCATCATGCATTCCAGAGTAGAATAATTACAAAGTATTATTTCTTAAGCCAAGTATTATAAATCTAGGAATTTCAGAGTTAAGGTTAAAGAAATCCAAATTTGTTAAGGTAAGAAATGCAGTCAAGCCACCAAAACAATCATAACTGTCTTGTATTGATTCAAGTAATAACAATACCTGATTAAGGTATTTTAGTGCCTGTGATTCCAGAGAAGATTAAACTGACTTTTAAAAAGCATAAGATTGAAAAATAACCTTCAGCAGCTGTAAATCTTTAAATTACAGTAGTTGTCTGAACTACAATTCCCTCCCATATTCCAACTTTCCTTTTTAATAGATGAAAACATTACATCTGAATTAATCTTTTTTTACTGTGAAGATAAACTGCATTAAAAAAAACAAAAACTCCTCACCATAGACAGTTCCTGTTTTAGGGTGGTAGAGAGATGTACAAGTTACCAAAATTGTGTAAACTAATAACCTTATTCCAAGAAGATACTAGTGTACAATATACTTGGTACAGAAAGAAATGTCTTTAAAAGCCTTCCCCCAAATTGCCACAGTCTAGACATTTTGAAGCATAAATTTATTCTTTGCAACTGAGAGAAATATTTAGGCCTTACCCCCAAGTTGCTGACCTTTTCAAATGACGTAAACTGTAGCTGGAAGGAAGTGTGATGAACATCTTTATATTCCATTCCTTAAGGAGAGCAGTTGGATTTGGAAGCAAGCACAGTATCCATAAAATCTATCAATAAATCCGAGATTTATTGGGATGCATGCCTGAATAGGGAAGATGGTAAAGACATTCCTGGTACTAGTTCCAATACATGCTGTTTCCAGAAGTTGAGTGAGAGTATTAGAGCAAACAGGCTTTCAACTTTCAGAAGTCATTGCTTTTACTTGAGATCTCTGGCACTTAAAATACTGTTGCTCTGAAATGACAAACAAACACTCTTCCTCAGGCTTTAGCAGACCCTTTTCCTTTGCAGTGGTATACACAGCTGACTTACATTAGCCTGGATGGGCCAGTTTAATTGAAGCTGCATCAGCCCCAATTAAATGGGACTGCTTTATTTCACAACATTTAACTCTTTACAACACAAAGGAATGTTCAAATACCAAATGTGAATATAGATCTTAAGAGGAACATACCAAAAAAGAAAGGGAGCACTATTGTCTTGTTACAGAGTGAAATTCACTATTTTCAGTGTGACACGATACCGGATGTAGAAGCCATCTACGCTGCAGCACTTGGCAAAATTCAGCTCCAACTCTCATATTAAGTGTTTTAAAGCCTCAGCAGCTGGACTCATGTTATTTTGAGAAAATCTCAGCTTTTTTTTTTTTTCTTTTTCTTTCCCCTCACAGTTGTGGAGTAGAGTTGCCAGGTGTCTGGTTTTCGACCGGAACGCCCGATCAAAAAGGAACCCTGGCGGCTCTGGTCAGCACTGCCGAACACCCCATTAAAAGTCCGGTCAGCGGTTTGGTGGTCTAAGGGAGGCTAGTCCCTACCTGTCCTGGCACTGTGCTGTGCTCCAGAGGCGGCCAGCAGGTCCGGTTCCTAGGTGGGGGGGACCCATGGGGCTCTCCACACGCCCCACCCCAGAGCCTGCATGCCCAGCCAGAGCCCTCACCCCCTCCCACACCCCAACCCCCTACCCAGTGAAAGCGAGTGAGGGTGGGGGAGAGCACACCACCGAGGGAGGGGGAATGTAGTGAGAGGAAGGCGGGGCCTCGGGGAAGTGGCAGGGCAAGAGTGTTCAGTTTTGTGCGGTTAGAAAGTTGGCAATCCTATTGTGGAGAAACTTGAAAATACAACCTAAGTGACCTCTAGCTGCTCAAACCGGACAGCAAGTAAAAAATTAACCTCATCATGATTTAATAGTTTGGGTTAGCGCTCCTGACTTTCTCAGCCTCTGTGGAGGTGGGGGGCCTCAGAAGTTGGGGGGGCAGGTTGGTTTAGTTTCAATGTGAAGGTGTTACTCTATACCAGCAGGTCTTAGCCAGGGGTCTGCAGCCCCCGGGGGGCCATGAGCCAGTTTCAGGGGGCCTTAGGGCCCCATGGATGAAGGCCAGTGCCCCAAGCCCCTGTGGGGCTGAAACCAGGAGTGGAGCTCCAACCCTGAGCAGTCCCTGCAGGGATAAAGTCCCAAGCCCAGCAGCCCCCATGGGGCTGAAGCCAGAGGTGGTGTAATCAGAGAATATCAGGGGTTAGAAGGGACCTCAGGAGATCATTTAATCCACCCCCCTGCTCAAAGCAGGACCAATCCCCAGACAGATTTTTGCCCCCGATCCCTAAATCACCCCCCTCAAGGATTGAACTCACAACCCTGGGTTTAGCAGGCTAAGGCTCAAACCACTGAGCTATCCGCCTCGGCACTTGCTGCAGGGCTGAAGCCAGGAGCAGGGCCATGGGGCTGAAGCTCAGAGCCCCCCAGTGCCCCCCGTGAGGCTTAAGACGGAGCTCCCTGCAGGGGGAAAGCCTGGACAGAAGCTGCGGGGCTGAAACCCAGCACCTCCGCGGCTCTAAAGTGCAGAGGCTCCCTACCCCACCCCGGTGACTGAAGTCTGGAGCCTCAAGCCCCCCCGCCCATGTGACTGAAGCCCCAAGGCTCTCCCCCCACACACACACACCCCCAGTGGCTGAAGCAAGGAGCGCCGGGACCCTCCCCCGCTGGGCCCTGAAGTTTTTACAGCATGTCGGGGGGAGGAGGGGGAGGTGTTCAGAAAGAAAAGTTGAGAACCCCTGGGGCTGCTGGGTGTCTGAGGGAAGCCAGCGGGGGCTGTCATTAAGCCAGGTGGGCTCTCAGTGGAGGCTGGGTGGCTGCTGAGGGTACAGGGGTGGGGGTGGCATACACCTGCCTCTTCCTTCCCTGCTGTGACCTAGCCTGGTAAGCATGACTAGTGCGACCTCTGCTGGCCCCCTGCAGCAATTTCAGCCAATCCTATTGCTTAGCTGAATGCGCCAGGCATGTGAAACTTGGCAGCCCTGTCTACCTACAGGCTCGCAGGTCCTGCACACATAGACCTGTGCACCCACCCTGCATTTCTACATGCGAGCCAGGAAGCTGAACGTCCAGCTATCGGCTGTAAGCAGGCACGGCCATTTCTTAGGGTTTCAAAACCTCGCAGGGCAAAGTTATCCCTTGTTGCATGTAAACAAAACTGGCGCTTTACTAAGACGTTTGGGGGTGGAGGGCTCCACATGCTATATTGACTTCCCCACACCTCCTGCAACCTGCCTGCCTCCATTCAGGTTGCTACAGAGGCCAAGCAGCAGTCCATTTGAAAAACATAGCCATAACGGCTCTAGCCATAAACACAGTGGTGTAGGCACAAGGGAAGTAAGGGAGATATTCTCCTCCCTGTCAGTCTCCTCTATCTATGCGGCACACTATTTTCACATTTTACCCCCCACCCCCTCCCAGTTTTTATAGGGGTGCATAATATTTGCAAAGTTTGTTTACTTCCACGACAGGAAGTGTGGCATTGAATATTTACAAATCAAGATTAAAATGGGGAGTATGGAAGTACCTTTCAGGCTTTCTATACAAGTGAGTGAGACCTCCCCTTTAACTGTCCCCTTGCAAAGAGCAGCAAACAGGTGGTTTGTGAGGGAGGTCTCCAGGTGAAGGAGGAGTGCTATAGCACCCCTGGGCTGAGTGTGTTGTCTGCTTGCTTGCAGTTTATAGGTGCTCTGGTTGGGGAGTTGTGTGCTAAACCAAGCTCCCTGCTAGCCTAGCCGACAGGTTACCAACCAGTTCCAGTGTGCTATCCTTTCATCCCTAATCCCTTTAGGATCTGCAGGGCTAAATCACAACAGGGGTTTAAAAAACCAGCTCCTAGGCAACTGAGAAACTAGTGAAGAGGGGGGCTTAGAGATGGTGTGAGAGGCAAATACACCTAACAAACATACTCTAAAAACTTAGGCTAATAACTACACCCACAAAAGTTTTTTTTTTTCTTTCCCCAATGCAGGCAGAAGTCCAGCAGCAGAGGGGGGTGGAGGGCTATCCCATTTATTGCCCTGAATGCTGCATGTATGATTACCTGGCATGTGGGATGCTTGCATCTGTTGCAAGCAACTGATGGCCCTCAGACACAGAGGATGGGCTCTTGAGACCAGAGTGGCAGAACTGGAGGAGCTAAGGGAGACGGAAAGGTATGTAGAGGTGATTTTCAAGGACCCCCTTCCCCCATTTAGTCTGACAGGCTCTGTGATATTGAGGAGGATGCAAGTCATGTGGACGGAAGACACCAAGCTGGAGCAGAGGAAAATGATCCCATAGGTAGGGCCCTCCCCTTCTAGATGATGTCACGGTATCTCTCACACAGAGGATACCTCTTTGGGGCAGGGGAAACCTGTTATTAGGAAGAAACAGGTAATAGTAATGGGGGATTCAATTATTAGAAATATACATATTTGGGCCTGTGATGAGCACGAGAACTGCCTGGTGAATTGCTTGTCAGGTGTAAAAGGTTGCCGACCTCTCAAGATATCTAGACAGATGTATGTGCAGTGCAGGGAAGGAGCCAGTGATCGCAGTACACATAGGCGACTGGTAACTGCTGACAGTGGGGGCGGGAGTGCACAATGGCAAGCCTCCTCTCACCACCAGAGCCACGGTCAACTTCCTGATGACTGCCCAGGCACCCTCCAGCAACACCCTCTTGCCCACAGCACGCGGGCCTGTCACCCACATCACCCACCCTGGGCAAACTTGTATTTTGGCACCTTAGCCCCTGCTGCCTCCCCAGCTCCCCTGGGCCCCACTGTCTCCACCCACCCCCCATTGTCCCAACTGATTCCCGAGCTCCCTTCTGCACACCCCAGACAGGCTAGTCCAGGCATATTAGGGGGGGGGAGGGATAGCTCAGTGGTTTGAGCATTGGCCTGCTAAACCCAGGGTTGTGAGGGGGCCACTTAGGGAACTGGGGCAAAATCAGTACTTGGTCCTGCTAGTGAAGGCAGGGGACTGGACTTGATGACCTTTCGGGGTCCCTTCCAGTTCTAGGAGATGGGATATCTCCATATATTATTATATACTCAAGCAGGTAACTGGCTGCCGGCTGGCAAGAAAGGGCTAGGACTCAGCAGGCTTCCTGGCAACCCCTCTGGGAGAGAGCTGTGCTGCCAGCCTGGTCTCATTTCCCTACTCTGGGCACCACCTACTGGGGCTCAGCAGGCGGGCTCACTGCTGGTGCCTTTCCCGGGCATGTCCCTTCTGCCACGATCAGCCCAACTCCACTCGAGCAGAAATCTGGGTGTGTGGAGGGGTGTGAGTGAGTGAATGAGAGATAATGAGAGGCCACGTGCTCCCACATCACCTATACATATAGGTACCAATGACATAGGGAAAGGCAGGAGAGAAGTCATGGAGCTAAATTTAGATGGTTAGGTCAGATTCAAGTCCAGGATCTCTACAGTAGCATTATCTGAAATGCTTCCAGTTGCATGCACAGGGCTAGTAAGACAGGCAGAACTGCACGGTCTCAATGCGTAGATAAGACTATGGTGGTGGGATTTACATTTATTAGGAACGGGGAAACCTTTTGAGAAAGGAGGAGACTATAGGGGAAGGATGAGCACCACCTAAACCAAAACAAAATCACATTTCTGACATAAAATTAAAAAGGTCAACAGAGGAGTGTTTAAACTAAGATGGGGGGAAAGCCAACAGGTGTAGAGGAGCACACAGTTTAGACAGACACACCCCTTAGGAGAGGATTTATTAAAAGGAGATACTCTATATCCTAGTAAAGAGAAGAGTATAGAAGTACAGGTAGGAACTGAAGTGAAATAGTCAAACAAAAAAGTGCCATTCAATTACATCACATGAAGGCAGGCAATTTAAATATTGACAAATTTTAAGTATTTGTATAGAAATGCTAGAAGTCTAAATACCAAAACGTGTGAACTAGAGTGCCTGGTATTAAATGAGAACATCAATATAATGGGCAACACAAACTTGGTGGAATGATGATAATCAATAGGACACAGTTAATACTAGGGTACAAAATGTATAGGAATGACCAAGCAGGTCACACTCCTGGGGGAGTTGCATTATATGTGAAAGAAAGCATAGCATCAAATATAGTACAATTTAAATTAATCAAACTTTACCATGGACTCTCTATGGATAGAAATTCCATGCTTGAATAACAAGAGTATAGCAGTAGGACTAGACTACTGAGCATCTAACCAGGATGGTATTGTGGTTGTGAAATGTCCAGGGCGATTAGAGAGACTACAAAAAAACCCAATAATAATGGGAGATTCAACTACCCCCATATTGACTGGGTACACATCACACAGCACGACGGGATGCAGAGAAAATTTCTAGACATTAATGGTTCTTGGACCAGCTAGCCCTGGAACCCACAAAGGGATAGTCAGTTCTTGATTTAGTTCTAAGTGGAGGACAAAATCTGGTCCAAGAGGCGAATATAGCTGAACTGCTCAGTAATACCAACCATAAATATATTAAATTTAACATCCACGGAGGGAGGAAAAACACTAAGGAAACTGAACACATTAGCATTTAAATTTCAAAAAGAGGAACTACACAAAAAAGGAGGAAGCTAGTTAAATGGAACTAAAAGGAACAGTGACAAGAGTGAAATGTCTGCAAGCTGCATGGACACTATTTTAAAACACCCTAATAGAAGATCAAACTAAATGTATACCCCAAATAATAAAGTAAGAGGACTAAAAAAGTGCCTCCTTAAACAGCAGAATAAGAGGAAAAAAGGCATCCTTTTAAAACTGGAAGTCAAATTCTACTGAGAAAAATAGAAAGGCGCATAAACTCTGGCAAGTCAAGTGTAAAAGTATAATTAGGTAGACCAAAAAAGAATCTGAAGAGCAACTAACAAGAGAAAAAAACAAAAAACAAAAAACACGGTCAGTTTTTGTAAGTACATCAGTAGGGCAATGGATGGTAGAGGTGCTGAAGAAGAACTCAAGGAAGACTAGACTGCTGCAGAGAAGCTCAATTAATTCTTTGCATCACTCTTCACTGCAGAGGATGTGAGAAACATTCCCACACTCAAAACATTCTTTTTAAGTGACAAATCTGAAGAACTGTCACAGCTTGGGGTATCAGGAAAGGAGATTTGGGAACAAATTGATAAATTAAAGAGTAATAAGTCACCAGGACCAGATGGTATTCACCCAACAGTTCTGAAGGAACTCAAATATGAAATTGCAGAAATACTATGTGTGTTATGTAACCTAATCACTTAAATCAGCTTCTGTACCAGATGACTGGAGGATAGTTAATATACCACCTTTTTTTTTTTAAAAGGCTCCAGAGGCAATCCTGGCAATTGCAGGCTGGTAAGTCTGTCTTCAGAACCAAGCAAATTGATTGAAACTATAGGAAGAAACAGAATTATCAGACATGTAGATGAACACGATTTGTTGGGGGAAAAGTCAACATGGCTTTTGTAAAGGGAAATCATGCCTCACCAATCTATGCGAATTTCTTGAGGGAGGTCAACACATGTGGACAAGAGTGATCCAGTGAATATAGTGTACTAGAGTTTCAGAAAGCCTCAAAGACTCAAACAAAGTAAGCAGTCATGGGATAAGAGGGAAGGTCTTCTCATGAATCAGGGACTGGTTAAAAGACAGGAAACACAGGGTAGGAATAAATGGTCAGTTCTCACAATGGAGAGAGGTAAGCAGTGAGGTCCCCCAAGAATCTGTGCTTGGACCAATGGTGTACAACATATTCATAAATGATCTGGGGGAAAGGGTAAACAGACAGGTGGCATAGTTTGCAGATTATGCAAAATTAGTCAAGCTAATTAAGTCAATAGCTAACTAAGAATTACTCACAAAGCTTGGTAACTGGGCAACAAAATGGCAGATGAAATTTAATATTGATAAATGCAAAGTAATGCACATTATTTGTATAGTTGGGATTATGTTTTCCAAAATGATAACATCTAAATTAGTAATTACCACTCAGGAAACATCTTGGAGTCATCATGGATAGTTTTCTGAAAACCATCTACTCAATATGCAGCAGCAGTCAAAAAAGCGAACAATGTTAGGAACTATTAAGAAAGGGATAGTTAGTAAAACAGAAAACATCGTAATGCCACTATATAAATCCATGATACGTCCCCACCTTGAATACTGCATGCAGTTCTAGTTGCTCCATCTCAAAAAAGATATTAGAATTGAAAAAGGCACAGAGAAGGGCCACAAAAATGATGAGGGGTATGGAACAACTTCCATATGAGGAGAGATTAAAAAGACTGGGAATGTTCAGCTTACAAAAGAGATGACTAAGGGGGGGGAGACTATGATAGAGGTCTATAAAATCATAAATGAGGGGGGGAAAAGTGTTATTTACCCCTTCACATAACACAAGAACTGGGGTCCCACAATGAAATAAATAAGCAGCAGGTTTAAAACAAACATTAGAAAATACTTCTTCACACAATGCACAGTCAACCCATGTGATGGCCAAAAGTATAACTGAATTTTAAAAAGAATTAGATAAATTCATGGAGGATAGGTCCCTCAATGGCTATTAGCCAAGATGCAACCCCATGCTCCAGGTGGCCCTAAACCTCTTACTTCCAGAAGCTAGGACTGGTTGACAGGGGATGAGTCACTCAAAATTGCCCTGTTCTGTTCATTCCCTATGAATCTTCTGGCACCGGCCACCATCATAAGACCGGATACTGGGCTAGTATGGTCATTGTTATGTTCTACTGGGGGGTGGGGGGTAGGAGTTCTTGCTGGTAGATGTGTAATGTAAGAAAAGAAACTTGAGGTGTTCTCCTCCCTTTGTTCCAAGCTCCAGGAACAAACAGAGGTATAAAGCAATCTTGCTATAACTGGCACTAACAAAGTACACCATCCATCAGCATTGCGGTTTGGCTATATCAAATGCAATCAGTGAACAAGTGTAGAGAAGCCAAATATTATATGGGAATGGCTGAGGTGGGGAAAAAGACAAACAGATTAAAACTAAAGAACGTTCTTAACTCTTTAGAGTCATGAATTGCTATTGACCAATTCAGAAACATTTTACAGGAATATTGAAAGAGCTGATGCAGAATGAAGAAGTTCAAAGAGTCCGAATTAGAAACCATCACTAGCAGCCCCTCCAAAAGTGCCTGTCTCTATTGCCCAATACTCCGCTTCTTCTAATTATCTTCATGTTGCCTTTAAATGTATGGAAGGACCTTCCAGAGTTTATCCATAAGACCTGTCCCTCAAAGAACAAAATCAGCAACATTCTTTTAGTTAAGCTTGAGAGGGTATATTTTACATAGTATACATTTAGCTAAGAAGTTGTTGCTTCCCCTACCTGTGGTTTACTATAGTCTTTCTCCCTCCTTCAGCAACTGGATAATTTTAGGCAAGACCAGACAGTGTTTCCTCTGCAACCCAGAGAACGAAGTACAAGTACAAAGGGGAAAAGCAGCAAGTGACGGGGAGGGAGGGGGAAGAGGAGCAAATGGGAACATGACCTTGGGAGGGAAGGAGTGGGCCGGGGGAGGTTCTGGCACTCCTGCTGGAGAGTCCAGTTTTTAAATATTACAAAGTTGGCAACTGTAACTACCACCCTATCAAGAGCCCTGCGTGTTTAATGTTTATACACACACCCAGCAGAAACAAACAAGCTTGAGTCACATCCGACTACAGCTTGTGTCATCCAGATTCCAGTGGCTTAAATATTCCAAGTGAAAATGTGACCACTTCACAGTGATGGCTGGCAGCAGGATTCTCATAATATGGGTTTTAATCAAAGACTAACAACATTTCAAACTGTGAGGCATTTACACACAGCAAAGGGTTTGGCATTAGCTTCCAGACCATTACAGTATGGTGTTTCATATACAGTGAAAGGAGGTAGATTAGCACTTTGGAGAAGAGAGAATCCAACTGCTTGTGCTCACTTAAACATCCCTGGCCTTCCATGAGTACTTCAAACCTACCAAGGAGTTAACAGGTTATTTGGAAGGAAGAGAAGAGAGCTACAGTACCCAAGCTATGGATCAAATTTCCTAACCTGTTAAGGGAGGAGTGGAATAGCATACAAACAACAATGGAAGTTGCTGTAAAGTTGTTTATAAATAGACTTAAGCATCGGGTTCACATAATTTACAGCCAGAAATTTTATAAAGGAACTTAAGAAGAAAATAAGCTGTTTTAACTGAGTGCAAAGATGATGACATGGCAGATTCTTGCCACCTGGAGTGTGGCAGGATGTACCACACTAATGATCTGGCTAGTGCAGGGGTAGGCAACCTATGGCACACGTGCCAAAGGCGACACACGAGCTGATTTTCAGTGGCACTCACACTGCCCGGGTCCTGGCCACCGGTCTGGGGGGCTCTGCATTTTAATTTAATTTGAAATGAAGCTTCTTAAACATTTTAAAAATCTTTTTTACTTTACATACAATAGTTTAGTTATGTATTACAGATTTATAGAAAGAGACCTTCTAAAAATGTTAAAATGTATTACTGGCATGTGAAACCTTAAATTAGAGTGAATAAATGAAGACTCAGCACACCACTTCTGAAAAGTTGCCAACCCCATGGCTAGTGGCTAATGCTCCCTTCTATGGGGAATATCTGAACTGATCAGCTATGTTTCAGAGGTTGGACTCTGCTCTAGCTGTGGAAATTTTAATTTTTATTGGAACAGGAGGATCAGACTTCTAGACTCACGCTCCCCAAGTTTCTCAGGGACTTCAGCAAGCAACATTCCACGACAGTGGTACAGTCCTAGCTAGATCATGGATTTGTTACAATATTAAAAGACAGGCATACTAGCAGCAAGGACCTGCAACCTACTTTTTGCAGGATTTGCTGAGACAAACGTTGGGAAAAGATTCATTCAATCTGGGTAATATAGTTTGAGAGAGGTCATGCCTTTCCGATAGTAAGGAGCAAGCTTCATTATCCCATCACATTTACTTGCAATATTGAAACGTCATCTTGCTAGTTTGAGATGGTGTCCCCATCATGGAAATATTGTAGCTAGCGAGGCACAAACTCAAAAAATCTAAATCTTGCTCTGCTAAGGGAACAAAGGGTACCATGGGAAGTCTGTCTTCCTTGACTGTGGTGAGGGTGTCATATTGTGGCTTAAGTGAAATAAAGAAATTAAATTGGCATATGTTTGTTTTTTTAACCTGTGGGTCAAGTTCAATAATTGGAGTTTGCTCGTTTCTGTCACCAGAACAAAAACATCTAAACAGATATTGTGGTTACATTAAATTGTCTAGGGAAACATTTAATTACAAGGGGAAATATTTACTGTATGTATTTCCTTGCTCACAAACATATATGAAACTATAAATTGTTTACCACAAGCAAACAGAGAACTCAGGCTGTCTTTTTTCTTTTTCAAGTAGAGAATGGTGCCCAATATAAATTTCATTAGACGAGGGACCAGTCTCACTTGCCAGTTGCTTGGTTGTTATTTCACCCTCTTGTTTAAGTGGTACTGGCGAGATAGGCCCCAAATTAAAATTGAAAATCCCCACCCCCCAACCAAAAAAAAAAACAAAACTGTTTTCTTTAATTGTTACATTTGAGAGGGCTGTATGTTGATGCTTATTGAATTTATTCAAAACTCAAATATATAGACACAAACACACACGTCTTACATTCTAGATTCCAAGGCCAGAAGGGCAGTAGCGTAGCTGGGGGGGAGCGGAGCAGCGGCTGCTTCCCCACAGAGCACAAGTGGCACCTTTTTAATTTTACTCACCTGGGAGTGGGAAAAAAAAAAAAGGCACCACCCATTGCAGCGCTTTTACCGATGGGGCGGCGCTCCAGGTGTCTTCGGCAGCGGGCCCTTCACTAGCTCCAGGTGTCTTCGGTGGCACTGAAGCTTCATCGCCGAAATGCCACTGAAGACCCGGAGCGTCGCCCCATCAGTAAAAGCACAGCAGCGGGTGGCGCCTTTTTTTCCCCCCGCTCCCTCCACCTGGCTACGCCACTGCAGAAGGGACCATTGTTATCATCTAGTCTGACCTCCTGTAAAACACAGGGTGCCTTTGGGATAACTTTTAGAATCAAACTAAAACTATCAGTGACCCCAACAGCCCTAAACAATTTTTGACCTCCACCAGATCAACAGAACACACACATACGCACGCACACTTCAGCCCACATCAAGCCCCTTCCTCCCCTAAAGCCCAAGTAACTAGATAAACTTTGAAGCACATCCTGATGGTCAGATCAAGGGAAGAGGGTAGGGGAACCCTTATGGGACTTGCTGGGCCACCACCAGTTTCTTTTTAAAAAAAGAGGGAACATCAACGGACATGCTCAGCTGATTGCAACTGTGAGCAAGGGACAATCTCAGACAGGCAGGTCCCAGCCCATTTAGGTTTTTAAACGTCAAAAACAATACTTAGTAAATATTACATATTGCTGTCCATCTCTAGATCACAAAAGTGCTTAACAAAGAGAAAAAAGGCAAGTGCCATTATCATCAGCATTTTATAATGAGGAAACTGGGCAAGTCACTTTACCTCTGTGTACCTCAGTCACAGAGGGTCAGTGACGGAGCTGGAATAGAACTCGGGTCTCCTGACTCACTCCTGGATTACACCACCTTCCCAATTAGAGCCTCTTCTGTGGTGCTGGACTCAGAGCAACAGCCAAGCTATCTTGATCAAGTAGCTAAGAACCAGAATGTTAAAGTGACCAGTCTAGTTTCACTATCAAAGCAGAGACATAGAAAAAGTAAAGGGCTAAATAAATTAGAGACTTTTCAACATTAATTGTTACTTATTTAAGGTATTAAGTAGTAAGGGCAAGGGCAAGGGGAAAATGATCACAAATTTGCAATTTCTCATTTCACCTGTTTTGCTACTAGCCACATTTCACCTGCCTGGATTAACTTTGAAAAGTCTAAATCTCATATGTACTCATTATGTGCCTTTATGAGACTGTACTGCAAGTTACACATCTAGATAATGAATTGTTTTACAAAATCCATGTATGCTTGATTCCAAGACTGCAAAATCTGAATTTGTTTTACAAAATATACATACACACAGTGTACTTAGAAAAATAATTTGTTGATGGCCTACACAACTTGAGTTAATGACATTTATTAAGAGGTAGAAAGCTAAACGTCTCACAACTGCATCAGAAGCTTCCTGCAACTCCAGTTACGGCAGTTAGAGTTAGATATTTACAGTACAATTGCAATGAACTACTAATGAATGAGATACTGTCAAGCCACCTTTTTGCTTTGGGTTCTCTTTCAAAACACCATCTGAACACATGAAGGCTGAGATACAGCTGCACTGAGAGATACAACTCTCTGTTTATTTTACAGAAGACTGGGCCTGACTGTTTTGTATTACTTCTGAGCTAACTACTTAGATAAATACTAGCCATGTTCTATGGCTTAGTTTAGAGATCCCGATTGTGCGCTATGATTAGCTATTGTAGAATAAATAAACAAACAAGCTTACCTTTTATACACATGACTATTTCAGTATTCTCCATCAGCAAGATATCCTAAGCAACAGTCACACCACCAACACTTTAGTGGGGTCTACTTCACCTTGATGTGTTTGGATGAAGGAACAGAGGCACTTAAAAAGCCAACACACATTGTAAGCATCTCTTTTATTTGTTGTAATATAAAGAAGCATACATCATTCATTCTTTTCAGTACAACTCAAATTGTACACCAATAAAAAAAGATCAGTGTACACAGACATCCATGAGCCTGTCACAACAGGACTCACGACATTTTGCTCTGCTGGTATTGCACTTTGAATAGGCTTGAATTAAGGCACAGTAAAAACAAAATCATTTAGTGCTTCTACAGCAGATGTCTTCTTAAACACATGCTACATGACAAACTAGTTTTTCTAGCTTATGTATATACACACAAAGAAAGGAAAAATGCATGCACTAGAAGGCTTAGATTTCAACAATTTTGTTGCTTCATAATATACAAATAAAGTAGTTTAAAGATGTAAACAAATTGCATGCACATAAACTAGAGCAAAATCTTTAATACAGTATCTGAAAGCTATTATGCTTAAATAAAAAATATAACTTACTAGTACTCAATGTTTATGTGCCATTTTTGTCCTGTAGAAATTAAAAATTTGGGGTTCTTTTTGCTTCACACATTGGCAGCATGTATGTTGATAGGAAAGACTGATATGGCTTTTGCATTACACAACACAATGACAAGAAGAAGCTTCTCCTATTCCATTTGGATGTGGCATCCTGGGTATTTTCCAGTTAAGGAAAGCAACAACAAAAAATCCAATAGGATTTATGCTACAATTTGAGAAAACTGCAAGTTTCAGCAGCCCTTTCTGGAGACATTTTGCTGAGAGTAAATTCTTAAAACCTAAAACAAAAGATTCTGAACAAACCAAGTTTCACTTTCCACTTCAAACACTACAGAACAAAAATTAAGTCTCCCTCTCTCCCCCCCATGGCTGTGATAGCTGAAGTGCTCTTGGATTGCCTCACAGGTTAACTGGGTGGCAGCATTTCAACAAGTACCCTGAAATCAATCTTCCTTCTCTTTCTTAAGGAAATTAGTTATATCGTTTTTATTTCTCTTTTTGGTGTAGGGCAGGAGATTTTTCAAATTAAATACAGGAACAAGTATCACTCCCGCAACCTACCACGTCAGGCTGAGAAGGCACATTTACTGCTGTGTGGCTAGCAAGGGAAGACTTTTTGTTTTATTAAAAGGCACAGTGTTTAGTATTACTTCCCTTCCCTCTCTTCTCCCCCCCCCCTCCCCCCAAGAGTCTTTTGGTTAGACCAGATAGAGTTCTATATAGCGACTTCCCAGGAGCCGTCCATTTTTCTCAGCCACTGCTTTCTTAGCCAGGTCCAGGCTTGGAAAAGTCACCAACGCTTCTCCACTGGGCTGGCCACTAAAGTTGTAAAGCACGAGAATGGAATCTGTGTGGAGCTGCAGGAATAAGAACACAGGGGAGGGGGGAGAGAAACTTAAAACCTAAGATCACAGATGTAGGCTCTGTCCCTAACACTATGTACTCTTGCTGGTTTCTTTAATTGCTTTAGAAAAACAGAAAGGCAGTTCAGAGTTTTATACATAAAAACACTTCAGCTGCCAAGCTTCAGATCATCGTGGCTACAAACAGCCAAGTCGGAGGAGAATAAAGGACGGAAGACTGAACTGAGAGCTCTTTTTTAGTTCACAGCAGAAGGAACTTGAATTCTGCTGATGTACGACTCAGAAAGATCCAGGAGGAGAGTCCAGTACAGAAGTACTGCAAATTACTTAGATTTAAGGTTAGCAAGGCTATGTGTCTACATTATGGGCACTACAGTGGCATAGCGACTGCGCTGTACCACATGGTATAGATGCAGACAGCAGTGACAGAAGGGGTTTTTCCATCGCTGTAGGAACTCCACCTCCTCAAGTGATGGTAGCTAGGTTGTCGGAAGCATTCTTCCATCGATCTAGTTGCATCTACACCGCGGGCTAGGTTGGCAAAGCTACAGCACTCAGGGGTATGAATTTGTCATACCTCTGAGCATTGTAGCTATGTTGACCTAAGTTTGAAGTGTAGACTAGCCCAAGACAGAAGAGGTATAAAATTTAGTAAATGATAGGCAAAGCAAGGAAGGAAACCTCAGCCTGCAGTGAAGTATGCTTGTGCTACCTGGCTTATTGGGTTTTAAAACAGACCCAACGTTTCTGCACCTACATCTGTGATTGCTAACCGCTGGCAGATTAAGTCACAGCTGCAGTATATTGGGGTCAGTCATGAGAGAGTTTTATTCTCCAGACCCAAAACCCAAAAGAAAATAAGGCAGACAGTGACACCAGAAAGGGAAGTATGGATAGAGCAGCATGAGAGGAGAAGATGCATGAGAATTAACAGAACTGAATTAGCCCCCAAAACCAGAGAAGTAAAAGTTGTAGTACTTCAATTGAATCAAAGGAACCTTTGTTAATATGGAGAGAAGAGGGTGGAAAGAGTGGTGAGAAATGAGACTGTTCTCTCAATGTAGTTAATATACTTGGGGTGACACACGGGCCCTGGTATGTTCAAGGATTTAACCTCAAAATATCGAGTATAAAATCCACTCAGCAGATGTGCCCCAGCTTGTCTGTGCCCCCATACCAGACATCCTGGAAGCCCTTGCAGGGTAAATTTGGAAATCTCATTTGTATATTTGATTTAATAAATCTGAACCAAGTTAAGAAATCAAAAGTTGAAGCAGCAAAAACTCTGAATACAAGAGATTCATTTGCTGGAAACTTAAGAGGGGGTCAACTCATTGCCAGAAAGAACACAAAACACTTGCTAAGTTAGAACACCACACAGTTTAAAAAAAAGAGATCAAGCTTAATACTTGCTTTGTAGAGTCTACATCCTTCAGATTTAAAGAGGAAAAACATTCACAGTCCCCCCCCCCAAAAAAATGATGCTACCATATATGCTTGTTACAGTAAAAGAAATGGCAAAACGCTCACTTTTTGGTTACCTCCCATACTAGTTTCTGAGCAACTTTATATTCTGACATGTAGAAGTAAAGCCAGCACATACCAGAACTTCACTCACCCAAATGCTTGGTAGGCAATAAAAGCAGTCTTAAGTTATAAGCAACAAATCATGTTAGGAACTAGAGGTACTTAACGGGGCAGTGAGCACAGACATTATTAGATCCATATACTGATACATTTCTCCCTCCAGAAACAAGGTGAATTAGGAAAGCAGCATGCCGAAAAACATTCAGGAACCTTAAACAAAAATTCCTGTCAGAAGCCCAAATTAGGTTTAGAAATCAGCTTCATAGATTTCAGATTACTAATGCACTTAAAGAGGAAGCACTTCATTTGGGTAGAACCACTGACAAAATTATATTGGGTCTGTTTTAAAACAGATCCAACGTTTCTGCACCTACATCTGTGATTGCTAACCGCTGGCAGATTAAGTCACAGCTACAGTATATTGGGGTCAGTCATGAGTGAGTTTTATTCTCCAGACCCAAATGCAATGACAGCATACGGGAAGTATGGTTACACCACTGAGCACAGGCGACAGCAAAAAGCAGTTTCTGTAGCAGCTTTGGTTTTTAAATCAATGCATTAGATAGGATGTCCATAAGAAAAATAGTGTAGTTATGATAGTAGGGCGTGTGCTCCCCCCCCCTTTTTTTTTTTAATTATTAAAGCAACAAGCAATATCAGTAGCAGGAAACTCGTTTAAAAAACTGTCTGGAAGGCTAACAGAACAGGCTGCAGGTACTGCAAGAGGCAGAGTTGCCTATGTTTGATTAACTCTTTTCAGAGCTCATTTGTGTTCACTTTAAGACACTAACCTATGGTTTTAATGTAGATGCCTTAAGTAAATGTATTCATTTTGGGAATTACAGCTGAAGATTCATTCAGAGGAGGAGAATGACACTCTCACACATCGTGGCAAATATTTATTCTCTCTGGATGGTTTGCACCAGAGATGTTCCTACCACGGTACCCGAGGCTGCATAAAAGTTTCACCACCGCTCATTTTGTAGTCTGTTAGTCTGAGAGAACTCAGCTCCCATCTGGCTGTAGCAAGGCCCAGTTACTAACCCCATTTTCCAGATGATATGAGTGAAACACGAGAGCGGGTGAATAACTTGCCCAGGACCACAGAGAGTGAGTGTCTATGTATCTGCTCAGAATGAACCAGAGATTCTCCTGTCCCCACTCATTTAAACACTACACCACACAGTCTTCAGATGACTTGCTCCCTAGCAGGTCTGATATTTTATAGTGAAATCACACACACACACACACACACACACACGAATGCCTTGATACAAATGGCTTTACAGAAAAGCCGCTCTTACCTAATGACCTATTAACTCAACTCTTTGTAAGTCATCTGTTTCCAAATGATATTATACCTATGGGGGGGGCCAGCTGGACTAATCAGTAGGATTTTTAAAAGGAAGAGACTTGATATTATTGAAGTCATTAATACTTTCTAGGTCATATTAGAATTATGCATTACAACCACACAAATGCCAAAATTCATTATTGTCAATACAATTAATATCAAGGCAGAGGCAAAGTTTTGTCACTTGTTTCAGCGCTAAAAAACTTGGACATTAGCGGAATATTTAAATGCATAATTTAAAATACACCTCTACCCCGATATAACACGACCCGACATAACACGAATTCAGATATAACGCGGTAAAGCAGTGCTCCGGAGGGGCGGGGCTGCGCACTCCGGTGGACCAAAGCAAGTTCGATATAATGCGGTTTCACCTACAACATGGTAAGATTTTTTGGCTCCCAAGGACAGCGTTATATCGAGGTAGAGGTGTAGTACCATTTGAGCTCTCAAATGAATGCTTTGGTTTCTCTTTCAAAAAGTATTAGAATAATTATTTTTAAAAATAAATCTAAGCATCTTTAGAAAAAAAAAGTTGGTTAACTTAGTATTTAAGATTCAGGAGCAAACCTTTTACATGGGAATGAAGCAATACATAACTTAGTGCTCTAGCATTCAACAGAGAACCTGTACAAAGCTTATGGACCTGAGGGCTTAAGAGGTACACATCTTGGGGTTGGCCCTGGGCAAGTGTGAATTTCATCCTGAAGTAGTAAACCAAAGTTTCCAGGCTCCAGGGATAAACTGCCTCCCCTCTCCTACTTTGTTTTCTTTTAATTTCTGAAGTTGTTCCACTCACACTGCTAAATCAGAAGAATACTTTGAACCTACAGTAGAATAATAAAGGTATCTTATCTTAATACTGTTTTGTGCCCTCAAATTGCACATTTTTTCCTATAACTATATGCTCTTTTTTTTTTAAATAGCTTAATTGAAGGATTTAGTAGTTTAATCTATATCCATTACACTTTTCAAATGTCTGTTACCTTTAGGCCTTGGCTACACTCGGGACTTCACAGCACTGCCGCGGCAGCGCTGTGAAGTCCCGAGTGTAGTCGCGTTGCCAGCGCTGCGAGAAAGCTCTTGCAGCGCTGTATGTACTCCACCTCTCTGAGAGGAGTAGCTTGCAGCGCTGTGAGTGAGCATGCAGCGCTGCAGGCACTGATTACACTGGCGCTGTACAGCGCTGCACTCGCTGCGCTCAGGGGTGTGTTTTTCCACACCCCTGAGTGCAGCAAGTTGCAGCATTGTATAGCGCCAGTGTAGCCAATTCTTACTATATGTGAATGATTCGTAAGAAGTCCCAGCTCAGAGGCCAAAGTGTAAGCATGTATTGGGGAAGCCGGTATCAGACTGTAATAGAGAACTGGGATAGTTCACCATTAGCAAGTTTATTCACACATATAAAGAAAACAAACACCTTTATTGACAGAGCAACATTCCAGACCCATTCCAAGGAACAGGGAACTCATTGGTGCAAAGTGAGCAGGAGATATCAGAGAAGCATTCATTTCTAGACAACTTTACAGTGTAAGGAAGATGGAGAAAGGCGGGAAGAGGGTTTAAAAAAAGGAGTGTCTTCCTATTTTTTTTTTTTTTTTTTAAGTCAAGGTTAGAAGAAGTTTTCTTGCTATGTTCAAACAAACAAGAATAAAAGCCCTGGGCTAAAAGCCTCAGATGGAGCACTCAGCAAATGATAATAAACCACTGTGAAAGTTTAACAGAAATTTCTTTGCACAAAGCCAAGCTGTCACATAACCTCCACCATTTCCCACTGCTGTCCCATCAGCCACAGATCACAGGAGTAGCCTCAGTTTCACCAGATTAGTTGATTTTATTTATTTATTTTAAAAAGTCAGGAGTAGGGAAGGTTAGAGCAAGGTTCCCAAACACAAGCTAGGAAGGAAAAAATCTCCACATCACCAAGCCCTTCATTTCCCTTCCCATTCACCATTGGAGACCCAGCTTCTGCCAGTCGCATCTTACCTTCTTTGGAAGTTACAAACAGTTACAAACAGACCCACTCTTTCGGTGCTTGTAACACACTCCTTGCTTGATCGTTCAGCTGAATAAGGCCATTGTAGTCATCAGGTGCATACTACAGTACAAGTGTGATACACGATAATCAGCAATAGAAGGAACAGTTCTTGTACAGCAAGCCACACAGACTACATTTGCAACCTTAATTAAGAGCATCAGCTACAGTAACTGGCAGGAGACAAAGAATTTGACACACACAGCTTATATGCAATCAGTAAAATACGTTACTTGAAGAGTTGGTTGGAGGTAGGTTTATGCAAGAAATATGGGGGAGATTATATACTGCATATAGTAGCTTTTTGTAATGCAAGTCTTCCTTAATAAGGAAATTTAAACCACCAAATACCCTTTTTTCCTTAATATTCATAGAACAGCAGCAAGTAGATATTGAGAATTATGTGCCAGGTAACAAATGACAAAGTCTAAGTATCAGAGAGAGCTATACTATGTTACAGCAGAGAATCTCATGGGGATTGGAGCGCATGCTTTCTAGACTGCACAAATTGACATGAGAGGGGAAGGATTAGGAGAGACCAAGGTCCGAATTCTGATCTTACTTACAGGAGTGTAAATAAGAAGTTAACTCCACTGAAGGAGAGAGTTACACTGGTGAAAAGCCAGCGTGAGGCATTGTCCACACACAAAAACCAAAGTTGTACCTCTGTGCCTAACACCAGCATAGCTAAAGCCATACAACTCCCAAGTGTGGATGCATTTATACGGGTATAAAAGTGCTTGTATAGGTGAAGCTTACCCCTATATAGGAAGGAGAATAAGCTATACCAGTGTAAAGCACTTTTATTACTGATATAACTGAGTCCACATTGGGGTTGTGCCAGTATAACCATTTTGGTAAAAAGAAAAATCACATCACTAACCAATAAAGTTATACCAGTACAAAATAGGGTTGCCAACCCTCTGGGATTGTCCTGGAGTCTCCAGAAAATGAAAGATCATGTCAAATGATGAAATCTCCAGGAACACGTCAAACCAAAATTGGCAACTCTAGTACAAAAGCTGTGTATAGACTAGGCCTAAGAGAGAAGAATCAGGTCAAAGATCTTAACCATGCATGAGAAGGGCGTGTTGTTATAGGGGATGGGGCAAGTCAGAAAACAGATCTTGGTTGATGAGCCCAAATGCTGGTTTATACAGAATCTCTCCAGAAGCGCACATACTGGAAAGAAACGAATCCCAGAGAACACCTGACTAGGTTGTGGAGACTACTGGAATGCTACTTTGCAGCAAAGAGATACACAATACCCAGTTTATATTATGTCCTTTCTGCAGTAAGAAGCAGAATTTTCTGTTTTGAAATGGCTTCCTTTACATGCATTGGTAGATTACGGTATCCCCAAACACACAAGGTTCTATTGCTATGCTGCCCTTTGTTTCTTTTGATACAGAAAGTGTCTCCTGCCAGTTTATAGGGAAGAATAAATATATTTATAAAAGAAAATAAAAGAGACACTTTATAGCCACCTATAGTGAAATTTAAAGAACACGTAATACACCTACCACACAGAGCAACATCCAAGAGCCCAAACACCATCAGAGAAAGAACCCCCACAATCTTCACTACAGATTTCTAGCCACCTTCACATCTAGACCCACTCCATTAAGTACAAACAAACGTAAGAAGTTTTTTCTAGATAGTCTCTACCAGGGCAACCAGGCTGTGCAAATATTAATTATCAGCTACCAGACCTGCCCTTGAAACCAATCTACAAAAAGTAAGTTTGTTCTTTGGAAGGAATGTCTCAATATAGTACATACTTTAGATACTAGATTATCAGCAGATTTACAATAGGTAAAGCCATGTAGCCTCTAGTGAGAGTATTTTTTTTAAAAAGGTACTTGATATGCATAAGCAACAAGAAAAATGAGGAATGGAAAAATTACAGTGTATCAGAAATGGCAAGAAGAGAGATTGGTATAAAGCAGGAGCTCAAGTGTGCAGGAAACTTGAATAAAAAAAAAACCCACCACAATAGTTAAAGAGTTTTTTATTTAGAGGACAGACATGTAAAAGGAGAGATTGTATTAAGTTACGGTAATTAAACAGAGGTTATGGAGTAGTAAGTGCTTCTGAACAGCTCCAGCTTAAAAAAAATTACAAAAAGGCATTATTGTAAATCAAGTTAGGAAAATAATGCAATAGGGTGAGGTCATACAAGAAACTAGGTCTCTAGTGAGAAAATGACAGCTACTCCAAAATACTTGAGATAGAGCATTAAATGAGCATTTCAGATGTTGCCTATATTTCAGAAGCCTCCTAAACCAGCAAGGCCAAGGTCCACGACTATTGGACTGGATGACCAAAAGTGGAAGAACCTGAGGTGGAATATCAGTGTTGCTAGCTTTGAATGCAGGGACATGTAATTAGCATTAAGCCTCTTAATTTAGGCTCATTACTTCTTCTTTACCAGTCCCTACCAATCTGAGATTGTGAAATAATTATACAATAATGTAAAAATACACTGTTATGGATTTGCCAGAAGTCATCCAATGCTACGTATGGTACAGATGACAAAAAGCAACATTGCATAGGTCAAACTCAGAAGCAGATAGCTTAAAAACTGCGGTCGTGTACAATAGCATGTTCTTTGCCTTTGTTCATTCATATAGGCAAAAGGTGAAATTTTCAAATAATTGAAAAATTCTGCTTCCATTGCAATCAATGGCAGATAAGCCAGTCTGAAAATCCCAGATAAGATAATCAGCTGTGAACTCATAGAACTGGAAGTCATTTCGAAAAGCTTTATAAATCCAGTGACATATCAAATTTGGTCTCAACACATCTAACCTGAATATAGATGTTGCACTTTCAAAGACATTCTCTTCAGTGGGCATTTTTAACTCACTCCGAAAACTGGAAGTTTCTGAGGAGAACTTATTCTCAACTGCCTGGCAGTAGCAGCTGACCCCTGTTATCCAATTATTCATTAACAAACCAAGCATCTATTGAAAATGTTTTTCCATCAACCAGTGTCTCTTTTTCCTCTATTTGACAGAACAGTCTTGTTTATTGATACAGATGAAGCGGAGGGAGCTGCTTCTTAGATTGATTTTTCCCTTTACATTTTCCTTTGGTCAGTGACAAAATGATTCCTTTTTCACCCTGAGGTGGCTATCAAGTCCAACTGCAGTTAGTGGGGAGAGGCACATGAAAAGAGCCAAGAAGAGGCTGCACACACATCACCACCGTGGGGTTTCTTTAAAGGATTCCTCATTTGACCCTGATCTCAAGGGCAGCAGGAAATGGTACTCAGTGTGCCCACCTGTACTATGGGTCTTCCAGTGGGTAGGTAGGATTGGAGCCAGGTATGGAGTAAAGTTCGCACCAAGAGGGTAGCTTGGAAGCAGAAAGTAATGCAAAGTAATAGCAAGTGGTGGATCTTTACAGGCTAGAAAAAAAATGGTAAGATACACTGCAGAGAGGCCACAAACAAAATACTGAGAACAGGTGAAAAATGCATCTGGTAGGAATAGAGTACTGGTACCAAGGGGAGTGGATGCTCGGAGCAAAGCCGGTTTGAATAGGGGGAACAAGTCGATCCTTTTAGCAAGCAAAAGTAAGGCTGAATCATTTTATATAGGACAGGATCAATCTCTTATTGACTAATGAGACTGATAGTAGGATTTTCACATTGAGAAATCGCCATCAGAAATCTAGATTTATGAAGGCTGAGGGAGGAGGTAGAAGCAACCCTATTTATCAAATCAAGAGGATTTCCAGACTCAGTAGGTCTTTTCTGGTGTCCTAATATGAATTGGCAAAAATGTAAATGTAAAAGAGAGAAAAAAAGTTAATCCATCCCTTGGTTGTCAAAGGTTGTTATGTTCTGTATCTCAGGTGCATACTGTTAAATAAGTAGAGTTCTACAATTACTTGATCCTGCACTCTACATTTAAAGACATTCTTGTACCATTGTTTCCTTCTTTCTACTCCATGTTTGTCTTCTTTTCTTGCAGTTCCTCAGTACGAGGATTCTATGGCTTTTGAGTGGCAAGTTACAGCACTGTAAGTAGTACTTCGTGTTCCAAGGGAAAGTTGAACCAAGAGTTGCAAACCCATGTGCCATCTAGGTGGACTCACCTCTCCCTCACTAGCAGTAACCAAGGGGCTATTACATTTCCTGCTTTACCTCAGTCCATCCCAAGAGTCACATTCTGTGGCTGAAAAATACTCCCTCTACTGTTTCGAAGGTTAGTTTGATACACGTGATATATAAGCAATACTACAAGCATCCTTCAAGCAGCTCTTCCAACATTTACTAATTTCTGACCCACAATACTTCTGCTATGCTAGCCTATCATCTTATGCAGCGATCACCTGTTCTGCTTCATGAGGAGATCATGCTGCTTTTCCACTCCTTTCCTAAAAAATTAATTTGAACCTAAATCTTTAGAAGCAAAAAAGTTAATGCTCTACTCTCACTGCATTACTAGCCCTACTGAATTCCATTTTCCCCTCACCCTATGTTAGTGCCTCTGCAAGTATCTGCCACCTAAACAGGAATAAGGGCTTGGCTACACACCATTTGTGCACTGATTTAACTAAATGGTTTAGAAACTGATTTTAGTTAAGCCCTAAGGAAATAGGGAAATTAAGGGGAAACATAATAGGAGCTAAGAATAGTTTCCAGCTAGAAAGGAGGTGCAACTTGCAGTCGTTAGAGGCAAAATGGCCACTTCAGAGATGCAGCTGTAGCAATTCTATTCTGGATTTACAGGGCGAGTCACCAGAAGAGTTTGCTAGGAAAGTCTCCTCTGAAAAGGTGACCCCACACCAGAGAATAGGTCCTAGGGAGGGGAGGAATCCCTAAATGTCTGAGACTCTGATTCAGTCTAGATATATTTGGTATTGAAGCAAAGTGCCATAATACAGCAGCAGAGACCAGCTTAAATGTTTGGTGGAAGAGGTAGTAAAGGAGAGACCTGTATCATTCCAATTACCCACCACAATAGTGGTGCCATTAACTGTATTGCTTAAAGTGTGACAAGCAGCTAGTTGACAGCAATGGTAAACAGCAAAATTTACTATCCCAATTTTTAGAGAGGCTCTCTACTTGCAGGCAGTGCTTCCAACTGAAAGATCAATCTAAATTCAGAACCAAAGCAGTATATGTCTGTGAGCTACAGCTGTGTTCCATTTTAGATGGGGAAAGCAAAACAATATTGTCTACTGCTTGCTAGCTTGCCTGCAAAGCTATGCTAAGCTAAGCAAGACTATTCCCCCATCACCACTACTCCCTCCCACCCGCACCCCAGAAGGTGTTGTGACTAGAATTGGCAGCTAGAGGATGCAATAGACATGGATGAAGAAGCTATCCCCCTAGGACTGTGAAAGGCATCAGATTTCAAAAAGGACCCATAGGAAACAGAGACTACTTTCTTTGTTCAAAAACATACATGTCAGGCAAACCTTAATCCAGGGGAAGTCAGCAACAGTGAAGTCTGCTGTCCTGATATTAGAGATAGATGAGTTGGAATTTTGCCATTCATCCATTTCCCCCACCTCCTCATTGACGCTTTTTTTTAAAAAAAAGCAATTAGCCTTGAATTCTGTGTCTATGAAGAGTCAGAGGATTAATACGTTGCAAAACCCTCTATAGCTTCAGATGAGGAATGGTATACATAAACCCAGTATAGGTTTAAAAGGATATTCATTTTATTTTAAGCCTATCCTATATAAAAAAAAAACAGGCACCAGGTTTCCAACCTGGCCCTGTTTCAGCAAGTAGGGACTAAAACTCTCACAAGCTTTAAGCAAGTTTCAGATGTTAACTATGATCCCTCAAAGTCAGTCTTCCCAGCTCATATCATTTCTGACTCTAGTTCTGAATGAAACACAATGCTCTAGTGAACAGGACTACACTGACATCCAGCCTAACTGGGTTGATAAATCTACTTTCAATTCCAGAGTATCACAATTCTATTAAAGGCACATACACTCCTATGAAAGTAGCAAGCATCAGAAGCTTGGATTATTCTTGGAGTCTAGAACATTCCCCTTAATCTCAGTGGTTCAGTTAGTAAGCATGGGAAGACTAATTAACCAATAAGCAAATGTAAGGCTAAAGTGTACAATACACAGCAGATTTAGCAAATATATGTTACATAAATAACTAAAGATAGAGGCAAAAATTACCTTTGCTTACTTGGTATGTATTTACCCTTGCATAAAAACATCACTGTGTTTCTACAAGTGCTAATGGCTGTTCTCCAATCATTCACTTACCATTTACTTAATTCCTCTCAACTTTAATGACAGCTGTTCAGAGTGTTGTGCTGCAGTGACCTAACTGTATAGTTTACTAGTGCTGAATATCATCAACCACCCAGGTTTCCCCCATTCCTTCTCCCTGAGGCCTTGGCTACACTCGGGACTTCCGAGCGCTGCCGCGTCAGCGCTGTGAAGTGCGAGTGTAGTCGCGCCGCTAGCGCTGCGAGAGAGCTCTCGCAGCACTGTATGTACTCCACCTCTCCAAGGGGAATAGCTTGCAGCGCAGCGAGCGAGCGTACAGCACTGCAGGCTCTGATTACACTGGTGCTTTACAGCGCTGTACTCGCTGCGCTCGGGGGGTGGGAGTTTTCACACCCCTGAGCGCAGCAAGTTGCAGCGCTGTACAGCGCCAGGGTAGCCAAGGCCTTATAGACACACAGTTTCAGGAGCTGAAGAGTGGATTTTTATTTATTTTAAAAATAAATTCCAGAAATCCAGTTCTCCTTGAAGTAGAAGATTTTCAAGTTATGATAGGAGCTCGCAGTAAATATCCAGACTGACTCATAGTCCTCCTCCAAATCCCTCCAAAAATTTTAACAAATGATTAGGGAGCTGACGTGCTGAGACCACTGCCAATCATGCTGACCAGTATGGTCTCATTAGTTACGTGTGTTTCCCCATCTGTCTATCTAGATCCTCCGATTGTCTCTTGTCTTATACTTAGGCTATGTCTAAACTACAGACCTTGCAGCGGCGTCGCTGTAAGGTCTCCTGTGTAGTGCTCTTTGCAGACAGGAAAAAGCTCTCTCACTGGCATAATCAAACCACCCCCAATTGGCAGTGGCAGCCACATTGGGAGAGCCTCTCCCGCCAATGTAGCGCTGTCCACACCGGCGCATGTGTCGGTGAAACTTATGTTGGTCAGAGGGGTTTTTTTTTTTTTTACACCTCTCACCAACGAAAGTTTTGCCAACAAAAGTGCTAGAGTAGACAGTCTTAGACTGTAGCTATCTGTGGCAAAGACCATCTTTTTGTTAACTGTACAATGCTCAGCACAGTGGCATCGTGAGCCATGATGGGATCTCCCAGGATTCACTGCAATACAATAATAAGCTACATCGTGAATTATTGGATGGTAACATGCTAGCATTAAATGTTTAAATTCAGAAGCGTATTGCACATTGCAATACAATAGAGAGGGTTTTTTCAATCATCTCCAAAAACAATTATATTAACTGCTCTGTAGATTTTTGTGAGGTTAACTGGAAGCATCATGTATGTTTAACTGTGATGGAGGAATTCTTAACTTAATTTAAAAAAATCATAGGAGCATCTGATGTTCCTATAAGGAGGAAACCAATTTACTGGGCTATTAAATAAAAGATGCCAATAACTCATGAAAATATTGAATTATAATTTTAACACTATCTACTATTGGAAGCATGTACTGATGTTGAGACCAGCTTGTTCAAGCACATGGTAAGCCAAGAATATCTCCGTTACGAGGCAGGTCTGGTGTGAAAGCTGCTTTCAGTTAAGTAGCAACGTGTGCATACATGCAGTACATGAAGCCCTTGAAGACCAAAAGAGATTCAGACAAGGAAACAGCAGAAAATAAATAAAACTTAACTCATCCCTTTCAGACAGGAATACACAAAAGATAAAAATCACCCTTTGTTCTCAGCATCTCAGATCCAATTTCCGTGTCCACTGAAAATCAACTTCAATTATTTTCACAAAGGGATTAAGATCATACCCATGCCAATGGTGGTTAACAAGGGCTCACTTTATAAAGGACCAGAAGCATCGTTCAATACATCCTCTGGGTAGCAGTAGAAAGAGAAGAAATGGGGGAGTGGGAGAGGGAGGGAGGAGATAATGTTAGATTTTCTTACCAGAGACAAAACACTGTCCCAACACAATAAATTATCAGACCTTTTACTTACAAAATTATTTTTCCAGATTACTGCAGGAGTGAGTGTGTGCATGGGTGTGTGTAAATAAAAAAACCTGGACAAGCACATGTATCATGTAGTGATTTCTCAGCTCCTTCACAAGATTCTGATCCCTGATCTACTCAGGGCAGCATTTTCTAAAGACTTAATTCAATCAGTCACTCTCTTTGATCAGCAGTAGGGGACAACAGTAAAATGTGTAAACTTTTAAATATCTTGCTGTGTTCCTCACCTCATAAACTCTAGAAAGATAATTCAACTGGACAAATGATGAAAGACACACCCAAACCCAGCTTCTTAAATGTCATAATGACTAAGCTTCACTTTTAAAATTATTTTTGGGTGGAGTAGGGTAGGGATTTATTTCTTGTGACTAGGGAACAGGTTAAAGTAGGAGTATACATCTAGTTCTGATTTATAAACACATTCCTATACATTTAAAATTTTTAAATATGCTACACACACACTTTAAGCTACCTTCCATTTAAGGAGATGGAAGGGACAAATTAAGCAACAGAACTAAAACCTGTAATCTATAAATATCAGATTTAATTAACACCCAGCTATCAGAAATGGAAAGTTCCTGATCCACAAACAATTGCCTGATCAGTCCCATCCACGGATGGAGGCAGATCTAATTTCACATATTTTCTTATTAGTTACTTTTCCACCTGAGGTTTTGATGCAGGACATAATTCTACATTCTCAAAATAAAATCTCATGTTAAAAGCTAGCAGGGAACAAATGAAAATAAAAATAAACGTAGTTTAAAAAAGTTAATTAAAATCAATATAAATGAATAAGTAGTAGCTGAAGAGTCACTGTCATATCTGAAAAAACAGGTACACATTACTTTGGTTTGAACTTCTTCTTAGAAGAAAATTTCTGAGACAAAATGAAAAACACAGCTGATTAGAAAAACAGTAAGATGAATTTCTTAGCAGAATTCAAGAGGTTGTGCTTGATTTACACAAGAGCTTTGTGGTTTTGAAGCCATTAATTCCCAAAACTGTGTAAAATCTGCAAAATTCTTTCTGAATTAGCAAGACCAGAGCAATATGATTTCAATAATACCAAAAAGAGACCATCTCCACTGTTTAAGCAACACTAATTCTGGAGAAGACTTGGTTTTCTTCCCACCCTAATTATCAGAGAGTTAGCTCCTAAGATATATAGATAAGTGTTTTCTCTGGCCCAAACAAGATCACATGGCTGATACCATGCATTACAAAAAACAGTCTACTATAGACTTAGAAGAATCTTGGAGAAATTAACGTACAATGATTGTCTCCTTATTCTGAGTGTTTTCCTTGCCTGAAGTTTTCCACTACCCAACAAGAAAAAACAACAACCACCCATCTGCATTGCAGTCTCTAAAGGAGAGTAAAAGTCAGAAACAGGGCTGGTAGGGCTGGACAGTGTATTTATAAGCACACAGATGGTATTTTGAGACCTAATGTAACCTACATCTAATTTTTCATTTTTCCAGTGTTTCAGTACAATTTAATCCCTACTATCAAAGGTTTGGAATCTGTACCATTTATTGCTATTCACAGACATTAAATTATCTCCTGAATAATTTTATTTTTGCCTTTGCAAGTGTTCAGTTACAGAAGAGAGATTTAGATAGCAGATTTAGATAGTCATCTGACATGTGCAGGAAGATGTAGGGAATACTAATCTACACATTCAAATATGTGGATATCCCATGGATGCAGCTCAGATTCTTCATCTTTAAAAAAAAATATGGTAGATTGATGCTCACTTGCCCATTAACTGGAATTCAGTTCACCTGATAATTATTTAGATAACTACTGATGGTGGATAGAGCATTTATTCAAGGCAAATCATGGTTTGGAGGATATATTTCGCTGTTGACTGGAATTAGTTAGGCCTTGTAAAATGCCTCTGAAGTAGATAGATAGATTGGTATCACCCTCATTTTACAGGTACATCTCAATTCCTCCCCACCCAGGTCATAGAAGGAGCCTTTCAATGCTGAAATTATCATTCACACCTGTGCTCCGACCACCAGGTCATGCGTCGGATATTTGAAGAGAAAAAAATCAGAATTGCTATATTAACAAAAATGAAATGTCCATGAATATATTGTGGGACGTGCTGATTGTAAAACTTGCCTTACTCACGATGCAACACACCACCATTGGCTGACCATGGGTACATCTACTCTGCACACTCCTTACAGCGGTGTGTAAGTACATACCCTGCACGCCCCCCCCCAGCATGGGGATAAACAGCAGTGTAGATGGTAAGGCACTGCTTAGGCAAGTAAAGACACACCTAAAGCCTCTGCGTAAGTACACTACATGGCTCTCTATGCACCCAAGCAGTGCCTCCCCGCCATCTACACTGCTATTTTTTAGTAGTGTAGTGTGCTGCTATTTCTCTACTGCAGGGAAAGACTACGGTGGTGGGTAAAGGCTCTGGCAGGGGGGAGGCAGTGGGGAAAGTTTCCAGCAGCTCCTGGTTGCCTCCCTTCTGCCAGAGCCTTTTATTGACACAAGTAACTGATTACACACCGCAGTGTGGACTCAGCAGGGTTTTCACTGCGGCGTGTAACTACATGCACCCTCCCCCCGTCACCAGTGGTGTGCAGTGCAGACGAGGCCCATACGACAACGAATGCATAGCCAGCAGGTCCCTTCCTCTTTTCCCCCAAAGCCAAGATTTACTAAGATTGACACAGAACAATAGCTATCAGAAGTCCAAGTCACAGAAAGGTAGATGTTGATGAGAGGGACTGGATACTAACCTGGTATCCCTGGAAGAAACTGAGAATTTCCTTCATTCCTGTGTTATAAGGCAAGCCCTGCATACGAACTAAAGCTCCAGGCTGGGGCAGCATTGGAGTGTGTGTGGCTGAGGCAGCAGCTGCTACAGCGGCAGGAGGAGCTGCAATGTACCCCACCGTGGTAGGCGATACCGGAGGACTGAAAAGGAAAGAGTGAAGCAGGATGGTTATCAGTGACCAATGGGTGGCTTTAGGGCTTGGGGTAGGAGAAAGGTTTGAGATGGGTCAATTTCACTGAAGTTTCAATATTAGGTTGGGGGGTGGGAGGGGAAGAGCTCCTGAATGCTCTTCATTCCCAACCCTACCGCAAACCAAGTGCTACATCAGAGTAAATACAAAATCAATAGTTCTAAACCACCAGGCAAGCGGATAATGGCTCTTCCCAGTACAATCAGCTGGCTATTTAAAAAACTGGCAACAGGTATGTCTACACTGCATCTGGAGATGGGATTGCAGCTTGCGCAGGCATACCCCTAGCAGATACGGCTAAAAATAGCCACGAAGGTGAGTGTCATGGACACCGGCAGGGGCTATGAACGCGAGTATGTACCCATGGTTCTGGATAGGCTTGTATAGCCCATGCTGAAGGCTCTGCCAGCATGTATTCAATGCTATTTTTAGCCACGCTAGCTAGATTAACGCTAGCGCCGGTATGACTACTGAGTTGCAATCACATCTCACATAGAATTGTAGACATACCTAGTGTCTAAAACATCTTTGCTTGCCTGAAGGAGGCTCGATCCCCTCCGGCAAAGGCTAAACCCCACTAAGAGGCCTAGATGAAGCCACCTAGGCAGTCACTGCCCCTGTTGGTAAACATCAGCCACTCTCAGGACTGTCAAGATCAGAACTACAAATTAAAGGTATGCACAGGTGACCCAATAGTTTCCTTCCTATAAAGAAATGGATCCCGAGATCAAGTAGCAGAAGGGAACCAAGCCCCACCGTACCTGGGATAGTAAGCGGTGTAGTTCATATAAAGCTGAGCAGCCTGGGCCGGGTAGTAGGTAACAGTTGGAGGGGCAGCAGCAGAAGCCTGGGGAGTCCTGGTTGTTGACAACAGGGCTTGTGGCTGGTAAAGTGCTGCTTCTGCTGGGATCACTGCTGCGGCTGTTTGGAAAGCAGCATACGCTGGTGGAGAAAGACCTAAACAAACAAACCAGAAAAACAGACCAATCAAAAGAGGAATCGGCCTGGGGTGGGAACAAGATGGGAGAAGAATTATTTATTCCGTGATTACGATCCATGCTAAGAGCATCTGACCCCAATGAACTAAAGCTCACACAACGTCTGCTCTAAACCCTCTCTCAATGGAAACACCTATCCTGTCAACACAAATGACAGGATTTCTGGGATACTTGGAATAAACAATACCTACCAAGTGCATGAAGATGAGTAGCCTCAGCCATATTAAAATGGATACTAGGAAGCTGCACAGTTAGTCAAAGAAAGTATGAAGCCACGTGAATAGATAATGCAGGGCATTGGACGCACATGTGCGCACACTTATATTCTGTTCCTTCTAGCAGAAGTTGCTCTCTGTGGGACAGATTTTCAAAGAAGCTAGGTACACAAGTGTACCTTCAATTCTCAACCGACAGCCTGCATGCAACTACTGCAGCCTGACAAGCATATCAGGATATTGTAAATACAAACGGCTAATTAAATTCATTTGCATGCACAGATACCTGTTTTTCATATAAAGATTAAGCATGTGACTGCAGATCTCATTTTTTTGAAAAATTTGGCCAGCTATAGATTAATGTTTTGAAAATATCCGCATTGTGATTGGGTAATCAAACAAGTTGGAATGGAAGTCATCAGCCCACAGTAAAGCCCCAAATGTTAAATTATAATCATTGGAGTATTTGTATATTCTTAAGAAACAGACAAATTATTGTTATTCGCTGGAAGTGTTCAGTACATAGTAGGGATAGTAATACTGTTCACAGATGACAGCCAGTAAAATCCATCCAATTTCACCACCCCCACTCCATTAGAAATATATCCCAATGGATGTTTCCTTCAAAAACAAGCTATCCCCAAGAGTAGCACCTTCTCAATGCTCAGAGGCAGAATAGCAAGAACATTCACTGGCAGCTATAGTAAAGAATTTCTTCCAATTTGAAAACAAAATAATCCAATTCCAAACAGGTTTCGCTACAGGCAAGTCTACTGCAGAGCTCAGAAGAACAGTACACCCGTAAAAGCAAAAGTGCGCAACATATTCACTGGCAAGGCATCTCTGACATCTATTCACCACCGAAAACATAATAAAAATGCTTCAATCACTCCCATTATTGCCCAAGGGAACAACTTCCAATCTCAGCTATATACAGATGGATGATTATTGATCACGGCAAAACCCAAGTCAAAAAGGTGAAAGGCCACAGAGCTTGAGCACCTACCACATATCAGCCTTTAGCAGCAGAGAGCAGAAGAATTGGAGACTTACATGGTAACTTACATGGCGGTGGGGATAAGCCACTACGATTTAAAGTGCCACCCATTAAAACAAAGTTCATCTCCTCTCCTGAACACTGGAACACTTCCACGTAGCGGTCCTTCATCATTTTCTTGTGACACTTCTGGGCCACCAAAAAGGCTCTATCAGAAGATTTCATTTGGATAAAAGCATCCCCTGATGGTCGTCCCTGTGGAATCGGGAACAGATCATGCTAAGAGTCACTTGACTTTCCAGAGCTTAAGTAGGGTTGCCCTGCCCCATCCTGGTGAAAGTGAGTGAGGGTGGAGAAAAGCGAGCGATGGAGGGAGGGGAGATGGAGATGGAGCCCCAGGGAAGGGGTGGGGCAGACAGTTGGCAACACTAAGCATAAGGTATGCCTGAATTTCAGACAAATGTTAAGACCAAGTGTTTATTGAAACCCTGCAGCATAATAATTTCAAGGGGTGAATGGCCAAACTTACTTCATTAAATCGTTGGTTATATTTAGTAATGGAGGCAAAACACCATACTACCAATTTCTTTGCCAGTAAAAATACAGTTAAAGCCTTACTTCAGTAAACTATAAAGCCATGTTACAAATTGATTCCCAGGTTTGTGGTGCTCTGGAGCACAGAACACCATGGCTGTTCTCAGAGACAGGAAAAAAAAACCCAGATGAAAAATGACTTTTCAAACAAACAATCATTTGTTTTGATTAAAACACTTTTTTTTTTTAAACAAAATAAAAGTTTGTTCAATTTTGATTTTTAGGGGGTGTATGTCTCTCTCTCTCTCTCTCTCACTCCCCTTTAGTAGAAAAAAAAGGGGGGGGGGAGGAAGTAAGACACTTCCATTTTGAATTTTTCATCAAAACCCTCCAAAATCTTGAGACTTTTCAAACCAAACTACAAAATGTTCTCCTTCTTCCAAAATGTTTCACAAAAGCTAAGATTTAATCTTCAAACCAGTCCCAATTTAGCTGCTCTACAAAAGCGAGGGCTTCCTGTGGACCACACCCAAAAGTAGGGATATTATAATAACTCCCTGGAACAGGGAAAAGTTGCTTGCGGTTCCATCTTGTGCTGCTGCTGCTCAGGCAGCCAGACCAGGCTCACTGTTCCCATTGCAGTTCAGTGAACCCAGTAGCTAAGCAGGGATGCTATTTAAAAAGACTCATTCCTACCCTCTATGTTTCCCACAGCACTGGACCTACTTGTGGGAGAAGATTTAAAGATAGCCACCAGTGCAGAGTAGAGATGACTGATCACAGTTCCATCCCCTACCAATCCTGGAAGGGGTAGAGCTCAGAATCATTGATTGAATTTAACCCTCTCCCCTGCCACCCTTATGTCTGACTCCATGCAGCAGGAATCAGTGGTCACTATTAAAAGCATCATAGAATATCAGGGTTGGAAGGGACCTTAGGAGATCATCTAGTCCAAGCCCCTGCTCAAAGCAGGAGCAATCCCCAACTAGTTTTTTTGCCCCAGATCCCTAAATGGCCCCCTCAAGGATTGAACTCACAACCCTGGGTTTAGCAGACTAATGCTCAAACCACTGAACCATCCCTCCGCACTATCCCTGTTTTATTAAAGAGAAGAAGCTACTTTTGCAAGGTCACATAAGATCTGAGGCAGAGCAGGAAGAGAGATCAGGTTTGACTCCCAGGCCTGGTCTTTAATCAGAAGGTTAGCCATCCTCCCTGCAAAGTTCTGTTACCTGTTGATTAAGGACCATGTGGACTCCATGTGGTTTGATATCTGCTGTCGCGTCTCCCATGAATTCCAGGATGTCATCAATGCCAGCTGTGTAAGGAAGGCCTCGGAGCCGGACACAGTCACGGATGCTGCCAGCAGCAATGGTGTAAGGCGGGGGGATGACCGGAATGATGGGAGTTGGAAGAGTGGGGATGAGAGGTGTTGACAAGTATCTGTTAAGCACCTAATGGCAAAAAATATAAGTGGATGGATAAGAGTTAAAATCCCATGTGGGGTGCAAATAGGTCTTCAGCGTACACTGAAACATAACCAACTGTTTTAGAACAGACAAAAAAATATGTTGTATATATAAAATAGTCCCAGCTTTTTTGGAGGAGGGAGGGCGGGGGGGGGCGCTGTTTTGGCACTTTTCAGTTTCAAATAGGGGGAAGATTTAAATAGAGCCATTGACAAATTGAATTTAGAAGGGTCCATTTAGGTTTCTACCACTCTCATTAAATAAAAGACTAAAGTAGATTATAGTTACTTATTTTACAGGATCCCAAAATGCAGCATTTGAAAACATCAGGCTCACTGATAAATCCAAATTGGTCCAATTACCAGTTACAGATACTTCATTAAATTAAGCTAGTTCACATACAGCTATGGATCTTAAAAAAAAAAAGTTTTTTTAAATAAAGAAAAGTTCTACTCTCCTGCTTTCCATAGTAAAGCACTTTGTAAGAGCTAAATATTACTACTACTTAGTCAATGCTCCCATAGCTACCATGTAGAGTTCTTGAATAAAGAACAGTAAAAGCAGTGGATGACCCCTCTTTCTCAGTCCCCCATTGTTAACATTTTATTTGCTCTCTGATCTCTCCCAAAGGAGAAATATAGAGAGGGAGAGAAAGAGATAATTGGAAACACTTTGCACTGCCAGAAGATGCTGTTGGGACTTATTGTTCAAAAGCTAATTACAGTGTATGAGTAATAAAATAAGTTAGGACAGACAAACAAGTTACACTGGTAGGTGCAGCAAATAAGAGGCAAACTTCAGTAGCAGGCTTTAATTTTGTCAACAGTGATTCAACCTAGACTGTTGTGCTTCATTAGAAACAGTAGGAGCAATCTAATGCTCTAAATAGACACATTACTAAAGGGAAGATTTCTCAACTATCAGACGGTTATTGTTTTGACTACTGCAATTTTGTCTATTTTAACACTAGCCAGTGAGCTGGTTCTATGGTTAGGGCTCCCCGTTGCCATGTGAACAACCGGGCTCCAATTCCCAGAACTGGACTATTGCTGCTTGGATCAGCATGATGTATGAGTGCCTCACTTCAGAGACCCCCTCTGGTAAAGCAAGCAGCAGCATATTCATCTAGTATGAATGCAGCCCTATGAAGTTCTCCTTAGTCAAGGAGACTGTAGTAGTAGGACTTGAGTTTTTAGGCACTCAATGGAATTATCCTCCCTCAAGGACACAACATCCAGAAGTAAACAATAATCAACACCACAAGCCAATGCCATTTCATTTACAAAATGGGTTTTACTATCGCTGTGTCAGATTTAATAGACTATTCTATGTCTATGGGCACAGTGGTGTTGATAAACACCAGCAACTAACATGTAGCATAGATATTCTTCCAATTGCCTCACTGCTTACTTGGACAAGAGTATACGATATGATATAGCGCAAACAGGAAAAAAAAATGCAGAAATTACTGGATGAAATTCTATGCCCTGTGTTATGCAGGAGGCCAGACTAGAAGATCATAATGGTCTCTTTTGGCCTTAAAGTCTATGAATACAGTATCCCAAAACAGGTAGTCTGCCAAATCTAGAAGTGCTGTCTCCTTAAATGTGGTAGTTTCAAAGGCTCAGCTTGCTAGTGACAAGATATGTTGTTACTTTCTGAAGTGATGTTTAATTGAAGTGGGCCAGGGTTAATTTTTTACAAATATTACTAGATATTTATGAATACAGTCAGAGAGAAAAAGTAAGTGGAGTAGAGGTGGGATGGAAAGTCAGGTTGTTGGGGGTGGGGGGGGAGGGGGTTATTCCTTGGGAAATTGAGAATTTAATTCCTATTCTTCAAAAATCTGTTAGGTACTTCTCAAAAACTCTAGGTGTCCCTAAAATGACCGTATTTTAACAAGATCCTTGACTGTACCTGAGTTTTAATCACACACCATGTTACAGTTCTATTATAGCTCTTTAAAAACCAGGGGTGGGCAAACTTTTTGGCCCGAGGGCCACATCTAGGTATGGAAATTGTATGGCAGGCCGTACATGCTCACGAAATTGGGGGTTAGGGTGCAGGAGGGGATAAGGGCTCCAGCTGGGGGTGCGGGCTCTGGGGTGGGGCCAGAAATGAGGTGTTCAGGAGGGGGCTCCAGGCTGGGGCAGGGGTGCAGGTGGGGGAGGTAAGGGCTCCTACGCGGAGGTGGAGCCAGGCGACTCTGCTCCCTGCCCCGTCCGCAGGCGCCGCTTCTGCAGCTCTCATCAGCCATGGTTCCTGGCCAATGGGAGCTGCGGGGGTGGCACTTGGGGCAGGGACAGTGTGCAGAGCATCCTGGCTGCCCCTACGTGTAGGAGCTGGAGGGGGGACATGCTGCTGCTTCCAGGAGCCACTTGAAGCAGGGCAAGCCCTGGAGCCCGCTCCCTGGCAGGAGCTTGAGGGCAGGATTAAAACAGCTGAAGGGCCGGATGCGGCCCCCAGGCTGTAGTTTGCCCACCCTGTTATAAACCATTTACAAATGGAGGTTACAAACATGTTACAGATATGAGCAGTATGTATTATATATGGGTTATAAGTAGAGGGAGTTATAAATGGTTATAAACAATTTGTTGGATTCTAATGATTGATTAACCATGTAGTAAAACATCAATAATTTATCAACCCTTATAATCTATTTATAAAAGTAAACATAATAGAACGTGTTTGGAAGAATTCTGTGGTTAGGCACATGAATTTTTGAAAAATGCTGCAGATTTTCAAGCAGCCCAACCCCTGTTGAATATAAAAATACAAATTAAAAAATTAAGTCAGTCTCAAACTTGCTAGGCAAGTGGAGGAAAAGAAATGTATCTGATGATCTCTATTTAATGATATGGGCAGTGTTAAAGAGAAAAAAAAATCAATGAAACAAAAGTGTGGAAAACTATGTAATCAATAATCAAAATGACTTCTTTGATATTTGATTTATGTAATAGAAAAGCTGCTCCCACTATACTGTTTTTGCAAGACCTAAAGTGAAGGTCAGCATTTACAAGTACAGGGTAACATTAGAAGATGCCTGGAAAAGGTAATTTTTCTGGATTTCATAGCCAGTAGTTACAACCTGCTGGACTTCTGCTGCTGTGCTCCTGAAGAGTTCAATGTAACGTTTTCCAAGGATCTCCTTGTGCTTTTTAAGTGCATTCTGTGCATATTCTTCACAGGAAAACAACACAAATGCATCTCCCGTGGGTCTGCCATCTGGGTACTTGACAAAGAGAAGTCCCTCTTTCCCTCCTGTGACTGGACACTCAGGTCCCAAGAACCCCAAGACATCCTCCAGAGTGGCTGTGAAAGGAAGGCCCCTCATCCGGATGATGACTTGATTCTCCTTGGACAAGAATTGGGCTACTTCATTGGAGGTGCCTGGCAGGACAGGAAATAAAAGTGTGTCCATTTAGCTTGGAAACAGTGAGGGACCAGCACAAATAGACCTAGCAACACAAGGTGAGTGGAAACATCTCCTGATAAACTACCAGTTCTGTACAGCCCACGGTACCAGAGACTTGCTCAGTAACCACATCTTGATGTGAAGCTACCCCTAAATACATTGACTGGCTGCTTAGAGCTGGGGAGCAACATAAAGCCATTCAAGAACGAGACAGGAGGATTAGTAGCTGGCACTAAGCAACAAAACAACTGACAAGCATGGAGACTTCTCTCCCCTCCCCCCTTCATGCTCCTGGGTATACCACTTTAAAAGTGCCCCATTTTAAAACAAAAGGTGTATGAGAGTATTTCACATAAATCTATTGGCATTAGCGAGACCCAAGAGCTTATACAAGATACAGGGAATCTCCCACAGCAGAAACAACCTAGGCTTCTCTTCTCCCTCTAAGGGTGTGTATACAGCACTGGGAGTGAGAGAGACACACTAGCTCTGCTAAAGCTAGCGCACTAAAAATAGCAGAGTAACTGCGGCGGCTCAGGCTAGCCACCCAACTACAAACTCCAGAGGTTGGATGGGTTTGTACTTGTGTGACTGGCCTGAGCAGCCACCTGAGCGTCTATGGCCATGCTGCTACGTTTAGTGCACCAGCTCAAGCAGAGCTATAGCGCGTCTGTCTACTTGTGCTGGGAAGCACCCGGTATTTGACCCTATGAACTTCTGAAGTGCAAACGGAAAAAGTCCCTTATTAGTCCTTTCTGTTCTCACCCACCTGAAGAGTAGAAGTAAACATTACACTTTAGTAAATAGGTTTATCTTAAAATTACCCACCTCCAGCAATCTTTAAAAATTCTTCTCCTGTTGCTTTGTAAACCTAAAACCAAGAAAATAGTTATATTTAAACAAACAGAAAAACGTTCAATCGTCAGTACTAAATTGAAAAGTAACATTTCCCAGAGCTCTGTAAAACTTCAGAATGTCTCATTTTTTAAACCACCAACAAAAGTAACTTTTAAAACTCAAATGAAGGATAGGATTTCCAGAAACAGCTAGTGAGGGCAGAGGTTCAGTTCCCAGTGACTGTCAATGGGAGTTGGGTGCCTAACTCCCTTAGTCTCCTTTGAATATCCCACCCAAAGTTAATGAAAGATAATTCCCCCCTAGTTATGTAATAAGTCTGTAGAGCACAGTATTGCACTGGGGAATAACCATCTGCACTAGTTTAAAACTGGCTGCATTCCCAGCATAGTAGTGCGGATATGTTGTCATGCTGTAGTTCTTTACCTCAATGTATCTGCTACCCATGTGATGCTTATGTCTTTCCAATGCCAAATCTCTCTGTTCCGGGTTGACAAATCGCACTAGGGCTTCCCCATTTCGCCTTCCTTGAGCATTCAGGCAAAGGGCAACACCGCCTCTGAAAAAGCAAGAACCAAAGTAAAAGGTAAGCTTGAATCATCAATGCCTTATAATACATCATTGACATAATTCCGCACTCTTTTATTCAGCAGGAAAATACAGAGGCCAGGCTTTAAGAAAGAGCCTGTACTTTCAAAGTTTTTCCAACAACAACATTTATTGACCCAAAAATCATTTAAACAAACAAACAAACAAAATGGCTTTGCTATATAATCCACTTCTTTGGTAGATTAATGATGCAAGTGTTTTACCACACCATACCATCAATACTTTACAGTGGTTCCCACAGGGAACAATGCTTGATGTACAGTTAAAAAGTGAAGTAAATTCAAAAAGAACTGAATAGGTGGATTTAGAATTGTAAATTCATATTGGTAACTTAGGAAAAATCTTTGAAAGAATATGAAAGTTAACAAGCCAAAAAATTTCAAGTTAAACAAATAAACTTGCAAAATTTAGAGAATAATATATAAATATAGAGTTACGGTACACCCAAACAACTTCAATTCGGATCCCGGTAGCGATAGCCCAGGAACAACCAATCAGAACATTATAAATCAACTTGACTTCGCCCCCTTCATGTATTTTAAAAACAAAAAACAAACCAAAAAACCCACAACGTATTGGGGCAGTTACTCTGTACTGTTCCCCAAAGGCATTTTCTTCTCAATAGAGAAATATCGTTAAATACACAGCTGTGTTATCTATGTATAAGCCTCCTAACAGAAATCTCACGTACAGTACTGTAGGGCATTCTAATGACTGCCACAGTGCATTAAATTACACATTCAATCTCTATTAAACCTATGTATCAAACTAATACTGTAGGTTTACTATCTTTCATATTCAAGCTGTAGAAATAGAATAGGTGTCCCAAATGTAAAAAGATTTCAAAATCTTTAGGAAAACTTATTCAGAGCTTTGTTAACTTATTAATGGAAAAATCATATCTTATAAACTAGGTAAGAGTATACCAACTGGAAGATTAAAGTAAGGAGGTGCTGCAGAACCAAAAGAAAGGTTGTTCTGGGTACCTAGCTCTGCATTTCTAGACTTTTCCAATTTTCCCCCTTCTTAAGTTATGTTTTAATTTATCACTTCTTGGCTTTCTAGTCTTTATCATCATTAATAAAAAGGTTCAAAAATTTTCTGCCTTCTAACTGATATATATTTACAACTAACTCCCTCCTCCTGTGTTGTGTCTGGGAATTTCCCTCACTTTTTCAAATGGAAATATGCTGGTACCCCTGCATAATGAAGTATATATATATTCATCTCTAAATATGTAATTAGATATCAGTTGGAAGCTATGCTAAAATTATACAAACATTTCTTCCAAACAATACTTGTGGGCTTCTGAGCCCATTCTTCTTAAGAGCTAGACTAGAATCCTGAAACATTAGCCCCAAATTAATTCTTCCCCAATTAGCTCATATTAATCTTTGACTGAATCCTGACTACTGCACTCAGAGCTTGTAGCTGTAGTGATAGCAACAAGTGAATTTGTGGTGCATGTTTTAATGAAAGAAGTCTCCCCTCTTCATTTACTTGTTCAAGAAATGCTTTGTTTGCTTCACAGTCCTGTGAGGAGGGTGAAGATGGGTATTTTGGTTAAAGGCTAACCCCTAAGAATGGGAGACAGGAAACCTAGATCAGTTCCTTACTCTACCACAAGTCCTGTGTGAGGAATAATCTATTTCATCAATGACAAAACCGGACACAGAGGGATTGTGTCTTGCCTAATGTGATGGCTGGAAATAGCTCCAAGTTTGTACTCATTAGTGCACACTAGAAAGAACAAATTAGTAAAGGTGGGGAAAAATCTTTTGTTGGAACCTTTCCTGAATTTTGTGAACTGCATGGATGAGGAAGACCACACAACGCTAGGACTTCCTTTACAAGATAAAGGCTGATGGTAAAAACAAAGTAACACAGCATTAGACCAGATGTAGCACTCTTACTTGGCAATATTGAGTCCTTTGAAAAAACGGGCAATATCTTGATCTGAAGACTGCCAGGGCAAACCTCTAGCACGTATTACTGTTTCACTGTCTACTGCTTCAGATTTACTACTGCAGAAAAAGAGAATAGTAAAATTCAAGGTGCTTAATCCAAATTTTCTTTTACACTATTACTACCAAATTTCATTGTAAGTACTAATTCAGCACATGGATCACAGAGAATGTCTTAATACCACTGGGATATTTGCTGTTGGGATTTTTCTAATCATTCCCTTTCTTGACTGAAATGAGAAGCAAGCTACTATGAATAATACCTATATACTACCCGGAAATATGCTGTGAGGCCATCTCATCACTCAAAAAGGTGTTTTGTTTTTGTTTTCAATAGCCAGAATGCACAGTAACAAGTCCGCAGGGAATTGAATTTGATTCATGGGATTATTAGAGATGATTTAGTGTCAACAATCCATTGGAAGATGGTTTGCACACCATCACTAACGATAAGTTTGACAAACAGGTTTTAGACAGCAGAACTCCTGGTTACTGCAATTTCTTTCAAAAGCAAAACACATTTTAGATCTCCACCTTTTCTCCCCCCAAGCCACAATTTAGAATAGCACAGAGACAAAAGGCAATATAACTTGAGACATTTCATAGTACAGTTACAAAGGGCAAGCTCATCTTAATTGCCACTTTTGATTGGAAGGGGGTAGGTTTTCCTTACCCCTATCCCTTCCAGTCTCTTCCTTTCTATAACTTGACTGGAAAATTCCAGCAGAGAGAGAGAGAGAGAGAGAGAGAGAAAGAAATAATTCCCTGGTCACCTGTGAATTATCCACACCAGATGCTGAATACCCACTCATTAATATACACAGTACACCACACAGTAGGGCGTTATATGAACCTAAATGCACATTACTAGGGATACCAGCAACTAAAGTGAGAAAGAGCCAAGGTTCAATTTATGTCAGCACTAATCAACAACTTCTGTTTAAAAGTTTGAGTGAAAGCAGCAATCCACAGAGGTCAGAGAATCTGTAGGAGACTTCTCAATAGGCTCTGACTGGACAGCAAATAATGAGCATTTACATATCACGCAGCTCTCTCACTCTTTTGGCCGTAAGAGTGCAAAGGCTCCCTTCTACTAAGGTCCCAGAATCCCTCAAACTATCTTCTGTTCCTTACATTAGCTTCTACTGCAGTTTGTAAGACAGTTTGCAAGACAGTGTGCAGTACAATTGCTCCCTTTGACCATCCCTCTGTACTGAAAGAAAGAAAATGGTATACAGCATGAGAGATTATACTGGTTTAGTGTGTACAAGATACTATCCCTGTCTATGCTAGAGAAAGTTTCTAAATATTTATCTTCTACTGACTAAATGGTTTCAGCTCCACTGATGTTAGTCTAGTCCATCACTAGTGTATGTGGACCACCAGCCTTTTATTCACTAGAACAATTGCACATACTCAGAGCAGGGCTAGATGACAGTGCTTAAGATACCAGTGGCACCCTGTCTACACTGGGGCTTCCCAACATTACTACCACCAGTGGGGCTGAACTGGTTAGCTAAGAACTGTCGCAACAAAGGCACTTACCAGGGACCTGTTTCATACTTGTATTTCACAGTTTCAGGGTCAGTAAATCTGCAATCTGTAACTAATAAGAGATTAAGTTAAAATATAGTCCTGAACAACCGCTATTTCAGCAGCAGTGAAAATGCCCTTGATAATTTATTAAGATAATTTTGCCTCTTCCCAAGAGCATCCCATACAAATATCCCACTTACTGCAGGTTTCAGAAAGCATGCTGAAAATAATAGCCACCATGGTTTTCACTTGCCATACACCAAAGTCCTCCTCTGTTTCATCTGTCTCTAAGCCTATATCTATACAGCGAGTCAAAGAAAATAAAAAGGATTTCACAATCATTTATCAACAAGTTATAAGGCTTTGCTATTGTCAACACAAAACTGACAATCCAATTGGATCAACTTTAACAGCGACATGTGACCGCTGCATGTGTGTCACTCTGCTCTTAAACTGGTTAATATTCACTTTACTGGTCAACATTCTGAAAACTACCGATAGCTGACATCATCTCAGCCTAAGAGTTTACAAAAGCGGGAGTCGTTCCTACTATCCCTGGTAAACACACCTGATCTTTTGCTGTATTCATCTGGACCACAAAATTCCTCCCTCGGAGTAAAGATTTTTTTTTTTTTTTTTTTTTTTTTTTTTAACATTAGCCTCCCTCTGGGTCAGACACTCAGAACTATTACCAACTGCAAGTACTAATGCACTTGGATGTGTACCTTCAGGTGCTCAATTCTAGAGAAGATCATTTTACTCAAGTGCTAGATAAGCATTTTCTTATAAGGCGAAGAATTTAAAAACCCTATAAGTACACTGAACCCATTCTAAATCTCATTACTAGACAGAAGACTAAATGTGAAAAAATATGTTAACAGCTGAAGATTGCAACAGTATCTTCAGGGTTATGTTAAAAACTCCTTCAGCTCTATGTAGAGATGAATTTTTAAAACCAGCTTCTGATTAATTTAGTGGGATGAAAACTATAAACAATTGCACAGAGAATTATGGTTTAGAAGCGACATCAAAAGGATACACTCTGCCATGGATTTGATAGTTTGATCTTTCACGGGGGCTGAATTGGGGTAGCACGTGTGAAACTCCTTGCGTAGATCATAAAACGAATAAAAGCAGTCTGACAGCAGGAAGTTCTACAAGGAAGGAAGGGAGAAAATTAATTAACATTATGAATGCCACATCCCAGCAAAGGACAATTAGGTTTTTTTGGGGGGGGTTGAACAAGGATCTTACCTGGCCAGAGTTATATCATATATTTATATCATAAATTTTTATTTTATACCATATCTACTCTTTCCCTTTCTGATTACAGAGCTGCATGTCACTCATTTGACCAAGACCAGCCAATTTAATTCTCTTATTCTCATACCTTTTTGGATGCTTCTGGGTGGAGGACCTGCCGAATGAGCAACTGGCCATCTGTGCAGAGTGTGTAAGAGCTTCTTCCCAATAACTTCAAATCACTGGCGACCAGCTGGCTAAACTAAAAATAAAGTGGTAAAGTTCATTTTTATTGATGGTTCAGCTTGTCAGTCCATCTTACTGCTTTACAATTTTATTTACCAAATGCATTTCCAAAAGATAAAAAGGAAATTAAACACAATGATAATCTCTGAAAGACCACAACTGATAGAAGAGAATGGGGCTCCCGTTATCTGAAGGGCAGACAGACAGCTATTAGGCAATTACAGGACAGATTTATACCACAAGGACAAATACTCCCCCAAAACCAGCAAGCGGGCATTTCAGCAGAGTTAAAATTGTTGGAAGCTGTAATTGTAACAGTAAGGTTCAAACATTTGGACTCCTTACTATCAGTTTTCTGTTGAAAGCAAGAGACTATTAGACCAAGCAGAACACTGATTTTGCAACACCACTTCTAGAACTAAATTGGACTCAAGTTTTATTTTCTTTTTTAAGCTTAATCGAAAAAAACATGAAGAGCTAGGATGCTACTCTTTAGGGTTTATTGGTATTTTAACAACAGCATGCTAATCAAAACCAAACAAATTGAGGTCTGATGTCTTGAGTAATGAATTTGTAAGAGTCTGTGCAAAGGCAAAAGAATGTTAGTCAGAGATATGGTACAATAAACATTAACACAAAGCTATCCCCTCTTTTCAGGCTTCTAACAGCGTTGAGCCTCACTAGGAAAAGGATTGTTTGCCCCTAATTTCTGGATTGTTAAATGTTATTTTCCATCCTTGTACATAAATCTCTGTCCTTTTGATCAATCTATATCAGTGCTAGAGGCCCTGATATAGGTATTGCCATAACTAACAAGCTATTTACTGATTTGATAAGCAAAGATAATTTTCAAGGGGACAAACATAATTAGTTTAAATTTCCCCCTGATGCATACATTCTTTCAGGGAGGGGGTTGCATTGTACCATAAACAAAGCAATAATTAATAGCGTGATTCATCATCCACACGTTTCTTTCAGTAATGGCTTTTCCTTGCAGTTTGCTTTGTAGACTAGTGGTCATCTTTGCACTATGGCTTCACCTATTCATTTAGGCAAGCATACATGGCACTATACAGATCCACAATTCGTCTCTGCTCTTCAGACATTACAGTTTAAAGGCTTGATTCTGCAGCTATCACACAAGCAATTAGTCACATGAGATCATGTGAGCAAATGTTGCAGTATCAGGCTGTAAGACGTAACAAGGAGAGACAAGGCCAGAGGATATGAGTGGTTAAGGCAGAGTACTTTTTGTAGCACCCTCATTAGGTCTAATTTTTGGTAATAAACTTTTTTTTTTTTAAATGTTGATTAATTTGAGTCAGGTGAGTTTTGCAGACAATGTTGAAAGTGAACTTGGAGGAGGAGGCAGGTTGTCAATATAAAGGTGTTACAGATTAACATGAGGGCTACTTCTGTGCACAGATTAGAGGTTGAGGTTTGAATGGGTGCAACTTCCATCAATTTCAACGAGCGTTTCATCAGCTTATGTCAGGCCTGAATTTTGCTCTATTCACCTCTACCCCGATATAACGTGACCCAATATAACACAAATTCGGATATAACACGGAAAAGCGGCGCTCCGGCAGATCAAAGCAAGTTCGATATAACGCGGTTTCACCTATAACGCGGTAAGATTTTTTGGCTCCCGAGGACAGCGTTATATCGGGGTAGAGGTGCATGTTGGAATGTGTTCTGCCTAGAGACTATCTGAAAAGAGAGAGACAGGCAAAGTCAGAGCCACTGAGCCTTGTCGAAGGAAGGGGTAATAGGGTTACCATATTTCAGGTTCCTGAAAAGAGGACACTGTGGGGAATGGGGAGCTGGAGGGGAGGTAAGGCTGGGGGAGGTAAAGGGGGTACCTGCAGTGGGGTTACTCACTGGAGGTGGGGGGCGATATCACTCACTGTCACAGTGGTAGGGCGGCTGGCGTAAGCCCAGGACACAGCGACAGCTGTCAATCAGTGCTTCCCTGCGGGACCCCCTCCCCAGGTCTGGGAGCATGGACCAATCCAGCTGCCGATGCAGGGGAGGGAACGATCAGGAAGCTGAGCAATTGGGGCTATTTCTGGAGCTGCAGCCTTTGCTCTGCAAAACCCTGGACATTTCCTGGTATTTGAAAAATCCGCCCAGAGAGAGGATGGAGGTTCAAGAGTGAGGCAATATCCTGGAAAACCCAGATGAATGGTAACCTTAACTGGTATGAGTCAGCCATAGGAAAAGCTTTTCATCCCCTACGCTGGCTTTCATAGACTTCCTCTTCCCCAGAGCTGCGCACTTCACCAACAAGTCACACTTGGCTTTTTTTCCCCGGAGGCTGCTGCAGAGCACCGCTCCTAATCCACACCTCTCCTCTGGAGAAGGAATAGGAGGGACACAGGAAGATAGGGTTACCATATGTCCTCTTTTTCCCGAACATGTCCGGCTTTTCGGCAGTCAAACCCTCGTCCGGGGGGAATTGCCAAAAAGCCGAACACGTCCGGGAAAATGGCGGCTCTGCTCCTCCCCTGACTCTTCGGCTCTGTTTAAGAGCCAGGCTGCCCGAAGCCGGCAGCGCTTGGGCAGCCCGGCTCTTAAACAGAGCCGAAGAGTCGGGGAGGAGCAGAGCCGCCACGGCTGGAGGCTCTGCTCCTCTTCGGCTCTGTTTAAGAGCCGGGCTGCCCAAGCGCTACCGGCTTCGGGCAGCCCCCATGCCTCCGGGCCCTGCACCGCCGGAGCCCGGGAGGGGAAGTGCCCGGCTGGGGGCGCAGGGTCCGGAGGCATAGGGGCTGCCCAAAGCCCGAGCGCTACCGGCTTCACCGTTTGCCGGGCAGCCTCCAGACCCTGCGCCCCCAGCTGGGCGCTTCCCCTCCTGGGCTCCAGCTGCGCTGGGGAAGCGCCGGCCGGGGGCGCAGGGTCTGGGGACTGCCCGGCAAACAGTGAAGCCGGTAGCGCTGGGGCAGCCCTTTTCCCGTGGCTGGGAATGGGAGGGATGAGGGGCGGAGTTAGGGTGGGGCAAGGGGTGGGGTTGGGGCGGGGCTAGGGTGGGGGAAATGGGCGGGGCCAGGACCCGTGGAGGGTCCTCTTTTTTTATTTATTAGATATGGTAACCCTAAGGAAGAGGAGTTTGTGGAAGTCTCTAGTAATAACTAAAGTGTGCTGCATCCTTGGAGGAAGGAAGGAGACAAGTCTGCAAACATTCCTTTTCCTTATTTCCTTCACCCTACAGAAGCTATAGGCAGGCAGGCCTGCACCCTTCCCAGTCTCCTCTCAGTTCCCCCTACTCTCCAGCAGACTCAAGATTCCAGTATTCTACCCTGTCCAAGACTCTCTTGCACAGATGGATCATTAGAGGCAAAGGAAGAAGATTAAGTACTTCCACATGCCCACAAACTGTACAATGGCAGGTTCCTAGCAAAGCAGCCAGGTCACTAATGATGCTTTTCTCCGTCCTAGCACTCCTCTCATCCAGGATGCATTTGTGCTCATTACTGTAGTATCTAGGCACCATGTGGAGATGGAAGCTGGGAAACTCAAAATTGACTTACAACAACGACAACAACAACAAAATCACACCAATCCAACTGGGGGTTTAAGTCTGAAGGGGATTTGGTTCTCATCCCAAAAAAAGTACAAGTTTCCATCTTTGACATGCTACTTTGACCTAAAATTGCTACTTCAGCAAGATATCTGCCACAGTAGTAGCCTCAAATTACTTACCTTTCATGCACGCATACTACTGAAATGAGCAAAATGATAAACTTCCTCCCCTTTAACAAACAAATATGACTGGAGATGCTGTACTCGTCTACCGTTTGTTTTATAGGTGTGTAGCGTGGCACAATGAACATTTGATTCATTCTGTGACCAAAGAAAGAGATTCAGGGACAAGAGTTCATTGGGGCAAAAGCTACTGTAGAGCTAGGGTAGCACAGAAGGCACGTACACACAACACAGTCTCGAGAAGACAAACTCTGTGCTTCAAGACTAATATGAGTCCCCTCCCAAAATATGAACTGATCTGCTTAGGAAGATTCTGTGTAGCAAACTGCACAGAATCTCTCAGCCTGTGAAACCTACTCAAGTCAATAAACAATTGTTTCATGAACTGTCACAACTGTTTTGAGACATGTATCTTGGTGCCACTCTATACAAAGGCTATTCAGCATCAATACTCAGGTTTTCATTCCCACTCGGCACGTATCTATTTTAAGCATTTACTAATCCCTGGCAACTACTGGAAACTGCAGCTTAAAAGTTTTAGGGCCAGAGTTTCAGACATTTTACATGTGCAAGTGCATCTCTTAGTACCACAATTTTACACACAAACCAAGTTCCTTGGTTTTTGAATTGCAATGCCCAAAGGCCCAAGTAAAGATCAGGGTCCCATTTTGTTAGCTGTTGCACACACACACACACACACACACACACACACACACACAGGAAGACACGGTCCTGTGAAAATGTATGTACTGAGCTCATTTTGCTTGCCACGATGGTAACTGCACAAGCAAATTATGTGCAAAATTTGCACACATTTTGTACAAGGAATTGCATGCCTGAAGCTTCTAAAAACCCTGCTCTGCCCTGCTCTTCCGCCCTCCCAATATTCACTGGTGTTCAGTTGAATTCCACATTCAGGTAGGGCTGAAGGAAATTTACACCAGGAAAGAAATTAATCAAAATCTGAAAATGGTTCTGTCACATTTTGCTCCAATAGCATAGTCTCACTATCCATTAAAGCAATCAAATCAACAACAGGTTAACCAGTTAAAAGCTTATGTTACAAAAGCAGGTTTAATTTTTTTCAAATGAAACAAACAAAACAAAACAAAACAAAAAAGTTGGCCGAGCAGTTTTTCCACCAAAAAACATTTCATTTGATAAAAGGGAAAAAATTATTTTGAAAAACAATATTTTTTTTAAACAGTAAGACACTTTCCCCATCTCTCAAAGAATTACACCCTCTTCCCCTCCAAGGAAAATAAATAAAGAAATAAATGGTGGAGTACACTGTTTTTTAAGATTAGAAAGTAAAAAAAGATCACTCACCCCCCCCCCCCACACACACACTTTTGCAGTGTAAAAAAGAGGAAGAAGGATGAGAAGGTAAATTTGGGAAAGATACTATTAGATTTCTCTCACTTTTTTCCTGTGGGGGCTGGGGGCAAAGGGGAAAGAGTATTAGTAATTCTTTTTCCAGTGTAAAAAAAAGGTAAGTGTTGCTTTTCTCCACACACACTTTTCAAGGGTTTTTTTTTTTGGGGGGGGGGGGGGGGGGAGGGAGAGAAGCGGGGGGGAAATGTTATTTTCTTTCTTTCAATTTTCATATTTAAAAAAAAATGTGAAAGGGAGAGAACATTTCCACACACATACACACCCATCACTATTTTTTTTCTTCACAGGAACAAAATAGAAATAACTCTCTCACAACAAAAACAACCACTATCACAAGAAGTGAGAGAAAGTAAAACAAAATGTTCAAAATTAAAGATTTTTCATTGTAAAAAGTGATATTTCTTCACTGTAAAATTTCAAACAAAACAAACATTTTCTTTTGAAGTTTCCACAATAGTCCCTCTGTCTACATTCATCCTCGTACAAAAATTTCACCAGCTCGATCCACTATGGGCTCAGAAGGATGGTCTTCTAAACTATTTAGCCTGTGGTTTAAGAATTCATGTTCAGAGCAGATGAGAGTCAAAGGTCTGAAGAACATGAAACAACACAGCAGGTTATTGTTTAAGGAAGACTTTCAGCCACTGCATAAAACCCAGAGATTAAGATCTAAGAGTGCTCAAAATACCTCAACTGCAATATAAACACCAGTAAGACAAGCAAATTCCAGAGGGGTGGAAGCCCCTCAGAGGTGCAGCTCTGGAGACTGCCAAATCCACATCCCAGAAGCAAATAATAGAAAGTGGGGAGCTGTCTGTTTTTTCATTAGATGCAGCACCTTACTGTTTTGCTGTAGCTATTTTCTGTGATTGATACAGTAAAGGAGAACAAATATTTGCACACAAAAAAAAGGGGGGGAGGGGGACTAGAAATAGCTGTAGGGTTTAACTACAGATACTCAATGAAAGGAAACCAACAGTGAGCTTTGTGCCTGATGCTTCCGAAGATGCACAGAGTTCATACAAAAGAAGTGCAAGCAGTAGATATTTTAAATGTAATGGAGAGTTCGTGAAGGAGACAGATGCAGGACAGCGATTTCATGTGGCAGGAGCCTTAAAGGAGAAGGGTCCACGACTAACAATGAGGAGTGGTTATATAGAGTGACAGATGAGCCCAATACTAGATGAGCAGAGGGGATAAGGGAGGGAGTAGAGGCAGTATTTGAAAAATGGGTTGAACCAAATCCGTGGAGGGTTGTTGTTTTTCTAAAACCATCATAGGATATTTACACTGCATCTTTATGAATATTAACAGTGACATTTAGTGTAGCAGCACCCATGTCTACTGCTAGAGATATGTTGATAAAAATTAGGGTTACCATACGTCCGGATTTTCCCGGACATGTCCGGCTTTTTGGGCTTCAAATCCCCGTCCGTGGGAAAATCCCAAAAAGCCGGACATGTCCGGGAAAATCGGGACATGCGGGGCCGGCGGTGCTGGGATGGGGGACGGGGCCGGGCCGGGGGCTGGGCCGGCGGTGCTGAGCCAGGGGCCGGGGCCGGGCCAGGGGTGCTGGGCGGGCTGGGCCGGGGGTGCTGGGCGGGGGGCTGGCCCGGGGCCGGCACCCCAGGGCCCGAGCCGACCCAGGCTGGAGACGCCGAGGGGGTCAGACTGGGCCGCGCCTCCTCTCCCCACCCCCCTCCCTTACCTGCTTCAGGCTTCCCGCGAATCAAATGTTCGCGGGAAGCAGGGGAGGGGGCGGAGTTGGGGCGGGGGTGTGGGCGGGGTTGGGGCCCCGTGGAGTGTCCTCTTTTTGGACCCTCAAAATATGGTAACCCTATCAAAATCACCCACCCTAATTAACAGAGCAGGAGCGGATTTGCCATGAAACAAACCGTGTGGTGACCCAACGACAGGGAGGCCCCCAAAATGCAGGACAAATCTCATCTGACAACCTGCCCCTGAGTCCCGGCCGGCGGCACAGTAGGGCTCAGGCAGGCTTGCTGCCTGCATGCCAGAGCCAGTGGCCCCACGCCGCTCCCAGAAGCGGCCGGCTGCTGGTACATCTCTGTGCGCCCCTGGTGAGGGATAGGCAGTTCTGCGCGCTGCCCCCCGCCCTGGGCAGCGCTCGGAGACCCGCTGCCACCCACCCCCCTTTAATGAAGACATTAAGCAACTGTTAGAGGAATAGCAAAAAGTAGTAAAGCCTTATCCTCCACCCATAACAATCCCAACAGTCACCAAGGTCTGGGAAGTTTGAATATGAACTGCATAGCTCAATCTAGAGTGACCAGATAGCAAGTGTGAAAAATCGGGACAGGGGGTGGGGGGTTTATTGGTGACTATATAAGAAAAAGCCCCAAATATCAGGACTGTCCCTATAAAGTCAGGACATCTGGTCACCCTAGCTCAATCCCAACTCTTGTTACCACAGACTCATGTAGGGAACGACACGGCTTTAAGGAAACAGTTATGGACAAGTCTTTTCAGATGGAGTTGGAGCACATCAATGTAGAAATGGTCATCAAACCACACTGAAATAAAGGCCAAGAAGTTCAGGCTTCCAGTTAAAATGCTGACTTCTGCTTCTCTTACTACTTTCCCCCTGTGCCCTTGGCTCCAGTAATGAAAACCACCTCACCTCTATCTCCTCTCACTCATCTTTACACTTTATTTCATGATGCCCCATATAGCTGGCATGCCTTCATTTTAACTGAGAGGGTATGTGCCTTGCATGCCAAGATCCCTCCTTGAAACTCACTTCTTCCTCGAATCTCACAAACACTAGTGTCTGTTGGCAACATGCTGACACCCATAGGTGCTGGAACAAGGGTTTTTGGGGGTGTGGCAGCACCCTCTGGCTTGAAGTAGGGTTTACAGTTTGGTTCAAGGGCTCTCAGCACCCCCTCTATACAAATTGTTCCAGCACCCCACTATTATAAAACGACTACGATTACATCATCATCTGGGTCTCTCAGTGTGTTTTCACAGCCAGTCTTTGTCTTTTTAGATTGTAAGCTGCTCAGAGCATGGAGAGCATCTTTGTAGTGTGTATTGTGCAGGGCCAGTCACTTTGGTGGCACTTTAATAAATCATTTCATGCATTGGGAAATCATTTAGTGGTTCAACTTTGAAATAAAAGTTGAACAAAAATAAGTTCTGTGGCAAACAAGCTGCTTTGTAGTTAACTTCTCTGAAGCCAAGACTGTTCTTAGAGGAGGAGGGAGAGTGTTTGAATGCCAGATTGAAAAACTGGCTGAACAGGATTCTGGTCAATCAGCTGAGAGTAGAGAGAGAGAGAGAAGCAGAGAGACATGTTTAGCCAGCAGCATGCTGGATGCGAGCCAGCACAGACTGCTATGTTTTCTGCAAACCAATCCTAAGGGGCTGAAATGACATAGCCCCCTTCCTGTTGCCTTAATTATAACTGAACAAACGAGCTGTGGATCTTAGAGAAACGTGAGGATTCTTCAACAGGCCCCTTTCCATAGTTATGATTTATAAAGCACTAATATAAGAAACTGGCTGTTTGGATTGCCCTTCTCCCCAGCCCCCCAAAATACTCATCCTTGAAAGGCCACCAGTCATCTGCATCGGTTTCATGCAGCATCTACAGTTAGCGTAGAAGTGCTGCAAGGACATAGTTCAATTGCATAATCCATCCAGATCAGCTTGATAGAGTGAACCATATCTAGCCGTAAGACACTATCCCAATAGTGCACATGTGGTTCTATTCTAAGGAATGGCAGGAAATACATCAGCTTCTCACTCACCAGATCTGCTCCTTGCACATATTCAGAGTTAGATCTACTTGCTTGAATGTCTATAGCAAGGGCATTTCTTCACTACCCGCCGGATCGGCGGGTAGCGATCAATCTATCGATCCCCGATCGCTCTGCCATCGACTCCGGAACTCCACCGCAGCGAGAGGTGGAAGCGGAGTTGACGGGGGAGCGGCAGCGGTCGACTCGCCGCCGTCCTCACAGCCAGGTAAGTCGACCTAAAATACGCAACTTCAGCTACGCTATTTGCGTAGCTGAAGTTGCATATCTCAGGTCGTCCCCCCGTAGTGTAGACCTAGCCTGAGTGTTTGGTTTCATGCCTGTTAGCCCTACAGAGCCAACACAACTACAGCAGAGCAAGCTGTGTCCTATTCCAGATCACACAAACAACAAAGTTCCAGGCCGAGTTCTGTGCTCTTGGTGTAACCCAGAGTGGAATGGGGCTGTAGAACCTTTTACCGTCATGAGACACAAGGAAGATGCAAAAGGTATTGAAACCCAAGTTGTGTTCTAAATTTCAGCTACGTCATGACTATCCGTGTGTAAGTGCACCCAGGGTGTAAAAAAAACCTTCCCAGCACCCTTTGTTCCCCTGCACTCTGAGCGCATGAACCTAGCTATGACAATGGTGAGGGTCAAAGATAGGACATGGCCATGGCTCTGCTTGCACCAACCAGTGCAGTTGGGCAGCAGGATCACAGTTGCACCCTGTGAAAGAGTGTAAGCAGGAGCTATTCTGGCCTACACCTTGCTAGGGGAACAATGTAGGGTTACCATACGTCCAGATTTTCCCGGACATGTCCGGCTTTTTGGGCCTCAAATCCCCGTCCAGGGGGAAATCCCAAAAAGCTGAACATGTCCGGGAAAATAGGGAGGGGCCGGCGCCGCTGGGTGCTGGGCTGGAGCCGGTGGTGCTGGGCCGGGGGCTGCAGGGCCGGGGGCCAGGCCAGGCCCGGCGGTGCTGGGGCCGGGGCCGGCACCCCAGGAGCTGAGCCAGGCTGGAGACGCTGGGGCCGGGGCCAGCCGCCGGAGGGAGCCGCTCGGTTGGGGGGGCCAGACTGGGCCGCACCTTCTCCCCCCACCCCCCCACAGCTTACCTGCTGCCTGCTTCAGGCTTCCCGCGAATCAAATGTTCGCGGGAAGCAGGGGAGGGGGCGGAGACTTTGGGGAAGGGGTGGAGTTGGGGGCGGGGCCCCGTGGAGTGTCCTCTTTTTGGACACTCAAAATATGGTAACCCTAGAACAATGCCTCCACGAGTTGCTGTCAGGCACGTTGCCTCTGGGAGCTGCAGTGACATGCTTCTGCACCTCACTGCATATATATCATTTACAGTAGCTGATATGCCACAAGTGTCCTCGGCTGGCAGTTGAAGGGTAGGGGAATTCAGATTAAATAAATTCACTCTGGAGGCAGACATGGAACCCATGGTTTTACATGTACACGCACAATAACTGTTCAACTTTACTCTTAATGCAGTAATATATAGGACCTTGAACAGGGATGAATGTCACACACACTGAATAATTTAAATAATCATATATTTAAGATAACCATGTGATTATATCCACCTACATTCAAGTTAATTTAAAAGCATGTACATTTATCCTTTAATGTGCATGTTAGTAATTTTGATTTTAAGTCTCACTTCAGCGTGGGTCACTTTTTGCTTGTAGCATCTCATGTATTGTTTACTTTTGCAATAATAAGAAGTGTGAAAGAACAGAATCAAATTGTTAAAATATGTCAGCCATAAGACAGGCCTATTTTGATGGTGTCATGAAGTAGTATGTTGTATTCTGTAACAAATCGCATGGTGTGTGCATTTTAACGTGAAAACTCTGAGATAAGAAAGTCATTGCAATCCTACAGCTTCTGCTTGGATGGGCAAACTATCACAGCCCATGCACTATAGCAGGGATGGGCAAACGTTTTGGCCCGAGGGCAACATCTGGGTATGGAAATTGTATGGCGGGCCATGAATGCTCACGAAATTGGGGGTTGGGGTACGGGAATTGGGCTCTGCGATGGGGCTGGGGATGAGGGGTTGGGGGTGCAGGAGGGTGCTCGGGGCTGGGACCGAGGGATTCAGAAGGCAAAAGGGGGATCAGGGCTGGGGCAGGGGGTTGGGGCACGGGAGGGGGTCATGGGTGCAGGCTCCGGAGGCGCTTACCTCAAGCAACTCCCAGAGCCAGCACCATGTCCCACCTCCAGCTCCTATGCGGAGGCGTGGCCAGGCAGTGTGCGCCGCGTCATTGGTTGGGGTGGGGGCAGTGTGCAGAGCCCCCTGGCTGCCCCTACGTGTAGGAGCCGGAGGGGGGACATGCCGCTGCTTCCAGGAGTTGCAAGCTGTGGGGCAACCTCCCAACCCCGCTCCCCAGCAGGAGCTCAAGGACCAGATTAAAACGCCTGGAGGGCTGGATGCGGCCCCCGGGCCGTAGTTTGCCCAGCCCTGCGCCAGAGCCTAATCTTGAGAGAGACCAAATAACCACAACTCCTATTGCTAAAAAAATCAATGTTTATGGAGTCACAGGTACTGAGGTCCTAAGAGGAGACCTCCTTTGCTCCCTTCATTGTGCATTTTGCTCATGGTCCAGCTGGGACACGGGTCCATTCTTGGATGCCAGCAACACTTAAAGACTTAAAAACAAACAAACAACCCACTACACTATGAGAACCTCAAAGTCTTCCACTGCTTCTCACCAATACAAGACCTGATGTTTCCAACAGGACAGCAGCAACAGCTCAAATTCCAGTGGCCCTTAAAAGGAGTCAATTAGCATTACAGGCAATGCCTAAGCACTCTATGTGCAATTCATCAACTTGCTATTAGACAGAGGTATGAATATATTCTACATTCCAACACTCCTTGACTTCAGGAATATTCCCATTTGGACGGTGTATGTTGGGCCCCCTCTTTATGAGTGATCCACGTTTCAGATACAATCTGAACCAATAGTTTTCTGCTCCTTTACTCTTCAGATGTTAACTACCTCTGCCTTATCCCTGCCATGAGGAATTTAAAGCGTGTCAATACTATAAAGAGGTGTGTAGCTAGTGTTTCAATAGTATTGGCAGGCATGATAAACCTTTATTATGTTAGGTAACTTTTTAAACAGAATCTATAGTAAGCCTTTTCTTTTGTTCATCTGTTAACTGTTATTCCATGCAGCTGACAAAGGGTACATAGTGACCTTGTATTGAAATCACCATGTGCAAAAAGTGTAATCCATCAAGCTGTGACTAAATTTCTTTCTGCTTCTGGCAATATAGAAGAGCTACTGTATCTGGATACTACTCTGGGCCTCCCTGGCACAAGAAGAAATGTTCTAGTGGTTACAGTCCTCCACAAGGGGGAAACTTCATGTTAACAACATAATTATAGGGAGAAAACACACCCATCAAACCCTCCCTCCTTCTCAGAGCTAAAAAGCAATTCTGCATATGGAAATGCCCTGCTTTTGCCCTATTGCACAGAAATATGGGAAGCACTGTCCAGAGGGATAGGGTGCTAGCCTAGGAACTAGGAGATGAGGGTTCTATTTTCTGTTCTGCCATAGATTTCCTGTGTAATTTTGGGCAATTATTTAATCACTCGGTGCCTCAATTCCCATTCTACCTCACAGAGGTGTTGTGAGAAATACATAAAGACTGTGATGCGTTCAGATAATACAGTAATAGTAGCCATAAACATGCATACAATAGGTTGATATCAGAATTAATAAGTTTAACTAGAGTAAAATATTACCCTAATCTCAGTGTTCAATTTTGCTTCTGAGTTTCCAGCCATTATAAACATCATCTTCCTTGAAAAATATTATGTCACTTTCTAATAGATATTAACCTGATCTCTTATTACTGTTCCAGCTGCATTTGCTGCCACTCCAATGCCAGTAAAATAGCTAGCGTGAAGTGGAGTTTCTGCTCTCCTTTCAAGTCAATTTCATCTACATCCAGGGTTCATATGAAAGACAAAATGATTAACGCAGGGGTAGGCAATCTATGGCACATGTGCCAAAGGCAGCATGTGAGCTGATTATCAGTGGCATTCACACTGCCTGGGTCCTGGCCACCGGTTCAGGGGGCTCTGCATTTTAGTTTAATTGTCAATGAAGCTTCTTAAACATTTTAAAAACCTTATTTACTTTACATACAATAGTTTTGTTATATATTATAGACTTATAGAAAGAGATGACCTAAAAACATTAAAATGTATTACTGGCACACGAAACCTTAAATTAGAGTGAATAAATGAAGATTCGGCACACTACTTCTGAAAGGTTGCCAACCCCTGGATTAACGTATCATGGTATCAGTTATTTGTGAAAACCCATTTCATCTTCCTTTATAATTGGCACATGCTTAGGGATAATAAACAGCTTAACATTGTTCTTATAAAAATTAGAGTAGGCTTTGAGCTCTGATGTTATAGACTAACAAACAGCAGCAAACTTTCTTCAGTGAAAAGAAGAATTGTTTGGGTTGTTTTTGTTTTTTAAATTCACGACAAATTAAAAAAATTCTGTTTATGGATATTTTCCTCAAAGTCAGTTTTTAAAAAAGTGATTCTTTCTCCCCTTAAAATTTTCCACCCTTTCCTCATGCTCAGGTGCCAAGAATCCCACATTTCAGGAGTTGATATGATTAACATCACAATGCCTTACTACTGGGGAAAGTGTAACTGTGAAGTCTTGGGAAAAATAAAATAAATAAAAAGCACATGTAGCTCTTACAATGGTGGGACAAAGTCCAAGGAAAAAGCTATTAAGGGCATTACCCAGAATAAAGTTTCGTCAGATCCTTTCAGTTAACAACAGAAGGTAGACAAATATAGAATTATGAAGGGAAACTTATTTGAAAAGTGTTGGAAGGTTATTTGAAATGTGCAGGGGCTAATGTAAAACTAGTTTGCTGGGTATAGATAGGCAAGGGGGAGAAGTAGGGTAGCCCAAAGAGGAGACTGGTGTAAAATGTGGGAGATGTGGGAAGTTCATACAAAATGGCTCATTTGAACTAATTGGTTACCTGCTGCTGTAAAATCGACTGTGACTCAAACAGCATAAGGCAACAAGATTACCAGAGGAGCTTCCATTGTGTATACCTTTCTTGCTTCATTTGAACAGTTTGGGGTTTTATATGGTTCTTGAAAGTAAACAGCAGCTGGTTGCCTAGCTTTTAATTCTTTCTGGGAAAGAGTGTCAATCTAGCTTTTAAGTTACTACCTAAGAGAAAAAACTCTCTGAGTCCTGCCCCTCTAGAATATTTATGGCCAATTTTGATTAATTATTTCTTAGGTGGAAGTTTGCAAGAGCCAGAATATTTTCATGCCTGTCAGCTACAGGCATCCATCCAGCTCAGGGGACACAGTAAAGCACAAAAGACAAAATTATGATTCAGGCCACTGGAACTTCATGGTAATCAAAATTCAAAATACAAAATCAGGTTATTTTAATATCTAATGTTGAAAAAAATATATATGGAAAAGGCCGAAGATGAGTCATTTGATGTGGTACTTCTGTAAGACAAACACATTCCAAGGGTTTATAAAACAACAGGGACATGTTTCATTATTGTTAGTCTTGTTTTGCTACTGTATCTCATGATGGGCAGCAACTGAGAACTACTGAAATGTTTGCTTATTGAGAGGTGGGAAAAAAAATCCCTCCCACCTTCAAACTAATTCTCTCTCTCTTGTTGGATCAGGTAATGGAAGCTAAACAAGCTACTGCACAAATTTGCTAGAGAAGTTAGGCTTAACACCAAGTTTCAGAGAAGTTTTGAGTATTCTAGTCTTAGTGATACACACAATGGAAGGCTTTTGTTGGGACAGAAACTAAAAAATAGTGAGAAAGGGTAATCCCTTAGGATGGAAATGAAGCTCATAAACTTTGTATAAAAGGAGTGAGGGTGAAACAGATTGTGTGGGAAGAAGAGAAAACTGTGTAGTGCATATCTTTCTGGACTTGCCTTTACCCCCCAAAAATTTAAAAAAACCCTACACACCCTGGTAAAACACCATGTGCTGAAAGTGAGGTTAGTTTCCTGGTTAACATGGAAGTTGATGGAGGGAAGGGTTCTCTCTCTCTCTCTCTTTACCCCTATCCCCCACCCCACAGGAACAAGATAATTCCGCCTCCCATGGCTGCGAATATTTGGAAGATCACCACTGTAAAGCTATACATAGTATCAAAATACTAATTCCTTTCCCCTTCATGGGCCAAAGTTTAAACGTGGATAAGGTTATATTTCTGCCCCTAAGAACATATTTTAAGAATGTTTAAGGTTAGGAAGTGACGCAAGATGGGTTAGTGCATTTGAAGCTCTTGAACAGTGGCCACAAGGACCTTCGCCATAAAAGTTCTAAAAGTTTCCTCCAGTTTCATGATGATACATGCTCTACTGCAGGGGTCCCCAATGCGGTGCCCCATGGCGCCCGCCGGGACGTCTAAGTGTGCCCGCGTACGGTCCGGCGGATGAGCATCCGCTGAAATGCCGCCGACAAGCAGCGTCATCCAGAGGCGTCGCCAATTGGCGGCATTTCAGCGGCGGCGACGCCTCTGGATGACGCTGCCTGTCGGCGGCATTTTGGCGGCGATGCCTATTGACATTGCCGCTTGTCGGCAGCATTTCGGCGGATGCTCGTCTGCCACCATGGTCCTCCGTGGCTCATTGTCTGGCGCCTGCCAGACAAAAAAGGTTGGGGACCACTGCTTTACTGAATACTACCCTCTAGCATGAACACGGCTAGCTGTTGAAGACTGCATGCAGATTACACAGGGACACACACACACACCCACCCTTTTAATGAGTTCCCAATAAAAAGCAATGGGAAACAGTAACATTTTATGGCGACACTACTTCATGCTCGATCGTTTCCTTATGCAATCTATCCATCCACACACACAGAAACCTAAACTAAGAACCACATTCAATAGCCTGCTCCCCGGTCATCTCTTTATTGAAGAGGAGACCTGAATGGTCTAAGAGTGTACAAAAGAACCCCCTCCCGCCCCCCCGATACCACACCTTTAAAAATCTAAGGATTAGTATGCATTTTGAAAGTTTTACTGGCATAACTATGTTGCTACGGCTATGTCTACACTGCGCACCTTACAACGGTGCGGCTGTGCCGCTGCAACCATGCTGTTGTAAGGTGCACTGTGTGGCCACTTTATCGCCAGGAGAGAGCTCTCCCGTCGAAAAATAAAATCACCTCCAATGAGGAGTGATAGCTTCGTCACTGGGAGTGCGGCTCCTGCCTCATTCGGAGTGTGTGAGTGTGTGTGTGTGTGTGTGTGTTGGGGGGGTGTTGGTGTTTTCACACCCCCGAGCGACAAAAGTTTTAGCGACAAAAGTGCCAGTGTAGACATTGCCTAAGTGATGTGATTTCCCCCCCCAACATAGTTATACCATTAAAAGCCTTACAGTAAATGCAGTTATATCAGTGTAAATGTGCCTTACCAGAATAAGCTATATGGACATAAGCACTTTTATACTGTGCCCTCACTAGGGGAGTTTTGCAGCTTTAACTATGCTGACATTCTAAAAACAAGGCCTAAAAAAAGTTAATCAATCCAAAAAACTCAGCTACGTAAACTACTCCTAGCAGGGAAAAACCAGTAACCAGGAGGCAAGCTACCCACTACAAAAGGGATAAAATCCCCCTTGGTATAAGGCGTGAGCAGAAGTAATAGCAGATGAAAATTCTAAAAATCCATAGAGCTGAAAAGTGTGTCAAGAATAAGACCATGAAAAAAAAAAAAGGGGGGGGGGTGAGGGGCACTATAATAGTGTCTCATTGCTCTCAGTGGCTCGTGGCATTATCAGTAGTACTCACTGAACACGTTATTTCAGCCTGAAAGACAAGATTTAACACAGTCCCCAAATTCTGTGTATTAGTTAATATATTCTGGTTGTTATACCCTAAAGTCAAGTCTTGGGCTAAGTACAACTGTGCTCATATGGTATTCAGTATTCCCTCTCCTCACCCATCTGTGTTTCAAGGACAAACTTTCATTAGCAATGTGATCTTTAGCACTGGGTCTATTGATTGCAATGCATAGTGGTACTGCTGTGTTTACTCAACACTGTCTCATTGTTTGTAGTGCAAGCCTAACCAGTTGGAGGACGACAGCCAATACCTGTAATGAGGGAGAACGCAAGTATGTTTTTCTCACAGTAGTTTTTAAAGGATCTCTCTACCCTTCTTCCCTCCTCCCCCCATTCTTTTCTAAAATCAGGAGATAAAAAAGAATGGCTCTTTTCAACTCCCTTCACACACTGACCCCACATACTTTCATCTTCTCAGGGATTCTCTCATGCTTCTGCCTTCTGCTGCCCCTTACATCTTGCCAAAGAAACTAAAGCACTCATGAGCAGAAGGGGGCTCCTGGGTACACACCCAGCCTTTGGGTTCATGACAGAACATAGCTTTCCAAAAAAGATTTTTTCCCTATTCTTTGTGACGAGCACTGGAAACGTAAACCTGTGTAAACTCGCTGAGGGTTAGAATGTAGCTGGGCTCGGCTATGGCAGCAGCAGATTTCCCTTCCCCGGAGCTCAATACACTTTTAAAAAACAAAATGGTTCATTTAAGTTCCGGTTGCATCCCAAAGAATCATCCCACTATCACTCTCCAGAATTCTCAGCCCAGATCTGGGCTTGGCAGTGTGATCTTGGGGGACAGGAATTGGTTGTATCACAGGGAGAGAGCAAAATAAGTTTCAGAAACAAAAATAGTAAGGCTGGCTTTACTTGCTAAATGTTCTGCTTTCTCTGGGAGCTCTTGTGTTGTCCCTCCCCCAAGTGCTCCAAAGAGATATGCATCACATATCATTGCACCTCTCCTCAATACAGAAGGGGACAGAAAGAGGGGGCAAGCTTCTGTTCCCCTGATTGCCAGCCCTATAGGATAGCCCCACTGGTGGCCTTCCTGTACAGTCCCAGCTTGAAGCCTGGGAAACTGGTACCAGGGGAAAATTGGAGCACTGTTCCCCTGAACTAGCCAGAGACCCAACTCCCTCTCACTCACCAGTCAGGAGCATCCCAAACACTTCAAAAATCAAACAACAACCTTCCCCATCCAGCCACTCCAGTACAACTTGTTATGGCCAGACACCACTGGACAACCCACCAGCCACCACCATTTGTTGTTCCTAGAGAAGGGCAAAATTTAATTCACAAATATGTAAAAGACCAGATATCAAGTACCATATTGTTGCAATATGTAGTAAGTCATGCAGCTCCTCAGAGGTCTACTCTCAGCTGTTACAAATAAATTTAAGTACACACTGACGGCTGTTGCCTTTCTTTTCCCAGTCTTCCTACCTCCTCCTTAAAAGCCTGGTGGCCTTTCGCAAGTTCCTCAGTAAGCAAGAGTTCATCCTCTAACAATTCTGATTTGCTATAAGAAATAACACTCCAATTGCTACAATGGGGATGAAAATCTTACTTCCTGCAATCCTTCAGAGCCCTGTTCTTACTACCGCGCCACGACCCAGCCTCATAAAACACACACTCTCCTTCCTCCCAACCAACACAGAACACGTCCTCTCCCAGGATCCTAAAGTGTCAGACATCCAAGAACAAGCATAAGGTTTTTTCCTCAGCTGCAGAAGACGCTGCGAGGTCAATATCTTTAGAACCAATCCCAATATTTAGGCCCTGGAAACACATATATAAAGATTTACACTAGGAGGAAAGCCTCCCTACACTGTTTTCCATGTTTCTTTAATCAGTGGTCTCCACATTTGATTGCTATTGCTCTATTATAGCATTATATGGTTGTACCCTGAATATCAATGTAGTGGAATGTCTCATTATGATCCCATTCCTGCAAAGTCTTATGTGTGTGCTTAACTTTAGATGTTGTGCTTGCAGTGAATAAAGTTCAGCACATGCATAAATCTTCACAGGATCATGGCCTTAGCCTGGTCATGAAAGATCAAGAGCCATATTACTGACAGCTAACAGAAGTTCTCCTTGAGCTCACGTGGTAGTGTGTGTGTTTAGTCAAAAGATCCAGAACTTTTATGGGAGCCAGACAGACTCTAGAACTCACTCCCATGAGAGATAAGACTGACTGCTAATCTCATGGCTTTCCAAACTAAGTACAAAGCTAATTTCTTCAGCTTCTCTTCCTCATTAGCTCTTCACATACGTGGACCGGAGGCGGAAGGGGGGGGGGGGGAACCCTTTTGTTATCTTTCTATCTACTGCAAGAGCTAACGTGGGGGGAATTTTGTTTGTTCTTTTATTAAATTATAAAGTGCTCATATACTAAGTATTTAGGCTTCTATTCCCAGTATTTTATGTATACTGTTTAGTACGTTACTAATGTCTATGTTTGCAGCACATGGATACACTGGGATGAAGAGCAGCTTGGCAAAGCAGCTATTCCATTTCTGGACCAATAAAAGACATTACCTCACCCACCTTGTGTCTCTTTTACAAAGCAAGACATTTGCTAAAAGAGTGGAACGATCATCCTGTAAAACTAGGAAACTAGAGTAGAGTATGGAACTAATTCAAGATCATCAACCCAAGGAGACAAATGTATCATAGAGGTGAGGCAAATAGACTACCAGAGAGAGGGTACCAAGGAAAGCATCTTTCTAATCCAGTGTCTGCCAATGATAGATACATGAAGTTGCTTTCAAACAATCCAGTCCCCACCTTTTGTACTGAAGCGAGGAGGTAATTGCAATAAAAGGAATAAGAAAAACTGGTCATGCCCAATAGAAATGGTGGTCCAGGTGAGGCTCTGGGATTTTATGCAGGGCAGCAATTATAAGGAAAGAAGCTTTTCCAGGAATATATGGGAGGAAGAGGGCCACTATTTGCAACAAAAACATAGCGTTTATAAAATCCAAATTATTTTTCCAGTGACTTAATGGGGAGGAGAAGATAGAAAATTCTGATCCTCCTGGGACGTTTTAGAAAGAACACTAGGTGAGTTTAGCAAACACCTGTTAGTCAAGATTTATCTTTGATGATGATGTGTCAGGACCGAAAATCCCACATAACTGATATACCAGTAAACCCTAATCCTTCCAATCATAATTCCTTCCCAAATCCTTCTACCAGTGACCGACTGCAGCAGCAAGTTTTTATTGTTGTGACGCTGGCAGACCAGGTGTGAACTCATGCTGAAGCCCCAGGCCAATTCACTTGTGTATAGTATAGAGCAAAGTGATTGTTAAATATATAAGAATGTATTTGATGTTTAAACTTCATGAAATCTAAAGGGATGCTACTTGCATTGTTTTCATTTATCTGTATCATGTTATACACAATTTAAATGTTTCCTACTACGTTATATCCATGTAATGAAATATCCCATCAAAGGAGAAAGAAGCCTTGTAGAATGCAGATGAAGAACTCTAATAGAGAAGAGCCAATTTCAAAGCAAGTGGTCAGCATATGTGATGATTGAAGGTCAAAGATTCAAAATGCATCCCTTACACTGTCATCAAAGGAAAAGCCCACATGGGTAGTGACCAGGGTTACCAGATAGCAACTGAAAAAACGTGAAAGGGGTGTGGGGTGATACGCGCCTATATAAGAAAAAGTCCCCAAAAAGGAACTGTCCCTTTAAAAAGGGGACATCTGGTCACCCTAGTAGTGACACTGTCAGCTTGTTTTCTGTGACAAGAAGTATGGATTCAAGAAAAGATCCTGGAGCTCTGGACTGTTTGGACTCTTACAGGGAAGTGAACCTGATGCAAAGCGGAGATACCCGGAGAGAATCCAGGTACCCTGACAAGACTTTTGGGAAACTGGCAGTTTAGTATATCACTGCCATCATTTGGAATGACAGACTGTGACTCACCTGTACATATATTTTATGCGATTTAACCGCTCAATGACTCTCACATCCTTTAGTTAGTTTACTATAGAATTAGCTGCCAACATTATCTTTGGTATAAGATCTAGAGTGCCAATTGATCTGGGGTAAGTGACTGATCTCTGGGGACTGAGAGCAATCTGATGTGGTGTGATTTTTGGTTTAAGTGACTTTTTAATCACAAACTCCAGTTTGTCTGGGTGGCAAGATACACTGGAGAGACTAAGGGGACTGTCTGTGACTCCATGATAAGACTGGTACCATGATCCAGGAGTTCACATTTGTTACTGGCTTAGTGAAATCTAATTATACAACACACCAACAGCCTGGGGTGTCTGCCCTGTTTTCTGACAGTCTGCCCTGAGGTATGCACTCACGGTCAGGAGCCACTTCAGACAGCATGACAATTGTCAAAGAATTATGTCACATTAAGACTATGCAGAGTTCCAGAGAAGTAGGGAGTCGCACATCAGGTACTTTGTCCGCATTTGTGGATTATCAAAATATTTGTAGGTTGCTAAAAACTCTCTCCTGGTAATCAGACCTCCAGATCAGGATGTGATTTAGGATAAATTTTAGATAGCAAGTTCCTCGCCCATTCGTGTGCATTAAGATTCCATGGCACTTTTTTCAAATAAACCACAAGGTTCCTCTTAAATTAAATAAAGTTACATTTTGTAGTTACATTCTGCCCATCTAAATACTCTCTGCAATGTCAGTTACATAGAGTATTCTATGCTTTTCATCCTAAACGTCCGTGCCGTGTTATTAGAGTCAGAGTTCAAGAACAGACGAGACCATCGGATCATCTAGTCTCACCTCCTACCCACACACTAAACCCAGCAATTTATTGCTGCTCTCAATCCCTGAAATGGCGGACTTGATAAGATAGATAGAGGAAATCACTAAAGTTTGGAATCTTTGTATGAAAGGAGTCTGTCAGTGAGACACACCAATATCCATGTAATTACAGTCATGCAATAGAGAGAGAATTAGAGGTTTCATTTCTATAAAGGGAGTTTTGTAGCTTAAAAAAAGAAAAGGAAAGATATGAACCAAAGGACTAAGATTAGTCTTTGAAAAATAAATGGAACTATCCCTACATTAAACATACAAAGTATTAAATGTAATGGTTTTGCATAAAGCAAGCGTTATGAGGGCAGTTACTCTAAAACCAAACTCCAATTAGCCTTTTTATAGCTCTCCATAATCAGGGCCGGCTCCAGGGTTTTGGCCGCCCCAAGCAGCAAAAAAAAAAAAAAAAAAAAAAAAAAAAAGCCGCGATCGTGATCTGCGGCGGCAATTCGGCGGGAGGTCCTTCGCTCCGAGCGGGAGTGAGGGACCGTCCGACGAATTGCCGCCGAACACCTGGACATGCCGCCCCAAGCATCTGCTTGCCAGACTGGTGCCAGCCCTGTCCATAATACTGCCTTGCTACCTCTGCCAATAGCCAGAGTCAGCATCTATATGCTTTTCTCTTAGACTGACTATTTAACCTAGATGTGCCACAACATGCTGAGTAAGGTGTTGTCTTCATCTAGCAGCAGTTAGCTACCCAATGTTCACATGCATGAGGCTTAGAAACTCTTAAACAGTGCTGAGTAGAGCAACATGCAGAAGTGAGAACTGTGCAATCCTCTAGACAGCTGCCACAAGAGCCAGATTGTAGGATCATAGGAGAGCGGTGAAAAACAGAAGCTCTAGAGATTTACAAGATCCACAAAAACAGTTTCTCAAGCTGATGGAACCATTTCTCATACAGCTTGTGTGCCCCTCCCCCACCCTTTTTTTTTTAAAATGGTAGACCCAGGATTTTTTATTATGAATGGAAATTTTCAAAAGCATGTAAGGAGTTATTCAGACAATAGCATGACGACTCATTACCTTATTACAGTAAAGGAAGGAAGTCAAATAATCCCTTAGGATCATGTGCTCCTCACCCAGCAGTCTTCATTTTCATACATATTCCAATGCTATTTTTAAAAAAGGAAGTAAATATTGTCTCAAGTTCTGCCTGACACAATATGAGCATGTCAGACTACATTAGTGGCATATGCCAGTGAAAAGCTACTTGGCTTTCAAGCACATCCATCTATCCCATGTGAAGATATGAATTGTTTGGGTGACTCTATACAGCAGGTATCAGAGGGGTAGCCGTGTTAGTCTGAATCTGTAAAAAGCAACAGAGGGTCCTGTGGCACCTTTAAGACTAACAGAAGTATTGGAGCATAAGCTTTCGTCTGATGAAGTGGGCATTCACCCACGAAAGCTTATGCTCCAATACTTCTGTTAGTCTTAAAGGTGCCACAGGACCCTCTGTTGCTCTATACAGCAGGGATCACCAACCTTTGGCACGCGGCCCGTCAGGAAAATCCACTGGCGGGACGGGACGGTTTGTTTACCTGCAGTGTCCGCAGGTTCGGCCGATCGCAGCTCCGACTAGCCACAGTTCGCCGTTCCAGGCCAATGGGGGCTGCGGGAAGCAGCGGCCAGCACATCCCTTGGCCAGCGCCGCTTCCAGCAGCCCCCATTGGCCTGGAATGGCAAACCACGGCCAGTGGGAGCTGCAATCGGCCGAACCTGCAGACGCGGCAGGTAAACAAACCGTCTCGGCCCGCCAGTGGATTTCCCTAATGGGCCACGTGCCAAAGGTTGCCAATCCCTGCTATACAGGTTGTTGCAATGGTTTGCTATTTTATAGCTGCTACTCCACCCCAATCTGATAAGAAGCTTAAAGTTACTATTTAACGTTACCAGAAGTAGGCAGCAGCATCAGGAGAGAATGTCCAAATTCTCCCTCCCTGTATTAGAATGAAGCTATTATGAACACTCACCAACAGTGACTAATATGGTCCAGTGGTTAAAGAATGACAGCACTGGTAGCCAGCACTACGGAGTTTTATTTCCTTGTCTGCACATCACTCATGATGCAGCTCAAAGCAAGTCATTTAAGCTACCTAGGTCTCAATTTACTCAGGTGTAAAATGGATCTAAATATACTTCTTGGGGGTATACAAGGCTTAATATTTGTACAGCACTTGAATCACTCAGATGAAAATATTATGATTTTTAGTCATGCGAAAAATATTACTATGCCCCAAGCCTCTGTGGAAGATAAACCTTGCCAAGACTGCACACTGACATGTGACACGATGGTGCTTTCGAAGAAACCATCTTAGGTCTGAGCTGTCATCTGGCCTAACTGACTGTAAAGCAGAAAGTGTTCCAAATGCAACCTGTAGGGACGTGGACAGCCCAGAGGATTAGCAATGAAAAAAAAACATCAGGCTCCACCTACAGCATCAAAAACAGAATCACGGCTAGATTTGGGGAAACTACGTTTAACCATCCATCTCCACTGCTAATCATAGGAAATCCCATTATATAAACAAAAGCCTGGAACCAGGCAAAAAGCATAAAGATCTGGAGGAGCTATAGATAATCACTTTATAGACTGCTGAAGCTCCAAGATTAGGTGCAAGACTTCACCTAAACTAGCTCTATTTGAATTTAGCAATGAACTGCCAATAGAAAAGACAAGATGCAGGACCAGAGTACTGCACAAAACTATATCCTGTAGATATGCCAGTAGTAATGTTCAGTTTAGCAGACCATCCCAACAAGCTCTTAGCAAACACAACCTGTACTTTAAAAATAAAAATGGCATATCTATAGTGCTAGGTAAGCCTCGAGGAAAAGACAACCCACAACAATGTATCTGTTTGGATATCAGCATTGATACTAGCAAGCATTCAAGAGTCAGATCCCCAAAATCAAGAGATTGGCATAAAAGTGAGATTTGTCAATATAAGTAGTTTGGGGTTCTTTTTATTTGTCTTCTGGCCTCTGAGGCTTTACAGTAAAAATCAGTTCATGTTTTTAGGTTTTTCCTCTGTGAACATATGGATTAGAAAAACTCATTTCTTAAAAATGAAAGCTTTAACACAGATACCAAATATCACCAGAGTCGAAAACAATGAAATAGGAACAACCTTTACCACCACACTATGGAGAAGAGGCTGCAGAACAAGTTTCCCTTTAAGTTTAGTTCCAACTGATTAATCAGGCTGCAGGAATCCACTGGTTCTACCACCCCTTGTCCTTTAAAGGCTCAAACAACTAGTTTGTTTCCTGCCAACTTGGTTGATATTTGGCAAAATATACCAACCCTTTGATTCTACTGCTTGATCAACAAGAATTAAAAAAAAAAAATATGGAAGTGTAAAAGGAGCAATTTGTTTTCATGGCCACTTAACTTAATGGCAAAGCCCACAGTATTTTCAACTTATGCTCAACGTAAGAGAAAAAGAAATTGGCATGTTGCTTGATTCCAAGTTCTTTAGGCCTAGGGTGACCAGACAGCAAGTGTGAAAAATCGGGACAGGGGGTCGGGGGTAATAGGAGCCTATATAAGAAAAAGACCCAAAAATCGGGACTGTCCCTATAAAATCGGGACATCTGGTCACCCTATTTAGGCCAGAGAAGACAAAGTAAATTTATCCCTGGTCTATTTGCTGCAATATATAATATGATGAAAGGCCAGCAAGTTTAGGGCAGTCCAGCAGGCAAGTATTTGAGTGGAACTAAAAGATGATTTCATATCGTTCCATAACTGAATTTTGGGGGAACATTTTCAAAAGGAGTCACGCACACAACTCCCACTGAAAACTCATGCTTTATGACTACTGCTCAAAAGGAAATCAGTAACTGGGAATGGAAGCCACCAAGTGTCTTCATATCGCAGGCATTTCTCCACCATAATTACTAATTTTTCTTCAGCTTTTTCCTCTCTCAGGATGACAAGCAATAAGGCTTAAGCAAAGTGAATAAAGTTGACTCAGGTCATGCCTTTGGTAGGGTGTGGAGGAGTTAAGATATTTGCAGAGTTGCCAATTCTCACAATAGCTGGTTTTCCTCAAAGCCCCAGCTGCTGGAATTAGGACACTATGAGAATCTCAGCTTTCATTTAAAAGCAAAAGTAGACATCTAGCTCTCCTGGTTGCAAAGAAAAGCTTGAAAATATGAAGTAAGTGCACCTCAAAGGCTCAGAAACCAAAAGGGAAATAAAATGATTCAAAAAATGTATTATTTAAATAAAGTCTCATGATTCATAAGCCACTCATGATGGGGGGGGGACGACAATTCACGAATTTTGAACTTTTGAGGTTGGAAATATGGCATGAGAATGACTGAAAGAAAAAGTCCACAGCTGGCCATACTTTCCTTTTAATGTCTAGACCAGGTACTTAGGATGCTTTCCTCTTTGTAAGAGAGCGACGGCTATTTTTTACTTGATTAGATTTCAAAATGTAGTTGATGGGGCATTTCTTTATAGGCAAGGACTGCTTTAAAAGCTTACTTCACTGGATCTAGTGCATATAATTTGTGATGAGAAGCATTGTGCAAAGAGCTTCCAATCTGTTTTGTCTTTTGAGATGTTCAATTCCACTATACCATATGACTGCCTAAAACTGTAACTACTTTAGGTCAGACTGTGCAATATGATTCTAGTATGGAAGATAAAAATTCCTACAGTGCAAGACATTTTTAGTTAAAAATAAAATCAGTCTGATTTTATATGGCCTGGAAATTAATCTCTATATGCACTCAACTTACTGAGATATTTATTATTTTAGAAGAGTTTGAATTGCATTGAATATGAAAGGAAACTCTGAAGCTAGGACAATGAATCCGAACCAGTAAGGAGCAGATCATAGGCTTTCCAAAACTGTAAGGATGTCGTACTTGAAAGATACGTCTTGGAATCATTTCCATTTTGAATTCACTGAATACACAAAGCAAACTGACTAAAAGGGTGCAGATTTAGGATTCTGGAATCCCTAACAGAATTTCCTCCACTAAGACAAAAAGATACCTGTACACACAATGTTACTGTGCACTGTGCATCATCGAATGCAACCTAGCCCTTGGATCGACAGGCGCTGGAGTTTGTTACTATGAGCAAGGACAAGTAAGTTAGAGACACACAGTGTAAATTGATCATATCATGCACACTCAAAATATTCGTTATTTGAAGATTCCCTTTGATCTTCAAATACTATTTTTAAAATAATAAAACAAAACGTTGTGGAATAATATAACTACACCTCTACCCCGATATCATGCGACCCGATATAACACAAATTCGGATATAACACAGTAAAGGGGGGGGGGCCTGCACACTCCAGCGGATCAAAGCAAGTTCGATATAACGCGGTAAGATTTTTTGGCTCCAAAGGACAGCGTTATATCGGGGTAGAGGTGTAGTTTATTCATGACCATACAAATACAAAATTTTCCCTGTACTACCACCACAACAGGTAAGTGCATAAAAAAATAAAGCCCAATTTTGATTTAAAGACATCTCCTTAAATTGTTAAAGCCTAGTCCACTAGTAATATATAACTTGAACCACAACACATGCATTTTAATGGACCATGTGCCAGTGCTGGAAGGATAAACATGCAGTACTATTATATTAGATTGTATTTCTGCAAGCAGGGCATTCGGGATCTGGTCTAAAGAAGTGGTGTGTAGGGTGACCAGATGTCCCGATTTTATAGGGACAGTCCCAATTTTTGGATCTTTTTCTTATATAGGCTCATATTACCCCCCACCCCCATCCCGATTTTTCACATTTGCTGTCTGGTCACCCTACGCGTACCCATTGAAGCCAGTAGGAGTTGAGGGCACTCAGATGAGGCTCATTCATAATGCAAGCTGCTACTGTGCAAGCTTCCCTTTCCCAGTGATGCCAATGCTCCTGACTAGAAACAACAACGCTGGGCTACTTTCCAGCAACAAATGCCAGTCATTATAAGTTGTGTGGGGGCTTCAGAGGTACCAGATGAAGACGACTAGCTTTGTGATCTCACCCTCCCTCTGCAGAGTTTGCAAGTGTCTCCAGAGGTGAATAACGTTTAGTAGACTGATCAACTGATCTACAACGTGGCCTCCAATCTAGGTATAATTTGTTTTTTTAAAATAACCACTTTGTCTAATTGCACTTTTAATAATCTAAATTTTAAAAAAATCTGCATTCATTGACAATACAATAGAACCTTGAATTTACAAACACCAATCATATAAATATCAAGTTACACAAACCATTTTTCTTCATAGGGGTTGGAAAGACAACAAACAAAAAAACACCTGCACACAACAAAATGTTGATGAAGAGCAGGTTGATATCCTTTCACATTCCGATTCCTTGAACACATTGAAAAATCACTTCCCAGTGGTTTGAAGGACAAGAAGAAAGCAATGCAGTGCACCCAACTGCAATTTATGTACCATACTTACTATAATTTTGAGATGTTCAGTTTAATGAACTACTTAATCCCCAATTATTCCAGGCAATAAGGGTTCTAGTGTACCTGAAAACATCAAGTAATTTTTAAGAACCTAACAGAATATCAGCTCCTATAATTGTGGACTATAGATTCTACTTTTGCTACCATAGTACATGACTATCTCAAAAACATGAATATATCCTCACAACATGTATCTGACTTCATTGTATTGTCATTCTCTTTTTACAGGTGGGGAAACTGAGGTGCTGAGATTAAGTGAAGTGCCTAAAGTCACACAGGAAGACAGTGACAGAGCCAGCAGTTGCACTGCAATGCTTTAATCACAAAAACATTCTTCCCCAATTGCCAAGATATGCCACCCAAAATGAAAAAAATACTTTGCAAGAGTCTCCTCCACACCCATACACAAAAGCTAATATTTCTCTTTATATGCTGGAGTAGACCTACCTACAGAGCAGTTTACGGCAGTAAGATACAATCGCTCATAAAAGTATCGAGTATAATTAAAGGGTGTGCTATAAAGGTAAACAGGGTGTACTTTGCTAAGCTGTTCCAGATGCCTTTAGTGCAAGATCTGGGACAAGCTCAAACCTGCAGCTTTACATTTTCTCAGAGTTATTTTGAAGCTATACAAATCACTTTGCACTCTCAGCTGGATTCTTGTGAAACTTGTGTGTCATAGAAAAACCAAAGAGTGTAATCCACATTTAATTTTGAAAAATAAATGGATGTTGAATGCACAAGGGTTGTGTATTTATATTTAAGAAATTATTTAGTCCAGGTACAGTGAATTGTTAACCATTCAGTATCAAGTAAGGTTAGTTCCCATTCTGCCAAGTTATGTGTATGTCACCAGAAGTTACAACATGAACCTGTCCTACTGCCTAAGCAAGTTTCTCTTTCAAAACACACCCACAATGATTCAAGCAAGGTGTGGAAAGACAGCTTTCATATACCCCATAAAAATGCACTATTGTATTTTTCCAGTCAAGTTCAGTTTACTAAGCTATCACATTTTAACGAGACAAAAAAGCCATGTGTATATACACTAATTAAAGTAACTAGCTGCCTCTTTAAACCATAAGGATTATAAGAATTTTCAGGTTATCATATTGCCTGAAATTAAGGTGACGCAGAATGTTTCAAGGAGCAAAATGCAACAATAGCAGAAACAACCTTATAAACAGAAGGCAGGGATGTTTGTATTATGCATTTGGACATCCAAACTCAACTTCTGTCTCACTATAATTAAGCACTTCACTATCTATTAATTTAAGATAATTCAGTTCAACTTTCTAGAGAAGTCATGCACACACTGCATGTGTGGTATTTTACAGAAATTATAATTTGGTATGTGCAACTAATTACTTTTAATAGTGAATTATTTTTCTTCACAACACGAGAAAGACAAGGTCTTATATTAACACGGATAATCTTAGGAATCTGTATCTTTAGTATAATGGTATTTCTTTGATCAAACTTCTCTGAAAAATTTTTGTTAGCACCCTAATAATTTCTGATGTGTTAATTATCCTGCTACATCCTGTTAAGCCTTGAATAAGAGAACTTTAGGGTAAAAAATGGACATGGGCCTATTCAGAATAAATTGAAAACATAGGTCAAAACTCTCAAAACAAGAACACTGTCTCAAAAGTTTTGCCACAATGGACTTGAGCTATTCCCATTCTTCTCCAAGAATCCAATTTCACATAGCTCAAGATCTCTCTGTGGGGCAAACCCTGACTGAGGTATTGCTAGTTTTGAAACAGTTTGCTAGGGATTTCAAATTGAAAGGCAAAACCAAGTCTATTTGCTTTATTGCATCAGTTCAATCCTGCTCCCAGAGTTAACACTCAAATGCCCTTGCTGGTCCTCACCTGTTGGAGAACTCGGTCCAGAGGCTCAGCTTTGCTCAGTCCCTCTGGTGCTAAGCCACTCACTTCTCGACATTGGTCACTTATCTCCAAATTGTCTGCTTTTACCAGGGATTTGTGCAATGTCCCTACCTGAAAACATGTAAGTGAGGGAGAAAAATGAGGAGCAATGGAATGAGTTCATTATTACAATGCATTCAATAGCTTAGCAGAAACGTCAGAGAGGTCCAGTATCACTTTCCAAAAAATGTATTTGTCAATTTCACAAATCAAAAGCCCTCCTTAACTTTTCCTTCTCTCCTGCCCCAACACTGGGTACTTGCTATGGGTGCTCATGCATTCACAGGGAGAACATGTTTTCCACTCAGCATTGGTTCGTTCTGTAGTTGTTAGTTTTGGTGGGAAGATCATATAGCTTTACACTATTTGAAGACTCTGCTCAACAAAATGGACAATTGTGTATATTTGTGCGTGTAGGGATTAAAAACAAAACTTTACATCGAGCAGCTTCTGAGTCATTTACATTGCAGTAATTAAAAATAAAAAAATTACCTTTAGAATGGCCTAAAATAAGATACATATTTTAAAAAATAGCTTGATCATAAGAAAAAACAAACAAAAAAAACAAGGCCATTCAGGATCTGTTTTCCTTATGGAGATAGTTTCCATTAAACCATGCACGTTTGGTGTACCAAGCGTGCATGCGGGGACAGGGAAAGAGGATTAGAAGCCTCCAAAAATGAGGAGAAATCTAACATTAAAAGAACAAACGTTTAAAGAAAAACAAATTACCTAATTTAAAAAAAATCTTGGGGGAAAAATAAAATAAAGCAAAAGGCCTTTGTAGACTTAACCTCTCCCCACCCCCTCCCTTTTGGTGCATTTGTGAAATGAACAAACAGCCCCAGCTGAGGTGGATATGTGATACTGACCATAATGCCTGCACCCGGCCAGCCCTGGGCTAGGGGGTTGCTTCGCTTGCAGTGTACGTACATAACACAACCTTGTATCAAGACTTTGAAGCCATACCTTCTTGCTGTGTAGATCCACAACTTGCCACACCAAGAGAATTAGTTCCCTCTCATCCGAACCCAGTTTAGCCCCATATGCACCAGCTGTTGCCCCAAACAACACCACCAAAGAGTCACTGTGCGAAGCCGTCATGACCACAGGGGGAAACAACTACAATCAAAAGCAGAGGTCAAAAAAAAAAAAAAAAAAAAAAAAAGACAAAGGAAAATAAAATAAATCCCACAGAGACTCACCCCTTCTTCCAAGTGATCAAAGGGGAAATAAAAGGACAAGGAGTAATAATATCAAGAGAAGAGAGCGCGCTATTGGGGGAGGAGGGCTGAGACAAAAATGGAGAAAACTTCTTACAGCTCTACCTGTTCCCAATGATCTCCTTCTCCCCGGGTCTGATTGGGAGGTGAAATTAACAAGCTGTGGGTTTCTCTCCCTCTAACATCATGGCAGGAACCCAGCCCGGGCTTAGGCTTTTTTTTTTTTTTTTTTTTTTTCCTCCTCTCCTAAGTTACCTGCCCTTGATTCAGACCATGTGATTGAAGTCAATCTCCCAAAGAGACAAAGCCATTGGGTCTTTGGAAAAGGTGTAGGAGGGACGTGGGGAGAATCAACGCCTGGCTGACCCTGCCTGATTGGTTTTTCAGAGAGATCAGAGGAAAACTCCCATTCTCTATTTAATTCTGCCTCCAGGAAGTGCCTTTACCTGCCTGCTTTCAGTTTTACAGGATTCCTTTATCAGCAACCAGCGAGTGGAATGCAACATACAGCTGAATGTTAAAGAGACATGAGGCCTCTCTGGTTTGTTCACTCAGTTCTAAAGGTGTTTGGCTACACAATTTTGTTGGTTTAAGTTTGTCTAGAGATCTTTTTCACTTGGGCTGAATCTACCTATGTGGAAGTTTTAAGTATTTATTAATATAGCTGCTTTAACATGGTACACTGTTTGATCTCTGAAGCATTTCTTTCAACTTAAATCTAGATTTCAGAGTAGCAGCCTGTTAGTCTGTATCCACAAAAAGAACAGGAGTACTTGTGGCACCTTAGAGACTAACAAATTTATTAGAGTATAAGCTTTCGTGGACTACAGCCCACTTCTTCGGATGCATATCTAGATGTTTTTTCAATCAGTGTACCAGTGGGTGTGTATTCAAATCACCAAGGACTGCTAACAAAAATAAATACAAATTTCATACTGTAATATTATAAGGGAAAGCGGTTTAATGGGGGCAACATTGTAGCCAGGAAATATCATGCATTTAGGTCCTGATCTTAAATATTGTTCCACAAAAGCAGATCCCAATTTAGTCAACAGAATTCTGTATTGACATAGGGGTATGCATGGAACAATTTGATGTATGCCTGAAATGTAAGGCACTCCGGAAATCTTTTAACGTATTGCCACACTGTATGAGCAGTTCTTTAGCTATTACTTGCAGCCTGATTACAATAGTTAAGTTTTTCTTCTCTGTGTAGCCATATGTCACTTTTTTTTTCTGCTTTACCAAAAACAAACTGGAAAAATTTTTTAAACTGAGGGAAACACACCAAAAATGAGAATTGAGGAACTTTACCACTTTTCCATTAACTGTGTCTACTCTGGCTAAAATTGGATGCACAATTCGCTACCAGTAGTAGCAGTTGGGGAATTTGTAGTGTGGAGGACTCACATGATTTTAGCATCCTGTTGCTTAACCCTGCTCTAGTTTTAAAATAATAAACAAACCCTTATATCTCTCTTTAGCAACATCTTCAGCTATTGCTACCACTGCTGGAAATGTATTCATGGTGAATTATGTGTCTAACTGGATATTAGGAAAAACTTCCTAACTGTCAGGTGGTTAAGCACTGGAATAAATTGCCCAGGGAGGTTGTGGAATCTCCATCATTGGAGATTTTTTAAGAGCAGGTTAGACAAGCACCTGTCAGGGATGGTCAGAATACTTAGTCCTGCCATGAGTGCAGAGGATTGGACTAGATGATCTCTCAAGGGCCATTCCAGTCCTACAATTCTGTGGTTCTCTGATCATTTTTGTAGTGCAAAGATTGCCCTTTAGTCCAATAGGACTACTCAAGGTGTCTTCAATTAGAAACTATATTTGCCCTCCGATAAAAGTCGATGGGTGCCAGATAAATTTTATTTAATCGACAGTGGTGTAGCTATAATGATAATTGATCTCTTTCACTATGGGAAAAGGCAGAGTTGTACATTTATTCATGGTTGTCTGATTGATTGTTAAAGTATAGAGAAAATTTAACTTTAAAAATCTAAACCAATCTATTATTTTTTAGGCTTTAAAAGACTTGGAAACATCCTACAAACACTTAAGCTTGTATTTAAGTTTACTCCAATTGATTAAAATTGAATGGCCCATGATGAAGTTAAATTAAGCACCTGCTTAAGTGTTTGCAGGATTGAGGCCTATGTATATAATTTAGTTTGCAAGTATTTACATAGTAAAAGCCAGGCAGCGAAATCTCACAGTGCACAGGTCTAACTCCTTGGAATTACAAAATACACCAGTTAGAGCAAGTAGCTAACTGCCCTTCAGCCTCTGCCATTACTGCTTCTGCTAATCAAGTATGCTGCTATTTGAGAAGCAGTCTTAAGGACATGTATCCACCACATCAAAGAAAATAAATACCCACAAACCTTTGGACAAACAGGCTAAAAACCTTACTGCATCCATAATATATGAATTTAGAAAAAAGCATATCTTCACTATCATGTTCTGGGGTTGTGCTCGTCTTTGTCTCTGTACTTTAGTACATGACAAGAACGCAATAGAATTATAATTCCATAATTTCATCAGGTGGTCAGATATTATGGTGATGAGATGGCAAACTCCTCTAGATGAGTGGTTTTCAACCTGTGGTCCATGGACTCCTCTGCAGACAATGCCTAAGATTTCCAAAGGGGTCCACACCTCCATTTAGGGTGACCAGATGTCCCGATTTTATAGGGACAGTCCCGATTTTTGTGCCTTTCTCTTATATAGGCTCTTATTTAGGGGTCTGCAAGTGAAAAAAGGTTGAAAACAACTGCTTTAGACAGATGTAATAGAAGCCTATCGTTTACTCTGTATGCAATATATGAACACAGTTACAGGCTGAATGGCTTTCCTGCGAGTGTGTGGGTATGTACATGTGGGGATCATCCTGCTCTCACTGAAATCAATAATCAAAACTATAAACTCTATTGTCTTCAATGGTAGTAGCAGTAGGCCATCTGTGTCCAATTATACACAAAGAGTGTACATTATGAAGTGAGACATCTGATTGGGAAAGATTCCAGTCGTGCAGATATTCAGTAAGTACCTAATCAACCTGACCATCCCTTTAATTCCAACATTGTTGTTCTAAACAAAGGATATACCAGCAAGTAATAGGGTAGTCTGAAATGTTTGCATGAAATGCCCCATCCTGTTAGCAGGTGTTGGTCCTGCTGTGGTGGATAAGTGAGAATTTCTTGGATGTGGGCTGAAGAACCCTGTGGAAAGAACTCTAGTAACAGCCATGTCCGCTGAGAAGTTTTGAGCTGAACTTTGCTGCATTATTTTTAATTTCTGTTTAGCAAAACCAACTCCAGAAAAGGAGTGAGCCTAGAGTCTAGGCTGTGGACCACATTTGAAACCAGATTGGGAAAGGCAGCAACTCACACAACACTTCAGCAAAACCTCTTGTACAAAATTCCTCTTCAGCATCTGTCTGCTGTTTCTACTCTAAGTGAGTTGCTACAGGTAATCTTAAAGTTGATATTGTTATAATCAGAATAGATTTTCCAGAAAGACACTTCAAAAGAGCCATCTGCCTAGTATTCAGTGTAGTTTCTTCTAGAATACTCACCTTTTTTTATGTTTGGGTTTCCTCTTTTTGTGCATCATGTGCACAGATCTGTTACACATAGTCCGAGCTGGGGTTAGAGTTTTGAGTGTGTCTACACTGCAATAAAAGACCTGTGGCATGGCTGTGGCTGGCCCAGGTCAGCTGACTTGGATTGTGGAGCAATAAAATTGTAGCATGGATGTTTGGGCTCGGGCTGGAGCTTGGGCTCTGAGACTGTGCTGCAGGGTTTTTATCGCAGTGTACATACCTTATCTGTCTAATAACCTAATTAATTAGGTTATTTCTGATTTACAACAATGTAAATGAGAGCCCCTCAACTCCAGCCTTCATGTAGCTTATGGCGATGTTGGAACAGGGAATAAAATCATTAGAAGATTATAGGTAAAACTTTCAAAGGTGCCTAAATGACTTAGGCAACTAAGCTCCATTTTCAAAAGTGACTTAGGTTGCTTATGGACTTAAAGGAAATCTTCTACATTTTAAGGCCAGATGAGACCCAACTCACAGAGAAAACATTCTCTACACTTCTCTCCTTCCAGTTAATTTTATGTCAAACAAGTCTTCCAAAAAGCATCTAAACAACACTGATTTCCATAGCATTTCAGATGTTTTCAAAATATCAGATTATGCAGGTAGTTTCCCATTTCCCTTCGACACACCATCTCCACACACAACTCAAAATAATAATCTATAAAATATGATCTATTTTAAAAACTCAGAGGAACGCGATAGTCTGTTCCCAGAAAACAGCGACAGGATCCACTTCCTGAAGCAACACATGTGCTAAGCCCTTGTGCATTTAGTGCCTGCAAAGTTAATTTGTAACCAAGATCTGGCTGAACTAAAGAGTGACTGCTCACCTTTAGCTTTAATTCTGCTAGTCATATTTACAAAGGTTCTTGTTGGCAGGCTACACGTAAGGAGAACGTCCCGCAAGTTTTACTGACTGCAGAAAACGTTTTAAAGATAGCCCATAACTGTTGTCCAAGTTTAGTGCTGCTGCTGCTTTCGATCAATCGGAATGAAGCAGTCCTGGAAAATGGAGATGTTTTACAGTTTTATCACATGAGTTTATAATGAGAGAGATTTATTAGATGGTTTATGATTGTACTAGACAAATCTTCACTGAAAACTTCAATTCTTACAGTATGAACTCTACATTCCCTTGAATGTTTAAACCATTTCTTTAAAGTTACATTGCTTTTGAAAAGTACTGAATTGAGAGCCCAAGACATTGAACTCCTGTATCTATGGTCTAGTTGAGAGAGCATGAGGCTAGGAGACGAGATCAAGGATGAAATCCTGGCCCCTTGAAATTCATGTAAAAACTCCCACTGACAAGAGGTGCTGGAATTAGGAGTGCTGGGGGTGCAGTAGCACCCTCTGGTTTGAAGTAGTAATAGCCAATACGCAGTTTCAGTTTTCAGCACGCCCACTATAAAAATTGAGCCAGTAACCCTGCTACTGACTTAAATGAAGTCCAAGTTTTCAAATCTGTCCTCTATTCCCAATTTGTGTGACACTGGGCAAGTTGCTTCTTTATGCCCCATTTTACTTATCTGTGAAAAGGGACACGATGATACTACCTCATAAAACACTTTGAAGACTAACAATAAAATGTGCTAAACTCATTAAGTACAAAGTCTTGTTTTTTATCTAAAACAAGGATAACGTGGGCAGTAACAATATTGTATTGCCATTAGGATGAGCCTTTCTGTGCTGGTGAGGTTTGTTTTTTTGTTTTTCAAACACTTGGTTTAATTCTTAGTGGACAAGTCAACATGATCAGGATTTTCCTGACATCTCTCTTTTGACAAGGAACTATCCTAAGAAAGCAAGGGAACAAATCCTTAACTGTATTCCCTGAGTGACTGTCTCAGATGTTTTGAGACATCAGTTTTTCCCTGTGCTATCTAGCTCTGCCATGATTATAATGCAGGTAGAGACCTCCCAAATGCTTGCACTAAGACCTTTACAAAAGTATATGAATACATGGAAATCCTCTAGAACCATGACTTCCTGATGAGAATGGCACTGGATGCATTTGCTCTCTATCAAACACTACTGCAGGCACTCACTATGTACACATTCTCTAACTGTATGCTGCATATGCTTACTCAATGTATGACTTGCACGCTAATGTTACAGTAATAAAAACAAAATGGTTGACTAGCATTGTTTAAAAAAAAAAAAAAAAAAAAAAAAAAAACCACCCTAAAATATTTCCTGCATTATTTTACACAGCTCCTTTCCCTTCTCATGTGTGGGGAGACTAACAATGTAATGCCCTGATCCTGGAAACACTTCCTCATGTTAACTTTATGCACATACATAGCTCCCTTGGCTACCTTTGGAGTGCACTGTCTGACTATCAAATACACTGAGCACATTATTTTCTGTATCAGTCCAGTGGAAATGAAAAAAGGCATCAGGGTTGAACATCAGACAGATTTGAATCTTCACTTTTTATTGGAAGTTTATCAAAGAAAACATGCATACATCCCAGCAACAAGCTGTTTTTCTGAAGTAAATCCTTTACTTAAGATTCTTATAGGAACATAATTGAGCTAAATAAATAGTTTGCAATGAATACTTTATCCAGTGAATTTAGACTTTTCCCTTTCCTTTTGCAATGTCTGTGAGTAGATCAGAATTTCCTCTAAATCATTTATGATTCAAATATTTTCAGCACAGTTTTCTGGGTGTTTTTACGCTGTAGCTTGATTGCAAATAGTTCACAAACTATTCCATATTTGAACATTGGTCAGGCAAGTCACTTTGTATTGTTTCTGTTACATGATTGGATAAATGTATAAGTACTTCCTGTATAATTACTCTTATGATTTTGAAATAATGAAATAATCAATCAGTCGTTTGATTTTGAAAATTCACTTTCTCTGAACATTCATGCCAGTAAAGTTTGATTAAATAAATGTTTGTGGAAAGCCAAATCAAATGGAGGCCAGCATAGCAAAAGCAAATACACTTATACAATTGAACAGATATTTATGATTTGGTTTTTTGCAGTGTTAGCTCAGTTGTCTTCCAGCCTTCATCTACAAATTTGTGGGAACTAGATGGCAGAGGAAAATGAAAACCTGAAATTGAGCCTTTCATCTCTAAGTCACAGGTTCAAATGTGGCCTAGGCTGGCCAAAGTCCTAATCAGTGACCCATGTGAACAAGTGATGGTGTGTAGTCCCATTCTTAGCGGCTGGGCCTTAAAGAGATTACAACTTGTGATGATAGTTTTGTGAGATCCCTCATTTGGTAACCTCTTTGATGGTCTCAGGTGAGACATGGAAAATTTAATTCATTTGAAGATGTTAATTCCATAACAGGATTGAAGCTCATTAGTGGGGAATTGTTGGGGAAAGCGCTTTCTTTCCCTGGATAAATGGAGGACATCGGCCTCTAGGCCTGTGAATCTGATACCAGATTCACCAGAAACAAATTTGCTTTGCTTCTTTGTAAATTAGACTTAACGTCAGTTCCCCACAGCTGCCCCCCACTCCACATGCTTCCACCGGTACCCCCAACTATTACACTTTAATGAAAAACTCAAGTACAAACTTGGACAGTGCATTTTTGACTACTTTAAACTTTTTGGAGAAGAGTAAATTTTCTTCAAAAGGCAGAAAGAACGTTCACTTTCATTTGCTAACATAACGTGCATCATCCCATTGCTCTATTAACAGTACAATTTAAATGGACTTCAGTGGTATAAATTTTACATCCTCTTGCTGAGAGACCAGCTGGATCAATATCCCTTCTAATAGCACCTGAAAATCAGATTGACCTGAACAGGTGATGTCCCTATGATGAACAACTTGGATTGTGCAGTTTCAGACCCCGTGTTTAATAGACAGACTTAGAACTTTTAATCACATGGATAAACAAGTGAGAAGTTACTAGCTTTGTCCAGCAAGCCTTTCACTTTTGCATATGTTCTCGCACATTTTAGCATACCCTTACACTGCACTGATCACATCCTACCCCTATGGAAGTGTAAAGGTTTCAACAGTTTGGGTCCTTTTGCAAACAACAGAATGCTGAGATATTCAAAGCTTTCAACAATTTGGATACCCAATTCCCATTACTTCTAATGGGCGTTCAAATCTCTTAAGCAGTTTGAAAAAAATCTCTCAATATCTTCCTGAAAGCTGTGTGTAATATACCCCTTTCATCCAAGGAGGGCTAAGAACAAGCTCTGCAGTGTGCTGGTGATGGGAGAATAAAGGCCCCAAGTGAATAAATAACTCCATGCAGTGGAAGTCTAGATTGCCCAAAGAACAAGTACCACACCCAAATAGCAATTTAGCACTTCTCAGGCTTCCTTGACAATTAGGTGATGATGAGAGACAGTCTTGACATGGATCAGTCAAATAAAGCTTTATCTTTTGATCCAAGTGGTGCCACACACCTCTTTCAGGCCTTGATTTCCTGATAAATCCTGAGGGGTGTGTGTATGATTGTTGTTGTTTCATTCCCATTTGATTTAACTGCTCAGAGGTGAATAGCTTTTCAGGTTCCCCCTCATGTATCCCTTTCTTATAATTCAGTGTACTCTAAATATGGACAAAAATAGGCGGACCCAGGTTGAAAACCATTGTTCTATGATAACGACAACCTTGAACCTTTCACAGACCCCTTAGACATAATCTGCGGACCTCCAGGGGTCTGCAGACCACAGGTTTAAAACCACTGCTGTAAACGCTTAGTCTGGAGCCATTCCTGCACCTCCTCAGCTGTCTGACTATGCTAGTGGAGCTTTCCCAGTTTGTCTGATGGCCTAGGCAGATGATATCTTAGTTTTCATCATGTCCAACAGGGATGTGCAGGAACTTTGCGCTTGTATGAACAAGCCTCTTCTGTCTCCACTAACTGGGCTAAGAGCAATTTGATCTTACTAGACTCTTGCAGTGTTGCTGTCCCCCTTTGTTGCCCCAACAATTTCAATGGGGCATCTCCATGATTAAGGTGTGGGGGGGGAGAGGTGTCTTTTTTTTTCGATCTTAGCATATATTGTTCAGGCAGTGGTTCCCAGACTTGTTCCGCCTCTTGTTCAGGGAAAGCCCCTGGCAGTCCAGGCTGGTTTGTTTACCTGCCGTGTCCACAAGTTCGGCTGATTGCGACTCCCACTGGCCGCGGTTCGCTGCTCCAGGCCAATGGGAGCTGCTGGAAGCAGCACGGGCCGAGGGATGTGCTGGCCACGGCTTCCCATTGGCCTGGAGCAGTGAACCACGGCCACTGGGAGTCGTGATCGGCCGAACCTGCGGACGCGGCAGATAAACAAACCGGCCTCGCCCGCCAGGGGCTTTCCCTGCAGAAGTGGCGGAACGAGTTTGGGAACCACTGTGCTAAGGAACTGGGATCAGTCTGAGGAGGAGGTGTAAGGCCACGTGCAAAAATGGTGCTGGCTCCTTCCTGAACTTCTTTTTCAGGGATGGGTTTTCATTGCCAATTATCTTGTGGTCTCAATGTTGTGGCACCAGCTAGTGTGTCTGGACCCTCCACTGGACCATTTGGACCAGATTCAAAAAAATATGGTTAGTATATCTCTGAAGTCTTACCACTGGTTGCACCCTGCTTTGCTGTTCCTGCCATTAGATAATGGGGGCCAGGCTCACTGATTTACTCAGCAGGGTGGTGGCCTTTTGCCTCCAGTCTGTTCAGCATTTGATATGCTCCGACTCCACACTGGCCGGAAAGTCCCTTGCTTTTTCTTTCCTTCTTCATGATGGGGGGGGGGGGGGATGTGCTTTGACTCTCACTTATTTTTGTTGGTTCCTGGTCGATTACAGAGTGTAAATTTGCCTCCATTCTATAATTTTTTTATTTTTTTTATTATTTTTTTTAATGTCTGGTTGCTAATGCAATGTGTGCAGCCAAACCAGGTGTTTTCCAGCTTGTGGCTCTTGGGAGAGTTGCTTTATTTTAACCCATGTTTCCCCTCTGAAGTTCTCTCCTCTGGGAGCCTGTTTCCTGCCTTTACTCAGGCTGGGTTGACTAAGATGTCCCATCTGATTGTTCCTAGCTGGACAGTGACAGCTCTTGCTGTTCAGACCAGAATCTGATCCATGTGGGGTTTTTTTTTTGTTTGTTTGTTTTTTTGGTTAAGGTCCTCTCTGAATTCCAGGCAGCGCTCCTTCAGTGGGCTGCTCGGTATTTGCAGAAATTTTTTGCAGGGATTGTTTTTCCAGGAGGGAAACCTGTGTTCCATTAGGTGTCCCTTCTTCTGTGGGTGAGATCTTTGTGCAACCAGGAAGATGGTTGGCCTGGAAGGGTTTGGTGAATCTTCCTTTTTCAGTCATGACCAAGAAGCAGCTCTATGGTATAAATTTCAAGGTGTGACACTATGCCACCTTCTCTGAACTCCCTGATTCAGCTGGGGGATGCCTGTGTTCCCAGCTTGGAGGACATTGTACAAACCTTCTCTTCCTAAGCACTTCAGTGACTTTCAGTGGAGGTTCCTGAATAGCATTGTAGCAACCAATTGTTTTGTGTACCATATTGCCCTTGGGGTGTCTGCATGGGGCCCCTTTTGTTTGGCTTCAGACATGGTGTTTCATTTTTTCCTCTTCTGTGTTTTTTTGCAGCAGCTTTTGGGGTTTGAGACTTGTTTTCTCCAAGCTCCTGTTAATTCTCGGAGTGAGATACCATGCTCATTATTCATCCAGCTTCCTGTCTGATTAACTTTTTGCTGAGTCAAGCAAAATTAGCCATTTAGAAATCTCATTAGAACAGAGTGGCTGGAGATGAGCAAGGCAATGTGCTAGGGCTGTTCTGAACACTGATTGTGGCCTGGCTGTGGACTGATTACACCCTTTATACATTGATTTGTAACTTGGACATTTTTAGGTTGAATTAGTGTGTTAACAATATTTTGAGTGAATTTGGTGATGATGATGTTTTAATGATCCATGTTTATCGTTTGCTGAAGACATGTTTTTGCTTTATTTTATTCATATCTTTTTATAAAATCACATTAAAAACTATTAAAATAAATAAATAGTTTTTAATGTGATTTTATGTGAATAAAGTATTTTTCATTTTCTCTCTCTCTCTCTCTCTCTCTCTCTCGGAGTAGCACAAATATAAATGTAACTTAATCCTAATATTAAGTTGTTAGGCTTTGGTGAACTTCCTTTTCAGAATGTGCTAAGGAGTGAAACTTTGGGCAACCCCAATAGACATGAATACAATGTTTACCTGAGGAAGGTGCCTATCACTCAGTAGTTTCCACCTACTCACTGACCGTCCATCCTCAGTATGTTAATTTCATTCCTTTCCACCCCCAGAAGCTGCTCCATGCTTTGGGTCTCAAACCTGAGATTCAGACTGTCAGACATGCCTGGTGCCCTCTGCACTGGTTTCTACCTGGTTGGGAATGGGGGAAAACTTGTCACACTGCTTCAGGCTGCTGCTCTATGTGCAACAATCTGTTTTTGTTTTTACTACCTCTGGGCTAAAAGAAGTACTGGGGTCCTGAAAGTGTTAGGTCACATTCTCACCAGACTGGTTACCAGCAGACCCTGAGAATGGGTCTAAATCCATCTCTGGAAGCCTATAGAAACTTATTTTCTATTGTACCATCTGCATGAGTAGAACATGCAAGAGTGTCCAGGGCACATATAGTTCTCTAGTGGGCATCTGACTTTCATCCATTATGGCATACTAGTCCAGGTGCAATTTAGTAACTGCCACTTGTGGGCTGATATTACCTGGTGATGTGAATTGCTCACAAGCAATGGCATGATATATTGAATAGTGAGTAAATGTAGCAAGGTAAGGGTGTCTATGCAGATCCCTCACATTGTGCAGTACAGAAATTTGAAACTTAAGAAGTCAGATGATGCAATTCAGTGCATTTTATCCCTTTTATAACCACCAGAATTGCTCTGTAAACATTGATAATAACTCACCGCATGGCGAACAGGTGCTGGGAGTTCTACCCTTCTTGTCCCTAGTGAACTGGAGCTGTGCTAAGGAGATACCATGACAAAAGCCTTCTATGTGGCTTCACCTGCCAATGCCAGCCTACCTCTTTTCTTTGCTACCCTGCTAGCCTGGCATACCCTTGTTTGACAGGAAATACAATATAGGCTAGGTTGTTTCTCTGTTTTGTTTTGTTTTTTTAAGTGTTTTAACTACAATGTGAAATATTCATAAACTACAACATGTCTGTTTCATAAAAACCTAAAGATTTTGCCCTTATCACATAGAAGCTGTCTGATTCTTGCACTTTCTTCACAGTTGGTCCCTTTTGGGATAGGCATGTAGGCATGACTGAGGAAAGCCTGAAGTATGTAAAAGTGAAGGAGGGGATGCTCCACACACCCCAGGCTGCTGCCTGGTTTACTCTTCCTAGGGAGGCTCTAGCTCCTACAGGCAAGTGCTGGGAGCGCTCTATACACACAGCCCTGTCTGCCGGGTGTTGGTGCAGAGGATTAGTGGAAGATGGTAGACTGAAGGAATGCCAGGGGAATGCTTGCATGGTGGGCAGGGTATGTGTGCCTGGCAATGCTAGGGGTGGCGGGGGGGGGGGGGGGGAGTGCCTGGGCTGCAGAGGCCTCTCTTCTCCATGTTTCAACCTGCATTCATAGCTGGCCTTTCGCTAGCTGCTCCTCTCTGCAGCTGGAGCTGTAAGTAGGGAGGTGGAAGCCACCTGGTTGCTTGCAAAATATGAACCAGAGGCATCTGGATGCCAGAACAGAAGGGATTGCTACAGTAGCTATTCCAGTCTGTCCTAGATCATGGCTGAGTTCTGCCCTGCACCAGGGGAAGGAAAAGGAGATGCCTTTGCATTTACTAAAAGTAACCCCTGATATTACAAAGCCTATCACTGGATGACAAACATAGATCTGTGGAAAGCGTTGGCAGGCAAACTGCCCACAACATGAAACTTGCCCAGCTTCATGTCAGATTGAAAACTCAGACTCTCAGCCCAGGTTTGCTGAATGGTTCAATACAGTATTCAGATTTTTCAGGTAACCCTGGCCCAGTTTGGAGCCCACATGGACTTCATGTTGAACACAGGCACAACGTAGCAGGTTTGGGCAAAACTCATTTTGATTTTTTTTTTGCTTCATTCAAAACAAAATTTGGGATTTGAAGCTCTGCAGCCCAGAATCAGGGGTGGCTCCAGGCACCAGCATAGCAAGCGCGTGCCTGGGGCAGCAAGCTGCGGGGGGCGGCCTGCCAGTCACTGTGAGGGCAGCAGTCAGGCGGCTTTCAGCGGCATGCCTGCAGGAGGTCCGCCAGTCCCACGGCTTCGGTGGCAATTCGGCGGTGGGGACACCGAAGGTGCGGGACCAGCGGACCTCCCGCAGGCATGCCACCGAATCCACGTGACCGCAGGCGCACCGCCGAAAGCCGACTGCCTGCCGTGCTTGGGCGGCAAAAAACATAGAGCCGCCCCTGGCCAGAATAACTCTGGAAAAAACCCTGCCATCCAAAAGCACCAGGCTTCTTAGAGCTTTAGTAACAAGCTTTTAAAACAGCGCACAAGACTATGGGTTCCACATCAACCCATTTGAAGACTGGTGTATGCTGCAAATACCCTACGGGTTCACTAACATTAAACCCATTTGTGATGGGGCGCATCATGTGGTTCAGAGGGCTGCTTTCGATAAACAATAAAGAATGTGGAGGTGCCCCAAAACCCCGCTCTGCAAAATTGGAAATGCAAGATCGTGAGAACATTCTCTTGTGAGATTTTTATTCCTTCCTGTTTCTGGTGGGGCTAGCAATAGTATGAGAACAGTGGCTCAGGTTGTATTTTGATATTTCTACTTCTGGTGCCAACTATAAATGAGAAGGCAGAGTAAGGTGACCAGACAGCAAATGTGAAAAATCAGGACATGGGGTAGGGGTAATAGGAGCCTATATAAGAAAAAGACCCCAAAATCGGGACTCTCCCTATAAAATCAGGACATCTGGTCACCCTAAGGCAGAGGCTTGTGACTTTTTTTTTTTTTTTTTTTTAAAGGAGGGGAAATAATTTAAAATTTGGGCATCAAATAGGTTCATCCCAAGTGTTCAAAGGATAGGGATGGCCATGGCATTGGGGTAGGTTCTTATTCTCTCTTAGCAAGTTTGTCCATCTCTATGTAGCATCTGATCTGTAACTTAATCTATAAGCAGCTCCAGTGAGATTCAAGAGCCTGAAGCCACCAAACACATGGTGACATAGCTACATACTTTCTGCCATACCTGCCCTTCCTGAAAAGCCTGCCAGTGTTGTTATATTATATACCTCACCCACCTTATCTGGCTAATGTTATATTGTTAAGTGACATTTTAAGTAATATTGGGAAGCCTAACACTTTCCTTGCCTTTATTTTTTTTCCCTTTTATCTGATGGCAAAAATATTTTTTTATTGAGCAAAATTCATTTTTGGTGTATATCCACTGAGTCCAAAGATAAATGTGGACCTATATGTATTTTTTTTTTTTCAAAATAAAATGTTTGTGACCTATAGTCTTCAAAAAATCAAAACTCCAAGATAACCACCCATTTTTTATGAGTAACCCACATGTAACAAGTCTATATTACTAAATTGCTCTTCTAAAAGATGGTGGAAAATGTGTTTTGTTATAGAAAAAGATGTTTCAAGTTTCCAAGCGATTATTACAAACAAGTCTAATCTAAAAATTTTTTAACACTTTTAAAATAGTGAAATATTATTTGATAAAGTCCTACAACCCTAGCAAGGAGAAAACAGTTTGTAGGTTTTTAAACATGCTAGCAGTAAACTAGAAACTGCATTGTCTTCATCTGGATTTTACAGTGTGTTAGTTACCACATGGTGAGAACCATACCTTTTTTCCTTGTGAAGACAAGGCCAATGATATTAGTACAAAAAAGGGGGTGGGAAAAGGTAGGGTTTTATCTTGTAACTCCGCCACTTGTGGTGTGCCATTAACTATGGGACAGTGGGTTTACTGAGTAAGGGCTGTAGATCTGTTCCCCTGATTTAACTTAGTTTTTTATGATGATTTAATTCTGAAATTATTTCCTTAATAAGGTATCCTGTAAAAATGATTGATTGCATAGAGCATTGTTTTTTTTAACATTGCCTTGCACTGCATCCCAATGCACAGGACTTAAAACATTCAAATCTGATGCATTTGTTGGGGGTAGAGAGATGAGGTGGAGCCTACTTTCTTCAAGAATAGCTGCTTTAATCAAAGAGATGTGAACAGCTTGCATTCTCTGCTTTTTGACTTCCACAAAGCCTGTTTGTTTTACTTAAGGCTATATTGCTACGCCCCTGTTTCCATGGAATTGCTAGGGAGCTAAGCCACACCTTTATGAACACCAGGAGAGGTTTCCTGAGTAGAGCAGCTTTATGAGTATAGGAGACTCTGCTCCTAAGAGTAATTGGAGGTTTTTAAAAAAGGCATAAATAAACAACTAGATCTTAAGACTTTGGCCTGCAGATGATCTGCCAGCGCATGTCACCTGTCTTTGTGTATATACTGCTGTGGCCAATGGTATTTACGCTGAGATTCTGACCTGTGTGGAATTTGATGTGTAGCAGCATTTAATAACATTTCTTGGAGGGTTACTGATAGTTCAGGGAAATGTTAATGAGAGAGGGGGCATTTTTTGCAACCCATTTACAGGTTCAAACCCAGCTCCTCTGCTCACCCCTAGTAATAATGATCCCGCCTGGTAAGGTTCAAGGTATATTCGCAGGGCAGCATGAGGGAGCCTGTAAAGCTGCTGGGCTGCTCATTTTATTGGCTCCTGTCCTGTTCATTTATGAATTAACTTCTTATCTTTGTCTAACACAGTTGTCAGTCCTGAAAGATAGTAAGATGCCTAACTTCTGGAATTTTTATGAATATTGCAGTTACTGTTGCATAGTAAAATTGAAAGAGAACATTTTTTCAAACATGTGGCGACACTATAAAAACCAAGCACAGAAATCCTTAGTCGTGAAACTTAAGCTGTGCAAATATTCCACAAGCATGCTAAGTATGGATATTAAAAAGCTTCTCCTGTTGGTGAATCATTGCGGAGTTTGTGCAACCATTAGACTTACCACTCCCTGTGATTCAAGGCGTAAAATCATGGTTGGTTGCTTTGTAGCCATTCCCTATTGTGATGGGCTAGTAAGAGAGTTTAAGTGAAAGCAAAGAGGTAATGGTTGTTACTATTCCGTGAGTCCTATAAAGACCCAGGACTTTAGGTTATTGCTTGGTATTTGTAAGTGATTTCATGATATGTTTTACAAATTACAGCAGCGTCTAAGGCCTCTGGATAGTAAAGACATTTCATTTTGAGATACACTTTTTAAACTGGGAGTAAGGTGGAGTAGCTATGAGTAATTGTTTTCGGTGGGAACTTATCCAGCATTCTCTTTAATTGATGAGGGTGAAAGTATTTTGTAATTGCTGCAATTAAAAATTGTGAAGCATATTTATGCTGCCTATAAGAGTTTTTTGGTTTGTTTTTTAAACAATGGAATATTTAAAAATTGGCATCTTAGAATACTGAGAACTTTGGTAAGCTTGATCTTCGCTAGGAACTTATGTCACTATAACTACGTCGTGCAGGATTTTCCACTCCCCGAGCGACATAGTTATTCCAATTTAGCCCCCAATGTACACAGTGCTATGTTGATGGGAGGGCATAAGTAGCTAATTGCTGCAGCTGCACTTCTGTAAGTATAGACAAGTCCCTACTCTTAGGCTACATGCTACACACTCAAAGAACATTTGCTCACTCAGACTTTCCAGAGAGATCTGCTTTAGGTGTGTCACTAAATAACATCATCTCAAGAAGTTATACAGCATCTTTGAATCCACTGGGCAAAATGCTGGCGCATCCTTTCTAGACACATAAGCCCAAATGCAGTGGAAAATGTTCCATGTTTTTAAAGTGTCACTTGTTAGTCACAGAGGGGTAAAAGCAGCAGAAGAAAATCTACACAGGATATCTTAAATGCCCCAGGGTATCAGAGCTACACATAGCGGATAGCCACAGCTCATCACTAAGCAGGGTGGGGGAATCCTGGTCAGTGGATCTATACACATTGTAGATCTACTGGGCCAAAACCAGAGGGTGGGGGAAAGCACCCAGCAGCATTTACCTATGTGCTATAGCTATACCCTGTAAAAGGGGCTATGGCCTGGCTGTGCAAAGAGCCTGGATAGTTGAGGTGGAGAAATCACTTTCCCAGGTCTGCAAAGCAACACCTTTTTGTGGGGATTAGCTCTCTCTTTCCCAAGATCATACTCAAAGGGATTTACATAACCACTATACACTCACAATCAGTCAGACAGCCACTTCTCTGCTGCCTGTCAGACAACACACTACACAACAGTGGGAGGGGAAACTTTTTGTCCTAGCACATGGGAGAAAATCCCTATTCTTAGAAAAGTTCCCTGGGATCTTTAATGTTTGTGCAAGACTGATAGGATTATAAAGTGACAAGGAGGTTGAGGTAAAATCTTTTATTGGACCAACTTCAGTTGGGGAGAGAGACAAGCTTTCAACTCAAACTTACATAGAGCTCTTGTTCAGCACTCTATAAGCTTGATTGCTTGTCTCTCCGTCAACTGAAGTTGGTCCAATAAAACATATACCTCACCCACTTTGTCTCTCTAGTATCCTGGGATCAACATGGCTAGAACAACACTGCATACAGAAATTGTTTTGTTTTTTTTCAGATGAGACTTTTTATAATCTGCCTCGGGAGGGGAAAGCCAACCCGTCTGTAAGTCAAATCCATGGGTCTGGGTATTTCACACCTAATGATTGAACCACAATGCCATCCACTGTGACAGGAGTTGCTATTTATTACAGATTTTGAGTCTTCATTTTTCTTTCCCACAATACATACTGCGGTAGGAAATCAAGGTCCGATAACCTGAGAGCACTGTCATATTCCATACAACGCTACAATTTAGTTTGTGACATTTTATGTTTAAAAAAAAATCATATAATGTTTGATAGATTTGCTATAAATAACAGGACTGCAGCATTTAATACATTATAGCAGAGAGAAATTACAGGCAAGGGAAAATATATTCTCTGGCAGGATTTGGAGATGGACAGTTGATGAGGCAGAGGTACAGAAGGGCTGTTCTAGATAGCAAGAGCTGCATGGGAGAAGGGTCTCAAACCTACAGCGCCCCTCTTTACACTCTTGATTACAATATGAAACTTACATCTTTGACTTTAGCAGGAGTTTTGCATACATAGAATAAAATGTACGACTGTATTTGGCCCAGTGTCTTTGAAGATCTACAAATGGGTTGTGACTTTAAAATCGTGGTCTATGTAGGAAGATAATGGGAGGAAAAAACCTAAAACTTGGATCGCTGGAAAAATTTCTAAAACACACATACTAAACTGCTCTAAATTACGTTTCAACTATTGCAACGGCTTCATTGTCAAATTGTTAGGAGTCAAAAAAGAGGCTGGAAAATGGAACTGCTGTTGTCCTCTAAATAAAAGCAGGACATTTCATCTAACAGATTTTTTTTATGCCATATCTATAAAAATAAAAGCTGATCTAAAATGAACTTGTGTACACAATTCACTCCTACTATGTTCCTATATTACACAGTGGGCCAGGTTTATACGTCTTCTTCTTAAATATCCAATACAGGCCACTAGTGGAAACTAGATGGACCATTGGTCTGTTCTGGTATGACACTTCTGTGTTTCTACGTAGTTATTATTCATTTGTGCTCCCTCTCAAGTACCTGAAAATAGGAGATATAAATAGACCACTGTTTTGAGATAACAACTGCTATTTAAAACAGCCACCTCAGGGAATACAGTGTTTAGTGCTCAAAACCAAGCAAAAGGAAATGTTACTCAATCATAAACACACCTAATGGGTTAAATTCATCTCTGCTGTAATACATTAAAGTCAACACATTTACTCTAGGGTTGAATTTCGTTTATTCACTCTTCACCAGCTTTCTTAGGAGCAGTACCTATTCCAACATCAACAACAAGGAGTCTGGTGGCACCTTAAAGACTAACAGATTTATTTGGGCATAAGCTTTCGTGAGTAAAAACCTCACTTCTTCGGATGCATGCATCCGAAGAAGTGAGGTTTTTACTCACGAAAGCTTATGCCCAAATAAATCTGTTAGTCTTTAAGGTGCCACCAGACTCCTTGTTGTTTTTGTAGATACAGACTAACACGGCTACCCCCTGATACTATTCCAACATCACTTTCTCCAAGGAAGACACTCCCTCTACATACAGCACCTGATTACAATACCCTTCCCCCTAAGCCTAATGTTCCTATATTTAAACAGCTTCTATCTGGGGAAATAATACAAAGGCACCTGCTATTCATTGTCCAGCCCTTAACAGACTAGATTAGACTATTGCAATGGGCTGTGTGTGGGACTACATCTTAAAACCATTTGGAAAATAAAGCGGGTGTAGTACGCAGCAGCTTGCTTACTGACCAGGGGATTTCACTGGCAGTATATGCAGTACTGCCATCCCCGAATGTTCAAAAATCATGAGTCAGGGTCACCAAAAATCATGAAATTGGCTTTAAAATAATGAGATAATATTAAAATAATAGATTTGGTGTTCTTTGTATTCGCCTTCTACTTTTGTGAGCCTTTAGGGTGCACTGGTCTAGAAACTTATTTTTTTCTTTAAGAATGAAGGCTGAAATCATCACACATCCACTTGACTCCAGGAGCTGGGGCTTTAAGGGAAACAATAATTATCATGAGACTAATGAGAGTTGGCAACACTGTTTGTGACACCACAGTGGGATCTGCATTGGCTGACGGTGAGTCTCGAATGAAGTTTAAGGTATTGGATATCATCTTTAAAGCCATAAACAGGCTAACTCAGGGGTGGCCTCTTTCTCCAGGCTGTGTTTGTCACAGCTGCAGCCAGTAAAGGCACTCACCTCGATCCCAATTTATAAAAAAGGGGATAGGTAGCAGAACATTCTTTGTGAGGGCTCTAGAATGTACTATGAGCTGAGGGGTGAAAACATTATTCCTTGATGTGAAATAGCCCTGAATTTGATGACCTTCTGGGCATGCGGCGAAAGACCTTTGTCTAAGGGGTTTTGGAGAGGGCTCAGGATACAGTTCCCACAATGATGAAGTGTAGAAAGGAGTTTCTGTAAGTGACTGTGGGATTGTCTAGACATACAGCATTGCTGCGCCATGGTAGCGCTTAGTGACGATGCTACCTACGCCAATGGGAGTAGGTGGCTACTTTATCTCCCTAAAAGGTGGTAGCTATATCGACAGGAGAAGTCCTCCAGTCGACATAGAGCTGTCTACACAAGGAGTTAAGTAAGTATAACTGCATTTCTCAGGGATGTGGATTTTTCACACCTTGAGCAAAATATTTGTAGTGACACAAGTCTGTAGTGTAGACCAAGTTCTTGAGTTCTTCTGGAAATGATTACTTACGTAGGGCTGGGATTTTATTGTTATGTTAGAGCACATAGGAGCACTGGATAGGCATCTTTTTAATTATTTTAAATCTAATTAATAAAATAGTGTCCTACCTCCATTATCCAGATAAGCAATAGCTATGCTATGACTCTACCCATATACTTTCTGCATCCTCGATACTTTCTGCCACTGGGCAGATATTGCAAAGGTGAGTGCATGCTATTCATTTTTCCTTTTCATTTTATTTTGCAGTGTCCGTTCTTGCCACTAAGCGCATATCTTTGGCGATCCCTCGAGGTCAAGGATGATCTCTTTCACAGATATTTATTTTTTATGAGACCTTTGGTGACTGAGAAGTCCAATGTTTGAGCCATAGGCTCACTGGCAGATGTTCCATGTGTTGTTGAAAGTTAGGGTTGGGCTGTGATTGCTGTGTTACAGTTGTCTGTCTCTTCTTTTCTGGTGGTTTTTTTTGTTTTGGTTTTTTAAATTAAGCATCATATCAGAAACGTACACTTCACAATTGCATAAGGCTGTCAACTGGAGTTTCACTTTCCCTTATTATTTCATTCGATTCATCCTCAAGCTCTTGGAAGAAGATGGTCGAATTATTTTTAGGTTTTCAGGTACCCAGAGCTTTTTTGGGGGGGGGGGGGGCAAATGTACCAAAACAAGTAATTTCCCTAAAAAATACAAGGATAGTGTTCAAATGACTGTGTTAAACTTCATATGCACTACAAAGGATACCCTGCATAATAGCAGGCACATCCAATTACATATCTGTATGTTTAGGAAAGATATGAAGAATAGGAAGATGCCACTATGGCTCTATCAGGAACTCTTTAATGACCTGAAAATCAAAAATGAATCCTACAAAAAGTGGAAACATGGACAAATTACTAAGAAGGAGTACAAAAGAATAGCACAAGCATGTAGTAACAAAATCAGAAAGGCTCAGGCACAAATGAGTTACACCTAGCAAGGGACGTAAAAGGCAAGAAGAAGAGGTTCTTTAAATATATTAGGATCAAGAGAAAGATGAAGGAAAGTGTCTTAGCAGCGAAGGAGAGTTAATAACTGGTGACATCAAGAAAACGGATGGGTTTAATGCCTATTTTGCTTCAGTCTTCACTAAAAAGGTAAATACTCAGTAAATTAATATTAACAACAAGGGGGAAAGAACAGAACCTAAACCAGGGTTCAGGTTAAAGAATATTTAGATAAGTTAGATGTATTCAAATCAGCAGGGCCCGATGATATTCATCCTAGGGTACCTAAGGAACTAGCTGAAGCAATTTTTGAACCGTTAGCAATTATCTGGAGGAGAACTGGAGGACAGGTGAGGTCCCAGAAGACTGGAGAAGGGCAAACATAGTATCTATCTTTAATAAGGGAACAAAGAGGTCCCAGGGAATTGTAGACCAGTTAGCCTAACTTTGATACCTGGAAAGACTGTGGAACAAATTATTAAACAATTTGTACGCACCTGGAGGTTAATAAGATTATAAGAAATAGCCAGCATGGATTTGTCTGGAACAAATAATGCCAAACCAACCTAATTTCCTTCTTTAACAGGTTTACTGGCCTTGTGGACGGGGGAAGCAGAAGAAGTGATATAGCTGGATTTTAGTAAGGCTTTTGACACAGTCCCACATGACATTTTCATAAGCAAACTAGGGAAATGTGATTTAGATTAAATTACTATGAGGTGGGTGCACAACTTGCTGAAAGACCATACTCAAAGAGTATTTATCAATGATTCGCTGTCAAACTGGTAGGGTATATTTTATGGGGTCTTGCAGGGGTTAGTCCTGCATCCAGTACTAATCAATATTTTCATTAATGTCTTGGGTAAGGGAGTGGAGACTGTGCTTATAAAATTTGCAGATGACTCCAAATTGGAAAGAGTTGCAAAACAATTTAAAACAACCTTGACAAATTGGAGAATTGGTCTGAGTTCAACAAGGTGAAAATCAGTAAATACATGTGCAAAGCACTTCACTTAAGGAGGAAAAATCAAATGTACAGCTACAAAATGGGGAATAACTGGATAGGTGATAGTACTGCTGAAAGTTGATCACAAACTATATAAGTCAAAAATATGATGCAGCTGAGAAAAAGACTGGTATTCTGAGGTGTATTAACAGGAATGTCATATGTAAGACACAGAAGATAACTGTCCCACTCTACTTGCATTGGTGATGCCTCAGCTGGAGTACCGTGTCCAATTCTGGATGCCACGCTTTATGAAAGATGTGGGTAAAACTGGGGAGAGTCCAGAGAAGAGCAACACAAATGATAAAAGGTTTAGAAAACCTGACCTATGAGGAAATGTTAAAAAAACTGGACATGTTTAATCTTGAGGAAAGAAGACTGAGGGGGGGGATCTGTTAACAATCTTCAAATATGTTAAGGGCTGTTATAAAGAGGACTGTGATCAATTGCTCTCCAGGTCCACTGAAGGAGGTAGGACCAAAAGTAATGGGCTTAATCTGCAGCAAGGGAGATTCAGGAAAAACTTTCTAACTATAAGGGTAGATAAACTCTGGAACAGGCTTCCAAGGGAGATTGTGGAATCCCCATCATTGGAGGTTTTTTAAGAACAGGTTGGACAAACCTGTCTGGGTTTATTGGCTCCTGCCAGAGAGCAGGGGGACTGGACTTGATGAGTTCTCGACAGGGCCGGCTCTAGGCACCAGCAAAGCAAGCAGGTGGTTGGGGCGGCAAATTTGCAGGGGTGCAAGAATCCAGCATGAGAGCTGAGAACCAACAGGGAGCCCTGGGAGCTGTAGTTCTTGGTTAGCTCCCTGCCTATAGAGCCAGCCCTGGAGCAGGGAAAGAACCACATTTCCCAGCATTCCCTCGGCCGCAATTAACAGGAAAGGGAGGGGGAAGGAGTGTAGAACTGAAACTTCATGCTACAGCTTGCTGTGAATGGTAGGGACAGAGCCAGCTCTAGGTTTTTTGCCGCCCCCCACCCCAGCCCTGGGCTCCCCCCGCACCCCTGTGTTGCCCCAGCCCTGGACTCTCCCCCACCTGCACCCCCTGCTGCCCAGCTCTGGCCCCCACCCGCACCCCCCTGCCGCCCCAGCCCTGGGCTCCTCTCCCCCCCTCCCACCGCACCCCCTGCCGCCCCAGCCCTGGGCTTTCCCTCTACCCACATCTCCTGCCGCCCCAGCCCTGAGCTCTTCCCCCGCCCCACCCCACCCGCATCTCCTGCCACCCCAGCCCTGGGCTCTTCTCCCCCCCCGCCCCGCACCTCCTGCCATCCCAGCCCTGGGCTCTCCCTCCACCCGCACCTCCTGCCATCCCAGCCCTGGGCTCTCCCTCCACCCGCACCTCCTGCCACCCCAGCCCTGGGCTCTTCTCCCCCCCGCCCCGCATCTCCTGCCTCCCCAGCCCTGGGCTCTTCTCTCCGCCCCTGCACTCGCACTCCCTGCTGCCCCAGCTCTGGCCCCCACCTGCACCTCCTGCCGCCCCAGCCTGGGCTCTCCCCCAAAGAAAGAATTGGGTGGACTAAATAGACATTGCACCTCTCTATCTGAAGCCTAGAAAGGCAGGTACGTGGATCCCACTAGAATTTAATATGAAAAGCAAGGGAGGGGAGGCTCTACTAGACTGGGCAGCTTTAGATACAGTACCAGGCACGTAGGAGGATTTACCCTTCTGAGCCATGGAAGCAGAAATTGACTTCTTTTCTAGATTTAGCTAATATTCAGAAAGGGAATCCAGCACCTGCCTTCCAGATTTGAACGCCCTCAAAATTCAGGAGTGCTCAAGCTCAATTTGGGCAGCTTTTACTTCATTTCTCCCAAATCAAATATACTGATCCACTGTAACTTGCTGTAGGAAAAAGTAGAATAAACTGAGCAAGAAATGCTTCCCAGTGGTTATTAGGACTGGAATTGCTATTTTCAACAGCCATTGCTTTTTTTTATTATTATTATTTTTAAGTTTTAGTTTTATTTGTTTAAAAGGAAGACAGTGATATTGCATTGGCAGAATTCCCCATAGAAACAAAGAATGGAACAAAAGAATAATAAAGGCACCTCAACTTTTCCTCATTTATGTAGGACAGTCTTATAATATGCATCCAGATAGCCTTCAATCACACAAGCTGAAAATTGTTCCACTTTACTGCAGTTCTGTAACCATATGGGAACCAATCCTGTCTGTGTTCTGTGCACATCCAAAATTCCTGCTGAATGACCTGCCCTGGGAGCGAGTTACCAGTGACCCAGGGCTGGGGCGGCAGGAGGGTGCGGGGGTGGGGGAGCAGTCAAATTTTTTTTTTGCTTGGGGCAGCAAAAAACCTCGAGCCGGCCCTGGTTCTCGAGGTCCCTTCCAGTCCTACATTTCTCTGTTTCTGTGTTTACATATAGAATAATGATGTGGGAATCAGACTTGAGACATTTATATACATGGGGGATGATAGAGTGACAATCCTGAGGATGCCAAAGGAGGACTCAGGGGGATTCTCTCTCTTTCCACCTTCCCATTCAGTAGTCAGTTGTGGTTTATAGCAAACCCAATACTAGGGTATTATAGCCGCCTTTGAATTTGGTCTTCGCTTAACATGGTAAAGGAACTTGTGCAGCAGATGCTCAATACACCTGATACAAGAGGCCACATGTACCTCTCCTGCTGCCCATGTACAGTATGTTAGCTGGTTTAAAATTATATTGCAAGTTTTTGGAGAGAACCTGGATCTGTTTTATGCTTTGAGTCTGTGGTTTTGGGAACAGTAAATGGAGAGTTAACAATCTGTACAATTATTGAACAATAGAAAGTATTTTCTAATAAAAATACTCCATGTACGTGGATGAATATTTGCACAGCTTAATTTTCACTACTAATAGACTAGTAACTTCTTTGGCTGTCCTATATAGTAATCTGTGCATGTACTTTATATGCTGTTTAAATCAAAAATAAAAACACCTGCTTTAACATTATAGTAAACTACTCCATTCATTCCTCCCTCCCTCCCTTTCCATGTTAATAGGTTCAGTAAAATTAGGGTAAGAAGCATAGATTATTAGGGTTGGAAGGGACCTCAGGAGATCATCTACTCCAATACCCTGCTCAAAGCAGGATCAATCCCCAAATGGCCCCTCAAGGATTGAACTCACAATCCTGAGTTTAAGCAGGCCAAGCTCAAACCACTGAGCTATCCCTCCCCTTGGCAGGTTCAGTTTCAGGTATTTTTCTGTCTATTTTGTTTGATTTCATGATGAAATTAAGGGAATTTGGATAATGTTAGCTGTTCTCTGAAATTAATCTGCTACTTCAAGGGTGGGTAGTGAAACGAAAGGAAGGCTTACATAGACCCCTGTGAAATGGAACTGCTGAATTCTGCACTGCTTAAGATACTACCCAGAAAAAAAAGGTGGCAGAGTATTATTACTCATATTGCATCTCACTATATCTAAAACACGAAAGGTAGATTACACATGTGGAATTGGGTGTCTGTTAGGTAGCTATGATTTTAGCTATCTTAGAGGGACCTCCAACTGATCATATTAGAAAAAGCCTGCCACTTTCCCCCATATTCAGCTCTACAGAAACCTAATATAAATATTGACTAAGAATGATATCAGAATTCAGGTTGACACCTAGAACAGACCTCATGCAAGTTTCATAACTAAAATATTATGACACATTTTCCATTCAGCCCACTCCAGGCCCAGTACTAGTCTAAAGATATCAATTATTCATTCCACGGAAATCTGTCACAGCAACAGACGAAGCAGCTATATGAGATTAAACAGGAGGTAGCCAATTTTCCATGGGTTGTATGTTCATTGCTATTTAAGAATATTTTTTTATTCTAAATATTTACAGTAAATATATGAACCCATATGATGTCCTGGTGACAAATATTCATAGATCTCTTTATAATCACTCTTAGAATTGTACATTTTCAAAGCACCTTGCAGGCACTAACTAATAGTGATGACATGTGCAACAGTTAAGTGACATTGGGCGTGAATCATGTAACCAAATTAAAGCAAGAAGTCTGCAGTAAAATATTATCCTGTTTAAGCCAGCAGGGCTAACTGTGTGTATAAGAGTTGATGGAACATGTCCTTGATAGCCCAAAAGGAAACAAACTGAGCCTTAATACAGGAGTAGGTGGGTGAGATTCTTTGGCCTGCGTTGTGCAGGAGGTCAGACTAGACAATCATAACAGTCCCTTCTGACCTTACAGTCTATGACTCTGAGTGTCCATTGCCAAGTAAATCACAAACAGTCCTGGATAGAGGGCAATCATTTGCAGCTGGACAGGAAACAGGCTCTACATATCAGAGGGGTAGCCGTGTTAGTCTGAATCTGTAAAAAGCAACAGAGGGTCCTGTGGCACCTTTAAGACTAACAGAAGTATTGGGAGCATAAGCTTTCGTGGGTGAATGCCCACTTCATCAGACGCAAGTAATGGAAATTTGCGTCTGATGAAGTGGGCATTCACCCACGAAAGCTTATGCTCCAATACGTCTGTTAGTCTTAAAGGTGCCACAGGCTCTACATATTTAGCTGTGCCTTTGGACTGAACACTTGCCTTTTCTTTGTATATAGATAGCGGTGAAAATAACTCCTAATAACTTGACTTCCTGATTTATTGCCTGGATCAGCACCATGAAACAGGTACCACTTCCATATTCCATCTCCTCATTCTATGGAATCAGCCTGGTCATCATAAATTAACTGATATCTTTAGTGAAAATTCCAGATTTTCAGTGTCTAAGGCATTTTGAGACAGTGCTGCGTACAGTGGTCAAACAATGTTTTGTTTCTATTTTGAAAGGTTCTACTGACTGGTTTGAGAGAGATTACCTATCATTAAAATGGGGAACATCTGTTTTACCTCTCAAACTCATTTGCTATCACCCTGTTGGTACCTTCCTTCCTCAGTGCCCCATTCTTTATACCAGTAGGGAATTAATCCCATTAATCCTGATGGCTACTGAATTTGCCTTTGTGGCAGGTGTGTTTAGTGTAGCTTGGATTTCGCATCTAGCTGGACAGTCCTTCTTTTAGCGTTTTGTCTGTTTTTGACATGTGCCTTTGGGCCCGTCTAGGCACATTCTTTTGTATTGCAATAGCAGTATCTCTATTTCTAAATGGACACTTATACCAGTACAAAAACTGTGTATAGACAAGCCCTTAGATATTGACTTCTTTAAAGTGCGCTTCTAGACTTCTTGAAAATCCACTCAATTTTATAACAGTGATACAGGCAGCCAGACTGCCTAATAGCCAGAGTATTAATTCTAAAAATGCTCTTCACCTGTCAGTTGAATGAGTGCTACTCATGAATAAAATTCCACAGACCCTATTTTTGTTTGTTTGTTTGTTTAATCTCCATCTTTTAATAGCAAAAGCAGCCTCAGGCCATCAGTCCCTCTCTATCAGTTGTTAATCTCCAGAAAATGGCCTGCTCCTCTGTTGTTGTTGTTGTGTAAATAATAATAATGTGACATTAACACCTGCATGGATCAGCACTGTGCTGCTACTAGCTGTAGCTCACTCTGTTTTCAACAGCCTGATAATAAGAATGTGAGCCTGGAAATTTCAGGGCTCTCAGATGTCCAACAAAAACAATAATTAAATTTGTGAAAAATTCTGCCTTTGGTTCCATTCATGTAATCCCATTCAAGTCAGCAGGATGATGTGGATGTAACTGAGAACATAATTTAGTCCTTGCTGGAATTTTTGGTTGTTTTTAGTCTTTGACTTCCACTGTAGCACAGTTATCTGCATTTCCAAAGCTCCTATTGCTGTAATATCTACATACTGTGAATGGAGTATAAAAAACCCAGAACTGTGCAGAACAGTAGTCACTTATCTGTCCTACACTAGGTATGAAGCTGGGTTGCTACCTTCAAATATGATGATTGCTTTTCTTCTGATCTGGTTCTTTGGAGAATGTTGTGATGTGTCTTGCAGTCTGACCTGAACCGAACATAAGGCTTTCAATCTGTGTTTCTCAATGACCGGTCTGTGGACTGGCACTGGTCCATGAGATCTCCCTGACACAGTTTAGGAAGGCAGCAAGCTGGTCCATGGTATCAAAAAGATTGAGAAACGCTGCTCTAAATGATCTATTTCGTGTGGATGTTTAAGAGCCCAGGGAGGCCCCTGGTTCACTCTCTTGTCTGCTGCACCTTTGAATCTGTATCTGGACTCTGCTAAAGATTACTCACTTGAACATAGAGTTTGAATCCAGCTACCAAAGGTAAAGACACCTACTTAATGTTGGCATGTCCCAGCAGGAGAGGACTCAAGTAGTGTTCTTGCACAATCCCTACACCACTTTTACAATATGTCCTGCACCAAGCACCAAATATTACAATGATAGAGAGTGTTCTGCAAATGCCTAAGATACATTGAGGAGCTACAAGTGCTAAATTATGAGTGGGGAATTACTTTTCTTTCTGATCTGAGTTGCTTAATAGGAGATTGGCAAGGACAATAAAACTGGAATGGAGGAAAAACTGATCAATAGATTTGCTAGGACCTTTTTTACACAAGTGTATCGTTTCAAATAAAATCTTTAAGTGAATGGCTGAGTTCCCTTGGTCTCTGCCATTTTGGAATTCTAATTCATTCCTGTTTACATCCTCTAAGTTCTCTTACGTGTCTAAGTGGGTGGAATGATCTTGTAAAATAGCAACAGCTGCAACCGGCACATTCTTATCCCCAATTCTTATAGCAAGAAAGTAAATTAGGCTAGCACACAGAAGAAACACCCCTTCTTCTCCCCTCAGGCCTCTCCTTCCTGGCTGGGGAGTGTGACCTACCTAAACATGTTTTCTCCCAACCACCCACTCTAGTAGTGTTTTTCTTTACCTGTAGATGCTCTACTTATGGTCTCACCCACTGTCCCCAAGAGGAAGATTATAGTCTGGGTTCTTGAGCAGTCCCTGGTGGATGGCCACAGGCGCTGCCTTAGGTTATGTCTATACTTTGAGCTTGGAGTTGTGATTCCCGTATCGAGGAGACTATCCGCACTAGATCTAATCAAGCAATGCACTAAACATAAGGCATGCCGACAGTGCAGCTGGGAGGTGTCATTCCCAGCTTGGGCAGATATACAGCTTGAGCTATTGCCTAAAAAGAGCAGCGTGACTACGGTTCCACGGTCTAGTTTCCTTGAGTCCAATCCCATGTAAGGTACTTTTCTGGGTCTGCTAGTCCCTTCCACTGCTCATGCCACTGTGGCAACACTCCCTTTGGCAACTACCGCAATTGCTTACATGGAAGAGTGACATGAGGAAAGGATCAAATATACTACTTCTTAATGCAGTTTATCAGCTGGAACTACAGAGATGCCAACATCATGAGACTAGCCATCTGATCCATGGACCATAATTTGAAACCTCAGAGAGGCTAAGTAAAGAGATGGGCTTTATGCAATGTCTTGAGGGTTATGTCCCAGATTCAGGTTGTCCCACAAAAGTGCAGAGCTTCTTGCACTGATGATATCAAGGCTGCACCTAGATGCGAATAGGGAGCAAGCACAGTCTATGCAGATCTGATATTAACAATTACTCCAGAAACAGAAGGCAACAATACACCATGTCAGCAGTAGAAGAAAAGGGCCAAAATCAAAGTATGACATGCACCAAGGAAGCAAAGGCTTAGAGAAAGCTTGTATATAGAGAGAGCAGGGCGGCATTTGCCTTTGTGTGCCAACTTTTATGATCCTGATAGGGAAAAATAAACAAGGCTGGTTTGAGATTGTCAAAGAAAAATGCCAAACACCACAGTCTTCTGCCAGTTTGGTGTTCGTTTAAACTTACATATGGAGGGAAAAGGAGGAGCCCATCTCACATGCTTTTGTTGCTGCCTAACCATTTTGTTTTGTGTTTCAGCTGCTGTTGGCTTTGGGAACAGTGGCAGCCTTGTCTCAGTGCCTGATTCATGTACATTCAGTTCTTTTCCACACTGCTGAGCCTGCCAATAAAATGGCTAGTTACCCTAATAAAAGAGCACTACAGTCATAGATTGAAATGATAGTAATGATACTGCAATATCATAGTAATGATACTGCAATATTTGGGTAGTTATTGGAGTACTCTTCTTTCACAAATAAGATCAGTGCTACATGTGTTGGTGGTGTTGTGGATAACTATCCACTGAGAAGTTGAGTGAGTACCATTAATGCATTTCACAAGCTACTGAATAGCCACTGTGATAACCACTATCAGTCACTATGCCAACTTGGACTGGAAGCGGGGGCTCTCTCCTAGCTGATCCACAGTAGTTCTGTGTTGCCAGACAATCATCATCAACAACTCAAAGGGTCCAGAGGTTCAGTTTGGATAAGCACCCACACATTCAGAGGCTGCTCCAAATATCGAGTTTCAAGACAGGTTTTGGACTCAGTTCTGTCCACTCTTTCTGATGAAGTTTCAATAAACTCTTAAACTTTATCCAAACCTGTTTGCCCAACCCTAGTAGAATTAGAAAGGTAGCAACTCTGCCCACTCAGCTTCCTGTGTCCGAGTCCCATGGCTCTGTCAAACCGTGGCTTTGGATGCTAGTGTAACTGGCCCCCTCACCGCGTTGTCAGAGTCTCTTCCCTATTACAGTTTTGAAAGATTCGTTGTGTGAGCTCACTGCCTCCTTCTTGTGGGTTAGCACAAGCAAGCAGTGTCTCTGGAATGACGACAGTGGCGTGAGCTCAGTGACAACAGAACATGTATTTATTACTGGCAGAGAGGTCAGAGGCATCTCCCTTCCTGATCTCCCTTCCAGTGGTTCTCAACCAGGGTACACGTACCCCTGGTGCTGCTCAGGGGGTACATCAACTCATCTAGATATTTGCCTAGTTTTACAACAAGCTACGTAAAATGCGCTAGCCAAGTCAGTACAATCTAAAATTTCATACAGACAATGGCGTGTTTATACTGCTCTATATACTATACACTGAAATGTAAGTTAAATATTTATATTCCAATTGATTTATTTTTTAATTATATGGTAAAAATGAGACAGTAAGCAGTTTTTCAATAATTGTGTGCTGTGACACTTTTGTATGCTTATGTCTGATTTTGTAAGCAAGTAGTTTTTAAGTGAGGTGAAACTTGGGGATACGCAAGACAAATCAGACTCCTGAAAGTGGTACAGTAGTCTGGAATGGTTGAGAGCCACTGTCCTAGACAACTGTCCCACAGCCTCAGGCAGGAAGGACCCCCACCCCTCTTAGGGTTACTTCCTGGACTAGGGGGAGAAGCCACACCTTTTAGGGGGCTGTGTGTGGATGTGTCACAAAGAGCCAGCCACCACAGCAACTCTATTAGAGATTTTCAGCATCAGTTGCTATTATCTCTGGACAACATAGCTGACAACTTCAGGAAGGAGATAGAGCCGGTGTTGGGGAAGGTAGTATGTTCTCAAAGGAAGTGAAATCTTCAAGATCAGAACACTGGTTCCTGCTTCTTAGTGGGATTTAAAACATGGTGTTTGTTTTGTTTCTAAAAGGCTGTGTACAGGGAAAATTGTGCTGGAGAGAAGATTGTATTTTATATGACTCAGTGAAGAAGCTAGTTACTAAGTAAAACAAAAAGAACAGGAGTACTTGTGGCACCTTAGAGACTAACAAATTTATTAGAGCATAAGCTTTCGTGGACTACAGCCCACTTCTTCGGATGCATATGCCACAAGTACTCCTGTTCTTTTTGCGGATACAGACTAACACGGCTGCTACTCTGAAACCTAAGGAAAACAATGCTGGGCTAGATTCTGAGCACAGTGACGCTATCTGGAGTAATACTATTGCTATCAGTAGTGTTACTCCACTGACAATAGATCTGAATCTAGCTCACTTTCACAGAAATAAGTGATTAAGATGCTGCAAATAATAGCTGTCCAGAAGAGCACACGGTGGAGACATATACTGTAACTCATTATAATTAGATTTGCAAGATACAAGAACCTGACAGCTTGCTTAGTTACATTCAGGGTCCTTATTCAAAGACAATGAAGAATGGGGAAAGCAAAAGACAGCGTGTCACAAAGGAACAGTATAGTGCTGCCAAAGTTGAGGGCATGTTGATATTTCCATTATATTTTTAAATACTATTTCTGAGATCTTATACTGGTACTCAGCTGTTTGATAATATGAGGGCCAGACAGGTTCTTTTCTGACAGTTCCACGTTCCTTTTTTCTGCTTTATAAAAGAGGATTAATGTGGTCCAGGATGGCTCTCTAATGGACTGCGTGTGGCAAATAATCAGACACATAAATCCAGTTTTTATCATATAGACTTGGCCTAAGTTACCAGTTTGAGATCCACCTACACTTTGGTGCTGCCAGGTCACGGTTGAGGGATGCTGGGCAAGGCCCGTTGGGGAAGCTTGTATAGCTGCTGCCTGCGCTGTTTTCATTCTGTAGGTAAATGCCGTGGGTAAATATCTTCACTCTCAGGGGTGGCAACTTTCACCGGCAGAAAAAAGCCTTACATTAGAGTTAATAAATTCTAATCAAACATTTATAAAAAATGGTATTAAACAGAAATGAGTTTTGATATTAAAAAAATTAAATCCCAGTTATAGTTCAAAGGTGCCTCAGCTATTTTAAACATTCATCTTATGACAGTGAACTGTTTAACTTTGGAAAGTGACCAGTGAGCATGCTTTCTATGCTTTTCATTCTACATATGCTAAGTATGCAGTAATATATGCAGTGTGTATTAACAGTCCTGTGGGGATTTTGCACCATAAATTATTTGCATTGAATTGTTGCTTTCACATATACTGCACTGGTCTACAGAGCAGACAGTGTACAGCATCATCAGTTCAATAGAAAAATTATACACGTCTCCATGAGTGCCAATGGGGAGCTTATTACTATTGGTACCAGTATCTTTACAAGTGGTGAAGAACAAACACTAACATTTCTATAGGACAGACTCAGTGTTTTGTAGAAAGCTAAACCAACCATGGAATTGCAGGATGTAGCTAACCAGGCATCTCCTCTGAGCAGCATGGCAGGCTGGAAACGGTATAATTTTTGGATGAAGTCAGCACTCAACACAATTGTACACTAATTACTTAAATGAGCCACAGGGTTTGGGACCTAAATTTGCATGAGTAGAGAGACCTTTTCTCTTAAGCTGTTTGGATGTTGGATTTTTTGTAAACAGTTTTTACTACAATTTAACTAGAATATTCAAAAGGTAAATAAAAGTCAAACAGTAGATCTCGTGATTTGCTTTTAATATGATTTCCCTAAGCCTTATAAGAGCCATTATATACAATTGTCTCCAAGGTTTGTGGCTCATCTGGCACCTCACTCAGAGGAATTTAATATGCATAGGTTTTCCCAAATGTTTGATGCCATCTCTCTGTTACGGAGGAGGATAATCCTCAGCTCAGGAAGGAAAATGCAAAACATGAGTTTACTTGGTTTTAAAAAAAAAATCTTCAGGTGAATGATTGGTTCTGAGGAGATTGCGCCCTCATAAGGCTGAAAAATAAGAGCACTCATCCATTGGTTCATGGGTGCAATATAAATTGGAGCACCCAGGATGTCTGTGATGAGGTATTTTCAGGTATCTTCCAAAGTTACAAGTAACAATCTTTCCAGTAGTTTGATGTGACTAGATTCACTTGAGTTTGTCAAACTTCTCTCTCAGGCATGCGCTTGCAAAGATTAATTTTTCATTTAGTTCTCCACACTATAAGATTAGTAGTCAGTCCTCTTATCCAGAAATGAATTAGTCTCAATTTAGCTTCTGTAAAAGTTCTATCCCAGGCACCCATGAGTGTCCCCCTACTGGTGGACAGTTTCCTTTTTCTTGCAGAATGTAGCTGTTGAGAGATTCTTTTCTGTAAGTTCAGTGTTTTATATAAATAAAAATATAATAAAGAATAAAAAAGCCAAGAGTTTGCCAGGGCAGTCGTTTGATTAGAGAGGTCCCAACTAAGGAAGGCAATCCATGGTTTCTTGAGCTCTAGGTCTCCTCTTCTGCTGATGATATTAGAAAGGATATTTGTTACTGAGGCTACTTTTGAACCCCTAAAATATAGGGCATCAAAAGAAGTCACTGATCTTGCTAATAGTTAAGGTCAGCCCTGGAGCTTTAAGGAGTAGATAGTATTATCACCAGCAAGTCATTAACTTTCCTTCTCCTATGAAACTTTTGAAATCTTGTTTGTACATTGTAGCAATTCAAAATGTAAATTCAGAATAAGAGAGCAGCAAATGTTTAAAAAGTAGAACAAACATGGGAACCGTATTACAAAGGGTGTCACTTGTTTCACTCTCAAATTTACTTCTGTCCCACCCACACCTGCTGGCAGGATTCCCATTTTAGCACTATATGCAGTATCAGTAGTGCCAAATGAGTCATGAAACAGCCAATGCCATTTACGGCACAGAGATTAATCCTCACACTCAAAGCCTCCTGCAATTACTACCTGTTATAACATATCCAGGCTGTGTGGTGTAAGGGTTAGCCCTGGAGGGCGTGGGGAGGAAGTGGGAAAAGACACATTTTCCATCAAAGACCTCATGTTCTGCATCTGAGTTAAGGCTCCTTTAGACTTCAGTAAATTTACTACAAGGGCTTAGTAGAACTCCCCTGCCTATCTGGGAAAAGGAACAAAACCATATAAGCCCCTGTGCGATCCATACACCTCCAATCTCACAGATAAGCAGAATAGGAATTATTCAGTTTTCATTCCTGGTGGGGGGGGAGACATTTGTGCTTATTATACCAGCACTGCCTCCCAGCTTCTCGCCTATGCCTTTCTTCCTAGCTGATCCCTTTCTTTCTTTCCCCCCGGTTCTCCCCCAACAAGGGCAATCTCTCTTCCTTCATGTCTTCTCTAATTCAGTAGAGGGATAGTTATTTACTGTAGTGCCGATGGGTGAGTGAGCTCTCCTAGTGCCCAAGCTGCTGACGGTGCAGTGGTGTAAGATGAGTCAATTAACTGGAAACCACTGCAACTCAGTATTTTGGTGACTGCAGTCCTCATTTCACAGTGACCTATTTCAGCTAAACCCTAAGTCTTAACTCATTTTTTCCAGGGAGACGTTCCCTTCCTCACCCCATGCCTGTGGTCAAACAAATCCCAGGGCAACAAATTAGGCTATTGCGTAGACATAGCCTATGTCGGCAAAACTTATGTCGCTTGGGGGGTGGAATATTCACACCTCTGAGTGACATAAGTTTCACAGCATTATGTCGGTGGGAGAGCTCCTGTCAACATAATAGAGCCTCTTCACCAGATGTGCTGCAGTGATGCAGCTGTATTGGTACAGCTGCGCCACTGCAGCGCTGTTCTTCTAGACATACCCTAACAGATAAAGCAGAAAATTTCAGAGAGATTCATGCAGTCAGGTATTCACAACTACATCCATTCTGAATTGGCCTAATAACCCGAAACACTACAATAACATTAGTATAAACTAGACTGTTTAGTGACATTGCTGTAGCTAGCTCTTGTAGTAAAAAGGAATTGGATACCTTCCCTTTAAATGATTTGTGAGCCCTTTCCTGGCTTATTATCTGTTTCAGAAGCCACTGGAACCCTGCCAGAGCAGCAGCAAATACTGTAGCTAAACCTTGTCTGTTGATTATAGTTAGAAAATACAGTTATTGGGATGCACTGTATGCCTGTGGTTCTTCCATAGTGTGTGTGTGTGTGTGTGTGTGTGTGTGTGTGTGTGTGTGTGTGTGTGTGTAAAGAGCACAAGACAACAATTCTTTTTTAATTGCCTTGAGGTTTTTAAGAAGAGAGTGTACAATGAAGCATTATACAAATTACCTCCCCAAATGTTCCACAGCCAGTTTCTGTCATCATCCAAGCCTAAACAAAGATCAAAAACCTTACTGTTCTAGTTTATCACTTAAGCTTTGCGTTTTCATCTCCCTAAAAAAATGCTTAAGTAATTCTCCATTTTATCAAAAGTCATTGCTAGCCTCCTATGAAGCTTTTGAAAGAAGTAAAATCTAGACATATACAAAAGTTTATTTGACAACTTGTCTTTGATGCCAGGAAATTAAAAGCTAAATATTAAATACTTTAGCAAAGAATAAAAGTGCGCATGCAACCCCGCAGGTTTTCATGTAAACATTTTGATATGGAAACTTAGAGTACAGATGAGAGTTTTAAATTTGACCAAATGATGGTGCTGGAAATGTTTCCCCATGCACCTGCTCAGAGTATCTGCCATGTCCCTTGTCCCCTGAGGCCTTTACTCATTAGCAGCCTCTTTTTGATTCAGTGCATTGTTAAGGGACACAAAACTCCCCAACCTCACTAGAGAGATCAGATGACTGGAATCAATTCTGGAAGTCTGACAAAGGGATTGAGAAAGAATGGACTATTTAGCCACTAATTCATTATGTTGCTTTTAAGTGTCAATTATTCTGCACACTGCAATATTTACAGATTTTCTTTTGTGAATCAAGAGAGCTGGGTTTCATTTCCTCTGCCACAGATTTCCTGTCTATGACCGTGGTGAGCCACTCAACATTTCTCCCCTGATACATAGGGATTTTTGTTCCCTAGCTAGCCAGGAGTTCAGTAAGTTATTTTACTGATTTTTTTTTTGAGGTGCTCAGATATGGGGATAAGCACCACAGAACTGTCAGTAAAATGAAACAAACAGATAAGTGGCACAGGGGAGGATGAAGTGGGGCAGTGCAGTTCCTGGGATGAAAGATTGGAGAAGGAGAGGGAAGGAAGCAGAAGCAATACAGACAGTGGGGCTGTGAGAGCTGGCTTATGTGGTTACCAGCTACAGCTCTACGAGCCAGCCTATTCCAGAAACAATAGCTGTATGCCGGCAATCAAGGTGCGCAGCTGCATGCCATTCTCCAGCGGGTTTTGTGTGTGAAAGAGAAGAGAAAAGTCTAGGGGAAGAAGAAAGGTGGTCTAAGCAGCTAGCACATAGGAGTGCTGCAAATGCTGGTCCAAAAGCTGTCTGGGAGACAGACCAATCCTCACTTACAGACAGCCCCTGAAGCAAATACTCACCATCAACCACACAACAAAAACACTAACCCAGGAACCTATCCTTACAACAAAGCCCGAAGCCAACTCTGTCCACATATTTATTCAAATGACACCATCATAGGACCTAATCACATTAGCCACGCCATCAGGGGCTCGTTCACCTGCACATCTACCAATGTGATATATGCCATCATGTGCCATCAATGCCTCTCTGCCATGTTCATTGGCCAAACTGGACAGTCTCTATGCAAAAGAATAAATGGACACAAATCTGACATCAGGAATCATAACATTCAAAAACCAGTAGGAGACCACTTCAACCTCTCTGGTCACTCAGTAACAGACTTAAAGGTGGCAATTTTGCAACAGAAAAGGTTCAAAAACAGACTCCAACAAGAAACTGCTAAGCTTGAATTAATATGCAAACTAGATACCATTAACTTGGGTTTGAATAGAGACTGGGAGTGGCTGCGTCATTACACGTATTGATTGTATTTCCCCATGTTAAGTATCCTCACACCTTCTTGTCAACTGTCTAAAATGGGCCATCTTGATTATCACTATAAAAGTTTTTTTTCCCTCCTGCTGATAATATCTCATCTTAATTAATTAGCCTCTTACAGTTGGTATGGCTACTTCCACCTTTTCATGTTCTCTGTATGTATATATATTTCTTACTATATGTTCCATTCTATGCATCTAATGAAGTGGGCTGTAGCCCACGAAAGCTTATGCTCAAATAAAATTGTTAGTCTCTAAGGTGCCACAAGTACTCCTGTTCTTTTTGCGGATACAGACTAACACGGCTGCTACTCTGAAACCTGTCACGTTGGGAAACTAAAATTCTCTTTATCCACAGATGGGATACTTCATGGGCATTGGCAATATAAGCTTCCTTAAATTGCCCCATTAATGTTGTTCTCCTCCTGCTAGTGGTGACAGGTTTGTTCAGTCTCCAGGTACACACAATTTATGGCTGTTGTAGCATTCCCTTCTGTGCAGGGGATAGGGTTTGCAAATGAATCTGTTGATTTGCCATAGGCATTGTAAATCCAGATCAATAACAGCAAGTTCTGCATTGACTGTGATAGTTGAGAACAGTCTAAGGCTATGTCTACACTACCACTTATGTTGCTCGGGGTGTGATTATTTCATCCCGCTGAGCGACATAAGTTACGCAGGCATAAGCGCTAGAGTGCACAGCGCTATGTCAACAGGAGAGCTCTCTCCCATGGCATAGAGCAGGTACTCGAGAGATATTACTGCTGTCTCATCCACCAAGCCTAGTTCCTAAGATCCCTTACTAGCAGCAACTGCAGAATATGCGACGTGCAACACAAGGGGGAAGTGCAGAACATATCTGAAAGTCGCTGTGCTAACCATAGTATGCAACAACTGACATTCATACACTAGAAAAAATCCATTCCTGTTTTGTCCTCCCCAGTGATTATTTAGGACAGTGCCCTTCTTCATGTATATTACAGTTTGGGAAAGTAGGTGAATGGCTTGTTTGTGCAGGAAGAGGAGAGCTCCATAGAAATCCTTAGCCAGATTCCGATCTCAAGTTGGATTTACACCCAAGTAAGTAAGAGCAGAAGTTAGCCCCTGGGCTTCAGCAAAATGGATCAAGGTTATTCGTGGTGTAACTCCCCTGGTTCCACATGGAGTTACATCAAGAGTAAATGTGGGTGCTTTGTTTTCTGTCAAAGGCTTGTGAGTCCCAGCAATTTGGTAACTGCTGACATTTCCCACCAGCATATAAGCCCTCAGGCAGAGGCAGATAAGACTCAGCTCGTTCACATTTGATTTTATTACCTCCTCCTCCCCGCATTCATCTAGCTCACTAGTCAAAACATGTCCATGTTGATTTTAGTTCTTGATGGTCAGCCTCATACAAATTGAGGTGTTTCCCTATTTGCTTCTAATTATGATTTTAATCACTTTCAAATTTGAACTTTTCAGTTTTCTTGTCACACGTTGAATACACACAGTATGGGTAGAGGTTAAGGAGCTTGCTGGATGTTTTGATTAAGACACTGAGCAAAAATACAGATAAATACATGGACCTGTATATTGTGAAACTGTGCCCTAGACAAGTGACTCCACCCCAGCGTTACTGTCTGTACATTATGGAATGATCTTACTTTTACATAATGCTTGTCATCCATATAGCCCAGACACAAAGATTTACAAAGCAATTACAAAGTACATACAATATACAGGGACTAATGCAATGCAAGGACTCCTACGTGAAAGATCACAGCCTTCAGAGAGGGCCAATAACACTAAATATCTTAGGATAGGAAGTGAAAAATACCTTGTCTAATTGAAATTAGAGGGAAGACTTTAGGTAGGCAAAATGTAATTATCTAACTGGAGTTTGGCCAGGACACCGGGTTAACTCTCTTCTTACAAAGGGTGTCAGGGAATCTTTAATGATCACATGCAAAGAGCACCTTTGTTTTGAATCTTCTCTGAAAGATAGCTCCTCCAGCAGCACATGGACACCTGACACCATCCTGGGTAGAGCACGTCAGAAGATTGTTTTTGCCAGTCACAGAAAATTTAGATGAAAAATGAAAACTCTTTTTATCAAAGAACCCTAAACAGAAAATTTTTGAACAAAACCTTTGTTCAAAAGCCACAAACCTTTATTTTGTTTACTCTTCTTACAAAGTCAGAATTTTCTACCAAAAAAAGCAGACCCTTTCTGTGAAAAGTTTACTTTAGTCAAAAATCCACTTTTCATCAAAAACAGTTTCAATGGAGAATTTTTGACCAGCCCTAATATTGGTGAATTGTTTAATTCTAGTTCAGAGGGAGGAGAGCCACCTAGTGATTCACCAGCACCATTTCCTACAGCATACAGATTTTTTTTTCTTGGCAGATTCACATCCACTTCCCTACCAGCCAGTTTTATGATAGAGAATTGCCCCAACAACATAGCCTGTAAGACATCATTCTTTACTTCCAGAGAGAGAATGGTATTTAAAAAGGTAATTTTGATACCTATGAAGAGTGCAGTTAAGTGACCAGTAAAAACGTAGGAAAATTATCTTTTTGGTTCCTTCTTCCCCATCCCGAGGCCCCTGTTCTCCAATGCCTTGTGCAGTCATTTACACTCTGCAAAGGGGTATAAAACACATCAGAGCCAGATCAGTGTAAAGTCACTACGCAAAGCAGTGGAGAATCAGGCTCCATATCTGACTTTGACAAAAACTTTCTGTGCAGGGAGATACGAGTTGAGGGAAACATAGACTTGGCCGCTTTCGAGGAAAAAGGCTCAAACGGTCAGTACAGACACTGGTTAGACCAAGTTAAAAATGGCATCAGTACTACCCCTTAGAATAAAATGACTGTTTCCTTCAGCCAACCTGAGACTCACATAAGCCCAACTGCAGCTACCCAAAAAAATAAAGCTCCCTGCGATTCAGAGACAAAGGTGAAAATGTCTAATCTCTCCAAACTGCCAGCAAAGCCTCTCAAATGAATTTATGTCCACACGGTCATGGGGACTCAAGTGTCTGCTGGCAGTTAGCCTTGATAACCCAACAGGAGCTTCCTGCAGGTGAGGTGAGGATGCTGATAAACTTAATCTCTGGTAGCTGTGAGGTCACCGGCTGCCTGTAATGGCTGTATCAGGCCATTTGAGGCCCCCTGCTGGAGGCCTCAGGGTCCTACTACACCCTATCCCAGGAAAGAGAAGTAGAGGTGGGCCCACCAGGCTGCACAGAGAGGCTACAGGGAAGCAGCTAATCAGAACCCAGGATACTCTTATAAAAGGAGCTGCTGGACCGATCAGTTCTTGGCTGGAGCCAGAGAAACAAGGAAGATGCTCCTGGTTGATGATTGGGACTTAGGCAAGACTTTGGCCTTGAGATAAGGGTGCAGCTGAAAGTGCTGGGACTAAGAAGGGAAATTGCCCAGGGAAATGCAGCAGCAAGCAGTTAAAGGGTAGCAGCTGGCAACTGCTATTTATAGGGTCCCTGGGTTGGGACCTGGAATAGTGGGTGGGTCTGTGTCTCCTCACCACAGGCCAAGCAGGGATCTTAACTGTGCCCAGATAAGGGGGCAGAAGACCCTGAAGAGGGTCAGCATTTAATTGAACGGTGTTAACTCTGGAAGGGAATCAAACTGAACTAGTGACTCAGCAGGGGTCAGGAAGGCTTGTTACAGAGCGAAGAGTCATCAGGGAAGGGCCCTGGGGCACTGCTCCATAACAGAGTAGGTACCACTGGAAACTAGCCCGGGGGAGCTGAGGCTAATCAGGGTACTGTGATAGGTCCTGTTAGACTAACTGAGAACCGAGCCTGGAGACAGGGCTATGGACTGAGACATTACAGAGGGCACCATCAGAGGCCCTGTTGGACTTGTACCCCGGAAGAGGTCTGTTTTGTTGTACACCTACAGACTGTGTGTGACTCAGCTGGAGGGCTGAGTCACTGAAAACCGGCTCAATAAATTTAACTATCAAGGGATCATAGCAAGCAGAGCAAAGTTGAGAATGCAGATGCAGAAACCCCCAGCCAGCAGGGGCGCTCACATGAGGTGAGTGGCCCCGTCACACTGCCCAAGACAAGGTTTAAACAGTAGTTGCCCAGTAGCAGCATGCTAGGGTCACATAGTCCATAAATTAAAGAGAAACCTTTAAATTTTAAAAAATTATTTATTCCCTGTGTATTTTATTACATTCTCTGAAGAAATATATAGCACTGTATTCGGCCTGGATCATGCAAACACTTGTGCACTTAGGGAGGAAGGATGGTCTGTTTATTAAGTTGATGGCCAGGGACTCTGAAAACCCTGATTCAATCCCTAGTTCTACCTGTATGACGTTGGGCAAGTCACTTAATCTACCTGCTGCCTAAATTCTCCCATCTGTACAACTGGAAGCACTGTGAAGAAGAGCTCTGTGTAAGTCTGAAAGTTTGTCTCTCCCACCAACAGAAGTTGGTCCAGTAAAAGATATTCCCTCACCCACCTTGTCTCTCCAATTGGAACAGTACTTCTCTACCTCAAGGGGTGTTGTGAGGATAAAAATGCACTAATAATTGGGGTACTTAAGATGGTGATGAGAACAATATAAGTACCTAGAAAGATACTCATGCTTAACTTCAAGTATATGACTTCTAGATATACAACCTCAGTGTATAGTAGCTACACAAGGTGGAAGGCAGTGAAGAGTCAGACCCATTCAGTGAATTTACAGTTTTCTTTTCAATGGAGGCATTTCCCTGGATTCATATTTGGTAAGGTTGCTGATATAAAGGGTTCACCAACCCCTGTGCCACACTTATTTTGGTATTGCTGGAAACCATCATGTAGGCCAGTTGCCTGAAGTTGAATATCTTTAAATCACACACAAATCAATCCAAAGCGGTTTAATGGTGTGACAGGTATAATATGTGCTTGCTGGACAGACCTCACCCATTTGAAAGACATGCATATTCCTGGCAGTTAAGCCATTTTCTACCACTTGGAAAAATATAAGTGTAAGCCACCTTCATTGGCTCTACAACTGATCTTGTGCCATGGCCTAGGAATTCTCCCCTGGCTCTTACTGGCTTCTTAGCAATCTATAGGGGCAAAGCCGGGGGGAGTTGGGAGTTTTGTTGTCTCATTGTTTGACAAAAGAAAGGATATTGTCATTATATGCTAGCAAGCAACTGCTTTGTTTTATGAGAAATTACAGCATTTCACAAAGTTCAATGGAGTACCTTTCCATCCCCTATACTGCAATGAGTACTGTGCAAATGGATCTCTGTACCCATACAGGACATGACAAGGCAAGAGCCTCTGCAAGAATAAAATGTAAAACAGGTTTTTGTTGCATTGCTATGCCACCATTCTTTTATCTACTTATCTGCAGCACTAACATTTAGCTTCTTTAATTCTCTCCTTGGCTAGGCAGCCTAACATTATAGCACTGTAAGTACAAGAGTAATAAGAGGAAAACTGCTTGGAAAGCAGATAGTCTTGTACTTGCGCCTTCATTTAATACGTTTTTATATTCTCCCGATATACGATTCTGGGGGAGAACACTGGTATAGCGTCTGATTCTGCACCCATTGGAATCAATGGCAAAGCTTCCATTGACTTCAGTGGGCACAAGATTGGGGCTATACGGTCCTAAAGATAGAAATGCTGTAGGATAATATTTTGATAGTATTTAGTAAATTAAAGAGAATCAGCATAGGCCTCAAACCCACAAACTCTTGTGAATAAAAAAAATCATATTTAAAACATCTACTCAATACTCCTTTTAAAGTGTGACTTCACCCTTGATCCCTTTTATCATTAAACTCTCTATAGGCTTAATCACGCTAATTCGGTGCTTTTTTTTTTTTTTCCTTCCTGGAGCTCTAGTTGAAGATTTTGTTTTCAGTTGATCCTAAATAAAAGAGGAAGAGGTGATTTCTTTGCAAACCTTGCCAAACCCATGGTTGAATCAAGTTTTTCCCTGCAGCAATTACTCAATGCAACAAACATGTTTTTACCCTCAACTGCTGATCCATCCTCCCAGCCCCAAGGCAAGAATGCTGCCCTACCTGTCAGCATGCAAATATGTTAGGTATGCTCAGTTGCACTCACTGGGGGAAAAAGCAACATCCCAGACAGCAACAGACCTGGATGTTTCCTTAATCTGAGTTTGCTTAAGGCTTCTCATTACACATGTTTCCAAGAGAACAAAAAAGTGGTCCGGATAGATGTTTTGGAACCAGAGAAACTCATCTTGCAAGACTCTTGACACTCCCCTGACATACAGTTATCCCTGAAAAAAAGCTACAAGAAATCCATAAAGAAACTACCCCGTGAGTTTCTGAAACCCAGATGTAAAACAGCCTACGGGCTTTTCTGTTAACTGTCCCTCATCTGAAATGCAAATTTTTTCTTCTGCCCACATGAGCCTAGCATTCTCTAACTTACCATTGAAAACCATTTCTCATAAATCCAGAATCACTAAACAGATCACAAAGCGTTAGTTGTGCTAAATAAGCTAAAGTCACAATATCTGTTTTTCTTGTCATTTTATGTAATATTTTGTCCCACATTTATACACAGACACTGAGAGGCAGTGTGTCCTAGTGGTTAGGGCTCTGGACAGGCACTTCCAGCTTTGCCACTGTTTTGCTGGGTGACCTTGAGTAAGTAATTTATTTCCCCGTGCCTCCATTTCCCTATCTGTAAAATTGGGATAATATTCCTGACCTTCTTTATGCAAGAGCTAGATATCATTTACAGAGGTGCTGGTGGAATCTTCCATACTGGAATTCAAGAAATTAACAGAATGAATTATCAAGATACTAGTGGGATATAAATAGGATCATAGAAATTTGAATTGGAAGAGACTTTTTAGAACTTTTCCCACAAGTGCAGGATGTCACCTCCATTTCTCCATTATTCTCTCTCCCACCCCCTGCCACAAGGTGGTGTCATATCAAACTGATTTAAATTTTTTATTAAAGTTAATGTTTACAGTTAAATATACACAAGTTAAGAGGGAAGGTACTGTACATCTGGAGTCAGGCTTGAGTTATGAGGGATTACAGGTATTGGTTACCAGGATCATGAGATACATACATATCACATAACCAGCATAGACCCAGATTGGGGTGCAGGAGTTTTTAAAGCGTCAGTGGATAAGTGGACTTGGGTACGCCACCCATGGAATGTATTAAGAGCATAGGCGCCAACTTCCTCCAGCGCCAGTAGGTGCCCGCGCCCCCAGCCCCTTTCACTGCCTCTGACCCCGCCCTGACTCCACCCTTTCGCCGCCCATGGCCCCGCCCCCATTCCAACCCCATCCCCAAAGTCCCGCCCTAACTCCGCTCCCTCCCTGCCCCTATTGGATCCCTTCCCCAAATCCCCGCCCTGGCCCTACCTCTTCCCCCAGCACGCCGCGTTCCCCCTCCTTCCCATCCCTCCCTGCTCCATGAATCAGCTGTTTCGCGGCGCAAGCACTGGGAGGGAGGGGGGAGAAGCAGGACGCAGAGGCGCACTCGCAGAAGAGGCAGAGATAAGCTGAAGTGGGGGCGCGGGTTGCTGCTGGTGGGTGCTGAGCACCCACCAATTTTTTTCCGTGGGTGCTCCAGCCCCAGAGCACCCACTGAGTCGGCGCCTATGATTAAGAGTCCAAGTCAGTATCGGTGTAGCGATACTGCACTTCATCCTAGTCAAGAAAGCAGATAATTGATCGTGTGCATGTGAGCACACAGATGACCATAATTAAACTAGTCCCCAAACCTGGGGTCAGGAAGGAATCTTCCATCCGAGAATACTGAGAGGAATCTTGGTCTGGAACATTGGTTATGTGCTAGGATCAGATGAGACTACCCCACATGACCAGTTTCCTATGTTCACTAAGGGAATGGAAAAATGAGAGTGCTTGCTCTTTATCTTCTTTTTAAGAGAAAGTGATATATCACCTTACTGGTAATGGAGGCGTAGTCCTCTCTCATTTCAGAGAATTTACACTGGATTCATACTGGCAGAACTGAGAGCTGAATCCGGCCCTTAAACTTAAAAAAAACCAGAGAGAGACAGGCAGTTAGAGCTAGGTTGAAGGCACTAAGTTCAGATCCAAATTTGAACTTTCAAAAAAGTAAGGGATGTTTGGAACTACGTTTTATAAATTTGCTGTACATTTGTACATTATTATTGTTTAACAGTGCGATTAATTGTGATTATTTTTTTTAATCACTTGACAGCCCTAATATATATAAAATTGTCTTGAAGCCTGTTAACTATGCAAATAATTAGTCATGTGTTCCTAATACTATTGTTCTCATTCTCCATTCCCTCTGTTAAACCGGTTTACTGCATCTTAACCAGCAAAATGAGCCTCCAGTCTTTATTGCGGCCTCTGAAGAACTACCATAATACAAATAACATAGGGGAGGATTTGACCCCTGAAGACCATACATCATTTTTCTGGTACTGTGCTTGTAAGTGCTAGTGTCTTCAGGGTAGAGCTGTTTGGCAAAATCACCTAATGTACTGAACAGTCACTTACGCTCATGGGACTATATAAAATTTGCCACTGTTTTTCATGCATGCTGGTTTGTAATTAAATTTGGAAACAAACTTGTTTTCTCCTTCACTTTGTTAGTGGCATATAACAGAATTTACTTTTATGTGGCAACCTTACAAACCAGGCTAGCCCTCACTTCACTCCCTCCTGTGCATCCCAAGGAAAAACCTCAGTGATCTGTTTGATCGGACAGGCAAAATAATGAGGCAAAGAAAAATAAACGTACTAGATACTTTATGGTGTGACTTAATATAGACCACCCGTGAGAAAAACAAACTAACAGAACTAGTCACTATATGATGGTATCACTGTGCTTGTACAACCTCTGCAGTAGTTCTCAAACTTTCTTGCACCGCAACTCCTTTCTGACAACAAAAATTGTCAGACCAGTAGGGAGGACCAAAGCCTAAGCCCCCCCGAGACCCGCTACCCCATGGGGTGGGAGGGCGGGGGAAGAGGCAAAACGAAAGCCTGAGACCCACTGGCCCGTGCAGTGGGGACTCGGGCTTTTGCTTCATCCCCGGGCACCAGCAACTCTAATGCCAGCCCTAGTGACCCCATTAAAACGGGGTCACAATCCACTTTGTGGTCCTGACCCACAGTTTGAGAACTGCTGCTAGCACAATAGGGTCCCGGTCCAAGGCTGGGGCTCCTAGAGCTCCAATAATATAAATAAATGAAGAAGAAGAAGAAGAAGTTAGAGATGGATGCAATAAACCTATTAATAACACTGCCTCCACACACACAAACTGGTTAAGGACCACTCCTTGCCTTGTGAATATATGAAATCTTATTGCACATAGACAGAGGATTTTATAAAATTACACTGTAACCTTTTAAAATACAGTATTAAAACTCTCTTAGACACCAGCAGATCAAAACAGCTGCTTTGGGGCCATCTAACATGTTAATGCTTAGCAGATGAAGGACTCCCTAGATATGCACTGGCCCAGAAAACAGGGTAATTCGTTATGGTCTATTATGTCAATAATCCATGGATAATAGGTCATTGGGAGATTCCTTTGAATCCCTGCTTCAATGTGTCAAGGATGTAGCAAGGTATGTAGAGGGTCAATACACCTCAAAGCATCCACAAAATACCTAGCCTAAAATCACATTTACTAGGGCCCTGTCAGCACTGGTAGGAGAGTCACGCTCTGCAATTGACAAGCTGTTTTTAAACAGAGTTCTTGGTTTCAGCACAGCTTCAAGGTCGAATTACCAGCCAATCTCAAAGCAGACTGATTATGTGAACACAGTGTAAACTAACCAGTGAGTACACAAATCTGACAACTAACTGCCAGTTTGTACATGACATTACACTTACAAACAAAAATTGTAAGCAAGGGGAGGCACACAAAATATCGTAACCGCAGAATTAGTCTCCATCTGAAAATTCAGCCCTCTGTGTGTTAACAGGCTCTCTCTCTCTCTCTCTTTTTTTTTTTTTAAACAGTCTTGTTGGTAGAAATGGTGACCCAGAGTGGCCTCTATCAAGCATAGTGTGTGAACCTAAAGTAGCTTACAGGCCTGTCAATTATGGAGACAAATCATGTTATCAACATGTGAAGACTGTTTTTTTTTTTTTTTATAAACACTTTTTTACAAGGCTTTACACCAAGACTGTATTTGGCTCACAAAGAAAACTACAATAATCCCAGTGACATAGAATTTCAATTCATCACAGCTATGTTTTCACCCTCTCCCCATATTTTGACAAAAATCCATGAAATCCTGTAGGATCCTGAGAAGCAATATTAAAACTGACTGAGCAGACAGCAGGCAAAATGTAATACTTATTTTAATATTAGTGTGTGCACCCCCCTAGAAGTGAGTTAAATGCTCTGATAGCTATTGATTAGACATGCTCCGGGGAGGGACTGCCTAGATCTAGAAAAGACATATACATTTGAGGCTGATATAGAAGTCGGATTAAGATTCAATAGCACAAAATGGCAGGCGGCCTGAATTATTTGTACACAAAACATTAGAAGAATATTGCATAGCTCTGCTGGACACAGAAATAGAGTAAGGCAGTGAGACAGAAGTGTCCCTCAGACAAGAATACTAGACTAGTGGGCCAGCCCAGAGTCTAAGCTGTGCCTGAACTATACTTTATTGTTCAGGAAGTGGAGACAAAAGTTGAGTTTAAGCCAGCTTTGTAGCCTCCAGATTCTGGGGCAGGCCAGAAACCCATCTGGTCCCTGGGATAAATAGAATACCCCAAATGCTACTGTTATGTTTGGTTGCCCATAGCCCTAAAGAGATAGCCCAGCAGCTGGAACTAGCCAGAGGCACCCTAGGGATGTCCTGTAATTGGGTAGCTGCATAAGCCTGCTTTCCAGATGCTTTGCACTGCTGAAGCGGGGGCCAAATTGTGACCTGTAGATTCGAGTGCGTAGTCTAGATGTTATGTTCTGGATGAAAGAATAGTGAGTACTAAATTCTGTGCAAGGAAGGCTCAAAGTCAAATGGAGAATAAAGTGAGGAGAATGAGAAATGGTAATAGTGACAATAAAGATAAGAAAGCACACTAGGTTACAGGAAGAAATTGCTGCTTCTCTGCCCCTGGATACTAGCTGCGGTGCAAACATGTTCTACTCTCTGTCTGTAGATTATTAATTTTATCACTACTCTTTCCTAGGGACTAAATTCAGTGAAATCTTGCTCATGCAAACAACCCCATTCATGTCCACAGAGCTTCTCCGGTAAGAGCTACACATGTGCAAAGATGGTAGGACTATGTCTGTGGTGTTTTACCAGCAACCTTGCTCAGTAAATTAGATAAGGAAAAATAAATTTCTTAGTCTGTTCCCTTTTTTCCCTCTCCTGAATTTGGTCTGTTTGGTAACTTTGAGGAAAAGTAGAAGTTCTGATCTAGCCTTTTTAAAGTGCCCAAACAAAATAGGTAGAACAAGTTCAACTTGTTTAAAAAGCATGGTCTTTTTTTTTTTCCTGAGGCTTTTTCCTAATTCCTAGTAATTGCTTATTCTGTCACAATTTCCAACATCTCTTGCTGAAAAAGCAAGACTGAAAAGAGAAAGGGTGGAGCAAAATAAACATGTACAGAAAGTGAACAAACAGAGAGAACAAGATTAGCAAATAGCAAACAAGATACCTACTGGAAAACTCAATCATACAGTCAAAATAGGTACAGGAAAGCACAAATAGTGAAAAAACTGAAAAATTCTCAGAGAACAAAAAACTGAAAAATTCTCAGAGAACAAAAACCAATACTGAGAACAAAAGATACTCTAAATGTCAGTGAATCATGGGGGTAAGAAGAATTGGAAACAAAAGTAGATACTGGGGGAAAAAAGTAAAGAAATATTGAATGCATGAGATAAATAAGAAAAAAACAACCACCACCAATCAGGAAACTTGAGCAAGGAAAGTACTGAGAAAACATCACCATCTTCAAGATAACAGAGATGATATCAAATGGAAGAAATTATCCATTTAAAAAATATTTACTGAGAGCAGGATACTACTTGTCAGCTTGCTCTGCACATTGGATCAGGACTGTTGCCATTGTGTCTGTGCTTTAACAACTTGACAGTCATCTGCATATATACTGGATGCTCTGCTAGTATTCTCCTGGGCTTTGCAGAGGCAGGATCTTCAGATTCATATGCCTTCTGCATTTGTATTAGTAAAGCCACCCCAAAGGAGTTTGAATAAAGTGCAATGTCTTGAGTCTCTGACTCCTGGCCTTCCACCCCCCACATGCTTACTTTCGTATGACACCACCTGAAATATTATAGGTGCTTAAGTGAAAGCTAAGATTAGAGTTGTACGCTTGTGATTTTAATGTGAGTCTCCTGAGATTTGGTGTTTTTATTAAAGCCCTGAAATCATGTGAATACATCAGAATCTCAGTTTTCATTTAAAAAAAAAGTTTCTAGTCCTCTTTGTTGCAGAGACAAGCCTTAAAACACAAACGCTAAAGGCTACAAGCCATCAGGTAGATAAAAAGAACTCTAGATGTATTTTAAAAATCTCATTATTTTTAAGGCATGATGTTTGGGGCCTTACTCATGATTTTTAAACACTTGAGGCTGGCAGTTCTGAGACCTAGGTGATAACTGATCAATCAAGTGTTCTTGGTATATAGCCAAAGGCTTTGCTTCTGACTGCACAAAGATTTTTTAAAAAAAGATGAATTCAGTAAGCAGTAGCTAATATTGCAGTCATGCTACTATACCGTTGGAGCAAGCTTTGCCTAGTACAAAAAAGCAGTGTAAAGTGGGATTCATCCTAAATGGCATTTTACCTACAAGGGTCCATGTATCCTTTTTTACAACTACTTTTCCCCCTTGTTTGTAAGATGAAAGGAACAAAAGCCAAAACCACCTGCATGCTCATTTTCACTCAGAGGAGGTTCTCCCCCCGCACTCCAATAACTGCTGGGTTGTGGTGGTAGCAATGTGACTGCTAGTTTGAATGTTTGGCCTTTGAAAGTCACTTACCCTAATTGTGAGCTCAACTGTAAAAAAGTTTAATGTAAGTTCATAAGATGTCACAATTACCTAGACCAACAGATGTGGGTGGGGAAAGGTGCAGAAGTGAGACACAGTGAACTGGTCTAAACAAAAACGCTTACTGATATAACTCAAAAGTGTGGAATAAAAAATCAATGGATCAAAATGGTGTGTTAGAAAGTAGGCCTACTTGGGGGACACAGTAATGAGGGGATGGGTTATACCTCCCACTGCTCTCGTTTTGGGTCCTTAAAGAAACAAACTTTGGAGAGAAAAATTTGGCTACTGGAGTAAGCATCATAGTCATGGCTGCCATCCCCACTGTCTCCTGAGACCCCCTGCCTTTGTCATTCTGATCCTAAGAGATGTCCTGACCAAACCAGGCTAGAAAGAGGGACCCAGATGACATTGCCACCTCTGGTGGCTTCAGTTGAATCCCAAATGCCACCTGGGATGTGAGACTTTGTCTCTCTCTTCCCCTGTCTCTCTCTCCCCCCTCTACCCCCATATGTCCTTTTCCTTCCCTATCTTTCTCTTTTCCATCATTCACCTTTTTCCTTCTATCTAATAGGAGTTGGCTTAGCTGGCCAAGATTGGCTATTTTGCAACACTGCTGTAAGCCTGTGATCAAAGAGGTAGTTAAAGGCAATGCCCTAAACAGACCAGTGCTGGTACAAGTTTGCCAGGTCTCAGAGAGCCTTATAAAACTATGTGCTGGTTCTGTGTTTTCCAGCAGTGAGGCTGCAAGTGAGAGCCAAGATCAGACACAGAAGATGCATTTCTATCTTTGCTGTTCTTCTCTCACACTTTAGTGTGTGTGTGTCTTGTTTTATCTGCTATGAAACGGGATTGGACTTTAACAACAAGAGCTTCAGCCCATCTTAACTAATTCTTCTTTCCCCAAAAAGGACAGTTATTACCATCTAAGAGACAGAAAAGAGGTTTTTTTACCAGACGAGGTTTTTTACTCTTCTTACCAGACAAGAGGTTTTTTCCTTCTAAAGACTCTCCAACAAAAGGGAATAAAGGATGTTGTTAAATGAATGTTCTCTTTAATACTTTACATTTCCAATGCTTTAACTGTTTTTCCTTCTTTTTCTGTATCTTTAGTAAAAGGTTAAAAGGATTCTTAATGGTGTGAGTGTCATGGTGCTAAACAGGCTGAGATCTGTACACAAAACCCCAAATCTTGTTTCAACTATTTAATGTTGAACAGTGACTAGGTTATGTTAACATCTTTGACTCTTTGGGCCCATATATTCCATCTGAATTAATACAACAGGTCCCTTCCAGCCTCAGTTTAGAATCTCTCTCTCCTTTTGGTGTTTACAACCTTTAGGTACTTTCGGATAGTTGATTCCAACCCCCTCTTTTTTTTGGCCTTCATTTGGTCAAACTATACATAGTTAGCTCTTTTTAATCTTTCCATCATCCTCTTAAGCAATTTTGTTATTAGTTTCTAAATTTTCCCGTTTCCCAGCATCTCTCTAGTGGCAAGGTATTCAGAACTTATCACAATATTCTAGGTACAGCCTCACCTGTTTCAAATACAGATGAATCTGTCAATTGACTACTATCTGTGAAGAAAACTTTATTGTAGACAAGATATCAAAAAGAAAAATGGGCTAATCACACACTGAACATATTTTATGGACCTTCTGCAAAAAAAAGTCCTTAGTGCTAAACTTCTACCCTCTTTAAGCCCAGGAATTATCAGTTTTAATTACACTGTTGTGAACAGTTATATTTTGTTTCTACTCCATATCCAAACATAGGGACCCATTTCTGCAGACTTAAGCAACTGCCTTGTTTTAAACATCTGAGCAAAATTATTAAAGACAATGTGACTAATTTATGAACGCAGAGTTATGCAGGAACTAAGTCTGTGTAGGCTTAGGACATTATTTTTAAGGAATGAAACATATATATTTGACTGGACTATAATTTTACTAAAAACAATATGGTTGTCCTATGAACTATGAAAAATGAAATGGATTGCGGTACTGCATGTACTGTGCTAGTACAGTATACTGCCTGGTTCCTTGTACTTGTTAAATGCTGTTTGAGCAAAAGGTGAAACAAGGATTCATTAAATCTGAAACCTTTGCATAATCTGCTCCAAAAAGCATTAAAAAAAAGGTTATGAAAGAAATAAATGCCTTGGGCCACCTGATAGTTGTGAGCATATAAATGCAAGGGAGGGAAGAATACAATGTGCTCTCTGCACTATACCTGCCTGGTTCAGCGTGGGGCGCATCAGAATGAATAATGGAGAGCTGTCAAGTTAAGACATGAAGAATGTGTGGCAGCCAAACTAGTTTCACATCATATTTTTTTTTCTTGTAAATGTAATAGTTCATGTTAGAAAGTTCAACTTGGAGTGAATGTGTAAACACTCAAAGAGAGCTGTGAGAGATAACCACCTGAGATGGTAGGCCAAATTCAGCGGGAAGTTTCATTATATCTGGTAATATATAAGAAGGAGTCTAAATTGATGCAACTTACATTGTCTTTTTGGCTTCCTCAATGTACAAATTACACCAGCTTAGATTTACTGTACAGGAGTTTAACTTGCTCACTACCTCTAAATGTGGTTCTCAGACATAGCTTTAAAACATTTCCTCCATTTGTAGAGCATGACGTGACAAAATCATGATACAGCATAAAACAAAATACATTTTCATAACTTAGTGAGCTATAGAGGATGATAAATTAAATTGGGGTGCTGATTGCATTGGTCATTTTAAAACTGAAAGCTTGTACTGCAAATGAAAAGATCTAAAATATCACTGAATATTTTCCATTTGTTTTTAGTTGTAGTAATATATATTGTGTGTGTGTGTGTCTCCTCCTCCTTTTGTTCTGTGGCCTTCTGAGATATCTTAAGGAAGTCTCTAGACCCCCCCTCTGAAAAATAGGATTATATCTGATGGAAATAAATAGCCTTTTTGTATAATTTTCTCTGTAAATGTAATAGGTAATAACTTGGAATTCATGGCTGAGTTCTGGGATGTATTAAAATCAAAAGCCTAAAGGGCGTTTTAATGGGGACGACAGAAAAACACTCACTCTGGAGACTTTTTTTTTAAATGACATAAAATAAAACACAATGGTCATAAAATTAGTCTTAGCTAATTTACATTTCTTTGCTGTTTGTAAGATATTGTTTTGGTTATTGTCCTTGGATACAGTCTTAACGACTTTTTTCTTTCATTCTTTTTCCAATAAGGAGTTTTTATGTATGCCTTCTGTATTCCTTGCTTTTGCTGATGATCCTCTTCATTAGAAATGTTTGCAATCTTAAATAATTGTTTTAGATTAAATAAGAGTTCTGGGTTTAGAACTGAGGAACTTTATTCTGAGAATCCATTAGGCCAGATAATAGTTAGTTGTTCATACTAGGTGTGACGTTGCACTCTGTATGATTTTATGAAAGTATGCTGATGAGTGTGAATATAATGTAACTAAAGTATGCTTCATGGAAAAGGTCTCTTGTAAGGTATCATTAGAAAGCTTATAATCTACTGAGTGTGGTCATCCTGTTTGTATAAATGTACCACTTTTGTATCTGAAACTAGAAATATGAAATATAACTCTGAGGACCTACTGTAATTATGCAAAGTGTGGGCCATTAAAGGTGGTTTGGAATCTTGATGGCTCCCATTAACCAGGACAGTTGACTGTAGATGGCTCTGTCTTACTTGTAAGTCTTCCTGTATACCTGTGTGCTGGCAAGTGGTTAATGAAGTCTTACAGTGACATGTGATCATGTCACCTGAACTGGAAACCATCTTTAATCTGGTGCTTTTCCATTTAGAAGTGGGGTGGGGGGGACCCAGAGAGACAAAGGATTCCCGCCTTATGCAAAAGATATATAAGTGGGTGGAACAGAACAAAGGAGGCGGCCATCATGAGAAATCCCCTAGCTACCACCTGAGCTGGAACAAGGGCTGTACCAGGGGAAAGGATTGTGCCCAGACTAGGAAGGCGTCCAGTCTGTGAAATAAACTTATTGAAACATCTCTGAGGGTGAGATTTTATCTGCATTCAGTTTTATTATTGTACTAGGCTTAGACTTGCATGTTTTATTTTGTTTTACTTGGTAATTCACTTTGTTCTGTCTGATATTACTTGGAATCACTTAAATCCTACTTTCTGTATTTAATAAAATCACTTTTTACTTATTAATTAACCCAGAGTATGTATTAATACTGGGGGGGGTGGAGGGGGAAACAGCTGTGCATATCTCTCTATCAGTGTTATAGAGGGCGAACAATTTATGAGTTTACCCTGTATAAGCTTTATAAAGTGTAAAATGGATTTATTTGGGGTTTGAACCCCATTGGGAGTTGGGCATCTGAGTGTTAAAGACAGGAACACGTCTGTAAGTTACTTTCAGGTAAGTCTGCAGTTTTGGGGCACGTGGTTCAGACCCTGGGTCGGTGTTGGAGCAGACTGGCATGTCTGGCTCAACAACACAGGGTGCTGAAGTCCTGAGCTGGCAGGGAAAGCAGGGGCAGAAGTAGTCTTGGCACATCAGTTGGCAGTTCCCAAGGCGGTTTCTGTGATCCACCCCGTCACACTAGGTCTCCCTTGCTGAGTTTTAATTAATGCTACTTTCTCCATTATCATTAAGTCCCAAGCCCATTTTGAGCTTAATGCAGGCACACCCATGTGGAACCCTATTGATGTCAATGGTGCTCCATGCTGGCACAGCAGCTTATCCACCTGTGGCTAACTGCAGGATTGGAGCCTATGTGTTTTCTGAAGACCTTTACTACTAAGAACATAAAAAGCATTGTGGATTATTGTGTTGTGCATAGGGGCCCTGATTCAGCAAAACACATAAGCATGTGCTGAAAGCTTGAGGGTAGACGGGGCTTCAGAATAAGCAGGAAGAAAGGCCTTCTGATGTCACTGATCCATGAGATACGTGTGGGAAGGGCAGCTCCAAATGTATGGTGGCAGGAGCCATTTTCCATGCTCCAATAAAAGCCATGCTGGCGTTGGCAGAGTCCTCCTGCAGCTGCTCAGCAGCAGCAATGAAAGGGGACTCTCTATGATTTGTGGCTTCTTTATGCTGTATTAATTCCCTCCCACATTTCCTCATGGAAATCTAGGAGTTGAGCGTGGGACTGGTCCTGTACTCCAACACTGCCCGACTCTCAAAACCAGGTGGAGTACCTGCATGGTCACAGAAAAGGAGGGGAATGATGTTTCCATCTACATAGATCTACTCCAGCCATGTAAGTGGAAGGAATAATCCAGGCATAAATTTGGCTTCATTTTGACTAATGATGGAATTACTATAGTGTGTGTGACATGGACAGATGGATGTCCATACTTAATCTAATATTGGTCCATTTAGTCCAATATCTTGCAGCCATTATCTGATGTTTCTAGGAAGGAAAAACAAAACCTCCCTCACGAGTTGTGCAATGGTAGAGGTGATGAAGGGAAATTCCCTCCCGACCCTTACAGGTGGTCAGCTTGCACCTTGAAGCAGGGGATTGAGTTACTTCACTGCTTTAGCTTGCTTAACTGGTCATAAAATTATAGCCCTCTTAAAATTCCTGCCACACTATTTGTCTCCAGGACTACCTGCGGCTCAGAGTTCCATGGGACAACTATAATTTGAGTAAAGAAATGTTTCCTTAAATTCATTACCTTTCAATTACATAGTGTCCCCTTGTTTTCATATTGACAAGATACAATGGAAAAAAGCATGCCCTCGGTTTTACCAGGTTAACCTTTACAGCACTGAAGGTGAGGTTCTTCAGTGACACTCCTCCGCCTACTGATAGTGAACCCCCAACCAACTAAGAATCCTCTTGCCTGTCTGAACCCAAATCCTGAAACCGTCCACAGTCAAACTCCTCCATTCTGCCCTGCACCCAGCTCTGATTCTCTGCTGGTTTTCTCCCCTATCTCAGTAGACATGTACTCCCAGCTGACCTTCCACCCTGCATGTGGTTCCAGACCAGCAATTCTGTTAGGGACTGACAGCAGGGATATGAAGGGGTCACTTACAAAGAGATAAAGGTAAATGTCCAGCAATAGGGCACCACTTAAAGAAAGAGACTGAACCTGTCTAATTTTCCGCTGTTTGGTAACCTTCCTGACTCCGGCATATTACTCTTACTTATTGCACCCCCCTCTCCCACTCTTCCCTCTCCTGCCCCCCTCAACAGCCAGTTTCCTGAAGAAAATTGTATTGGTTATAATCAGCCTTCCTTTTATTTAATTTTTTATCATATTACTCTTTACATCATCTTAGTTTATTTGCTATATTTAAACATTAATCAACACATACTGAGTTACTAGAGTTTGAAAGAGAGACTCTATAATAGAGATATGTAATCACACTGTTTAAAGCAACTCATGGTGTTACAAGGTATGAGATAATCCTTAGGATTGTCTATTGTGTTAGATTCATTGGTAATTGCTATGAATTTATTTATATGTGCTGCTTTGAAAAATTAATAAACCCTAATTTTAAAAAAAAGGAGCGGGGAAGTGGATAGTTTAAGGGGCAGGTAATATGAAGCCTTTCCCTTCTAGTTCCCTAGTTCAGTCCCAACCCAGTTTGGCTTTCCATCTGTTTGGTGACTTCCTTGACTTGAATCTTGTGGTTTCTGGTCAGTTCTCTGAGGATAAGTTTCCACATCACAAATTTCTCTTCTCAGCTGTCAGCTGTTACAACTACCTACTCATCCCTAGACATGGGCATGGCTGTAAGCTACTATGGCAGGGCTGGGCAAACTTTTTGGCCCGAGGGCCACATCGGGGTTCCGAAACTATATGGAGGGCCGGGTAGGGAAGGCTGTGACCCCGCAAACAGCCTGGCCCCCGCCCCCTATCCTCCCCCTCCCACTTCCCGCCCCCTGACTGCCCCCCTCAGAACCCCTGACCCATCCAACTCCCCCTTTCCTTGTCCCCTGACTGCCCCCTCCCGGGACCCCCCCACACCCCAACTGCCCCCCCCCAGGACTCCACCAATCCCCCCTGCTCCCTGTCCCCTGACTGCCCCAACCCCTATCCACACCCCAGCCCCAGACAGGCCCCCCTGTTCCCCATTCCCTGACTCCCCCCCCGCCAGAACCTCCGCCCCATCCAACTGCCCCCTGCTCCCTGTCCCCTGACTGCCCCCCAGGAACCCCTGCCCCTTATTCAACCCCCCCACTTCCTGCCCCCTTACCATGCCGCTCAGAGCACCAGGATTGGCAGCCGCACCGCCTGGCCAGAGCAGCCACGCCGCCATGCTGCCTGGCAGGAGCTCGCAGCCCCGCCGCCCAGAGCGCTGGCTGCACAGCGAGCTGAGGGGGAGGGAGGACAGCATGGGAGGGGCCGGGGGCTAGCCTCCCCAGCTGGGAGCTCAAGGGCCGGGCAGGACTGTCCCGCAGGCTGGATGTGGCCCGCAGGCCATAGTTTGCCCACCTCTGTACTATGGAGAGGAAGCTTGCCCATGCTGTACTTGACCTGAAGGTAGCAGGACTTCAGTATCCAAGGCTGTCAAGTCAGCACCTTATATGGATTTAGTTTGCCTGTAAACCTTAGAAAAGGAGTGTGGGGGTTTCCTGGAAAACTGAAGGTGATAGTAGCAGCTTGACTAGGGTGACCATTCGTCTCATTTTGACTGGGACAGTCCTTTTTTAAGCCCTGTCCTGGCCGACCCCACTTTTTTGGCAAAAATGGGCAATTGTCCCGTTTGCACTTGCCAACTTCACCAGCTGACAAGAGCAAATGGGACCAATGCCCACTTTGTCCAAAAAGTGGCATGTGGAGGAATGTGTATGGGGAGGAGGGGCAAGTGGCAATGCCAGCTCCATGCAAGGGGGGAGGCAGGGCTCAGGTGAGCAGTGATGCCAGCCCCAGCCTCGTCCAGGGGGCCGGCAGGGCTTGGGCAATGCCAGCCCCAGCCTCCTGCGGGGAGGGGGGCTCAGGTGAGTGGCTCAGGCCAGCCTCGCACAGGGGGCATTCTCGGGTGTGCAGCTCGGGCCAGTCTCACGTGGGGGTGGGGGCTGGGACGAGTGGCATGGGCCAACCTCACCCCGTGTCCCGTTTTCCCTTTTGGGAAATATGGTCACCCTAAGCTTGACTCTCTCTCCTCACATTAATGTATATATCTATTCACCAGTATTTTGATGTCTCACTAATACACACTGAAAAAGTAAAAGTAAATTACTTGCATGCTCTGTAGCAAGTCAAAGATGGTTCCAAATAATAAAGAGTAATAAGAGGCTAAAGCCTAACTCACCGAACAGGATAGTGCAGCATAGTAGTGAGGCCTAGCACGGGGCAAAGCAGCTCTGACCAGCTTCCTGAGAGGAAAAGCAGACCTGTCACTGTCAGGATGGTTGTTTCTTCAGAAATGATGTTTCAGATGTCACTTTGCAAATGTCTGCCTTAAAAAATGAATTACAGAAAGCAGCCGTTGAAACACAGGGCGGGGGAGGGGTGAATGTCTTACCTGAGTCATCCCCTGAGTGTGTGTGAAGACAAAGCAGGTAACCTGCAAAGCAGGCCAAGAATAAACAGTCTTTATATACTGTTGGGTTGGAAGGTAAAGATACCATCATTACCCTTCAGAAAATGCTCCCACATCACCACAGGTTAGAGGCACAGTTCCCTCCTTAAGACAATGTGCACTGAGTTGGTGGAAAAAGGCGGGAAAATGATAAACCCAGGACTGTGATATTTAAGCTGCTGAAATGTAGTGCTGAACTCCCAGTTAATGTGGCTGGGAAAGTGGGCGCACTGAAACACAATGGGGTCAGGATTTCCTTTTCCACACTTTTCAGCGGAGCTTTACCACAAGAGAGCAGCATTTAATGGGCTAAAGCATCCTTCCGGCAGCACTGATGTCCAGAGTGGCCTCATATATCCAGCTATCTTCACTATGGATTTGGCTGGGTCAGCCAGATTCTTCAAGATTTCATCTGTATAATGGTAAGTGCTCCAGGGATATAGGCCTGAACTGGATAAAAACAAAAGAATGATCATCTGATTTAAAGCTGTCAAACAGTAAGCATTACAGGGATGCGCTCTTCGTTTTTCTTTAATGTTACTGGTAGCAAGGCTCTGATCCCGCAAGCTGCTCTTCACAGGCAGACTATATTGACTTCAATAATCCAGAATCCAAAGCTAGAATGTTCCTTCAGAACTTCAACATATCTAGTCCTTATATACTGATATATAGCAGCAGTAATATTTGCAGTATATACTTTGGGCCAAATTCTGCCACTTATTCACATTGAGCAATCCCAGTTTCTTCAAAAGGCCTATTTATGGAGTAAGGTACCACTGAAAGCAAGGAAGGAAGGAAGACAGAATCTGGCCCTATGTAAGCTTGCCAGACTACCTTTGTTCGGCCAAATCCACACACAGTTCTGAGGCAGGAAAATACCATTATATGTTTTGGAGGGAGATGTTTACTGGGGCCTGGCTGGTGGAAGGCAAGTTATTTTTATTAATGCTGGGAAGGAAGGTGGTAGTAGCAGCCAAAGGAGTCCAGTGGAAGGGAAGGGAGATGAGACATGATACTCTGGTAAATACTAAGCAATCAGCAGTATCTGTCATCTGAACAGAATGTACACCAGTTAACCACCTTAATATCAAAGACAATATTTTCTATATTCAGTAATCTTCTCTGAATTGAAAGATATCTCTTCTAACATACACAGACATAGGTAGATATATTGGTTTCTTTCCTTTAAGGGCTCCTTCATTCTGACAACCTCAGAATTAAGTACCAGAAGTGAAATGGAAGAGGAAATGCAGTCCAGTGTTTCAACTTTGTCCTTAGGAGCATACTTAAAATATATAGGGTCAGATTTTTCAGAAGAGCTCATTTTCCTTTTAGGTACCAGAATAAAAGCTTAGACTTCAAAAGAACTCTCAGTAGGTTGGGGGCAAGGCGCTCTTGAAAACCTGACCATAAGTGTCTTACTGGGAAATGCTGGGTTCTGAGTTTTGACATAAATCTGACCCTTATTTATGAGCCTAAATGGGAGCTGAGCTCTTCAAAATGTGGCCCATACTATAATTAGCTGTATCTAAGATATAAGTGATAAGCAGTATTGACTGTGAGAAGTCAGGAACCACTTTCATTTAGTTTTACATCACCAAACATAAGGGGCTTCTTCGGCTATAGAGATTCCGGCATGATATAATTCCATCCCTGACAGTGAGGCAGGTATTAAGAGTTTAATACATTCTACACTTTCAATATGACAGTGGTATGGTGGTTGTTGTTTTTGCACGGTGGTTTTTAACAAGGATGTTATGGATCCAACCATAGATGACTAGCTCAAACTGCTTCAACTATGGGCAGTTTGCATCTATTGTTTCTTTACCCAGGGAAGCTAATGTTCTCACAAGCATAAACTCTCCTAATTCCAATTCACTTTAAAATATATATTTTATTATTTATGTGATGTGCATGGCACTTTTTAAATCAAACATAAAATACATCCTTTAGGACAATGCGAGAGCCCAATCCTGCAAACTCTTGCCCATGTGAGTAGTTCTACTGAAGTTAATAATTCATACAAGACCTAATATAATAGGTCCATAGGACCATTATTTGAGCTGAATTTTGCTATTTATGGACAAGAATTCTGGCCATAATTATTAAGCTTGGTGCTGGATGCTCGCACGTGTACACTGAAGTCTATGTGAGAATTCATTATTCCCTTTCTTGAGGTGGTATTCCAGTTTTCCCGAGGCATAAATTAAAATTAAATATAGGTTGTGAGGGACAGCCTGTAGAATGGCATGTCTTTTTGCTTGAAAATCCTCCTATTTTACACGTGATGCTCAGTTAGGGCCACATGTTTGTTTAAGACAGATCACATCTGTTGATGCTTATGAGCATTCTTTTTTAAAACTGCATTTCTGTCTTGGTCTCTCCTTAATGGTGGAAATTTTGCAAACAGACAATGAATAGATTAAGTACCTTGTTAACTCCGGACAGTTACAGATCTCCAACTTTAGTGTTCCCTTGAAGGCCAACTTCAGAGAAGCTTAAGACATAAATTTCAAAAGTATCATAATGTTGCTTCACTCCTTACTCAAACCAAGACAACCCTGGGAGTAAATCATCCTTTGGGAATGACACAAATGGAGGCAGGCTATCGGTTCATGTGTTTATCCTCCTACAATTGCTTTTTGAGAAGCTGGTTGGTCAAATAGGTTTCTACTGATACTGAATTTCAAAGTGGAGGGGCTACTCAAATAGAAAGATACTGCTCAATGTGATTACAAGTGGGAGAATTAGACACAGTGTGTGCTCATAAAGTAGTTGGAAAATATTAAGGCATAACAAAAGTAATACATAATGATAGAGGAAGAAGAAAAGGAACTTGGTACCAGGACTCCTTGGTTCAATTTGCTGCTCTATCACTGACTAGTGGGATCTTTGGAAAGTTATTTAAACTTGGATTTTCAAATGAGACTAAAGGAATTACAGCCATTCACATCCCACTGAATTTGAATGGGATTTGGACATTTAATAGTAAGCTGAATTAGCAAAATGAAATGGCCACATGGGGGCAGGAGAGAAAAAGACATGTAAGTAAAAGGAATGCTCTATTTTATAGCTTATACTGAGAACTGCTCTAAGTTTAACCAGAGACAAGGTGGGTAAGGTAACATTTCTCTCACCAACAGAAGTTAGTCAAAAAAAGGTATTACCTCACCCATCTTGTCTCTCTAAAATCCTGGGACTGACCCAGTTACAACTACTCTGCATACTAAATTTAACCATGCATTTTTGTGCCAGCATAATTAAAGATTCACTGCAATATTAAAAACATTGCTTAATAATAGTATTTAAGAAACAGCTAAGATTTCTAGCACCTGGTATTGCTCAAACAAAGTCAAGAGGGGCCAAACCCACACAGATAGTGAGGCTCCTAACATCCATTGATTTCAATGGAAATTCAGAGCCTTAATCCCTTTGGGGATCTGCACCTAGGTGTTTTGCAAATAACTTCAATGGGAGCAGGAGTAGACTATGTTTTTGCAGCATAGACAATGTGTGGAATTTGCTGCAGCAGAAGATCTGTCTTAGGGTTTTATACTTGTCACAATACATACAAAATGTTTTACAGTGTTTAGGCAGCTGGTGTTCTGAGACCATTTCCTAGCGTGCTGACCAACATTGTCTCATTGTTCCCTTGTGCTGCCCATCTGAGAAGAAGCCCTATGACAAGACTAAGACTTGACCAGCTGATCCTCTGCTGGGATCAGAACTGACTGGGGTCTCAAACAAAACTAGCAGTAGTGAGGAATTGCCAAGTGCAGAGAGAGTCTGACAGGAAGCTCTCATACAAAGGTGACTGAAGATCCCTGGGAGAGTAGCCAAGAGCAGAGTTCTAACTTTGTTATATTTGTTTCTGGAATCTGGACATCCTGGAAGGAGTGGAACTTTGGCATCACTGAGTGTGGAGGGCTAAGTCACCACAGAATCAAGCCAGCCATGTCTGAAGCATCTGCTGACCACTGACTACCTGGCAGGGTGAATCACGCTATGGTGGGCCACAAGGGGTGCTGTGGAGGTCAACCTTGCTACAGGCTCTGAGGTACTACCACAGTACATATAATAAATGTATAATCTATTTTGAGTTGTGGGCATAGATGGCGCGTGAGTCTTTTCTTTAGGGAGGCTACGAAATGCTGGAAGCCCCCTAGAAGTGTGTCTCTATCCCCCGCCTGGCCTTGCCCCCACTCGGCCTATTCCCCTGAAGCCCCACCCCCACTCCACCTCTCCCCCCCAAGGCCCCGCCCTCACTCTGCTGCCTGGTCCCAGCCTTATGCTCTGCCATGGGGCTTTACACTGTTCCCCCAGGCTCCTTACTGTCCCCTCCTACCCCCCCATGGGCTCTTCACTGCCCTCTTATCCCCAGGCTCCTTACTGCCCCACCATGCCCCACAGGGTTCAGTCCCATCATTTCCCCCCCGCTCACACCTTCTGAGGCCGTTGGAGGAGAAGGGGAGAGGCCAGTGCTGTGGCCAGGGGAGGCAGGGCGGCTTGGGGGTGCAGCTGCCCGGGGAGCTTGGGTTAAGCCAGAACTAGCCCTCAGGAGGCAGGAGCTCCATGGCCGCCACCGCTTCCTGCTTGCAGTGCGGAGGGCGGCACAGCTCATTTGGTTCCCAGTTAGGGTTGCCAACCCTCCAGGATTGGCCTGGAGTCTCCAGGAATTAAAGATGCATCTTTAATTAAAGATTATGTCATGTGATTAAATCTTCAGAAATACGTCCAACCAAAAATTGGCAACCCTGTTCCCAATGCTGGGAGATGCCTGGCTCCAACTCAACCAGGTCAGTGCTGAGGGGGGCTAGGCACAGGCCCCCAGGCTCCAGCAGCAGCTGCTTTGACAGCGCCGCACCAGCATCCTGCCCTGGGCTCCCCGCCTGGCCAAATGCAGCCCCGCAGACAGCCCAGAGACGCGCCCGTGGGAGGCACAGCCAGAGCACCACGCCGGGAGCAGGCAGGTGAGAAGAGGCCGAGTGGGGAGTTGGGGCTCAGGAAGAGGCTGAGCGGAGATGGGAACTCGGGGCAGAGCGTGGGCAGCGCGCGAGTGGGGCCACGGTCCAGGTGCCAGTGGCCCTTCTAGGGAGCTTCCAGTGCTCTTGGTTGGCAGGACGGCACTCCTCCGAAGGGTGGTGACCGCACTGCATCCGGCATTGGCCCCTTGCATGGACAGCCTTTTTTATTTTGGGGGAGGCTAAGCCTTCCCAAGCCACTTATATGCACTGCCCATGGTTGTGGGAGCATCATCTTGCATTCAACTCTCACCCAGAGATAGAAGCAGAAGTCATGACTGCTGTGGATAGGTACTGTAATTTAAGACAGAGGAATTAGGAAGAGAGAAAAAAGACAAAACAGGAACTTAAATACAGTTTCTAAGGCTATGTCTACATTTAACCAGCTACAGCAGCACAGCTGCAGATCTCTGTTGCTGTAACTAATCCATCTCCCCGAGAGGCTGTAGCTAGGTTGATGGAATAATTCTTCCGTCCACCTAGTGCTGTCTACGTGGGGGTTAGGTTGGTTTAACTATGTCACTCGGGTGTGTGGATTTTCACACCCCTGAGCTATGTAGCTGGGTCGACCCAACTTTTTAGTGTAGACTTGGCCTCAGATATGGTGTCAGAGGGGGAGCTTATGCCTCTGGAGATTGTTAATGGGATATAACACCTTAATCTCAAAGATGCTGCTTTGAATCTGGGTCAGGTGAATGATGACCAGAAGTCATTACCATATGATTGTCCTCCCTGATGGCAATGTGATACAGTAACTCCTCGCTTAACGTTGTAGTTCTGTTCTTGAAAAATGCGACTTTAAGCGAAATGACGTTAAGCGAATCCAATTTCCCCATAAGAATTAGTGTAAATTGGGGGTGGGGGTAGGTTCCAGGGAAATTTTTTTCACCAGACAAAAGACATTATATACATATACAGTATAAGTTTTAAACGAGTTCTAATCAGAGGATTATCTGGGGACCTGGTCATAAGCTCCCTGAGCTATCAGGTGGGACATTTCCCAGGGAATGCCTTGCTGCTAAATGATGAACTAGCACTCAGCTGAGCCCTCAAGGGTTAACATATTGTTGTTAATGTAGCCTCACACTCTACAAGGCAGCACTGAGGGAGGAGACACAATAGACACACACAGCAGCAGCTGCAAACGCTTCCCTGCGGAAACTGAACGTGATAATGAACCCACGCTATCCCGCTGGAGTGCACCACTCCCTCCTCCAGACGGTGCATGCACGGCTGCACAGGTGCCGATTTTCCAAAGTGCCGGAGGGTGAAGTGAGGGGGTGAAGTGGAAGTGAGTGGGTCTATTATTGAGGCACATAATGCATGCTATTCAGCAATGATCAGAGTATTTGGAACAGAAATGACCAATATACTCTTCAAGACTCTGGGCCAAACTTAGCCGTGCTGAGACTGCTCCATGCTACAATAGCAACACTCTATTCACAGGACTGCAGGCAGAAAACTTCACTGCTTTATTTAACTGCATGACAAACTGAGTGGTGAGGGGGGAGGGGAAGGGGGAACCTTCCACTGACAACAGAAAGTAGGGTAGAGCATAGCTCTGTGCTCTATTACTCTGGATAATCCAGTGAACTCCATTATCAGAATTTCTTGGAAATGGCAGAGTTGTGGTTAGCTTTGTTTCCTGGACTCAGCGCTACTGCTGACATGAAGTCATGCAGCTGATTGCTCGGATTCAAAGAACGGTTCATAAGCCTTTGCCGTGAATCTGACAGGGGTTTCTTTGAAGTACTGTGGAAACTGGACATTGGTGCAAACTATTCTGGGGCACATCTCAGGAGGATGGATTGTGACTGAGGAGTTCAAGGAAGAGACAAAGAGTTTCATTTCCTAGTTTCTGTAATAGATGTGGTATAGCACTGTCTGGTATATCTTCCCATTAAAGAATAATCAAATGCATATAAAAGCAACAACTGCAAACTAATTCATCCGCTGCTCCTTGTGTTTTTCATTGTCAGTGGATAGGTGTTACTTCTGTCAGAATAGAAGCACTGTTGGTAGCATTCTGATGTCCTTGAGAAACACAGAGCCACTGTCTTTCTGGTCTTGCTTATATATCTTCTGTTCCTCCTGCAAGTATGACCTTGATGCAGATACCAGTCTCTTGTAGTAACTAATTCTGAATGTTGGGAGTAGAGGGGTCACAGGGTACTGCTTTTGTTATTTTCAGCTTTTCTTTGAAAATGCAAAATAAGGGAAGGGAGCTGTAGCAATCATGATGCCTACAAATTCTAGGAAACTGAAAGACATCCAGGCTGGACTCTTCAGTGTCATTCACAAATCTCCATCAGTGCAGAGGACAGATGAGGGGAAACCCTAGAGGGAAAAAAGGCTTTAACAGGATGCTGACAAAGCCGGAAGCTGTGTGATGAATGAAGGTAGTCTTAGCTAGTGATTTGGCAACCTTAAAAGGTTCAAAGTTTTGTCTTTGTTTCCAATAAATATTTGAATTTAGATGCTTAACAAGACCACAGCAGTATGCAAAACTGGGTAGGAAATTTCACAAGGACAAAAGTGCAATGTAAAGGAAAGGAAATGCTTGCTTTATCTGCCTCATATTCTCACTATGTGGGTGCATGGAAGTTAAAAGTATGAATACTAAATAGTTACCCACATTTTTTCATATTACTAACATTGTTTTGCTTGAGACTTAAGTAAGTTCTTGTTAGAAACAAGCCTGATCAGAGCCCAGCGTTGGAATACCCCCAAAACTTTTGGTTCTGTCTTGATCCAAATCTTTCAACTTGCATCTAGCTCTAGTTCTTATTTTGTCTGAGTTAGTTTGTCTATTTCTAGTTCTAAAGTAACAAATTGCAACCTACAAGTCCAATTTGAGAAATTTCCCAAGCCAAGAATGAATTATTAAGGGGAACTATATCTCCGCTCAAATTATGATAATCTAGTATAGTGCCTTGAAGCTGTTCACCCTGCAGACCATCAGTTAGAGCATGAAATTAGCTACAAAACTTTAACCATACCTTTCCCTTTGAAAAAGCTTTTTAGCTATACAGAAGCTTGCAAGACACTTTCACTTCTCCAAAGGAAATGTTCAAAAGTATCTCAGATCAGAATAATTTCCTTGATTCAGAGGAACCATCCAGTCCTTGTGTAAATTTTTTAAACTATTTCACATATCCTTAATGTGTTTTCTGAACTTTGTCCATCTTTCTAATGGACTATCGTATTAGATCTAAAATCTTGGGATTGGCACAGTGTGACAGGATCCCCCCAGGATGCAGCCTGGGACTGTGGGACCGCTGTGCCCCCTGGACTCACTCCAGCCTGGGCTGTCTCTCACAGTGCCTTGCTAGTGACCAGCAGCAAGCCCTCCACATGCTATCACTCAGCACAACAGCATGTGGAGCCCCACACTCAGCTATATTGCATATATGCACCCAGAGCCACTCATGAATTACACAGAGAAAGGCACCAGAGCCAAATCCCCCCAGCTCCCAGCACTGTACCTCAGAATATACCATCTTGCACTGCTCAAGATGGGCAGTGCAAATTTATTAATTGGTTCAACACTTCAGCAATGGAAAATGGACATACACCCACCTTTGTCAAACCTGAGCAGATTTGCCCCACACTACATACAAACTCACTGGTAAAGATAAACAGTTCAACAAATTTATTGACTATAAAAGGTAGATTTTAAGTGATATTAAGTGACAGGCAAAAAGTCAGTTAGTTACAAAAAGAAATAAAATATAAACACACAGTCTAAACTCTCAACCCTATTAGACTGGACAGCAACTAGATGAAGCAGTTTTTCTCACCCCATTGGATACTGCAGTCCTTAATATACAGGTTTGGCCCAGGTTTAAGGAACAATCTCCTCTGTTGGAGTCTTGTCTTCTTCTCAGTGTCTTAGTTGCTTGCAGCATAGGTTGGGGCAGGAGAAAAGGTCCAGTATGTGTCCACTCTGTCTGTTTTATACCCTCAGTCCATGTGCTTGGAAAACACAAGTGCAGGCATGTCTGGCTGGGCCTTGCTGAGGCTCCAGGCAAGGTTGAGAAATTCCCCCGATGAGGCCTCCTGCAGGTGAGGCATTGCATCATAGCTCCCTTGCTGGACAATGGTTGTTGATGGGTTGATTGATACCCCAGCCGGGTGTTGGCTACTTTCCTGGCTGTTGCCTCTGGGGAACTAATGTCTGGCTGATTCCCCAACTTACAGCATGTTTTAGTGACCACCATACAACACAATTCTCATAACTTCATATGCATTAATGATATACATATATGGATAGAGAAATGACTTTCAACAGGCCATAACCTTTCCCCGATACAAAGCATGTTTTATATGTAAGATCACAATCATATCTAAATGAGGAATATGGGGGGTTACAGGGTGCTCCCCCAAGGTACAGAATGTCACACACAGGGGCAATCAGGTTCTCTCTGAAAGTTTTGTGAAATCCAGCAGTGTGCCACAACTTGCAGCAGTATTGGGAACCATGAGATGCATCCCCAGGAGTTACTGTGTTTAACATGATTGAATGCAGAGTCAGTGTGAATGTAGGGCATAACAGCAAACCTGCTGTACACACCTGTGCATTGTAAGTGTGGAAACACTTGCCCTGTGTTAGTTTGCACTGAGTTAAATTATCTGAGAGTCTCAACTAATTTCAGTCTTTAGTACAGATAGGATGTGTTTACATTAGAGAATGGTATCCATGCTAACTGAACCAGTGGAATTGCAATACTGAGCGTCCATGCTGGACATTCTGTTTCAGATGCGCACACACAATGCTTACCGCAAGCATTGCAGAGCCAGTGGATCCCTGTGCCTCTTACACAAAGCCCAGCTCACTAGAACAATTGCATAATGTGGTTTATAATAATGCCTCTTAGCACCTGTACTATGTTTGGTTTGTTCCATCACCTGTTTCTGGTGATTCTATTCCTGCACTCTACCAAGGAGCTGCATGTGCAATGTAATGGGGAAGGTGTTATGCCCTCATGTTGCAGATGCCATGGCAAGGAGTCACCAGCACTACCCCCTCCCTCCCAAACTGGTGATGATTAACCAAATCTGAGCCTGGCAGCCTACTTGAAAGAGCATCTGTGAAGTTAGGTGTCTGAAGAGATAAAGATCCTGATTTATTCTCTTCCTTAATTTGTCCAGTAATTTATTACTCTTAATTTTGCTGCACTGTCTTTTTCTTGCTTTGTGGTTGTTTCTGTTTAGTAGCTAACTTTCCTTTCTTGCATTTCCCTCTAGGATTTAGAGATGGGATTCATCCAGCCCTAGATGGGAATAACAGCACAGAACAGGTGTGTGAGGAGAGATGGCACACATGGGAGGGAGACAGGGAAGGTAAGTGGGGAAAATAGAGGGAGAATGAGAACCAGCAGGATTATCAATGATCACCCCAACCCTTCAAAAATGCAACTCTCCTTTTTCCTGCTGGTAGGCTGCTAAAGTTGCTGCTTTTAACCTGAAGAGTTTCCAGAAACTTGAAAAGAATTCTTAAGATGCCTAACTCCTTACTGGTGTTACTGCTTTGGTACCATTTTGATTTACCTGCTGGTGACTATCAAGTGATGGATCAGTAGATATATCAGATGAAGCCTTACAGCAGAAAACCCTGTCTGTGGCTTTGTCTGTAGTTTCCCCCTTATTTTAGGGAAGGAGTTGCATTGCTGTTCATTCTGATGTGCATGCCACTACTCCCAAGAGGAAAGTGGCTTATTTTGTAATTAAAAGGATAAGTGATTCCTGTGGCATATATAGACAAATATTTTACATTAACAGGTGGGAATCTTAATAGCTAATTTTCATAATGTTTATTTCAATTTATACCGATGAATAAATACATGTAAAATCTAATCACTGTCACATAAACATCTACCAGTAATTTTGCAGTTTCTTTGGAGAGATAAGTTACATATCATTATTGCCATCAGAACTTTATGGTAGGACTGACAACTTGCAGGATATTACAGTATATGTGTAAGTAACCAGTGTAAAATTTTAACCTGATAATTAGGAAACATTGATTGTAAAATAAATAAGAGACAAGCATAGAAAATGCTACAGTACAATTGCAATAAAACTGTTTCAAATGCTGCACAAACGTATTTGGGGCTTAGTTCCTTTTGTGGTCATGCAATTTTCATATGGTGTACTTATACACAGTGCAAAAGGTCAGGTGTACAGTATATGGCTTTTATAAACTCTATATTTGTTGGCTTTAATAAGCTAGTCTGCTTTCCCTCTTAGCTATGTTGATTTTTACTGTAGCATCTTCTTTACAAGCTCAAAAGTTCTCAAAAGGACAGGGCAATTGATACTGAGTACATCTATTTTTCTGAGTTTTACTTTTTTTCTGATGGCCTGATCCAACTCCTGCTGAAGTTAATGAGCATCTGGGGAGCTTCACTGACTTCAGAGGCAGCTGGATCAGACCTTTCATGAGTCAGCCTGGATACTGGTAATACTGAGAGTATCATTTTTCTCCTAAATTCCACCAACTGTAGTTGAGGGCAAAATCAGACCCAATATGTCTTGTCCAAATATATAAATACACTGTCACCTCAACTTTTCCTTATTAGGAGGAATGTCACTCATTTTACCCTTGCATTTGACTCATTCCTATTTCATGTAATACTTCATTGCTGCAGATAATTAGCATAGAAAATGTTACATCATGGAGCTGTGGTTATAGATTATAAAATAACACTTGCATACTTGGCTGCCTAAAATAAGGATCCTAAATAAAAATGGCCTGACTTTCAAAGGTGCTGATACCTGCAACTCTCTACTGACTTGAATGTGATTGGAGGGTACTCAACAGGTCTGAAAATCAAGCTACTTATATAGGCTGCCTAAAGTTAAGCTTCTGCTTTCAAACTTTTGACTACTGACTAATGTTTGGGTTTGGTTGAAAACTTTCTGTTGAACTTTCTTGATGGAAAATAGGGGTTTCTACTAATTTTTTTCCCACAACATCTTTAACTTTTTTGGCAAACCTGGTTAACAAGTCAGATTTTCAACAAAAATTTCAACTGACAATTTTTAGAAAATTATTTTTTCCTGTTTTTGACAATTTTCCATGAAGGGGGTGCGGGAAGCACTTTCCAACCAGCTCTTCTAATGCCATTATGCTAAATAAATCTCACATTGCCTAAAGCTTCTGGTATTATGTTTTTTTATATCTTCGGTTTAGGGTATTGGCCCACATCTGGGCTTCTTCTTCAGGTTCAAAAGTATGGTAAAATCCATCACTTCACCTTGTAAATACAAAATATAATCCAACCCAGCTGTTGCTGTGAAGACAAATCTGAGAACCAGCAGAGGATAGCCCAAGTCTCATCTCCTTCCCCTTTCATTCTCCAAAATCCTAATGACATTCCCTTGAGTAATGCATTTTTCCTTTTCTTTTGCTGCTTTTCTTTTTCACCTTCCTTCTTAATCTTTTGACTTCTCCCTGAAAACAAACTTCAGAGTTCAGTTGAGACGTTGATCAAAATTCTGTGCAGTTACAGTGGTGTAAATCTGGAATAACTTCATTGTTTCAGTGGTGTTATTTCCAGAGCAACTGCAGTCCAATTGGAATTTGACCCTGTCTGGAGTGGCTGTGTGAAACTGCCATTTGCAGAATTCATGGCAGCTTCTTGCATGGCATTTGGCCTTACCATTAATAGCACTTTGTACAACAAATTCACAGACTTTTGAACTGATATTGTTATCCCAACTTCAAGGCAGCTGGTAACTGTGACCCCATCCAACATGCCCTCTATGCCAAACCCAATACTCTTAAAAGAAACCAGATCGTCATCCCTGAATCCTGGCATGGAACAGTAATGGTAATAGTTTTGTGATGTGGACACGAGCCTATGGACTTGGCCAAGACTGCCAACTCATTTTATATTACACATAGAACAGCCTTCAGATGGTATTGACTTCCAGTTGCTACCAGTTTGCGCTGGATTAGAATGGGTGAACCTGAATGAATGGTTTTGTTTAGCAAGGCAAAATTAACAGCACAAGGTGTAAAGATTGAATATTTGGTACTCTAGTCATCACTCACTTCATACATGTCTCTTGTTAGAGAGTCTCTGTGTTTATTGAAGTGTCACTTACACAGACATTTCTCTCTGGGCTTCCTCTCTTACAGTTGAAGTCATCGTTTCAAAAAGTTTGAACATCTTTGCAAATCTCAGGTGACTTTGAAAGTTCCGAGCAGCAAAGGCGTAAAGCAGAGGGTTAATGCAACTGCTAATAAATGCCAGTGATCCAGAGATGTATACTCCCATTTCTGAGACCTCATCCAATGCCAAAGACATCTTCTGGTTAGAGTCTACTATCTGTGTTGAAACAATTTCTGTTACGTTAAACACATGATGTGGTAATCAACAAACAGCAAAAACCACAATCACGCAGGCAATCAGCCTCGCTGACCGCTGCCTAGATGAGTAAGTCATTGTGTTTATTCTTCTACCAACACATACATAACAAGTAGAGATGATAACAAAAGGAATCACAAAACCCACAATAGTCTCCAACAAAAGGAACAATATCTTCTGCTGATCAGAAGTATAGTTGCGAGATGTGCACTGCTGACCAATCTTGGTTTCTTCAATCTCTTGAAATGGGATTATGAAAGTTCCAAAAGCAATAGACAGGAGCCAAATGAGAAAGACAGCTTTGAGAATCACAGCTTTATTTTTCCACCTTTGAATCATGAATGGGTAAAACACAGCCATGAACCTCTCCAGACTCAGTGTTGTAATTAGAAACACGCTGGCATACATATTGCAGTAAACAACAGAAACCAGTGTTTTGCAGAAGATGACTCCAAAGACCCAGGTGTTAGCAAAGGAGTAAATCCAGATTGGTAAAGTAACCAGCACCAGGATGTCTGAAATGGCCAGATTTAGGATCAGCATGACTGTAGGAGATCTTTGCTTCACTTTCCCACAAATAGTCCAGATGACAATGGAATTCCCAGGGATCCCAATAGCAAATGACAAGCTCAGTATTGTGCAGACCACTGACCTCTCACTGTTCCATGTCAGATGGCTGTTTTCTTCTGTTCTATTCATCTTGATTGGAGACTTGTTTTTTCTCTGATACTAACAATCTCTGTTCCCTGCACTGTGCTTTTAACTCTGTAGCCACAAATAGTGAACCTTATCAAGTGCTCCCTGACCAATGATCTGAAGGCTTATACAGCATGTGAGTTCACATCCTATTGTTCAGAACTGGGTGATGCTGAGTTCATGCTTTCTATTATAGTACGTAGGAAGACTGCATGCATACAAAGCAAAAAAAAAAAAAAAAAAAAAAAAACCACCATATTCGCCTGACTGCTCTCATTTGTGCCAGTTATGTATGGATGTAATTCCATTTATTTCCATTCACTTCTGATTTAAGCCATGAGAAAGGAGAATCAGGACCCACTTACTTACCCATGCTTAAGAAGCTTACTACTTCAGTTAAAATGACTGTTTTTATAAGAAACTCTTAACAAGCTAAAGTAAAGTAGTGCACATGAACACTTCAGTGTTTTGTATGTGAGGATTATTTTATAAAAAAGCACACACACAAGCAAAAATTTTAAAAATTAAGATAAAACACTGACACATTCAGTATAAGTAGGAATAATATATTTTGAGTAATCAAAAACAACTCAAACGATTGTACCTTGCCTTGAGTACCTGCCTGACTTAAAGAAACTGCCAAATTCTGCCTTTTTGTTTTTCACTCTAGTGCAACCCACTGGACCAGATTTTGATCTCTTTTACCCTGGCTTCAGTGGAGTTACTCTAGATATACACTGGCATAATGGAGATCTGAATTTGACCTAGTGACTTCAGTGAGGTTACAATGGTGTGACAAGGGTTTGGTTTTGGCTCTCTAAAATAAGAAAGAGGGATGTCTTTTAATTCTCCTGAGAAAGTTCTGCTATGGAATACACTTTAATGTAACTTCAGCTGATCTTAATAGCAAGTGGACAAAGATTGTACACAGGCTAATCTACTCAAGCTTGACTCCAGCTAGCATGGATAACAATAGCCTTGAAGGCAATGCAAGCTTCAACACAGGTTGTAACAGCCTGGCACAGATGTATTCCCCTTGCTAGCCTGTGCTGTGCTTTCTTCACTTCTGTTGTTACCCATGCCAGCTGTATTCAAGAGAAGGTAGGCTAGCATATGCACAGCTTTTGCTGTGTAGACATATCCTAAGACTGAAGGAAGAAGAAAATAAAAAAAGAAACTGCAACAACAAAAACAGTTGATGGGATTGGGGAACTGAAATTGGGAGTGTATTTTTTATAGACACAAACAAGAAAGCAGACGGTGTTTACCACTTCTCTCTGAAATCTAAAAGTAGTTTCAAGTTTATTCCCTAATGCTGATGCTCAGATTCAGTTCTACAAACCCAAGTAAATTTGTGCATGGAATAAATGAAGGAGAAGAATCCATCACTTCTAATGAGAAAGAGTGTACAGTATTTTCTTTTAATCATTTGGCTGGATGCTGGTCTCCTTTCTAAAGGCTGATGTAGCCCTGTCCATTCTAGTAAAAGATACAAGCATTCTCATGTTATTTCGCATACCCATGGATAAGATTGGTCAAAAAAAATCAAGAAAGATCTTAGTTTCCCACAAGCAATACTGGAGAGACTACAAGCTTTACTCCAACCCTGGGTAGTCCTTCCTGCCGGACTTCAAGAAAGGACCCAGCTACAACAGAGGAAAATGGAACAGATAAAGGGGAGCTCCAGGTGGCAGAGGAGACATTTCTGGTTGAACGCTAGGCTTCTCAAAGCAAACAGCATGACTCACAGGCAGCCCAATGCAGGGTGGAACCCTAAATTGGTGGTTAGCTTCAGTTTGCTACTCTGTGGCCACTAGTGACCTTTGTCTCCATTGGTTCCTGTCACGGAATCATCACACAGAGGCTAGTCTCTTCCCAAGAGAGAATTGGGGCCTGGGAACTGCAGGTCAGGACCGAGGGGCACCTGCCTCAATTTACAGGGCAGTCTGCCAGCATCGTGCCTAGTTCAAGTCCCTCCCTCATGTGAGGAGGGGGTGACAGTTTGCAAAGACTAAGAGAGTTGATGGGGGAGGGTGATGTTGATGTTACAGTTGCAGGGCAGGAGGGCAGATGAGGCCATGGGGCATAGGCATGTGTTGGTGAGCAGCCCAGTAGCCACTGTTATAGTGGGAGGCCTGCAAGCTCCCTAGAAATGGGTAGCAGGCTCCAATGACCCAGACTGAGCCAGGAATAAGACAGATTCTTCAAATTTTCTACACAGTTAAAATTAATTGACGTTTTGTGCGTAGGCCATATTTGCAGAAATTATGTTGCAAACCAGTTAAGATATTAATGATGGCTTTGTCCAATTATGATTGTATATAGACTACAGGCAGGGTCCAATCAACAGTTCTGAATCTTTCTTAAATAGGGCCATTGTGATGACAAAGGTTACTCAGCCAATCAACACACCCTTCCACTAAAGCTAATTTGCATGCATTAATTCTACTAGTTGTAATGAGTCAGTGGCATGAGGGAGACTCTGGTTTTTTGAAAGTTCCATGGCCCCATACTTGGTTTGGGTATCAGTGCTTGAAAGATTCCCCAGGACACTGCTGCCAGCTCCAAAGCGTATCAAGGCAGCACTGCCAGGGAAACTGATCTCAACAGAAGAGTTGGAGGAGCCCTTAAAGCACAGAGACACTGTGACTCCAGAGCTGGTGAGCTAAATGACCTTATCTCTGCCCAACAGCACCATGAGGGAAAAAATTCCTACCTTTAAAAATTAGTTTGATCTAATCTGGGAGCATTAACTGCCTTCATCATAGCTGTATTGTATTGTATGGTGTCAGTAAAGGGCAGAGTTAAGGGTGTCTGGACGTCACAACTGTGCATTTCCATAACTTAACATGAACGGATTTCTTTTAAGTGTAACTGTAACTCTGAATTTCCTGGTTCGGGATAATTATAATATCCCTGCAATGTTTTTACCCTTAAACTACTGATACTGCCTCTCAACCTTAACTCCATTTTAACGTAGTTCTTTATCTTGAAGTTTTTATAAGAGGCTGCCTCACACCTTATCTTCCATAGCTGATGATAAACCCTATGTCCAGGGTTGCAGGTGCTGCAGACAGGAGAGGGAGAGATTGGAGAATCTATTCATTTTCTTTCCCATTGAAACCAAAATAGTTCCATAGAACCATCCCCAAGAAGGGAGGCAGAATTGCTGAGCACAGCAACTTCAAGGAAGTTGTCCTTTACAGGAAAGGTCTGCACCCACTTCCTGAAAAGTAGATCGAAAGTGTTCATAGCACAGCCCTGGGCTCAGAGTGTGCCCTTGGCAGGGCAATTGTGTGTGGGGTGTCCCTGATACTACGGTGATGAGTGAGGCATGGATGGATGGACTGATCCATGCCCTAGAACTGTGACAGACATGTGGATGGATAATCCATAGATGGATGAATAGACGGATGGACTAGAAAGAGAGACAGACAGACTGAATGGATAGAAGCGCAGTATCAGAGTTATCACTCAAGGATGCATGGACACAATCTGCTTTACAGCTCAGGGAGTGAGATTTCAGCTGCTGGTGATTTTGGAGCAGGTTCCTGCTTTATCTTATGGTTTCATATCTGACACTTTTCTTCCCACAGTGTTTCCACCTCCTCGCTGAGGCCCAGCAGGTCCAGAAAGGACAGTGAGGCCAGGATCCCGATTCTCCAGGCAGACATTCTCCATCTGGGCATTGATGCAAGTGATGAAGTACAGCTGGGATCCCATCAGCTGAGTGGCCGATTCACTAACCCCCTCAAACACATCTCAAATCAGTCAGTGTGCTCTGAGCTTCCCTCACTTCTAGGCAGGCCTGGATCAAGTACTAGACTCAAAAGGCCCATATTTGGACCCCATCCCACAGAGTCAAATGCCTATGTGATGATGTCATTGCTGGGGGAAAGGGAGCCCTCATGCCTCCACTCCTGGTGGGGGATGGGACCCTGATTCTTCCCTAGACTTGGGGAGGGAGGGACACCTGATACCGAACCTGTCTGTTTGCTGGGGGACTGAGGCAGGAGGGAGCCCAGCTGCTACTCTTGGATGGAGAGGGGAGAGATTGCTATTCTTGCCAGGAAGGAAGTTGCTGCTGCCCCAACTTCTGGTGCTGCAAGTGGGAGAGGGCTTTTTGTCCTTCACTGCAGAGCCAGTCGAGATGAGAGGCTGTTGCTTAGGCCACCATCCCTGCCAGCAGTGTGTGGGCAGGCAGGGGCAGGAAGGTGGCCCTACCACAGCTATTTCCTCCCCTCCACCTAGCAGAGGGGACCCTTCTCTCCCAGACCCCTTCTCTCACAGGAGGAAAAGGGGAGTTAGGAGAGGGGGTGATTGTCACCTCCCTGTTGCCTACTCAAGCCCTCCATTCCCATGCACTGGTAACTCATTCACTTCCCTGGGGTACAACTTTGCTTTGGCCTGGCACAATCTGAGCAGAAATATTTGGAACTGACACTAGGGGGGGTGCTCATCCATGGAGACTCAACTGATCTTTTTCTCTTTTGCAGAGAAATTAGCCACCAAACCCCTAAAGGAGCAGATTGAGGAGATGGAGGAACTGTCCAGGGCAGTCACCAAAGGGTCTGAGATCTTAGTGGGAGGCTCACAAGAAAGGCCTTTTCAAGGTTAAACTTTACTTAATGTCTCTGGAGCTGTGCATTGAAATCCCTTGTGTGAAAGGCGCCAGCCTCACCCTGTAATTTCTTTCCCACAGGGTGCTGGATTGCAGCCTGCTCGCCAGAGGGAAGATCAACCTGCTGCAGAGGCTCCTGGATGGTTCTGCTGACACCAGCTTGGCTGAGGAGGTGACCGACTCATTCTAACCAGCACTGGGTGTAGATGAGTCTAGAACTCAAGGCTGGAGATTTGTTTTGGGTAGCTAAGGGGAGTAACTAGGATGAGGGGGTGACATAGCACCTGGAATAGATTTAATATGGTGTCTCCCTGGTGTGGTTTCCAGCCAGCTGTGATCATTTTGAACTTCCTGGGCAGGTTGAAATGATCGACCCTAAATGTTCTGTTAGCAAATCTCCATTGGCCTGTTGTGTTGCTACCAAGAAGTGACATTTAATTTACAGGTTTTCCTGGAGCCCAGGGTGAAAGCTTAAAACACAAGCTGATCCAGGGACTTGAAAAGACGCTGGAAGCCCAAAAAGCCATTGGGAGATATTCAGGTCAACTGGACAAGGTAAGAAGCTAAAATAAGGCTGAAAATTCACTGCAGTCACCATTGATGTGAGTTCACCAAGTCTCAGCATCCAGAATGTACATCCACCAAGACCATTTAACTAAGAGAAACGAAAGAGCAGAATATGATCTGGGTGAGAAACTGAATGGATCCACTGTTCTTCCCCTTGTGTTGGCACAAACCCCTGATGCCAGGAAGCAGCTCATTGTTTCTGGTGTGTATGTAGGAGGAGACACTCACTAACAAGGTCACCAGGCAGTGTTCACAGTTTCCTTATTTCACTCTGATAGTTAACATCTGTGGGCCAGAGATCTCTTTTATGACTGTTGGATGCAAGTCATCTGGACCTGCTGATTTAAAAATGTCTATCCTTAGGTGTTGTGTAACACATATACAGCGCTCTTAAGGTACAACTCAATATATATAAATACATCATGAATAGGTGAATGAGCCACGTCCAGGAATCTCCCTTGAACAAAGCATGGAATCCTAGCAAACCCCCTCCAGTCTGGGGAGCCCAGGCCAGCTCCTCCCTATGGCCTGAACCCCCTCTTTCTCAGGGCATGACAGCTGCTCAAAAGAGTAACTACAAGGTTCTCCCCTTTCCAGGGGGCTCTCAGTCTGGAACTTCTCTTGCATCTGAGGAGGGGAATCAAAAGGGGCATATGAAAAAGAAGTCTCACAGATGTCAGACCTCACTAATAGCCCCCAACAAAAATCACAGACATGCTTAGGATCTGTCTCCTTCCTCCCTATCATCAGTTTTTGAGATGGATGGAAAAAGGAGTAAGTCCAATAAGGCCCTGGTGACAAAGAAAAGAAAGGGCACTAAAAAGAAAAAAAGCCTCCCTCCACCGCCAGTTCCCTTCATCTTCTGAAGAGTCTGATTAGGAGGTATTCTAGGAGGTGCAAAGTGAAATCTGTTTCCCACAAACAGCATAAATCCCAATATTCTTTTTGGGAGGAAGGCCCACTTTCAGATTCTGACCCAGTCAGAAAGAAGAGGTTCAGGGTAAACTTTTTTCCTACAGATTATTTTAGTGTTATGTAGAGACAATAACTACTCTAGATCACCTCCAGAGGAAATCCCTAAAACGAGGACAGCCAGTCTAGTAGGGCAAGTGAGACTATTAAGTGATATTACCCCTCTGCTTCCAAGCTAGAACTTCTTATTCCTATAAATCCTCCCTAAGAGAAAATTGTTAAGAAGTAATGGCAAGGCCTGAAGTGAATCTCGTCCTTCAATTTGTCACTTTTCCTCTTTATTGGCATGTGCTTCACTCTGTTGGCTGTTCTACAACTGTAAGTTATAACTGTAAGTGTATAATTTACATCAACACTGTGAGGGGATCATGTGATTAAGTCATTATATTAGTTTAACTGATAAGTAAATATGCAAAACCTGGAAATGTGAATGATTTTGAGAATCTGAATTTCACTAAAAGATACAACAACGTCCTTGGTTTCTGCTGCAAATGAAGCTTATTGACACAACCTTTACAATCATCTTTGTGAGAGACACAATGTGAAACCAATGAGAAAACTGTCTTTCCCTGGAGTGTCAGATGGAGCGAATTTTAAACGATTTTACCCCCTCCCCAACTTGTATCCTTCCCTTTCAAAGAGATGGTGTCTTTGATCCATTGGGCCTTTCTAATGTCTGATTTGTGAACCTAAAATAACAAACAGAAAACATCATGCATCAGATGAGACGCCTGGAACTAATCCCGATAAACTTGTCTGCATGCTCGGCCAAACCCAAAGAATCAAACCGAGATGATGTTTTGTGGGAACTACTAGAGCAGCCCTAGGTGGATTTATGGAGCTACATTCCATGGTGATGTAAATGGTGGTGCCAAAGCTGTGTAACTTTCACTGATAGCCAGAGCAAAGCAAGTTATGGGCTAGACCTTTCTCCGAATTAGGGCAGGTTTGCACCATTTACAGGTGTAAAGTTCCCCACCAGCCCACAGGAGGGTCTCTCCCATAGGAGAGCCTATGGTGTTACAGAATGATTGCAGTGGTTCCTCTTTCTGGCTCTCTTAAATACTCTTCCAGATAGTTGGGCACTCGAAGTAATCTGCGTATCTGAGACCATAATAGCCATTGACCTAAATATACACTGAGTGTTTGATTTTACCCAGGCCCTTTCAGGACAGGAAATGAAAGATTACTAACATTATTGGGGACACATGGTGCGAGAACTAATTGATTTGCTTTCTACTTATCTAAGCCCATTGCCTTCATGCTCTCTGTTTTCCCGTTACAAAAGAGCAACTTTCATGTACATATCGTATTACTGTACTTCCCTCGTCTCAAAGTCCTAATCACCACTACAAGTCATCAGCATCATGACTGGCAGTGTTTAGCAAAGCTGGTCTTGCTGCAATTCCTGGGGGGAGCAGGGAGAGCCACGAATGTGTTGCATATTGCATTATGGTAGTAGACAATAACTACTTTCTTTTTTTTACACAAATGAAACATATGCATGCACTGTGCTAGAAAAAATCCCAGCACCTGGGGGCACTGCTGAACCAGCCATTGTTAGCTGTTGCTTCCTTCAGTCACTTATGTCACTAGTATCTTCAGCTGAGATCACTGGCTTAAGCAGAGTTACTAGCGTATTTTCTGAAAGGCTTCTCTATTGATAGTGCACAAGACTGCAAGACTGAGGCCCACAAAAATGATTCATTTACATAGTAATGTGAGGTGTCCAGACCGTGATTGCGACCTTCAACATTATCTCTGTCATGTAGATAACATTCTTTTCTGGTTTGCAAAAAAAAGAACAGGAGTACTTGTGGCACCTTAGAGACTAACAAATTTATTAGCGCATAAGCTTTCGTGGACTACAGCCCACTTCTTCGGATGCATATAGAATGGAACATATATTGAGGAGATATATATACACACATACAGAGAGCATAAACAGGTGGGAGTTGTCTTACCAACTCTGAGAGGCCAATTAATTAAGAGAAAAAAACTTTTGAAGTGATAATCAAGATAGCCCAGTACAGACAGTTTGATAAGAAGTGTGAGAATACTTACAAGGGGAGATAGATTCAATGTTTGTAATGGCTCAGCCATTCCCAGTCCTTATTCAAACCGGAGTTGATTGTGTCTAGTTTGCATATCAATTTTAGCTCAGCAGTCTCTCGTTGGAGTCTGTTTTTGAAGTTTTTCTGTTGTAATATAGCCACCCGCAGGTCTGTCACTGAATGACCAGACAGGTTAAAGTGTTCTCCCACTGGTTTTTGAGTATTTTGATTCCTGATGTCAGATTTGTGTCCATTAATTCTTTTGCGTAGAGACTGTCCGGTTTGGCCAATGTACATGGCAGAGGGGCATTGCTGGCACATGATGGCATATATCACATTGGTAGATGTGCAGGTGAACGAGCCCCTGATGGTATGGCTGATGTGATTAGGTCCTATGATGATGTCACTTGAATAGATATGTGGACAGAGTTGGCATCGGGGTTTGTTACAAGGATAGGTTCCTGGGTTAGTGGTTTTCTGGTTTTCTGGTTTGGTTACTCCCATGTTATTTTAGCTTTCACTTTGCTCTACATTTAGTATATGACCAGTAATAGTCTGTTAATTTCTGCTGTCACTTACTTCGGGGCAAGCACAAAAGCTAGTGGATGGAATCATCATGATTTCCGATCTGGGTTTCCATAGAGCTGAACCATCAGAGCTGAGAAAGTTTTGGATAAAATGTTCACTTTTGGCCCATCAAATCCGTTCATGTCTGTTGGGTCTCAGACCAATATCCTGACCTATTCAACCCATTCATGTGAATGAGTACAATTTGCCTCTGGTGGGTACTTGGCTCTGTTTCCAGCAATTTGTGGTTTTGGATTTTGTATGAAACATAAGTGGCCAATTCTGCTCTCACTTACACTGGTGCATCCCCACTGAATGGAACTAAGTGGGCCTAAGGATTTTACTGAATTACCCCAGTACACAGGTCAGCAGTTGTGAAGTATATTTTTATGATTTAGGTGACATGAACTCCTTCTGCTGTGGGCTATTGCCAGAGTATTGGCTAATTATGTTAATATAAATGGCAGGATTGTCCCTATTTTGTGAGAGATACAGGGATTGTCTCATGCTATGTAACACCTACAGTAGATGAATTAACCCTACACAACTACAGAACACCGTTTAGAACCTCAGTCACTTCACTATTCGTATGTGCAAGGTATGTGAATTGTTCCACTTGACCAGGGAGTGTGCAAAGGATAAATAATCTTGTCCAGGCAAACTTGTTTTGTGTGGGCTATTTTGGGTTTCTTACTTGGAAGCAAAGGCTAGTGGGGATTGCTTGTGTATTTCTGTATGTTATCATGGTTACAGCTGTATCTGGGATGCATGTTTAGCTAATGTTCCATACATATGACTGCATCAATGCACTGATCATTTGCTATGCTTCTGTAACAGCATTCATGATCTATTATTAATGAAACAATAAGTGTACTCACTGGCACTGAGTACACCATTAACAATACCTTGTCAATACTGAGTGTATTTATTATTAAAAACTATTTTAGTTAGTGACATAACTTTACACATATCCTTATGGAACAGAAATTAGACTCATTCTCTGCTGTGAGGGGTTTACAATCCTCATAAGCCAAAAATACACAGGACATGGAGACGGAGGATCTGGCAGTTACTAATGAGGAGTAGACGAGAGGAAGCATTTACTGTTAAGGTGAGTCTGAAGGAAAGATTTGAAGAAGGAGGCAGAAGGGCCCAAATCCTCAAAGGTATTTAGGCTTCTCGCTTCCACTGAAATTAATGGATGTTAGGAGCCTAAATACCTTTGTGGATCTGGGCCAACGTGCTTAGTGAATGAGATTGTTCCAGGAATAGGGGCTGGTGATAGAAGGCAGGAAGCTGAATGTCCAAGGAGACAAGTATCAGAGGGGTAGCCGTGTTAGTCTGTATCCACAAAAACAACAAGGAGTCTGGTGGCACCTTAAAGACTAACAGATTTATTTGGGCATAAGCTTTTGTGGGTAAAAAAACCTCACTTCTTCAGATGCATAGAGTGAAAGTTACAGATGCAGGCATTATATAATGACACATGAAGCGAGTACCTCACAAGTGGAGAACCAGTGTTGACAGGGCCAGTTCAGTCAGGGTGGATATAGTCCACTCCCAATAATAGATGAGGAGGTGTCAATTCCAGGAGAGGCAAAGCTGCTTCTGTAATGAGCCAGCCACTCCCAGTCCCTATTCAAGCCCAGATTAATGGTGTTAAATTTGCAAATGAATTTTAGTTCTGCTGTTTCTCTTTAAAGTCTGTTTCTGACGTTTTTTTCTTCAAGAATAGTGACTTTTAAATCTGTTATAGAATGTCCAGGGAGATTGAAGTGTTCACCTACTGGCTTTTGTATGACAGGTTTCAGAGTAGCAGCCGTGTTAGTCTGTATCCGCAAAAAGAAAAACAGGAGTACTTGTGGCACCTTAGAGACTAACAAATTTATTAGAGCATAAGCTTTCGTGGACTACAGCCCACTTCTTCGGATGCATATAGAATGGAACATATATTGAGGAGATATATATATACACACATACAGAGAGCATAAACAGGTGGGAGTTGTCTTACCAACTCTGAGAGGCCAATTAATTAAGAGAAAAAAAACTTTTGAAGTGATAATCAAGATAGCCCAGTACAGACAGTTTGATAAGAAGTGTGAGCATACTTACAAGGGGAGATAGATTCAATGTTTGTAATAAGAAGAACAGGAGGACTTGTGGCACCTTAGAGACTAACAAATTTATTAGAGCATAAGCTTTCGTGGACTACAGCCCACTTCTTCGGATGCATATATAAATGTTTGTAATGGCTCAGCCATTCCCAGTCCTTATTCAAACCGGAGTTGATTGTGTCTAGTTTGCATATCAATTCTAGCTCAGCAGTCTCTCGTTGGAGTCTGTTTTTGAAGTTTTTCTGTTGTAATATAGCCACCCGCAGGTCTGTCACTGAATGGCTTTTGTATGTTACCATTCCTGATGTCAGATTTGGGAGTGGTAGTCAAGTGTATCACGACCAGCTTGGGATCGCAGTGTCAGCACATACATTGCATTTTCCTCTGACTGAGTGTTCCTGCACGGAGGTTATAATTAGGGCTGTTGATTAATCGTAGTTAACTCACGTGATTAACTCAAAAAAATTAATCGCAATTAATCGCATTGTTAAACAATAGAATACCAATTGTTATTTATTAAATGTTTTTCTAAATTTTCAAATATATTGAATTCTATTACAACACAGAATAGTGAACAGTGCTCACTTTATATTATTATTTTTATTACAAATATTTGCACTGTAAAAATGATAAAATAGTATATTCCAATTCACTTCATACAAGTACTGTAGTGCAATCTCTTTATCATGAAAGTGTAACTTACAAATGTAGATTTTTTGTTTTTGTTACATAGCTACACTCAAAAACAAAACAATGTAAAACTTTAGAGCCTACAAGTCCACTTAGTCCTACTTCTTATTCAGCCAATCGCTAAGACAAATAAGTTTGTTTACATTTATGAGAAATACTGCTGCCTGCTTCTTAGTTACAATGTCACCTGAAAGTGAGAACAGGCGTTCGCATGGCACTTTTGTAGCCAGCATTGCAAGGTATTTACGTGCCACATATGCTAAACATTTGTATTCCACCATTCCAGAAGACAGGCTTCCATGCTGATGATGCTCATTAAAAAAATAATGCATTAATTAAATTTGTGACTGAACTCCTTGGGGGAGAATTGTATGCCTCCTGTTCTGTTTTACCCACATTCTGCCATATATTTCATGTTATAACAGTCTCGGATGATGACCCAGCACATATTCATTTTAAGAACACTTTCACAGCAGATTTGACAAAATGCAAAGAAGGTACCAATGTGAAATTTCTAAAAATAGCTACAGTACTCAACCCAAGGTTTAAGAATCTGAAGTGCCTTCCAAAATCTGAGAGGGATGATGTGTGGAGCATGCTATCAGAAGTTTTAAAAGAGCAATATTCCGATGCAGAAACTACAGAACCCGAATCACCAAAAAAGAAAATCAACCTTCTGCTCGTGGCCTCTGACTCAGATAATGAAAATGAACATGTGTCGGTCCACTCTGCTTTGGATTGTTTTCGAGCAGAACCCGTCATCAGCATGGACACATATCCTCTGGAATGGTGATTGAAGCATGAAGGGACATATGAATCTTTAGCATATCTGGCTCGTAAGTATCTTGCGACACCAACTACAACAGTGCCATCAGAACACCTGTTCTCACTTTCAGGTGACATTGTAAACAAGAAGCGGGCAGCATTATCTCCTGCAAAGTGTAACCAAACTTATTTGTCTGAGCAATTGGCTGAAGTAGGATTGCATGGACTTGTAGGCTCTAAAGTTTTACACTGTTTTATTTTTGAATGCAGTCCTTTCTTTGTACATAATTCTACATTTGTAAGTTCAACTTTCATGATAAAGAGATTGCACTATAGTACTTCTATTAGGTGAATTGAAAAATACTATTTCTTTCGTTTTTTTACAGTGCAAATACTTGTAATCAAAAATAAATATAAAGTGAGCACTGTCCATTTTGTATTCTGTATTGTAATTGAAATCAATATGTTTGAAAATGTAGAAAACATCTAAAAATATTTAAATAAATGGCATTCTATTATTGTTTAACAGCGCGATTAATCATGATTCATTTTTTTAATTGCGTGATTAATCGTGATTCATTTTTTTTAATTGCTTGACAGCCCTAGTTATAATTGGTATTTATGTATGAGTTTATGATGGACACTATATATAGTACAGATGGACCTGACTGTAAACCTCAGATCCAAACATAGTTGGACAGGAAAAGTAGTGATCTAGGTCCAAATAGCTCTATAATAGGCCGAACCAAATTCTGGAACCGAACAGGCCAAGACTGTGTAAGAGTCCTGTGGTGGGGCAGCTGCCCCACACAGGGAGGAAGGATTAAAGCAGGCCAGAGGGAGCCTGCGCAGAACCCTCCAATTAGAAGAGGGATCACTAAGCGAGCCAATTGGGAGGTGGCTTGTTGCAGCAGCCAATGATGGCTAGCAGGGGCCATATATATAGGGCTGCTCAACAGAGCAGAAGGAAATCCCTCCCTGGCCTGCTAGGGAGAAGGACTGGCTACCTAGGAGCACAATAGCTAGAGCAGTGCTGGGCAGGGTAGCAAAGCAGAAGGAGCTTCTGGCTGACTGCTGCCAGACTGAGGCCTTGGAGGAAGGGCAGATAAGGTGCTAGGGCTGCCCCCACTTGCCCTGAAGGAAGTCGCCAATACAGACTGCAGTTTGCCCCTGGAGCAAGGGATTAGACTGGTGACTGCAGAAGGCCACCGAGGCGAGTGGCTGGACTATAGACTGCCAGTTCCCCCGAAAGTGGGGGAGACAGCAGAGTGGGGCACAGCCAGAGGGCTGTGCCCAGAAGAGAACATCGCAGTCCAGGGAGCGATGCGGGTCACAGAGTGGTGGAGTAATGGCGCACGAGACACCACTGGAAGAAGGCACCGTGTGGAAGGACTTGAGCTAATTCCAGAACGGCCAGCAGGAGGTGCCAATGTGGTGAGTCTCGCACCGATACAAGTCCAGATACAAATTTTGTAGCTCTGCCCCAACCCTAGTGTACTGTAACAAGTGTATTGCTTTCTGAGCTTGATTGCTTACAGTAACTCCCCATTTAACGTCCTCTCGCTTAACGTTGTTTCGATCTTACGTCCCTGCTCAATTACAGAACATGCTCCATTTAAAGTTGTGCAATGCTTAGCTATAACATCGTTTGGCGGCATGCTTTGTCCACAGCTGGCAGCCCCCCCAATCAGCTCCCCTACGCCCCCACCACAGCACCTCCTCCCCTCCAGCAGACCCTATGGCTCAGTGCCTTCCCCCGCTTCCCCCACCTCCTGCCTGTGGCAATCAGCTGGCTTGCGGCGTTCAGGAGCAGGGGCGGGTCTGTTTTTTGCCGCCACAAGCATGGCAGGCAGGCGGCTTTCTGCGGCACGCCTGCTCATGGTCCGCTGGTCACGTGGATTCGGCGGCATGTCTGCGGGAGGTCCACCGGTGCCGCGCCATCAGCTTCCCCGCCGCCGAATTGCCGCCAAAGCCGTGGGACCGGTGGACCTCCCACAGGCATGCCGCCGAAAGCTGCCTGCCTGCCACTCACAGCGACCGGCAGGCCGCCCCCCCCGCAGCCTGCTGTCCCAAGCATGCGGTTGCTGCGCTGGTGCCTGGAGCCGCCCCTGTTCAGGAGGGAGGGGGGAGGAGTGAGGACTTGGCGCGCAGGCTCTCCCTCCCTCCTCTGCCCCCTGAACATCGCAAGCCAGCTGATTGCCGCGGGCAGGAGGGAGGGGGGAGGAGCGAGGACGCGGCGTACAGAGTAAAGGAGTAGGGGAAGAAGAGGCAGGTTAAGGGTGGAGGCTTGGGGGAAGGGGTAGTGTGGGCGGGCCGAGAGTTGAGCCCACCACCCCTGGTGCTTGCAGAGTAGGGGAAGCTCCTACTGCTGCTGCACAACGTGCTTTTCCTAGCCTACAGCACCTTCAGCCTCCTTGCCCGCCTCATTGTCTCCAGTGCCAGTGGGCTGGGCCTGTGTGGGGTAAGGCGGGGACACCTCCCAACTATTGTACTGTACTGTACGGCAAAAAAAAATTTCCCTGGAACCTAACCTCCCCATTTACATTCATTCTTACGGGCAAATTGGATTCGCTTAACATGGTTTTACTTAAAGTTGCATTTTTCAGGAACATAATTACAATTAAGTGAGGAGTTACTGTATTTGGCAACTCACATTATTATTGTAATTGTTTTTATGGGGATATTCATGGACTATAGCCATATAAAATAAATAAATTAATGGAGATATCCCATCTCCTAGAACTGGAAGGGACCTTGAAAGGTCATCAAGTCCAGCCCCCTGCCTTCACTAGCAGGACCAAGTACTGATTTTGCCCCAGATCCCCAAGTGGCCCCCTCAAGGATTGAACTCACAACCCTGGGTTTAGCAGGCCAATGCTCAAACCACTGAGCTATCCCTCCCCCCCATGTAGGCAGTTGTGTACAATGGATAAACTTGTATCAGCACCTTGTCAAGCACTCCTTTATTTATACACTATAGACTCCGGCCAGGTCTACGCTACAAACTTACATCGGTATAACTACGTCGCTCGGGACTGTGAAAAATTCACATCCCTGAGCAATGCAGTTATACCGACTTAACCCCTCGTGTAGACAGCACTGTGTCAATGCTCTAGCTACCGCCTCTCACAGAGGTGGATTAACTATGCCCTCAGGAAAAGTTCTCCTGTTGGCATAGTAGCATCTTTACTAAAGCGCTACAGTGCAGCTGCACCGCTGCCGCTTTTTAGGTGTTGACCTGCCCTCAGTGTGTGAAAATACTTGTGTATGTGATTTGCAGTGTTGTTGTAGCCATGTTGGTCCCAGGATATGAGAGAGACAAGGTGAGTGAGGTAATATCTTTTACAGGACTAACTTCGGTTGATGGAAGAGACAAACTTTCTAGCTTCACAGAGCTCTTCTTTAGGTCTGGAAAAGCTTGCTATAGTGTCACAGCTAAATAAAGGGTGGCACAGATTAAGTGTAAGGGACTAACACAAGGTGCAAGAAACCATTGAAAATGAAGTGGGCAATTAGCACCTCTGCAGTCATAAGACAAAGGAGGATTAGTAGGTTACAAATTGTAGTAATGAGCCATAAAACCAGTCTTTGTTGAGATCATGATTTTTAGCATCTAGCAGAGTTATGAATCTAAGGGCTTGGCTACACTTGCAGATGTAGAGCGCTGGGAGTTAAACCAGCCTTCGGAGACCGCAGCAGGGAAAACGCTGCCGAATGTTTACACTGTCAGCTGCAAGGGCAGTGGCGTGGCCACATTAGCAACTCTTGCAACGCCATAGAGAGCCCGCGGCGGTAATTCGGCGTCTTCTGTCTACCGGCTGAAGACAGAAGCTGCCACCGAATTGCTGCTGCTCCGAAAAACGCGCGTGCTGCCCTAATGGCACACGAACTGCCCCCACCGTCCACGGCGGCAATTCGTTGCACTGCTTGGGGTGGCAAAAACAGTAGAGCCAGCCCTGGCCCGGGCACACCCCTATGATGCCCAGGTAGCAGGATGATGGAGCCAGGAAAGCAAGAAGGGACTGAACTGATGTGTGAGGTTGTGGGGTGGCAGGAAAGGAAGAATCTGTGGGTTGATTGTGGCCTGGGAGTGTGTGGTCACACCAGTACTCCTTCCTTCACTTCAAGCACTGATGATCATAATACCTTTCCTGATAGAAAGGCAGCATTGTCTATTGGATTGAATATGGGAGCCATGAACTCCTGAGTTCTCACTGCAGCTCAGTTACTGACTCAGGGCTGGTCTACTCTGGGAACTTACATCGGCATGGCTACGTTCTAAGGAGTGTGAACTATCTACACCCATGAGAGATGTAGCTATGCCAACCTAACCGCTGGTGCAGGCAGTGTTAGGTTGATTGAAGAATTCTTCCGTCAACCTAGGTACCGCCTCTGAGGGAAGTGGATTACCAATGCTGATGGGAGAACCCCTCCCATTAGCATAGGTAGCGTCTACACTGAAGCACTACAGCGGCACAGCTGCAACATTGCAACTGTGCCACTGTAGTGTCTTAAGGTGGCCTTGGGCAAATCCCTGACCTCTTGTGTTTCAGTTTCACCATCTGTAACAGAAGATAATACTCTTTTACTGACTCAGTGGGTTACTGTATGGATTAATTAAGGGTTCATGCAGTGCTTTAAAATATAATATGCCATATAAGTGCTAGGTATTATTGTTGTTTTATTTATTGAATGTGAACATAAAGCACTGTGTGGCAGCCCTTCCTCTCATCATGTACATACGTGATATATTGCATGTTGCAAGGTGTGTTGCCGCACCTGCACCTGGCATTCATTCCCTTGCTAATAAATCCTTTAACGTGTGGGTGCATACAGGACAGAATTGGCAGCTCCTGTATTTGACTGACTTTTCCTGTACCTCCCTTACTGTGTGATTATTATTTTCATTGTGGACTATTTCACCCAAGGCTCTCAAAGAGCTTTAAACTAAGCCCCAAAACATCTCTATGAAGCAGATAACTATATCCTCTCCATTATACATGAGAAGGTCCTGAAGGACAGAGCATTTAAGTGATTTGCCCAAGATCACACAGTGAGTCAGTGGCAGAACCAAAAACAGAATCCAGAAGTCCTTTCTTGTAATTCCGTGCTGTGCTGACTAGATAGTACTCCCCTCTTATTGATAGGTATGCATGGCTTCATGTGATGGGCCAGCTTCTCCATTCATTTCAATAGATGCGATCCTGTGGCAATGTAACTGAGGACAGTTTGGCCATATATATTTAAATTACTGCCACCAACATGCTTGAGCATTGAAGAAACAAGCAAAAGGTCGTTTCACACCCCAGACCAGAGAACCTGCTGTGTCATTCTTCCTCCATTTACCCCGGAAGTTGCATGACCACAGAAGCTTCCATGTGACGTAACTGGCTTACTGTCCTCTCAGTTCTGTGTATGTGGCTGGGTCCCCCATGTGTGCTGCTGTTTAAATCATAGCAGCACTTGCACGCGGCAGCTTTGCCAGCCTTGATTGCACCATTTGGTATTGTGCAAGAGGCAGGCTTGATCTTGAAATGCTCTTTTTCTTATCACTGAGCAATAAGAGTGATTAGTGTCTTCTCCCAAGCTTCTGATGTCAGCCCTTTCTCCACACTTTGTCAATGATGTGTGACAGGTTTTGTTTCCTTATGACTGCCAATTTCCTGTAATTCAAGCCACAATGTGTTAACATAGCTGTGTGGTATTTAAGCACAGTGTTAAAACTCCTATAAAGAACAGGAGTACTTGTTAGCCTCTTAGAGTTGGTAGGGCAACTCCCACCTTTTCGTGTTCTCTGTATGTATATATATATATCTCATTATATGTTCCATTCTATGCATCTGAAGAAGTGGGTTGTAGCCCACGAAAGCTTATGCTCAAATAAATGTGTTAGTCTCTAAGGTGCCACAAGTACTCATGTTCTTTTTGCGGATACAGACTAACACGACTGCTACTCTAAAACTTGATATGCTAGCTTTATCAGTTTTGCTTCCCTTAGTGTTAGCTGATCATGCTTCACTCTGGTAGCACTATTTGGTCTAGGGGTGCATTTTGCCCTTTATCTGTCTTAAATCCTATATTTTTTCCATTAATGGAGTTCAGTTATGAAGTTCAGTTATAAACTATCCCCAAGTTCAAGGTGCTCTGATCCTGGTTTTAGTCACTATCACTAAAGAGATCGGCAAAAGCCACAAAATTTGAATCCAGCTTCAATACCCATACCTCAAAGTTCCATCTGTTTGACCTGGACTTTTATTTTGCGCCTTTCACTAATTTTTTCCTTGCTTCTTACTGTCCAGTGTGTGATTGACATGAATTCTATGTAGATATATGTGAATTGTTGGGAACTACCACAGAATACAGTGTTGTCAGGTGTGTTTTCTGCTTCTTATATCATATCCCCTTGCCAGCCACTTGTGGCTGTGTTGGTTTCAGAGCAGAGTAATGCAACTCAGCACTATTGAGCAGCCTGGCAGTTGGGTAGATTTCCAAAGACGGACATTACGAAAGGAGGAAAGAAGCCTGAAAGAGAGCTGTTTCCAACATGTTATAGAGTCGGCTATACAGCCCCATGCAATAAGACTGTTTCCACAGGTTATGTGGTTGTGAGTTCAGAGAGAGAAAAGAAAATTCCCTCATCACAGCATTTTCATTAACTAGAGACTGAGGGCCAAATTATCTGCTGATTCAAAAGGGCACAGATCCATTAACTTAGTGGAGTTTGCCCGTTTTCTTCAGCAGGGAATTTTGTCCCGAGAACAGGTTGATATGCCACATGATTGCAGTCTCCACTTTGTACTACTTCACAGATTGCTGGACAGGTGGAGGCTATGCAAGTTGGCATAGCATAAGGAAAGTGCTTGAAATGGCCAAACAGCTTCCAGCAAACCGAGAACTCATTCCCCACATGGCGCGTTGTTCTAGTAATACATTTGTGATGCAGAGTGGTGGGATGCATACAAGGTATTCTGCGCTGTTTATGCAACAAAATAAAAGCTTCCAGTAACTGTAAACTCCATTATCTCATTGCGGTCTTTAGCAACTGCTTTTTTCTGAACATGCCCAGAAATGCCTCTTAAGTAGTAGTTCTCACATGCCTGACTGTGTAACACAGTTGTTCCTCATACTGTTCTTTGTCCAGTGTGCTGTTAATCCCGGAAAGAACTGTGGGTGCTGCGTGTTGTCCCACGGGTTGGAGTGGCATTTAATAGATTTTATCAGAATGGTCACTTCCTGAAGTCATTAACAGCTGCAAGTGCTGAACACCTTTGAAAAATGAGGCCACATCTATCTAGGTGTCTAAATATGGATTTCAGACCTTAATTGTAGGTTTCCAGGTTTGAAAATGTGCCTGGCCATAATCTTTCCTATGTTGTGTGTGAGTATTAGTTTGAGGATGGATCACTATTAAGATTTGAGGGATCTAGCCACCTTTGTGTTGTAAGACTTGAGCACTGGGGCTGTGAGTATACATTTCTGTCCGTGCTCCATTTTGCCATTGTGGACAAAACGCTATGCGCTATTGAGCTTTCACTGAGAGTTGAGGATCTCATTGACTGACCCTGTTTAGTGATTAATTACTGCTTACTGTCAGGGTTGTCTTATCTGATATGCATGACACATCACATGACAAAGTGCTGTTATTCCCTCTCAGCAGTTGCTCAAGTAATTGTTCCCTACTGTTTACTGCACCCATTTTTCCATGATAACATCAGCATTTCTTAATTGTCTCCCTGACTAGGGAACTTGGTTCTTTCTTGAGTCTGAAGACAATACCCAGCTTGTCTTACCATCCCCATGAGGATGCTTTAACCACAGCCAGAAAGATGAGTTACTTAGGTGTATGTTCAGGACATACTATTCCTGGTAAAGTCATATCAGCCAGATGAGGCTTGAACATGATATTAATGAATGTGCACTTGCAGGCTGCACATCTATTATGATGGCGCATATTCAGACCTGGACAATTCATTTTATGCTAGCTCTAAATCTGGCCCTTTAAATTTAATCTTGAAGAATAGTCATTTTTCTGACTCAGGTCTAGATTTTAATGTTTGTTTGGCTTCAAAATATCATGGACTATATATTAATCCATTTAGTATTATCACAGATGTACACACCTCCAAAGTGAGAGATACTGCAGTACATATTGGGGTAAACACTATTCTTTCCATATCAAGCAGACACCTCCCTTAATAATATTCTCCTTCTCCATCCCTCAGCTTCAGCATTGGAAAAACCTAGCAGTAAAAAAGAAGAAATGGAACCATAATGACACTCAAACATCAAAGTTCCAATGGATGAAGCATTAATGACTCATTGACAGCATTCTGTGGTCTCCTACCAGGGGGAGGGATAGCTCTGTGGTTTGAACATTGGCCTGCTAAACCCAGGCTTGTGAGTTCAATCCTTGAAGGGGCCCCTTAGGGATCTTGGACAAAATCAGTACTTGGTCCTGCCTAGTGAAGGCAGGGGGCTGGACTTGATGACCTTTCAAAGACCCTTCCAGTTCTAGGAGATAGTCTCCATTAATTTATATTATCAGAATACAAGTTCCTCTTTCACCAAACAATTGCACCTGCTCTAGATAAAATGTATCTATCTTTATATATGGATGAAAATCCTACTTCACTAGACATTCTTGACACTGGTTAAACCCCATATGCCACAATAACCTCCTTGATTCTGAAATCAAGTGGGACACAGAATTGGGAGCCACCCTGGATCAAGATACTTGTTAAATATATATAAGAATGCAAGACTAATGATCTCCTCCACGGACCTAAAGAAGAGCTCTGTGCTGGTCTCCTGAAGGAGAGCTCTGTGTAAACTCAAAAGTATGTCCCTTTCACCAACAGAAGTTGGTCCAATAAAATATATTACCTCACCCACTTTCTGTCTCTAGGGAGATGCTGAGAGTCATGGGAATTTGTGCAAGATATAATCTGTCCCTGAGGGCTCAACCCACTCATTCTACATAAAAGCACAGATCAAACTTGCAGCCCTCACTTGGCACATTACCCCTCCACTCAGCTCTGCCCCTCCCACTTACGTCTTTCTATTACTCCTTTTCCACTTACTCCTAATTCATTATTTATTTATTTATTTATTTATTTATTATTTGTATTACTGTAGTATCTAGGAGCCCTAGGCAAATACCAGAACCCCATCATGCTAGGGGCTGTAAACACTGATTTCAGTAAAAACTCTTTAGGATCCCACTTTACCATCTTTGCTCCTGCAAAACTCCCAATAGGCCCAAATCCAAAGTTCTTACTCAGGTTTTACTCATTCCTGACTGTGGCAAAACTCCCACTGACTTATTGGGACTTTAGCAATTCAGTGTATCAGGATTTGGCCCCTTGACTCACTGGCTGTTTGGCAAGGGTCAGAAATGAAAATAAGCCGAGTAAAGAGCTCAGGATTTGGCCTTTAAAGATTAGAATTGTAGTGTTCAGTCAAACCTCAATATAGAGTGAATTCACTGGGTGAACAATCCTTCTGTACTGGATGAAAATAAATAGATTTATTTTTAAAACAGTTCTTTATGGAGAAATCCTTAAAAAGTAGATGATGTCAGTACACAAATATCTGTCAAATTGAGGCTCAAGCGGATGACCTCAGATATAGCCAGGGCCTACAGCATTGATGGCTTAAAAGATCAAAAAGTCCAACTTAAAGTGTGGGTCTACTTTGAAGAGTAACTCTGAAAAAATGGCCTTGTGTGGTTTCAGGATTGCTGTCTCTCAGTGACCTATAGCCCTGCAAAGTCAGCCTGGGATTTGAGTATCAAGCTGGCTTATTTCATTTTCCTGCATCATAAACCATAATAAAGGTTCTGAAGTCCAGTTAGGCCCTACATAAACCCTGTGCTCAGGGTTTAGATCAGATATAAATGATTGATTGGTCTTGTAACTGCAATTTATTAAAGAATTCTGTTGATTGTAATGCCCAGGAAGGAATAGACACTAGCTTACTCTGATGCTACAGCTCTGATAGCTCTACAGTGCTAACAGGAACCAAAAGCAGTAGACTTTATTTTTGTCACTGAATCAAACGTACACTGCATGATTTTTAATACACCTGGGGCACAGGCCTATTGAGTCAGAAAGCTCCATTTTTAAATAGTCACTTTTCTAGAACAGAATCATGCTTGAAAGCAGTCTGCCACATTAGGCTCTATATTAGGACCAGATCAGGCCACTCACAACAATTGTAAAGAATGCAAGGCAGGAATTACAATGGGGCTGGTAGCACCACCTCTCTTATTAAGGTTTCTCATTAGAAGACCTTGTTTTCAGTTGTTTAACTGTTTGGGCTGAAATTTTCCATGTTGGGTGCTACCTGAGGCTGAGTATTTTCTGGACAATTTCAGCCAAAATGGATCAGCTGTTTCTGAGAGAGAGGCTAGGGAAAAAGACATGGTTTTGCCCAAGATAAAAAATTCTTGAGACCTTTTCTTTGAAATCCTTTAGCTCCCTCCTGACTTTGAAATTTGGCCGGGGGAAGGGGGGTGGCCTTTGTGTCATAGATGTACTTTTTGCCATTCTCATGAAAATCCACCCAAATCTGGACACGTTATAAGACTTTGAAGACAGTTCACTCATGTTTAGTAGAGACTTGCTAGAGTTTTACAGCTAAAATCTCTGGTGATTTCATCCTCGCTGAGCATGCTCCAGCCTCTCACAGCTTGTAGTGCTGCCCAGACTCTGTGGGTGCCATCCCCACCGAATGACTAAATATGGTCCAGTCTAGGGCTATGGGTGCAAAGCCCAACTTTCCTTGTAATGGTTTCTTGCAGGTGGGGCTAGGCACCATCACTGAGAGCAGAACTCTCTCTTCTTTGCTTTCAATGACCCCTTTGTGGTGCCCATATGAAGGAGGAAACCATCTGATTTGAATGCATAGGGGATAAATGAAAGCCCAGGGGAGGGAAAGGAGTAGATGGGGACAAGGAGTCTGAGACGGGGATTGGAGGTGGGGGGGAGAGGAGAAACTATTACTGGAAATGGGGATACTGGGACTGCTTGGACAGGGAGAGTGGGAGCCAGACAGTGTCAGGGAGGCTGGGACTGTGAGCCGGGCTGGGGAGAGTGGAACTTAAAGCCAGTGATGGAAATGGGGGAAGACACTGAGATTGGATGAGGCGATAGGCTGAGGAGGAGACTGGGACTAGGAATTGTTGGGGGCAGTGGGAAGGAGAGATGGTTCTGGCAAGGAGCTGAGGTGTAGGGGGAGAGTTAGGACTGACAAGGCAGAGAGATGGGACAAGGAGCTAGGGAGGAAATGGAAGAAAAGGCTGAGCTGGAAGAGCAGCCGAAGGAGGGAGACTGGAGCTGGAAGCCAGTGAGGAGGGGAGCAATAGTTTGGCTGATGACCTGGGAGGGGGAAATGAGACGGGCTGGGCAAGGAGTTTAGGACTGAGTATGGACATGTGGAGAGACTGGGAGTCAGGAGGGATTGGGACTTGGGATTGTTTGAGGGAATCTAGAACTGGCTGTGCAGAGAGACCAGAACTGGGATATGATGCCTGAAGAATGCAGACTGGGACTGGGTAGACAAGTAGAATGAGACTTGGATTAAGGGGTCAGGGATGAGGTAGAGACAGAACTGGAACAGCTTGTAGGGGATGGGGCAGAAGGGGGTCAAGCATATGGGGAATAGGCAGAAGTCTGTCCCTACTAGACACATTTCCATCCAGAGCCTGGGAAGGAACCCAAGATTCCTAAATCTCACCATTCCTCTGTTGTCAGCAAATATCTGTGAAACCCACTGGCAAAGTAGTTTTCATCTGCCTCTAGTGCTTGTCCATGTAGAGGATGACATCCTATTATTGCTATCCATTACTCTGTTAGCCCATGTAGTGGATCTAAAGGTTATAACTCTCTGATGACGCATGTGGGTGTCAGTATGATGCCATGTGATGGAATTTCTTAATTTCGGTTTCCCTTTTTAAAATATAGGAAATAACACACCAAAACTATGTTAAAAGAAAATTATTAAGGTTACAAAGTCATGCGTCATGCCTCATAAATTAAGAAAACCAGAATTAAGGTTGCCTGTACAACTGCCTTTCAGCCCCCTTGTGCATATGCATTATGACACAGTATTTAATTACATGATCTATTTAATTACATACTATTTTGTCCACATGAACCCTGCCTCTTTCAGTGTACAGGATGAACGATGCTCACTGAAAGAGCAGCTATTAAATGTTTTGTTTTCTTCATTCAGTGGATAGCTCCAGGCTTTATTTACTGCACTATTGAAACTCTGCTCTGAAGACAGAATTATTAATTTCCTGTTGGGCTGTGTTACAGAGCTCATCGCTACACTATACGAGTGCTTCACAAACATTAATTAATTGATCTTCACAAAATCCCTGTGAGGTGAGAGAGTGGCATTATCCTTATTTTACAGATGAGAAGCTGAGGCACAGAGAGATTAAAGTAAAAAATATTCATTAATGTTGGTGTTTCCAATCTGAGAACTTAGGACTTCATTTTTTAGAGTACTTGGCGTTATATAGTACTATATATTCAAGAACAGCCTCCACTGACTTCAGTTGTCGTCATAGAGGCTCAGCACTTCTGTAAATCAGGCCCCAGGAACATACCGTTAGTGATCACATGTAAAAAGTTTGATTTAAGTGACTTGTTTAGCATCACAAAGGAACTCTGTGGCAGCGGCAAGGATAGAATCTTAGGCCTTGGCTACGCTGGCAATTCACAGCGCTGCACTTGCTGTGCTCAGGGGTGTGAAAAAACACCCCCCCCCGAGCGCAGCGAGTGCAGCGCTGTAAAGCGCCAGTGTAATCAGCGCCTGCAGCGCTGCACGCTCGCTCGCAGCGCTGCACGCTATTCCCCTCGGAATAGCCGTGGCAGCGCTGTGAATCCGCAAGTGTAGCCAAGGCCTGATTCTCCAGTGCAGCATTCAACTGTCTTAACTATGAGACCATCCTTTCTCTTCTTGTCTCATTCACTACACACCTTCCAACTTCTGTAACAAATGAGGCAGGGGTCCTACAAAGAACAGCCTCCCTCACAATCATCATCTGCAGAGCAAATCCACCCTGTCCTTTGAAAGAGGCAGGGTTCATGAGGAAAAAATATGTGAGCATGTAATTAAGGACTGTATCATAATTAAGGCTATGATTTAATAACGGAGGTCACTGGAAGTCATGGAATCTGTGACTTCCAGTTACCTCCGTGAGTTCAGCCTGTGGTGGTCCGGAGCTGCAAGGTCCCCTGCGGCCCGCAGGGCAGGCAGCTGTGGGGTACCCATACCCCTGTCGCCTCTGGTGGCCCCTGGAGCTCCAAGCCACCATGGGCGGTGGGGTACCCCCAAGCTCCCATCCGTCACAGGCAGTGAGGGTGGAAAGGAGGTTGTATAGGCAGTTTAATTTTGGCTTTCCTAACTTTTGAGTGCTTGACTTTGCAACCTTAACAATGTTCTTTTAAGTGTGTGTGTGTGATAATTTATATGATAGGGCTTTTAGAAAATCTTTACTAACTGCAAATAATAGAATTAACGCTTCAAAAAGATCTTGCCATGAGGATTTCAACATGTGTTTTTTGTTTCTTTTTCCCAATCAAGCTTGGTGAGAAGATTTAAAGATCAAGCATGTGCTTCTGCTTCTCTGCATGACTCAACAAATACAGGCACTGACTTGCATTGAAAGTCTGGCAGGATTTTATTAGATTCTCCAATGAGTCAAGGAAAGAAATAAATGTGTAGAATGTTTAAGATGAAATTTTACTATAAAAATATCTATGCAAAAATGTCAGCTTATTATTCAACAAATCTGCTCCCTACACATATTCAGTCAGAACTGCTGACTTAAGTGACAAAAATAAATTTGTCTTCTTAGCTTTCTAATTAGAGAGACAGTTACTTACACCTGTGCAAACCAACTAACGACAATCAGGTTGCACAGATGTGTCTGAGGGTTTAGCTGGGCCTTCAGAGACTTTTTATTGATGTTGACAGTTGAGAAAAAAAATCATCTGTCATGGCTTTCAGATCCAAAGGGGAGTTTTCAGGGTTGGTAGTTAGATAAACATATTTGATTTAGGGTCACTGAAACATTGTGTACCTTGCTTTTTGTTGTTTTTCTGTGTAGAATAACATTTAAATTACAAATACTATCTAATTGGGATTCTTACTAAAGTAGGTCAGTGTAGGAACCTAAAAATCTCCCTCTTCTAGCAGAGGGGCTAGATGCCTGTATATTATTTGTGAGGTAGAAGTGAGATGTATAAGCACAAATATTTTTTTGCTCCCTTAAGGGAAAAATATATTCTCTCTGTTTCTTGGAAAGATACTCAAGGTCAGCCAGATAAGCTTGCTGCTCTGAATGTGAATGTCATGGACTCTGAGCCCTGGTAGTAAAACTGTAAATGTAAGCTATGACTTTTTTGAATTCAGAAAGAAGTGTTGCAAAAATCTAATTTCAATTCTCCTTAGCGGGGGTGGAAATTATAATCTGGTCTCTCAAATAACCTATTTCTTGCTCTTTCAGACAATGTTGTTAAAAAAGCAATGATATTTGCACTTTTCTAGCACCTTTCACTCCAGAATATCAGTCCTTTGCAAAGAGGGTAAAACTCTTCCCTAAGCAAAGAGACAGCACAAGGCCTATGCGCTGATTAAATCTTCCTGTGTACTAGAGGGCAGAACCAGAATGTAGGTAGTGCACAGGGAGCCTCAGGCAGTGCATAAATTGTGCCATCCCTCTGCACAGAGCTAGGGTGACGAGACATCCTGATATTAGGGGCTTTGTCTTATATAGGACCCTAACACCCCACCCCTTTCACCCTCCTCACCTCCATCCTGATTTTTCACACTTGCTATCTGGTAACACTACATAGGGCTGAGTTTCACTTTCTAGTGAAATAAACTTTGCAATAGCCCTGTGAGGATGGCAGAAACTAAAAATTAGATTGGTTTAGAAATTGGTACCTTTTGGGGGCAGGCGCAGAAGGAAGGCTAACCACGGGCAGTATGTAAATAGCTTATTAAGAGATGAGACTTTGGAATAGTTTGTCAGGGTTGAGAACCAAAAATAAATAGATTCGTTTTTCAATTGACTAAGAACTATCATATTGGTGTGGACTGTGCTAAGGAACTAGAGTTGTCATGGATTTCTGATTAATATTCTCCAAAACTAAAGGGAACATGTGAGAAATGCTGCTATCAAGTTTAGACAGCTGTGTGTATGCATGAGACCAGATCCAGAAAGAGATTTCATCTTGTCCTGCAATCATTAATGTGCAATTGAAGATGCTACTGTCTGCAAGCCAAGCATCTAGAAAATGCTTACAGGAGATTTTTAAAAATAAATGATAGACAAAGTATTCACGTAATGCATCTTTTTCTTTCTTTTGATCCAACACATTTCTAAGACATTTTTTCACACTGACATTCTCTTTATTAGTAAAACATTGGTTCTGGCAATCAGGGCAGTATATATTAGTTCAAATAGATTTTACTCTCTGAAAATCGAATATTGCTGGAAGGCAACTTGCTAAAATCTTGTTATGTTGGGATCTAAGTAAAATAGGACTTTATTTTGGAAGGATGGATGATAAGTAGTAATGTTCTTTACGTGGCCACATCAAATCCATTAACTAAATCTTTTCATTAATTGATAGTAATGTTTCACATTGGCTTTAAAATCGTGATCTAATATAACCCAAACACAGGAAAAATGGGAAAGTCTTCCACAGTTCTGGCATGCAGCATCAATGTCAAATTAGGCCTGCTGAGTCTCAGAATACAGCCTACAGGAATAGACCAGGTCCAGTAAAAATAATAATCAAAGCTAATACTTTAACCTTCAAATCTATTATTATGAGTGTCTGGCAGAATGGGACCCTGATCAGAGCCTGTAAGCGCTGCCACAATTATAGATACTACTATAAAATTTCTGTGCACCTATCAAGGAAAATGCAAATTCAAGTAAATATTAGTTTTGTGGGTAAGATTATTTTTTAAATGATCAGCATTTAAATTCAAAGTATATCAGATGTTGCCACCGGGATCCTTATAAGTTTCCAGTGAAATCCTTCATCTTGAAAATGAATAGAAAACTCTGAAATCCTAGTTTTAGTTGCTTAAAGAAACATATTTATAGTGCTAATTTGTTGGAATGGGACAAAGAAATATCTTAATTAGAAGGATGATCGGATATGCATGTTATGTTATTAAATACATTATAGAGTCAGTTTAGGAGTAGGAACAATTCATCTGTTGTCTTGATCAATGATTCTATCTGAAACAGTTCTCTAGTTATTTCCTCAAAGACTGTAGGGTAAGGTTTTGATGTAGAATCTGAGAAAGAAACATTCTGGAGTCATGTGGTTTATATAATGTTCACTGTGCTGCTTTGTATTTAACTGGTGTCTGAAATTGGCTGGAGTCAGTTCTCATATTTCCTAACTTGTCCTTGCAGGGTGATTAGCTAAGTCTATCACGTGGTTGTATGCTGTATCAGTCAGTTAATCTGCAGATGCCTGCTGTCAAGTCATTCTTAATTGAGAATAAGAACTGAGTTGGTCTCTTGTTACTGGGCAGTTACAAAACACCTGAGTTTATCTTCTAATGACCATGGAGCACTGATTCAATTGTGGTGCTGAGGAGAGTCACATTACATATCCCGTCCTCCTTACTATTACCAGTGAGGTAATGGCGGCTGCAATCACTACATGGTGGTCATTACTGTTATTTATATAAAGCCAAAAAGATGATTTGCATATAGACACAAGTAGGAAGGTAAGGGGCTGACTTTATTGGTCTCCCATGGTGTAACTGGAACGGAAGATCCATAAATCTGAATAGTCCTGAACTCACAAAACATTATTATTATGTTATTGTTTGGGATTGTGATTAGGTATATGTTCTCCAGCAAGGGGAGGAAGGAATCACTGATCTTCCTTGTTGTGGAGGAAAACATCTTCCCTTTCCTGTGTGAGAGAAGGAGCTAACATTCCTGGAGAGATGGGTAAACAGCTGGGCCTTATTAGGGAGGCAAACCTTTAAATGTATTCAGGCTGTAGATGAGTCCTTTGGTTCCAGAAAAGTACACACTCTACCCACTTCCTGGGCTGAGAAGACCCCTGTCCACAGCACAAAGGATGAAACACTGTGTACTTGGTGTGCTTTAGACTCAAAGGCCTGTTGATGTATTATCCCTTAGAGAAGACTGATGGGTGTGTGTTTGTGAATTAATACCTCTGAAGAGTGTTGACATATCCTTGTTTTGCAGGACATACACACATGTCAGTTTTACTGGTGTTTGTAAACTCTGAAGACTGAGCAGGTGATGGTTTCAGCAGGCTATGTCTATGAACCTTTGGGATCAGCCTCCATTACATTTGTTAGATGTTGTCACTCTCTCTTCTTTCCATGGGTGGGAAGATACCCTGGAAAAGTTTTTGAGGTCAGACCCAGCCTCCTGGTAGGATTTGCCAATGACGTCTCCTTCCATGTGCGGTGGGGTTTTTTGATGAACCTCCTCCAGAGCTATTCTGAACCTAACTGTTGTTCTTCCATGTTCAATATCCACTGCAGTCTCACTGTGTGAACGCGAGCGTCTGCTGAACCTTGACAGACCTTGTGAGGTGGCTAGAGCAATGAATAACCGGATGAGTTTTACAGTTTACAATGTAAATGGTGCTGTCAAGACTGCACTGGCCATGGGGTGCAGGGCAGAAGGGTGGGGATGGCTCCTCTCCTGCCCAATATTCCCCACCCTGTTTGGCATCTTTATTCCGGGTGTTATCTGCCCTGAAGTGTAAACAGCTCAGGGAAGGGCCACGGCCATCTCTTGTTATGTCTATAAAACACCAGGCACATACAGGGAGCAGCTGTCTATGGAGTTAATAGACTAGGGCTACCATATGTCCGGATTTCCCCGGACATGTCCGGCTTTTCGGTCTATAAATAGCCGTCTGGGGGGGATTTTTAAAAATCTAAAAATGTCTGGGATTTTCCCCCGGTCGGCTATTTACAGATAGAAAAGCAGCGGCCAAGCGCCGCTGGGCACCCAAAGCCCCTTCCCGGCTCCCCCCATCCCCTGCAGCCTTACCATGCTGTCCGGCCCGCAGCTGTCTTCCCCCTCCTCCCCTCCCCTGAACGCTCTGCCCACTTGCTCCTCCCCGTCCCCTGCTTCCCGCAAATCAGATCTTCGCGGGAAGTCTGAAAAGAAGCAGGGGCAAGCGGGAGGCAGCAGCAGGTAAGCTGGGGCCGTGGGGGGGGCGCGAGGAGGAGAGCTCCGGGGAGGCGTGGCCTTGGCCGAGCGGCGCCCGGCTGCCCCAGCGGCTCCGGCCCAGCACCCCCAGCCCGGACCCGGCCCGGGCCCCAGCACCCCCAGCCCGGACCCTGCCCGGCTCGGGCCCCAGCAGCGCCGGCCCAGACCCGGCCCGGCTCGGGCCCCAGCAGCACCGGCCCGGACCCGGCCCAGCTCGGGCCCCAGCACCCCCAGCCGAGCACCTCCGGCCTGGCCCCAAACCCTGAAATCCTGGCCGGAGCGCAGCCCGATTCCTGGGCATTTAAAGCCGGCCCTGGTCAGGGGACAGGGAGGGGGGGGTTGGATGGGTTGGGAGTTTGGGGGGGGGCTGTCGGGGGCAAGGGTGTGGAGAGGGGTTGGGACAGTCAGGAACAGGGAGCGGGGGGGTTAGATGGGTCTGGGGTTCTGGGGGGGCTGTCAGGGGGCAGGGGTGTGGAGAGGGGTCGAGGCAGGTAGCAGAGGGGGTTGGATGGGTCAGGAGTTCTGGGGGTCCTGTTGGGGGCAGGGAGCAGTTGGATAGGTCATGGGAGTCCCCGGGGGTCTGACTGGGGGCGGGGTGTGAATATGGGGTGGGGGTGTGGATAAGGGTCGGGGCAGTCAGGGAGCAGGTAGGGTCGTAGGGCGTTCTCAGGAGGGGACAGTCAGGGGACAAGGAGCAGGGGGGGTTGGGAGTTCTGAGGGGGGCAATCAGGGGGTGGGAAGTGGGAGGGAGTGGATGGGGGTGGGGCAGGGGCAGGGCTAGAGCGGGGCCCCTCCCCCCCAGTGTTCTCTTTTTTGCTTGTGGAAATATGGTAACCCTATAACAGACCATGTTCTGGGGGCGCCCGCCCAGCGCTCACAGGCCGGGGCTAAGGCCCTACTCGGATGGGAGGCGAGGGCTGGCAGGCGCTCGGCTCGGCTTGCGATTGGACCTCCCTTGGGGGGGGAGGAGAGGAAGCGGCGTGAATCAGCCTCTCTGCGCTCGGCGGGTAGCGCCTGGCAAAGGGGTAGGGGCGCCGTCTCCCCGCTGATTGGCTGGGTGGGATCGGGGCGTTGATTGGCTGGGTGAGTCGGCTTTCTCGGCCGCGTCGGGCGCGGCGCGCGTCGCCTCAGTAGGCTCCGGCATCGGCTGTGCGGAGGGGCCCGTCCTGGTGTCCTCGCGCTCCCCCCGTCGCTGCGGCTGGCTCCAGCATGAGCTGGGGAGATGGGGCCGGCGCTAGGGCCCCCCTCTTCCTGCTGCTGCTGCTGCTGCTCTACTCCGACGGCAGCTGCCTGCCGGGCCCCCGGGCGCGCCAGCAGGGCGGGGGCAGCGCCTCCCCCAGACCCCCGGGGCCGCCCGTCGTGCTGAGTAAGGGCGGGGGCTGGGGACGAAGCCCGGGAGGGCAGTGGGGGGAAGGTTGTGGGCCGGGGACTGGGTACAGGGGCTGGGGGCCGGGGACTGGGTACAGGGGCTGGGGGCCGGGGACTGGGTACAGGGGCTGAGGAAGGATGGGGGGCAGTGGGGGGAAGGTTGGGGGCAGGGGACTGGGTACAGGGGTTGAGGAAGGCTGTGGGGGCAGGGGACTGGGTACAGGGGCTGGGGGCCGGGGACTGGGTACAGGGGCTGGGGGCCGGGGACTGGGTACAGGGGCTGAGGAAGGATGGGGGGCAGTGGGGGGAAGGTTGGGGGCAGGGGACTGGGTACAGGGGTTGAGGAAGGCTGTGGGGGCAGTGTGTGTAGTGGGGAGAAGGTTGTGGGCCGGGGACTGGGTACAGGGGCTGAGGAAGGATGGGGGGCAGTGGGGGGAAGGTTGGGGGCAGGGGACTGGGTACAGGGGTTGAGGAAGGCTGTGGGGGCAGGGGACTGGGTACAGGGGTTGAGGAAGGCTGTGGGGGCAGTGTGTGTGTGTAGTGGGGAGAAGGTTGTGGGCCGGGGACTGGGTACAGGGGCTGGGGGGGAGGTGGGGGGACTGAGTACAGAGAGCTGAGGAGGAAGGCTGGGGGCACTGGACTGGGTACAGAGGCTGAGGAAGGCTGTGGGGGCAGTGGGGGAGGGAAGGTTGTGGGCTGGGGACTGGGTACAGAGGCTGGGGGGGAGGTTGGGGGTGGGGCACTCGGTACAGGGGGCTGAGGAGGAAGGCTGGGGGGGACAAAGGGGGTGGAAGGTTGGAGGCGGGGGGGCTGCAGATGAGGCCTGGGGATGGAGGGGGGTGGAAGGTTGTCTAGGGTTGTCAGGTTAGTTCGGAGGGTCCAGGGTTAATTAATGCTGTATTGGTAAATCCCCCTTGTGTCTTGTTCTCTACTTCTTTGGTCAGACAGCCAGTTCTGCTTGGGCACTGGACTGCCTGTAGGATGGCCCTGCATGCAAGTCACCTGTATTAAGTGTAAACACTTGGTTTGCAGGGCTGTTCTGAGTTAGGCCTTGTGTAGACCAGGGCTTAAGGGGTAATGTTCGTAAATGTAAACTAACACACTTTAAAAGGACCTCAGACAAGGCACACTGGCTTGGGGCAGCCTAGGCTTTAACTTCACTTGTTTAGTATGTATTAAAGGCAGTGTGCCTTGTCTATATTAGAGTTTTTAAACTTTTTTTGGCTAATGCTTGTTAATATCACATCTTTAAATTCTGCCCTAGACCAGGCTTTACTGTGCTTAACTGAACATATTTAGATGAATATGTGCGGACTTGCAGTATAGTTGAATGATCTTAGAAGTAAAAACTACAACTGTGGTGTGTAATTCACTGTACATAGGACTGGACTGCATTGAAATTTTTTCCAGTTAAACTGCTGGTGTTACACGTTCCTGGGTGGACACTCTAATTCTGGAATAAGACCATCCACATCGGGGAGTTACACCAGGGGAATAATAAGCGGGGCTTTTTTTCAGTGTAATTTAAGCTGCTTCTGAAGCGGCATAAAGTAAGCTGGCAAAAAGCAATTTCATAGCAGAAAAGAGTGTCTGCACAGGGAGTTATAGTGATATAACTAGCAGTTTAAATGTGCACCTAATTTTATATCTGGCCTGCCCCACTTCTTGTTTACAGTATTGTGAACATGCCAGAACTGGGGTGTCCTTTTGTGTGTTTCCTAATATGTAGTGATATTTTCTAGGGCTTAATGATTCTTCTTAAGTAGCAGAGAATTAAATAGGAGATGGTGATTCTGGCCATCTAAAAAAGCTAGGGCACATTTTCCCCCTCCTTCATTTTTCTCCTCCCTTTATGCATTTCAAAACAGTGACTGAAAATTTTACCAGACCTACTAACCAAAAGGTTAAACCACTAGTCAGGAGCCAAAGCAGAGGCTGCATGGGGGTGACTCACTCAGTTCACACTTAGACTGTCTTTTCAATCATATGGGTTGGAAATTTTTCTTAAAATGTAAATGTGTATGCTGCTGAAGTTGATTTCTCTAAACCCCTTCATTTACCAGAGCAAGTTCCCACTTGCCAGTGGCATGTGGGTCATTAGATTTTTTTTCAAAGCCTAAATCAATGTAAGTCATGTTAACAAGGGAAAACTCCCTTTTCCCAAACCTTTTCCCAAATTTTTATTCAAGCTGAAACTTATTCTTGAGAGAAGGGAATTATAAATCAAAAATAGGATGGGGGAGGGATTGGGTTTCAAAGTTGTTAGAAAGTAAAATTAAGAATTCTACTTCATCACACAACCCAAAAAATTCATTGCTGCTTGTTGCAGCAGCAAATGGGTTACAAGTCCTTGCATCTGTGCTAATAAGCAATAAAAACATTGAGGCTGAAGTTTCTTGGGTAAATATTAGGCGTCTTTTTTTAAAAAAACCTTGCAATAAGTGTAATTGTTTGAATATTGTTTTGCTGCATTTAAAACTGTTGTCAGGCTTGTTTGTTCCTGAAACTTCCCAGTGCATATGCACACATTGGTGTCCATTGGAATAGAAATTGTAAAACATACCTAATGTATTAAATAGGGATGTATTTGTTCTTGATACTGATGCATGCCCCTACAAGTAGTACATTCTGCATTTTCAGTATGCAAATGATGCTGATGCTATTAACAAATTATTTCCAGAGAAAAAAGCTGGGAAGAGTTTTTATTGGCTTGCCATAGATGTCAAGGTCTATTTTGATTTACACAGATTAGTTGATATGTTAAAATGCTGCTGTTCAGAATTATTAATATTTCCTTCGCTGCACACATATTTTGGAAAAATGTATGTTGTACATTAGTTTAGATAGTAACTTAGCTGCTCAATGCATTGTATTGCTATGAAGATACTGTTACAGCTTTTAAGTAGATGTCTGGACTACTTGGCTAGGATGGTATAAATGGGTGGTGATGGGAAAAGTTTAGCACCAGTTTGCTGTAATGTGCTAAACTCATGGAATTAAGTGCAAGCAAAGCAATTTGCTGTGAGCCATGTTTGTGAAGATTAGGAAGAAGCTTTTTGCCTCATCTGCCCTAATTCTTCCTTGTTCCCTTTATAACACTGAATCTTAGCAATAAGCTTTGTTACTTACATTCCAGTGCAAGCTTCTTCATGATAAAGCTGACCGCTTAATAACCACTGATCCAAATCAGACTCCAGCCACATAGGAAGTAAATGAGATTGGGTAACAATCATGTGATAAACAGATGTTGTCCATGGGACTGTAATGCTGTTACTTATGAAACAGTTATAGGTATACAAATTCCTCAAGCATAGTAAAGTAATTTATAAGATCTTGTTTCTTTTGTGAGAAGATTATAGCATAGATTCAATTGCTAAACATGTATTTGGCAGGTGGGGGAGAAGAGATTTTTTTTTTAAAAGTAAAAGCTCTTCTCTACATAATCAGAACGAGTTGTCAGCCAGCATTTGTAAAATTAATAACTTGTCTTGACTATGTCTCTATTCTAATCTGTTCCTTCGCTCCCTTTCTCCAGCAAGCTTCTCACCCCATTTGCCAGATGCCTGGTACAATCCTCAGGAAATAGAAGTAACCTCCTTCTAATCTCCACCCATTAAAACAAAATGGCTAAAATTCCATCTGTTTTATGATGATATGCAATTGTTTTGTGTTGTCTATATATCATAGAATATAGAACTGGAAGGGACCTCGAGAGTTCATCTAGTCCAGTCCCCTGCACTCAAGGCAGGACTAAGTATTATCATCCCTGACAGGTGTTTATCCAAGCTGCTCTTAAAAATCCCCAGTGATGGAGATTCCACCACCTTCCTAAGCAATTTATTCCAATACTTAACCACTCTGACAGGAAGTTTTCCTAATGTCCAACCTAAACCACCCTTGCTGCAATTAAAGCCCGTTGCTTTTTGTCCTATCCTCAGAGTTTAAGAACAACAATTTTTCTCCCTCCTCCTTGTAACAAGCTTTTATGTACTTGAAAACTGTTATCATGTCCCCTCTCAGTCTTCTCTTCTCCAGACTAAACAAACCCGGTTTTTTCAATCTTCCCTCATAGGTCATGTTTTCTAGACCTTTAATAATTTTTGTTGCTCTTCTCTGAACTTTATAAGTGTACTCTCTATGCCATATGTGAAAAGGTACAAGGTTTTTCAGGATTGGGACCTATTTTGCATAGCTCACTCTAGTAAAATACTATGCATTATTTTTTGAGCATCAAAAATGCTATGTGCTTTGGAAAAACACCTGTCCAAAAGAGCTTAGTCTAAATTCAACATGATGTAGCAAGTGAAGGTTATAAATAAAGGACAAGGAGGGTGACTATAGAATCATAGAAATGTAGGACTGGAAGGGACCTCAATAGGTCATTTAGGCCAGTCCCTGGCACTGAGGCAGGACTAAGTGTTATCTAGACCAGTGGCTCTCAACCATTCCAGACTGTACCCCTTTCAGGAGTCTGATTTATCTTGCGTACCCCAAGTTTCACCTTGCTTAAAAACTACTTGCTTACAAAATCTGACAAAAATACAAAAGTGCCACAGCACGTTATTACTGAAAAATTGCTTACGTTCTCATTTTGCTTCTATGAAATTTTAGTTTGTATTGTCTTCACTAGTGCTTTTTATGTAGCCTGTTGTAAAACTGGCAAATATCTAGATAAGTTTATGTACCCCTTTGAAGACCTCTGCGTAACTCCAGTGGTATACATACCCCTGGTTGAGAACCACTGATCTAGACCATCCATGACAAGTATTTGTAGGCTTTTAAGAACAGATTAGAAAATGATGGCGATTCCACAACCTCCCTAGATAATTGGTTCCAGTGCTTAATTACCTTAACAGGAAGTCTTTCTAATGTTTAACCTAATCTCTCTTGTTGCAATTTAAGACCATTGCTTCTTGTCCTGTCCTCAGTGGTTATGGAGAACAGTTTATCACCCTTCTCTTTGCAACAACCTTTTATGTAATTGAAGAATGTTATGTCCTAGCTCACTTATCTGTTCTCAAGACTAAGCAAGCTTATTTTTTTTCCGGTCTTTCCTCGTAGGTCATGTTTTCTAGAACTTTGACCATACTTGTTGGCTTTCCTCTAGACTTTCTCCATCTTTCCTGAAGTCTGATGCCCAGAACTGGACACAGTACTCCAGTTGAGGCCTTATCAGTGCTGAGTAGAGTGGAATAATTACTACTTGTGTCTTGTTTACAACACTCCTGCTAATACATCTAAGAATGATGTTCACTTTTTTTTTTTGGCAACAGTATTGCATTGTTGGTTAATATTTAGTTTGTGATCCACTATACAGCCCCCCCCCCCCCCGATCCTTTTCTGCAGTACTCCTTCCTAGGTAGTTATTTGTACTTTGTATTTGTGCAATTGATTATTTCTTCTTACATGTATTACTTTGCATTTGTCATTATTGAATTTATAAGTGTATTCTGCCATTATCCAAATAATTTATGAAGATATTGAATAGAACTGAATGCAGGACTGATCCCTGCGGGACCCTACTTGATATGCTCTTCTAGCTTGATTGTGAACCATTGATAACTATTTTGAGTACAGTTTTCCAACCAGTTATGCACCCACCTTATGGTACTTTTGTCTAGGCTATATTTCTCTGAGATGGTCATGTGAGGGAGTATCAGAAGCCTTACTAATGTCAAGATATGACACTTACTGCTTCACCCCATCCTTAAGGCTTGTTACCCTGTCAAAGAAAGCTATTAGGTTGGTTTGATATGATTTGTTCTTGACAGATCCGAATTGACTGTTACTGCCTTATTTTCTTCTAGGTGCTTACAAACAGATTATTTGCTCCATTATCTTTCCTGTTACCAAAGCTAAGCTGCATGGTCTATATTTCCCTCAGTTGTCCTTATTCCCATGATAATTCCCATGGTAATTCTGTAAAGGATGTACACATCTTGATGATTCCAGTTAACCTATCATTACCTTTCTTTTTATCCTCATTTTGCATAGGTGACATGGCAAAAATGAGCTTTTAGAGGTGATTTCAGTGAAACAAAGGAGATGGCTAGGAAGTAAGATTTGGTGAGGACATACCAAGAATCAGAGGCAACATGGAGGAAGTCATGGAAACGTTTGAGGGAGGTGGTGAAAAGAGGAATTAAAATTGGAATCGTTGGAGTGTAGTAGGCAAAAGGGAATGGAAACGGAAACTAACTCGAGGTATAGGCTGGGGTTGTGTAATGAAGTGTGATATATGTGTGATGGCTTTGTATGTATTCCAGTTCAGAGCAGGGCACCTATTGATTGACTTGCTTTCTTAGCCTTTCCTTTATGCGCTTGTTTTCACCATACATATTGTGGTAGATTTTTATTACTCTTGTAGCTTTATGGTAAGTGTGGTCATGTAAATTCAACATTCATTAGTAACTTTGGGCCACTCTGTTTTTGAATGCTATAACTCACAAAATTGTCCAAAATTATGGGTTTTAAACATTTTTGTTCACTTTTTTTTTGTTCTCACAGTTGTGGGAAATTATAGGGGAAATTATAGGGGGAGTGTCTGAAAATAATTATTTAATGACAGTCGACGTTGATTCAAAAGTTAGTTTTATAACTGTTAAAATACACATTGTCAACATCACATGTCAAAATATGCAAAGTAAATATCCTTAAATCAAACTAAGTTCTCAAGCAGCATTTTTCTTTGTTTCTGTAAATTTTTATTATCGATGAAAATATTTTTTGTTTTATGTGTGAATGATGAAACTAGTGTTTACTGAAATTTATCAATAAAAATCTAATCCTTCCAAGCTGACTTGTGAACTGTGATGCTTTGTACTGCTTTTGACATAATTTTGCCTTATTGTCATGGACCATGTTCAAAGGACACTGTCAATGTGAAAATTATTTTCCAAAAACTTTCTGTTCATGATTGCTACAAGTAACACTGAAGAGTACTGTAACTGAAAGAAATTAAAGGGTGAAAAAACCTGCTAATTTCCGTTTTACAGCACTTTGTGTATGGTTTCCCTGTTTCCCTGCATAGCAAGGATCTTTTCATCAAAAGAGTAAACTAACATCAACAGGAGAGCAGAAAAAATTTCTACACTTTTCAAAAAGGAATTGAAGAAACTTCAGAGCACACCGTTTAAATGGTACTCTATCAGAAATTGGCTTTTTAAAAATTAGCCTAATTAAATAAGAGAATCAAGCTGAAAGTATTCCTCTAAATTCTACTGTTTTACTAGCTTTACCATATCTGTTGTAGGCTACTGTGGCATACCTCTTAAATGGCCCTCCTTTTATGTGACAGTCACTCATTTTAGACCCAAAGTTACCGGTGTTCCACGCAAACCTTGTGTCCCCTCACTTTTATTGTTGAAAACTACTTATATAAGAAATAAAGAATTGTGAAATTGTTGCTATAGAGTTGTTTACACTAAAGCAGGGTATATCACATCCTTTTAAGTTTCTTGCATGAATAATTGTGTCCCTGATTTTGGATCTTGACACATGAAGGGAGACTTACTGTGGTGTTTCCCTGTCTTCTTCTGGTTTCTTCTCCTTGCTTTTTCTGTGATCCTTCCCTGGGGAAAAAAGGTTTGCTGTCAGCACATGCTGACTAAGGGCAGCATATTACTATCCTAGTGTAGAAAAAGCAAGTTGTGGTTTGAATACAAGTTAGCTGGTTGAGAAACTCTATGGTATTAGACTAGGCCTGTAAGGGATAGTAAGTAGTATTTCAAATCATATTCGCTAACTCAGTCTTTGAAAGCACCTGTATTTTTTATTTAGACAGACTATTAGTTTTACAGTCTATGCATAATCCTAGACAATAGTGCATTCTAGCCAAGTCATTTACTGGCCATGCCTTAGTTATCCTCTATGAAAATTGTAGCTTAACCCCCTCCCCCCTCCAAAATACGAAAAGATGTAAGGGGAGTTTTATTCACCTGGAATTACAAACAGGATCAAAATAAGTCCTATGTAATTTATTGCAACCTTATCTCCTCCCAACTTTAAAATGCACCTGAGAACCAAGTCTGGATTCTTGGTTGTTCAACTGTAAAAACAGCTCTCTGCTGCTTGAATAACAGAAGCATCTTGTGACTTTGTGGGGTTTTTTTGCCCTGCTGCTCCTAATCATAAAACAAGCATTTTCTGTGGTAAACTGGTTTTGGGTGTACAAAGTAGCTTTAATGAGCCCTCCTCCTTGGAGAATGGTGGCAAGTTACTCACATAAGTTCTTATGGAAAACTGAGTATAGTACAATAAAGGAAAGACAGCTTCCTGGAATAACATTCATATAAAAGTCCCAACTTCTGATCTGCAAACTGATTTATGGACGTGACAACGCTTTGGCTAACCACACTAACAGGTGTTGAGAAGAAATTGCTGCTGTGGGCAAACTGGGCTCGGCTTATACCCCAAGCCATGTGCTTTTACATTCGTTACATTTTTATCCAATATAATTGGTTATCTTTTGCTACATAAATATCCATTTCTGTTCTTGTCTAATGAGAAGGTAGGTAAAGAGGAGCAACTGATTTTCTTTCTCTTTGAGGTATTTTATGTATTCGTTATGGCATCTCTCATTTTCTTGTCTCTAGTCTTAATCTTATGTCTTAGAGGGCAGTCACAAAATTAGAGAAGCCTTTGAAATATCAGTCTTAAGATCCCATCTTAACTAGCACGTTCAGATTTCCTAAAACTTTACCTGTGAATTCTTTTCTAAATAAAGTATTTGTTTTGGACATGCAGACTTAAAAATTTTAAGCTTTATATAACCTTTCCAGTGAAAAAGGTTAGAAACTGCATTTGTAAATGCAAGCATATAAGAGATGACAAAATAAAACCATTGGGTAAAAAAAATTACCTTTTTATAGAAGTCTGTTGGGAGTAATTTTACTTTTCCCAGGTGGTCTGAAACCTAAAGGAAATGCTTCTGTCTACTACTATCAAATCTTCTTGTGAAAATGTCAAAACATTATTGGTTTTCTTCTGCAGAGCTTGAATGGTTGATTCCTGCTGATTGCTTTCTACGCGATAGTCTCCCATCCAAAATGCAGCTAATACTCTTGCAACCAAAATTTAAACCATTAATACTCTTCAGTCATGTTGGTAAAGGATTGTAAATCTGACTTTTTTTTTCTGAATACAAAAGTTTATCTAAATTAGCATTGCTGGCTTTGTGTACGTTCTAACTTCCCCATGAATCTTCTCACAAGATTGCTTTTGCAAATTGCAATCTGTATTTGTAAAATTTTAGTTGTGAGCATATAGTGATGAAACTGCTTCATTGCCAATATGGAGACCTTTTAGATTTCTCTCTAATTTGGAGAAAAGCCATCCCAAAATTGTCCTGGTTCTACCTAGTTATTAGTGTTCATATTTACTAACTTGGCAGCCGTTCCCTGACACGCACATGTGTGCGTGCCTATGGGCTCCAGTCTTCAAACTGCAATGTGTGGTGTCTCGGGGTTGTGGAAATTGTGCCTTCACTGTTAGTTGAAACGACTTAAAATTTTATCAGCCTTTGACTTTGCTAGTTCTCTACTTTATGCATCCATACCCTAATTTAAAAGACTTAACAGTAGTCAGCAGGCAGTTTTTCTTGTCTTCTACGTTGTCAGACACTGGAACACAACGACATTTTTGTTCAATAACATCAGTATTGAATATTATAACCTAACCTAGTTAGGTTTTTGTAGTAAGGGTATCTTCTCTTTTGTAGTCACAAGTGAAACTCCTGTACAACTTACATTAACATAATGAAGCTAGTAATTAAATGTCTAACTTGTTCCTTCATCCTCTGAATTGTGACCCTTCCTAATCTGTGCAGAAGTGTGATTGTTTAGCTGCTGTTTAGAAACAACCATTCCCTAATATCTCTCACCCTTATCCAGGCTTTCAAACAGTACCTTTTGCTGCAAGAGCTTGTTTTTAAAAAGACGCCACAGCTTTGAGTGAGAATGTCAGTTACCTGTCTATTTTGCACTGGAAAAGAAGACAATATTCTCTTGTCAGCCAGCCACTGAAACTGACCAGCCATGAGTAACTAACCTGAATAGAGTTATGTTTTTGTGCTTCTTTTTAGCTAAGAGCTTTGGTGCAGCAGCCAAAAAAGGCACAAGATTATGTGGAATAACGTGGCCAGCTAGTTCTATAAGCAGAGACTTAAACAGCAGTTTATGGGGTTCTGAGTTTGAACTTCAATACTTTTTGAACTTTATCATTTAAGTGTGATGCAGTGCTACAATGCCCTACTACTGATGATGGCTACACTTTCCACTATATTAGTTTTTGAAATAACCTAAAATAAATTCTGGCCTGCTACTGTGCTTAAACAACTTCATTGAGAGAGAGTGTGTGTGTGTGTGTGTGTGTTTGTGTCAGAGGTCTAATGAGAGATGGGGTAGTTGATAGAGAAATACAGTAAAACATTGGAGACACCAGATCCAAATTCTTTTCCTCCCTCGCCCTACACATTCTTTACAACAGTGGTCTCCAAAGTGGGGTACGCAAGAGGATCCTTGGGGGTGCGTGGCAGGAGGAGCGCTTTTTTTTTTTTGCGCTTTGGCGCAGCAGGGGGTGCATGCTCAAAATTTTTTTACTGATAGGGGTACGCGATCAAAAAAGTTTGGAGACCACTGCTTTACAGAATAGGCTAGAGCAGTAGTTCTCAACCTATTAATGTGTTACATGGACCTCAGATTGAGAACCACAGCGCCCTTCCCCACAGTCCGCTATGCCAAGCGCCCCTCTCCACAGAGAGGGGCAAGGAGTGGAGCCCTGGACATGGAGCTGGGAAGCCAGGACCCAGATCCCAACTCGGGCAGCCTAAAAGCTGAGGGTGTTACAGCACCCCTAGTTCCCAATGTCCCACTGCCCAAAGTGTCCCCTTCCCCACAAACCTGCCCAGAGACCCACTCTCTTGCACTCTGCCCCCCTGCGTCAGCAGCCTCCTGCTGGCAGGAGCCCTCTAGCAGGTTTCCAGATGCTGTCTTCCCCTCAGCCAGCCCCGTCCCCATTCAGATCAGAGCAAGTTTTGAATTTTTTTAGCACACAGCTGGGCTGCATGTGTGTGCTAATTGTGCCGCATGCGGGCCATGGGTTGAGAACCGCTGGGCTAAGGGAACAGACTTGCTCACTGTCTTGCATACCCAACTGAAGTTCTTTATCGCTGGTGACTTTAAGAGATCCCTTTAGGAGTCTGTTTTAAACTATATATGTACCCCAAAATTTCCACAGAAAAGAACTGGAGGGTGGGGAGGAGGAGGAGGCGAGAGTTTAAATTTCTCCACACCCTAGTATGAGATTGCTGGGATCAGCAACTGATGGTAATTTGCTCTCAGTATGCCAGCTTAAAATAGGAGCTCTTTTTATCTATCTCAACACTTACTCCTGGGTCATCAGTCTCTCTGAGCACTTTACAAGAAAGTAAAACAAGTGACTGGCACGTGCAGAGTGCTGCTCCAGTCTAGCACTTTAGCAGAGTGAGCTTCTTAGAAGGTTCGATTAATGAAGGAAAAATAGAATAATGCTATAAACTAAGGTTTCAGAGTAGCAGCCGTGTTAGTCTGTATCCGCAAAAAGAACAGGAGTACTTGTGGCACCTTAGTCTCTAAGTCTCTAGAGACTAAGGTGCCACAAGTACTCCTGTTCTTTTTGCTATAAACTAACTTGCCCTAAGATTCAGTAAATAGCTGAACCATGGCTATTTCCCCTATTTCAAAGCCTCATTCCTTAAAATGTCCAACCCAAAGACGCAGAAGTCAAGAAATAGATATGCAGCTGTCTATTGACTAGAGACAGTGCCAGAACTTACATTTGCTCTTATAATTGAAGTTCTGGCTCTGCCTTGTTGCCTGGAAGCTACGTATCCTGGTTTATCTAATTTTTGCTGCTGTTTGTGGAAACTTATGTTCCGAGGCTGATTTCAGAAGCCTTCAGGCAAGTTATGCCAATTTATTGCAGCGAGCTGTGCATGACCTTGCTTTTATTATAAGTTTGTTTTAAACAGACTATATGGCTGTCTTCACTTGGCTATACATGGTTCCCTGTTAGTCTACAGAGATAGGAAACCAATTATTTCCATGTGTTTTCCAAACGTAGGAAAAAGTATGTGTATACATGCAAAATCTTGTGCTGTTTTATTATTTTAGAGGTGTGACTTCTTGGAAAGGAATATGTGGGAAGAGTACTGTGTAAAAAATTGTGTGGGTTGGTGTACCACTTGTTAACCTTTGGAGGAAACTTAGCAGAACACAATTACTATTTTTTGGATAATAGGAAACTATAAATAGTAAAATCCTATGTTTTGATTGATTAGTTAGTTTTGAAGGGTGAAAAAATCAAACTGTAAACTCTGCAGACCTGCATTTAAAAGTCTCAAGATGCCAGGTGGAAATATGCGGGAAAGTGTACAGCTGCACACATGCTAAATGGACTGTTACACCACTAGCTGGTAATCTGCAAAACCCACTTACACTTGCAAACTCTGTCACAGTAAATGCACATGCATTTTTACTTGTGGTCCTGCGCTTTCTCATGTTTTGTAAAAGTGTCCCTAATTGTTTTAACTTCATTTGCAATAGTGAAATGATGGTAGGAGGGGGAATTGAAAGTGGATTGGGAAGAGTGTAGAAGGGAAATTTCATAATGTTCATTTCTTGAGTCAAAAAGTTTCATGATAACTGTTGAGCAAACCCACTACTGTCTTTGGAGTTGGAATATTGTTATTTGATTGATTTTTGCCACAACTTCCTCTTTGCAAGTCTTTTAAAAATTGTTGTATAGGTGGAAGTTAATCCATATTGGTTCTTGATTTGTCTGTTGTTGTAATCTGTTCCAGACCAAACTCTGATTAGTTTTTTTCTTTCACCTGAGACAGCCATGTGGCCAGTCAGAATTAGAACAGCAGTGAATCTGACAAGTGTAATAAAATGGAATGAATTGAGTCTAGTAGGAACTTGCATTGGTGCAGCACATGTACTGTTACGTCTCCAACAAAAAAAGGCAAATTCAATAAATTTAAAATATCGCTGGGTAGTTATAATATTCGTTGGCCTGGATTCTCCAAGAGAGCAAATAACCTTTCTTGCAGAGTAAGACACATTGGAAAGTAGTAATGTAACGCTGCCTGAGCTGAGAGTCTGTCAGAGCTTTTTTTTTTTTAGTTGCTCAGTATCTTGCTTGTTTTTAGTCGTCTTTGTGCAAGTCTTGGCACTAATGGTTGACAAATGCAAACGAAGGCTGACAGTTTTCTGTGTTGGAGAGAATAATAAATTGCCAAAAAACGGTAAAAATAGCAGACCATCTGCATGCTGATTAGGGATAGATACTATAACATTAGTGTCAAGACCATAACATCAGTTCTAAAACCTGGATGCAAAGGACATAAGGATATATGTGCAGATTAGTAAACTACAACCCAACTAAGTTCTGTAAACTGAGGCTGTTATGCCAGCAGATACAAAGTAATGAAAATAAAGCTCCAATAATGAAGTAAAAGAAAAACTGATCCAAATTCATTTTCTGTGGGTAGTGGTGAAAATGTTAAATAAGAAATTATGTGACCAGTTAGTGTTGCAATATTCTGAAGGAAAAAATTCTGTCTTCTAGAAGCTGTTGGATTACTCTCTACAGGACACAGAGGTTTTTGATAAGGCTTTGATACAATCTGCTTGTGATACTCCTGTTTTAAGATCCCCCCCCCCCCCGAAATTCTAATAGGTTGGTGAGGCATGTTTTGCCTTTACAAAAGCCCCAACTTTTTATGTTCACCTATGTGTGTGCGAATTCTGTTCTTTCCTATAGTTTCAACTAATTTGCCTGGTACTGAAGTTAGGCTTACTGGCCTATAATTCCCAGGATTGCCTCTGGAGCCTTTTTAAAAAAAAAACACTCTCACATTAGCTATCCTTCAGTCATCTAGTACAGAGGCTGATTTAAGAGATAGGTTACACACCACAGTTAGTAGTTCTGCAATTTCATATTTGAATTCCTTCAGAACTCATGGGTGAATACCATCTGGTCCTGGTGACTTCTTAATGTTTAATTTATCAATTTATTCAAAAACCTCTATTGACACCTCAGTCTGGGACAGTTTTTCAGATTTGTCACTTAAAATGAATGGCTCAGGTTTGGGAATTCCCTCACATCCTCTGCAGTCAAAATCGATGCAAAGAATTCACGTAGCTTCTCCGCACCAGCCTTGTCTTCCTATAATAACGCCTTTCATCCATTTACAAAATCTAGCAAGTATCTTTGCTGATGCAGTAATATAACTGCAGTCACACAGTGGTAGAGTAGCATGGAAAACAAGCATATATAATCACTAATTCAGTAACAGGTTTTTACTTGTAGTCTGATAGTAGTATATTTCTGCTTTTTATATGTTTCTTGCAGTCCCAGGGGATTTGGGTAACCAGTTGGAAGCCAAATTGGACAAACCCACAGTGGTGCACTACCTTTGCTCCAAGAAGACAGACAGTTACTTTACGCTCTGGCTGAACTTAGAATTGCTTCTGCCTGTCATCATTGACTGCTGGATAGACAATATCAGGTAGGACCACAGCCCTGTCAGGAGAAATATGGAGTGCTTCAGATTTTTCCTGCACCCTTCCCATCAGCCACAAACACCTTACATAAATATATGCAATCTAAAAATCTTTCTTCCAATTCAGGAGTAGCAAGAAGATTTTTCACTAGCTGTTTGGGTGGCATGTAGGGGGAGGGAAGCCTTAGGTAGGATAATGGGCTAAAACTGAGGGATCTACAGCTTGCATATCAAGAAAAGTCTCCTTTAAGTGCCTTCTAAAAATGGCATAACTCTACTGCCCCATAGGCTCTCAGGAGTTCAACATTAATTTGCAATGAAGGTTCTTGGAAAAAAAAAAAAACCCTATAACTAGCAATTAAAATACCAAATCTGCTTCATTAGAATATTTTTAGTTTTAAAAATCTGTCTGTGGCATTAGTGTCTTCCCTCATTAAACTTCTAATTCCTACTAGGTGTACAAAACTATATAGCAAATCAAAATCCCCAGCCAGCAGGTGTTAACTTCTTGTATAGTGCTGTTCTATAAAATACTGCACTAGCACATTTCTAGCTGTTGTCTATGTGCCGGACTTGAAAGGTCCTGGTCTCGGCAAAAATCCATAACGGGGTTCCCTGGGTTGGTAGATGGATTGCCCAAGTCGGGGATGGCATTTTAACATTGTCACAAGCCCACATTTTAGCCAGTTGACTTTCAAAAATGTTCCACTGCTAATGAAACAAATCTGATATTTTAAATAGAACTTTAAAGCAGCTCAGCATAATTTTTCTCAATCCTCTTCTCCACCTCAGGCAGAAGCCTCTGTAAACAAGGCATCTTACACCAGATCCTGAATGTCTGGATTGTGTCTAACGGAAGCAAATTCTAGAGCTGAAGGGTTTTCAGGGAGTGTCCGATCTCCAGGTCCAAATGCTCAAATCTAGGAAATCTTAAAGCACCTCAGTTGTCTTAGCAGCATGTAGGGAAAGGCCAACCAATACCCAAACTATATAGGAATTTCTGGATTGATGTCAGCACCTTCTATTGCATGTGGAAACTGATAGACAGGAAGCTATTTCTTCATCTGGAAACTGTTTTCCTCTCTGTGGCTAATGCTACCAAGTAGGTAGGCATTTACATTACCTAGATAGTCCTAGGTAGAGTGCATTGCAGTACTCCAGTATGGAAGTCATAAGATCTACACTGGGGAAATGGACCAGATGAAAGACGTTTTTGGCCATAGTCACTTGAAGCCCCTAAATGAGGATCTGAAAGCATCCCCAACAAACTAATCTTGCCCCTTCCTGCCCACTGGGGAGTCAGGATCCAATATTTTACAATATTCCTTTCAGTTAAAAATAGCCCAACACTAAATACTTGCCTTTTGAATGTAAAACGTATAGTGTCGATGGCCCTATTCCCTTGTAGTATATACATTAACACCTTTTGGACACAAAAATGGTCCCCTTCAGGGCTTATCCACGCTGGACACTTTTTTACCTTCAAGGGATGACTCCTACAGATGGGGAGTCTGCACAGCAGCCTTTACAAATGTGTTAAGTACCTTGGAGGTAAAAAATAGTCTAGTGTACACATCTTGAGGGTGTCTTTTCACTCCTGAATTCACTGGGCTCTTACATGAGTGTTTAACCCCTCCTCCCCCCACCCTCTTCCCCACTATAATCCTTTAACCCAGTGGTTTTCAAACTTTTTTTTCTGGCAACCCAGGTGAAGAAAATTGTGGATGCCCACGACCCAACAGAGCTGGGGATGAGGAGTTTGGGGTGTGGGAGGGGCTGGGGTGCAGGGGTGAGGGGTTTGGGGTTTGGAGGGGGCTCTGGGTTTGGAGGGGGCTCAGAGCTGGGGCAGGGGATTGAGGTGCAGGAGGAGATCAGGGCTCTGGACTAGGGGTGAGGGGTTGGCGTGCAGAAAGGGGCTCTGGGTTTCGGGGGGAGCTCAGGGCTGGGGCAGGAGATTGACACTGCCCCCCACCCCCACCCCTCGCTCCAATTGGCTGGTTCCGGGTGGGGGCAGCGCGCAGAGCCCCGTGGCCCCCCCACCTAGGAGCCAGACTACTGCTGGCCACTTCTGATGCGCAGCGAGGACTTTTAATGGCCTAGTCGGCAGTGCTGACCAGAGCCACCATGACCCAGTGCCTTACATCCCGCAACCCAGTACTGGGTCGCGACCCGCAGTTTGAAAACCACTGCTCTAACCAAGTTTGGTGCTTTTAATCTAGACTAGCTGACCTGACTTGAGGTACAGGCTAGAGCTCTGTCTGGTAACATGCGCATCTTGCAGGATGCAGACTAAAATCACTCGAGAGCTGATAGTCCCCGACTTTCTTGAGTGTCCCTGCATAGACATGTCCTTAGAGATGCTTTTTTTAATGCTGTTGCCTATAAGGCACCCCATACTGTAAATAAGTATTTTGAAGCAGATCTTAATACAACTTGGGTAAAGTCCAGTTCTATTTTGTAATGTAAACAGGGAGCCTAACTATGTTGATGGCTTCCTTGGTCTAAGACTTTAGACTGGTTCTCCAACACATTTAAGGACTCATCTGCACTTCACTTATACTATGTCAAAGGACAAATTATAACCAGGTCACCCAACAAGGTTATAGTTGCAGTGTAAGTATACTCTTAAGTGGCTTATTGGTAGCTATTTCATTGCTATTTGATGAATACCCAGAGAGAAATCTAGCAAGTAGAAGAGCCTAATAGAGAAGCACAGGTATTCATTATCAGAGGGGTAGCCGTGTTACGTCTGAATCTGTAAAAAGCAACAGAGGGTCCTGTGGCACCTTTGAGACTAACAGAAGTACTGGGAGCATAAGCTTTCGTGGGTAAGAACCTCACTTCTTGCATCTGAAGAAGTGAGGTTCTTACCCACGAAAGCTTATGCTCCCAGTACTTCTGTTAGTCTCAAAGGTGCCACAGGACCCTCTGTTGCTTTTTACAGGTATTCACAACACTTCCCTTTTCCTGGGGCCCTGGGCCAACAGAAATCTAGGTTTGCATTACTTCAGAGATTAGTTTTACAGTTAATTGTTTTGAGCATTTGTTCTCTGACAGATTACTCAAAATAGCTTAATTATTTCACTTATTGTAGAGACAAACAAATGTTTAGCTTGCAAGTAAAACAAGTTAGACTGGTTGTTGTGGGGGTAAAAAAAAAATCTGCATTCCAGACACTTCACACCCTCTTGAGATACATGGAACCTGAACAGGAGCTACAAAATACTTAATGTCTGTCTGTCCTTGTAATCTTTGTTTCCCAAGAGGCCTTTGCTTTACTGCTGGTTATGGCTTTTCAAATATTCCTTCCAGCTGGACAGCTATTCCTAGTTAGACGTGATTAGCTTACTTCTATTTAAGGGACCTATATGAAGTCTCCTTTTAGTGCTCTATTCTCCACTGTTGCATTACTTTACTTCTTACATTCATAACAAGTTTCTCTAGCTTCTTGCCAGATGCAGACTGACATATCCCCAAACCATACTAGGCATTCCCTGGGACTGATGTTTGCTCCCTTTACCGTACACCCAGTTTCTACAGACTGAAGATAGAGCTCTGTACTCTTACTTTCAGAAACTAAGTAGAAGAGTACAAAAAACTTTGTTTGCACTGTGTGTAACCACTTGCGTATTGAAGTGCCCTTGTAGTAGTGTCTGGGCTTTGTGCTGTTCCATGTAGGTAATAGCTCTTAATCCTTTTTATTGTATTCAGCAAACATAAGTCCCATCTTAGTTGAGAGCTGCTAAGTCGGTGTTCTTCAGTTGCAAGGCCCGCAAGCCAGTGGCGGCTCCCATCGTCCTAAGTGTGGCTCCCTAAATTCCCTCTAAGCTGCGCAGCAGGCTATAAATAGCTGTGCAGCAGCTCTAAAGGGCCGTGCAGCAGGGACCTGGAGAGGAGAGAGGTAGGGGGTGGGCGGGAACTGGGGAGGGGAGCAAGTTGGAGCTTGCAGGGCTGCTGTGGGCCTCTCCCTTGGCCCCGGAGCACCTGTGCTGCCTCCGGGCAGGGGGAAGAGAGGGTCCCTTCCCCCGGAGCTCCTGTGCTACCTGCTGGCAGGGAGAGGGCTGGGGGGAGTCCTCTGACCCCAGCTCAAGGGCAGCCTGCCTGCACCCCAAACTCCTCATCCCTGATCCCACCCCAGAGGCCGCACCCCCAGCCAGAGCCCTCCCCCCCGCATCCCAATCCTCTGCCCCAGCCAGCGCCCTCTCCCCCCCTGCATCCCAACCCTCTGCCCCAGTCCTGAGCCCCTTCCTGAACCCTAAACCCCTCATCCCTGGCCCCACCCCAGAGGCCACACCCCCAGCCAGAGCCCTCCCCTTTCCCCCCCGCATCCCAACCCTCTGCCCCAGCCAGAACCGTCCTCCCTTTCCCCCCCACATCCCAACCCTCTGCCCCAGCCCTGAGCCCCCTCCTACACCTGAACCCCTCATCCCTGGCCCTACCCTGCAGCCCTCACCCCTGCATCCCAACCCTCTGCCTGAGCCCCCTCCTGCATCCTGAACCCCTCATCCCTGGCCCTACCCTGCAGCTCTCACCTCTGTATCCCAACCCTCTGCCTGAACCCCTGCCTGCACCCCAGAGCCCTCACCCTCACCCCCACACCGCACCCTCTGCCCTACCCTGGGCCACCTCCCACACTCCGAACACCTCAGCCCCACCCTATGTGACTCTCACATTGAAGTTTTTTTGCCAAAATGGCCCCCACTTCAAAAATAGTGAAGAGCACTGTGCTAAGTAGTAAGATGGTACGTCTCATATTTATTATGTTTTTCCTTTCCCCCCAGGTTAATATACAATCGAACAAGTAAGATCACAGAGCCTCCGGATGGAGTGGATGTCAAAGTCCCAGGGTTTGGACAAACATTTTCCTTGGAATTTCTTGACCCTAGTAAAAGAAGTGTCGGTATGTACTAGTTTTGTTCATTGTCACATGTTTAATACCTTTTCCATTACGTCTGATATACAGCACTTTAGAGGACTGCAATTTCAATTCACAGTTCCCTACTGAAGTCCAAGGAAAACTATGTAGCATTTGTATGAAGTAGGATAGTACATGGGTTCATTTTGCTTATAAACATTAGTACTGTGTATTCGCAGGGCTTGGGAGTGGAGCCCGGAGCTGGAGTGCGGAGCAGCTCCGGAGCAGTGGAGCTGCAGGTTTTTGCCTGGAGCTGGAGTGGGGCTGCAGGACATTGTATTGTCCTGTCAGAGAAATAACCAACAAAAAAAAATCTTGTGCATATGTTATATGTCATGTGGCTAACCTAAGAACTTTGTCTGATGAACAAATGGGGCAGAACTGAGTGCTCACCAATCTGTTAAAATTTATTCAGAATTAAAATTCTCAGAATGAAACTCCGACAGTCATCCTAAAGGCTTCTGTAGGAAATGAGACAGAGTGCATAGAAAAGACTGTCTGTAACAGGGGCTTGACAAACTGTGAAAATAATCAGGAAACTTTTAATAATAATAATAATAAAGCCTTCTCTTTGCTGCAGCAACCCCAGGCCAGGTAGCCCTGAGGGGAATGGATTTCCATACCCATTGTATGAATTTGGGAGATCTGGCACTCCTCCTTTTCTTCCCTTTTCCCTCAAAAAATTCATACAGTAAAGGACTCTAAATAGAGGGGTAATTTAGCCCCAACTGCTGTATCTCATGACTATGAATTCCTGAGAAAAATACATCTGACATACTGACAATTTTCATAGCACAATCTCATTGGGAGATGCTTAAATCTCTGACCCAAAAGTTGAAGTAATGGAGGTTTAGATTTGATGTGTTAGCCTGTTACTGCCACTTGTGATACAAAGAATCCTTAAAAGCAGCAAAGAGTCCTGTGGCACCTTATAGACTAACAGACGTATTGGAGCATGAGCTTTCGTGGGTGAATACCCACTTCTTCGGATGCATGATTTCTTAGACTAATACAGCAACTCTTTCACATAATGTGTACTTGCAGTGATGGAAAATAAATGTAATGTGTGCACGTGGTGGTAGGATGATACTTGAACATCCAGTAGCCTACTTTACAAATGGGGTTTACTGCTTGACCAGAATTCATAGTGCACTTTGTCATGTAGGTCTTGGTGAGAAGAGCATATGGGAGCAGCTTGTACTTAAAAGCACAATCGGCTGCTAACTGATTTTGCTGTGTGTGATTGTCCTTTCTTTGCTGAAAGGCTATATATATATTTTTTAATTGGTTTTGTAGTCTTAAACAGTCCGTGAAAGGATAATAGTGCATTTACAACCTCCCTCTGACCTTTTTAATATAGGACACACTTAAACAGCAGTCCTATTACTTTAGAAATCAGTATTTAAACCAGCCCAAACTGTTGATAGGACTTTTGGCAGAGAAGGTACTAATCCAAAATGGAAAAAAACCCAATTTTGATGGCCTTAAAGATGTTTTAGGCCTCCAGTTAAATGGGCTTTGAAGGATTCTGCTCTAATATGCAGCCCTGTGTCTCCAGGTTTCACCTTTTGTTGCAGTGTTTGTTTTGCATACAACTGTACTCACCCCTTTACTAGAGGGATAAATAAAAGGTTAAATAAAATGCAATTTACCTTATCACTTGAGATAACTAGTCTGCAAATATTCTGTCCATTGTTTGCTATCAAAGCATTGTGTTCAGCCAACTCAAGTGGATTAAAATTCCTAATCTTTTGATGGAAATAAAACTAGTTTCACAGTAGTTCCTATCCTAGAGCAAATCACAAGTGTCTGTATCCAGGAAAAAATGTATTTGGAGGGCCCAGACTAGTCTGTACAAATGTTACCTTCCTGCAGTTCAGTTATTTGGTGGTCAGCTCATTGTAAAAACTGTAGTGTACAGGAGCTCTTAGAATTGAGAATAGTTTATTGAACTATTATCTGCACATTGGCAAGCCACCATATTTATGATTAAGTGCAGCATGTACAAAAGGAAGGTAGATGGAAAAAAAGTTGCAGTAGGGATTGTCTCACAACAGTTTAGAGAATTTTTCAGAAGAATAAAACCTCTTCGTATCTTTGGTACATACCTAACATCCTTCACTTTGCCTAATGCAGCCAGCTGTTTAAACTGTGTCTTGGACTACAATAATCTTCTATTTGTATGGAGGCAGAATAATCTAACTGGAGTTAAACTTCAGTTTCACTATTGATGGACGCCCAATAAGGCTGTTGTGATGCTGATCTCTTCTTTTTCTGTCCACAGGCACTTACTTTTACACATTGGTGCAGAGTCTGGTAGACTGGGGCTACCAGCGGGATAAAGATGTAAGAGGAGCTCCCTATGATTGGCGGAAGGCACCAAGTAAATGAAACTTCATTACCTGAATTAGTCATTTTATTGACTTTCTAGGCAGCAAATTTGGCTGAATTTATTACCCCTTTCTTCATGAGATCCCTTTTACAACCCTAATCCTGATTAGAGTGACTGTTAGGGTCCTAACTCTGGGGAAAACTCCACAGGAATTTTGATAAAACTACATAAGACACGGAACAAAGCCCCAAAAGTAATAATATTGGAAAGTTCTAAAGCACCTCCCTGAAATAAACTTGGTCATCTATTAGCAAGGCATAATCTACAGAACCACAATGTTGCCTCAAAGTCTAACTCTGTTACTTAATTGCTTTGTCTGGAGAAATTGGCTCCTCCGTGTGTAGTGTCATTAAAATTCAAGGCTAAGGGGTAATGTTCAAACCTGTATTCTGCATTTACACATTCCTTTAGTTGTGTAAGGTCAGACACCCTGTACTCTTCATTGCACTCTAGTCTTACTTTACTATCTCCTGTCTATAGTTTGAGATAAAAAATACACTCTTCATATTACATGTGAAGACAAAATGAAAAAGCAGCACATTCATGCATATAACCTTTTAGTGTCCCAGGCTGTTGCCCTGCCCTGAAGAGTTTAATTCTAAAAGATCTAGAACTGAGACATAGGCTTATTTTGAAATCCAGGGAACGTCTTGATGAAAATCAACAACCCTGATTGTTTGGTAACAGACTGGTCTGCAGCTGGCCTAAAAGGATTATGAGGGTAGAGAGATGGATTTTATTAGGTTTTCTTCAGTTTGACGAATATTTAGTTACATGTTACAGACAGGAATGGTATTGTCTCAGAAGGCACTAACAGGATCTCTAAATTAGCAGTGACTAGTTTTGTTAAATCTTATTAAATCCATTGACAAAATAAAACAAGTTGGCAACTGCTGCCTATAGAATTTTTAAAAGGTCAAAAATACAGCTGGACTGAAAAGCCATGGTTTTACTCAGTGAGCAAAAATGGGAGTTTTCCTAAGGCTTCTAACTTACTGTCTTTTAAATTAAGAATAAAGGTGATCTTCTAAGCAGCTTCAGGTGGGATTTTCAGAAGTTCTTGGTGCTGGCCTAATTCTACTCCCATTAAAGTCAGTGTGAGTTTTACCATTGAATTCAGCGGAGAAGTTAGACCAATGTAGAGCACTTTTTTGAAAAGCCTGCCCTTTGATAAATACATGCTACGGAGAGAGAAACAGTATAAAGTCTTCTGAGCTTGAAACAATTCACGTCTACATTTTTCGAAACAATTCTAAGCACATGAAAAGTGAGGAAAATTTGGCTTCTAGCAATATGCTGTTTGAATCAATGGTATGAATCTGTTCTCTTTACTTACAGCATCAAAAGCTAAGCTTTTAAAACACTGTATATTGAAAGATGGCATTTGCAAACAACCTCTTTACTTAACTACTGTCTTGATGTTTCTAGATGAGAATGGAGACTATTTTGTGGCTCTTCGAAAGATGATTGAGTTGATGTATGAACAAAATGGAGGTCCTGTGGTCTTAATTGCCCACAGTATGGGTAATATGTATAGTCTATATTTCCTCAACCATCAGACTCAGAATTGGAAAGACAAGTACATAAAGGACTACGTGTCACTGGGTGCTCCATGGGGAGGAGTGGCTAAAACCCTTCGTGTGCTGGCTTCAGGTAGGTAACCTGCTTAAATACTTGAATTTAAATGGAAGCTACCACAGGATGTTAAAGGGTTACTGTTAACCATAGCATTAGAGGACAGAGTTTGAGATGCTACCAACTTTCAATTAAAAAACAGCTTTCAGCCCATAAGCTTATAACTGCCCCAGTTTCAGGCACGATTTCCAAATTCCATTCCCCTCGTATATAGAATATGGTTTTCGTATCTCGGCATTGAGCTGTCCTATTTACTACTTTTTGGGGTGATGGAATCTGGGCACAAGGGGCTATTGCCCCCACAGTGGGAATATTGTGTGGGCTCTGCCCCTGCGTAAACTCTTGCATCCCTTGGGAGGGGGAGGACACTGGGACCGAGAGGGTCTGGAACGGGCCTGGAGCAGGTAGGAGGAACGACTGGGACCTTACCGGCCTGGAGACTCGTTCTCTCTCCCCTCCCCCCGCCCAATCTCAGTACTTTTCCTCCCTCTGTCCCCTCTGCTGCTGCTTGCTTATTTTGTCTGTCCCCCTTTGCAGCTGTGTGGCTGCCTAACCCAGCACGGTAGAGTCTCCAGCACATTCCATTCCTTGCTGTTATCCTTCCAAACTCTCATTACTCTCAATTTTTTTATTGCAAAACTGACTTGGAAGCTTCTAAATGCTCTTTTATAACTGCAGACTTGGCAGTTCTCGAGGTATGTGGAGTCCTGAGTGATGGCAGAAGCATGGTCACCTGCAAAAATCTTTGCAAGGCACACACAGCTTAACATTTAAAGTGGTTTTTAAGAATACGAATCTCTCAAAGTGTGGCATTATATATTGGTAGTAATGAGAGGTAATGTTCGGTAGCTGAAGTGAATATCAAAGAAGCTAGGCATGAGACTTAAATTTATTTATCCTCATTTTGTTTAATACAGACACTGTTCTTTCACTAATCTTCAAAGAATTGCTCCCCAGTAAAAAGAACATACAGTACACAGTGTACCTTTTTGTAATTTCAGTATCAGACGGTCATGCCTAAATATCTCCTGTAGCAGAGCGGTGAATTAATTTTTGCATATTGCTACAATAATAATATATGGAGATACACCTATCTCATAGAACTGGAAGGGACCCTGAAAGGTCATCAAGTCCAGCCCCCTGCCCCACTAACCGGACCAAGTACTGATTTTACCCCAGATCCCTAAGTGGCCCCCTCAAGGATTGAACTCACAAGCCTGGGTTTAGCAGGCCAATGCTCAAACCACTGAGCTATCCCTCCCCTGCTTAACCATTAAGACCTTTGGCTTCCTCTTAGCTCACTACTAACTTATGATAGGTTTGTTTGCAGTTTTTGTTCCTGAAACACTTTTACATCAAGAAAATTAGGAAGGACATATACCAAAGTGCTTACGAGGCATGGGTGCTTCAAAAAAACATTTAATGTGCTTAAATAAGGCAGTTGGTTTTGAGATGGGAATGTACAACTCAAAGCCACTAATTAAAAAGCTGAAAATGCATATATCCTTTGGGTGCTTACAATTGTTTATTTTTGTCAACATAGCATTGCAAAATTGATTTTCCCTCCCCCAAATGGCATCCTGTGGCTTGCAGGCTTCTGCAGAAACTACCGACTTTGTCATGTGGTGTACTCTAAATATCCAGAGCAGGAGGCTTTACTGGATAACTAACTTTGCATGGTGTCCAGGTGATACAGGATGTGAGCAGAATTAAACAGCACCACTTAGGATCTCCCCATACCTACAGTGTTTTGCTTCTTACTTGTTACTGCATGAGCAATATTTATTGTATGTAGCATCTCTCATCACAAAGTGGCTGTTTGTACATATGCGTACAGAAGAATCACTTCAATTTCTACTGAAATGCAGCTATCACTGGGACAGAATGTAGTTACTGTAACCGCGTACAGCAGTAGGAAACAGTATCAACAGGAAGTGAACGATAGTGCAGGGGAAAGTTAGGTGGGCAGAATGTAACTGACAATGTTGGAATTAATCTGTGTGTGAGGCTTTAGCGGCAGGTGTGCCATTTGAGGCACAACTGAACTTTTTATGTCATACAAAAAGAGAAAGCAAGGGACGTGTTTAAGCACAAGTCTATTAACTGGTTTCAAACAAGAGCTACAAGGAACAACTTCAATGTTAAAGTCAAGATAGAAAACATTTTCCTCAGCAATGTGACAGGAGTATCTTCAGGACCTTGTGGTGTTCACTCTACTCTCTTCCGGTTTCCTTTCTTAATCAGATTCAGGTGGTAGTATGTTGACTGTCAGCTGCAATTATATGGAAATGCTGGCAAGCTTAATTAGGGCACCAGCGGTATTGTGCTGCAGCCCTCCTTACTGGACTAGAGAATCAATAGTGCCATCTAGTGAGTTTAAAAATACAGCATATTTTTTGAAACTTAACAATTAAAATCTTTTTTTTTTTCTCCCTTTTTCTTTTGGTTAATTCATATTCTTGCTGCACACTTTGGGTGGTATTTCAAGGCATTGTATAGCTGTTGACTTGGTATATGTACTGCATTTTGCAGGATGGTGTGTGTGTGTGTGTGTATATATGTATATGTATATAATTTTTTTTGGTACAGCATGGGTGGTATTTTTTATGTAGGTGTTCAGAAAGTGCACTTGTTCATGTATAGGAGCATCCTGTTTACTTTCTTCTGGGTTACTTACACTCTTTACTCCTGGGGGAATTCTGCAACAAAAAATTAAAAATTCTGTGCACAATATTTTCAAATTCTGCAAATTTTATTTGCCAAAATAACGCAATATAATCACACCAGTTTCAATTATTTTTGATAATTTATTTCAAAATACCTGTCAGTAAGCATGCCTGTAACAATATAGCCCACAAAAAAGATTCAGGAAATGTTTTTTGACAAGTAGATTCCTTACTAGGCATATTAATACTGAACTCTTAGTAATTCATTTAGACTACAATACTGTATATCCTGCACCCCTCAAAAGCAGTGCAAAGGCTTGGGAATGTCTGGGGTAATGGAAGAGCTGAGGGACAGGGAAGTAATTGCTGGGAAGGGGCCTGCGTGTGAACTTGGAGGGTTGTTGGGTGTGAATGGGAAAAGTATGGAATAGGTTTTGGGAGGGCAGGAGGGGGAGGGATTGTTAGGGAGCTTCCCCCATGCAGACTCTGACTGACCCCCAGCCTCTCCCATTGTCAGGCACATCTGCCCTGTCCCCATGTGTCCCTGCACCCCCTGCCCACATGTCCCTCCACCCCCCCCAGACACCCCCTCCCCCCGTCCCTATGTGGCCCTACATCCCCTACCCCGTCCCCATGTGTCTCTGTGCCTCCACTCAGCCACCCTCCATCCCCGTGTGGCCCTGCATCTCCCTTCCCCCCGTTGTTCTGCACCTCCACTCCCATTCAGCCCCTGCCCCAGTCTGTCCTTCACCATTTAGCCCTTATGAGCCCCATTTGACCGCCGAGCAGCCCCACGCTGTCTGTCTCCCCATAGCACCTGTCTCCTGACCTGGCCCAACATTCACTGTGAAGAAGACAGGCTCTTTCTCTTTCCTCGCTGGCCCGGAGCTGCTGCTCTGTTCTATCACTGCACTGTGAAAACCTGGGTGTCAACCTTGTTTCTTCTGCTGTCTAAAGAGATCTCTTAAATGCGCAAATGTACAGAGGATAACACCAGCCTGTTCTCCCAACAAAAACATTAAGGGAAGAGTGTCCCTGTGAATCACTGCAAAATCTGCATCTGTGATTCCTTTAGAAAAAGAATTTTAAGATAGCTTTACGGATGGCCAGAATGATTGCCTAATGATTGATGTTGTGAAGAACTTTTGGGCCCAAAGCTCCCAAATGAGCCCAAGTAGAAAATATTTTCTTCTTAAACGAATATGTCAGAAAGGTAGCCTCAGGAAAATGCCATTCTAGGTTGTCTTTAGCAACGTTTCTTGCCCCTGTCATTCAGTCAACTAATTTGTTCCTCTTTATAAGGTATAAGCAGTTATTGGAATTGTATCTACAGTATTTAAAACATCCAGATTGTTTCCTACTAGTGATTAATGTATTTCCAGTCAAACTCTGTAATCTTTTAAGTAAGGAAAGTAGGATCCTCATTCATTCCATCATTATAAGCAGTAATTGATATTTCAGTGTACAATAAATAAAACAAAAATCTATTTTGTAGGTGACAACAACAGGATACCTGTCATCAGTTCACTTAAGATCCGAGACCAGCAGAGATCTGCAGTTTCAACCAATTGGATGCTCCCCTACAATTACACGTGGCCTCCAGATAAGATCTTTGTAAGCACACCCACAGTTAACTACACTCTCCAGGATTACCAAAAGTTCTATAAGGACATCAACTTTGAGGATGGCTGGTTCATGAGACAAGACACTGAGCCCTTGGTCTACCAGATGATACCACCTGGTGTGCGTTTGCACTGTCTCTTTGGCACTGGTGTAGAAACACCTGACTCATTCTACTATGAGGCCTTTCCTGATAAAGAGCCCAAGATCTATTACAGCGATGGTGATGGTACAGTGAACTTGGAGAGTGCCTTACAATGTCAAAAGTGGGTGGACATGCAAAAGCAGGAAGTGATACTGTTTGAGCTGTCAGGAAATGAGCATATTGAGATGCTGTCTAATGCTACAACTATTTCCTATGTAAAAAAACTTCTTTTTGGTTTGTGACACCCATGTGGACAGTGTTTTCTTGTTTTTTCTCCATCACCTGTGATGCCTTCCCTTAAGTGAGGGGAAAATGCCTTTTGATCCTTTGGTTTTAAAACACTTGGATTATTTATTTGGTCTCTTTTCAGGCCGTGTTCAGAAAGCTGTTTGGTGTCCTTAATGATCACTTGTCTCTTGGATTAGTGTTCATAATGCATCATAGTGTTTCACATTCTAAAGGCTTGGTCATATGTGCATTCTGGTGCTGCTAGACAAATGTCCAGTGTTCATACAGAAGTTCACTTGAACATTTTTCACACCCTATGTGCAATATGTGCAGCCTACACTGTTTCTTACTTGTGATATTTGGAGAGTTGGGGTGATGGAAAGAATTGCTTGCTGGTTACTGTCAGTTCTGTACTAAAGCAATGGAGAGTTTGTGAAGGATTTTTTGAATACAGTAACTTTCCAAAAGGGTCACAAGTTCTGAATCATTGTCCATAAATAAGCTAGTAAATATGAAGGTCCAAGCAGGTGTTATAAATAGATATGGAGTTAAGATATTGCAGGACTTTGGTCATATACAACTTACCTGTTTCTTCATTTGTACTGCTGCTGGAAAAGAGGGAAAGTGCATTAATTACCTGAAGTTCCTTATTTGATGTCTTGGAAAAATTGAAGAGAATCCAGTTGTCCTTAACTTTAGTAAGTTGATGACTTAGCATCAAGAGTCTAAGGCTGCTGGCTTCATGCTTTAGATTTTTTCCCCTTAATTAAAAAAATAAAATAAAAGGTTAGTAGTTGTCACTCCTCGTACAATGGCTATGGCTACGTGGTGTATACATTGAAATCCACAGGAACTTGGTATCAGCAAATTTTGTGTGAGGTGCTGACTTAACTTGTCACTTTGACATGTGATCTCCATTAGTTCAAATGGTAATAGATCTCAAAAAACCAAAGCCCCCTCCCACCAAAACAAGTAAAAATTAAAGTTCCCACAATGGGGAAAAACCCCTTTGTGTATGTATCTTGCTTTCAGCCAAGTACACTTCTGCTGTGATCCAGTTTCCAGCTAACTAACCATCTTTCCTATTGGATCAAAACTATGTTTAGCTGAAAAAGCTTAGAATTATAGAGTATTTATAGAGAAAAATATCTTTCCCGTAGGGGTAACGAGTTCTTAATTTGGGTTGAGAAACAAACATTTAAAAGGGGCACTATGTATTAGGCCCCAGAAAATTGCATAGCATGCAACTCTCCATGAAACAATACTTCAGTTACTTAACCATGGTAGACCACTTGTAATTGCATTTTTCAGAAAACTGCTATGAACACTTCCAGGGTGCAGAGTTCTTCAGAAAAAAAGTTACCTTAAGAGTTATGCTCATCAGAAATCCTACAGAATTAAGAATCCATTGATTTCTAATGTTAGGAGATTGCAGTTGTTTTAAAGGTAAAGTTTAACCATCTTGTAGTGTATAGAGGTTGTTTGCTGCCATTGAAATCTTTGATTAGGGTGTGCTGATCTGACAGTGTTCTCTCATTAGTGTTTGCCAATGCACAATGTTAACACTCCAGCACCGGGTGGCTCTAGAGTGCTCAAGGTTCTAATGTATTTTGCATTAGCTAATCACGTCTAGAAATCCTGACTGGGATCATTGGTAAGTTAAATATCTCCCTGTACAGAAGAGAGAATAAGAGTAACTCCCTGTCTCCGAGGGAGGACAAGCATTCCCCAGTAGAATGGAAGGTCTGTCTCTTGGAATCAGCTACCTAAGATTTAGTGCTTGGCGACTATATGGCTCAAGCAGACTTTCCCGCCTCATCTGTGTGTGCTAGTCCACTGCCAGATCCGAGTTGCCCACTGGCTATCTGTAACACATGGCTGACTGCTTAAATCTTAGAGAACAGAAGGATGAAATCCTTTTAGTCAGACTGTTTTTTGGTAGGCTTCTGCAGATTGCTGTACCAAGAACCACAGTTCTAGTCTAAGGCTCTTCATATGGTCTAACTCCACGGTGGACAAACTACTGTAAGACTGGTCTGCAGTACATACAACTATGCAAAGTAACTGATTCAAAAGTCCAGCTTTTTCAAATCTATGATACTTACCCAGGTAGAATGCATGCTTGCTAACTAGCACCAGGATGGGCGGAACTGGAATCTGTATTGGCTCCCAGCATAGAGTGAAGAATATCGGTAGGGCTGTAGAAGGGACTCAGGCTCGACCTGGTCTGCAGGATTTTTTTAGAACTGGTTTATTTACAAAGCTGTCCAGCTCTATGTGATTAATCTGTAAAATGCTTAAAAATCTACAGCGAGAGTTTTTTTGGGCTTTGGTATTCTGTATACTTGAAGAAGCAGAAAAATTGACACTTCTAAAAAAGCTGAACCAGATTTTTATGTTCTGATTCAGCATTTGATATTTACTGTATTTTCTCCCTTTGGGAAATGCACAGCTGTTTCCAGCTAATTCCATCTCATACTTTTACCTTCATGCCAATAACCCTTTAGTCCACACTCACTTAGCTTTCCATTAACAGATGGACCCTCCGGTCGCTTTTTGTGCTCAGTAAGTCTGCTCTCTTGCTTTTACTTAACACTGGTAAGTGGAGTTGACAGCCCTCCAAACCTTGTAGACTTGCTGTGATTTGTCAGCATAAATCCTTGTTTCTTTCCTGAGCAGAATTGCACATCTCTTACATTAAAGTGTGAATGCTGAGGACTCAGTTAAAGTATCCACACATCTGATGATTACCTTTGGTTGGGGGTGCTTTGTAAGACCGATCACAAGTCTGATTTCTCATTTTCCATCAAATCCTCCTGAGCCCTGCTCTTTTGTCTACCGTGCAATCCCAGGATAGAGATGTCCTCAGTGTGAAATAAATGGAGTACCTGAAATACAGGGGTATTCATCCCAAAAGGTGGAAGTAGTTACATTGTGCATTTCCCTTTTCTACTAGAAGTCTTTCTTTATTGTGTGACCCTCTGCATTAGAGGGCAAACCAAGTCTATTTAGAATCACTTTAGTAGGGTTGTTTGCAGTGTTTTTATAGCCATGTTGGTCCCAGGATATTCGTCAAGATGGGTGACATGTAATATCTCTTGGACCAACTTCCGTTAGTGAAAGACAAGCTTTCAAGTTTACACAGAGCTATTCTTTAGGTTGGCTGTAAGACTGTTAAAGTATGCAGTCTTAAGTATTCTACATTCTTGTGGAGAAACTAGTCTGAGGAAATAATTATTGCTGGAAAGAGGAAAATAAAGTAAAGTACCTCAGGTGCTTTGCTTCGCTGGTTTGAAAGGTGTAATTTGCTGAAATTCCTTCTGAGTTATGCTAATTACTTACCATTTGTGAATGTCAATTTTTCTCCTAATCTTCATTTTCAGGATATTTTCAGAAACCAAAAGTAGTTAAGGACCAAAATGTATTTTTTATTTCTAACAAAATGTAAAGAGAGAACTTCAGCTGTTACTATAGTGCTGCTGCAGGGTCACTATGTGATTCTGCTTGGAACAGAAGATTTTAATATCAAGCAATAATTGCAAAGGAGTTGCAGGCCAAAGGAAGGAATATTTGGTATTAAGATATTTCTTGGAGCAAGGTGTATTCAAGACCCTCTTAAATTCAGGGAATGTTTGGCAGTTACTTTGCTGCTCTAAACTTAACAGTATTTTGTATGGAACATGATCTGGTGAGACCCAGCATTTTATATATTTTCCTCTTTGTGTATGAATGACTGAGTTATAGATTTTTGCATATTTTATTGTCAGACTTTGATAACATAATAAACTTTATCTAATATTGAATGCCGTTTGTCATGAGTCACACACAACTACAGATGCTTCTCTCTCTCTCTCTCTCTCTTTCTTTCTCTCTCTCAAATATGCTACAAGTCGTGAACGTATTCATGCTTATTGCTGCTTAAAAGGCAGCATTTTATCCAAATTATGAGCTGAACCAGATAGCAGCATAGCTTCCTTCCAATGTAGAGCATTGCTTTAGAAGGGAAACTGAAAATACAAACAGTCATCATTCTGCACTAAAGTAAATGATCAGTTCAAACCAATTAGCACAAATTGCCAGTTTTGAGACTCAATATGAGCAGAAGCCTTCATCCATAGTTTCCAACCTGCTCCTCCTAGGCCTCTTGTCTTGGTAGCTTTTCTTCAAATACATTGACTTGTTTATAGTCATGTTAGATTGGTGGTGACTGGTGACCCAAAAATGGTGGGGGTGCAATTGCTGGAGACATCCTTTCATCTGCTGCCCTTCTACCTTCCTTCATGTAGTTTGACAAGACTGTCATGGTAGGGATTGGGGAAGAGGCTGCAGGAGTAGTTTCATTGGGCAGATTAGGTAGGTGTTTAGAACGGAGAGAAGAGTGTGTTTTTTTTTTTGTTTTTTTTTTTTTACCCCCTTCCCTCTTAAGAAATCAAAGAGGGGCAGGCTGGGAGAACAGTATTTACCTCTGTATCCCCTTTGCTGTTTTCTAGTCATTTCAGTTTATCTCATGGCTAGTTCCTAAATGACCAGGTTTTTAATGTCCTGTATTTTAATTCTACCTTATAGTTGTTCTGTTCTCTTTTTGTAGGGCTCTGATTTCCTCTTTTATTCATTCCTCATACTGTCATTTGTTTTTTCCTAACTTTTTCCTCCAAGTTACACCTGCTTTCTCTCTGCTCAACTTCAGCTGTTCACCCTCACTTTTCCTTTAAATCTGTCTTGGTACTTCCATTTAGTTCTCTGCCTGATAGAGCAAGTTTCTTGAGAGCATAAATGACTACTTTTTGGAGCAGCTAGTCCTGAAATCTACAAGAGGCGAGATGATTCTTGATTTAGTCCTAAGAAGAGCACGTGATCTGGTCCAAGAGATATAGCTAAACTTAACATCCTTGGGGGGAGGGGAGGGACATCAAAGAACCCCACCCCAGTAGCATTTAACTGCAGAAAGTGGAACTATACAAAAATGACGAAGCTAGTTAAATGGAAATTAAAAGGTACAGTCCCAAAAGTGAAAACTACATGGAAACTTTTAAAAAACCATAATAGACATTCAAATTAAATGTATACCCCAAATTTAAAAAAAAAAACAGAGGGCCAAAAAAGTACCACCACGGCTAAACAACAAAGTAAAAGAAGCGGTTAGAGGCAAAAAGGCATCCATTAAAAATTGGAAGTCAAATCCTATTAAGGAAAATAGCATAAATTTTGGCAAGTCAAGTGTAAAAGTATATTTAGGAAGGCCAAGAAAGAACTTGAATTGCAACTAGCAAAAGACTCAAAAACTAACAGCAAAGTCCATCAGAAGCAGGAAGCCTGCTAAACAATGTGGAGCCACTGGTCGATCAAGGTGCTAAAGGAGCACTCAAGGAAGATAAGGCTATCATGGAGAAGGTATATGAATTCTTTCCATCAGTCTGCACTGCAGAGGATGTGAGGGAGATTCCCTCTCCTGAGCCATTCTTTTTAGGTAACACATCTGAGGAACTGTCCCAGATTGAGATGTCATTAGAGGAGGTTTTGGAACAAACTGATAAATCAAAGAGTAATAAGTCACCACGATCAGATGGTATTCACTCCAGAGTTCCTTCAGAACTCTGATATAAAATTGCAGAACCACTAACTGGTTTATCATTTAAATCAGTTTCTGTACCAGATGACCCAAGGTAATGTGACCCCACATTTTAAAAAAGGCTCCAGAGATGATCCAGGCAATTACAGGCTGATAAACCTAACTTCAGTAGCAGGCAAATTGGTTGAAACTATAGTAAAGAACAGAATTATCAGACACACAGGTGACCATGATTTGTTGGAAGAGTCAGCAGGGCTTTTGTAGAGGGAAATCATGCCTCACCAATCTATTAGAATTGTTTGAGTGGAGGTCAACAAATGTGGACAAAGGTGATCCAGGGGCTATAGAGTAATTAGATTTTCAGACAGCCTTTGACAAGGTCCCTCACTGAAGGCTCTTAAGCAAAGTAAGCAGTCATGGGTTATAAGGGGAGGTCCTCTCATGGTTCAGTAACTATTTAAACAATAGGAAATAAATAGTTATCAGAATGGAGAGCGGTAAATAGTGGTGTCCCTTAGGGGTTTGTACTGGGACCAATGTTCAACATATTAATAAATTATCTGGAAAAAGGGATAAACAGTGAAGTTGAAAAATTTGCAAACTATACAAAATAATTCAAGATAGTTAAGTCCAAAGCAGCCTGCAAAGACTTACAAAGGGATCTCACAAAGCTGGGTGACTGGGCAATAAATGTCAGATGAAATTCAATGTTGATAAATGCAAAATTATGCATATTGGAAAACATAATCCTAAATATACATACAAAATGATAGGGTCTATATTAGCTGTTACCACTAAAGAAAGATCTTGGAGTCATTGTGGATAATTCTCTCAAGATCTCTGTTCAGTATGCAGCAGCAGTAAAAAAAAAACTAAAAATCTTAGGAACTATGAGGAAAGGGATAGATAGTATGACAGAAAATAGCATCATGCCTGAATATACATCCACCGTATGCCCACATCTTGAATACTGCGTGCAGATCTGGTCACCCCATCTCAAAAAGATAGAATTGGAAAGGATATAGAGAAGGGCAACAAAAATTAAGGTTATGGAACAGCTTCCATGTGAGAAGAAATTAAAAAAACTGGGACTTTTCAGCTTGGAAAAGAGACAAGTAAGAGGGATATGATAGTGGTCTATAAAATCTTGACTGGTGTGGAGAAAGTGAATAAGAAAACATTATTTACTCCTTCACATAATACAAGAACTAGGAGTCAGTCACCCAATGAAATTAATAGGTAGCAGGTTTAAAACAAAATGAAGATGATGTGAATGCCAAAACTATAACAGGGTTCAAAAAAGAACTAGATAAGGTCATGGAGGATAGTTCCATCAATGGCTATGAGCCAGGATAGGCAGGGATGCAAAAGTATGCTCTGAAGTGTCCTTGCCTCTGTTTGCCAAAAGCTGGGAATGGGCTACAAGAGATGGATTGATTACCTGTTCTGTTAATTCCCTCTAAAGCACCTGGCATTGGCCATTGTCGGAAGACAGGATACTGGGCTAGATGAACCATTGGTGTGACCCAGTATGGCCTTCTTACGGTAAGACAGGAGTTTCAGGGAGAAGACTTATGGGGACTTCATCTTGATTTTCTTTTTCCCTGCTCCCCCTTGCCCCTTTAATGCAACACTCTTGTAAATTCTGCAGGGGACCATTTTGAAGCCTGAAATGTGCCAAGCATTTGGGACATCTCTAGATTATGTGAATAAAGTCCCCCTAGTGGCAGCCAGGTGTATTGCACCTCATTTATTGATGGGCTCTTAAGCCCCACAGGTATTTAGTTAGCAAGTCCTTGCACTGTTTACTCTGTCTTCTGCCAAGTAGTTTAACTAATTTAACTTAAACCTCCAAGTATTAGTATAATAGCCCATTGTATGTAAGATTAGTATAAACACATACCTATGGTGTTTCAGATCTAGAGTTCGGTTATGCTTGCAGGCCTAGAAGCCGGCTTCTTTGCCCAAAGCAAATTCAAAACGAGGGCCAGCAAATGAAAACACAAAAACACGGTTTGCTCCAAATCTTTACTAACCTCGTGTTTCAAAATATGCAGCATCTATGGTCAGGTGCAGACAGCCTTTATCAGAACTTGACCATACAGACCTGTCACATAAGCACAACTAACCTGCAGTGCCCAACATTCCATCCAGGTCGGTCATGCTTATCAAGCTTTACAGAGCTGATATTGCCTTTCATAAATTATAAGAGAACAAACGGGAGTGCTCAAACTGTGATAGTTAAGCCATTGGTACCTTCCGACAAACTTTATCTGATGCCAAACATTTAAATGATACACATCTATACCCTTCAGGACAACAACTTTTCCTGCCAAGCAGAAAAGATCTCATGGGGGGGAGGGAAAATGAGGATGGAGATTCCAAATGGAAGTGGTGCTTTTAATTCTAGAACAAGAATAAATTAAGCAATGTACGCTTTACCTACTGTTCGTTAGCATCAGTATAGCAAATGACCTTTTTGATGTTATTCCAAGAGCAAATACCATTAAAAAGACGCTAAAACTACCTCTGACTGTAAGCTTTGGCAGGACTGTTGATTTGGGCTGTAGTGGTTTTTAGTCACTGGGATTTCCTCTTTTGCTGTGACAGGGAGGTTGTAAGATCACAGTTGTGATAGAAACACACCATTCTGTTGCACTGGGGGGCTACTACCCTTGAATGGATCTTTAATGGCTCCCAGTGGATCAGATTACTGTCATACCAATGAAAAAGGTCCACAGTAATTATCTTGCATACCCTGCAGTTTATTCAAAAAGGAATTACACAATTAGTAAAGGGTTACATTTAAGCACACAACTCCTATGTTAGACATTAAATAACTATACATTAAGAGCTATACATTCCTCTTAGCAAGCCTCTCTTTCACAAACATACATAAACAGGCCCTGTGCTAGCCTCACACAGTTCCTGCTTGGCAAACAGAGAAGGTGGTTACCAATTCTATGGATGACTTCTTCCCTCCAGGTCTGGTTTTCTCAGCCGTTGGGTCTGTCTCAGATTTCCCTTGAGGTGAGCCTGGCTGCCTGGAAACCCCTCTGGTCACAGTCCTATTGGAGCCCATGGAGCAGAGTTTTGGCTACTCTGTCTAGCAACTTCTTCAAGGTCAGTTAAGGAATCCTCTCTCCAGTAATTTACTTTGCTTGATTCTTATACTCTTTTTCCTCAAAGGAGTCACATGTCTCAAAAGCATGAACAGTGGGTGTGTAGTTATTAATTTTAGCTGATTAGTATTTTTGGAAGGGGCTGCGGGGGTACCGAGCAAAGACCACTCCACGTTTACTCACTCATCAATCATTCACTCTGGCTCTCTGCGTGGTGTCCTTATAGGGTCACTATAACCAGGTTAACTTGTGTTCCATGCTGGAACTTTATGCATGTGATATTTACTTTTGCATGGGCCCATATTTGCTGACCAATAGGTTCAATATCAATCACACATGCAGGCTTTGCCAGTCCTTTATCAAATCTGCTTCTGCTTAAAGGGGCTCTGCTCCTAGGATCCTCTGCAGTTCTTCAACCATGTTTAAGTCATGTCAAGTTATGCTCATACCATTCATTCAGCACAGTCACACCAATCTGGCATCATCCCAACACATTCCACAGTGACAAGCATCCTAATCCAGTTTCCCTGCACCAAAAAATTTCTGCCTAGTGACCAAATTCTTGTTTCCTTTCTTAGCAGCCAGATACCTCTGGCATCAAGGGGTCCTCATCTTCCCTTATCTCAATGACTGATGCTTGGGCCTCATGTCTGGATCACACTGCCAGCAGCCAACTTCCATGCTGCTTCTACTCCTCTTCTCCGTGGGGATGAATGTGTGGCACTGTAGACTATTGGAATTGAACTTCAGTCAATTGCAGCTGCTCAAATACAAGACTTGCTTAACCACAGGCCATATGGAAGGTATGGTCAACAGGTACATGTACTGTGCTGACCTATGAAGAATATGCATCTTTAATGCTACTGATAGCGACAGGTGATGTCCTTTAAACACAAGAAATGGATGCCTGAGCAGACAACCAGGTGTATGCAAACATATAACAATATAGACAGCTGTCCAGCAGGAACAGGACTGACATCACCAGATTTTTTGGCTCCCGAGGACAGCATTATATCGGGGTAGAGGTATAGTTGTAAGATACTCACTGAAGTCCAGTAGAACCCAAATCAGCCAAATGTCCCACTTACGAATCCATGCTACTTCTATTTCATATCCTCACTTAAGAGTCATTCAGCTCATATTAGCTAGATTTGTGCCTGCATTAAAAAACAAACTGTTCAGCTGATTATTAATTAATATTTGTACTGCAGTACCATCTAGGAGCCTCAGTCATGGATCAGGATTCCCTTGTGCTAGGCACTGTATAAACACCTCTATCATAGATATTTCTAGAGCTGTAACTTGCTCCTCAAAGTTGGATTGTGGCCAAAGGCTGCATAGAAAGAAGTCAATTTAAGTCCCATGAATACTTGATATTGCAGCAGTATCCTGAGTGAAAACCCTTGTGTTGTCATAGGAGGCCAGCTAGTAGTACTTGACTGATCTATTGAAAGAATCCTCCTTCTCTTTGTGTGTGTGTGTGGGGTGGGGGTTGTGTGGACAATCTGGATATACGTGAAGTAGATCTAACTGCACATTTATTTTTTACTTTATGTAACTGAGTGACTGAGACTGAGTTTTGGGGCAGCAAAATAAATGGGAGATCTTTTGGTGGGGATGCTCATCCTTTCCTACCTTAGCCGAAGCACTCAAGGAATGTAGAGAAGCCAAGCAGCGCTTCTGCAATGAAGGCGTAGAAGCGAACTTATTATTTTGAGTCAAAATCGGGTTAATCTGCCATGATTTAGCATAAATTGCAACTGATTGCCTTGAGATACGCTTCAAGAGCTTAGTGGGATTTGAAAAAAGTATTGGATGTCTACAGGGATAATGAGAACATCCACGGAAACATGATGAAAGGTAAGGGACATAAATTCTATAACTGCCCATTTGGGGTAGCTGATTGGCAGGAGGTAGAGAGAGAAGACTGACATCTACCTCTGAGGCATCTGGTACTGGCCACTGTCAGTATCCGTCACTAGTTGAACTACTGATCTGATGTGATATGGCAATTCCTATGTGCCCAGGCTGTGTTTTTGGGCCACAGGAACACAAAGGACAAAATTTCAGCAGGCTGAGTGAATGTGTGTTGACTCGTGTGTGGGTGCACAAGTGAGCGTGGTAGAGCCCTATCTTGGGGAGAGGAGGGAAGCAGAGCAGGAGATATACAAGGTCTCAGTGCAGAGATTTGGTTATAGGCAACATTTGAGAGGGGACAGCTGTCCCGGATGGAGAGAGGAGCAATAATAGCATTAGGCCCACCATGAGAGAAAGTGAAAGTAGCTGGCCACAGCAGACATGGAACAACCCTCAACTTCTATCATCATTCATGGAAAGTGACCAAGATCTCCATTTAAGCTGATGCAAAGAAGAAAAGCAACAGACTTTCTACACTGAGACATTACAACTTTAGCAGCAGCACCTGCCAGTTCTATGGGATGGACCAGCCTTCCAGCAAGCTAGTGGCCACTGTATTCTCTTCCCCTGGAGTTCTGTAAGTATTCACAGACACACCTCTGTAGCTTCTTTATCACTGAGTATATGGTGCATTCTGGGAAAATGTAGGGTAGGATTAGTTTTTCCTGTTGCTCTGAGGTGTATCAGCACATCTCATGTAGGCTGAGCAAAATGATTAAGGGCCCCAGTGGGAACATTCTCCAAAACCACACACTTGTTTTGTATCTTTACCATCATTATGAAGAGGTTTGCACCTGCAATGCCTCTGGTGATGGGAGTTTGCATCCTGGGAGCTTGCAAGATCACTCCTCAGAGACTTAAACATCTTTACCCGAGTGTCCATCATCACTCCTAGTGATTTCCACTTCCCATTCAGGCTTGGCCAGCTCACTGTATGCCTGCATCTAGTTTGAACCTTGAGAATCCTGTAATGAGCTATCTCAGTCTCTGGGCTATATTGGACGTGTGTAATACTATTTTTGTGCAATATTATGAGGATTCATGTAGTATGATTATTGCCAAGGTTTCTTTTTATACAGTAGAACCTGCTTTTATTATAGTATTTTTCTGCATCCTAAAACTCCTCTATATGTGGAATTCCACTCTAATAGCTGATGGCCTTTACCTGGTGTGTAAGGGCCTCTACTTCACTTCCTGTAGGAAATGGTCTACCAGGAAGTGCTGCCACTCTCTGTATGTACAGCAGTTAGCAGAAGCATCTCTCCTTTTCAGAAACAGTGAGAGACTTTTCTCTTTTCACCCTGCAGTTTCAAGGGGCTAAGGCAGCTGTTCTTCTCTGCAACCATGAGTACTAGGAACTTAGTTGCTTTACGAAATGAAAAATGAGATTCTCAAATAACCACAAGGATTAGTCACTGAACAGTGAATGAACCTATACATCTACTTTGTGTGGGGATGGCTGGGTTTGGAAGCTTAACCCATAATCCACACTTTACTTTTTGTTGCATTTTTCTTGCTGTTTTAAGATTGTATGTGTTAAGGACTTCTTGACTCTGCTGAAAAGAGTTAACTGGTTAGGTGGGGATTCTTGTTTGTTTATTTTTTTTGAGAAACCCTAAACTAAGGGACTTTTGTGAAACTTTCAGGGTAAAGGGTAAGTTATTTTGTCATTTCAAAACGTCAGGCTCTCAAATGGCTCAAGAATCCAACCAGCAAACTAGCCACTAGAGGGAGAGCACTTCCAACACATGGTGCAATCCAAGCACAGCAGAGCTTTGCCTGACACTGCAGCAAGTGGAGGGAGGAGTTGCAACAAGATCATAATACAAATTATTTAAATATGAACATGTAGTTCTTGTTTTTTTAATAAAGAATGTCCAGGCTACAGAGGAAAGTCACATAAGGAGAAAATGTTTTGAACCATCAGAGAGATCTAAGTAATTCTAAAGTGCTTGTTGTGCTGCAGAAATTCCTTTCCTATCTCATTGCTTCCCAGTTGAGAGCAAAGCACCTGTTATAACTTTGAGATTGTCTTTTTGCTGAGAAATGGTTTGGAGTCATTTACCCTAAGGTCACAAGTTCAAGTGAGCCAAATTCAATAGCAACTAAAAGTAATTAGCATGTAGTTGCTTCTGCTAAATAATTGATGTTCCTGCTGGACAGCTGTCTATATTGTTATATGTTTGCATATACCTGGTTGTCTGCTCAGGCATCCATTTCTTGTGTTTAAAGGACATCACCTGTAGCTGTCAGTAGCATTAAAGATGCATATTCTTCATAGGTCAGCACAGTACATGTACCTGTTGACCATACCTTCCATATGGCCTGTGGTTAAGCAAGTCTTGTATTTGAGCAGCTGCAATTGACTGAAGTTCAATTCCAATAGTCTACAGTGCACCAGTGGCTGCATACATACAGACACTGTTACCAATTACAGAAATAAGGGATAGAATTCAGAACTACAACTGGGCAAAACTTTGGTGGTTTTTGGCACTCGGAGTTCAGATGTTGTGTTGATGCTGCAGTCTTTTGCTAGGGCTTAGAAAACATTTTTTTAGGTTTTCATTGTCACCTGCAAAGTCTTGTTTTGTTGTGGGATTGAATGAAGCTGAGTCTATATTCATCAAAATCCTACCAGAAATCAAGCAGAACAAATTAACCATGGAGGAACTCTGGATGTTTTCAAATGAAAACACGAGGCATCTCCTAGACTGCATTGAAAGTGAGGGGTATTTGCTCATCATCTTGCCTAAACCCTTTGCATGAACCTGGGATTCCCATGGTTTCAGGTTTTACTGTCAATGTTTTGCAATAAGTTACCCAGGATCCAGTAATGTAGGATTGTCACTTGTACTAAGGGAGCAGCAGAGGGTAATGGTACATAACTGTACATAGTAACTACAGAATTACTTAAAAATAAAATTCCTCCCTATAATTGGAACCAAATGGAACCCTTGCTGGAAGTCTCAGCATAGAGGTCAAGGATTGTATAGACCTGTAGACGCCGCTAATTTAAAGTCCACAGAATGGTTTCTTTTGGTCTATCATTCTTTGTCTGCCTATCCAACGTATATTTTACTTCCCAAATGACAAGATGAGGTGAATGCATATAGACATATCACCCCCCCACACACACTTTCTGTCTAAAGTGACACAAGCACAGACAAGACCTGATCTGAAATGACAAATGCTATGTTCCTAAATCTATTTCCTTACACCTTACCTCATCACTGAATTTTCAGTTGACAGTCCTCTCCTAAACCATTACCCAGCGTTTCTTGGTCACATTTGTAACCACTGACTCACTCACTAACGCTTCTTGGCTGGTTTAATAAAAATGTCACCTTATAAGAGTAAAGTCTAAGTATTCATTAAAAAACCCATCAAACCAGATGGCAGATTAAGCTGAATGTTGTAAAGCAAGTTGCTGTGCCTCAAAGTTAAGCATTTTCTCCCATGATTCTAGAACCCATATGGTATATAAAAATGACTGATGACAGAGTCAGAACAAGGCCTCCAATCTGCTCAGCTGTTGAGCCAGGGGCATAGTGTATATCTTTGCTGTGCTAGTTTGCACTCAGACAGCAAAGGCAGGCCACCAGAACGGAAACTTCATTACGTGTTTAAAACTGAACTGGCTACTCAACCACCAGCTGGGCAGACAAGTCAAGTTTCAGCATGAGAGATGACAGCAATTCGCTATGAAGTGTGTTACGTATATTGGCAAGCTAGCTACATGTTTTATCATGCCATGTGTTTCAATAAGTGGCCTTTTCCCCCACCAAAAATTATCCCAAAAGCCTTTGCACTGTTGCGTGCAGCGCAATGGAACTTCGGATGGAAAAGCAGCTGCAAGTATGTTTGGATCCCATTTCCTACTCACGTGGTGGTTCGAAACAGGTGTTAACTTGTTTGAAGCTGACAATATTCATGCCCCAATAAGAGCGCCCTCAGGGTGGAAAACAGTTGCCACACATTGGGCTCTCTCGATACGAAAAAAATGAAGAGCAGCCTTTTCTCTCCTGTGTCTTAGAGCTTTAGCGTGGGAGTTTGTAGGACTCCCTAACTCTTAAGGTGTTTTGACCCTTCTGGGTAGTGGCAGTGAGGCAGATCCTGAGCCAGGTCCTCCGCTGGCCATCATGTGCCATCTCCTGCTAATGCTGACCCCTGAAGACTCCACGCAATTGCAGGGGGGCAGCAGTTAAAGGAGCTCCCCAATCCCTGCAGGAGTTCTACCACCTTGGCAATTGCTCTGTCTTTTTGGGTATTCTCTCTGTCCCAGTCAGATTGAATTCAGAGATCTAAATTCTCATGCCTGTGCCTGTGGTGCTTTAGTGCATATAACTTTAATGTTTGACACTGCTTTGTTCCAATCTGTTCGTGTTTTCTTGGTGCACAAGTGCTAGCTCTGTTCTTGATTCACTTATGTCTAAGTTTTAGGGCATTTCGATGCCTTAGTTTTTATTAGACTGCCTCCCAGTTACTCAATGCATCAGTACCTGATGCATTGCTACAGTACCCGATTTCTTTATTTTGCAGTTCAGCACTGAATCTATGCTCATTCCTGTGGTTAGTTCATGTCTTCCCTTGGTTCACCAGTATCCTTCTTTTTTTCTTTTGCAGTTATGGTACCTAAGGAAGAAGGCTCAGGGTCTATAAATGCCAACAACACAACAGAACAATGCTAAATACGTGCAACCATTTTAATTGGATGCACTGATGACCCTAGATATTTTTCTGGCCATGGGTGGAAAAAGTTTTTGAACACCTCATCTCTCTGCAAAGTAGCCATGCAAAGAAACCCAAATGCATCTGACCAAATAACAGTATGGTGCCCAATCAAAGCTGGTGCTTAGGGTGACCAACTGTTTGCCTGCCCATAGAACCAGCCCTGATTGTGTGGTCCTCTGCTTTGAAACAGCTCATGACATATGAGGTGCCAGATTTGTCTACAGATAGACATGGGTGAGGGAGAACTGCAAAATACTTCCAAAATCATTAGTTGTAGGTTTGAAATGAATGTGTGTGGACTGTGTTTGCAGCCCTCTGCATCTGCTCTGTTTTCAACAGAGAGTTTAGAAGACTATAAATTCAAGATTCTCTTTTTTATAACTATTCTCCAATAATCAGGTTCTAAGGCACTTTATAAAGATTATGCTATTCCAATCAGGGCAGCAATATTTCCTGTGTGTTCAGTCCAAAATAATTTCAATTTCAAATATCCAACACTCACAATGAACTGCTCATGAATCAGCTCCAGGCCTCTTATGTGTGTAGTTTTTCCTCTAAGTAGCTTTGTAATTCAGCAGGGTCCAAGAGTTATCATGGACAGAGCAGGATGATGATTTGTTCTGCCTTGTACTGTGGAGAACATTTATTTCCTGTATTGACCAGGATAGAGGATGATTCCTGTTCATAGCCCCACACAGCTCCAGGGTCCAGTGCAGAACGTGGCTAGCTGGGTGTGTACACCCCTTATGAGATGGATTACATGTGAGAAGCCAGAGGGTGAACTTTGTGAACGTCACCATAATCTCGAACAGTCTCTCTAGCAACTGCCCTGGGAAGGCTTTGATGTTAAGGGGTTTATCGATTAGACAAGTAGCCCCGTTAATCTGTCTGTGGACCCTAAAGGTATGTCTACACTGCAATAAAAACCTGCAGCACAGAGCCTGGGTCAGCTGATTCAGGCTTGCAGGGCTCAGGCTGGAGCTCAAGCCCTGAGACCCGCTCCCCTGGCAGGTTCTCAAAGCCCAGGCTCCAGCCTGAACATCTGCACTGTAATTTTATAGCCAAACAGCCTGAGTCAGCTGATCTAGGCCAGCTGTTGGTCTTTCACTGCAGTGCAGATGTACCCAACGATAGATCAAAATCCTGAGTGCATCCCAGTGTTTTCTCCCCCGCCCCTCCATTTGAGCCCAGAAAGGGAATATAAAGAATAAAGAGGATATTCGTGAATCTAATCTTCCTCTCTAGGTCTGAGTCAGAGTTTCAGTGGTGAGGAGTATGAAGATGAAGTGAGTCCATGTTCAACCTACAGGATCAGTCTGAAGTTCAGTGATGCAGACCAAGTCAGACAACTCTTCGGTGATAAGGTTGTGGATGATTTATTCACCACTGATCTTGTGTTCATTAGGATGAGGCCATGGTGTACATCTGGTTTGGGCCTGTGTGAGGTAGTTGTTTGCCAGCTGCCCCAGACTGGATGTAGCTGTCTATTTATCTTTTTTCCAAACATTGGAAGGCATTTCCTCTATTCATTTCTTTCCCCTCTGAACTGTATTGGAGAAGGGTGCAGTTGGGTAGCCTGATTGGCAGTGATGGCACATAAGTGGTGCACCAGATACTGTTTCACTATTGTTAGTTTCAATGCTAAGGCTGAACACTGTATATTTGTCTACAGCAAGGCTAGCAGAGTTCTCTCTAGGCCCAATACTCAGACCAGGTTTATTGCAATCTTCCAATGACCCTGGTCTGCAGGTGTCAAGCAGACCTAGGGGCTCTCGTGGTTTTAGGTAGAAATTCTTCAGAACCTTCAGCTCAGTTTTGCTTTGTATTCATTTATATTCTAAGCTTGCGGCGTAGGAGAAAAGTTGGGAGCCCACACAAGGTAAAACCAAGAAGAAGAGTGGACAATGCCAAACCAAAACTGCCATGTTCCTCCCAGCTCTAATTTGCTATTCTCGACTGAAGCTCCTAATAGAAACCTACTGTAGCATAAAGCCAGCCAGTATGTTCAGTGATTAAAAATGAATAGGAATAAAAATGAAATGCAATAGCTGCTCCTCTGAAGCAGCTGGATTTACCCAAGCAGAAAAAATATACAAAAAGGTAAAACAGTTCTTTTTGAACTGTCAGATAATAAGTGTGTTGGCGTAGCAGGGTTGGTACTCTTCCAGATGAGCTATTTGGATAAGTAAGAGTATTTCATACTTTTCAGTCTAGACTGGACACTGTGGTAAAAGACTAGCAGAAAACAACATTAAAAGGAGATTGTTTTAATCTTTGCTCTTATCAGCCCTGGAAGTTTCAACCAGACCGGGCATATGCCACTTAAATGTGGCCACCTGATTTGGATTTTGGGACCAAATCAATATTGCTTAACCCTTTTCATTTTAGAAAGAACTGTTCAAGGCCTTTCTATTTGGGTTGCTTCATCGGACTATTTTGGCCTCCCGTTCCTCCCAATCTCCCCCCCCCCTTTTTTAATAGTTCTTCTTTCAGGACTATTTTCTTGCATGCAATTTACCTGATGTAGAGAGAGGCATAAACTAAAAACCCCAGATACAAATGCTAGATCTGAATTTATCATCTCTATAAAGGAGAGAACTAAAAACACTCCTGAACTTGGGGGTTCAGAATTTGGACCTGAACTTGCTCAGATATTGGTGCATCCACATTTCGGAAAGAGGTTTGAGCTGTGAACATGGATATTAACAAAAATGCTCGGCCTCTATTTAGCAATTGTTACCCACTGGGTTCAAAGCACTTTGAGTGACTAACATTATTAATCACCTGGGAGAAAAGAGAGACTGGCTTCCAGATTGAGCGGATCAAGAGTGACTACAGGGCTCTGGGAGTACGGGTGAAGGAGTTTGGAGCGCAGGTGGTGTTCTCTTCGATTCTTCCTGTCAAAGGTAGGGGCCCGGGCAGAGACAGATGCATCATGGAGGTGAATGCCTGGTTGCAAAGATGGTGTCACCAGGAGGGCTTTGGCTTCCTCGACCACGGGATGCTATTCGAGGAAGGACTGCCAGGCAGAGATGGCGTTCACCTTTCGAGGAGGGGAAAGGCCCTATTTGGACACAGACTGGCTAACCTAGTGAGGAGGGCTTTAAACTAGGTTCGACGGGGATAGGTGAGCAAAGCCCACAGGTAAGTGGGGAACATGGAGACCTGGGAGATGGGTCGGAAACAGGAGGGAGTGTGGGCTATATTGGCAGAGAGAAAGGAGGGTCAGGACAAAACTGGGAGGCAAGATCAAACCAGTATCTTAGATGCCTATATACAAATGCGAGAAGTATGGGGAATAAGCAGGAAGAACTGGAAGTGCTAATAAATACAACTATGACATTGTTGGCATCACTGAAACTTGGTGGGATAATGCACATGATTGGAATGTTGGTGTACAGCTTGCTCAGAAAGGATAGACAGGGGAAAAAGGGAGGAGGTGTTGCCTTATATATTAAAAATGTACACACTTGGACTGAGGTGGAGATGGTCATAGGAGATGGAAGTGTTGAGAGTCTCTGGGTTAGGCTAAAAGGGGTAAAAAACAAGGGTGATGTCATGCTAGGAGTCTACTACAGGCCACCTAACCAGGTGGAAGAGGTGAATGAGGCTTTTTTTAAACAACTAACAAAATCATCCAAAGCCCAAGATTTGGTGGTGATGGGGGACTTCAACTATCCAAATATATGTTGGGAAAATAACACAGCGGGGCACAGACTATCCAACAAATTCTTGGACTGCATTGCAGACAACTTTTTATTTTAGAAGGTTCAAAAAGCTACTAGGGGGGAAGCTGTTCTAGACTAGATTTTAACAAATAGGGAGGAACTCGTTGAGAATTTGAAAGCAGAAGGCAGCTTGGGTGAAAGTGATCATGAAATCATAGAGTTTGCAATTCTAAGGAAGGGTAGAAGGGAGAACAGCAAAATAGAGATAATGGATTTCAGGAAGGCGGATTTTGGTAAACTCAGAGAGCTTATAGGTAAGGTCCCATGGGAATCAATACTGAGGGGAAAAACAACTGAGGAGAGTTGGCAGTTTTCCAAAGGGACACTATTAAGGGCCCAAAAGCAAGCTATTCCGCTAGGTAGGAAAGATAGAAAATGTGGCAAAAGACCACCTTGGCTTACCCACGAGATCTTGCACGATCTAAAAAATAAAAAGGAGTCATATAAAAAATGGAAACTAGGACGGATTACAAAGGATGAATATAGGCAAACAACACAGGAATGCAGGGGCAAGATTAGAAAGGCAAAGGCACAAAATGAGCTCAAACTAGCTACGGGAATAAAGGGAAACAGGAAGACCTTTTTATCAATACATTAGAAGCAAGAGGAAGACCAAAGACAGGGTAGGCCCACTGCTTAGTGAAGAGGGAGAAACAGTAACAGGAAACTTGGAAATGGCAGAGATGCTTAATGACTTCTTTGTTTCGATCTTCACCGAGAAGTCTGAAGGAATGCCTAACATAGTGAATGCTAATGGGAAGGGGGTAGGTTTAGCAGATAAAATAAAAAAAGAACAAGTTAAAAATCACTTAGAAAAGTTAGATGCCTGCAAGTCACCAGGGCCTGATGAAATGCATCCTAGAATATTCAAGGAGCTAATGGAGGAGGTATCTGAACCTCTAGCTATTATCTTTGGAAAATCATGGGAGACGGGAGAGATTCCAGAAGACTAGAAAAGGACAAATATAGTGCCCATCTATAAAAAGGGAAATAAAAACAACCCAGGAAACTACAGACCAGTTAGTTGAACTTCTGTGCCAGGAAAGATAATGGAGCAAGTAATTAAGGAAATCATCTGCAAACACTTGGAAGGTGGTAAGGTGATAGGGAATAGCCAGCATGGATTTGTAAAGAACAAATCGTGTCAAACCAATCTGATAGCTTTCTTTGATAGGATAATGAGTCTTGTGGATAAGGGAGAAGCTGTGGATGTGGTATACCTAGACTTTAGTAAGGCATTTGACACAGTCTCGCATGATATTCTTATTGATAAACTAAGCAAATACAATTTAGATGGGGCTACTATAAGGTGGGTGCATAACTGGCTGGATAACCGTACTCAGAGTTTTTATTAATGGTTCCCAATCCTGCTGGAAAGGCATAACAAGTGGGGTTCCGCAGGGGTCTGTTTTGGGACTGGCTCTGTTCAATATCTTCATTAACGACTTAGATATTGGCATAGAAAGTACGCTTATTAAGTTTGCGGATGATACCAAACTGGAAGGGATTGCAACTGCTTTGGAGGACAGGGTCATAATTCAAATGATCTGGACAAAATGGAGAAATGGTCTGAGGTAAACAGGATGAAGTTTAACAAAGACAAATGCAAAGTGCTCCACTTAGGAAGGAACGCTCAGTTTCACACATACAGAATGGGAAGAGACTGTCTAGGAAGGAGTATGGCAGAAAGGGATCTAGGGGTTATAATGGACCACAAGCTAAATATGAGTCAACAGTGTGATGCTGTTGCAAAAAAAGCAAACGTGATTCTGGGATGTATTAACAGGTGTGTTGTGAGCAAGACACGAGAAGTCATTCTTCCGCTCTACTCTGCTTTGGTTAGGCCTCAGCTGGAGTATTGTGTCCAGTTCTGGGCACCGCATTTCAAAAAAGATGTGGAGAAATTGGAGAGGGTCCAGAGAAGAGCAACAAGAATGATTAAAGGTCTTGAGACCTATGAAGGAAGGCTGAAAGAATTGGGTTTGTTTAGTTTGGAAAAGAGAAGACTGAGAGGGAACATGATAGCAGTTTTCAGGTATCTAAAAGGGTGTCATAAGGAGGAGGGAGAAAACTTGTTCACCTTAGCCTCTAAGGATAGAACCAGAAGCAATGGGTTTAAACTGCAGCAAGGGAGGTTTAGGTTGGACATTAGGAAAAAGTTCCTAACTGTCAGGGTGGTTAAACACTGGAATAAATTGCCTAGGGAGGTTGTGGAATCTCCATCTCTGGAGATATTTAAGAGTAGGTTAGATAAATGTCTATCAGGGATGGTCTAGACAGCATTTGGTCCTGCCATGCGGGCAGGGGACTGGACTTGATGACCTCTCGAGGTCCCTTCCAGTCCTAGAATCTATGAATCATCCAGCCAGCTAATGGCAAAACTGGCACTTAACGGTCCCCAGTCTGGCAGCTAAACAGGGCCGGCTCCAGGCACCAGGCAACCAAGCACATGCTTGGGGCGGCACCTGGTAAGGGGCGGCCAATCTGTGGGTGGTGGGGGGCAGTGCAGCGTGGCATTCCGCGGGGGGGGGCGCTCCGGTGGCGCGGTGCTCGGCGGGGGGTGCTCCAGCAGCGCTTGGCTGGGGGGCGGCGCGGGGCGCGGCGCTCAGAGAGGGGTTCCGGTGCAGCGGTGCTCGGCGGAGGGGGGAGGGGCTCCGGCGGCGCGGCGCTCGGCGGGGGGGCGGGCTCCGGCGGTGCGGCGCTCGGCGGGGCGGCGCTTTTTTTTGCTGCTTGGGGCAGCAAAAAAGTTAGAGCCGGCCCTGCAGCTAAATAGCCTTTCCACTGGCTTTGGTTCAGGCTCATCTCCAATCTGAGGAAAGAGCTGGTTTTGATGGTTCACTGAACCCTTCTCTCCCCTCCTCCCCCCGGCCCAAGTTTTTACAGACTATCAGATAACATATAGGGAGAGCAGCACTTTATAACTCAGTCACTTCAAGGTGATCCCTCTAAAGCCAGACATTCTGCACTGTCGTTCTCCCAGGCACATGCAAATTCATAACATAGGCACAAGTATCAGACACACTTGATGTCCACTAATTCTCTTCCATGCAAATTATACCTGCAGTTGTTAAGAGATTATCTGAAATACATGGTGCACATTTGATTTTGTAGAGAAAGGGCCAGAGGCTATCAGCAGCTACAAATGGAATTTGGGCTAGGTTTTTATGTGGTTAGGAGGGATCTGCATATATGGTAAGGAGCGAGAATATGGATTAGACCTATGGTGTTTGGAAGTCAAAAGGGAAGCAGCAAAGAGAAGTGGGTCAGAGCCCATGTCTTTAATTTCAGTCAGAATTGCAGTAGCAGTTAAGCATAAGAGAATGGGACGCAAATGATAGTGATAGCTGGAAGTGGGGAAGTAATGGTTGGTGAGGACATTTATATTTGAGAGGAGAGGGAAAGCTGCAATGGGAGGGAACGAGTCTGTGACTCTGGGGAGTGCGGAGGAAAGGAACCACAGTAGGATGGAAAATAGGTAGCCAGCTGGGTGATGCACATTAGCATCTGCCAAATATCTAAGAATAGAAATTCCATGCTTGAATAATAAGAATCATATGGCTGTCCAACATCTTGACAGATGACAGGAGATGCAACAAAGTCAGTCCGTCAGTCATGTTTAGCAATGGTATGGGAAAAGAGCCCAATAAGTGAGTGGCAAACCTTCCCACAGTGGCTACAAGTCCACTCACCAGATGGAATTTGAAGCATACTCTGCTTCATGGCTCATCTCTGAGCCTCACCCTGGGCTCTCCGATGGCTCTCCATAGTGATGGCACCAGTCTTAACCCGGCTTCTCCACACTGAACAATTGTGGGCAAAATTTTCCCAGTTCTAGCCTGCTTTGGCCTTCCTGTGTGGCGCAGGCAGTTCTTAAGTTGGCCATATAGCACAGCCTTGGACAGACTATCTTGAGGCATGCACTCCACATGTCCCAGTCAGCAAAGCCTGCAAATGTCCAGCCTAGTCTGCATAGACTATAGGCCAGTTCTCTCAAGGATCTTGTTATTGGTGATCCGTTGGTCCCAAGTAACTTCAAGGATTTTTCTAAGACAGCAGGGTGGAAATTGTTCAATCTCCACTCCTGCGTGGAGTACGTAGCCCAACTTTTGCAACTGTAAAGAAGGGTACCATGCACACAAGCTTGATAAACAGACGGTTTTGCGTTCAGGGTTAGCAACTTGTTATTCCCAACATGTGAGGTACGTTTGCCAATGATAACAGAAGCTTTGCCGCTTCTAGCATCAAGTTCCCTATAAAGGTTAAGTGAGCTGGTAAGAACTGAGCTGAGATAGCAGAAGTGATGCACATTGCCAGAGCTTCATTATTGACATACATTTTAGGTGGAATATTGGTACCTTGTGACAGGACAACTGTTTTCTTGATATTGATTACCATGCCAAGCTTGGTGCATGCATTGGAAAATTTGTTCATCATGACCGGCAGTTCATCAGGTGCATTAGAGACGAATGCAGCGTCATCTGCGAAAAGCAGATCCCAAATAGTAAGCTGGGTGACATGCCTTCTGCTCTGAAACAGTCTGATGTAAAACAAGCTGCTGTCCATCCTTGATTTAATTAGTATGCCAGATACATCATTTCCAAAGGCGTACTTAAGAAGAACAGAGAAGAAGATGCTAACGCCAGTGAGCGCTAAGATGCAGCCTTGCTTCATACCAGTATCAATACTAAACTCGGGTGATGTTTCATTTTTATACTGGATGGTTGCCTTCATTCCCTTGTGGAACTCCTTGACTAGGGAGAGCACCTTTTGTGGACAGCCAATTTTCAACAGGATCTTATAGATGCCAGTCTTGCTAATCGTGTCAAAGGCCTTTTGTAGGTCAATGAATGCTACGCACAGAGGTGCCTGTTGTTCACGGCTTTTTTTCTTGCAACAAGCGCAATGTGAAGAACATGTCAGTCGTGGAGTATCCAGCTCTGAATCCACACTGGCTCTCAGGGTAGACTCCCTCAGCGAGGACCTGGAGTCTTTTCAACAGGACTCCTGGAAGCACCTTTCCAACCACACTGAGTAAAGATATTCCTCAATAATTGTTGCAATCTACTCTGTCCCCTTTATTTTTATACAGAGTAATTATCATTGCATCTTTCAGATCTTATGGTATATGGCTTTCTTCCCAACAGGTGCAGAGAAGTGCATAGATGTCACTCGCAAGTTTCCTCCCCGACCTGGCTTTAGGAGCTCCGGAGGTATCTGATCATTGCCTCTGTTTCACAGGCGCAATTTCTTTGATAACCTTGGTTGGTATTGGTCCAGCTCCTCCATCGTTGGAAGCTGGGGAATGGCAGTAACACAGACAATGGTATCCTTTGAGTAGAGTTCTTTGTAATACTCATAAGACTGTAGCGATAAGAATATACTACTGACCACCTGACCAGGATGGTAATTGGAAATTCTCCGGGACATTAGACAGGCTGCAAAAAAGAAAACTCACTAATAATGGGGGATTTCAACTTCCCTCATATTGACTGGGTACATGTCACCTCAGGATGGGATGCAGGGATTGTTTCTAGATACCGTAAATGACTGCTTCATAGAGCAGCTAGTCCTGGAATCCACAAGGGGACAGGCAATTCTTGATTTAGTCCTAAGTACAGCACAGGATCTGGTAGAAGAGGTGAATACAGCTGAACCACTTGGTAATAGTGACCATATATAATTAAATTTAACATCCTCGGGTGAGGGTGGGGGGAATACCACAGAAGTGCACCACAGTAGCACATCACCACTAACATCAGAAAGAGGAATTACACAAAAACGAGGAAGCTAATTAAGTAAAAATTAAAAAGTACTATCACAAAAGTGAAATGCCTGCAAGCTGTATGGAAGTTTTTTTTTAAATTACCATAATAGCGCTCAAATTAAACTTATACCCCAAATTAAAAAAACAAGTAGGAGGACAAAAAAGTTAAACAACAAAGTAAAAGAAGAGGTTTAGAGGCAAAAAGGCATCCTTTTAAAAATTAAAAGTTAAATCCTACTAAGGAAAAGAGAAAGGAGCATAAACTCTGGCAAGTCAAGTGTAAAAGTATAATTAGACAGACCAAGAAAGAATTTGAAGAGCAACTAGCAAAAGACTCAATTTTGTTGTTGTTGTTTTTGAGTACATCAGAAGCAGGGAGCTTCCCAAACAATCATCGGGGTCACTGGATGATCAAGATGCTAAAGAAGCACTCAAGGAATATAAAGCCATTGCAGAGAAGGTAAATGAATTCTTTCCATCAGTCTTCACTGCAGAGGATGTGAGGGATATTCCTACACCTAAGCCATTCTTTTTAGGTGACAACTCTGAGGGACTGTCCCAGATTGAGGTGTCAGTAGAGGTGGTTTTGGAACAAATTTATCAATTAAAGAGTAATAAGTCACCAGGACCAGATGGTATTCACCCAAGAGTTCTGAAGGAACTCAAATATGAAATTGCAGAGCTAACTGTGGGATGTATTACTTAAATCAGTTTCTGTACCAGATGACCGTAAGATAGTTAATGTGGCGCCAATTTTTTAAAAAGGCCCCAGAGGCAATTCTGGCAATTATAGGGCAGTAAGCCTAACTCCAGTAGCAGGCAAATTGATTGAAACTATAGTAAAGAACAGAATTATCAGACACAAAGATGAACATGATTTGTTGGGGAGGAGTCAAAATGGCTTTTGTAAAGGGAAAGCATGCCTCACCAATCTATTAGAATTATTTGAGGGGGTCAACAAATATGGAACAAGGGTGATCCAGTGGATATAGTGTATTTGTCTTTCAGAAAGTCTTTGACGAGGTCCCTCACCAAAGGCCCTGAAGCAAAATAAGCTTCAAGTCATGGGATAAGAGGGAAGGTCCTCTCATGGATTTTAGTAACTGGTTAAAAGAAAGAAAACAAAGCGTAGGAACAAATGGTCAGTTTTCAGAATGGAGAGAGGTAAATAGTGATGGTACCCCAGCAGTCTATACTGGGACCTGTCTTATTCAACATATTCATAATGATTTGGAGAAAGGGGTAAACAGCGAGGTTGCAAAATTTGCAGACGATACAAAATTACTTAGGAGAGTTAAATCCAAAGCAGAAAGACTTACAAAGGGATTTCATAAAAATGGGTGACTGGGCAACAAAATGGCAAATGAAATTCAGTGTTGATAAAAGCAAAGTAATGCACGTTGGAAAACATAAGCCCAATTATACATACAAAATGATGGGGTCTAAAATAACTGTTACCACTCAAAAAAGGTCTTGGAGTCACTGTGGATAGTTCTCTGAAAAAATCTGCTCAATGTGCAGCAGCAGTCAAAAAAGCTAACAATATTAGGAACCATTAGGAAAGGGATAGATAATATGACAAAAAAAAAACCATCATGCCACTATATAAATCCATGGTACTCCCACACCTTGAATACTGTGTGAAGTTCTGGTTGCCCTATCTCCAAAAATATGTTAGAATTGGAAAAGTTACAGAGACAGGGAACAAAAATGATTAAGGGTATAGAACAGCTTCTATATGAGGCAAGATTAAAAAGATTGGGACTTTTCAGCTTGGAAAAGAGAAGACAGGGGATGGATCGCTCAATGATTGCCTGTTCTGTTTATTCCCTCTGAAGCAGTGGCTCTCAACCTTTCCAGACTACTGTACCCCTTTCAGAAGTCTGATTTGTCTTGCATATCCCCAAATTTCCACTCACTTGAAAACTACTTGCTTACAAAATAAGACATAAAACAATACAAAAGTGTCACAGCACACTATTAGTGAAAAATTGTTTACTTTCTCATTTTTACCATATAATTATAAAACAAATCAATTGGAATATAAATATTGTACTTACATTTCAGTGTATAGAACATAGAGCAGTATATACAAGTTACTGTCTGTATGAAATTCTAGTTTGTACTGATTTCGCTAGTGCTTTTTATGTAGCCTGTTGTAAAATTAGGCAAATATCTAGATGAGCTGATGTACCCCCAAAAGACCTCTGCGTACTCCTAGGGGTACATTACCCCTGATTGAGAACCACTGCTCTGAAGCACCTGGCATTGGCCACTCTCAGAAGACAGGATATGAGGCTAGATGGCCCCAGTACGACGCCTCTTATGTTGGCCGGTGACATTTCAAGTTTGCTGTCCTCTCATTAGGCGCCTTTGGAAGCAGAGACTGAGATCTGACTCATGAACTTCTCAATTAATTAGGAGTAGGGCTGGCCAGAAAACTGAATTTGAGGGTTTGGTAATATTTTTTCATCCTGAATCAGGACAAAAAGACAAAACTGAAATTTTGTGTGGAACCAAATTCTACAAATATTTTGTTTCGGAAATACCAAACCTGGGATTTCCAAAACAAAATATGCTCCCTGGGATCCACACCTGGCTGTTGGCAGGAAGCAAGGCAAGTTTCCATGGCAAGTTTGCCAAAATTCAACAGTTTCCACTACTTTTCAATTTTGAGAAATTGATAAATGCTACCAAAGGATGTGTTGTCAAAATATTTCTGACAAGATTCACCCAATATACAGGTGACACATGGTGAGATTCGAACCCAAAAAATCCTCAACGGGAACCTGGAAATCTTAAATGAAACCCAAGTAGACTGACATTACAATATTATAGCCTTATTTTTAAGAGTTGCCTTGTCTTTTAAAATGCATTGAAATGACATTTTAAACATTATTTTTACCCCAAACTGTCTGATATTTGCTAGTGAGGTTTTTCAGTTTAATGGTACACCAGCTATTTCTGTCCAGGTGTTGTCAGATCCATGACAACTGCTATCAAGCTGCTGAGCACATTACAAAGTGCTATTCACTGTTTCAAAACCCATATATTAAGATCTATTTGTAAACATACCAAGGTACTTACTGTCACAGGTGATGTTGGTTCCAGAGCAGATGATCCTGTTTTCGCCAGTCCGAGTGTTTATTATCCAACTCAGAAACCCATTTCAAAGGAATACTGCCCGGTGCCAGCCATGATGTGTGTAAAAGCAACACTCCTCCTCAAACTTCTGTGTACCGCATTATATGTAGTACGTTAGGTTACAAACATGGAAGACAATACACTCCCTATCTGGCCGATGAGTTTATAATCTAGAAAGACAAAAGAGGTGGGGGAAGTCAATACAATATAATCAAAGTTATATAATACATCTGCTTACAAATTAACACCATTATGGTTGAAACTAACTGCTCTTTCTGTGCCTAACCATCCTGTCACCCCCCGTCTCCCTTTACTGAGCCCTCCCTCTCAGCAGTCATTTTATTCCACCCTACATTAAGCAGCAAAGTGCTCTTGGCTATTTAGTGTTGGCAATATTTATTCTGTACATTTCAGTTGGTTAGGGTTATCGCTATAGTTCAACTGAAGTGGATATCTGAATCCTTAATTTTCAAATAAGTATATTTGTAACAAATAATTTTACTATTAAATTGACAATTTTACTGAACTAAGATGAAATGTAAGGGTAGCTCTAGCAGCAAGAAACTTGTTTGATAAATCAAATAGGTATTCTGAGATGTAACAGGTAATTCAAAGTGTCTTGGACAAGACAGAAAACTGATGGTGGTCATTAAAGAACCCATGGTATGTTTCATAGTGGTTGAAGTGCTAACTCTGATGTCCTGGCATTACAGCTAATTTTTTTTCTTATATATAAATACCAACATTAATTATTGATTTCTGAATTGTTTGTCCTTTGTAGAACTAAGCTGTTTAGTAATGTACAGCAAAAATACACAACAGCTGCCATCTTTCAATCTAGTGCTGGCTGCACTTGAGAGCTGGCTGGATTGATTCCATGTATATATATAGAAGAGCAAAAATCCTGCTTTTCTAAGAGGAGTAGCAGTCGCTAACTGGCAAATCATGCCTCCTTGGGGCAATTACTGCCTATCCATTACCTGTGGAGAGAGAAGGACCATTACTATGAATTACTGGGGCTACTTATTGCAGAAAAAGGGCTTGCTCTGTCCTCTATCCCTACCAGGGCCAGCTCCAGGGTTTTTGCCGCCCCAAGCAGCGCAAAAAAAAAAGCCTTGATCACGATCTGCGGCGGCAATTCGGCGGGAGGTCCTTCGCTCCAAGTGGGAGTGAGGGACCGTCTGCCGAATAGCCGCCGAATAGCTGGATGTGCCGCCCCTCTCCAGAATGGCCGCACCAAACACCTGCTTGGCAAGCTGGTGCCTGGAGCCGGCCCTGATCCCTACCCACCAGATTATGAGCATGCAGAATCTACCCTATAGTCATGATGCACTTGGCGATGAACAGCATTGTATAAGTGTAAGAAGACATTTCATGGCTTTACCTCTTTTAGGAATATATTGTCTGATTGGCTCATGCATTTTAGGCACTGAGTTCTGCATCTCCCTGGCTTCTTTTGGACTGATCAGGATTGCTCTAGAAGGGCATCCTTGGTGTTCTCCATACATTAGTTTTCTTTTCTGCAGACTAAACAAACCCATTTTTTTCAATCTTTCCTTATAGGTCATGTTTCTAGATCTTTAATAACTTTTGTTCCTCTCCTCTGGACTCTCTCCAATTTGTCCATGTCTTTCCTGAAATGTGGTGCCCAGAACTGGTCACAATAACTCCAGCTGAGGCCTTATCACTATAGAGTAAAGCAGAATAATTACTTCTCACGTCTTGCTTACAACACTCTTGGCTAATATGTCCCGGAATGATGTTCACTTTTTTTTAGGGATGTCAAACAATTTTTTAAAAGTCACAATTAATCGCAAAATTAAAAAAAGGTTGTGATTAATCAGTTTTAATTGAGCTGTTAAACAATAATAGAATCCCAATTTAAATTTATTAAAAGTATTTTTGGATGTTTTTCTACATTTTCAAATATATTGATTTCAATTACAATACGGAATACAAAGTGTAAAGTGCTCACTATTTTTTTCTTACAAATATTTGCACTGTAAAAAAGCAGCAACCCAAAGACTATTTTTCATTTCACCTCATACAAGTACTGTAGTGTAATATCTTTATTGTGAAAGCACAACTTACTAATGTAGATTTTTTTTTTTACAGAACTGCATTCAAACAAAACAATGTAAAACATTAGAGCCTAGAAGTTGAAGCATGAAGGGGCATACAAATGCTTAGCATATCTGGCACATAAATACCTTGCAACACTGGTTACTTGCGAACGCCTGTTCTCACTTCCAGGTGACATTGTAAGTAAGAAGAGAGCAGCATTATCTCCTATAAATGTAAACAAACTTATTTGTCTTAGCGATTGAACAAGAAGTAGGACTGCACTTTATGAACCAAAGTTAGATTTACTGCCAGGTGTTTTATGGTTTCCATAATATATCTTCAATATAAACATTTTGTTGAAAACCCCCAAACCAAATAATCCCAATTAAGGCCTTGAAAATGTGTTAACAATTGACTGACTTGTACACCTTCTTCCCCCTGTGTGTGTGTGTGTGTGTGTGTGTATGTGTATGTATATATATATATATATAGGAACTGAACCTCCATTTGCTCGTGTCAGAACTCAAACCTGGGACTGTCCTGCCTACTCTGGCAAGTAGTGCCCTTGGATTTCACTAGGGCTGCTCATTTGGACAAAGTGAATGGGATTTAGCGTTTGGTCTTTAAAAAGAAAAATAACTGCACCACATTCTACCTTGTTAAACCTGTAATGTCATCGTCTTCCATGGGGTTTTTGTGGGTATCATTGGGGGCAGACTGTCTGCTTGAAAGTTACTTTTTTGTTTCTGAAAACATGGATCAATACAGGTGAAATAAGTTGTCATACTTAGTTGTTTTGCTGCATTTCTCCACCTTGGTGAATGAAACCAGGGAATCAGGAACTAAAACTAACTCGGCACCAGTCAGTATATGGGATTATGAAAGTGGAAGGTAAAGGCTTATTTTAAAGAATGATTTTAAGTCATGAATGGATACTGTCATAAAATTTACACTACAGATACATAGTGTTCTTAAGGGGTGTGAAACCCTTTTAAATATAGCCTCACTATGTGACCTTGCTGAAGTTATCATGTACTAGTTTAGTTCCAGTGCATGTCCGTTGTACGTCTTTCCATGCTGTCACAGCAGCAATATTTTTTTTATTCATGTGTAACACTGCCAACGGAGGAGAGTCTCTGAAGAACTCAGGCCTGCCTAGAATAGGGTGACCAGACAGTAAGTGTGAAAAATCGGGATGGGGGTGGAGGGGTAATAGGAGCCTGAATAGGATAAGAAAAAGCCCCAAATATCGGGACCGTCCCTATAAAATCGGGACATCTGGTCACCCTAGCCTAGAAGGAGGCACACAGCAAGGAAAGACCTTAGGAGACAGACCGCCCCCCACTACATTCCTCATTCTGTACAATGAAAATATAATGAAAACTTGTGTTAACATTACAGTACCATATAACTCTATGTACCTGCAACATTCAGAGCTCTTCCCTTTTGAATTTCTTATTACGGTGTAAGAGACCTGATCCTTCTTTCCACTCCAACTGATTTCAGTGAAGAGGGGAGTGGGCCCTTATCTAAAGTTATATTTTTAAAAGCTGGTTACAAGACAACTAGAGAGAGATGTGTAGTAGAATTCATTAAAGCTCCTCTATGTTTTAATCTCAAATCACACTAACTTCCAGTGGGACTTGTGCTCCTAAATGATTTAGGTGCTTTAGAAAGTTCTACCCCAAATGCTTTGCTATCACTATTTTGCCTAAGTTCTGTTACATCCCATGCTCCACCTCCCCTTGCTATACACAAATCCTCATCAATGGATGAAGAGTTAGGCCAATGAATTCATTGGCAAAACCCCATTAACTTCAAGAGCCGCAGGATTGAAGCTTCTTTCTCTGCAAGACATTTGTTTAAAAATACTGACTATACATTACACATTACAATATCTATGTACCCACTGCACCGACTACTCATATTTGGTGCATAGTTTACTGTCACTCTAGCCAAATTAATTTCAATGAGAAATTATTAACTACAGAAATGTTGGCATAATTTGAAAAGGATGTAACAGGTATTTTTTCCAGCCCCTGCTCTTGTACAGTTTGGCATGTGGTTATATTGCTTACTGTCGTTTCAGAAACACTAAGGGGTACCTCTTCTAAAGGCATGTGTGGGAGGTAGATGAACAAATGCTGTCATTAGGTAATTGTGCACTAACCTCCCCCCTGTTAACAATTTACCCCCCAAAATGTGCAAACTGGCAGTCTTTCACAATGGGGATGTATGTGAGTTGCACTTCACAAGGGAGAAAGTATTGACTCATTTGAAAACTCTCACTGCACTTTATTTACATGTTCAAATAGGCAATAGATTCATGTTTCTTCCCACCCTAACCTACAACACTAATCAGCTCTTACTTTTTTTTTTTTTTTTTTTTTTAAGGCTGAATTCAAAGTCCTCCATTGCCCAAGCAAAACTACTTTACTTGCTCTCTCCTCCTCCCTTCCTCCACTCCGATTTATCTTTATATATTTTTAAAGTGTTAGCTGCATGACTAGCTGTTAACATTCTGTTGTTTGGTGCATTAAGCCTTTCAGCTGGCCAGTTCAGGGGATTTCACTCATGTATGCCGTTGAGAGTCAGTAACTGCCTAGCATTCACAATAGCTGAATCTCCTCAATATATGTTCCATTCTATATGCATCCGAAGAAGTGGGCTGTAGTCCACGAAAGCTTATGCTCTAATAAATTTGTTAGTCTCTAAGGTGCCACAAGTACTCCTGTTCTTTTGACAATAGCTGAAATAATTCTAGTGCACTGTAATTAGACACACAAAAGGCAATCCATTGTCTGAAGGGTGTACAACTCTAAAGACCAAAACAGTCTGAGGTCAGGGATTAGGGGATACTACATTAAGCATATCAATACAATGAAAAATTAGTGCAGCTCTTAGTTACTTTGAGGATGACCTAGGGAGTGGGGGAGAGGAATAGTCATAGCTTGTTCAGCTACCTGCAAGCAACAGGCTGGGTTTTGTTCGTATCATAGCAAAAATGAGTTTTAAAGATAAGGCAGTGGCTGTTTGGACTTTTAGCAGAGAGTTTTTCCCGTCCCTGGGAACAACATGGCAAAAAGCACAGATGCATAGGGAAGACCTGACTCATGGGTAGCAATATAAGAGTCTTGCTGGAGCCTTAAAATCGCACTTGTCCCACTTAAAGGAAATATTAATTTTTAGAGGAATTTAGTGTTCCTTAATAGGAACACTGTAGCGGTAGATTTGCTTCTCAGATTCCCCGCTTCAGCCCCATCTTTGCTGGATTCTCTATTTGGTCACACCTACTCCAATTAGCTGCTGCCTGTTCTATGGGATTTATATGTAATAAAATACCCTGTGACCAGCATCAGAAAACTCCCAGTGACTGGCCATGATGCTCCAGTTCCTCTGTAAATGCTCACAGATGGGAACAGGGAATGCAGTTTCCTCATGCTGGCCACGGGAGACTATTATTATTATATTCCCAACTTTGTGCATCAAGGCAAATCATCTGGATACTCTATATTTTAATTGATGAGCACGTGCTTTGTATGGCTTGTTGCCTTTTAGCAGATGCAATACATTGGGTGTGACATTCCAGACACCAGCGTGAAAGGATAATTTTCATAATCAAGCAAGCAATTTAACCCCCATTTAAACCTAAATGAAAAATCTTTGAACAGACCAAACTTCCTGTTTTCAGTTTTATACTACTACTACTACTAAATCCAGTCAGGAGCTGGACCCACACAGCGACACACGTGATATGTCAAATATAGGGTACAGTGAACCTCTCCCAAAATTTGTTAATTAACTTTATATAAGGTCATATGGAAACAGCTGGCATAAGGCATAAGCAGACTAAGCAATTGCTTAGGGCACCAAGCAGCTCAAAGGGGCCCTCATATGCCTTTGATTATTATTATTTTCATAAGAATATGCCTGTTTTAGTATGTGTGTGTGGGGGGGGGGGGCAAAATATTCCTGCTTAGAGCTCCAAAGGGTTAGCACCACCGTCCGGAAAACTTCTACCTTCTGCCAACAACTATGGCATTTTATACTTAGCATGCACAAACAGAGCAGAAATAAATGAGCAGTCCAGAGTAGTGAGCAAATTGCCAGTGTTTCCATACTTCCTCCACTCATTCTGCTTAGTAACTTTCTTTTTTTTAAATAAACCCAGAGTGACTAATTCACACTAGACAGGAAAAGCAACCTGCAAGACTACAATTTGCTTTGCTGAGCTGTACCACTCCTGGAAAGCTGCATGCAACTCATGGTAAATTATTTCATTTTCAAGACAGAAGGCTGCCACCATGCTTGCCACAGTCACACAGGTAACCAGTGCAAGAAAACCAAAACCCACTGCATGTTTGTTACATGATTCATTTAATAAATCCTTTCTACCATTCCACTTCCCACTAAAGACTCTAGACACATCCCTTGTCATTCCACTTGCCACAGTGCCTCTGACTCATTATTTATATGCATTGGTGCCTGGAGTACAACTTAAATGATTTGCTGAAATAAATATAATTGGCTATTTCAAGTACAAACTCTCATTTCACAAGGATATACATATGATATTTTAAAAATCCCAAATACTCCGGCATTTTTCAGAAGTAGTAAACCAGCTAATCTCCCCATGTCCTTTGAATTAGTCTCTGTCACAGCTTGACACTTCTAAACATTTTTGACAGGGTGTGAAATCACAAATTTGTAACAGATCCATATTTTACAGACTAATTCAATGTCACTGTGTAGCTCAAAAAGAATATGCTTTGATACAGCGATTCTATTTTGTCTTATTTGGAGTCTTGCTTTCTTCATATTAGTCAGCAGGCAAGTGAGAAGTGCCTATAAAAAGTTTTCTCAAGTGGCCCGATTGTGGGTGCTCCTCTTGGGCCTGCTTTTCAGAAGTGCCAAGCATCCCTAACTGAAGTCAAACGGAGCTGCAAGTGCTTACCATCTTTGAAAATCAGGCCCAACTCTCAATTTGGGAACTTAAAAATCAGTGGCTACTTTTGAAATTTTGGCTGTATGTGGTTCACCTGGGATCTGTGCCTGAGTCAGGAAAAGAACTTTGGTCTCCTGACTCTTAGACCTGTTCTTTACCCAAAAGACCATCTTTCCATCTTTATATATTTTGAAGACCAGACTGCAATAGGCAGTCTGCATTCACATGGCACTGACATGAGTCTATAAGCTGGGCACATACCTCTTCTGTAAATTTCTTAGCATATATGGTAAATATAGTGTGTTAAATAGTCACTGATGAAGTGTAGTAGCCACTTCATAAATTGTGTTACTATCTCCCCATAATTGGAGTCCACAACGCTCATCTGGGATTTACCCACAGTTTTGACGGATGTATATCTAGGATGAATATCTTTACATGTCCTAATCAGGTAGACCCTCATTTTGTTTACCTGTGACAGACCCAGGCTAGATGAGTCTATTTTCTCCTCCAAAATGAAATCTAACAGTTCTGGAAACACGGTAAGGAATTGTGACAGGCAAGGAAAGCACTGAAAAAACTGCATCATGCTACGACTCAGATCATGATGAAATCGAAATAAACTGAGTTGTAGCATGATGCAATCTTTTGAGTGCTTTCTGGGATTGAATATAGTGTCTATGGTTATATCAAATAGTTAGCGCAGAGCATTGGAGTCAGGACTTCTGAATTATATTCCTGGCTCTGCGAAAGACTATAATCATGAACAAATCACTTAGAAACCATTTCAAACTTTTGATGCCTCTAAAGTTCAACAAAAATTGACACCCTTGGTAGGACTAGATTTCAGAGGTACTGAGCATCTGTATCTCTAAATTTAGCCAATGTGAACATCAGATGTTCAGCACCTGTGAAAAATCAGGTACCGGATATTTAAAGTTGGGCATCCAAATACTGAAACACCTACAATTATCAGGACACTTATGAAAGTTTGGCCCTTAACTGCTGTGCCTCAGTCTCCTGTCTGTAAAATGAAGAACAGGAGGACTTGTGGCACCTTAGAGACTAACAAATTTATTAGAGCATAAGCTTTCGTGGACTATAGCCCACTTCGTCGGATGCAGTGGGCTATAGTCCACGAAAGCTTATGCTCTAATAAATTTGTTAGTCTCTAAGGTGCCACAAGTCCTCCTGTTCTTCTTTTTGCGGATACAGACTAACACGGCTGCTACTCTGAAACCTGTCTGTAAAATGAAGCTAATGCCTGTCTACTTCATGTACCAATGTTTCCAAAGTTTTTGAGATCCCTGAATGAACAGCATTATATATAAATTCAAAATATTCGTTATTAATTAGGTATTTGATAACAAAGTGAAGACTGAATTTAAAGAAACTATATCATGTTTTATAGCATCATTCCTACCATGAATGACAAAATAATAATTCCTTTGGTCAGATCAGACTGAGCTAAAGAAAGTTTTATACCATTGCCTGGAGACCTTAAATGGCATTAAAGCCGTATTTATCATTTGAGCAGATAGAGGAGAGTGAATCTTTATAAACTGATCAGAGTTTCTTGAGATAGGACCCGTTGTGTTCTCCATAGATCAATGACTTGGGCTATTTCTATACAGCTTGCTGTCTCAGCAAATTAGGAAAGAATTTCTCCCATTCGAGGAAGCCCATAAGAAGCATATATATCACTTGGCCACTGAGCATCTGCATCAACCACATTGCCTAATGACTGAACAATGTCAAAAGTGTTCCAATTTTCAAGGAGGAAGGTAGGTAAGTGTGGCTATACAAAGTGTATTATGTAGAAAGCTTCTAGAACTATACAGAAATGTTTCTTTTTTCTTAGTCTTCACGTCCTTTCTACTGTTAAAGACCGTACACCAGCAGTTCTCAAACTGTGGGTCGGGACCCCATTTTAATGGTGTCACCGTGGCTGGCATTAGACTTGCTGGGGCATGGGGCATAGGGCCAAAGCCTGAGCCACACTGCCCAGGGCCAAAACCCTAGGGCTTTAGCCCTGGGTGGCAGGGCTCAGGTACAGGCCCCCTGCCTGGGGCTGAACCCCTTGGGCTTCGGCTTCCCTGCCCTGGACAGTGTGGCTCAGGCTTTGGCTTTGCCCCCCCATCCCACCCGGGGCTCAAGCTTTGGGCCCCTCTCCTGCGGTCATGTAGTAATTTTTGTTGTCAGAAGGGGGTTGCGGTGCAATGAAGTTTGAGAACCCCTGCCGTACACTATTGAAGATTATAGAGTATAGTACACCTTCTGCACAAAACCCAAATTTTTCATTGGTGAACCACCACACAAACATATTAAAATCAGAGACTATCAGCGAACATTACTGTACAGTATACAAAATGCATGGTGGTAATTAACTTTACATCATAGGCCACATCTTTAGACATGCAAATATGGGCACACAAATATGCACATAATTGCCATCATTATGCAAACAATTGCAGTCTTTATGTGTGCAAATAACCAGTTGTGTCTCTAACTGGTGTCTACTACATTACGTAACTATCTCTAATGATCTAACCATAATTACTTGTACAATCATGGTATGCATGCACATGATATGTGTGGAACATTCACGTATTTGTGCACATATCAGCATGTATGGTGATGACCCCATACATCTAACAGAATATGGAGGTATGGTTTTTCCACTGACTACTCCACCAGTCAATAACTTTTGGGAAAAACATCCCTAAACAAAGGTAATACAGGATTTAGTTGAAATGTTTGCAAGTTTCATGCAGTGTTTTCCATGGGAATTGAAATTAGCGGGGGTCTTGGAATTTACGCGGGGTGGGGGGGGGGAAGGGAAGGACCAATGAGGGGTGCGACCGTGAGGGTGAAGATAGGCTTTATGGCACCATAGTAAAAACTGAAAAATGTTTCATGACCATTTTATTAGATTTAACTCATGTTTTAAATCATCATACACATTAAAGTTGGCTACTCAAGCCTGTGAAGCACCACATTTACATCTATCTTGGTTTCTTGTTTTAATTTTGCACAGCCCTGTTAATTAACTTCTTGAATGCAGTGTGTTCATCTTCGGTGGCTTCTTGTGTATCCAGTACTTCCATTCCTTCAATTGATATGCTCATTAGTTCATTCACGTGATCAGGCACAAGGCGACTTCTTTCAGAACTCAAAATTCTATTCAATGATGAAAAAGAACGCTCAACTGTAGCTGTTGTGACTGGGAGTAGCAAGAGATGAATTCCTATTTCCTTTGGTAGGAAGGCCAGAAGTGGGTGCAGTTGGACTTGGTTCTTGAAAAACACTGTGTACAGGTGGTCTGAGATAAGGGCCTTGAACTCAGAGACCCTTCTGGCTGAGGTGATCGCCATCAGAAAGGACCTTCCAGGAGAGAAGCAGTAAGGAGGGAGCAAATAGCACAAACGGGGGGCGCAACAACTCAAAGGGGGGCCCCAATGAACTCTGACAGGACCAGGTTTAAGTCCCATGAGGGTGGGAAGGTCGGTTTGCGAACCTGAGGATAGTCTTTCCAGCCCCTTGAGAAATTGGACCGTCATCTCGTGGAGAACACTCATCTGCCATTCACTGGAGGGTGGAAGGCTGAGAGGGCTGACAAACCAACCTTAACAGATGAGATCGCCAGACGTTGCTGCTTTAGGTGGAGCAGAAAGTCCAAGATAAACTGCAGATAAGATCGAGATGGAGAGCGATTGTGTTCGGAGGCCCAACAAGTGAACGGTTCCACTTGGCCAAGTAGGTAGCCCTGGTGAAAGGCTTTCACTACCTAACAAGACCTGTCAGACTTGATCCAAGCAGGCTTGTTCTTCAGGTTTCAGCCACGCAGCATCCATGCAGTCAGGTGCAGGGAGGCGAGGTTTGGGTGAAGCAGCTGGCCGTGGTCTTGTGAAATCAAGTCCAGGTGAAGCAGGTGTGCAAGTGGAGCTGCCACCGAGAGATCCAGAAGCATGCCAAACCAATTATGGTGTGGCAACGCCGGTGCTATCAGGATAACCCTGCCCTTGTCCCTTTTAATTTTTAAGATAACTTTGTGAACCAAAGGGATTGGTGGGATGGTTTTCCCCCGAGAGCAGAAAGGCATTGGAGCGTGAGCCCTTGCTATGCCCGCTCAGCGAGCAGAACTGATGGCATCCTGCTCTGCCTGGTGGCGAACGGGTCCATCTGGGGAGACCCCCACTTCTGGAAGATGATACTGATGACCGCCGGGTGAAGAGACCACTGATGAGGATCTGATGAGGTAATCCACCAGTACGTTCTGGGCTCTCGGGAGCTGTGTCTCTTCGAGATGAATGGAGTGTGTCACCCAGAAGTCCCACAGCTGCAGAACTTCCTGGCACAAGGCCGAAGATCAAGCCCCTCATTGCTTGTTGATATAAAACATTGATGCAATGTTGTCTGTCAGGACCTGCACCACTTTGCCTGAGATCTGGAGAAGGATCGCTTGGCAAGTTAAGCATACTGCCCTGAGTTCCCTGACATTTATTTGTAGGGAGAGTTCTTCTTGGGACCAGAGGACCCAGGGTTAGGGTTAGGGTCCTGAGGTGGGCTCCCCACCCTAGGTCTGACACATCTGAGACTAAGTCTACAGACGGTTGAGGGGCAACAAAGGGTACCTCTTTCATTATTAATCTTGGGTCTACCACCAGGCCAGGGAAGTGGGACTGGAGCAGGACCACGAGTACTGAGTCTAATTGGTATTTGCTCAGCCACAGCCTTGCGAACTGTAGCTCATAAGTATATGCCGCCACGTGTCCCAAAAGTTTGAGGCAAACACAAGCAGTCACTATCAGGTGGCCATGATCTTGGATATCAGGTCCGACATAATCCAGAATTGGGCCTCAGCAGGAAAGCTCTGGCTTGGGTCGAGTTGCACATTAACACTATTCTCTGAACCGGAACCAGAGTTGACTTTTGCTCATTTATCAGCAGGCCTAGCACTTGAAAAGTGGCCTGGATTGTGCTGATGCTGTGCTGTACCTGAGCCTGTGATCGACCCTTGATCAGCTAGTCATCAAGGTACAGGTAGACTTGCACACTCCGGTGCCTGAGGAAGGCTGCTACTACCACCATACATTTTGTGAAGACTTGTGGAGCTGCCGATAGGCCAAAGGGGAGAGCGGTGAATTGGCAGTGTCATTGAGCCACTACAAACCTAAGAAATCTTCAGTGGTCACGAAAGATAGAGATTTGAAAATAAGAATCCTTTAAGTCGAGGACGGCATACCGGTCTCCTGGATCCAGAGAGGGAATGATGGAGGCCAGGGAAACCATGCAAAATCTCAGTCTCTAGAGATATCTGTTGAAGCAATGCAGGTCCAAGATGGGCCGTAGGCATCCTTTGGGATTAGGAAATATCAGGAGTAAAACCCCTTCCCTCTCAAGTCCTAGGGAACTTCTATGTCCCCACACGTAGGATGGATTGCACCTCCTGGGTGAGAATTTGCTTGTGAAAAGGGTCCCTGAAGAGGGACGGGGATGGGGTGTGTGTGAAAGGGAGGGGTGGAAGAAAACTGGAGGGTGTAACCAACTGTTACTGTACTCAGGCCCCAACAGTCCGATGTTTTATATGACCACACTGGGCTGAAGAGTGACAGATGGTCCAAAAAACAGAAGAGGGAACAGATCTGGAGTTGAGACTGATATAACGCCCTCAGGCATACCTTCAAAAGCCCTGACTGGCCCCGCTGGAATATCTGAGAGAGCCCGACTGGGAGGCTGAGGTGGAAGGGAGGGGCTGACGACACTTGTAAGCCTTCCCCTTTCTTTTGTTGGGATCCTGCCTGGAAGGTGCTGTGAACCTGGAAGGCTGCTGGGGTCTAAAGTGCTTTCTGGATGCTGGTAGCATGTAAAGCCCTAAGGACCGCAGGGTGGCTCTCGAGTCCTTGAAGCTGTGAAGTTTTAAGAACATTTGTGCCGAAAACAGGGAGGAGCTTTCAAAAGGGGAGATCCTGGATGGACTGCTGAACTTCGGGAGGGAGGCCCTATGACTGGAGCCACAAACATTGCCTCATGGTGACCATGAATGCCCTAGACCTTGCTGCTGAGTCTGCCACATCCAGAGCCACCTGGAGGGAGGTCCTGGCCACACTCTTGCCCATCTCCAGGATGGCCGTGAATGCCTGCCTTGACTCCTGTTGAAGAAAGTCTTTAAATTTTGACAGTGAGTCCCATAGATTAAAATCATACCTCCCCAGCAACGCCTGCTGGTTGGAAAGACGTAACAGGAGGCAGCCCATCGAATAAACCTTTTGTCCAAAATGGTCTAGTCTCTTAGCCTCTTTATTCTTGGGGGTGGTGCTTGACTGCCTCTGCTCATTTACTGCCAACACTAACAGGGACCCCGGGAAGGTGGGCATGAATGGTACTTGAACCCATTTGCTGGTACATAATATTTTTTCTCTGCCCTCTGTCATGTGGGGGGCAGAGAAGATGGAGTCTGCCACAGCATTTTGGCTGGTCCCATTACTGCTTTGTTGAGGGGCAAGGCCACTCTGGAGGGAGCAGCTGCAGCCAGGATATCAAACAGGCCATGTGCTGACTCCTTAAAATCCCCACCCCCAGACCCAGGTTTGCAGCAACTCTCTTCAGTTGGTCCTGGTGGGCCCTGGAATCATCCTGAGGGAGCAGGTTACTTGGTCCTGCCACCGCCTCATCTGGAGATGAGGAGGAAGAGCCTTGTGTCAGAAGGGGAGCTCCCTCCTCTTCCTCTGCTTGCACCACATCTATTGGGGCTGCATCCTGGACGTTGGCATGAGGGTTGGTACTGGAATCGGGGTCTGGGCCAGGGGCATGTCTCTCTGAAACCACAGATTATGAGTGATGGGAGGGCGGACCCGGTACCGGGGGAAAACCCCAAGGATTCCAGTATGGCCATTGCATCGGCCAGTGGCTCACTGGCCAGGTGCTCACCGGAGGGCCGGTACCAAAGTCTGTTGGAGCATAGGCTGGGTACTGGTGGGTAGGACTTTGGTGGATTCCCCTTCGGACTCCAGAGAGGATTCTTCTCTTGGAGACCGTGGCAGAACAGTATCTGCTTTTGCCTCAAGGTGGTGCTGGGGCTCCAGGGAGCGGCAGCAGGTCACTGACCACTGTGTCCAGATGATGGAAAGTTTGCCCCTAAACGGTGCCAAGGTGGTTGGTGCCAGGAAGGAGCTTGATGCTCCTTGCTCTCTCCTGTCCCCAGCCATCTTGGCTGATGGGGGTCCTTGCAGGATTGGCAGACTCAGCACTCTAGGCGGAGTCGGTGGCACCACCAGTGGCTCCACTCCCCGTGTGTCCTCCTTCTGCACCGGAGAGTGCCCTCTTTTGGTGTGCTGTTTTTTATGCTGCTTCTTCAGCACCAGATATGGAGAATGGTGCCAGGAAGAGCACAGTGCCGTGGGAGCGCTCTGCATGGATGCCAAAGTACTTGGTGCAGAGCAGAACAGCTTGGTTTCGAGACTCGTCTCAGGGTCGCCTCCATGAGAATGGCCTTCAGCCGAATGTCCCTGTCTTTCCTAGTGCAAGGTCTGAAGTCTCTGCAGATCTGGCATTTATCTTTAACATGAGCCTCCCCCAGATGCTTTAGACATCTAGAGGGTTGGCCACTCACTGGCACCAGCTTGCCACAAGAGTTACATGGCTTGAAGCCCATGGGAACGGGGGATGCCCAGCCCTTGGGGCAAAAAGTCTCCCAATGACAGGGACAACTATATACACTACTATGGACACTAACTCTAAGAACTATGTACACTAAAAACTACAATAACTACACAGAGAATGAACGGAGAAGAGTCCAAACCACTGGGAAAGAAGCCTTGCCACAGCAAGAAGGGTCGTTCCTGCAACCATCATGGGCAGCAAGAAGGAACTGAGAGGGCCAGCTGTGCCCCTTATACCAGTGCTTTTGCGCATGACTCCACAAGGTGTGAGAGCCAGCTCTGTGGATACCACTACGGGAAAAATCTCTGGCAACAATGTATGTGGCGTGCACACACCTAACATGGAATGGACATGAGCAAGCACTCAAATAAGAACATTCATGTTTTTCATGTCTCACTTTTAAAATAACTGTATTACCTACACAGGAAAGCACTTTTTCCCCCCATAGAATGGTCTTTCAAGTGTTGTGTGTGCTGCTGTTCAAATCTTGGGCTAGAACAGTCACTCACCAGAGACATTTCCACCTGATGTGGCAACTAGAAAATACAGAGGCCTCCCCTACTCTGTTCGTTCACTCTTAGGGCCAGAGGTGAGAGCACCTTGCAGGACTCAAAGCCTCTCCTGTGCTTGGTATGGTACCTGTTTCAGAGATAGTGGGGGGAAGAAGAGCAGCCACTGCCAGGCAGCTACTCCCCATATTATGGACGGATAGAGCCATTTCATGTCCTACTCTGCTCCAGGGGCAGCACAACTACATGGTGGACTTTACATATGACTGATTTTAAATTCACAATCCAGCCCTTGATTGGCAGGAAGCCAATGGAGGCAGCATCATGTATCTAAGCACAGAATATTGTCAGGGAAATGTCTGACATCTAATCTCCAAGTTGCCACTGACTTGGTGCGTGCTCTTTGACTCATTTAAACCTTCTATGTCTTGTTTGTGAAACTAGGGTAATATTTATTTACACTGCATGGCTTTTATGAGGTTAACATAATGTTTGTAAATAACTGGTAGAAAGATGAGTGCTGACTGTTCTGTATAGTTTACTCCTTTTCATCTGTGGCTCCTTTTTACACAATCCCTCCCCATACTAATTTCAGCTATTACCTTTCATCTGTTTAGCGCATCTCTAGCATGCAATGTGCCCATAAAGAACAGACTAGCTCCATGGAAACTAAGATTACTTCTTTCTGGGAGAATAATCCTTTTGTTTTACAGCCTGCCAACTAGCAGATGATTTGGCACAGCCAATGCTTTTATTTTTAAGCAGGCTGAATATGCAGACAAAGGAATATTTTATGAAGAATTATGTTTGTTGCTTTCCTTCACAAGCTGTCTGCTGCATTTATCTGCTACTATTTATCCTCAGGATCTGAAATTAAATAGCAGACCGGTCAATTTTATTTTATATTGAATGAACATATTCTATCAAACACGTGTAAGCAGGCTGAGGAAACTTGCAGTAGGAGAGGAGATAGTTTGGGTCAAAGTAATATCTCGCATACCCAAATGGAGTTCTTTTAAAGTCACCAATGTTGTGCCCATTTAAGCCAGCAGTTAATTTGGCCCCTATTTGATTGGTGGCCAACCTCCTGTTTTGAAATCTAAAATCACTTGGGAATTAATTATAAAAGATTGTAACAAATAAATAAGTATCTAATACAATAATGAAAAATGGGCCTGAACCAAAACCCTGGATCTGAACACCGCTGAGCTCGGGAGGATTCAGAATCTGAACTTGGATCCAAATTTCACAACTGGCTGCCAATTCTACCAAAACCCTGAATTTACAAGGGGCACTACCTAAGCTTTCAGATACACGTGTACAACCTGTTAATTTCAAAGGGGCTATTTACATGTGTCAAGGATAGAATTTGGCCACATGAAAAAGCCATCCACAATAAACAGCAACCAGAGGTCTAACACACCACATCATCATCAATAATGCACAGCAATAAAGCAGCTCTTTAAAACTAAGGAACAATCTACAGTAAGTTGGGAGTTGAAAAGTGGCGGTACTCTAAAGGACTACAGTAACACTGGAAAATCAGAGCTTAACCTCTGCAATAATCATGAAACAGAGTTAATGCTTAGAAAAACAAGTGTTGCAGTAGCAATACTCTGGGTGGATGCTCAAGCTAAGAAGTCCTTTCCTGAAAGTAAGTTTAAGTGATGTAGTTTAACTACACAGAGAAGGTACTTCATCCTTGCATTATATAGAAAACAAAGATGGAGAGACTTGTACTGTATCCTTGGCTTAAGTAGTTTTGTCTATTGATTTACATTTAGAGTTAGGGCCACAAAGGGATTTAGGCACTTACCTGCCATTTTAGGCATCTAAGTCAAAAATTTAGATGCTCAAAACCAAAGCTCAGCTGCCACCCAACCCTGTGGCACATAAAATCCCCAGGCAACTAGGTTTCTCTCAGTGGACATGTGTGAAGCCATCTAACTTCTGATGCCACTGAGCTGCTCCTGGCCTAGCCCCACCAGGATCTGAGACTAGATGTTTCCTCGCCTAACTGACCTGTAGAGCCCAATCCAGTAGGCATCCTCAGAGGCTGCCTGAGAGCATGCCTGTTGGATTGGGCTCTGCTCACAACACCAAGGAGGAGGGGCACTGCTGCTGCCACCCTCTTATGCCCAATGGTTACAGCAGTCTCCCAGGATATGACACACCTAGATTCAAATCCGCACTCTGCCTGATTCACAGAATGGACTTGAACCCAGGTATCCCAGCTCCCAGGCAGGTGTCCTAACCGGGCTACCAGATATTCTAGGGTGTGTTTTTCTCAAGTTCTCCTGTTGAAGCTGTTCCGTTTTGTCTAAGCTATTTAAATAATCATTGGGCTAGAAAGAGTTAGTATGACTCTATAGCCCTGTGGTTAACTCATTCTCATGGGAGACCCAGGTTTCAGTCCCTGCTCAAATGACTTAGGTGCCTAATTCCAGTACAGGATTCACAAGTGTGAATTCTGAGTAGAGGGAAGCACCATCCTCTGGCTCAGAGTTAGGTACCTAATCCATTAAGTCTGTGATGCTACTCCCCATATTCTTCATAGAAATATTATTATAAGATGATTATAGCAGATCTAGGATGTATTTTATGCAAGATGGGTCTTGTGAGATAGCTTTGGAAAGGTTATGATTTACTGAATATGATTATCCAATTTGTAGGCATGTATCATTTTTGTATCTAAAGTTAGGAATATTGACTATGTAACAATTACAAGTTGGTTTACGCCCACCAGACAAAATGCAATCAGTCTGGCTGGTTAGTCAATGGGCCATTAGGGAGAACAATAGGACTCTGAAGATGCTAATCTCCCACCTTCCTGGGAAGTCTTCCTCAGGGCTTATGGATGCTTTGACACTGCGGGGTCATGTGATCATGTCACCTGGTACTGGACTCCATCTTGTACTGCTAGTATTTTTACCAAAGGGGGTGGGTATCAAATTGGGAAACAAAGGATTCCTGCCATATGTAAATCCTATTTAAGGCAGGGAAGTGAGTTAATCAGGGTTGGTACTTCACTGAATCCCTGCCCAAGATGACGGCTGAAAAGACCTAAAACTGATCTGGGGAAAGAAAGGACTGGACCCAGACTAGAAGGTGTCTGGCCTGTGAAAGGAATACCTGGAGTTCTAAGCTGCAAGCAAGAGTAGTTTGTCTTCAAGAAACTCTGCAACCGCTTAAAACCACATTTAGGGCGAGAAATTACTACTTGTAGCCAGTTTCTTTACTGTATTAAGCTTAGTTTGCGTGTTTGCTTTATTTGCTCAGTAATCTGCTTTGATCAGTTTGCTATCCCTTATAATCATTTAAAATCTATCCTTTGTAGTTAATAAACGGGTTTTTGTTTTCTCTAAACCAGTTTGTGCAATTCATAACTGGGGGGCAAAAAGCTGTGCATATCTTCCTCCACATTGAGGGATGGGGCAATTTTCATTAACTTATGCTGTACAGTTCTCTGTGCAGAGCAAGACAATACAATTTTGGGTTTACACCCCAGAGGCGGTGTGCACTGGCATGCTGGGCAATCCCCTAGCTGATTCTTCCCATGCAGAGCTGATTTCAGCGTCTGTCTGTCTGCAGCTGGGCGTGTGTGTGCTACCTGTGTGTGTGCTAGAAGAGGCTTGAGGGCCTGGCTCAACAGGACAGGGTCAGGGAAGCCAGGCTGATGAAACGAGCGGGCTCAGTGGGACTCCAGTACATCAGGTGGCACCCGGGGTGGGGCAGCCCATCACAAAGTCCCACTCCTCTCCTTAGCATTTCCCAGAGGCTAGGTTAGGTGGCTCCCTGCTCAGTATGCTGGCTTTTGTAGATCCCATTCTTAGGCTCCCATCTCCCTCCAGGCTTTGTACAGGAAGCCTGGAAACCTAATTCAGGGCAGAGGATTCCACTGGGTGGCATGGGCCCTAAATTTAGGCATTGCAATGCTAAACTCAGTTCCCTTTGTGGATCTAACCCTGAGATTTAAAAATGTACTAAGCTTTAGCTGTGTTGGATTATTTGCCACAGCAAGCCCTTGGCATGTAATATTATTACAACCTTTGTATTTGAGGGATTACAAATTAATCCCCAGAAATACATGTCAGTAACTGATCTTCATCACAACAGTCAAGGTCAATTCTTACGTCAGTTGCATTCTAGACTACGCAGAAATAAATAAATAAATACAAAAAAGAAGGGAGACCAACAGTTCCATTAAAGAAGTGCCCAACATGCTGTTGGGCCAGCCACAGACATAACTCCCAATGAGTTAATTGTGCTTGTGTAATGCCTGCAGGAACAGATTCCTTACTTGTAGGAGATGACAGCACAATTGCCCCATGGGGAGCTATGTCTGTGCATTTCTGCAACTAGTCCCAGAACTGTAGATCTCCATGACCGTTATTTTCATTTGCAATATAGATGAGAAGTCAAAAACAGAAGATTGCAACAAACCTCTCTCTCGTCATAATGCCAAATCTCTCTTTGGCAGATGGCTGCCACCAGCATTTGATTCTGCTGTACTTTTTTTAAAAAGATAAGAAATTTTATAATGATGATGAATGAAGTAAGATAAAAGAGAAAGTAAAACCCATACATTTAATACATTCATTTGATGGACTTTGATAAGTCAACTCTCTGAAGTATGGGACAGGAGTGAATTTTTTGTACAGTCTGCTTAAAAGTCTGCTTCCAGTTACTATGAAGAGCTCACATTCAGATGAGAAATGCAGCATTAAGGGTGCAAACCACTAGAGCCTTGACAGGACCAGACTAGAGATGGGCTTTAGAAAATCTTGATGCTCTTGCATTATAGAGAATGCTTCATACGGCGTTTGAGAGACGAACATTCAGAAAATCAAAAGGAATAAATCAAAAATGGGGAAAAAGTATTCAGCTTTTCATTTGATATTCTCATTGAATAACAGACCAGATATTTCTGACTTTTGGTAGAATTTTAAACAGAATCAACTAATAGGTTTTTCATGAAAACTCAGAAGTCAAAACGTTTACTGAAATCCAACCTATTTTACAGTATATTTCCTAGGATGTTAGAGGGGATGCTGATAGTCACACATCAAATGGACTCCCTGTTATCTGACTGTTTCCAGAAGGTGTTACTGTCTATGTATATGAATTATTTGGAAGGAATCCAAACAACTTTGATTTAAATGTTCTTAACTTCTAATTTACAGGGAACTCATGTTGTTGACAAAGGATACCTCAAAACTTCCTTCCTTATAAGACATGCGGAACAATATTGGGAGGTAAGAAATAAAGCAAATATTGATAAAAGTGGCATATCTATATCTGCTTTGCATGAAGGGAATATTAAATACTCTACAACTGACAACAAAGCCTGACTTTGCTATTTAACAGAATTGTTTTTCGGTACAAATGTAATGTCATTACCTGGGTTATACTCATTTTCAGGAAACCGTAGAATACTGAACTGCAACAAAACATTGCCAGATAATCAAGGGAAGGGATATTCAAGAAGTGTTTAGTGGCCTAGACATAGGACTCAGATACAGCAACTCCCAAGCTCAAATCCCATGAACACTATGCCTGGCCTATGACAAGTCACTTAACTGCTCAGGGCCTGATTTTGAAGAATGCATACAATGCAGTTGAATATAGAAAAACGTGTGTAATTGCACACCTAGGCCTTGATTCTGCAACACTTATACATGTATGTAATTTTATCTGCATGAATGGTCACACTGAAGTCTGTCAATGGAACTTCTTTCAGATCAGGATCTTAATTTGCATCAACCGTTACTGTAATGAGGTGCAAAAAATAACACATTTGTACACGCAGACTGTCAGTTAGATACATAACTGGCAGTTTAAAGCTTGAACATTTGTGGTAATCTTGTATGCAAGTTAAGATCACAATGTAATATCGTGTAATATTTTTGGGGAAAAAATGGCACTATGTGTTTCTATTATCATATCAGTAAAATAGGGACAATACTTGTCTTTCACAAGGGTGTCATGAGGATTGAATTGTTAAATATTTGTAAAGTACTATTAAGGACCAAATTTGCCAGAGCCTGCATATATATTTTGCCTGTGCCTGGCTTAAACAAGCAAATACCCCAATACACGTGTGACTCACAGTATTATTACTTTTATAATTTCATTAAGCCAACTTCTGCTGTTATTAGGGTGTCCATCTGCCTTGCTTTACATAAGTTATTCAAGGTATTTTATTCAAGCCTTTGCATACAGTAGCATCCAGACTTCAGCTGTCTTTAGGAGTCAGGAGCATCATTTATAGCTAGCATCCTAATGGGTACAGTGGTACTTATGAGTCTCTATTTTATTTCTGAAACATATTATAAGCAGGTTTGAAGCCTGCCAAAGTGAAACTGCAGACTGTGGGAGCATTAGAGGAAAAATATCATCCATAGCTTTCTGATTTTTAGAGTGGGATGTATGGCGCAAATATGCTTTGAAGAGAATGAAAGAGCCTACAACAGATGCTGGTGTATTTAGTTTTAATATCTGTCGCAGAGCCGAGCCAGCTTGGTAGGATTCAATAGTCTTCCCATTGCCATAGCAACCCCTGCTTGTCAGAGCAGAGCTGATCAGATGCAGGCTTCTCCCTTGTGGAAACAATCTGCTAAACCTCTAATCTGCATCTCCACAAACCAATGGGATTTTCAGTTCCTATCTTTTAGGAAGGCAATCTCCTCGTACAGTACATCTCCAAGGTGACCCTTCTGATGTGAATCCATGCACCTTACCCATCACTGCAGCCAAGTTCTGAACTGTTTAATGTGGCTAAAAGTGGAAGAAAATGACTCAGACTATAAGCTTTTCACATGGGAAGTTTTAAACACAATTCTTATTTAGGGAAATAATATTTAGCATTTGCACAATTGCATCCAAACATTGAGTGTCATCCTACTCCCATTGTAACGAACAGAGAAATTCCTATTGACTTCAGTGGGTATAAGATTGGGCCCAATGATGAATCCCCACCATACCCCCATAAGGTACCCAAGTAGTATTATCACTATTTTACAGATGGGGAAATTGAGGTGGCAGAATGGGGTGTGCAGTGATTTTCCAAAGATTAAACAATAAGTCAGTGGCAGAGTTTTCTCCCAATCTTGTGCTTAGTTCTTAATAAATAATAATAATAATATTATGAGATGGCAACATAATTTATTATAACTGATACCTGACTAAAAGATAAAACAATAGCAATAGTGATTCTATCAATTACTGGTGTATTCTGCACCTGGCACAAACACTCCGCACTTTTAGGGTTCTCTTGTCCTCCACAGCAGTGCAGTCTGGTCAAAAGTTTGGACACAATTTGGATATAGTCCTGAACAGAAGTTTTGAGGTTGCTAGAAACAGAGACCTGAAAAATCCCAAATTGTAAGTCTGCACTGTATCCATTCCTTGTTCAGCCTTCTTCAACCTCACTTTCCCAGCATAGATGGCTAGATTGTCTTACCACAGGGCAAATAGAATCATAGAATATCAGAGTTGGAAGGGACCTCAAGAGGTCATCTAGTCCAACCCCCTGCTCAAAGCAGGACCAATTCCCAGCTAAATCATCCCAGCCAGGGCTTTGTCAAGCCGGGCCTTCAAAACCTCCAAGGAAGGAGACTCCACCACCTCCCTAGGTAACGCATTCCAGTGTTTCACCACCCTCCTAGTGAAATAGTTTTTCCTGATATCCAACCTGGACCTCCCCCACTACAACTTGAGACCATTGCTCCTTGTTCTGTCGTCTGCCACCACTGAGAACAGCCGAGCTCCATCCTCTTTGGAACCCCCCTTCAGGTAGTTGAAGGCTGCTATCAAATCCCCCCTCATTCTTCTCTTCTGGAGACTAAACAATCCCAGTTCCCTCAGCCTCTCCTCATAAGTCATGTGCTCCAGACCCCTAATCATTTTTGTTGCCCTCCGCTGGACTCTTTCCAATTTTTCCACATCCTTCTTGTAGTGTGGGGCCCAAAACTGGACACAGTATTCCAGATGAGGCCTCACCAATGTCGAATAAAGGGGAACGATCACGTCCCTCGATCTGCTGGCAATGCCCCTACTTATACAGCCCAAAATGCTGTTAGCCTTCTTGGCAACAAGAGCACACTGTTGACTCATATCCAGCTTCTCGTCCACTGTGACCCCTAGGTCCTTTTCTGCAGAACTGCTACCTAGCCATTCGGTCCCTAGTCTGTAGCAGTGCATGGGATTCTTCCGTCCTAAGTGCAGGACTCTGCACTTGTCCTTGTTGAACCTCATCAGGTTTTTTTCGGCCCAATCTTCTAATTTGTCTAGGTCCCTCTGTATCCGATCCCTACCCTCTAGTGTATCTACCACGCCTCCTAGTTTAGTGTCATCTGCAAACTTGCTGAGAGTGCAGTCCACACCATCCTCCAGATCATTAATAAAGATATTAAACAAAACCGGCCCCAGGACCGACCCTTGGGGCACTCCGCTTGAAACCGGCTGCCAACTAGACATGGAGCCATTGATCACTACTCGTTGAGCCCGACGATCTAGCCAGCTTTCTATCCACCTTACAGTCCATTCATCCAGCCCATACTTCTTTAACTTGGCGGCAAGAATACTGTGGGAGACCGTATCAAAAGCTTTGCTAAAGTCAAGGAATAACACATCCACTGCTTTCCCCTCATCCACAGAGCCAGTTATCTCATCATAGAAGGCAATTAGGTTAGTCAGGCACGACTTCCCCTTCATGAATCCATGCTGACTGTTCCTGATCAGTTTCCTCTCCTCTAAGGGTACATCTACACTACAGCGGGGAGTCGATTTAAGATACGCAAATTCAGCTACGTGAATAGCGTAGCTGAATTCGACGTATTACAGCCGACTTACCCCGTTGTGAGGACGGCGGCAAAATCGACTTCTGCCGCTTTTTGTCGGCGGCACTTACTACCACCTCCGCTGGTGGAGTTAGAGCGCCGATTCGGGGATCGATTGTCGCGTCCCGACGGGACGCGATAAATCGATCCCCGAGAGGTCGATTTCTACCCGCCGATTCAGGCGGGTAGTATAGACCAGGCCTAAATGTTTCATAATTGATTCCTTGAGGACCTGCTCCATGATTTTTCCAGGGACTGAGGTGAGGCTGACTGGCCTGTAGTTCCCCGGATCCTCCTTCTTCCCTTTTTTAAAGATGGGCACTACATTAGCCTTTTTCCAGTCATCTGGGACCTCCCCCGATCGCCATGAGTTTTCAAAAATAATGGCTAATGGCTCTGCAATCTCACCCGCCAACTCCTTTAGCACCCTCGGATGTAGCGCATCCGGCCCCATGGACTTGTGCACGTCCAGTTTTTCTAAATAGTCCCGAACCACTTCTTTCTCCACAGAGGGTTGGTCACCTTCTCCCCATGCTGTACTGCCCAGTGCAGCAGTCTGGGAGCTGACCTTGTTCGTGAAGACAGAGGCAAAAAAATCATTGAGTATATTAGCTTTTTCCACATCCTCGGTCACTAGGTTGCCTCCCTCATTCAGTAAGGGGTCCACACTTTCCTTGATTTTCTTCTTGTTGCTAACATACCTGAAGAAACCCTTCTTGTTACTCTTAACATCTCTTGCTAACTGCAACTCCAAGTGTGATTTGGCCTTCCTGATTTCACTCCTGCACGCCTGAGCAATATTTTTATACTCCTCCCTGGTCATTTGTCCAATCTTCCACTTCTTGTAAGCTTCTTTTTTGCGTTTAAGATCAGCAAGGATTTCACTGTTTAGCCAAGCTGGTCGCCTGCCATATTTACTATTCTTTCTACACATCGGGATGGTTTGTTCCTGCAACCTCAATAAGGATTCTTTAAAATACAGCCAGCTCTCCTGGACCCCTTTGCCCTTCATGTTATTCTCCCAGGGGATCCTGCCCATCTGTTCCCTGAGGGAGTCAAAGTCTGCTTTTCTGAAGTCCAGGGTCCGTATTCTGCTGCTCTCCTTTCGTCCTTGTGTCAGGATCCTGAACTCGACCATCTCATGGTCACTGCCTCCCAGGTTCCCATCCACTTTTGCTTCCCCTACTAGTTCTTCTCTGTTTGTGAGTAGCAGGTCAAGAAAAGCTTTGCCCTAGTTGGTTCCTCCAGCACTTGCACCAGGAAATTGTCCCCTACACTATCCAAAAATTTCCTGGATTGCCTGTGCACCGCTGTATTGCTCTCCCAGCAGATATCAGGGTGATTAAAGTCTCCCATGAGAACCAGGGCCTGCGATCTAGCAACTTCTGCTAGTAAGCCTCGTCCACCTCATCCCCCTGGTCTGGTGGTCTATAGCAGACTCCAACCACGACATCACCCTTGTTGCTCACACTTCTCAACTTTATCCAGAGACTCTCAGGTTTTTCTGCAGTTTCATACCGGAGCTCTGAGCAGTCATACTCCTCTCTTACATACAACGCAACTCCCCCACCTTTTCTGCCCTGCCTGTCCTTCCTGAACAGTTTATATCCATCCATGACAGTACTCCAGTCATGTGAGTTATCCCACCAAGTCTCTGTTATTCCAATCACATCATAGTTCCCTGACTGTGCCAGGACTTCCAGTTCTCCCTGCTTGTTTCCCAGGCTTCTTGCATTTGTGTATAGGCACTTAAGATAACTCATCGATCGTCCCTCTTTCTCAGCATGAGACAGGAATCCTCCCCTCTTGTGCTCTCCTGCTTGTGCTTCCTCCCAGGATCCCATTTCCCCACTTACCTCAGGGCTTTGGTCTCCTTCCCCCGGTGAACCTAGTTTAAAGCCCTCCTCACTAGGTTAGCCAGCCTGCTGGCGAAGATGCTCTTCCCTCTCTTCGTTAGGTGGAGCCCGTCTCTGCCTAGCACTCCTTCTTCTTGGAACACCATCCCATGGTCCAAGAATCCAAAGCCTTCTCTCCGACACCACCTGCGTAGCCATTCGTTGACTTCCACGATTCGACGGTCTCTACCCCGGCCTTTTCCTTGCACAGGGAGGATGGACGAGAACACCACTTGCGCCTCAAACTCCTTTATCCTTCTTCCCAGAGCCACGTAGTCTGCAGTGATCCGTTCAAGGTCATTCTTGGCAGTATCATTGGTGCCCACGTGGAGAAGCAGGAAGGGGTAGCGATCCGAGGGCTTGATGAGTCTCGGCAGTCTCTCCGTCACATCGTGTATCCTAGCTCCTGGCAAGCAGCAGACCTCTCGGTTTTCCCGGTCGGGGCGGCAGATAGATGACTCAGTCCCCCTGAGGAGGGAGTCCCCGACCACCACCACCCTCCTCCTCCTCTTGGGAGTGGTGGTCGTGGAACCCCCATCCCTAGGACAGTGCATCTTTTGCCTTGAAATACATTGATTTCAAAGGAAATTTTGCCTTAGAGTGACTTAGCTAGGTCTTCTAGGATTTGGTCCTACACACAGACTTAGAAACTGGAGGCAGAAGAACTAACTCATTATACAGTAGCTAGAGAACAAGAAAGTATACATCGCTTATTGATGAAGATAGAGGCCCTTTGAAAGGATCATTTGGTGTATTTCTATTATAGTATTCAGTAAGATAACAATGACTGCTTCACAAAGTCAGAAAGAGAGTGCTTTGTATTCTTAATGTAGCTACTATACCAAAGGCTTGAGAGAGTTGCAAAGGGTTATGCAGTTTTGTAGTTAATCTATGTCTCCGTCAAACATGATTACTCAGTGTAATTTGTTTGATATAGGAAGCAATAAAGCAAGGATCTATCTGCAGATAAGCAGTAAAGTTGCAACTACCAAATATCCTTAACTCTAATGATTATACTTAGGCTTGGGAGCATTAGATTTTTACTGGTAAATGTCAATAAATGTCGATTTCACTACATACTGTGACTGAATGCATCCCTGTATTCACACCTTACACACCACTAGTTGGACTAAAGATGAACTGATGTTAAAATATTTGATTTTGACATGTAGTTGTAGTTTTTGCAACTGACTCTCACCTTCTGTGGATAATTTAACATCAGTCTCTTAAACATTTCTTTTGAAAGCTCTGCAGTTTATTCTTAAAGTGACACCAATGCCAAGCTATGCTGTAAATGCATAATCAGAATGTCTTATTTTAAACAATTTAGAAACTCTCGAAATTCATTAATTTAGAACTGCTCCTAGGCAGATTTCAGCTACTCTAAGGGAAATATTTTGGCAAGTTGTACTGCCCTGTGCACAAAGTTGTGACTAAATTTCACCATCTCCTGGTTATCTCTAGATGGGATGATGTTTTTGATATTGTATTAGTGGCAAGGTATGCTTTCTACCATCTTCAGCTAGCCAGGAAGACATACCCTGTCCTCTTAGATGAGGACCTGGCCAGTATGATCCACACATTCAACTCCAGATGAGACTTCTGCAGTATCTGGAAATGAATGAACCCATCCCAAGGAAAGTAAAATTTGTGCACTATGTAGCAGCACACTTATTAGCCAACAAAGGCAGAAGTAACAGATTACTGTCATTCCTTTCAAGGTATGAGTAATTCTGTGATGATCGCTGTGATATCTAGTACAGCTAGCATTTCACCAGGCATCTCACAGGCATGATGGAGAGGAGATCTAAAATTAATCAGTAATCTGAAAAGTAGATCTGACAATCTAATATATTCTTGGAATTACATTCCTCCAAATAATCCAGTCCTGTAATCAGTTAATTGAATAACTAACTAGTCCCTTTGTTAATAGACTATTATGGGTGGGCTCAGTGCTGTACAAACAGAGGAAGATCTTCTCCCTGCCCAAAGTTTGTACATTCTAATACACTTGGACAGTACAGGCCGCATACATGGTACATAGGATTAATGTTCAAAGAAAAAGCAGTAACATGGTTTGCTATAAAAAAGCTGCTTTATAATCAGCATTAGCACTTGACCTCCCCATCTCAATCTTCGCTTTCCCCTTTGTGCCTGCTTTCCACAAGGGTTTACAAAAAGAGCTGTGAAAGTATTGCAGTGATTAGAAAACTTACATAATTCCTGGAGGCTTTGTACTGTGTTTCAAAAAACATTCTGTCTCTGCTCTAGAATCCTAGGCACATTGTAAAATGAGACAGATTTACCATAGGGGAAAAAAAGAGGGCTCTTGGGGCTCAATAGGTATTTATGATGAAAACCTGAAATATATATTTATAGAGCACCCTAGTTATATAGTGAATTAAAGCTAAGTATAGTTTACATTTCTAGAGTGCCTTCTAACATAGAGCAACAAAGGGCTTGGATACAAGGACATTAATGTCAGCAAAGATGTTTAAATACTGTGAAGGATTTTGTTTAAACCAACAAAAATGAGTAAATTCTCATTTATGTATAAATCTCACTGTTAGCTAGGTGCTGCAACTCATTCAGTACTGAGAAGACCCTATACCATGCATGTACCCTGAATTGACTTAGAGGCGGCATGTCATACTGCGGACAGTTCTTCATTTGATGGTGTTTGTCTCTTCATATCAGACCCAAGGTGTTATTTTAGCCCAGCTTTCTGCACTTAGTCCTATGTACCTCAGTAAGATAGTCTTAGTTTTATTTTTTCTAAGTCACTCTCTCTTGCCATTCAGACACCTCCTACATCTTAATATCTACTCCAGTTGATGAAGCCTGAACACTGGAGATCTAGCTAGAGGTGCCTACTGGTGAGATCACTCACCTTTCTTACCTCTCCCCTTTGAGAGCATCAAACATTCCATGGCAAGAGTATAAAAGGGGTGTGGTGCTCCAACTGCTTCAGTTTCTTCCCCCGTAATCCCAGGTTCTTTGTTAAGTAGGACTCTGAGGAAGTGGAGAAAGGTAGGCAGGGAGTGTGAATATGCAGAGTCCATCTCAAAAACTCTAGTTACAAGTAAATAAACTTCATTTCTTCTTCAAGTGTACTCTGCATATTTCCAGTCATGGGATAGACTAACAAATTAATAACTCTAACCCAGGATGGTGGGATATGGAGTCCTAACTAAACAATGATTGCAGGACTGCCTTTGCCAATTTGCATCTAACCCAGACTCTAAGTCTAATAAATAGTGCTTACTAGAAGTTCAGATTGTATTCCATGTTGCTGCTCTACAAATTTCTATTATAGGAATGTCATAAAAGTCATAGCCTTAGCCCTGGTAGAATGTACTTTAACTCCTTTGGGAAGAGGGACACATTTTAACTTATAAACTTCTTGAATACATAGTCTGTCTAACCTACCAGGAAAGTATTTGCACTGTGTCTAAAAATATCCAGGTGTTTTGGCTAATTATTTTTTAAAATGTGAATGTATTACTAATGAAAATTGCCAGATTAATGGCTGTGTAGCCTGAAGTCCTCTGTTTATACACAAGAAAAATACAGCCAAGGCAGAGGCCGAGAGTTTCCCCATGCTGTCCCACCAACATTCTGCATCCCTGATCTAGAATGACCCCCCCTGGGGGTACTGAGTTAGTTCCATCTCCATAGCCAATGTAATCAGTGATCTCCTATCAAGACTGTCAACAGCACCAAATGCAGTGGTGGGTTTTATGATCTGCAAAAAAAATTAATACAAAAGAAATATCTGCCTGGTTTGGTTTTAGACTTAATTTTGCTTGAACCAGTTCAAGCTTCCAGCCAATTGATGTTCCATATAATAAGGGGAAATAATTGGATTCATTGCTTGAAAGTTGCAGGTAAGATTTGCTTGCAGTACTTCGGATCACAGCCAGATCAGCAGGAAACTGAAGAAAATGTTGGGATTATAACTAACTTCTTGCAGAAAATTCAGGAGGAAAACAGGCAAAAATGAAGTGAAATGAGGAAGAAAATGTGTGGAGAATGCTGCCTCCGACCGGTCTCTTCTTTGGTAGTATTTAAAATCCTGTCTAAATTTAAAAATTTTAAATGATCTTTAATACATTTTAAAAGTTTGAAACAGACAGAAGTGTTGTTACTGTCCTTGTTCCATTTAATTTCCATTCCTACATGCTGGGGCACAGATATTTAAAGGAGAACCTGCGTGTTTAAGGTTTGATTCTGAAAGGTGTTGAGCACTCTGTCCTCAATCCAGCCACACCTAGAAACACTGGGATTGCTCATGGGTTTGGCTGGATTAAGGCCAAGGTGCTCAGAACCTTGAATGATGGAACCCTTACATTTCATTTTTCTACCCTTTCCTCTTCTTTGCCCTCTCTCCTGTCCCTTATCCCAATACATTTTTCCTTCTTCTTCTCTTAACTTCTCTCCACATTCTGTTTTTTCCCCTCCCAAATTTGTTGCTACTCCTCTTAGACCTACCTTAAATGTGATAGGGAAGGAATTTACTTACACGAACCATGTGTACAATACTAATAACTAATCAGCTCACCTGCTTCCCATAAGACTGCAGGTTCTGTGTTTATATCCTGTTCATAGGTCCTGTTCATATCCTTCAGATATTTTCAACGGACGTATTGATTATTTTCATCCAGCCATCAAAGTTTATCTTTACTAAACATGGCAACCTCTAAGCCCCTTGTTAAGTTTTCCATCACGGTCTCCTAACTATAGACCATCACTTGTCCTAAATAGCTCTAAAGCTACCTGAAAAAAATAAGTGTAGCGACAAATGGAAAATTGAAAAACACAAGTTCTGCATAATGAGTGAAATTCTCCTGCCTCCGAGAGGCAACATGTAGGCACCATTTAGGTTCTGAAAATATGATTCAAGTGGTGCATAAATATTGTGCTGGCCCTCTGCATGAGGGGAATTTCATGCCCTAGTACAGAGGCCCTGTACAAGGCCATATTAAGTGATGAACAAGAATACTTTTTGCCGTATTGTTATAGCCGTGTTGGTCCCAGGATATTAAAGAGACAAAGAGGGTGAGGTAATATATTTTATTGGTGAGGATATTACCTCACCCACCTTATCTCTCAAACAAGGATATTGTGAGCCCTCTGCAGGAGCCAGGCATATACAGTTAGGGTGAAATTCACCCCAGTGAAAACAAGTATGTCAAATTCAGTAGGACTACCCAGCTTGGCACCCGCATGAATGTTTGCAGGAGCAGGGTCATAGATAGGTCAGAAGCTGAATCATTAGTCCAGTAACTCCTCACTTAAAGTCGTCCCGGTAAACATTGTTTCGTTGTTACGTTGTTACGTTGCTGATCAATTAGGGAACATGCTCGTTTAAAGTTGTGCAATGCTCCCTTCTAATGTCGTTTGGCAGCCGCCTCCTTTGTCCACTGCTTGCAGGAAGAGCAGCCCATTGCAGCTAGCTGGTGGGGGCTTGTAACCAGGGTGGACCGGCAGTCCCCCTATCAGCTCCCCGCTCCTCTAAGTTCCCTGTGCTGCAGCCGCCCAGCAGGCTATCAATTGCCAGGCAGTTCGGCTGTCCCTCCCCCCACTGCCATGTGCTGCTCCTGCCTTCTGCCTTGGAGCTGCTCCCAGAGACTCCTGCTTGCTGTGCAGGGGGGGAAGGGAGGGGGCTAATGTCAGGGTGTCCCCAACCCCCATGCTCCTGCACCCCGCTTACCCTTCTCCATATAGAGCAGAGAGGGGACACGGAGGGAGAGAGACAGAGAGAGCCTGGGGCAGCAGCTGCTGTCTCAACTTCCTGATCCACTTAAAAAAGACAATGCACTTAAGAGTGGGTCAGCTTACTTAAAGGGGCAGTGTGCATCTCTCTCTCTCTCTCTCCCACACACAAGGTGTGTGTCTGCCTCTGTCTGCTATGCTGTCTCCCCTCCCCCGTGTTCATGCTGCCTTGTGTGAGAGGCTACATTAACAACAACGTGTTAATCCTTGAGGGCTCAGCCCAGTGCTAGTTCATCATTTAGCAGCAAGGCATTCCTGGGAAATATCCCACCCTCTAACTTCACCACCTCAACCAAGCTTCACAATCATCATAGATGTGAACAGTATTAAATTGTTTGTTTAAAACATATACTGTGTGTATATTTATATAATATATATTTTTTTGTCTGGTGAAAAAAATTTCCCTGGAACCTAACCCCCCCCCCACACCACCATTTACATTAATTCTTATGGGGAAATTGGATTCGCTTAACATTGTTTTGCTTAAAGTCACATTTTTCAGGAACATAACTACAACATTAAGCGAGGAGTTACTGTAGATACGTATCACTATGAATTTATTTTTAAACTAGATATGAAAGCCTTCATATGTCATATCTCTATATTCATATGACGTATGTCTAATGTCTTTATACCTGTATATCATGTTTGGGGGATTGCAGTTCTTCATTGTACTGAAACCCCAAGGTTATTTTGGGTTCCGACACTACTAAAAGAACTTTTAGAGATTTACACCCAGGTTTTAATGCAAATGCCACTAGCTTCAGTAGACGTAATCAGTGACAACAATGTTATGGACCATAATAAGATGCATACATCTGAAGGTAAAGGGGATATCAAAGTTTTTAATATTAGTTCCATTTTCTAGGGAAAACACTTTCTTGCCTATTTGATTCAGAAAGATTGCATGAAATATTAACTATATTTATGGGGTTTTTTTAGGCAGTTGAACAAGAGAGATAAAACAGAATGAGCTGGAATATATAGGTAGCACAAAGGAGGAGTAGATGGTTACAGTAATGGAAGAACTGTTCAAGGTACATTGTCAACAATTGGATAAACTTAACATATCAATGAGTGAGTGAGGCTCCTCCTCAGCATTGGCCCAAATGTGTTAATTTGGATGAAGGAAGGAAGGTTAGTTTGGATTCTGCTTATATTTTAATGTCTTATATTTGACAAAATTAGACACGGTTGGCAGGCTTTGTTGAAAAGTGGCCCAGAATACAGTGAACATAGGGAATTTGCTTTCATTTAATTAGAATCCTTTCAGTTTAACACTGACCTAGGCAGGCTAAACATTTAAGAGCTTCCCTGCAAATTACCTGATGTGAATAAATGCAAGAATCTATTTTAAATCATTCTTAGTCCATGCATGTCACAAAACTTAAGATAATAATTAAAATGGAAGGAGTGCTCGGTAATACTGAAATGAGTCACTTGTACCAGACATTTTAATTGACCAGGTGCATTCTTGCCTGGTTTGTCTGTATGACATTTTTCGGTGACTAAATTCTAGCTGGTCTTGTAACAAATATTTACCAATGGCTTATACATCATATTTTCCATCTGATATAGGTCCATGTCTTTTAACAAATATATGTCATGGAAGGTTTTTCTTAATCCAAATAAAGAAATCTGACTGTAATTAGGCTTGTCAAAATTTGATTTATTTTTATAATTTTGACAGATGATATCAATGTTTATTTATAAGAACTGTTTTCTAATTTTATCAATTTAAATTTTCACTGTTCTGGGAATTTAGGGGGGCTGTCTGACGGTATTTAGGTAATGACAGTAAGTGTTGAGATGCAAAAAGTTAAAGTTTATAACTTTTAAAACACAAATTGTCAACATATGTAAAAATATACAAACAAAAAAGCTTAAAGCAAACTCTATTAAGTTCTCAAGCAGCATTTTTCTTACTTTGCCTATCTGTAATTTTTTATTATTATCAATAGAAATATTGTTTTAATCGGTTTTTGTGTATGACGTTCCAGCGTGCAATCCAGACCAGTGAGAGGCTGCGTCGCCCTTGCCCTGCAACTTGGGGTGCCTGACAATGCTTTACTGCTGTAGCTCCCACCGGGGCCACTCACAAACAGCCTGCAGGTTACACACTGACTTCCAATAGCCTTGTTTACTATTTGCAGGGTGACCCCAACACACTCCCAATCTCAAATTTTCCCCCCCAAAATGTGTTCTGTACGGTCCAGCCCTCTCCTGGACAGTCCAGATATACTAGGTCCATTGCGCATAAAACAGGATCAATATATAACAGTTTGCTACCCTATGTGGAGTTACCTGCACAGTTCTCAACACTGGATTAGCTTTGATTAAAGAATAAAACAACTATATTTAACTACAAGGAGATTTTAAGCAAATACAGATATAAGTCATTAAAGTAAAAAATGGTTATAAGAGAAATACAGATGAAACGCTTCCTAGGACTAAAACTTAACAAATTAGACTTGGTTCAAGATAAAATTCTTACCATGTGCTCTGAGCAATAGGGCTGACCAAATTTCAGGTCAGGATTTCTCCCAAAGTCAACTGGGCTGCTTTCTTTTGTTGTCTTAGGTAAAAGCAAAAGATGGATGGGGGAGAAAAGTTGCCTCACTTTTATAGTCCAGTCACCCTTTGAAATGCATTTTCCTGAGGGTTACTCCTAGATAAAGTTATTTCTGACTGGGAAGTTGGAGTCAAGGAGTCTGGTGGTGAAAGAGGTTCCATGCTGTTGTTTGCTTCCGCCCCCTCTTGCCAAAGAATGGCCTCTTGATAGGTGATTGCCCATCAGCTTTGATGACACCTGGTTAGAGGCATCAGCTTGTCCATTGTCTTTGAGAAACAAGTTTACCCATGCCCCAGACTTGGTCCATAAACACACTTCAGTCATGATTTCAGTTTATGTTCATAACTTTACATATAATGTTGCAACATATATTTCACCATGATATTATTGACCAGCCAGTTATTAGTTTTCAAACGATACCTTAAAAGGCATATTTTCTACAAAGACTATTACAGGTATAAAATCAGGTCTGCCAATTCCTATGCCTGTATTCTAAACCACCTGGCTCCCCACGGCAAAATGTTACTGACTCACAGACTTTTTAAATCTAGAGAGTTATTTTAATAGTGAGCTGCTGCTGAAGTACACTGGATAGAAGAATTTTCTGAGACTGCCCAAATCCTACAATGTGGGTCATTAGTAGGAAAAATTTTCAGTTTCCAAAGTTGTACCTACTAGTTTTGCACATACACATATTCATTTACATATACAAATCAGGTCAAAATATATAGGCACAGGCACAAATACTGAGTTTTTCACATACAACCATTTACATGCACAAACTCTACAGGTGCTATTTCAGAGGAAGGGTCTGAAAATTTCAGACAACGTTCAAAGATACATTCTTAGTAGCCATTGTTATCACGTATTAATTTGCACCCTAGGCCCAATCCAGAGTGAATGCATAGCTACTGCAATATAATTTTAGTCAGTGGTGCAAGAATACTCACATATGTCTCAAATTGGCCTACCAGCTGAATTACCAGGATAGCTGTAGGAAGATTTAAATTAATGAGATGTGCGGTCAGGAAAAGTATATACACCTCTACCCCGATATAACGTGATCCGATATAACATGAATTCGGATATAACACGGTAAAGCAGCGCTCCAGGCGGGCGGGGCTGCGCACTTCGGCAGATCAAAGCAAGTTCGATATAACGCGGTAAGATTTTTTGGCTCCCGAGGACAGCGTTATATCGGGGTAGAGGTGTGGCATGTCTTTTTGATTGGTATGTGAAGAAAGAGTGCTTCATGCTTCATTGAGCAAAACCGATGACATTAGTACTGGCTATGAAGGCAATTTTTATCAAGAGCAATTTCCTCTCATTTTGTTTTCCTGGCACTCAGAGAAGCAGCATATGGAAAGATCTTTTGTATATCAAAGAGCCAGTGCTACGTAATCTCCTGACTGAAAATATTTTCGTGAGGGGGGAAAAAAAACAAATAATGGGATGGAAAACATATCTAAAGAGTTCATGAGAGTGGGGATGGAAATAATAAAAACACAACTCTCAGTCTTCCCAACCAAAATCTCTGTGGTGTGTGGGGAATTATGTGAGGGTTCTGGACAGGAAGAAATCCAGCTGTCAAATCAAAGGTGAAGCCTGGTGCAATTCTGTACCTCCTATTCCAGCCATTGAATGCTGAGACTGCTCTTGTCCCTGGGCTTTATATCTTCCCATCCAGGAGGTCTAACACAAGTATACAAGCTATAAACTCCCAAAAATATTCTGAGGAAATGGAAATTTTGACCCAGTACAGATCACATTGTTTTCATTAATGAGAGGAGAAAAAAATAAAATTTGCAATATTGATGTATGGACACAAGCAAGGACATTAACTCAAAGAAAAAGTTAGAGATAGGATATTGGTTTAGAGCTAGGTCTAAATCCTGAGTCTAAGTTCAAATCTCGGTTTGATTACCTGTAGCGAGGCGGTGGGATACCCCACTGCCCCGCTGAGGGCCGAAGCTCCCCTAACACCAATGTGGGCGGAGCCACCGGGTCTGGCGCCCGCCCCTCAGAGGTCATGGTGCCGACCCGGAAATATAAAAGCCCGCCTGCAGAGCTCAGTGGAGAACAAGCCGGTGGAGAGAGCAGACGTCTGTGGCCGAGCTCCCGCTTGGGAGACAGTAGCAGGCCGCGACTGGCCTGCTGACTCACCAGGCCAGCCGAGCCTATCCCTCGCCTGGTACCCTGAGGAGGACTGGCCAAGCCTGCCCCTTTCCAGTTACCCCGAGGAGGAGCTGAGCTTGCCCCTTTCCAGTTACCCCGAGGAGGAGCCGGACCTGCCCCTTTCCTGCTTTCCCGAGGAGGAACCGAGCATACCCTTTGCTACCTACCCGGAGGAACCGATGCTGGTGGAGAGCACTGAGGACACTAGTATGGCCCAGGTACCCTACTAGGGGGAGTGTGGAAGTAGCCCCGGGGGCAGCCGACCCCAGTCTGGCTGCTACACTGCTAGAGCTGATGTCAGTGTGTTGCGGCCAGGATCCCCACTGACAGCAGCAAGTTTCCACTGCTGCTAGGGCCCCAGGCTGGGATGCAGTGGAGTGGGAGGGCCTGTGTACCCCCCGCCACCCACTCCTTGGGTGACAGACTCCCCCTTTCTCCTGGCCTAGAGAGGCTGGGACTTCTTGCTCCTTGACTCAGCCCCTGCTTAAGGGCCTGGGTTCCCGAACTACTGACCCAGCCCCTGCTTGAGGGCCTGAGCTACAGACTGCGTGATTACTGCCCCGCCCTGATTGAGGGCCCGGGGCTTTTTCTGACCTATTGGCTCAGCCCCTGCTTAGGGGCCTGAGCCCCTAACCATGTGATTGCTGTCCCAGACTGCCACTGGACCAGGACTGACGGCAGACCAGAGCGAGGCCGTGGGATACCCCACAGCCCTGCTGAGGGCCGAACCTCAGCAAAGACTATTACACGACCCCTATAAAATCTGTGCCTCTGATGCTAGGACTTAGCAGAGAGATGCTGAATTATTTTGCTGGCTCATCCTGGCAGCATGACTAGGGTCCTATTTGCTCCAATCCAGGAGAATAAAAGGCTGAAGCAGAAGGAATTAAGTAGGGACAGAGGGATCCTGGATGAAACAATTCTAAAAAAAGCCCTGTTGGACTTTTTTAAATTCATATTCATTTTTTTAAATGGATTAAAACCCCAAAAAGGTGGTAGATTTGGACCATTTCTTGCATGCGTGCAGAGCAGGGTGAAACATCACCTCAAATTCAAGAAGGTTTGGTTTGGAGCTAGTATTTTAAGTCCCCATGTTCAGAAGGGTTTGAATCTGGGAAGTAACACATCTGGCGCATGTTCATTAGGTAGTAAGTTCAGATCAGGGTCCTCCGTTTGGGTGTAGGGTTTTGTTTCAGACTTTTACTCTTCAGTAATGATGGTGGCTTTTACATTCCACAGAGGTTCAAACACAAAGGATTCAGGCACTTTACAAGGTATGTCCTTTGTAGTGTAATGAATGATATCCCCTCTTCTCCTCCTCATACAGTCAAGTCTGAAAACCTAGTATTTCAATAACCTACCAGGCTTATATTTCTCATCCTTTGTCCCCTCTAATTCTGCAGTCATGTTACTCTTCTGGGTCCTATAAAGATCCAGCTACTGAAATAAACAATCCCATCATTACATGTTATACACTCCACAATTAAAATATAACATCTGCACTACCAATCCAACCAGGTGTATTAACTGCATTTTACCTTTCATGCAGTACTACAGGACCACTATCATTTGTTAGTTATTTTTCATTTTTCAGGGCCTCCGGAACTATGGTAGCTAGAAAATCCATTTAATTATTTAAGGATTCCAGAGTTGGTGGCATCACATTTTCCTGGTCATCAATATTTCTACACTGCCTAAACACCTTGCTGCTGCTACTAATTAGCCAAAACATCTGCTGTAACAGAGATACAGCACTAGTATGATTCAAACTGTTCATTGCAAAGGAATAGTAAACAAGTTCAGATAGAGATGTTTTTAACCTTCATAAAATTCCAACCAAATCCAAACTCAAAATTTTCTAAAATGCAAAAAATTCAGTGCCCTCCCTTCCTCTGTTCTCTTCCTTACTGCATGTTGTTTTCATTTCCATGCACTTTTGCATTTCTGGTATCTGGCTAGGATCAAAACAGGAAGTGCTAATACCTTGAATGAGGCTGCTCTTTTTAATTGCAGTCTAGCTAGTATTACCAAAAACCAAATTACCAAAAATCTTATGAGAAAAGCCTGTTTTGTAGAACCAAGGGATATGACTAACTTCTAGGTGTTTATTTTTTGCTGAACCTTGCAACCTTTTGATTCACACCAATCAGTATTAATTGTCTAGAGCAGTAGTTCTCAGCTGTGGATAATGGCCCAACAAAGTCATCCTTTCAGTCTGCAAAATTAAACCTTTTGAGAACCAAGCAGTGAGGGGGCTGAGTTGCTGGGAAAGGATAGTGGTACATAGGAAGAGCTCTTACCAAATGGTCCCTCGAGTGAAAAAGTTGGGCAAACTATGATGTATGCAATGAATAACCTATGGCATTTACTGCTGTTTTGTAGAACCTTGATCACAGATGCAAACCAACAGCACTAGGAAAGGAGAACTTCTTACCCTTTTGCTGATGTAGCTAAATCCACACAGGAAGTTTGATTTTTAAAAGCCAGTTCTTACTGATGAAGTATTCCCACTGCAGGATTTGGCTTTAAGAAACGCTGCTTTGTTGGTCTAAGTTACTCTGTATTTTACTTATTTATACAATCCATGATAATTAAACTGCTGTAACACAGAATATGGGCCAGTTCCTGGTTCTCTGGAGTATTACCGTTGGATTTCAATGGGGCTAAGACTTGTCATTGTATATTGAGTAACTCAAAACAGGATGCAAGGCTGCTGTTAGATTATATATACACTCAGGATGTGAAGTTGTGAGGCATGAGACCAAAGGCCAACTATCTCCACTACTTAAAGTGTGGTTCTCTCACAACTGCATGATTTCTAAATTGGTACATATGATTTCACAAGTGTGGAAAAAGGTGATATCAAGGCTGAAACATTCCATATCATGTGTGATTGCTCCATGCCTACACAAGTTAAGGAGCCATCTGATCAGTTCAAAAGGTTCCCAGCCTGGCTACTGCTTATTTTATAAACTGTAGTACTGAAATACAGCATAAAATACTTTAACAGAGACTTTTAAAATTCATACAGATTGTTTTTTCTGTAATTTTTTCCCTATCCTTGTATGAAATGCAGTGTATGTGTGGGATGATTGAGTGAAGTAGTAATGAATGCAATATGATACTCTTACATATCCAAAACTGTTTAGTGATATCACTCTCATGTCCAAACATTGCACAACTGCATTAAAAATTAACCATATAACTAAATTAACCTTGGGGAAAATGATGCATTCCTGTATTGCTGAATCTGCTAGAGAATAGTTGTCCATTTAGGATTTGGAAGAATGAGCTGGTCCAGGCTGGCTGCTTCCAGATGGTAGCGGTATTGCTATGAGAATGATAAGTAGATTTTTGAGAGTACTGGTGAAGTTGGAGGAACTAGATATAGGACTATATTAATATAGCTACACTTCTTTAAAGCCCCCAGAATCCAGTTCACGTAGAAGTCGGCTGAAGTGTGCTACAATTCCAATGAGGGAAAAAAAGGTGGTCATATGATCTATTTTTACCTTATGAAGCTGTATCTTTTTAAAAAATACAGATTTTGCATTTCTGATTACTTTTCTACACTTTTTTTGCACATAATCACCCTTATATTTGTGCCAACACTTGTTAAATACACTTAGCTCTCACGGTGTCACCAGAACCTCTCAATGGAATTTAATGCAATTGTTACCCTTAAAGATATTACAGTTTAGCTTTTGCAACTAGATAACTTCATAATATGCCCTATAGCTAGAATTGAGGTACCATACATACCATGTTAGGGCTATTTAGTAACAAAGGCAATTAAAATGCTTATAATGGTGACTAGGGTGACCAGACAGCAAGGGTGAAAAATCGGGACGGGGGTGGGGGGTAATAGGAGCCTATATAAGAAAAAGACCCAAAAATCGGGACTGTCCCTATAAAATCGGGACATCTGGTCACCCTAATGGTGACCATGCTACCCATTAGTTCTCCATTTTAACAGTGCAGTTCGTTCTACTGTACAATAACTTAAGCTGTGTCAGCACTGCCATTCTATTTTTAAAGGTAACTCACACATAGGCAATTTAAATGCAAACCTAGGTAATTACAAATTTGAAATTTCTCACTTGTTAACCATGCTTTGTGCACACACAGCATACCTTTTCCCCTGAAAAGTTATAAACATCTTTTGAAACCCACCAGTCCATACAGCTGATTAGAAAATTAACCAACAATTCTGAGATGTCCAACCTTTGGGTCTCAGATGAATACTGAAATGTGGGGTTTTTTGCTAAAAATTACAATACATAATTACCAGGGACAGGAACAGATCCAAAGCAAATGTTTTGGTCTCTAGAGAGTGTGTGTATTTTTTATTTTATGCATCTAGTTATGCATCTAGCCTTGAGTCTGCAGTAGAAATATTGCTATAGAAACTAGTTCTTCTAAGTATTAATAGGCAACAACTAAGCAATAAGATGACAGGCCCTACATTTCTAGACCTGCATACTATAGGTCAGGGCTGACCATAAGCATTTTGGTGCCATCGGCAAGCGTCAGACTTATACACCCCATCCTCCAATGCATCTACTATGCAGTGTTTTGCCTTTGATTGTCCATTTCATTTACAATTCCATAAAGCAATACTGCTTTTCATGTGCAACATCCCCCTTTGGGTTGGAGCTCTCCTCCTCAGCCCCTTACTCCTTTTCCCTTTCCATTGGATATCTTGGTGCTGTTTTTCCTCCTTTTGTTTTCCCCCTCAAAGTTATTTACACAGCATACAATTTCTGTTTGTCTCACCCCTCTCTCTTTCCCACATATCATATTCTTTTATCTTTGATCAGATTCCTTCTTTCTTTTCCTCCGGATCCCTTCCCGCTTTCACATCTGTATCGCTTAAGCACACAGCAACACACATACTGCCTCCCAACACACACACAGCCCCATAACGCTTGGAAGATTCTTTCCCTCATCTCCAATGAGGCAACAAGAAGCGGTAGAATCTTTCCTCACTGGAGGAAGAGGCATTAAACTGGGTCTCCAGGCTGAGTGCTCTAATAGGGCCTCATGCTCTGCTTTATCTAGTCTCAGGACTGGTCGACACTGAAAAGTTACATTGGCAAAGCTACATTTCTCAGGGGGGTGAAAAATCCAAACCCCTGAGAGACCTAGTTAAGCTGACCTAACTCCTAGTGTAGACCCAGTGCTAGGTCAACAGAAAAATTCTTCCATCAATCTAGCTTCCGCCTCTTGGGGAGGTGCATTACCTACAGCAATGGGAGAACCTGTGCCACTGTAGCATTTTAAGTGCAGTCTCAGTCCAGCCAGTTCTAGCCAGCTATTCAAATGAAACTATCTGTAGAGGGGAAGCAGCCGCACAGGAGGAAAGGAGAGAGCATTAAGCAGTTATTTATATTTCTACCACTCAGTTGTACAACCTTTGGCAACAGTATGATCCGCTCAAAGGGTAAATCCAGGCTGAGTTCAGACAGTCTAAAACAGAGGATCTCAACCTTTCCAGACTACTGTATCACTTTCAGGAGTCTGATTTGTCTTGCCTAACCCCAAGATTCACCTCACTTAAAAACTACTTGCTTATAAAAATCACAGCTAAAAATACAAAAATGTCACAGCACGGGATTATTGAAAAATTTCTTACTTTCTCATTTTTACCATATAATTATAAAACTAATAAATTGGAATATAAATATTGTACTTCATTCCAGTGTATAGTAAATAGAGCCGTATAAAGTCATTGTATGAAATTTTAGTTTGTACTGATTTAGCTAGTACTTTTTATGTAGCCTGTTGAGAAACAGTTGTCTAAAAGCTGGTGGCTTGATTGTTAATATTATGAGAAGTGCTGTGTCACAGCCTGGCTGCACTACTGGACTGACTTATAAATAGGGTGGCCAACTTTCTATTTGCAGAAAACTGAACACCCTTGCCCCGCCCCCTGCCCTCCCCTTCTCCGAGGCCCCGCCCCTTCTGAGACCCCTCCCCCCTCTGCACACTTGCTCTCTCCCACCCTTGTTCACTCACTCATTTGGGGGGCAGGAGGGGACTCTGGGCTTGGGCCTAGGAGTTCAGAGTGTAGGAAAGAGCTCAGGGCTGGGGCAGGGGGTTGGGAAGTGGGGGCTCTGGAAGGGAGTTTTGGTGCAGGAGGGGGCTCAGGGCTGGGGTGTGGGAAGGGATGCGGGCTCTGTGGCAGGGTCAGAGATGAGGGGTTTGGGGTGCAGGAGGGGGCTCTGGGCTGGGGGTTGGGGCCAAGTGGTTTGGAGTGTCAGGGGGGCTCTGGGCTGGGGCAGGGGGTTGAGGTGTAGGAGGAAGTACAGGCTCTGGATTGGGGGTGTGGGCTCCAGAGTGGGGCCAAAAATTAGGGGTTCAGGGTGCAGGAGGGGGCTAGAGGCTGGGGCAGGGGTATGTGTGGGGGTGAGGGCTTTGTCTAGGGGTGGGGCCAGGGATGAAGAGTTTGGGGTGCAGGAGGAGGCTCCGGGCTGGGGCAGGGGGTTGGGGCATGGGAGGAGGTTTGGGGTGTGAGCTATGGGTGACGCTTACCTCAGGCAGCTCCTAGGAAGCTGCTGGCATTCCCTTCTGTCTCCTAGGTGGACGCATGGCCAGGTGGTTCTGCATGCTGCAAGTTCTCCCTGCCTGCAAGTGCCGACCCCGCAGCTCCCACTGGCTGTGGTTCCCAGCCAATGGGAGCTGTGGAGCCGGTGCTGGGGGGTGGGCAGCGTGCGGAGCCCCCGTGGCCACCCCTAAGCCTAGGAGACAGAGGGAGATGCCGGGAGCTTTCTGGGAGCTGCACGGAGACGGGCAGGCACCCTGCCTGCCCCGCTGTGGGCAGCCAACCCAGACTTTTAATGGCCCGGTCAGCGGTGCTTTTGTGTAAACCAGGCCTAACTAAAGGTCTAATATCAAACCAGTTCAAGCTTGAGGGGTGGGGGGACACCAGAGTGTAAACACAACAGTTTAAATCTGGTTCATGGGTTTAGCTTGCACCTATATTTGCCAGGTATAAACTGACGTAATAGTGTACACACACACAAAGTAGCACTAGTTTAAAATCACCATTTTAGTGCAATCTCTGTCTTTACACAAGCCCTTAGATATATGCATATACCGTGCAGATATGGCTATAGCAATCCTGGCAGCCAGTTACAAAGCTTCTGTCTAGCATTCTGAAGTGTTTTCCTAATTAGGTATAATGGGATGCTTGTTGCCGTAGCCTGTACCATCCTAGGCCATAGCAGAATGAATTGTATATTTTACTTCGCTCTTTCAATTCCCTCGGCAGGTCCTTTGTTCGGGTTATTTTTACTTCAGTGTATAGTAATAGGAATGACATTTTGAGTAAATTGATGTGATCTAACCTTTACATCCCACTTGAGTGTTTCAAAAGCTGACACCCCCATAGGCTTTGAAATTAAAAAAGGTACACAGGCACAGAGGTGGTTAAATATAGCTAAAAAGACAGACAAGCTGGTGTTTGAAATCTGGTAGCATTCAAGAAATCTGACTTTCCCACTTTCCACCACCTTCTTTTAGATGCTGATCACAACTTTTGTTGAACATTTACTGTTCTAGATATTGAAGTAGGTATTTTCATGTTTGATATACACGCTTTTTATTTTGCAGAATTAACCTAGATGTTAATGGGTAATTCAAGACATCTGCATCAACAATGGAGAGTGCTATAAACTAAAAAAATGAAAGGCTGGCATCCTATTCCTTGAAATGCAAATGGGAAACCCACTTGTGTTCTTAAAGTTGTAAGCCATCTCACAGAATATACCAAAAGCACTGAGATTTAGTTTACTGACCCAGATATATCAAAGTTTAATGCAACAATAGTGGTAGAATTGGCTAATATGTATATACTACCCAAAATTTGTTATTTAAAGTTCATAAGCCCAGTTTTCAAATATCGGTATCTAAAGTTAGACTTCTAAATCTATATTAAAGCATCTATTAAACCCATTTTGACACTGAAATGTTGACTTAAATTTCAAAATAAACAGTGCCAAATTTTTCAAAAGCAGCTAGTGACTACAGGTGTCCAACTTAAGACACTTTAAAGGGGCCTGTTTTTCAGACAGTGGGTGCTCAGTACTTTCTGGGGTGGGGGAGAAATCAGGCTTCTTTGAACAGTCTCAAGCTGGGCACCCAAAATCACAACACCATTGTGAAAATCTTGGCCTGCAGTGGGGATCTGTATATGGATTTAGGCACCTAACTAGGCACCCAAGCTTGAGAACAGGACCCCATACCTCATTTGTGTATAATAATCTATTAGAGAAGAATGTAAATAAGTGACAGTTACAATAATCTGTACAATGTAATTTGTTTTCTTATAGTTTTAATACTGCATAACATCCAGGATGAACCCTTACTAGCTTTGCAGCGTGTTGACTGAGGACTGGAAGTTAGTGAGCTCCCTCATTTAAACCTCATTTTTCCCCCCAGACTCTCTAAAAGATGTTCTAATTCTACATTCCATCCCACCTATATGCACACACAAATAACGTACAATCTCTGCAGCAGCCTCAAAAGAAGACTGTGCTCCACTAGCACAAATGGGCCATAAGTCCAGGGGAAACGGTCACCAATAAATATCCCCTGTGTAAGGAGGTTCCATTTGGAACTGCACAAATAGCTCTGTGCTGTCCCACTATACAGCCCCAGGAATAGGGGGCATGTTTACTGTACTTAACTATATATGTTAGTTAGAGTATATAGGTCTACAATTACTGTTCCCCTGGAGCCATCATGAACATGAGATGTGTATTGCATCAGGCCAACCTAAGTGACAAAAGTCTTCTCAGAATGAAATAGAACTACCCAAAGAAGTGAAGAATTCCAGCCATGAGAGGCCTCACATTTATTTTCTTCCCATATAAGTAGCACCTCTAAGGCCCTGATTTTGAAAGGTCCTAAGTATAAGAAATACACTGGTAAGAGAATTGTCTTTGCTTTCTGGTCCCAATCACCTGATGCAGATTAGGACTACAAATGGTTAATACCTCTCTCACTCACATGACATGGGTTAAATATCCACCAACCTTAGTGACTACTGTTACGCTGAGTGCCCTTAACTCACACCACTAATGACAATCGAAGCTGCTTGTCACCTCCCAGGACTGAGCCCAAAGGGAACAAATTATCTGGCTGGTGTAAAGTGGAGCAGCTCTGTTGAAGTCAATGGAGTTGTTCTGTTTACACCAGAAAATTATTTGGCCCTAAATAATTAAACAATTTGTATTAAAAAGGACCGCATTTTCAAAACCGGCCACTAAAATTGCATATGCCTCCCCACACCTCAAATTTTGAATACACAAAATATATATTTAATGAACACAAAATGGAACTTGTGTGCAAAGTGTGATATTCTGAAGTATCTATACCCACAGGATTTGAGAGTGTGAGTGGTTGGTTTATTTTGCACACAAACAGTTGCATATCCAACTTGTAAAGAAATTTCAAAAGCCAGTTTGAAAAATTACTCTTCCAAAAACTGCATCTCTTCCTTAACAGCATATACAATGCTATAGTGTCATAATCCACTGTTTATAATTTCCCTGCAGAAATTAACCAAACAAAATTCCATTTCCATTTCCACATCTGTCACCTTCCCAGAGGAATCTTACTATACAGATGGAATATGGATAGTAATTTAGAAGCCCTGTATTATTTCATTTAGAGTTACGGTGTTCAATGAATTAAAGGAGAAGCAATAAACCTGATGAAAACTCAGAGTAGCAGATTGTTGCACTAGTTTAACTGATGTTTACTTTTCTGATTTATACTGTGTGGATCAAATGATTAGATAAGATTATTGTGTTTTTCTGACATGGATAACATTTAGTCTTATCCATTTAGCACTATTATTTCGACTGTTGCTGTCACTGAATATAGTGGTTTGGAATAAAATATTTGCAAATATAATAGGATTACTCACCATGGCAGGCACCCTTTCCCCCAATCCCTCTGGATGAACAATATTTACCAATGGAAATCAACAGGAGTTTATATTTGGCTGACAAGTACCTATAATCTTCCCCATTCCAGATGGGTTTGGATGCCAGCCCACAAAACCAAGCTGCTTCCAACCTGCTCCACTCTGATTACTAGAGAGGGCTATAAAATTAAGTTAATTTCAGATCTTAGATAATGAAGGAAATGAGTTCTGCTGCTGCAGTTTCGGAAATAAGGATTCTTGCCACAGCGAGTTACCCCATTTTCTCTACCTCTCCTCTCTCTCAGTGAGAGATGGCAGATGAATGAGAGATGGCAGATGAATCATCAATGGCAGATGAAAAAGTCACTTACTGTATGAGAAAAAAAAAAGAACCAGATAGTCTCATAGTCTACTTTATTAACTATAAGGAGAAGAAATACCAAAAATGGTTCCTAAACATCTTCCAAGATGCCAAAGTAGCCCCATACCTGGAAGAGCTTCACTAACCAACAATCAAATACAGAAGGTTATGTTCAAATAGACCATAAAGCCTGTTCCTGCAAGGTATTAAATTTATCCTACAAGTGATGAAGGCAACGGAAGTTTGAGGCATCAGCATCATGCGTGAGGTACTTGGTCCTTATAGGATCAAGCGCAACATTGCCTTTGAAGGTCATAAGCATCTCTTAGTAACAGCCTACACTGACAGATTGTGCGTAGAAATGTAGTGCCCCTTCTAACATGTGAGAATTATATAAGGAAAGTCTGTTAGATTTTCAAAGCTTTCATTGATGATTTAATTATCTTGATATTATGCAGGAGCTAGTATGAATCTACTGAGGAATTATCAAATTGAAGGATCTGTTTTAAATTTAAAGCTAGCATGAAAATTGAGAACTGCTTGTGACAGGAAAGTGTTGGTTCCTAGGAAGGGAAGCCCAGGTCAGGTCTTTCTTTTGACAGTGACCAAAGTTTTTTATTCTTTAAATGAAGGATGGATCTCTGACTGATCCAAGTGCTTGCAGAGGTCAGTCAGAGTCATAGGAAGAAGGGAGGGCAACATTCCTGGGAATATTTTAATTCACACATCTTGAATGATTTTAAAGGGAAGTCTGATGTTGATGAAATCTGTGGTCAGTGTAATTCTGATCACTGGAATTTGAAATTCATGAATAATTTGAGATGGATCATTGATCAACGCCGATCAGTTTACATTATGTGGCTGCAACCCAAGAATCTCTGGGTCACGAGTGTCCACTGGTCTCCGACTCACTGACAGTCTCATGTTGCAGTGTGCTACAAAAGACAGATATTATGGCCCTAGTTAGGCAGAACACTTAAGCATGTGTTTAAGTAATTTGCGCAATCAGGACCTGAGGCAGCAATTTTTCTACTTAGTTTCAAGTCACACTTTTCTTTCAGTCTTTGTCTGACAGGAGGGAGGAATTTTTTTTTTTTTTTTAGTAGTTTTAATGAAGAATAATTTTACAGGGTCATGGGTAAGATAAAATCCAGGGGAAAAAATGTACTTATGCACTCAACTTGCTTCCTCTCTGTAAAAGAATGCTGGGCTATGAAACTATAAATCCAAACAGCGTGACCAGTATTTTAGGAGTATCAATTATTACACAAATGGCAAGACTCCATGTTTTCTAATTTTCTTATCCAGATTAAACAGAATAAAGCTGCTAATTGAGGTGACCTTAGTCCAAAGATCTTCTATGCAAAACAGTACACCCTGGATTAACACAAGGACCCATTTTTTTGTAAACACTACTTGTATTTTTAAAAACTTTTTCTGGATAGCAGTCCACCTTGTATTAGCTGTGACATTTGAACACATGAAATCTCACACATGCATCTCAGCAGCTACCATATTGACTCACTTCTCAACAGACATTATGCTCATAATCTTTGTTGACATTGTACAAGTAGGCATAATAAATGGTCTCAATCTTCATAATAAATGCTGCTTCCTGATCTTGACTGGCAACATGGAAATAGGCATAATGAATCTACATTTTTATATGGTGCCCATCGTGATGGTATTCAAGTGCCTTACAAAATTTAATCCATGAGTGGTCTTCACAGAGACCACTCCCATTGCCTAGAGGCTATTAAGATCTCAAACTTGTTTATTTCATTGTCATTTTGGTACTGCAGTTCCTCCACTTGTGAGAGTGAAAGCCTCATTTCATATTTAAAAGGAAATGAAAATACCAATTGAAGTACAAACGTCCAGTTGCACTATTTAGAATTTGTAATATCATTTTTGGGTAGCTAAATAGCCATATGTAATGAGTACTTCAGAAATGACCTTTAGGAGGCTAATATCCAAGTATATACAGAGAGTAGAAAGAAGAGGTAAATTCAGCCCTCTTATACCCATGCAGTTGCACTGACACCTGTGTTACTCTGTTGTAAGTAATGGAGGGAAGAATACAACCCCAAGAGTTTAATATCTCAGAGACTGTGCTATTTACTGAAATGTGCTACTCAGAAGGCTAGCATAAATTAATCCACAATGACAGAAGTTCATGGCCCTATTGATACATGAATCTCAATGGCATCATAAAGGTTAGCCAGCCAACTGATGATGGATCCTTAAAATAGAAGATGATATATACTATAATTTTGCTTGCCGTGTGAAAAAATATTTCGTTGTGCATGCAGAGAATTAACACTAGATGGCACATTAGTCCATGAAATGTGTATTAAAGCATAAGAGGTAATATCTTTTATTGGACCAACTTCTTTGGTGGAAGGGACAAGCTTTCAAGCTTCACCTGCTCTTCAGGTCCAGCATTGCCTCACCTATCTTGTCTCTCTCGTATCCTGAACAACATGGCTACGACAACACTGTAAACAACTATTAAAGCACATGCAGTGTTGTTGCAGCCATGCTGGTCTTGGATGAGAGAGACACAAGGTGGATGAGGTACTATCTTTTATTAGGTCAACTTCTGTTGGTGAGAGAGACAAACTTTCGAGTTTACACAAACCTGAAGAAGAGCTCTGTTTAAGTTCAAAAGCTTCTCTCTCTCTCACCAACAGAAGTTGGTCCAATAAAAGATATACCTCACTCACCTTGTCTTTTTATTAAAGGATAGGCAGAGATTGCTGTAGAACTCTGCCCACTCTAATAGTTTATTATAGAACAAATCCTATGTTCCGCTCAGTTTTCCTGGTTACATTAATGAAACACTGGATGGCACTAAAATCAGTTTTCTAACCACAGGAGAGCTGTAAACCTGGCTATATTTTGCCATGATATTTCAATAAACAAATCTTCAATTATCTGATTTAATTATCAATACACCCAATGTACTACAGTTTCTTTTAATGCACACAACATACAGCCCTCTGCCGAACCATAACTCTCAATTTGGGATTCAGAACATCCACACAATGTTTTTCAAGAGGGGGGAAAAAATAATGTCTCTCAAACTCACGATTTCATGCTCTTGAGTTTGTTGTTGATCTAGAGATCTTCAGAACTAATTTTTACTATATGCATATTGAATGGCAGATTCAATCTTTCTAGCCAGTCTTCTCTCAGGGCATGTCTACATTTCCATTAGACACTCGCATGGGGGGGAAGGCCTCGGGGCAGAGGCTTTGGCAGAGGCATAGTTTGACTTCTATTTCGGAGGGGCAGGGGCCAGAAGGGCTCAAGCCACCTCTGCAGGCTGGGTTCATGGAGGGAGTGCCACCTCCACCCCCTGACTCACCTCAGCAGGCCAACCAGCCTGTCTGTGTTGGAGGGAGGGGGTATCTAGGGGCTGTGTGCAGGCATGGGGGTAGCACAGGGTGCAGGGAGCGGATAGCTGGGGCTGTGTGCACATGGGGTGCCTGTGGGTGCATGGAGGGCATAGCTCAGGGTGTAGGGAGAGGGTACAAGAGGCTGTGTGCTGGGAGGGGCCCCCTACGGTCCCTGTTCCCAGAAGGATTTGCCAGCCACGGAGCCGGGTCTCCCCAGCCTGATGGCTCTTACTGGCTGCTTCTGCAGGAGCAAAGGGGGCTGGGATCTGAGGAGAAGTTCAACCCGGGGCACCAGCAGGAGACGAGGGAACACTGCCACTGTCTGCTCCATGGCACCAGCCAGAGCAGCAGCAGCTGTCCCGCACTGCACGGCTCCGGGGGCGATGAAAGGAGATGCGGGGGCAGTGTGGAGCTGCTCCAGGGACAGCCATGCTCTTGAGCTGCAGTTTCGGGAAGGCAACATCCTCCATGTCCCCAACTCTGCCCACAGGCTCAGAGCACCAGGGCTTGGGGCTCCGGGATTCAGTCCCGCACCTCCTGGCTTCAGCCCCATGGGGGGCGCCAGGGATCAGGGCTTCAGACCCGCACCTCCTGGCGTCAGCCCCCCGGGGGGCCCCACGGCTGCGGACCCCCAAGGGACCGTGACCCCCGAGTTGAGAACCTCTGGTGTAGGTGTTAGGGCCTGGGCTGCAGCCCAGGCTCTGGGACCCGACCACCTCACAGAGTGATCCTAACCCAGGCCCTAACATCTACACTGCAGTTAAACAGAGCTTAGCCCAAGTTCTGTGCGCCTGAGTCAGCTGGTGCAGGCCAGCTGTGAGTGTCTAAGGGCAGTATAGACATACCGTTGGTCAAATAATAAAGCTTCAGATTTACATATTCACAGTATCCTACTGACACTTCAATTGATGTAATGTACATTTTTCTCAGTGATATCTTAAGGTATTTTAATACCAGGGTAGCAAGAAATACTACCTCATTAAAAAAAAACAAGGAGTCCTTGTGGCACCTTAGAGACTAACAAATTTATTTGGGCATAAGCTTTCGTGGGCTAGAACCCACTTCATCAGATGTATGAATTAAAAAAAAATACATCTGATGAAGTGGGTTCTAGTCCACGAAAGCTTATGTCCAAATAAATTTGTTAGTCTCTAAGGTGCCACAAGGACTCCTCGTTTTTTTTGCTGATAGACTAACATGGCTGCCACTGAAACCTACCTCATTAATGATGTTTTTTGCCAATCCAAATCAAATACATTAATATTTTCAGCAGCAGACATATCTGAAATACACTGCAATATTTAATGCATGGGTAATCAAATAATATTGTCTCTGATTTATACACAAAGTCAACTGTCTGACGACTTTCCCCCCTTAATTTTAGCATGCTCTTTTCGGAAGATTTTCTGCTACAGTGGAACTGTTTATACCAATTCCTACAACACATTGCTTGTCCTTAGTTTTCTGGTTTCATGAGCATTTGTTTCCTTAACATCCAATTCAATGGGAGCCTCATCCCACAAACAGGCAACCTTCATCCGCTATGCTCCCCATGATACTTAAAAGCCAGAATGTGACACGCTAAGATGAGGGAAAAACTGACCAGAGAGACACACACACACACTCATCCATCATGAGGTCTGGGTTAAGGATGATTCAATAGCAGATTTCACTTCTGAAAGATTAGCTCTTAACCAGTTTCAGGCCTTCTTACCAGTAAAAGCTAATCTCGCTGCACTTACGAGTTAAAAGAAGAACAGAATTCTCCTGTGATACTACAGTAGCATTGAACCAGCATTATGCAGGACTGGAACTTAAACCCAACATACAAGAGCTTGGAGACTGTTTTGAACCTCAGATTTCAGTACTGTGTAAATTAAGTGCAGACCCATTGGGCCAGTCCTCAGAAGTAGGACTGTTGTACTATATTTCCTCTTTCACATACTGCATGCTTCCATATTCTGTCCTTATTTGTTTTAAAGTATAAATGAGGATGCAATATTAAGCTCTTAGATAGTTACATAAAGTCTTGATCAGACCATTATAATATATCAGTTACCTCTGCCATACAAATACATGACTGCTATTGTCCCAGTTGACAAATGGCAGAGGAGCATGCATTAGAAATGCCTTCACCTATCACTCTATCCTGTCTCTCTCTCTCTTTTTTTCTTCTTCTGTGAGGGAACTGAGAGTAGTAATTTAAGCCAAAAAAATTCAAGTTTATTGGTGTAGCTGTGCACCAGATGTTATGGTTGTACACTGCTGGGGTAAATCCTGAATAGTAAGCTTCTTTTGAATTACTGTTGTTCCTAGAATGAAAGCTTTAGTGTTCAAATTTGAAGCTCTCCAGGCACCCAGTGTATATTATTCATGAAGGCAACTACTTCGTAAATGTTTATCTTAGTAAATAAATATCAGCGATTCACTCAGATTTTAACTTTGTTGCATCCAACTTCACAAAGACCTTTAATTTAGAACTGTCCCTGACACCCATTGTAGCAGTGTGGCTGCCTTGACAATCTTCTAGAGAGACACAGGGCATTTGTTGAGCTATCCTGATGTCAGATGCTTGAATCCTGTATAAAGATGCAGGGTAATTACTGCCAAGTTAAAGTGGCAGGTACTTCTTGCTAACTCTAAGTAAAGTATAAGAGGGAATGGTGTGTCTCTTTGGTGTGGGAAGCAGGGGCAGGGACCATAGATATGCAGGGCAAGTCAGCATACCAAGGTGGGAACTCCATCTCCTCCCACCTCTGTGTGCGTGTGTGTATTTTATGCAGAGAGCTGGGTAGGAACTCCATCTGTTCCCACCTATGTTCATGCTAAAGCATGGAAATGTACAGTTAGGGCATGCAAGCAACCATAACTCTGTCATGTAGTGACACAACGAGTGGGGAAACAAAAAAAGAATCTAGTGTGTCTTTAAAACTAAATTTCCTCTAATCTGGGACCACAAACACTAGAATGTCTTAATCACTTGGTTATTGCAGGGCATCACTACAGAAAAGGTTGTTGGATGCCCTAACTGCATTTCTATAGCTTAACATGTTTGGATTTCTTTTAAGTTTAACCTTAATGCTGAATTTCCAGGGGTAAAATGCTTGGTTTGGGAATAACAAACTTTCTTATAATGTACTTTGCCCTAAAAGTCTGGTATATACTCTCAATTAAGCTCCATTATAACATTATTTTGGCCTGGGAACAGAGAAGAGGTTACACTCTAGCATTCTTCTTGGTGCTAGTGATCCAAGAGGAAATTAGCAAAGCAACATTTCTGTGGCAACTGCCATACAGATCTGTGATGTTAGAACACATTTTGGAAGCTGTCCTGTGAGTGGCTGTTGAAATGGGACAGAACAAGAATATAATCTGTGATCTTTAAAAATTATGTAGAATTCTGTGCGTGGGGAGGAGTTGTGGTATACATAATTATTGGTTCTGATACTTATTCAGAATGAAAAATAAACTTCTTTAGTTAGCCCTGTTGACAGAATAACCTCAGACTCTTGGAGTAGTCACTCAGGAGCTACAAAAGGTCACTAAATTTGCATCATTACTTTAATGAATGATGATGGTTGAATGTTAACAGCTCAGAATAGCTGATGCAGTCATTGTAATAGTTTTATTGTAGTCTAACAGATGTTAAAAGTCTTTAGGTCAATTTACTGATATTCCTGTTAATGCAGCATGTTCCTTTCGGTATACTCTCCAGCAAGGTTTTAAATGGATCAAGCAATCAAGTTTGGGATGATAATTACCCGGTTGACAGTCATGTTAGTCATTTTTCTTGGGAAGTCTATTCCACAGTTTAACAGACCACGCTGTTAGACCAGGTCACCCTAGCAGAATAGACTTCACTGTTAGACATGTTAGATATACAATCCAACATTTCACATGTTAAACACACCAAGGAAGAAAAAGAACACTTCATCCTTAGGTCCTATACACACTGCAAAAATAACCAAGGTTAAACAGTTGTGGCCCAACCATTTTTCCTACCACCAGGCCAGATACCTAGGCTAAAATAAGTTTCTTTAACTTTATAACATGCCTTTTTCCACTCACATAGGCTATAAAACCCACAGTGTTCTAAATACAGTTGGCAACCACTATGTTAACCATAGTTATTTCTGTATCATTGAAAGGGCCTTATAAAGATGTGATCTCTATTGAGATAGCTTGGAGGGTTATCCAATTAACTTTAACACTTAGACAAAAAGATTAAATCCAATTTATTAAAAATAACCTTTCTATTCAAACCAACAATTAAACATCTCCTTGTGTTTCATGTAAGAATTATAGGCTATTTTGTGTTGCACAAAAATTTTGTGGCAAACCATAAAGACACAGCCTTTTCTTACACGCTGATATATGCCATCCTTTCTGTGGAAGTTTCCTTCTATTTTAAAACACACCCTGATCAAAATGTATTTGGACTTTGAAATGAGAGAACAGTAGTTTGGATAATGTCTTCTAAAGATAACCTCTCCCCACGCCATACAACTGTGGCTATGGTCAGTAGAGTCATTTGAGCTATAGTCCCATTGGTCTAAAAGGGAGGGGCTAGCAGGTATTCTCCATCATCAGTCTTCAACTCTGAACTCTCACCCTTCATCAGACAGTTCTGATTTGTTAACTTTCAGGGCACGTTACCTTTTCTGAAGACCACTAGGGTAAGATGGGAATATGAGGATATGGTAAGTTAGTTAACAGGCAATTGTGGTTAATGGATTCACCAAAGGAACACAATTTATTGTTATTTGTATGGTCATGTTATGACCATGTGTTAAGTTTTCTTTGGCAAAACTATGTTTCAGCTGGGGCCCATGGGGTAGTATAGGCACAAGAAAAATCAAATCAAGCAAATAAATACTAGGGAAAATTCTCAGTTCTCCTAAAAAGAAAAGAGTCATAAATCAGGTACATTCTGGATTCTAAGTTGACAAGTATAAATCAGTTTGGGAGCATGTTGTCTTCAAGGCTTTACCTTACCTGTGTCATTCTAGTTATAGATCAGTTAACATACAGTAGCGTGAAAGTACTGTCAAGCAGGTTATTAAAATCTACAGAGACAAAAAAGCATCAGAGGCTAATATTTCATCCACTGCATCTACCATACGGACCTTAGTGTACAAGATATGTTCTAGTACACACCATTCTGAGGCCATTGCAGTACCTACGCACAACCATACACGCAAATATTAAATAGGAAGACGACAGATCACCAAGCCTGAGTATGAAGAGATGAGGAAAGTGCTACTCCTAAATACATTAGAGTCTTTCAGCCCCTTTCCTGATCACTTTGTGCTTTACAGTTTCAGGCCCCGATTTTTCAACCTTGCATTATAAGATGGAACATAAAATTCTGGGATCAGATTTTCCAAAGACCACCCCTTCCTATTTAGGCTAAAGAGGAAGTGGCTAAGTCTCCTCCACCCTCAAAAAAAAAATATTGAGCACCCAGCAAGCTCTCCTTCTGATAAATTTTTAAAATGTATTAATTGCCTAAATAGGAGCTGAGTTCTTTTGAAAATCTTTTGAAAACTAATACAGTGTTGCTAGTATAATTGTTGGAGGAGAAGAGAATTTTTTAAAAGCAGGCCCATCTCTACCCCTCATGAATTACAAAGTTGAAGAGTGGTATTTTCACTGATCTATTTATAAACATGTCCTTCCCTTCCTCCCTGAATTTATTTTATCTGCTGTAGAAGATAGAATGTGAAAAGTCTTAGTGCTGTGGAATATGGTTTGTGTACCTATGAAAGTAAGGTGGCTTTGTTTTCTGGGTATTAAAAAACTGCCCGCAACATCTGTACAACACACTATGGGCTCCCATGAACACTTTTTTACATCCTTCCTGAGCCAATCTTGGCACACAGGGCAGAAACCCTTCTCTTCCATTCCCTTTTGTCATTTGCTCTGCTTGTATTTGCTCTACAGTGTTGATATTGACTATTCTTACCTCCCTGCAGGGTTCTTCTTAAGGTTTCCCTTGGGCATTCACTTCCTCACACCAGTTGTTTTCCACTCAATAGCTTCCTGTGTGAGTCTGTGTGTTGATAGCTGGAGTACACGTCCCAAATACATCCAGCACTTCCTTCTGAGTCAGGTAGAAATGAGATGCTGGTTGCTGATTTCTCGGATTTCTTCGTTGGTGATGAAGTTTTTCCAACCAATGCCTGGAATCTTTCATGGCACTTATGTTTGAGGGCATCTAGTTTTCTAATGTTTTAGAACATTAGAAATCCAGCTCTCACAGCCATATATTAGCACCAAGATTATGTATGAATTGAAAATTCTCAGTTTTGTTCTGTTGCTGTGTATCAGTTATTTCCATACATTGTTAAATTTAGTAAATGCTGTGGATGCTTTTCCGATCCTTGATGTCACTGCCTTCTTGAGGTCTCAGTTGGCTACTATGGTGCTGCCCAATTAGATGAACTGTTCTGCTTTCTAATTTGATGTTACTGCTTGATGTCTGGGTTTCAAGGATGTTTGTTTTTATCACAAACTAATTTGAGCCCCACCTGGCCTACAATTTTTGCCAAGTTGTCTGTTTTTATTTATCAGAGGGGTAGCCGTGTTAGTCTAAATCCACAAAAACAACGAGGAGTCCAGTGGCATCTTAAAGACTAACAGATTTATTTGGGCATAAGCTTTGGTGGGTAAAATACCCACTTCTTCAGATGCATTTTTTACCCATGAAAGCTTATACCCAAATAAATCTGTTAGTCTTTAAGGTGCCACTGAACTCCTTGTTGTTTTTGTTTTTATTTGTAACTTTTCAGGGGTGTCACTCAGTAGTGCAATATCATCAGCAGTCTTGGTGTTCTAGGTATTTGCCATCTCCCCATGCTTTACCAGTGTTTGTCTTCATTATCCAGTCTATGGCAATGCCACACAACGATAGAACCCTGCGCAGATACAAAAATGTGTATCCACATCCAATCTGCGATCCGCAAAACTGTCTGCGGCTATCCGCAGATATTCGCAGATTTGCAGGGCTCTAAAGAGCTCTGCATCCGAGCTGCTATCCGCAAAAATGGTCCATGGATATATGCACGGATATAAAGCGGATACCTGTAAATTTGCAGGCTCTAACAATAGAGATGAAATGCAGCCCTTTTTCACACCAGTGTCCACACCGAACCACTCTGTTGCTTAGTTGTTCACCTTTACAGAGCACTTTGCATTAATGTACACAATCATGTTGTTGACTTTAGCTGGGATTCTGTAGGACTAAAGAATATTCCACAATGTATATCTATGCAGGCTATCAAATGCCTTTTGAAAATCAATGCATTGATGAAGAGTGGAGCTTGCCATTCTACACATTCTTCTATGATGGTACTTGTGTGAATATCTGGTCTACACGGAATCTCTTGGTTCTGAACCCAGTTTGTTCTTCTTTAAAATTTGCATCCACTGCCTCTTTCATCCTATGCAGTATCATACAGAAGAAGTCTTTCCTTACAAGAGAATAATGCAACTCCTCTCCAGTTATTACAGTCAGTAAGACCACCCTTTGAGGGTATTCTGGCAATGATTCCACGTTTACACTGGTCAGGAGGGATCTTTCTCAAACTTCATTGAACAGCTCTGTTAATTTAATTATGCAGGTGGTATCAAGTACTTTTAGCATTTCTGCTGTAATCTGATCATTTCCTGCCGCTTTATTTTTCTGCTTTTTGATTACAGCCTGTACTTCTGATATCTCTAATGTACCAATGTTAATGTCAAGTGAATCAGATTCACGTTTCATCAAAATCTGATGCTGAGGTGGGTTTCTGTATATTGAAGACTTCTTTGAAATGCTCTACCCATCGGTTTTCTGGTTCTACCGCAGCTGTAAGCATTTTTCATTTTTGCTTTTTATTGGCCCATGTCCTGTTTTGAAATTTCCACAGGGGTTTTTAATCGCTTGGTAAATGGCTCCGTGATTTCCTATCACAGCAGCAGCTTCAGCGTCAGCTGCTAGGTCTTCAACATAATCTCTTTTTATCTTTCCTTGCTTTTCACTGCTTTATCTGCCTTCTTATACCACTCATTTTTCTTTCCCAATAGTTAATTTGTCTTAGCATTCAGAAGTTTTCTTTGCAGTACTTTTCTTTCCTGAATGAAATGCCATGTCTGTTGGCTTACCCGATTCTTGCTCTGTCTAGGTTGACATCCAGCTGCAACTGCTGTAGCTTGAATTACATTGACTCTGAGGACTGACTGTTTTTCTTCAGGGCCAGTCTAGGTCTCACCTTCTTCTACTTCTGACAGTGCCTCAAATCTACACCTTAGTTAAAGTTGGAATTTCTCACAGTACTCTTTTGCTTTCAGTTTTATACTGATTGATTTTCTTTCACACTTTGTTTAAAGTTGATCTTTCTCAATTTTAATTTCAGTTTACTAATGCAAAGTTGCTGCTAAGATTTGCTGCTCGATATACCCTTATGTCTTCGGACAGATGATCTGAGTCTCAAGCTAATGCAGATGTGGTCGATCTGATTTTTTGTTTTGCCATCTGATGAATTCCATGTTTCATTGTGCATGTCTCTGTGATGGAACAGGGTATTTGCAAGAACTAGGCTGGACACCAAGCATAACTGCTCGACATTTTAGTTGATATTTCCAGTGCTTCCCCATTGCTCTTTCCACTCCTTGGCTGTCACATCTTACTAAGCATTAAAGACACCCATCAGGAGTAAATCATGTTTAAGGTATTCTGTCAATCACACTTTGGAAGCAACTGTAAATCTCATCTTTATCCTCATCGCTATGTTCCTCTGTCAGCACTGTATGATTGACATCTTTAAGAATGTGGTTTGGAGACTGGCAGTATGATGCGTTGGTTAATATGTTTCCAGTTGAATGATTTTTCTGTAGCATCTGTCATAGTGAGAACTACTTCATTTGAGTGTATTTGTTGCAGGGGTGTGCACAAAGGGGGGCAAGCAGGGGCATCCCCCCAATAATCAGTGGGTAGAGAGAGCTCCTCTGCCCCCATGGCCGGGGGTAGGGGCACAGAACATGTCCCTCCAAAAGTGGTCAAATTTAAATTCCTGCGTACCCTCCTGGTTTGTTGTCACTATGGCCTGAGTAAAAGAGATGTTTCTGCTCTTGCTGTAAGTGCTTCTTATCTGCACCTATCAATCTACTCTCACTGAAGCCCAGGATTTCAAGTCTATAGTTATCCATCTCCCTTATGAGCTGAGAGATATTCTCATGTTCCAATAACCAACTCATTACTTGTTATTTAATGGACAGGTTACTTGTTATTTATTATTGCTCTTTCCGTGACCTAAGGTGAATCAAACTGGAAGTACATTGTTGCTATGTGTGACTGGGAAAGTGAAACAGGTAGTTCCAGGACTTCTCTAAGTGCTGTCTACTGAATATTATTATTCAATTTAAGTAAAAAAGTTCCAGGTTGTCTTGTTGAATGTCATAAGGATTTGCTGAACAGTATTTCTATGGCAACTTCAAAGAAGTGAATTCAGTTTTGGAAAGCTTTGTAAACCATATTTTCTGCAACATGACACAAACCAGGATTTCAAGTTCTGGGAGTTGAGGGTGCTTAGCAGTAGAATCCAAGGATCAGGCATGAAGAGTACAATACAAGAGGCTAATAAAACCTTGGCAGGATACTGTGGGTGTTGGGGAGATTGACTAGGAATACCGGCATACTAAGGAACTGTAAATCAGAGGTAAAGCACTTAAGACTACAATGAGGAGGCACACAGAGTGAATTATCTCTCTCTCAATAAAATACTGTCATTGAACTCTTTAATTTAGAACAGCATGTCACAACAACAGATCAGTAAGACAGCAGATATTATGTGAGTGAGTCATTCTCTGAAAGGTCATAATTTCATGGACCAGTAGTAGTGGAACCAAACAAAAAAGTCCAGTCAAAACTTCCAGGGAAAATTTTTTACAGGAAGTCATAGTTTGCCACCAGCTAATTACAAAATGAGCTTAACACATAATAGGTATTTAAGACTTTCATTTTGCATTGGGAAAAATATCTCCATTACCTTCTTGAAAGAGCTAAAAGGAAAAAAACAACCCCAAAAACCAGGGAAGACAGAGGCAGGGAAATGTCCTCAACAAAAGAGACTTGCCCATCAGTTCTATAGGTGCACACAGCATATCCTGGCCCTCTGCAAACTCCCAGTCAATACATTCAAAAAGCACAAATGAATTAAACGTACTAACACAAACAGAATTTGCTTATACCAGGTTTAACAACATGCCATGAACCAGAGCAATTTGTAATCTACATCCATAATGCATCCAGTCATGACCCACATGGATATAAAAACAAAATGTAACGTTACTTTCTAATTCCCCACCCCCATTTCTTGCACATCATTTAAGATATTAATTTGACTGGTTTGCTTGGAATTCTCCTTGGACACACTTAATCTTTTCCTTTGCTTTAATTATATGTATTAACAAAAATGAAAGAAGGAGGCAAGATTACAGCTAAGAAAAGGGATTCAGGAGAGGGTTACATTTAATAAAACCCTAGCTAGATCACAGCAACACTAGACTCTATGTGAATAGATTTTACATTTACTGTGTGGGATGCCTCAGTCTAAGTAATATAGAAAAATCAGCGTTCAAAAAGGCATAAATGAAACACACAGGCAGAGGTTTCCACTTGTATGGAAAACTATTGTATTCTGGGAGAAAGTGATCCCCAGTGGGAGTAAAATATTTTATTATTTGGGACTGACAGACATAGTGCAGTAGTTTCCTACTATAGATCTGTACTCGTCAATGTACATTTTAGAAGTAAATGGATACTGTCTTACATGTAGCCCTCCGTCTTTTTGCTTTTGGAAAACAGGCCCATCATCTCAAGCACTGATTGGGTGTACTTGCTCAGCATTGAAGGCCAACAATATCAAATTCTCCCTCTGCATGATTTCATGCCTGATAATGGGGCTGTTCATGAACTTGTGTTGGGAGTGAGGGGAGAGGGATTAAATAAGGATATTGGTCTGAATACAAGATATATCCTGAATATTCAGGATATTGATCTGAATTCTTTGGGTGGAGCTGGCAAAGAAGAATTGCAAATACCATAGCTGTTAACTCTTAGGCCTTGGCTACACTCGCGGATTGTGAAGCGCGAGTGTAGTCGCGCCGCCAGCGCTGCGAGAGCTCTCTCGCAGCGCTGTATGTACTCCACCTCTCCGAGGGGAATAGCGTGCAGCGCTGCAAGCGAGCTTGCAGCGCTGCAGGCGCTGATTACACTGGCGCTTTACAGCGCTGCACTCGCTGCGCTCAGGGGGGGTGTTTTTTCACACCCCTGAGCGCAGCAAGTGCAGCGCTGTGAATTGCCAGTGTAGCCAAGGCCATAGACTGTTGTACCTGACAAAGCAGAATGGGATGCGATTCATTTTGCTTTTACTTTTAGCTGGGTCGTTTTTTCCATTTCTGGCTGTACATCTGGTTTGAAGAGGATCCTTTAGTTTTTGCCCTGTATTTTTCATCATTAAAAATGATCATGAGCAATTCTGGGAGAGAAGCGTAGTTTAGTTTATTCAGTGGGGTTTCTTTATGAAGTGGTTTTGAGTAATAATCTCAAAAGATAGTAAGCTATTTTACAGAAACTGAAAAAAAAAAGCCTTGGAGTATTTAAGCAGCAGTATAAAGTGTCACAATGTAACAGTTTGCTTGTTGCTCAAGGACATTACAAAGGTGATTTGTTTGGTTGATGGTATTTTGGCAGTAAGCTCTGATGTTAACCGGATCATGGACTTCGCATTTGGTAGAGCAAGAGATAAGATACAGCTGTCTTGTGACAACTGCATGCTTGTGAGGATTACCACCACTGCACCATGCACAGCTACACTGTTTTTAATAGAGGTTATTAATAATTCATACAAATCTGGCACAGAGTTTCTGCTGATACTAGAAGAGAGCTCCCCTGTCCCCAAGAGGAGGTGGCAGCAAGACTAGGGGAGCTGCCAGATACACTAATTCAGAGCATCCCTTCAGCAGACATCAGGTGTTCTTGCATGGAGCTCCAACCATAACCTACAGTTGCAGTCCTTCAGGGTCTATTCTCCAGGGCTGGTGCAAAGACATCAGGCTCAGATACTGCAAACTCTTAAACACATGCCTAAATTTGCTCTTGTGTTTAAGTGCTTGCAGAATCTGGGACTGAAACTACACTACACTTCCCTGTGCAGGTCTGGATGAATATGAACAATGTTTTAAAATTTTGCTTTAAATTCTTCCACCATAAAGGGAGAATATTTATTAAAAATCCAAAAACCTTGCCCTGGGTGGAGGGCAGGAGATAGACACTTAGAAAATAGAACAGGGACTTGCTAATTAGGGTAAGGACTATTAATTTCTGCATATTAATTTTGCCTTCATAACAAACATTAATTGTGGAAATTACCAATCCCTATCTTTTCACCTATCCAGCCTGCTATCTTTTTCAGTCCACAGTTTAATACCAAGTACCATATCTCAGTGTGAGAATACCCTATTGGTGTGTGGCTATATGACTGATCTGAATCCATTGGATTTTAAAAATAAGTATGATTCTCCACTGTTTTTTGTATAAAACCATCTGGCTCAAACATCTTAGAAGCACTGGGTATTCAGTAGTGCATTCTTTTTATTTTTGTATTTAATCCAGTAAATTATTTTAAGGATACACGTCTATTATTCATTTATAGTTTTGTTTAGTTAGTATTTATAAGATTCATAACAGATACTTGCTGCTAATTTTATCCTTCACGCTTCATTCGCATGATCCTCACTCTGTTCCATAGCACCTTTTTTCATTTTACTTCCAAGATTAAGCAGCCAATTCTATGGGTCAAACATAAGGAAATATTATCCTGTTGTGTGATTCTGGGGACACCATAAGAACGGCCATCTAGCCCAGTATCCTGTCTTCCGACAGTGGCCAACGCCAGGTGTTTCAGAGGGAATGAACAGAACAGGTAATCATCAAGTGATCCATCCCGTCACCCATTCCCAGCTTCTGGCAAACAGAGGCTACGGACACCATCCATGTCCATCCTGGCTAACAGCCACTGATGGACCTATCCTCCATGAATTACTCTAGTTCTTTTCTGAATCCTGTTAATCCTGTTTCGGCCTTCATAACATCCCCGGCAAAGAATTCCACCATAAACCAGTGGTTCTCTAACTTTCTCCATTCCATGCACAGATCCTTTTTCTGAATCCTTCCATAACTACACCTCTACCTTGATATAATGCAGTCCTTGAGAGCCAAAAAATCTTACCGCGTTATAGGTGAAACCACGTTATATTGAACTTGCTTTGATCCACTGGAGTGCGCAGCTCCGCCCCCCTGGAGCACCGCTTTACCGCGTTATATCCAAATTCGTGTTATAATCGGGTCACGTTATATCGAGGTAGCGGTGTACTTGGGTCCTCAAAATGTCTGATCTTGCAGACCACAAGGAAAGGGCACCATTGCAGCACGGATCAGAGTTTGAGACCTGCCAGACCAGAATGGAGCTTGGGTAGTTTGTGTAATCAGATTTTAACACTGTCTGTGGCCATTAGATCCAATCAAGTCACAAACCCATCCCCAGTATGAAGAGTTATTTTGTTTTATATAATGGATTGATCCAGTCCTCCTCTTCTCTTCCTAGTCTTCATCCCTCTCCTCCCTGTCTTTCCTTTAAACAGTGAGTAGAGGGGATGAACTAGATGGGTTTGAAGTGCCATTCTTCTGACACAAACAAAGCTGTTTTCCATACTGCTCCTGTAGCTTTTTCTGCACGAGTAGTTTTCCCAATTACTCCTGTGATTGGTGTATAATCCCATAATTCACTGGTGTGTCAACTAGCACAGTAGCTCTCAACTTTTCCAGACTACTGTACCCCTTTCAGGAGTCTGATTTGTCTTGCATACCCCCAAGTTTCACCTCACTTGGAAACTACTTGCTTACAAAATCAGACATAAAAATACAAGTGTCATAGCACACTATTACTGAAAAATTGCTTACTTTCTCATATAATTATAAAATAAATCAATTAGAATATAAACATTGTACTTACATTTCAGTGTATAGAATATAAAACAGTATAAACTAGTCATTGTCTGTTTGAAATTTTAGTTTATGCTGACTTTGCTAGTGCTTTTTATGTAGCCTGTTGAAAAACTAGGCAAATATCTAGAGGAGTTGATGTACTCCCTGAAAGACCTCTGCATACCTCCAGGGGTTTGTATACCTGTAGTTGAGAACCACTGATCTAGCCTATTAATTACAAGATTTTTTTTACATGACTTACAATGTGTTTAATACATATATCCAGATATTACAGTGATACTATTTGTCCGTTTACTGTTGCCCAACTTTTCTGCTAAAGTCAGCTGAGTCCAGTTAAGGATGATGATAGCATTACTTGAAGCTATCATTCTTTGGACAAAATGTTTCCACAGTAGCCTAAAATGGAACTATTTGTAATTTTCAATTGCAAGATGTAATTCTATTGTGCTTACAATGGCATTACAACTTAACCGTAGAAACATACCCTATGCTTAAGTTTGGCATTCAAAGCCTTAACCAATTAAAAAACATTTATCTCTTTAAGAAAAACTGCAGTTAAGTTTGAGCTGTAAAAGACATGTTAAAATATCTCAAAGGGTCAAATATTAAACTAAAATTTAGCAGATTAGCCCCAGAATGTGATCTGAGGCAGTGAATAAGTTTTGAAAGTAGCTTTTAAATTTAAATAAAAAGGACCAGCACCAAAAAGCTTTACATGTCCTAACAATTATGCTTACAATTACCAATGACAACCACCTAGCATCAATAAAGAATCCTATAAATCCAAGATAAACATTAACTACTGTACTTAGATAGTAACAGTATCCAATAAATTGGACAAGGAGTTTTAGTCTAGAGTCCCGGTCAAATCGTTCATCTGGTTTCCTCTGCGTTCATGGAAGGAACCAAAATGCAATGGGACCCCTCTGCTTTCACGGAACCACAAAAGGGATATTGTACAGTCCCCAGCCTATGGCAGATATGAGCTCAGCCCCAGCTGTAGGAATATGCATTCGGAGAGATTTTTGGATAAGTCAAGGGAGTGACACACTTTTGAACTCTTAGGGAAGTGATATGGCTGTTAAGGAAAACCTGGACTACACAGTCACTCGAACACAAATAGAAGCCACCTCCTCCTTCTTCATGGTAAAAGTCCTATAAAATTAAATATAAAATAACCTTTACAGACTTTTTAAGCCAATCTATAGAATTCTCTATCAGGTATACAATTCTCAGAGTAATTTGCATCATACCCTATTACATTTCTATTGAATTCTCATGGTTTCTCCTCTGTTGTTAGGAACTCTTCCATAAGAGAATACTGATCATCCCTGGTTTCAGAAGGAGTAGAGCAGTTGCAGATGCTCAGCAGGTTCTGAGTACTTTTCAGGATACAGCCCTGTGTTTTATATGGTACTTCAGCTCATATCATCTGTGCAAGGTGTCGCGGATTGTGGGGGAGTTAGGGCCCTGCACCCCTCTTCCCGAGATTCACTGCGACTCTCAACCAGCCAGTAAAGCAGAAGGTTTATTTAAGGACAGGAACACAGTCTCAAGCAGAGCGTGTAGGTACGACCAGACCCCCTCAATTAGGTCCCTCTGGGAGGTTCAGGGAGCTTAGACCCCAGCTTGGGGTTCCCTGTGTTGCACCACCCAGCCCCAACTGAAACTAAAACTCCCAGCCCCTCCCGCTGCTCCTCTCCTTTGTTCAGTCTCCCGGGCAGAAGGTGTTAATTCTCCCCACCCCCGTTCCTGGCTCAGGTTACAGCTCAGGTAGCTTCCTTCAAGGGAAGTCCCACATCCCCACTGCAACCCCCCCTGCAACATTCCCAGGTCAAATCTGCCCTGCTCCCTGCTCCGTCACATCTCTCCCCCCTTCGAGACTGAACTGAGCGGGGTCACTCTGACCAGTGACCTGGGGAAGTTCAGGGCTCCCTCTCCGGGACAATGCGTCCGCTATCAGGTTGTCACGTCCCTTCACATGGACCACGTCCATGTCATAATCCTGCAGGAGCAGGCTCCATCTCAGGAGCTTGGCGTTGGCTCCTTTCATCTGGTGCAGCCAGGTCAGGGGAGAGTGGTCGGTGTGCACGGTGAAGTGACGCCCAAAGAGATATGGCTCTAGTTTCTTGAGGGCCCACACCATGGCCAGGCATTCCTTCTCGATGGCCGCGTAGTTCTGCTCCCGGGGTAGCAACTTCTTGCTCAGGTACACGATGGGGTGTCTCTCCCCCTTTTCATCCTCCTGCATTAACACCGCCCCCAGTCCTGTGTCTGAGGCGTCGGTGAACACCATAAAGGGCTTGTCAAAGTCTGGGTTTGCCAGAACTGGGCCACTGACCAGAGCCTCCTTCAGCGCCCGGAGAGCCTCCTGGCACTCCTCGGTCCAGACCACTTTGTCTGGCTTCCCCTTCTTGCACAGCTCAGTGATGGGGGCGGCTATGGCGCTAAAGTGGGGCACGAACCTCCGATAGTACCCTGCCATCCCAATAAAGGCTTGGACCTGCTTTTTGGTTTGAGGAGCGGGCCAGTCTCTGATCACCTCCACTTTGGCTGGTTCCGGCTTTAGGCAGCCGCTTCCCACCCAGTGGCCTAGGTAGGATACCTCAGCCATCCCCACCTTGCACTTCTCCGGTTTTACGGTCAGCCCAGCCTTCTGGAGTCGGTCCAGCACTTGTCTAACCTGGGATATGTGGTCCTCCCAGGTCTGGCTAAAGACACAGATGTCATCGATATACGCCACGGCAAAACTCTCCATCCCCCTCAGTAGCTGATCCACCAGGCGCTGGAAGGTGGCCGGCGCTCCCTTGAGGCCGAAGGGCAGGGTCAGGAACTCATAGAGCCCCAGAGGGGTGACAAAGGCCGATTTCAGCCTGGCATCTGCATCCAGCGGCACTTGCCAATAGCCCTTTGTAAGATCCATGGTGGTAAGGTACCGAGCACCTCCCAGCTTGTCTAGGAGCTCGTCCGGCCTGGGCATGGGGTAGGCATCGGCTACAGTGATGGCATTGAGCTTCCGATAGTCCACACAGAACCGGATCGACCCGTCCTTTTTGGGGACCAGCACCACCGGCGAGGCCCAAGGGCTGGAAGACGGCTGGATCACCCCCAAAGCCAGCATGTCATTGACCTCTCTTTCCAGGTCCTGAGCAGTTTTCCCTGTGGCTCGGAAGGGGGAGCATTTTATAGGCGGGTGCGATCCTGTCTGCACCCGGTGGACAGTCAGATTAGTGCGTCCAGGCTGGTTGGAAAACAGCTGCTGGTACAGATGCAGCACCCCTCCGATCTCAGCTCGCTGGGCAGGGGTTAGCCGATCAGAGAGGGGAATTGCTTCCAGGGGGAAGCCAACTCTTGTCCCAGGGAATAGATCTACTAAAGGGTCATCTCCCTGCCCCTCCCACTGTCCACACACGGCCAACACCATATTCCCCCTGTCATAATATGGCTTCATCATATTCACATGGTACACCCGGTGGTGGTGTGCCCGGTTCGACAGCTCCACCACATAGTTTACCTCGTTTAGTTGCTTGACAACCTTGAAGGGCCCTTCCCAGGCGGCCTGGAGTTTGTTTTTCCTCACGGGGATGAGGACCATCACCTGATCCCCAGTGGCGAAGGCGCAGGCCCGTGCTGTGCGGTCATACCAGACCTTCTGCTTCCTCTGGGCCCTGGCCAGATTCTCCCTGGCCAGGCCCATGAGCTCGGCAAGTCGTTCCCGGAAGGTCAGGACATACTCCACCACCGACTCTCCGTCAGGAGTGGCCTTCCCCTCCCATTCGTCTCTCATCAGGTCCAGGGGCCCCCTTACCCGCCTTCCATATAGCAGTTCGAAAGGCGAAAACCCGGTAGACTCCTGGGGTACCTCCCTGTACGCAAACAGCAGGTGAGGTAAGTACTTGTCCCAGTCCTGCGGGTGCTGATTCATAAATGTTTTCAGCATCATTTTTAGCGTCCCATTGAACCTCTCCACCAGCCCGTTGGATTGGGGGTGATATGCTGAGGCCCAGTTGTGCCGGACCCCACATCTCTCCCACAAGCACCGGAGTAGGGCCGACATGAAGTTGGACCCTTGGTCCGTCAAGACTTCCTTGGGGAACCCCACTCGGCTGAAAATGGTCAGCAGCGCATCCGCCACAGTGTCTGCTTCAATGGACGATAAGGGCACTGCCTCGGGGTAGCGGGTGGCGAAATCGACCACCACCAGGATGTATTTCTTCCCAGACCGGGTCGTCTTGCTGAGAGGTCCCACTATGTCCATGGCCACCTTCTGGAAAGGCTCCTCTATGATGGGCAAAGGTCTCAATGCTGCCTTCCCCTTGTCCCGGGCCTTCCCCACCCTCTGGCAGGGGTCACAGGATCGGCAGTACTGCCGGACGTTGGTGAAGACCCCGGGCCAGTAAAAGTTCTGTAGCAGCCTCTGCCTGGTGCGCCGGATCCCCTGGTGCCCTGCGAGAGGGATGTCATGGGCCAGGTACAGTAGCTTGTGGCGAAACTTCTGGGGAACCACCAGCTGCCTCCTGATCCCCCACGACTCCACTTCCCCCGGGGGAGCCCACTCTCGGTACAGGAACCCCTTCTCCCACAGGAACCTCTCCTTGCATCCTCTCCTCATGGTCTGTACCACACTGAGGTCAGCCAGGCCCCTTAGCTTCCGCAGGGAGGGGTCCTTCTGCAACTCGGCCTGGAACTCGGAGGCTGGGGAAGGGATGGGGACCTGCTCCCTCTCGTCGGCTGGGTCGGAAGCCCCAGCCACCCCGCGGCCTGTCCTTGGGTGTTCCCTCCCCACCCGGGAAGGGTTCGGTGCCTCCGGTGGGACATCCTTCCCAAGGTCAGGACGTAGTGCCCCTCGCCGGCTCTGGCTACGGGTCACGACTAAGGCGGTCTGGGGGCTGCTTGGCCAGTCCTCTAAGTCCCCCCCCATCAACACCTCAGTGGGCAAATGGTGGTGCACTCCCACGTCCTTGGGGCCCTCCTTGGCCCCCCATTTCAGGTGTACCCTCGCTACGGGAACCTTGAATGGGGTCCCGCCCACCCCGGTCAGGGTCAGGAAGGTGTTGGGCACCACCCGATCTGGGGCCACCACCTCGGGCCGGGCCAGTGTCACCTCTGCGCCCGTGTCCCAGTATCCATAAACTTTCTTCCCATCCACCTCCAGGGGAACAAGGCACTCGCTCCGCAGGGACAGCCCCGCGCCAACCCGGTAAACGGAGAACTTTGAATCCGGAGCATCTGGCCCCCCAGAGAAGCTGGCCAGGGGCCCTTCTCTCTCTTGAGCAGTTGATAAGCTGCCAGCCCCTCTTGCGTGGGAAGCCTGCCCCTCGTCCGTCTGGGCCTCTACCAAGTTAACCCGGTGCGGGTTCGGTCTGCTCAGTCTGTCCTTGAGCTTGGGGCACTGGGCCTGAACGTGGCCTCTTCGGCCGCAGTAATAGCAGCTCAGGTCCCGTGGGTCCCCTCGAGCCGGTCGGTTGTCCCTGATGCTGGGCATTCCCCGTGGGAGGGGATTCCCCATATTCCCCCTTTGGGAGGTCCCAGGGTGACTCTCTCTCTGCATCGCGGCGGGCCTGTTCCTTTGGGGCTCCTCCCTGCCACCCCCTGACCGGCTCTTTACAAACTCATCAGCCAGCTGCCCGGCGTGTCGCGGGTTCTCTGGCTTTCTGTCCACCAACCACAGCCTCAGGTCGGATGGGCACCGCTCATACAGTTGCTCCAGTACCCGCAGTTTAATCAGGTCCTCCTTCGTCTGGGCCCCACCAGCCCACTTGCTGGCGTATCTTTCCATGCGGACGGCTAGTTGCAGATATGAGATCTCAGGGGTTTTATCTTGACTCCGGAACCTTTCCCGGTACATCTCAGGAGTCAGCCCAAACTCACGTAGCAGGGCCTTTTTGAATAGTTCGTAGTCCCCTTTCTCTGCCTCTCCCAGTTGGCGGTACAATGCCACGGATTTGGGGTCCAGTAAGGGGGTAAGGACCCGGAGTCTGTCCGCGGGATCAACCCGGTGCAGCTCGCAGGCCGTCTCAAAGGCCTCCAGGAAGTCATCCATGTCCTCCCCCTCCTTGTATGGGGCCATGATGCACTTATCAAAGCTCCGTGCAGTCCTGGGTCCCCCCTCACTCACCGCAGCCGGGGGTTCGCTGCCCCTCAGTCTCGCCAGTTCCAGTTCATGCTGTCTTTGTCTCTCATTCTCCTCCCGTTCACGCTGATGCTGTCTCTCTTTCTCCTCCCGTTCACGCTGATGCTGTCTCTCTTTCTCCTCCCGTTCATGCTGTCTCTGTCGTTCACGATCCTCCAGCTCTCTCAGTTTTAGCTCTTTCTCCCATTCCAGCCAATTCCGCTCCACGGATGCCGAACGTCGCCGGGAGGATCCTCTGCTGGCCGGCGGGCTTCGCCGGGGGGATCCCCTGCTGGCCGGGGGGGTCACGGCGCCTTCGGTATTTGCTGGGCTCCTCCCCACCCTTCCCCTAGGCATAGGAAGGAGGGGTCTCGGGAAGCCCTCAGCAGCCGGCTGACCACTCCCAGCTGGGCCAGACACTGGTGCCTGCGCTGCATTTGCCAGGCTGCTTCCCTGAGACACAGGGATCAGTTCATTCGCGCGATCTTCCGCCTCCAGCTGGGCAATGAGCTGTTCTTTGGTGAGCCTCCCAATGCGCAGCCGCCTCTGCTTGCACAGCTCCACCAGGTCGCTCTTAAGCCGCTTGGCATACATCTTCCTGCTGGCCACTCACCGGCCTGTGTGCTCACAGCTCCCCGCAGTTCCCAGGGGGACCCCTAGTGTGCCAGCCCTTCTCGAGGTCACCACCTCTCTGCCAGGGTCGAGCTGCAGACTCCTCCGCCCCTGGGTCCACTCGCTGCGATCCCCCCGGGGGACCCTGTTACTGCAAAAGTCCTTCTTGCTGGTCACACACTCCCAGGGGTAATAACCGTCTCTCTCCCACTCTTCAGCAGGCCTGGTCCCCGTCAATCCCCCTTCGTTTTACTGCTCCCCAGTCACTTACTGCAGGAAGCGCCGTCCACGGGGTGCAGTAGATCCCACCGCTGCCACCAGTTGTCGCGGATTGTGGGGGAGTTAGGGCCCTGCACCCCTCTTCCAGAGATTCACTGCGACTCTCAACCAGCCAGTAAAGCAGAAGGTTTATTTAAGGACAGGAACACAGTCTCAAGCAGAGCGTGTAGGTACGACCAGACCCCCTCAATTAGGTCCCTCTGGGAGGTTCAGGGAGCTTAGACCCCAGCTTGGGGTTCCCTGTGTTGCACCACCCAGCCCCAACTGAAACTAAAACTCCCAGCCCCTCCCGCTGCTCCTCTCCTTTGTTCAGTCTCCCGGGCAGAAGGTGTTAATTCTCCCCACCCCCGTTCCTGGCTCAGGTTACAGCTCAGGTAGCTTCCTTCAAGGGAAGTCCCACATCCCCACTGCAACCCCCCCTGCAACATTCCCAGGTCAAATCTGCCCTGCTCCCTGCTCCGTCACACAAGGCAACAAAATGACAGATGAAATTCAATGTTTCTAAATGCAACCTAACGCACATAGGATTATGTTTTCCAAACTATACACACAAAATGATGAGGTCTAAATTAGCTCTTACCACTCAAGAAATAAATCATTGTGGATAGTTCTCTGAAAAACATTCACTCAATGTGCATCGATGGTCAAAAAAGCTAACAGAATGTTAGGAACCATTAGGAAAGGGATAGATAATGACAGAAAATATAATAATGCCACTAGATAAATCCATAGCATGCCCACACTTTGAATACTTGTGTGGAGTTCTGGTCACCCCAAAAAAAGATATTAGAATTGGAAAAGATACAGCAAGGGCAACAAAAATGATTAGGGGGATGGAACAGCTTCTATACGAGGAGAGATTAATAAGACTAGGTCTGTTCAGCTTGGAAAAGAGACAACTAAAAGGTTGATAGAGGTCTATAAAATCATGAATGATGTGGAGAAAGTGAATAAGGAAATTTTATTTACCCCTTCACATAACACAAGAACCAGGAATCACCCAACGAAATGAATAGGCAGCAGATTTAAAACAAACAAAAGGAAGTATTACTTCATATAATGCAGTCAACCTGTTGTGATGGGGATGTTTTGAAGGCCAAATTACAATTGGGTTAAAAAAAAGAATTTGGTAATTTCCTGGAGGACAGGCCCACCAATAGCTGTTAGTCAAGATGGTCAGGGATGCAACTCCATGCTCTGGGTGCCCTAAGTCTCTAACCGCCAGAAGCTGCTGGTGGACGATAATTGCCCTGTTAATTCCCTCAGAAGCATCTGGCATTGGCCACTGTCAGGAGACAGGATACTGGGCTAGATAGACCATTGGTCTGACCCAATATGGCCATTCTTATGTTCTGAAATTTTAAACATCTGGACTTAACTCACATGCTGGTTTCCCCACCCCTTTTTCTAAACCCACCAATTAAAAAAAACGATTTCCATTTAAAAGTTAGGTTTCAAAATAACAGTAAAATGTGATAACTCTTCCAATTTAAAATCAAGGTTAATACTCCATCCTGAATTCATGTTGTGTGGTTTTGTTCCCAATGGAGCACATCTTGCGTTAATCTTTCTTTTGTCAGTTATGTACACTAACCTTCATATGATTTGCACAGTGTTTTGTCTGTGAATTCCTGCTCCCTGTATGAATGCCACAGCTAAACAGAAATAGTCATATTCTACTTTGTTATACTTACATTCTAAATTGTCACTCATGTTACCATAGAAACCAGACTAGATTTCATCATTAATGCACACAGTGATAATGGTTTTATTTTAGACCATGGCTAGGTAGTTAAAGGTGCCAGCTGCAGTTAGTGTAAATGTAGATACACATCAGCGAAGCACAAAGCTACTGCTGCCTGGCCTATCATTGCTGACTCCCATCGTTTTCAGCAATTCACAGGGGAATGGTCAGGCAGAAAGAGAAGCTGTTCACAGATCTGAGGTGGAATTCCTGGTAGAAAATATATTTTCACATAAATCGCAGAGCAATAAACAAGCTGCAGTAGTGGGTTTTCCTCTCCAACTTAAGTAACTGTAGAAGACTGAGTTTTACACAGCAATTCATAAATGAGGCTTGTGTTGAGAAATGGTTAGTTGCCATCCCTCTAGCCACAAGGCAGACTTTCTGCAGAATGTATAGGTAGAAAGCCATGGTTGTAAATTTGCAGCTAGCACATCTATCTATCCTGTCGTCCTAACTTGCAGTTTAGCAGACATGTTGCTAAGGGTAGATGAGAACACTGCTATTCTGTGAGGTAACAATGTTATCAGCTATCACATCTCCCCCCCCCCCCCCCAGATTTATGCTCATTTAGAATACAGTAGGCAAGTGGTTATATAAAATAGGCAGCACAGAAACCAGAAGTGGAAGAAATGGGAGGGCTGTAACGTGTAGGATCTTACCTACCAAATCCTCAGCTGCAGTCAAGTGCATGGCACCGCTGAGGAGCGGAGACCGTTATCGAGCCATCCAAGTGCTGCTCTGGTCCCGGGCACAGGTTAACAACAGCTGCTAATAGCTATTGCTGTAGCTAGGGATCATTGAAGTGTACAGGTGCCCCGGCCATGCCATCTTTCTCTGTCCACGGCCCTTTCCCTCGCCATCATCGCTTTCCTTGTGCTTCTCTCTCACCCACTCATCTAATGCGAGCTCCTTGGCCTTGCCTAGAAAATCCTGCACAATCTTTGCTCTTGCTGATTTCTGCTCCATTTCTTCATCCCCCTTGCCCCAAGTCAAACAACTCTCTGCTATTGTGGTCATGTTTCCACTAACATGCTCCACCTTCCTTACCGCGCCCTACACCAGGAATTTCCTTTCTGACTCAGTAGGCCGCTCCCTCCCCCACAGACACACTCCTTCCAATCCCTCCTGAAGACACAATATCTAAATGCACAAGAGTCCCCAAAATCTCCTCAAATAGATGGTTTCTATATAGGATTATCCCTAAAACACGGAACACATGCTCAACCTCACTGCTGCATCACCTGCTTTATTTTTCATCCCCTCATCTGTTGTTTGAGCATTATGTATTAGATTGGAGCCCTTTAGGGTAAGTACAGTATTTTCTTACTTCTGTGAAAAGCACTTTGAAATGCAAACACACAGTGCCAGAAGTATGCAATCGGTCCATTTATGCAATTTATTTTGTTGCCAATTGACATTATTAGTTATTCATAGAGCATACCCAACTCTGTACAAAACAGAGGCAGACAATCCCACTCCTTAGGAGCTTACATTCTAAATACAACACAAAGCACTCAATAACCAGAAAACGATCTAGACTCAAAGCCATATAGGGTTAGGAGAGAGGTATTTATTTTCTTGGTAAATTAACATTGTTAAATTTCACCAAAGAAATATTTTAAGAGGGGATTTGAAGAGAGGCTGGTCATTTGACAGACAGGGAGAAAAAGGAAGGTTGTGCTTGTTTTGTGCAAATAGGAGCTTTTGTGTACACAGGGAGCTCTCAGAAATCTAAGCACCATTTTTTCCCCATTCTACTTCCTAAAGGAATAGTGGCGGGAAGGAAAAAAAAAGACTTGTAGCAGTTCACCTGCCATTAGTCTAGATGAATGCTGATGAAGCAAATTACCTGCTTTCTTTTATTGTTACAATTTAATTTTTCATGCCCTCATATGAAGAGTTGTATATTCCTACACACAAAGACCAACCCCCAAAACAAAGCTCCTGATTTTAGAAAAGATTATCCATTTTAAGTGTGCATATTTTAGGTGCATTATCAGCTTTCACACGTTTAACAATTTTCATGCACTGAAGCTATCTGTCCAAAAGGGTTCTGTGGCTACATATTCTACCACATGTGGATGCCAGTGCTAATGCACCTGGATTGTTGTTTAAGTGCTTACAGTTTTGTTAATGCCAGGTTGAGACTACCCTGAAAGCCAGGCCCACGAACCATGGCAGAACGTTCTCTCCCCTACCCCAACAGCCAAAACCCCGCAGGCATCACAGAGTCTTTGGATTGCCCAAGACTAAAACCTCTACTTCCTGACACACAGTCTGGGCTATATTTTGTGCTGATTTACTCCTAGGCCACTGAGGTAACTCCACTGGCTTTAATATTACTCCCGAGGGCATTCTGCACCAAAAAATCAAAAATTCTGCACACAATATTTTAAAATTCTGAAAATTTTATTTGTTAAATAAATGTTCAAGCTCCAGCATGGCATTGGGGAGCACAGGCCACTGGCTGCACAGTGGTGGGAAATCACTGTGCAGCTTCCACCTGGCCATGAACTCAGTGGTGAGGCTGCACCCAACCCTGACACAGCGCAAGGCCTGGGCCTACCCCAGAAACACCCCAGGACCCCACCTCTCCATGCCAGGTGTACCAGGTGTGGACAGGCAGGCTCAGCAGGGATTAGTGTGTGGGGGCTTAGTGTGGAGGGATCGAGGTGTGGGTTGAGAGGATTCTTTGTGTGGCAATCTGGGTGCGGATGGTTCAGTGGAGGATCCAGGTGCAGGGGGGATCTGGATGCACAGGGACTTACTGGGGGATTCTGGGTACAATGGTAATGGGACTCTGCAGGGGGGTCCAGGTGAAGATGGTTGTGGCTCAATGGGAGGTGTGTGTGTGTGGGTGTATAGAGCTCAGCAAGGGATGGGGATCCAGGTGCAGCTGGTTGGGGCTCCAGTAGGGTGGGGATCCGGGTGCCTCATTGGGGTGATCCAGGTGCAGGTGGAGTGAGGCTCATCGGGGGGGGGGGGGGTCTGAGTGCAGGGGTGGGGCTTAGCGGGAGGGTCTGGGAATGAGAAGGTCTGGATTCACAGGGGTTGGGCGGATGGAGGAGTAGCTCCCTATACAGAGATCCTACCTCCTGCAACTGAGGAGCGATGGATGCAGGAAGCAGGTGGGAGTTTGCAAAGCTTCCTGCAGCTGGGGGAGAAATCTGGGGATGGGTCTGACCTAGCCCCAGATGCCATATAGGGGAAGAGGAAGTCCTGTCCTCCCCAGCCAAGCTGGGACTAGCAGCTAAGCTCGGCACATGGTAGGAGCCACCAGCCGGGTCTTCCCCAGTCCTGCCCACTGCCCCACAGTGACTTACCTCTCTGCTGGGTGCCCTGGGCATCCAAAACATACTCCTGGGGAGGGCCACACGACCGCTCTTTTGGCTTCCCTTTGCTTCCCTGTCAGAAAGTCATTTTTCTGCGGGGAAGTAAAGAAATATGTGGGGGACATCAATTCTGCACATGCGCAGTGGGACAGAATCTCCCCAGGAGTATAATATTGTTGCAGAAGATTAAAAATCAATGATGAATTTAAACCTCTGTTTCCAGCCAGAAACAAATCACACTCCCATAGAGAGGCACCAGAACTGGTAGGTAGATCACAGAACAGCTCTTTGCTGGGCTCCAAAAGGATACAAAATTATGAGCACTGAATTCATCAATTTACTTGAGCCATGCGAGGTTCCATGAAGTGCTGAAATCTCTTTTCCAAATCCAAAAAGTATAGGATAGCATAAAAAAAACAACAGGCACTTAAAGCTTTAATTATTTTTCCCCCCCAAAGCCAGTATGCTAATTAACTAATCCATTTATTTAGAATATTGATATAAACAGTTTAATTATACTGACAGCCTCTATTAACCATACAAATGAATGAGCTGCTACAATTTGTTTCAAAACTTGGTGATTAATAAATAGAAACTACAGCAGACAGGCCTCCACCCCCATGAAAAATTGAATTTTTGAGGAGAATTGCTGTGAACGAGGAGGGCAGGTTCAAGCCTTAGTGTGCTCCTGTTGCATCTAAGTGAATGAAGGGAAAGCTGGAAAGCAAGTATATTTTTTCCAAATTGATGTTATTCATGCAGCTTGGCACCAAAACATGCATGTGGCAGTATTTATGTGACACGTAAACCGGGACAGATAACCAGGAAAGGAAAAGTGTGTCAAGTGTCCAAAATGCAGAAATGGTGAAATACATTGAAGTGAACACTGTACATGATTAATAGGAGATATATAAAAAGGTGTTTAGAGCAGGGTGGAAGACTATTTAATCATGGATTTCTACATAAAAGTGCATTCTTGTTGGTTGTTATAACCATAATACATATTGTTCACAACTCGGAGATGGATGTAGGTTTTATTTTTAAAAGGTACACACTATACTTTTTTTAAGTGATTTATTTTGAAAACTTTTCAGATTAGTTTTACAGCTATATCAGAAAATGAATGATTGTTTGGTTATTTCATTTACCAAAGGTAATTGAAGCAGTTCACTTCCCAATGACTTCATAAATATCTGCTTCAATTCAACAGGTTAATAATTAATATTTGGAAGATTTTCTTGCCATGCTGTATTAGGAGGAGAACATCACCAGACAGACATGTAAATTGTTTCATTTAATTAAAACAACAACATTACGTATTCTGGATTTTTTTCTTCAACAGCAAACATAATATTTTAACAAAACAAGCATATGAATTTTTGAATTTAGTTAAACATTCAAGTTTTTTAAAATCAGGTTTGCTTTTGATAAAATTGTTTTTAACTAAAATAGTTAAATGAAATATTTAAAAACAAAACAAAAATTAAATCAACTATGTCAGCCAGGTCAACATGAGAAACTTAAAACTCAGTCATCTTCACCTTCATTTTCCTGTTTGTTCATAATCTGGAAAAGAAAAATAAGCTTTCCTGCTTTTTTTCAGGTCCCAAACCATTTCTCAATTTGGAATGAATTAGTCCAAAGGAAGAAAATATTCTTTCTACACCAGCAGAAGAAGCTACTGCTGTTAAAAGTGAGATTATCACTTCAACAGTCTCTGAATCCAAGTGCTTAAGTGACTTCCACCAGTTCACTGGTGTGACTTTCTTTAAAACATCATCAGCAAACATATATTGGTTGAATGGTTCACCCTTAGGTCTGAAGTTTATTATAGTTGGCATTATGGAGGGATGATTGTTGGCTGTCCATGTCATAGCCAACTCCTCTTCTTCAGCAATTAAGGTTTGACCCTGGTACCGAGTATTGAGAATGTTTTCAAAAAAACGAGCTGGCGATTGTGCTGGTTTTTAATGCTTGTAATTTAACTCTGTCATTGCATATTTCTCTTTTTAAGATCTCACTCAGTTCCTTCCAAATTTCAACAGCGTCAGCAATAAAACAGTTATTTCCCTGCATTTTGTTCAAGGTTACAGAAAATAGGCTTCAGGGTACTCAGCATGTGTTCAACATTTCTCTTAAGCCCAATGTTGAGAACTTTGGCTGTGACAGTGCCATCTATTTTTTCACGATTTTGTTCACAAACTGTCATCAGATTAGGCCAGTTCTTGATATAGTGCTCAAAACAGTCCACTACTGAGTTCCATCGCATGTCTTGTGGGAGAGTTAGCTTGGTTCCTCCCACTATTTTCAGAGCAGCTGCTGCAAAGTGGTTGTTACGGAAGTATTCTGCAATTTCAACAACATTAGCCTTTATTTCTGGAACACTGAAGTCTTTGGCTAGGAGGTGCATCAAAGGAGCACTGCAATCGTATGTTATTAGCTTGGGACTCTCTTCACTCTCTTCTAAATCATTTCTTCTCATCTTGGATACATTTGCAGCATTGTCTGTGACCAAGCTGCATACTGGACATTTGAAATTTTTTTCACAGTTTGTTATAGCTTTTACTGCTACTTCTTGTAAGTATTTTGCTGTGTGTGCATTTCCTGATGTATCAATTATTTCTGTAAGAAAGACATTCCCTTCTTCTGTTGTAAGACAAGCACATACAATAGGATCATTGTGGACATTGCTCCACCCATCAAGATTCAGATTAACAACTTCACCCTCTAGACCGGGGTGGGCAAACTTTTTGGCCTGAGGGCTGCATCAGGTTTCATAAATTGTATGGAGGGCCGGTTAGGGGAGGGGATCATGGCCCGGCCCCCACCTCCTATCTGCCCCCCCCGGGGACTCCTGCCCCATCCAGCCCCCCCGTTCCCTGACGCCCCCCCCGGGACTCCTGCCCCATCCACACACCCCTGCTCCCTGTCCCCTGACCATCCCCGGACCCCCGCCGCCGCCCCATCCGACCCCTCCTCTCATTCCTGATGGCCCCCCCCGGGACCCCTGCCCCATCCATACACCCCTGCTCCCTGTCCCCTGCCGCCCCATCCAACCCCCCCTCCTTTCTGACTGCCCCCTGGAACCCCTGCCCCCATTCAACCCCCTGTTCCTCCCCAACCATCCTCACCCCTATCCACACCCCTGCCCCCTGACCACCACCCCGAACTCCCCTGCCCTCTATACAACCCCCCCGCTCCGTGCCCTCTTACAGCGCTGCCTGGAGCACCAGTGGGTGGCTGGCGGTGCTACAGCCGTGCTGCCCGGCTGGAGCCGGGCCATGCCACCACCACCACCACGCAGCACAGAGACCAAGTCAGGCTGGGCTCTGCAGCTGCGCTGCCCCAGGAGCTCACAGCCCCGCCGCCCAGAGCATTGCGCCAGTGGCGGACAGAGCGAGCTGAAGCTGAGGGCGAGGGAGAACAGCAGGGGAGGGGCCGGGGCTAGCCTCCTGGGCCAGGAGCTCAGGGGCCGGGCAGGATGGTCCTGTGGGCCAGTTTGCCCACCTCTGCTCTAGACCTTTTGCACATTGCTCAATTTCTCTTTCATATACTTTATCCACCAATTTGCCTGCGATATCTGCTCTGTTGGGTGGACTGTATGCTGGTCTTAATGACTGAACCATGCTAATGAAGTGTGGGTTCTCAATCATACAGAAAGGATAGTTTGTTGCATAAACAAACCGGGCAATTTTTTCATCAATTACCTCTTTTTGTAATCTGCTTATCACAAACTTATCTATGGTTGTTTCTGGATGATGCAGATTTTTTTTTCTTTTTGCTACAGGTGATATACTGTGGCTACGTGACATACATGATGTGACTGAAAGACCATCATTGGCAGATAACTCGGAAACTATAGAAAATGATGGTGATCTTGAAGGTGGATAGTCTTCAGAATTCTGTATGTTGAGGAAGGATTCTCCTAGACAAAATAAGTCAATGCAATTATTTAATTATTATTACCATACTGCTCATTTAGTATTACTCATTGCATTCACTGACACTCAGTATTACTTTGAAGGTGAAATTGTAAAAGGAAGATCTGCCTATTTCAGCTATTTATTTTTTATCACAACTGCATCTAAAATGATAGTAACATACAGTAGCAACTATATTTTTTGCTCAAACGTGAGAATTCAAGAATAATCCAGAAGGAAGACAGGCAGTCCTTAAGAAAGAAGTATGAAATAAAAAAGTTTACCAACCTGAAGATCCTGCATGTTCAGGCATGTTCCTTTCATCATCTTCAACGCGCTTCCTCCTGGGAAGGAATACTTCTCATGATGATGTTTCATTCGGGAAACCAGGCCTTGCATTTCTTTGTTGCACTGTTTGCATTTTGCACGCATGCCGGTCTTACCCACAGTAGAGGAACTTCATTAAAATATTCCCAAACTGGGTCTCTTTTACAGCCTGCTGCCATTATAGGTTTTTCCTTCTAGTGAGAGAATGGTATGGCAGATCTCAAATCAATGAAGGCTACACTCAGAAAGACCTCAAGACTTCTGGAATATACTACTCAAATAGTTTCACTTTTGTTTCCACTGCCTGTCCCTCCCTTCTCACATTTATCTCCAGACTTCTTCTCCTTGTCCAGATCTATTCTGGCCCCAACAATCTTCTATTCATTGAACTTTTTGAAACTTCACACTTTTAGAGAGAGGTAAGGGATTGACTCTGTGTACACAAATTTGCAGAGGGACAGTAGGTTTGAGGTCTGTTATTTCTCACCTCTATATATTATTTATTTATTTTAAAACATTTTTGCTGTTAACAAGCATGTTACCTCTGGAGACACAAATCCACAGTTTGAGAACTGCAAAACTAAGCATCTCTGATGGTATCTTCTAGACTGAGCACTGAGTCCCATTGGGTAGATAGAAAGATTAACCTAAATAATCTATAGAGAAGCCCCTGAAACCAAATAAGATTGGGTACCTAATCCATGAACTATTGGAACTCATTTACAAAACTTTTCTTACACATTATATGAATATATTGTCCCATACTTAGAATTAGAATTTATAATCCCTATTCCATGATGAGATATCTTTGAGCTATAATGTATATTAATTAAAACTATCTTTAGACAGGTTTTTTCCTCAAAAAGGATTTTATCAAAAAAATCAGATTTTTTTTTTAAATCACTGATATTTATCCACCCTGGTTTAGAGCAGCAAGGTGATATGCATACCTATACATTCAGGGCTAGATCTTCAGCTGGTGTAAATTGGTGCATCTCTTCCACTGACTAATGGAGCTATGCTAATTTACACCAGCTGATGTAATATCTGCTTTTAAAGTTCAGGGTTACTAACTAATTCTCTACTTCATCCCAACACCGTAATGCACATACAAGTGTGTATACATAGATAACTTTAAATGCACATACATGCAGGCACACATACGTATGTGTAACAAGGATGTACAGTGAGAGTATGCAATATTCAAATGTGACAATTATCAATCACCGATGAATAAGAAATTCATGCCTCTAGCATTCTGCTGTGAAATGTGTTAGCACAGAGATCTGCAGCTATCCCAGCAGTTTTCCTCCAAACACTTTTCTGCATTCACATTTGGAGATCCCCAGCATTACTCCTTGTAACAGAGTAAAGAGGCTATAAATACACATAGAAAAAACACAGGTCCTGTTTATGTGCCACCTATTTATCTTTTTCTGTAAGGAGACATCTACCACATTCTACCTTTAAATGGACAGGACAGTAAATAGAACCCTGCAGATTTATACTAGTTTATCTGCTCTGGCACTCTGTCAAAGCCTCCTGCATTAAACAATTTTGTTTGTAAAGAAACTGAACACTGACAAACAAGACATACACGAAACAAAACAGCTTATTCAATCTGCTGTACTCCTTTTCCAGCATCCACTACTGCTTCTCCCCACACTCCTTAGTAGCCTTCCCAGCCATAATGTACCTAATTTGGGGCCAAATTCTGTTCTCAGTTACAATGGTGTAAAATCAACTGAAGTCCACTTAAATACCTAGGCCAGTGGTTCTCAACGAGGGGTACGTGTACCTCTGGGGGTACTCAGAGATCTTTCAGGGGGTGCATCAACTGATTTAGGTATTTGCCGAGTTTTACAGCAGGCTACATAAAAAGCACTAGCGAAATCAGTACAAACTAAAATTTCATAGACAATGATTTGTTTTGTTTATACTGCTCTGTATACTATACACTGAAATGTAAGTACAATATTTATATTCCAATTGATTCATTTTATAATTATATGGTAAAAATGAGAAAGTAAGCAATTTTTCAGTAATAGTGGGTTGTGACACTTTTATTTTTATGTCTGATTTTGTAAGTTTTTAAGTGAGCTGAAACTTGGGGATACACAAGACATATCAGACTCTTGAAAGGGGTACAGTAGTCTGGCAAGGTTGAGAGCCACTGGTGTAGGTGATATGTAGGATAGAAGTAGATTATACTGCTAAAACTGGAAGAATTTTACTCTAAGATCCAATTCTACAATTGGAGCTACAGTGGCAGACCTTTGCACAGAGCAACTTTGTCTTCAAAGTAAAAGTTTGCCTGTGTAGATCCAACTGCAGGATTGGGACCTTAAATAGTAAACTTTTCTGGCAGAGACCTCTATAAGGAACTGATGCTTTAGTTCTTACAGAAGTCATTTATGTTTTACCCGAGTAAGAGCTGTGTATACAGTACTATGTGCAGCAATGGAATCACAGAAATAAATAAATCACTATAAATAATTGTGTCCTATTATTTTCTGGTCTCATGAGAGAAAAATTATTATTTTCAGAACAAGTTGCTGTTAATTCTCTGAACTGTCTGCTGTAAGTTTAAAGGACATTTTAATAGTAATAAGTTATGTGCTAGTGGATATTACATGGTAGATGTACCCTTAGTGTGCAAAGAGCACAGCCAGAGGCAGCAAGCCCCCGAGCCTGGGTAGACACACTCAGGCTCGTGCTTCAGGGCTATAAATAGTTGTGTAGACACTCCAGGTCAGGCTCTGAGGTCTAGGGAGGAGGAGGGGCTTCAGAACCCGAGTTCCAACCCAAGCCACAACTTAAAAGAGCTGTCTATGCAGCTATATTTAGTGAGGTACCACAAGTCTTGCCAGCGTGAGCGTGTTGACCCAGACTCAGAGGCTTGCTGCCGCAGGCTGCCATTGGCGGTGTAGACTTTCCCTAGTTGTTTGCTCGTTTGCCTTCAGGCACATACCTCACAAAACACCTCATGAGTTGAGCCATGTATGTGCTGTTTTGGTTCATTGGCATAACTGGTAATTAACACAGAGCAGCTGTTACAACCTTTTGGGGTTTGAGACAATTATTTTACATTAGAACTGTAATTATTACATAATGGTCCCTTCTGACCTTAAAGTCTATGATTCTATGATTACAAACTTTTATTGAGATTTGCATGCATCATGTAGCTTTTATTCTCAACATAGGCGCCGGCTTCCTCCGGATATTGAAGGTTCTCAACCCCCCGCTCCGCCCCAGACTCCGCCCTCACCCCACCCATTCTCCCATGGCCCCACCACAGCCCTGCTTCTTCTCATCCAGTTCTGCCCCCTCCCCTGAGGGTGCCCCATCCCCACTCTTCCCCCTTACCCCCAGCGCCTCCTGCACACCACGGAACAGCTGATCACGGCAGACAGGAGACACTGGGAAGGAGTGGGAGGAGTTGATCAGTAGGGCTGCTAGTGGATGGGAGACAATGAGGGGGAGGAGGGAGCTACCTGCTGGTGGGTGCTAAGCACCCACTAATTTTTTTCCATGGGTGCTCCAGCCCTGGAGGACCCACGGAGTTGGCGCCTATGATTCTCAAACAGATGTGCATGTTAGTTTTGTTACAGTCAGTGCAAGTTATGGGACAAAGTTACCCTCTATGAATCTTATTAGATTACCCTAGATTCCAGGCCCAGAAGGGACCACTGTGCTAATCTAGTATGACTTCCTTTAACACAGGCACTGGAACTTCCCTGAATTAATTCCTGTTTGAGCTATAGCTTTTAGAAAAACATCCAATCTTGATTTTAAAACTGCCGGTGATGGAGAATCCACCACAACCATTAGTAAACTGGTATACTGTTCCAATGGTTAATTAACATGACTTAAAAATTTAACCTAATTTCCAGTCTGAATTTATCGAGCTTCAAACTTTCAGCCAATGGCTCATGTTATACCTTTGTCTGCTAGACTGAATAGGGTTACCATATTTTAAGTGTCCAAAAAGAGGACACTCCACGGGGCCCCAGCCCCACCCCAACTCCACGCCCCGCCCCTTCCTGGCCCCACCCCAACTCCGCTGCTTCCCGCGAACATTTGATTCGTGGGAAGCCTGAAGCAGGCAGGCAGCAGGTAAGCTGGGGCTGGGCCTGGGGGATGCAGCCCAGTCTGGCCCCCACTGCCGAGTGGCTCTCTCCGGCACAGGCCAAGAGGCTCTGGCCCCGGCGTCTCCCGCCCGGCTCGGCTCAGGCCCTGGGGCACCCGCCGCCGGCCCAGCACTGCCGGCCCCGGCCCCTACCCCGGCCTCCGGCCGAACACCGCCAGCCCCTCCCTCCCTATTTTCCTGGACATGTCCGGCTTTTTGGGATTTCCTCCCGGACGGGGATTTGAGGCCCCAAAAGCCGGACATGTCTGTGAAAATCCGGATGTATGGTAACCCTAAGACTGAAGAGCCCATGGTCAAATATTTCTTTTCCATGTAGGTATTTCCAGACTAATCACGTCACCCTTTTACCTTCTCTTTGTTAAGCTAAAAATAGATTGAGCTCTTTGTTTCTATCAATATAAGGCATATTTTCATGTCCTTTAGTCATTCTCATCACTCTTCTCTGAAACCTCTCCAATTTATCAACATCCTTCTTGAATTGTGGACACCAAAACTGGACACACTATGCCAGCAGCAGTTGCACCATTGCCAAATATAGAGGTAAAATAAGCTCTCTATTCCTACTCAAGATTCCTCTGTTTATGCATCCAAGGATTGCATTAGCTTTTTTGGCCACAACATCGCACTGGGAGCACATGTTCAGTGGATTATCCACCATGACCGTCAAATCTTTTTTGGAGTCACTGCTTCCCAGGATAGAGTCCCCCATCACATAAGTATGGCCCTCATACTTTGTTCCTAGATGTATATATTTAGCCTTACTAAAACACATATTGTTTTCTTGCACACAGCTTATGGAGTGATCCAGATTGCTCTGTATCTATGACCTGTCCCCTTCATTATTTACCACTTCTCCAATTTTTGTGTCACCTGAAAACTTTATTGTGATGCTTTTGTTTTGTGTTATTGATAAAAATATTAAATAGCATAGGGATAAGAACTGATCCCTCCAGGACCTCACTAGAAACATACCTGCTCAATGATGATTCTTCACTTGTAATTACATCAGTTAGCCAGTTTTGAATCCATTTTGTGTGCCATGTTAATTTTATATCATTCTAATTTTTTAAATCAAAATATCATGCGGCATCAAGTCAAATTCCGTACAGAAATTTAAGTGTATTACATCAACACTAAAAGAACAAGAGTACTTGTAGCACCTTAGAGACTAACAAATCTGAGCATAACACTATTACCTTCATCAACCAACCTTGTAATCTCATCAAAAAAGATTTCAGGTTAGATGCTATCAGGCTATCTGCCATAAACCCATGTTGATTGGCATTAATTATATTACCTTCCTTTAATTCTTTCTTAAATTATCAGCTGCTCCATTATCATGCCTGGGATCAATGTCAGACTGGCAGGCTTACGATTATCTGGATCATCCCTGTTTGCCCTTTTGAAATATTGGCACATTAGCTTTCTTCCAGTCTTCTACTGAAAAGCTACATTAATGGTCCAACGAGCTCCTCAACCAGTTCTTTTAAGACTACTGAATGCAAGTTTTCTGGACCTGCTGATTTAAAAATGTCTAACCTTAGTAGCTGATGTTTAACATACTACTGGGATACTAATGGAAAGGAAAGAGTTATCACCATCATATGGTATGACTATATCATGTTTTTTTCCCCCACAAAAAACCTTAAATACTTCATTGAACACATCTGCCTTTCTGCATTATTATTGATAATTTTACCATATCCTTCTAGCAATAGACCATTACTAGTGTTAGGATTCTTTTGTTCCTAATATACCTAAACTCCTAATTCTCCTCTACTCTGCTGGTCATAGATTTCTCTTTTTGAGCCTTTGCTTACCTTACCAACACAATTTACCACAATTCCTAGCTTCTGTTTTACACTCATTACTATTGACGTCCTCTTTCTTCTGTTCGTTATATATTCATGTTTTATAGTTACCTTCACCTTCTCCTCTAAATCAGACCAGTATTTTAACCAATACAGCCTTCTTCCTCAATTGTGGCTTTTGGGGCTTCTTGTAAAGTGTTCTTAAATAATACCCAATTACCATTCACATTTTTCTAACCTCTTCCTCCCAGCTGATTTGTTTCAATTTTTTTCCATCTTCATGAAATGGCCCTTTTAAAGCACCAAGTATATATATCAGTGGTCTGGGCTTTATTCTGTTTACACATTATAAATGTGATCCAGTCATGATAATTTGAACCTAAGCTATAATTAGTTTTAAATTCTGGGATCAGTTCCTCTTTAATTGGTCAAGATGTAGTCTAATATAGAGTCCCCCATGTTGGGTGCAATACTTTATGAATTAGGTAAATCATCCATAATATTTAGAAATTCCAGGGATGTTCTAGTACTGGCAGCATGAGACTTCCAAAATGTGACTCAAATTGAAGTCCCCAATGATCACAAAGCTTTTTTTCCTACACATTATAGATAGGTGTGTAAGGATCTGTTCCCTTGTGTGATCTGGTGGTCTGTAGAAAACACCAATACCCCATTATGTGCTTTACCTGTAAGGACATTGATTCATAAGCATTCAAAATTATTTTCTTCTGAGTTGTCAGTGACTCACAAATAGGAATGGAATTTTTGACAGTGCAACTCCCCCTCCCCCCTTTTGCTCACTCAGTCCTCCCTAATTAGGTTATAATCATTGAGGTTAGCATTCCAATCATGCAAATCATCCCATCAGGTTTCAGTAATGCCCAACTAGATCAAATTTATGCTCATAAATGAGTAATTCCAATTCATCCTGTTCGTTATCCAGGCTCCTAGTATTGGTATATAGGCCATTAAAGAATTTCTTCTCTTCATGTCCTTTGGTTCCTTGATTAATTTTGTTTTTAACATCTCAATTTTGGGCTAAATGAGTGCTCATATCTTCCCTTTTTTTACCCTCCCCTTTTCTTATTAGTTTAACACCCTCCTAACTAGCCTAGCCAGCCCAGCCCTGAGGATATTTGTTCCCCTTCTACTGAGCTAGAGACAATCCAAACTATACAGCCCCCCTCCCCACAGAGGGTGGATCAATGTTCCACAGCACCAAAACCCTACACCATTTACATACCCAGTCCTGAAGAGATTCATCTACTGTGCAGTTCAAATGCACCTACTGTGGAGGCCACACACATCCTTAACATGTTAAATATCAATTATTTTTAACCATCCATGACTACTAGCCAAGTACACAATTAGTTTATTTAATTAAGCATGTTAAATCGAATGCTCGCATAGTGAATTGAATACTATAGGCAATTTTTTGTCCTCAGTTATTTCTGTAGAATCCCAATTAAGTACATAAATAAATGTCAGACTACATTCCCTTCACTTATGTCTGTGCAATATGGCTCTGTATGCAGTTCTAGAAAAAACATTTACCTACCTTTCGTAACTGTTCTTCGAGATGCGTTGCTCATGTCCATTCCATTGTATGTGTGCGCACGCCCATATGCGTGGTTGTCGTATACTTTTGCCTTAACAGTATCTGTAGGGCCAGCTCTGGGGCCCTCTGGAGTGCTGCACTTATGCCGTATCAAGCGCCACCAGCCCTGCGCCCTCTCAGTTCCTTCTTGCTGACAACTCCGACAGGGGCAGGAGGATGGGTAATGGAATGGCCATGAGCAACACATCTCGAAGAACAAGAGTTCCAAAAGGTAGGTAACCATTGTTTCTTTTTCGATTGCTTGCTCATGTCAATTTCATTCTAGGTGACTCACAAGCAGCATCCACAGAGATGGACTCGGAGTTCACAGTTTTGCAGACTAGAGTACTGCTCTGCTGAAACCAGTGTCATCTTGAGCTTGCTGGGTCAGCGGATAGGGCGAAACAAATATGTAGATGGACGACCAGGTTGTGGCACAGCAAATTTCTTGGATTGGCACCTGAGCAAGGAAGGTCGCCGATGACGCCTGCGCCCTAGTTGAGTGAGCCTTCATAATCGCCGGCGGGGGCACCCTTGCCAGCTCATAGCAGTTGTGGATATAGGACGAGATTCTCTGGGTGGACACTGGGCAACACTTCATCCTGTCCACGACAGCAACAAACTATTGCATAGACTTACGGAATGGACTTGTTTTATCTATGTAGAAGGCCAGTGTCTGCCTGACGTCCAGGGTATGCAGCCTGCATTCCTCATCCATCGTATGAGGCTTTGGACAAAGGACTGGGAGGTATATGTCTTGACCAGTATGGAACTGGGAGACTACCTTGGGCAGAAAAGCAGGATGTGCACGCAGCTGGACTTTCTTTATAGCAGATTGGGTCCAAAGTGGGCTTGAGGCCTGAGCAGGGTCCTTTGCCCAGTGCCCCTGGGTCAGGCTTGCTCGGTGCTGTCGTCTTCGTCTTCTTCTTCGGCACCGGGGATTGGTGCTGGGGGTGTGCTACGGATTGAAGTTGATGGGCTGGGTGCCAGTTCGGGCCGTGTTGCTTCCGAAGCTGGGCATAAGGCAGCCTGCATCAGGAGGGCCCATAGGCATATGTTGCGCTCTCTTTGTGTCCGAGGATGAAAGTTCTGGCAGATGTGACAGCGCTCCTTTATATGGGTTTTCCCGAGGCACTGTGGACAACTCTCGTGCAGGTCACTAACAAGCATAGGCCTGTTACACCAAGAGCAGGGCTTGAAAACTGGAGACAGGGCATTCCCCGCCTGGGACAAAGTCCTCCCCAAGACACTATCTAACTAATTAACAGGAACTTAACAACTAACTAACAAATAATTAAACTCTTAACAGCTAGAAGCACAAGGCTATGATAAAGGAGAAACTGCTGACCACTTGCGAAGCAAGGGACAGAGATGCTCCGACTGATCAGCACAGGTGGTAAGAAGGAACTCAGAGGGCAGAGGGTCAGTGGCACCTGAAATACTGCGGCATGAGCGCAGTACTCCAGAGGGCGCCACAGCCGGCCCTATGGATACCGCTAAGGCAAAAGTCTCCAATGACTGCGCACGTGAATGCGCACACCTACAATGGAATCAACATGAACAAGCACTTGAAGAACCACCAACAGTACTATAGAGAAAGCAATCAGTATCACTTGTTAGTGTACCCTATGTGGCTATGGAATACTGGTTATTACTGAAGATATTTTCATTGAAAGAATATGCGAGTAGCAATGTGCAATTAGGGCTTTATCTTGCAAGGTGCGGAGTACCATCAAAGTCTTATTAAAATCTACCCGTTTCTTCCCCCAGTATACACCCTATGCCAAGTGCTGAGCCATCTACACCTGCTCTTACCCTTGGGGTGGAATCACCAGATGCCTAGTTAAAGCAGCTTTAGGGATGCTTTGAGCTCCTTCAGTCTTATTTGGAGGCCAGGATCTGAATCTGCAGCTCTGCCATTGGAGAGTGGCAAAACCAAGAGGTACTATAAAGTCTTATGCATCTACCTCTATGGAAAAATCATCTCCATGCACTAAGGAGCAGCATCTCCATCTGCAAAGCCTAAGAGGTCTGGATAATTCCACAACTGTAGGGACAGGCCTATGATAGACATGGAGAGCCCTTAGTTGGTAAAGTTATTGACAGACTGAATAGAATCCAGCTTGATCACGTATAGCTGTATTGGTTCTGCCATGTCAACAAGTCAAAAACAGATTTAAGAGATCACTCAGACACACAAAGGCCAAATCTAAACCACTCCCCCAGGCAGCAGAAATCACTGCAGTGCTGCTGTCCAAGGAGGGTAAGGGTGGATGATGTGGCAGGATGCAGCAGGTCATTTTCCATGCGAGTTCCTTGCCTGACTGCACACAGGGGCACGTGAGGACAGAACACAGGCAGTAGGGATGCTGTCAGAGGATCTGCTGTGCACATGGGGAGCTGGTTGAGCACAATGCCAATGGATACTCTGAGTAGTTACATGGACTTGGGGAAGGATTCTTGCCCCTCTGTATATCTGGCCAATCCCTGACTCATCTACTCTGGCCAAACACTGAGGTGTGGATTTATCCCAGAGAGCAGATCTAATCAAATAGGAGGTGTTATTTTTACATATTTACTTTTCTAACTATTATTTAAATAATTAGACTATAATCAGAGATAATATTTTAAAGAAAGATTTTCAGCAGCAAATTTACCCTGTAGCCTTTCTACACACATCGGTTAAGTTACCCACTTTCACTTGATTTAAACAAAATATATTTACATTCTGCCACAATAACTGGCAAATATCTTTTAAGTTGGACTTTATCAAAATGCATCACATTGTATCAGGAGACTACAGAATGAAAACTGGGTAATGAATGACAACATTCAATAGTACAAAGCAAAACAATACGTTCAAGTAAGTTTGCATTATGATCTGTCAGCAAAAATGGTAGTCTTGCCACGTCCCAAGTAGTATGTAGTTCAACATCTTTGTAATTTCAAAGCCTCTGCTCTGCTGCATTGGTAAACCAGGAATGTGTATGTAATCTATGGTTCCCAATATACTACAGTAGGAAAAAAGGCCTTTTCTTCAAAGATGCAAAATTGAAACATGCAAAAAACCTGCAATATTTCAAGATAAACAAAGTCTCTAATTATAGACAAGTTTTGGTGAACCATAAAAACCTGCAGGGCTGAGTGAACTGCTGAAGTCAAACCACATGGAAAAATTCCACTGCTAAAACATTTATGAGGCTTACTTTTGAACTTCTCATATGGGGCTGATCGTGATCTCAGTGATTTCAGAGAGAACAGACGAGAAGATCCTGGTCTCTGATAAGGCTGCTTACCCAACTTAATGGAAATATTCCTGATGTAAAGTAACCCCCACTACCAGATCAGCAGAGTTGGTCCTAACCCACCTGCCTCCTGGCAGAGGGAACATGTCAGGGATGTGATCAGAAAATGCTGCACTTCACGGATCCTTGCCTGCAGTGTGGTCTCTTGTGGGGGATGTTGTAGCCAGGCATTTGCTCTGAGTTACACCTGGGATTGAACTGGCCCTGGCAGTCCCAAGAAATGAGGATGTGCAAAAGTAACTTGAAAGCAACCTTTGATCTCCTCTCACACAGTTGCTCTGAGCAGAATCTGACACAGCTGAGGATCTAGCCCAGGACTGGGCTAAAAAAGATGTAAAATCCGTGTCCCACCTGCTCCTATTTAATTAAATGGTCAGACTAAAACCTCGAGTCTATCAACTACATATTGTTGATCTAGTTGATGGAAGGAAGTTTATAGTTAATATGACACCCCATTAGCTCCCATGATGTTGAGTGATAAAATATTCTGCTTGCTTCGGTCTTTGATATGTGCATGTTCACGATCATGCAATGTGATGAACAAGGACAGTTTATTAGATATGACCACATTAGCACAGAGTTTACAACATAACAGAGAAGCATCCCTATTCAGGAAAGCACTATAGTAGCCTGTTACGCGGGACTCCTAAGGTCACCTTCAAATCCCAGTACAAAAGCACACATTCCTCTCACATCATTGCCCTGTTACTCTAAATTACTCTCTTTCTCCACCTTCATACCAAGGTTAGAAAGAGAGAAGCTCCAGTATAAGACTTTAGGAAATGTCAACTCCTTTATTCTTCAGTCCACAGCTCACCACTTACTAGTGGGTGAGAGACCAGGAAGAGTCTCCTGTGAGCTTAGTAGTACTGCTGCATAAATCAGCCAATAGCTAGTGCAGAAGAAAGCTGCACCCTTCCACACAGGAAAATCAGTGTCTGAGACTACTTGCAGGAGTAAGGGTTGCAGATTCAATGACCTCCCTGGTGTGACAGTGTACCCCATAAGGCTTTATGGGGAGGGGGGTGCTTATAAATGTATGTATGACAACTGGAATATGTTTTGTGCTGCCTGTGCCATGTAATATATCTCCGTAAAGGTTATGGTCTACTATATTTGTTTATTCTATTTGTACATATATATCATTTTCTACTTGAGGTTAAGAATATGGGCTGTATGCTTGCTTGGTTTCTAAGTAAGCTTTGGGAGGCATTTGGTCAGCTTCTTTAGGAAGGAATTCGCCAGGTTAAGTACCTGATCAGGAAACACTTGGAGAACAATGCATCTTGGAATGCTCCAATCCACATAAGAAGTCTTCCCGGAGACATGCAAGATACCATGTGGACAATGGCTTCGGCCTGTAAAGACTGAGTCATGCAGGGACATGTGACTTGCCCAGGTGTCTCCAGAACTCCATCTTGGAGCTGGATTTTGCATAGGAGGGAGGAGGGGGGTCTCCATCCACAAGAGAGAAGCCATCATGAAGAATCCCCTAGCTATCACCTAAGCTGGAACAAGAGCTGTACCAGGGGAAAGAATTGTGCCCAGGCCTGGAAGGTGTCCAGTCTAAAAAAAAAAAAAAAAAAAAAAAACTTACTGAATCATCTCTGAGGGTGAGATTATCTGTATTCAGTTTGATTAGGCATAGATTTGCGCATTTTATTTTATTTAACTTGGGGACTTACTTTGTTCTGTCTGTTACTACTTGGAACCACTTAAATCCTACTGTCTGTATTTAATAAAATCACTTTTTATTTAGTAATTTAATATAGCCACCCGCAGGTCTGTCACTGAATGACCAGACAGGTTAAAGTGTTCTCCCACTGGTTTTTGAGTATTTTGATTCCTGATGTCAGATTTGTGTCCATTAATTCTTTTAACACTTTAACCTGTCTGGTCATTCAGTGACAGACCTGCGGGTGGCTATATTACAACAGAAAAACTTCAAAAACAGACTCCAACGAGAGACTGCTGAGCTAGAATTGATATGCAAACTAGACACAATCAACTCCGGTTTGAATAAGGACTGGGAATGGCTGAGCCATTACAAACATTGATTCTATCTCCCCTTGTAAGTACTCTCACACTTCTTATCAAACTGTCTGTACCGGGCTATCTTGATTATCACTTCAAAAGTTTTTTTCTCTTAATTAATTGGCCTCTCAGAGTTGGTAAGACAACTCCCACCTGTTTATGCTCTCTGTATGTGTGTATATATATCTCCTCAATATATGTTCCATTCTATATGCATCCGAAGAAGTGGGCTGTAGTCCACGAAAGCTTATGCTCTAATAAATTTGTTAGTCTCTAAGGTGCCACAAGTACTCCTGTTCTTCTTTTTGCGGATACAGACTAACACGGCTGCTACTCTGAGAACAAAAAGATGGGCCCTGCCCCCAAAACCTTACAATTTAAATATAAGGAAACAATATGACAATATTGGTCTACAATAGGCTACTGTTGTGCAGAGATCACTGCCTATCTGCTGTCAAGTTTTTGATAGGCATCATGACAAAGAAGAGTTTTGAAGAGGTATTTGGAGGAGGAGAACAACACAGTTCTGCAGATGTTTACTGGGAGTGCCTCCCAAGTGTGAGGGGCAGGATGGAAGAAACATATGAAACAGCTTGTTTGAAAATGTAACAATTGGGCATTGGAGGCTAGCATCCTGGGTTGATCAGAGGCTTGCGTCAACAGCTTGATTGCGAATGAGATGACTGGTAGGGTGGGGATTGACTGTGAAGGGCCCTGAAACTGAAGACAAGCAGCTTGTCTTCAATGTGATAAAGAAGGAGGAGCCAGTGGAGAGATTCAAAGAGAGGGGTGACATGGTCAAATTGACAGGCTAGGAAATTGATTTTTGCTGCAGCAATATGAATGGATATGAGTAGGTCAAGACTGAATTTTCATGACCAGAGAGAAGAAGGTCGCAGTAATCAAGACCCAAGATAATGAGAGCTTAGACAAGAGTTCTAGCTGTGTGGATGGATATGAAAGGCTTAGAGATGTTATGCAGAAAGAATTGGCAAGATTTAGACATAGCCTGCATGTGAGAATCTGGAGAGAGGTCTGTGTCGAAGATGACACCCAGATTATGGGTATGAGTGATAGGCAGGATGATTGTATTGTTCACAGTGATTGAGAAAGAAGATAATGTGGAGGGCTTGAGGGAGTAATCTGATCCTTTGATGTTCAATTAACATTATCTTTAGGCCAAATACTTTAAGGCTATATCCTGAGAAGTGCTGAGTCCCGATAACAGTTTTAGTTGCTCATAATCAAGCTCCTACCTTTTGTTTTTTGACAAAATGATCATTTAATATTTTATTATGGTAGTATTCAGAGGCCCCAAATTAGGACTGAAGTTTAATTGTGCCAGGCACTGTACAAACAGTCCTGCCCCAGCCCCTGTTCCTCTGAATATCATGAGGATCTGTGAGGATTCTTTAAAAATGTTGCCCCTATTGCAGACAACTTGCCGAAGTCTTCCTAAACAATGAAATGGGGACACTAAATTTATTGCAACTGACATTTAGTTTAGCTTCCAACATTATCTATGGAAGCCAGCATGGAAGATAAAGGGAAAAAACTATTATTAAGATTAAAATTTTTCAAACAAATAATGGGGGATAAATTTACAGATCCTCCAGGCATTCACCTTACAGAAATGAATGTCTAGATTTCAGTGCAGACTTATTAGATCTCTTTTTTTGGACAACAACATGGACTTTTTCAAAGCCTGGCTCACTTACTAGGAGCACAGAGCTGTTGGAGGAAGTTGAGCGAGAACAGGATATTATTTATTAATACCACTTTAATGTAGGCTGCCTCGTTCAGCAAGGCAAACTTGGCTCGAAAAAAAAAATTCCTCCTCCTGTGGAAGGCATCTCTTAAATTAAAATGATTCAGATAATATTCTGGCTGATCAAAAGGCTTTAGCCAATTTCCTTCTGACCACATCCATCTCTGCTCCCACAGTAAAGGAAAGGAGCACAGGCCTTCAGGCACATACACTGGAGTAACAATATTTTTAGATCTTTAATCCCCTGAATGGATAAAGCTATATTAAATATGGATTACCTTTCTTGACTAGAGATAAAACTGAACAGAAAGGGAAAAAAAACACTGAATAAGAGAGATGAATCATTATGAATACAGACCACCCCCAAAACATAGAGCTCTGTGTTGTAGTTAATATAATACAAAGTTAATAGGAAAAGTAACAGTTGACAATCCAAGAATGTTTCTTGTGAAGGAAAAAAGAAGAGATGATACTTCCAGGGCAGCTACTTTGGCATTGTTTTATTCATTTATTTCTTCTTACTTTAATTCAATTACTTGTATACCTTGTAAAGTAACAGGCCCTAAATTGGTTCTCACTTAAATCAAGGGTAACTCCACTGGAGTTATTCTAAGAGTGGTGTAAGCAAGATCAGAATCATGCCCATAAGGTTGTCATTGTACAGAATTGCCTCTGTATATAGAGCACATCATAAGATTACCTTTAATAAAAGGTTATTGCCCCCTTCCTTCCAAATTCCATGGAGTTCATTCTAATCATGCAAACTCTGTTTCCCAAGACCAGCCTTATAAAAAGAAACAGTGTTGCTTTGATAAGGGACCTTTGAACACAGCTATTTCTATTTATAAATGAAAAGCTGCTCTTTCAATTATCTTTTCACTATTGTTGTTAGAGTCAATAAAGTACCTGAAGCGGTTCCTGTTGTCAGTTTAAACATTTTCATCCAAGCGTCAGCATAGGTTCTCTTTTTGTCAATACAATTTGTCAGAAGACTGTACTTTTTTACAGACTTGCAGATCAGGTGGATTGCAGTCCAGTAGCTAGTATTTTCACTTGGAACTAATGGGTTAGGCATGTGTCATGACCGAGGAGGGTTAACACTGAAAAAATGGGGACGAAATGAATGGTTAGGAGGGATTTCAATGATAAATGCTCAAGTACCCAGTGACAAGTTGAGTATTGGATAGATGGACACTGGCTGTTTGGCAATACCAGGGTTCTGAAAGAGCTCCAGAAATAAGGGGCAAAAAGACGAGCACCATAAGGAATAACGTGGGCATGTATAGCGCTGTGAGGTAACACTTTTAGCTTTAGTGAGAGTAGGTGAGCCTTGGTCCACTAGCCAGCTGGAATATCAACTAGGTTGCATAAATAATCTCATCATTACCTCATGACCAATGTAGTAGATTAAGGCAGGATAAGAGATCAGCCCGTGCTCTAAAAAGTCCCCCTCCCACCTCCGGTTTTGCCATTCAACCTCAAAGACTTGAACAAGCCATCCCTGGCTGGCTGGTGCACGATGTCCTGTGGAACTAACTGAGGGAGAAGCAGATTTCCTAGCCGAAGGCTCACAACATTCTCACTGTTTACTCTCTTCAGAAGAGGGGAAAATAGCAGTCCCAGGACAAAGGCTCTAGTGATTACCCCAGGATCCAAAAGTCACTAGACTAGTCTCCTGGGAGTTGCTGCCTTTCATGACTATTCATAGGCCTCAACTCTTTTGCGTATATAGCAATAATGAAAAACTAAGCTAAAACTCTAGGAGAGAGATATGACGGAAACCCCTCCAATACACAATTTTTCTAATCTGTTGTACATATTTAATCCTCTTTTACAGAAAGAAAAACAGCTTTAGCTATTGCCTCCAACAACAGTAATAATAAGGTGCCTAGCTAGACAACCAGAGTGATGATAAAGAACTGCTTTTTTCTAAAGCATAATCCTTTGATTTTCAAGACACTTCTATTTTGTGGTTTATCCTGCAAATGATTCCATTCCCAAAATGGCCTGGCAGACATAGGTAATACAGACCAGCTGGGACAGTGGAAAAGATCTTAGTGGGCATGGCTACTAGCTAGAGTTTCCTACAGAACCACCACCTTGTTCAGTAACTGATATGGTTGCAAACCCTCCAGGATTGTCCTGGAATCTCCAAGAATTAAAGATTAATCTTTAATTAAAGATTATGTCATGTGATGAAACCTCAAGGAATATGTCCACCCAAAATTGGAAACCCTAGTGACTGACTTAATTTAAAGGCTAAGCTCCAAATATAATGAAGTACTCCGCCTCTATGGGCAGAAGAATATTCTATTACACTGGGCATGTTCTCACTCATGATAGGTCCTCCACTAGCAGTACTCCTGCTGTAAGGAAGAGTAGGAGGACTAGAAAGATGCTGAGAGCACAGTTACAGAGAGTCTATAAAGTTTTTTAATGTGTCAACAGAACTCAGCCTTAACTGCTGTCACCTCAATCAGTATCCAGTCACTGATCTAAACACTCCTATACAAATGAACTTATAGATAAGGTTGCTCAAGTGTATTTCAGCATTCATCAATGCAAGGTAAGAAAGTGAAGCAGACAACATCCATACTTAACAAATCCTACTACTATCATGACACCAGAGCCTCACCAGAGCCATGCCAAACACTTTCAATTCAACAATACACACAATGCATACAAAAAAACACTGTTACTTACTGTAAGTGTGGTTCTTCAAGATGTCATGCAGACGTGTATTCCAAGTAGGTCTGTGCATGTCTTGTATGCTGGAGCCGGAGACTTTTGCCTAGCAGTACCCTGTAGATGAGCAGCGCTTGTGACTATAGCTCCTCCCCTGACTATATGAGGATATATATGGATAGTTATCCATCTAGAGATGGTTTGTGCAGACACCACTTGTCCTTTCATGTGGTCCGCATACATATGAATAGGCAAACAAAGCATGAAACTGTTTATTCTGTTCAGATAAAAGGCTAGACAGCCACCTAACATCTAATGAATGGCAGTTTTGCTCCTCCAGGGAAGAATGTGGCTTAGGGAAAAACCACAGGCAAATACACCGCCTGGTTCCAATAAAATTGAGACCACCTTGGATAAGAACTTTGGGTGTAGCCAGAACATTACCTTGTCCTTACAAAAGTGTGTGTGAGGAGGCCCCACCACCAGAGCCTGCAACTCACCCACCCTCCTGGCAAAGGTAATGGCTATCAACAATGCAGTTTTCTGAGACAGGAGGGGCAGTGGACAGGATGCAAGGGCTCAAATGGAGGCCCCATTAGAACTGCTAAAACTGAGTTCAGGTCCCTCTCGGACCAGAGGATGCAGGCGGAGAAGTCCTTTTAGAAATCTTGTCACCACCGTGTCAGGGAAAAAAACCCTGATTTTTCTTGGATAGAGGGATGAAACACCGATATTGCTGCCTGGAAGTGGTCAATCTGCAGGAACACCTTCGATTTCATGGAGTCTGACATGGCCCCAATGAATTCTATTTGTTGAGTGGGGGCCAAGGTTAACTTTGCAGTGTTTAGAATGAGTCCCAATTGGTCAAGTAAACTGAGCGTGGTGTTGACATGTGCAAGAACCTCCTCTCTGGAGCTGCTGCTGAGCAACCCGTCATTGAGGTAGGGGAAGATGTGGATTCTCTTCCTCCTGAGGTATGCCATGACCACTGCCATAAAGACTTGGGGGGCAGAAGAGAGGCCAAACAGGAGAAAATGGCGTTCTCCTACTAAAAAGCGAAGAAACTTGCTGAGATTCGAGTGGAATGGCCACAAGAAAATAAGCATCCTGAAGGTCCAGAGCAGTGAATCAGTGATTCTCAGACAAAGAAGGGAAGATAGCTCAGAGACTGACCATGTGGAACTTCACGTATTTGATTAATTTGAATCTGCAAAGGTCAAGGATGGGCCTCATCCCGCCCTTGGATTTTGGTATCAGGAAAACACAGGGAGTAGAAACCGTGACCCTGGTGTTCTCACAGAACCTCCTCCACCTCCCCCAATGTTAGCAGAGAGCAGTGTCTCATGAGAGTGGTCCCTGAAGAGGGATAGGGATGGGTGTTGGAGGAAATGGAGAGGAACTGGATGGCAGTGTCTAGGACCCAGCTGTCAGCTGTAATCGAGACCCAGAGATTGTAAAAGTGGGTCAAGCTTGTCCTCAAAGGAATGGGAGGACAATGAGGGTGAAGGAAGAACTGGAATGGAACTCTAGACCAGCGAGTTAAAATGGGTGCTTAGCAGTTGTTGAAGGAGGACAAACAGACCAGCTGGTCCCTGAGTTTGAGCACTTTCTATGGAGACCTGTTCCTCTTCCTAGGATAGTTTCACTGTCTCAGAGAGAAGGGCTGTACAAAATGAATCTGCAGTCTATATGGGCTGTTGCTGCTATGAGCCATAGTGGCATCTCTGCGTGCGCAGTACATATACCCCCAAAAGACTTCAAGGTAACCCTCAAATCCTTAAAGGAATGCAAGCTTTCATTAATCTTGTTCAAAACAAGATTTGGCCATCAAAAGACAAGTCCTTAACCACTTACTGGACATCCAAAGTGATGCCCAAATTTTGGAGCCAGGAAGTCCTCTTCATAGTAATCATAGAGACCATTGCCCTGGCCAAGGTGTCGACAACATTGGGGCGGACTGCAGCGACGTCTTGGTCACCAGGCAGCCTTTGGCAACAAATGCACAAAACTCATCACGAGAAGCCTCAGGCAACTGCTCCTCAAATCTGGATATATACGACTTTCTCAATTGGTCGGCTTTGGACAGCAGATCTTGCTGGTTCATGATCCTCACCTGTAATGATGATGAGGTGTTTATCCTTTTGCCCTGAAGGCCTAGACACTTAGAGTCTCTGTCCTTGGAGGTGGATTTGACCCTGCCCTTCTGGGTCCTGTCATTCACCGCTGTGACCACCAGGGAGTTCAGGGCTGGATGGGAATAGAACCCCTCATATCACTACACAGGTACAAAATAGCACTTCTCCAAGCACTTGACCACCAGAGTATTGAGGCTGGCGTACCCCAAAGGACTTTCACAGGTTCGAGGAGCACATCATTAATTGGGAGGACCACCTTCCCCAGGACAGAGAACTGGAGAATGTCTACAATTTTATGGATATTCTCCAGGAGAAACTCCACTTGAACATGGAGGGATGAGGCCACCTAATGTAACAGGTCCTGGTACACCTTAAAGTCCTCTGGGATGGAAGGGAAGGACAAACCGGGCAGCACTGCATCATCCGGGGATGAGAACAAAGCCCTTGGCTAAGCCATAGTCAGGTCCTGCTCTTGGGGTAGAGTCTCTGGATGGGGAAACTCTAGCGGCTCCACGGGAAGGGCAACCATGGGTGCCTGGACTTGCTGCCGATCTGCAGTCACCAATATCACATATGCAGGCAATTTTGCTTTTGACCGGGATGACAAGCAAGACCTCCAGGAGCGAGGAGCTTCCCAGTGAGCTCAAGGGGGCCACTGGTATGCGTAAGGCATTAGTGGCCCATAGGCACTGGGCCAGGGACTGCCATCCTGGACTCAGGGCGCATGCCAATCCTGGTAGCCATACTGGTCCACCAGTGGCCTTCGGCCCTCCTCCAGCAAAGTGGAGCAGGAGGATGAGGATCCCAACCCTGATGCGGAGGAGTCTCTGGATCTTAGAGATATGGGAGGAGCAATTCCAGAGAGGGCCAACAGGTGATAAGACTCATCCGTGGCCCAGAATGAGGTTGGAATCGGCGTTCCAGATCATAGAATCATAGAATCATAGAATATCAGAGTTGGAAGGGACCTCAAGAGGTCATCTAGTCCAACCCCCTGCTCAGAGCAGGACCAATTCCCAGCTAAATCATCCCAGCCAGGGCTTTGTCAAGCCGGGCCTTAAAAACCTCCAAGGAAGGAGACTCCACCACCTCCCTAGGTAACGCATTCCAGTGTTTCACCACCCTCCTAGTGAAATAGTTTTTCCTGATATCCAACCTGGACCTCCCCCACCGCAATTTGAGACCATTGCTCCTTGTTCTGTCATCTGCCACCACTGAGAACAGCCGAGCTCCATCCTCTTTGGAACCCCCCTTCAGGTAGTTGAAGGCTGCTATCAAATCCCCCCTCATTCTTCTCTTCTGGAGACTAAACAATCCCAGTTCTCTCAGCCTCTCCTCATAAGTCATATGCTCCAGACCCCTAATCATTTTTGTTGCCCTCCGCTGGACTCTTTCCAATTTTTCCACATCCTTCTTGTAGTGTGGGGCCCAAAACTGGACACAGTATTCCAGATGAGGCCTCACCAATGTCGAATAAAGGGGAACGATCACGTCCCTCGATCTGCTGGCAATGCCCCTACTTATACAGCCCAAAATGCCGTTAGCCTTCTTGGCAACAAGAGCACACTGTTGACTCATATCCAGCTTCTCGTCCACTGTGACCCCTAGGTCCTTTTCAGCAGAACTGCTACCTAGCCATTCGGTCCCTAGTCTGTAGCAGTGCATGGGATTCTTCCGTCCTAAGTGCAGGACTCTGCACTTGTCCTTGTTGAACCTCATCAGATTTTTTTTTGCCCAATCCTCTAATTTGTCTAGGTCCCTCTGTATCCGATCCCTACCCTCTAGTGTATCTACCACGCCTCCTAGTTTAGTGTCATCTGCAAACTTGCTGAGAGTGCAGTCCACACCATCCTCCAGATCATTAATAAAGATATTAAACAAAACCGGCCCCAGGACCGACCCTTGGGGCACTCCACTTGAAACCGGCTGCCAATTAGACATGGAGCCATTGATCACTACCCGTTGAGCCCGACGATCTAGCCAGCTTTCTATCCACCTTACAGTCCATTCATCCAGCCCATACTTCTTTAATTTGGTGACAAGAATACTGTGGGAGACAGTATCAAAAGCTTTGCTAAAGTCTAGAAATAACACATCCACTGCTTTCCCCTCATCCACAGAGCCAGTTATCTCATCATAGAAGGCAATTAGGTTAGTCAGGCACGACTTCCCCTTTGTGAATCCATGCTGACTGTTCCTGATCACTTTCCTTTCCTCTAAATGTTTCATAATTGATTCCTTGAGGACCTGCTCCATAATTTTTCCAGGGACTGAGGTGAGGCTGACTGGCCTGTAGTTCCCCGGATCCTCCTTCTTCCCTTTTTTAAAGATGGGCACTACATTAGCCTTTTTCCAGTCATCTGGGACCTCCCCCGATCGCCATGAGTTTTCAAAAATAATGGCTAATGGCTCTGCAATCTCACCCGCCAACTCCTTTAGCACCCTCGGATGCAGCGCATCCGGCCCCATGGACTTGTGCACGTCCAGTTTTTCTAAATAGTCCCAAACCACTTCTTTCTCCACAGAGGGCTGGTCACCTTCTCCCCATGCTGTACTGCCCAGTGCAGCAATCTGGGAGCTGACCTTGTGCGTGAAGACAGAGGCAAAAAAATCATTGAGTACATTAGCTTTTTCCACATCCTCGGTCACTAGGTTGCCTCCCTCATTCAGTAAGGGGCCCACACTTTCCTTGATTTTCTTCTTGTTGCTAACATACCTGAAGAAACCCTTCTTGTTACTCTTAACATCTCTTGCTAAAAAAATTAATGGAGATATCCTATCTCCTAGAACTGGAAGGGACCTTGAAAGGTCATCGAGTCCAGCCCCCTGCCTTCGCTAGCAGGACCAAGTACTGATTTTGCCCCAGATCCCTAAGTGCCCCCCTCAAGGATTGAACTCACAACCCTGGGTTTAGCAGGCCAATGCTCAAACCACTGAGCTATCCCTCCCTGATGTAGTCAGTACCACAGGCAAGGTCAGTCGCAGAGCAAACAGCAGTACCAGCATGCCTGAATGCCTTGACATCGAGGATGGTGACAACGATCACAGAAGCATCTGCAGCATCGATTGTGTCAGTGCCAAGGAAGGGCCCAGTACCAAAGACCCCATACCGACTTGGGTGCCATATCCATCCTAACTGTTGGGAGGGGTGCTTCCAGATGATGTGCCAAAGGGCCAAAGAGTTCAGTGATATGCTCCAATAGAGGGGCCACAGCAGGCGCCAGCCTTACAAAGTCATGGACCAGTGGCACAGACGGGACCAAAAGGCAGAGTAGGTCTCCCGCAACCTGGCATGCTGATGTTACCAGCATCGCTCCTGTCAGTACCAGACTGAACAGATGCCTGGAGGCCAGAACCAGAGTTGACAGTATGGGGTTTCTGCCCTCCATACCCCGTACCAAGGGAGGGTCAGAGGTACCTATGCCATCCCACTCACTGGAGCCGGTCCTGTGCCAGTCTACACTCTTCTTAGGGGAGGCAGAGGAGTCACCCAGGACCTGGAGCGCTCACAATTGCTCTTATGAGACCTCACCAGTGGCTCCTGTCCCTCTTGGTACCAGGTCAGGCCACATGGCCTGTTCAAGCAGGTGCTGCTTGAGGTGAAGATCTCTCGCCACCTGAGTTCTCATCTTGAACGATCTACAGATCAAACAGTGTTCCTTAAGGTGGGCTTTGCCGAGGCAGAGCAAGCACTGTGTATGGGGGTTACTGTTGGGAATCGCCATTCCACACAAAGTGCAATGCTTGAACCCCACTGAGGGCGTCTATAACTTTTTTTCTTTTTCACTAACACTAACTAACTAACTATTAACTATGTACAATGAAATAAGTAAGATTGTGAGCCAACAACCACACAGAGCTCTGACTCCAGCCAACGGGCAGTGAGAAGGAACTGAGGGGCTGTTTCATATAGTTAGGGGAGGGGCTATAGACATGAGGTGTGAACACCACACATCTACAGGTACTGCTCAGCAAAAGCCTCAAGCTCAGATTCATGGGACACACCCATCCACCCCTACTTGGAATACACATCTGCCCCTACTTAAAGAAGAACTGAAATATCACAGTGAAGAGAGAGAGAGAATGTTTTAAAAGATATGCAAAAGGACTTGTTAAATAAAAAAAGGAAATCTGTAAAAAGACCAGTAAAAATATAAATGTTAATCAGAAACACCCCAATACATTCAAACTGACCTGTTCCTTAATTACAGCCTCTTGAGAGATGGTTGGTAGGGCCTAAAGAAGCAGTTGAAGAGTGGAGGTTAGCTGATTATCTACCTTGCTCATCCCAAATCAGGACAATTGTTTTTGTAATCCAGTCACATAAGGAGGTCCCTCAAATCCAATTTTAGGAAGGAAGACATCATAAAGAGGGATGATTGCATTAAGGTCTCAATTAGATAACTACATTTAACTGCTTTGCTGTTTATGTCTGTCTGCAAATTTAACTCCCATCTTAGCTAGATAAGAAGATTTAAACGTACTAATTAACAAAGTAACTTTGCTGGTCCAAAATTAGTAAATAAAATTGGATATGGGTTCATGGATTAAAATGAAGCAAGTCAAGACAGGTTAGAGAGTGAGAACTATTTTTGCTATTTATATAACACTGTACTGGATTGTGCGAGGGTGTGGGAAGAGGGTAGGGGAAGTGCTGGGATACTGAACATAAACAAGCCCAGATTCTCTCCTACATTCCATGTTGCCAGTGCAAAGCAGTCCTAAAAGCAATATAGCTGATTCCAGAAGAATCACACCAGCCTAGAGGGATCACTATGTCATGTAGAAGTGGTGATGGTTTCTATCCAAGCACTCCCCACTTCCCAAAGACCAGTTTACAAGTGTCTAGGGGGAAAGGTTACATGGCTGGGGGTTCCCTGCCCCCCAGTGATTCCTAGTCATTGCCCAAAAGACTCTTGGCACAATGAGCTGCTGGCACTACTTAGAAGAGCTTAAAGCCACCATTGTACCTTCTTTGCACCCAATGCAACTTGGGATAGATCAGGAGCATAATCACTAATATAACATACAAAAAGGCATTTTTAATAAATATTCCTTTATGGAGAAATCTACATATAAAAGATAAGAAATTCCCCTCCCTACTCTCTATCTCTTTGGTAGTGAAGAAACAAGACTCACAGTAAATCAAGTCTAATGTGCATAGTAGAACTGGAAGGTGTACATTTCAGACTGAGCAGATATACTCGAGCCAGTGCACTAAAAAGAGGCATAGCTGCAGCAGTACGAATGGCCGGCCTGAGTACATACTCACAGGGTACATCTACACTACAGGGGGGAGTCGATTTAAGATACGCAAATTCAGCTACGTGAATAGCGTAGCTGAATTCGACGTATCGCAGCCGACTTACCCCGCTGTGAGGACGGTGGCAAAAATAGACTTCTGCGGCTTTCTGTCGACGGCGCTTACTCCCACCTCCGCTGGTGGCGTAAGAGCGTCGATTCGGGGATTGATTTGTTGCGTCCCAACGGGACGCGATAAATCGATCCCCGAGAGGTCGATTTCTACCCGCCGATTCAGGCGGGTAGTGTAGACCTAGCCACAGTCTCAGGCATTGATCTTGGCATAACTAGGAAACAGAATCTGTTTGAAATTTGTAGCCTGTGTATTTGATTAATTTATTATATAATGATCCACAGAATGCCGACTGCTGCAACAAGTTTGTATTAAAATAAGTTAAAAGCCCAGATAGTATTTCTCTTGTAAGGAAACTATATCATATGTTTTCAATCACTTCATCACGGCTGTAGCATACCTAAAATTTAAGGTTTAAAAACTGATCCATTTGGCATAGAATGACATCAGCATAAGCTACGCCACCATGTGGATTTAAAAATGGGCCAGATTTTAAGATGGGAAGTTGTATAATTAAGGATAAAATACTTATTTGCCTGCCACAAAGGAGCTCTGCACCTACACTCATGGCCATGGCATGTCACTTCCGTGAAAAAAAAAAAAAACAATTCAAAACTCTTCACATTTGCATCAGTACTGAATTTCCAAAATTATCTTGGAGAAAAAAAAAAGCATGCAGCTTGCAGACAATCTGAAGCATCTTCTGAAGATTGGAAACTAACTACTTGTAATGTCAGCAGACTGTTTTTACTAAAAACCAATTTAGAGGCTCATCTTGCAGAGAACTTGCCAAATCCCGTCTCATTTTATTATATAAAGTAGTTGAAAAAACTAAAACTCCCATAATAAAATTATCCAAATACACAAGTCCTTCAGCAACTGCTAGATCATTATTTGCTTTCCTCTCCAGTTTGATGGTATTGCACCAGGGTTGTGTGGCATGCACTCTTTACAACAATGTTCTACTCTACTTAAACAACAAGGAGTCTGGTGGCATCTTAAAGACTAACAGATTTATTTGGGCATAAGCTTTTGTGGGTAAAAACCTCACTTCTTCAGATGCATAGAGTGAAAGTTACAGATGCAGGCATATATACTGACACATGAAGAGAAGGGAGTTACTTCGCAAGTGGAGAACCAGTGTTGACAGGGCCAATTCAGTCAGGGTGGATGTAGTCCACTCCCAATCACTGCTCTACAGCCAAAATGCTTCTGAAATAAATGTAGTCAAACTTTACTAATTCTGGGTCACTGAGAACAAAAATTATGCTTAAAATTGTTGATTGGCTCTAGTTTTCAAGATATGCTATTGGGTCAGTATATACGACTCTTGACTTGGGAATGGCGGAGGATAAGTGAGTTATAAAGGGAAGGGATCTCAATTTAAACCAGAAATGACTAAAATACAGTTTTGACTGGATCTATGAATAAATCTATGACTGGGTTTGGACTTGCTTTTTAGGCAAAACAATGAATGATGCAATCTGAAGCTGGTATTGCGTCATACATGATATGAATTGCACCATGTTATTCCTAGAAGTTATGGATGATGCAATCATAACGAAGCTTACATCACTCTGCTGAACAAATTGCCCTATATCAGCTCTAGAAATCATACAGTGTCGTGCTCTCTTATTTGTCAGTGTTTGATTTTGCAAAGGGACACATTTCTGTTTAGCCAAAGTGAGCAGAGATGCCTCGTACTTGTGTGAACAGTGCAGATAACTTCTGCTATGTTTGTAGTGAAGTGACTTTTACATCACAAAAGCGCAGTATAACCACTATGGTTAAGAAAGCCTATCACCTTTATTTTGGCTGCAAAATTGGAGATCAGGACAAGAGGTGGGCCCCACACATATGCTGCAACACTTGTGCAACAAATCTTCGCCAGTGGTTGAACCGGAAAAGGAAATCTATGCCTTTTGCAGTGCCAATGATTTGGAGAGAGCCAACAGATCATACCAGCAATTGATACTTCTGCATGGTGCCTCCAATTGGGAAAGGTATGTCAAAGAAGAAAAAGTGGACTGTGCATTATCCAAACATTCCATCAGCTATACGCCCAGTACCCTACAGAGAAGGACTGCCGGTTCCTGATGCACCAGAATCATTCTCACTTGAGTCAGACGAGGAAGAGGATGAAACTTCTGGTCCTGAACCATCAATGTCACAGGACCCACATTTTCTCCCATCATCCTCCTCTGAACCACACCTCATAACACAAGGTGAACTGAATGACCTTGTCAGGGATTTGGAACTACCCAAGAGTAAGGCAGAGCTGTTGGGCTCCAGACTACAGCAGTGGAATCTCCTGGCAGGTGATGTTAGGGTTTCCATGTTCCGTGACAGTCAAAAGGATCTTGTCCCATTCTTCTTCATGGAAGGTGATCTTGTAGTCTGCAACAACATCGATGATGTGATGGCAGCCCTCAACATCGTTCACGATCCAGATGAGTGGAGACTGTTCATTGATTCATCGAAGACGAGTCTTAAAGCTGTTGTACTGCATAATGGCAATGTTTTGCCATCAATTCCAGTTGGTCATGCAGTCCATATGAAGGAAACCTATGACAACATGAAACAACTTTTGAGGTGCATAAACTATGATCAACATCAGTGGCAGCTTTGTGGCGATTTGAAGGTTGTTGCTCTCTTGCTTGGTCTGCAGACTGGATACACAAAGTACTGCTGTTTTCTCTGTGAATAGGATAGTCGTGCAAGAGATTCCCACTACATCAAGACAGACTGGCCATTCCGACAGTCATTGGAGCCTGGGAGGAAAAGTGTTCAGCATCCACCACTTGTTGAATCAAGGAAGATTTTGTTACCACACTTACACATCAAGCTGGGTCTGATGAAGAACTTTGTCAAGGCCATTGACAAAACACAAGCAGCTTTCAAGTACCTCCGTGGAAAGTTTCCAAGGTTAAGTGAAGCTAAGGTAAAGGAAGGTGTCTTTGTTGGTCCTCAGATTCGTGAACTTCTTCGAGATGATGCATTTGACCATGCACTGCGTGGCAAGGAAAAGACGGCCTGGAAAGCCTTCCAGTTAGTGGCAATAAATTTTCTCGGAAACAACAAGGCAGACAACTACAGGTTGTTGGTGGAAAACCTCCTCAAGGCATACAAAAGCCTTGGTTGCAACATGTCACTAAAGATACATTTTTTGCACTCATCTAGATTTTTTTCCACCGAACTGCGGAGCAGTGAGCGACAAGCACGGCGTGCGATTTCACCAGGACATTGCAACAATGGAGAAATGCTATCAGGGCAAATGGAGCCCATCGATGCTTGCAGACTATTGGTGGACAGTGACAAGAGATGCTCCATTTAATGAATACAAGAGACAAGCCAAGAAGCGCCGAGTAGACACTGAATAGGACTAAACTATGTACATAATAGTTTTTTGCCTTTTGTTTCATAATACATTTTATTTATATAACCCTTTTGCTGATTTTTAAAGTGTTACATAAACAGGACAGGTGAAATATCATGTAAATCAACCATAAACACATGAAAAGACCTAGGTTTACAATTTATGATTAAAACTACTATCTACACAATATACAGACATAAAATGTAAAATCTTAAATATCTTAGAAACAGTAGCCAATCAGTTGTTTTAATTGTCATATTTGAATTCAGCACATCAAAATACATAATAAATAGCACATTTTATCTCTGAAGCAGACGACGTCTCAAAAATTGCAGACCAGTGTAATAGATGAGGAGGTGTCAATTCCAGGAGAGGAAAAGCTGCCTCTGTAATGAGCCAGCCACTCCCAGTCCCTATTCAAGCCCAGATTAATGGTGTTAAATTTGCAAGTGACTTTTAGTTCTGCTGTTTCTCTTTGAAGTCTGTTTGTTCAATAATAGTGACTTTTAAATCAGTAATAGAATGACCAGGGAGATTGAAGTGTTCACTTACTGGCTTTTGTATGTTACCATTCCTGATGTCCGATTTGTGTCCATTTATTCTTTTGCGGAGGGACTGTCCGGTTTGGCCAATGTACATGGCAGAGGGGCATTGCTGGCACATGATGGCATATATAACATTAGTAGATGTGCAGGTGAATGAGCCCTTGATGGTGTGGCTGATGTGGTTGGGTCTTCTGATGGTGTCACCAGAGTAGATATGGGGACAGAGTAGTCAACAAGGTTTGCTGCAGGGATTGGTTCCTGGGTTGGTGTTTCTGTGGTGTGGTGTGTAGTTGCTGGTGAGTATTTGCTTCAGGTTGGGGCGTTGTCTGTAAGCGAGGACTGGCCTGCCTCCCAAGGTCTGTGAGAGTGAGGGATAATTTTCCAGGATAGGTTGTAGATTGTGGATAATGCGCTGGAGAGGTTTAGCTGGGGGCTGTATGTGATGGCCAGTGGTGTTCTGTTATTGTCCTTGTTGGGCCGGTCCTGTAGTAGGTGATTTCTGGGTACCCGTCTTGCTCTGTCAATCTGTTTCCTCACTTCCCCAGGTGGGTATTGTAGTTTTAAGAATGCTTGATAGAGATCTTGTAGGTGTTTGTCTCTGAGGGGTTGGAGCAAATTCGGTTGTATCTTAGGGCTTGGCTGTAGACAATGGATCGCGTGATGTGTCTTGGATGGAAGCTGGAGGCATGTAGGCACGTATAGCGGTCAGTAGGTTTCCGGTATAGGGTGGTGTTTATGTGACCATCACTTATTTGCACTGTAGTGTCCAGGAAGTGGATCTCTTGTGTGGACTGGTCCAGGCTGAGGTTGATGGTGGGGTGGAAATTGTTGAAGTCCAGGTGGAATTCTTCAAGAGCCTCCTTTCCGTGGGTCTATATGAAAAGATGTCATCAATGTAGTGCAAGTAGAGGAGGGGCACTAGGGGACGAGAGCTGAGGAAGCGTTGTTCTAAGTCAGCCATAAAAATGTTGGCATACTGTGGGGCCATGCGGGTACCCATAGCAGTGCCACTGACTTGAAGGTATAAGTTGTCCCCAAATCTGAAGTGGTTGTGGGTGAGGACAAAGTCACAAAGCTCAGCCACCAGGTGTGCCGTGGCCTCATCAGGGATACTGTTCCTGACAGCTTGTAGTCCATCCTCATGTGGAATATTGGTGTAAGGTGCTTCTACATCCATGGTGGCCAGGATGGTGTTTTCAGGAAGAACACCAATGCATTGTAGTTTTCTCAGGAAGTCGGTGGTGTCTCGAAGATAGCTAGGGGTGCTGGTAGCGTAGGGTCTGAGGAGAGAGTCCAAATAGCCAGATAATCCTGCTGTAAGAGTGCCAATGCCTGAGATGATGGGGCGTCCAGGGTTTCCGGGTTTATGGATCTTGGGTAGCAGATAGACTACCCCTGGTAAGTACAAAAGACACATAGAAGGGATGATAGTCTTCACACTTTCCAGGATGGTACTATGGAAATGAAAAGATTATATTTCTGATTTTCAGGAGTGTTCTTCATTTCTGCAGGTGCAACTCTGCATCTGTAAATACAGTGTATGTAATTGAGTGTGAAAACATCATTTAGTCATCTAAATACCTGATTAAATGGTGTCACAATTATTCATGAGTGCAAAGTTGAACCTGCAGGAATGAAGACCCAGTAAGCCTAATGGTGATGAATGTACATGTTTGAACTGTGGAAGATAGAGGTTTTGTTTGTTTTTTAAAAAACAGTCAAGAATTAAGATCTATGGAGGAGTATTTCAGTTGAATGTAGGTTTAATGCTGGCAGCTGCTTTCAAAAAATGAACAGTGCTATTAACTCACTACATCTAAACAAGGTACAGTGGCACTTTTGGGAGGAATACAGCTCTTGCTTAATAGAGAAGTTATTGGTAGTTTGTCAGACAAAGCTGGGTTATTCCATCCCAGGCACACCTACTACTTCCTCATAATTTCCTCACTAACTAAAAATGCTGCCTAATCCAAAACTCCAGATAGCATGTGCCAAATGAGGAGCAGCCCATAAACACACTTGCATATCCTGTAGCCTGGCAAGGGATCCACAGGGACTTGAAAAATACAGGCAAGACCTAGAATAAGTGACTGTAATCCTCAGTTTCTCTAGATGCCTTTTGTACCACAAAAATAGAGTTGTTGGAAAGGTTAATTACAATGTGTGTGTACAGGGACCACGTAAATGGCATTTTATATATACTAGTACTATGTACGTTCTGGCTGGCATTCCTGCTGTGATCAGTCTATGTTTAATATAATGGGCCAGGGAGATACAAAAAATTTACACCAGATGAGGATCTGGATCAGTTTCTTTTATATTCATCGTGTATGAAGCCAACAGGAATTGTGATGGAGGACTGAGTAAGGATTGCAGGGTTTGATTTAATATGTTTAAATTTCTCCTCTACTGTAGGTTTTGTTTTCCAGAGCTCATCAAGTATCATTTCTATTATACCTCCAAATATTTAATTTTTGCTACTGTTTATAAACTGTACCTTCACAATGCTGCCTTTGAATGCTTTGTTTTTCACCCTGTCTAAGCTTTGAGCCCTGTATACCAATAATCCAATCCTCTACAGAAAATCAATCCACAAGGCTTTTTCCTCCCACACAGAGCTGAAAGAGAATTATATGGATTTTAGACTAGTAAGAAAACAAGGAAAGTAACAGATTTACACAAAAGGTTACAGCAAAACAAATACTGCAATAAAAGAATTAAAATAAAAAAACAAAGAGTACCAAATGCAGCTTCTCTTCAAAACTACATTAAATGACAAATACATAGCTAAAATGTCCCTCGCCTGCACTAACAGATGTCAGGTGAACCGATATTATTAACAAGTTTGTAAAGAAACGCCATTCCTTTAATTAATTTTAATCTTCTTAGAAGGATTACTAATTAACAAAAGTATATGGCTCAAACCGACTCCATTTAATCCTTTTTAAACCCACATTTTTAACATGCTCAAAATATTTTCAATGATACTATTCCTGATGCTTTTAAGCCACAGAAAGGTTTTGTACCAGCCAAGCATTGTTAATTAAATGACGCATGTTCCCTAGCGCAGCTTTGAAGACATTAATTTCCCTTCATCCTGAACTTTAGCTGCCTTCAAGTTTCACCAGCAGTTTCTAAATCAAGCCAACCATCAAATAAAATCACTTTTATTTAAGTAACCTTTAGCGCAGTTGTTCCTTCTTAGCTGCTTCACCCATCATGTAGTTCAGAGTTACTCTTTCATTATAGTACAAAATGCTTTTTTAAAATGGGGAGGGGGTGTTAAATCCTGCAAAAAAGAGAAGGTTACTCACCCTATGTAGTAACTGATATTCTTCAAGATGTGTCCCCCTAAGGGTGCTCCACTTGTAGGTGTGGCAGTGCCTCCTGAGCCTGGGATTGGAAATCTTCATCAGCAGTGCTCTTTGGACTGCACATGCACACCTCCCCCCTCATGCTGTGTGCGACATATATATATATATATATAGCGCTGCGCGGTCCAACCTCCCTCAGTTCCTTCTCTGCTGCAGAGCGTACGTTTGTTGGGCTCCAAAGCAGAGGGGAGGAGGGTGGGTAGTGGAGCACCCATAGACATACTGTAGCGGGGTGGTCACCCCACTCATGCCCTGAAGGGCTTAAAACAGCCCTGGGAAAGGGCTGGGGCAGGGGAAAAGCTAGGCTGATTGGGGGAAGCAGCCACAGGTGGAGCCATGCCCCAATCAGGCCACAGCTGGCCCTATAAGAGGGCTGAGGGCCAGAGTCTGGGAGACACACTCTCTCTAGCTCCCTGAGAGAAGGACCTGGCTGCCTGGGAAGCTGAGGAGGGTACCTAGGGTGGAGAAATGCTGGGGAAGGGCAGAGGGAGCTGGGGAGCTCCAGCCTAGCAAAGCCCCAGGCTGCAGGCTGAGTTAAGGGCCCACAAAAGGGTACTAGGGCTGCAGAGGGACAGCCCAGGAATAGGCAGAGGCAGCTGGTCCAAGCCCCCTTGCTGATGCTGAGTGGTTTACAGACTGCCGTCTGCCCCAGTGATGGAGACTGGCAGTAGCCACTGAGGCAAGGGGAGAATAGAGGGTTGGGGGTTCCCCTGGGTGGGGAGACCCAGAGTGTGGGGGCACTGCCAGGGGGCAGTACCCCAAGATAAAGGGGCACCGGGGTCCAGGAGTGACACGGGGGGCCAGCGGCAGGCAAGACACCGGCCTGCAGAGGGCGCTCCAGGCTGCCACAGATACACATCTCGAAGAATATCAGTTACTGTACAGCTTGAGTAACCTTCTCTTCTTCTTTGAGTGATGCCCCTATGGGTGCTCCACTTGTAGGTGATTAGAAAGCAGTACCCCTACTTGGAAGGCTGGGGCTTCAGAGTGACATTTACTGTTGATGATAGGACAGCATGTCCTAGGAGAGCATACACTGCAGCATCGTGTGTAATAGCATAGTGACGGGCAAAAGTGTCTGCTGACGCCCATATAGCTGCCTTGCAAATTTAATCAATGGGGACATTATTGAGAAAGGCTATCGAGGAGGATAATGAGTGTGTGGAATGAGCTGATTGAGGTAGGAGGTTATCTATCATGTAGTTTGTAGGATAAATGTATATTCTGCAAGATCCACTTTGAAAGGAGTTTAGATATGGCAGTGCCTCTGGATCTTTCGGTGGTGGAGAGAAATAAGCGTGGCAATTTCTGGAAAGATTGAGACCTATCTAAGTAAAAGGCTAATGCTCATCTCACCTCTAGGGTGTGTAAAGCTGCCTCTTGTTGGTTGCCGTGAGACTTCAAGAAAAAACAAGGAAGGTGTATTGGTTGGTTGAGATGGAAAGATGTTGGGACTTTGGGTAGAAATCTTGCATGTGGGCCTAGTGTAACTTTATTCTTATTAAACAATGAATAGATGATTATGCTATAAATGCCATGATTTCACTAGCTTGCCATGGGGAAGTGATGGTGACAAGGAAGGCCGTTTTCATCGTTAGATGCACATAAGAACACGTTGCCATCGGTTAAAACATGGGTCTACTCAGAGAACATAGGATGAGACCAAGGTCCCAGGGAGGGGTCGGGTCTCGTATATGAGGATAAAGATTTTGCAGACCCATCAGAAAACATTTATTTGTAAGCAGACATGCAAAGACAAAATGACAGTTTATGGGGCAGTGAAAGGTAGTGATTGCCGCCAATATACCCGAATGGAGCTTGTTTAAGGTGTAGCACGTAGTCCAGGACAAGCGGTAGCAGAGCATGCACTGCATCAATTTGGTGGGAGGCACACCAGCAATGAAATCTAGTCCTCCATTTGTGCGTGTAAGTGTGTCCGGTCATGTTGCACCTGCTATTCAAAAGTATATGTTTGGCCACATCTGAACAGGTTATTTCCAAATCCCAGAACCATGGAGGCACCAGGCTTTGAGGCAGAGCATCTGTGTGTTGGGATGGAGAATGCGTCCTGTGAAAGGAATTGTGGTGTGGAATGGAGACAGATCAGTCGGGATACCATCTGGAAGAGGTAAGTATACCAGACCTGTCATGGCCATCTTGGAGCAATTAATATGACTTGAGCTCGGTCCTCCTGTATCTTGAGAAGTACTCAGAATAGGAGTGAAAAGGAAGGGAAGACATAAAGGAGTGGTGCATCCCATGTTATGAGGAACGTGTCTCCCAGTGATCCATGTCCCAGCCCTGCTCTGGAACAGAATTAGGGGCAGCAGGTGTTGCGCTGAGTGGTAGAGAGATCCATCATGGGGCAGCCCCAGCGGTTGAAAATGGGCTGAAGTGCTTGCATATCCAGTTCCCACTCATGATTGTGAGAGAACCTCCTGTTCAATGTATCCATGGTGGTGTTCTGGTGTCCAGGAAGGTACACTGCTGAAATTGAGATGTTATTCTGGATACACCAATTGCACAGTTTGGAGTGCCGCCATGCATAAAGAGTGGGACCTCGCTCCGCCCTGCCTGTTGATGTAATACATATAGACAAGATTGTCCATCATCACTCTGATGGTACGATGTTTGAGAAGAGGTAAGAAATGTCGACAGGCATTGCAAACAGCTTGTAATTCTAGGAGATTGATGTGCAGGGTGGATTCTGTTAACAACCATCTGCCCTGCACTGTGTGATCGCCGAGATACACTCCCCCATTGATTAGGGAGGCACTGGTTGTTAGGCTCATAGTTGGTGTTGGTTGGAGGAAAGGAACCCTGACACAGACAAATCTGGTGAACAGGGCACCGCGAACAGGAGAGTTTAAGAGGGGGAGAAAGAAATCCCCCTGCTGAACGAACAAGGTGCGAGTACTAATTTTGGGGTGAGTGAGTTTGTTTGGCAGTTTGTATTTTTCTCTCTTTCAGGTTACTTCAGTTACAGGGTCAGTTGGGATTGTGTGACTGGGGACTGTTTGAGCCTTTGTCCCCTGGATCATTCTTGATCAGCCTCCATCACCCTTGTGATCACCCTCCCCCTGTGTGATTAATGAGGGGGGTAGGACTGACCTAGGAGAGAAGGTCTTAAAAGCCAGAGGCTAAGCGACCAAGGGGAGCTAGCAAACAGGGGAGTTTGAGAGAGAGTTTGTGGGAGAGAGACATAATATAATCGCTATGGTTAGGAAGGGTCGCATCGCCAGTGTCAACACTGCTCCTATCTCCTCTGCCTGCGCCAGTATCCAGACAGACAATCTAACCATGGATGCCTCTACCCAGATCCTGGTGTGGATTTGCAGAGGCTATGGCCTGCATTTCCCACTCAGACAGCTAGGGAGAACCATACAGTGTGAAAGGTGCCTGCTGGTGGAATCTCTCAGGAAGCAGGTGGGAGAGCTACAGGAGGAGGTGGCTAGGCTGAGGAGCATCTGTGCCCATAAAGAATTCCTTGAGAGTATTCATATGGAGATGTCCAAGACTGAGGAAGCTATCCAGCTACAAAGGACTGCTGTCACACCACCGAGGGGAGGAAGATATGGCTCTGTCCCAGGAAGGACACTGACTGCTGGTTACTTCTGGCAGCAGGCAGTGCTGCACCCCTACTCGCAACCCACCCACCATGGTCGCTGGGGAAGGGAGGTGCCATCCTCAGTGGAGAGTGTCATGAGCATGGAGAGGAGGGTGGAAGTGGAGGAAGATCATGTCAAAGGAGCAGAGACTCAGAGTGCCAGATACTAACAGTTCTTTAGAGTAAAGTCTTGTGGAGGGGGAAAAAGCATCATCGGTGCAGGTAGAAGACACTGCCAAGGCAGTGCCAAAGGAAGGGTGTATTCCCCTGAGGTGTCAGTAGATGGTGCCAGAGATTTGGCCAGTGCTGAAGACTTGGCCAGTGGTGACTATTTCAGTGGTGCTGAGGGCTTACTTGGTGCCAACGGCTTTGTTGGTGTGGGAAAGGAAGCCAGTGCCATAGCTCCTGAAATCGGCTTGTCTCGTTCCCCGGAGCTGGGAAAGGGTGCCAAGGGCTGTAGGTCTTCCCAGTTGGGTCTTTAGACTGTTTCTTTGTGTCGGTACTGGAGGTACTCAGACAGCCCTGGAACTGTGTCCCATGTCAGATGAGGTGGAGGTCACAGACCTTGCCAGGGAAGGTGTTCTGGTGGGCTGTGCTTCAGAGTGTGAAGAGGGAACCTTTTCTTTTCATCCAGTCGAGAAAGAGATGACTTTCTCTTCACAGGACATGGGGAGTGAGGGTCAGCAGACTACCTTGCAGAGGATGGGGATCTCTCCAGGGAGGAGTCCAGGCCCAGATCCGATGCCGGTTGCAGTGATTTCTCCATAAGGAGAAGTTTTAATCAGATGTTTTAGCCTCTGTTTGCCAGAATCTGGGAACGGGCAACAGGGAATGGACTGATCCATTTTGAAGCACCTGGCATTGGCCACTGTTGGAAGCCAGGATACTGGGCTCTATGGACCTTTGGTCTGACCCAGTATGGCTGTTCTTAGGCTATGTCTTCTCTCCAGGAATAAGTGGTCTGAGCAATCTGGTGTTTAACATTAGAAGCTGTTAGTATCTTAAATTACAATAGCATTTCAATATCACTTTACAATTATTATGAGAAAAATTTAAATCTAATTCCTTGGCAGTGTTTAAATAACTTCATCTTGCCCATGATTCCGTAGTCACAGTCATGTCATCATATTGTAGAAACAATGGTGAACTAGAAAGCTGCTGCTTCTTTGTGCTGCACTGTAGCTTCTTTTCTTCTTTTTAGCTGTTGTTTTGCAGCTGCTGTGTCCTTGCAGAGATAAGATGAACATAATGAGCTGTGATAAGTGCTACAAAATTGAGGATGGGAACAGAGAGAGCAGCTTGTTGCTCAATTCAGAGAGATCTTATACCCCTCCCTTTCCTATTATTTCAGGGAAGAAAGAAAACACCTCGTTCAGGCTTGGCTGGATTCAAGATTTGCTGTAGTCTTGCTCCCATTGACTCATGTCTAGTTAGCAATTTCAGCTCATGAATAAGTGATCTAGTACTACATATGCAGTAAGGTTGTAATTTTTCCTTAACTTGATGGTTATACTGGCTTTGTTTCTGTGGTAGGAAATTCTCAGAACTATAAAAGTTAAAACTCTTATTTGGTCCATTTTCTGAGACATTACTTTAATTCCATCAGGGTTTAACAAGGATTGAAATTTAGTTCAAATAAGTTCAAACACACTTACTTGCTATAAAGAGTTTTTCTGTTTTAAAACAGTCTTTTCAAACTTAATTAATTCAATTAATTTAAAAACTTGGATAGTAATTAAAGATGTGATTGTCCTTTCTTCTGAGCGGTCTTTGAAGAGGTGACTCTTCTTGCTGAGTCTCGTAAGGAAGTTCCTTTTGGGCACTGGCAGGTAACTAATTGATTCCCTAATTAATATAGAAATTCTATATTCAAATTGTTTCTTACATAAATAACTAGTTGTAGCATTAAATGACCTTGCTGTATTTGTACATAAACCTCTTCCATCCACATAACAAGAGTATCAGGAAGTTATTATATGAAGGTTTGCATTTAGATACACAATATTTGCACATATATATTTCAAAAGAGGCTTGTTATCTCAACTATTTAAGAAACCACCAACGTTCGCACCACTGACAGGAAACATGAGTTAGATAAAAAGCAAAAGACGGTCCTGTGGCACCTTTAAGACTAACAGATGTATTGGAGCATAAACTTTCGTGGGTGAATGCCCACTTCGTCAGTGGGCATTCACCCACGAAAGCTTATGCTCCAATACATCTGTTAGTCTTAAAGGTACCACAGGACCCTCTGTTGCTTTTTACAGATCCAGACTAAAACGGCTACCCCTCTGATATATGAGTTAGATAGAAGTAGCTAACATCTTCTGTAAAATATTTTCCAACCATCCATATTTTTCTTAAAGTTTGACAGATGAAAACTTTAGAGTGCTTATAGAATAAATGTGATGTTGCATCCTTATGAAATGTTATGACCTATAGATCCAAATCTAGCCATTTAGCATCTTTTGAGTAGGCTTAAATTAGAGGGTTTTTCTTGCAAAGGGTGGTAAAAGGAAAGCTACTTTATAGTTTAGTTTCATAACTAACACATCCATACATTCCTCTCTGCTCCTAACCACAACATCCTTACTTCCCCCCACCCCCAAGTCAGGACTCTGGAACAAATATTTTGCAAAGTCTGTTGGTTGAGTTATATTCCTATCTATGCCTACTGATATTTAAGCCAGATTGGAACATCCTGGTTTTTTATTTTAAAAAAAAATGTTGGTTGGTCCTTAGATTTACAATCTCTCATTTATGACATTTGCAAATTGCAATTAAAATTTCCATTTAATATTTTATACAAACCACCAATTACAATAGCCAATGCTTATATACATTTTTCAAAACACAGCATGAAGGAAAATAGTATAAAAAGTTAAAGCAAGACTGAAGTTATAAAAGTTGCATTTCAGAGTATATGTAAGCACACTTTAGTATTAGGGCTGAGGATGCTATCTCATTTGATATATGATGCTTGTGCCTGGGTAACAGAAAGCAGAAACCTCCTAAAATTCCTTTAATAGCTAGCCCATCCCACTTCATAAAATAAGCAGCCTTAAACATAAGCAGGTGTTATATTGTACAAGCACCATGTGTATGAAAGTAGTTGCAAGTGTTTCTTAAAATTCAGTAAAGGCACAGGCAAGTTTGTATTAACATAATGAGAAAAAAAATTAATAATTTTTGGTATCAGTATCAATGTATATCCCTTACATTGTCATTTTTGGAGGCTCTAGAAACAGTAGTCTGCATCTGTATACTTCTTACATCTCCTCATCTAAGCATCTGTTTTATTTTATCTGTCACCTTTGATTTTCTGTGTAAGTCATCTGATACCTATGCTCTTTTCAGAGTTTTCCCCACACAGTGAAGGGGTTAATGCTATTTAAGTTTGCTTAGAGGCCTCATGACATAGGGAATCATACAGTTTCTGGTAAAACTTAGAGAAAAGCTGAGTTACTCATAGGGGAACCAAGTGAGAAATGTCATATGAGAACCATCCTTCAACTGACAGTAATCCACTTAGTTATTTTCTTCAGGTCTGAATTATGGTCACCTACTTACTCATTTTCCCACATTTCTTCAGAATAAACACACCTCCAAAAAATGTCCTTGTAATGTTGTCCTTCCACAAGTTATTTTAATAAAGGAGGTGTTTAAAGTACTTATGTTACTGGTCCTTAATGTTAGTTCCATGGGGGCCACTCATAAGACACTGGTTTGCCAACTTGCCCTACATACGCTTGCCTGTGAGTGGGCATGAGAACACCTGCTTTCATTCCAGCACTAATATCAGAGTGCTCTTCCTGTGACTTCCCATCAGATCAGCTGCATGGGCAAGGTTGCCATATACTTCCATGACAGGAGAGATTTAGAGGCAGTTGAACTTTACAGGGAAGGAGACTTTGATCCCCATTGGGGATTAAATTTAAAAGTAGTGACTTACTTTTGGATTTTTCTGTTTTGGTAAATAGCTATGATATGATACTAGTGTATACAAAGACACACGGTTAGGGTGGAGGTGGCATGCTACCAGCTAGCACTGTGACACTAGCACTAGCAATGTGGGTGGTCACCACAACAGCTGTTTGCATACAGAATCTGTTATTAATGTGATAACAGAACCGTCTTTAATATAGTGTAAAAATAGCATTCAGTTGTTGCAAAAGTTTTGCTTATGCAGACATTTCTGCCATATAACATGCTGTAGCTATATCTACATATAGCATCTTTCTATTAAGAATAGAAATATTCAAGCACCAAAGTTAGTAGCCAAAATAGGACCAGATCCTGCTCCTGCTGGAGTGAGACTTGCCTCATTGGTTCCAGCAGAAGGAGAAAGGCACCCCTACATGCACCAGGATAGCATGTTGTATCTGAGGGTCACAAAGCTCTTTACAGACCCTTATGAAGTCTCACCACAACCCTGAGATGTAATAAAGCATCATCCCTATTTTACAGATGAGGAAACTAAGAAATAAAAAGTGTGGCACCCAAATTTTCTGAACTGTGCATAGTTTCGGGTGCCCAAATTCTGGGCACCCACAAATTTAGCTAAAATACATGGGAGCTGCAGGTGCTGATATCAGGCCACATGCTACTCGAAATTAAGGCATCCCAAATTAGTGTGCACTTAGACAAGTCATTTAGGGAAAAAGCTTTCAATAATGTACAGTCATTTATGGAGGTGGGAACAGAATCCCAGGACTCTTGATTCCTAGTTCTGCTATAACCAGCTATAAGAACTGCATCTGTAATATGCAGGTGTCCTCTAGGCTAAACACAGAGTTCTAGTAAGGTGGCATTGGAGGAATGCTATTCCTTTTTAGCTAATAAGCAGAGGAAAAACTCCCCTTCTTCCTGGCTTAGGGGAGTGTTCCACCTACAACTCCACATCCTCACTAGGTGGTGCAGTGAAAATTCCCCCCTAGTTTCAATCGATTTTAGCCATTGGCTGAATGAGACCTTTACTCTGAACACAACCAAACTTTGGGGTGTTTGAAATTGGGCTCTGAGTTTTGTGACTTGAGTTTGTTTGGTTTCTACAACAAAAGAAACTAGGGAGGGATCTGTAGGTCATAGTAAGTGCTTTCTTAGTCTATGTAGCAGCTAAAAGGCTGGATAAAAACCAATGTAAAACAATTACGCAAAGTCACTCTAAATAGTTCGTGCACGTGAAACCTTCTACAGGGATGAGACAGAGGGTTATACCCTCTAACATTACTCTGCCATACATATGAAGATCCTGGCATTAGAAGAATGGAAATAGATTGCAGTTGACGAGGGGAAAATATCTATTTTAGATGTATTCTTCAGCTGATACTTGGCAAATGACATCAGTCAGATGTGAAGTAACAAATGCTTCTAAGAGATCAAAGAACACACACAAGGACAAAATAAATAGGGTCAAACAAGTAGAATAAAGCATTAAGACTTTGGAGCAACAGCAAATCTCTCTTAAATAGTGTCATCCTTGATAAAAAAGGAAGGAAGGAAATTCAAATAAAAATGCAGACTGGACCAAATCCTGTAGTTCTAATGTAGGTCATATCCAGGAAAGATTCCTATTGGCATCAATGGGAGTTTTGGCTGCATAGAGAATTCACTATCTGACCCCATGCCACAAAAATATTTTTATTTTAAGAAAATGACTCCAAGTCAAAGAAAAAAACTGTACTAAGAAAAACGGTCTATTCTATTGCTCTTACTGGCATGATATCATCACTCTTACAAGAAAATGACTGCTGCTGGGTGTTTCCTCCCCTCCCTTCACAAGGCAGAGAGCAGTTGTGACGGGTTGGACACCCCTCCTGGGGTGCCGCCTGATGTGCTGGGGTCTCACTGAGCCCGCCCTTTTCACCATCCTGGGTTTCCTCACCCTGTTCTTGCTGAGCTAGGCTCTCAAGCCTTCTCCAGCACACACACAGGTAAGGCCACACCCAGCTGCAGACACAGACTGAAATCCGCTCTGTGTGGGAGGACTTAGCTAGGGGAATGGCCAGCATTCACGTGCACATCTCCTTTGGGGTATAAACCCAAAATAATATTGTCTTGAGCTATATAGAAAGATCTGCATAGCGCAAGCTCATAAAAATCACCCTTTCCCTCAATGTGGAGAGAGATATGCACAGCTTCCCCCCGACCACAGATATGAATTGCACAAACTGGGTATTGAAATAAGCAAGAAATAAGTTTATGAACTACAATAGGTAAATTGTAAGTGATTATAAGGGATAGTAACACAACAAAGCAGATTACTGAGCAAACAAAACAAAACATGCAAACTAAGCTTAATACTCTCAAGAAACAGGTAACAAAATGTAATGTCTCACCCTAAATGTTGTTTTAGGCAGGTTGCAGAGTTTCTGTAGCTTAGAGTTCCAGTTATTTCTCTTTACAGACTGGACCCCTGTCTAAGCCTGGACTCAGCTCCTGCCTTTCCCTTCAGGTGTTTTTAGCAATCTTCCTTCTTGGATGGGGAGGCAATGGAGAAGAGTCCTGATTGCCTGTCTTCCCAGCCTTAAATAGAATTTACATATGGCGGGAATCTTTTGTTTCCCATTCTGACCTTCCACCCCCTCTTAATGGAAAAACACTGAAAGCCCAAGATGGGAGTCTAGTACCAGGTGACACAGATCATCTGACCCTGTAGTGTCAAAGCAGCAACTCCGGGAGCTTCTTAGGAAGGCGGGAGATAAGACTTGGAAGATACTAACTGTTCTTCTTAATGGCCCAAGGCTGGTCAGGAAGCCTGTGGCAGAGCCAGGTTGTGAATATAGAATCATAGACTTGGAAGGGACCTCAAGAGGTCTTCTAGCCCAATCCCCTGCACTCAAGCCAGAACTCAGTATTATCTAGACCATCCCTGACAAGTGTTTGTATAATCCGCTCTTAAAAGTATCTAATGATGGAGATTCCACAACCTCCTTAGAGATCATGAGAGCACTGACTGCTAGGTCTATGCCTATTTGGACAGAGCACATTTTATTAAAATTAATATGGAATACGTATCTTGTAACAACCTCCCCCCCCCAAGAACTAATGGCTGAACTCCTGAGAGAATTCTGCGCCAAAAATAAAAATTCTGCATGCAGTATTTTGAAATTCTGCAAATTTTATTTGTTAATAAATAAATGTGGAGGTTTCAGGATGACAGTGGGGAGCACAGGCAACTGGCTGCATGGAGGTGGGAGATCACCCTGCAACCCTGCCCCAGCCCCCAGGACATGGACTCGGCAGTGAGGCTGCACCTGACTCACACAGTGCAAAGGCTGGGCCTGCATTAGAAAGACCCCGGGGCCCTGCCCCTTCCCACCAGGCACACCAGGTGCAGGCAGGCTCAACCTGGCAGGATCCAAGTGTCGAGGGCCTTAGTGTGGAGGGATCCAGGTGCGGGGTGAGAGGGTTCTGTGTGGGACAATCTGGGTGTGAGCGGCTCAGTCGGGGGTCCGGGCGCCGGGGGGATCTGGATGCACAGGGGCTTGTTGGAAGGGTTCCGGGTTCAAGGGCAATGGGACTCTGCAGGGGGAGTCTGGGGTGCTGGGGGAGTGCGGCTTGGGAGAGTGGGGAGCTGGGTGCAGCTGGTTGGGACTCAGTGGGGTGGGAGTACAGGTGTGGGGGGGCTCACTGAGGTAGTCCAGGTGCATATGGGGTGGGCTTGTTGGTTTGGGGGTTCGAGTGTGTGAGGCTCAGCATGAGATGGCCTGGTTGCAGGGGTGAGGGTCCAGATGCAGGGGGATGGGGCTCGACAAAGGATGTCTGAGTGCAGGAGTGGGGTCTGGATTCAGGGGGGAGGGGCTCACTGGGAGTCTGTATGCAGAGGGAGGTTTCTGGGGATGGGTCTGACCCAGCCCTGCCCCAGCCCATCTGGGACTAGCAGCCACTGGGTGGGGCTGGGGAGGGCTAGGTGCAGGAGGTAAGGCTTGGCGAGAGTGTGGAGGATTCCATATGCATGGAGGTTGAACAGCAGGTTTGACCCAGCACCGGCTGGGGCATCCCCAGGCCCACCCGCACTGTGATTTCTCTCTTCACCAGGTGTTTCTGGTATCTGAAACCATGTGCCCGCGCTGCTGGGGAGAGGCATATGACCACTCTTCTGGCTTCCCTTTGCTTCCCCATCAGAAAGTCATTTTTCTGCAGGGAAGCAAAGAAATCTGTGAATTCTGCGTACGCACAGTAGCGCAGAATTCCCCCAGGAGTAACAATAACCCTACTTTTGCTGAGGAATGCAAAATGAGCACTTCCACCAGCAGTTTGGTAAAAAAGGAACTGACAGTTGGAGCCATTACCATTACAGTGCACCACCACTATCTAAAGGTGGAGCTTTCAGAAAGATACTAATGTCCAGTTATACCACCCTTATTCCTGTTGATGCCACTTGCGAAGCAAAAAGCTACTCAACATGAGCAAGGGTATAAGCGGGGCCTTAAATGACTGTATACAAAGCACTCCTGAAGCCTCTATAGCCAGTTAACAAAGAGCAAAAGAACCATACCAAGAAGAAAACTACAAAGATAAGGAACCAAGGAAAGTAAAACTTAAAAAGTTATAAGCTATGCTGATAAACTAACAACTTCAACTGATATGTCAACAAACAATCAAGAAAAATCATGTTGCAAGAATGCATACAATCAAGTCAGGCACACTAACATTTTGAAACATAGTCCCAGAATCTGAAATACACAACCCATACCATGTACCTTGACAATAGAAATGCTACACCTGACTGCAGAGTCAGTGTTTCAGCCCCTTGGTTCCTTTAAGATATACAGTGGTAATTTTAAATGCATTACATTGAGATTTAGCCTTGACTCCCATTGACTTTACACAACACATTGGGGTCCAATTTACAGACACAGCTGCTTCACTTCCTCTCAATATAACCCCTCACGCAAGACTGTAGCACAGGCATGGCTGCTGCACCTTTTCACTTAGAATAGGCCCTGTGAGGATGATAATATAAACAGAACTCCTGTTTTACCTTCTCATTTTATTTTGGAATACACACGTCACATGAAAGAACTGCAGTGCTTTCTTCTGTCCAAATTCTAACTCCCCCACAAATAGTATCCAAAAGTTAAAAAAAAAAAAAAAAAGTTAACCACAAATACTGGGAGTTACTGTGCCTTGATGGCACAGCTTGTGTGGCGTATAACCCCAGGGAGAGCACCTGAAGTTATTTCCTCCTCAAACAATGCCTCCAAGTAGCTGGCTGCTGCATTACTCCTTGACAGGGTGTAGCGTACACTCTGTTACAAGGGGATTCCATGTCTGTATATATGTAAATCATTGCTAGATAAGGTGCCAGTAGATTATACTCATGAACACAGAATGATAGAAATAAGGCTGGAAGAGATCTCTAAAAGTCATCAAGTCCAGCCCCCTGTGCTGAAGTAGGACCAAGTAGACCTAGGCCATCCCTGACTGGTATTTGTCTGATCTGTTCTTAAAACGCCCCAGAAATGGGAATTCTACAATCTACCTTGAAAGCTGATTCCAGAGCTTAAATACTCGTACAGTTAGAAGGTTTTTCCTAATAGCTAACCTATACCTCCCTTGTTGCAGATTAAGCCTATTACTTCTTGTCCTACCTCTATTGGAGATCATGGAGAACAACTGATCACCATCCTCTTTTTTACAGTCTTTAACATATCTGAAGACTTATCAGGTCCCGCTCAGCCTTCTTTTCTCAAGATTAAACATGCCCAGTTTTTTTTAACCTTTCCTCATAGGTCATGTTTCCTAAACCTTTTATCATAGTTCCTGAGTTTTGTGGGACCAATCAAATTTGTGCACTGCAAATGGCTTCCTTTGTGCAGCTCTTTAAATCAGCTCCCAACATGTCTCACACACTGCACATCTCAGGCTCTGATCAGCAATACAGATTAGTGGTTTCTTAAGGTCAGAGAACTAAAGCTTTGCAGAAAGAATGGAAATGTGTTTCTTTGATCCCTGACTTTCCAAGGTAAGAACCTTAATGTGCCATAGCTGTTTCCCTAAAATTTAGTACAAAGCTGTTGAAAATGGATTCACTTTATGTATTTCCTTTTGCTGTTCTAGAGTTTAATTAAGGAATAATTAAGTTACTGCTACCTTTAATAGACACTCTTTCCTCCTTTCTTCTAGCTTGTTGTGATGAAGACAACAGCAAGTAAGTTTGCTATTTTAAGTTACTCATGGCATTTGTCGAACACACTAGAACTCTCCATAGATATATACAGTTTAGTTGGCTACACATATGAAAATATATGCATATATAGATATTGTGTTAGAGAATGTTGGCAAGTGTAAGCTTCTTGAACTTCACTGTTAAACCATAAGGAACCCTGACAATTATAATGGGTCTAGAAAGAATTCTGCTTGAAAGCTATTATTGCCCTTGTATGCCATAAGATCTACACATTCTTGAAGGTCAGATGTACTGACATGGGGCTCAGAGGCAATATTGAGGCATCTTTGCTCAAACAGTCCTGGCCTCTACTCATTCTGCAAGAAGAGTATATAATAGCTATAGTCCATAAATTAATGCCCAAAGCTTGCTTTCTCAATTTCTCAGTATAATTCCTCCAGCTGCCTGATCCATTACAGAAAGCAACTTCTTATTAAACCACATTGGAAGTTAATTTCATCTCTTTCTATTGGTAATCATACAGCTAGTGTTGAGAGTAAAATGACCTTTCAAAAGCACTCGCAATGATGTCAACTGTACTTCAAAACCTATTATGAAAAGTTAATGTTCATGGTAACAAGTGCTCACCTTTTTCCAAATACAAATAGAATTTTTATACTATTAAACACACTGTTGATTAAAGAACTATTAAAATATCAGAGGAGGAAGGGGAATGGTCTTTGCTAAACCTAGCACTCAGTTTAGTAATCCTGTCGAATATGCTTTCTTGGCAAATCTCAGTCTCCAGAGAGGAGAACAGTCTAACTACTGCTGCTGCTCCAATTATATTTTCATCCTAAGGAATTTTTGAAAGGCTGTCTAGAGTATATTAAAGAAACCTCTCCATCCACCTACTTTTGTAACCAAGTTCTTTGAGGAACAGCAAAATGTAAGTAACCCCCCTCCCCAATGGACTGCCACTTGATTAAGAGAGAACCTGCACCCAGATCCCACACTGAGCTGCCTGCACCCGGATTGCTTGAGAGTTACAAGCACCTAAACAGGGGTGTTAACAGTTCCAACTTACTTTCCATCAATAGATAAACAACATGCAACTTTACTTCAGAGAATGACTATGTGGAGCAGCTTGTAAGCAGGCTCACAGAGAGAGTGGGAGGAACATCTGAATAGATAAGAACAGTAGGTAGATAAATAGGGCCCTACCAAATTCCCAGTCTATTCTTGTCAATTTCATGTCCATAGGATTTGAAAATTAGAGAATTTCACGTTTTCAGATGTTTACATCTGAAATGTCAGTGTTGTAACCTTGGGGGTCCCAACGCAAAAGCGGGTTGTGTGTGTAGGGGGGGTCGCAAGTCTGTTGTAGGGGGGTTGTGGGATTGCCATCCTTACTTCTGCGCTGCTTCAGTGCTGGGATCTGAAGACAGCAGCCCCAGAGCTTCCTCCACCTGGAGGTGGAGATGGGTCTGATCTCTCCTGTGCTGCTGGGAGCGCCCCAGCCAGGGAGCTCCAAGCTGCTAGTCCCGGCCAGGCTGGGGAGGAACAGGACTTGCTCTTCCCCTGAATGGCTGCTCTCGGGGGCAGATCAGACCCACCTCCGGATACCTCCACTGGCTGCAGGGCACTCCCAGCAGCACTGGGGGGAGATCAGGTCCACCTCTACCTCCAAGAATCTCCTGCAGCAGAGGTAGGTACCCAAAGGTGGGTCTGATTTCCCCTGAGTGCAGCCGTATAGGGGAAGAGCAAATCCTGTCCCTCCTCAGCCTGGAGGGTACTAGCAGCTGGAGCCGGGGAACACAGAAGGAGCCCAAAGCTGGGGCACCCGCCGCTCTCTCCCTGCCCTCACCTCCTATAACTAGATTTCATGGGGGAGGTCCGATTTCACAGTCTGTGACAAGTTTTTTATGGCCGTGAATTTGGTAGGGTCCTATCTATAAACCCTGCCATAGTCCTACACAAGAGGTATAATGTACTACTACCCCCAGTACAGGCAGCCATTTCCACAGGAGAGGCTCTCTTCTATTTGCCTCTTAATTCTGATAGCCTGATGCCACGACAATTTCTACACCAGGGGAACCTGCCACTAGTAGTTGACCCAAGACCTACTCCAAACTTAATAGTGCAAACAGAGTGTAATTTCCTCAGTTATCACTCCTCCTCAGGGGATGATTTTTCCCCTTTCTCTTGTTTCAGGAGCTGAAAACTGTCTGTTCGTTTGTTATGATTTCCCAGGAGACCAGCAGTGATAGGGATTATACCATCATGACTGCAGCTCTCTCCATATGATTTCCTAGTAACCACGACACTCAGATTTTGTTTGAATTTTCTCTAATGACCCATATCAAGGATGCTCAGAGAAAACATAATTATATAAAAGTCTCTGCAGAGTTCGAATTAAAAATCTCAACTGATTTCAATGACTTAAAATGAGAAGTGTGACTACAACCAAAAACCTGAATAGCAAAACTGTCTTTTTCTTCTTTATCTGAGTGGAGACTTCACCCTGCTCCCCATTTTATTCTTAGCTATTGGTCAATGCATTTTGATCTTCTAATTTAAGCAAAGACAATTTAGGCCAAATTCATCCCTAATGTAACTCCACTAACTGATAGAGGAGTCAGCTCTTTGTCCTTAAGAATTCTAGCCCATGTGTTTTACTAAATTAGAAGCAATGTATGTTTCTATTAAAGGAATGAGCAATAAACTCAGAATGAATGCCACTGAAATGAAAAAAATGTGAAAGTATTTAAGTAAAAGAAAAAGATCAGAGATTTCAAATGTTCTCTCCTTTACTTAGCTGCTGGCTGCACTGTCTGCCACAAGCCAAATAAGATGCTGATTTAATCTGGGGCACTGTGGTCACTGGCTCTTGTTTTTCATGGTCTCTGAACCCTTTTTAAACTTGTTTTCCATCTGGTACAATTTAACATAAATTGCACAGATGGTGATAACTATAGAAGCTGTAATCACTGGGAGAGGCAGGGCATGAAAACTCTTTCATACCAGGATGATAAAACTTCATACGCAATACAGAGATTTTCTTGTGATCAGCAGCTAATCAAAAGGTTGGCTTGTTTTTTAAAATGTCAATGCAAACCTTCTCCCATTGAAATCAGAAGTAAAACTCCTTTTGATTTCAAAATAACCAGGCTTGAAAAGCCAAACCAGTCTGAATCAAAAGCTTAGAAAAGAAACACAAGGCAAGGTTTGTGATGAGATAGGCTGGAATAATTTCCTTATTAGGACATCAGCTTTCTTGCCCCGTATAAAATTACAAGGGGCCAAATCCCAAAGTCATGGGAATTACTCACCAAAGTAGGATAAATAGGATTTGGCCCAAGAAGAAACTCATTTGATAGAGCTGCATGTCACTACAGGACCGCCTAAAAGGAATGGATGTCTTTAGAATAGATAACAAAACCAGTTATAAAGATATTGGGGATGAACAAAGTCAGCAGATAATGGATGAATATTTAAAGCTCTATCACCCATTTCTGCACCCATGACCCTACCACAGAAAAAGAATGATGAATTCTAAGTATTCTCTGCTCAAGGAAACTTTTCAGACTTTTGAGGGGACTAAAGCTCGGAGCTTTATCCCTGTGTAGTGCTAAGGCCATGGTATACACTTCAGGTACACTACACTACAACCTTAAGTCAACCTATGTTAGGTCAACTTACAGCCACCGCAGTAATTACTGCAGTGGCTGATGTCTGCACTACTCTCCTTCTGTTGGTGGAGAGTGTCCTCACTAGGAGCGCTTCCATCAACTTAAGAGGATCAGTGTGGGGTGCTGAGAGTCATGGCTCTCAGCTCCCTGCAGCTCCCCACTGAGAGCCCAGCTGCTCCCCTGGCCCTCTGCTCCCAGCTCCAAGACAGCCAACAGCCGATGTAAGCAAGTAAGTACAATAACTACACCAATATAAGCCCTACGCCTCTCCTGGAGGTGTAGTAGGGCACTTACATCAGCGGTAGCAAGGTGGTAGTGTGTACATTGACCTAGTTAGGTTGACATAAACTGCCTTATGTTGACCTAACTGTGCAGTATAGACCAGTCCTTAGATAGTGGGGATTTAAAGAACAGAACTCAAGTGTTTAATATAGTCAGGAAAGTAACAAATACTTTCCTCATGGACTGTATTTTCTAAATGGACAACCAACCTAATTCTCAATTACTGAGGGACAATCTCCGCTCATTGACATATTTTGCTTTCCACAACCAAATCTCTGTACAACTTTTCATGAATGATGTACCCGAGTATTCGGATTCTAATATCTAAACTGCATTGTTAAGTCTATTCACCTAAATTTGGGTCATTGCTGATTATGTACTCTAAGTATCACATGACTTTTAAAAAACTAACTTTGTATTTATGGATAATCTAAGCACTACACCCAGATGTACAGACACTCTTTTCCCAACCTATGTATTATATATATTTTTTTAATATTAGCTTTAATAAAATGTTTAAATCTGTTCCTGGGTGCTGCAGTCCACGTCAATGTCAACGGGGACTGAAAAAGGTTTTTGCCTGACATAATTTTAAGGTGTTTTTTTTAACCATTTGATGTATCTCAATTTTCTATGGTGTAACCCCAAGACCTGTAAATGGACAATACTGTGTATATATGGAAGTATGTTTTCAACTGGATAGTGGACCAAACAGGAATATGAAAGCCAGGCACTTTCTTCTGGAAAATGAATGCCAGGAAAGTTTTAGCGGATGGATCTCTTGTAAATCTCTTGTAATTTTATTGGAAGCCACCAGGTGATGCTACTTCAGATAGGATTACAAGAAGTCAGCTCTTTAAAAAATGTTTATTTTCAGCTGCAATGCAGTTCTTTTTGCAAGCTGAGTGTATCACCAGTAAAGTCTGCTCTGCCAGAATCCCTTGCTAACAGGTGCAGCTGCTACCTAGAAGTTATACCAGGGATCGGCAACGTTTGGCATGTGGCTCGCTAGGATAAGCACCCTAGCGGGCTGGGCCAGTTTATTTACCTGTTGACGCGGCAGGTTCGGCCAATCACAGCCCCCACTGGCCACGGTTCGCCGTCCCAGGCCAATGGGGGTGGCGGGAAGCCGCAGCCAGCACATCCCTCGCCCGCGCTGCTTCCCGCCGCCCCCATTGGCCCGGGACAGCGAACCGCGGTGAGTGGGGGCCGCGATCAGCCGAACCTGCCGCATCAGCAGGTAAATTGGCCCGGCCCACTAGGGTGCTTAACCTGGCGAGCCGCGTGCCAAACGTTGCCGACCCCTGAGTTATACTCTCACAAACCAACAAATTACATGGTGCCAAGTTGTTACATAACCTGTTGTAAAACTGTTCAGTAGCCTGGAAAAACCAAAAACACCATCCTCTACAGGCCTGTCTCTTGTCCTTGGAAAATCCTGCCTGCATTACTAAATAGCAAGGCCAAATGGAGGCTGAAAGTGAGAAATTATCTTTCCCCTCATTATCAGTCATCTCTCCAGCAAGACTCCCATTGAAATCAAATGAGTAAGAGGTCATGTTTGGGTCCATTCTATACAATTTTGCTGCTGTATTTCATCTTAGTTTTAGCTGTCCTTTAGAGGATATGTTTATGTTCCCTTCAGATTTCCATATAACTCAAGCAGACTTCCTGAGAAGACAAAACCTTAGACAGCCATACTTACTAAAAGAGCTAGGAGAAAATGAGATCCTCAAATCCCAGTACCCTTCTGATTGCCTTTTGATTTTTATCTTCCATTTTCTATTATATCAGAGATCAGAACCGTACAGATTAATCTAAAGGGATCCATGCCAATCCTCCACTGATTTATATCCAATACCTCTGAATATAGATTTCAAAACCACATAGAGGGAGGAAGAGGAAAATTTACTGCTTTTGAACTTAGTGGCAATGAGTGGTTTTAACAATTTATCAACTATTTTCTCCATGGTCACCTTCCACATAGTGTTTTGTAAGGACATCATTTCTCTTGTGTTGTGTCTACTGATCTGTTTAGAATTACTTTAAAAACCTATATTAAAAATGAATTAAGGCAGTGAACCATGTGTCATTAATCTTGTTCTGCTGTTTCATGTCCACCCTGATAAGCATCCAGGGAGGTGGAGGGGTGGGCAGCTGGGATATCAAGGTTTCATATCTATTCGTAGCATACAGAACACACTGCTATAGGTTAGAAGTCATCACTAAATACAAGCTGACAAGAGCATGACGTCTACCCTGATAGCAACGGCTTCTGACACAGCTGACCAGAGAATTCTGAGAATGGAAGTTCTTGAGGGGAAGCCCTAGGAGTGCTTTATCTTGGTTCCATATTTCCCTTATCTAGCCTTCTCCATGTGCAACTCCTTGCACTTGTGGGGCTGTGATTTCAACAACTGCTGAAGAAGAAACTGAGAACTAACTCCTAACTCAGACCCTGGCAGGCAAGGGAGAAATGGCTTTAAAAAAACACACATATTAATCTCTTTTTATTTCAGTTTTTTTTAAACTAATTCACCTTTAAGAGTTCATTAACTCCAGCTGCTTATTCTCCTGCCCTATGCTCCCGTCTTAAATCATAATAATATCCATAGCAAGCAGTTATTGCTATCAAATAATTACAACTTCAGGTTGGAGATTAAGGCTTGGCCTACACTAGACAATTATGTCGGCATAACTATGTCGCTCGGGGGTGTGAAAAATCCACATCCAACAGGTATAGTTAAGCCAACCTAAGCCCCCATGTAGACAGTGCTAGGTTAATGGAAGAATTCTTCCTTTTAGCTAGCTATCTCCCCTCGAGGAGGTGAATTACCTATGTCGACGGGAGAATCCCTCCTGTTGGCGTAGATAGTGTCTACACTGAAGTGGTACAGTGGTGCTGCTGCAGTGGTGCCACTATAGTGTTTTAAGTGTAGGCAAGCCCTAAGAGGCAGTACTGATGTATCCTGAGAAAACAAGGAATTCAGAGAACAATCTGTGGGTATTTAAGAATATCGGGCCAGATCCTGCAGTCCTTGCTCAACCAAAACCCAAGTGTGCTTCATTTTTCTTCCTATATCTGAAAATTCCTTTCATCCCTGTTTGTGTGTTAATTGGGAATCGTTCCCTTTTATATGGTGACTGGAATGAGGGCTATTGGATTTGCCCTTCTGCCTGTGCTTATCTTGGTCTATTCAAGGTGGTTGATCTTTATTTTAATGCTTTGCATTCTATATTTTAACTCCTACATATTGCTCAATGAGCACCTTATACATGTATAAAAACGAAGTAAAATAAACTGAAGTCAGTGGGAATTTTGTCCAAGTAAAGTCTCCTGGATCAGGCCGATTTAGACAATAGTTTTGGTGAATATTTTAAACTCTGTGGATTGATCAAGCAATTGGGAACATAGTAATTGCTATACTGGTTCAGATCAGTGCTCCAAAAAGGGAAGCCACTGACCACAAAACTGGTTTGCTTCAAACTTCTTCCCAGGACCACTTCCTATGAAACAGTCTGCTCCTAAGATTTCTTCAGATCTGTTCAGCCTGGCCCCTCATGAGCTGTTACCAGCTCCATCTCCACAGGGAATCTAGCCCCCAATACCTTTCGAGTGTCCCCAATCTACCACTATCTTCTCCCATCACATTCTATTGATGTAGTGATGAAATGCACTGCATAAGAACTAGGTGGTATTATTATCTTCCCCTACAGAGGGCAGGAAACTTAGGGCTTGTCTGCACTTGAAATGCTACAGCGGCACAACTGCCGTGCTGCAGCTGTGGCGCTGTAGTGCTTCAGCGTAGACCAGGGGTCTCAAACTCAGATGACCCCGAGGGCCGCATGAGGACTAGTGCATTGGCCCGAGGGCCGCACCACTGACCCCCCCCTCCTGCTGCCTCTGACCCCACCCCCACTCCACCCCTTCCAATTAGGCCCCGCCCCTGTCCCACCTCTTCCCACCCCTTCCCTTCCCCATTCCAATCCCTTCCCTGAAGTCCCCACCCCAACGCTGCCCCCAGGGGGTGCAGAAAGGATGCAGGATGCAGCGGGGGCTGAGGGCAGGGAGTTGAGGTGTGCAGGGTGCTCAGGGCAGGGAGTTGGTGTGTGGGGTACAAGAGGAATGTGGCAGGGGGTCAGGGTGCAGCAGGTGGCACAGGGCAGGAAGTGCAGGAGGGGTGCGGGATGCGACAGGGGGCTCAGGGCAGGCAGTTGGGGGTGCAGGAGGGGTGTGGGATGTGGCAGGGGGCTCAGGACAGGGAGTCAGGGTGTGGGATGTGGCAGGGGCTCAGGGCAGGGAGTTGGGGGTGCAGGAGGGGTTCAGGGTGTGAGCTCCAGCCTGGTGGCGCTTACCTAGAGTGGCTCCGGGGTGGCAGTGGCGCTTACTGGTGCCAGGGCAGGCTCCCTGCCTGCCTTGGTCCTGGCTCCATGCTGCTCCGTTCCAGGAAGCAGCTGGAACTGTGTCCCTGCAGCCCCTGGGGATGGGGGAGGGGCTCAGGCTTCCCTGCTTATGTGGCTCTTGCCGCTCTTCTAGGTACCTCCAACGAAGCTCCCATTGGCCACGGTTCCCTGTTTCCAGCCAATGGGAGCTGTGGGTGGCGGTACCTGGCAGGAGGCAATGCCGGAACCCTCTGCCTCCTTCCCCCTCCCGCCGGCCCGAAGGGGCGTGCTGCCGGCTGCTTCAGAGAGCAGCATCAGGAGGCAATCCCACGGGTAGGCAGAGGGGCGGGCGCGGGGAGCTTGGCGGACCACACACAAGAGCCCCGCGGGCTGCGTGTTTGAGACCCCTGGTGTAGACTCTACCTGGGCTGAAGGGAGGGTTTCTGGCAGAAATCATTCACTTCCCTCAGAGGCAGTAGCTACGTTGGTGGAAGAATTCTTCCATTGATCTCACACTGTCTACACAGGCGGTTAGGTCAGCTTAACTACTTCACTCGGGTGTGTGGATTTTGCATGTGCCTGAGTGATGTAGCTGAGTTGACCTAACTTTTTAGTGTAGACAAAGCCTTACAGCATTCTCCCTTCCCCTCCCTCCCCTCTGAGCCTTCACAGGAGACCTTACTCACTCTCAGTCATTTGCTACCTACACTACAAGTCTCATGAACTGAGAGCAAAACCAGGCATAGGTGGCAGCATGGCCTGAGCGCCCCTTAAAAGGACTAGCCCATCCTGGGACACCAGAGCAGCTTGATTTTTTTTTCATTTTCCATTTTTAAGTTGCACTATGTACAGAACTAAATTTCATAGTACATTACAGCACAGTGTTCATATATACAGTATTTACCCTCATTTGTACTCTTCATCTTTTTGGCTTATGCAGCATATGATAAATCAGAGCCAAGTATATGCAATGATAGCAGTGCATGCGTTCAGAATCCTCTCAGTACTTAATTCCTGTCCCTTGGGCTGGGGGGCGGAGGGAAACATGATAGAGGTGACCATCTTCAATCACTCAGGGAAGAGGTTATTTCTACTGCATTTCTTTACTTGCCAAACCATGTAACCACTCTTATCCATTTGAAGTAAAGTGCTATACTGAAAGCCTTCTGACAGACAGGAACATTACTACTGAAGATCAGGCAAACCAATAAAAAGGTAAATAGGAACATGCATGGCCTGTTTTAGTAAAGGGTGATGGAAACACTTTGCATAGAGATTATGGGGACTTAATTTGATTAAAACTTCAACAGTACTCACTGTATTAGAGCATTTAATTAATTTACTGGAAGGTTAGCTTCAACAGTGCCATTTTACAGAAACTTAACCTGAAAGTCAGAATGTCTGAAATGAGCAAGAGATCCAATGTATATGTTGAACAATGAGTTAACTCTTATTTAATGAAGAGTAATGGAAATAATCCTACAAGTAATCCTGATAAAGCCACTGAAAGTTAGAGACATTCTGTACCAGTTTTTGACAAAATAGCAGTACCTCAAACCTCTTTTTCAATACTCCTGTGTTTTTATTTATTTACTATTAAAATGGAACTTGAGAACTACTTACCTATCAACTGGAAACGGAGACAATGACTTATCTCACAGACGTATTGTTGGGCTGAATTCATTAGAACTTTGAAATCATCTGATAAAAGGCAAAGTAGTAGTATTGTGATTGATAACTGCTCTAATTTCCACCAGAGATTACACTATTGCTGTGCCTCAGAATTGAGAATGGCTTAATATTTGATTAAAAATACATTTTGATCGCATAGGAGAGAAAAAGAACTAAGGTTATTGAGAACAGGAGTACTTGTGGCACCTTAGAGACTAACAAATTTGTTAGTCTCTAAGGTGCCACAAGTACTCCTGTTCTTTTTGCGGATACAGACTAACACGGTTGCTACTCTGAAACCTAAGGTTATTGACAGTCTGTTCTTCTCTAACTCCTGTTTGTTGCATTTGTGCATAATTGCCAGTGTATTGTTTCTACATTAAACTTAATTAAAAATGCACCTAAAATAAATATCTACATTCTATGTGAAGAAGTGTGTAGAGAATTAAAGAGATGTTCCTGTTATCACAAATCTACCTAAAATTATTCTGTGCTTCTATTTCCCCACCAATAAAACAGGGTTATTCTAACTTACCCATTCTGTGCTTGTGAGTTAAAGGTTAGTGCATGCTTGTCTTGTGTTTTATGTTTTCAAAATGCTATTCTTAGTTTACTCTTGCAGCGTGGAGGATCACACAGCAACATGGTCCAGGGGAGAGCAAGCCTCTCTCTCTGCTTACCATAAAGCCTAAAGGGGAGCATGCAATTCTTGGGATACATACATAGAGAAGAAATGGGAAGTAGGATGCTTGTCAAACATTTTCTGCAGGTTTGAGTAGAAAGCTATGGCTTCAGCCCACACACTCGTTGGTAGCCAGCACAGTCCTTGCTGTTCTCCAGTGCCAGGAGTCAGGCTGTTGTTGTGTCTGGCTCCTATGCAGGAGGGCAGGTGGAGAAGCTCACAGGACCAAGCCCCATATATATTTTTTAAATGCTTTTAGAAGTACTATACACAGGGTGTACTGCATTTGTATACACTAATTTCTTTTACCCTCCATGCCCAAAACATCATATTAAAATCTCAAAGAGAAAGAATATCTATTTCAGTAATTTACAAATTACGAACCATGCTTTAAAAATGTTTGACATCAACTAGTCATACATGCTTACATCTTAGTTTAGGCATCTTTAAGCCTTTGTTTAGGCATATGGGCAGCCCCAAATGTAAAACTCTCCCATGAACCTCTATGAGGAAAGTTTAGGTTGTGACTTAAAGCTACAGACTGTGGAAGGAGACAGGATAGAGCACTACCTCAGTGGGTGCTCCTATCCCTTAATCCAGCCCTGGCATTTACCTCACCATAACCTTAGACTGGAACCATCCCCTCTAGCCCCTCCCTCTGTTTTCTCCACGGATAAATTAGTACTCTTTACGCTGCTCTGGAGCAGTCCTTGTGTTACCAAAGCAAGGACTGGGAACATGTTTGGTCCTTGCTAGCAAAGAAGTGTATGTTTGGTGAGAGAGGCTGTCCTCTGCCTCTGCTCTGCATCTATACACAATCGAGCCCTAGGGAGGAGACTCAAGGTGGTGAACTAGTGAGATATGCCTGATGCCACTAATATTTAGGAATCACAGATGCAAAGTACCGTAAAATAGTTGATGGACACCAGGAATTAAGTTTTCTTTTTGTGAGACAAACTACAATCATTTAAGCACTAGTGCCAAGGAGTTAAAATACATTCTGAAGAAATAACTCACACCTTTCTTGGTAAAACTTCTGTGCACACAATATATAAGTACAGATAAGGCAGAATCTTACAGTGAACAAAAATACGAACTATCATATCAAAAACCCTGAACTACAAAGTTTTGAAATCCTTGTATTAGATGAACTAATGCTTGTCTCAGTCTCTCTGCCTACTTTCTCATCACAGAATTTACATAATCCAGTTTCAAACTACATTACACAGATAATGTCCCTGGAGATGATTTACAGAGTATTTTGTAGTTCTCTTATATAGCTCTCAGAATTCCTGTTATTACCTAGGCATTTCAGGCACTTTGTGAAAGACAGAAAACTTTACATCTTCTTATCTGAGGCACCAGAACCATAGATGTTGATGATCCAGAGACATGAATGATTTAAGAGACAAATGGCCCAATCCTGCAAGGTATCAAACTCCTCCTCTGTGATACTGAGAGTGCTCAACTCCCACTGACTTAAAACAGCTGAATTAAGGCTTGAAGGTGCTTAACACCTTGCAGAATCAAGTCCTAGAACACATGAAGGAATTTTCTATGAATGCATACAAAAGCAGAAGTGCCAGGTAGGTCATCATGCTCAGTACTCCTTCAATATAGTGGGTGTGTCAACAGCCAGTCCAGCACAAAATGAAGTGTTCTTGAACTTTTTCTTCAACTGTCATCAAAGTTGGGACTTGGCCTTTTATCAAATATATTGTGGTTTCCACATCAGTTCATTTGGTTCTTAAGGCAAGTTTGAAAAAGAAAAAGAAAATCCACACCATATAAAAGGTGTTATACCTACAAGCGAAAATCCTTTATTCAGCAACAGAACACACACAGCACAAGGTGGGGCAGTATAAGCTTTCCCACATCACATCCTCAATGTACTTCTACTCTACTCCTAGGGGTTGGGAGGGTACTCAGTCTCAAAGACCATTCATTTAATGGCCTCTTTTCTGAGAATGCCAACAAGGGTTCCAGTTGGGGCTAGTTCTGTAGGAAGTTTGTGAGGTTGACACTTGTCCACTTGCAGTAACCTCATTTTAATTACTATAAAAATATTTAATTTTACACAGGCCACCAACAGCTATCAGATTGTAAAAGACTAGTCTCTAGTGACCTGGGATGAATTTGAACCATGGCTCTAATGGGTAAAAAGCTTTTCAGCCATCCTGCTTGGCCATATTCTTTCCTCAACTGTATTTTCTAATTTTAAGTTTCAGAACCATTTAGACTACTGCCCAGGTTAAAGCCCTCTTGAAACAGCATTGCCAAGACAACTTACCTTGTTCTAAAAGGCACAATGATTTAATTTCTCAAATCTTGATAAAGCGTCATTTGTTGCATAGCAATTTGTTTGGAGTATAAGAAGTATTACAACAGTGTTTGGGCCAGATCTTCAGGTCCATTGGAGTTATTCTCAGTGCACTTATGGATGGGGCACCATAGGTACATGTCTCCCACCTTTCCCTCCCCTGGATTCTATGTGCAGCCAGAGGCCAGTTCTCAGTTCTGCTCTAAACTGCACCAGTAGTCATCAGCTCAGGATCAGAAAGTGGTATGCCTCACACTCATTCCTTCGCCCACCTCTAATGTGCCCCACACCATGATTAATGCTGAGAGGCAAGACCAAGTGGCAGAGTACTATGTTGGTTGTACATCACATGAGGAGTCTCATGTTCCCTCTGCACCAATACAGTGACCAAAGGGGATGAAGCAGAGGCCAAGACATGTCCCTTTATGTTGCAAGACTGCAACTATAAACAGAGCTCTATCTATATACCTTTATTAGAGACATTATGTACATTACTAAATATAACCTGCATTATAGCACATTAGTCTCATAAAACAGAAAATAGGGTAGAGAGAACTATAGTCATGTACACTTCGACAGGGCAAAATGTATTTAGCACTGTCCAGAGTCTTCTGCACAACAGAGGAAGTGGCTGAGGAAAAGGTAAGTGAAGAACAGCTGGATTTCAACCCAGACTATCATGTTGACCAGAGTTTTCACTCTAAAGGCTTGTCCACACAGTGTTTTAGTCCTCACCAGAGGGATGAAAATTTTACTCTGAACTCACGTTGTGCATTACCTAGTCCGTGGGGACCATCCTGGTGCACACTAAAAGTTCCCTAGTGCACATGAATGTAGGGCCATTTCGAGCAATACTACATTAATGTATGCTAGGGAACTCTTAGTGTGCGCGAGCAGGGCCCACACCAACCAGTTAGTGCTGACTAAAATTTATACCCTGCTGGTGTGGACTAAGGCACTCTGTAGATAAGCCCAAGAATAATCACAGAATATCAACTGGCACTCAGCACAAACTTTGTAGATTTTAAGAAAGCATTTCACAACCTCCATTGCAATTTACTCTGGAGAAGTGTTATGTATCCCAGCAACAATAATTAATATAATCAAGGCTTTACATCAATGTGCAATATAAACAGTTACACTAAACCCAGACTTCAGAAAATGGTCTGACATGGACAATGGTGTCAAACAAGGACACACTCTCTCACCTTTCCTGTTTCACAATGCCATTGACTTCTTTACGAGAAAGTGTAGAAGTATACAACACAGGCATCATACAACTTAATAACAGCGCACTAGAAGATTTAAATGTTGCTGATAACATAACTCTTCTAAGATACAGTTCAACCAACATGGAAGCAGAAACTGAAAGACTGTTTGGTGTTGCAAAAAAAGCAGGGTGAATAATACAGTTATGAACAAACAAATCTAATGAGAACCCCAGCAACTCCCAATTCAAACATTATATTAGAAGGCAAAGGAGAACGAGAAGTGAGTCAATTCATATACCTTGGCAGTAACATGCAAGCCAATAGGGATATTTAAAAGGGGGAAAAAGTCACAAATTGGCAAGACAGCAACTGCATTTACCAGTTTAAATGAGATTTGGTCATCAAAAAGCTACATCTTGAATACCAAACTATGAATCTTCAACTCAAATGTCATTTCCAACTTAATATGGGCATGTGAAAGCTGGAAATCCATCAAAGGTATAAATGGACTTCTAAATGCCTTTGAAGGAAATATATCAGGAAAACACTAGGTATTAAATTGAATGAATTTAAAACAAATGCAGAGATTCAGAGAATTCAACAACCCCCTTTCTTCAAAAAGTTATCCAGAAAAGAAAATGGAAGTATCTGAAGCATGTGTTAAGAATGAAGCCAGTACATCTGCATAGCAGGTGTTCTGCTAGATAGCTGGAGAAATACACAAAAGGGGTCAACTGAAAGACTCTCTCTATCAAAAAGCACTTAGAGAGAGGGAAAATTTATGGGACTTAACAACAGAGGACCTGCAAAGAACAGTTCAGAATGGATGGGGATTACTGAACCTTGTTCATCCCTAAGCAATGACTGATAGTGTGGGAAACACTCAGATTCAGAAAGAGGGAGTGTCATAAACATACAGCTAAGGGTAGCATAACATCCCTCTTTACCCTGTAAGGGGTTAATTCCTCTTTTACCTGTAAAGGGTTAAGAAGCTAATCTAGCTGACACCTAACCAAAAGGACCAATAAGGGGACAAGATACTTTCAAATCTGGGGGGTGGGGGGAGGCTTTGTCTGTCTGTTCTGTGTGCTTGCCGGAAACAGATCAAGAAAGCAAGCAATCCAACTCCATTAGTATTAGTAAGTACTAGCGAAGGAATGCGTTAGCTTACTTTTATTTTGGCTTGTGATTTTTTTTGTAGGAGGAAGGAGGTTTATTCCGGGTTTTGTACTTTAAGGTTTTGCCTAGAGGGGAGATCCTCTATGTTTTCAAGTCTTTTGTTATTCTGTAAAGTACTTACCATCCCGATTTTACAGAGGTGATTCCTTTACCTTTTTTTTTAATTAAAATTCTTCTTTTAAGAACCTGATTAATTTTTCATTGTTTTAAGATCCCAGAGTTTGGGTCTGTGTTCACCTGTACCAATTGGTGAGGGGATTATTCTCAAGCCTGCCTAGGAAAAGGGGTGTAGGGGCTTGGGGGGATATTTGGGGAAGTAGGGCTCCAAGTGGCCCTCCCTAAATGTTTGTTTAAATCACTTGGTGGTGGCAACGTTACTTAATCCAAGGTATAAAAAAGAATTTGTGCTTTGGGGAGTTTTTAACCTAAGCTGGTAGAAATAAGCTTAGGGGGTCTTCATGCGGGTCCCCACGTCTGTACCCTAAAGTTCAGAGTGGGGAGGGAACCCTGACAGGGAGACTGAACTCTATCAAAGCTAAGGAAATTATACAAAACCTAACTGCAATACAGTTGCACAATTTTCTCAGGTGTCCACCTCCAGCAAATCACTGATATGAATCCAAGGGAGTGGTCCAAGAAGAATTTCTCTCATTAACTAACTAAATTTGGTCCTTATTCATCACACAATCCTACAGTCTACAACCTGGGCCAAATTTTCATAGCTATGTGCAAAGCAGCACTTGCAACCATCCCACAAAATCTGACATTTCTGTATGTGTGTGTGGCGGGGGGAGAGGAAAAAGGTAAGTGTATGTAGAACTGTCCACTGAACATGTGATTATCCTGCATGTACTTAAAAAAGGCATGGGTTTTGTAGGGTGGCAATAAATTCATGTGCATTTTGCAAATTTGAAAATGTGCTTCCTCTTCCCCCATATGACAACACACCATAGTCAATTATATTTAAAAGGACATGCTTGTTTTCATAATGCACACCGTTGTCTTGTTTATTTTAACAGCAAATGGAAGGTATTTCAAAGAATCTAAAGACTATTCTTTAGTCAAGGGCAATTTTCATTAACATTTCTACTTTTCCAACGTAATTCAGATTCTGCTATTTAAAAATCACCTTTTTATTTTTAGTGATCAAAGGTCAAACTTCTCACATTGTGGGTGTAACAACCTACATTACAGCTGTAAATATAGTCTAATAATTCTTTTGAAGTCTTACTGAACTTTGATAAACTGACTTCTCTAACAGCTGTACTCCAAATGAAACAAAACAAAAGAAAGCTAAGTAAAAGATGCTGACCTTGTACAAGGGAAATTTCTTCCTACATTATCCCCTCCAAAATACCTTTTTCTAAGCTGGAAAAAAGTGAAGGAGGCATGGTTTCTGATCTTCACTAATTTAAATCAGAAAGCAGTGGGAGAAATAGCAAGACAGGACATATTAAGTGACAGCTTTTATGACGTTTCTTTGAGGATTAAACTTAGTACGCTGCACAACAGAAACATCCCTACTGCTCACCCAAGAAGTTTCATGTCATGTACAGCGAATTATTACCCAAATAGCAAGATTCTCACTATGTAGTGGAAAGAACTGTAAATAGCAAAATAGTTTCAAACAGCCCATCAACAACTCCCATCAAGCCAATACAGAATAATCATGATATCCCCATATACAGTAGCTGGCAACAAATTTGGTATCAAAGCAACTCTTAAAGAGCCTACTTTGCACATGCACAGCCCCAGGGGGAAGTTGGCTGACACATCAGTCCGTTAAAGTGCAGAGTAATTAGAACATCTTGGATCATAAAGGTACACCCTCTTGTATCTGAGGAAATACACAACTATGATTGACTGTTGCAACAGACTCATTAGTTTTAATAAGAAATCTCCTCATGGTGGTGGTAGCTGGGTACCTTGTAATTACTGTCAGTTGATGCTATGCCTTTGCTCTTCTATGGTCCACAGACCTTGAGTTGATGTCTACTTGAAATGGACTTGCTACTCTTCCAGATTGGCATCATGAAAACCATTAATGATGGACTGAAATTAATACGGGGGGGGGATTACTTTTGGGCGATTGAAAAGCTGCATCTCAAAAGAATGACTCAATTCAGTATTCAATCACGGTAGTTGTAGAACAAAGTTATGTCTTTAAAAGAGAAGGGAGCAAAATTGGAGAGATCATGTGGAGTTGTTTAAATGGAAGAAAAAGGAAAACCGAGGGTATGTCTACACTATGAAATTAGGTTGATTTTATAGAAGTCGATTTTTTAGAAATCAATTTTATACAGTCGATTGTGTGTGTCCCCACTAAGCGCATTAATTTGGCGAAGTGCATCCACAGTACCGAGGCTAGCATCGACTTTCAGAGCATTGCACCGTGGGTAGCTATCCCACAGTTCCCACTGTCTCCGCTGCCCATTGGAATTCTGGGTTGCGCTCCCAATGCCTGATGGGGCAAAAACATTGTCACGGGTGGTTTGGGGTACATGTTGTCAGGCCCCCCCCCTCTGTGAAAGCAATGGCAAACAATCGTTTCTCGCCTTTTTTCCTGGGTTACCTGTGCAGACGACATACCATGGCAAGCATGGAGCTTGCTCAGCTCACCGTCACCATACATCTGCTGGGTGCTCCTGGCAGACGCGGTACTGCATTGCTACACAGCAGCAGCTCCTTGCCTTCGCGGCAGCAGATGGTGCAGTACGACTGCTAGCCTTTGTCGTCGACTCCTGGGTGCTCCTGGCCGACCTCGGTGAGGTCGGTCAGGGGCGCCTGGGCAGACATGGGAGTGACTCCAGGTCATTCTCTTCTTTAAGTTTTGTCTCATGGAGATTCAGTCCTGCCTGGAATATCATGCAAGCTGGAGGCTTCTGCCTCACGCTGCTCTCCCAGCCGGCAGCACCATGCAGTCGCACCTACCGCAGCCTACCCCTTGCTCCCATGGCTCATGAAGCCTGGACAGTAGTAAGGAGCAGTTCAACTATAGGCTGAGCAAGTGCAGAATAGTGGTAGAATGTGCATTTGGATGTTTAAAAGCGCGCTGGTGCAGTTTATTGACTCGGTTAGACCTCAGCGAAACCAATATTCCCATCGTTATTACTGTTTGCTGTGTGCTCCACAATATCTGTGAGAGTAAGGGGGAGACGTTTATGGCGGGATTGGAGGCTGAGGCAAATCGCCTGGCCGCTGATTACGCGCAGCCAGACACCAGGGCGCTTAGAAGAGCACAGCAGGGCACGCTGCGCATCAGAGAAGCTTTGAAAACCAGTTTCATGACTGCCCAGGCTACGGTGTGAAAGTTCTGTCTGTTTCTCCTTGATGAAAACCCGCCCCCTTGGTTCACTCTACTTCCCTGTAAACCAACCGCCCTCCCCTCCCCTCTCCCCTTTGATCACCGCTTGCAGAGGCAATAAAGTCATTGTTGTTTCAAATTCATGCATTCTTTATTAATTCATCACACAAATGGGGGGATAACCGCCAAGGTAGCCTGGGAGGGGTGGGGGAGGAGGGAAGGACAAGGCCACACTGCACTTCAAAACTTATTGAATGCCAGCTTTCTGTTGCTTGGGCAGTCCTCTGGGGTGGACTGGAGTTCTGATAGCACAGATTCCTCTCCCCATACAGCGATCAGATCTAGTACCTCCTGTTCAGTCCATGCTGGAGTCTTTTTGCAATTCTGGGACTCCATGGTCACCTCTGCTGATGAGATTTGCACGTCACCTCTGAGCTCGTCACGCTGGCCAAATAGGAAATGAAATTCAAAAGTTTGCGGGGCTTTTCCTGTCTACCTGGCCAGTGCATCCGAGTTGAGAGTGCTGTCCAGAGCAGTCACAACGGAGCACTCTGGGATAGCTCCCGGAGGCCAATACTGTCGAATTGCATCCACACTACCCCAAATTCTACCCAGCAAGGTCGATTTCAGCGCTAATCCTCTCATCGGGGAGGAGAATAGAAATCCATTTTAAGAGCCCTTTAAGTCGACAAAAATGGCTTCCTCGTGTGGACGGGTGCAGGGTTAAATTGATCTAACACTGCTAAATTCGACCTAAACTCATAGTATAGACCAAGGCTGAGTTAAGCACACATTTCTGTGCTCAATTCCCTGATTGAACAGGGAGTTGGGCTGCCCCTGCAGCCTGGTTACTGGGTGGGTGGAGGATTCAGCACAGAAATCCATGCTTGAGTTCATTTGGTTTGCAGTTCACATGATAGAATTCTGTGACTCAGTCTGAAGTGGTCCTATATCTCTGAATGTTTTGCATCCAGAAGGTAAATAACACTCAGATGTCTGAAAGAGACAAATTCTAGCAAGTTACCTGCCTTTATTTTTGGAAAACCCAGTTCTGTGACTAAAAGATGCCATACCTTAAACATCAGAGGGGTAGCCGTGTTAGTCTGAATCTGTAAAAAGCAACAGAGGGTCCTGTGGCACCTTTGAGACTAACAGAAGTACTGGGAGCATAAGCTTTCGTGGGTAAGAACCTCACTTCTGAAGAACTTGCATCTGAAGAAGTGAGGTTCTTACCCACGAAAGCTTATACTCCCAGTACTTCTGTTAGTCTCAAAGGTGCCACAGGACCCTCTGTTGCTTTATACCTTAAACAGTGCAAGTGTTACTCATTGGAACTGAAGACTAGTTGAATAACTGTACAAATTAGACTCTTGTCCTGTTTTAGGTCCTTATTCAGCAAGGTACTAAAACGCATGCCTAATTAAGTATTTGAATAAATGGTGTTACTCATATGATTAAAATTTGCACATGTTTAAATACCTTGCTGAATCAGACCCTTAGAAAAAAATTAGACTTTATTAGAAATATTCACATGAAATAAAGAACAGTTTATAACAATAGTTGAAACAGCAAAGAACAAACAACATTAATTCTGACAATCCTCTTTAAAAACAAATAATAAGGAACAATTTCAGAAAGCATAATATATAATATTTGGGGGAGGGGGATTTTTTTTTATGAACCGGAATGGACTAAACTTTTCCTTTTTTCCCCGCTCTCCTTTTTGAGAAGGAAAACATTAATTTAAATTAGTTGCCAAATCTACATCAAGGAAACATGTAACTATCAAGAAATATAAATATCTTCATCATATATTCTTCATCGCACAAAATTAGAAAGAAAGAAAGAAAGATCTAATCTCATTCTAATTTTTGCTGACATAGTACACACACTAGACTTTTGAGCTGGTCCTTTGATTTGCTTCATTAAACAATTAAATAATTAAGTCCAATCCGTGCAATAACATTTTCCGAGAATGTCGTCTTTTGCAGGTAATGAACTCTGGTCTCCTGAATCTTGTAGAGCTTCTTTAAACCACCTCATTGCCTAACTAGTGAAAAACTCCCAGTACGTAATGTATTGATTAGAACAAGACTAATCATTGTTTGATTAATTTTACTTTTTTTCTGTTGACAGATTATTCATGAACTGATCAGAGTTTTATTTCAATAATTTGTTATTCACAATTATTCTCAGAATCCATTTTGAAATTAATTCTTGGTTTAGTACTTTGCAAACTGTTGCAATTATTCAATACTGAAGCTGTTTTGCTTGGAGACAGGCCAGAATTTTCCCAACTCCAGTGTCTAAATTTAGGCATGTAAATCCATATTTAGGCACCTAAGTAAATGGCCTGAGTTTTCAAATGTGTGAAGTATCCACAACTCAGTTAGGAGATGCAGCTGCTCAGAATCTTTGAAAAATCAAGCCATTTATTTAGATGCTTAAGTTTACATACCCCAGTTTCAGAATACATTTTATTATGCCATCAGTTATTTATTATGTAGACTGTAATAAATAGGGTTTTTTAAAAGTTAATTATTCTTGGATAGTCAATATGTTAATGTTTAATGTATTTAGTTGTAATTTAAAAGTTTCTAAAAGTTTTGAAATCTTATGAACACTTGTACTTTTTTAAAGAAACATTTCTGTTCACCTTTAATTTCATCCAATATAAATCTTGCTATTATAAGTAGCTTACTCAGGCTGCCAGAGGGCACTATCTATAACGAGAAAGCTGGAAGATTGCTAGGTAGTACTAGGCAACAAAACAAGCTATGTACAGGAAAGAGAACACTATGTACAGCATCCAATGTCTTAGCACAGTTGTAGGGAAAAAAACTTTTTTTTAGGGGTTATGCTACACTGTCAATGAGGTGGAAGAAATTGAGGCTGAAGCATGGCAGCTACAAATGTGAAGATATAAAGTTTAAAAACCCTCTATTTAAAAGGTAAAAATGTCCTTTGGCCCCACTGCTGAGGTAAGAAGTCATAGGAGAAATAAAGTGATGTGGGCATAAAAGATCTCTTGTACAGAAAGAAATTCACTGCAGTGCAAGGCTTAAGCATTGTGTTGTGCCTTGCATGGCTCTGCTACCCTGGGGTGAAGTCTATTTAGAGCATCCCCAAAACAAACAAACAATCTACCTGTTCTACTGGAGACCCTTTCCCACCCCACACTTGGAAAGCTAAATGGGCCCAGACTCCACAGTTAATTAATTTCAAGTTTCTTTAGAAAGCCTAACAAACCAAAGGGCCAGGCCGGGGTTTGGGCCGTCTGCATTATGCTTCTGGGAGGAATCAAAAGTAACTTCTGGCAAGCAATTGGTTCTGGATATATTACCTGTAAGACTGACAGGTGTTGTAGACAAATCTAGATGGAGACAATCCTCTACCATGATTTTCTTTAGCTAATCAGGAATATCTAGTTACTGTTTGTCTAACAGTTAAAATATATAAAGCGCTACAGAAGTGCCAAGTAGCATTTTCTGCCCTAAATTGCTCAAGAGGGAAAGCATGACTTACTGTTTGAACAAAAGAGAAAATATCTGAGGTACCATATCATGTGGTCTTATCTTCCTAAATAAAGAAATACATTAAGCAAGACAATTTCTCCTTTGCCCCACCCATAACTGAATCAATGTTAATGAAATTATCTTTTTCCAAACAAAGCACCTAATTTAGGTGAATAATGAAGGGCATTAGCATGATTTTTTTTATTATTACATTGCTCGTGTATAGATCATTTCATTTCCTCTTAGTGCTAATGTGGAAATTGGAGGCTGCTGCTTGTTGAGAGCCCCGTACAATCAATATTCTTCCTAGGAGTTTAGTATCAGATTCAAGGGGCACTGCCAAGGCTTGTAGGCCAAAAATTAGATCTGCCAGTTTTGTATTGCAAGCATATATATGTATGTTGCAGTGTCCCTGTTTAGCTTGTCTGCTCTGTTCTTATGAAGAAACAGGGTATTCTGATTCACAAGAACTCTGCTTGTTAGTCTGCAACAGGACTTTATTAACATTAAGTGAATTAGGCAGGAGTAAGAAAACAACACATAATTTTGTTTTATTATTCCTGTAAATTTGAATAGACTGTCTGCTCACAAAATAAAGCTGACAGTCTGAGCCTATAAATCTTTAGTATTAATTGTAATTGTTTAGATTTTTTTTTTAACTTTCAAAAGAAAGTTGGAGTCATTTTGTCTAGGGAATGAGAATTACCTGAATACTTAAGAAAATTGCGCTCCCATAAACGGAACACAGCCTGTACATTGCGCAAACATTTTTTCTAAGAATAGCAGGCAGCAGAAACGGCGAGATCCAAGCAGATAAATTATAGCACATTTTGACTAATACTGTTCTTGTGAAAGTTACTAAATGTCAATGTATGCATATCAATCTAATTTGATCCCCGAGAAGTGCTGGCTATAGATTCAAGACAATATTTTCAAATCTGGGTGTGATGCTGGCAGGCCAGACGCCAGCTCTTGCCAAGGCTGCCGGCATTAGCTAAGAACTGATAAATTCATAGCTGGAGATCAGACCAGTTCACCTGTATGTTAGTTTTGCTCAAAATAGGTATTAGTCTTATAAAAATTTATTTAGCATCTATGAAATGCCTGTAAATTGCTGCATGCATTTATCTCACTTGTGATGTCAGCATTCCATGCTATAAGAAAATATGTACGTTTTGCTTTATAACTTTGCGAATGTTTGCTCTGAACTTGTGAATCCAGGCACGGAAATCATCCCCACCCCCATCCATAAGGACTATCAAAATCAGGTGGGCCATCAAGGAACATCACAATAAAAAGGATTGGTTAATGGCCCTATCATATCTTGGAGAAGCTATGTGCAAGGACGCTCGTCCTGTGGACTTGGAAGCTGAATGAAGGAAACAAAACAGTCACAGGAAAATTTTCCATCTCTTCGCTGTTTGAATTCTCACAGGGCCAGAGCCACCAAACTGAAGCCAGAAATCCCCAGGGGCTGCCTCCTAGGTCCACCCTGAGACACACTTTGGGCATGTCTATACTACAAAATTAAGTTGACCTATGTTAAGTCGACTTACAGCCACCGCAGTAATTACTGCGGTTTTTCATGTCCATACTATTCTCCTTCTGTCAGTGGTGTGCATCCTCACCAGGAGCACTTCCACCGACTTAAGAGGGGTGGGTGGGGGGCGCTCCAGGCATGGAGCCCCCTGCTGGGAGCCCCAGGACCAGCTGGGTTCCTGGCGGGGAGCCCGGAGTGGGGAGCTGAGAACCCAGGCAGTAACTGGGCTAACAGCTGGAGCCCCCCACCCACCCCAGGGTGACAGCCCCAACTATGAGCTAGTCATGGGGGTCACAGCAGGGAACCTACCAGCCTTATTTGTCAATTTCACAGCTCCACAGAGGAGCTGTGAAATTGAGAAAAATGACAGTCATCAGCCAATGTAAGTAATGCATTGCCCTAACTACACTGACATAAGCCCTACGCCTCTTGTGGAGGTGGAGTTATGATGACTGTGTAGTAGGGCACAAGGCCGTAATGTAGACACTGACATAATTAGTTCGGTGTGAGCTACCTTACATCAACCTAACTCTGGAGTATAGACCAGGCCTTTGAACTGAATAGTTAAAAAAAATCTTTAGATAGTTTATTACAGGATTGGCTACTGTCTTTGGCGTAAGATCTAGGGTACCGATTGATCTGGGGGAAGTGACTGGTCTCCTGGGACTGGAAGCAACCTGAATATGGTGTGACTTTCAGTGTAAGTGACCAGTTCTCTGAACAGCTGATTGCGGTGGGTGGGAGGCACTTGGACAGGGAGGAGCTGATCGACTAGGCCCGCCAGTGGGTGGGAGGTGCTGGGGGGAGGGAGAGGAGCTGATCTGGGGGGCTGCCGGTGAGTGCTGAAGTAGGGCTCCTACAGCTACATACTTTTTTTTTTTTTTTTTTAAAGTGATAGTGATTTTAGATGCCCATCTTGACATCTTAAAGAGACCTGATTTTTAAAGAGTGCTAAGCCTCTGGAGTCTGAGAATCAGGCCCCTTTAGGGCATCAGATTGGGAACCCAAACAATTCTATATCCAAAAACCACTATTCACTTTTGAAAATTTAGGCCCCAATCCCATAGTTAGGCACCTAAATAGTAGTGGTTTTCCAAGGTACCAAATGCCTATAAAAACCACTCCAGTCATTGTGAGCTCCAGGGCTCAGATCCTCAAAGGTATTTAGGCACCGAGATACCATTAAGGATCTAGGGCCAGGTGCTCAGCACCTCTGAAAATCTGCCACTTTTATTTAGGTAGATTTAGAAGCTTTACATTAGGTATCCAGATTTAAAGTTCTGGTTGGTTTTAGCACTAGGACAGCCTGTTAACATTTGGAAGTGGATAAATAACATTTCTATTGTAAGTGCCCGAAAATATAATAATCTTCTACCCTTTATCCCAGGAATCAATTCAGCTCCTCACGACTAGTTACCAATCAGACTTTTTGTTTATTTTTTAGGGTTACAGGTAGAACAGAGACTTCTCAGTACAGTATATTTAAAAATGTGACTATGAAATCCTATCATCTCCTTTCATAGAGAGATGGGCATAGATATGGTGTGGTGTCTCCTCAATGCTCCACTTTACAGCCCATGTTTGTGTGTTTATGTAGCGCTGTCAATGGGATTTATTTTTCACTGTTTCTACTGCTGTGTAGATCACACACAGGTTTATTTATCCATTTTATTGATTGTGTGAGGCATCAGTAACCTGGACAAGCTTGTGAGTAAAGTCACAGTTGTCTTAACTTTATGTTTGCTTAAAATTATAAAACTTAAGACATCTCCCAATGACATCTTTATTGTTAGCACCAATGTTGTCTCCCTGTTAGCTCTGTAAGAAATCTGTGTGCGCTCTTCAGTCAGGAGTTGGGCTAGGTGATTCACATATAGCATATTGCCAAACTACCCTATTTGCAGTTTAGGGATCAAATGGATTAAAACAGACATTTTTACATGTAGATGCCAAGATGTTAGATCATGCTTTTCTCATGCTGTTAAGACATGACTACACTCTACTCTGACAGACAAGGCTCTCCATATGATACACTAACCGTTTATCCCTGATACAAGGGCCTTGGATGGTACCAAATTCTCTCAACATGTTTCTGCAGTTCTAAGCATTCTTTATCTGATGATGTGTCATATTGGTTTTCAGATTCTTCTTACATTTAAGTTTATGCCTGCACTCCCCTACTTCATTTTAAATATCGGGTGTTCCATAGGATCCCAGTTATGACATCTCTTTGGCCAGAGCTGGACTATTCTGTGTGATAAATAAGACTTTAAGATTTAGGGTTACATCACTTATCCCCTTTTCCCTTCCCCACCCCCACAGAGTGTGTGTGATGCCAAGAAGACAAGAAATCCAATGCACCAAAGCCTATTGGGAAGCTAGGAAGAAAGCTAAAACAGCATTATCCCACCATATCTATGCAGCTGTGTATGTCTTACAATCATGGAAGGAGGTATCAGTTCATTAGTTGTGCTCAAAACCAGCACACACTAAATCCTAATATTTTACATCTGACTGTTTCTGTCCAAAAACAGAACATTCTCCAGGGCTAACCAGCCCTTCATGTCATGCTCATGTACCCGACAATAAAAGGCCTGTGCCATATGTGAAATCTTTAAAACTTGCCCTTTATTTACCCTGAGTTTTCAAAGTTTTCCAGCTAATTCATCTTGTTATAAGACATTACCTTGGACTCTCTAGGATGTGTTGTTTTAGATCATCTTATGCCAAATAAGATGTTTGGCTAAATAAATCAATAAAATAAAAAATACTTTGAATCAAGTCTTGGCTTGTTAACCACTTTGTTGAAAGAGCAATTTCATAAGGATTTTTTAAAATGCATTTGCTGAGCCACTTTTTTTTTTTTTTAAAGAGTGTTCTTCACTCTGAGTTTTCTGTGGGTAACCTGTGGTCCAGGTCATTACCTACAAGGATATTTTTAAAACATAACACAGACAGAAGCTGGTAATGTATTCCAGAACAGGGAGCTTTTTACTGATGGTTGGCAATGAAATGCATTCATTTGACGCCTATTTTAACATCTCTAATAGTTCAGAAAAGTTTATTTTTAAAGTAACAACTTTGAAACTCACAAATCCATATTGTTCCACAAAGCAACAAGAACAGATAATTCTAAACAGATTAAAAAAAGTAAACCTGCAATCCAAACCTCACACCTTACGCTATATATAGTGATATTTAAATCTGTAAAGATACTTTACATCTTTGTGTAGCTGTATTTTTCATGTTTTCTAAAGTCACATAAATTTCCAGCAATTATGATAGTACACACCCAAGTGACAGAGCCATTTATGCAGGCTCCCCCATTAGCAAACTCATTCCAAAAAACTGGGTATGGTTTAGAAGGCTTTAAAATCAAATGTGCTTCTCCAGCACTTCATAGGCTTGCTGGGATATCACTGCTTTTAATTTTATTTTCTGATTCTCCAATGGAAACCTTGCAGACCCTTCATTTTGTGAAAGCTAGTAAAACTCAAATGTCAAAAAACAAGGGAAGTTAATTAAGATGACTTATTTAGCCTTCAAGAGACCCTAACTTCAGGGTGTTGCACCATCTTACAATAGCAATGGCTTTCTGCACCCACAAAAACAACAACTTCCTCAAAATGCAATGAAGGTTTAATCAGAAGAGCACAGCTAAAAATCTGGTGGTGTCTAGTTTGCAGCAGTCAACATGAATTTAAAATCGGATTAACTGGTGAGCAAAGAAAGCAATATCAGGAAAGGACAGACATTTTAGTGCAGTGGTTTTCAACCTGTAGTCCATGAACCCCTAGGCGTCCGCAGACTATGTCTAAGATTTCCAAAGGGGTCCACACTTCCATTCAAAATATTTTAGGGGTCCACAAATGAAAAAAGGTTGAAAACCACTGGTTTAGAAGATCAAATTACACAAGGGGGCATCACTCAAAAACAGCAAGGAGAAACAGGGCCAGCTCCAGCATTTCTGCCGCCCCAAGCAAAAAAAAAAAAAAAGCCGCGATTGGCAGCGGCAGTTGAGCGGCAGGTCCTTCGCTCCTAGAGGGAGTGAGGGACCTGCCGCCCCCGAATTGCCGCAGGTGCCGCCCCTCTCCCTTGGCTGCCCCAAGCACCTGCTTGTTAAGCTGGTGCCTGGAGCCGGCTCTGAGGAGAAATCAGGACAACTTGCAACTCTGGTAACTAGCATAGTACAATACAATGTTACATATCCCTCAGGAGAGGGATAGCTCAGTGGTTTGAGCATTGGCCTGCTAAACCCAGGGTTGTGAGTTCAATCCTTGAGGGGGGCCACTTAGGGATCTGGGGCAAAATCAGTACTTGGTCCTGCTAGTGAAGGCAGGGGGCTGGACTCAATGACCTTTCAAGGTCCCTTCCAGTTCTAGGAGATAGGATATCTCCATTTATTTATAAAAAGTTACATGCAAATTATATTTTAATACACTGGGTATGTGCCCTTTTTGCTTCTGTATCACGTAAAAATAAAGCCTAAAAGGTTATTTGAGAAGAAAAATGGAGTGAAGACGGGTCTGCTTGTTTTTATGATGTCTGTGCTAGACTCCCAAAGGAGGGTAGGGCGAGGAGCATGATGACACAGGATCAGCACATCTCACCCACCGTAAGAGGAGTGCACATTGCAACCAGTAAAAAGGTGTAGCATGTGCCCCCACCAAGAAATTCTAGTTATCAGCCAGAAATACTCCTGGGATTCCTGTGCTATGCAGTCCCTCCACACCCCCTCCAATGTGCCCACTTCTTCAATCAATCATCTGATCTAAAATACAAGATGCTCTCTCATACACAGAAATCTTTAGAACTAATTATCAGTACAAAGATTCTGACTTAGGTGATGCTTATTGACAGTTGAAAGCATGAGTGGAAACGGTGCTTGCAGCATCTATTAACAGGATACACTTATCTTTCATCAAAATAGTTCACAGACTAGGGGTCTTATCGAACTAACTGCTGCTCCTGATTCTCGGGTAGTAGCAGGTATCTATGGCTGGCCTGGAGGCTGCAACCATTCTGGCCTAATATAGACCTCTCAAAGGTCATGCGACTTTTTAGATAAATGCAGCGTAGGGCAGGGCAGCTGGACTGTGCACTGTGTGGGGTATAATGCTGTAATCCAGAGGTGGGGTCTGAGTTGCTGTCGACCACCGCTCCACCCCAGGTCCTGTCCCCCTCTACCTCTTCCCCCAAACCCTCACCCCACCTCTTCCTGCCCCCGCCCCATCTCTTCCTGCCCCCTCCCAAGTGTGCCCCGCCCTCACTCTTCCCCCCCAGCGCTTCCTGCATGCCACTGAACAGCTGATCATGGTGGGTGGGAAGCACTGGGAGGGAGGAGGAGTAGCTGACCAACTGGGCCCGCCAGCGGGTGGGAGGTGCTGGGGGTGGGGCTGATCGAGGGGGCTGCCGGTGGGTGCTGAGCACCCACTATTTTTATCCATGGGGACCCCAGCCCTGGAGCACCCATGGAGTTGGCACCTATGCAGTGAGCACATAACACATTTTGCACTGGCTTCTTATTTGCTTCTGGATACAATTCACAGGTCTGGTGGTGACTGTAATGCTCTGAATGATCTGAAGCATGGCTACCTGAGGATCTGTCTGACTCTATACTTTTTCATAGCAGTTCAAACCATCACAGAGGCTCTCACTGTCAAATCGTATGGTTAAAAATTGCAGGACCAGCCCTGGGACTTTCTAGTTTATGTCCTTGTCACTCCTCTTGGGAGTTGCACCACAGTTTGAGTTAAGAAAGCTTTGGAGCATGATTATTTTATTTAGCCTCGGTCTGACTTTTTTCAGTTTCCTCTTTAATTTAATTCATGAGTAAACAGTTTCTCCCCTTCACCTAGCCACATGGGTGGCTTTATGCCATATGTTTTTTTTTTTAAGATCACAATCCTATAATGGGAATTCTTCCTGAAGAGGCCAAAAACAAGTGGCAGTGTGTTTTTGTGGATAGGGTATGGAACTGTGATTCAGGTATCCTGGGTTTATGCCAGTTCTGCCACTGACGTTTCTGTAACTTAGGGCACCTCTCTGTGCCTCTGTATACCCTCCCACTTCTTGTCTCTCTTGTATAGATTGTATAATGTCTCTCTAAATAGACTGTAAACTCTTTGGTACAGTAATAATCTCTTACTAGGTGTTAGTTCAGTGCCTAGCACAACGAGGCCTTGATCTTGATTGGTGCTTCTAGGCACTAGTGTAAATTAAATAATACTAAATTTGTAGGGTTTGACCCTAAAAGCCCAATCCAGCAAACAATGAAGCATGTGAATACCCTTAGTCATATGAGTAGTTTTATTGAAATTAGTGGTATTACTCATATGAATTAAGTTTATCGTCTATTTGCAGAATTGGTCCTTAATGTATAAAAAGCAGTTAGCTGCTATGGCAATGAATACTATAGAGTAAAAAATATTATTATAATTTAATACTGAGAGTATTCTAAAAAAACCCTAAAATGTCCAGAAAACTTCAGAACCTGTTTTACAGACTGGATTTTATTTTGAGAAGACAGTAGTCAACAGAAAATAGAAAATGAAAATAATCTGTTTTTATAAACCAAATGATCAAGGCATTGTCTTGAAAGAATTAAAACAAATGTGCTGAAGGATTACAAAACCTGGTAGAAAGGAATTGACCTGGAATTTCTCCAAAACAATTACACCTCTACCTTGATATAACGCTTTCCTCAGGAGCTAAAAAATCTTATCGCGTTATAGGTGAAACCACATTATATTGAACTTGCTTTGATCCACTGGAGAGCGCATTCCCGCTCCCCCGGAGCACTGCTTCACCGCGTTATATCCAAATTCGTGTTATATCGGGTGGCATTATATTGAGGTAGCGGTGTAGTTTGACACTCTGTCTCTAACAAGGAATTATGGCTAAGGGTGTTGGCTCTATATTGTAGTGGCAATCAGCTAAAATATCACTAGAGTTTACTTCCATCTTAAATTCATTAATAGAAATTGGGACAGAGTGAAGGGGTGTGTGTGGGAGAAAAGTATATGAAGAATTTTAAAAAAGATGCTACTTCTAACTCACTACTTATTCTTCATGCAGTTTTTTAATAGGGGACACTTAATTTGTTTATATTTTGTACTAATGTGATGTTCTACTAAAATATTGATTTGTGATGACCAAGGCAGTGCTTTAAAGTATAAAAGAGTGATTAAAATGCAATTGCCTATCCTGGTGCATCCAATAACAATGCAGAGAGCTTCTTGCTTGTTCTCTTATACGCTGCAATTGAAGCAGTCTGTGTCAAAAATTTTGCTGGATTAAAGCGATCGTCAGCTTTCAGCATGAAAAATTATGAAAGAAGCTTGAATTCTGAACCATAACAATAAAAAATAAAGTTCCTTCTGCAAGTTACAACTTGCCCCAAGCTAAATGTGCATCATAAATTCTGAGCATGAAACTAACTGCCAAGCATTAGATGTCTTAGTTCCCTAATCTATGGTTATTCCCCTCCAAAATAAGTGGTCCAACAGTTGATTTAGAAAGTTACAGCATCATCACAATCAACATTATAAGGAGTAATGGCTCTGTGCAGTATAAACCCTAAATTGTTGATGAATATGCTGAATTCAGAGCTTATTGCTATCCCGCTGTTATGCAACTACAGTGAAACCCCGCTATAACGCGATGATTGCGGTCCAAAAAATTCAATCACGATAAATGCAGGGTCACAGTATAGCGGGTTTACGAAAAGTTTACCATTTAAAGCCGGTCAGTTTCAAGCCCATCAATTTCTCTTGGGCAGAGAGCAGGGGAGATGTGCAAGGGGCAGAGGAAGAGTGAGGAGCAGCTGGGGAGGAGAATGGCTCTGCCCGCCAAAAGGAGAAGCAGGGTAAGGGGGAAGAGGCAGTGGGAAAGGCACGTTCCTTTTTTTGTTTTTCTTTGGCGACGCTCCAGCCGGGTTTTTTTGTGTGTGTGTGTGTGTGCTTCAGCGGTGCTCCGGCCGCTTTTTTTGTTTGTTTGTTTGTTTGGTTTGTTTTGTGCTTTGGCATTTTTTTTGTTTGTTTGTTTGTTTTGTGCTTCGGCAGCGCTCCAGCTGCTTTTTTTGTTTGTTTGTTTGTTTGTTTTGTTTTGTGCTTTGGCGTTTTTTTTGTTTGTTTGTTTGTTTTGTGCTTCGGCAGCGCTCCAGCTGCTTTGTTTGTTTGTTTGTTTGTTTGTTTGTTTGCAGCGAGCAGGGGAGATGTGAAAGGGGCAGAGAAAGAGTGAGGAGAATGTCTCTTCCTGCCAAAAGAAGCAGGGGTAAGGGGGAAGAGGCAGTGGGGAAGGCACATTCCTTTTTTTTTTTTTTGCATGCTTGGGGCGGCGGGAGCCACCTTATGATCACGCTATATCCGAATTCGCATTATCGCGGGGCACGTCATAGCGGGGTTTCCCTGTACAAGTAATGTAGAGTGGCTAGGTTTGTCGACTTTATTTTGACTGTATTTAGACAGCTGACACAAACCACAAACTCTCTTTTAAAGGGATTGCTGTTCAAATGGTGCATATCTGCTAACAAACATGAAATGTGGGGCCAGGATTACCAGAATTTCAGAAATCAGCACACAAGGCTATTCTTTCACAACAATTAATCTAGAGGAGCAGCAAGAAATTATTTAAGCAAAGTTGCCTTCTGGAGCTGGTTTACAGAATCTCTTAGGTGTCTTATGCCAGTAAAAGCTGAGATCTGACAGAGCTGAACCATCTGAAAGGGCTGAAAAAGTGACACAGTACACAAAGTTATATTATCTAGAATGGATCAAGAGAAGATCCAGAGATCTAGACCTAGCACTGGATAGGGGCCCAAATACTAGCTGACTCTTATTTGCTGATTATTTGCTTCAGCAAGCTGGCACTTGCTGGAACACATCTTGAGAGGCTCTGTCCACTACAAAACTACTAACTTTCAGTTCTCTAACAGTTCCTTTAAATGTGATAAGAACTCTGTATTCCCAGTCTCTAAATGTACACATAAACTAACAATCTTCCTTTCCAAGATCAAGTAACAAGCAATTCTCTTATGATACTGGCTTGTGTATTGTCTTTGGATGGAACACCATCCCAGAATAAACTCTACTACTACAACTTGAAATTCTAACAGCTAAGCTTCTTTTAAAGAGCACGATAATATTTCACATCACAGGCAACCCAGTTTGTGGAACTGCGGGGCCACATTCAGACTAGAGGTAAATGAGTAAATTCAGACCTGCTTAACCCAGGTCTGCATCTGGTCATTAGTTTAACACCCTGAGTCACTTTTACTCTCCTAATGTTTTTAGATATATTCAATTCATCAAATAATGGAAGATCTAAGCACTTCTGCCTTAGCCCCCAACACTTCCTTGCTGTCACCAGGACAGTCTGTAAACATTAGTAATCCTCTTTCCTTTAGTCCCTAGGATAGGTGTCTCCCAGTAAATGAGACCTAGGTGACCTCTATACAACATCAGATTTCTTTCCACTACCTATCTAATCTCAAACCAGAACCTTTCATTCTTCACACACACCCTAAGTGAGTTTAACAGAGGCCAGAGAATGTTACATTTTAGCTACTGGAGCTGGGAGTCAGTTCTGCTCCACTGGATATTAATATTATGAAGGTGTACAAATAATTCAAATTGCAGCTCAAAGGAGCCACCCATAAGGTCACAATCCTGCCACCTTCATGCAAGCAAAGCTCCCACTGAAGCCAATGGGAACTCTGCCTACATAGCAGAGACCAAATAGGGCCCTAAGGCAGTAGACTCAACGTTTATTTCCAGAAACTGAGTGTACAATGCATTTTCTTTGCTATTTTCATCCAACCATGTCTGTACATTTCCTTCAAATGCTTTCCTGACTGCTTCAAAATAATAAAGAGTAGTTAGACCTATTGTGTAGTGTCCCATTTCACTTCCAGCAACCATGATCCCTTTCTGTTAAAACAAACTGATCATCTGCTTGGGTTACCACTAGCCTCAAGAATTACAAGGAAAGGCTGGATTTTTTTTTAAACTAATCTCACCTCCCAGCTCTATTGTTTGACTTCTTTCCTTGCAAAATTCTACTAGCTCTTCCCTCTACCCATTTTGCTCCTTGTTGCTTCTAGACTTAGTCATCCCTGATAAAAAACATTTCTTGCTATTCTAAGACTAATTGCTTCCTCCATTCTGTGCCTAGTTTTTCTGTGTAGTTAGCACTCTTCCCTGAACTATGCTATAGACACTATTACACGTGTACGGAGAATATAGTGGTGTGGCATAATAACATGTTGAAAAAGCCTTTAATCACAAGTGCTATGAGTAAGTTATACAGGTCACCTCATCCGAGTGCTGATAAAATCTTTATACCACCCGATCCCATCACTTATTTTGTATATTCTTTGTACACTGCAGAAATTAAAACAACTTTAGGAATTGTTTACTCTTAAATACTGGACTATTTGAAGGCAGATCCAAGCTGTGTTCTAAAACGGACTTAAAATTTTCTATACTAAAACATAAAATACTGGGTCAGAGTGACTTATCTCCTTCTAATGGCATAAAGCTCTTTTTTCTAGCCTTGAAGGACTGTAAAATATTGAAATCATGATGTTTTTAAGCATAAAAAAATCCCTGTCACTATCCCAGGTTTGAATCTTTTCTGTTCTTCATCCACAATAAATATTTCACATGACCTGGCAATTTATCCTGTCAATATCCTCTCCATATATTATATATATGCACCCATATAACTTAGACTATCCAAACTGTTACATCTTTTCAGTGTTTCCTATGACATTTGGACAGAGGCTTTACTTAATATGTATGAGTACATACTACATCTCCAGTCTCTCTGATCATTAACTCTTACTTACAGTTTCTGGAGAATTAAATATTCAAATATTGTTAATACTGCACCTCCAAACACTAAAAATAAAGTTCAAATAAGGCTCTCATTCCATATGCTGATGTAACATCCTTTTTGGCTATATTATTTAGCACAATGTCTACTTTGCTGTTAAGATATCAAATATATTGTAACCCCTTCTACTAACAAAGGGGTCTTCCTATATTCTAATTTGTTGTCAATCAATGTTTCTCAGTTTATTCTTTGGCAAGATAACAAGTGCAACATTGCTCTGGCTGTAATTGACTGAGGCTGAGAGACTGGAGCTACTGAGGATGAGTCACTGCAGCTGCAGTTCTTTCATTTAACAAAAGCAAACGCTAAGGAGCAGACCTGGGAAGTGATTAGACAGAATGATTAATGACTTTCTGGCCTGGTTATTTTAATGTTTTCTATGCCCATCAACATAGCATTTGGGTGTATAACAAATTGAAAACAAGCAACACATTAAATTACTCTTAATAGACAACACTAATACCTTTTCTCTCTTCTCCGTGAGGATGGGGGAGGGCTGGGCTGCTGGCACAGAGGTGGGAGCTATTTCTTCTCACTAAGATTGGGTATGGGTTCTTCTCATTTCCTGAACCATGTGCTAAGGAAAAAGGAGAGTAACTGGCTTGCAGGAACTGTTGTCAGCAACTATACACTCAAGCTGCTGTCAGCAGCAGCCAGGATGTATGAATTCAGTTACTTGGCCCTATTTGAAGGCCTGAATATTGCCTAAGGGAGACCTTAAAACACCTTTATATTTGATAAGGCCATTCCACTTTCATGAAGGATTTGAACCATGATAATCTCGAACAAAGCATATGCAAGCCCATAGTTGCATACTCATCCTGAGCACACCTAATTCCATTTTCAAAGCTGTTCCTAGTGGAATTTTTTTTTTTAGGAATCTGGAATTAAAGTGATGCTTGTTCTTCCATAACTGTGCCCAGAAAGCATTTGCAGCGCAGTGCTATTTCAGAGCACTTTTGGGGTTTGAGGTTTAGGTGTGTTTCTAGATGAGCCAAAGTATCTCCTGGTAACATATAATGGCTGTTCTCACCAGGCCCTTTAATTGGAGGACAATAGGAACAGTCTTGCTGAATGAATGCACTTTAACTTGCCTACGTTTTGGATATGTTCCTTGTATATCCTGGTTTGTTCTTCTTTCTAAAGCAGAGTAGTACTACCACTGCAGCAGAGAAGCTTCAGATGAGAAAGGGACCTAATGGGCCCTCAGTGCCTAAACCAGAGGATTAAGGGCTGGATCCAAAACCCATCGAAGTCAATGAAAAGACTCTCGTTGATATTAATGAGATTTAGCTCATGCCCTGAATTCCAGAAAGGTTTATGGGAATATGTTATTTTCCTATGCTCCTGTCACCCCTGCTCTATGATGTTCTTAAATGCCCCTTTGGGAGAATTACACCAGTGCCTCTGTCTCAGTTATGGCATATTCTCAAAAATCAGCATGTTGGTCCTGACACAAAACTTGGCAGTTTCACTCCATTGTTATGGGCAGGAGCACAGAGGAACATGAGATATGCTGCTACTGTTGCTTGGTTGAGCTGGGTAGGAAGGAGAAACAGGTAGAGGAAATAAATTGCTTATTTTCCTGATCGTCTCGTACCTGATGTCTCTTCACAATGGTTCAAGAGACTATATGTAAGATCATACAGTAAACTATGGTTCAAGAGACTATATGTAAGATCATACAGTAAACAGGATTAAAAGTGGAACATTTACCTTACAATCAGTGCAACAACCAAAAATACTAACATTTATTTCAGTTGCAATAAGATAAATGCTGTTCTAACCTTGCCTAATTCATATTATCAAAACTGCATAATGCTGAAAAGATTTTCCCTTTCTTGTGCATTCAAGAAAGCAAAAAATTATCTGGCCTAAATGAGTCCTTTACAAATTGAGCAGACAAAGCACTGGAAAACAGTCTAGGGAGTAATCCTACACTGGTCAGGTGGGAATGGACTGAGACAGTTCACAGGTTGCTGTAAGCATACCACTTATGGTACACAAGCTGCAGTAGGGTGGTATGCAGGTATGAGCTACTCTGCCACATGTCTGCGTAGACCCTGCTGCAATGCTCTTAAAGTTCCCTAGTGCATCTTCATCTACTCTCATTTCAAAACAGATCAAAGCACACTAGAGAACATAGTGTGCGGCAGCAGGGTTCACATGGACACTACCTTTCACTAACCTGCCATGCAGTACATTTACATCCCAACTTGCTACAAACTAAGTGTATGTATAGACTAGCCTGATGTGGCACTCCAAGTCTGAGAATCCCTGGACTAGATATAACAGTATAGGGAACATTAACTTACCCACCTCCTTAGCCTGACTCCACGGATGCACCTTCTTTACTGGTCCAGTTCTAGCAGGGGAGACTGCCACCACAACTCCTGGTGCCATTCCTGACAGAAGTCTGGAAAGAGGAGAAAAGAGATGGGGAGTCAGAGTGGTCCCTATGTGCTGGAAGAAAGCATAGTAAACTTTCCTGACCCTCTGTGTCAGAGTAGTCTATGCAGAGGATAACGAGACCCAAAGGAAGTTTCTGTAGCTGGGAAAATCTAAAGAAAACAAGCTGCCTACTTGAGTGCACTAATCCTATAATTTCTTGCATCTCGGTTTATTTTCAGTACTATTACTAGAAAAACATCCTTTGGTCCTGAAAGAAAAGAGTAGCAGGTGGGTATAAGGCAGTTTAGATGGCCTTACCAGCGGAATGCATATCAACTTGACATATACATTTCAGGTCCTGCTTCTTCTAAACAATGAAGTTAAATTTAAAACGAACTACTTTTAACACCTAAAAATGCTTGTAACATGCATGTTGAAACTTGCCAAACCTAAGGTTCAAAGAGTTGAAATAAATAAGTTGTTCAGTACATTTCCATTGGTTTTGGTCAATATTGGGGGATTATGAAATTTAAGAAAAAACCCTTTTCTTTAAAAATGCAAGCCTCTCCTCCTCAATCCTTACTGTAACTTGATTTAATTTTTAATTAATTAGGGACCTTAAATTGTAAGTACCAAGCACAGCCCCCCATTCTTTTCTTTTGCAGTCTAATGGGTAGAATGTGTATGTCTGGCAGGAATGCTGGGTTCTATGCCTAATTTCAACTCTGCCTCAGTTTCCCACATTGCAAAACAGTTATGGAACAATCCTCACTGTGCTTTGGAATGGCCCGGGAAGTACTGTATAAGTGTCAGTATTTAATTATGTTTATCTACAAACCAGTAAAATTCAGCCTGGAACAATTTTTGTTATAAATTTTAAATTCCGGCTAAGTTTGCAGAATCTTTCACAAACATTTTGATTAATACTGAAAAATGATTAAAGGTCTAGAAAACATGAGCTATGAGGGAAGATTGAAAAAACTGGGTTTGTTTAGTCTGGAGAAGAGAAGACTGAGAAGGGACATGATAACAGTTTTCAAGTACATAAAAGGTTGTTACAAGGAGGAGGGAGAAAAATTGTTCTTCTTAACCTCTGAGGATAGGACAAGAAGTGATGGGCTTAAATTGCAGCAAGGGCGGTTTAGGTTGGACATTAGGAAAAACTTACTGTCAGGGGGTTAAGCACTGGAATAAATTGCCTAGGGAGGTTATGGAATCTCCATCATTGGGGATTTTTAAGAGCAGATTGGACAAACACCTGGGTTGCCCACTGGATTGCCAGGGATGGTCTAGATAATACTTAGTCCTGCCTTGAGTGCAGGTAGGGTGACCAGACGTCCCTTTTCGGGACTGTCCCGATATTTACTTGTTTGTCCTGCGTTCCGACCAATGTTTGGTCGGGACGCGAATTGTCCCGATATTTTGCACTCTGGCGCACAGGCGGAGGGGGCTCATGCCCCCCGCCCCCAACTCAGCCCCAGCCCTGCCCTGACTCTGCCCCCTCCCTGCCTCATTGGATCCCTCCCCAAATCCCCGCCCTGGCCCAGCCTCTTCCACAAGCATGCGGCATTCCTCTTTCTCCCCCCTCCCTCCCAGGCTTGCGCAATCAGCTGTTTGGCAGCGCAAGCGCTGGGAGGGAGGGGGGAGAAGCAGGATGCGGCAGCCCGCTCAGGGAAGGCGGAGGTGTGCTAGTGCAGGGCAGGGCGGGGTGCTGCCGGTGGGTGCTCAGCCGCCACCAATTTTTTTTTTGCTCTGCCGCCGGCTCTAGGGTTTTTTTTGTCTTTTTTTTGTTCCGCCGGCGACCCCCCCCCCACGTGTCCCGATATTTCATGTCTCTCATCTGGTCACCCTAAGTGCAGGGGACTGGACTAGATGACCTCTCGAGGTCCCTTCCTTTTCTAGGAGTCTATAAAGTATTACCAGCCCCATGCCATTAGCTTAAAACCCATGCCTTATAATCTAAAAATGGTTTTATTTGCCTTCTGAGCCTTTAGGGGTCACATTTTTTCAGCTCGCCTCCGCAACAACGAGAACTACAACTTCCCCAAACAAAAGCTAAGCCTCTGTCCCAGAACACGAGGAGCTGGGCGGGGCTTTCATACCCCCACACGTGCCGCAGCGAGCCGCCGGGGAGCTGACCACGCTGAGGCGGCACCAGGCAGGGGAGGCGTGGCAGGCGCACCCCCGAAGCCGGCTCTGTGTGCGTGTGTGTACCTATTGGGCTTCAGGAACTGCTAAAGGGTCCTCCCCCAGCCTAAGGGGAGGATCCACAGGGCCTGAAACTCAAATAATTACGGGGGACAACTAATGTAAAAACAGGGACAGGAGTGCGGTCACAGGGTCAAAAGAAGGGAACCTGACGGGGACACCGAGCAGAGAACCCCGGACAGCGCCCACTGCTCCTCAAAGGCGTCAAGGGAGCCAGTGGACGCCGCCCAGAGGAACTCTGCCTGGATACGTGAACGGACAGAGGATCGGAAACAGGCCCCACAGTCACAGGAACCTCCATCGGCCAACCTCCTCTCCCTGGTTTTATAGATGGCCTGGTTAGCCAGGGCCAAGAGGAAGTTGACCAGGAGGTCCCGTGACTTTGTGGGGCCACGGATAGGGAGCTCTGGAGCGGCAGGTCTTTTCGCTTTGGGTTTCTGGGCACCGGTGGGTGGGCTGGCGGGAGGCGTGAACTGAAGGGCTTCGCCGCCCTGCAGCCGGGTGCTGTGGCTTGGACAGTCCAGCTCTAGGAAATAGGCAGGGGTAGAACTAGCCTGTTCCTATTGGCTCGGGCTTGCTCTCAGGCACGAGCCTGCCAGTTTACCACACCCAGCGGCTACCCGGGCACGAGGATCCGACGGCTTCCCGCCTCACAGACAGGCATGCTGGGAGTCCCGGGCTCAGGCGACAGCCCTGGCCCCAGGGCCTCTGCCAACAATCCTCCCTCGCTTATTCCGCCTACCCGCCCTCAGGCCGAACGCATCAGCGAGGCCAAGGGACCTCTTAACGCAGCTTCCCCGAGTCAAAGGACTACACATCCCGCTCGGCCGCGGAGGCTGCTGGGAGATGTAGTTCCTCCCTCAAGCCTCAGAACGCGAGGCGGCTCCCCTTGGCTAAGCAGCACGGGGAAGGAAGGAACGCGGTCGTCCCCGAATCAATCCGCGTGCCGCAGCTCCGGCGGCGGAGTCAATCCCTGAGCAGCGCTGCCCGCTGAGGCCTGCGGGCGGAGAGAGGGGGCCGGCGGCAGCGGCCGCAGCGCGCGCCGATAGGCTGCGCGCTCCGAGGCTGGCTCCGCCCGTGGGTCTGTGTGGAGCTGTTCAGCGCCCAGGTGCTGAGTCGCTCGCTCGCTTAGGGAGGCTTCGGTTCTGCTGCCCTTTCCCCTCGACGCTGCCACGGGCTGCGATGGGACTAGTATCAAATCGCCTCCGCCGCCTCCTTCAGGCACAGTGAGTGACTCCAGCAGCCCCTCAGCCCCGGAGGTTTGGATGCGGCAGCCTCAGCGCCCCACTTGCTTTTGGGGGGTGGCACACCAGGTAAATCCTCCGCCCCGCCCGCCTCGCGGCTTTGTGCTGCATGTGGCTGTGAGGCTCAAGTCCGAAGGGGGCATTTCTTGATGCCTTTGGAGCCTGAGACAGAAGAGTGGATTCTCTGAGGGGAGCACTTTGTAGTGCACCGCTGGGAACAAAGCTGCACGCTCCATATGCTTTTAAGCAGTTGCATTATTTTAATTTCCTGGGGGTGGGGAGACGGAGGAAGAGGTTGAATCCAAATATGCAAAAACCTGTGCCCCAGCTGCATTTGCAAACCCTCACATGTGTGCAATAAAGTGGGTTTTGCAGGGCACCCATGTTTGCAAATTCGTGGTTAAGCAGCATACAAACGAAATGTAGCATTTGTGATCTAGCATTAGCTACAACCTAATGCTGTAGTAAAAGGTTGCAAAATGGTTTCCTTGTGTACCCCCATTATCGGTAGTGATTGTATGATTTTTGCCCACTGCAGTAATTTCTAATTCATTCTTGTCGTGGTTGCTAGCTACATCAAGTGGCTGAGACAGGCTGGTGAATGTAGTTCTTATGAATATGCATCAGAAAGGGGAGGGAGGAAGAAATCCCTCAAATATATTTAAGGCCAAATGTCAAGTTACCTATTTTGTTGAATTAATTCTGCTGACATCCATTGTGCTTCTATGCCTGATGCTTCAGGCTTCCTCAGATGGTGCTGGGTGGCGGAAAGGGAGTCGAATGTGAATATTGAACATGCATAATAAAGCATGGTGTGCCTTTAACTCTTTCTTTGTACAGTGATTTGTATCTCAAAGGGGCAGTGGTTTATAAACTCAACAAATCATATGCTTTGTCCCAGACCAGTAATAGTAGGTGTAGTAGATTGAGGATATCTCCTTATTCTTCTGCTTGGGGATTATGGTTGCTTTAGTATTTCACAGATACTGAAATAAGAGGTTGGCACAAAGAAGTGATTTGGGTGTGGATAATGAGAATGAAGTTCAATCTAGGATTGTTTTTCCAGCAAGACAAAGCATGCAAATGTTTTCTGTGTTGACTTCAGCAGGGGAAAGATGCAAACTGAGAGGAATGCATTGCTTAGTTTGAGAGAACCAAATGCAGTTCAGTTAGCACACTGACATATGTTCTGCACTCTTCACATTCTACTTCCAGGTTATAGTAAGAAGGGATTTGTGAGTAAAGTAGATTTTTTGGGGGGTATTATTCTAATGTATTGTTCCAGAAACAAGTAATATAAACAATTACTGGGAATAGTAATGCAGTTCCACTTATTTTAAAGGCAAATAGAGGTGCCTAGTCTTAGTTTCTATCTTATTAAAGGTAGCATATGCCAAGTAAAGATTTTTGCTGTATTTCTTTTCATTATTGACTGAGAGTCAGCCATTTTTGATGCACTTGTGTTTTTAATGTCCACATAAGTGGTGGTGTAATATTTAAATTCTAGAAGAGAGGACTTTTGTTTAGTTTATGTCTAATAAGCCTTATATGCAGGAGCCTGCAAGTGCCTGGAGTTTGTGTAATTCAATTTGGCAGGAACTTAGTACAGCATGCAGGGTAAAACTAGTTGAAGTGGGTTCCTTTTTTTTATCATGCAGAAGGACTAGTTAATCACACTTCATAGTAAGTCCAATAGAGCCATTGCAGGTTATAACATTGTTTTTTTAATATTTTGCTTTCTTTTAAGCCCATTGTATAAATGCCTTATAAAAGACTTTATATATAAATAAATATAAAACTATAGGCATGCTCTATGTTGTATAAAAAACTAAATGGAACATCTTGGGCTCTGTAGTATATTGCTTGCACACCTAAAACTCTCATGACTTCTGTGACAATCTTTGGTGTACAGAGCACAGGGTCAAGCTTCTTTTGTTCAGTATGCTTTTAAAATCAGGTGCAATTTTAAAAAATTGCAAGTAGATGTAAGATCCAAAGGGGTGGATTTAGCTATACACCTTACTACAGGTAAAATTGTTAGACTCTTGGCTGCCTTTTATGTTCCCTTCCAGCAAAAATAATGCATATTCCCCATAACTGCTCCTTCCTTCCAATAAACTTTTTACATCAGTAATTGGGGAAACTCCGTGGATTGTAATTAACCATTTACAATTGCCATGCTGCTGAATTTTCTCATATGGGTTCATTAAAGGGAGCAGCTTGAGAGGTCTGTCATTTGGCTCTTAACTGATCTGGCTTGTTTACTTAATGGTGGTAACCGTGTCTTCTCCCTGACTAAATTGATTCATATCTGAATACTGAAATGCCATTATTTACCTCTAATTTAAAAGGAAGCGGTCAAGTTAAAAATAGGTCCCCCTTCTTGGATCATGGGACAAAGGTTCCTGCTTATATGGGAGGTTCTGGGGCCGCTTTAGATCCCTCCTCTAACTCATTGCTGAATAGCCTCTGAGGGGCCATTAAAATAGCTGAGGATCAGCTAAGCAACATGTGTGCTGACCACACCCTTTCCTACACTGAGAATTGAAGAGTGACATAAAGGCAGCTCCACTTGCTCTTTAACTCTTAGACTTTCCTTATCTGGCCATTTAGAACAGCTTTATGGCTGCTTTGTGGTACTGAAGCCAATGCAAAGTTATCTTAACAGGGCCGAGGATATTTTAAAAAAAACTTCCTTACCTATGCTGCCCCCGGTTAATTAAAACAAAGCATATATTGCACAAGTAACTTTTCATTATTTCTGCAATTTATCTACATTTTCTCTCAGCCTGGACAATAACTAGTCAGCATCCATCTTGCATGCAGATTCCGTTTTCAGTTAATGTCCCATTCCAGTTCTCATGCAATAACTAGCATTATGCAGGAAAGTTAAGTTGCAAACACCAGAGGGAAATGTTTATTTAAACAAAGCTCTTTATTCTGGACTACTGAAGTCATGGAAATTTCTTTTGGACTTAAGTTATGTAAAAGCTGTTTTTGTTGTTGTTGTTTGTTTTTTTTCAGACACTAAATATTGTGCCAGAACCAAAGAGAAATATCTTTAAAATGATGTGCTCCCATTTATTATTCCAGTTAATCAGGGTATGCAGCTAGGAAATAGCAGTGTTGATTAATACTGTACATCCTTATGAACAGGCTCAGTATAAAGTGTGCACAGATGCTGTTGGAAACCAGTGATTCAGTATTTCTCAGTTGCTAGTACTACTAGAAAAAGTGACTGAAAAGCATATTTACTTGGATGCCGAACAGAACCAAATAAGTAGTGCAATAGGTCACTCAGTATCTTGTGTTTAAACAGAGGATTTTACTGTTCCTTGCCTTCCTGGAGGGTGGCTGCATATAGTGAATGTAATTTATTTAGTTCTGAAAGAGAAGAGGCAAATAACTCCATGTATTGTACCACCTATCCACTTCAACTTATTAGTATGTTTTGCATTAACTATAATTAGAATTTACTTTCTTCTTATCTGCTGTAAATGTTCTTATTGTTAGTGTATTTACACAATTCTCCCTTCAAGAAATTAAAGGCTCAGTTCACCAAACACTTACTACTGATCACAGGGCTTACTCTTGAGAGAGAGGTCCTGTTGATTTTAACAGGAGTAATCTCATTGGGACTATTCAGGGTAGTAAGCAGTATTTTCAGTAACATTTGTGGGAATGGGTTCTAATTCAAGAACACTAACGTTGGGATTATAAAGTATGGTTATAAACCTAGACCCTTTTACCGGCAGACTTTGAGTGGCTAGAGGCATTGACTTATGGACTGTCAGCGCCAAATCTTGAGCATAAAGTGGCTTGACTTGAGATGTCACGGTTGCTGTCAAGCTGTCTAGAGTAGCTTACAAGCATGAGTGCCAGTCCCAGGGCAGACTGTCAAGGAACAGGGCACAATCAGTTTGGGATTTGTATGTTCTATAATTAGATTTCACCAACCAAGTGTGAACTCTCCAAGCACTATAACAGCCTTAACATGAAGTCACAGATAGTCCCATGACACAGATGGACACTCTGGTCAATCTTGTCACCCAGGCAAGCCTGCCTTTGTGATAGATGGTCCCTTACACCAAAAATCACAAATATATTCAGGTTACTCCCAGTCCCAAAAGACCAGTCACTTATCCCTAGTCTCTTACCCAAGACAATGCTTTACTCCTGGGGGAATTCTGTGCCACTGCTGAATGCAGAATTTATGCACAATTAATGTTTTGCACAGAATTTTATTTTTTCCCTGCAGAATTGGTGCTGCAGAGCTGCTGGCCACCACTAGGAGCTGCTGGACCTGGCAGAGCTTGGCTCCCCAGCTCACAAATAGAGGACACTGCTGAGGGGGGCAGGGGAAGGGGGAACTGGAGGGTTCCCGGCAGCTGCCCAGCACATCCTGAAAGGGAGGAGGTGGTGTGCAGGAATACAAGCCCAGTCTGACCAGCATCCGGCTGTTTCTCCTCCTGGATCTCTGGCCCCACAGCTCAGCTCTGGGCAGCAACTTACAAGCATTTCATAAAGTCTAAACACATTCTTATAACTTAGCATCATTAAAATAATGTTAACACACATGTGAGTCAGACTGGTTTACCTATATGCATTTGTCAGTGTTCAGTGAGGCCTAGGAGCCTTGGCATGAGCTGGCACCTGGTCTGCCAATGTTACAGTTGCAAAAATCTAGCCTTTCTTCAGTTGCTTATTATATTCAAAAGTGGTGTTACATGTTCTTCAGCCATGTCACCAGGATGGACAAAAACATCCCAGCACATCTTGCTCTGAAACTTTCTATCAACACGCGAAGGGGTGCACACCTTGACCCTACCTGGCGCCGCCTGCGGACACATCCCAGAGATTCATGTATCTAGGAACTCACTACATGACATGTGCAACGCCATCAACTGGATCACTCTGGCTGACTCAGTAGTTCTTAGTAGACTATGCGTATTTGATGTTGCAAACTCTCTGGCAAAATCAAGAATAAAACTGTGTATGTATGTATGTGTATATATATACACTGTGACAGAGTCAGGCCAGATGGCTACAGGAGAGTGATAGAAGGCAGATATATTAGCCCCAGATTAAGTAGGTTTCTTTTTTCCCTGGGTAAGGTAACAGGGAAGGTTCCAGAACAATCAGGAACTTTCTGGAAACAATTAAGGCAGACAGGCTGATTAGAACACCTGCAGCCAATCAAGAAGCTGCTAGAATCAATTAAGGCAGGCTAATCAGGGCACCTGGGTTTAAAAAAGGAGCTCACTTCAGCTTGTGGTGTGGGTGTAAGGAGCTGAGAGTGAGAGGGTGTGCTGCTGGAGGACTGAGGAATATAAGCATTAACAGACACCAAGAAGAAGGTCCTGTGGTGAGGATAAAGAAGGTGTTGGGAGGAGGCCATGGGGAAGTAGCCCAGGGAATTGTAGCTGTTGTGCAGCTGTTCCAGGAGGCACTCTAGACAGCTGCAGTCCACAGGGCCCTGGGCTGGAACCCGGAGCAGAGGGTGGGACCGGGTTCCCCCCCAAACCTCCCAATTGACCTGGACTGTGGGTTCTACCAGAGGGAAAGGTCTCTGGGCTGTTCTCCAACCCACATGGTGAATCTCTGAGGCAAGAAAATCCGCCAATAAGCGCAGGACCCACCAAGATCGAGAAGGAACTTTGTCACTATATATATAAAAAACATACATACAGCAGTCAGACTTGGAAAATGACCAACTACTTCAATGAATTATGGGTTAGTCTTCACAACTTCTGAGAAAAGGTCAAGTTATAGCTAGATCAGACAATCACTGGTACAAGAAACAGTCTATAACTTGAGCACACAATGGAGTGGTATCTTAAAAAAATGACTTGTGTGCCAGTATGTGGTAACTTTATCTTGGATGGTTAGAAGTTTCTGGGAGAGATTGAGGCAGCCGTCTGGAGACACTGTGTCCAAGAACAGGACCGTCCCTAAATGGAAATTGAAAAGTCTGACACTTGCTTCTCTATACTTAAGCTGACCCCAGTTTTTCTGCCATTTGGGAATCAGGAAAACAACTGATTTTGGTGACTCTGGGAGTGGTTTCACTCAAGAATTCCCCTTTTAACTCTCCTTTTGGGCCTGCCTGGACAGGACCTGTCTGTTCATCAGTAACCAAGCTCTCTCTTGGTCCTAATGAAGTGAACGGTAAGATTCCTGTTGACCTAAATCAAGCAGGATCAAGTTATTGCAGGGTTGCTGTGCAACTGACAATGTCACCTGCAAAACATTATAGCGAAGACTTGAGGGCCTGAGAAATGAGAGCCTGAATCTTAGGCCAACATTCTAAGGCTTAGTATGAAACTGACTTCAATATGCTGTACGGGAGGGGATGCTGTTGCAGCATGCCCAATGTCCCTGCCTATGTAATTATTAGTCCCTCTGTTTTGTCAGCCTAGGAGGTTTGGTGTTAAGCATTATTTTGTATTCAGTCACTCAACTTCATTTAGTTGGTGTAATGCTGTGCCTGGGCTGGTAACTTTTCATGACAGCTGTGCAAAGCAACCTATTCAATAAAACGTTTTCCAATTCAATTTTCCACTTCTCTTCTGACGAAGTGGTATCAAGTGGTTATAGCAGGTTCTATTTCCACCTTTACCACTCATTCACTGTTGCCAGAGTGTTCAAAAGCAGCCACTGATCTTCTATACCCAGCCTGAAACATGTTGCACTGGACTCTTCCATTAACTTAAGTGTAGTTATAAGTGCTCATTGCCTGTGCAAACTGGGGCCCAAGATGTCACAAAAGGGGTCCTAAAAACAAACGATCCAAAATTAGTGGCCATTCTTGGAAAGTTTGGCCTAATCCTCTGAGTCCTGCCTTGAAAATATACTCCTGGGGGAATTCTGCACCAAACAAAAAAATTCTGTAACAAAAATGTAAAATTTCTGTGCACAATATTTTAAAATTCTGTATATTTTGTCAAAATAACATATGATCACACCAATTCAATTTCAATTATTTTTGGTCATTTATTTCAAAATACCTGTCAGCAAGTAGGTCTGAATGGGAGTGGAGGCACAGGGCCACATGGTGGTGTGTGTGTGTGTGTGTGTGTGTGTGTGTGTGCGTGCGTGTGCAGAGCTACATAGGGACATATTCAGAAAAATGTTTTTTGACGAATAGATTCCTTACTAGGCATATTAATACAGAATTCTGAGAATAATTCATTTAAACTACAATACAGAACCATATTTCCCAGACCCCTCAGAACCAAAGCAAAGGCTTGGGGGAGTCAAGGGTAACAGAGGAGCTGAGGGAGAGGGAAGTAAATTGCTGAGAAGGAGCCTGCGTGTGAACTTGAAGGGTTGTTGGGTATGGGTGGGAAAAGTATGGAACGGGTTTTTTTGGGGTGGGGGTGGGGAGAGATTATTAGGGAGCTTCCCCCATGCAGACTCTTCCTGACCCCTAGCCTCTCCTATTCAGTCAGGCACATCCGCCCTTGTCCCCACGTATTCCTGCACCTCCATGTGTCTTGCACCCCCTGTCCACAGGTGTCCCTCCACCCCCACTCAGACACCCCCTCCTGCATCACCATGTGGCCCTGCACCTTCCTCCCCCACTGTGGCCTTGTGCCTCCACTCCAATTCAGCCCCTGTCCTTCCCCCAGTAGGCCTTATGAGCCCCTGTCTGACCCTCCCCCCCAGCACAGCACGCTGTCTGTCTTCCGGTAACCCCTGTCTCCTGACCTGGCCTGACAGGCACCGTGAAGAAGGCAGGCTCTTTCTCTTCCCTAGCTGGCTGGGAGCTGCTGCTATGTTCTATTGCCACAGCACCCTCTGGTTGGCAAAAGGCAGAACTGCCACAACATTTCAGCAGCAGCTTTTTTTTGCTCAAATATTAAAAATATGCATGGCTCATTAATTATGCACCCATGCAGTAGTGCATAATTCTCCCAGGAGTAAAAATAGGACCATGCTGACCTCACTTGCAGAGGTGAAGTAGCTCAATTAACTGAAATGCTTTGAGACCTTTGAATGAGAAATGCTCTAGAATTAGTGTAGTTACAGTACAAAATGGCAAAAACAACAGTGGGCAAAGAGGTCGAATGGATCAAAATCGGTCCTACTCTTAACTCAATTGGCTGTCTACACCTTTGAGTGGTAACAGTCTGTAGGTTAGTCAGAATCTACTCAAAACAGTAAACTGCTATTTAAAAAAAAAAAATTAGACATCAAATGAGTGTGTGCATGTGTCATTAGAAGCCCTGGTGTCCTGTAATGAGAGGAGACTAGACTGGATGTGTAGCATACAGCATATCTGGCTTACATGAGACTTAACCAATAGCCATAAAATACCAGAGCATTAGGGTGACCATATTTGCCCAAGGGAAAACAGGACATTCCAGGGGGCTGAGCCGAGGTCATCCATTCCCCCCACTCCCCAGCGTGGGACCGGCCCAAGCCCTCCTGCCATCTGCCCATGCGGGGCCGGCTTGAGGCTTCCCTCTACCCCCATGCGCAGGGCTTGCCTGAGACCCCCTGCCACCATTAAAGGACATTGTACAGCACTTCACATGGAAAGAAAGAGACTCTATTGCAAGTACTGTGAGCTGCTCAGGTCCCCTTAATTATAAAAAGTGTTAGAGAGAGGGAATAACCAGAGAGTAAACAGTAATAGAGGGATTCAAGAATCTTACCTTTTTAATATGGTAAAAGAAAACTAGAACTGGATTCTTTACAAAAGAGGTTGAATGGTGGGTTCATTGAGGTATTAAAAAAACTTGAGATGGGAATAGAAAGTTTCTACAAGGCTATTTCAGGTATTGTCAAATTAAAAGAACAAGGGTATATACCAGCTTACATACAGAAAGGGAAAGACAGTGAAGGAATAGAGACAATCTCTTTCAGAGCCATTCATATTGCCAAGGATAAGAGGAGGAATGGTCTGAATAGTTTTAAGAAATGACCTACACAGAGTATTGAGCAGAAGGTTGTGGAGTGCTCCTACTAATTCAAAGGAGGACTAAACTAGACAGGCATCATAGTTTCCTCTCACCTGTAACTGTATTTCAATTTAAATGTATATAAAAGCAATATTCTTAGCATAGGCCCCAGTCCTGCAGAGACTTGAGCACATGCTTAATTTCACACGCTGTGACTAGCCATACAGAAGTCTGTAGGGACTACTCAGTATATGAAAGTTAGATACATGCTTAAGTCTTTAAGTCTTCATGCAGGATTGGGCCACAATGAAGACCATGTACAGCTATTCTCAATCTAAGCATATAACTTCCATTGGCATCAAATGACAGGCTGTGTTGGCTTCCACAGAAGTTCTTCTAGGTGTAAAGGGCAGTGGACAAGAGCAGGGGTTCTCAAACTGGGGGTCGGGACCCCTCAGGGTCGCTAGGTTATTACACGGGGGTCGCGAAATGTCAGCCTCCAGCCCAAACCCCACTTCACCTCCAGCATTTATAATGGTGTTAAATATATAAAAATGTGTTTTTAATTTATAAGGGGGGTCACACTCAGAGGCTTGCTATGTGAAAGGACTCACCAATACAAAAGTTTGAGAACCACTGGACTACAGCTAGGCAAAGCTTGTACTGATATCCTACACCTGGTCAGGTCACAAGCCTTCCAGCAAGATTAGCATTAGAGCTGAGACTTGGTGAGTTTTTCAGGTAATTTTCTCATACTTTATGGATTTTGGTAGCTTTGTATAATTGTGATCTGGAAAAAATTGCAGTTTTGGTTAAGTTTTTGCTTTTAATTTTACATTTACTGGATCCCAATACCATTTCCCAAATGGTTGGGAAAATGAAACCAAAAGACATCCTTACACAGTAGAAGTAGGAGCCGCAGTTTTGCACAGTACTAGTACACAGTATATACATCAAAGCTTACCGTAGCCTAACAATATATTGGCATACTGCAAAATCTCAAACAAGTTTAAATGGGAAAATCCATTAAATATAGAGCAATACTTCCTAATATTTGCAAGTAGTATCTATAGCAAAACCAGTATATACTTATTTTGCTCATCTCTTTAATCAGATTTAAAGTACAGTAATTTCAGGACTTCCAGCATGTTGCCAAAAAAAACTGCTGGGTTTTTTGCCCAAAATTTTTTGTTTAAAATGACTACATCAGAAAAAAAAATACTCACAAGGATCTGAAACATTGCTTGAGTGTGGCCCTAGGTTAACAAGGATGACAACACAGGCACGTTTCCCACTGGGATCATGCTATGAATACACAGTAGCAGCACGAGGAGATGATGAGACGACTGCAGATACAAGGCAGGGTTTGTCTGGGACCGCTTCATGCTAGAGAAAGTGTTTCACACCTACCAAACACTTTAAAACAATCAGTTTAAAAAGTGAAATTTCCAAAGTGAACCATGTACAAATTGGGATTTATTAAGTCTCATTTTTGCTGAAAGCAATGGAATAAAAGTGTTAAAATGGTCCAACTTTCTGTATTCAGGAAAAAAATTGGATTGTGTGTATTAAGCAGAGCTCTGTGATCACTACAAAATTCTGAATTTTCATGTGAATTCCTAAACTTCACTTCAACTGTGATAATGCCCCATTTGTGTCTTAATTCTGCAAAGATATGAGATACTAGCACAAGTGTTAAGCATGTACGCTACAAAACATATAGAAAGCAAGCTGTGAAATGCCTTTTCTGCAGACATGCTCATCAGAAGCCCGATTTACTTATCCAAAAAAGAAATCATGTGACCAACAGCAACATAGCTTACATTGCAAACAGTAAGGCATAAAATAAGCTTCTCTAAAATCTTAGTCTAATTACCAACACATGCATTCAAAAAAGTATTTGGATATTCTGCAGACAATTTAATTTGCTCACTCCACTAATAACCTATCAAAAAAAAAAAAAGAGAGAGGCGGGGAAAAAAAAAAGAGAAACAAACAGATTGTGATCAGTTACACTAGCGTAAACCAGGAGTGTCTCTCTCTCGCTCTCTATGTATGTATGTATGTGTGTAATATATAAATATAATAAAAAGATTGGAGGGAGTTCAGAGTACAGCAACAAAATGATAAAAGGTTTAGAAATTGTGACCTATGAGGAAAGGTTAAAAAACCTGGGCATGTTTAGTCGTTAGAAAAGAAGACAGAGTGGGGACCTGATAGTCTTCAAATACGGTAAGGACTGTTATAAAGAGGATGGTGAGCAACTGTTGTCAGTGTCTGCTGAAGGTGGGACAAGAAGTAATGGCTTAATCTGTAGCCAGGGAGATTTAGGTTAGATATTAGGAAGATTTTCCTAACTATAAGGATAATTAACTAATTCCCATACTTTATCAAGAGAGGTTGTGGAATGCCCATATTTGAAGGTTTTAAAGAACAAGTTAAACAAACACCTGCCGGGGATGGTTTAGGTATACTTGCTCTTGCCTAGCAAGGGCGATGGATTAGATGGTCCCTTCCAGCTCTACATTTCTATGATTTAAATCAGATCATCATCATCATCAAGGGCCATACCCGATCACAGTCTGCTGGGGAAATATAGCTACAAATACCACCAATGCACAACTCCTAGAAAAAGTGTCTTGAGAGCTCCTCTGATAATTAAGGTTTTTCTGAGCAGTCTGTATAGGACAGAACTTTGTCTTGTATTTACTGTAGTCAGTAGTGAAGATAAATTGCTGCCTTGCTTACTAAAAAGGCACTGGCTTGGTTTGTATATTTTACTACTGCCTTATAATTTCAGGGTTTATGTACCACAGTTCCTCAAATCTGCTAGCTGAGCAAATGAATAGAAGATGAATTTTTTTCTCTAATGTGGCACAATAATTGGAGAAGCCCTTTCGAGTAACTCAACCACTATCTAGTTAAGGAATAACAGCAGCAAAAGTAACCTGCATGTGGGATTCTAAATACATATTGGTAAACCCAAGTTATAATTCACATACATATTGAACTCTTTTAAAGAGTTACTTTAAAAAGACTGAGTCTGAAAAGATACTTTTAATCACAGGATCCTATTTTACCTTCTTTTGACCTCATTTAAAGAAGTTAAGATTACAGTAATCTCATTTGGAAAAAGTAGCTTGCTGCTGCTCACCTATATTTTAGATGTAGGTGGGACACAAACCAAAACCCCAGATCCACTCCCTAGGATTTAAATGTCCTCATTTTGCTTAAGTTCAGATCTACTTTCAAACTTTGCAGTTCAGACCCTGTTCTCCTCCTGGTCTCTAGTTGACCAGGCATGGGAGGGCAGAGTGTTGCCCTATGACAAGTGATAATTAACAGCTTCATGGCTGCTGGAGGCCAGACAATGACTGCACATCTTTGTGCCACTTTTCTACAAGCCACAGGGGCCTTGATTTTATTTTGGGATTTGGGAGAGGGTTTGTAAGGCTGATTGATTGCAGCTAAAATATCTCTTCCACAGAGCTGCCACTGCAGTCTCTCATGTAGCCACCCACGCTAAAACCTTGGGGGTCAGATGGGCTTGAGCTCAGGTGGAAAACACAAGGCTCTGCCAGAGCTGCAACATTCACAACTATTTCTAAAGTGCTAGCTCGAGGCCTGCTAGTGTGAGTCTGGGTTGGTAGGCTCACTCCCAGCGGCAGTGTAGGCATTCCTGAGGGACATATTGGTAGGCAGATGACAGGATGCAAAAGAAATCCAGCCCCACACTTACAAGAGCAGCATCAGAAGTGTCGCATCCAGGCACCCTGGGAAAGGGTGGGGAGAGAAGGGGAAATCTGCCCTCCCTCATCTTCAACAGCCTTCTCAGTGAAGGGAGAGGGGACTTCAGCAGTTGAGAGGAAATGTGGACAACTTCAAGGAGAGGGCAGGATAAGAAATGAACTCCATTCAGATTAAACCACATTTGATTACAAAAAGATTAATTACCTGACAGAGTAGTTTGAGTACTATTACATTCTAAAAATGCCATGAAGTCCACAGGTGTTTAGGAGCTTGGTTTTGCATCCCACCAGAGAGGCACTGCCATCACAACAGTACTCCTTAGCATCATATTGAGACACTGGTTTAGGACCGCCAAGACATGGGATCACTTACGATATTGTCTAAAGAGATTCCAAATGTAATGAGAGGCAGAGACTAAGCCAGAGATAGGTAACAATCTTTGATGCCAGTGCAAATTCAAAAGAAATATTGTCAATATTTAAAATTATACATTCAAAGTATTTTTAGACGTCACATCAAAGTAACTTCAGAGAATTTCAAATTAAGACTAACAAGTACCATTAAACATTTATATTGATACTTTCCTTTTCCTCCAGATTGCATGACAGTAAAAACAGCCAGTCTCTCCTGGGCTGTGGAGAATAGAAACCTCACAAACCACCATCCAACCTGTTATCCATATTCCCATCTTGCATTGAGCGAGCCTTTCCCAGGTACTCTTGACTCAGAGGTCTCTTGATCAGAACAGAAAGAGAGAGTACATGCGCAAAAAAAGTCCTTAATAGTCCATGTACTCTGCAAGGTGAATTATTATGCTCAGGGTTTTCCTGTATAAACCACATTCCCTTTCTTTGAAACAGGTGGGATTTTTAAGGTTCCAGGACTAGTACCATGAGAAAAGAATATGCAAGTATGTCCATGAACTTTGCACTAAAACATGCATTCATACCTAATACAGGCTAGTTTCTGTGATAGCACCTGCATAAATGGCCTAAAATACAAGTAGCAATGACAGTTCTGGGCTGGGTGAGGGAATCACTTCAAGGAAACTTGCACATGTGCTGGTTTATTTTTACTTTCCCTTTCATGCAGCTGCTGGGTGAAATTTTAAGGGCTGTATTCACTGTGTCTTGGCACATTTTTCTCAGGTTACTGGTTATGTTGGACAGATTTCCTATGCTGATGTTACATCAGAAATGTTTTTCTTGGCAGTGCTACAGGGTGTGGGTTTTTGGTAGTGGAAATCTGCACTGAAGCATTTGTTGTATGATGGTATTGGCTGTTTGGCATGTTCTTTTGCATATTTTTATCCTTGGCTATAGCAAACACACAGGGTGGTATTTTTGCTAAATATATATTTTGAAAATAGGCATATCATTGGGTTCTACTCCTTACTGTTCTGATTGGTATTGGTTTTAATGGTCCTCCAGGGAGATAAGCATGGATTAATTTGCAGATAATTACAATCTTACAAAATTCTGCTTGCCTACTCACTAAAACTATTTTAAAGTATATTTGATTGTCAGCTATATGTTATAAAAAACATATACATATGTTATATAAAAACAAGCCAACACTTAAACACAGTTCTGGACTATTACATTCCTTTGCCTGTGACCCCTCTTTAGCATTCCCTCTTTAATGCCTCTCTCACGCATCTCTCACTTGTACATCTTTGTCTCTTTAGGTAAGATTTTTCCATATCACATGTAGCTCTCCAATTGTCACCACTTTTAAGATGTTACTATGAAGTATATTCTGCCCTGTCAACATGACAATTCTTTAAACAAGTGGCACATAAGGCATTTTCTATGGATCAAGCTCTTTGCATAATCTAACATAATTGATTCTTTTTAAAGACTTTGTGTCCTATGGATTAAAAAAAAATGACAAATACTTCTCATTTATCTGGTAAGGTATGCTTTATATTACTATCACCCCAACATTTATTAAGCTGTTGCAAGTACTCTGTCAGACTAGCATGTTAATTCCCACACTCCCCACATATATCAATAGACCAGATTTGAACAAGTGTGTAGTGCTGTCTGATTTAAGTTATATTGGACTAGTTGGAAGTTAGTTGCATAGACTATGACTAAACATTCTCTCTTGTTGAAGCATGTTTAACTTTGAGGACTGAGAATGTGAGATTGAAAAACACCAGTAGAATGAGAAAAATAAATGTCATTGTTTAAGAGTAAGATGGAAGTTCTAATTCTGAAAGAGCTATAGTAGGTGGCTAAGGTGTTCTAGGCAATCATATGTTGGTTGCTTATTGCTTCTGCTTTAAAGGAGCTCTGGCTTCTAACACTGATTAAATTCAAACTACATAGAGAGAACCACCACTAATAGCATAATAAAAAACCTTAACTTACCAGCTAGTATATACAGCAGCATAATATACTCCCATCCCATTCCACTCAAAATCCTGTACCTTCAGCCTGCCTCAGAAGCTGTCAAATAGAATATGAAACAAATCTGATTGGATGAAGACTTATTTTCATTCTACCCTAAGACATAGCAGTGACAGGGTAGGGTGAGTCATGAATGTACCATATAAGTTTATTGAAGTCCTCGTGGCCTCTGACTTTCTTCTACTCAAGCCCATCTATGAAGGAGGTACAATTGTGGCTATTTTTGTTTCCATCTAAATTCCAAGACCTTGGCATTTACTGGAAATGTAAGGCTGTGAGTCTGTCATGGAGGTAATGGAAGTCACTTCCGTAGCAGGCAGCAGGGGAGGGTTTGGAGAGTGCAGGGGGGGTGCTTACCTTGGGGTAGGGGGTTCCCTGGCTCCCACTGGCATGGCCTCCCTGCAGCTCCTAGATGGCAGAGGGTCTACGCGCTGCCTCCGCCCACAGGCCCTGCCCCCACAGCTTCCACTGGCTGCGGTTCCCGGCCAATGGGAGCTGCGGCAACCAGTGCTTGTGGCGTGAGCAGAGGAGCCCTTGCCTCTGCTGCCTAGGAGCTGCAGGGACGCAGAGCCGGGTAGGAAGCCCCTGCCAGCCCCGCCAACCCCCACCCCCCAAGCACTGGAAGGGGCCCTGGGCCGTGCACTGCAGCCTGCTTTCCCCCCCCCCCCACACACACAGTACTAATGAGGGTGGCCCTCCCTCCCCCAGCACCAGCAGGCCCCTGCCCAAGTTTTAGTCAGGGCGGGTATTTTTAGTAAAAGTCATGGACAGGTCACGGGCCCGTGAATTTTTGTTTATGCCCCGTGACCTGTCCATGACTTTTACTAAAAATACCCATGACTAAAACGTAGCTTTACCCATAGTTCATACAAGCAAGTTAGTGGTGCATTGTATGAATTTACACCTGCAGAACCAATCAGTGCACACGCCAGTGGATAGCTACACAGCCAAACATTCAATCATGCTTTCATGGCAATTTGGGCAACCACTTTAAAGTCTTATTTTAACTGTATTTTAAAGATTTGATTTTTTTTTTTAAATCTTGCAATTCTGGAAAAAAATAGAAACTAGAGATTGTTCTGATTGTTTATGCTGTCACAAGCCTTGATAAAAATACAACCAAGAACTGTACAGTTGGGCCAAGTGTTTGTATTAGGATTTGCATACATTATCAGAAGAAACTTAGAGATAAGGCTTTGCAGTGGCTTCTGGCCAGAAGAGTGCCACTGAACACACTCCTTGTCTCTGCCTGAATTAATTTAGTGACAAATTATCGCTACGTCCCCTATCTTCAAGTGGTGCATTCAAGATGCCAAATGATAAATCTCTGTGAGAGAGCCTGTATCTCTGTTCTTTCACATGATGTAAGACTGCAGCTCCACTGTATCCTACATTTCCTGCTGTACTTCACACATGGCAGAAACCCTGTTACACTGAAATTTTACATGAACTCTCATTAATCAGGGTTTCATTTTGACAAGAGATGCCTGCCTGGCAAGAAATCCCTCTCCACCGTGAGCGGAACTAGGACTTTTCTTCCCCCCGGGTCATATGAGTACTGGGAATTTTGTGGGAGGGGGAGGAAGAGAGGAAAGTCATAAACTCATCCCCTGCTGGGAACAATTGCACCAAGACCAGGAGCAGAGATTCTTAAATCTTTCCCACATTAAGTAGTAGCAACTTTGCCTCCTGCTTTGCTCAGCCATCATGAGATGGAAGAAATAATCTCTGGAATGTAGTATTTAACCCCTGTCTGGTAGGCTATAACGGCTGTATTCCAAGGGGATTAATGGAAAGCTTCTCAGCCTAGGGGTTCAGTCCCTTGAGAGGGGTCACAAATATACATTGAAGGATCATAACCACCCTGCCCTTCACATATTGCTACTGGTTGGGGGCTGTCCTGGATTGGAAGAGGTTAAGAATTCGTGTATCAATGATACCTAATTACATGAAACTTTGTCATAAGGAGGAGTGAACATGCATTGAAATGCATGCACTGAAGCAATTCAAGATTCTCACTCTACTCTGGCCCAGATCCAGACTCCTTGTTGCTCAGTGAACAATATCTCTAGGTGGTGGAACTGGTGCAGTTTTGCTGTGCAGGATTGAGGTGGCATGCAGAGGAATGAGAGGGAGAGTCCAGGAAATCTGGCACTGAATAGATCCTCCTCAGGTTAGTGTGGGAAGGTCATTGCATGTATCCTTCCTACCTTGGCATGGGCAAGACTGTATAAAGTTTGGAGGCTATTCCAGCCATTGGTCTGAAGTAGCCTTGGCTGAGGTGGCTCCACAGCTTGGAGGATTCCTCCTCTAAGCACCTACTTAATACCTAGCCCAAACACTGGGTTTTGGCCTTTCCCTGTAGGACTTTAACTATTTCCCAGTTTGAGTAATTAGAGTTGGTAGGTTCAGTTCTGTTCTATATAGGTTCTTATATTGTGCTCATCATTCTAGGAGTATGTGTAAAATTCACGTAGAGACTCCTATCAACCTTCAGACCATCCGTCTCATTAAAATACAGTGCTATAGCTAGAGAGTCACTTACTTATGGGTATGGTACTGAGCTTGCTTTCTGCTGTAATCTTGGGAGGGAGGGTGATTAAGTTATTTGCAGGTTTTGTCTGGTTCCTCAGAGTTTTTTACCAGGATCTTTTAATCTTGGACAAGATTCATAATTTTTTTCCCTGTGCCTGCCACTCAAGAACAATAAATGTTGTTCTTTAAATTTGTCACATTTTGTTCATCCTGTTTCGGGATTCTTTTCTCCCTTCATCTTCCCCTGACCCCACCCCCAACTCTGTTTAATAAAGATCTAAGCATTTAACACAGTTGTTCATTTGTTTTTGTATTCTTTTCTCGCCCCTCTTCCCAGACTCCCGCTCTCCCTTACCTAGGTGCATACCTCTTCAGACACACAAACTACCCGTTCACCATGCTGTTACTGCAAAATAATCAATGACTTAAATCAGAAGCATGAACTGAAAAGTCAATATTCCGCAGATTGCAGAAGAGTAATGACAAGCTAGTATAAGCCAGCTTCTACAGGCTGGCCTCAGACTCCATTGCATCCTTTAAGTTCAGCGTACCTTGGGAAAGGCTCACGTTTACATTTTCTCCACAGCTGAAGAAGGCATTTGCGTGTTGCTTGAACAAAGTGTCTCTGTGGGCTGCAGTGTGGCAAATAGCTACAGGCTCATACTGGGGCAGTGAAGAGTGCACCACCCCAGTAGAAACTCTGGGTGGTATTGCCTGAAAAGGGCATAATTTCTGGGACTTCAAGGAGCATGCAACCACTGACACGCTTGAGGCTGGAATGCCTGGTCTCCTCTGTAGCTGACAATCTCTTTTAGCCAGCATGAGTGGGGGATGCAGGGCCATGAGCCAAGTCCCTCCATGCTCCCTTTTCAGGGGCAAGTCTTGGGAATTGGACAAGTCCTAATACTTATCTCCCTTAGCATAAAGAGTCCCATTTTATTGAGCACAAAGTAGAGGGAGAGGCTCCTTGTTATCCGCACTGGGGATATGCACTATGAAGCCCTTACGTGGATAAGTTACACCTCTCCAGTGTGTGAACTTCACATTAAATGGCATGTACCCTCTAAGCATGATAAACTACACCCTAGTAAAAATGGCTGTGCATAGTTTACACTCTTGCTTCCACTGTTGATAACCCTGGGAACTACCCTGGTGCTAAACCAATAGTGGTAGAATTTCTGAAAGGTCTGTCCAGCTACATTACTTTGGCTGCTGCCATCCTGCCTTGTAGAGAACAAGTAGTCTTTCAGACTCTTGCATTCCATTGCAAGTCACCCTTTCAGTTTGTGGTGGAACAGTTCTCCATTATAGCTATATACTACACTGTGTAGTATGTAGGTATAAATAAAATTAGAACACCCAGCTTTTTCCAGAGAGAGGAGGGAGGGAATATATCCCTTGAGTTCTGAAGATTCTGTTATTCAGGCCCTCCCACCTCACCCTCCTATCTAGTATCAAATTACAAGTCGGCAGGCAACTTCATCCGGCATAAAAGGAGTAGACATAATATGGCACAGTAGGAAAATTTGGAGCCCTTCCTTATAAACCAAAGGAGTCAGTTAAGCAATGTAAAGCATGCTTCTCAGTCTCCAGGCCTAAACCCTCCTCAACACTTCTCTTCTGAGGTCTTTCAATGTAGTTCAATTCACTGTAAGTGGAGAGGGAGAGACATGCTGTTTCAAGACCTGACCATCTAGAAAAGTTTTTCTCAACCTATTTACCATTGTGGACTGCATATATAGCTCTCTGTTATGTGAGTCTCATTGACACTAATATATAACCTGTATGTCCCTGAGTATGTCACATGGGCTGCAGCTATGTGCTGATTGGGCCGTGCGTTGAGAAGCACTAATCTAGAATATCTAACCATATATCTAAATTAAATATTAAGGTTATTAGGGTTGAGAACCTGTCTACCTCTGCTGGTAGAACCTGTCTACCTCTAGCACATTGCAAACTGATAAACAAATGAGAATGTTTGTTGCCTCCAGAGTGATCTTAGCTGGAAGAGACTATGAACAAAAGAAAAAAATTAAGCTGCATGATAGTGCAGAGCATTGTGCCAGTAGACCACTGGGTCAGTGTGGAATATGCATTACTGTATATAGGTTAATGTGTGAATTTATAATACATGCTTTCTGCAAGTTACAGCTTTTTCAATTGCTATTTAAGATTTTGCATTGGAGCTGATTGGGACAATCTGCGTGACACCCTTGTTTTGTTAACAATACCCGTTCCATTACCCTTTAAGTTTACACCATGCCATTCCTTTGACAGAATAAGAAATGTAATCATCAGAGGGTTTGGGATTTTAATTGGAGCAGGGAACTAAAGAGCCTGCTTTATTTTGCAAGTAGTGAAGGGGATGGATTTCCAGCAACTCTTCCAAGAATGTGGATATTACTCGCTGTCTTAGTTACATTTAACTTGCAACATTTAGGTTTTTAGCTTGATTAATGTGATAATGGAACATTATGTTGTGTCTTAGATTAAGCTGTATTCTTTGGGAGGCAGGGGGCTTATCTTTGTAGTTGGAAAGCCTCTTTGACTTCAGTGGGCTTTGCATTGGCCTTTAGCAAGCCTATGAAAGCTTTTGGCATTGGGAGAAAGGATAGCTTTTATTACAGTACTACAAATCTCTTTAGGACAGTTACTGCTGCTCGCTATTTGTATACAGGAGCTCATTCCTTGACTACTTATGGTAGGAGTGGTAGTAATCACTATAGTTAAGATTGTGTAAGATAATCCATTCTAAGCCCCCATTTTCAATTGCTTGTAGGCTTCAGAAACCTTTTTATTTTAGTCTGTGCTTTTAAGGCTGGGGCTCTACTGATCAGTGAACTTTAAGCAAAAACTGCTGAGCCATTTTGGGGTACAAGCAGAAAGGTGGAAAACTTCATAAGAAGCTATTTCGAAAAAGGTCCCAGCCCTCGCAACAAATGACTAGATAGAAGTTTTGAAATTTGGCTAGGAAACAACCCTCCATTGAGAATTACCTTAGTGTTCCAGAGAACTGGTTTTTTGTTTTGAAAGAGCTATGAATTCTTAATTATTACACTTGTGCAGTAAAACCAGTGCAATATTTTTAAAGCACTTTCTAGCAATGTTCACAGGGATGGTAGTCTGGCTACACATGTATTCGCAGCAGAACGCTCAAAGTGCGCAGTGAAGGGCTGATCCAAAGTTCATTAAATTGTAGGTATCTTTTGTTGACTTCCATGGGCGATTGAATAGGACTGGTTGAAAATCTTCATCCATTTAAAAAACAAAACACAAATTGAGTTTTTGACCAAACCAAACTTTTAGTGAAAAAATGGCTGCTTTCCATGGAAAATTTCATTTTTCTCAGTGAAAGTTTCCACAGGGAAAAAAATTCAGACTAGCTTTAGCATTGCTTCAAGTCCTGAATGAAGCATGGCTTTGTAAGGGGGGGCGGAGTCTGTATTTGAGAAAAAAGTATTCTTGTGTAACTACACTGCAATTGCAGCAAAGAGTCCTGTGGCACCTTATAGACTAACAGACGAAGTGGGTATTCACCCACGAAAGCTCATGCTCCAATACGTCTGTTAGTCTGTAAGGTGCCACAGGACTCTTTGCTGCTTTTACAGATCCAGACTAACACGGCTACCCCTCTGATACCTGACACTGCAATTCTAATGCACAAGGGAACAGAGTTAGATTTGCACATGCATGCTTACCCCTAGTGTTCTGCTTTATTAGAGAAGGGGAAACAAAACTATGAATATTCCATCAAAGAAAGATGCTTTCAATAATGCCATTAAATAACAGCATCCACTTGGAGACATAATTTCAAATCAAAAAGATAATGAAAAGGTTAATTAACAGTCGTTGTGGTGATCAAAGTAGTGACACTCTTCACTGCTGGACTACAATATTTGGAGGCATCTAGATGTCTTGCTGTTGCTTCATTAATTTAACCAGTTTAATGCGAGTATTTTCTGAATAACTGGCCTCTTTAGGTTACACGGTAAAGATGTGCACAGGTGCTGCGACTCTGATTCTGGGATCATACATTCAGAGCTATTCGTTATTTGTACCTACAAAGAACTGGGCTCAGAAAAAAAAAAAAGACCATGAAATCAATGTCCATGTACACTAAAGAAACATGATAAAACATCACCTGGATGGCACAGTTAATGCTAAACTAACTTGGAATGTTGGGAATGTAATTTTCTGTTGACCACACAGGAGGAGGTGGCCGTCCTGGGTGCAGAGTACAGCTGTGAAAAACATTTAAGGTTCATAAAATTTTGGTGTAATCCTGATTGATGGTCAAGGAAAGTACGCAGTTTCGCAGGGTTTGATGTGAAAATCAATGGCTCTGCCTGAGTTTTAAGTGAAACTCTGAATGTGAACCCACATGGATTAGACTGTAAGGCAATGTTGGCACACAGCAACACATTTAATTTGTGTGTGTGTGTGTGTGTGTGTGTGTATGTATATATAAAAATAAAATTGCCTTATGTTCTAATATATTAAATATAAAATATAAATATAAAACTCTGCTGGGGTTCACTCCAGTACCGTACAGCTGTAGCACGTATCCAGTGCTTCCCTAATCTGTGACTGAACCCTGAATGTTCTCTCTCTGCTCTAAAAGCACCAGCTGTAAGCATCTGAGCAATGGTGAGGCAGGGATTTTTAAAGGGCCAAACAAAACATTTTTATCTGAAACATCTTACTTAGGTGAACAGGCCAAATAAATCCTTGAAGTCAATGGAATTACAGCAGTTCTTTCTATCCTACCCTATCCCTACCTTCCAACCAACCTAAACCAGTTAAAAATGGTAGCCAAAAGTTGTCAGGCTCCTTAACCTTCTCCCCAATTTACTGTAGGACCACCCTACGTAACATATCCATTGTCTTTCTGCCACAGTATCATGCAAATCCTGCCTCTAATAATCCAAAATAGAGGATTCCTGGTATGTCTTGCTTGTATTCCTGCACATCTTTAGAATACAATTATTGTACAGAACCTTTCTGTAGCCTAGCTGATAGAATGTAATGAATTCAGGCAAAGACTTGTATTAAATGGAGTTATATATTATTAGAATAGTGTAAAGCCATGATTAAACCAAGTCTCTCAATTTTCATGCTGTAAAAATTATTAACTTAATACACAAATGTTAAAAGATAATTATAAAATGTTACCTTTGAAAGTGCACTAGTTCAGCTTCTGACTTGTTCATAGGGTAGATGTCTCTCTGGTCATTGCTGCTATCTGTAGAAAAGTAATTTTTAAACTGTTTAGTGCCTTTAATTTCTGTGCAGAGAAATTAATTAAGATTCCCTTTAGTTTGTGGTGTGATAGCTTGCTCCTTCTTAGTCCAGTGTTTTTAAAAGTGCCCTTGCTATCATGTTTTTTTTTTTTTTGTTCGAGCTCCCTATGAACAGCTAATATGTTGGCTGTTGGAAGCATGCTGCATTCATCCTAGGCCTTAGAGAACTAGCATGTTATCTTCATCTGAAACAAAGCTACAGAACGGTAGAACAAGCAGAGGAGGTTGGCTGGTTTGGGCTGGGCTTCTGTTGTGGAGCTTTGGTGGGTTGACCCCTCATTCCTATTGAAGGAAGGCATTTGTAGCTCTGAGTTAGGTAAAGGGAACAATTACAGCAATCACATTCTTGCAAGGCAGGGTAAACTAATGTTTATAATGGTTTTTGAGAGACTTTGACAAATAATACTTTGCACACATTCTCTTAGAAGATCTCAAAGCCCTTTACAAACTCAACATCCCTGTGTGGTGTGATAGACCTATTTTATGGTAAGTGAAAATTAGACCTTGTATATACCAGAAATTCTGTACTGCTATACGTGTGCCTCATTGGGGTGTAGTAGATTTTTAATAAATATAGTTATAAGCCCTAGTGTGCATGCAATTATATTGGTGTAAAATGCCTTCTATCACTATAGCTTATTTTGTTTCTTGAAGCAGAGTAAGTTCTATCAGTATAAGCACTCTTAGACCAGTGTAATCACATCATACAGGTGGGTAGTTGGGTTGCTGCTTTAATTTCAATAGTATCGTTAAAGCAGTGAAACTTTCTAGCACACACAAGTTCTTAAGTACAAAGATGAGATGACTTGCCTGAAGTCACACAGTGGATCAGTGGCACAGCTGGAAATAAAATCCAGTTCTTCTGACTCTAGTCAGTGCTTTAAACATAATGAATGCTCCCACTCCCATAGAGTGTGAAGTAACATATATTCCTGTTGGATGAAACAAGTACCCATTTTCTTTCTAAAGACCAACTGGAATTTAAAATTTTCTGAAACATTAATTTGCATGCTCAAATTTTTTTGTGCTGGTTCTTTATCATGGTTCTGAGACTTACTTTTACATTCAACTTCTCACCGTTCATGAACATGTATACTTTAGTGCAAGCTGACTGTAAAGAGCTAATGACAGACATTTTGAAAACCATTCCACCAAAACCCTGCAGATGTACTACCTTGAGATGTGATTGCATCAGAGCTGAGAAGCTAAATAGGCTTAGGGCTGGTCAATGCTTGGATGAGAGATTCAGGGGAGTTCTGTAGGAGTCATTTGTCTGGTTGAATTGGTGAATGAATATCAGCAGGGTATCAGAGGGGTAGCTGTGTTAGTCTGAATCTGACAAAAGCAACAGAGGGTCCTGTGGCACCTTTAAGACTAACAGAAGTATTGGAGCATAAGCTTTCGTGGGTGAACCCACGAAAGCTTATGCTCCAATACTTCTGTTAGTCTTAAAGATGCCACAGGACCCTCTGTTGCTTTTGTCAGCAGGGTGTTAAGAAGCACTTCAATGTTGAAACTGCCACCTTCCAGATGAGAACACCAAGGGCCTCACAGCTTGGTCATTAAAGATTCCATTATAATTTTTGCAAGCACCCCAGTAAAAAGTGCTCCCAAACATTTAATTGGGGAATTACACCCTGCCTATTTAAATTGGACCTTATATTAAACAATGAATAGTATATATAATTTAACACGAGTTGTTGTGTTGCTGTGCAGTGTTAAACAATTGTGCCCCACCTTGGGAGTTTGCTGCAGTCCAATGGTGAGTAAAGTGATTCTAATCTAGTTCGTAAATAATTTCTGGATCCTTAAGTTGCTTACTCCGTCCTGAAATGAAACCATTCTATCCACATACATTTCATAGTCTGTCCCCTGCCCTCCCCTTTGATTAGGCAGCTGTCCCTGATCATGCTAGTGTGTGCACATGAGCTGCTTGCACATGCTAGTATGACCAAGGACAGCTACCAGTGAGCCTGGTGCCCGCCCCAGTGGACAGGGCTGGGGGTGGTATAGCCACGCCAGAGGAGTTGCCCGAGCTGGGTGCTGGCTCCTGCAAGTGGCAGCCCAAAATGCTGCTGCTTTCACCATTGCGGTTCCTGGCCTGGTCACTGGACATGGCCCTGCTGGTGTCTCTTGTTATTGCTAGAGCCCTGCAACTCCGCTGATATCCACTTTATATCCATGGATATACCTGCTCTAACCATGGTGGCACAAGCCTTGCTGGTTTTTGTGCACATGGGAGGGAAAAGTAGATAAGCACAACTTTGGCCTTGGGCAATCATTTTTATTTGTATTGCTATCCAAGTCTCAAACCCAAAATTCTGAATAACAGTAGGCCACATTTTCTTGGTTACACTAGCACCTCCAAAGACGTTGTGGTTACTTTAATGTAAGTCAATGGTCACCAACCAGTAGATTGCGATTGACTGGTCGATCGTGGAGTCTCTGATAGTCGATCCCGATCTCTGGCTCCCTGCTTGCCCCAGCCCCATGCCGCTCCTGGAAATGGCCAGCATGCCCCTGCAGCCCCTGGGGGTGAGGGGGGGCAGTAGTCTTGGTGTGCTGCTCCTGCCTACAAGCACCACCCCCGCAGCTCCCATTGGCCTGCACCCCAACGCTCTGCCCCAGCCTGGAGCCTCCTCCTGCACCCAAACTCCCTCCTAGAACTTGCACCCCTGCCCCAGGCTCAGCTGGAGCCCCCTCCCACTCTCTGAACCCCCCAGCCCAGAGCCCACACCCCAACCCCCACTCAGTGAAAATGAATGAGGGTGGGGGAGAGCGAGCGACGGAGGGAGGGGGGGATGGAGTGAGAGGGGCGGGGCCTTGGGGAAGAGGCGAGGTAGATCCTGGATTGCACTTAAATTCAAAAAGTGATCTTGTGCATAAAAAGGTTGGAGAGCACTGGTGTAAGTGAAAAGATAATTTGTCCACTGCATTTAACCAACAGTCCTAATATGTATCCAGCCCATTAGAGAATTGGAATATAAGAATCTGTGGTATCATTTCTAGGCCTGGGGATACCTAAGTCACCCAAAGGTCCTGAATATAGACTGTGGTTGACAATGCCAGTCTCTGGCACAACTAAACTCTGCTGTAAGAGCAAGCCTTATTTGTTCAGAAGGCAACAACTTACTTGGGGAAGGGAGGCTATTTGGTCCCCATGTATGTGACAGATCCCCAAAGGATCTACCTAGTAAACCAGAAGGGTCTCCTGCTTTTCAGAGGGGAAGGACCAGAAAAAAACCAACAACATATGGATCAACTAATTCTTGGGGACAAGAAATGAAAAAAATAGTAACAGGAGTGAGGGACATAGGTTTACAATCAAAGTTCTAGAGCGGGACACTGAGCAGAGAACCACAGATCGTGCCCACAGCTCCTTGAGAGAATCCAGGGAGCTGATAGATGCCACCCAGAGGAATTCTGCCTGGAGACATGAACATACAAATACACAAAATTGAGTCCCACAGTCATGATTGCAAGAAATCATCCCATCCAACCCCCTTCTCCTCTAGGAGGAGGTTGACAACAAAATTCTGTGGCTTTGTGGGGCCACAGATGAAGATACATGGAGAGGAGAGAGAGCTGAGATTGTGGAATGAACTCTTAGAGGATCTAAAATTCAGCAGACCTCACCACCTTCCATTCAAAGTGCAAGGGAAACTTCTTGTATTCTGTGCTAATAACACACAGGACAAAAATTTAAATTAGTTTAAAAAAACCACATGGGCTAGATTGCCACTTGGGGAAAAGAGACTAACATGGGTCACATGTTCCCCCCCCCATTATTTAATGCACAACTGTAAAGTGCTTAGATAACACCAAGAGTAGATGTCATTCTAGTCAGGTTCTTATGACTTAAAGAACTAAACTAAATTATTGTGAAGACCGAGTAGTCAGTGTCCTTGAAGTCAGATCTCAGCTCACGCAAACAAAATGTAGGAGTCAGATGCACAGACTAAAATGTGGGTGGAAGTAGAGTAAAATACCAAGGAACTTTAGGGAATTAAAACTGGAAGTGATGAATCGACGGTAATTACAAACAAGCCTAGTTGAAAGGGAAATGACGAGTATAAACTAGAATCCACAAATGACAAGGATGGAGTGGAAGACTGAAATGGAGACTGTTCTGCATGTGTAGGAGTGGTTGTTTCAGGAGATCTTGAGGAGGAAACTAACACCTTATTTTGTGCTCAATATGACTTGCACGGAGGCAGAGGAGGAGAACCATTAAGAGTGATGGAACCAGCAAGACAGATGAGACACCGCAGGAGGTAGAACCAGAAATGGAAGTGGGTCATGACCCCATTTTAATGGGGTTGCCAGGGCTGGTTTAGACTTGCTGGAGCCCAGGGCCAAAGCTGAAGCCCAAGGGCTTCCACCCTGGGCAGTGGGGCTTAGGTTACAGGCCCCTGCCTGGGGCTGAAGTAGGGTAACCAGATGTCCCGATTTTATAGGGACAGTCCCAATTTTGGGGTCTTTTTCTTATATAGGCTCCTATTACCCCCTCACCCCCATCCTGATTTTTCACACTTCCTGTCTGGTCACCCTAGGCTGAAGCCTTTGGGCTTTGGCCGCCCCGCCCAAGGTGGTGGGGCTCGGGCTTTGGCTCCCCCACGCGGGGTGGCAGGGCTTGGGCAGGCTCCTGGGGTTGTGTAGTAATTTGTTGTCAGAAGGGGGTTGCAGTGCAATGAAGTTTGAGAACCTCTGAACTAGATCAAAGGCTCTAAAGTGGTATGTGATTTTAAAAATGAATATTACTATGTGGATCAGAATTATCAACTGAGACATAAAATGACCATCTAATTATGAAAAACAAGTGCTACTATTTTGTGAGCTAATGCCTGTTGCTCAGCATGAAGGGCCGGAGTCCAGGAGTTGAAAAGTCTGGAGAAACATGGCACATGTACTACATTGATTTGAAGGCTCTTTCTATAGAGGAAAGGCTTAAATGAGAGTTAAACATAAACGGAAGAATTTTCAAACAGCCTCTAATTTAAAGCTGCAGTCCTGCTCTGTCAATTGCAGGCGCAAATGACACTGTAGAACACTTGTACCCACAAATCAACTAGAAGTTTTGGGGGCAAGTTTTCATCAGATCTTTAACATTTCTTCATTTTCACATACAGGCCACTTTGGAAAACTTGACCCTCGATGTTCCAGTAATTACTTGCTAGTTCTACAAAAATCATGAAGTTAAATAATTTTGTAGATAGTCTAGGTTGGGTTTTGGTAGAAATTGGCCCAAGATGTACAGATGGATGGTGTAAGGAGGTTTTAATGACTTCAACTTCATCCCACCCAAAGATAATTCTTAGGAAAATAGAGTCTTTTAATTTAGAATGTGCATTTAAAAGATTCTGTTTCACATTGAATAACATTCAATCCATTTCCCCCTTTTTGTCAAACTTCCTGTTAATACCAAATGTTAGCAATTGACGGGTAGATGGATGTGTTCTTCAGACTTGTGAAATATTTCTCAAATTCAAAGTTGATTAACTTTATAAATATAAATACACATACTGTGTTTGTATAGAAGTTATTTGTACCATTATAGGAAGAGTTTTAAAAATGTACAGTGAGAAGATGAATCTTATTCTTTGAAGTGCTGTCAGATCCTTTCAGACTATGCAGGAGTTATTTTATTCACCTCCTTATACTTATTGCTGTGGAAAGTAAGGAGAGTGGGGAAGAGAGAAGGTTTTTTTTAAAAAAACTGTCAATTTACTAGATGAAGTTCAAGAATGATTATCATTCAGATATTCAAATAACTACATTTTCCAAGTTGCAGAAGAAATTCTAATACATAGACCAGGCAACCTAATTAGATAATAGTATAGTATGGCTCCAAAAGATTATAGATCACAAATTAATATAAAGAATGGGTAGCTCAATAATTATGTAGGTTTAAGTCTTTTGGGTACACAAAATGGGTTTAAATAAACCACTAATGTGATTACATGACAGTGTAAATCAACATTTGCATTGATTTTTTTTCCCCATTTAACTGAAGTTTGGAACTACTCTGAAATATGCTTAGGTTTGACAAAAAACAATGCAGTCTAAAGCATCAGTAAACCTATGAGTGAAAATTTTTCCCGCTTACTTCACTGTGAAGTGCCAGATAATGCAGCTCTTAGAGATAGATCTTATTCAGACTGATGTTAATGGAAGTCTCAGACTTCTTTGGGCACACCTCAATGCCAGTTATGTTGAATAAAAACTGCAGGATTTGGCTATAGTACAGTGTTTTTCAAACTGTGGGTCGTGACCTAGTACTGGGTCGTGGCATGTCAGGCACGGGGTCACCTTGCTCTGGCCAGCACTGCTGACTTTGATGTTAATAGTCCTGGCGGCAGTGCTACCCAGCTAAGGCAGGCTAGTGCCTACCCTTTCCAACACTGCGCTGGGCCCTGGAAGCAGCCAGCAGCGGATTCGGCTTCTAGGCAGGGGACCATGGGGCTCCACATGATGCCCCTGCCCCAAGCACCGCCTCCGCACTTCCGGCCAATGGGAACTGGGGGGCGGGGTGCCTGCAGGTGAGAGTCATGCAAAGTCGCTTGCATGCCTCCGCCTAGGAGCAGGACCCGCTGCTGGCCGCTTCCGGGGTGCAGTGTGGTCCACGGTGCCAGAACAGGTGGGAAGCCTGCCTCTGCACCCCAGCTGCGCCGCTGACCAGGAGCAGCCGAAGGTAAGTCTGTGCCCCAACCCTGTGCCCCAAACCCCTGCCCCAGCCCTGAGCCCCCCCAAACCTGGAACCCCTTCTTGCCCCTAAACCCCTCATCCCCGACCCCATCCCAGAACCTGCACCCAGAGCCCTGAGCCCCTCCTGCACCCCTGCCCCAGCCCAGAGTCCCCTCCCACACCCTCATTCCCGGCCCCACTCTACAGCCCTCATCTCCGCACCCCAGCCTTCTGCCCCAGCCCTGAGCCCCTCCCAAACCCCTCATCCCCAGCTCCGTTGGGTCACGGGCATCAATAATTTTCTTCAACTGGGTCCCCAGAAAAAAAGTTTGAAAACCACTGCTATAGTATCTAGCTTGGGACTTAGGTTACCTGCATCTTATTCCTGAGTTTGACACAGTCTGGCTATGTAGCTTGGTCATGCTGCTGCAGTATCAGAAAGACACAGGTAACAAAACACAATGCAATAGTTTGTGTGGGAACCAAAATTCCTCTTTGGAACTAGTTTAATTCCTAAAATTAATACAACAAAGAAACTAACAGCCCAGTTTTGCCCCCAAACAAACTGTTAGCATATAACCGGTAAGCTAGCAGACAAGTTGATGCTACTCTTGTTTATGCATCCCCTAAACCTCTCTAGCAGGAAAGGCAGATATGAGGGAGGAGGGCTTTGTGTTTAAAGGCTATGGGCCATTCCTCCATGCAGGCTGCTTCCTGTACAGCTAACCTTTACCAATCATTCTCCCACTTCTGGCTTTTCTTGTAAAGACGTATCTGCCTTTCATTGCCTGTAAGTTAGCCATGCCCATGGGCCATTGGCTGCCCCAACTGTGCACCCCTGCACAGCCTGACCCCTGTGTATAAAGTGGGGAATCCCTTCCTCAGATGGGTGTGTGCAGGGCAGCCATTCTGCCTATTGCCATTCTGGTCCCTGCTGGATCCAGTCTCATCATGACAGGAGATGACCTCCAGCCTCAACTCCCAGGCCTGCAGGCCACCTGAGTGGACATTCATAAGAGCCCTTCCAATGAGAACTGCTGCAGGAGGCAAGCTGAGCTCTCCAACTCTGCCCCCTGGAACCAAATGAGTGTTTGATGGGGGAGAAGCCAATAGCATTTTCATTTGGGAGGGGGGCATGTATAGAAAATGCCCAGCAGCTCAGGGTGCTATTGCTCCCTCTACTGCTCCCCTCTGAGGAAAATTACTTGGCTACTCTATCTCCATCCCTGTGGAATTACCCCTGGGGAGAGGTAGGGGTGAAAAGCCTCTGGGGCTGGGTTAGCGCCTCCCTCCCAAGCCTCCAGGGCATGGGGGATAGGTTGGGTGATGAGTCTGTGGAGCTATGGGAGTAGAAGTGTGGTGGGGATAAGGGGAAGATGTGGGCCTGGATGGAGACTGAGGACACAAAATTACAAGGCACAGAACTGAGGAGCGGCTGGTGGGTGGTGCACAGTTATTTGATTGAATGGGTAGATGTAGGGCACAGCTTCAGCTGGATGATTTGTGTAAGGTGAAACGTTTTTTTTTTTGCAGGGCAGCTGATGCTAACAGAGTTTGTGAACTTGCCCAATTTACTTGCCCTAGTATACTAAAACATTTTTTATTCCCTTCAAAATTAACATTCATATTCAGGATAAATTCAAGGTACCTATATTGCACTAGACTTTATTTTATATTAGGTTTTTGTCTGTGGCAGAACTAGTCTCCAAACTTGTAATGTGGCTTATTGTATAGGTATAGTCTGTTACCAAACGCTATATCAAGATGAGATCTCTACAGATAATTACAATACAACCCACTTATTATGTTTATTGAAACTAAAAGTCTGAGGCTAGAATCAGTGGAGTCATACATCACACTAATTTGCATTGTACCTTATGAATAAAGAATCCTGCTTGCAAAACATATAATTAGTCAAAGGGAACAACAGACAGTAACAAAACCTCACAGGGCAAGTGCTTTCACACTTTGAATTTACTGAATAATTAGACGAAGCAAACATTGACTACTCGCTCGATTAAGGGGTTGATCCTGTGAGAAGGTGAGTACCCTGAACTCTGGTGACTATGCTGGAGTGGAACCCTTCTACGTAAGTCTTTATACTGTGTTTTCCTAACTGAGGATTTTAGGAACTTGGGACCAATTGATTAGCAAATTGGTACTTGCTCAGGGGCAGGATAAATGCATTTAAATTACACCCATTTATTAGTAAGCAGTTTTATGTAAGTTAATTTCTTACATGCCAATGTATTAAAAGGCTTTAAATTTATCCTCTGAAATGAAATGTGCTTTGTCTAATAAGGATCATCTACATTTGGATAAGCCAGGAGTTAATATCAGATTAAACAAAAATTACATTTTCACATATCCAAAAATGGGCGGGGAAAGTGTTAGACCAAAAAATGTAGCATGTTGAGGTTTACAGGGAATGTGCTAACAGCGCAACTTTTTATTTCTGGGGACAAGGTCTTAAGTGTTTTTTCCAAAGATGATAATTCTTTAGCAGATGCTCTGGGCCGTCTCCTGATTATTCTGTTCTCCACGCACAAACAAGTCCAGTGTCTTCTATCTGAGCTATGAAGCAATCTATGATGCTAACGGGAACTGATTTTATGGTAAAGCGATTGCACAGAATTGTGATAGATGTCATTATAATTGCACATTCAGAAGTAATAGCAGGGTAAATAACTGATTTATTTTTTTAGAAAAAGAAAATACTAAATAGAAAAGACCAATGGACATAGTCTGGCCTTATTGAAGTCAAAAGTGAAGTTTCCATTGACTTCAGTAGGGATTTGTCTTGCAAGCAGGACACTTAACTGGAACATAGTGCCATGACCAGTATGTACACATTCAGAAGGATAAGCACTGAAAAACAGTACAATTCAAATTTATTTTATGTACCAACTTTCACAGAAGTGATTCCCAAAACATTTTTGAACTTAAATGATACAATTACAGAACATTTTAGGGAACACATCACTTTCTTGTCACTGAGAAACATATATAGAGTTCTGTTTGCTGCATGTGCACTTTTTTTTTTCTAGTAAATTTTACATGTGCCTTATAAATGTAAAGTCAGATTTCCACAGTTAGAATGAAAGTATCTTCATTGAAACAGGTTCAGCCTGTTTTGATCACAGGGAAATCAAGTCATGAGGGACCACTGCATTTTTTTTAGCAGGATAGTTAAAAGAGGTTTATAATCTGGTTCTGGCTCTAGTATAATGTTATTAATGACAAGCTGGGCCAACATAATTGAATAACTGAGAGAAACCCAAAGCAACAGAAGTGCTACCCAGCGCTGTTTCAGAAACAGGGTTGCAAAACAAAAGAAGAATGAAAACAAGAACTTGGCCCATGGGCAATAGTAATAAATACAGCACCAGTCAGCTTTGCTGCTTGAAGTAGTGCTACTTTCAGTCAGATCCAGGTTGACACATGCCTCATTACTTTCTGGTTGGAAATGCATAATGTCAAGTCCCACAAAGCTCTAGAAGCTGCAGTGTAACATTTGAAGCCACATTTTCAAAAAAAGCTCAAGGTCAGATTTTTTTAAGTGCTCAACATCTACAATTTGCACCAGATCTTGAAAAGAGCTCAGCACCAATGTGCTAAGCCCTTTTAAAGATCAGTACATTTAGTTTTGTGCCTAAACACTTGAATATCTGGCCCAAATAGCATAGTTTAATGCAGGGGTCAACAACCTTTCAGAAGTGCTGTGCCGAGTCTTCATTTATTCACTCTAATTTAAGGTTTTGCGTGCCAGTAATACATTTTAACGTTTTTAGAAGATCTCTTTCTGTAAGTCTATAACAGGGGTGTCAAACTCAATTGCACAGGGGGCCAAAACTCAAAACTCGCGGGCCGAACAGTATAACCATTTATTTAACAGACTAAATATTTATGTTTTTTAACCATTAATATGAACCAAAATACAGGATATCATTCCAAAATAAATACATTTCAACTTAAAATATTTTGCTCTTCATAAAAAAATATCCTGTCAATACAATACATTCAAAATCTGTACATGCTGGAATATTAAAAAATCTGAAAATATAAATAAAAAATTGAATTTAAAGCAAAAGTATAATCATAACAAATCATAACATTCCATTTTCTTGTCCTATTTAGTCAGAGCCTGATACTTGGAGTCTTTTCTTTGCAACAAGTTCGTTTATGTTTGGGGTTAGGTTCTGTGTTGTGAAGATTCTCAGGATCGATTGCAGGTGTTCATCAGTGAGGCGACTCCTGTGTGACGTTTTGTTAATTTTCATCACAGAGAACAGCTGCTCGCACAGATATGTGCTGCCAAACATGGACAGGATTCGAGCCGCATGTTGGCGGAGCTGCGGCATCGCTTCAGGAATGAAGCGAGTGAACTGTGCTGGCCCCGCAGTGTCGTACTTTGCCTTCAGTGTCCCGTTACATTGCAGTTCTATCAGCTCCATCTGCATTTCTACAGGTGCGGTTTCCACATCGACTGCAAATGGGTTGCGAAGCAGCTCGAAGTTACTTTTCTGTGCCTCAAAGTCACTGAAGCGCCGTGCGAACTCAGTGCGCAGCGCGCTGAGTTTTTCAGCAAAGGTGGCATTTGGGAAAACTGTGGCACTTTCTTGGTTCCGTATTACTTGGCAACAGGGAAAGTGAGACAAGTTGCATTGGTGCATTTGTGTCTCCCATAAGCGCAGCTTCACTTGAAATGCCTTCACTGCATCATGCATATCGGTTATTATGTGCTCCCGTCCCTGGAGTTGAAGGTTTAAAGCGCTAAGATGCGACGTTATGTCAGCCAGGAACGCCAACTCACATTTCCACTTTTCATCCCGCAGAACTGTGCAGTCTTTCCCCTTACTGTCCATGAACTGGCAGATTTCCTCTCGCAGCTCAAAGTGTCTTTTGAGAACTTTTCCCCGACTTAGCCACCGGACCTCCGTATGATATGGCATATCGCCAAACTCGCTATCTATTTCCCGCAGAAAAGACTGGAATTGGCGGTGATTTAAACCGTGGGCTCTGATAAAGTTGACGGTTTGTGTTACAGTGTTCATCACATGATCCATTTTTAGGACTTTAGCACTCAGCGATTCCTGGTGTATGATGCAGTGATACACTGTCAACTCACCGGCACAGTTCTCCTCCCGCATCTTTGAGCGCATCCTTCCCACCAGTCCATTTTTTTCACCACACATAGCAGGTGCGCCATCTGTTGTAAGTCCAACGAGTTTTTCCCACGGCAGTTTCATGTCGGTTACACTTTGAAATACATTTCCAAAGATGTCTTCTCCTTTCGTTGTCCCGTGCATCGATTTAATGTCCAGTATTTCCTCTGTTACGCACAAATTGGAATCCACACCACGGATAAATATCGCCAGCTGTGCAGTGTCAGTCGCGTCAGTAGTTTCATCCACGGCAAGGGAGTATGCAACAAAATCTTTTGCTCTTTCAGTCAACTGTGTTTTCAAATCAGTCGCCATCTCACAAACCCGATTAGCAACAGTGTTTCTGCTGAGGCTTACATTTGCAAACGCTCGCGTTTTATCTGGACAAAGGACGTCGCACACTTTCATCATACAATTCTTTACGAATTCCCCCTCGGTAAACGGCCGTCCTGATTTGGCGATCTCTTCGGCCACAATGAAACTTGCTTTCACAGCAGCTTCACTTTGTGATTTTGCTTTGGTGAAAAACGTCTGCTGGGATGTCAAATTCTTCTTCAACTCCTCTACCTTTTGTAGCTTCTGTCCTGCGCTCAGGTTTTTGAATTTGTTCTCATGTTTCGTCTCGTAGTGCCGTCTCAGGTTATACTCCTTCATTACAGCAATATTACTCCCGCAAAGGAGACACACTGGTTTACCTGCAATTTCAGTAAACATATACTCATTCTCCCACCGGCTTTGAAAGCCTCGGTTTTCAGAATCAATTTTTCTCTTGGCCATTGTTGGGGTCTAGCTTTGATTTGATATTAGCGTTGTATACATCAACAGACCGCGAACTTGAACCGCGGCTTGCCGTTGGCGGCAATTGCACTGCATCATGGGATTTGTAGTGTGTGTTATTGGGGCGTCATATCACAGGGCCATTAAAAACAGATATATAAAACGATTTCGCGGGCCGGATATAATTGTATGGCGGGCCGGATGTGGCCCGCGGGCCTTGAGTTTGACACATGTGGTCTATAATATATAACTAAACTATTGTTGTATGTAAAGTAAATAAGGTTTTTAAAATGTTTAAGAAGCTTCATTTAAAATTAAATTAAAATGCAGAACCCCCCCAGACCGGTGGCCAGGACCTGGGCAGCACGAGTGCCACTGAAAATCAGCTTGTGTGCCGCCTTCAGCATGCGTGCCATAGGTTGCCTACCCCTGGTTTAATGTTTATTTTGGGAACTTCTGAAGCAGTGGGAACAGCCATAGCATATTCACAGAGAGGTTTGAAATCTGCTCAGTAGCACCCCGTATCTTTCAAATGGGGTCAGAGTTGCATTTCCATGGCTCTAGAGACCCTCATGAAGACTTCAGAATCACTTGGAGGGACGGGGGCCATAGACCTCTCTGCAGAGAGGGAATTAGTCAGCAGCAGTAGTGGGAGAAGCAGGCGTTCAGATACCATGGAGATGAGCATGCTGTAAATACCTCTGTCCCACTAGCCCCTCTGTCATCATGTCCAGTGTTCTGGAACCTGCCCATCTGTTGAGTCAGGAATCTGACTGGCTGGGATTTGGGAGTGAGTACTTGGGCTGGTGTGTGCTAGGGCAGGGAGAGAGGATATGTGTGTGTGTGTGTGTGTATGTTGGGGTGGGAGGGTTCCTTCTTGAAAGAAAAAGAAAAGGTAAAGGGTTATTTCTAAATGTAGAAAAAGGCAAAAATATTTGGAGGGGAGAAAATGAGTATTGAACCATTTATTTAGTTATATATAGAATATATATAAATAGTGAAAGATAATAAAAGTTTACACCACCATAGTTGTAAGTTGAATTCTGTTTTTCACTTACCGCAAGGATTCAACCTCCTTTTCATATGAAAAACACAGCGAGTATGTCTGCACTGCAGTGTAAGTACAGGGTTAGCAGAACTCAAGTTAGCAGAACCTGGGTTTGTTAACTTAGAGCTTGAGCGGCTACACTCGACTGTAACCCCAGGTTAGGAATTATTGAAGCCTGGGTCCCAACTTGGAGGACCGTTGTCTACAGTGTCTGGGCACTCCAGTGTTTACAGGGTCTGGGAACCTCCCACCTCAAGAGTTCTAGAGCCCGGGGTCCAGCCTGAGCCAAAACATCTACACTTCAATCAAATAGCCCCTTAGCCCGAGACCCAAGAGCCCAAGTCAGCTGTCACGGGCCAGCCATGGATTTTTAATTGCAGTGTAGACATACCCTCAGACTCTCTATTTTGGAGTGCTATATAAACACTTAAACTTCATAAGTAATCATAATGTTGCCCACTGTGCAGCATCTGCATTGTCTCTATAGTATGCTCCAGACTGCATAAAGGTTGGGTAAATCTTATTATTAAAAACTCTGCTGCTGTTGAAGTCAATGCAAAACTCCCATTGACTTCAGTGTAAGCGATTCTGGGTGCTTTATTAATGTAGTTAGAGTGAACACAAAATAAATGTTAAATTGAAAAGGTCGTCTTTCATCTAGCTGCCTTTTGACTGACAGAGATGTCAGGGTATGGTAAAGTTTGACTTCCTGCACAGTTACATGATTTGTTAGTTATTACATATTTGTATTCTTTAGAGGATTCCCAATTCTGCCTTTGAATAATTCATCTTAATCTTAAACCAGTTTAAGACAAATCCATTCCTATAATGTATTTATCCTGTCCTCTTAACGGGTGGTTGCTCAGCACCTCAAAATTGAATCTTTTAAAAGTCATCATGAGTATTTTATATTAAACACTTAAGTTTTAATCAGGTTTTCTATATTACTCTTCTTGGGTTGATGCCTTTTGTCAGTAGAACTCTTTCTTACTGTAATTATACTACCTGTATATAAAGACATAAATAAACCTCTTTACCAGTAAGGCACCAAGAATAATTATATAGATGTAAAATGAACTTGCAAAATATCTAGGGCTCCACATACAGGGAGTCTTCATGATGAATCAAACCTTGGAAAGGTTAAGAAAAAAGTATAGATGAGCTTAATAAAATACATGGATGAGTTTCTTTCTATATATAAACTTTATATATATAGTTCCTACAAACTGGAAAAAAAATGTTGATATTGTATTTCTCAAACGGTGTTTTTCCCCCCACCCTACACCACTTTTAAAATGGAAATTCACATGGTTGTTTTTAACAACTTCCATTTGTCGTTGGTGTCACCAAAAGTCCTGGGATAGTGTTTGTTAGCCCTGGTCTACACTACAAACGTATGTTGGTATAACTATGTCATTCAGTGGTGTGGAAAATCCACACCCCTGAGCAACTCAGTTATATTGACCAGTATAGACTGTGCTATATTGACATAGCTATTGCCTCTTGTGGAGCTGTAGTACCTACACCGATAGGAGAAGCTCTCCCATCGGCATATGTAGTGTCTTGACTAAGTGCTTCAGTGGTGCAGCTGCATCTCTGTAAGAGTACACAAGCCCTTAGTTGACTGCTGCAGCTGAGGAAACAAAACATTTTTGTCTGGGAGCTTAGAAGGGGCCATAGGAGATAGCGTGATGTCAAACTACCTTATGGGGAGCTCTGGGAATGACTCTGCCTCAGGGAACACTCTCATGTAAAGAGAGTGCACAGACTGCACCCGTATTTTAATGTGGTGCATCCTGTTTCCCCAGGTGCAGTGTACCTGCACTGTCCAGGCAGAGTCACGACTCCTCACCACCCCTTATGGGGCATGAAATCTGCTCTCCCAGCCCTTTGTGCAGGATATGCAAGGGGTTAGGGGAAGGACTTTTTTGCATCCTTCCTGGATGAGGATAAGATGAGCCATTATAATATACAAATGTTCAACTAAACCCCCCACAAAGATCATCATCCCAGTCATCATCTTGGAGAAAGTGTACTGGAGATGTTTCTGTTGAGACCCAGCTTCCTCTCCTTTTTAAAAAGATAACTATTCATTTTTGCATTTCTAGTTTTTCTCTGATCCCATGGATGTTTTTCTGGGAGACTAGATTTCATTTGCTGAGGCTAACCCAGTGAATCTGATTCAGCTCACATCTCATTGACATTGTGAGCCCATTATGACATCATCACTATCAAATTAAGTGCATGTAGATCCTGTTGATCTTTAGTTCCAAACTCCAGTGCTATATGGCAGGAATACTAAGCCTGATGGGATAAAATAAACACAGCTTTATTAAGAGGCTATTTCTAATAAGCAAGCAGTCGCCCTAAAGCTACACCTCTATCTCGATATAACGCTGTCCTCGAGAGCCAAAATTTTTTACCGCATTGTAGGTGAAATCGCGTTATATGGAACTTGCTTTGATCCGCCGGAGTGCGCAGCCCCGCCTCCCTGGAGCACTGCTTTACTGCGTTATATCAGAATTCGTGTTATATCGGGTTGTGTTATATCGGGGTAGAGGTGTATTTAGTGTTTAATACATGAATCAACCATCTCTTAAACATGACTAGAGACAACCTAGAATTGGCCCCAAAGACAGAAGACTGCGGTCTGCACAGTTCTGTGTACTGCTTGAAGTTTTCATGCTGAAATAAAAGACAATGCAGTTATCATAATAGTAATAATCCTTACTGATTTCACTGATATCTAATTAACTAGCAGATCAGTGTTTCAACAACCAGTGATTTGTTAAACATTGAAAATATGTCTTCATTAAATATTTGTCAGGTATTTAAAAAATGTAAGTACTTACAGAGTGCAATTAAAACATTTATAAAATACAAAATCATAAATATTTACCAACAAAATCCATACCCCAGCCCTCTTTTATGATTGAAGCTACTGTAAACTAATCTTCTTTGCCTATCCCAAAATATTGTCTTTGCCAGTGGGTGAATAGTTTTTTATAAGACTGATCTAACGTTCTGTGGAATTCTCTACAGCTTTTCCAAAGAAACTCCCACTCACCTTAAGGCTACTTCATGGAGACTGTATCTTGTTGCTGTTTGATTCAAACTGGCTTCCCTGCACGTTTTGCAGATGTGACTATTTTAAGCGTCTTGAACATTCAGTCAACGCTACTAAATTCCATTAGGCCTTCAAGTTGCTTGAAGCATTTCTGAAATGTAACTGCTTCCATTCCAAATTACTAATCGCTAGAGCTGGTTGGGGAATTTTTCAGCTGAACATTTTTTGTTGAAGCCTACACTGTTCATGAAACGGGGTTGGTTTCAATGAATCTCCTGACTCCAAAATGTTTGTAAATTTTTGAAATTGTCACTTTATTTCTGTGTTTTCAAAACAAAATCAATTTTTTTCCAGTTTCGAACAACTTTTAGTTTCAAAATTTAAAATTGGACTAAAAAAGTCAGAGAAAAATGTATGAATCAAAATAGTTTTGAAATTACTGAAACAAGGTATGTTGGACCCAAACTGAAAAAGCTTTTGAGACTTTGACTTTTCACCCTGATTCAGGATGGGGAAATTTTTTGTACTCAAAAATATTTGCAGGATGGGAAAATAGTTTCCTTTCCCAACTCTACTGATCACTTTCTGCTTTCAGGTGTGGATGCAGATCCCAAGATACACTGATAATTCTTGAAACCACAGTTGGTGAGATTTGAAGATAGCAAATATACGGACCTAAAGAGCAATTAAGGGAACTGCTGGGACCTCCCTGCTGATCTGGGAGTGGCAGGGGTGTGGACTAGAACTGAAATTGAGTCAGTTAAAGAGCGGTCTGTAGGTGGCGGTGAGGAGTAGAGGGAAACCTCATGAGAACTGTGAATAGAAGTCATGAGTCCTATGCCAGAAGGAGCAGCCAGAATGAATGTTATAAACTAGAGTGCAAAAGAAAGGAAAAATATAGATCTGAGGAATAAGAAGGATCTGGGTTGTGTTGGTGTAAACAAGAAGAAATAGCCAGCTCCAGCTTTGAACCCCCCAGCTGTCAACTTATATCTAAACAATTGCTACAGAGGAAGCTTCATAAAAAGGCCATTGAGCAAATCTGTACCATATGTCCTATATAGCACAGTCTTCCTATAGCATATTCACTTACTATCATGTCACATCTCAGCAGACCATGTATTAACTAAAAGATTTTTGGCTATAGGGACACTTTGCACTATTATAGAGCATTTGAGACTTTTCAGTTCTCCTGATGAAATGTCTAATGCAAGCTTCTGACATTAAAAACAAAATACCCCAAACTCTGTTTTCAGCAACTGGCGATGATTGATTTCTACAGGTCTCTTGTGAAGCCCTAAGGAATTGTCTCAAGCATTAGTCAATTAAAAAAAGGGGGGGGGGAGGGGCGGTGGGATTAAACATTCAGTGTACATTTGAGAATTGGTCTTGCAGCATGCCTGCACTTTAGCTACTCCTTGCTGTTTGGCAGAGTTTTTACTAAATTATTAAATATCATCCTGCATATAAATCTTAAAAAATAATCTGCTCTGTGTCTTAAACCATCAAAATTCACTTAAGTCTTCCAGGTGCTTTGAAAAGAATGCTGATGTCAGAAATGTTGAGGTTTTGTTGTTTTTTTGGGGGAGTGGGGAATGAGACTGAAGTAGCTGATGAGTAGGGTTGAATGTTCATTCATGACATGAACTGTGACTTGTCTGTATCAGAAGGAGTTTGCTGGCTTAGGCTAGGTCTACACTATCCGCCTTAATTGGCGGGTAGAAATCGATCTCTCGGAGATTGAATTATCGCGTCTCGTCGGGACGCGATAGTCGATCCCCGAATCGACGCTCTTACTCCACCAGTGGAGGTGGGAGTAAGCGCCGTCGACAGGGAGCCGCGGAGGTCGATTTTTGCCGCCGTCCTCACAGCGGGGTAAGTCGGCTCCGATAGGTTGAATTCAGCTATGCTATTCGTGTAGATGAATTTGCGTATCTTAAATCGACCCCCCCCCCGCCGTAGTGAAGACCTGCCCTCAGTTATACCAGCACCACCACCCCCAGTGGGGAGATAGCTTATACCAGCAAAACAGTTCTTTTGACAATGTAGCTTTTATACCAGTTCACTGAATGAAATAAGTCTTACTGGCAAGAGAACTTTTTTTGGTGGTATAATTGTGTCTACACTAGAAACTTTTGCTGTTATAAAAATGTCTCAAAGAATCACACCCCTGACTGACTTATTATACCAGCAAAAAGTTTATAATCTTAAGTTCAGACAAGACATTTGGCCCTTTAATTGTGCTATCTAAATAATTATGTAGAAGACAAGGCTCGATTTTTCACAAATTTATCAGCAATTGAAAAATCCTGGGCTGGTTGGAATTTCGATATTGAGAGTCAGATGGAGTGAGGAGTCCTGGATTTAAAAAATGGCACAATATGGCTTTTAGTATTTACTATAGGACAAATTTAGCACTTCCCTCTGCAGATGCTGATTCTCACTTTAAAACAGAATGGGTGGGGTTCTGCTGTCAAATGAACAGCTAATTTTTGGGGGACTTTGTTGGGGCTCCATTGACTTCAGAGTTCAGGGTGCTGAGCAGCTGGCAGAATTGAGCCCTAAATGTCTTGCCTAAGGTGATATAGTAAATGAATGGCAGAAACATAAATAGAACCAAAGAGTTCTGACTTCCAGTTCCATGCTTCAGCCACTAAGCAACATTGCCTCCATCTCAGAGGAATTTGTGGTGTATGCACTATAGTAATAAATCTCCTCTCTGGCTTTGACAAATTCCATCTTTCACAAATTGGCTATTCAAAATGCTGCCTCAAAGATCATTTTCCTGGCTTGTGGTTTAGAGCGCATAACCCCCCGCTTTTTTTGCATTCTTTCAATAGCTCCATATCCACCTCATCGAAAGAAAGGTACTTGTTTTAATTCTTAAAACCCTTCGAGGCTTATCTCACCTCTATATATCATCTCATGCTCTCGTTGACTCCCACCTCTGTTCTGACAATGGTGCCAGTCTTGATTTCTCATTTATCTTATTTCCAACAAGTACCTTCTCCCGTGGTGCCCCCTTATACATGAGGACCTCCTTGTAAACATCCATGAGACCATTGTTCCAAATCTCCTCCTTAAAACTCTCCTCTTGCTGTGATATTTTCAGAAAACTTCTGCAATGATTAGGCAGCTGGTGTGCAGTGACTACTGCTTATAATGCTGTTCAGAAGCATCTCATTGTTACCTTGGTGCTTTCCTGGTCTGCATTTCTGTTGTCTTTCATTTGCACTCAGATTGTAAGAACTTCAGAATGTAGACTGTGTTTTGTTAGGTACTTTGTTCAAGAGCTTAGCACAATGGGGTCCTGATCCCTGACTGGAACTCCTAGCCATCCCTGTAATATAAATGCTTCTTTTCTAATTTATCTGATAGCTTTTAGCATATTCTTATCTATAAACAAATACAAAAATGCATATTTGTTTTTACATTACCAGTGTAACACCCTTCTGTATCTTTTTTTTTTAAATCTTTGTCTACTACAAAAATAACTTGAAACAGATGTGTGATGGGGCAGCTGCCCCTCACTGGCAGAAAAGGGGTTAATAAAGCCCAAGGGAGGCTGTGCAGTAGGCAGCCAATCAGGCCTATAAAAAGGGAGCTGCAGGGCAGAGGAGTTCAGTTCTCTCCTGGGAGCTCAGGGATGAAGGACTGTGTCTCTGGAGGGCTGAGAGAACTGCCAGCATGCTGGACAGAGCAGTGCTGCTAGCAGGGACTGGGGGAGCGAGAGAGAGCTCCTGGCTGGCTGCTGGGGTTTGCAGGCTGAGGCCCTGAGGCAAGGGCAAAGAGGATAGAGGCTACTGAGGCCACGAGAAAGTGGCCAGACAATTTGCTGCAGTAGCCACTAAGGGAAGTGGCTGAACAGCGGACTGCAGGTCCCCCAGAAGGGGACAGCACAGAGTGTGGCACAGCTGGAGGGCTGTGTCACTGACGAGGATGCCGCAATCCTTGGAGAGACATGGGTCCTAGAGCAGGAGTGATGGTGGTGAGGCACCACCCAAAGAGGGCACACTACCATGCAGAATGAATTCTCAAGATAGCCAGCAGGAGGCGCCACAGTAGTGAGCGAACCCCGTTACATGATGATACAATGTACAGGAGCTTTTTGATAGGCTGATCCTGCAAAGTGCTGAGAATCAATGCTATTAATGGTTTAAATACAGCATAACTTCATCTAGATAGGGATTTCTTTTCGCTAATCAGTAAGTATACCCCTACTCTGAATGAATGATCATGAACCACAAGCTGAATTCCTCTCCCCACCCCCAAGGTTTATATTATTTTTGACAGGACAGCTAGACTAAGAGCCTTCAGGAATCCATCTTTCGTAACGAATGGTGCATTCGGAATAACAATACGCTGTCCTTTTTAATGAAGCTGATCGTTTTGCACCTGCATTTCAAAGAACAAGGGATATTTTTATGAACAATATTTATAAAGTCTTTAAATGCTATCAGTGCTTTACAGTAGGTAGAACGTATCAAACAACAAACCTGCTCCAAAGCTGCAATTATTTTATTTTCAAGATCCACAAGATACTGAGGGTTTCTACACTTGATCATTCCATGCTGAGAACGACAGGGAAAAATGTTGCCTTTCATAAATTTTGTCAGTTACAACAATTGCTAACCAAGAAAAGCATCAACTCCTCAGAGACCCTTTGAAGACAGAAGCACTATAGGGTGATAATGAGTTCCAAAAAGAATACATATTTGAAAAGGCAGTGTTTTGCATAGAAATGTTTCCATTGGAAACATGGACCTCAATCTTGTGCTCCATTTCTCTGAAAGCTATATAGATTCATGTGAAACTTTTCAGTGACTCAAGATACATGAAGGATCCGCTGTGACGGGTTGGATCACAGACAACCCCTTGGGAACTGCCAACTCATGTGCTGAGACTACTTCTAACCCATTTTCCCTGTCAGACACACTAGCCTGCTGCAAACCCAGACACAGGTCTAAACCACATCCCACACAAGCTGCAGGCTAAACTAAAAACAGCTCAAGAAGTGTTCCTGTCTCGAACACTCAGATGCCCAGCTCCCAATGGAGTCCAAACCCCAAATAAATCCGTTTTAACCTGTATAAAGCTTATACGGGGTAAACTCATAAATTGTTCACCCTCTATAACACTAATAGAAAGATATGCACAGCTGTTTGCTCCCCCCCCCCAGGTATTAATACATACTCTTGATTAATTAATAAATAAAAAATGATTTTTATTAAGTACAAAAAGTAGGATTTAAGTGGTTCCAAGTGATAACAGACAGAACAAAGTGAATTACCAAGTAAAATAAAACAAAACAGGCAAGTGTAAACCTAATACAGTAAGAAAATAATTACAGATGAAATCTCACCCTCAGAGATGTTCCAATAAGCTTCTTTTACAGACTAGCCTCCTTCTAGTCTGGGTCCAGCAATCACTCACACCCCTGTGGTTACTTTCCTTTGTTCCAGTTTTTCAGGTATCCTTTGGGGGGTGGAGAGGTTATCTCTTGAGCCTGCTGAAGACCAAAATGAAGGTGTCTCCCAAGAACTTAAGTAGACTTTCTCTTGTGGCTGGAGACTCCCTCCTCTCTCCTATCCAGAATTCAGCTCCAAAATGGACTTTTGGAGTCACATGGGCAAGTCACATGTCCGTCCATGACTGAGTTCCATACCAGTCAGGACACATTCCTGGGAAAGCTCAGATGTGGATTGGCATCTCCAAGTTCATTGTTGGCTTAAGTGTTTCTTGATTGGGCACTTACTGAGAATAGTCTTTTCTCAGGAAGCTGACCAACTACTTCACTTAAACAAGTACATAGCCAATATTCATAACTTGGAATACAAAAATGATGCATGCATACAAATAGGATGAGTATATTCAGCAGATCATAACGTTTACAGAGATATGTTACATGACATATGTTACATGACATATGTAGCATAAAAGATATTCCAGTTATGTCATATATACATTCATAAGCATATTCCCATAAAGCATTATGGGGTGCAATGTCACATATACATCTGTTCACTTTCTTAACTTGCAATCTTCCCTTATTGAATGTTTAAATTATATCATGGAGAAAGAAAGTACTTAGCAGACTTTAAATCTCAGTAAAAACATTATCCACAACCATGGATGTTTCCAGAAAGTTGCGGTATGAATAATGGCCTAAAAATATGGCTGTAGGAGAAAAATGACTGCTTCTTTGCCTAGGCAGACAGAGTATACAGATCAGTAGGTTACAATTTCTGAGAAGTAGTAATAACACCTACATCTTGTATAGTGCTTTTTATCAGTAGATCTCAGTGTTTCACCGTCTTTTAATGTATTTATCCTTAAACATCTCTGTGAAGTATGGACATAATATCCCCATTTTTCAGAGATATTACGTGACTTGCTCTGTCATAGACTTCCTAAGTCCCATGCTAGTGCCCTAACTATAGTACTGTCAACTCTCAGCATTAAAAGTAAGATTCCCCAAAATGAGCAGCCTACACTGAAATTTTAAATAACTCCTGAGCCTTTTCGTTTGCCTTCTGGCATTTGAGCCTGTAAGTTTTGTGATTTCCAGCTTCTCTCTGAAATCATGAGGGCTAGACACCTCGTTAAAAGAATGAAGAGTCACATGATTGCAGGAACTGGGCTTTAAGAAAAAGCAAATATGGCAAGAGATGGCAACAATGCTGCAGAATACAGAACAACCATTGTTGCTAATAGGATGTTATGGTTCAAATTTTTCAAAAATTGCATCTAAACTTGTACCAGCAATTTTGACCATAGACCAGACAATTAAATGGTTAAGTCCCATAACTTGCATCCTCAGATAATTGCACCCTCAAAATTTTACCCATAGTTAATTTCACCCATGAAGTTTGAGGTCACAAAATTCAAAGCTGGGTTGAAATCCCGCAGGCACATATATAGGAGCAAAATATTCAAATTACCTGAAAGTGTAAGGAATCCAGGCAAATTAAGAAGATGTATAGGTTGCAAATAGAGAAAATAGTTTAGTATTTATGTTTGTGCTTCAAAACCTATTGAATGGAAGTGGCTGCTCCACATTGTGAAGCAAAGCAGAATAAAACACTATCCCTTTACAGTTAGAAAAAGCAGACTTGGTGAGTGTAATATGAAAGGATTTTTGTGTGCTGCAGGGGGAGAATTACTAAGTATGAAACTAAAATGAAACTGTCTGTAGGTGAATTCATGGGATATTTCACAGGGGCATCACTAACCAGGTTATTTCAGTCAGACATTGTCATACAAAGTCATGCAGCACTGATGCTCTGTTGCATATCTGAAGGGCTGATGGTGTAAAATGCAGGTCTGTTCACAGGTGGATATGAGGTGCTGATTTTCTTAATCCATTCTAGTTAAGGTTTTTGGTATACTGTGCTGTGTTTGTGCTTGTACAATATATATATATCTGCAACATATTTTGTCGTGCAGTAGATAATACCTCATTTTAGTTTATATTTTGCAACAGGAATCATTTAAAATATATTGTGAACTGTACAATTCTATTGCCCTTTTGGAATGGCAGCTTTGAAAAATTATCTCCTACATAAGCTTACAGCCATTCCACCTTATGGTATCATCCTATCCTATTTCACAAGCTAAGCAACATTGAGCTGGATCACTATTTGGCTGATGCTAAGAGATTCCCCCCGTCTAAATGTTGCTGATGTGTTGATTCAGGTGGTGGCGCTTGTATGCTCCCACCATGATGAAAGGAGACATTGCACACCTTTAGAGACCTACTTCAAGATGTCTTAAAACAGAGAGCTGATTGCTTGCAGTCATTGAATAGCGCACGGCACTTCTCGTAACAGTGGGGTGTCTGGGCCAAATTCCAACTACGTTAGTAGTTTCTGTTGAATTACAGCATTCTTCATTCCAACTGTTATGTAGTGTTCCTATGTGTTAAACAGTTTTTGTGTTCCACCCCAAAGATGACTTACTTAATGAGTGAAGTATCAGAGGGGTAGCCGTGTTAGTCTGAATCTGTAAAAAGCAACAGAGGGTCCTGTGGCACCTTTAAGACTAACAGAAGTATTGGAGCATAAGCTTTCGTGGGTGAATGCCCACTTCATCAGACGCAAGTAATGGAAATTTCCAGAGGCAGATATAAATCAGTATGGAGATAACGAGGTTAGTTAAGAACTCCACTGGCCATCACCTACAGTCCTCAGCTTAAACCTCTCCAACGCATCATCAGTGATCTACAACCCATCCTGGACAATGATCCCTTACTTTCACAGACCTTGGGAGGCAGGCCAGTCCTCGCCCACAGACAACCCGCCAACCTTAAGCATATTCTCACCAGCAACCACGCACCGCACCATAACAACTCTAACTCAGGAACCAACCCATGCAACAAACCTCGATGCCAACTCTGCCCACATATCTACACCAGCAACACCATCACAGGACCTAATCAGATCAGCTACAACATCACCGGCTCATTCACCTGCACGTCCACCAATGTTATATATGCCATCATGTGCCAGCAATGCCCCTCTGCTATGTACATTGGTCAAACTGGACAGTCACTACGCAAGAGGATAAATGGACACAAGTCAGCTATCAGGAATGGCAATATACAAAAACCTGTAGGAGAACACTTCAATCTCCCTGGCCACACAATAGCAGATGTAAAGGTAGCCATCTTACAGCAAAAAAACTTCAGGACCACACTCCAAAGAGAAACTGCTGAGCTCCAGTTCATTTGCAAATTTGACACCATCAGATCAGGATTAAACAAAGTGAATGGCTATCCAACTACAGAAACAGTTTCTCCTCCCTTGGTGTTCACACCTCAACTGCTAGCAGAGCACCTCACCCTCCCTGATTGAACTAACCTCGTTATCTCCATACTGATTTATACCTGCCTCTGGAAATTTCCATTACTTGCGTCTGATGAAGTGGGCATTCACCCACGAAAGCTTATGCTCCAATACTTCTGTTAGTCTTAAAGGTGCCACAGGACCCTCTGTTGCTTTTTAATGGGTTAAGTTATCCATGTGTATAGCTTGCATATGCACTTGCACTGGATCCTTCAGGATGAAACTTTGATTTAAATGTTACTGCCCAAAACTGATCCTGGGCTGATGACAAGCCCTAATAAGTATATGTTTTGGGGCAATTCAGGCATTTGGATTTGCAGTGATGTATGCAGCCAAACCTTGAGGCTTTATGCACAATATTTTTGTACTATTAAATTTGGGTGAGAGGGGAGTTTGAGTACTTCTCCCTCACATCCCTAGCTAGCCAAGCAAATTTGCCAAGTACTGGCGACGGACTGAAGAAGGGTACAAGAAGCAGTCAATTGTAGTATCCATAACAGAGGAATTAAAATTATTAGTAGATTGTCTAAAGAGGACACATTTTATTGAAGCTGTCATCTTTCTAAAGCCTTCAGACCCAAATGCATCCTCTGAGCTCATCTTTGTTCAGTTTACGGTCCAATGATGCTCTATGTGGAAAAGTATACTTTTTAGGGCCCATTGAGTTCTATAAAGTATCTTAAAGTGATTGATTGTAAGTTGGTCATAAATTAGAAGTGATTTAACTAATCAGAGGAAGTAGAGCACCCCAAAAGCTGTAGGTTGGGCACCTCACTATATAGTTTGTATCCCTTGTGCTATGCATAAACATTGAGTTGTAGGCTGAAGTGATCTTAATCTGACCCGTGTAAACAGTCTATGCACTGAGTAAAATGCACCTCTGTGCAACATTTGAGTCCTCCTTAAACCTTATTTTGAGGGCTTAAATAATGGCTCTCTGAATAAGAATAAATCTGCCCTGGTAGGTACAAAAGAAACAATATGCGTTCTCAGTGACCTGTTTCAACCTAAGATTTTGTGAAGGTGCAGCTCAGGGATACGCAGTGTAGGTGAAATCCTGGCCCTGTTAACTTCAGTGGGGCCATCATTTCTACTCTACCTCAACGTTGCTTCACAAGACTATAAAACATCATATACACTTCCCTCTAGAAAGCTGTTCTTGGGTTTGAGGGCTACAAATGTTGGTTGCATATTATTAAACTATGGAGGGGTGATCAACGTAGCTGAAGTTAGCAACGCGAGCAAGTTCTGCCAAAAGGTACTAAATATGCGTTTCAAAATGCCTGCTAACTTAAAATTGTCATTCCTCTCGGGCTGAAAAATCTAGGCAACCGCCAATCTATTTACAAATTTACTAGGAGGCATATGGCATTGCATATGGTAATTCAGTAAATAGTGATGACCTCTGTATCTTTCCAGAAAGAAGGGCTATATAACGAATGCCAGCTTAACATGTAGATTGTTTTGTTTACTTTTCATTCGGGAAATGTGTAGACCATGTACTGAAATACTAATGCAATTCACTCAAACTGATATACAACACTTTCAAGTTTAAATATTGTAGTGAAGTCAGATAAACCTGATGGTTATTTCTGACTTTTTTTCCCCCCATGCAAATAACACGTGCATTTCAGCATTCTGTGTAAACCAATGTGTCCTTCACAAACCAACCTATTTTGAAAATGGAAGAAACTTCCTTATGTCCAATTCGTGCATTCAATGGAAGTCTTGCCCGAGTTACTCTTGAGTAACTCATAGCAGGATTTTGGCCTAAATAAACATGTTTCTACAATATGGGACACTTCTTCTGAGGGAAATATTGGCCATAACTGTCGTTTTTTTTGTTTGAGTGGTAATTCTGCCTCTGAATATCTTTATTGTGTAGTAACAGATTTCCTTCAAACTTGTCACTAAAGTTATTTATTGGAAATAAACTCAAAGTTTAACTCAAACTATGCTACGTAACGCACATACATATGTAACTGGCATCTTATAGCTTAATAGTTTGTGTCTCATCTAAAAGACAGTAAATTTGATATCTTCACCGCTGGTGATTATTTAAGAGCCTATGGCACTTCTTGCATGAGCAGAAGGCTTAGTAACTCAAATTAGGATTTGGTCCCAGCTCCAAAACTAATTACATCTTGCCTGCCTACATTTCTCCTGCCATTTCAATGGGCTCTGATATTCTTTGCTTTGTTTTAAACTGTTGCACACTGTTAAACAGCTGCTGCATTGTATCCCAAAGGTATTAGCATTTTGCTGGTTGGTGAAATCAATCCTGTACATACATGGAGCCCAAACTTGACACTAATGGAACTACTTGCTTTAGTAGGCACTAAGCTCACTAGTGTTTGGTGGCTATAGCTTCTAGCTTATATGGTAATCTAGGATCCTTTAGGATGGTAGATGCTGTTTTAAAAGTAAACTGTTTCCGATTTCAAAATAATTTAAGACTTGCATTAAACCTTGAAACTGGAGAAAATGGATCCTACAATTCAAGCCGATGGGCGGTGTGCAGATGCTGCAATAGCATATGCCTCCCAATATGAGACCTGTTTATCAGCAGAGAATTGCTTCTGAAGGGAAGTTTCGTTTGATTAGGTTTCTCTCTTGGGACTGGCTTGATGGTATCTTTCATGTGAAGAGCTAAACATGGCAAACTGTGAAGAGAAGCAAATGAAAGCAAAAGGTACCTTTGTGTGTCAAAGTATCAGTTACAGATAGTAGGCTAGTGAAAATTTGTATGTGTAGGTTGCCATGGCTAACTTTTAGAATCTGTGCATTGCAGCAGGAGAGTTAGGGAAAGAGTGAGGTCACAAATATTTTATGAAAGTTCTGGCTGTTGTAAGACATTGTATGAGGCCAGCAAGATTTGTATATACTTTCAGGTGTTTATGAACTTCTCTAGTACAATGTGAAGTCTCCTTTTAAATACTGAGGACTTGTCTACATAGTCCGGCAATGTGCACTAAAAGGGTGTGAATTTTAAAGTTTGCACCAACATGTTGCACATTAGCTGGTCTGTGTAGACCATTCTGGTGTGCACTAAAAGTCCCTTAATGGTGTTTGTAGTACAGCTGAGTGCCAAGAGCCAAGCATTTTGCATATCGGTGTATGATCTCATAACATTCCTCCATGTCTAACTTCTAAACATTTAAAGTGTTTCTCTCCCATAGACCATTTTTATAAGGTATTAATCATCCAAACAAAATTTCCCACAGAGAGTGTGAGCTACAGACTAAGTAGCTACAGTTGCAAATTTTTAGCTGCAGCAGGTCTGTCTGCCAATAGCAGTCTCCTTTCCTTGACACTAAGGGATTGTCTACATGACGACTTATTGTGCACCAAGCCAGGATGTAAGTGTAGAGTGCGCTAGGCTTCCATGTGCTAAGTTTCCATGTGGACCCTATTACTGAGCAGTAAAACTTCCATAGTGGACTTTGACGTACTGCTGTTTCAAAGAGGGGTAGGTCTGCTGCTATAGCCAAACAGCTGATGCAAGTGGGGCCACTGGAGGCTGCTGCGTTCAAAGCCCCACTACTGCCATATATCCAAGAGGAAGGTGGGTGGGATGAGGGAGAAGAAAAGGCGAGAGGAAGGAAAATAGTGAGCGAGAGAAGGGAAACTAACCAAAATTTAATCACACACCTCATGCACCCTGTAGGATGTTCAGATAGACCTACCCAATTCTGGAAGGATTCCTATTTAGTGTGATATGTTTTTTTTTTAATATAAATATTCCGCACTGGGAAGGAAACTGGTGAAGAGTTTATACTCCCAGCAAGTGTTACAAAATAGTTCTATATGCATGTGGACCACCTTTGGCTGATTAGATCAAAGCTTTTTCCCCAAGACATTCTATAATCTCACTTAATCACTGACACAAGGAGTCCGATATAAATGAACAAATAACAAAATTCCTCAGAGGAATCCCATTGATTTTAGCAGTGAATCAGTCCCTCAGTTCTGTCTCCCCTGTTTCTACACAATGCATGTTGTGCTTGAGTATATTTTCCAAGTGTGAAGAATTCACTAGGATTGGTTCTGTTTCATTTAGGCTCTTATTTTTTTTCAAATATTAAAAAAAGCAGGCTAATTTACATCATTTCTCTTTTTGCGGAGATGGTTTGAACATGCTTGATCTTTTCTGCACTCTTTCAAGTCTTGCTGTAGTAGAAACAATTGACCATATGCTTCAGATGAAGTTCAACTAGTAATTTATACAGCAGTAATCCCATCCCCCATCACCTGTAATTAATTTCTCCTTGATATATCGGAAAATGTCTCTCTAGTCTCTTCTCAGACAATATTAAGATTTCATACACTGCAGCTTCTGACTAGTGATTATCAGGCTTTCTATATAATCTAGTTTTGCACCTTTCACTCATTGCTGCCGGTAACTGAAAAACAAATGAAATGGGGCAGCTGCTATGTTAAAACTGCCATTTCTGGATTTAAGGCCTTTCAGTGTGCCTGCTTGGAATCTGAACTACCCTGTTTTATATTCAGATGTCCAAATCTCCATTGAAGTATGGGCACCTTATGTGATTTTTTTTAACTCCCCTCTTCACCCTCTTGAATAGTGACATTCCAGTGAGTTGTCAGCTTTCCCATCATTACCTAATCTAAATCAGATAATTCTGTCGAGACACACGAATACTTGAGAGCATCTTATTTGTATCCCCACTTCAGTTAGCTCTCTGGAACATGTCCTATTTTTTAGTATGTCTGTTTGAAAGGTTCTGTACCTTTCACAAGTCAGTTCTGCTTCTATCATTCACTTCTTGATTCTTCATTTTTCTTTTTCTGTAAATTTAATTTTTCAAAGGTCTGCTGTCTTTGTTTCCAAAGGCTAATGCAAAGTAATGGTTTAATCTCAGCTATTTTCTTTTCCTCTAATTCCTGTCTGTATCTGAACCCTCACAATTATTCTTTAGAAGGCCTGACTCTTAAAGCAACAATATATTTTTGGTTCATAATTTTTTTTAAACCTCGAGTTCACTCAGTCTAGAGACTAAAGAGATTTATTACTGCTTTCTTTGCATACTAGAATCATTGATGTGGTGTAATGGATTGAACACAAGACCTAGGAGTCAAGAGATCTGGATTCTATCCCTAATGCTGCCAGTGATTTTTCTTTATGTGATCTTGGGCAAATCTCTGTGTCTGTTACCTCTTTTTTTAAAACAGGACAAATAAGCACGTTGGCCCAGATTGACAGAAATATTTATTTCAATGGAAGTTAGGAGCCTAAATATCTTTGAGGATCTTGGAGTTTATGTATAATTATCTCTTGTACAGAGGGCTAGCAGAAAGCATATGCACTGCTTTAACCCTATTTTAAGGACTCCTTTCTGGGGGAAAATTTCACTCTGTTAAATTTGTGCTCATAATCTTGTTAAATGTTCCAGTTAAATATAAAGCCTTCCCTTTGGATGACCAACTATTTGTCCTTTGTATTTGTGAAAGTTGTCATTATAACTTTAATAAGTAAACAATTTGAACAATGCCTGATAGTAAAGAAATATTACATCAATGACCTAGTCTGTCTAGATTGTGACTGTATATTGAATATCTCCATCATAAGCCCTGATGCCATAAGGCCAAGATTTGAGGTACCTGAGCAACCTTCTCTAACATCTACCTTACTCCATCAGACTTCTGGCCAAGAGGGACCTTGGGCCAGGGCCAGCTGGTGTGAATTCATACGTACATCTAACTGGAGCTGATCCTAGACCAAATGGCGCCCCAGGCAAGGAGCATCATTGGTACCTCTTCTATTTGTTAAACTTTTGACTACCTTATTTTTTATTGCATTTGTAGCCCATTTAACGACTTTGCTTGATTTGCATGCATGATTTATCCCTGTCCTATAAGACGATAAATTTGCACGCTAGGATCTATAAATCTGTATTTATTCTTGCCATATAAGCAAATAAAAATAATCATTTCCTCTAAGCTTATAAAACTTTTTAATTTTAAGAATAACTGAAATGTACTAACATCAAGAAATTGAACTGTGCATCAATATTGGGTGGACCAATATTAAATAGTGTTACAGTAGGTGTGACAGCTTTAGAATATTAACCCTAGTCCTTTAGTTCAAAAGGTCGCTTTTCTCGCCTTTTCCCCTCATAAATTGATGCACAGCATCAGAGTACTCCAAAGACTGGCCAATGGCATTTTCAAGTGACAAAATAGCAAGCCATGTCAGTCTTTCGTCGGCCATCATCAATCGAAGATGTTTTAATGACCATGAGCTTTGAAAAGCTGTGCTCACCACTCGCGACTGTGACCGGCAGCGTAAGAATCCTCACAGCTATCCACACACCAGAAACAGATAGTGTTCCTTTACTTGAATACAGTCATCCTCGTCGTCAACAAATCTTACTGTAAATGACATTTTTTCACTGTGACTAATGTCAGGAGTGCAGTCCATTATTACATCGTAGTACTTCGCTTTAGTCACAAGTCACATCAATATGTTATCAAGCATCTTCCTTGCCATAAGGTCAATAATTCATTTTGAATTGTTTTGCTGCAGTAAGGGCCCATAGCTTCTTTACGAACTACTCGACATTGATGCTCATGCATGACATTGTCGTATTTCCCACAGAGCTCTACCAAACCAAGGAAATTACCATTATGTTCCGTGAACAACTTATCTGACAAGCCCCAGAAAGCCAAATTATTATTTGCAAGTAAGAGGATAATTGAGCTCATATGCTCTAGCACGTTCCTCCAGTGCTCGGTTTCTACATTAATAATGCGCTGGTTTTCTGGGCCTATGCATTTATTCAGCTTGAGCCTGGACTCGACCTCCATTCATTTGGAGTAGGCCGTAAAATGGCCAGGTGACTTTTCATGTTGCTTCAGCGCATCGGCTAAGTTGTGTCAGTAATTGTACCCAGAAAGCGCAAGCAATGATTTGGCATTCTTGTCAAATATTTTGCAACAAAAAACGAACACTTTGTTAGTTGATTTCAAGTAAACTAGCCAACGCCGATTCAGTTTCTCACCATTGTTAAGCATTCTTTTGCAGTGTGACTTTGAGAAGTGTCACTTCTACTCATTTACTGGAAATGTCATATCCTCGATTTTGCCCGGCCCATTCAAAATTGTATGATCAATATCTGAAGAGTTTAGGATTGCTGCCCATAAAGCAAGCTCTGATGTATCGATTTGAGGTGTGCAATTTTTCTCACTGCTGCTTCTGTCATCATGTGAAACTGATTCTTCTTTATCGTTTCTCTCATTTTATGTAAACCAGATTTTTCTCTGTCATTACGCTCTCCTTTTCATGTGAGCCACATTCTTTTTTATCATCACTCTCCTTTACGCCACCAGGAAAATTGGATGATTCTCCATCACTTTTCTCACATTTCCATTCATTATCTTCAGGTAAACCTGCTAATTCCTTAGTAATAAGACTTCCGTCATTTTAAGCTTTGCTCCTCAGTTTCTTCTGCATGATCACTACTGCCTAAAGCCCAGTCTATTTTATTCTGTTTCAGATATTTTCCCATCAAATTTTCCCCTTGCTGCAAACTAGATTGTAATTGAGCTTTTCACTTCTTATACTGCGCTCCTGAAGGCTTCTTCGGGGCATCTTTTATTTTCTGTGGGGGAAAACAGACAGTATTAGGGAGAGCAAAAGTCTATGTTCCACAGTCTTAGAAAGTCATCAGACATTAGGCGTTAAGCATGGCAAAAGACATAACAGTATTTCTTTTATATTGTTGAGTAGATAAATATCTCTGGCGTCTCATTAAATATGTCTTTATTAGTCACTACTTACACTCTTGAAGTCTTAAAACACAAGCACACTTTCACAATTGCACAATAAAACAAGGTTCACAATATTGCAACTGGGCTATCACTTTGTTCTTCTATCTCACTGACTGACTGGAGGTGCTCCATCCGTCATATACGCAGGAGGGCGTGGCTGATAACATTCTGGGAAATTTCAGGAAAATATAGTTCTCAAAGTCTGGAAGGTTCCACAAGATTCTACAAAAGTCCAGAACATTTTAGGAGGTTAGTGGAAAAAATGAATCCACATATGGAATACCTGAAACGTTTTACTTTAAACGTTCTATTTTCCCTTTTGTCGCTAACAAAAAACCCGGCACCCCGAGCCTCGCGTCCCCCCAAGCCTGGCACCCCACGCGGTCACCTGGGTTGCCTGCATCTAGCCCTGCATCTAACCCACTAAAATCTACCAGTAACTTTTAGCTACAGTAGATACCAAAGAGAGAGGCACCTTTGTAAAGACTACAAAATACAATGGGTAGAATTAGACACTAAGGGCATGTCTACACTACGAAATTAAGACAATTTTATAGAAGTCGATTTTTAGAAATCGATTTTATACAGTCGATTGTGTATGTCCCCACTAAGCGCATTAAGTTGGCAGAGTGCATCCTCACTACCTTGGCTAGCATCGACTCACGGAGCAATGCACTGTGGGAAGCTATCCCACAGTTCCCACAGTCGCCGCTGCCGATTGGAATTAAGGATTAAGCGCTCAGTGCCTGATGGGGCAGGTGGTTTTGGGTACATGTCGTCACTCTCCCCTCCCTCCATGAAAGCAACTGCAGACAATCATTTCGCGCCTTTTTGCCTGGGTTACCCGTGCAGACACCATAGCATGGCAAGAATGGAGCCTGCTCAGCTCACTGCTGCTGTGAGCATTGTAAACACCTCGCGCATTATACTGCAGTATGTGCAGAACCTGGCTAAGAGACAGCAGCATGAGGACAATTGTGATGAGGACATGTACACAGATGTTCCTGAAAGCATGGGCTGTGGCAATTGGGACATCATGGCAGCAGTGGGGCTGGTTGATACAGTTGAACACCTGGCAAACAAGCACAGACCGGTGGGACCACGTAGTGTTGCAGGTATGGGATGATTTCCAGTGGCTGTGAAACTTACGCATGCATAAGGCCACTTTCCTAGAACTCTGTGAGTCGCTTTCCCCCACCCTGAAGCGCAGGAATACCAAGATGAGAGCTGCCCTGACTGTTGAGAAGCAAGTGGTGATAGCACTGTGGAACCTTGCAACGCCTGACTGCTACCGGTCAGTCAGGAATCAATTTGGAGTAGGCAAATCTACTGTGGGGACTGCTATGATTCAAGTAGCCAATGTTCTGCTATCAAGGGTAGCGACTCTGGGAAATGTGCAGGTCATAGTGGATGGCTTAATGTAATGGGTTTCCCTAACTGTGGTGGGACGATAGATGGAATGCATATCCCTATCTTGGCACCGGACCACCTTGCCAACCAGTACATAAACTACAAGGGGTACTTCTCAATGGTGCTGCAAGCACTGGTGGATCACCAGGGATGTTTCACTGACATCAACATGGGATGGCTGGGAAAGGTGCATGACGCTCGCATCTTTAGGAACTCCGGGCTGTTTGAGCAGCTGCAAGAAGGGATTTACTTCCCAGACCAGATAATTACTGTTGGGGATGTTGAAATGCCAATAGTTATCCTTGGAGACCCAGCCTACCCCTTGCTCCCATGGCTCATGAAGCCATACACAGGCAGCCTGGATAGTAGTAAGGAACAGTTCAACTATAGGCTGAGCAAATGCAGAATGGTGGTAGAATGTGCCTTTTGAAGTTTAAAAGCTCGCTGGCGCTGTTCGTTTACTAGGTTAGACCTCAGCGCAACCAGTATTCCCATTGTTATTACTGCTTGCTGTGTGCTTCATAATATCTGTGAGCATAAGGGGGAGACATTTATGGTGGGGTGGGAGGTTGAGGCAAATCGCCTGGCTGCCAATTTTGAACAGCCAGACACCAGGGCAATTAGAAGAGCACAGGTAGGGGTGCTGCACATCAGAGAGACTTTGAAAACCGGTTTCATGACTGGGCAGGCTACGGTGTGACAGTTGTGTGTGTTTTCTTCTTGATGCAAACCCACCCCCTTTGTTGATTTTTAACTCCCTGTAAGCCAACCACCCTCTCCCTTCGATCACAGCTGGCAAAGGAAATAAAGTCACTATTGTTTTGAAACCATGCTTTCTTTTTCTTTTTTTTTCTTTTTTTTAAAGGGGGAGATAACTGATAAGGTATCCCGGGTGGGGTGAGGGAGGAGGGGACAAGGGAAGGACAAGGCCACATTGCTTATTGTAGCCACACTACAAATCAAAACTGTTTGAATGACAGCCTTATGTTGCTTGGGCCATCCTCTGGAGTGCAGTGGCTGGGTGCCCGGAGCCTCCGCCACCTGCGTTTTTGGGCGTCTGGGTGAGGAGGATATGGAACTTGGGGAGGAGGGCAGGTGGTTGTACAGTGGATGCAGCGGTGGTCTGTGCTCTTGTTGGCTTTCCTGCAGCTCCACCAGATGCCTGAGCATGTCCGTTTGCTCCCCCATTAGCCTCACCATTGCATCCTGCCTCTTCTTATTGTGCTCACTTAATGCTTTCCTGGACTCTGCCACTGAATGCTTCCATGCATTTAGCTGTGCCCTATCAGTGCAGGAGGACGGCATGAGCTCGGAAAACATGTCATCACGAGTGATAGGGGGAGCATAGAAACATTTGCACCTGCGGGTGGATGAAAAGGGGGAGTAAAATTTAAGATGATACATTTCTGAGAACAAATCAAGCAATTCACAGGAGACAGCACATGTGCTTTAGGTATAAGGTCGCATTTTGCCTTTTATATTGAGCGCCCGCCGGTATGGTGACACATCAGACATGGTTGGGCAACAGAATTTGGTTTACAGGCAGCCATGGTAAGCCAACAGGTATGCGGGTTTGGCTTTTAATGCCTTGATAACATGTGGAAATGTTTTCAAACTCCCTCCTTTCCCATAGCAAGCACTGCCAGTTGGGTTTGCCATTTAAAAGGAGGGGCTGTGGTTTTCAGGTGGATGTGCAGCACACATCTTCCCTTACCCCTCCGTGTGGCTATTTTGGATGATCACTTCACCCCTCCTCCCACCGCATGGCTATTCTCAAGGATGATCCCTTTTAGCCAAGCGCAAACACCCCAGCAAGAACAGGGTCCTTTTACTGTTCCCTTACAAACATTCCCCTATTTCAACCAGATGATCATGAATGATATCACTCTCCTGAGGCTAACACAGAAAGATATAGACCGAATGTTGCTTGAATGCGACCAAAACCCAGGACCATCCGCTGCCATGCTTTGTGCTGCAATGATTCCAGACTACTTGCTACTGGCTTGGTGTGGTAAAGTGTCCTACCATGGAGGACGAAATAAGTCAGACCTCCCCAGAAACTTTCTGCAAAGGCTTTCAGAGTACATCCAGGAGAGCTTCATGGAGATGTCCCTGGAGGATTCCTGCTCCATTCCCAGACATGTTAACAGACTTTTCCAGTAGCTGTACTGGCCATGAATGCATCCCAAGTCTTCAGGGCAAATTAAACACTAAACACTATTGCTTTTAATCCCTGTACTGTAGTTACAAATGTGCACTCACCAGAGGAGCCTTCTCCGCCTTCATAGTCTGGGATCCCACCTTGGGAGGGTATTGGCTCCAGGGTGATGAAAAGGTCCTGGCTTCCAGGGAGAACGGATTCACCGCTTGCCTGCTGCGCATTCTCCTTCTCCTCCTCTTCCTCATCCACAAAATCCTCCTCTGTGTTGCATGAGACTCCCTCCTTGCAGGTGTCCACGGACAGTGGTGGGGTAGTGGTAGGGTTCCCCCCCCTCCAGAATGCCATGCAGCTGATCATAGAAGCAGCATGTATGGGGCTCTGACCCAGAGCGACCGTTTGCCTCCTTTGTCTTCTGGTAGGCTTTCCTGAGCTCCTTGACTTTCGTGTGTCCTTGTTGTAGCCTCTGTCCATCATGCCCTGTGCGATTTTGGCATATATATTGGCATTTCTTCTTTTTGATCAGAGTTCTGCCTGCATAGATTCTTCTCCCTATACAGTAATCAGATCCAGTATCTCCTGTTTGCTCCATGCTGGAGCTCGTTTGCGATTCTGGGGGGACTACATGGTCACCTGTGCTGCTGAGCTTGCCACGCTGACCGAACAGGAAATGAAATTCAAAAGTTCCCGGGGCTTTTCCTGTGTACCTGGCTAGTGCATCGGAGTTGAAAGTGCTGTCCAGAGCGGTCATATTGGAGCACTCTGGGATAGCTCCCAGAGGCCAATAACGTCGATTTGCATCCGCACTACCCCATATTCGACCCAGCAAGGTCAATTTAGCGCTACTCCCCTTGCTGGGGAGGAGTACAGAATTTGATTTTAAGAGCCCTTTAGGTCAATGGAACAGGGTTGCTTGTGTACGCATTCATTATAAAATCGACCTAACATGGCTAAATTCGATCTAACCCTGTAGTGTAGACCAGGGCTAACACCAAGAAAATATAGTTATACAGCTTGCTGTTAATTACACTGGAAACAGAGAGGTAACTCTGCTTTACAGATAATGTGTCAGTCTGCCCAATTGCACCTGTAAAAACTCATTGGAGTAGTACTGGAGGAAAAAAGCATATTCTAGCTGATTGTGTCTTATGCCAGAGTTATGCCAGCTGCTTAGGGTTTAAACTACTGATTTTTTGAGAACTCAAACATAGGAAATACAGGAGTTACTCAAAGGTTAAGAGTAAGCACCAATAACAACTTGAATTAACTAATATTTAGCGAAGCTAGATATGCATCAATTTTCACAGCCAGAGTACTGAGACCTGTGAAGAGGGAGAGAAGTTAATTCGCTGAAAGTACAGAATGTACTCCTTCTATCTAAAATATTGTAGCAGCCAGTCACTGAGTGTCTGTATTTCCTGTATCTTATAGGACATGGTTTGGATGTTAATATATTGTACAGTTAATTCTATCATCCTACTGAATGCAATAATTAGTTCTGACTAGTTTCCCATAATCCAGCTATAAGACAAAATGGAAGAAATAAAATTACCTGGCAGCCAAGACAGGCACATAATTTCTGGTATAAACAATAAGAGTGCCACAGTTCCCAGATAATCCTGTAAAGTGGTATTGTTTGCAGTGGTGGCAGTCCTTCACAGTTTAATCATGGCGATACAACAGAAACTAATAATATAATTAGCTCCTCAAATCTTTAAAGACTCTACTTTGAGAAGTCTTACAGCTGACTGATTCTATGATGCTTAAAAATTGGTGACATGATAGTACTAAGGACTCTCTTTGCCTATACACCTCATCCCCGGATCCTGCCCGCATGCTCATCAATGCATAGGGTCAAATGAATCCATGGACTTCAATGAAATTACAGTAGTGATGTATGTGGGCCACTGCAGGATTCATTTCCCCCCATAATGTAACTTTGTTTCCACCAACCTCTGTTGTATCAAAATAATGACCACTCGGGTATTTTCTTCTTCGCAGGCCCTCCTTTATAGGCTTTTCTTTAGGTACATTGTAGACCTTTTTATTTATTTATTTATTAAAGCATAATGATCAGGAAACCTCAAGGTATCAATCAACCTTTTCTCCTTCTGTTTGTGTGTGAGGGTATGTCTTCATTAGCAATGTTAAAGCGCTGCCACAGCAGCAGCACTTTAATGTGGCTGCGTAATTGTGGCACCCCCATGAGGGGAATTGCTACCAGCCCTGGTACACTGTCTACACTGCCACTTTACAGCTGAAACTTCACCCCCCCTGAGCAAGAAAGTTTCAGCGCTGTAGAGTGGCAGTGTAGAGAGGGCCTAAGCTCATGACATTCTGTTAGTGACTGAAAGTTGAGAATTTAAACAATTAGCAGAAAAGTGAAGCTGAACCACATTTAGTGGAAAAGGGCACTGTAAAAACTATAAAAGAACTTGGATTTGCAGTATAGAGAACTATGGATCCTTGAGTTGGACAAGTAACATCCATTTGGTTTTAGTGCCAAATGCTTTCTTCTTAGATATTATTTCAACACAAGGGTCAGTAACTTTTCAGTACAAATCTCCCTTCCAGTAAGAATAGATAACAGGCTTGAGATTTCAGCATTTTATAGCTTTGTGAACTACATAAATCTGTATGCGTCAGACCCTTGCGTCTGATGAAGTGGGCATTCACCAATGAAAGCTTATGCTAGGGTTACCATATTTAACAAATAAAAAAAGAGGACCCTCCACGGGGCCCTGGCCCCGCCCATTTCCCCACCCCAGCCCCACCCCCAACTCCACCCCTTCCCCGCCCTAACTCCGCCCCCTCCTCCCTCCCACTCCCAGCCACGTGAAAAGAGCTGCCCGAGCGCTACTGGCTTCACGGTTTGCCGGGCAGCCCCCAGACCCTGCGCCCCCGGCCGGGCGCTTCCCCAGCGCAGCTGGAGCCCGGGAGGGGAAGCGCCCAGCTTGGGCTTTGGGCAGCTCCTATGCCTCCGGACCCTGCGCCCCCGGCCGGGCACTTCCCCTCCCGGGAAGGGACCCTGCACCACGGCCGGAGGCTCTGCTCCTCCCCTGACTCTTCGGCTCTGTTTAAGAGCCGGGCTGCCCGAGCACTACCGGCTTCGGGCAGCCCCTATGCTTCCGGACCCTGCACTGCCAGAGTCCGGGAGGGGAAGTGCCCGGCCGGTGGCTGGGGTCCGGAGGCAAGGGGGCTGCCTGAAGCCCATAGCGCTTGGGCAGCTCGGCTCTTAAACAGAGCCGAAGAGTCAAGGGAGGAGCAGAGCAGCCGCGGGAGGGGAAGTGCCCGGCCGGCATTTTCCTGGACATGTTCGGCTTTTTGGCAATTCCCCCCGGACGGGGGTTTGATTGCCGAAAAGCAGGGTATGTCCGGGAAAAACCGGACGTATGGTAACCCTAGCTTATGCTCCAATACTTCTGTTAGTCTTAAAGGTGCTTTTTACAGATTCAGACTAACACGGCTACCCCTCTGATACTTGATTACATAAATCTGGACAGCCAGGTGCTCACAAACCCTATTTTAGCACACTCAACCTGAGTGAATAGGTGTGTGGTGACCTGTCTGCACATGCAAACTCACCTGTGCACCTATGCAGTTGTGGGGATTGTACATGCAAAAGGCAGTGCATGCAAATCTTCAGACAAAACGGAGGCTAATTGAAAATTTGGCCTAAATCTTGGTTGTCTTTTCCAGAACTAGTTTAAAACCAACTTGTCAGAGAGGCTTGTTGCTTCATTTAAATATGCACAAAATGATTTTTTTGTATATGCCCATGCATACTTGATATTGTATACCTTTTGTACAGAGGATATATGTAAATACCTTAATAAAACCTCTCTGTGAACAATTAATGTGGGACTGAAACTGTCAGTTAGACTTGTTTCCTTTCATATAATATGGCTTGAAAACTACCTTCTGCACCCTCTTTCCTTCAGCAGTTTTTAAATGGATAATTATTTTTAAGATTTAAGGTTGGCTAACCCTTAGACTGTAATTTCCTTGACAATGCCACCTACTTGTCTATTGAGACATGGAATATTAAATCAAAATGACATTATTTAAAATCTCATGTGGAGGTTGTGCTTTAGTAGAATTCTGCATGTACTCAGGTTGGAAGATTGCAGTCATCTGTGCCCAAATTTTTCATGGCTTTAGATCTTTTATTACTTTGAGTTGTTGGGAATCAAGGATTTTTTTATTCTCTAATCAAAATTGAAAAGCTTTTTATGAAAGCTTCAGATTGTCATTACTTTTTCAGACTAATATTTTTGTACTAGATGCAGTTGTAAGGAGATATTGCCAATGATTCCTTTAAAGCTCTGTAAATACACCTAAGTTAATAACAAATGAGGGTTTTCATTGTTTAGAATTTGTCAGTACTTGTCAAATAAGCAGAATTCTTCTGTCTAAGTGAGGTGGTACAGCTGCTATTTTCTCAGATCATAATTCACCAGCAACTGATCTAGAAATTATCTGTTTTGGTTTTGGACCTCAGGAGCTATATCTTGGCAGGCTGAAATATATATTGTAACAAAACCCCGTCAAATAAAGGTTAACTAGAATGCTCTGCTTTCTTTTCTTATTCCACTATAAAGTGTTTTGGAAGGCTGGGGAGGGCAGTCATGCTGCACTGCAAATGAGAAATGGTACTGCTTTGGTAGGTTTATTTTCATAGTGTGTATACATTATAACTGAGTATTTTTTTTGCCATTTTTGCTCTTCTTCTAAACATTACATGATCTACCTGCATATAGTAAATTAAGGTAAGTTTTAGAAGGTATTTAGAAATACAATCTACATATGGACAATCATTTAAATGTTGAATACTTTTGCATATTCTGGAATAAATTTTATGTCTTTCCATAACTGAGATGACTGAGAAGCTATTATTTGCAGTTGAGGAAAAAATGTTATCTAGCTAAATTCATGTGTAATATTTGCAAATGCCAGATGATTCAAGAGAAGTTAGTCTCAAATGTGCTTTGACTCACTCTCATGCTGGATGTTTCATACAGAGAGAGGTTCTATTCTGGAAAACTCTTTATTACATTAAAAAAGCTCTATTAAAAGAATGGTATGGCTGTAAAACCAAGAACTCAAAAGATTAGGGTTACCATACGTCCGGATTTTCCCGGACATGTCCGGCTTTTGGGGGCTCAAATCCCCGTCCGGGGGGAAATCCCCAAAAGCCGGGCATGTCCGGGAAAATCGGGAGGGCTCGGCGGTGCGGGGCCGGGGGCATGGTGCCGGGCCGGGAACCAGGGGCGCAGTGCCGGGCCAGGGTCACAGTGCCGGGCCGGGCGCGGGGCCGGACGGGGAGCCGGGGGCGTGGTGCCGGGCCGGGAGCTGGGCCCGCGAGGAGCCGGGTCAGCCGGGCCGGCGGGGAGCCGGTCGGCGGGGAGCCGGGTCAGCCGGGCCCGCGGGGAGCCGGGCCCGCGGGGAGCCGGGTCGGCCGGGCCCGCGGGGAGCCGGGTCGGCGGGGAGCCGGGTCGGCCGGGCCGGCGGGGAGCCGGGCCCGCGGGGAGCCGGGTCGGCCGGGCCGGCGGGGAGCCGGGCCGGCGGGGAGCCGGGTCGGCCGGGTCGGCGGGGAGCCGGGTCGGCCGGGCCCGCGGGGAGCCGGGCCGGCGGGGAGCCGGGTCGGCCGGGCCCGCGGGGAGCCGGGCCGGCGGGCCCGCGGGGCCGGGAGCCGGGGGGTGCGCTGGGCCGCCGGGGGCCGGCAGTGCTGGGCGGGCCGGGGGTGGTCGGCGGGGGCCAGGTGGCCAGCCTGGGCTGCGCCTCCTCCCCCCACACCCCCCTTACCTGCTTCAGGCTTCCCGCGAATCAAATATTCGTGGGAAGCAGGGGAGGGGGCGGAGACTTTGGGGAGGGGGCGGGGTTGGGCGGGGCTGGGGGCGGGGCCGGGGGGCGTGGAGTGTCCTCCATTTGGAGGCACAAAATATGGTAACCCTACAAAAGATGAGAAATGCCAAAATTACAGTTGATCACTGCCTCATTCAGTTAACAGGACTGATTGCATTCTGCAAATCAATCAGGGCTGCATAGTGGCTGAGGCTGTTTAAGATGCTCATCTGCTGCAGAAATTGAAGGTTGTGTAGTGAATGAGACACAGGCGCTCGCAGGAAGAGAAGTGATGAACTTGTGGTTGAGGCAATTGACTCATCCTGGAGAACTGGATTCTATCCATGTAGTTAGGTTGCACAAGGGGACTGAGTTAAGAAGCAGCCCTAATTCTAGCATTTCCTAACTTTTTTGAGTGCTTGAGTTTGTAACTACTGTGTTCTTAACCTGGTTTGCTTTCAAAAACATAGGAAATCAGATAAAACATCTCACACAATTTATCCTGTGGAACTAGATTGACTCCATGCGGGTTGTCAACAGGGTTGGAAACTTTAGGTCCACAGCACAGACCTGTCTGTGACACTGGCAGACCAAGTGCCAGCTTATGTCACAGTCCCCATATCTCGAATGAACACTGACAAATACATAGCTGAAATCAGTCTGGCTCACCCGTGTGTCAGTATTGTTAAAATAGGTAGTAGAATTAAAAGAATGTGTTAAGACTTTACTGACTGCATCTGAGTTGCTGCATGCATTAAACCCTCTTAGAGCAACTGTATCCCATATTGGATGATAATATTTAAGTGGTTGTATCCTAAGTCTCTGTAGTATATAAATCACCAGAGAGAAGAGACATTAATTACATCAACACCAGATGGACTATTGTGGGACATTAAAGAGGACAAAACATGGTTTTTGTTGTGCTCTCTCTCTTCTTCACCCCAAAGATGAGTCATGTAAGGGGATTCCTCCCATCAGCTGAGTTTGCAGCTCAGAGTGCATAGCAGGAGGGAGATAAAAAACCCTAACAAGAAATAACAGATTATCTTTATGCTGTTTGGACTCGGGGGGTGGGGGGACGCAAGTGTTTTCTAGGCATAAGCAAGAGATCCTCAGCTGCTTAGTCTGGGTTAGCCCTAAAGGACATATAGAGCTTACTTATCATAGAAGTGTCTATTAACTTTTGAAACTTAAGATTGTAACTTATTTGTGTGTGTGTGTGTGTGTGTGTGTGTATATATCTATCTTTACCTGCTTTAACTTTGTAAATAAATTAAATTTCCTTTTCCTATTTAATACCTCTTTATATAGTTTATTATAGGATTGGCTACAAGTATGTCTTTGGTGTGAGATCTAGGGTGTAATTGACTTTGACTTTGGCACTGGGAGTAATCTGAATATTGCTGTGATTCTTGGTGTAAGGGACCATCCACCACAAAGGTATGCTGACCTGACTGGCGAGATAGATCAGCGTACCCTAAGAAATGATCTTTGACCCCATGCTATAGTTCCTTGAGAAGTTTACATTTGAGAGTTGGCTGGTGAAGTTTAAGTATAGAATTCACAACCAATTTGGGGTTTGTGCTCTGGTTCCTAACAGTCTGCCCTGAAGTTGGTATTAATGCCTTTGAGTCACTGCAGGCAGAGTTATGCTATCATGTGATGAAGTAATGGATAGAAGTAGTAAGCATATACATTTCCCAGCAGAGAAATGTTCGAAAGGAACACAGAATTCTTGAATCTTAAGTTCTGGAGGAGATGGTGGTCTAGGGGTTAGACCTTTCTACCCTCATCCCCTCAACAGAAGTAGGATTGGACCAAGACTTAAATTCCCATATATTATTTCCTGAAACCCTGCACATCCTCCCCCAACATGCTATAAAAACTCCAGGGCCCACCAAGGGAGGGAGGGCCTGGGGGCTCCGGGCTTCAGCTGCTGGGCTGGTGGGGGGAGCTCAGGGCTTCTGCTCTGCAGGGAGGCAGGACTCTGGGCTTCAGTTATGGGGAGGGGGTTCTCAGGGCCATAGGACCATGGGAGAGGGATATGCTTGGGCTTGGTGCTTCAGACCCATTGGGTGCACCGGGGCTCCCTGTGAGTTTGAAAATAGTTTATCAGAGCTCCGCTCCAGACAGCTCCGGTTGAATTTAAGCCCTGGATTGGACTCAATATAAGAGAAGAGGAGGATTGGGAAATGTATCTATAGTTTGACCAGGGGTCATGATCTTCTTGTCTGTTTCTAATTCAGCACTCGCAATAATATCTGATACAGTGGTTCAGAAACAGCCAACGAATTAACAAACTATCCTCTGCAACGTGATAATCATTAAAGTTATGAGCGTGAACTAAATGTCTCATTATTTTTGATTTAAACAGTAATGGGGTTATCAATTTCCTGTGTGCAATAAAAGAATAGCCTGCAACCCAATCCTGAAATATTAAAAGATCAATAGCTCCTGGGGAGAGGAATTGGAAAAAGGCAGGGACAATTGTACAATAACCATTAAGGAGAGAGAAGATTAGCAGCCCAACACTGTAGCCTAACAGGAACTCAACAGCAAGTAACCATCAAATAAACAGATTATTGGTAGGGCCTAACACTGGGGAAAACTTTCTTTGTGAAATCTGAGAACAGCAGAAAGCCACCTGGATTTGGTTTTCATTATACATGTCAAGTATGGCCAGGTTCACCAGTTCTTGATAATGTCAGCAAGCCTGGGACTAGTTTCATGCAAATCTGGATTGAACTATGGCTTCAAGGGAAAACCAAGGGAAATTCTTTTGAGAGTGAAAGAGGGGGAAGGGCAGAGAACAAAGGAGGTAGTTAAAAGGAGGGGAATGGAACTTTTATTTAAGCACAGCCTCTGACATACTGGCTGGATTGGGTGGGAAGGGGAGGAAGATGGTACTTCTTCCATGCTATGAAGCCATGGGCAAAGTGGGCTTCATAGCAATTCAAAAAAGGCAGCACCTGACTTAATGATGGTCTACCTAGAGCTGGCTAGCAGCTGCTAGTGTGGTGAACTTAAATGATAAGAGTTTTGAGCAGAAAAGGGTGAGGAGCAGGCTCTCTCTGTTATAAACTAATGGAGGAATTAGTATTTGCCTTGACAGCATAGAAAAGCCATTTACAAAACATACTAGCAGTATATGCTATTACAAACACAAAGTCCCTACTCTAAGGGGCATACAATCCAAGGTCCTAGTCAGTGTGCTCTACGTGGGTGCGTCTCTCTGTTGGATGGATCACTGTTGATAGAGGGATTTGTCTGTTGAAACTCATTGCAGGATTAGGGACCTATCCTTTATTTGTGCAAGTAATCTCTGGGATAACATGCATGATAAGGGATGCTCAAATAAGTAAGGGTTGCAGGATCAGGCCCTAATTCATTCTACTAGTGTGTTGCATGTGTCCAGCTCAAATGCAAAATCGGTACAGTCTGTTGCAATCAGCATTGTAATGCCTGTATGTGTTTCATGGAGGGATATGAAAGAGTTCCGGCTGCAGAAGAAATGGTACGCAATTCTGAGTAGAGGGGGAAACCATGGAAGAATGTAGGGAGCAGAGAGGGAGGCAGGAGAGTAGACAGAGGAGAGGCATGAGGCATTATAATCACGTATGATTCAATTGTGAGCTATATGCTTCCTTTGCATGGGCTATTTATATCACCAGTCTTGGTGGTAGAGTGGGAAGAGCAGCCTCAAAAGGACTGCTTCTCTTCCTCCTGGATAGGCTGGCAGGTGAGTCCAAAACCTTGCTTCTACCCCTACCCCACCACCCCAACACCAGCTAGTGCAGTTGAGCCAGCACAGAGGGAAAAGTAATCTGCCCCAGGTATAGGACTGGTGCTGATTACGGTACTTCCACCCACTTGGAGAAAACCGTGGAAAACCAGGGACATGATTGTGCCAGACAGTTTGGTTCCTGATCTGCTTCAAAGGCTGCACAACTATGTGGCATGGCTCAGGGCTTGTGGCAAAGATACAGTTAAGCCCTTAATTTTATTTAATACAGTTTGACTGTTATAGAATATTGGCAAAATCCTTTAGAAATGTACCTCTATAAATTATGCAGGAAGCAAACCTGTCGTCATGCTCCCTCATCTTGTTCAAATCCTAGATAAAATGCAGATATTAACGAGCCATGAAAAACCTTTATTGTACATGGCTAGTAACTTCTTTATTAATCTCAGGAAAGAAAAATGTTTTGTTCTTGGATGCAAATAATTTTTTAAAGGGTGGAAAAAAATCCAAGCCACTCAGCACCTCTAAGGTTATCATGTAAATTTGAGCAACGTCATATTTTAATACTCTAATTTTACCTTGCAATATTATTCAGGGTTGTCTTTTATAAGCTGTATCATGCTGGAAACCAGAATCTAAATATATCAGATAACTTAATGGAAACCTTGCTGATATTATGCCATCCCTTCAGCGAGCAGGCTTACTGGTGATAACACCCCCAAGCAATTTCTGATTGCTAGGATTGTTGAGAGAATTTTTATTCCAGGAAATCATCAGAAGGAACATTTAAAAATTTAGGGATTAATTCCAAACCCACTGAAGTCAGTGGAAAGACTCCCTTTGACGTCAGTGCTCTGAATCAGGCCCTTACAGTGCCCTGTTTTGCAAAGCTGTTAGATCTTCAAGAGCTCCTTCCAGGCTTAGAATGTCTGGCCACATACATACACAGACGCATCCTGAAAAAAACAATGGTATCAATTTCTGACTGTTGAGATGCCTGGTAGAATTAATAACACATGGCTGACATGATACAGCCTAACAGTAATTTCACAGCTGTTACGATGCATCATTCATGACAGACAGTAATAGAGATATGTGCCACGATACCCCGCAACAGCCCCCAGGTCAATCCCTTAGTGTGAAACCATCCAGGTGTTAGTAATGCCTGGAGTGTGTCTCAGAAGCCTTGACTGTAAAAATATGTATCTGTCTTTAGCTGTTCAGCACGTTGCTGTTTTCCTGTTTTTATAAAAAAATGCCAAAATGTGCCAGACTGCTGCTAAGTTTCCAAGCTTCTTCACTATGTCATGTAACTTCCATTAAAATCAATGAGGTTCATGTTGGTAAAACCAGAAGGCCAAATTTTCAGAAAGTCCCCTCCCCCATGTTAAGTTAAATGTTGGCACATATTTGTGCATACAGTGCTTGTGTGTGTATATGTGTGGAAATGCCAACTTTTACATGTGTAAATGTGTGTGCAGAAAGTTTGAGGGTGCACCTTTGCATACTTACTCAGATAAAACACTTTTAAAAAGTAGCCTATTTTATTTATTATATGTACATTTTATAGGTGAGAAGAACAAATCTGAATGAAGGGGGGTTGGTGTATTTTTGTCTAATTTTAACACTAAAAAACCTCATACTGCTTTTAAACACACTTCAGATTTCTTCTCTTCCATTCTCTTTTGCAATGTAGCTTGTATGTGGGAGACGCAACAGATCTTGGCCATTGCTACCACCTTTTGCGTGGCTCTGATGGCACAAAAGGCTAGTTGAGCTGGCCTAGTCAACCCACTGAGGATTCCCTTACTTTGGGGGAATCCTTGATTGTAGTAGAGCCTTTATTTCTGTAGTAGAGCCTTTTGTAATTGGCCTTTATCACCCCTCCCTTCAGTGCCCCAACTTAGTTGTGTGGCTGGGGAAACTGGACATGCTGAAATGCTGCTGCTTTCTGGTGATTTCCCAGCTGGCCTTGCAGCCCCATAGGGGATTGTTCACCTCTGTGCATTAGCTTCCCCATCTGTAAATGTGGATAGTAGCTGCCTATATCATAGGAGTGTTGTGGTGTAAATAATGCTTTTAAAATGTGTGAAGATAACAGGTAGCATTTTTGACAGTAACTTTTATCATATTTTATCCTGTCACAGTATATTTGACACTGACCTGAGCAAAAAGCATCAGGGACAATATTTTGCTTTCTCTCCTTGCTTTCTCTTCTCCTTTTCTCTCACCTCACATTAAATTTAAAGTGTAATATTTGAATGTTGGGGCCACAAAGAGAATCAATATAATCTGACCCAAATCCATTTATAAAGAGACTATTTACAATAGAAAAGGAATTTAAACCCTATTTCCGTTAATTTCCATGTCCTGTGTGTTAAACGTTTTCCTCCAAAAGATGGACATTTATGTTGGGTATCATTAGGTGACGACATTTTAAAGCCACTAATGTGATCACAGGCAACTCAAGAATTGTCACTCTGATCATGAAATGTAAGAACATGTCATTTTGGGCTCCTTACAGACCCTGCAATTCATTTTAAAAATATATATTCTATTGCCTTTTAAAGGTGAGAGAAAGAATACTGTCTGAAGCTCCATGAGTTCTTGGCTAGAAATCTTTGGAAATGTATATTTTTAACAGAGGCAATTTTTACAGAAGGTGGGCAAGGAAGAGTGGTTGCTGCCTCTTTATGCCTCCAAGTAAGGTGAAAATTGCAATTTCATTTCCTTTGGTGGTAGAGGTGAACGCTGAAACTATTGCAGAGAAGGCTCTCAAAACCAGCATAAGGGCTTGATGATCTGAGTCTGACATGCACATTAAAAAAGCAGTCTTCTTGGTTTCAGTATGCAGAAGGGCTATGCTACCTCTGACTCCAGCCCAACAAGGAGGTTATACTCTTATTTAGACATAGCACAGAGAATCTTTAAGCATTAGTATATTTGTCACGTGGCAATTGTAATAAATTAAATCTTGACTTGAGACATGATTGAGCCTTGTACACATTTAAGGGCAGATATTGTTTTCTAATGGTCAAAACACAGGACCTAGATTATGTATTCCTGGTTTTGCCACACACTTTACCTGGGGTAATTTGCTTAAATTTTCTGGGGCCTTTTCTCCATCTGCAAAATGGGAATACTACTTTGCAATCTTTTCGTGGAAAAAGTATTTTAAGTTGAGAGTACTATTATTATATTCCGTATGCCAGCCAATAATTTTTTTGCCTATGTTTGTATCCTACTTGTTCTTGAGTTATTGGGAAGGCACAAAATGAGGTGGATTTAGGAGAGAAGAGACATCTTTTTTTTAAATGCCATCTGATTATTTATTATAACTCCTATTTCTTCTTCTGGTTACAATCCTAAATATATTCCCTATTAACTCACTTAACAGGCTCTTCTTTTATTAGCATCACACACTAGCAGTATTTTGCTGATTTTTTTTTTTATAATGGGGGTGTGTCTATCAATTAGTATATTTATTTCCTTAGCAGAAAGGGTGCTGTTGAATGCTGATGCGTATCATTTGTACAGTTCATGTATCACTTTAAGTGATTGTGACATATCAAGGGTACAATACAGACTAATGAGTAGGTGTGTCACTCCTGCCCTCTAACCTGGGGTGCCCTTTACACTGCTTTGCTGCTCTAGCCTACAGCCTGGACACCTTACAGACCGCCTTCAGCATGCAAGTCACTCCCAGCTATGACTGTAAGTGTAACCAATCAACCATGCCTTGGCTCTTACCAGCCTGGGTTATATTGCAGGGTGACCCCAACACACACTCAGTCCTAGATTTTTCCTTAAGGAAACGTATATCCTGTACTATCCAGCCCTCTCCTGGACAATACAAATGTATATAAAGTCCGTTATTTGAATATTAGCAAAGATATGCACACATCTTGTTACTCCAAATGGCATTTCCCAGACACTTGGATTTAAAGACAATGGATTAGGTAAATCAATAAAACAAGTTTATTAATTACAGAGAGAGATTTTAATTGAATACAAGTAATGAGGCATAAACGTCAGAAATGATTATAAGAAAAATAAAGATAAAATGCAACTGGTGCCTAATTTAACAAACTATGCTAAATTCAAGGCAAAGTTTTTCTCACTATATGGTCTCAGCAGTCTTACTAGCCGAACATTTTAGGCCAGGACCCCTTCTCTGGTTCAATGGCGGCTTTCTTTGTTCCTTCTGGTGTAGTGAATCGATGGAAAGAGAGAAAAGAGAAGGGGTACCTGAGGGTGTCTTCCCCTTCTTTTTATAGTCCTGTCCCCGCTTTGAGAAGCATTTCCAGCTGGGAACAAGGCAACAGTCAGTCTGTGTGGAAGGGAACTTCCCCTTGCTGTTTCTTTTCTAAGATGTGGATTTTATGCCCCGGCCCCCTTTCCTGCCAAAGAATGCCCACTTAGGAAGTAATGGTCCATCAGCCTTGTTTACACCTGGCTGAGGTGTCAGCTTGCCCTTTGTCTCTGAGGAACTGGTTTGGCCACTCCCCAGATGTCTTTGGAGAACATACTTTTAGTCATGATCTCAGTTTGTTTATAACTTCACATGTAACGCTGCTACGTGCATTTCGCCATCATCAACAAATGATGAGCTTTTAAATGATATCTCACAAGGCACACTTTGTACAAAGGTTATTACAGTAGCGTGAAGGATGTGGATCTGGGTGCATTCTGTCACAAATCTTATACTAGCAGTTTAAGAGAAATTCATCACCTGGTAATCTGAAAGAAGTGATTCTATATGCCATGTTGGTTGGCTAGAGCTCTGATGGTGAGAGACAAGAATAGAACTATGACCATTGCAAGTCTTTTATTACTTCACTGTGTGACTTTTGGATGTGCATGAGTCTAATCATCTGTTAAATGGACATGTATGGGTGGTGATATTTATTTGTATTACAATACCACCTTGGGGCTGAAACCAATCATTGTCCTAGGCACTTACACATAGATGGTCCCTAGGCTGAATAGTTTATTTTCTGAATTGACAAGGAAAAAAGGGGTGAGTGAAAGAGAGAGAACATTCAAACCAAAAAGTAAGAATTGAGGCAAAGAGAGGTTAAGTGACTTTGCCAAGATAACATAATAAGTCTGTGGCAGACTTGAGTTGAGTTCTCAGCTTTCTTCTTCAAGTGATTGCTCATGTCAATTCCAAGTAGGGATGTGTGTGTGCGCCGTGTGCACAATCATCGGAAGGTTTTTCCCGTAGTGGTACCAGTCAGGTTGGCCCCCTGGAAAGACGCCTTCATGGCCCTGTATATATGGTTCATTGGAGCAGCTCTCTCTCTTCGGTTTGCAAGTGCTTCCCTAGTGGTTTTCTTTCTTGTCTATCTGTAAATAGTTATATACAGCTCTCGTTGTAGTTTAGTATAATTTAGTTTACTTTGCGGGTCCCCCCCATAACTTCTTCCCCAGGACCGAGGCATGCCTCTCTCTCGGCTTCAGGTCGTGTGGGTCGTGCCTTAAGCCCATGCCCAGAAGGAACCCACACAATTCCCATCTCAAGTGCCTGGGTGAAAGTCACCAGCCAACAGGTGCAAAATCTGCAGGTGCTTTACCTCCAGAACTGAAAAGGAGCTGGACTCTTGGCTGAAACTCCTCCTCATGGAGTTAGCCCTTTGACCCCAGGCGGTGTCGGACCTGGCACTGGGAACTTCGGTGTGCAGTGCTCCGGCCTCGGTGCGGGAGGCTTCAGCGCTGAAGAAGGACTCATCTAAGGAGCCCTGGCACTGAGAACCAGCTCCAGTGTGCGGCACCGCTCTCAGTCCCCAGTGCACACAAGAAGAAAAGGGCTGATAGGGGGCGCTCCCCTACCAAGCCATCAGAGTGTGCGGGCACTAGTGGGATGCGTCTCCTTTACCCACCCCCAGTCCATTAAGAGCAGTAGGGGCAACTGGGGCCCATGCCTAAATCCAAGGAATCCAAGAAGCTGGATCTCTTTGGTCGAAAAGTATACTCCACCAGGGAGGCTCCAGCTTTGAATAGCTTACCAGCATGTGGTCCTAAGCCACTACACTTATAATTCCTGGAACACTTTGGCAAAGTTCCAGGAATTGCTGCCGGCAGACTCACGCTCCAAATTTGCAGCAGTGGTACCCTTCCACTCCAATCCTCAATCCTCTTTATACTGGACTATTTACTCTACTTAAAGCAACGGGGGCTGGCGGTCTCATCAATTAAGGTGCACCTGGTTGCTATTTCTGCTTTCCACCAAGATGTGGCGGGGCGGTCAGTATTTGCTAACCCCATAGTTAAACACTTCCTTAAGGGGCTAGACAGACTATACCCACAGGTGCGGCAACCGATCCCCACGTGGGACCTCAACCTCGTCCCCTCCAAGCTCACGGAACCCCCCCTTCAAGCCTCTAGAAACCTGCTCTTTGCTCTACCTCTATTGCAAGGTGTCTTTCCTAGTGGTCATAACTTCAGCCAGAAAGGTGTCTGAGCTCAAAGCGTTAACTTCTGAGCCCCCTTATATAGTTTTCTATAAGGACAAGGTGCAGTTGTGGCCGCACCCAGCCTTTCTCCCCAAAGTAGTTTTGCAGTTCCATGTGAATTAGGACATTTTCCTGCCAGTGTTTTTCTCGAAACCGCATGCCAATGACAGGGAGTGTATGCTCCATTCCCTGGACGTTAGACTTGCACTGGCTTTTTACGTTGAGCGTACAAAGCCGTTTAGAAAGTCAATGCAACTCTTCATTGCCATCACTGAAAGCATGAAAGGGCTTCCTATCTCATCCCAACAAAATTCTTCTTGGATCATGGCCAGCATCAGGATGTGCTATGACCTGGCAAAGATTCCGGCCCCAGCGTTGACTGCACACTCCACCAGAGCACAGGCTTCATCTGCAGCATTCCTGGAGCAGGTCCCAATTGAGGACATCTGCAGGGCAGCGATGTGGTCGTCTATCCATGTCTTTACATCGCACTACACCATCACACAGCAGGCTAGGGATGATGCTGCATTTGGAAGAGCAATGCTTCAGTCTGCAACTTGGTGAACTCTCACCCCTCCTCCGGGGAACTGCTTGGGAGTCCCCTACTTGCAATTGACATGAGCAGTCACTCAAAGAAAGAACGGTTACCTACGTTTTGTAACTGTTGTTCTTCGAGATGCATTGCTCTTGTCCTTTCCAAGATCCACCCACCTCCCCTCTGTCGGCGTATCCAGCAAGAAGGAACTGAAGAGGCAGTGGGTTGGCAGGAACCTATATACACGTCCATGAAGGCACCACTCCAGAGGGCTCCACAGCTGACCCGATGGGTATGGCTAGGGGAAAAACCTTCTGACGATTGTGCATGCGGTGCACACACACGCACACTTGGAATGGACATAAGCAATACATCTAGAAGAACAACAGTTACGAAAGGTAGGTAACTGGTTTTTCCTGGTCCAGTGTCTTAACCATAAAACCTTATGTTCTTCCTAGAGAGTTAGGTCCTGATTCTGGAAAGAGTTGGGCCTTGATGGGCAGTTACTTCCATTTGGAACTATAGGTGGGTGTAATCCTTTGCAGACTGGGGCCTTAAATTAATTATTGTAAAATGCTTGAAAATATTTGTTCCATATAAAGGCATATATATAATTCTTCTATAATAGAATAGTATTCATTATGGTATTTTTATTAACAATGTAATTCTATGTTCTTTTTGCCTTAATAAAATAAACAAATATATTTGAGAAACAATGTTAATAACATTCTTCCTCTTGGCAACCATGACTATTTTTAACCAAAGAAGTGGAAATTTGTTAAGAGCAAATATAATTTTCCAATCACGAACACTTACATAAGGCATAAGCAGTGCAGAATCCTTTTTTCATCCACTTTTTTTAATTAGTCATCTGGCCAGGCAGCAGAGACTTTCTTTAATTGAATTTTAATAAAAAGCATTGGTGGGAGCACACCAAAATCATCTTTTTATTTCTTGGAAGATTACCCAAATCTTATCACCTATTGGGGAAACTTCTCTTAGTCAACAGAGCTAATGTATTTCTAGGAAATCTGTGCCTTGTTTGTCATTTTTAGTAGGAAGGCTGCACTGGCTGCTGGCTGTAAAATTAATCCAGATGAACTCTCTGTCGTCTTAAAGATCTTTTGAGCATTTTCCATATTTGGAAAAAGCCTGTAGAAGGATGCACAAAAGGCATCCTCCTTTCCCTTTTGATCTATTACACAGGCAGCATCAGTTCTCCATGTTTTTAATGGAAGTCCAAACATTGCCTGGTGGTGGGAGAGCTCAATTTCTTCTTTTCCCCTCCTTCAGCAACAGTATGTCCTGCCACTCAACCACCTTCTTCTGTAGCTCCTCCCCATTTCAGCCCATTCCTACTTAAAGAAAAGTGTACTTTACTGCGTTCACTCCTAGCCCTGGGACTTTAGCTGCCAAGAGAGACACTATGTCCCTAGGACTGGCTCTGTTGGCAGGACTATTTTCTTTGTCCTTCCACAGAGAGTCAAACAATGAATGCAGACTTTGTGTACCCTTACTCCTCACAGAAGTTGAATGATTATATCCTAATGTAGTTTTTCCATGTGGCTGCTGCAAAGCTTTTTTTTCACATTTATCACAATTCTGAACATGGACTAGTTGTAGCTGATTCTTCTTCACTCAAAGATGAGGAAACTCAGGAGAACTTGCTGTGAGAGTATTCCTCTCTGGGGCTGCTGCACATTAACACCTATAAGTAGATGTGCACATCCCATCTTCGCTGTTTGGCCTGCCTGTGTGATGAGTGAGCCTTCAAATGGCCACAGGCGTGGTTCATTGGTATTTCAGATTCTTATTTGAACCGTCTGGTCTCCGGAAGCCGGTTGAATGATCATATTGTTTGGGATGTCCCATTTCTCCTGAGTAGGTCTCCTTTTCAGAAAGCCCATTTACCCTAATTCATGTTAAGCATAATGGGATAAAAAAAGTTGGGAGGTGATAAGATCTCTCCTTCCATTACTCCTTCAAGATTACTAGTTCTCCCAGGAAAGTATGGAGTGTTCATTTCCCTGTGGCAAATATTGTCTTTGCCCTGTGTTTGAATGAAGTGATTAGATACTGCTTTTAGTGCCTAACTTGGGCATCCAGATATGAAAATTGGGTTATTTGGAACTGAAAATGGTAGTTCATTATCTATCCATGAGGAATTTAGCCTTTTGCTCTCAGTAGTTCTGAAATGCATGAGCACAACAGAGTCTCAGCTCAATGCATTCTCATCAATGCTAGTAGAGTTACATAACTAAAGCCCAGCCCATCAAGCTGAAAGTCTATTATGAAAACAAAGGGTTGTGCCCTTTCCATTGCTAGACAAAATGTTTCTTTTATAGCAAAAAAGGCCATATTTTGTGCAATTTAATGAGTTATTTTGCTAGTAAAACATGCCTATTGTTATACAAGCAATTTTCTTGCAAAGTATGGTGTTGTATTTTAGACTTCAGCATTACATTATTTTTGTCCTTTCAGGAAACTAAAGCATTCTATTTAACTAGTGTTAGCATTATAGATTTTAAGATTCCAGTCCTAGTCTGGATTGAATAGTAACATATTTGGCAGCAGCTCTTATGATATTATTAATTGCATACTTAAGAAAAGTTATCTAGAGAGCTTTTTTTTTTTTTTTTACATGAATAAGCAAAGTGTTTGCATTTTTACCATCATCATAGTAGAAAAAAGTGTAGATTTTGCTCCTGGGCTGGGAAATTTTCATGGCAAACTTGCAAATTTGAATTATTATCTGTAAAGTACCTATGACTAAAGTATGCAGGTACAGTAAAATAATTACAATACTGAACACAGTAGATTTGATTTACATACAAAATCATGTCCTGAACGAAAGCTTGCATAGCCTAAAGCATCGATTAAAAAAAATATTGTGTTTGTGTGGGGGGGAACAGTCCAAATCCTGACTAATTATTAAAAACATTAAAGAGGATTTGACATTGCCAAACTCAGGATTAGACACTTGGGAACAAATGGGAGCTCCAGAAGTCAGGCACCCACAACTGGGAATGCTCACCCACATGCACGCACGCACGCGCGCACACACACACACACACACACTGACCCCAGAATGACGTATTCTAGGCACTAACAGCTATGTTGGCTCAGTGAAACATCACTTCAAATGGGTTTTGTGGTTGGTTGCACAAAGTACAAGTGAGTGCATGACTTGGTCCCTGAAATGCATTAATTTTAGGAGCCTGTGAGGGGGATTTCCATGAGTGATAAATGGCAGACAATTCCTGTTGGCTTCTTAACTAACATGCTTGCAAGTTTACACAGTGTGGTAGTTATGGTTTCATTAAGAGAGCCACATTGCTGCACTGACAAAATGAAAAGGGAAGAAAAATACATGGGTCACCCTAGAGGTGGTGGTACTTTTCCCAGTACTCACAAGCCAATCTCATACTTTACATGACTCACCTTGTCTCAACTGAAGTAACAAGTAAGAGCTTTAAGGGAACAGTCAGACCTATATCTTCCATATTGCACTTGCAGACTATTGCTTTCCAACTGTCTGCTAATTTCAGCTGCTAGACTTAGGTTTGGGAAAACATGGTTACATGCATCTATTTGACTATCTGGGGTGTTTATGATCCATATTTTTATATGGCTTTTTAGTGGAATATGTTTGTATATATTAAAAGCCTGGAATGCACTAAAAGCAAACAGACTGTTTTTCCCACCAGTCTGTTTCTCCTGCCAGTTGCTTTCAAAACAGTGATCTTTTGTCCTTTGTGAATGACTAAGGGCTTGTCTTCAAGGTGGGGTAATATGTTCTTTGGAGATGTCATTTCTAAAGTGCACTAAAATGTTGTGCATTAATTTGTCTGTGTAGACCCTGGTGGTGTGTGCTAAAGGTTCCCTAGGCCTAGTGCATGTTAATATAATGCTGTTTCAAATAGCACTATGTTAAAGCGCACCAGCAGGGTCTACTTGCACCAATGAATACACAATATATTAGTGTTCTTGAGAAATCACACCTCTGTAGTTCAACATTACCCCACCATGTAAACAAGCCCTAACTGTGCAGCATGTCCCTTAGATGAATTAAGCAGCACTTTAGTAGTGGATCACAAACTCCTGCCTTGTTCTGCTTTTAGCAAATGTCTTCTCAATTTTCTAGCTAGTTTTCTGGAACAGGAGAGACTCTGGTAACGAAGAGAGATATCTAGGGCCCTACCAAATTCACGGCCATTAAAAATGTGTCAGACTGTGAAATGTGGTCTCCCCCTGTGAAATCTGATCTTTTGTGTGCTTTTACCCTATATTATACAGATTTCACAGGGCAGACCAGCCTTTCTCAAATTGGGAGTCCTGACCCAAAAGGAAGCTGAAGGGGGGTTGCAAGGTTATTTTAATGGGATTGTGGTATTTCTACCCTTACTTCTGTGCTGCTTTCAGGGCTGGCTCTGGCTTTTTTTGCTGCCCTAGGCAAAAAAGCCACCCGCCGCACCCCCCTCCTCCCCCCCAGTGCGGTAGGGCAGGGCCCTGGGCAAGGCCCTAGGCAAAAAAGCCACCCGCCGCACACCCCCCCCCCCCAGTGCGGTAGGGCAGGGCGCTGAGCCCGGCCGCGGGCCCGCAATCCCCGACCAGCCAGAGCGCCGGGGGGAGGGCGGAGAGCCCCCGGTGGCCAGAACGCCGGGAGGAGGGCGGAGAGCCTGTCCAGGGCGGAGAGCCCGTCCGGGACTCTCTGCTCTCCCCTGCGGCCAAAGCGCTGGGAGCAGGGCGGAGAGCCCATCTGGGGCTCTCTGCTCTCCCCGTCTGCCAGAGTGCCGGGAGCAGGGTGGAGAGCCCATCCGGGGCTCTCTGCTCTCCCCGGCGGCTAAAGCGCTGGGAGGAGGGCGGAGAGCCCGGCCAGGGTTCTCCACTCTCCCCGGCGGCCAGAGCGCCGCGGGGAGGGCGGCGAGCCTGGCCGGGGCCCCGCCGCACCGCCCCCCTCCAGGCGCCGCCCCAAGCACATGCTTGGTGGGCTGGTGCCTGGAGCCGGCCCTGGCTGCTTTCAGAGCTGCGTGGCTGGAAAGCTGTTGCCCGGGTGCCCAGCTCTGAAAGCAGTGCCCCGCCAGCAGCCATGCAGAAGTAAGGGTGGCAGTACCATGCCACCCTTACTTTTGTGCTGCTGCCTTCAGAGCTGGGCGGTTGGAGAGTGACGGCTGCTGATTTGAGGGCCCAGCTCTGCAGGCAGCAGAAGTAAGGGTGGCAATGCCATACCATGCAATCCTTCCTTCTGCAATGCTTCTGACAGTGGCTCTGCCTTCTGAGCTGGGATCCTTGCCAACAGCTGCCGCTCTCTGAAGGCAGCGCTGCTGTCAGCAGCACAGAAGTAAGGGTAGCAGTACCACAACCCCCCATACAAAAATCTTGCGACTCCCACCCCAATTCCTTTTTGGATCAGGACCCCTACAATTACACCACAATGAAATTTTGGATTTAAATAGCTGAAATCATGAAATTTATTATTTTTAAAATCCTATGACCATGAAATTGACCAAAATGGACCTTAAATTTGGTAGGGCATTAAACATATCTCATGCCCTGGAACTGTTATTTCAGTTTATTATTATAAGTTTATTTTTAAAGACTGTTTAAATAAAAAAACATTGATACAGCTTTTCTCTGATATGTGAACAATTTAACTACAGTAGTTGCATAGTGTTACTAAATATGTTTTTCTTTGTACAGACTTTCATACAAGTTGGCATATATCAGAATCACCTGCAGTGACATTAAATGGGAACTGTATGTGGAATGTATATATAAAAAGAGGAATCATTAATGTATTAAAGAGGATGCTTTTTCTTGTAAACTACAACACTAAAAGATTCAGTGGTTCAGAAAGGGATTCTTTGGTTTGTCTCCAAGCCTGTAGAAGACTTGAAACTTCAAGGGGAGGAAATATTCAGAATGTTTCTCCTGGGAAATAAACTGCATTTTCTAGCACTTAGCTACATATGTAGAAATATACACACTTTATTTGAGAAGTTCCAGGAGAGAGAGGGGTGGAACAATTTCACCTAGAGTATACAAAGTTCAGTGTTATTGTCTGGCGAACGTCACACTAAAGAACCTGGAAAACATCAGAAGTCTTGTTACTTAGGCTGGAATTTCTTCTGTTCCATAACTGTTAATGTATTAGGTATAGTATAGTGCATGCTACGTACCTACTTAGCCTGTAAGGTATTCTGTATACTGTAGGGCCCAGATCCACAACCCTTATTTATCATGGATAGATACTGCAGGGTAGTAATCCCATCATACCCAACAGGATTACTAAGCATGAGTAGGGGTTACAGGGGCTGGTTTGTTCAACATCTTTATTAATGATCTGGATGATGGGATTAATTGCACCCTCAGCAAGTTCACAGATGACACTAAGCTGGGGGGAGAGGTAGATACGCTGGAGGGTAGGGATAGGGTCCAGAGTGACCTAGACAAATTGGAGGACTGGGCCAAAAGAAATCTGATGAGGTTCAACAAGGACAAGTGCAGAGTCCTACATTTAGGAAGGAAGAATCCCATGCTACAGGCTGGGGACCGACTGGCTAAGCAGCAGTTCTGCAGAAAAGGACCCAGGGATTACAATGGATGAGAAGCAGGATGAGAGTCAGCAGTGTGCCCTCATTGCCAAGAAAGCCAATGGCATATTGGGCTGTATTAGTAGGAGCATTGCCAGCAGATCGAAGGAAGTGATTATTCCACTCTATTCGACACTGGTGAGGCCACACCTGGAGTATTGCGTCCAGTTTTGGTCCCCCCACTACAGAATGGATGTGGACAAATTGGACAGAGTCCAGCGGAGGGCAACGAAAATGATTAGGGGGCTGGGGCACATGACTTACGAGGAGAGGCTGTGGGAACTCGGCTTATTTAGTCTGCAGAAGAGAAGAGTGAGGGGGGATTTGATATCAGCCTTCAACTACCTGAAGTGGGGTTCCAAAGAGGATGGAGCTCAGCTGTTCTCAGTGGTGGCAGATGACAGAACAAGAAGCAATGGTCTCAAGTTGCAGTGGGGGAGGTCTAGGTTGGATATTAGGAAACTCTGTGTCACTAGGAGAGTGGTGAAGCACTGGAATGGGTTACCTAGGGAAGTGGTGGAATCTCCATCCTTAAAGGTTTTTAAGACCTGGCTTGATAAAGCCCTGGCTGCGATGATTTTGTTGGGGTTGGTCCTGCTTTGAGCAGGGGATTGGACTAGATGACCTCCTGAGAGCTCTTCCAACCCTAATCTTCTATTATTCTAATTGGGGCATTAGATATTACTCTAAAGAAGACAGTTATGGTGTTTCCTCTTGCTTCCATTAAAGTCAATGGAAAATTTACTGCTGACTTTACTGAGAGCAGGATTAGGGCCAATGTGTACATTTCTATATTTTATAAATGTACATGGATCTAGAATGTTGTTGCAAGATCTTTTCAATCATTGGGAGTAGAGAGTGCTCAGACCTTAGTGAGGCTCTCAGCGTTTTCCAGCATTCTTCTCCTCCCCCTCCTATTTCTCCCACTTGAGTAGGGTTATCATATTTGAACATTCAAAAAAAGGACATTCCATGGGGGGGTGTCGGTCCCGCCCCCTCTCCACTCAGCCCCGCCACCACACCGCTCCTCACCTCCTGGCCCGCCGCTGCGTTGCTGCATCCCTCCTCAGTCCCCCACCCACTGCTTGCCTCCTCCCACCTCATAGAATATCAGGGTTGGAAGGGACCTGAGGAGGTCATCTAGCCCAACCCCCTGCCACTCACCTCCTCACTCCCCTGCCAGAAACCCCCATGCCCGCCCCAAGAACCCCCCCCCCCGCCATTGGCTCACAGCTTCTTGCCTCCTCACCCCCACCCGCCCACCTGCCACTGGCCTCTTCAACCGCCGCTGGCCTTTTCACCCCGCCCCGCTCACCTACCCCTCACTTACTCAACCCCCATTGCTCACCATTCACCTTTTCACCTCCCCCCCCACGCCTACTCACCCCTCCTGCCACAGGTCCCTCTGGCTCCTAGGATTAGGGGCAGATGAGGGATCTCCACGTGCTGCGCTCGCCACAAGCGCAATGTCAATGGCTCCCATTGGCCGGGAAAAGCACCAATGGGAGCTGTCGGAGCTACGGAGCGGGGCTTGCAGGTGCCGGCAGCACGCAGAGAGCCCTCTGCGCCCCTCCCCACCCAACCCTAAGAGCTAGAGGGACTTGCTGGGGGGCGAGGTGGGGAGTCCTGGCGGTGCTTGCAGGTCCTTCTGGCTCCTTGGGACGGAGACGGAGGAGTCTCTGCCTGCTGCTGGTGCCTGCAAGCCCCATCCCCGCAGCTCTGATTGGGCAGTCCCCCTCTGCCTCTGTGCCTAGGGGCCGCCCACACTGCAGGCTCCTTCTGGCGGGCGGGCGCCGGGAGCTGCCCCAGGAAGCGCTGCCAGCCCCGTGACTTTGGACTTGGGGTTACCATACGTCCGTATTTTCCCAGACGTTTTTAGATATTTAAAAATTCCTCCCGGATGGCGATTTAAGAAAAAAAGCCGGACATATCCGGGAAAATACGGACGTGTGGTAACCCTACACTTGAGGTCCAAACCACCTTCCAAACTGCTTATATTAGAGATACAGAGGGGCAGTGGCTACTATTCCAGCCTGTAGGCTGAAGTAGTAGCTGCAGAGAGACTGTGCTCTAGCCTCACTGCCTACCCATGGATTTGAGTTGGTGGATTTTATTTTTCAAACGCCTACATAGAGGCTGCAGGCAGCGATGAATTTTACTCTGTTATTTAACTAGAGGATGCATTGCTAAAATACTTTAGTATTCACTGTGTACAAGCCAGTTTAAAATATTGATAATTTAAGTGCCTAAAGGCCAACCAAGAATGGGTCTGCTGGTGCACAGAGTAGGAGACAGTCCCTGCCCTAAAGAGCTTACAATCTAAATAGACATGACAGACCCGGTTGGGTGAGGGGCAGAACACACCAGCAGAGTGAACAGTGGGTTGACAACAAATGTCATGTTAGTGCAATGATTTCTTTCTTTCTTGGTGTGTTTAGTTAGGAGGGCATCAGCTAAATGGAAAGAACAGGAAAGGGAAGAGGGGACATTGAAAGGAAGAGGAAGAAAGGGTAAGAGGAGTGATGCAGAGGTGAAGAGACTGTGGGGAAGAGGGAGGGTGGGAGCAAATAGTCAATCAGCACAAGGTAGAGAAAGTCCAATCAGAACTGTAGAAAGATTTCCAAAGGTCCCTTCTTTGTCTACTTTTGCCCCTACTGAGTCCTAGCTGGTTCCTCTTTGCAGCTTTCTCCCAAGCCTATGTGTGTGGGGAGTGGGGGTGAAGGGGAGATACCTCCTGGGTCCTAATGCCCCCAGAGTTGGAAATAAATACCTTACATCTCTTGGCATTTATTGACCACTAATCATATGTAATCCCTTTAATTAAAGAAAAATAGCTTATCATCATCCTCACGTTACTATAAAGGTGCTCTGTCTGTCTTTGTTCACCCTATACCTCTTGATTGTCTTTTCATACAGCGGTACTGTCGTTCTCTTGTACTTAAGTTTCTTCCACTTGCTGTACAAAAGTCCCGCCAGATTTTTCCAGTGTTTTAATGAGACATAATAATCTGAACATCTCGAACCATTTTCAACTTGAATAGGACAGGGAGAGATGATGTTCCCTGTCTTTCCACTCCCATTCAGGAGTGTTTTTAATTTTAACCCTTTGAACCATAGTGGCAAAATTCAAAACCTCTTCCCATATACCTTTGGCCCTAGAGCATATCCATTACTGGCAAAATCCTGTTCATGTGAGTAATGGGATGTGAATAGGGGAGCATTAATTGGCCCAACATATGTGACACAATTTATTTCTCTGCCCATTTGACAAGGAAACTTTATTTCTTTTGCAACCAATTTGTTGCATGTGCACATTAAGATTTAAAAAGTCGGGTTTTTTTGTTTCAAGTTTCATCTTTATCCATATACATTTCACTGTGGTTTGATATTTAGAAAGTTTAAGCTGTTAAAATACTATATTTTATGCTTGTTGACTTACTATTAATTGGAGAAAACTAAGTTTTATTTTGTTTGTGGCTCATGAATGAATCATTACATCCCATTTAAATTGGAGGACATGTAAATATTAGGAGACTGTTTTGAAAAATTGTGCTTATAGAATTGTGATTTCAAAAATGCTCATGCAATTTAGGTGCCTCATTCTTGTGTAGTTACTACAATTGTATTTTTATGCCAGATAGTTTTGGTTGCATGGTTGTCATAAGCATACATACACCGTATATAGGCTAACTTGCATACCAAATATTGGAACAATATAGTAGTCTAACACTAAGATAAGTTTCTATAGCATGTATAAGTAATTGATGCAACTGCTTTACCCATCTTCATAAGAAATCTTACATAATGTAAATCTAATTTCAGGTGAAGAAATTTTCAGAGACGCTTATACAGAAGCAGCAAGGATTGAATGAAAACTTGAAACAGAAAGAACCAACTATACACGTTCTTTTCCAGGTATATTAATTTTGCTTTTATAATTGTGCCTTAACTTAAAATTTGATGACTCAACCTTGGAAACAATGTTAGTTTACTAATGGCATGGTATTTCTTTGTTATAATCATAAAAATACTAGAAGAATTGCACTCTTGCTTTAGTCTTAAGTAAACAACCAAAACAAAAACTGGTTAAGAACATATTCTAGCAGATAATCTGCACATGAACTATATATTAATTTCCATATTCCCTGTCCACCTGACACTTGTTCAGTTGCATGAAATGGCACTCTGATTGATTAATTATTTGTGTTTATGGTGGTACCAACCGAGATCAGAGCCACATTTCTCTAGGCACTATACATACATAGTAAAAGATAATTGCTGCCCCTAAGAGTGTACAAAGGCTGGAAGAAAGTAAATTTTATCTGGTTTTACAGAGAGGTAAGTGTTTTGCCAGTTAGAGGAGATATACCGTAATTTTTTAGAATGAATTAATATATAAGCATGGATGACTCTTATGTTTCAGGTAGTATTGTTTAGTTTCTATGATTTGTCATTGTTGCCTATAAACATAATTTAGAAGCATGGGAAAATAGCACTTTGTGAAATCCATTCACACACATGGCAGGGTGGATTAAGCAGAGGAATGTAGACAGGACTCAAGTTCATCAACATCAGTTCTGCAAACCCAGGAACTTGAGTCTGTGGTGTACACTCAGAGATGAAGATAGCTCCATGCCCTACAGAAAGGTGGAAGGATGCCCAGGGTTGTTGCTAATGTACCATGGCCGAGACCATCACCAAAGTTAGTGATCAGTTCAGTCATATGAGTGGGAACAAGACCTATTGTCTAACCCCCACTTATCCTGTTGGTATCTAAAGCCAGTCAAATTTGAAATTGGTTCCTGTGAAGATTTCAGATTAAACACTTTAACTGGAGAATTTGTTTTGATTCGAGATTTTTGTTTGAAAAATTTGTTTCAAGTTGAAATTTTCATTTCAGTCTTCGAAAACGAAAAATTTCAGTTTTCAGATTTGTGATATTCTCTGTCCCTGCTGCCCCTTACTTTTACTTAGATTAAACTACACTGCAGTAATTTTGAAGCATTCAAATGAAACACTGCTTTGTGCAGAACAGAGTCAGCCTGTGGGACTTGCCTTCACAGGAGGTCACTGAAACAAACATTGTGGCTGGATTTTTAAATGAGCTATATAATTTTGACCATTAGTAACACCTACAGCTACTCAAGCTAAGAGATGAGAGTAACCACGTTTCATGGTTCAAAGCATGGCATGATTTTTTTTTATCACTTGAGAATGTGGGGTTAGGAAGGAATTTCTCATATGCAGAATTGGGGTTGTTGAGATTTTGTTTTGGGGTTTTTTGGAGTGGGGGAAAGAGGGAAAAGTCCCTTTTCTCTTCAGTATCTGATACTGAACACTATTGGAAGAAACTGAATGCTGAATTGCCTGCGCCAAAAGATCTGTTCTAAGTTCCTTTGGTTTAACTGTCACTGTTTATTTGCAATACAATACACAGTGCCTGAATTCCCTGCATACCAAATATATCTTATTATGTAATGTTTATTTTGTTTATACAATAACGATGATTTTGGCATGCAGTTTATTTATAAAATGGTTTTGCTGCAACTGCCTTGATTGCAGTGAAAATAGTTCCTCATAAAGTCTCCTCAACCTTTATGGATGAGGACTCAGGCTTTATTGCACATTTATCAAGCTACTACTAAAAGGCACCAACTGTATCATACCAGTAAATAACATCCTCTGTAGATGTTCTCAGAACTCCTAAAGAGGAATTGCTTGGGTCATTTTATCGATGCCCATTTTCATGCCTTTATTTACAGCAAGAGAATAGCTTTGGTGCTGAGGGTCTGCTCCTAAAACATTAGGCCTGCTTGGATTATCATTTTTCAAGTTACTTTACACATAATGTTGAGAGCCATTCAGTAATAGATGCTTAATCCATCTCTAAATTAATGAACAGCAAAAACAGGATTCAGGATGGGCTAGCATGTCAGGTTTCAAGCTGCTTTCTTGAAAGGCCATCTTTTATTGGAGATAACACCGATGACTAGGTCAGTTTTTTTTATCTTGGATTTCCACCACAGCACGTCAATACATGACTTGTGAGACTATCCAGTTCCTTTCAGTTTCTAGCCACAGGTTTAAAATGATCTTAGTCACACATTTGTTCTGCATTTTAACAGCTATATAAAAACTGAAAAGAAGTTGAATAGTAAATTTTCTTACACTGGAAATATTGTTAAACTGCTTCTACTTCCGATGCCCTATATGAAATTATCCTAAAACCACACTGCTCTCTAGTTACACCTCAAATAGGAACCCACTAACTCTTCCATTTTCCAGGTTAAATAATACTACTCTTTAATTTATATATGATGAGAGATTGCAAAGGACATTATAGGCCTGATTGTGCAAGGTCTCAAGTGCATAAAAAAATAAGAATGGGCATACTGGGTTAGATCAATGCTCCATCTAGTCCAGTATCCTGTCTTCCGACAGTGGCCATTGCCAGATGCTTCAGAGGGAATGAACAGAACAGGGCAATTTATCGAGTGATCCATCCCTAGGGTTGCCAGGCATCCAGTTTTTGACCAGAACGCCTGGTAGAAAAGGGACCCTGGCGGCTACAGTCAGCCCAGCTGACCAAGCCACTAAAAGTCCGGCTGGCTGCAGCATCTGGCGCCACATGGCTCCCGGAAGCGGCTGGCATGTTCCACCGGCTCCTAGGTGCAGGGGCGGTCAGGGGGGCAGCTCCCCGCTCTGCCCCTGCCCGTGGTGCAGGGGCTGCCCCAAGCACCAGCTCCACAGCTCCCATTGGCTGGGAACTGTGGCCAATGGGAGCTGTGGGGGCGGTGCCTGCGGACAGGGGTAGTACATGGAGACCCCCTGGCCCTGGCCGCCCCTGTGCCTAGGAGCTGGAGGGACATGCCATTGCTTCCCAGGAGCCACTTGAGGTAAGCGCCACTGGGAGCCTGCGCCCTCACCTCCTTCCACACCCTAAGCCTCTGCCCCAGCCTTGAGCCTCCTCCCAGAGCCCTGAGCCTCCTCCCGCATCCAAACTTCCTCCCAGAGCCCATGCTCCGCACCCCCTCCTGCATCCCAATCCCCTCCCCTGGTCCAAACCTCTCGGCGCCAGCCTGGAGCCCTTTCCTGCACCCCAAACCCCTTATCCCTGGCCCCACCCCAGAGCCTGCACCCCTAGCTGGAGCTCTCACTCCCTTCCACATTCCAACACCCCCTGCCCTAGCCTGGTGAAAAAGAGCAAGTGAGCGAGGGTGGAGGAGAGTGAGCAACCGAAAGAGCGGGGATGGAGTGAGCGGAGGGTTGGGCTCACAGAAGAGCTAGGGGCAGGGCCTTGGGGGCATGGCAAGAGTGTTCAGTTTTCTGCAGTCAGAAAGTTGGCAACCCTATCCATCCCCTGTCATCCAGTCCCAGCTTCTGGCAGTAAGAAGTTTAGTGACACCTAGAGCATGGGATTGTATCCCTGACCATCTTGGCTAATAGTCATTAATGGACCTATCCTCTGTGAATGTATCTAATTATTTTTTTAACACAGTTATATTTTTGGCCTTCACAATATCCCTTGGCAATGAGTTCCACAGTTTTGACTGTGCCTTATGTAAAGTACTTCCTTATTCTTGTTTTAAACTTGCTGCCTATTAATTTCATTAGGTGGCCCCTAGTTTTTGTGTTATGTGAAGAGGTAAATAACACCTCCTTATTCACTTTATCCATACCATTCTTGATTTTGTAGACCTCTATTATATCCTCTCCAGTCATCTCTTTTCTAAACTAAACAGTCCCAGTCTTTTTAATTTCTCCTCATACGGGCTCTGTTCCATACCACTATCATTTTTGTTGTCCTTTTCTGTATTTTTTCCAATTCTAATATCTTTTTTGAGGTGGGGCAATCAGAAATGCATGCAGTATTCAAGGTGTTGGTTTACCATGGATTTTATATGATGGCATTATGTTACTTTCTGTCTTTTATTATCTAACCCTTCCTAATCTATCTCGTTCCTAGAATTCTGTTAGCTTTTTTGACTGCTGCTGCACATTGAGCAGATGTTTTTAGAGGACTATCCACAATGAGTCTAAGATTTTCTAGAGTGGTGACCCCATCATTTTGTATGCGTTGGGGATTGTTTTCCAGTGTGCATTTCTTTGCATTTATCTGAATTGAATTTCATCTGCCATTTTGTTTCTCAGTCAACCAGTTTTGTGAGATCTGTTTATAACTCTTTGCAGTCAGCTTTGGACTTAACTATCTTGAGTAATTTTGTGTCTGCAAATCATGTCACCTCACTGTTTACCCCTTTTTCCAGATCATCGCTGAATGTTTTGAACAGCACTGGTCCCTCAACTCCCATTGAAAAACATTTCAAGTAAATGTACTCAGCACTAGAGCTGGTCAGGAAATTTTTGATAAACCTTTTTCTGTTTGAAAAATACTGTACATTGAAACCAAAACTTTTACCGAGAAAGGATTGGTTTTGGCAAATTTCCCATTTCAATTTTTTTTTTAAGTTTTCCAATTGTCAAACTCTTCATTATGGCATTGTCAGAACAAAGTACATTTTTTTTTCAGTTTGAAATGACTTTATTTTAAAAATTTAAGATAATTTATAATAAAAAAATAAAATAAAATAACTTAAAACCAAACTGGAATGTTTCATAATTATCAAAATGAAACATTTTGATTGACCCAAACTGAATTTTTTTCCACTTTGCCAACATTTTTGAGATTTTTTTGACTTTCTGTTCCAATTTAGGATGGGGAAAACTTTTCCTGTCCTGGAAAAAATTGAGATTTAGGGGGAAAAAAAAATTCTGCCCAGCATCTCACAATAGATTCAGCACTGTGCAGATTTGAATCCTACTTATATTAGAAGCTCTTTGGGGCAAGGACTGCCATTTTGTACACCACCTACCACAATGGGGTCCTGGTGCGCGATTGGGGCTCTTAAGCACTACAGTAATTCAAATAATACATAATGATACAAAAGCTAGACAGAAATAAATGTTCGACTGACTGATTACAGTTACAGCAAGGACTGGGTTCTAACCACCATAAGAGACTTCTGCACTACTTTGGCATACCAAAGGCTTGCTGCATGTAATTTTATTATTAGAGTGCCTAGAAGGCCCAGCTGTGTTTGAATCTCAGTTGTTCTGGACATTGTACAAACATATAGTAAGGCAGTCCTTGCCCCAAAGAGATTACACTTCGAGGAGACAAGACACACAAAAGGAGGGAGGGGAAATAGAGGTGCAGAAGGAGGAAGTGACTTGCCCATGGTCGCACAGCAGGCCAGTGACAGAGCCAGAGATAGACTCCATGTCTCCTGAATGCCAGTCGAAGGCTCTATCGGTAGAGGGACTACAATGCCTCCAGATGAGTCATTGCAAGAGATCAAATGGACAAAAATTATACTTTCACACATGTTTTCTCTTTCTCTGTTGCCATCTATAATGTTCTGCCATCACTTTATCGCTTTTTTTGAATGCAGGTTCTTTTTCTCTCTCCTTAGTTGCCATGTTTTTGACACGTTTGTGGTTGACAAAGATTCTTCTGCCATATTTTACTTTTGAGATTTTATTTCCTGGTTTTGCCTCAGGATACTTTATATTTTATAGTCTGATTTTTTTTTCCTCCCCACTTCTTTTTTCTTGGTTTTGCAACAGTTTTTCTGCTCTTCTTCTTAGTCCATTTTTTAATATTGTTTTGGTTTGTTTTTATAATTTCTAGACACCAAATGGGATTCATGTCATTCTTAGTTCCTTTGGCCTGACACAGAAATGCTGTGTGTCAACTGAGACAGATACACAAATATCTGTTTAATACAGCTACTTTGAGGCACATTGGAATTAATTTTCTTTTATATTTATGCCTCTAACAGTATACCCATTGCCTCCCTCGCTCCCCTTCCTGGATTAGGCCAGTTTTGCAAGTTCCCTGCCTCCTTTTCCCAGAAGAAGAATCTACTCCAACAGAAATTTCTCAGTATGTTCCCCTCTCAGGGTATCACTTATTTTAACTTAATGTCCTTTTAATCCTAGCCTCCCTGGCCTTCAATTCAGGGTTTACAAAAGTTCTTCCAACAGCTGGCTTCAATACCAGTTTGCCCCTTCAATTTAGCCTTTCACCACAGTTCCTGCAACTTCTCTCCAGCTCCCTGGCTGTCTTCCTGACTGCTAATGAGCATCTTGCAGCAATATCACCCCCTACACCCTCCCTCCACAACTTCCCCTATAAAAGGTCTGTTTTCTTCCTTTTAGGTCTGTCCACGGGACGTCCTTCCTGTCCAGACAGAGCTCTCTGTCTCTATATTCCCTGTCTTTCTTTCCCAGAGTAACAATTAATCATCCTCTGTCAAACTCCCTTATTGGTAGAGTATTCCAAACAAATTCCCCCATCTTCCAGGGCCTAATTAATCAATTAACTTAGGGTTGAATCATTCAGGCATAGGTGCCTGGGCCCTGTCTTAATCCCCAGGGTCAATCACCCTGTGACAGTCTTTATTGGGATAGTGCAATACTTAAAAATATCCCTTGCAATTGGCCTTTTAATTCCAATATTGTGTAGAAAAGGCCTCACTTGACTATTGTTAAGCCAAATCTGATATTGCCATATGAATGTGGGTATTGCAGTGCAAGTTCTACATGGTTTATAGAGCACTTCAGTATACTTTGTGCAGATCCTCTGATTTGACACTTCATATCCTACTGGGAAGATTAGGCTGAACACGTTTTTGCATTCAGCGTTTACTGGTCAGTTTCTCTCATTTCTCTCCACCCAACTTTAAAAAGAAAAAACATCAGAAGCTACATTTGGTATAATAACCATGTATTTTGTTTCTGTGACCTCTCTGGCACTTGCCCTGAGTTTTAGACAACGCCATACATTTAACAGACAACTGGAAAAACTCAGGAATGGAAGTTTTGTTTTGAAAATCTTAAACTTCCAATTACTGTCCCTTCTTTGTATGTCTGTTTGGAGCCTACCATGTTCTAGATGTTACTGCAAATGATTTAATTAAGTTAGCACATGAGTTTCCTTTGGATATCATTATTAGATTTTTACATCTGAGGCCATTTGTGTAGACAGATTGAAAATTTAAAGTTTGTGGGTCTATCCATTGCATTTGTAAAACCCCATTTATACATATAGATACAGGTTTTTTCTGTTTAGGATATTTGCCTGCAAATATTGTGGGTACAGTTAAAATAGCTCAGCCACCCTCAAAGCCAAACTTTAAAATTGCACCTGCAAGTTTTGCTTACATAGGGCTGAATCCAATTCCTATAGAAGTCAGCAGGAAGATTCCTGCTGACTTATACTGTATTTGAACCAGGGCCATAGATTGTTGCAATGAGCAGTAATTCAGGTTTCCCATGCACAGCTGTTCACGTGTGGAAAAGCCTAGAACAGTTCTAAGGATGGTCTTTGAAAATTTGTCACACTTATTCTGAAAGCTTGACTTCTCCCATGATGGAAGAACTGTCACAGTAGTGAAATCAGAGTCCACAGACCCAATCTTCTTCTTTTTCATCAAAAGTAACATCTGACCAAACTATTAAACTAACAGCATGGCTTTTCCCCTTACTTAGCCACAGGGTACAACTCTCAGGTCTTTAGCTGATGCTAATCTAATGCTGAACCCCACTGAGGGCGAAAAGTTGCTGCATAATGATTAGCAATGATTAGCAAATAACTGTTTAAATTAGAAATCAGTATGATTGCTGGGAAATGGCTAAATTTTTGTAGTCTGCAATTAAAGTGCAAAAGATTTTTGGAAATCCGTATATTTAGTACTGTGGGTTTAAGCAAAAGCAGCTATAATCTGGTGTTCACTAAAGTTCTCACAATGGATTTTTGGTAATGCAATGTACAGCAGTTGGGGGGGGGGGATAGCTCAGTGGTTTGAGCATTGGCCTGCTAAACCCAGGATTGTTAATTCAGTCCTTGAGGGGGCCATTTAGGGATCTGGGGCAAAAAAACAAAACAAAACACCTGTCAGGGACTTGGTACTTGGTCCTGCTAGTGAAGGCAGGGGGCTGGACTCAATGACCTTTCAAGGTCCCTTCCAGTTCTATGAGATAGTTAGATCTCCAATTATTATTATTATTATTATTAGATTGGCTCTTTAATATAGAAGACTTCATAAATGTAGCATTACTAGAGAACTTGGACTAGCATCTGAGGTTTGAGGATCCCTTCACATCATCTCCAGTCAAGAAGGTTGTTTTAGGTTTTGACCTTTGGGTTTTGACTTATGCATTTCAGTAGTCCCATTTAAGTAGAGATGTGTGTTCACAGGATCAGCCCCTTATTAATAAGAGTCCAGAAGTCCATTCTGTCCTGAAGAAGATTCACTTAAATATTCCAAATATTTTAACATTTCATATTGTGTCAAGTTTATTTGGATGTCTTTCACACTCCTCCCTGACTGGAGCAGGGCTTTTATCATTAGAAATGCTGTTATTAACCCTTATAACTGTTACCAAACTGGAGAAAAAACCGTATTTACTTAAATATTAGTTTTTTAAAAATTGTCCTCTGGTTGAAGAATTTTTAATTTGTTAAAAATCTATTTTCCCTTCACTACAAGCCCAATCCTTGAAGATGCTGAGCACACTAATGGGCATTGAGGCTGCTCTGCATGTCACAGGAAACTTGTAGAATTGGGCCCTGCATGTGTGCAATTCCTATTGATGGCAAAATGCATATACTAAAGGGAAAATGGACACCTTAAGAAATACAGTCTGAAACATCTGCGTGCCAGTGCTGCACACTGCACTGTATGTCCTGTTGCTACAGGAACAGGTGGAGCCTGGCAGATGGGAAGACTGTATTGAAGAGCTTGATATTAAAATCTTTAAGATGACTGAAAATGTGTCTCCACCTCTCCCCCTCCCCCCATTTCCCCATCTGGTATTTTAGAACTGCCTTAGGGAATGGAAAAGTGACCCTATTTTTCCAGTCTCGGTACTGGGACAGTTCTTTGTTTTTAAACTTAAAAATTTGGAGCATATTCAAGCTGCTTTTGAGCAGGAAGAGGAAAGGAAAGTTCTCATTCTCCAGAACTCCTCTGTTTGGAGTCAGCCCAAGAGTAAAAGCATTCCTTGGGGGTGTGGGGGAGAGGAGGAATAAAGAAAGAAAGGGCTTGCTGGTTGATCCCTGGGAGTGTTTATAAAAGAAACCTGTTTTAGAAGCCGTAATTTATTTGTCGAGAAGAGGCCAAGGAAATTTTTGCTCCCTTGCCCTCCCACAAACATGCATGCACATTTTCTGGGACTTGCTATTTGTTTGGACTTTTTAAGTGTTCAGGTGACTTTCCAGACAGGGATTATGTTTTCCCCTCCGCCTTTACGTAACTTTGAGATTTACATTATTTACCCAGAATATTTATAACATTGACCGTTGTCTGCAGTTTCTGGTCTGTGTGACTTCAGCAGTCCCAACTGTAGCCTCATGGTGAGGAGAATGCAATAAAAATCTGAACACAATAGAAGCCCTAGAAATTTCACAAAGACATAATTGTTTGGAAGGATTTCTTAAGTATAGATGGGTTGAAACCAGAGAATTATCTCTCGGTTCTTCCAGACTTCAGGGAAGTTCATATTCAGATCAAAATTTCTAGTTTGGTGCACTAAAAAGAGTGCCAAGAACTGAAAATTTTATCCAAACACGTCTCAGCTTTGGAGACTTCCATAACACAGGCCTACTCCCAGTTGTAACATGTCGAAAAATCTTTTTTCTGTCATCTGCACAATAGCTCTAGCAGGGTGCCAACCATTCCTCGGCATCCTGCATGAGCACACTAGAACAGATGCTGTCAGACTAGTTCAGCTAGTAGTTTATAGGTAGAGGGCCACACTATAAAAATTGATACACTTGGCAAAGCGTTTTTTTCTTTTATCTCAGCCTTGTGCTTTTAGCCGTAAATAGTTTAACCATTGTTAGTTGTTAAGTAGCTGTTAAGCATTAGTTAGTGTCCCAGCGGGGATGTTTCCTTAGGCGGGGCATACCCCAGTCCCTGGGTTTTAAGCCGTGCTTCACATGTAACAGGCCTACGTCTGTTAGTGACTGATAGTTGTCTAAGCTGTCTCATGGAATCCCCGTAAAGAAGCGCTGTCGCATCTGTAAAAACTTTTGTCCCCTGACTCAGAGGGAGTGTGACTTATGTATCAGGGCCGTCCTGAGGCTGCCTTGTGCCCAGCTTTGAAGCCAGAGCAGCCCAATGAGGCACCTAGTGCTTCTACTTTGGTGCGGTGTGCAGCCAAAGCACTGGGTTCCTCCCGGCACCGATCCCCATTGCCAGCGCTGAGGAAGAAACCTAAGAAGATGGCACCGAGCAAGCCCAACTGAGCTTATGCCCACTCTGGACCCGCAAAAGGGCTTGGCCCCAGGGAGTTCCTTCCCCCAAAAGGACTCACCACCAACTCCAGGGAGCAGTAAAGGGCCCAAGCCAACAGTGCAGTTGACACCCTCCCAGTTCCCGGTCACCGGCAGCAACAGTGAGCTGCCAGAACCAAGCCTCGACGGCCCTGCCCTGGTCACCGGAGGGAGACGACTTCTTGGGCTTGGAGGCGCAGTTCAGCCCCTTGCCCAGATAGCAATGCGATTAGGCTCTGGAGGGCGCGTCTACTGCATTGGTGCCAACCTGGCAGCAAGGCCAGTGGCCGACCCAATGGCCTTATTGGAACGCCTGGGGCATTCCCATGCTGCTGCACTCCCACCAGTCCTCAGTCACCGAACCAGACAGACTGAAGGCAGCGCCGATGGCACCGGGCTCAATGCAGAACGCTCTGGTAGCCGCCGCGGGTGAGGAGCCACTACTCACCCCTAGGCCACCCTCTCTGGCTGGGGAGGACACCACCAGCCCTCCCTCGGTAGTCCAATCATCCTCCTCCTCTCTGGATAAGTCAGTGGTGGGTCCCTCAAGAGCTAGCCCGCCGGACAATTTTAGGGAGCATCAGGTGCTGCTCCGCATCAGGGTGGCTTCCAACTTGGGCCTCAAGGCAGAGGAGATGGAGGAGCAGACGGACACATTGTTTAATGTGTTATCAGCATCCACCCCAGCCCATGTCGCACTCCTGGTGCGGTCCTGAACATTGCCAAAAACATCTGGTAAACCCTGTCCTCCATTCTGCCTACTTCCAAGAGGGCAGAAAAGAAGTATTTAGTTTCAGCGAAAGGGTTTGAGTACCTGTACACCCACCGGGATCGTTGGTCTTGTCAGCAGCCAGCAAGAGGGATAAACAGGGGCCACCACTTCCACCCCTAAGAATAAAGAGGCCAAAAGGCTGGATTTCTTCAGTCGAAAAATGTATTCTACAGCCAGCTTCCAGTTTTGGGAGGCGAACCACCAGTCCCTCTTGGGTCACTATAACTTTAACTTGTGGGACTCTCTCCTCAAGTTCAAGGACTCCATGTCCCAGGAGATGGCCCAGGAGTCCCCAACTCTGGAGGAGGAGGGGACTGTGGCAGCTCAGTGCTCCCTCCAAATGGCCTGGAACGTGGCTGATTCAGCTGCCTGAGTGGTCGCCTTGGCGTTGGTCATGCGGCGCAGTTCCTGGCTCCAGACCGTCAGCCTGTCCCAGGAGATGTAGGCCTCTATTAAGGTCCTCCCGTTTGACGGTGTCAGCCTTTTTTCCGACCAAACGGATGCTTGTCTGCACGGCCTGAAAGACTCTCAGGCGACCCTCCACTCTCTGGGGATGAACGCGCTTCAGACGTTGAGACAGCTATTCCAGCCTCCCCCGCCACCTTGACAGTGGTAACCTCGGCAGGCACCTGCAAGGGAAAGGAATGTAGGGTTTAGTCGCTGCCGCCCTTCGTCGTCCCAAGTTCCTGCACAGCCTGTCCTGGCGAAGCACCAAGGGGGCCAAAAGTGCTTATTTTGAGGGTGCACTCGGGAGCGACGCACTAGCCAAATACCCGGATCCTTCCCGCCTTTTCCTCAACCACCTTTTTCCCTACCTCTCAGCCTAGTTGCGGGTTACATTGGACCATTGAGTCCTGGATATAGTAGCTCGGGGTTTTACCCTGCAATGTTTGGCTGCTCCTCGCTCCCACCTCCCCACTTCCCTGTCCCTCTTCAGGGACCCTTCTCACAAGCAACTCCTCATTCAAAAGGTCGACAAGCTCTTGGGCTTGGAGACTTGGAGGTTCCTTGGGATATGGAAGAAAGAGGATTTTACTCCTGTTCCTCCCCTCCCCTTCAGGATTAGGAAGTATCAGATCCATTCTGGACCTGCATTGCCTGATCATGTCTCTCAAGAAGTTGAAGTTCCGCATCGTCTCCCTGGCCTCCATCATCCTATCCCTGAATCCGGGGGACTGGTACGCCGCTCTCGATTTAAAGGACTCTTATTTTCATGTCTCCATATCCCCGGGACACAGGCGTTTCTTGCATTTCATAGTGGCGGGGCACCACTTCTAGTTCACAGTGCTACCCTTTGTCATGTCTTTGGCCCCCAGGGTGTTCACGAAATGTGTGGTACCGGTGGCGGCATACCTGAGATGTCGCGCGCTCCAGGTCTTTCTGTATCTCGATGACTGGTTCATCAAGGGCAGGTCTCCGGGGCAGGTGCGTAGGACCTTGATCTGGTGCGGTCCACCAGCAGCGACCTGGGCCTGTTGTTAAACACAGAAAATCCACATTAACGCCAGTCCAATGCATAGAGTTCATCGGAGCGTTTCTCAACTCCACGTGGGCTGGGCCTTCCTTCAGGAAGTGCGTTTTCAGGCCATGTCAAGTTTAATCTCCCACATAAAGAGCCACCTGCTCACCCTGGCCCACACGTGCCTGCGACTGATGGGCCGCATGCACAAACGTGGTCAGCTATGCCCATCTTCATCTGTGGCTAGCCTCAGTCTACACCCCCAGCAGGCCCCCCAGGACTGAGTGATCACAGTGCTGAACCATGTCCTCCTGTCTCTGGATTGATGGCAGGATCCTAGGTTGGTGCTGCAGGGAGTCCCCTTTGCGATCCCATCACAGTGATCACCCTGGTCTTGGACGCATCAGATCTGGGTTGGGGAGCCCATCTGGGCGAGCTCAGCACCCAGGGCCGGCTGCTGGCTCCACAATGATCTCGCCCTTCATTTCAACGTCAGGGAGCTCGAAGTGGTTCGCGTGGCCTGCCTGCCCTTCTTGCCCCAACTGAAAGGCAAGGTGGTACAGGTCCTCACAGACAATACCGCTGTGATATATTGCATCAATAGGCAGGGCGGCACCAGGTCTTCGGCCCTTTGTCGGGAAGTGCTCAGCCTCTGGGACTTTTGTGTGTGACATGCCATTCATCTGGTAGCCGCCCACCTGCCCAGAGCCAAGAGTGTCCTGGCAGATCACCTCAGCAGGACCTTCTCGACTCGCCACGAATGGTTGCTCCATCTGGAGGTGGTAGCCTAATCTTCCACAGATGGGGGACTCCCCAGGTGGACCTGTTTGCTTCCAGGCAGAACAGAAAGTGCCACATGTTCTGTTCTCTGCATGGCAGGGACAAGGGCTCCCTGTCAGACACCTTCCTGATTCCATGGTTGGGAGCGCTGATGTACACCTTCCCGCCAGTGCCATTAATCCACAGAGTCCAGCTCAAGGTGAAGCAAGACAAAGCAACGATCATCCTTATAGCCCCAGCGTGGCTTTGTCAACATTGGTTTGGCATGTTGCTGAGTATTTCGGCAGCTCTGCTGCTGCAGCTGCCTCTTCAGCCGGATTCGCTGTCCCAGAGCCATGGCAATCGGCTGCATCTGAACCTGTCAGCGCTGCACTTAACAGACTGGCTACTGCATGGCTGAGTGGGGATGAGCGGCTGTGTTCCGCTGCTTTCCAGCAGGCTCTGCTGGGTAACAGGAACCCCTCCAGAAGGGGCACCTATGTGGCGAAATGGTAGCAGTTCATGCGTTGGGCTTTGGATCGTCACGTTCGTGCAGAAGAGGCCCCACTGCAAGGCATCCTGAACTATTTGCAGCGTCTTAAGCTCCAGGGTCTGTTACTATCCTCGGTTAAGGTTCACCTGGCAGCCATTTCAGCATTCCACTCTCCGTTCCAAGGCAGGTCGGTCTTCGCCCATCCGACGATGTCATGGTTCCTGAAAGGTCTGGACCATCTTTACCCGCATATCCGGGACCCGGTCCCTTGTTGGAACCTGAATCTTTTACTGTCAAGACTCGTGCTCTGTCGAGCCCTTGGCCTCCTACTACCTCCTGCTTCTCTCATGAAAGGTTGCCTTCTTGGTTGCTATAACTGTGGCCCGTATGATGTCCAAAATAAGGGTGCTCACATCAGAACTGCCGTATATGGTCTTCTCTGAGGACGAGGTCCAGCTGCGCCCGCACCCGGTCTTTTTGCCCAAGGTCATCTCCCAATTCCATACTGGTCAAGACCTATACCTACTGGTCCTGTGTTTAAATCCTCACACAACAAATGAGGAACATAGGCTGCATACCCTTCTACATAGAATAAACGAAGCCGTTCCAGGTTTACGCAGTTATTTGTTGCTGTCATAGACAGATAAAAGGGTTGCCCAGTCTCTTCCCAGGGAATCTTGTCCTGGATCACTGCCTGTATCCTCTACAGTTATGAGCTGGTGAAGGTGCCCCTGCCGGCGATTGTGACTGCTCATTCAACTAGGGCGCAGGCGTCATCAGCAGCCTTCCTCGCTTGGGTGCTGATCCAAGAAATTTGTAGGGCCGTGACCTCGTCATCCGTCCCCACATTCTCTTTGCATTATGCCCTGACCCAGAACGCTCAGTTTCAGCACAGCGATGCTCCAGTCTCTGAGCCCACCTCCAAGGATTCTGCTTGTGAGTCACCTAGAGTGGAATTGACATGAGCAAGCACTCGAAGAAGAAAAAACGCTTACCCACCTTTCATAACTATTGTTCTTCTTCGAGATGTGTTGCTCATGTCCATTCCATTACCCGCCCTCTTACCCCTCCGTTGGAGTTGTCAGCAAGAAGAAACAGAGAGGGCGTAGGTCCGGTGGTACCTGATATACCGTGTTGTGAGCCCGGCACCCCAGAGAGTGCCACAGCCGGCCCAATAGATACCACTATGGCAAAAGTCTCTGATGTCCATGCACATGGGCGCACACATACCTAGAATGTAATGGATGTGAGCAACACATCTTGAAGAACTACAGTTACGAAAGGTGGGTAACCGTTTTTTCCTCTGTGGCAGCATATCCCCCCTGCCTTATGTGGTTAATGCAGAATTTGCATGTAGAAGGTTCCCCTTTTCACTTGGATCTTTTGGGGCACAGTCTGGCCCTAATATAAAAATAATGTTTTATTAAATGAGAACCTGGAAAAACCTTCAGTTAAAGTATGACCAAGCCCTTTCACTGATACCTGCAGGTTTAAGAAACAGCAGTGGAGATTATCTTATTTTTATTTATGGATACAAAAAAGTTGAATCATTGTCTCTAAAGGCCTGTGCAGAGAGCAGTATGTTTCTTTTTATGGGTGGCTGCTTCTGAACAAGGTAGCTGCGGGGTACTCAATAGGAAGTACCCATTGTCTTGTGCTATTGGCTCATTTTCACTATTCAGATGAAAAAAGAACGAGGAGTACTTGTGGCATCTTAGAAACTAACAAATTTATTTGAGCATAAGCTTTTGTGGGCTAAAACCCACTTCATCGGCTGCATGCAGTGGAAAATACAGTAGGAAAATATATATACACAGAGGACATGAAAAAATGGGTGTTGCCATACTAACTATAACGAGAGTAATTAGTTAAGGTGGGCTATTATCAGCAGGAGGGGAAAAAAACTTTTGTAGTAATAATTTACATTTACTACTGTATTTTCCACTGCATGCGTCCGATGAAGTGGGGTTTTAGCCCACGAAAGCTTATGCTCAAATAAATTTGTTAGTCTCTAAGGTGCCACAAGTACTCCTCGTTCTCTTTGCTGATACAGACTAACAAAGCTACCACTCTGAAACCTGTCACTATTCAGATGATGACTGTAAGGCTAACTAGCATGCAGATATACAGTACATGATGATGTGGTAATGTTAACAAAATCTTCATACATGAGTTTGGAGTGACTGCATAACTCACAAAGAGTAAAGCCTTCATCCCAAATAAGTGCCAATAATCTGTATAACACCACATAGCTATGCATCTCGTTGATGCCATATTTTACAGTAAAATTCTAAAGTATTTCTGAAATAGTTTTAATAGATACTTTTATTCATACACCTCCATTTCCAAAGCCAGATTTATTTAGGACCATGAGTCCAACTGTGCAGGCTTGAGAGGAAGAGAAGCTGTGTCATGTACTGCTAACTAACTGCACCCAGGATGTGAAGAAGGTGGGAGTGGCTCTCTAGCGAGGGAACTAGAAGCTAGGACACAGGAGGTGCTGGAGGGTAACGTTAGATGATAGGTATAACCCTAAAGCATAGGGTTTCCAGGTGTCTCTTTTTTTGACCGGAAAGTCCGGTTGAAAAGTCAGCCAGAGGCAATGCGTAGGAGGGGCTTGCAGGGTCAAGTGTCCTCCCCCGCCCCCAGATTGGCTTGCCGGGGGTGGGGGGAAGGAGAGGGGCTCTGTCCTTCTCTCTCTCTCTGCGCCTCCTTCTGGCACATTCGGCCACTCACCTTGGCAGCTGTGTGCGGGACGGAACCGCTTCTGCCTGAGAGAGCCTGGCTAGGAGGCAGCGGAGGCCCGGGGACAGGGGCTGAGCATGCAGTGGGGAGGCGGGTAACGACTGTGGCTCGCTTGGTCCCTGTCTTCGTCAGCAGGGCCCAGGCAGGGGGCGGCCTTATGCTGCCCTAGCTGCTAGGGGCAGGGGTTGAATGAGCGGGAGCCCCCTCCCCCCCGGCATGTTTCTGGTTCACTTGGTCCTGTCCCTGGCAGCTGGGCCTGGGGTGGGGGGGACGGAATGGGAGGAGGCGGTGTCTCAGGGGAAGAGGCAGAGCAGGGGTGTCCGGTTTTCAGCAATTAGAAAATTGGCAAACCTACTAAAGCAGCTCCTTTAACTTGTTAGTTCTACTTACTCTCCCCAATGCACAGTTGCTGTCTGGGCTTGTCTATACTTACGCGCTGGTTCGGCGGCTGGCAATCAAACTTCTGGGTTCGATTTATCGCGTCTTGTCTGGACGCGATAAATCGAACCCAGAAGTGCTCCCCGTCGATTCCGGTAATCCTGCTCGGTGCGAGGAGTACACGGAGTCGACGGGGGAGCCTGCCTGCCGCGTCTGGACCGCGGTAAGTTCGAACTAAGGTACGTCGACTTCAGCTACGTTATTCATGTAGCTGAAGTTGCGTACCTTAGTTCGAATTGGGGGGTTAGTGTAGACCAGGCCTCGAGGCATGCTTCCCCCAGCATGTCTTTCTAGAATTGGCCCTTTAAATTTGGCAGAGACAGTCAGCTGTGACTCCGAAGTGGCCATTTTGTAGTTAGTATCTGCTGGCTGTATCTTTCTCTTCTTAAGTACCTGTTATGCTTTTCCCTGGCTTTCCCTTTTTTATTGATGAGGAGGACATAGCATGGGGACAGCTGAGCTCAGGGAAGAAGGTTAGGCTGGTGTTTGTTTCATTAGAATTTGTCATCTACCATAAAGCTATATGCCAGGAAAGGGGGTGAGTTTGGATTTAAACTCGGGCTGTGTGCTCTGTTGACATGGTCATGCCATTCACATTTGTTACTAGAGGGAGGATTTGTAGACACTCCCTGCACAAAGGAACAGTGGCGGGCAGAACAACAGCTGCAGCAGCAGTAAGCAGAGACTGTATCCCCATAGCAGCACACAAGGCTTTAATTGCAGTTTATGAAAGAGTAAAAAGCCCAAGTTGCAGCTCCACAGGAATTGCAACAAGGCCAAAATTTTGGTGGAATTATTTTTGTAGCAAGTTGTTTGTGTGTGTTGGGGTTTTTTTGTTTTTGTTTTTTTTAAAGACCATGGCTGCTGGGAAGCTGCTCAGAGGTGTGAAATGTTAGTAGTTGTGACAGAAATGGATGACTAGATAGTGTAGATGATTCAGTCAAAAGTGCAAGATAAATGGGCCGAGATGGTATCCCTAGCTTCTGTTTGTCAGAAGCTGGGAATGGGCGACAGGGGGATGGATCACTTGATGATTACCTGTTCTATTCATTCCCTCTGGGGCACCTGGCATTGGCCACTGTCGGAAGACAGGATACTGGGCTAGATGGACTTTTGGTCTGACCCTGTATGGCCATTCTTATGTTCTTAAATCACATAACATGAGAAGTTACTTTTAGAACGTATTTTGACTACTTTGCTAAAGCCCTACTTTATGTGATAGACATGCTGGTGAATTCAGGCTTGGTAACTTAACTAATGGCAACTCTATCATGTCATGGAAGAGATTAGGCAAAAGCAGATACACAAGAATCACTGTAGAGACAATAGACATTTAAAAGTTGCATTTTTTAAAAAATGGTGTTTAAGGAGCAGGTCAGTATTAGTCCAAATGATATTTTACCGGTAAAGGGAAGGGGGAATTAATTTTATCATGTTACCTACAAGATTTTTACTCTATATTGCTTAAGAATATGTACTGCCTACGTTTGCAGAGTCCTGTAGTTGTAGACATTAGAAGTACGTAGCTCATTTTTGTTAGTCTTAATTGGTAGCTGAGCTTAAAGCATCATAAAATATGACCCTTTTCAATTCAGATGATAGCAACCCTCTTTTATGGAGCTTACCACTTCTCATGCCTAGCTCAGTGACAATGTTTTCTGATTATACCCATTTAAAGTGAAAATCCTTCTGAGTTTCTGTGACTAGAAAGTATGGATTGTTTGAGCCATTGGTGAGACACATTTAGAACATGCATATTTATTTTTATTACTGCTTCTGGTACCAAAACTTTATGCTCAACTAGTCTTTTCAGTATGAGATAGCTGCTTGGAAATATTCTTGTCCATTCTTATTCACAGTGTCTTGCTAGATAATAAAGGGGTTGTTATCCATGGCTGGCCAGGCAGTCTAATAGCAGCCTGATGCAGAGAAACCATCTTTGGGTCATAAGCACAGCTCAAGCTCGTGGGGTGGAAGCATTGCAAAGGTGGCGTGCTCAGCACCTAAGAGGAAGAGAAGAGAGCACTTGTATGCTGCTGTATAGAGACTTGACCATCTTTGGCCCAAGCATTGGCTTGCCCCATGTCTCTCTCTTCTTCTTTGACTGTTACAAAACCCTAACATGGGATTTAGGATATGTTGGAAGCACAGCATTAGAAAGGAGGAAGAGGAATTATTTCAGGAGACCACAGAGGATATAAATTCGGAAGGCTGACAGATTTAAGGTAGATGGAACACACAGTTCAGACAACAGTTAACAAAATGAATAAAGAGCTACAGGAACTGATTAAAGAAGAAGATTAACAGTACTAATGTGTCTAGTTTGGAGGACAGCAGCAGATCCTTTGAGCTACATTAGTTACTAAAAAATAAATTCTCTACTAGGAAGTCTCAATAGCTTCCAAATATTGGCAGATGGTACAGTACTCTAATAGTTTGCCAAGTACAAGGAACAAATTGGATTATTAATACAAACCTGGAGGTCCACTAATGTAAATGATTTGTCTTTACTTCTGAATGATTTCATATGCAACACTCTGTAAGAGGCTTGCTGTTCTCTTGTTATTCAAAACATGAAAAAATAAAAATGTGACTAGTTCAGCCCCCATTAAGTTTTCAGGTAGAATAATCCATATCATCAACTGTGATATGACGACTTAACGGGAGGCTGAAACTTTTAGTTTACAACCACATGCTGTGGAAGTTCACCAAAATATTCCATTAATATACCTCAGTTCCGGAATGGATAATTTAAAAGATAGGAAGGAATGAAAGAAACAAAGTAACCTCTAGCTCTTCAAATTGTCCCATTCAGGTTCCAATTTCCTGCAGGTTACTGTGTCAGAAAACTTGGAGATAAGAGGGTAAACATGGAGTGGCAGGTGTTTACTTCAACTTTCACTCCCTATAACAGCAGCCAAGAGGCTACTCTGGATCCTCCATGTATGTAGTCAAAGGGGTATTCTGGGTTTAGGGTAGGAGGCTGTGGACCTGATTCAGTTGCACACCAGCCTGAGATTCAATTTAGGAAGTTGAGACAGTTTGACAGAGACAGTGCATTTATAGGGGTTTATTTGCATGGTTGTAACAATATTCAGATAGGCTCCCACCCAAAGCACAAATCAAAAGTGGTATGCTGTATTTGTTTCTGTTTATGCATCATTACCAGCAATAACCAAAAAGGAGTATCAAATTCAGATTAGAGATGATGCATGAGCCAGAATGAATGTAGCTTTACATGTAGATTCCAGGTAGAGTTTGGAGTGGAAAAAAATCTTATCTTAAGCAAATTTGGTATGGAGTTTGAAAGGCTATAAGCATGGTGATCTAAGAAGCCTTCCACCCTCTTCCCCAACCCGCACTTAGATTACAGCTTCCTTATAGTATTCTGGTATATATGCCCTAGATTGGGACTAAGGAATAGATTTGGTCAGAAAATGGTGAATGTCTTTCCGATAAAATTTTTACCTCTTTTTGACAATTTGTCAGTTTAAAAAGTTTTTTTTTACTAGTTATATTAATTTAAAAAAAGGCAATGGTTTTGAACATTTGTGATTTTTTTTTTCACCAAAATTTCAAAAATTCGGACGCGCTTTTGTACTGAAAGTCTATAGAGGATCATTATAGCAGTTTGGCTAAGGAAGTGTTTGACCCATGCATGACTGAAGTGCGTTCAGAAGCTCATAATTGTGACAGCAGACCAGTATATTCCTTAGAATTTATTGTATTGCTTTGTCTGTTTCTCCCTGTCTCAGCTGCTTTCCATCTAAAGTAACTCAGCCAATTTCTGCTGTCAGATATAATGGTGCAAGTCCAGAATATCTCCTTTGATTTAATTGACACTTCTGGTGGTGTGAATCTGGAGCAAAATTTTTCCTGCTGATTTCCCCTGCCTCCCCAAGTCTTCCTGCTTTTGCTCTCTCTTGCCTATTTGTTTTTAAAGACAAGCAGGTCGTGACTTTCATTTTTTGAATGCAGAAAATCAGGCTGTGGAAAAGAACAGCTCTCTACTCTGTTGCGTCTGACCTTTTAGAAGCAGAGGGCCCAATTTCCTGATCCAGACAGCTGAGGAAATATTTCCAATAGAATAAGCAAATGGTTCATTAATAATTCAAATTGCCTGAATTAAAACAGCCAGCCCATTCGTTATTCAGTGTTTGAATTAGTATAATCTTATTTCCTTTTATTTCCTGTGCTGCCTTTATTAAATCCCGTCTCGTCATTGCATGTGATTAGGTCATGTCATGAAATAACCAAAACAGTTACTGTGCTTCTTAACAACATGTTATGTTCATTCTGAGAGTGAAGACTGGACTGAATGGATACAAGTGGAAAATTTATATAAACAACTGAAATGCTTCTAAAGAGCTTACAGCCATAAATCACTTTTGCTGTGATCCCAAGCAGATCTCAAACTAACCGCAAATTTAGACCAACCCAGTACTTTGGCAAGAGACTTATAAGAGACGACCAGGTGCTGCAGAATGAATTAATATGTGGAGTGTTTCATTCTGTATCAGCACTGAACTCTGGTGGTACTTGGGTACTGCCATGTTTTTAGACAATTTAAGAAACTAAAATCCTGGAAACTTGTGGTCAATAGAGATACTGTGCTATTGCATTCTTCACAAGAATAAGGCTGTTAACTATTGTACCCTGACCAAATTTCTTCCCAGGTAATTACACTCTCCAGCTCTGTAGTATCATCTGCATACAGAATTCTTTACTTCCTACCATATGCTATTGTTCAATGTTGTTCTGAGTTCTATTCTGTATACTATTCTACTGAGTTTTTTAAATGTGCCTATTTCTATAGTATCTGAGCACCTGTTAAACAGCTGCTGCATTTCAGTTTTAAAGATGATTTGGGAGGAGAGGTGCTATACACAGGCAAAGGTATTTTTTTTCATAGCTGTAAGACAGATGGTACTGCACGAGGAAAGTGAGAATGTAGAACTCAGCTCTGTGTTAAAATACAGATGTTCAGTTCCTAAATAAAATACATCTAGGTTTCCAAATGATACGAAAAACCTATGATGGGTGAGATTCTGTGGCCTGCGTTGTGCAGGAGGTCAGACTAGATGATCATAATGGTCCCTTCTGACCTTAAAGTCTGAGTCTATGGTCATGATGTAGAGAGGAATCAAAACTTTGTTTCTATTCCATAGCTGTGTAATGCAATCCTGCATTTCCTCATTGGTTCCAGCCTTTATAAATTAACCACGAGCCACAAGCCTAAGGCTGATACCCAGAGATTATTGCTAATAAATTGGAAACAGTGTCAATATGCCTGAATCTGAGTAGGTTTTTAAAATGGGTTCTGTAGACTTATAGATCAGCTTACGTTTAAATTTGCCTACTATACTTGCACTGCTTTCCATGAACAAATTTGGATGATGAAGTGTCCAAAAATGCATTTGAAGGATTTCCATTTGCAGCTAACGTCTGAACATGTTTAGTATTGAGATTCACATACCACTATTTTATTTTTATTAAGACTGAAATGTACTGATGGTTTTTGTTTTGTAACATGATCATAAATGTGGGACAGTAGCAATTTTACGAGCCAGGAGAACAATATGCAACCCACCCTTATAAGAATCCAGATGATGGAAATAAAATTGCACCATGTATTGCTGTAGGATCTAAATATACTAGTCAGTCCTGTGCTACGCTGTTTTATTCAGGAATGTCTTAAAGCTCTTGTTTTAGAGGCAATTCGTTCTTTCCAGTGGCGAAACAAAGATGACCAGGAGGTTACATTCCTCACAGTGTAGTAAAAATATAACTCTGGTCATTATTAATGCTATTTCTGCCTGTCATTATTAGGCATAAGTAGAGTAGTATATGTAACCGGGATTCCATTCTCAGAATAAAGTGAGCAGTTTAGTATTATTCAGCTTCAAACAGTGAAATATTTTGACCTAACATCCACCTGGTCCCCAGTGATTTGGCAAAAATGTGCTGAACACTCACAGGGGGAGAGGGTAGGGAGGGTTAGACTTCCATTGGTGGGATGACATTAACCTAGCGCAGTTACGAAACAAAACAATCTCAGGGGTCACAGGGTAAATCATGAGGGTTGAGAAGTGTGGGATGATTATTTGAAATCAGTGAATTTACATAAATTAATGCAACTCTTTACCTTAGTGTTCCACGACAAAGGTGTCCTGGGAAAGAATGCCTAGGATTTAATTTGTTCTGCTGCCAAGAATAGAAATAGTGTGTGGGTAACCAATAAAGGGAAATAAACAGAACACTTCTGAAATAGATGTGATTTAAAAACTAGAGAAAAATCTCTTTGCATTAATCTGAGGAATGAATGACTCTCTGTGAAAAAACAATTTACAATGTAAGAAATAGATTTGGCAGTACAAATAATTCAGGGGGGGGGGGGAAATCCATAAACCATCAAGCTAAATTCTACCTACATTTCTGCAAGCAGAGGGATGGTCCTAGTTGTACTGCAATAAAGCATCACTTACTATAGTTGCCCAGGGCATAGTTTCAATTAATGCATTTTCTAACTACTGTAGAAATGCCAGGATATTATAAAAGCATCTCAAACAGTTTGATTGAAAAGGTAATGCATTATGTTAAAGTTCAGTAAAGTCATTAGATACCATAGTAGTTATTCTTAGCACCAATATAGTGATGTTTAATTTCAAGGTGTTTTTATAAGTGTTAATTAGTTAATCTTCACAACAGCTGTCAGGTACTATAGGTAAACAGAACTGGGTCAAGTTTATCCGTGATGTACATTTACAAATGGGGAAAACAGAGCAGTGATGGGAAATAGGTAAATTATGTTAGAGATGGGATTACAATCCAGTGATCCTGGTTCCCATTCCTTTTTCTCTTCTCTGATATGCAAAGACATGCTTAATTACGCTGCAGGTCATGTTTCCAGATGAATATCCGGGAGATAGCTTGAAGAACGACTCCTTTGTCCTTCGTTAAAGCCGTTAAAACAAAAACAATTTGCATATTAACTGTCTCACTATGTATAAAACCAAATCCTAATGTGGTTATTCTAAAATAACTTGGGGCAAATTCTGTTCCGTTTGAAAACAACCTAAGTCACTTACTTTAAATAAACTGGTTTTAAAACAAAGAAATAGTAGCTTTCTAGGAATTTAATATTAATGGATTAAATTCTGATCTCTGTCACACTTCTGCATTTCCACTAAAGTCATTGGATTTGAGTGGGAGCAAGAGTAGAATTTGGCCCATTTCTCTTTCTTTTGGGGTTTGGGACCCTTTTAGTTGTGTAGGAGTCAGGCCCCATTTAGTCTTAATTACTGTCCAATGACATTCTAATCCTTCTGAAAGATTTTTATTTCATTTAAGTGTGTGACCCATTTAAATTCCAAATGGAAGATTATGAACCCACCCTTTCTGACTTACATTTTTAACTTCCCTGACCTTTTAAAAATATTCTGTTATTATTAGGCTACCATAGCTACAGAAGCCAAGACCTTTTCTCTGGTACTGAATTGCTTTCATTATCCATATTTTAATTACATTGATCTGGATTCTACATACTTGTCATTCAAATTTGCTTTTCAGTTAGAGGAAAATGACTAAGGAAAAACCTTTGTCTGCTATGTATGCTGTGTAAGGATAGATGTCTTGCTTGGTTTAGTACTCAAAGTCGTGACCTTTGAGTTCAGTACTCATTTTTATGGGGTTCACAAATAGTCCTTATCACCAAAAATACCATCACATACCTGTTACCAAACAACTATCAAACAAATAAAATGTTGGTCTACAGTAGGACCTTCCTGTAGGTCCCACGGTGTGTTTTATATTGTCTGATGACAGTTGTAATCTAGTTGGGGGTCAGGACTATGTCTTTCATCTGTGTAATGCTTTCTTCTGTACCAACCCTCAGGCATGAAACAATTTTCCAAACTCACTCATAAAATTACTACCCTGTCTGTCTTCAAATCCCTTCACAGTGATACATGTGGGAAAGTGCCACCTGATAACAGCCAGCCAGCCGACAAGTCAGGATTACTGATAAGACTAATATTTCTTGTTTGTTTATATCTTAAAACTAAAAAACCCAACAGCATAGCTGATTTTGAGTAAAAATGAGGTTACTGTGTACACAGGGCTAGTACTTTAAGTTGCTGAGCACTCTGGCCCTGATCTAGCAAAGCACATACTTAAACACATGAATAGTCCCATTGGGATCATACATATTGGATACATATGATTGGAATGAATGGGACTACTTATGTTTAAAGTTAAATATGTGCTTTGCTGGATGGGGGTCAGACCCTTTAGTACCTTGTAGGGCAGAGTCCGTAGTTTATAATACATTTATCATGGTCACCCTCTATTGAAGATAACAGAATAGAATACAAAATACATTAGACTAAGTTGTATGAGATCATATCTGGACTACTATAAAACTCCGATATTCATCTCACTAGTAAAGTTCCTTCTCTACATTTAAATTTCACACTAAAAATATATATCCGAAGTGTGTGAGCAAAACTCAGCTAGGAGCAAATTTTAAAACACTGGGAAAATTGTGCATTCAGTTACACAGTACAATCCTTGTGATTTTCATAGACTTTCATGGTTATAACAGAAGAATTTATCTCAGACCCGTATGTCGTTGCCAAAATCCTGAAAACTGAGGATATACTTAGAAAACAGATATATTTAGAGCAAATTAAATAGTCACTTTGCCGATAGATTAGTGGGCAGAACCATTAAGGGCTAAAAATTTGTATCAGTTAAACAGGAGTAAATCCATTGGGCCCAAAGCTCAGGCTTGGCTGACATGTGGCTGGTCTTATGTGATATAGCCCCCAAGGCAATTTAGAGTAACCAGGGATTGCCAACCTCTTGACAGGCTCTGGCATTTTCTATACCAGGGGGTGTGAAATTCAGTGGTATAGAGACAGCTCTGTGCCACTGGAGGATTTCCACACACACCAGGGGACTCTGGCCACTTTTGTCAGGTTCAGACTATCTTCAGGCCTGGGGGTGGGGGAGCCTAGGGAGATGGAGGAGTTTCCCTTGGCAATGGGAAGAAAGGGAGAGGATAGACAGTCTTGGGGGCTCCTTTTAGGGTGACCAGACAGCAAGTGTGAAAAATCGGGACGGGGGTGGGGGGTAATAGGATCCTATATAAGAAAAAGACCCCAAAATCGGGACTGTCCCTATAAAATCGGGACATCTGGTCACCCTAGCTCCTTTAGACCACTGAGAAATACATTCTCCTTTGAAAAATGTGATGCAATAAAGCCATTTGAGACAATGGTTATGTATTTCACAATCTGCCATGTAAGGAGCATGTATTGGAAAGGAAAAGGGAGGTAACCAAGAATCTTTTTTTCACTCACACTACCTGTTTCTTAGCACATTACTAACTTCTCTTTTCATATGGTTTCTCTGTACTGAAATGTTATACTCTTGCCTTGCAGACCTACAGCAGATGCTACATGTGAGGTAGTATAACCCAGTTGGCTGTTACACAGTTTAAGCCATGAGACGTTTTTATTAATCCTGTTACCCTCAGTGTGTTAGTTCTTATGTGGGACATGGCAGCTTCAGCACTCCCTCTCTCCCTCCCTAACTGTGATATGGTAATCGCTGTTAGACTTAATCAGATAAACAGTTGTCCTTGGGTGGTAGAGAAGATCGGTGAAGCCCCCTATAGGTAACTATGTTCAGATTGACTAAAAGGCTTTGATATCAGAATTCTCTTCAGCTACTGTGTCAAGGAGAATAACAAACAACCATGTATGATTTTTTTCCAGACCAATCTGTCCATCTTCATCCAAGTTTTGTTTGAATTGCTCTACAATCTGTGGCCAGTTGTGCTTGTGTTGCTCTCTCCTGCTGGGTTAGCTGCAGCTTTAAATAAACCACCTCCCCCCACACCAACCAGTGCTATCAATCAGTATTTACCTGATCCTGAAGCTAACAGTCATATGGCTGTTAATGGTGGGGGGGAAAGCCATAGAACCTGCAGTTACCATGGCAACACTGTTCCCTGGGGTGTAACCAAGCAGAGATGAATGCTGTGAAATTAAGCTCTGCTCAATCGGTAGGGGGTACCTTTCCATGGGGTGGGGAGAGGAGTTTGTTACACTAAATCCCCAGGTAGATTATATACTGCAACTGGCATATTAGTGTTTTACATTAATTCTGTCTTTCTGTCATTCTCCGCACCCCACATGCTTCAGTGGCTTATCGCCATATAGTATGAGGGAGCTCTGCATCTTAAGGCACAGGACAGAGAAATCCATCTTCCATGTAAGGTATTACAAGATGTATGTGTAAGAAAGGGGAGAGTGAATTCTGACTCTAATCTTATCTGCAACCCAGTCATCCTGACAAGCAGTCAAGTACTTGAAGCCAAATCCTACCCTCATTTACTATGCACCCACACAGCCCCATTAGTAGTAGTTGCAAAGGGGATAAGTGAGGCTTTACATAGTGGAACTGCCTTTGCTTTGCAGCTATCAGGGACCTTTTGGACTGTGGCAGAACTTACTCCAAAGTGCACTTGTATTTTTGACGTGCTGTGTGTGTGTGTTGTTTAAGACAGACCCATAAGTGTACATGGTGCTGTGCAATAGGTAACTTACTATTTATTAGTTGTATTACTATAGTGCCTACGAGCTCCAGTCATGGACCAAGACCCCCGGTATAGTCCCTGCCCCAAAGAGCCCTACAGTCCCTGCCGCAAAGAGCTTACAATCTGAGTGTAAAACAAGAGACAGCAGCTGGACTGTGCCAAACAAATAGCAGATTTCTGCTTCAAAGATAAGTCTTAAGTAGTGGTCCTCAAACTTATTTGATTGGAGCTCCCCTTCTTTATGTCTAGTTGTTTACACCCCCCCCTGCCCCCCCAAACATATGAAGGCAGAGCAGTGGTTGCTGGCTGGGCGTCCAGGTCCGAAGGCAGTGGCATGTCAGCAGCAGCACAGAAGTAAGAGTGGCAATATGAAAAGTTATATTAATCAATATCACTTTTCACAGCATACTTAGTACCCAATTGCCACCCTGACTTCTGCACTCCCGGTGAGGAATTGAGGGGTTGGAGGGGGGGTAGAGGGGAAGGGCTCTGGCTGTCCCCTTTTATCCCCAATTCCCGGGTATGCACAGTCCTTCTGCATGAGTCCCAGTCACCCAGGGTTGACAGCCAGACCACTTTAAAAAAAAAAGGGGGGCACACAGCTCGCACCTCCCTTGGGATGGATCAAGTGATCCATCCCATAGTTTGAGATCCGCTGGTCTAAAGGAATAAGTAGCCAAACTATAGTAGGTCATGTTACAATGTAGAAGATGCACAACCACATCTAAGAGACCATGAAGGGTACCATTCCACACAGCAACTAATAGGTGTCTCATTAATGTATGGGGAATGATATGAAAAGAGAATTGTTTTTAAACTGAGGAATGTTTATTGTCTTGTAAAATAGAAATAGAGGTAAGAAGAAGATATTTGGGTTTTAAAAGAGTGCAGTCTTATGCCCTCTCCCACTACCTGTTGTGATTAGTCATAAAAAACATGCAGGTTTCAGTCAGAACTTCACAAGAAACCCAGTCTGTCCCATCCATGGGCTAGTTTAGACCTGTAAGGCACATCCCAGAGTGAGATAAAGTGCAGAGCTCCTCTGTGCAGGGCAGTATCAGGAAAGCAGAATTCCTCTCTGGGCACCCTCCAAAAGCCCAACATGCCAGGTATGCACATCTAATACTAAACACTCCTCGGGGCACAGCCTGCTTCCTGTTGCAAACTGTTTCTTCTTTGCAGCCAGCATAAAGAAGGGGTGGGACAATTGCATGGCTTTCTCCCTGCTCCCTTTGGGTGCCTTATACCCCCGCGGATGTAAAGACAGAACAGTCTGCTCTTTACTGAGCTCAAGGACTGCAATTCTTTGAGACAGTTAAGCAGACACTGCAAGTGGTAGGGAGGCCTCCTTTTTCCTCTCCCAATTATCATACACTTGTATAAGTCCTGGGCAGAATCTGGCTCAGAATAAGAGGCTGGTTACTCATGAGCAGAGCTTGTACAAGTAATGGTGATTTTTATGGCCATCATATACACTAATTGTAACTATACGTTTTAAGTGTCTTTGGTGGATATGGGCAGGGGAGAGGGAGAGCTGGGGAGGGAGAGGATACATGCTAAATACAGATATAATCATTTATACTTACTATATATGCCAGGTTTGTTTACTTGAACTTTCCTGGAAAAAACAGAGTTATGTAAGTGGAAATTCTGTGTGTTTTTTTGCTAATGGTTTTTCAATCATTCTAGAAATTGCATTGTTTAGTGTAAAACCTGGGTTGGAAGACATCCATGAAGACTGAAAGCTTTATAAAGACCAGGCAGCTGCAAAACTTACTAGTCTTTGTTAGATTAAGTAGAAGTGTCTTTGGCAAAATAACCGCTAATTAGAAACCTCTAAATTACAATAGTTTTACCTCTGTTACACTGCTTTTACTTCAGAGCCATAAAACAATGGAGTAGAATGAATACTAAATATATTTAAATAATGTCCTTCATGAGATTTTTTTCTGGAACATGGCACTCAAATGCTATTCAGTATAGCAACAAAGAAGAGTGTCTTTAATTTACATTTAAAAGTAAAAATGCAGCCAACTTGTCAAATCCAAGCTAAAAGCTAATTAAACACATTTGGAGTTTACTGTAGATACTAGGAACATAAGAACGGCCATACTGGGTCAGACCAAAGGTCCATCTAGCCCAGTATCCTGTCTTCTGACAGTGGCCAATGGCATGTGCCCCAGAGGGAATGAACAGAAAAGGTAATCATCAAGTGATCCATCCCCTGTCGCCCATTCCCAGCTTCTGGCAAACATCCATCTGTCTATCCCTGTCCATCCTGGCTAATAGCCATTGATGGACCTATCCTCCATGAATGTACAGTGTATCCAGTTCTTTTTTGAACTGTTATAGTCTTGGCTTTACAACATCCTCTGGCAAGGAGTTCCACAGGTTTGTGTAAAAAATACTTTCTTTTGTTTGTTTTAAACCTGCTGCCTATTAAGAATTTAAAGGACTTATTGAACCTAAACATGGAACAAATCAAAGAGCGGGTTTGCCACTGGACATACATCACTGTCTAGAAAGTTAAGATGGCTAAAGCTCTGGAACATCGATTAGACCTACTGGAGGCAGTTGAGTATATTGTAGCTATAAGAGTTTAAAGATGATTTTACTATCACACAGATAAGTGTTATAAATAATAATCTAGCCAAAAATTATAAAGGACAGCAGCTCCATTGTCAAGTCTTTCTTGTTAGGCACTGGTTTTGCCTGGATGTATCATTTAGATGTGGCAGAAGAAAGTCTTTCATATTCCAGAGAGAACCTTCAAAAAGTAAATCCAATTCCCAGGTACTTTCTCAGTAAGGCTGTGAAGGGGGAATAGATATTGAAATTCTAACTGGGAGTCGTGTAACAGATTACATTGTTAATACAGAATTTAAATATATACATACATGGAGATGGTATACAGGTGATAAATCAGAAAGCCATGTGATACATTTATTTATCATGCACTTTTGACTGCCTCACCTGCCCTATACACACTAAAGTATTTTCCTGTGACCTATTTTAATATATGAAGACCCTTATCTGCCAGTGCTTTTTTGTTGTTTTGTTTTAGTCAGCCTCCAAAATGTTTGCTTCAAATGTTTGTACCCCAAAAATATGAAAATACCCCAGAATCAGAAGTAGCTCAGGCCCAGGATTGGCAATTAGAGCTGAGCAAATATTTGTTAGGTTTGGTTTGGTGGCCAAACCAAAAAGCATGAAGGTGGGGGGAGGGGAATAGATTCATTTTGAACTGAAACGGATTTGTTTTTGTTTTTCCCAACAAAATAAAAAAAACCCACCCAAAATTAGTTCAGGTCAAACAAAGCATTTTGCGTGTTGGTTCCTTGATATTTAATTTCAGAAATATAACTTTGAATTTTGCTTTCAGGGTGGTTTGTATGTATGTGTTTATTTATTTTCCAAAAGCATATGCAAAATTCACAAACAGTTTCAATCCCCTGAAAGATGCATTTTTCAGAGAATTTACAATTTTCCAAAAATATTTCATTGAGCTCTGTTGAGTGCTAGGCCAGTGACAGGTTTTCTAGACCCAAAGTGTCATGATTTTAAAGTTCAATATCTTGTGATCCGAGAAGGATATAAACAGGAACTTAATCCACTAGGTTGTAGAGATGTACCCCTTTCCAACAGGAGCCAGCACTCAAGTCTAGCCCTGGAAGGGTCTGAGATGTTGGACTTTATATTATCACATTACTACCCTGTTTCCCCGAAAATAAGACATCCTCCGAAAATAAGGCCTACTTACAGTTTTGCCTCTCGTTGTAATATAAGGCATCCCCCCGATAATAAGACCTCCCCGATAATAAGGCATCCACCGATAATAAGGCATTTTTCATTTCTGAAAAATAAGACATCCCCTGAAAATAAGACCTAGCGCATCTTTGGGAGCAAAAATTAATATAAGACACTGTCTTATTTTCGGGGAAACAGGGTATGTATAAAATGCTATCTGGTGTCATTTTTAGAGGTTTAAAAATGTCATTTTTTTCTCCATATCTGATCCCTGCACAGCTGGAGTCTTTGTTAAGCCTGGTGTCTTAGTTACCAACAGATGGATACAAAAATTGTCCCAAGTAAATAAATAAATAAATAAATAAATAAAATGTAAAAACTGTTTTAGGAAAGTTTTATTTAAAATGTGGGATACACAGAATACATGATGATGTGGTATGATATTTAAGTATGATTGGTGATAACTCACCTATGGCTTTGCCACTTGAGAATAATGCTTCCAAACCAGACTCACTAATAAAATCTTCATATTACATCATCAGTAGTCTTTTTAGTATATGAATGCCATTTAAGATGAATTTGTCTTAGTGTGCACTCCTAAATCTGGCATTATGACGATGTTAGTGTAGAGCAGCTGCGGTACAGTGCAAGGTGATCTTGACACATGAGCGGGTCATCTCACTCATGGGATAGCACCATTTACTTCAGTAACACTACTTATGTAAGTAAGGCAGGATTTAGCCAATGCTTTGTAATATAAGTTGCAATTCTTCAGGATGAAAAGTGAAATTTACATATGTAACAGAATGATTTAGCCACTGAAGCTTGAGAACTATACACCTGACTTGCAAAACATTTTGTCAGCCACAAACCTTCACAGTAAGGTGTTATTAACACTGCTGAGAGAATGATTTGGAGTAATAACTTACTCAACAAAGTTTACCTTTTTTCCTGTTCATGGAATTTCCTTGAACAGATCAAATTTCCCAAAATTATTTACAAATTTAATTTACTGTGTCTAGCTATTTGAAATCATGAGATTTGAACTGTTGGTTGTTTGTGATTGGTCACAACGCATTTTTTTTTGTTTTTTTGTTCCTTGATTGGATGAGCATAACTCTTAGAATGAGATTTCTAGGGCAAAGCTTGATCAATTTCTCTTTTTTCCTGGATACTTTTAGTGTACACCTTATCTGAGTTTTGGAGCTCATCATAAATGTTTGATATACTATGGGCACCAGAGATTGTATAATGATCACCCATAATAGACTTCTTACTGTTAGCGTTTACCATTATGAAAATGTCAGTGACTCAGCAGCATTGTGGCACAGTTATCCTTGAGAGACAAAAAGTTGTAAGTTCTAATCTTATTGCTGTCTTAGAATCCCTCTATTGTCATAGACAGCTCATATTCTCTAAGAGCTAAATATTATTAGTAGGCCAAATACTGTAGTCAATACTAAGATGAAACTGCCATTGAAGGCAATGGAATAACAATAGATTCATAGTTTTCAAGGCCAGAAGGAACCATTGTGATCATCTACTTTGACCTTATATATAACATAGGCCAAAGAACTTGCCTGAAATAATTCCTAGAGTAGATGTTTTAGAAAACATCCAATCTTGATTTTAAAATAGTCAGTGATAGAGAATATACCGCAACCCTTAGTAAATTTTTCCAGTGGTTGATTACTCTCACTGTTAAAACTTTTCACGTCCTTTTCTATCTGAATTTGTCTAGCTTTAACTTCTAACCATTGGATAATGTTATACCTTTATCTGCTAGGTTGAAGAACCATTATTAAATATTTGTTCCCCATGTAGATACTTATGGACTGTAATAAAGTCACCCCTTATCTGTCTCATTGCTGAGATAAATAGATTGAACTCTTGTAAATCATATTTTCTAATCCTTTAATCATTGTCGTGGCTCTTCTCTAACCTCTCTCCAATTTATCTACATCCTTCTTGAATTGTGGGCACCAGAACTGGACACAGTATTCCAGTGCCTCTCTACTCTACCTTGTTTGTGCATCCCAAGATTGCATTGTCTCTTTTCACCATAGCATTACTCTGGGAGTTCATGATCAGCTGGTTATCCACTATGACCCCCCCAAATCTTTTTTTTTTTTTTGGGGGGGGGGGGTCATAGAGTCACTGCTTCCCAGGATAGAGTCTCCCACCCTGTTAGTATGACCTGTATTCTTTGTTCCTAGATGTGCACATGAACAGGTAGCCATATTAAAACAGACATTGTTTACTTGCATCTAGTTTACCAAGCAATCCAGATCACCCTGCAGCAATGCACTCCTCCAATTTTTGTGTCATCTGCAAATTTTATCAGTGATGAGTTTTTCTTTTAGATCATTGATAACTCTGAGGGATCTCACTGGAAACAAAATCTGACAGTATTTTATTGTAGACCTGCTAGTGCTACATAATACTCAGTCTGCCACCCTTATTGACATTTATGACGTTACTCTGAACATGCTGGTTTTTTGTTTTTGCCTTTTTTTTTAAGTCCCTTGTTCTTGCTGTCAAATAGACAAAGTAGGGGAATAAATTAAGTAACATTTTAAAAAACTTATAAATTCACACCCTATGAAATGTGGTGTGCTTGGCTAAACAAGAGCTAGATAGTATGGAAACCAGTTGACACGGGGCATGACAGCAAGGTTAAGACAACATACAATATATATGTCTATTCACCGAGATTAAACTTTAAAAATTCCATCCTGTAAGCAGTAATAAGCAGGTCTGTGGCTAACACAAAGCCTTTAATCCTGAACTAGCACAAACCAAAGCTAAAGACACTTTAATCTTACACCATGCATTGTTCAGGCAGAACAGATGAAAACCTGATTTAAGAGGTAACTCTATTCACTCCATCTGCCTCCTACTAAACAGGAAATGAACTTTGTATTCTGATGCATAAGTGAAGCTCTGCCCCGAATTAAAACGCATCAGATTGCCTGAATGCGGAAATTAACCACCTGATTGAAAGTACACCTTATACATATTAACTCTGACTGCATTCTAAAAATAGAAGGCATCTTAAAACATCAAGCATAATAAACATATGGCCTCTCCTTCGCACTCGTTACTCTTTATCCACTCCATTTTCTGCTGGGATGTTGCCGGAGAAACCTGTCACTTGACCTTTTCCTCCGTGGATTAATTTGTTGAATAAGGAGTAGAGTCTGGAGTTTACAGCTGGATCCACTAGGGTGCTGGTGTGCTAATCCTACTCCACTGAGCCGCTTTTGGATTTAAATCCTGAAAGATGTGCTTATAGATTGAATGTTACTAAAATAGCCTTGATTTGTGAAGAAACAGAGGGGGAGAAAATTGAAACTCAGGAAGGGGCTATGATTGCACTGGATGTTGATGCTGATCTAATACAAACATTAGGGATTTTGGTTAAAGATGTTAAGAATAGCATTATGCTGTGGTTGGTCTGGTCTCAGAGGCATCCATTTGAATGTTTATGTCAATGCTGCAGAGCTCTGTGATTAGAGCTTTCCAAGATGATAGTAAGGTCTGACAAGCTTCCTGAAATAGCTGTAGAATTTCACTTAGAAATTCTCCATCATTTCACCCCAGCTAATTACCACTTAGACTCAGATAGAGCTTAAATTACACCATATGATGAAGCTATGAAAGTCTCCCAACAAAGGTTCTCCTAATATGATCATAACTACAATTGATAAACATTAATTACTGGTTGCTGGAAGTCTCTGAAGATACTTACCGAGCAGGTCTCAATGCAGGCTCTGTTTCTTGGAGGAGAGAGATGTTCCTGCCATTTGGAAAAGTATTTGTCTACTTCTGCCAGTGGATCATGCTAGCTGTCAAACAAACAAACAAAAAAACCCCACAAACCAGCCAAGTAATAATACCCTTAAAACAAATAAACAAACCTACCATGATTGTTTTCTAAGTCTTGTTTGTAGTGGTGGCAAGGTAATGTGATACTTGTTCCTATTTGAAAGTTTGTTTTTAATGCCTCTGGTGATATATTTTTGTGGTAACATTAATTGTCAGAGCACCTAGAAATCTTATAGGTCTGTGTTTTCGTATTTATAACTAAATAAATACAGTTATATATACAAGCAGTGAAAAGTACAAATACAGTGTAGCATATTAGAGGGTAAAATGTGGACTTCTAATACCAGCGCATGTTGTTTCTATTAACACAGGTTAGTAAACTATTCTATACTAGCTAATACTGGTGACAATATCATTTTTACATGCTAATATAAGAGTAATTTTTTTTGTCTTCACTGTGACTACCATTAAACTCAACAGGTATTGCACATAGTTGTTATATATTTAATACTGTTGATCAAAATATTTACTAGTAGTCAAAGTTGGAAATGAATACAATTAAAAAGAGATGTAAGCAAAGGAAAAATGTGTTTTAGAAGAAAGATGGAGAGCTGAAGAAGGGGAGATGCAGGAAGGATGCTCTGTGTGATGGCAGCTGTAGAGAAGGCTTTTTCACATGTCAACGTAGGTGAGATTGCATGAAAAGAGTGATTGAAGAAGGGAGTAAAGAGAAATAAGATCTGTGAAGTAAATTATGTTAGAAGACCACTATTTTGCATGAAGTTTCTTTAAAACCAATAAAATATTGCAATATACGTGCTGTAGTTTTCTAATAGTTGCATTTTAAAAAAGCAAGACAAAATGTGAGTTGGAAAATCCATCCCAGGATTCAAATTCCCACCTGCCTATATTTAGATTGTAAGTTTTTTGGGCAGGGGCTACCTCTTTCTATGTGTTTTGTATAGAGTCTGCATGATGAGGCACCCAGGCACTATTGTAATATTTCACCCCTATTGTCTATATTTCAATGCCAGCTTGCATTCCAATAACACTCCGATTGTGGTGTTCTTGTAAAGATTCTGACCCTCACTGCTGGATGCTGAAAGCTCTTGATCAATCTAGCTTAGAAATCTGTTGAGTTCTTGCCAAAGCCACCCAGCCTGGACATCAGCAGGTGAAATATTTAACTATCTGATTTGGTCTATAAATCACTGAAAAGGAGGTGAATGAGTCTACAAATGTTTAATGATTTCTATTGAACAGATGAGCAGGAATCTATCTATAGTCCGTGAAATTTTCTATCCCCACAACGCTATTTGTTTTCAAAGCCATGTGAATAATACAGGTATCTCAGTAGGAAATTGCGTACTTTCTGTAACAGTCAATTTCAGAAACAAAAGTACATTTTCTTTGTCATTAGACAGCTCCCTATGGCATACAGCCTCTAGCTACTACACTTTTGTGCTCTTAAATTTCTTTGGTATGTCTTTCCAGTGTCCCTTCTCGTCTGAATGCTTCTGATGACAACAGCAGTATATACTGGTGATGAGAGGCAAGATCGTTACTATAGTATATCTACCACATAGTTTGCTACTCAACTTGCATTGTCTGTTCAAACCAGACCTTTGTTTGCACAAAAACTTGTGTTCTCCCATTCATTTCACAATCCAGTTCAAATTTGCTCTCCAGGATTGTAAAGTCTTCCATAAATTTGCTTCAGTCTTGTTACAGACTGACCTGTATTATCCTGGACAAACTTTATGGAATTAAGATTAAACTTAAATCTTACTGAATAAGTTTTAATGTCTTTGGAGTTCATGGTATTAAAAATGCCATTACATGTGTGTTATTGTGGAAATGTGTGTACTTCCATGGGAGAACAGCAGGGGGTGATTAGGCAAATTCACTAGGTTATAATATCTTCAGAGAAGCCAAGCTCCCCCTTCCCCCAACTCTGCCCCGATTGGTATGCATATACTAATTCAAATTGGATTCTCCAGGGAGAGACAGACAATGAAAGGGGTTTCGGATAAATAGTTTGGTTTTAAACTGGCTCATGGACTTCTTTCTGATCCAGCAAATGGACAAGACAACCGATCCACGGAGGACCCCAATCATTAGGGTAGAGTTGGAAAGACTGGGTGCTGGTTTTGAGATGAACCTGTAATGAACTGGTAACCACAAGGAATCTCCCTTGGGTGAGGGGTTGACTGACTGGTCCTGTCAGAATCCATGTTAGGGTTGGGGTTAATTCTCGTAAGCCTGTTGGTTTTTTATTGTTTAATGTGTACTCTGTACTGCTTTTTACCTTAGGAATAAAACAGGCTTGATAGAAGAATCTGTGTGGTACTTAAAAATGTACCAATTGCAACTACACCTACATCTGTGCAATTACATCTGTCAACCATCTCTTAAGAAAAAGTCAGCAGGTGTCCTGGCAACTTGCCTGTGTTGGGAAATACACAGTGAAGGAATTCAGTTGGAGCGAGTCTACACTACCTGCCTGGATCGGCGGGTAGAAATCTATCTCCTGGGGATCGATTTATCGCATCTCATGTAGATGGATAAATCGATCCCCGAATCGACGCGCGTACTCCCACCTTGTCAGGAGGAGTAAGTGCCGTCGACGGGGGAGCCGCGGCGGTCGATTTGCTGCCGTCCTCACAGCTAGGTAAGTCGAATAAGATACGTCGAATTCAGCTACGCTATTTGCGTAGCTGAATTTGCGTGTCTTAAATCGATTTCCCTCCCCCTCCCAGCGTAGACCTAGCCTTGGAAATACCCCAGTCAGAAGAGAGAGGGATGCATGTCTCCATCCAGTAGGGTGACCAGATGTCCCGATTTTATAGGGACAGTCCCGATAATTGGGTTGGTTTTTTTTTTTTGGTATGGGCTCCTATTACTCCCTACCCCATCCCGATTTGTCACACTTGCTATCTGGTCACCCTACCATGCAGGCAACAGCTGGAGAGCTGGAAGTCTGAGGTTTGGGTGCACTTTCTGGACTGCTGAGGAAAAATACAAGTGCAGTTGCCCTGAACTGTGACAAGTCTATTTTCCCTTTATTATATTTCTTTACTTGACTCCCAACATTGGTCTTTTCTGTCCCTTCATGGTCTCACTAATTATGGTGAGACAACTTTTTTGTCTGCCTTTCCTACCACTTGGAGCATCCTTCGCCAGCTCATTTTCGAATCTCATCGGAACACTTATCTTTTCTTCCTTGTCTGCACCTTCTAATTTCTGTTTCCACCTGCTATTGTTTATTGTTAGAGTTCAGCAAAGCATACGGGAAAAATTCCATGATAATCCATTTGAATTTGAATACTAATTTTATTTAGTCCCCCTGCATGACCCTCTGGATTCCCTTTTCTGCAAATATTCAAGTGGTCAAGCTTCACTGCATAAGTACTGGGGGGGGGGGGGTTAAATTCAACTATCCACTAAAAATGAAATTATATGTAAAAATACATAAGGTTTCAGTATCTGAAATTCAAACTTTGCACTATGTTGGTTAATTCCATAAGCCCATCAGTCAGAGAATGAAAACAGTGCTATGTGATGCATGTGGCTTACCAACATTGAGCAAATTCTGAATATTTTAATGACCTTTTTCATAAACAGTTCTTATTGGGGAAAAATATTCGAAGAATCAAATAAATTAATTTCAAACTCTGTTCATGAACATCTAGCAAACAGGAAAAGAGACTACTGTACTCATCTCAATTTATTATTCAATTCTTTTATCTGAAAAAAATTGTACCAAATTGTTACAGCACTCCCTTCAGCATTCTTTTCTGCTGTCTAATTACAAAGGGACTTCCTCACTAGTCATATGAAACCTCTTAAAACTTAAATTTGAGGCTCAATCTTACCTATAGACCTTGTAAAGGATATATTGTATGCTTAAAAAGTCTCTGCAAAGCATCTCCCTACAGTATGCAGTGTCCCTGTACTTCCTGGAGAGACACACATGCTTTAAGACAAATCAGCAATGTTTGTTCAAGAAAAGCAATACATTACCCTTCATCGTTTTCCTTAAGTTAAATTGAAATAAAGAAGTAAAGAACAATATTCGATTTTATTTGCTGACTAAGAGAAATAATTTTTCAAAATTTCACAAGGTTATCTAATTTAGTGGTATTCAATTCAGTTCCTATTGCAAATAATTAGACAAATAAGAACATAAGTACAGCCATACTGGATCAGGCCAATGGTCCATCTAGCCAAGTGTCCTGTCTTCTGACAGTGGCCAATGCCTGGTGCTTCAGAGGGAATGAACAGAACAGGTGATCATTCAGTGATCCATCCCCTGTCATCAACTCTCAGCTTCTTGTGTTATGTGAAGAGATAAATAACACTTCCTTATTCACTTTCTCCACACCATTCTTGATTTTGTAGACCTCTATCATATCCCCCTTTAGTCAATTAAACAGTCCCATTCTTTATAATCTCTCTTTATATGGACTCTGTCCATACCCCTATCATTTTTGTTGCCCTTTTCTGAATTTTTCCCAATTCTAATATCTTTTTGGAGGTGGGGCAACCAGAACTGCGCACAGTATTCAAGATGTATTCATACATCATGCAGATTTTTTTCTGTGAAGATTTAACTTCTGTGTACAATTTGTGCGCATTAGAGAGACGATAGGTTCACAGGTGTGTTTAGGGTGATATAGAACTTTATTTGTTAGACTCCTGTCACCTTGTCTGAACTGAAAATGTCTATGTGACAATGATATAAAGCCTGTGCCTTGTATGCACTGCTGCTAGCCCTGGTGATTCTGTACTGGTGCTAGAGCATTGGAGAGAAAATTTGAGAGACAGCCAGTTAGATTTCTCCTTACACTCTGTCCGTAAGAAAGAGAGAGAGGTTTTGCCTGCAGTGTGGATTTGCCCTGATTACTGCGATTGCTGTAACTGCATCAGTGCAATCTCCTAGTTTTAGAGAGGGTAAACAGCTGTAAGCCATGATCTGACGTGGTGCAGCTTATCCTGGCTTCAGGAGGTAGTAGCAGTACATATTCTTTAAAAGAATAGGAGAAGGAGAAGATTGTCCACGAACACTAAATATGCTTGAGAATGGTGCTTAGGCACGTTTCTCACCTATCAGAAATCATTCTAGAAGGAGTCAATTTTAATTTTTCCCTCTACTATTCCTTTCTGACTCATTATCAGTGAAAAAAGAGGAAGGAGTGGAAAATAAACCCTGTTGTTTCATGGATAAAGGGATTCAGAGAGAAATCCTGCTGACTTCCAAACAAAAATTTAAAGGAAATGGCTTTGATTTAGTACAGCGGTTCTCAAACTGTGGGTCGGGACCCCAAAGTGGGTCGCGACTCCTTTTGAATGGGGTTGCCAGGGCTGGCTTAGACTTGCTGGGGCCTGGGGCTGAAGCCCAAGGCCCACTGCCCAGGGCCGAAGCCAAAGCTTCAGCCCTGGATGGAAGTGCTCAGGTTACAGGCCCCCTGCCTGGGGCTGAAGCCCTTGAGCTTTGGCCCTCCTGCCTGGAACAGTGGGGCTCGGGTTTTGGTCATCCCTCTTCTGTCTCCTCCTCTTTCCCTCCCCCCCCCCCCCAGGGCAGTGGGGCTTGGGCGAGCTCAGACTTTGGTCCCCCCTCCTGGGGTTGTGACGTAATTTTTGTTGTCAGAAGGGGGTTGCGGTGCAATGAAGTTTGAGAACCCCTGATTTAGTATAATATTAGGGTAAATCAGGAAACCAACAGGACTATTATTATCTGAATCAGGTGTGTGTCAGGGTCTGTGTCAGCATGATGGTGAGCAAGCTTATTTCTTATACTGCTCAAGGAAGAATAATTGATATAAATTGGCTACCTCAGCAGGACTGGTTACTTTGAGGTGAATGACAGAAATAGTATTAAAAATTTTATTATAGGAAACTGTTATAACCCTACAGGCAGCATGCAAAGAAAGGCAAAGATTTGGTATGATGAGGGATATCTGCAAACAGGCCAAGACACTGATCATAGTGTAATTGTGTATTGACTGGAATTGTAATTTCAAAACAACAATGGAAATATGCTGCTGCTGCTTTTTTTTTTTTTTAAAGAATCACTTCAGAGCTCCTTCTTTTCAGAGGAAGGTCAACAGCTTCCCAGCTGAAAGACAGTGATACATTTACCTTAGGAAATGAGCCGATATATATATATATATAAAAGACACAAAACAGTGTGAGCCTCAGTGATTGATCATTTGATATTGTAATTAGAAGTGAGATTATACATTAGGGCAGGCTCAGGAAGTAACTGAACAAATATAGTGGACTAGCTTTGGAAGGAAAATGAAATGATGTATTGACAACTGATTGGAACCCACTGGAGAAAGGAGAGAGATGTATAGAACAGTTATTTAGGGAAGCGATAAAGTCATGGATTCTGTTATGCTCTGAGAAGAAAGCTTGCAAATTGCTTGCATGAAATAATGACATACAAAATCTGTTATCATAGGGATCCTGTTAGGAGTATACTTTTTTGTAAAATTGTACTATTTCATTAGGAATGACTGAGGGAAAACATAACAGGAGTTAAGTTTACTTAGTATCTAAAAGAGAGAGAGAGGTAGTAATACTCAGATGGAAAATAGCTGCTCTGGTTTTTCTCTGCCAGATTCAAAGGACTAGGCCCAGAAAGACATGCTGGAAAAAGAGCTCTTATGAGGGCAACCTTACAATGAGAAGAGTTGGTGGGAAGTATCTAGTCATCAGTGTAGGTTTTCACTGAGGGAGGAATTGTCTGTTTATTATATTTTTGTTTTGTGCTTTGATAAAGTTAAATATAAGTGTGAATGCCAGTCCCACCAAGAGAGAAAACACCACACTCAGAAGTTATTGAAATTTTACACAATTGAGGAATACCAATAGCAACATGAGATATTACGGTAGAAGGGTGGGATGGGTGTATGCGCGCATGCATATGTGGATGCATGCGCTGATGCTGAAGCCACTAGTAGTAGCCAAGACAGCAAAGGACATAAATCAGCATAGAACGCATCTATTAACACTGAACAGCTTGGTTTATTAAGTTAGTTGCCTGTATTTATTTGAATCTGAATCCTTCCTGTGCCGTCAGATATCACGTAGGGCATGAACAAGGCTCCAGCATCTCTGTCTAATCTGAGTCACACTTTCTTGTCTTTTTTGTTAAGTAGGGTTACCATATTTCAGCAAGCAAAAAAGAGGACGGGAGGAGCCCCGCCCCTGCCCCTCCCACTTCCCGCCCCCCCAGAACCCCCAACCCTCCCCCCGTTCCTTGTCCCCTGACTGCCCCCTCCTGGGACCCCTGCCCCTAACTGCCCCCCAGGACTCCACTCCCTATCTAAGCCTCCCTGCCTCTTGTCCCCTGACTGCCCCAACCCTTATCCACACCCCCACCCCCAGACAGACCCCTGGGACTCCCACGCCCCATCCAACCACTCCCCACCCCCTGACAGCCCCCCCCAGAACTCCCAACCCATCTAAACCCCTCTGCTCCCTGTCCCCTGACTGCTCCGATCCCTCTCCCCACTCCTGCCCCCTGACAGCCCCCCCCAGAACTCCCAACCCATCTAAACCCCTCTGCTCCCTGTCCCCTGACTGCTCCGATCCCTCTCCGCACTCCTGCCCCCTGACAGCCCCCCCCAGAACTCCCAACCCATCTAAACCCCTCTGCTCCCTGTCCCCTGACTGCTCCGATCCCTCTCCCCACTCCTGCCCCCTGACAGCTCCCCCCCAGAACTCTCAGCCCCCCACCCCGCTCCTTGTCCCCTGACTGCCCCCTCCTGGGACCCCTGCTCCTAACTGCCCTCCAGAACCCCACCCCCTACCTAAGATTCCCTGTTCCTTGTCCCCTAACTGCCCCCTCCTAAGACCCCCCCAACTGCCCCCCAGGACCCTACCCCCTACCTGTACCCTGACTGCCCAAAACTTTCTCCACTCCCCCCAAAAAGCCCCCCCCCCGTTTCTTGACTGCCACCTCCAGAACCTTCCTGCCCCCTGGCCCCCTTACCCTGCTGCTCAGAACAGGGTGTTGGGCTCTGTGCGAGCCGAGCCGGACACGTGGCTGAGCTCCCCAGCACAACAAAACCCGGTCCCTGGCCCTGCACAACAAAACCCGGTCCCTGGCCCGGACCGGACTGCAGGGGAGAGCTGCCCTTGTATCAGCACAAAGTGCTCTCGCTCCCGTTTTGCTACACTGCATGGCAGAAACCGCTCCCAGTTGCAAAAGGGGAGGGCTGCACTTTGTGCTGATACACTTGCTCAGAATGCAGGGCGGATCCGGCTCCTCTACAGCTGCTCCGGAGTCCAGCCCGGGACTTCCCTGCAGCCCTCCCAGCCGCTCGGTCTGCTCTGCCTGGGGGGGAAATCCCGGACATTGTGAGTGCTTTACAAATTCCCCCCGGACGCTATTTTTAGTACAAAAAGGAGGACATGTCCGGGTAAATCCGGACGAATGGTAACCCTATGTTAAGTCCCATAAGACCCTGGCAACTAAAATGATTAGCGGTTTGGAATGAGTCCCATATGAGGAAAGATTAAAGAGGCTAGGACTTTTCAGCTTGGAAAAGAGGAGACTAAGGGGGGATATGATAAAGATATATAAAATCATGAGTGGTGTGGATAAAGTGAATAAGGAAGTTATTTACTCGTTCCCATAATATAAGAACTAGGGCCACCAAATGAAATTAATGGGCAGCAGGTTTAAAACAAATTAAAGGAAGTTCTTCTTCACACAGCACGCAGTCAACCTGTGGAACTCCTTCCCTGAGGAGGTTGTGAAGGCTAGGACTATAACGGGGTTTAAAAGAGAACTAGATAAATTTATGGAGGTTAAGTCCATTAATGGCTATTAGCCAGGATGGGTAAGGAATGGTGTCCCTAGCCTCTGTTTGTCAGAGGGTGGAGATGGATGGCAGGAGAGAGATCACTTGATCATTAACTGTTAGGTTCACTCCCTCTGGGGCACCCAGCATTGGCCACTGTTGGTAGGCAGGATACTGGGCTGGATGGACCTTTGGTCTGATCCAGTATGGCCGTTCTTATGTTCCCTCTCTAAGTACTGTTCAATGGAGGGATTCTTTTAGTTGGCCACTTTCACATTTTCCTCCAGCTGCCCAGTGGCATGCCTGCCATGGCAGATGTTCTAGCTTCCTTCTCAACACTGGTCCCAAATATGTCTCTCTTCTTTGCTGGATAACTTTAGAGACCGAGGGTTGTTGAACTCTGACTAATTTTGGCATTGTTATAAATTCATTCCATTTAATACTTGATATGTCTTTGAGGTGTTTGCTTTTGAAGATATTTAGATATCAGTCCAGAAGTCTTTATAATTGTGTTTTATAATAAAAGTATGTTGGGGATAAATGTTAAAGAGAACAATTATTATAGTAAAAGACAGTGAACAATGGAGAGTGATGACTCAGAATATGAAAGAATAGTAGTGATGGGCTTAAGCCAAAACCCTAGGTTCACTCCTCACCAAACTATGCATAAAGCCCAGATTTGGTTCCAAACTTTGCAGCTGATCCCTATCTCTGTACTGAGCTGAACCAAAACCTTTGATCTTAACCCAAATTTAGAGAAGTTTGGGCATGCATCCTGAAAGGCCCTGTCTAGTTATATTCCATTGTGAAAAGCCCTGTGCTGGCCTCCCTGAACCTGTGGACAGTTATCCTAGCCCAATAGGGGAGATGCAGTGACTGCTTAGATGAGAGCAAATAACTCATACAAATTAGATCTCTGTCCCCATGATCACAGTCCCTTCTAGGTAATAGCCTGCCTCTCTGCCGGAATAACTGGTATCAGTGGTCTGTCAGTGAGGGGCTCAAGTAGAGCCCCCCAAAATCTCAGTGGGTGAAGGGATGATTAAGATATATCTTATAGACCTACGCCATTCCATCATTGTCCCTGGTGCCTGCTGGCTCAGAGCTAGGCAATTAGGGCCACTTGGATGATATCCCTGTCTATTTGTCAGCCACTAAATCTGGGAGACTCCACCCTTTCATGAACTGAAGTAGAGGGAGGTGTTGCTTTCCCACTTCACATCGCTCCCCAGTGGTTTTGCCCCTACTCCTCTTTGCTGTACCTTGAAAAAGGAGGTGGGGCTGGTTCCTTTTAAGGCACTCTGGAGAGGGTTCTTGCCCTTCTAAGTACAACTAGCACTCTGTAGTTATGGAGCCTAACCAGGCTGCAGAGATGCAGGTCAGCTCTCTATCTGCAGAGTGCTAAAATCAGGATTTACCCATCTTTAAAATACAGAAATCATGAATTCAGTAGGAAATAAAAGTCATGAATCAATATCTTATTGGCTATTACAGCCAGAGTAGATACAATGAACACCTTCTTCTCTTGACTCTTCAGACACCATTTAAGCCTTGAGTAATGATGAATATGTTGCCATATTTTGCTCATGTTTTATTTACCAAATAAACTGAGATTTTATACAACAGCAAAAGCTCACTTCAGTGAGGTTGGAAGGCTAAGTCTGCCAAGATGACACAGAGAAGTGTGGGTTATGCCACTTGTATAACCTGTATTCATTCCCAGGAAAGGCAGGTATTATTACTCTCTGAATTCCATTGGGGTTTCCACTGGGGAGGCCAGGTATAAATGTCTATTGAGGCTGCATATGAATTCTGCAGGTAGAGGGTTCACTGTATCAGCATCAGCTCATCACATCCACTCCAGCCAACACCAACTACATTGGACTGGCCCTCTGTGTTCCTCTGATACAGGCAGGTTGCTGCCTGCTTACCATTTCTTCTTAATAGACTTTCCACTAGTGTAGACTCAAGTGACTCTGGGTTCATCACTTTTAAAAATACACTATTTCCCTCCCTTTTTTGCCCCAAGGCATCCTTAGAAATGAAATAATTCATCTCAGTGTATTTTTTGCCTGGTGAAATAGTGCAAATGAATAAAATAGCTGAGCTTTGAAGTACCTGAGATGAGGGACCATTCTGAGGTCACGTATAAGGAAGAGGCAAAGATATGAAAATGAATTACAACTCTTTGAAATCCTATGGTTAGGTAAAAGAGAGCATAATTAAGAAAACCTTTGAGGAATATGGCATGCTTTCCATTAAATGACGGATGTGAGGGTAACAGCAGCTGCAAGAATCATTATAAAAACATTGCTGTTATTTGGCATATGTATACTTCAGTCATAGTGAATGACATATTTCTTTCCGAAGACAGGATTTTCTCTAGAGTCCGTTTGATTAGGCTTTATCTCTGCATGTGACCTTTTTTTAAACTTTTGCATACTTGAAAAATAATCAGCTTCCTCTGCCTACCTATATGGATTCACTCTATAGAATAAGATCACATCATATGAAGTGCATGTATTGCTATAGCAGATAGATGAAAAGGAAAACAAAAATAGCAATTGTCTCTCCTTAATAAATTGCAGGGGGTTATTTTTTCAACAGGGTTGTTCAGAAAGGCTGTAAAAGGAAAACTGTAGGTTATTCTATCTGTCTGTCTGTCTATCTAGGATTCTCCCGTGTGTTTGAAACTTCATACTGGCTCAGTGAAATCCAGAATGACCTGTTGGTTGTACTTTTGCTCTAGATTTGTACCTTAATGTCAGACATTAACTGTGCTATGGTAGCAGCTGTATTCCTGGGGGTAACTTAGGATCCACCTGCATTGCAGTTTGGGCCATGTCCAGAAACTGATTTAAATACCAATCCTAAAAATGGTTTCACTTAACACAATTGTGTTGTCAAGTGACGGCTAGCAAGCATAGAACAAACCCTTCCATAAAATGGTTATTGTAAAATGTTCTTGACACAGTAGTGACCTTGAACAGTTCAGCAAAACAATTTTCAAGAGCTGATATTGAAACTGGTTTTTGGATACAGCCCAAATTGTAGCGTTAAGCTGTGCAGCAGTGTGGACTACAGGGTGTGAATTGCAGAGAGCACCGAAGTGTTTTGCTCTGGCTGTAGAACACTGATGGTGTGCACCAAAAGGCTGTTGTTTGAAAGAGGACTACTGTACGTTATTGTGAACTAGGTACATTTTATTTTGCTCCAGCAGCATCCACATGGGGCAGTTAGAGCACAACGTTTTGGTATCCTCTGCAATTCACACAATTCACACCCCCTGTAGTCAACACTGTGGTTCAGTGCAGGCATAGCCTTAGTCTCAAGGAAAAAAATTGTCCATGAACCTAAAAATTATTCTCTTTCTACTAACCTAACTTATCAGGTACAAAGAGGAGAATTTATTTTGCTGAAGTTAGAACCTATTGAGGCATGAATTCCTACCTATGGGGAAAGGTTTTAAAAAAATGGTCATGTTTAGTCTTGAGAGAAGAAGACCAAGGAGGGACCTGATAAGTCTTCAAATATGCTAAGAGCTGTTATAAAGAAGACAGTGATAAGTTGTTCTCCATGTCCACTGAAGGTAGAACAGGAAGTAATGGGCTTAATCTGCAGCTGGGGAGGTTTTGTTTGAGTATTAGAAAATTTTTTCTAACTATAAGGATGGTTAAACTCTGGAATAGGCTTCCAAAGGAGGTTATGGAATCCCCATCATTGGAGGTTTTTAAGAACAGGGTGGACAATCACCTCTTAGGTATGGTCTATGTTTATTTTGTCTTCCCTTAGCACAGGGGACTGGACTTGATGACTTCTTGAGTTACCTTCCAGCCCTACATTTCTATGATTCTATTATTCTGTGAAACTCTAGATTTCAAAGGGAATGCCAAACTTTTGATATACAAACTACACTGAGCTCTAGCAAAAAGATAAGTTTGAAGCGTCTGCATGCCTTTTTATTACTACTATTGTACTCCTCCAGTAGTTCTAGAAGAGTGTTTTCAACCTTTTTTTCATTGTGAAGACCCCTAAAAAATTTCAAATGGAGGTGCAGATGCCTTTGGAAATCTTAGGCTAGGTCTACACTACGGCGGGGGTGGGGGTCGACCTAAGATACGCAACTTCAGCTTCGTGAATAGCGTAGCTGAAGTTGTGTATTTTAGGTCGACTTACCTGGCTGTGAGGACGGCGGCGAGTCGATCGCTGCCGCGCCGCTGTTGACTCCGCTTCCGCCTCTTGCCGCGGTGGATTTCTGGAGTCGACGGCAGAGCCATCGGGGATCAATTTTATCACGTCTTCACTAGACGCGATAAGTCGATCCCCAATAGATCGATTGCTACCCGCTGATCCGGCGGGTAGTGAAGACGTGCCCTTAGACATAGTCAATGGACCCCCAGGGATCCGTGGACCACAGGTTGAAAACCATAGTTCTAGAAGCAGGCTAGATTATTGATGAGGAAGGATATATGGTTTGTGTAGCACAGGCTATCATTTAATTAGAACTACATATTTTAAAAGTAAGATTCTCATGAAAAATAATGGTTTAAATGAAGGAAAATCTCTTGTTAAACTTGAATATGCTAAAACACATGGGATTCTTCCATCCCTAAGTTGGTAACTAATTTGGATATATCAAACACATGAGTTTTACTAAACTCTGATCAATTTATTTCTTAGTCATGGTGTTTATTCGTACAGGTTTGCCTGAGCGGACTAGCCCTTGAACACAACACATTTCTTTCTAGGTACAGTGTCTTCATGTAGCTGTTAACTCTGTGCACACTCCTTTCTTCTGAAGGCATTCAGGAGTCTGATATGCAGAGGAGTTCAAGTGGGGACTTGGGCAAGATTGCTTCAGTGTGTGCTGCACATCTGTCTCCTTGCTCAGGAATCTGAAAATGGACTCATGATTCTAAATGGTGGATTTCAGACACGCTGTTTCCTGTTAGATCTTTGAATATCCATTCTGCAATTGTAGCCCACGCTGGTCTCTGTCTTTGTTCTGCTGATGGCAAGGAGACAGCATCTTATTGTGTTCTAGAAAACAGTGCTTGTATATAAAAAAATTCAAATGTGTGTACATGGATTTAAAACATATTATGACAAATAGTTGTCACTTGGAATAGTGTGACCTTTTCCATTACTAGAACCCCTTAAAGTGCTTCTTGGTCATTGTATTTTGCTTGTATTGGGGAGTATTTCACTCTTAATGCCAAGAAAGTGAATAAATCTATGTCAGTGTTTTTGCAGTAGTGGAGCACAGCATTGATTTCTAATGCTAGGAAAAAGAGCAATAAGAACTGCAAGACTTCCTTGTTGGCTTCCTTTCTTAACTAAAGGGGAGATTTTCAAAGGCGCAAAGATCTCTTATGTGCCTAACTGCCCTTTGGAAAATCCCTCTCCTATCTTTCTAAGGTCATTCAAAAAGATTTTTCTTATTTGAACAGATTTTTCTTTAAATCAGTTTTACAGTTGCAGTTCAAACCTTTGTAAGCTAACTTGCAGTCACTTAGCAATAAAATTCACCTTCCCAAATGCGTTGTTCATAATACAGGCAACCACAATGACTATTGGAATAACAGGTCTTAAAATTTTTGTGGAAAGGATGAGTCTCATGAAGGAAAATTGAAAAATGCTACCTAAAAATGGCAGAGCTTTATTGTTGACTATTGAATAAATATGTTAGCTTTCCTAATACTCATCTTCATGGCTCCAGTCTGCAACAAAAATGAAGGATTTGTTATTCCTATTATGCTTCCCTGTTCGTTTATTGCCAGTTGTAAAATATGTTGGCTTAGGTTCAGGTCCCACTGAAGTAAATTGTTTTTGCTGTTGACTTCATTGTACCCATATTTGCTCTAGACTTCAGTTTTGTCAGAGGTGTCTATATATAAGTTCTTTTCTATACTAACATTTCTATCACCAACAACTAACTACTGTGAATAATTAAAATACTTCATGCTTATTCCTTGGATGTGGAAGCTCAACTCCTTGTCACTCAGTCAATTATATATATACAGTAACATCTGGAGGCCCCAATTAGATCAGGACTCCATTTTAGTGGATACTGTATAGACATGTAGTAAGATAGTCCCTGCTCCAAAGAGTTGAAAATGTTACTTTAAGAAAAGCCTTAACAAGCAGGTGAAACAAAGAGGGTTGTGATGGACCGGTCATGGTAATAGTAATATTAGGGTGCTTTTCCTAGTTTTGTTGTTTGCCTAACACACATCCATGAGCAGATATAAATAACATCACCTCAGAAAATATTCTGTTTTCATAGATAGGAATATTTTTATTTTATGATAAATATACAACTCCTACAACTCCTATGAAGAAATGTGATGCATTCATGCTTTGTTGCTCAGTGGCTGGCATTAGTTTCCTTATTTTCAGTTAATGCCACAATATATATTTAAAATTAATAGCTACTTGTTGCAAAAGCAAAACCCTATTGATGGAGCTGAAATTTTCTTTTCTACACAAATTACCCCTGAATGATACAGTTTGTGATTCTGCATACCATGTGGCACCAGCCTATAATACTTGTCGTCCCCCTACCCCCGCAGCCCGTAGTAGACATTTCACTTCCCCAACTCATAGTAGACAATAGATGCTTTCCTGTTTGCTGATGAACTGAAAGGAGATAAAGTATTCCACCATTTTAGTTGTGTTGAGTCTGACTGGAAAAACTGAATTGTAATGAATTGTGTGCTTTTTTTCTTTGCAAATTACAGGAAAAGAGAAGGCTAGTACAAATGAGAAAGAAAGGGGTTTAGAAGTCTGGCTTTTGCACAATTGGAGATTTCTTGCAATTTACTTGTTTGCAGGTGCCATCTGCTTCAGAAAGCAATAATAAGCCACTAGTTGGCATGTTGGCTGATTAGAAACCTCTGCCAATTTAGAAAGGATTGATGGATTACTGATGCGTGACTGTTCAAAAGCACACCTCTCCCTGCCATTGCAAATTAGAAGGGATCTCTCATTTCAGCATATAAATTACCTTATCCTCTTAGAGACAGAGATATTTACACTTGCAGTGTGATGTTCTAGGAATATAAAAATTCACCACATGTTCTATTTGAGGTTCTGTTTTCAATGGATTGAGTGCAAACAGTAGGGTTACCATATCTAACAAATAAAAAAAGAGGACCCTCCATGGGCCCTGGCCACGCCCATTTCCCCACCCCTAGCCCTGCCCAACTCCGCCCCTTCCCCACCCTAACTCCGCCCCCTCCTCCCTCCCACTCCCAGCCATGCAGAAAGGGCTGCCCGAGCGCTACCAGCTTCACGGTTGGGCGCTTCCACTCCCGGGCTCCAGCTGCGCTCGGGAAGCGCCGGCCAGGGGCGCAGGGTCTGGGGGCTGCCTGGCAAACCGTGAAGCCGGTAGCACTCGGGCTTTGGGCAGCCCCCTTGCCTCCGGACCCTGCGCCGCCGGAGCCCGGGAGGGGAAGTGCCTACTAGGGCTGGGGTCCGGAGGCAAGGGGGCTGCCTGAAGCCCATAGCGCTCGGGCAGCTCGGCTCTTAAACAGAGCCGAAGAGTCAGGGGAGGAGCAGAGCCACCATTTTCCCGGACATGTTCGGCTTTTTGGCAATTCCCCCCGGACGGGGGTTTGAGTGCCGAAAAGCCGGACATGTCTGGGAAAAAGAGGACGTATGGTAACCCTAGCAAACAGCATCTTTTGCTCTGGCAAAGACACTTCATATGTTACCCTAGTAGGCACTGATCGGCCTAATATTATGCAAGTGAAGGTGCTATTGTAACGCAGGAAGATACATGTGTGCTACCTTTAATTTTGTGAGCATGGTAACGAAGCACGTGTAGATGTGATGGTATAGCCGCCTGAGTACAAGCTGGCTGCAGAACCTTGGGTGCATGCTGAGGTGGCTAGCTCACGCTGGAGCCAGGCAGCTATAGCTACATGACTATTGTTACCTGTGCTAGCTAGACTAAAACTACAATCCCACTCTCGCTTTCAGCATAGACATACCCTTAGAATAGCTGGTCTTTCAGGGGGAGATTTTCAGAGGCACAAAGAGCAGTTAAATGCCTAATTCCTATATAAAGTCAATAGGAGTCGGGTGCCTAACTCCCATTTGTGCCTTTGAAACTCTCCTACCCCCCTTTCCAAATGGTCAGGTGAAAATGCTTAATAATATATTTTGACGTTTCTTTATATACTGTTTTAGAAGGATCCAGAATGGACCTGTCTCCAAGTCTATGAGAAATTTCCCTCACTCCCCCTTGGGATCATTGCACAGTAAAATTACCCCTGCTGATTCCAAAGCTGCTGTGATGAATATTTAAGCATGACATTCTGTGCAGTGGAGAGAAAAGACTGTATGAAGAGAACACTGCTGCAGCCTTTTATTCTATTCTTCTCTGTCTCCACTATTATATTTTATGGTAAATTAAAGTGTAAGTGTGTGTGTGTGTGTGTGTATATATATATATATATATATATATATATATATATATATATATATATATATATATAAAATATTCTGCATTGCGTGAATGAAAGCACTCCCCCATAGAGCCATTAGCACCAGACAGAGGGAAGACAAGCAGTGTTAGGTAGGCAGACCAGAACCAAGAAAAAGCCCCCAATTCTTTCCTGCTATTATTAAGCTGCTGTGTAATCACATAACAGCGTTACCAGCCAATATTAATATATGCAAATATACAATTTAAAGTTTATGCACACCTACACACTCATTAATTCACACAGACAAAATCTTAGTGGAAAAGTCAAGCAGGCATGTGCAGTACAAATGAACAACTCACATAAAGACTAAGATTCCGATCCTCCAAGTTGTTCTGCCTGAGCAGGTTCCCAGAGTGTATGCCAAGCCCTGTTAATTTTATCAAGGCTCAGCATGGATGCAGGGGTCTGCCCATATGGAACAAACTAGAAAGATTGGGGCCTATGGACAAATTCTGCTCTGAGATACATCTAGCTCCCATTGAGTCTATTGTAACCTAATCTGAAGGAGGAATCTGGCCCAGAGGAAAAAATACAGCATTATCAATTGTAATGTGGGCCATGGTCTGCACTTAGTTACAGTTGTGCAGCCCCACTGAGGTGCACAAACTGCACAAGTGTAATACATGTAGAACTGGGCCCATTATATTCAAATAATGTGAAGTATGGGGTTGGGCATTTATCATAGCCACACTGTTCAAATACACTGATGTGGTTTGAAGAAGTGCTAATATTTAGTAATTACCATCTGATTAACTACTAAGCATTTCTCATTACTTTGTGATCCCACCCTTGCACATACATGATTTTTATAAGAAAAAATACTTGGATTGTAACTTTACTGTGTCCCATTGATTATTCTCATTCCACCAATTTTCAGTGTTGCCTCTTATATCAATATCCTTATTTAATATGAGGCACTCTAGTTCACCCATCTCATTATTTAGACTTCTAGCATTTGTATATTAAGCACTCTAAAAAACTTGCCATTGTCAGCCAGTGAATGCCTAAGGGTGAAATCCCTCCCGGAGGGCTTTAGTCTGAATTAAGAAGTATGTAGGCCTTGTGCTGGCCCTCTGTATAGGGGTGAAATTTGGCACCCATTCAAGAGCCTAGGGGATGGGGGGAACTATTTACAAACCACCAACACAATGAAAGCCTTTGCATTTACTTGAATCGGCATTGGATCAGATCCAGAGATAAAATTACTCAGTCATTTGGGAACCCAACATGTGTTTCTTGGGGATTAAAACTTTGTTACAATAAATTTTAATCTGTAGGATGGAGTAAAGTGCTACTCACCATGAGTATAGGTGGCAGAATTGGATGATAAAGGACAGACTTGACTGACAAATAAGATAGTAATATACACGAGGAAAGCACAGGGTTAAGGTAGGACATAGATAATGGGAACATGATGACATGGTTAGTGGGTTAGGGATACATACATCTAGGTGGTTCCAGAAAGCTTTCTTTTAAGTGTAAACAATTTGCACAAGTAACAGTAAAAAATAGCTGGGGAAAATTCTCTTGCATCTCTCCAGGTGAATTCTTTCAGTTGCAAAGGATTTGAAGGGGTAAAGTCTAAATTTTTGCTTTTTTATTTGCAAGACTGGGAGACTGAGAATAGATTTGGACAGAGGAGAAAAGGAAATGTTTTGATGAAAGGTCTGAGGGGGCTTACAAGAAACTGATTGTGGTATTAAAGACTAACTTTGGGGGGGGGCGCTTTTAAATATTTACTTTTAATCCATGAATACTGTGTGACTCCATTCTTCTCTAGATGTAAAGTGGAAATATTGAAACTTAACTACATTTGCTAAGTACTTTGAGATCTCTAGATGAAAGATGCTATTTAAATACAAAGTGTTGTTGTTGTTAGTTAAATTGGGGCTCTTACTTTCTATGCAATAATACCTAGTTGATTCAAACCCCTTTAATCTGAGACTTCCTTTCATCTCCGTTTTCATTATGTCAGTTGGTTTGAATCACTTATCTGGTCATTTCCCAATGATCTTAAATCCATATTATTTCTAATTTTGTGTTTGTTCGCCAGAATATTTTGACTAACCTGGCTTTGGTAGTGTTTATATTCAAAAGCTGTTAGTTCAACTTTGTATCAGTGGAGTTGCATAACTGTAAAAGCAGTGTAACCGAGAAGAGAATTAGGCATATTGCATCTAGTATTTTTCCCAGTTTATTGTGTGAAACACACATCTTTATTTTAGCAAATTAACCTCAAAAGTCCAGATGAGTTACTGCATGACTTTAGCAAAGCTTTTGCTATGGTCTCCCACAGAATTCTTGCTGGCAAGTTAAAAAAGTATGGATTGGATGAATGGACTATAAGGTGGATAGAAAGCTGGCTAGATCGTCGGGCTCAACGGGTAGTGTTCGACGGCTCAATGTCTAGTTGGCAGCCGGTATCAAGCGGAGTGCCTCAGGGGTTGGTCCTGGGGTTGGTTTTGTTCAACATCTTCATTAATGATCTGGATGATGCGATGGATTGCACCCTCAGCAAGTTTGCGGATGACACTAAGCTGGGGGGAGAGGTAGATAAGCTGGAGGGTGGGGATAGGGTCCAGAGTGACCTAGACAAATTGGAGGATTGGGCCAAAAGAAATCTGATGAGGTTCAACAAGGACAAGTGCAAAGTCCTGCACTTAGGATAGAAGAATCCTATGCATGCTACAGGCTGAGGACCGATTGACTAAGCGGCAGTTCTGCAGAAAAGGACTCAGGGATTACAGTGGATGAGAAGCTGGATATGAGTCAACAGTGTGCCCTTGTTGCCAAGAAGGCTAACAGCATATTGGGCTGCATTAGTAGGAGCAGTGCCAGCAAATCAAGGGAAGTGATTATTCCCCTCTATTTGGCACTGGTGAGGCCACATCTGGAGTACTGCGTCCAGTTTTGGGCTCCCCACTACAGAAAAGATGTGGACAAATTGGAGAGAGTCCAGCGGAGGGCAACGAAAATTATCAGGAGTTTGGGGCACATGACTTACGAGGAGAGGCTGAGGGAACTGGGCCTATTTGGTCTGCAGAAGTGAAGAGTGAGGGGGATTTGATATCAGCCTTCATCTATCTGAAGGGGGGTTCCAAAGAGGATGGAGCTCGGCTGTTCTCAGTGGTAGATGACAGAACAAGAAGCAATGGTCTCAAGTTTCAGTGGGGGAGGTCTAGATTTGATATTAGGAAAAACTATTTCACTAGGAGGGTGGTGAAGCACTGGAATGGATTACCTAGGGAGGTGGTGGAATCTCCATCCTTAGAGTTTTTTAAGTCCTGGCTTGACAAAGCCTGGCTGGGATGATTTAGTTGGGATTGGTCCTGCTTTGAGCAGGGGATTGGACTAGATGACCTCCTGAGGTCTCTTCCAACCCTAATCATCTATTATTCTATGAGCATTTTGTGTCAATGTTATTTTTCTTCAAATTCATAAATTAGGCACCCCTTAGGGATCCATACTATGCTGTAGTCATCCATCCCCTAAAGACATGCACACAATAGTTTAGAAGGGCTGCTCGTGAACATAACCATCTTTGCCTTCAGCTTACTACATCCTCAAATCTAGACGGGATTTAAAAAAAGGAAAACATGAGCCTTGCAATATCCAAATGGGGAACACAAGAAAATAGTGTTGATCAAATCTGACCCCACACTGAAGTAAATCAGGAGCAGTTCCACTGAAGTATTCCAGAGATATAAGTAATATGGAATTCATTCTAGTATCTGAAAGGTGAATGGACAAAATAAAAAAAATGGAAAGAAGGAGCGAAGCACAAAGAATCAGCGATTCATCTGAAAATTTAGTGAGGTCTGTGGAGTTACACCAGTATGAAACAAGTGTAAGTGAAATCAGAATAAGGTACATTGTTCCTTGTAAACGGATACATGGCAGCAATAACATAAGGGAAGAATGGAATGTTCAGTATCCAGTTCTTCCAAGCTTTATCTATACATTGTGGGATAAAAAGAAAATGGTTCTTGTTCTCTAAATTTTCTTTGTCATTTTATGTTTTATTAAAACTGCCCTTTTATCTGAAAATGTATAGCAACATTAGCACTGGTGAATCTGAATGCACATATGTATATATGAGAGCTCGATTTTCATTCATACCCTCTTTCAAGTAGCTCAGAGAGAATGGACCTGTGCTGGACTCCAGCTAATCCACAAGCCAGGAACTGGTCTCGTGACTCCCAGGGCAAATATATAATCCCCTCAGGAGGAACAGCAGCTCAGTCTGCTCAACCTCACTCCAGAGCTTGGAACTCTCTCCTACCTAATGTGGTAAGACTCCCCAAGCCTGAGCCTGCTCCAGCTTTGCTCTTGTTCCCACTGAGCAGTTCCTAGTCCAGCTCCAGCCTTGCTTTCACTGCAGTCTCACTCCAACCCCATTGTGGACTCCTGATACTGGCTCTGACCACTGGGCCTGACAGCCATGACTTCGACCTCTAGGCCTGATCATCCCCATCACAGTTTCTGACAACGGGAACCTTCTGTCTGAGGTACCTGAAAGGCTGTGCCCTTCACTAGTAAATCTAAGCAAAATTCTCATGGCTGCTATCACTGGTCCAACTACACTGGAATAGTAGTGGTGGGAGCCCAAGTATTAACAAAACTGTAGCACCTTCCTGCATCTTAACTACCTGGTAATGAAACCCAGTCAAGAGTCAGTTGAATTGACCCAGAGCTTTTCCCATTATGTCATTAAGCTGCTGAGGAGCTGTGACGGGTTGGATCACAGAAACCCCCTTGGGAGCTGCCACTCGATGTGCAAAGACTACCTCTGCTTCTGTTTTCCCTGCCAGCTCAGGACTCCAGCACCCTGTCTTGCTGAGCCAGACACTCCCGTCTGGCTCCAGACAGAGACCCAGGGTCTGAATCACTTGTCCCAAAGCTGCAAGTTTACCTGAAAACAGGTCACAGTAGTGTGCTTGTCTTTAGCACTCAGATGCCCAACTCCCAATGGGGTCTAAACCCAGATAAATCTGTTTTACCCTGCATAAAGCTTATGCAGGGCAAACTCATAAATTGTTCGCCCTCTATAACACTGATAGAGAGAGATGCACAGTTGTTTGCTCCCCCAGGTATTAATACATACTCTGAGTAAATTACTAAATAAAAAGTGATTTTATTAAATACAGACAGTAGGATTTAAGTGGTTCAAAGTAGTAACAGACAGAACAAAGTAAGTCACCAAACAAAATAAAATGCGCAAATCTATGCCTAATCAAACTGAATACAGATAATTTCCTCACCAGTTCCAGAGTGCTCCCTTTTACAGGCTAATCTTCTTTTAGCCTGGGTCCAGCAATCACTCACACTCCCTGTAGTTACTGTCCTTTGTTTCAGTCTCCTTCAAGTATCCCGGGGGTGGGGTGGGGTGGAGAGGCTCCTTCTTTAGCCAGCTGAAGACAAAATGGAGGGGTATCCCTCAGGTTTAAATAGACTCTTGTGGGTGGGGACCCCCCTCCTCCTTCCTATGCAAAGTCCAGCTCCAAGATGGAGTTTTGGAGTCACCTAGGCAAGTCACATGCTCCTGCATGACTCAGTCTTTACAGGCCGACGCCATTGTCCACATGGTGTCTTGCATGTCTCCAGGAAGACTTCTTATGTGTATTGGAGCATTCCAAGATGGATTGTTCTCCAAGTGTTTCCTGATCAGGTACTTAACCTGGCGAATTCCTTCCTAAAGAAGTTGACCAAATGCCTCCCAAAGCTTACTTAGAAACCAAGCAAGCATACAGCTCATATTCTTAACCTCAAGTAGAAAATGATATATACATATGTACAAATAGGATGAATAGATATAGTAGACCATAACCTTTATGGAGATATGTTACCTGGCACAGGCAGCACAAAACATATTCCAGTTGTCATACATACATTTATAAGCACCCCCTCCCCATAAAGCCTTATGGGGTACACTGTCACAGGAGCCTTGCCCTGCATTAGGGGAACCAGCAATGCAGCTAAATGGATTGTAGCACAAGTAAGAATTTTTATCGGTGGGCATTAAACTATGGTGCAATGATTGGTTTGTCTCTCAATTGAAAATTGCATGTTAATTGTAGGGGATTTTGTAACCATCTTGATTCAGTTGATGAAATGAGATGAGCCTAAAACAAAACAAACTTCCTGAAACCAACATCTCATTCTCAGTGTGACTGTAGTAAAGATACCTGACAGTAACCCTCCCAATAATACTCTCTGTCCACCATTGAGAAAATAAATTAAAGATATTATGACGGCCTATTACACTGTTTCCAGTAAGAAAGCCACTGTGTTGGGCAAATGCTTGTTCCTAATGGGCAAGTATAGTGTCCTGTGTTGTTTTTTGTTTTGTTCCTGTTTTGGCTGAACAAGTTAAAATACAATAGAATCAAATCCAGTTTTGTTTGCATAGTATTCACAATAAAGGTAAGACAAGTCCCTTTACAAGGAATGAGTTAACCCTTGAGCGCTCAGCCAAATGCTAGTTCATCATTTAGCAGTAAGGCATTCCCTGGAAAATATCCCACCCTCTGACTCCTCCACCTCAAGCAAGCTTCACAATCATCATCACTGTGTACCATTATTAAATTGTTTATTTAAAACTTCTACTGTGTGTGTGTGTGTGTGTGTGTGTGTATATATATATAGATAGATATAAAATATAACCCATTGTTTCTCAAATGGGGGTCGCCGCTTGTTTAGGGAAAGCCCCTGGCAGGCCAGGCCGGTTTGTTTACCTGCCCCATCCGCAGGTCCGGCCGATCGCGGCTCCCGATGGCAGCGGTTCGCCGCTGCAGGCCAATGGGAGCTGCTGGAAGCGGCGGCTAGTAAGTCCCTCGGCCCGCGCCGGTTCCAGCAGCCCCCATTGGCCTGGGACGGTGAACCGCGGCCAGCTGGAGCCGCGATCGGCCGGACCTGTGGACGGGGCTGGTAAATAAACCGGCCCGGCCCTCCAAGGGCTTTCCCTACACAAGCGGCGACCACAGTTTGAGAAACACTGATGTAACTAGTCCCCCTGCTGGGAAGTCAGGCATATGTACAGTAACTCGTCATTTAACGTTGTAGTTATGTTCCTGAAAAATGCGACTTTAAGCGAAACGATGCTAAGCGAATCCAATTTCCCCATAAGATTTAATGTAAATGAGGGGGTTATGTTCCAGGGAAATTTTTCTTTTCCCATCAGCATAGAATCTGAGCCCCTCCATAGGAGACCTCCAGAAGACACTCTCCAGGGAAGCTAAAGGTCACAAGGCACGTTTTGAAAAGAACAAGGAATAAACCTACAGCCTCTACTCTCCTGTTTCAAGTCAGGAATAGCTGCCATTAAATCTGACTTGAAACAGGAAGAAGAAATGCAAAGAAAAGAAAAGCAGAAAGAAACAGTGAATCATTGGAAATCCACTTGGACCTGTTCACGTTGGGCTTAGTTCTGAAGTCCTTGTATTGGCAAAGAGGGGTTCGTAAGGACGTCAGGGTTTGGGGCTCCAGTGTGGCACCTGAACCCCCTCTGAAGCTGTGCTCCAGAGCGCAGTCTTAAACTGTGGCATGGAACAAGCTCCTTATTCCCCTGTCCCTCTTTTTCTTTGCTGCATTAGGATTGGTGCTGCTGCGGATTATCACAGTCAGTTAGAAATAAAGAGTTTCAATCCAAAAAAAGAGAGCATGTGCACTGTTGGGTTATGGGAGCACCAGTGAATTGCATAACTGACAGTCGCACCATGGTTGCTGATCTGACACCACATAACAATAATGTATGATGGCTAGAGATACTATGATCTTTGAGCCCCTCCATGCTCATGTTCTTTAGCTGCTGTATTCATTGCTGGTGATTCAGTAGGCTAGGAAACCACAGAGAAAATGCATCTGCTGACCTTCAGTGAGTGCTTTAGTCCCCATGCTGAGACACTCGTTGAAGCAGATGGGGTAGAGCAGCATTCAGTTTGAAAGAATCTCCAAGAGAGGATGGATTTTCAGACATTTCGAAGTCTGGGAGGCATAAGAGTAGGCCCTGTTTCAAGTTTCCAGGCATGAGCATGCATGCGATTCATGAGGGCATGTCCTGTCTGCTTTGTTCTGCCTGCTGGCTCTGTTATTGTGAGCCTGCAGAGTATTGAAATGGACAACAATCCTGCCCATAAACACAGGATCCTCATAGATTTCAATGGGAAGCCCACGGGGTATTGACACATACAATAATCTAGTGCCGAAGCCCAGGATTCCCATAAATTTCAGTATTCTACCAGCTCAAATCAAGTGAGAATAGCAATTAAAGCTAGAATACCATACAGCATCCATACACGCTGTAAAATGTATGCCCAAAAAACGCATGAGGCCTAACTCCCTGACGTTGGTGTTTTTGCCCACCCAGAATCAGGGATTGTTTTCATTTTGGTGGGATGATAGCACTGTGGTATCAGATGGAATTTTTTTCTAATATAATTATCTGGAGTTAGGGGTAGAGGGTGAGAGCAATCCATTTTCTGTCTGTGAAATTTGACAGTATATTTAAAATGTTTAAATGTAGGCTGTATCTCCAGCCTGGAGGGCAGGGGAACAGGCTTTTGGGGTTTTTTTGTGAGGGTCTGACAAAGGTAGGGTTTTTTATTTCAAATGTTTTTGTTAAGTAAACTGGACAAAAATTGTGCATGTGGGTGGAGTTTAAAGAAAGAGAGGATGCTGCTTTTTCTCCAGCCTTTGCAGTTCCCCACTAATGATTGGATAGGTGGAAAGAGAGTGACTGAAACTCCTCTGTTGCCCAGTAGTTAAGAAGGAGAGAAAGCTCTTTGGATGACTTGAAAACTGCATGCTTAAGACCGTGCACTAATCTGCTACTGAACTTCCACTGATGTTGGTCGGAGCTGCACATGCAGACTGAGGACACTATATAGCTCATGAGCTCTGTATCTGTGCTCACACATAATGATTCTGCACTTGTAGTAAATAAATAGATAAATAACTTATAGTTGTAGATTTGTCACGACATCTAACTAGTATATGCATTTCCCCAGTGAATTTCCTCAGTAACAACACAATCAAGGAATAAACCCTATAAAACAATCTGATCAACATATAGCAAATAATTATGACAGGAATAAGCATTTATTCATAATAACCAGCAAACCTGTATACTAAACGTTCAGATATTTAAATTAAATTCAAGTGAAGCCCAACCACCGCTAACTAATTTCTTGGAAATAATCATTGCTCAAGTGCATATTGAACTTTTTCACCTGACCATTATAGGAATATGTCTAAGTGCTGCTCCTCAGTGAGATGTTAATATTCAGATCATGTCAGTGACCTGCTCACAAGAGCTGAAAGACCAAATATATATATATATATAACTGACATAGGTTAATGATCATTTTCAACCTTAACAGGATGGGAATGCAATATCTTTGATGTATACAACAGACACTTCTAGACAAGAGACAGGAGTCAAAGAAGGGAATAAAAGAGATTCAGGATTTCTGGGGATAATACACAATAACTGGTTGATCAGTAAACTAGTCACCCAACAGTTACAAAACTGACTTATCTGATAACATAGAGGCTGGGATTTTCATAGCAGCATGGAAGATACTCATCTTGCATTACTTTTTTAACTCAGGAAAAACTTCTCCAGTCCAGACATAAAATCCCTGGCTGAGATTTTCATATTAAAGCATCAATTTGGATTCCAACATCACTGTTTGAAATCAAGAAACCAGTTAAACTCTCAACATCTCTCAGCTTCTTCATTTCAGACCCAGCCTTCAAAACCAAATGATGCTCCCAGAAAGTTTTCCCTGAAGTTGTCACAGTAACAACGGATGATCTGTCTGGTATGTTGTGATTCCTGGGAAAGCTCAAGTGTTTTGCCTCAGACAGAGAGCAGCTCTTTCATAAACAACTAGAGAGTTCAACCTAAGGGTGATTGAAAAACAAATGCATGTTTTAAAATATCAGCAGTTGTACCTAAACGCAGATTTACCTAGAGACACTGACAGTTTATACTTGGCGGATAATGCATGCACCACAATAAGAGATCTTATTAATATTAAATACCTGTTTAATTAGATGACTGGGAAGCTCCTTATGAATTTCTAAAACTTACACGATAGCAAGTAAGGGAATACAATTAAAAAACCCCCAAGAATGCATTACAAAAAGTACTTTAATATTGGCAAATTGCTGTTTAGTTTTACTTATGATGTATTAGTAAATTAATTGTTACTGATTTTGTAGACGTAAGAAAGACTTAGTAATAGATCTCAATAGAGCCCTCTTTTAAATCTTTTCTGTGAAATTGGGAGAGACAACCAATATGTTGTGCAGCTTACTGAAGAACTGACAAGGAAGTTTCTACTGTAATATGTAGCTGAGGAGCCTTTATGTATATTTTGATGTATCCACAAGATTATTCTCCTCTTTTTAAACACTCCCTCCCGCCCCCAGCAGTTATTTAAAGGTTGGGGAACTGAAATTCTCTGCTTAACCAGATACAGCATGTTCTGCAGCATTTTAAGCCTTCTCAGCTTGCTCCATCGCTCCCATCAGTGTGTCTTTAGGATGAAGTCAAAAGTTCACATGGATTTGTGAATCTACTCTGGCATATCCAGCTACTACTGTTGCAGTCAGAATGCTGGATACCTTAACTATTTTTGTGTCCAAATGCCTTATTTCCATTCAAAGATAGGGGGATAAATGTGCATGCAAAATATGCAAAAAATGTGCGGTCACTGGGCCTGTAGATTTATGCCAATAAGCTGTAGTGTATTTTGGTTTCTGTAGGGTTACCATACGTCCGGATTTTCCCGGACATGTCTGGCTTTTTGGTCCTCAAATCCCCGTCCTGGGGGAATTGCCAAAAAGCCGAACATGTCCGGGAAAATGCTGGCATCCCTTCCCCAGTCCCCTGCTTACCTGAGCGGCTCTGGCAGGCTGCGAGCTGCCCAAGCACTACCGGCTTCACGGTTTGCCGGGCAGCCTCCAGACCCGCTGCGCCCCAGGCTGGGCGCTTCCCCAGCGCAGCCAGAGCCCGGGAGGGTAAGCGCCCGGTCTGGGGCGCAGCGGGTCTGGGGTCTGCCCGGCAAACCGTGAAGCCGGTAGCGCTCGGGCAGCTGTTTCGCCTGGCTGGGAGGGAGGAGGGGGAATGCAGGGCGCTCAGGGGAGGGGGCGGAGTTGGGGCGGGGACATTGGGGAAGGGACGGAGTTGGGTGGGGCTGGGGCAGAGTTGGGGCGGGGACTTGGGAGAAGGGGCGGAGTTGGGGCGGGGAAGGGGCTGGGCCAGGGCCCCGTGGAGTGTCCTCTTTTTTAAAGCCTTAAATATGGTAACCCTAGTTTCTGTGATGTGGGTACTCATGTACTAGGAAATCGGCTGAGATCACCAACTTAGTTCACGTGGACTTCTGAACACTCTTTTGAGGGTGACTATTTTTATCATTTTTTACTCACAATATTGCCTGTTGAGGCCTAAATATTTCAAGGTGTCTACTGATTTTCATAGATTGCAAGGACAGAAGGGACCATTGCAATCAACAAGTCTGACCTCCTATATAACACAGGCTATCGAACTTCCCCAAAATAATTCCTAGACTCTAGAGCATATCTTTGGCTGGGGGGAGGGGGAGGGACTTCAGTTTTTGGATGCTTTAAGTGGCCTGATCTTCAGAAAGCGCTGAGCACCCACTTTTTGAAGGGCAGGTGCTTGCATATGCCCATTGTACTGTAGGTGTGTGCGCATCCCATGAACAGGTCACAGAGAGGTTTCCTAGCAGTCATCCTGCCTACAGCAGAGGTCCTTGAACTACAAAGTAAGAGTATTAAGGGGAGAGCTGTGCCAGTCCTCTTTCAGTTTCTTCCCGACTTGCAAACTGCATGCTATCATCTGTGGTTGGAACTTTTATGTTCCCTGAGAACACAAACTTTTCACATACTCTAAAAATCTTTATTTTATTTTATTTCAAGAACTTTTCGTTCTGTTTTGTTTTGTTTTCCCCAGTCAGCTGGGCCTCTGGGTCCTGCCCAGTATTGGAAGAGCCTATGCCAAGGTCCCAGGTTTAAAACCATGCTCAGGCTGCAGAAAGCCTATGCTTGTCAGTGACCTTCATTCATGCTGTCTCAAGTGCTTAGGTAAGGGTCACATTAGAGATGGGTGTTGTATTTGTCCTGGTTTTAAGACCAGGACAAAGGAGCTGAGGGAGGAGAGTCTCCATTATGTCCTCATGGAGGCTACCCTTAAACTGGCGTTGGAACCCCTGTAGTGGTCCAAGGGTAGTTCTTTGACTCCATCCTGAAGTGCTCCCCCAGCTTTGCCTGCATACAAGACCCATAGGAGATCTGATACTTCGGAAGTCTTCTTCAAGGCCCAAGACTTCAGATCAGGCCCGGTCACAGAAACATAAGAAAAATTCAGCATTGGTTTCCTCAAAGTCCAGAACCCAGGATTCCTCTATAGAAGATCATTCTGGTACCACAGTTCCCTGGTACCAGCTCACATGGAGAGATCTGAGTATCGACTCCAGTGCCCTCCCAGGGACCATCAAGACTGGTTACCTCTCTGGTGACAATGGAGCAGTCATCCGTGCTCACGGCGGGAGAGAAGCTCATGTCTGTACCAACTATGCCAGAGGCTTATTCCACAGCCAGGGACTTGTTAAGCCTGTTGGTATCGTCATCACCATTGCTTCAGGTCAAAGTCCTTTATCTGGCACCAGTGCAACTGCTGAGATTGTTGGCACCAGTACGCTCCATTTTGGGGCCATCAGCTTTGAGCTCTGTACTGCCTCCTTCCACCTCTTCTGGCACAGTACTGGATCCCCCACACTGCACATTCCTGGCAGCCAGGAGGCAGTGCATGCTTTCTCTGGTACTGCATCCCCAATGCAGATTTAGATCTTGGTCACCAAGGACACCTCCAAGTACTGTGCCACTTTGGGTCAGGATACTCTGATTCTTCATCAGACTGCGAGGTAGCCTCTTAGGTGTCTCAGTGCTGAGAGTCCAGCACTTTCTGCCAATCCCGTTCCTGCACATATTGGCCTGGGTTGGAGAAGACTTCAGTCAGGGATTGGGACACTTGGCCAGACATGCCTTGGGGGATGCCTCCAGCATCCAGATCTAGATCACCCATTCCTCATATGGAGCTTTCCCAAGGGAGAGCCTTCTCTTGCTGGTATCAAGAGAGCAGTGATGATTGGTACCAATCAGTCTTCAGATTCCCAAGCTCAGGACTTACTGCAGCCTGCCCTGGTGCCACAGGAACAGCCTCAGGAGAAATCTTTTCCTTTCCTTCAGGCATCCTCATCAACTGATGAGACTCTGATACCAGAGGCATCATCCTCAGTTCCTGATTACTTCAATACATATCAGGAGCTCTTCTTCAGGAAATGGTAGCTTCTCTGGGATTCATGTGGAGGAAAAAACTTACAAACTGACATTCTCCATCCCACTGTGGAAGGAAAAGCTCTGCCTATCAGCAAGGCCATTATGCAGCCAGCCAAAACACTCTGGCAACCCTCTTCTTCCAGTCCCCCTGTGGACAGACAAATGAAACATAAATACCAGGTTCTGTCCAATGGGTCTGAGCAGTTCTATATACATCCCATACCTGGCTCACATTGAAGGAGAAGAGCTGGCAGAGATGGGCTAAAGCTACTCCTGAAGAAAAAGACGCCAAAAAGCTCAACCTGTTTGGTAGAAAAATTTATTCTGCAGCAAGTTTACATTGCCAGTCACCATTGTTATGCTCATACAAAGCACATGGGATCTTTATAGAGGAAGGTAAATATGCAGCATTTATTGAGAATACCACAGTTAGCATATGCTTTTTAGACACACACACCTACACACATAGTCCTGCAGTGATGTTTATAGTTACCAGTCCAGAGTCTGGGTCAATCTAGTGGCCAGCCAGATTGGTCGCAGAGGGGAACGGGGCTCTATCAGTCGCGATCCGATGCTCCTGGAGTGTGGCAAGATGAACCCAAAGTCCCATGGCCAAGCACCCTGTTCTTTTATAGGGTTTTTTTCTCTGTTGAAGCCTATGGATTTTGCTGTGTCAGTTTGTGACCAGTTACTTCTTAATTGGTGTAAACATTCCAATTCACCTCGAGAGGGTCATCCTGTTCTTTGTTCCAATTTAATCAATTGTCCTTAGGGGTGCCAGCCTTCACCTCAGGGTCGTCAATCTGCCCTTCATTATGGATGCGCGTTGATGATTCTTTGATGTCCTTTAAGTCTCTTCACGCCTTCTTCCTTGACTCTGGCTATAACAATTGCCTTCACACCTTATCTTTTCCTGATGCATGCATTCCTCATTTACACAAACAGATTGAGAATACAAACAGTAGTATTTTATATTGAGCAAAAAGGCATTGCAAATTAAACCTTGCTAAGTTTTACAATCAATAACCAAGACAATTTACATTGAGACCCAGGCCTTCAATGTTCCTCTAATCTACTTAACATAAAGAAGAACAGGAGTACTTGTGGCACCTTAGAGACTAACAAATTTATTAGAGCATAAGCTTTCATGGACTACAGCCCGTAGTCCACGAAAGCTTATGCTCTAATAAATTTGTTAGTCTCTAAGGTGCCACAAGTACTCCTGTTCTTCTTTTTGCGGATACAGACTAACACGGCTGTTACTCTGAAACCTACTTAACATAGATACAATAGAGAATCCTGTCTCTTACTTACTAAAACCTTAAAACAAAGAAATGTATATTTAACTAGAGTGCCTAATTTGTAATACATATAGGAAACCATTGCATTTCCTAGAAGGCTAGAGACACTAAGGTGCCACAAGTACTCCTGTTCTTCTTTTTTAGAGACACTATGGTTATGTCTACACTACGGGATTAATCCGAATTTATATAATTCGAATTTTGGAAACAGATTGTATAAAGTCGAATGTATGTGGCCACACTAAGCACATTAATTCGGCGGTGTGCGTCCATGTACCGGGGCTAGCGTCGATTTCCGGAGCGTTGCACTGTGGGTAGCTATCCCATAGCTATCCCATAGTTCCCGCAGTCTCCTCCGCCCATTGGAATTCTGGGTTGAGATCCCAATGCCTGATGGGGCCAAAAACATTGTCGCGGGTGGTTCTGGGTACATCCTCCCCCATCTCCAGGGAAGCAACGGCAGACAACCGTTTTGCGCCTTTTTCCTGGGTGAACAGTGCAGACGCCATACCACGGCAAGCATGGAGCCCACTCAGCTCAAGACAGCAGTCATGAACATTGTAAACACGTTATCGTGCAGTTTATGCTGAACCAGAACCTGCAAAACCAGGCGGCAAGGAGTTGGCTACGGCAGCGCGGCGGTGAGAGTGATGAGGACATGGACATGGAATTCTATCAAACTGCGGGCCCCGGTGCTTTGGAGATCATGCTGTTAATGGGGCAGGTTATAGCCGTGGAACGCCGATTCTGGGCCCGGGAAACAAGCACAGACTGGTGGGACCGCATAGTGTTGCAGGTGTGGGACGATTCCCAGTCGCTGCGAAACTATCGCATGTGTAAGGGCACTTTCATGGAACTTTGTGACTTGCTTTCCCCTGCCCTGAAACACCAGAATACCAAGATGAGAGCAGCCCTCACAGTTGAGAAGCGAGTAGCGATAGTCCTGTGGAAGCTTGCAACGCCAGACAGCTACCCGTCAGTCGGGAATCAATTTGGAGTGGGGAAATCTACTGTAGGGGCTGCTGTGATGCAAGTAGCCAAAGCAATCACTGAGCTGCTGCTACGAAAGATAGTGACTCTGGGAAATGTGCAGGTCATAGTGGATAGCTTTGATGCAATGGGATTCCCTAACTGTGGCGGGGTGATAGATGGAACCCATATCCCTATCTTGGCACCGCAGCACCAGGGTACCCAGTACATAAACCGCAAGGGGTACTTTTCAGTGGTGCTGCAAGCACTTGTGGATCACAAGGGACGTTTCACCAACATCAATGTGGGCTGGCCGGGAAGGGTTCATGATGCTCGCGTCTTCAGGAACACTACTCTGTTTAAACGGCTGCAGCAAGGGACTTACTTCCCGGACCAGAAAATAACCATTGGGGATGTTGAAATGTCTATAGTTATCTTTGGGGACCCAGCCTACCCCTTAATGCCATGGCTCATGAAGCTATACACAGGCAGCCTGGACAGGAGTCAGGAGCTGTTCAACTACAGGCTGAGCAAGTGCAGAATGGTGGTAGAATGTGCATTTGGCCGTTTAAAAGGTCGCTGGCGCTCATTACTGACTCGGTCAGACCTCAGCCAAACCAATATCCCTATTGTTATTGCTGCTTGCTGTGTGCTCCACAATCTCTGTGAGAGTAAGGGGGAGACCTTTATGGCGGGGTGGGAGGCTGAGGCAAATCGCCTGGCTGCTGATTATGCGCAGCCTGACACCAGGGCGATTAGAAGATCACACCAGGAAGCGCTGCGCATCAGAGAAGCTTTGAAAGCCAGTTTCATGACTGGCCAGGCTACGGTGTGAAAGTTCTGTTTGTTGAAAACCTGCCCTCTTGATTGACTCATTCCCCCCTTAAATCACAGCTTGCTTTTAAAGGAAATAAAGTCACTATAATTTAAAAATCATGTATTCTTTATTAATTGATTATAAACATAGGGAGAGAACCGACAAGGTAACCCGGATGAGGTTTGGCTGGAGGATAGGAGGGAAGTAAAAGGCCACTGAAAAAATTCAATATAATGACAGCCTTTTGGTTGGGCTGTCCACTGGGGTGGAGTTGGAGGGTGCACGGAGCCTCTCCCCCACCCCCACCCCGCGTTCTTACAAATCTGGGTGAGGAGGCTATGGAACATGGTGAGGGGGGAGGGAGGTTATACAGCGGTTGCAGCGGCACTCTGTTATCCTGCTGCTGTTCCTGAAGCTCCACTAGATGCTGGAGCATGTCCGTTTGATCACGCAGCAGCCCCAGCGTTGCAGCCTGCCACCTCTCATCTCGAGCGTCCCTCATGACCTCACGTTCACTGGCATCTTTCCTGTACTTAGATACCGTGTCCTTCCACTCATTCAAATGAGCTCTTTCACTGCGGGTGCATTCCATTATTTCCGAGAACATCTCGTCTCGCATCCTCTTTCTCCGCCACCTTATCTGAGATAGCCTTCGGGACGGAGGAGTGCGGCTTGAAAAATTTGCAGCTGCTGGAGGGATGGAAAAAAGAAGAGAAGTTTTTAAAAAGATACATTTTACAGAACAATGCTTATACTCTTTCACGGTGAAAAACACTATTCACATTACATAGCACATGTGATTTCAGTACAAGGTCGCATTTTCCATCTTAATATTGAGTGCCTGTGGCTTTGGTGTTAGAGATCACAGACGCAGGTCCGGGCAACCGAATTCGGCTTGCATGCGGCCATGGTAAGCCATTGTCTTTCGGCTTCTGCGCCCTCCTTTCCCACATACCAAGCAAAGCCCGTTGACTGCTGCGGTTTTCCTGTTAACCTTCAGCAGCAGAAAACAAACTACCCCCCCCCATCCAATTCTCTAGGATGATCGCTTTATCCCTCCCCCAATATCAGGGAAGATCCCTTCAGAAACCAAACTAACCCCCTGCCCCCGCCCCCGCCATGAATTATCTGGGATGATCGCTGTACCCCTCCCCCCACCGCGTGGCTGGTATCAGGGAAGATCCCTGCTACCCAAAGGTGAAAAGCTCAGTGCCAATCCCCCCCCACCCCGCGCTTGGCTAACTGCAGGGAAGGATTTCTTTTCAGCCACAGGCAAACAGCCCAGTAGGAACGGCCACCTCTGTCCCCTTAATTAAATTCTCATATTTCAACCAGGTTACCATGAGCGATATCACTCTCCTGAGGATTACACAGCGAGATAAAGAACAGATGTTGCTTGAATGCCAGCAAACACTGGGACCATACGCTGTCAGGCTTTGTCATGCAATGATACCAGATTACTTGCTACTAGCATGGCGTGGTCAAGTGTCCTACCATGGAGGACAGAATAAGGCTGCACTGCCCAGAAACATTCTGCAAAGGCTTTTGGTGTACCTCCAGGAGAGCTTCATGGAGATGTCCCTGGAGGATTTCCGCTCCATCCCCAGACACGTTAACAGACTTTTCCAGTAGCTGTACTGGCTGCGAATGCATCCCAAGTCCTCAGGGCAAATTAATCATTTAAAAACGCTTGCTTTTAAACCATGTTTTATATTTTAAAAGGTAAACTCACCTGAGGTCCCTTCCATGGGGTCATGGTCTTGGGTACTGGCTTAGGAGGCTTGGGAGGGTACTTCAGTCAGGCTGAGAAAAAGATCCTGGCTGTTGGGGAGAACAGAGTGCTGGGTGCTCTCCGCAAGCTCGTCGTCCTCCTCCTCCTCTTCCCCATCCACAGAATCCTCAGGTGTGGCTGATGAGATTACCCCCGCCTCGGAATCCACGGTCAGAGGTGGGGTAGTGGTGGTGGCTCCCCCTAGAATTGCATGCAGCTCAGCGTAGAAGCGGCATGTCTGCGGCTCTGACCCGGAGTGACCGTTTGCCTCCTTTGTTTTCTGATAGGCTTGTCTGAGCTCCTTGACTTTCAAGCAGCACTGCTCTGAGTCCCTATTGTGGCCTCTCTCCATCATGCGCTTGGAGATTTTTTCAAAAGTTTTGGCATTTCATCTTTTCGAACAAAGTTCTGCTAGCACTGAATCCTCTCCCCATATAGCCATCAGATCCAGTACCTCCCGTACGGTCCATGCTGGTGCTCTTTTTCGATTATCGGCCTGCATGGTTATCTGTGCTGATGAGCTCTCTGTGGTCACCTATGCTCTCCTGTGCTGGGCAAACAGGAAATGAAATTCAAATGTTCGCGGGGCTTTTCCTGTCTACCTGGCCAGTGCATCCGAATTCAGATTGCTGTCCAGAGCGGTCACAATGGTGCACTGTGGGATAGCTCCCGGAGGCCAATACCATTGAATTGCGGCCACACTAACCCTAATTCGAAATGACAATATCGATTTTGGCGCTACTCTGCTTGTCGGGGAGGAGTGCAGAAATCGATTTTAAGAGCCCTTTATTTCGAAATAAATGGCTTCGTTGTGTGGACGGGTGCAGGGTTAATTCAATTTAACGCTGCTAAATTCGAATTAAACTCCATAGTGAAGACCAGGCCTATGTCCTTCTGGATGGGTTGCAGCATCTTCCCAACATCAATGCTGCGTGAAAGCTCCTTGTATCTCTATAGCAGAACTGGTACTCAGCTGCTTTGGTGTTTCAAGAATTTACAGGAAACATCACAGTGTCTGTTCAGTAATAAATGGACAAATGAGTGTTGTGCATCCAGTGTTACTAAAGTCTTGAAGCCTGTGACATTTATTTAAAAATATAGCACTGGCAATAAAGAGTATTAACCTGTGTTTTTAAGCATATTGCTTTTATAACATAATCTACCCCTTGATTATGAAAGTAGGCCATGTTAGGAGCCCTGAGGGGATGCAGCTTAAGTACATGAGTGGGTAGTAGGACAATACAAAATTGATCATTATTAAAGTTATTTTTTTCCCCTGGAAAGCCCATAAACCTCTTTGTTGTTTTAGCCTTCCAAATATACTATTGAGAGCGACACAATGGAGGAACATTTGAACTGAACTGTACCCTATTAGATAATCAGTGACTAAAGTACTGGAAAAGGAATGCTAAGCATGAGGTTCCTGGCCCTCTTCAGTACCAATCAACTTTTGTTTCACAGCACTTCATCTCACAGTAGATTCCGGATAGATTCCTATACTTGGTAAAAGATAATATGTAGACTGGCATTGAGCATTAGTGACTGCAAAACTGAGTGGGCTGAATGGCATTCTTGAAGAGACCCAGCTATGGAGAGACTGCTTAGAATTGGTTGACTCAAATTGTTTGTTGCAATCAATTACCCAGGGAACTTCACACTTCTTTCTGTTGGAGACCTGTTTGCTGATTGATCCTGGGGTGTGTGTGTGTGTGTGTGTGTGTGTGTGTGTGTGGACAGTGGGTCCTAAGCAAGTAGTCAAAGTGAACATTTCACAATTTCTGGTGTGTGGTTGGTTACCCATATCATATAATGTCATTTTTCCTGCCTGACTGGGTGACTGAAACTGGCTGAATAGAAGGATAACAAATGGTGAACAGCCAACATTCTTTTTCGCCTGGGGAAACATGGGTTGGTATTAAAAATGGCCATTCCCCAAACATTTGAGCAAACAAAACCTGCGTGTGAGAATGTTTGTTTGCAAATAGGAAATAAGAGATACAGAGTCAAACAGAATAGCTATTTGGAATCCAAACAAAGGTTCGCAAACACAACGTTTTAAAAAAATATTTAATCAGCTTTATTTTGTATGTCCTATCACAAAGACAAAACTAGGAAGTATCTGTTTTCGGGTGTGTCTAGAGATAATGTCACAGTAAAGAAAGTTCTGAGTGCTGTGGAGAATATTCAGTGTGACAATATTTAACCTAATAATTAAGGTCTGATTTTAAAGCGAGGATTTCATTCTTGGATAAAGTTTTCAGAACATACCAAATTTAAATACTAATCCATAGCATTGCATATTCCTGCTCTTTGTTTTTCTTTCTCTTGTAATTTTAGTGGTGTATATATCCATGTATGTTCATATGTGTATATAATATATATTTATAATTGTACATGTACATAAGTCATGGAAAGGCTACAGATAATTATATACAAGGAATCATGTTCAAGAGCCCTTCTAGAAGCAACCATGCTTAAACATAAATGTTTCTAGACTGCTGTTTATCTAGATTGGAGTTGTCAAAGAGGCCTGTGAGACTTGGGTGCCTAAATCCTTTACACTCTGAAAATTCCAGCCCTAAGGGCATGAGCAACAGCAAGATCTTACTGCCTTTACTGCTCACTATCTGTGCCTCTTTGCTTCAGTGAAGTCACACTGGTCTACACTGGGGGGGGGGATTGATCTAAGATACGCAACTTCAGCAACGAGAATAGCGTAGCTGAAGTCAACGTATCTTAGATCGAATTAAAATTACTTACTTCGCGTCCTCGCGGCGCAGGATCGACGGCTGCGGCTCCCCCCCCGTCCACTTTGCTTCCGCCTCTCGCACTGCTGGAGTTCAGCAGTCAACAGGAGAGTGTGGCTGTGATCTTAATCACAGGGTGATGAATTCATTGTGTGCTCAAGACAAGATGTGCTATAAGGAAGAGAATTCTCATTAGAACATATCTTCAATGGTAATACCAAAGGGAACAATTAAAAATGCTGGACAAGCAAAAATGTCCTTTGGTACGATAGTTCATAGCTTAGGGAGACTGAATGCTTAGGAAATTGCTAATGGGCTATCCAGCCTTTTATCTCTATGTCATCTGTTCAGTCCAGCACAGGCAGTTATAGCCAAAAGTTGAACCAGCTGAAGGCTGTTTATTGCCCCATGTGAGTTTATAGTCTCCCATCCCCAATAGATAGATAGATGTCTCTCACAAAACTATTTAGCATTGCCTGCTAACAGTGAAGGAGCATGGAGATAACTACCTTCTCCACAAATTATGACATAGAGGTACTTGTATAATGTACAGATTTGGGGCATGTCTTTCAGTGGCTGGACCCAAAGATTTTAACAGCCTGCTACATACAGTCAAGGGAGTTACTCCTTTAGGTCATGTTGTAGTAGCTTGTACTTCTGGTTCTGAGCGTCCAAGTTTGTCATGAAAATGGTTTCTGTATGTATGTGGCCATGGCACACTGGACTTTCAGGTACTTTATATACTGTACTGTTCTCTGTGGATACCCTTCAGTTCCTAGTGCTGAAAATCTATCAATTGTCTGAAGCTAAATTCACATGATATACACCTCTACCTCGATATAACGCTGTCCTCAGGAGCCAAAAAATCTTACCGCATTATAGGTGAAACCGTGTTATATTGAACTTGCTTTGATCCACTGGAGCGCTGCTTTACCGTGTTATATCCGAATTCATGTTATATCGAGTCACGTTATATTGAGGTAGGGGTGTATTAGGAGTAGAATTAAATAAGGGTTCTTCTTTTAGCATGTTTGCTCTTGTGTTTGTTCCAGTTTTTGTTGTTGTTTTTTCAGTCTTACAGTTCACACTTGTGAACCCTGCAATAATTATCTCAGAAATCTACTGTGTTTGACTCCCATTGATAGTGAAGCTCATTAGACCCCTATTATAATTATTACCCTCTTTATGTACACCTTGTTAAACACTTAAAAAGCTAGGAATCCAGGGGGTGCTGTTTTAAGAATGTATTTAAATTATCAGGATGAATTATGTAAAGTGCTTAACAGTATGTTCCCTCCACTTCACTTACAATTTTACAGAACTCAGGATGCATAATAATCAGTTATTCTGCTTACCAGTGCTCTGATGCTCAGTATGCATTTGCTTCATTAATGCAAATTTGTCTCTGGAAATAATCCCTGTAAAGGCTGGGCGGGAGATCTAGGCATGACCAACTAAGGGCTGCTTTACCTGCAGCATTTATATGAGTGTACCTGATAGGACCTGCAAAATATAGCACAGGCACAGGGAGTTCCCAGCAATGGCACTGCACACAACCAGTAACAACTAATGAAGAGAACTGTGGTTGCCATTAAAAAGCCAACAGATGCCACTTGGTCACTATCATTTTAACCTATTCAGAGTACAGTGAGACAGTCAGACCACCAGTAGGTGATAAGGGTGGACTTTTTTAGTGGCAACCACTTTGATGCCAAATGGAAGCACTTGCACAAAATTAGGCTTGGCAGAATCTGATTTTTTTTTAATATAACTTCACCAGCAAATAGCGATTTTTATTTTTAAGCATTTTTTAGATTTAAATTGATGAAAACTTGCACAGTTGCATGAAATTGGGGCGGGGAGAGGAGAGAAGCCAACATCACATGTTAAAATATACAAAGTAAATTTCCTTAATTCAAACTCTAATAAGTTCTCAAGCATTATTTTCCTTACTTTGCCTATCGGTACATTCAGATTATCATCTATGGAAATATTTTGTCTTCAGTTTGTTTGTACAGTGAAATCACTGTTTATTGGCATTTACCAATACAAATATAATCCTCTCAAGCCTACTCATAATGGAATGGGAGTTCCATTTCCACTGGGTTTCATGACCAAGATATCTTATGGCAGAGTTGAGCATGTGACATGCACAGCTATTTATCCTAATAAAAAGCAAGAGAGAGTCCTGTGGCACCTTTAAGACTAACAGATGTGCCACAGGACTCTCTGTTGTTTTTTACAGATCCAGACTAACACGGCTACCCCTCTGATACTATCCTAATAAAGAATCTGCAAGGATTCCTTAATGCTTTTAGAGATGCATTTCTGCTACATAAATTGACTCTTTAAAAATTATATGGGGTCCCACATTTATCACAGCCTGGTGGTTTCCAAATCATTTGGTTAGTTATAAGTAAAAACTTTCAACGCTGCAAGCTCATCATTGGATTTGAAAATCTGCTATCTTTATGCATCTCCAATAATAAAGATTCTACAGACAAATGCTGCCCTCATTTGTACCCGTGCAACCCTATTAACTTCCGTGGTGATTTTCAGATGTTACTGAGGGTACCATTTGAAGATAATGGGCCGCACAAATGGCCCTGTAAATTTTATTTAGTTAATGAATATATTGATGAACCACATGCCCCCCCCCTCCCCAAAATCAAGTTCAGTTCCCAGAGTTGTGCTGACTCTGCAGGGGCTGATTAGTAAAAACAAAATTTTTCACATTAAACTTAGTTGTTCTGGCTCTGAATATACACACACAAAGCAGCCCTGTTGAATAAAAAGGCGCCATTTTTACATGGTCACTCTTTTGATCATCATCAAACTTTAATCCACCATGATCACTTTTTCAATTAAATAATTATACTACCAAGATATTGTCTTGCCCAGATATTGTTTTCCTAATGGCTCCTCTTCAATACCATTATAGCAGTAGAACCGTAATTGAGAAAATAGGGATCTGGGAGATGTTTGTATGCTAAAAGTTCTGAGGACCATACTGTTCATATTGGAGATAAGCCCAAGTCTAAATGAAGATGCAGATTTCCAACACCTTAAAAATCAGTGTTGTTTTGATTTGTTGAGTTTGATTGATTTGTTGTCTCATCTCCTACTCTAGTTAGGCACATAGCCTCTGCTGATTGATTATGTAACAACTGCTGTTTTAGTTAAACATTTTACTTTCAATTGCAAGTGAAAGAATTTATGACAGTGTTGGCTCAGTAAAATTTTAAAAACCCAGTGTATTAAATATTAACCATATTTACCTTCAGTTCAGTGCTACTATATCTTCATATGATGATGCTAAAAGAAAACTGTAGTTATTAATTTTAAATTGCTAAATATTCTCTAGAAAGAGTATGTTTGTGTATAAATATACATACACACAAAGATCTATAGACCTATAGAAATGATATTGCAAAACAGTTTTTAAAAATCCTATCACTTTTCACTAAATCTATTCTGCAGCTGTCTCTGAGTCTGATATTTTGCCAGTACTTCATTAGATGGGGTCACCTCTTCCGTAAAAAAGGTGAGACAGAAAATGCACCTCACCATTGGAACAAATGGAAGATTTGACACTTTCAAAGCTGTTGCAACATGAATTAAGAAAAAATAGAACTTTGGTCAATTTAACTATTGGTTAACTCATGGCTATAACCACACGTAACTGAAGGACAATTAAAATGACAAAATTGAAGAAAAATATAGAATTTAACCTCCAGAAACTTTTGAGACATCTAATTTCCAACTGATAACAATACTGAGATGCATTTCCTGTGCTCTAACATGCAACACCAAATTATCTGAATAGTTGCTTCTTTGCTTGTTCATTAATCTTTTTATTATATTTAAGATGCCAGTAAAAGTCTCTTACTAATATATTATTTTGTATTATATAGTGAGGTATAATGACACAGCTAGGGTTACCATACGTCCGGATTTTCCCGGACATGTCCGGCTTTTTGGGCCTCAAATCCCCGTCCGGGAGGAAATCCCCAAAAGCCGGACATGTCCGGGAAAATAGGGAGGGAGGGACCGGCGGTGCTCGGCCAGGGGCCGGAGCCGCTGGGGCCGGGAGTGCGGGGCTGGGCGGTGCTCGGCCGGGGGCCAATGGCTGGCAGTGCGGGGCCGGTGGCCGGCGGTGCTCGGCCCGGGGCCTGGGCTGGGGCCGGCGGTGCTGGGGCCGGTGGCCGGCGGTGCTCATCCCGGGGGCCGGGCCGCGGCCGGAGCCGACGGTGTGGGGCCCGGGGCCGGGCGGTGCTCGGTCGGGGGCCGGCGGTGCGGGACCGGCGGTGCGGGGCCGGGGGCCGGGGCAGGTGGTGCTTGGCCGGGGGCCGGCACCCCAGGGCCCGAGCCAAGCCGGGCGGGAGACGCTGGGGCCAGAGCCTCTTGGACGCACCCCCCGCCCCGCCCCAGCTTGCCTGCTGCTTCAGGCTTCCTGCGAATCAAATGTTGGTGGGAAGCAGGGGAGGGGGAGGAGCAGGGGGACAAAGTGTCCAGGGGAGGGGGCGAAGTTGGGGCGGGGCCAGGAAGGGGCGGGGCTGGGGCAGGGGGCGGGGAAGGGGCGGAGTTGGGCCGGGGCCGGGGCCCGTGGAGTGTCCTCTTTTTGGACACTTAAAATATGGTAACCCTAACACAGCTGCCTCTGACACCGTTTTGCTTGCCTGTTTTCTTTTAAACAAGGATCACTTTTCAAACAACAGACATGAGCAGTAGCAAGATTGCTCTTATTCTTTCTCTTCTTATACAAAGATTTAAAATATTTTGACTGGCTGGCACCAGCAGCTATAAATGAGAAAAATACTTCTGCGGTTTCACACTATTTGGCTGTGCTAAATGTGCCCACCCATTCATATATATAAACACAATGGAGCACATGGACTAGGAACCTCTGGAAATATGAGACTGAAAGGCAGCACTGTAATGCAATTAGAGACATTCTGACATGAGCGAGTATCTGTTAGCAAACAATAAGAACAGAAGAGTTATAGGCTATAGACAAGAAACCTGGTTCTTGTCAATCAGTGTCAATACATTTCAAAAGATGCTTTATTAGTGAGCAGTGCTTCCTATACTAAAGCCTTCCGATCATACGGAACATATATTTTGTAATTTTTCAGGATTTCTAAATAGGATTCCTAAAGGAGAGGAACAGATTTTATCGATACTGATTTTTGTCTTTTGAAAAACTGTGAAGTTATTATGCTTAAAACTGAAAAAGAAGTTTAACTTTAAGATTAAGTAGGAGTGTGTTGCGATCAACCATTTTTTCTTGTAATGTGAGAGTCGGAAAGACTGTTCAGTGATGCTCTTTTGGGACCATGAATAAAAAGTAAATAATTGAGAGCAAAGCTGATGCCGGATAGCATGTCAAAGAATTTCATTATGATGGGGAATTGAATGGACAGCTGCATATGCAAATGCTAATTACCCCCTTTGTATGTATGAAAGACTAGAAATGGGTCTTTATCAAACCCTTGGATCTGAACCCATGTGAATGTCACACATTTTATAATCCAGTTCCTGTTCCAAACTGTCTAGCACGTCCTCATCACTACACTAAGCCCCAGCCTCTTAACCGTGGCTCTAGAATCCTGCTAACTTTGGGAATGTTCTGACCTGGATTCTGATCCAAACTTTGATTCCAGTCTCCCTTGATCAAAATCAGATGGGATTATCTATCAAATATTGTAGGCACCAGTGCTTAAGAGGACAATATTTTGTAAAATCTGAGCAAAATTCAGCCATAGCTTGTTTAAAAATGTCAAGAAATCCCTCTGTTCCCCCAGCCAAAGTACAGGTTAACTAGACTGAATATAAAAATCCTATTATGCTATATATCTTCTCTGTTGCATATATGGATATGAAAGAATTAAAACAGTCTAGTCTAACAATGTTATAGTGATGGAGTGGGTTTAAAAACTAAACAAAAACATTTCTGATAGAAACTGGAACAGATTTGAAATACCATGATGCAAGAAGTAGTGCCCTAATCTTGCTTAAATTCCTGATTTATGGAAAGTCAAATTAAACTGGTTGAGGATGCAGTGAGCTGTGTTTGGTGAATCTCAAAAATTTGGGTTTCGATGAGAATTTCAGTGGTTGGATATTTCTTTGGAAATCTGTCATGAGGACTGCAACTCTTATGAAAACAGGGTATCTCGAAAGATTCTCAATACATGCTATTTCTGAGCCTGACCACTACTTGGTGAATTTTGGCAAGTGCTGACTCTTTTATGATCACCACAGTACAATATTAATTCTTTCTGCTCAGAGGCAACATGATCAGGATAGGATATGGGAGTGGGAGTCAGGAAACCTGATTTCCATTACCAGCTCTGTCTCAGACTCTGTGACACGTTGGCCAAGTCACAACCTGTCAGCCTTTCAACTTTTCCATATGTGAATAATTGTAATTAATTTCTCCTATGTACTTTGAGAGCAGTAGATGAGAACCTCTATAGAAGTACTATTATTTATTAGCAAGGACTTATGTGTTTACTGTAGCTTACAGTAACTTGTTACTAGGTGGTAAGAACCAGTTCAGCAGTATAAAGAGACCAGTGATCACTGATTGACCCATAGTTGGCTAATGAGAAGCTTGAAGGTCTTGGGTGTCACATGAGAATGAATAGCCTCGCCGCTTAATGGGAAACCCCCACACAATATATGTAGCAGATGTTGTATTCTGGCCTCTTTGTCAGTTTTAGCAGCGATGGTGACATATGAATAGGAAAAGTTTTCTCTCAAATTCTGGCTCTGGCAGCCAAAGTTAATATTGTTTTCCCTCACTAAGATTAATTAAACAACCTGTCCACAAAGATCAGATTTATTTGGCCATTATTGAGTTACACCAGCTCCTATGAAATAGGAGGCTAAACCAGACCAAAAATGATTTTGTAAATAGAGCCCATTCCAGTTCTATTGTATAAACAGAGCTTAGTAGCACAGATTCACACGCTTGCATGCTGTGGTTGACCTACTACAACTCTGCACCAAATAAGGACTCAAAGTAAAGATTGTTCTACTTTTCAGGTATTCAATGAGATCAGCAAGTGGGTGGATAGGATTTTTCCAAGTCCTGCCCAATAGCAAGTCTCCCTTGAAACCCCTAGTTGTATGCCTGCTGTTTTTCCACACTTGGCAGAAGTATGTTATAGAGTCTTACTTCCATCACTTGCCAGTCCAGGAGACTGCGAGAACCTTCTTAAGATTTATTGCAATGCGCTATTATAGGAGCATTCTGAGAATCTGAGAGGCACGTTCTGTGCAACAGCATAATATATGAGCAGAGATAGCTTTGGATTTTTTATTTTTTGTTTGTTTTATTTTTTGCCTATCCCCTCCTCAGTTTGTATAGAACTGCACACCCTAAAATGCAGGTTTCCACATGGCAGATGTCTAACAGCTTGCGTTGTTTGTACAAATTCCTGGGGCACACACAAACTTGGATGATGCAAAATTATAGGCCATTTTTGCAAATTTGACACTATCTTTTCAAAATGCCTAACAAAACTGCCCTAATCATTAATAAAACACGCATTAACAAAAGCCATTTACTGAGCCCTCTGGCCTAAGAGTATATGCTCTACACTGCTATGCAGGAGTCAGAAGTTTGCATCACAGTCCCAAGCTTGCATTTTTGAGGCACTTCCATTTGGAGGTTCCATTGATAGGGCAGAGGACTTTAATAAAATTAATGGCCAAAATTCTTCTTTCAGCAATGAGGATAACTGAGAGCCTCCATTCTCTGCCATACTAAACTCTGTGAAGTTCTACCGATAATGCTAAATTAAAGTTATTTTTGACATCTTATCAGCTACTCATTCTAGAGTCTGAGAAAATGCTTCTATCCTTTCTCTTTATTGTATGGCAGTCATGCAGAGCTCTCCAAGCAATACCACAACCCAAACAAGTGATATGTTTGTTCTCATGCATTGTCCAAATGCACCTGTGTTCAAGGTCATGTCCCCAGCCAAATGAGAATTAGTAGTTTTCTAAAGCAATGCATGTAGCTCACTTGTGACATTTATTCAGGTTTCATGAGACAGTTTGCAAAAGAATAAAAAATGACATTGCACAGTTCTTTTACCTGGAAACATGCTTCCATCTTTTTTGTTATGATCCTAAATCTGCAACCTAATTTGCATGGACAGACCCCAATTAAATCAATAGGGCTCCATTTGGGCACAATTGTAGGATTAATGCCCAGATTATGGAGGCATTGGTTGTGATTCCATTGTTAGAGCTGAGCTTTACATTTAAAGCAATGGTTAAATCTCGTATGACTGAATGATATAGTGTATCATCTCCAAATTTACAGCACTTTCAGTACAAAAATAAATTCTCAGAAATTTTAAAACAAATCTGTTGCAACGGGGCAGAATCAAGGCTACTTGCAGGGCTGGTCAAACATTTTTAGCAATTTTGATTGAAAAAAGAGTGACAATTTTAATTAAAAATGGATCCCATTCTTCAGCAAGCTCCCATTATTTGTCTTATAAACATGCATTTTCATATATTAACATGTTTGGATTTTAAATCTAAACTTAACTCTGAATTTCCTGGATATACAATACTTGTATTCTGGTTAATTACTATCATTTAAAGTTAGTGATATGTACTTTTAACCTTAACTCCAGTTTGATATAGGGTTTGAGGTTTTTTTGGTCTGAGAATTTGTAGAGAATTTGCGACTGGTAAAAATACCTGATTGAGAGCTCTGGAGATGGTAGTAGTTTCCTGTCTATCCTCACAAGAGGCAAAGCACAGTGCAAGCATCACCATTTCGACCACCAGTCGGTCTCAACCCTGAAATAGAGAAACCCACCTCTAGGTGTGAGAGAGTAGCTTAGGTTCCATGCCAGTTCAGTGCTTAGTTTCTCTGCTAAGGGAGACAGGAAGGATGTCAATTAAAACCAAATGCTGTGTTGAGTGAACACAACTGCAACCGCCAACTCATGTTATATAAGCTGTTAAGTAGCCAACAGAAGGTAACTTTCTCTTCCTACTGATCTGACTGTAATAGAGTTGGACAGTTACCCCAGGACTGAATTAGATCTATAAAGTTGATATGCTTCGTATCCCATTCCAAATACCCTGAACTACCAAGGCTGTGCCAAAGGGAGTTAGGTGCCCAGCTCTTATACAAATTCAATAGTAGTAATGTGCCTGACTCCTTTAGGCTCCTTTGAAAATTCCAGCCCAAGTCCTCAATACCTTTTTGTTCTTATAAAAGGTTGCAGAGTGTATAGCACTGAACTCCTCAATAAGCATGCCAAACGCAGTGCTGGGTCCATTCATTTAAACAAAAAGTTAATCTGAGCATTTGTGGATTTTTGCTTCATTTGCTGGCTGACAGCCCTGGATAGGCATCCTACAAGACTTATGAATACACATTTAAATACATTTTTACAGGATAGCTCAATTAAACTTGACAGCATGTTTACAATGGGTTACACCTGATGATAGCGTATAGATTCAAGTTACAGGGCATTTGGAGATTGTTTGATTAGTTCATTTTAAAAGATCATGAAAAATGTGCCAAATTCACATGAAAATTCAAGTCTGTAACAACACGCTTTCCTCCCTGCATAACAAATCCTTAGTTAGACTGTATGCAGCTTTATTCATCTGCGTAAGTAATGCTCTTATTTCAATACCATGTGCCATAGACCCTGTGGGGATTCACATCCGGGAGTTGTTGGTGGGTAGAACTTGCAAAAGCTGTAAAACTCTCATTGACTTCAGTGGGAGTAGACTGAGAGTGCTTTTGAAATTCTCTCACCGTATATCTACAACGACTGCCCAGAGCTGCATCACCATGTCATGTTCTCAGATAGGACAACAGGATTTCAGTAAAAATTTTGGATCTGTAATGATTTAAGATAGCAACCCCTATCTTTAGGGTGCTTAACACTTTCCATTATAAAAGATACTTGTGACTTTGTCTTTGAGAAAGTGTCACAGCCTATTGTTTGGAGACTTCTACCAGTGTGACGCATATGCAAAACTTCCAGCAGTCCCAGTTTTCGCAGGACTGTCCTGCTTTGACCCACAAACCCCCTTGCCCTGTGCTGATTGACATGGCTCCTGTCCTATGGGGCTGGCTGGGTTTAGCTCCCCATCCCAGGCATTGCAACCCAGCTCCAGCGATCAGGTTATAGTGCTGCTTGGATCTGGGGAGGGAGCCAAATTCGAGCGAGTGGCATTGTGACCTCCTGCGCCATGTCACAATGTCATGCAACGCACTTAAATTTTGCTTGGCTGGCCTCCCATTGGGGTTAATAAGAAGAAACTTTGTCTAGAATTAACACACATTCTCTAAAAAATCCAGATAGTATTTACTGAAATATTCCAGAAATGTGCTTTTTTCCCCTCACCCGTTTTAAATCAGTGACAATGAAACAGTACAATACAACTGAGGTATAATATGGCATACACAATACAGCTGAGCAAATAATTAAAATTAATTGATTCAGTTAACATTTTCTCTTTATTTACATTTTAGAAACTCTCATCACTAATGAATCATTAGCAAAATCCAAGTATTATACTAAGGAAAAATAAAAATATATATTATGTAATTTTGTCAGATAATTCAATTAACGGTATCAACTCAGGAAAAAGACCTGAGCATCATTAACTGTCTATGCCAGAAGGACAGGAGACCCTGGATGTGGTTTAATTAGGTCGCAACTTTATTAACAACTGTCTGGGAGTGAACTGTGCAGGTAAAAGTGTACAGTGCATGATCATTTCAGTATGTACCCGGGGGACTTCTGTCAGCCTTCCCCCTTTGCCATCCTGGTCCGCAGTCTACCCACTACTTGGACCTTACTATCCCCCCCTCAAATGAGGGTTAAGGTGAGCTATAAAGGAGAGGGATTGACTCCCTGCCATGCCAGTCATAGGAGCCCAGATCTCCCACCCCCCATTTCCACTCCTTTAATAAATACCTTCTTCAAATCCTTTACCAATGCATTTATCTGATCACTGTATCCCTTCACTGTGGACAGTTCAATGAAGACATCTGCTCAATGTGCAGCAGCAATCAAAAAAGCAAACAAACTGTTAGGGTGCATGAGGAGTGTCATGGACAATAATATCAAAAATGTCATCATTATGCAAATTAATAATACACCTTCACCTGGAATACTGTGTTCAGTTCCAGTCGCTCTGTCTCGCAAAGGCAGAAATACAGGGGGTTCTGAGATAGGTGGCAAATGACTGGAGGTATGAAAAACTCTTGTGAAGACAGATTGAAAAGATTGGGACTGTTTAGAGAGGAGATGAATAAGAGGACACATGATAAGAATAATGGACATGATTTGTTCTTGACAAATCCATGCTGACTAACCAACCTGATAGCTTTCTTTGACAAAGTAACAAGCTTTGTGGATAGAGGAGAAGCAGTATATGTGGTATATCTTGACTTTAGTAAGGCTTTTGATACTGTTTTGCATGACCGTCTCATAAACAAACTAGGGAAATATAACCTAGATGGAACTACTGTAAGGTGGGTGCATAACTGGTTGGAAAACCATTCCCACAGAGTAGTTATCAGTGGTTCAGTCAAGCTGACAGGGCATATTGAGTGGAGTCCTACAGGGATCAGTTCTGGGTCCAGCTCTGTTCAATATCTTCATCAATGATTTAGATCAGCGGTTCCCAAACTTGTTCCGCCGCTTGTTCAGGGAAAGCCCCTGGCGGGCCGGGCCGGTTTGTTTACCTACCGCGTCTGCAGTTTCGGACGATCGCGGCTCCCAGTGGCCGTGGTTCGCTGCTCCAGGCCAATGGGAGCTGCTGGAAGCAGCACGGGCCGAGGGATGTACTGGCCGCCACTTCCAGCAGCTCCCATTGGCCTGGAGCAGCGAACCGCGGCCACTGGGAGCAGCGATCGGCCGAACCTGCGGACGCGGCAGGTAAACAAAGCAGTCCAGCCCACCAGGGGCTTTCCCTGCACAAGCAGCGGAACAAGTTTGGGAACCACTGATTTAGATAATGGCAAAGAGAGTACACTTATAAAGTTTGCAGATGATACTAAGCTGGGAGGGGTTGCAAGTGCTTTGGAACTGGGAGCTGCAGGTGGTCGTGCCTGCGGACAGTCAGTGTAAACAAACTGTCTCGTGGCCCGCCCGCGGATTACCCTGATGGGCCGCAGGTTGCCCACCACTGATGTAGACAAACACCTGTCAGGGATGGTGTAGATAATATTTAGTCATGCCGTAAGTCCAGGGGACTGGACTAGATGACCTCTTGAGTCCTATGATTCTGTGATAAAAGTAATATATACAGAAGGTAGATGGGGAACTTCTATTCTCCCTGCCTAATAAAGATGAATTCTGGAAGTAAAAGATAAATCCTCATGCTTCAGGGCGTACATCAACCTCTAATTACTTGTGCTTAGAGGTACAGCTGGACAACATTTTTCATCCAAAACTTTTTCCCCCTGAAAAATGCAGATTTGGATTGATCAAAACATTTTGTGAATTTGTGTTGAATCCGCTGAATTGTTTCAGTCAAAAAAATCAAAATGTGTCATTTTGACAGTTTGCAAACAAAACATTTAATTTTTTTTATTCAAAATTAATTTTGTTTAGAAATGTACTTAGTTTAAGTTTAAAAAAAAAATTAACATCTTAAAAAGCTGAGCCAAAATATTTAGTTAGACTGGAAACAAAATTTAAAAAACTTTTTTGGTTCGATGAAAAATTTGATTTTTTTTTATTTTTATTTTTTATTGGGTCAATCCAAAACAGAGGTTTTTTTTCAATTTTTTGTAACAGCTAGTGAATCAAAAGATCAGTTATTTACACAACTCTAATTTGGAGGGAACTTTGCCTAGGGACAGGTTATCTCATAACTGCCTTTTACAGGAGTTCTTGAGCACAGTTCTGAAGCAGCCAGCACTGGCTATAATCAGAGAGAGGCTATGGAACTAGATGGACCACTTGTCTGATCCAGTATGGCAGTTTTGGGTGTCAGCTTCACCACAGAGAGATGCATTGTCTATAACAATAACACCATTTAAGGTCTCTGAGTTCTGTATTCAAACTCTGTGTTATTATATTCCAATTTATTTATAAGTTAATCAATAGATTCTAAGAGTAAAATTTTCAAAAGCTCCCAAGCTAATTTCCCTCTAAGCTGTATGGCCGTGCAGCTGCCTATTAAGCTCCGCACAGGCGCTCAGGGCTGTAACGGGGAGAGATGCCTCTCCTCAAGCTCCGGATCTGCTGCAGCGCCCCTCCCCTGACCCTGACCCAGCCCAGTCCTGGACCTGCTGCAGCTGGGGGACAGGCATCCCTCCCCTGGCCCTGAACCAGCCTGGCCTGGACCTGTCGCAGCCAGGGGAGAGGCTCCCCCCCACCCCCCAGCCCAGGTGCTGCTGTGGGGGGAGAGAGCTGGATGGGGGAGTCCTCTCTCCCCACTGGAGCCACAGGGAGCCCAACTGTACCCCAAACCTCTCATCCCCACCCCAGAGCCCACACCCCGAACTGGAGCCCTCACCCCCCTGCACCGCAACCCTCTGCTGCAGCCCCAAGCCCCCTCCCACACTCCGAATGCCTCGGTCCCACCCCACCACATGAATAACAAAATTCATTCCACACATGGGTGGGAAAAATTAGAGGGAACACTGCTCCTAAGTTGCTTAGGAGCTTAAATCTCATTGACTTGAGGGATTTAAGAGCTTTTTAAAATTCTACCCTTTACAGTCATGCAAATTTGATTGTAGAATGGTAATTCAGAAACCTTAAATGGTATTGTAGTTACAGACGATGCTTCTCTTTGTGGTAAAGATGACTCACATAGGACCTGCCATAGTGGATCAAACCAGTGGACCATTTAGTTCAGTAGCTTAAGTCCCATTTTTCAAAAAAGGCAGTTCGGAGACTAAACTCACTGTAAGCCAATTTGATGTAACCTTCTAAGTCACTTAAGTGCTTTTGAAAATGGGACTTATGCTCCCAAATCACTTAGAGTAAAATTTTCTGAAGCTCCTAACTCTTCATCAAATCACTATGCAAGTAGATAGGGAATTTTTAATTTATTTTTTAATAGGTGCATCTATTGTTAAATTAATAAAACATGCAAATAAACAATCCAAGGAACCACTAGAGCTTGTGTCTCTCACCAAGAGAAGTTGGTCCAATAAAAGATATTACCTCACCTTCTCTTTAGTGCACTTTTGGGGGCACTCTAGATAACAGAAAATACTAATTCTAAAAATCTTTAGTTGAAATCTTTTAACCAGATGCCTTGCTATCACTTCAACCAAGAACTTCCACACCAGCAGGTTTAAAAAATAAATTAAGTTCTTTTTTTAAGACTTCAAACATTTAGTAAACAACTAAAGACAACTGCTGTTTACCTTCTGTATGCGATAAGAATACGTTTCATTGCACGATCTTCAGTTCTCCCTTAATCACTCCAACCCCTGTGAATAAAGCATTGGATTACCAAGTAATATCTTTCAACATGAGGAATTATGCACTTAGCCTCAGATTCCATTTAAACCACTGCTCTAGGAGAAATATTACTGATGTCATTGTTCATGTTTTCAAAACCACAAACTGCTGCTGACACATACAGAGCCCTTTTCTTCTTAGCATCACAGAGAGCTGGAGTGGCACAAATTTCACATTTCTTCCTCTCTTTTGTTCTGTTTGTTCATTTGCTCTTTGTGCCTCTTGGAGGTGATGGGGTGGGAGGGGGGGCGTGTTCTGGTGGCTAAGGTACAGGAAAGTCAGGGGTCTGGGATCTGTTCCTGGCTCTGCCACTGATTGTCTGACAGGGAAATCACTTAACTTCTCTCTTTGTTTCTGTAAAATGGGGATATTTTACTGCGTCAGGGGTATTGTGAGAGGTATTTTTAGTTAGGGCTAGTTTGTTCCCAGTCCTTCTGTATGTTTGTGTGCAATAGGTAGGACATGTGTTGCCGTGGCCCTTATTGTTTACAAAGTTCTACATTCTTGCTAAATATTATTAAAACAGTGTCAACCCTACATCTGAATTGATTTGCTTTTGCCATCAGAAGTCCTAGTCAACAATATTTTTGTACAAATCTTTTTTTTTTTTATAGCATATTGAGATCATGGTTTGAATGCAAGAGTTCTTTATGCTTGTATAATCGACTCTGAAGCCATTTTCATTGATCATATTATGGTTCACTTGAAGAATACTTAATATGCAGTTGATTGACCCTTAAGTCCATAAGAGGCTTGCATTGAGTGTGTGAAGGCCTACTCCAGTTAGCTTTTGTGTGTCCTGTCATCCAGTAGGTGTTGACTATATTATTTACAAAACTGACACCAGGAATCATATGTTCCCCTGGGAGCCATTGGATCTACCATGATCTATTTAGGGATGCTTTTGTCCAAGGAAAATTAATCTGATAAATTATTATGTCTCTATCATAGTTCTATTTGTTTGGTATGGTGTTTTTAAAGAGGTAGAAAAGAGAGGAAATATTAAATTCAAATTGAGCTTCTAGTGTAGAACAGAATCAGTCCCACCAAAATCTTACATATCATTAGACAGAAAACTGGAATATAAATCCATGTTCCACCCTCTCTTCCCATGCCCCAAACAATTGTGTGTTATTTACCCTGGAGACTTGCAGATTAGAGCCTTTCAGGCCTACTGGGTAATTATGTAATTAGGCAGGGATTAAAAAAAAAAAACCATTTTAAATACCCAGTAGATTAGAGAGGGTTCTTCACACATCTTCTTATCTACTGAATAATGACATAATTGGATGGGGTTTAAGTTACTTTGATTTGTACATGCCAGACTGGAAAGACTCCTTTCTCTGTAGTCTCATTACATTATTTTAAATGCCCTAAAATCTTTTGGAAAAATTCAGGAGAGCAAATGTATTAGTTTTTCTCCATCAGTACCACCCCAAAGTCCCAACAACAGTTAGATGGTAAATAGTAAATCAGTTGCTTGACACTTGAAAAATAAGACTTTTCTTTAAACTAAGTAACTGATTTTGTTGTTTATGATATTATGAAAAAATGTGTTGAGCTGATTTTTAAAAAAATTGACACTTCTCAGTCAGACTCTGAGAGGCTGGAGCAGTTCCATCAGCCCAGAGAACTGAGAGACTTGTAGGGCTCACTGAAACTCCAGTGAATAATGTTGGCCTCCTGACATTAGCAAAGGATGTGGTTAGCTTTTGAGTGATGGGGAGAATATGACTCTTCTCAAATTGAGGACTTGGTGTCAGCTATTTAGGGAAAGGGACTCCTTTTAATTTTTCATTTGAACCCTCTTTCTAGTGTCGCTATATCTGTACTTGTGTGAAGCATTGATGGTGAGCCAGATTCTCCTCTCTACACTATTTTTTTTTTTGCTGATGTGTTACCATTGACTTAAATAGTTACTCCACTAGTGTAAATGAGAGGAGATTCAAGCTGATAGAATTTTGGTTGAAGGGCACCCCTGCTTTTATGAACACTCTCATGGGATCTTTACTGTTCACATAAAACAGACAAGAACTTCAGCTTTCAGGCATCTTATTCAGCAAAGCATTTAAGCATGTGGTGAAGTTCCATTTAAGTCAATAGGAGCTTAAGCATGTGCTTAAGTGCATTTCTGAATAGGGATTGACTTGAAGTCTCATCCATCTGACCTCCACACAGTAAAAACTGTCCAAAAACTCAGTTCATCTTCCTTAAAAGGTTGAACAACTGAGCTGATGCTGAAACTTTAACCTGTGGTCCCAAGGAATCTAGAAACAGATTCAGATCTGATGCATAGACTTCTAAGCTCTTTGCTCCAGAGAAGGATCAGACACAGATTTGCAAAAGTGAATCTTAACGCATCCTCCAAACCAAGCACTCTAGACATCCATTTTTTAATTAAAATAATAGGGAATGTTCCACATCCTTAGTAAAGGTTCAGATCCTCCTGTACTATCACTGAAGTCAATGGAAGTTCAGCCTTTTACCTGCATGGAAGAAGGAGTGGGGCTGAAATGTAATTTTTGGGCGGAACTTAAATTTCCTCTTTAATGTGGTGGTCAGATTTTACAAGGCATTGTCATATAGAAAAAAAATCAGCCTAATGACTGGGTAATGTAGATTTTTGTTTGCACTTTCCAGAACAAAACAGGCTCATTGCCAATGATAGTTTTGTGTGGAAAGAGAATTCCAGTTCATCTTAATGATCATTGGTTTCAAGTCTTCAATTATAGAAATGTGATGTGAAGGCTTTATCACAATGGAAAGAAAACCTAGAACTAGGGAAGAATTTCTCATCCCTTTTAAACAGATAACATGGCTGGGAAAGAGGGAGAACTATTGAAACCACAAATGATAACTGTCTTTTTTTTTTTTTTTTTAATTACTGTAGACCTATACAGGAGACTTTGAGGCTGCAGTCTGGTACTTCATGTTAAGCATAGCAAAGAAATGTGTTAGCGGTGGCAACATAAATCAATACTAAGAGCTTGGCCCAAAGGGAGGGAAATTTACATAGTGAAAGAAAATTGAGGAACTGTGTTTTTTCCGCTAATAATATATCAGTGTAGTGTCTAACCCAAGCTTCTGCACATGTTCACTCTCTCAATAGCTAGACTTATTCTTGCTATATAGTTGTTTTGCTTGCTATAACACATTTAATAGAAATGCCCATTAGTTTCTGGCCCTTATAAGACCTAAATATGCACTAAACCACTTAAATTCACTGTCAGTGCCCAAGTAGTCATCAGTGGATCCAGCCCCAAATATTAACTGTGACCATATTCTCTTGCAATCCTCATCTTGTCCCCTCCCCAAGTATGAAAGGAAAAAGATGAACATTGTAGCATAGCTCACTATATCCCTGCTCTTTCTCATTTGGTAGCTATGCCTTTAGTCAGCATGGCTTAATACTGTAGAAATTCTAGGTTTTAGAATTATAGAAAGCAATTCTAGAAGGGAATTTTATTCCAAAAATTAATAAACACTTGTCACTCCATAGTCTTACTCGCAATGTTGACAAAGACACTGATTTAAATTTATTTAGCCTAAGGTGAAGAATATAAAATCCTTTTATTCACACTTACTCTCTTATTTCATGCTCCTTTATCATGGCTATACTGATTACCTACCTTTTCCTGTCTTCACTGCTGTCCACCTGTTGGTTAACTCCCCTGTTTCTAGGTTTAAGCAGAGTGGAGTTGCCATAATTGTTGCTACCCTAATGCAAATTTTAGAGACCAGCATAGCTAAGACTTTTTTGTTTTGGTAAACAAGCATCAAATTGTTCTCAGCCCTTTATCACAATGTGCCTTTGCCTTCAAACCCACATCACATAAATCTTTTCTTGTTCATCCAAGGACTTTTATGTCACTCCAAGACTGATTAACTTAAGTGATAAGATGCTAAATATAATACTGTTTTAGAACTACCTACAAATAACTGGCAAATAGAATTTGATGAGATGTAGATATATTTGATTTAAATAACAGTGCAGCCTTCAAAGAGAGAGAGATTATAAAATTCAAAAAAACTGCTAATGTAGTACTCAGGTTAAGACTTTAAATTTGCAAGAACAGAGAATTCAGTTTTATAATTTTCATGGCAACCTTAAGGTCATTTGCATTGAATGGGCCAGATTCAGAGGTACAAGTGAATAGAGTTACTGCAGATTTACATCCAATAGCTGAAAGAAGATATCACCCAATGTTTAGCAGACAGTCACATTGCCATGTAAAATGAAATGACAACAACCAAAAGGAAAATAACCATTGACTTAGAAGAAAAATTGGTATGAGTGTGGGAAAAACATGCTTCAAACCTTGAGTAAAAATTAAGTATATTTTTACTTTTTTGTCTCTACAGGTTTTTCATCTGCCGCATCTGAGATTCATTATGGTACCTTGCAGTGAGCAATGACCTCCTCTGAAGAATATAGGTGCCAAAAAGACAGAGAGACAGTGGCCTTGTTTCCCTCTTACTTGACAAAGTGAAATGGTGCTCTTAAGGTGATAAGTGTTTACTACACTTGGAAACCCAAACTGTTGGCTGGACGATTTTTCCCTGACCTCCACCCCAGTGTTCTGATGGACGGTTGACAGTGACATCATGTAGTAGTCCCTGAAGTGTTGTCATAACTGAGTTGCAATGGTTTTATACACTTCCCCATTTCCCAACAGCTTTCTATCAGTTCTGCATTCCTTTTCCTGGGGCCTGATTTTCCCATGTTATTGGTTTGCAGACAGGCTTGTGGCCTCCTTTGTTCCTACCACCTATGAGAAACGACAAAGGGCAGATGATCCGTGCTACTTTCAAGCACTCTGCATCATTATTACCACTCCCATCTACTTGGCACTGCTGGTGGCATCTCTTCCTTTTGCCCTGATTGGCTTCTTGTTATGGTCACCTCTCCAGTCAGCTAGAAGGCCATATATCTACTCCAGGCTAGGAGACAAGAGCCAGGCCAATGGCGCTACACTACTTACTGAATGGAAAGCTACAGGCAATGGGAAAAGCTTCTGCTTTGGTAGTGCCAATGTTTGTCTGCTACCAGACTCTCTGGCAAGATTTAACAATGTTTTCAACACACAGGCACGGGCTAGAGAAATTGGGCGGAGAATCAGAAATGGGGCAAGCAGACCACAGATAAAAATATATATAGATTCCCCCACTAACACATCCATCAGTGCAGCCAGTTTCAGCAGCTTGGTCTCTCCCCAAGTTGGAGATAGCACTAATCGTGCTGTCAATGTAGGCATCAAAAGGACATCATCTATGGAGTACAAGGGAGACAATTCTGGTTCAAATAACAGTGAGGATAGCAGAGATGCTAAAGCTGGAGGGGAACTAAATGAAGGAGAGGACAACAACACATGTATCGTGCGCATAAGTGGGGAGGATAATGGCCACATTTCAGACCCAGAAGTGGATGCCATTAGTGGCCAGGCTAATATCAGTAGCCCAGCAGAACACTCCTTGGAAGGTGAAAGAGAGAGTCCAAAGGGTCAAATACCCAACCATAAACAGAAAGAAGGAGATTCTGGGAGTTTAGACAGCTACACTGCCTCGCGAGAGTCCCTGGTTAAGGTTCGCATTGGAGATGGCACAGTGGACCAAAGTAACATCAACAACAAGCTCCTTTACAAAGCCTCGGTCATGAAGAAGACCTCTGTGAGGAAAAAGAAGCATATGGATGAAATCTTTGACCATGAGATCTCTGCTTTCTTCCCTGCCAACTTGGACTTCCTGTGCTTGCAGGAAGTGTTTGACAAAAGAGCAGCAGAGAAGTTGAAACAGCAGCTCCATCACTATTTTGAATACGTTCTATATGATGTTGGGGTCTATGGCTGCCATGGCTGCTGTAGCTTTAAGTTTGTTAACAGTGGCCTGCTTTTTGCCAGCCGCTACCCGATTATGGATGCTGCCTATCACTGTTACCCCAATGGAAAAGGAACGGACTCCTTGGCTTCCAAGGGGGCCTTGTTTCTCAAGGTAAGGCCCTTTCTTTTTGAAACCTATAACTGTCTCTAGTACATGCTTGGTTATAAATCAACTGTATTGCTGGTCAATAAACTCTGTTAGAGATGGGTCAGAGAAGCAGTGATCAGATCTGGATTACATTTAGGCTAGAATTTGTGGCTTAGAGAATGTACTAAGATGATAGACATGCATGAAACGTTGAAGATTTGGGGCTAGGGTTTGAGTTCAGATTTAAGGGTGTCAAAGTATCAAGCTCTTCTCTTGGGATTTTGCTCTCATTTTGAAGAAATCTCTTTTTAATAAAACATGTATGCTTTAAATAAGCCTCAAGAGAGACACATTAACAGGTGAGGGACAATGACACTAACAAATTCACTCATGCTGTGTGTTTACGGAGCAAATTGGGGATGTTTGAGGGACAGTCAGCCTCAAAACAAAACAAAAACTAAAATTATTTCATGAGATATGTGAACTGTTTTTTTAGCATGTAATGATGCCTCTCCCATTGTGTGAGGTGATAGTTGATAAAGAAGTAAGCAAAACCAAAGGAAAATGTTTGGCACTGAAAATTATGATAGTAGTTTATGCAGAGTGAAACTTGTAGTGGAGGACAGTGGTGCGTACCAAGTGCAGAACAAGTGGACCAAAAAGTCTGGGGAGCCTGTTTCATGTAGTGATCATTCAAGAGGGTTGTCTTGTAAAATTTCTCAGGCTTTGGAGAGCACGTCTGAGATGCTTCTCTTTGGTAGGACGGTTTTCTACACTCAGAGTGCAGCTGCCCGTTCTATTTTCCACTTCAGAAGTTTGGGAGCATTATGTTTTTTTCACTTTCTTAGGATAATTAATTTAAATAAGATGATGGTTGTGAGAATATGTGGTTTGAAGTAAAGAGTTGTGCCTGTCAGGGTCAGAGGAGGGAGATACTAGACATCTCCATGAAATGAGCTGGTTTTGCAAGACTGGCAACACATTGTGTTGAATTCTTATGAGATTGGCTATATATCTCACTAGAAACTAGAAACCAGACCCCTTCTCATTTTGGATTTGACCAAGAACCAAAACTGTAAGGCTAGGCTCAGATCCAGGGTTTCCAATCTAAACGTATCCAAAAATCCCCAGGAGTATTAGATTTCAGGTTCTGGCCATTGACATAGTGTGAGGGGTTTTCCCAGGTTGCAACCTGGACTGTGGAACCGCTGAGTCCTCTGTCCCACCAACCTGGGCTCCCTCTTAAACTGTGATGCTGTTGGCAAGCTACAAGCCTCTGGCAGGTACTGCACTTACGCAGACATCCACAGGCAGGGACACACCCAACTGAGTTGCACGAATGCTTCTCCTAACCACTCATGAACCAACAATAGAAGGCTCCAGCCAATTCCACCCAGCTCCCCAGCCTTGAATCCCAGAACTGTACTACCTTGCCCTGGACAGAAGTCTGACCAGTTTAAGTTCATTACCCAGCCTGACCCTTCCTCGAATTGGAGAGGACACACACTATCTTGTATCTTGAGCTGAGATTTCCCATGCACTTCAACCAAAACACACTGTTTTAGGTAAAATATAAAACAAATGTATAAACTACAGAAAGAGAGATTTCAAGTGATTATAAGTAATAAGTATAGAGATCAAGGTTGGTTACCTAAGAAATAAAAGTAAATTTGCTATCTGAGTTCTGTAAACTAAACAGGATTTGAATCGAGCAGTGTCTCACCCTGATAGTATAAACAGGTCACAGATCTTCAGTACTCAGGCTCGAACTCTCCTCCAGCCCAGGACCACCCTTCCCTGTTCAAAGTCTTTGTCCTCCAGACATGTTTCCAGGTGTTGAGTTGTGGGGAGTGTGAGGCCAAGTCATAATGTCACTTCTCTTGATAGTTTCTTCCAGCTTGCTGGAAAGATCTATGCTTGTAACATGGAGAACCACTCCCATTGATCAAGCATCCTCCATAGTCTATATGATCTCTCTGAGAAGCCTTCTGGGATGGTTGTTAGGAGTGTGGATTCCCTTTAATGGACCATGAGCACATCTGGCTACTCCATTGTTGTACCTAAAAGGCTGGTTGTGGGTGTTCCCAACCTCAAACATTTCAGTAACACACACAGCGCAAACTTCATGACTTCACATACAATGATAGCACATACAATCCAACAGGATATTAAAGTTTAACAAATCAAGAATTTTAAAATAATACCTCATAAGGCATACTTTGTACAAAACATATCATTATGTGACAGTGGTGAATATGGGGGGTCCAGGGTGCTGCTTTAAGGTACAGAGTGCTACACATACCTCCAGTTTAAGAATTATTTCTCCAATAATTTAAGTCCAAGCTTTCATTTACAAATAATAAAATGTTTCAGGTGCTCAAAGCAGATACATTTTTCTTGCAAAAGTCCACCTTAGATTGTTCAGTACAGTTTAATGAGGTTCAGTGCAAGTGATGAACAATGGGAGTGCCCGTAATTTTGTCTATAAGGTCTACGGGTGGATGGATAGCTGATAGAATGTTTTGGTAAACCCTAATAACAATCAAATCAGAACCTTTAAATATGGGAATTAGAAGATAAGCAAACATACACATACATATATAGTTTGTAATAATTTACCATTCCTTATATATATTACAGAACCAAAATCCTAGGTCTGTACACCATGAGCTAATGAGGTTCACATTTTGGATCTGAATTTTGTGGCCTGGGGTCGTTTTTTATTGATGAACATAGCTAAAGTTTGTTCTCTAATCATTCAGAGCTGCATACATAAAATGAGCATAAACTCTCTAGAATATGGAAACTACTCAGGTCACAATGATTCCACTTCAATTTGTGCATATATTAAGGATTAAGAGATTGTTTTTAATCTGCTTTCAGCTGCCCATTGCTGCGTCATTGATTTGTTACCCTGCTAGGAAGTCAGCAGTGTTTCCATTCCCCTTGCAGAAAATTAAGCCTCTTTTCCAGATACCATTGGGATGATAGACTTAATTATTGATTCAAGTTCTTAAAGTCACAGTTTAGCAGAGGATGAGGGACCAATTTACTATAAAGACTCCTGAAGGGCCAAGATCACTTAAACTGGTACAGATCTCAGACCCAGCCTGAAAACAATATTTGTCTCATGCCTGTGTGATTCTGACATGTATTTTATTCCCCTAAATGTTTTTTATTCTGAATTAAGTGTACTCTGTGCTATGAAATGCTTTTCAGTTTGCATTGTACATTAAGTGGTCACAGGTCATTTTCTTTCATGAGAAGATGCAGGATGATCTATGTAGTTTAGTGTTGACACAACTTATTTGTTTAGTAAAAAGTTTTTAACACTTTGCAAACAGCAGAGTTTATGTATTACTGAAACAATAACCTACAACAAATGAGGGGCTTGGATATTATGGGCCTTAGCCAAAGACCACTGAAGTTAGCAGGAATCTCCAATGATTTCAATGGGCTTTAGATAAGGGTTTATATGGGGATGTCTGCATCTGTACAGAACATATACTCCTGCAGACATCTCTGCAGCTGGGAAGTGTATTTCCTGCAGGAAGCAAATGCCATTCAGTGAAACACACCCTGGTATTGTAAAGCTCTAGAGCTCTTATCACAAAGTGACATAATTAATTTTGTTGTGTTTGGAACAATAGTGATGAGATTTCATAGGACAGACAACTGTGTTTTTAATAAAAGCTTAACTAGACTACATGTGAGGAGAGGCCAATCTCGGTAATTTTCAGTAGAACTCTGTTCCTAAAAAGTCATCCAAGTGCCAGTACATTAAACCAAGGGAGCACTAAGTTAAATCATCACATCATCAGCATAACATCTATCTGATTGTAAGAGACTGTTTTTTGCCACACCTGAAAGATGTCTTTTCAAATTAACTATTTCACAGAAAATATGGTTCACCATGCTTAAGAGTAATACAGGAGAGTAGCATGCATCTGAGCTTCTCCCTTGACCATGGGGGAGCCACGTGGCCATGAGGTAATCAGCTGCCTATTTCCTTCAAGCTGGAACATTGTGTGTTTTATAAGGGTTATAACATGTAAAATGTCCCTGACATAACGCAAGGTGTCTGGTACTCCTATTCTCCACTAATTTTACAGGCTTCATCATCTGTCTCTTCTTAGTCTAATCTCATTCTTCATTCTTGGCCTCCAAATGCTCCCTGGAACCCCTCTTCAACTTGCTGTCCCCCACATGCTCATTTTGCAACTATATTCCCAAGCAATCCTCATCTATCTTCTCACAAAGTACATTCTTTAGAGCCTGTTTTGATTATCCATAATCATTTGGGAGCCAGTGATTGGAACTGGATGTTACTAGTTTCCAGATTAAGATTTTCATTTACTCGTAGTTATTCCCACATTGCTTTGGACCATATCCAACCTAATCTGATTTAAATTAAGGGTTTATCTCAGCATGAGTTCATGTAGTCTTGTTGAGGAAGAGCCTAGCTGCTCCCCATTCTAATGTCAGGGATGGAGTTAAAATTACTCTTTATGCAGGCTGGCGTATTGCAGGATTGTGAGATTATATTCTGTCAGCCTCATGTGGAAAGGAGACCATTCTGCCATTTTAGGAAGAGGAAAGCTATCTCTTTCAAAAACAGAGTAGTACTTCAGAATCTTCCCCTTACCTCTCCTGTACCACAGATTCAGCTGTCAAGGTAAAAGAGCAATGCCCTCTGTACTATGGGGAAGAGGGCAGAGGATGGGGGGGAAGAGTTGATTGGGGTGAGTGTCATGGGGTCGCATATTTAATCACATACAGTTTCCAGCCATCATGATGACAAACCCTTAAACCTTGCAGAATCTCAGAAAAAAAGCTAGCTTCCAAAATCAGAAGAACGTTCACAGGGGAAAGGAGGGTATGGGTGTGTCTTATTTTATTGGTACCATCTGTCCCCTGCTATAGAGCAAAGGCAGCAAGAAGCTAGATTCAATTCAAATTAAATTCAAAACTATTTGAAATTTGAGGATTGAAACTTTGCATTACAAAATGAGGCTATTTCACCAAAAAGTTCCCTACATTTCACACACTTGCATCTTTGAAATGGGCCCTTTTTACAGTGAAGAGGGAGCTCTGTTATACATTAGGATTACCCTGCCCCCGATTGTGAAGTTCTGGATTTTGAGAGATTTGTGTAGACAAACAATATAGTTTATCTGGGGCTATAGATAGCTGAAGTATCATTAGTAATATCCGTAAAACACTCAGCTCTTACCTAGTGCTTTTCATCCATAGATCTCAAAGCACTTTACAAAGAAAGGTCTGTATCCTTATCCCTATTTTGCAGAAGAAGAAATGGAGGCACAAAAAGCTGACGTGACATATTCAAGGTAACGTAGTAGGTCAGTGGCAGAGCCAGGGCTAGAGAGAGAGAGAGAAATGGAATTCAGAGCCTTTTAACATTGGTTCAAACCTAGCTTGATCAGTGGCGGCTGACTTGATGCCAGCTGACTGCTTTTCATGGGCCTGCGTAAAGGTGAATTTTATACGTCTGGGTAAAGGTGGATTTTATAGTCCATCACAGAAGCCATCATCGTCCTTGGCACTTTGGCTGGCAATTTCATGAGCTAGACCATGGATTTGGCATGGAAGCTTGAACTGATTTCTCCTCTGTAGGTGATATCTCCGGGTCAAGATTAAGGCATATTAATAGGCTTGGCAGAACTCAGTTTTTATTATTTTTCAAATGTTGACACTGATACTGATTTTTTTTTATTTTTTCCCCCTGATTTTTAATTATTTTTACAGTTGTGGGAAATTGAGGGGGTAGAATTGGGATTAGGGCTAGGGCAGCGCTGACAGCAGGGCTACAGGGGGTTGCCAGCACTGATAACAGGACTGCAAGGGGCTCCCTATGGGGCAGCAGGACCGAAGACATCTGGGCAGAATGTGCAGGGGAAACTGTAGTTCTGGGCCAGCAGAGCAGAGACCCTGGGCCAGGGTTGCAAGGAGGAGAACAAGCTTTGGGGGGAGGCCACCCCACTTCTGACCAGTTCCTGCCCAGGGTGGGCTCCAACACTCTTGGCTGGTGAGAAAATGAGCAGAGCCATGACAGCAGAGCAGCAAAGGGCTCCCTGTGCTGCTTAGGGTGACCAGATGTCCCAATTTTATAGGGATAGTCCTGATATTTGGGGCTTTTTCTTATATAGGCTCCTTTTGCCCCCCACCTTTTGTCCCGATTTTTCACATTTGCTGTCTCGTCACCCTAGTGCTGCTGCAGGGCTGATGGCACTTGATCCCAGCAGGTGCAAGGTGTAGGGAAGGCTGCAGTCCTGGTGGGGCAGAGCAGAGACCCCTGCCCAGGATTGCGAGGAAGATGAGCCTCCGGTCACTGAGGAGACCTCCCCACTTGAACGGCTCCATCCCCAGGCAGGAGCCATTCAGCAGTGGGATGGCCTCCCACACAGCCGGGGTTTGGCCTTCTCCTCATGGCCCTGGCTCAGGGTCTCTGCTCTGCCCTGCCAAGACTGCAGCCTTCCACAACCCTGTGCCTATAGGAATCCAGTGTCACTGGCCTTGTGGCTGTGCAAGGAGCCATCTGCAGCTCCGTTGTCACAATACTGGTCCTTCCCTCCCTCCCATAACCGCAGGGCTGAAGAGTGTTCTCTGCGCTGCCGCAGGTCGGTGACATCCAATCACTGCAGGCGCAAGATGTTGCACCGAGTCACCGACTGTTACTGTTGGAATTTTTTTTCGATTTCAATGTGTGAGCTGAAATTGATGTTTACTGACGGCTCTCGGTTTAAATAGAATCCTGCCAAGCCTACGTATTAGCAAGGAAGTGAGGGGCTGTTGCTCCCTGTATTCTCCCTGTTCTATGGATAAGTGAAGAACTTAAGTCTTCAGAACTGTCAACCCAGCACCTTGTACCCTTGAACCTCCAGCAGTGTTCTCCATCTCAAACATGAGGATCCCTTTGGTACATAATAAGAGAGATCTAGGAGAAAAAATTGCTACTCACATCTAAGAGACACTTTAATGTGTAATGCATTAAATCAGCTGGTCTCTGCTGCCACTGAAGACTAATGAGAAAAAGTTAACAAACACGCCAGAAAACCAATCCATTTTCATACTCTGACAACTTGGGACTTGCAAGACTCTGCCTTGGATTTGGTGACATTGTGTTCTAGCACAGAGTTCCCCATTTGTTTATAACTCCCTCAAGACACAACCTTGGACTCTGTTTTGCAGATTTTACGTTTCCTGTCATAGCCTTTAATGCTGTTTCACTCCAAAAAGGGCAGAGATATCTTTGCAAAGTATGACTGGCACGCTTGCTCTTCTGTGCTCAGGATGCTGTCTGATAAGCCAGATTGCCTCCTGAGTGGATGAAAGTGAATACAAGCGGGACATGGTAGTCATGAACTTTGCTTTAACATGAACACATTCACACACAGGCACACACTTTTTTTTGTTCTACACTCAGCTGAAGAATAACTTAACACATGCTCTTTTATATAAAATTTATGATACTATCTCCACTAGGTAAGGGAAAAAATCAAACAGTTTTTATTCTGAACAAACAGTGCACTGTATTTGTCAGAAGGTGAGGTTTTATCCACAACCTCTTTTAAGCATTGACTTTTCTCATCCACTTGTTCCACCCAAGAGTGTGTGCCATAAAATTTGTCCACTTCCCTGACACTGAAACGCCAATGCTCTTCCAAGCTGGGTTCTGATTTTTGATATTTTTTTTGTCTGCATTGTGATATCATTTTGTACACTATGACCTCAACTTCTTTCCTACCCCGGTACAGGTTGGGGATCTCAATAGGCTGTTAGCTCCCCATCTCACTATAATACATTCTGGCTAATATTAACACCCTGTATCTCTCCCCTTCTGAACAAAGACTAGCACAGTGCTGTAGTGAGGTGTCCTGGTATGCGGACATCTTTACTTACACATAACATGCTACAGAATACATCATGTCCTCTGTTACTACGTATTTTGTGTCTACTTCGTAGGTGCTTACAAATACAATGTTATTGCATAGAACAGAAAAATAGCTTAAAATAAACCAGTTTATCTAATGGTTTAGATAAACTCAGAAATGTGTACATTTCTCTATTGACAGTGGCCTGTTCTTTATAAATCAGTGTTTCTGCTGATAGGACAAAGACAAGAAAATATTTGTGAGTTCTCATCAGGGATCCTAGTTTTCCATGATAAAAAAATCTCAAACGTCTTCAATCAAAAAACATAAAAATCTGCATTTTTCCGCAACTAAAATGAAATCTGACTGTGGGAGCCCCGCTGCCTGGGGCTGAAGCGTCAATTTCCCATACTCCTGTGTGAGCATTGGAAGTACGGGGTTCTACTGTATGTGTTTTTATTTTTTACAAAATATAAAAATTAAAGATTCTCTGTAAAAATGCAAATTTTGCATTTTTCCATGGCAATGGATTTCTAGAATCCCTAGTTCTCATCAACACAAGATATTTCTACACCGTGACAGCACCTGGATAAACTGGCTTGGGCTTGGGCTGCAGGGCTAAAGATAGCAGTGTAGACATTCAGGCTCAGGCTGGAGTCCTGTCTCTGAGACCTATCTTCCTCATGGGGTTCATGGAGCCTGGGTACCAGCCCAAGCCTGACTGTCTACACTGCAGTTTTATAACACCCCTGAACCCAAGTCAACTGACTCAGACAAACTGTGGCTTTGCTGCAGATCTTTTATTGAAGTGTCGATACACCCATAGTTTTTCTCATAGAGCAATGTGTTCTATGGCATTTTGCCCTGCATTTGAGTGGGAAAACTATGCCACCTCCTAATCTTAATTCAGAACTCTCTGAAGTGGGAAGTTTATTTGAAAAGGAGGCTCCAGTTGTGTGCAATTTCAATCAAATAGTTAATGGAGCTTTCATCCACAGTGCCTACTAATTGTTTAGTAGTAGCAGCAGCATGACATATAGAAAAGGAGTGTAGTTTCCTTGCAGATCAAGCAGCATCTGGTTCATAGAAATGTAAGGCTGGAAGGGACCTCAAGAGATCACTAGTTCAGGCCCCTCTTCCCTCCCGCCCCATGTTCAGGCAGGGCCAAGTAAACCTAGAGACCATCTACTAAGGTGTGTTTGTACAACCCCTAACACAGTGAGCTACACATTGTGAGCTTAGAACATAAGGCAATAAGATAGAATAATTTCCATAACCCACTACAAGTACAAGCACCTAATGAATGTTCCACACTTCAGGCAGAAAGTTTGCCAAACCAATCAAACAAATAAAACTAAATGATGGTAACTTATGGTATCTGTAATCACATTACCACTTAGTGTTCTACAAAACATAGGTATTTGTTGAATGTGCTATTGAAACAGAGAGTCTGGTGAAAAAAAACCCAGGAAGAGCTGGTGAGGGAGAGTGAAGAAACTTTATCAAAGTAAAAGCTATTCAAATCACTAATGTAAAAAGAAAATCTCTCCCTAGAGGGTGATTCAAGGAACTCCTCTTTGATCTGCTAAAAGAAACCTCCAGGGAGTGACAAATGCTAAAAAGTGCATTTCAGAGCAGACTTGGAATAGAATCAGCCGCATTCAGAGCTATTGGCTGTCCTATAATCTATTATGGAGATATTAGTGGTAAATCCATAATTAATGATGTGTTGTGCTGTGCACCTGAAGTAGAGATTAAAACTCTTCTTTTGGGAATGTATGAAAAATATAATGTATCCTCGTTAAAACTACAGCACTGACTCTGAAGAGTCTGAGTACAGAATGAATTTCTGAGAATTTACAAGTAAATCTGTTCATTACTTTAGGAATTGAAATTCCTATGGGTTCATAAAGAAATTTAGCAACCAGTTTCAGACTTTTTTATTTTTTCTTTCCCTCAATGATCTCAGTAACACAACACCTTCAAACTTCTGATATACTTAAAACTCACTCTAATCTTGTGCATTGTTTACATTTGAATATTTTGTTTTAGGACGTATGATCACTTTTTCTCATTATTCTTCATAGCTGAAGTTTATCTTGCAGGAGAGGCTGAAGGATACAATAGTTTCCTACTGAGAATTCCACAAAGAACTGCCTTCTTTCAAAATAGCAGCCATCTTTCATTGTTTTCAATGGGACTGAAACCACAGCTGCCCTCAGTTGGTGGTCATTTTGAGAAAGATCTCTCATTGTTCTCAGTGGTTGTCTGAGTATCCTAACTCTGCATGTACTTACCCTTAAAATGTTTGGAATTCTTTTAAGTTTAACCTGTGAATTTCCTAGGGTTATAAAGCTTATTTTTGGAACAGTTACAAGATCCCTGTAGTTTACCTTAAATTGCAGGTATTTACTCTTACTTTTAACTCTACTTAAACATAGTTTTTGTCTGGGAATTTTATATTTATTCTGGCAAATTGTGAAGCGGTGATCATATTTGTAGCCGAATCCAGCAATCCATCAGGACTAGTTAGGTTTTAGTGGCTTTCTTGATAGACGCATTATTAGGATAGAATCCAACAAATTACACAACACATTTATCAAGAAATGCTGCTATACAGGGTCAACAATCACATGGTCACCAAAAGCTTCGGTCGCATGATAAGATTGCCAGTAATGGACACAGAGTCATAGAATCATAGAATATCAGGGTTGGAAGGGACCTCAGGAGGTCATCTAGTCCAACCCCCTGCTCAAAGCAGGACCAATTCCCAACTAAATCATCCCAGCCAGGGGTCCTTCTTTGTCAAGCCTGACCTTAAAAACCTCTAAGGAAGGAGATTCCACCACCTCCCTAGGTAACCCATTCCAGCGCTTCACCACCCTCCTAGTAAAAAAGTTTTTCCTAATATCCAACCTAAACCTCCCCAACTGCAACTTGAGACCATTACTCCTTGTTCTGTCATCAGGTACCACTGAGAACAGTCTAGATCCATCCTCTTTGGAACCCCCTTTCAGGTAGTTGAAAGCAGCTATCAAATCCCCCCTCATTCTTCTCTTCTGCAGACTAAACAATCCCGGTTCCCTCAGCCTCTCCTCATAAGTCATGTGCTCCAGCCCCCTAATCATTTTTGTTGCCCTCCGCTGGACTCTTTCCAATTTTTTCACATCCTTCTTGTAGTGTGGGGCCCAAAACTGGACACAGTACTCCAGATGAGGTCTCACCAATGTCGAATAGAGGGGAACGATCACGTCCCTCGATCCGCTGGCAATGCCCCTATTATACAGCCCAGAAGGCCGTTAGCCTTCTTGGCAACAAGGGCACACTGTTGACTCATATCCAGCTTCTCGTCCACTGTAACCCCTAGGTCCTTTTCTGCGGAACTGCTTCCTAGCCATTCGGTCCCTAGTCTGTAACAGTGCATGGGATTCTTCCGTCCTAAGTGAAGGACTCTGCACTTGTCCTTGTTGAACCTCATCAGGTTTCTTTTGGCCAAATCTTCTAATTTGTCCAGGTTCCTCTGTATCCTGTCCCTACCCTCCAGCGTATCTACCACTCCTCCCAGTTTAGTGTCATCTGTAAACTTGCTGAGAGTGCAGTCCATGCCATCCTCCAGATCATTAATGAAGATATTGAACAAAACCGGCCCCAGGACCGACCCCTGGGGCACTCCACTTGAAACCGGCTGCCAACTAGACATGGAGACGTTGATCACTACCCGTTGAGCCCGACGATCTAGCCAGCTTTCTATCCACCTTATAGTCCATTCATCCAGCCCATAGTTCTTTAACTTGCTAGCAAGAATACTGTGGGAGACTATCAAAAGCTTTGCTAAAGTTAAGGAATAACACATCCACTGCTTTCCCCTCATCCACAGACCCATGAGTTATCTCCTCATAGAAGGCAATTAGGTTAGTCAGGCATGACTTGCCCTTGGTGAATCCATGCTGACTGTTCCTGATCACTCTCCTCTCCTCTAAGTGCTTCAGAATTGATTCCTTGAGGACCTGCTCCATGATTTTTCCAGGGACTGAGGTGAGGCTGACTGGCCTGTAGTTCCCCGGATCCTCCTCCTTCCCTTTTTTAAAGATGGGCACTACATTAGCCTTTTTCCAGTCATCCGGGACCTCCCCCGATCGCCATGAGTTTTCAAAGATAATGGCCAATGGCTCTGCAATCACATCCGCCAACTCCTTTAGCACCCTCGGATGCAACGCATCCGGCCCCATGGACTTGTGCTCATCCAGTTTTTCTAAATAGTCCCAAACCACTTCTTTCTCCACAGAGAGCTGGTCACCTTCTCCCCATACTGTGCTGCCTAGTGCAGCAGTCTGGGAGCTGACCTTGTTTGTGAAGACAGAGGCAAAAAAATCATTGAGTACATTAGCTTTTTCCACATCCTCTGTTACTAGGTTGCCTCCCTCATTCAGTAAGGGGCCCACACTTTCCTTGACTTTCTTCTTGTTGCTAACATACCTGAAGAAACCCTTCTTGTTACTCTTAACATCTCTTGCTAGCTGCAACTCCAAGTGTGATTTGGCCTTCCTGATTTCACTCCTGCATACCTGAGCAATATTTTTATACTCCTCCCTGGTCATTTGTCCAATCTTCCGCTTCTTGTAAGCTTCTTTTTTGCGTTTAAGGTCAGCAAGGATTTCACTGTTAAGCCAAGCTGGTCGCCTGCCATATTTACTGTTCTTTCTACACATTGGGATTTTTTTTCCTGCAACCTCAATAAGGATTCTTTAAAATACAGCCAGCTCTCCTGGACTCCTTTCCCCCTCATGTTATTCTCCCAGGGGATCCTGCCCATCAGTTCCCTGAGGGAGTCAAAGTCTGCTTTTCTGAAGTCCAGGGTCCATATTCTGCTGCTCTCCTTTCTTCCTTGTGTCAGGATCCTGAACTCGACCATCTCATGGTCACTGCCTCCCAGGTTCCCATCCACTTTTGCTTCCCCTACTAATTCTTCCCGGTTTGTGAGCAGCAGGTCTAGAAGAGCTCTGCCCCTAGTTGGTTCCTCCAGCACTTGCACCAGGAAATTGTCCCCTACACTTTCCAAAAACTTCCTGGATTGTCTGTGCACCGCTGTATTGCTCTCCCAGCAGATATCAGGGTGATTAAAGTCTCCCATGAGAACCAGGGCCTGCAATCTAGTAACTTCTGCTAGTTGCCGGAAGAAAGCCTCGTCCACCTCATCCCCCTGGTCTGGTGGTCTATAGCAGACTCCCACCACAACATCACCCTTGTTGCTCACACTTCTAAACTTAATCCAGAGACTCTCAGGTTTCATACCAGAGCTCTGAGCAGTCATACACCTCTCTTACATACAATGCAACTTCCCCACCTTTTCTGCCCTGCCTGTCCTTCCTGAACAGTTTATATCCATCCATGACAGTACTCCAGTCATGTGAGTTATCCCACCAAGTCTCTGTTATTCCAATGACATCATAGTTCCTTGACTGTGCCCGGACTTCCAGTTCTCCCTGCTTGTTTCCCAGGCTTCTTGCCTTTGTGTATAGGCACTTTAGATAACACGCTGATTGTCCCGCTTTCTCAGTCTGAGACAGGAGTCCTCCCCTCTTGCACTCTCCTGCTCATGCTTCCTCCCGGTATCCCATTTCTCCACTTACCTCAGGGCTTTGGTCTCCTTCCTCCGGTGAAACTAGTTTAAAGTCAACATCCACGTAGGTCATTTGTCTAGGGCCCTCAGATATCAACTTTAACTACTCAGATATCTGTTGGAAAAGTAATACAGCAAAATACAAAATCTCCATTTAGTTCTTGCACTGTACTTGGGACAACTTCTAGGTTCAGCAGGTGGGGGAAGTAACCAGGAGGTCAGCCATTTTAGACTGGCTTCTGACTAACAGGGAAGAAATGGTTGTGAATTTGAAGGTAGAAGGCAATTTGGGTGAAAGTGAACGTGAAAGCGTATGTAATTCTAAATATAGGAAAGAATGAGAGCAACAAAGTAAGGAAAATGGAGTTCACAAAAGCAGACTTTAACAAACTCAGAGAACTGGTAGGTAAGGTCCCATGGGAAGAAAATCTGAGGGAAAAGGGAGTATAGGAGAGCTGGCAAGTCCTCAAAGAGACAACAACACAAAAGCACAATAGCAAACTATCTCAATGCAAAGAAAATATAGGAAAAATAGTATAAAGCCAATACGGCCCCATCAGTAGTTCTTTAATGACCTGAAAATCAAAATAGAATCCTACAGAAAGTGGGAACATGGCAAAAGAATAGCAAAAGCATGTTGGGACAAAATCAGAAAGGGTAGGGACACAATTAGTTATACCTAACAAAGCACATAAAAGGCAATAAGAAGGGGTTCTATAAATACATTCAGAGCAAGAGAAAGATAAAGGGAAGGAGTACTTGTGGCATCTTAGAGACTCTAAGGTGCTACAAGTACTCCTGTTCTTTTTGCAGATACAGACTAACACGGCTGCTACTCTGAAACCTGTCATAAAGGGAAGTGCAGTTCCACTAGTTGGTGGGGAACGAGAGGTAATAATGTATGACATCAAAAAGGCTCAGATGTTTAATACCTATTTTGTTTAACTTGACACTAAAAAGGTTAATTTTGACCAGATGCTTAACACCGTTAATATTAACAACAAGGGTGAAAGCCTTTGTTGGTCAGAAGGTGGAGATGGATGGCGGGAGAGAGATCACTTGATCATTTCCTGTTAGGTTCACTCCCTCTGGGCCACTTGGCATTGGTCACTGTCGGTAGACAGGATACTGGGCTGGATGGACCTTTGGTCTGACCCAGTATGGCCATTCATATGTTCTTATGTTCTAACACAAGCCAGAATAGGGAAACAACAGGCTAAAGAATATTTAGATAAGTTACATGTATTCAAGTCGCAAAGTCTGACAAAATTTACCCAGGAGTATTTAAGGAACTAGCTGAAACAATATCGAAAATATTAGTGATTATCTTTGAGAGGTCATGGAGGACAGGTGAGGTCCCAGAGGACTGGAGAAGGACAAATATAGTACCTCTTTTTAAAAAGGGGAACAATGAGAATTATAGACCAGTCAGCCTAACTTCAATATCTGGAAAGATACTGGAACAGTATCAGTTTGTAAATACCTATAAGATAACAGATAATAGGCAAGATGGATTTGTCAAGAACAAATCATGCCAAACCAACCTAATTTCCTTCTTTGACAGGATTACTGTCCTACTGGATGGGAGGAAAGCAGTAGACAGAATATATCTTGGTATTAGTGGGGCTTTTCACGCAGTCACACATGACGTTCTCATAAGCAAACTAGGGAAATGTGGTCTAGATTAAATTACTATAAGGTGGGTACAAAACTGGTTGAAAGACCGTACTCAGAGTAGTTATAAATAGATCCCTGTAAAAGTGGGAGGATCTATCTAGTGGGGTCCTACAGGGATCAGACCTGGGTCTAGTACAATTCAACATTTTAAGTAATGACTTGGATAATGGAGTGGAGAGTATGCTTATAAAATTTGTGGATGACACCAAGCTAAGAGGAGTTAGGAAAACTCTCTATTAGGATAGTTAAGTACTGGAATAGGCTTCCAAGGGAGTTTGTGCAATGTCTATCATTGGAGGATTTTAAGAACAGGTTAGACAAACAGCTTACTACTAAATAGACAAGGCAGCAAAAGATGGCAAAAGTTGTATAAACCACAAGCAGGAAGAGCAGTGTGATGGCAGCAAATGTACCGTGATTTTTGTTGCAGTGTGGTGGGTTTTCTTAGGATGGGATCAGCTGAATGGAAGAAGGCATGAAGAAGACAGGAAGTTAAGATGGGTGGTCTCTGGAACTCGCAACATTCAGGAAAGCAGCCAACCCAGAGTAGGTGTTTAGATTTGCTGGTGCTCAAAGATGGATTTCAGCATTGGTAGGAATCATATGCCTCTTTGGGACTGGGAAGGGGTGAGTATGTATGTATAAAGGTAGTTTACTTATTTATTTTGTGAACTGAATAAAAGATTATTTGGGGATCTGGGCTGAGGGCTGGGATGGTTCTTGATTTTTTTAATAAATCCGTTACCTCCATACCTGCAGTTATCCTAATATGTATAAAAGGGGCATATACTGCCATGCATAGCTTTGTTTAAACAACTTTTAAAAGCAGTTCCATTTAAGTCAGGGAGGTGACCTAAATATTTTCTACACACTCAACCTCTGTCATCATATAATTTTAATGCAAAAATTATTTAGTGTCTGCTAGGCCTGGATGTGTCAGACACTGGTGTATTTTGGGGTTTTTGTTTGTCAGTTTTTAATACCATGTATCTCCACCCTGTTACAATTAATATCTTTAAGAAGGATATTTTTCCCTCTTTAGTGACAGGAAAGTCTGAATTACCGGCCCCGTCCTTTCCCTTTTTGCGCTTGGGAGAAGTTAAAATGCCACGAGGATAGGGCATGGGTGGAGAGATTATGGAGCATAGGTTCGGTCCTTTCCACAGCCAGTAATTGCTAGTTAATGGTATTGATTATATTCAAATAGTTTCACTTTCCCCCTTCACTCCGCTTTAAAACTCGTGCAAATCTTGCTAGTCATATTTTCCCTTGCGGTTGTTTCAGCATCATATTTCCCCCCCCCACTTCAATGTGGAGTCAACTGCCGTGACATGAACTCAGAGCAGTAGTTGGTAGGATGGGTACCAAAGAGAGTTTTGAGCTAATCTCACTAACATTTTAACTTATATTTAATTTATTTAAATGTAACATGCTTAAATAATATAGTAATAATAAATTATTAACATAACATAACTAATGTATCTCCTTTAGAAACTACAACAGATCCCTGAAGGCAAGAGAGACAGAAAGCTGCCAAAATAGTAAAATAACGATTTTTGCAGATCTTGTAGAACCTATCTAAGCTAATCAAGAGATACTACAGACTGATGGTGTAGGAATAAAATATATCTTCTTCGGAAGCTACACGGAGTCATTAGGCTTGGTCACCTAACCCATAGGATAGCAATGCAAGGGAATCACCAGTAGAACTGGTTGACGTTTTTCCATTCCAGATGTTTTTCAATAGAAAAGTTAGTTTTTGTTTTATGAAAAAAGACTGGTTTCTGCAGAAAATTTAGACTTATAATCAAAGAGCAGAACAACCAAAAAATTTTAACTGAAAATGTTCAGGCAAAACTCAAAAACTTAATTTGGACATGTTGAAATACTTTTTTAGACATTTTTAGTCAAAATGATATGGTTCACCATTTGTAAATCAAAATATTTTGGCTTGGTTCAACATTAAACCAATTCCAATATAGCAGAATTCTTTCTTGCAATATATTTTAAGTGCTTTTTCTAATCTAGTTTAGATATTCCAAGCAATGGGATTTCCACCACTTTTCTTGGAGATTATTCCAGTCTAATTGATCTATGAGGAAGATTTTTCCCGATATTCAATCTAAATTTTCTCTTCTGGTAGTTTCATCCCCTTATGCTTAATTATATCTCTCAATAATCCCTCTGCATTATTGGTTTTTATGGGAATTGTAGATGGCCATCATATCACCCCTTAAATATAGCTTGGCTATGGAATGTGTATATAGCCCTTCACTCATTCCTCATAAGTGAATCCGTCCAACCCAGCAATCATTTTGTTGCTATTATCCTTTCCAATATGTTTGTACCATTCTGGCTCTTAGGTGCCTAAAGCAAATTCAGTATTGTATTCGATTTATGGCCTTGCCTCTTGACTGTGATTTGAAAAGACAGGTTGTGACTTCAGTATCATGAAAGATTTCTGAACCCAATCCTGAAAGTGAAGTCTTCAATTAAGTATATAAATAGCTTTGCCTAGTCACAAGAGCTGAGATAGCTTCATGAGAAGCAATTGCTTGAAAAAAAGAAAAGGAGAAACTGAAGGAAGAAGATAGAAAACATCTCTCAACAATAGGAAGTAGGGTTTGTCTACTGCAGAGAAATTGCTCAGATATGCTGGTCAGTTTCCCTGGATTAGGCATGTCTCTTAGAGAATGTTTTTCCATGGGAAATGGTTGAGGCACTATTGATAGAAGTATTCATTAGGTGATTTGTTGAAACAATTTGAGAGATTACTATCATGGAATATTCTTACTCCAATCACAGGGATAAATTAGATACTCCCGTTTTTTCCCTTTATTATGTGCGTTGTCTCTCAATATGCATCTATTACTATTAGCTTTTATAGATAGATAGATATTTAGCTTTTATTTATACATATGCAGACTCTTTCTCCCTTTCTCAATAGCTCTGTCTATAACTCATAGTTCAAACTCACACTTTGTGTTCTTCTCGAGATTTCTCAGTATTCCCTTGCATTTGAGCCACGTTGACAAAATATAATTAGGAGGATTTTCCTGTAGTGATAGCCTACTGTGCTATATATTATAAAGTCTATTTATGTGTCATGCTCCGGTTCTTAATCTGGGATGCTTTATTTCCATGGAAAATAATAACACCATTCAGTCTACTTATATATCAGAATGGAAAGCCCCTGTTTGAGTAGTTTGTTTGAACAGCAGTGCTCCTAAACACAATTTTTGTTGTTAAGGAGAGAGTAGTATTGCTGTAATCTCAAACCACTGTGCTTGTCAGTTTGAGCTAGTCTTACCTTGCTGTATTAAGGTAACTGACTGGAGTTTTGCCATGATGTTAGGCAAATTTATCATGGAGTTCTATCATTTGGAGGCAGATCTTCAAATTAACTCATGTCACTATGACAGCTTGTGTTTTGTTATTCATTATAAAGGCAAATTTAGAATCTGAATGGGCAGCCAAAGCCTATCAAATGAATGATTTTTCTCACCCATAACAGAGGGTGCTGGATGTATACTGCATCACACAGTTCCTGTCTTTTGGAGGGATTTGCAGCATTACATTGTTTTCTCCCCTTTTCCAACTTGGGGCTTCTCGGAAATCAATGTCTTATTCTGTTAGACCCGACTCAATGCTATGGTATTTTGGGGAGTGGTGTAGGAAAAGAAGGAATCCCCTTTCTAGGGCTTTTTATTGATTTCAGTCTCCTGGGAATGAAAATGAAGGCTGCAGAGCTGTTTACTGATTTAATAGTTCACAAGTGAAGGTCCAATGTAAACAAGGAGCAACAGAGACTTATGCTTGTTTCCTAGCAGAATTGCCTCCTAAACCCTTTTTGAAATAAAAAGCTCTTTTCAGAGTCTTATTTGCTGAGTAACTAACAAGCTTCAGATTTCCAATGGCGTAACAGAGATGAGAATCTGTCCTTGGATGTTTCCATACCTGTCCTAATGTTTGATTAATGAGTGTGCATTTATATCTTGTTTTACCTTTGCAGATGTACTATGAACTGGAACATGTTTTATATGTTGCAGTATAATACTGAGAGAGGTACTAATTTTGCATTTGTCAATGTACAATTATATAAGCAGGACACTTTATTCAATCACATACACATTCTCTCAACTTTAATTCAGCTTTAGATAACATCAGAATTTAGCAGGATGTATGTATGTATGTCAAGTATAAGGGGGTAGCCGTGTTAGTTTGTATCCACAAAAACAAAGAGGAGTCTGGTAGCACCTTAAAGACTAACAGATTTATTTGGGCATAAGCTTTCGTGGGTAAAAAGCCCACTTCTTCAGATGCATGGAGTGGGTCTTTTACCCACAAAAGCTTATGCCCAAATAAATCTGTTAGTCTGTAAGGTGCCACCGGACTCCTCGTTGTTTTTGTAGGTATGTATGTATCTATGTATGGCCATTATAAATTAGCTCCTCTTGCTGTGGTTTACCTAACCAAAAATGGTTTGGAATCTTTAAAGGCATATTTTAATATTAGTTTATTGGAATTTTCCCTAGTAGATACAGTTTGAGAAGGAGTCTATATCTCATATAGATACACTTCAGAAATGTCCACATGAGCAAATATTGAGCCTGATACTGCAATGGGATTTTGAATTTGCATGGGATGCAGTTTCAGGTACTTCTTCACAATCCCATGCCATTATAACAGGAGACTCAATACAAGGTTGCAGTGGCAGGTGACAATAAATTATGCATTTATGTTTTGCCTTTAGGCACATTCCAGAGCAAGGGTTGGTGTGAAAATGGCACCACTGCAGGAGTGTAGCCCTGAGAGGCACTGTGTACTTCAGGCACCCCTCTGCAATGCAATTCCTGTGGTCCTCTGAGCTGGTGCTGAGGCAGAAGTAATCTGGTACAGGCCTGTAGAGCACAGCATACTCCCTTCTCATGTCTTGCCAGCTTCACAGTGGGGAACATCAAAAATGGAACCCTGGTCTCGTCCCCACACCTGGAATCACAATCTGGGCAGTTCTAATGCAACTAGAGTTAAGGGTCTTACTCTCCCATATTGCCCTGTGCAGCTGTATTAGAGCCATAGTGTAGCCCGTAATATAGTTTTCCAAAACTGCCTAATTTGGGGTTCTTACTCTTGCATTGATCAGAGCAAGATTTTTCCTTTAAGTTCATATGTGCTGTAAAATATTCTCTGTAACAAGACAGAAAGGGGGACTGAAAGGCCATTCCTGAGATTATTGACACCAAACATTTGTTTTAGTGAGAGAACCCAAGATATTTCCTGCTGTCAGGCTAATAGTCACATGATATGAAAATCAGTTGTGTTGTGACAGTGGTCATATTTGACACTTATCACCCTTCAACCTGAAACATACGAAAGGGCACTTTAAAAGCTATTGCTTAAATGCTCCATCCTTTACTATGTGAATAGTCCATGGACTCTAATTGTGGTGCTTTGGGATGTGGTCTGCAATCGCACTGTCCAGACGCTACTATTTTGTTTTGTAATCTAGGCTCTTGGGGGTCCCACATCCCCATTCTTATGCACAGTGAGTGTATCTTACTTTGCTAATAGTCCCATTGAATAGACTACAATATTTTCAAAGGAAAGGTGGGAAGATTGGGCCCTGGGTTCAGTAAACAGGGTTTATGTGAACTTTAGCCTGCGGTCTATCTGACATTTTTGGAAAACACTGTGTAGGATAATGCCTCGTGGGACAGTCTTCTAGATTATCTGTTCTGATACTGACCTTCTAGCACCAACAATGCAGTTCAGGTAAAGTTAATTCCTATTTGGGTGATTTTGAATTGGGTTGCCCTAGTATAATTGCTATTTTCTCTACAAAAGTGGATTAGAGAGCACCTTCTGTGTTTGGCAGCAAGAACCAGAAATAGACACTTATTTCTTGTCCCAGACTTGAGCAATCTGCTGGTCAAATACTGACCACATGACTGAGTTCTGTGAAGGTGGAAACTCCTTCCACAGCTAAACTAACACATCAAGATCTGTGTTGCAAGGACAGTGAATGCTCTGGGTTGTTTTCCCACTGTCCTGCCTGCAGAGCTGTCCAGATGGCGTTCTCACAATATAATACAGGCATTAAAATGGAGCACTCTCAGAGGAGGCGCAGTATTCAGCAAAACAATGCACTGCTTATGTGTAGAATTATAGGGTTAGCTACTAGACCTCCACAGTATTACTATCGTGGCTGTCCATACTTTAGTGCTTTTTCATTTACAGAATAACAAATAGAGTATGTAATCAAATTTTATTTAATAATAATTAGTTTGCTGGGGTTTTTTGCTGTACTGGGCTAGAGGTTATAAGAATTTTGTTTTCCCGTTGTAACCATGGCTCTTTTCTTCCATCACGTCTGCTTACAGAGATCCTGCCCAATAGTTTAGGGTAATGGTGCCACTCAGTGAAACAGAAAAATCAGCTCCCTGTTACAAAATGGCAGAATTTTAAGTTTGGGAAAAGGACTATTCAGCAAGCACTTGAACATTGATACTTTCCATGGAAATATTGGCCATGTTAACTTTTTGGCTGTTACTTGGTACTATTTTTTTTTTTTTTTGGAACTTCAAAAACAGCTAGAGAGACCTCTTTCATTTCTGTTCACACACATACATATTATGCTTGTACTTTTTGTTTCGGTGTGAGATATGTGTATAAAATACAGTTTGATATATAATGTAAATACAATTACGTGTACATACATAAATCATAGTTGTGCTTCTCAGATCAATTATAAAGGTAATGTGGCATAAATGATTTCATTCTAACAGGCCTTTTCAGCTGGCTATAAAACTTACTCAGACTGACCTTTCAGACTGAAACTTTCCACGTTTGGTCACAGCCTGAAAGTGAAAATGGTTCCGCCAGTTTTGGACACAGAGGTGTGAAGTGTACACTCTTGCCACAATAAAGAACAATTTTGCAACTTCTGTTTTTCCCTTTGCAGGGCAGAGTGGGAGGCTCGTCTCTCCTCAGATGTGGGAGAAATGTGTAATTTGCCAGAAACTCTAGAGGTGAAGATGTCCTTTTTGATAGTTTTGCTTGGCTGCAGTTAGATGGCTTGAAAAATATATATTGTGCCCTGGTTTGTATTATAGGATAGAGGCTTGCTGTTCTTAAACTAACAACCCCACAATGTTGTATTGGCGCTGCACCTGCTGCATAAGACTCTCATTTAATGTGTACGTGAAAAATGGTGTGTATGTAATGAGGCAGCCTGCAGGAACAACTGCAGTAAGGCTCCTGCAAGAGTTCGTGGCATCCAGCCAGGATTCCCTCATATCCGTGTGGATCTGCAAGGATCCACTGGCTTTGGGGTAAAACTGCTGAGTTAATTCCAAACCTCCCCTGTCTTCGTTCCCCTTCCACTTCAATTAAGAACACAAAGTCTGAACACTGAATTTCTCTACCTCTGTGCAAGTGTAACCCATCTAGGGCAATGAAAGTAGTTTCTATAGGAATTTATATACTATTATATTAAAAACACTTTCCATAAAGCCACCTATAGTCTCAGCATAGCATCTCTATAGAAAAGCATCACTTAGCTGGAAATGATCTTTAGAGTAGTTAACTGTGTGTGAACGGTAATGAGCTCCCAAAGTCCAGTTGGAAAACTGGTTAAAAGATGAGTGAGGAAGCTAGGCCCAGAGCAATGTAAGATTTTTATTATGTGCCTTCTTTTTCCAGACGGAAAAATAATGAACATTGACAGGACATTATCAAGCATAAATGACCTGTAAATTCACTGCCTGCAAAGCCTGTAAAATTAATAGGATATTTCTCAGACAGTTGGAGAAGCTGAAAAATCCAAATAAATGGACAAAACTCTACTCCTCTTAAAACCAAGTTACATTTTTATTTAAGGGTGTCAGATGAAATTTAAGGTGGCTTCATCAAGTCCAGTGATACAGGAGTCATCAGCAAAGCTATGGGTTTTATTTTTTTGAGGCTCTGATAAAACTTTCCCTACCAGGAATTTTCTTTGATAGCGGTACTGTATTGTTTTAAATCCTGAGCAGGAAAATCAAGCACCTGCAGCAGCTTCTCTGTTCCATTCATCTAGGGCCAAATCCTGATCTCATTTAAGTTGGTGGGAGTTTTGGCGTTAACTTCAATGGGGCCAGATCATATTCTGTACACATGCTCCACCCTTATTCAGTTTTTAAAAAATCCATCTGAAGTCATTGTCTATCAAGTGATTTTCATGATGTTCTCTTGTATTATTATGTTCTGTGTTCATAAGTTCTATGCAAGCAGACCTTCCTCAGAATTCTACTCTCTAGAAATCTGGTAGAGGGTTGGTTTGATTTGCATGCAGTATATGTGCCCTCCGTCTATAAAGCATAGCTGGTAGGTTTCATCTTAGTCTTGCCATTGATGACTATTTCCCCATTAAGGGCTAAGTTGTGTCTGCTGACCACATGCCCTCATTGGGGTTTTACAAAGATGCACCACTCTACGGGGAGAAGTTTTCAGACTCCTAGGAGGAGTGTCCACATTATTGTACTCTTTTAAGGAGTGTAGCGTACTTCCTCATCTTTGGGTACAGCTGGCCAGTACTTTGGGGGAACAAGCCATGATTCCATTACAGCAGGGCTCCCACAAGAACTAGCTAATGATCAGTCCTTGTGCTTTCATGAAGGCAGTGACTGCAAATCTGCCTAACCCTTACACAGATCATATAAAGTGTGGGAAAGTTCCTCACTTCATAGATTCTAAGGCCAGAAGAGACTATTATGATCATCTAGTCTGGTCTCCTGTACAACATAGGCAATAGAATTCCCCCCAAAATAATACCTAGAACAAATCTTTTTAAAAAAAATCCAATCTTGATTTTAAAATTGTCATTGATGGAGAATCCACCATGACCCCCGGTAGATTGTTCCAATGGTTAATTACTCTCACATTTAAAAATGTACACCTTTTTTCTAGTCTGAATTTGTCTAGCTTCAGGTTCCAACCATTGGCTCTCATTATACCTTTCTCTGCTAGATGGAAGAGGCCATTATTAAATAGTTTTCCCCATGTAGGCACTTACAAACTGTAATCAAAAAGTACCCCTTAACCTTCTCCTTTTTAAACTAAATAAATTGAGGTTTGTGAGTCTATCATTATAAGGCATGTTTTCTAATCCTTTAATCATTCTCATGGCTCTTTTCTGAATCCTCTCCAATTTATCAATATCATTCTTGAATTGTGGGTACCAGAACTGGGCATAGTATTTGAGCAGTGGTCACACCAGTGCCAAATACAGAGGTGAAATAACTTCTCTACTCCTACTCGAGATTCCCCTGCTTATGCATCCCAAGATAGCATTGTCTCTTCCGGTCACAGTCACACTGGATGCTCATGTTCAGCTGATTATCTACCCCTCAAATGTTTTTCAGTCACTGCTTCCCATGATAGAGTCCCCCATCCTGTGAGTATGGCCTTCATTCTTTGTTCCTAAATTTAGCCATATTAAAACTCATATTGTTTGCTTGCACGCAGTTTACCAAGTGATCCAGATCACTCTGAATAAATGATCTGTCCTCTTCATTTACCACTCCCCCAATTTTTGTGTCATCTGCAAATTTTATCTGTGATGATGTTATATTTTCTTCCAGATTGCTGATAAAATTGTTAAATAATGTAGGGCTAAGAACTGGTCCATTGGGACCCCACTGGAAACACATCTACTTGAGGCTGATTCCCAGTTTTTAATCCATTTATATGTGCCATGTTCATTTTACATCATTCTAGTTTTTAATCAACATCCTGCAGTACCAATTCAACACCTTGCAGACATCTAAGTATATTATATCAACACTATTACTTTTACAACCAAACTTGTAATCTCATAAAAAAAGGAATCAAGTTAGTTAGACAGGATCTATTTTCCATAAACCTATGTTGTTTTGCATTAATTACATTATCCTTCTTTAGTTCTTTATTAATAGAGTCTTGTAACAGCCGCTGTATTATCTTGCTTGTGATCAAGGACAGGGTGGCAGGCCTATACTTACTTGGCTCATTCCATTTACTCTTTTTAAAAATCTAGCACATTAGCTTTCTTCCAGTCTTCTGGAACTTCTCCAGTGCATCAAGACTTATTGAAAATCAGTATTAATGTTCCAGCAAGCTCCTCATCCAACTCTTTTTAAACTCTTGGATGCAAATTACCTAGACATCCTGATTTTAAAATGTCTATCTTTTGTAGCTGATGTTTAACATCCTCCCAAGATGCCAGTGGAAAGGAAAGTATGTTATCACTATCTGATGAGACGATACCATCTTTTTTCCCCCCCAAATACAGAACAGAAATATTTATTGAGCACTTGTGCCTGTTCTTCATTATTATTGATAATTCTAGCATTTCCATCTAGTAATGGACCAATACCATTGTCAGGATTCTTTTTGTTCCTAATATATTTTTAAATCTCTTCTTTATTATCTTTCTTTATTCACCACTATTATTTGGTGGCTGAATAAGACTGAGTCAGATCTAGTGCTAATTAAGATTAAAAGAATAAAGCACAACTTTAGTTCTAGTGCCTGTGTGTCCTCCAAGAGGTTTGTCTTACAGACCTACAGTCTAACGTGTGTGTGGGAGAGATGGAGTACATTACACTGTAGCAAAATGGGCTTCCGAAACCCCCTCTACACCTACCATGGAAGTAAACCCTTGTAAGGAAGAATCCCCTACCTGTGTTTTAGAGGGTCTGGAATGCCCTAGTTGGGGGGGAATCTAGAAGAGTGAGGAAAAAATTTACATTTTCCCTGCTCTGGTTGACAGGTACAGAGGCTGCTGCTGTGAAAATCTGCAGGAGGAAAATGTAAATGTCTCATTGAAACACAAAGCAAAACTCTCCAATACCTTTACTCCCTCTCCCCCATCAACAAAAAACAGTACTGGGCAATAGAGAAAATAATGGGAAAACATAGTGAAATAGAGAAAATAGTGTATAGTTTTGTTTTGTTTTCCAAAGCCTCCTTCTCTTTTTCTGAATTCCAGTTTTCTGTAAATGTCTAGATTTTTGTGTGTGTGGAGACTGCTACTTAGTCTCATGGGGTGCTTCTGCGTGGGGCTTTAATCCTGCACACGCCAGGAGGGCCTGGGAGGCTTGGGGCTGGCAAGTTGTTTGCAGGCAGATAACCACTGAGATGTGGACGGGCAAGAGAGAGTAACAGGGAATGCTTTGCAGTTTGAAGTAGCAGTGGACAGAGAAGAAGTTAGGCAGTGAACAGACAGGACAAGTAGGACGTCTATTAAAGCAAAATCTCCTGTGGTTTTTGTCTCTCTTAGATCCATTTAAGTGCTTAAAGTGGCATTGGATGAGAGAGGGAAGGCGTATTTTCAGGGGTGTAACTCAAGAGCTCCTATTGAACAACTGAAATCTTGTATTCCGCACAGGACAGAGGGCCTTGACCATAGTAGTGACATGTTCATTAACAGCCTTCTTTCTTCCTTTCTTAGGTGCAAGTGGGAAATACACCTCAGGACCAAAGAATTGTGGGATACATTTCCTGCACTCATTTGCAAGCTCTGGCAGGTATTATCTCGATTTCCTTTTCTCAATGTCGTTCTCATGGTGTTCCTAGTTCTGTGCCGGAAGTTTCTCTAATCAAGTGCAAGAGCAGCATATTAGCAAAACATCTTTCCCCATCCTGCATTTGTAACAGTGTCATGCAAGTAGCAAGGGGATGGAAAGAGAAAATAAGATATCTGTAAAAGCCACACATCATAGATTCTTCAGCCACTTCTTGAAACACAACCAAAAGTTGCACACCAGTAAAGATTTTACTGATGGCATGTTGGGACCTGAACCTGGGTAGTGCTGAGCTCCCACTACACTCTTTTGGTTTAAAAATTAAGACTGCCCATCACCATGCCAGATCAGGCCGATAGGTATCAAAGCAACTCCCAAGCATTAGCTACAATGGAGAAATAAACCATTTATTTTCTGAAGCATTTGTTGTTGAGCCAAAACTGTCACTATTTTATATATTACGCTGCAACTCTCACTGCTGCACCAAGAAGAATAAAAAAAAAATTGTTGATGACAATACCATAATTGGTCAGGAATTTTCTATGAAAATGTTTGAGACAGAAAATATAATTTTCACAAAATTGAAACATTCTCGTGGGAAAATGGAAATATTTCAATTTTCTGTTGGGAAAATCTAAAGAAAATATTTAGTTAGGGTCAGATTAACCCAAATCAAAACACATTTCTGATCAGGCAGACACATTAATGTTGAACTGAGATGCCACAGTTCCTAATGGTAATTGCCTATGGGCCTGGCTCCCTGGCCTGTAGAGGACAATAGTGGCATGAAGAAACCAGACCCCTAAGGGGAACTGGGGGCATGAGACTCCTGAATTCAGCAGCTCAGGGGGACACAGATTACTGTCAGACCAAGTCTACACAAAATATTTTGACATTCCCAAATCAACATCGTCCAGTCCATGAAAAATTTTGAATTTTTCATCCCAACTTGGGGACAAAAACAAACTTTGAAATACCAAGTTTCTGATTTTTGACCTGCTCCTATAACAAGATATTTCCCAGAATCCAAAGGTATAGTGTTTTCTGAGACTCATTGTAACACACCAGAAAATCATAATAAAAGTTTATAAATAGAATAACTTCCTGCACCCTGAAAAACCATGCTAAGTGAAGCCGATCAGTCATCACACAGAGCAGTTCAAGTAGAAATCAAAAAGTTGGAAGAAGCCCAGATTCTTTGCCTGATTTTTGCTTGCCATTTCCAGCATAAATTGTTAATAAGTTTATGCTCTGTTTAGAAAATATTGCTTGTCCTATTTTAAAAACATGTTCCACTTCTTCGGCTACTACCATATATAGTGCTTGCTATGTTATATGCATTGTTTCATGAAATGATACATGATGCTGGAAAGTAAAACAAACTATATAAAATAGAATAAAAAGCCCCGCAGTGGCTGGGAGACTACGAATTGTATATGTTTGAACTCTTTTTAAAAGAATGGGGAAGATGTTCTTTATCAGCAGATTTCTCAGTTCTTCTTAGTGTATGTATCAGTGCGGATCCCACTGTAGGTACATATGCCCCTTATGTACATGAGACCAGAGGCTTGAATAGCAGTGTCTGTCGGGGCTGTGCATGTGCCCTGCATCTCCTTAAGCTCTCTCTGTACAGCGAGACAGAACCTGGAAACGGTCTGACCAACTAAGCTTTACCACCCACTAAGTCTTTTTGAAATTCTTTGAGACGTTCAGAACTTTTCTGATCCATTGATAAAGAACCACCACGAACAAAATCACCCCATCTGGTAGAGCCTGGTAAAATTCTGACTTTTTTTTTTTGGTCTCCCCTCCCCTGCCCCCCCAAACAATGCAGATTTGGATCAACCAAATCATTTAAAGAATTTGTCAATATTGGCTAATTGTTTCAGTTGAAAAACCATTTACAATTAAAAAAGAGAGAGTCAAAATGTTTGATATTTTCAAAATATTTCATTTCAAAATTACTTTTAAGTTTATTTTTTAAATTAAAGGTAGAAAAGCTTGAAATTTAAATAAAACATTGTTTTGGATTGAAAGAATTTTTCCAAATGTTTTTGGACTTATCAGCTAACCAAAAAAATTTCTTACCACCTGGACTGAATGTTGACAGACTGTCTTGTATGCCCCCAGTCGGTACAGAGCACCTGAACATGGCAGATTCTACACCTACAGACTTTAAGCCCTGCCCTTCTTGCAAAGGATTAATTCCCCTGTAAGACAGATACAGCAGATGCCCCTTCTGTTTAGGAGAGACCCATATACTGGAGAGGTGCTTGGTATGCACACAACAGCTTTGATGTTTGGATAAGATGTAAAATGGAGGGATCTGAGCACTTGTGACTATGGCACTTACTGCAAGAGATGTCCTGGCCAAATTCTGTTGTAAGCAGTTATATATCTTTTTATACCTAAAATTCACCTTTTTCATTAAAATGGAACCGGCTATAGATTTTTTTTCATTTACTGCCCTGGAACTGTTTTATAGTGTTCCTGTTATTAAATTGCTGCTTAGAACCATTCCAGAAGTAGCTGCATTTCAGTGGTAGATGGAGAGTTCCTTTAATGAGGCTTGAACTTCTTACCTACCTACTTCACAGGGGGATTATGAAGCTTGGTTGGTTCTTTCATGCCTGTAAAATGTTCAGCAATCCACTGATAAAAGCTGCTTTAGAAGTGCCAGGGATTATTGTTTGGAAAGTGGCCATCTTCTGGCTTGGCTGAAGTCAGAGACCTTCTTGCAAATGTAAAGATAATTTTTTTTCAGTGAAGTACAACTAACACTTCAGTTGTTAATGGCCCAGGAGGAGTTTTCATGTCACTATTCATGTGAACAAGTGGATCTCCAAACTATATTATTAATTAATTTGAAGATGCTTCCTGTTTACAAGGTAACAACAGTCCTGAATGTACTCTAACCGGTTGACATGTTTACAGCAGAACAAATCAACCAAAAAAAACCATTTAAATCTTCAAGGATGCAGGCTGAGGAGTTTTAGCACAGGATATGGTCATTACACAGTGAACAGACAGTACTCCGAAATTATTATTATTGAATTACAAATTGTAAGTAAATATTCATATTTTAAATGAAAGAAAAATACAAAAATCAAGATGAGCCAAGTTGACAAAGGGTAGGTTTTATTAAAAACAAAAAAATTTAAAATCCACATTTCACTTTTCATTCGTTCCCCACTTGTCACCAGCCTTCACCCACTCCCATGTTTTTTACCACCTTATTTCCCTTTTAAAAACAGCATAGTTTTTCCCTACAGATAACCAAGGCCCTCCTCTCCAGCTTTATATTAATCAATGGGAGCTTTGCTAGTGACTTCACTGGGGCCAGGAACTCACCCATTGCTTTTCAAAAATGAATGGAAAGGAGAAGCTGTGATTTTCCACTAGAAACACAAACAAGCCATTTATTCTGGGCAAAAAGGCCTGGCTGACCTGGAGGAAGTGGGAGAGCGAACCCAGAAGGTTTAAAAAAAATTTCCCTTTCTGTGGTTTGACAGTTTGGTTTTTGTTGCTCTTTGGTATTTCCCACCATGCTCTTCCTTGTAAATGGTGGCGTTGGAGGGATTAGGACCATCTTTCTTGCTGGCAAGAACTTGAAAATATTGAATGCAGGAACTAGTTAAAACAGAGGATTTTGTCTTTTTCCAAATCAGTTGTAGAGACATAACTGTAGAGCAATTAGTGCAGATCTCTGTACTCTGGTTAAGTAATGATGTTAGCCAATCAGACACAGAGATTCTGAGTCTGAACAGTTACTGAGAATTGCGTGCCTGGGGGCAAAGAAATTACAGTTTCTAGTTACAGTCTGGCATCCCTATTCTAAGATTTGCTGGGACAATTCTGTTTCAGTGAACAGGAAGTGAGTGGTTTGTGGAATGACTACTTGGTTGGCTACTCTGTATTCTGGCAGGACTTCTCCATTCTTAGTTGTCATTAGTTTCGCATCAGAAGCTATTGATTGCTTGGGTCTGGTAAGACTGAGTACCACCAATAGTCCCCCTGCTGCTAGATACACAGTGTAGAGTAGCTGTCGTGCAGCTCTGGACTTCCTGCATTCCTGAAGGAATTCTTCATGGGGCTGGCCTCTGGGGATCAGTTAACCTGAGTTTCCCAGATGTGGGGAATGGGGCTTCTTCAAGTAGTGTCCCCATGAGTGCCCCACTTTAGGTGCGCTAGCACCCCCTGCACCTTTGATCGGAGATTTCTCATAGCAGTGTCTGTTCATCCCGCGCATGCGTGTTAGTCAGTCTTAAGTGCCCTGTGCCATTTTTATATAGCACTGCACGGGTGAACTGCCCTCAGTTCTGATGGAGCTCTGGCCGTTGTCCTATTGAGATTTCCTCAATCAATTTCTTGGTCTTACTGATATTAGTCTTAGTGGTAGTTTTCCATAATTAGTAAATACTTTTGATATAGATTGTTTTCTTTAAAAAAATTTCTTTTTTCTATATAGTATTTAGATATTAGATAGTTACTACTACTTAGTGGGAGATAATACCCAGTTCTCCTGGCTTCAAGCACTGTCTGTTGTGCTGGGAGATGATCCCGGTCAGCGATGGGCACTCCTGCTGTATCCATTGCCTCGGGGAATTGCACATTGCTCAAAAATGCAACTTTTGTCTGGCACGGAAATCAACACCCAGAAAAAACAGGGAGAAAGTTTCATCTCCTTATGATGGAGAGCTCTCTACATTCAACCTCTGACCCAGGCCTAGGAACACTCACCCTCCCCCGTATGTTGGTCCCCAAGCAAGTCTGCTGCCTCTGAACCCCACACTTCCAGGGTATCTAAGAGAAGACACAGGACTCCTCTCATAAGCCCTTGAAAGAATATGCCCCTGGCTTGCCATGCCAGGTAGAGAACCTCTCTCTAAAAAGCAGAGATCCTCAGCTACCACAGCACCACTAGCTCTTCAGTCAGGTACTGTTGAGGCCCCCGGTTCCTCAGGACCCAGGGCACAGCTAGACTGCAAGGCAGCAAAGCCACAGGCCCAGAGAGACCATCGGTACCATTTGATGTGCAGAAGAAAAGTGAGATTATTTTACATTAGAATTAATGTAATTAAGAAGGTGAGTGAGTGGAGGGAGTTGTTCAGCAGATATCTGTCCAAGTTGCCTACTGCTAAAAGACCTACGGCTTGTCTACACTACCACTTAAGACAATGTAAGTTACATTGCCAGTGGTTTTTTCAAGTTTTTGTAAGTTACATTGACTTAAAACTGTGTCTAGGCACTCTCATGAATACAAGGACAGATCCGCATCCAGGTCTCTTCCTAAGAAGAGAGATCCCTCCCTGGCCCTGTCCAAATCCAGTGAACCTTAACATGTGGATCATAAGGAGTCTTAGACTGCTTAAGACTTCCAAGAAGGAGGGTAAAGCGTGGAAGAGAAAAAGATCTGTTGGTGGCACCGACACCTAAACATAAAGGCTGACATCCACCAGTTTCATCAAAGACTGCTGGACTGGATTCTTCAGTGGTACAGGCCCACCCTTCTAAGGATGGGCCACCCGCAACATCTCTGGACGCATTGGAATGGTCAGTCCCGACTGCAGGAATACCCCAAACATCAGGATGTGCAGATACTTATTCACCAGACGATATCTTTTTCTGTTATCCTCAATCCCCTCTCCTTTCCGGCCCTTCTGAGAGACATTGACACACTGATGGACGAATCTATTTTGGTAATACAGCAACCCTCTCCACGCTAACCCTCAGGCATGAGCATTCACCCTCCAGTACCAATGTTCCCGTTAGTGGAGCAAGAGTAGAACTCCAACTTGGATGAATCAAACACTCTGGCCGGTCATTCATCTCCTCACAGATGAGTCTTAACAGGGAGGTGAGGAGATCCAGATGCAACTTTCCCAGGGACTCCTGGTACCCAATGCCGTGGGATCCCCATTAACCAGTCAATCCCTCATAGGCCAGTGGGACCCATATGGCAGGTGCCAGAATCCATCCATAAGTCCTACTGCACCTCTCCCACAAAACATCTCCTGTATCGACGGGCTATGAGGAAGAGGAGGAAATCATCTCCAGATGAAATGATCACTCAATCTTAATCATCTCTGCTGGACAACCATAAGCAGTACCAGGCTCTACTACAGAAGACAGCAAGTTACTTTCAGATTCAAGTAAGGTGGCACACTCAGAAGTGAGGCAATCTTAGAGCGAGCCAGCCAGAGTGGTTTGGCATACTTGGCCTTCTGAGCCCTTACACTTAAAAGAGTTGAGAGGCACTAATTCATACTGGCCAGATGAGCTGAGTTCCTTTTCACCCACCCAGTGGTCCACTTGCTGCTGAGGCAGGCAACCATGGAAAGAGCAAGGTCACAACATCCTAGCACCACCCTGGCTGACAAGGGCTCAAAGAGGTTCCACCTTTCAGGAGGAAAGGTATTCTCCTCTACAAACCTGCAATGCTTTATCACTATCAGGCTTTGTTAGCAAAATATGATTTAACAACTACCGTAGGCTGGCAGACTTTACAGGACAAACGTCCCCATGAGGACAGAGCCCAATTTTAATCCTTCATTGAGGAAGGTGAAATAGTGGCAAAAAATTCCTACCGGCTGCAGTAAATCCAGCAGACAAGGCACCTAGAGAGCTAGCCACTGGTATAGTTATAAATAGGACCCTACCAAATTCACAGTCTATTTTGCTCAATTTCCCGGTCATAGAATTTTAAAAATAATCAATTTCACAGTTTAAGATGTTTACATCTGAAATTTCAGAGTGTTTTAACCATGGGAATCCCCACCCAAAAACGGGTTATGGGGGGGTCACAAAGCTGTTGTAGATTTAGGGTATGTCTACACTGCATTGTTAACTTGGATGTGACACTTCTCGAGGCATCCTGGGCTGATAGTTGGGAGTCTTGCCTGTACTAACTGGTTGTTAGCTCCCTATGGATCCCTCCACCTTCTGGCAGTTAGCATCAAGAGGTCGTCAGTCACACCAGGTTTACAATTGCTGGACCCAGGTCTGATGGCCATGCTAATGCATCCGTACTGCACTACGCAGACCTTCTGACTCAGGTCTGAAGTTTGACCTGTGTCCACACTGCAAAATGGGCTTGGACCAGAGTCACAGCGGGACTTAGACTCTGACCCACTCCCTTTAGCCAGGTCATAGGACCTGGCTCCTGGGTGCTTGCTGAGCTGAGTCAGACTGATTTGTATGTGGACAGAAGGCAGGTTTGGGCTCAAACCGGAGTCCGAGCCTAGGCTTAATGCGCAATGTATATGTACCCAAAGCCACAGAATGAATCAGTGGCAGAGCCATGAATATAATCCTGAGCCCCATCCCCTGATCTATTAGACTATGTTCCCACTGGCATAAAATCATAAGTCAGAGTTTTCACCTTGGGGAGCTTTTGCTGCCCTTCACATAGCTGCACACTTTAGTGGTGTTAAGTTATGCACGTTGTTATCCAGGCTGAGCTGAGAGTAACAGTCCCCTTTAGAAGATATTCAGATTCACATTTTTCATTGAGTATTCAAAGATATGTTACCAAATTATCAAAGGCATTAGTCACATATCCTGAAGGCTTAACCTCACATTCCTTACATTAAAACCGTTAGCATAACTCAAAACACCCTTTGCCATCTGTCTTAATGTAAGCATGCTTGCTCAGTGTGTTTACCAAATATCCTGACATATAAACCAATGTGCATATATACAAGCTCTCTAATTTCCCTTCTGAACACTAATAAAAACCAGTGATGTGGGTATAAACCAACACTTGTCCCCTCTCTGTGCTCACCATCTTTGGGATTAGAAAAGCCTATCTGGTAACTGAGGTGAGGAAATATCTTATATTAGGCTAAGTTCTGTTGACGAAAGAGACAAAACCAACAGAAATTGGTCCAATAAAAGATATTACCTCACCCACCTAGTCTCTCTAATACTATGGGACCAGCATGGCTACAACAACATTGCAAATATCTGGTAACAGACACATTTGCAAGTCTTATAGGGTCTGCATGCTATAAAACACACACTTGAAGTTCTTATCAGGACTACCAGTGCAGATCTCACAAGATATGCATCTAAGGAGGTCTCTTCCTTAACCTTACGCCAAGGAGTGGGTGGTGGGTGTTTTCCCCAAGCCAGAAAAGCCCAGCTTTCCCGTCCCCTTTATGCACGTAAGTTAACATCTTGACATTACGGCTTACTTACCATATATGGCTGAGAAAAAGCAGATATGTATTTTATAAGCATAAATAACCTTCAGTATTAAACAATCACCATCTGCATACCGTGTGATCAGTGAAAGCAGATGTCTGAGATAGTCTTGACATGCCTGGGACATTTTAAAACACTGAATAATATAACATACAAATCAAGCTATTTCATCATAACGAGTGATTCTGAGCATGTTGTTCACCATATACTCGGAGCATGACATTTCAAATCAAATCTTCATTTCATGTGGAAGGAAAGAAACATTGTTCTTTCTTACCTTGACATGTTTATCATTTGGAGGCTGAGCCACCTATCTCACTGGGTTCACACTGTAGTTCCAGAAAATCAAAGATAATCATCATTTGTTACGAGTATCATGCACAGCTTGTTATTTTGTGTGTAGCAAACAGAACAAAAGTGGGAGTGAGAATACAGTAATAATTATTTTAGGAACAAATTTTCTCCCTCTCACCCACCCGTCCACCCCACCAGTCGGACTTTTACTGGCTTTTTTAAAGTAATTACAACAACTAAATTTGATTTTGATAAAATCTATTGATCAAGTCTATCATTTAGGTTGGAACACACAGCAGTGTTTTCTGTGTATTTCCTCAGAAGTGGCTGGCATACTACTGGGAGCTATAAAATAAATGATTTTAAAAGTGTTCTCAATGAGCTCCAAGATGGATTAGCTATTGTATTCCTTTGGTAAAATATACTCTCATATACTTTTGTGTATAGTTCCTTTCTTCTACTCCAAAACCCTAGAGTAGTTTAGTAGCTAATATGGATGATCAGAGACATTCCTGCTATATCTTATTCAGCTGAGAAAATGTTTCCAATCAGTCAAAAATGCACAAATATCCAGAGATGCCCAACTGGAGTGAAAGCTGAGCACAATTTTTTTTCTTCTTTGAGTGTCCAGATGTATGGATCCACCAATTTTTTCCCAGAGGAACGTCATTTTTCAAAGATATGCTGAATGGATGGAGTATTATTGGTAGCACAGGGCTAGTTTTAGAAAATGATAAATTATCTGAAAAATCAGGCCACAGGGCTCTCAAATTGGGTACCCATTTTTGACATTAACATCTGTGCTTCAGTTGCCATTAAAAGGGGAGTTGTGAAGCTAAATCCATCAGTTTCTGTGTAGCACACAGATGCTAAATAGGACTGGAAGGGACTTCCTGGATCATCTCATGCAGTCCTTTGCTATTGCAGGAAACAGTGTCATATAATCAGGGGTGAAAGTAATTTACAGGACTTACTGGTATTGCCAGAGTCCTGAGGGGTGTGTGGCCTCAACCGGAAGAGGCGGGGCCTCTCAAGATTCAAAGGCCCTGGGGCACCGGCTGTGGCTGGGAGGAGTGGCGTAGCCGGGTTCTAACATCAGGGGGAGCGAACACATAAAAAAAGGCGCCACCCGACATATCAAATTACTAATTACATACTTTTAAATTCGTTATACATATTTATTTGTACTTAAAATGAAAGCACAAGAATGATCTAGCCACGGAAGGGTTGCACAGCTGGCAGTTCACAGGAGAACTTTAGATTATACTGCGATATACTTTAGATTCTAGAAAGTAAATCACAGAATACAGTAGTTTGTAATTGTCACCCCTTGCCCCCGGAGCAGAGCGGCGGCTCGGCTGTGGCAGAGTCATTCCCCGGGCTGCCGCTGCTCGCGGAGAAAAGATGCTGCTGAAGAGAGACCACAAGAAAAAAACATCCCACCCTCCCCCCTTTTCCTTCCTTCTCCACCTCCTCCGCTGGCACCAGCTGGGCTTCAGAGCCACTAGGAGCTCTGCCCACCAGATTGTGGCTTTTGTGCTGTTCTGTTGAGGTCCCCTTGGATGTCCTGATGTGAGAAAACGGAAAGCTTGGAAGCCGTGTTAACTTCCAAGTGACAGGTGCCTATTGTAGTGCTGCACGCTTGGTTTCCAGCCAATGGTTCCCTTATTTCTTGGTGGCATATTAATTATTATTAATAACAAGTCCAGTAGGGCATAGAAGCCTCACGTGAAGTCAGGCTGTGCTAGAAGCTGTACATATAGAGTACAAAGAGTTTACAGAGGGTGGACGAAAGGAAGTATCCCCATGATTTGGGGTATGTTTACACTGGAAAAGGGAGGTGTAATTTCCGGCTTGTGTAGACATACCAGTGCTAGCGCTGATCAAGCTAGTGTGCTAAAAATAGAAATGGAGCCACAGTGGTGCAAAGAGCTAGCCATCCTGAGTGTGATCACACCTGAGACCCTTGATAAGCATTCAGGTGATTAGCCCCTCCTGGTGCTCATGCCATTACACTTCTATTTTTAGCACTCCAGTTTGATCCGAGCTAGCACCGTATGTCTCCTCCAGCTGGGTGTGATGCCTCCAGCTCCAATGTAGACGTACCTACAGATGGAGAACAGAGGCACAGTCAGACTAAGTGACTTGTTCAAAGTCACCCAGGGAGTCACTGGCAGAGCTGTGAATTGAACGCATGTCTCCGGCTTCCATACAGTTGGATTGCCGCTTCACCTGGAGGTCTCAGGACAGTAATAGGCTGATTAGGCCTCAGCTGGAGTATTGTGTCCAGTTCTGGGCACCACATTTCAGGAAGGATGTGGACAAATTGGAGAAAGTCCAGAGAAGAGCAACAAAAATGATTCAAGATTTAGAAAACATGAGCTATGAGGGAAGATTGAAAACATTGGGTTTATTTAGTCTGGAAAAGAGAAGACTGAGAGGGGACATGAGAACAGTTTTCAAGTACATAAAAGGAGGAGAGAGAGCAGGAGAAAGAAAAATTGTTCTTCTTAACCTCTGAGGATAGGACAAGAAGCAATGGGCTTTCATTGCAGCAAGTGAGGTTTAGGTTGGATATTAGGAAAAAGTTCCTAACTGTCAGGGTGGTGATCCCTGAGCCCTTTCAATCCCTGCCACGGAAGCCGGTGTGGTCCGGCACGGCGTACTGGCTCTTGCCGGTACGCTGGACCGGACCGGCTTACTTTCACCTCTGCATATAATCCTGTTCATAAATTTATCAAGCTTCATCTTAAAACTACCCAAACGTATTGTCTATGAAAATGAGAGAGTCCAGAGATGTCCAAGAAGACAGTGGAACCAGCACAGTATATAAAGCCATCCTAGCAACCCCCAATAGGCTCAAATCCTGGTTCTAAACAGACGTGAATGGAATCTGCTCATAACATTGGCCCTACCCAGTCTTGGCATAGGAAAAAGGAGATGATGATCTTTGGTATTTATTTAGATGGAATATATGGGCCCAGAGAGTCAAAGGTGTTAATACGATCCTGTGGCTGTCCAACATTAAATAGTTTTAAACAAAGTTTTATATACAGAGACCTCAGCCTGCTAAATACTATGGCAAACACAGTTAAAAATCCTTTAAACCTTTTATTAAAGATACAGAAAATGAAGAAAAAACAGTTAAAGCATTTGAAATGTAACATATTAAGTAAGGCTTTTATTTTAACAACATCCTTTGTTCCCTTTCCCTTTCTCTAAAGTTAGTCTTTAGAAGGAACAAACCCCTTGTCTAACAGTCTCTTAGAGAGTATTCTTTTGGGGTGGGAAAGAAGTTAATTGAGATGGACTGGAGCTACCATTGTTGTTAAAGTTCGATCCTGTTTCCTAGAAAGCAAAACAAGACAAAACACACACAAAAGCAGAAGAAAGAAAATGCAGGTTCTTTCTCTGGTGTTTACTCTCAATTACAACTTCACTGCTGGCAAAACATGGGCACAGCATACAGGCTTTTCAACCACTACAAGAACTGGCAGATTTATACCAGCATCAGGCTGTTTAGGGGATTGCTTTTATCTCCCTCTCTGCTCACAGGCTTACAGTAATGTTGCAAAATATGCAGTCTTGGCCGGCTAAGCCAGACTCTTATTAGAAGACAAAACGAGAAGCATAGGAAACAGAAGAAAAATGGTGGGAAAGGAAAAAGACACACTGGGTTCAGGTGACAGTCTCTCATTCCTGGTGGCAGTTAAGATTCAGCCAGAACTGGTGGAGGTGGCAATGTCATCCGTCCCTCTGTTAGCTTGGTCTGGTAAGGACAGCTCTTGGGATCAAGACTACTAAGGCCCACTGATGTTACAGTGGATCTCAAGGATAAATGAAGGTGGCAACCATGATAGTGAAGCTTGCTCTTTTCCCTTCTTTTCGTCAGCAGTTATCCCCCTACACTTCCTTTATAACAACTTTGATTTCAAAGCCTCTTTTATTTTAAGGACCCTGAAAGGGAGTGAAGGGCGGAATAGTCCATCCTCCCACTATTTTGTCCACCAGTAGGCCTAATTTCTGATACCAAGTTTGGTTCATTGATTTCTGGGCTCACATTGTTCTTGTTTATCTGGCATGCTCATAACAGTCCTTGAATTACATCAGTAGGTCTTTTTGTTTGGACTGATTCAGTCTCTCTCTTTTTTGCACCTTTCCCTACCAACATTTGTTGTTAGGTTATTGAAACATTTTATTAATTTTCATTCACTTTTCACAGATGAGCTCACAATTAGGGTAAACTAATTCGGTTGTTTGCGCCCACTACTCAAGTTGGAAGGCTGTTCCAGAACCTCACTAGTATGATTTTAGAAACCACCTTCTAATTTCCAGCCTATTCCTGGTCATTTGTTGTTGTGCCAACGCTGTCATATGGCTTAAATAGCTCTTCTCCATCCATGGTGTTTACAGTGGTGCATGCCATAGTAAAGCCCCTGGGGAAACTTATAATTCTGTAGTCCGAGGAGGGTTTGAATGGTTAGCCTCATATCAAACAATGAGTATAAAATGAAATCTTGACCATCCATTCTGAGCACTGAATGGAGTGGAGGTCTTGTGGACAAAATAGTTTGTGATCATGTAATTAAAGACTGTATCATAATGCATATGCAGCCTTAATTCTAGAACTTCTTAACTTATGAATGCTTTACTTTGCAACCTTAACATTATACAAATTACATATAAAAAACTACATTTAAAGAGAGTGTAATTCACCCCGTGCAGAGAGCCAGCAGAAGGTCTACAAACTATTTAAGTCCCATTTCAACCTTATGTCAAGGACTTACGCAGTGTGTAGGCCTCATGCAAGGTCTCTGCACAGAGGATGAATTTTATTTATACTGTCCAAAACAATACCAGCCACTTTACATACAAATAGTAAGATATTCCTTGCCCCAAATTGTTTAAATATACACCATGCAGTAGGGGAAAAGATGCAATACAAGGGCTTGTTTGGGGAGGGGATGGATAGGAGGGGTTGGAGTGGTTTTGTGCTTTTATTCTTTTTATCTCCCTCCTGCGTATTTTGCTTTATGTCCCTAACAACGTCTGTTAGCTGCACAAGAGGAATGCAGCATTCTGAGTATCTATCTGTAAAGTTAAATGTTGTTTTAAGCACATTTCCTTGTACTCAGGCTTTTTCACATTGTGCTTCCCGTAGGAGACACTACAGTTCGATGTGAGCAACTTGATCTGCTTCAAGATTGGCTGGCTGATTTCCGAAAATCTACCTCCTCCTCCAGCACAGCCAATCCAGAGGAGCTGGTGGCTTTTGATGTGATCTGTGGAGATCTCAACTTTGACAACTGCTCATCTGGTGAGACAAGCTTTTCCCCTTCCTCTTGAATACGTAGCATCACAGTGAGCTACTAAGATGTTGTAATGTCTCCTCTAACTGCTTTAGAGCAGTGATCTGCAATTGTACATGGCTTGCGATCACATTTAAATAAGAATAAATTGCTATAAAAACTTTTAAAAATGGGAGTAAAGATTGTTAATCTGAGTGGGCAAACCCAATGTTTAAGAGATGCCTATTCATTAAAGGGGAAATTTCTAAGGCACAAAGGGCAGTCCTATCATTTGTGCCTTTGACAGTCTCCACCAAACTCTAAAAGAATCAGACAGGTAGCTCTTACCTGCTCTGCACTTTTATTGTCACTATGGCACCTATATACCCTTTCTTTCTAGTTACTAATATATATCAACAGGCATATAATCACTGGGTACCTGTGGAAAAAATCTTACATAACTGTGTAGTTAAAAACTATATCATAATGCATACGCACAAGGGGGCTGAATTAATGTTCCGAAGGCAACTTTAATTCTGGCATTTACTATCTTAAAGGACTTGACTTTGCAACCTTAATATTCTTTTAACTTATTTTTTTGGAAGTTTATTCCATATATGGAGGGCAAAGGACACCATTAAAAGTAGACCTTTACTACAAACAGATGTTAAATTTGCAGTGGAATTCTGAGTAAAGAATATCTCACACACTAGGATAAAGTCAAACATGATACAGTAAATGTTATTTTTAATGTGTATGTGTTTGCACAATGTGTATAGGCAGTTACATAAACGGATGTTAATTTATTTCAACTGGCTCATCACTACACTAGCTGGGCATACCACAGAAATTAAAAAGAACAATTATTACCAGCAATTGGCACAAATCAAAAAATCCATCCCTACTTCTACCACTACTGTCTGTTAATTTGGGATCCCCTCCAAATTATGTTCTAAAATTAAGAAATATTCCAAGTAAAAAAAGTCTTGCATTATGTTCCATAAATAAGTGAATCGGGACTCTGGTGGACTGTAGGAGAGCGTAAATTTCAGAACCAAAGGCTGTCTACTAGTGATGTCTTGCTGCTTGCTCAAAGGAGTTTAAACCTGGGCCCAAACAACAGAAGCTTTTCTAGAAAAGCAACTGATCTGAAAAGTATAGGGAGAGGGGTTGTCTAAGACAACCAGCATTATAGATACTAGCTACCACCACCAAGTAGCAGCTTGGAAGCCAGCACAGAGTATAAATCACAGGTGATGTATATTCGTGTGTGCGTGCCCCACTAAATAGGCAGGTAATTGCAAAATGCTCTTGCTGAAGCAGCCAAATGACCTCCAATGGTAGCCTAAATAGAACACATTATGGTAGTCCAGCCTGGAGCTGGCAAAAGGCATGGAGAGGGCTACATCTGAGAGGAAAGGGCACGGTGACTGAGCTACTGCTACTATGCAGGCATACAAAGAGATGGATACACTAGGACCGTCAGAGTGTGAACCAGTGAGACCAGGGGTAGGAACAATCATGATCACCGTGAGTCTCTTAATATGTTCTCTATTGTGCATATTGGTTTATACTGTGCTTTTAGTCAGCTAGGTTAGAGATAAATTCAAGCTTCAGTGTTCAGATTGGGCTCTAAAGTTTAGGACCAGCAGGTTTATGGATTCTTAGTCACTGTTCAGGCCCATTTGCTTAGTGGAGATATTAGTGTCCATAGGGAATCCATCCCCTCTAATGAAGCTGGGTGTACCAGTTATGTCAAAGAAAAAGATATCTCCTGTACAGTCCAAAATAACTACTATTCTTTCATATCATGTCTTTGAATGTGCTTTTCTTTTGAAACTGTTGATGAGATCGATATAGTGCTAATCACCACTGACGAGGTTAATTAATCTGGTTTGGATAGATAGTTGTTCAAATGAAAAAATTCAAAATGTTGACTGCCCCTGCATTGCCTGGTCTTGTCTCATATTTACATGTGCTACTACTTGGCAGCCAGGATTCTCAGGAGATGAATAACCTATCATACTCTGCCTTGGATCAAATGCTCACGGTCAATTTAGTTATTGCATCTCCAATCTCAAATGAACCCTGAAGTTGAGTAGAAAAGTATCTGAAGAACAGAACATGAAGTTGGCAGACACTCTGACTTGGCATCTGGAATTATGTATCAACATTCTAGAGCTGAAAGTCAAGATTTGTTGACCAGAGTTTTAGTAAAGCAAAAATTTCCCTATGCTTTATTAGCTCAGAGGTAAATCAATTTTAGCCGAATTCAGATACATCCAATCAGAATTCAGTTATTTACATACTTGTGTAGCTTTGCTCCAAATCTTAAAAGTGTTGACCTCTGATGAGATTAAGAAACTTTCTGGTTTGTAAACATGATCATTTCATCCAATGAATGATCTAGAATAATCTTTTTGTACAATATGTAGCAAACATAGTATGTGCATTTTAGCCAAGTGTCAGATGTTACTTGGTTGACAATATATTTTTATACTCGTGAAGCTGGAGTACAGTGGTTGAGTTTTTGTAGGTATGTTTGCATAGGGGTTTAAATTATTGAAACGTAACCATTGTTAAAGGGGATGCTAACAAGGTAAAAGCTGTTCTTAGATGTGTTGCTAACAATTAAAATCATTAAAAGCATTGAAAATCTGTTTTATTTTTGCTATTAATGCAGTTTACTATTTTGCACTTTTGAAATGAAAGTGGAAATTAAGTTGATCACTTTCATTTTCTATTTATAGTCAGTCTCACTTTTTGGTTCTCATGCATTAAATTAGAACAATGCTGCAGTGTTTATGTTCACAACTCTGCAGGGGAATGTTTTTAATTTTAAAAGTCACAGATCTTTGTTAGGTAATGTACTTCAGACCGAAAATGTAGGTTTTGTATTTTTAAGTGCTAAATCTTTGTACAGTATTTACCAATTTTGCACTGTAAAGAGTCTGGAAGATTTTAAGGAAAAAAATTAACTGAATATTTTTAGACTTGCCAGCTTTCTTTACAAACTGTGAAATTGTAGAATAGTTTGTTTCCTCCTGTGAAAATCCAGCTCTCTTTGTTGAAAGTTATACCATTAATCCATCTGACATTCGCAAGTTCCTTAGTCACCCCATGTTTTAGGGCATTTGCAGCAAGTCATTTGTACCCTAGTACTAGAGAGGTATCACACTTCTAACATCAGTACATTGAATTCTCAGTTATCAGGAACTTTATTATAAGGCTGTCTTTAATGTCAGGCTGATGTAGTCTGACTGTGATGGAAATCTATTATATTTTAAACCTTTTGCTACGAGATAAAAAACGGTTCAATGAGAGGGGCTAGGCTGTACCTCTCAGCCATGAATAGTAACAATTGCTGCATGGTAGTGGATTAATCATCACAGAATTTTATTCCTTTCCATGGCTTCTCCAATGAAGGTTTGTAGGCATCTGAAACCCTGAGACAGAGCAAAACTTGAAGAAATAAAATTGCAGATTTCATCTGGTCCTTAAATAAAAATACCTGAACAAAATCAATAACCTGCTGAGAGAGGAGGGATTTGATTTAAGCGTACCTGTCAAATCTTAAATAACCTCGTTTTCTGCAATTCCTCCAAGATGTCTCTGCTAATTTATTACTGCCTCAGCCCCAGAATCGTCTTGTGGTTCTAAAGACGGCAACTTTCAAGGCAGCTGAGACAATGCGGGTGCAATAGTTGAACTGGAGCTATCAGTTCTCAGCTCAGTAAGATACACTGAACAAAATGCAAGAATGGGATCCTGTGGCCCTATAGCTAGGGACAAAACAGATACAATGACGTAAGAGCCTGTAACAGCCGCGGGGCAGTGGATGTTTAGTACGAATGTGGCTACAGACTGAACATGTTTCCTTTTTCTGACCCCTTCTAGTTGGAATTGAGATAGTCACACAACATCATCCCTTGGCAAGAATGATGTTGCTTTCCTGTAGAAGCAGGTCTGGTTTGCTCTGTTGATGCAGGGCAACGTCGTCCTTAGGTGATACATCTAGCTCAAACTTCAAAGAAGTTCCCCCTCCCTTGTTTTGAGTGTGTCCATTTTCATACACATTTATGGATTTTGTTGCCTTGACAATAGCCTGTGACAAATGAGATCATTAGTTCCAAGTGCAGGGACTTGTGAATGTTCCAAGGATCCCTAGAAGGAACTTGAACTGTTGATAAGAAATTCTAAAATCTAAAATGGTGGAAGTGCTGCAAAGAAGAAAATCATCAAGGGACGCTGCCAGTTTAATAGGTTTTAAAAAAAAATTACTGGATTTACAGCAGTGCTGGTATTTTCAGTTTGAGGGTCTGATCCTGCAAATACTACTAGATACGAGATTTACTATAATAAATAGTACACCCTGACTTTTAATTCTCCTAGCTCCTTCATCCAGTGCCAATAGTACTACTTTGTTGTTACATTAAATAATCTTAGAGGCATATATTTGCTATTAGACTTGAAGTAGATAAATTGGTACTAATTATGCTCCTGGAGAAATTAAGCATTGAGAATGCATGTGGTATGCTGCTTGTAATTTGGACTACTTTAATACTCAGGATAACAATATCAACACGAAATATCATTTCTCAGTCAGTTATGTAACCTAAGTGTTTCGTGAACAGTGCATCTTGTGAGGCAGTCATACCACAAGTTTCTAACTTCAACAAATGCATTGCAGAGACTATGTACATACCCAACTCACCATCGGTCCTGTCAATATGAAGCCAGCGGGTGTAGTTCTGCACTGCCTAACATTTAACACCTACATTGTGTCGTAATTTACATCAGTACACAGCAATGGAGAATCAGGCCCATTAATTACTCCCAAAAATCAGATGGGCAGGAGTTCGCAGTGAATCTTTTGTTGTTGTTGTTGTTGATACATTTTCTTCAGTTTTAAAGTGCTCTATTTTCCAACAGTGACTCTTTGTTCTTAGTGGAGTTTTGTTGGCGGGGGCAATTATTTGGAGAGTTCAGGCAGTGGAGAATAGGATATTAACAACTAATTGTATACAGTAGCACCAACCAGCTCCAATGACATTAGGGCTCCATTATGCTGGGTGCTGTACCAATGCATAGTAACAGTAAGGGACAGGTTTTTAAAAGGTATTTAGACACCTAAAAATGCAGTTAGGTGCCTAGGCAATTTTGAAAAATTCTCCACTAGGCACCTATCTGCACCTCTAGGTGCCCAAGTACCTTTAAAAAATCTGGCCCTAAAGAGTTTAGGCTCCTAATTAAGACAAGATGCAACAAGACAGTATAACAAGGAAGTGGAGGTGACCAGGGATAGGAAAGTGGCCTATTTTTCATGATTTACAGTTTTGGAGGATTTGAAATATACAGGTAACATTTTTAATGCCATTAATCTCAACTGACCTAAGGTCTTTCACCCTTAGGTCACCAGTTCAAATCCAGCCCAGGTAATTAGTGCCCAAAAGTCATCATTTGCAGTCTGTTCAGTGGGCCAGTTGAAATGAGTTGGTGATATTAACCCAGTTCCTCAAACATGTGCCACCACTACAACTGGCACTAATTGGTACGCTGTTGGCAGTCTTGCAGACTAAAAATGGAAAGGGCATGGAGACTGGTCCCTCCAGGATAGGGGTTATGTAAATTACCCAAGCAAGGTGGGAAATCCACATTGCCATTGCCTGCAATCAGACCTGTTTTGAAGATAAATAAGGGGCATCAGTTCCTTCAGTTGTCAATTTAGCATTAAACTAGTGATAAATGGGAGACATTTAGGAAATGCTTTTGTCAAATCTGAGGACTAAGATTTAGAGAATTTATAAAAATGTAACTCATGGTTAATAAGAATCTTGACTACAATTGTGAGTTTTGGTTTGTTTTTTTTTAATTCATTACAGAATGTAGCTAATATCACCTTAGAAACCAAAATGAAATCAGGTTCCAAATTAAATCTGTGCTCTGTAGTCTTGACCAGAGAGGTTGCTTCAGAGTGATGGGAGGAACCTCCTCTCCCTTCCAGGGGCACGAGCTGAGGGGACAGATCGGAGAGTCAAGTTTGCCTTTTGCATGGTACCAGTTTTTGCACTGTATTTTAAAGCTTGCACTGTGTGATTGATTTGCCTTTCCCTGGACTTGTTCTTTCCTTGCAGAGGACAAGCTGGAGCAGCAGCACTCCCTGTTTACACGCTACAAAGATCCATGCCGGCTTGGTCCTGGGGAAGAGAAACCATGGGCAGTTGGTAAGGTTTTGTCTCAAACTGTCAGAGGCAACCGATTTTATCCTTATATGGCCCTGAGACACCACCTGCAGGCAGCATATGGTATAACTAAGGGGCAGTAACAATTAAGTGGAGACTAAAGATTTACAAACCGTGGTTTAAAAGTGTCATGTCTTTTGTAAGTCTCAGAGTGCTTTATTGTATTATAAACTGTACCCAAATAGTGGAGAGGTGATTTCTACCAAAATGCAGCCCCTGCTGGAATTGAACATGGCATCAGTTTATAAGATTACTCAAGTACCCTGCCACAGTTTAGCCATTTTAAAATTAGCTTTTAAAACCCAGTTGAACCATTGTGGTTTCTCTGTATTCCAATTCTAGTCTCTCCGTTACACCAAGCTATTTGTATGTAAACTGAAGCATTCAACTTATGATTCGATTCTTCCAGCCCCATTAATTGCTGATGTTCTAAATCAGTGTTTGTGACAAGATAATTAAACAATTCGATTGGCACAGTTTTCATTTTCACATCCACTTCAAACTGCATACCTTAATAAAAATTCATTCCTGGTGTAATTCCACTGATTTCAACTGAGTTACACTAGAGATTACTTTGCCCACTGCACTTCCATGAAAAACTTTAAAAACAGGAGTGATGATCGAGATACAAAAGGAGCGCTTAAACACGATAAAGTCATTGTGGAGAAACTAAATGGATTCTTTGCTTCAGTCTTCACGGCTGAGGATGTTAGGGAGATTCCCAAACCTGAGCCGGCTTTTGTAGGTGACAAATCTGAGGAACTGTCACAGATTGAAGTGTCACTAGAGGAGGTTTTGGAATTAATTGATAAACTTAACATTAACAAGTCACCAGGACCAGATGGCATTCACCCAAGAGTTCTGAAAGAACTCAAATGTGAAGTTGCGGAACTATTAACTATGGTTTGTAACCTGTCCTTTAAATCGGCTTCTGTACCCAATGATTGGAAGTTAGCTAATGTAACACCAATATTTAAAAAGGGCTCTAAAGGTGATCCCGGCAATTACAGACCGGTAAGTCTAACGTCGGTACCGGGCAAATTAGTTGAAACAATAGTAAAGAATAAAATTGTCAGACACATAGAAAAACAAACTGTTGAGCAGTAGTCAACATGGTTTCTGTAAAGGGAAATCGTGTCTTACTAATCTATTAGAGTTCTTTGAAGGGGTCAACAAACATGTGGACAAGGGGGATCCAGCAGACATAGTGTACTTAGATTTCCAGAAAGCCTTTGACAAGGCCCCTCACCAAAGGCTCTTACGTAAATTAAGCTGTCATGAGATAAAAGGGAAGGTCCTTTCATGGATTGAGAACTGGTTAAAAGACAGGGAACAAAGGGTAGGAATTAATGGTAAATTCTCAGAATGGAGAGGGGTAACTAGTGGTGTTCCCCAAGGGTCAGTCCTCGGACCGATCCTATTCAACTTATTCATAAATGATCTGGAGAAAGGGGTAAACAGTGAGGTGGCAAAGTATGCAGATGATACTAAACTGCTCAAGATAGTTAAGACCAAAGCAGACTGTGAAGAACTTCAAAAAGATCTCACAAAACGGCAAATGAAATTTAATGTGGATAAATGTAAAGTAATGCACATTGGAAAAAATAACCCCAACTATACATACAATATGATGGGGGTTAATTTAGCTACAGCGAGTCAGGAAAAAGATCTTGGAGTTATCGTGGATAGTTCTCTGAAGATGTCCACGCAGTGTGCAGAGGCGGTCAAAAAAGCGAACAGGATGTTAGGAATCATTAAAAAGGGGATTGAGAATATATTATTGCCCTTATATAAATCAATGATACGCCCACATCTCAAATACTGCGTACAGATGTGGTCTCCTCATCTCAAAAAAGATATACTGGCACTAGAAAAGGTTCAGAAAAGGGCAACTAAAATGATTGGGGGTTTGGAATGGATCCCCTATGAGGAGAGATTAAAGAGGCTAGGACTCTTCAGCTTGGAAAAGAGGAGACTAAGGTGGGATATGATAGAGGTATATAAAATCATGAATGATGTAGAGAAAGTGGATAAGGAAAAGTTATTTACTTATTCCCATAATACAAGAACTAGGGGTCACCAAATGAAATTAATAGGCAGCAGGTTTAAAACAAATAAAGGGAAGTTCTTCTTCACGCAGCGCACAGTTAACTTGTGGAACTCCTTACCTGAGGTGGTTGTAAAGGCTAGGACTGTAACAGCGTTTAAAAAGAGAACTGGATAAATTCATGGTGGTTAAGTCCATTAATGGCTATTAGCCAGGATGGGTAAGGAATGGTGTCCCTAGCCTCTGTTGGAGATGGATGGCAGGAAAGAGATCACTTGATCATTGCCTGTTAGGTTCACTCCCTCTGGGGCACCTGGCATTGGCCACTGTCAGTAGACAGGATACTGGTCTAGATGGACCTTTGGTCTGACCCGGTATGGCCGTTCTTATGTTCTTAAGAGTGGTGGTTTCACTTAATTAATTACCTTGATTTGATTGATTGAGGAAGTGGTTAGAGTAGGTCAGATTGGGTAGTTTGCCCGGAAGGTTTAAAAAGCTTCGGGGGAGAGGGTTCTGTGCAGGAGGCAAGGGAGAAGAGACACTTAAGGATCAGAAAGAGGGAGGGTGGAGGAACTGAGTGCAAGCATTCCCATCCTCATTGCTATTAGGGAGGGGTTTTTGCATTCATTCTGAAATGGATGAGTCCCATTAGATCAAAAGCATTAGCCTGCATGGGCAAGATACAGTCCCTGAAGGGAGGACATATCTTAAACCAATAGCACCCTTGTCCAAAGCAAATGCAGAGTGAGTATAAAATGCTATCAAATCAGAAAGGAACACTTTCTGATTCCACTCCCTTTGCACCACTACAACTAACTACACAAGGTGCAAGTAGCAATAGGTATGCTGAGCTAGTCACGTGTTCCTTTTTGTTCACAGGTACCTTGTTAGATCCTGAAGGATTGTATGACGAAGAAGTGTGCACTCCAGATAACCTACAGAAGTATGCACTCAGTCTCTCTTTCACTGTTTACAGACAATTCATTGAAAAGCTAGTTTGTCATTTTCCATTTAATATTTTAATTCAGGTGATAAATGACTACACTTTACTATCCGATGGCTGTTTGGTGGCCTTTGAGAGATGTGTTGCTTACGTTTGATTTGGCAATAGCAGCAGAGGTACTAAGGATTTAATTAACTCTAGACACTGTACTGACTTTGCATCTCTAGAGGTGGTCCCGCCTGACCTGCAGGAATACTGTGAATGTGGCATGATGTAAATATGTGTAGATAATAAAAGGCTAAAGCACTATAGTATTACTGCCCAAGCCAGATAGGGGAGTCATGCTGTCTTATGGCCAAGTGAAAAACTTCAGATTCTAGAGATGTCACTTTGACATCTTTAACCAGCACTAGATTTACACCAAAACATTTAAAAAAAATAAAATGGCTGTGGAGGAGGGGTAGAAACAAAGTAAACTCTGGGTCTAACCAACCTTGAATTTTGGGCAAGTTTGGATCATGACTCCAAACCCTGTGGCTATTAACCATATTATCAAAAGAGGCATGCACTACAAAATTCAAAGCTGGTTAATATTCAATGAATTCACACCTATGTATACATTCAGTTTGTAGGAACAGGACAATAAAACCAAGTTTTGAATGCTACCAGACTGGGCATAGCACAGCCTGTTTGAAGATCTCTCCACAGCTGACCAGTCCAGCAGACTTGGTACTAACAATGAGGGAACTAGTTGAATAAAATAACTGGCCCAAGAACTAAAACTCAACCCAGACTAACCCTATGAGGTTCTGTAGATTCTGTCATAGTAGTAGAAAGCTCCCATAGTTCATTGTACATAAACCATGAATGGGGGAGAGGGGGGAAATGATCATCACATCAAACATGCCATGGGAAAAAGAAAAGCGGAGTATCAGCCAACAGTACTGGCCTGTACTTGCAGTTTATTTTCATGATATGTTTGATTTAGCTGTGTGTCTTGGGCATGTTCCAACTCACTGCTGCAAAAGACCACTTACCAAAGGCTGACGAAACCTTAGGAGACATTTCTTTAAGGACTATACGAGGCCTATGCTTAGATAATATACTGTTGAAGCAATTCTGATGCTAGTTTAGTACTTTGCTGAGCAACATCTTTAACAGACAAGCACATGCTTGTCCTTTGGCCATCTTGTCTTCATTAGTAGATTGTATAAATCATAATAAGTATAGAAGATCCAACTGCTACATGTATCAAAACATACTTACCGGTACTTTCTACGGTATTTCTGGAAGTCTATAAATGAAATATACTACGGTGATAATAAGGTTGTCTGAATAGGTACTGGGTTAAATATGTGAAACAAGGGTAGTCATGAAACTCAACTAAGTTAAAATTTAGTTGTATGGAACTTACTGATTTTAAAAGATAAAATCTGTGTCTAGCCTATATTCAACAATTTACAAGCTGTAGCCTGTTTTAGGAACACCGTATTAATAAGTAGCCAGGAGCAGTTATTAAGGGCAAACTTTTTAACAGGCCTCCAAAATCTACAAATCTATTTACATTTGCAGATTTGCCTGAGCAGGCCAAATGACCCCTCTCTTACATGCACATTTGCAGGCACATCCATTCAGATGTACAAGATGCAAAACTATCCTGTACTAAAGACATTTATGCAAGTAAAAGAGGGGTCTATTTGGCCTGCACAGGCAAATCTGCAACTGTAAATATGCATGTGCACGTGATTCCCCATTTTATGGCTCCAAGTGCAGGCATGGAGATTTACAAACTGGAGCGCCCTAAAATTTCTGTGGATTAATTTTCAAGGGGTCCTTTGGGACAATTTGTCATTTAACAGATTTACTGTTCCTATTAAAATAAAAAACAAATATACAAAAAACCCAACCATAAAAAAGGAGCTATTTGAATTTAGTAATAAACATGGGTCACATTGATAAATGGTTTATAAAGGATTAATATTTAGTTACATACATGAATAAGTGAATAGTATAGATGGCTATGAGCAATCCACTGAACTCTTAATTTATTAGCCATTTATTCAAACTTCTGTCATTTATTAACTATTTAGAAATTATTTTATGTGCAACCGTAATATAAAGTATGACTGAAAAAAGGTGTTCAGGAGTTTTGTTACAGGATTAAATGAAAGCTTTACCTGCTAAGATTAGCATCGGGGCTCCTCTTCTCCTGGAAGACTTAGCAATTCCCTCACCCTCTGAAGTCCTCATCCAAAGCCTACTGCAGTCCATGGGAATCTTTCCATTGACTTGAATGGACTTTTAATCAGGCCTTAAAGGAGGACAGGGATTTTCATTCATAGCTTTTCTGAAAGTGATTTAAGGCTTTAGAGAGGCCATCCCCTATAGGAGGGAACCATTGGAACTTGAATTCAGGCCTTGGCCAGTGATTTGCAGGTATTATTTAGAACAACATTTATCTGTAATTTTAGAGTCCACATTACATTAATGATTTTAGATTGTAAAAGTTAATTAAAATGCTTTTAAAAACCAAATCAAAGCTCATTCATAACTGATATAGAGGTGAAGTGCATAGAGAATCTAAAATGGTATCATCAGCATAAAGATGGAGAGGAGCTTCCAGCTGTCCGACTTATATTGTTAATGTAGATGGCAAACCAGATTGGGCTTAAAATAGATGCTTGCAGAAATCCTTCAGTAGTAAAATTTGGCTTTGACATAAACCCATCCAATTTAACAAACTGTTTATATTGGCATAGGTAGCTCTGGGAAACGGTTCAGCAAATCAGAGTCAATACCAATCTCCTACAGTCTATTAATAAAATCACATTAATTGCTTTAGATGAGTCAATAAAGGTACAGCACAGACTTGTCCCTTATTAAAAGGATAAGTAATGGGAACTATCATACAAGCTAGAAGAAAGCTTGACCCCCTGATTAGCAGAATATAATAAGCATCAATAGTGAGCAAGCTGTTTATTAACTCATTTTTCTGTAAATCTGGGACAAGTTAATAAGGTAGATATTGATCTTTTACAACTTGGACTCCACCTCTGAACAATGGTTCAATGTAAACACACTTGCATTTTGAAGGAGCCTTAGCTGTAAAGCTGAGCTTTTAATTTAGGGCAAGTAATTTCTTCTCACAGAAGGTGAAATTTACCCTGATGCAGAGGGCCAACACGAGGCCATCTGCATCATTTAAGCACCACACAAGGTCGGTGGGGTGTGGAGTATTCACTGGTTGTACAGAAGTACCAGGACTCTATACTGGAACAAGGTCTCCATAGTCCAGCACAGAAGGCCCCATTAGGGACCAGTCAAGAGATGAGATTCAGATCTACATTTATGAAGATTCAGTGGCCCCAAAGCAATCTGTGTGGAGAGAGTGTGGCCCACAATTCCATGCCACAAGCTGGAACAGCAGCAGAAAGGCTGTGGGGCCTGCACAATTTCCTGCCCCCCTGGGTTGTGGGATGGCTTACCCAAGCTTTGTGCAGGTGGAGTGAAATTGACTCCAGAATGTCAGACACCAGATCACATTCTCTCACTCATGTATCATACTTTTTGCAGGTGTGGAGTCATCAGACAGTCTGATATTCAATATTAAAAATGAGCTGTGCTGATTAGCTGTGATTGGCCCCTATAGTCACATGGTATTGTTTCCATGCTCTAATTGGAGGAGTCATAACTTTTGTAATAGGCAGGAAGGTTTTAAAAAAAGCCACCTGGGGGTATTAAATCTCTCAAGGTTTTTTTAAACCCTTTCTGTGTCCTAGGTCTTATCTGAGGCATTAGCCCTATAATGTGTATATCATATTGGCCAGGCATAACTTATTACATTCACATGGAGTAAGTATGTGCTACTTCTGTGGCATGGCATACACCTTCTGCACCTGCTGTGTCAAGCAGCAGCCCCTCCCATATAAGTGATCTGAATTTTACTGAGAATACAGGTGCATGAAAATTTAAAATTCATTGTCCTGGAGTATTTGAGATGAAAATTCCTTTTCCATAAACACTTGGGTAGATGACTCCATCGCTGAAATGGGCACAGGAAGTGAATGTAAAAGGGGTGCAAGTGCAGCTCAAGCAAAGTCATCTTTTAAATGAAGTGACTGCACAGATGAAAATTGTGGGGTTTGGGTTTTTGTTGCAGTATTTGTCCAGTTCTGCGCAGCTTTTGCTCAACTTTGTTGTTTAATTTTCACTTACCGAGTCTGTGTGGGCTGCTGCTTTTCAATGGAGGTCAGCTTGATTAGAGCCAGATCTTTCTGAAAGTCTCATTTAGATTCAAGAAAATGAGCACCGTTTTCAGGAACAAGCTGTAGAATGAACAGTCTGACTCTCCATTTCACGGAATCAGCGTGTTCTAGTAAGCTAATTTAACACAATTAATCACATGACCATCCAAATTTGAAACATCCTATATGAAAGAAAATTTCCCTTTATAAGATGGTTATTAAAAATAATCTGTCTGGGCTTAGATAACTATCAGAACATTCATATTTAAATTAATCAGAGGAAACAAATGAACTGCAATACATTTCTTTTCCATAGACTTAATAGCCAACCATAACATGTTATGGTGGATTATCATCTTGTAAAGGTGGGTAAAGTGCTTCTTATAAGAATCAACTTTAGTCAATTATAATTTGCATTTACTCCCAATTCGCCAAAAAACTAAAACAGTCCTCTTAAGTGTTGCAGTTCTTGCCTTGTCCCAGGTCAGATTCTTTTGAAGGATGGAATTTTGAGAGATGATGATAAAACCAGGGACTATTTCTCTTCCTAACTTCAAATCATTTCATAAGAGTCCTGTGCTTGTCACCCTTTAACACACACACACACCCCATTTAATCCTTTCATGATCATTTTAAAAAGCCAGGACATCAAAATGTCATTTTTTTATCAAGATGAATTTAAAGGCTTTGTACCTGCTAGGACCCAAGTTCATGGCTCAGTGTTTCTGCTGCAACAGTTGATGATGTAGCTTTAAGATGTAATCAACTTTTACAAGGGAAACCACAGACCTCTGAGCTCAGGTTCTGGCAGGTAAGTAAAATAAATCATTTTCAACTACATTCAACATTTTAGCCCAGATTTTCATAAGAGTGCCTGCACAAAAGGGTGTACATATCTGCATGCCTAAATTAACACTCAAAATTTCTATGATTGCACATGCTGATGACCAGTTAAGTTTGATTGCCTGCATATGGTGTTGCTGCAGGTATCTGCAAATGCAGTAATTGCATATACAAAATTCACATGGTGGATCTTTATGCCAATATTCTATTTTCCTTCCCAATGCAAAACTCCTATTGACATCAGGGTCAGATCCACACACATAGTGGAATATCAGTATTGAGACTCATTGTGAGAACGTCCAAGCAGAACTGTCCCCTCAGTCAGCTGCAGATTAATATAACCTTATGCTGTAAAATGCATGCCTGAAACAATGGATTTCACTCCGCTACTGGTTACACTGTAGACGCCTCCGGATAGCACAATGTGTGGGGGGGGGGGGATGGGGGAGGGGCTGCAATAAAAATACTGCTGATAGCTTATTCTACTCACAGGGGTAGAGCTGGGAGATATTTAACAGGCTTGTGTTTTTTGTAAACCAGGGTGCTGGAAAGCGAAGAAGGGAGGAAAGGATACCTAGTCTATCCCACCAGCAAGAACCATTCTTCAAGTCAAAAGGGGAGGAAGGCATCACTAAAAGGCAGTGGGAGGAGGATTGACTACATGCTTTACACAGAAGAGGGTGTCTACCTGGAATGGAAAGTGGTGAGTTCTACAGTGAAGTGAACTGTAACTCAGAATGTAAAGTGCTTGGATGGCACACAAGGCCCTGCAGATTTGCTCATAGGGCTAAATTCAAACTCGCATCTCCAAAGGGAACTCACCATTCAGACCCTCTCTCCTGCTTCTGTCCTGGGCAGTCTGGGACTTCTTGGAAGTAAGAGACGGTGCCTTTGAGGTGGGGTGGAGTAAAGAGGTTAACCGGCTACTCAAGTGTTTAAGCAACCTAAGATAATGTTTGCCAAACTTCCATGAGCATGGGCTCTGTTCAAGAACGCATCAGATCTCAAAAATAGGCTCAGTTCAAATGGGTTTGATTCTAATATCTCACATATCCTGGGGGGAGGGATAGCTCAGTGGTTTGAGCATTGGCCTGCTAAACCCAGGGTTGTGAGTTCAGCCCTTGAGGGGGCCACTTGGAGATCTGGGGCAAAATCAGTACTTGGTCCTGCTAGTGAAGACAGGGGGCTGGACTCGATGACCTGTCAAGGTCCCTTCCAGGTCTAGGAGATGGGATATCTTTATTAATTATAATTATACATAGCACCAGTGAGTACATCCTCTACTCTACCTTACTTCATGTTTATATAGTGACTAGCATAATGGAATTCAGTCTTGGTAGGGGCCTCTAGGGTGGTAGTATTATTAGCTACAGTAATACAGATAATACTGCATCCGGATTCTTGGAAAGTAGAAGGATGTTACAAAATAAAAATGGGAATTTTTTTCCCTCCAGCCTTAAATTTGGCAGGGGTAATTTTGGGGGGGCAGAAGGTGCTTTTTCTTATGCCCTCTAGCATTACTCTCTAGTTTTTCATTTGATGGTCACCAGTTTTTGAACTTTTTGTAAAACCTTATAGAATATCCTGGCCAGTGTAACATGATATAATGATAAAACAAATACACGGTGAGTCTGGGAGATCCTCAAAGTAATTTTAAATCTGCTATGTGATACTATATGCAGAGTTGATAAAGCTGCCGATTCTTAAGGCTGCCCGAAATGTCTCATTATAAGGCCACTGAGTGAGGCAGAAGGGAAAAAAAAAATGTGATCACGTACTTAAATATTATCATAATACATGCACACAAGGGATCCAAAATAAGTCTGCATGTAGTTTTTTGTGAAATTATATAATTGGTGCAGATAGTGGCATCCTATGATGCCTGCAGCCGTATGCATAGTGTGTACCATTGGCAGTGGTGAGGAGGAGGGTCACTGATAGCCCCGCTGCCCACTCAGGTTTGGCCTGGCAGCCCTTCAATTATGTCTTTGTGGCCAAAATTAAGTGAGCAGCATTGGGACCACAGTGCACAGGGGTTGCAACACTCCTCAGATTTTAGCCTATGGCTCCTTTGTCACGATGGAGGGGCTAAAAATTGAGTGGCATTATGACCCTGTACACGTAATGTAGGGGCTTTGGGGCCAAACCTGAGTGTGTGGTGACGCCTTGTGCAGCAGGTCGCAACACCAGTTTGGCCCAGCTGTACCGCCTCATTTGCCCCATCATGAGAGAGGGGCAATGGAGCCAAACCTGAGTGGGAAAGGGGTGACCAACACTGCTGCTTTGGGGCCAGCTCCTTCACTAGGGCTCCCTGCCACACAAGGAGTCTGCCCACCCTCGCCCTTCTTCCAGAAGCCTGTGTCCCTCCTCAGAGATGGGAAGTGACACTGCACCTGGGCAGGCCGGGCTGCAAGGTGGGGGCTGAGTGTGGCACAGATTTGGTGGATGAAGCACTGGGATCAGCAGCTGCATTGGGGATGGCTCCACAGGGAGAGATGGTGCATAGCATGGGGAAAAATTGTGGGGGCATCCCTGGAGACCTCAGTAGTTAAAGTTGCTCCAGCACTTCCCAATAGAAGACCACGTTTTTGGTACTTATACTTTTGCCTAACTTCAGTCAATTTGGGCTGAAATTTTCTGTGCCAGATGTCAGCCTGATTTTTTTTTCCCCCAAAAGAATTCAAAGTTCATCTCTTTCTGAGATTGAGGTTAGGGGAAAACATACTTTGTTTTGTCCAGGTTAAAGGATTTGCATAGCCATTTTATTGACAAGCGCTAGCTCCTCCATGCTTTGATGCAGGAGTTTGTAATTTGACCGTGCGGGGGAAGTCTTGTTAGGGTCAGGGGTGTGCCTTTTGCCATCCCTGTGAACAGCTATCCAAATTATGAGCCTCTGAAAGTCTCAGTTCACAGATGCTCACAGACTCATTAAAGTTTGGCAGCTAAACTGTCTGAAGGTTCTGTCTGCACTGGGCATGCACCACCCAAGGGCTGTGGGGACTGAGCAGGACTTTCCCTGCTATTGTTCCTCTTGGCTGCTGGGGACCATTGTGACGCGGGTCCAGAACTGGGAACAGGGAGACTGTCTCCTGTGCTCTGAATATCAAAATGCTCCTGCTGTTGAAGTCCAGTTGTAGCACAGAAGAGGAGAAGGAATCAGCTTGACCTGAATTCAGAGGGGAGAGCCTGGGATGAGGACTGGGACAAGGACAGACTGGAAGGCCAAGTGGCAGAAGGCTCTGTAATAAACTAGAGTACACTCCTCCAAATCTGGGATTGAAAACAGGATTCCTGAGTCTCAGTATTCTTCTAGGGCTAGCAAATAGCTTTGATGCCCACTGGCAAAATGTGTGCCATATCTCCCTCTAGTGGCTGGCCAAAGAGTTTGTCAACTTACTAGTGCTAACAAGCGTTCCTCAAATAGCAGAGGTCTGTGACATAGATTAAAAGTTCTAACCCTGCTGATATCAATATGGTTACACATGACCGAATTTGTTTTTTCCTGTTTTCCTGTGTCCTTAAAAAAAAAACACGTTACATTAAAGAAGGTTGAGGTTGCTAAGCACACAAGAGTTAGGAAATGCCAAAATTAAGGTTGTCTCTACAGCCTTAAATTCAGCCACGTCATGCATATGCATTATGACAGTCTTGAATTACATGAGCACATGCTATTTTTCCCCAAACGGGATACCTGTCTCATCCAGTAGGTGTATATATGTTACAGGTGTAACCTTTGCACTCCAGCAGACAGAACCCCACCCCCAGAGCACTGATTACACTCTCCCCTGGAGCTTTCTGTGGCAGCTTATTCCACCTCTAGCACAGTGGAGCCACTGTCTTTGGGCCCTCTACATCCATGGAAGCAGGGAGACAGGTTTGGGGCTTAAGAAAGTAAACTGGGAGGAGATGTAGGAAATCTAAACCTGGTGCATTTTTAATACCCTGCATTGATTTTTGCACTCCCCTTTTGTTCCTTTGCAGGAAGTGGAAGAGTTCAACTTTATTACACAGTTAGCAGGTTTGACAGACCACCTGCCAGTCGCTATGCGTCTGATGGTATCTACAGGGGAAGAGGATTCTTAAAACTGACCAGCGTAGACAGAAGATTAGAAGAGGAAAGTTTCAATTTATGACCTATATCAGAGGATGGGAAAGAACTTTTCTGGTGCCACGTTAGGAAAGATGACTAGACCTGACCCAGGCTACCCCCTTCCCCCCCGCCCCCCACACACACAACTCAACTGGCTTTCAAGTTCCTTCAAAATGTACCAGCATCGGAGGATATAAAGGGAAGAAATTGTGTGGGTTGGGACTAGTAAAACCATTGTCACAAGTTGGTCAGGCAACAGGGCAGGGCTGTATCTCAACGCTTTCACTGTGGACCGAAAGGAACCAAGATGGAAGTCCTTATTCCTTTTGAACCAGTGCCATTCTTACTAAAACATGTTTTTATACTAATATATAGCACAATTTAGTTTGTAATCCGTCTGTGAGTTAGTGCTGCTCAATGGATTTTTGCATAATATCTTTGTAAAACTAAGCTAAAGCTTTTTTTTCCCCCTCCTTTTCTTTTTCCAAGCCTGTTAATGTCGTAGTAGCATGCCTGCATCAGTAGCATGCGCCCGCATTGCATGCCACTCTAAGATAGTCATTAAGATACCATGGGGGAAATAAGAATAGAAATGGGAATTCAAAATCTGAAACTAGCCAAAGAAAAGCATTCTGGGACTGGCTAAACATTTTCCAATCGACTTGATGGGCTTCAAAACAAAAAGCTGTATCCAATTGGCAGATAAGAATCTTACTTTTTCAAAGTCCTCCATTTAAGGATTATGATTAAAAATCAGACATTGAAGTTTAGGAATCCAGTCTCACAATCCTTACTCCAACTATATTCCCATTAAAATCAACAAGAGTTTTGCTTGAGTAACAGCTCCTGAGTAGAGTACAAGTTTGCGATCCACAGGATATCACTTTTACTTTGAGAAAGAATATGGTCCCCTTTTAATGTCATAGGCTTCCTTTCCCACATTTAGGGCAGTTCTGATTTACAGTGTACGGTAACAGAGAATATTATGGTTATTTTGAATAGATTCACGTGGTACCATTGGTAATACCAGAGTCAATTCTCTACCTTGACTGGATACAATGAATAAGGAAGGCTTTTAACAAACATGCGAGACATAGGAAAAACAAAGGAAGTGACTATTTCGGAGAACAGATGAAGAAAGAGTGTGATTGACAAAAGACTGATTAGGACACTGATTTTCAAAGGAACAAAAAGTGGTGGCAGAATAAAGAAAGAAAAAAAGGGGAAGTGAAATGTGAAGACTTCTGTAAAGGAGAAAATAATTTGTAATGTTTGGAACACAACACTGCATTCTTTGTGCCCTCAGTCTTCGAGTTTTGGCCAGTTAATTTGTATAATTTTGGTGGTGGTTTTCTCTTTCCACTGCACAAACATGTACATCAGCCCCTTTGTTAGCAGAGAGTTCTCTCTTTATTGTCCCATCCCAGTACCCTACCCTTTTCACCTTCCTACCTCCCCGACTCATGTAATTCAAAAGTGGGATTCATAACTGAGCTTCTCGGCCCTTTGTCCATGTAGGGAAGTAAAACGGGGCAAGAGCAAAGGAGGGGATGGAAGCAAAAGCGAACACCACACTAAAGAAATAGGCTTCTCTTCCTAGGGAGAAGAGTATTCTGCTCAAAAGGATACCTCTGGGCCCACACAATCCGCTAATTACCAGGTGCTCCTTAATCCAAGCCATTCATTTCTCCCTAATCTTGTTCCATTTTTACAATGTTTTCCCCATTCTCTACCATAAATACTGAATTCACATCGCATCTGGGCCCAAACATGCACCAGTTTAAACAAACAATTTTTAGCCAACCAGATACAAACATCTCTGTGAACACTTATTGTGCTTTAGTTTAAACCTGCTATAGACTTAAACTGAAATAAGCCTGTTTAAAACAGAAACAAGTCCATGCAGATTCTTGCATCAGTTTAACTACCTAAATTTAAAAACCAAACACTTAGTTAAACCTGTCACTCTGCATGCAGAGAAGCCCTTAGTGTTAATGAAAGAGACAGATTTCACTGGCTAGAGCCAGGCAGGTGCTAGCAAGTTTTCCCCTCACACAGCTCTGCCATTGCACCTCAATCTTGACCCATCACATCCCTCATTTTCCAGTCCAGGGCTCCCTTGAACACATTCTGCCTCTCACAACTGAATTGTGCCAAACTGCATGGGGGGTTGTGACAGATAACAAATGGAGACTAGAAAGAGACCAAATTTAGCATCCCTTTTGGTCTAAACAAGAATTGAAACCAAGTGCCAAGAGGTAGAAGCCGAATGCACTACTTATTTCCTTCTGTAGCTTTCTCTGTATACACAGAGAGTGCGCGTGCACAGTTTCCTGGTTTCTTAGCTCTGCAGTTAACTCAGAAAGACTTTGAAAAAATGCTTGTAATCCTATTTTCTATCTTGCTTGTATTTTATTAACCTTTTTTAAAAAAAAACCACACAGTACCAATAGCAATTTGTGTACTGCCCAGCAGCTATGCTGCCATATTGCTATCAGTAGTAGAACTAAATCTGAGGTACAGTATTTTTCATAGCTTTCCTAACAATGTAAATTAGTTTGATATCAAATTCACTGAGTATCAGTTACAGTTGCTGAATTTATTGACACAATGTGGGATGTAAACAAACAATTACTGCCAATGTTACGCTATTTACAGTAAAAACTAATGTCTAAATTACTTTGTTTAGTTCTGTGAAGTCATGCTGACTCTAAAACACAGGCACTTTCCTTGCCCTTTTGAGATAGGATGAGAGATCTTTTCAATTTTGAAGTAAGCAGTTTCTTAGATTTTGATGTTCTTAATTTTTCAGTGCTCTCTGTTTTTAATGGTTGATAAATGGATAGTTGTAAAACAGTCTCTATTTAAAACAAAACAAAATACACCACTAACCAATATAGTTAGTTGTTACTAATCTTATGGATCTAACTTTGCAAGAGGATGATGCTGGGAGGTGCAGTATTGTGACTCCATTGTACAAATGCTCTTTGCTTTATTGCATCGATCCTGTGCCTTCTGATGCCTTGATACACTTTTGGGATTTAGAAAATGCATTTAGAAGATTGTAGAACACACACTTCCCACTCCAGAGAACAGTGCACCACGTGAAAGAGGAACAGAAACCATATTCTCCACGCTGACTCAAAAAAAAAACACTCAGACAGCCACTCTATTGGCAGAATATCCATCCAAAAAAGCCTTAGAACCCAGGTCATGTGATGGGATATTTTCATTTTCCCTTTTTTTTTTAATAAAATAACTACTACAGGAAATTAAGACGCAAGCAGTTCCTCTAAAATAAATTCCAGTCTGATTAAGGACAGCGTGGCTAGCCCCCTTAGCAATATATAATTTACAAAGGGTTTGAGTTAAACTTTCAACAGATACTCACCCTATTAGGCATAGGAACTTCAGGTCTCTCTAAAGAGTGGGTGATAATACTTCTTTGTGTTTAGTAATGTAACATCATTGAACATCAGTGCCAATTCTTTATGGGATGACTATGGACATTTTAGCTGAAGTGTCACATAATACACACACGCCCTGAAGCTTCTACTTGTGTTACACTCAATTCTCATTTTACAAGAGCAGGAGAATGTTCCTTAAATAAGTATAAACTAAGGACAGCATTTTTAAAAAGGCTTAAGGTGTTAGGTGCCCAAAAGAACAGGCTTTAGCCTTTCTGGGCTCATTCAAATCTGGTTAATCTGCATGATTTGTTTGCTGGCCTGGGGCTCTGAAAGGCATCACTGGACTATATGCAATCAAATGAGATCCCACGCTACAGCCTGCATCAAGCACTGAGGAAGAGTGCTTGTGACATCATGGCTGAATTCCACCTAGTGTAATGTTGTACTTATGAGAGTTATATTTTGGCTAATGTATTCTGATGGAGTTGGCTTAGCATGCAGTTAGACTCAACTTAAGCAACCATTCAAGCTACCAACAAAAAATGGGCTGCTCGATAAAGGTGACCTAATAAAGGTGAATTTTACTCAATATTGGCTTCAAGAAGAGTTGCAGGTACTCTGCATCCTGCTGAACTAAGGTCACTTTGAGGAGAGGATGTTGCCGAATAAAAATTCTCTTTTACACCTCACTGCAATGTCTTGTCCCAGCAGCTGACGCAGCCAGGCCCTGACTCCTACCTGTTGGCTAAAGCATGACGTTTTATTATGGGTCCTGCAATTATTTTCCTTTAAAAAGTTGTTGTTTTTTTTAAATGGCACTTGTCCAGTGATTCAGATTAAACAGATCTGACTGTCCTCAGGTTAATATGAGCCACTCCCAGGCCACTTTTGGTTGGCCTGAGTTCATCCCAGCTCAGAAAATTATTTTCCCCCTCTCCTGCTCGGTCAAGAGGGATGAAAGGCGAGGAACGCATAGGAGTCAAGAGTGTTGAAGAATTTCTGGCTCTCCTCCATCACGACGAGGGTCACTAAAAATAGGTATTAAGATTGTCCATAATCATCTTGTTTTAAATATGACTATTAATCTTGATGTTTTTTAAATATTGTATTAATGCTGAGGTTTAGAAACCCAATATAAAAATGACTTTTTTATTTCAATGATTTTTTTTTTGGTATTGTATCCTTCTGGGACCTAATGTTTTTATATGGTAAGCACACAGCTGACATTTTGTTATAAATGTATAAAAAACAAGAAACCAAACATGTTCATTGTTTTCTTTGCCTGTAAGAAAACCACAGTCTAACACCTGATAAAAACGAGATATTTGGGGGGAAAAATAGCTTTTTTCTTTACTGGTGCTGAAAGGAATTAATGGTTGATGCAAACAAGATAATAAAATTTCAAGGCTCAAACATTTCTCTGCAGTCCACTTATTACTTTGGTTTCAATGTGTTGGAGTCTAAAAATATTAATGCTGAAAAGAGTCTAATGCAGCTGATAAAACTATGATACAAACATACATAGGAAGACATTAGATTGCAGAGCTCTTCGTGACGGGAACTAAACTACTGAAGGAAGGGAGAAAAAGTATTAGCCCTATTTTATAGATGGAGGGATCAGTAGCACAGAGATTAAGTGACTTTCACAGCATCCCCCAGGAAATCTAGGGTAGCATTGAACCTAGATTTCTCAAGTTCCGGTCCAGTGCCTTAGCCACAAGACCATCTTCCTTCCTCTTTCTATAATAGATGCTAATTGCAAAGGAAAACTTCACAGAGCCAGTGTTTCTTGGTATATAATTGTAAATCTTGGTACCTCTGTGACTTTAGTCCAATCCCTGAACTAGTTAGTATAGATTCAAAAAAAGCCTGTGCTTCGAGTCAATTCAGTTAAAATTAATCAAAAACTACATGAGTGTTCAGCGTTCAGTTTCTATTGACTCACTTCACTTTACTAAGAAGAGAATCCACTATGGTGTTTCAGCCCTTTTTGCCCACTCCCAAAAGCACCTGAAAAGAACCCTACTAGAATTTTTTTTTATTCTTTGATCACAGAAAAAGAAATCACTAGACTACAAGCCAATAAGAATGTGTACAGTGCATGCATTTCTTTTAATTAGCTAGGAAGGGACCTTTTCATCTTGTGAAACAGGAAATCAGAGACTGGCCCCTGTAGCCTGCTCCCTTATTACCTCCTTGATCCTGTCTGCACCCTACTGTCACTGTTGCACCTTGGGTTGGCAGGCAGTTTGACCATTGCTGTGATGAACCCCTGGGGTGTCAGACTTACTCCTTCCTTGACATTCTTCTTGGTCTGTACCTCTTCACCACCTGCAAACTTCTCTCTTTACCAGCAGCAGTGTTAGCTCTCACATGTTATTGTTTTGCACTGCAATAGGACCTAGTGGTCCCAATCAAGATTAGGTCCCCGCCGTCACAGGCATTATGGAAACACACAGATACAATCTCTGTCCCAGACAGTTTACAATCTAATTAGTTAAAGGCTTATACAACACTTCATATGTATAAAGCACTATGACAGAATTATAGCACTGCTAAGAATTATAATTCCCTCCTTCTCCCCAGTTTTTAATTTGGTTAATTATGAGTTTATGCACAGCACCCTGAGCATCATAGAAATGGGGCTGCTTTATGCATTTATACTCAATTAGCCTCAGTTAGCTTCTAACTGCCCGAAGCTGGGTGTGGATGACAGGAGATGGATCGCTCAATGATTGCATGTTCTGTTCATTCCCTCTGAAGCACCTGGCATTGACCACTGTCAGAAGACAGGATACTGGGTTAGATAGACCATTGGTCTGACCCAATGTGGCCATTCTTATGTTCAATTATCTCACCACACAGGATGGGGCTGTAGAATTCTTCACAACAGTTCTGAGCACATATTCTCTTCATTCTCATTAAGTTGAGAGCCTGCCTGAAAACTTATTTCTTGCCAACTTCAAATGGTCATTTGATTACAAAACCGGGGGGGTACCTCCCACTTGCAGGTTTGCTGAAGACAGACTCCTGCTGACTCTGTCCCTGTGGCAGTGTTCAAAAGTCCACTTTTAACCTCACTCATTTCCCAAATGAGTCTCTGTTATAGATTATTTCACTTACTTATATACCCCTCCACTTCCATACCTTCTTCCTCCTCTCTCTCATGTCAATTGGCCTTTGGTTCCCAGAACTTAGCATCACTGGAAATGAAAAACATTGGCATCTGCTTCAGGTGCACACTATTTGAAACTGGAAGTGACACAAAGCATCCCCTTATATACATTACTCCTGGGGGAATTCTGCGCCAAAAAATTAAAAATTCTGCACACAATATTTTAGAATTTGACAAATAAAATATGCAGAAATGACAATATAATCACGAGTTTCAATTATTTTTGGTCATTTATTTCAAAATACCTGTCAGCAAGTACATCTAACAATACAGACAACAAAAAAGATTCAGGAAATGTTTTTTGACAAATAGATTCCTTACTAGGCATATTAATACAGAACTCTGAATAATAATTCATTTAAACTACAATACAGAACCGTATTTCCCCACACCCCTCAGAACCGATGCAAAGGCTTGGGGGAGTCAGGGGTAATGGAGGAGCTGAGGGAGAGGAAGGTAAATTGCTGGGAAGGAGCTTAGGTGTGAACTTGGAGGATTGTGGGTATTGGTGGGAAAAGTATGGAACAGGGTTGTTGTTGTTTTTTGGGGGGGGGGGGGAGGGGGATTGTTAGGGAGCTTTCCCCATGCTGACCCCTAGCCTCTCCCATTCAGTCAGGCACATCTGTCCGTCCCGTCCCCCCCCCCCCCCCCCATGTTCCTGCACTCCCTATGTATCCTTGCATCCCCTGTCCATGTGTCTCTGCCTCCACCCCCACTCCCCCTATCCCCACATGGCCCTGCATCCCCTCCCTCATCCCTGTGTCCCCGTACCCCCTCCCCATCTCTGTGCTCCCACCCAGCCAGTCTCCTGTCCCTATGTGTCCCTGTACCCCTCCCCCATCCCCATGTGTCTCTGTGCCCCTACTCAGCCACCCCTATCCTATGTAGCTCTGCACCTCCTCCCCCATGTGGCCCTGCTCCTCCCTCCCCCTTGGCCCTGTGCCTCCACTCCCATTCAGCCCCTGCCCCAGTCTGTCCTCCCTCACTAGCCCTTATGAGCCCCCGTCTGACCGCACCCCCACCACTCCACGCGGTCTCCTGATCTGGCCTGACAGGTGCTGTAAAGAGGGCAGGCTCTTTCTCTTCCTTAACTGTCCGGGAGCTGCTGCTTTGTTCTATCACCACAGTGCCCTCTGGTGGGCAAAAGGCAGAACTGCAGCAACATTTCAGCAGAAGCTTTTTTTCTGCACAAAAAAATAAAAATAAGTGTAGCTCATTAATTATGCACATGTGCAGTAGTGCAGAATTCCCCCAGGAGTCATATAAAAACACTAGAGTAAAACCCCAAAGCACCACTATCTCTAATTTATTGTGTAGCATTTTGCATTGTTGCTGTAGTACAACAGTAGTTTTTACCTCCCATTTTGGCAGGTTCCCGCCCCCTCCCACCCCACATTTATATAAAGACCCTCGCTCAAAAAATCAGTAGAATCTGAATCTGCAAAAGGAAGAATTCTATTTCACCCTCCATACTGTATGTGTGTAGGATGGGTGTATAATTCAGGCCAGTTCACTGCTCAGAGTGCTCACAAGTGTGTCAATTAACATTAGCTGTAGAGATAAATTTTGTGGTGTGGACGCGTGCTGACTGCAAAATGGGAAATAGGACCAGACCATTTCACACAGCCCACCAAATATTCCCATAGTAAGAAAAGTTGGTTCAAATCTCTATCAGGTTAAGTAGCAAACAACAACCTAGGCTGTATCTCCCATTACAGACTTCTAGAGTCATCCAGTCCCCACCGAGGAAGAGCTTTTAAAAACATTTTAAAAGTAGATACAAATGCGCAACACCTAAATTAGCAGAGCTTTGCACAAAACCCGAACCGAACACTGCAAATCATGATGTAACATAGTCACGTTAATATCACCCAGTAAACTTGTAAACTCAACCTCACACTGGAAAAGCAAACAGCAGACACACGTTTGCCTCTGACACTTTTGCAAAGCATAGCAACAGGAAACGTCAGTCTGATGAGCTTTGGAGGGAACCCTAATGCATTCTTCACTGCTGTGCTGTCATTAGCATAGTGAATATTGATGTCTCTGACCACTTTTCATCTAGCTAAAATGGAATTTGCCTCACAGATACGTATGCCAAGCACTGTATTAGCTAGTAATTGATACAAATCCATTTGCTTTCACTATATGAAATGCAGGGGTTATTACTAGCTTACTGCTATATTGTGTCAGAGGAGCTGTGCAGCTTGCAAATAATGGTGAAGGATAGGAGTGCATTTCCAAAGAGGAAAAGGATTACAATTTAACCTTGTTAAACCACTGACCCGTGTGAATGCCAAGCAGGATAATGTGTGCACATGGTACAGTGCAGCATGCTGACTATGGGATGAGCGTGCCTGTATCAACAAACAGCTTTAATAATTATAGAAGAGTTTCAGATTATGGACAAAATGGCAGACACACCCCATATGGGAAAGAGAAAACTTTACAATGGGTAAAGGACTAAACAGTGGTTTCATGATCACGGCATAAAGTAGCAAAGTGTGTCAGTAGTTCAGGGTACAGATTTTAAAAACTGGAACTACAAATATAATGAAAACTACAAGCTATGTGCCTAACATTGCCTCAGTCATTTTTGCTTTTGTGTTGTAATCCTTTCCCCCACCCTTCATTTGCTTTTGTTTAAAATTGTAAACCCTTCAGGCCCAGGAACTGTTCTCTTACAATTCTGTGCTCTATTTATATGATGAAGCAATACAGTCATTCTAAACTATTGTAGTTACCACGGCACCCATATCACCTTATGCTGGGATCCCATTGAGCGCTCACATACTCAGTATGGGCTAGCTCAGTTCTTGAATGGGAGACCTCCAAAGAATAGCTGGGTACTTGTGGAAAGTGATGGATTCACTGTTCAGTAGAAAGAACAGGAGTACTTGTGGCACCTTAGAGACTAACAAATTTATTTGAGCATAAGCTTTCGTGGGCTACAGCCCACTTCATCGGATGCATAGAATGGAACATATAGTAAGAAGAGCTATATACATACAGAGAACATGAAAAAGTGGAAGTAGCCATACCAACTGTAAGAGGCTAATTAAGATGAGCTATTATCAGCAGTAGAAAAAAAAAACATTTGTAGTGATAATGTTCTCTGTATATATATATATCTTCTTACTGTATGTTCCATTCTATGCATCTGATGAAGTGGGCTGTAGCCCACAAAAGCTTATGCTCAGATAAATGTGTTAGTCTCTAAGGTGCCACAAGTACTCCTGTTCTTTTTGCGGATTCAGACTAACACGGCTGCTACTCTGAAAACTGTTCAGTAGGTGGCACTTGTCCATATAAGCATGAATTCTGAATGAATCCTGCAGTGGAATGTAAGAGGCAACGTGATGGTGAAGGTGCCGTCTTTCACATGGGTTGGAAGCAGAGATCCTGACTATTTTTTTAATTAAAGATGCCAAGGAATCACAAGAGTTTTGGGGTATTGTTAACTTCAGCATCCTGGCCAAATTACAATTTCGATAACATTCTTGGTACCTAAATTCTCTCTACTATTTCAACTGAGTACATTATTCTTCACTTCTTGGTTTAAACTACAATTGTGTAGTGTTGCAGTGTGCTGCTAAATACTTGATACATGCCAATCAAGAAGTGGTTGCATTTCATTGGTGGTTAAAGTGATATCTTTGGGTGAAATCCTGGCCCTGCTGAAGTCAGAACTCCCACTGAGTGTTTGTTATGTCAGATGATTAAGCACATAAAGCCCTTTGGAATCCCAAGGGATGAATGGCAGGACACATACAAGACACTACTTAAGTGAAATTTATCCTTAGTCTAATAGGATGCCAGCAACTGTGCTCAAAATACTTTGCTAATGACATTTACTATTTTCCAATGTACTCAAACTAATCCTCTGTACTAACCTATCCCCAAAATAAAGTTGTTTATAAAAATGGCAGTTCAGACTCTGGTCAAAATCTCTTTTTGGTTACATATAATTTCCCTTTGCGATGTTTGCTGGAGAAGCTATTTGTAGCCATGGTACACTCTGCTTTCTAATAGAGAGGGTCTTGTAGTTCACAGCAAGGACCTTATGCTATAGTTGCTTCTTTAACTACTTGGAACGGGATTGCGTGAGGGGGACTCTTGGCAAATAGGACACATTGCTGCTTACCCCAGTGAGGAATTCTCCACTAACCCTCAATTGGCCTCTAGTATGTTTCCACCTCACCTTGGAACCCTTCCCAGCTCTGCTATTCTATGGACCGACTGTTTGCTCCACTGTTAAACGCCACATTTACATGTTCTAACTTACGTGTTGACAGAAATAATAGCGGATAAATATTGTATGGCCAGTCAAAAAATCAAGTTTCTGTCCATCCAAAGCACTCAGGTGTACTGGATTTTTGCAGAACATTCCACATTTCAGCTAAATCAGCATGTCCACTAAACCTTAAGAGGAGCTACATACACACAAAGAGGTCAAGAGGGGAAAAGGCCCATTGGTTTGCCCTGAAAATCATTCATTTAGAGAATACGCAAACTGCTGGCCAAAGACATTCCAAGGGAAAAATCAAAGAGGAGGCCATTTGCATGCATCTTCCTGCTGGGGGGGGGGGGGGGGAAAGGGAACTGTTCCTCCTGGAAGTGTTTTTCCATTTCTTTAATCATGGATAACCCCCGGGTTCCCCCCCAGGTTTTAGCTATTCAGGGCCAGACCCAATCAGGGTCCAAGACAACTCAATGAAACACAGTGATTATTCTAATCAAGTTTGTTGCTTAGGACTAGAAAGGTGTGCCTTTACCATTGTCTCATGACAGAGGCAAAAAGCACCAACAACCTTCCTCCTTCTTTCATAAGTTTGGTGCCCAGTTGTGGCAACTCTGGTAGGGTCGGAGAGCGGCCTCTAGAGCCTGGTTCAAGATCTACAATCAAGTAGACAAGGAGGTAGATGCAGAGCTGGAATCCTGAGTCTCCTTGGGGTGAGTCCACTCTGTGAGGACATCATTTCTGGCTCCCTGACAGCACGGATAACCTGTGCATGGTAACGGGTTAGTGGTGCTCTTGTCCAAGAGTTCGTGAACTGTTGTAGCAAAAAGAGATTGTCAGATCAGCAATGGTGTCAGCAGGAGTGAGATCCCTCCCCTGACTACGAGCAGACCTTTTCGTTGGCACTGTATGTTGCTTCCTGACTGAGAATGGGGTACCAGTCAACCAGAGATGTAACAGGTTGGTTTCATCTGGTCACAGCTCTCCAGGCAGACGTAACAGTAACGGCATCTCAAAGGTCTGGCAGAACTACGTGCACTAGCATATACAGCCTGGAGACTGGGGTATAGTTCAAGCAGCCCCAAGTAATAAGAGTGGCAAAATTCAGCTCCACGTCAATAAGCGGAGTGTGGTGACTGAGCCCCCAGACCACACAGCAATTTTCAGCTAGAGCAAACAGCAGAGCCAAAATAGATGTACGAAGGACTGAAGGGTCTGCTCCCCAGGAGGTTCCCGGTAGTTTTCTTTTCAAGGTGATATGGAAAAATTCTTCATTTTCAGGTGTTCCTGGCGAGGGCAATATGTCAGGCTACAGTCAAGTTTTACTCCCAAATATGTGATAGCTGGTGGGAATGGCAATAGCCATCCTTGGACATGGATTGAGATGAGCTGATTGGCAAGATGATTGTTTAGGTGGAAAGTAGTTGCCCCTCTCTTGGTTTCACTAAAAATTACTTTCCATTGCTGAAAGTAAGTGGACAAAGTATCCATGTCTTGTCTGAGATTCTCTCCAATCCTGTGCTAGTTGTTTCCAGTGTCACCAATACAGATGTCATCAGCATACAGTTTTCAGCCTGTTTTTCAGGAAGGTTGTACGTGTATATATTGAACAAACAGAGGCAAAATTGACCCTTGTGGAGGGCCACTGTGGAGCTGTTTAAGGCAATTGATTTTCTTCTTCACTTGCAGGATGAAGCTTTGGTTATGAATAATTTCTTGGATGAACTGCACCATCAGCCTACAAGGAATATATGCAGCATTCTGGCAGTCAAGACGACGCACCACACAGCACTGGAGGCTGCTGTCGGATCAACCAGCACTGCACCAATTCTATTTCCTTTTTCAAGTGTATTTTCTATGTCTTGAGTCATACGAGCTCTTGGGTGCATCGTCCTCTCCTGAATCGAGTCTGAATGTGAGATTTGACTACCTCATTAGTCTGCATCAATATTAGCCTCTCCATCAGTTTATAGGTAACAAAAGGCAGAGAAACTGGTTGGTAGCTCTTTGGTCTGTCACAGCTGTTCCCAAGCCGGGGAAACCATTAACAGCTATAACCTTTGCTCTGCAAGAGACTTTTGAATGTTATAATCCTAGGGGGCAACAAAAATCAAAGCAGCCATCTCTTGGTGATTGGGTCAAAGTGAGAGATGACCTAGTTGTGGAGGTTATCTAGACCAGGAGCCTTGTTAGGCTGCAGTTGATGCATAGCCAGGTCAAGCTCTTGAACAGTAAAAGGAAACATCAGGTTTGCGTCCACACTCATAGCCTTCCATCTCTCAACAACCAACATTTTAACTACGTCTCAAAGTTTTGTCTTGAACAGGGATTTTGCCATTGGCCACCAGCTGTGATGCAATGGAGTTTGCTGTGACTGGGTATTCTCTCTTGCCCAGACTAAAATCTCAGCTCAGTCTCTTAATAGTTTGTCAGGCTTTGAAGTGAATGCATTCCGGGCACAACGTGGTAACAGTATCTTTCCATCGCTCTTGCCTGGTTTGATCATAAAGGTGAAAATGGTCTCTACTTTTATCAAAAGCCTCCTTTTCGTTCTTGCTGGATCTAAATTCCTGGTATAAGCTGGTTGCATCAGATGACCATCCAGTAATAAATTGTTGATGAAATCGCTGTATAGATTTCTTTACAGCGGCCAGAACTTTATTGCAGACACTGATGTTTTTTGGAATATCTGATTCTGAGTCTTTACCCACAAGAGACTCCAACTTGGATTGGAACAGATCCCAGATTGCTTTCTGGAAATTCCACTGAGGTTTGTGGAGAGTGCTTGTTGATGGATTTGCATGTCTCTTGTGATCAGGCATGGCTGATGCTGGAATCGAGGAAACTTATCAAGCACTTTACACTATGACCACAAGGTGTTGTCTAGATGTAGAAAAGGAAAAGTTAAGAAAAGAACTCAAGGTCTTTATGTCACTGTAGAAAGTGCGTGGCTGCATAGGATCACATAGAAGCTGCAGGCCAACCACCAATGGCCACTCCTCTAGCTTTACTTTATCCACATCATTAACAGGGCATACTGAGTGGGAATTATGTGAATTAAAATTGCCACATTAGACTGAAGGTCCTGAGAAGGCGGGTAAGACAACAGTAGGCCAGTTAAAAGTTTGTAGATGTTAGTAACAAAAAATCAGGTCCTTCACTTTTATAGCCTACCAATCAATGACATCATTTGGATCTGATGCTGGAATACCTTCCCTAACATAGGATGCCATTTTGTATTGTCTGTGATGGAAGTGAGAGACAACATCAAAGCCAAGAACTGATAGTTGAGTCTGAGTAGTAGAGTGTGTTTCCTGAAACAAGATGATGTGCGCTTTGTATTCTGCAGACAGCTGGAGGAGGACATCCCTCTTAGCCACAGAGATTCCCTCAATATTGAGGTGCACCACCTTGAGAGCTGATCCCAGCACCAAGATTTGTGATGACAGCCTTGCAAAGCTTCCCCATATGGCCCCAGACCTAGACACTGCCTGAGAAGGGAGTTTTGCCAAGAGGATTTGATAAATCAGTGCACCTCCTTACTGCACTAGCAATCCCAGTACAGGGCTTTTTGAGGAAGGTACAGTTCCCAGAACAATGGGATCCTGGTCCATGACTAGGACTCCTAGGTGCAATTCTAATACAAATAATAAATTTAAGAGGGGAGGGAATTATTTGTTGCTTTCATTTATTAGCTGGCTGAATTAGTTTATCATCTGTACAGGGAGATACAGAAGGGAGAACTGCCACCTGACCACCTTCAGATGAATTCCCTTCCAGTGTGCAGTCGGCCAGGCAAGTGCAAGAAGGTGGCACTTGAAACTCCCTGTTCTGGCTGGGATCAACCCAGCCCTCTTCTGCCATGGGAGAATTCACAGATCCTGTTGAACACCTAAAACTTCTTGTTTTTTAAGTGGGACAACTGTTCTCTTCTGAGCCCTGATGAGGAATGTTCAATGTTGAGTTTCCTAGCTACCTTGGAACCACTCCAGTTGTGCATGTTTCTGAGAAGAACAGCAGGTCTAGTTCTGCTTATGAAAAGTACAAGTTTAAATATGTTATTCAAACGGTACCTTTTGCTTTACTATAATTTTCTTGCTATTGCTAATAAATCTTATTTTAAACAATTATTTTATCTGAAGTCCATTGGCTGGTCAGGTAATTTCATGCAGGCTGCCTCAAAAGACAGCAAAATCTCTCAACTCTAAGAAGAGGTAAAGAAGGTTACAGGGTGTGTGAAGCCCTGAGTCCCATTGAGGAAGTCAGTTTAAGGGGCATGGACAGAGTTGTCTTCTCTTCTTAAGCTCCATAATAAATGGCTATGGGTGTGTGAAGACACAGAAAAACTGCAAGTTGGCAAGGGTGTGTTGGCTATAATGTGCCACATAGCTCTGAATTGCTGATCTGTTGGGTGATTATATGTTTATGTTAGTGTGGCAGACTGAATGACTCAGCTGATTGGCTGTGTGACACAAGGAAACAGCAGGGTTCTAAATGGGGATGTATTCTCCCAATGACTGATGCTACAACAGGCCTAAAATCATAGTTAGCACAGAAGGGCCAAGCTCTGATTTTAATCTGTGCACAAGCCTCCCATTGACATCAGCATGAACTCCACTGTGGATTGAAGAATATGGAATTCTGCATACATGCGCTACACCACAAACCATCATTGAAGGAATTCAGCACTCTCCAGAGAATAAGCCCTAAAGCCCCGTTCTAGGAACTAATAGCTCCTCAGCTGTTGTAAAATGACATTGCTCCATTGAAGACAAAGGTGCAACATCGATTTACACCAGAAGAGAACCTGGCCATAGATATAAGAGCAGCCCTCTCCATCAGCATTGTCTCATCCCCATGCCTGCGAGTCACATATACCTCCTCCTTCCATTACTGTTAACATTTGGTTATTATCTGTATTACATCATTGCTTAAGTGCCAACTAAAATCAGGGGCCTCATTGTGCAGACAGTGCACAAACTTAGTGAGAGAGAGTCCCTGCCCAAAAGAATTTATCATTTAAATAAAGACAGACACAGAAAGTGTTCTCTATTTTACAGACGGGAAATAGTGGCACAGAGAGATTAAGTGATTTCCCCATAGTTACACAAGAAGTCTGTGGCAGATCCAAGAACTGAACTCTGATCTGATCCCCAGTCTGATGCATTAACAAAGTCATCCTATTCGTTATTCAAAACTAATGACAAAGTCTCTCCGATTCTGACTGTCTGATTCCCCATTTCATCCTTTGGAGTGATTATGAGTTTTTGACATTTATTTCTGTGTAAATGCCTAGATCTGGTAACATCGGGCCCCTAGGGCTGGTGGGATAGACTGGTTAATACAAAGGTTGCCCTTATAATTAACTTATTCTGCTGTGCAATATAAGCTGTGCTGCTTGTATTCTGGGACTGTTCTAGGTCAATTATGGCATCATGCAAAAACAAAATAAATGCACTTATGGAAGAGCACGGGGGGGGGGGGGGGAGGAGGGGGTGGGGGGGGGGGGGGGAGAAGAGGGTGTCATGACCCCAGCACCTTCTTACAAGACAGTGATGCATGCTTTAGAATGCTGATTTGTAAGCAGGTAGGAAGTGAGAGTCTGTGAAAGCAAGTAGAACCATCATACTGTACTGGGGCCACTCTGGTTCTGTCAAAAGAGCAAATTTGACATCAGTGGAAGACCCATGCTATATGAAAGTTTCCCAGAGGCTTTCCCCTTTGAGACAATTTGATCTCAATTGTTTATTTATAGCGGGAGTGTTCTAACACTACAAAGAAAAACTTGTATCAAGATAAACCTAAAACACTTAACCACAAGACAATTCACAGGTCACCCTGAAACTCTGACCTTCACACTTCCTGTTCAAAGACAGGATTTCAGACAATACTATACGGTAATCTGTAACATAGATTTTCCATTCTGAGCCAAATGCACCTTATTTGAATGGGGACTCTGTTAGCTTATTGGCATTCTAATGCCAATGGAGGCAAGGATGGTACATGCTTTGTTATAAACCCCCATCTATCCCCTCCCCCGCTTCTCTCCACCCCCCCACCCCCCCAAAAAGAAAGTTCATGTTATTTTGGCCAGGTGCAGCTCCAATGGTAGAAAGAAACATTTTTAACATCTAACCTCATTTGTAGGCAGAGAGTCTTTTTGTTGGAGGGGAATGGGAGTGCTTGACCACCTTACCTTGTTCTGGGATACTTCTTGGTTTGTGCTGCACTAATTAGTCTGTGGGGACTGAAAGATACAAATACACTAGCCCCCCAGTGCAGACAAGGTCATGTGTTTCATCCAAAAATTGGATCACAAGTGACACCACCACCAACCACCATCACTGCAAAGCAGCAGCAGAGCTCGGCAACGTACTCTGCTCCTTTCACCTCTGAGGAGAAAGAACTCAGACTCTCGACCTCTCCCTATCAGAACTACCTTATGCAGTAAATCCCAATCTCAGCTAGGCATCTAGCCTCCACATGTGCCACCACCAATCTTAATGCACAGAGCTTCAACACACCTTTATGGTAGGAAACAACTTGGTTAACCAATGGCTTGGCCAGCCATTGCCCTCTCATCCTCTTCCCCCACAACTCCAATACAATGATTTGCACTTTGTGTGTGGATGTGCATATGGACATGCATACATAGTCTCCTGCTTCCCCCACTTCCCATACGCCTGGCTCCAGGGATGAAATTCTGACTCCATTAAAGTCAATGGGAGTTTAGCCACTGACTTAATGGCGCCAGAATTTCATCCCAGCACTCTTACAGCAGCAGCATCTGCATGGTGGTCCCTGTACAAACTCGGTGGACAAAAGGACTTCATGCACTATCAGACTTGGAGTCTGGAGAAATGAGATCCCAGGCTCTTGGAGGACCCTGGGACACAGCTGGCATGTGGGAGGACAGTGGACATTTTATCGGTAGATTGGGGAGAAACCACTCAAAGTCATCAAGCCGTAGGAATGGATCTACAAGCAGGTACCTGAGGTCAATCCCATTGGCACCCTTACCTAACACACTATCAGGGCAATATTGTCTCAAGCGCTTCCTGATGGCCAATAAACTCCTGTGATAAAAGGGACCAGGAATGGTTATGTCTTAACATAATGGACCTGCTCCCATTCAAGTGAGCAGCAAAGCTCCCACAGGATGCAAGCCCAATCTCAAAGAAATTGTGCTGCACAATTGGTTTGTTTTTTTTCCAAATCCCCAACCAGACACCAGACCCCATCCAAAAAGCAAGACATTCACTCCCCAAGAACAAAGGAGACTGCGAAAACATTAGCATTAGTATGCACACAGCACGATGCATAATTGTACGGTGCTTAAAATACTGCAGCTATATATATCGGTGCCTTAAAACAAAACCCATCTTCAGTCCTACAATTTGTTCAGTAACCGACCGGGCCCAGACACTATGGCTTAGAGCTGCTTTCAATGGTTTTAAATGCATCTCTAAAGGAAGAACTGAGGCTCTCCTCCAAACTGGGCCCTAAAAGAAACTACTTAAACATTTCTCCCTCCATGGAGAGACTGACCATATTCAGTAGCACATACACCTCAGAACATTTTCCTTCCCCTCTCAGGCTTCCCATTGAAAGGCATGAGACAGAGGTTTCATTCATGGAAAGTATGGGGTCACAGGAGGTGTTCTGCACAGATATGCAACAACATCAATAAGGAGAAAAACTGACCCAGTAACATTTAGGGTGTTGATTACACAACCACACACAGGGGAGTTCTAAGGTAAGGCCATTGCCCTGTCCTTAATTCCCCCTGCTTGGTACAGTGCCCAAGCAAGCTGGGCTACACACCAGCCATGACACGGAGTGGGGCATTATTCAGGAGTAACAGGGTGGCTGTATTAGAAGGGAACTTTCTTGCCTTTCTCAGTTTGAAAAGTCACAGTCGTGTATGTGTACACACACACACACACACACACACACACAACCAAGCTGTGAATTCAGGCACCTTTATCACTTTATCAGCTTTATCACAAAGAACTGGCACCTCCTCTGGCCCAGTCACAGTAAAAAGCCCCTGATCCCGCTCTCCTGACGCTCCGGGGAGGGCCCACAGACCCCTCGAGGGACAGCCCGTCAGTGGGCATCGGATGGCTAGTGCTGCTGCTGACGTGGGCTGTTCCCACCAGCTCCACACGTTACCATGGTTATGAACCCAAAGGGGAATTAGATGAGGTAAAAGATCACACCCCCCCCCATTAATGTACCTACAGAGTTTTGCATGCGAGAGGTAGCCTCCCGCTACAGCTCGCCTGAGAGGGAACTGTGACCGGTTCGGCCGGGAGGTTTAGCTGGACTAGCTGAACGGATGACAGCCTCCCCCAGGCTACGTGCCTATCTGGCCTCACACCAGCCCCCTTCAAGCCTACCTGGGGGTGTCTGCGTGGGGGAAGATCTGCTCCTTCCTCCAGCCTCTTCAGAGCCACTAGCCCCCCTCAAAGCCGGGCCAGCCTTGGGAGTACAGGGCCAGCAGGAGTCCTGCTGCACCACCGGCTGGTGCAGCTGCCTGGCTCTCAGAGCCTGCACATATCAACTCTCCCACTGAGAAAGTGTCTCAAAATGGTGGCCTGTGCTAACCCCTGAGCATAGGGGAAGGCTCAGCCAATCAGGGAGAACCACCCAGGCAGCCTGAGTTCAGGTGCTGGGCGCTGCATGCTGGGGCATTCCCTCACCACAGGCCCTTGTCTGGGGCCCAGATTGGCTGCCACTGAAGTCAATGGTAACACAATGTTAAATAGGAGCAGGCTGTAGGGTTACCATATTTTTCAGCCTCCAAAAGGAGGACAGTCCACGGGGCCCCTTCCCCCAAAGTCCCCGCCCCAACTCCACCCCCTCCCCTGCTTCCCGCGAACATTTGATTCGCGGGAAGCCTGAAGCAGGTAAGGGGGGTGTGGGGGGAGGAGGCGCGGCCAAGTCTGGCCCCCCTGGCCTCTCCAGCTTGGGTCGGCTCGGGCCCTGGGGTGCCGGCCCCAGGCACCTCCAGCCCGCCCAGCACTGCTGGTCCCCGGGCCCCCGGCCCGCTCAGCACCCCCGGCCCGCTCAGCACCCCCCGGCCCCCGGCACCGCCGGCCCCAGGCCCCGCTGGCCCCCGGCCCCGCTGGCCCCCGGCGCTCGGCATTGCCGGCGCTCGGCCCCGCCAGCCCCAGACCCCGCTGGCCCCCGGCGCTCGGCCCCGCCAGCCCCCGGCCCCGCCGGCCCCCGGCGCTCGGCACCGCCAGCCCCAGACCTCACCGGCCCCCGGCACTCGGCACCGCCGGCCCCTGGCGCTCGGCCCCGCTGACCCCCAGACCCCGCTTGGCACCGCTGGCCCCTGGCGCTCGGCACCCCCGGCACCGCCGGTGCTCGGTGCCCCTGGCCCTCGGCACCGCCGGCGCCCGGCCCGGCCCCCGGCCCAGCCCCTCCGGTCCCGATTTTCCCAGACATGTCCGGCTTTTTGGGATTTCCCCCCGGACGGGGATTTGGAGCCCAAAAAGCCGGACATGTCCGGGAAAATCTGGACGTATGGTAACCCTAGGAGCAGGGGGAAGGCACTTTAGGTCTAATGATGTGGGGAAAACACAAAGGGCTTGAATTCAGCTGGTGGCTGGCAAGTGAAGAAGGCAGTGCTTTTCTGTGTTGTAATCAACATTGTAAAGTGCTGTTTTAATGCCTGGGGAAATCTGTGATGTCAGTATAAGAGGGGTAACGTGTGCTGTATTGAAAACTCTGTTCAAATTGTAGGCGGTCACCTTAAATGTCAGGGTTGGTTGGTTTGTTTTCCTGGCCCTGCTTGCAGGCTAGGAAGCTCTATAGGGAAGTGTTTGTCGGGCCTAGCAAACAGTGAGCCTGTGCGAAGCTGGAGTGTACTATGCCCCTCAGATTTAGGGAGCAGCCTGTATTGTGTCTCTGTTTTTGATTCTTGTGAGTTAGCATCTGAATGTTAGGACATAATGTAATGTTGTATTGCAACCTTCCAACAGGAGTATTTAGGTTTTTAATCTATCCTTTCTGTATGTCATTAACATAAGGCTTCAGCATTTTGCAATCACCATTGCTTGGAGATGGTTGTTTTAGGGAGATTTCCTGTTAGGATTCCTCACTCTCCTGCCCTTCTAGCTGCTTGTCTGCTCTATCCAAATTCTCATTTCACTGCTTCTCACCTGCAGTTTCTAGCTTGGAGCTCCAATTCAGTCCCTGGAGCACTAATAATACTGGGCACCTCTGTTGCCTCTTTCATCCAAGGATATCAAAGAACTTTATAATCATTCATTCACTAAGCCTCACACCATGCTTGTGAGGTAGGAGGGGGATACATGGCTCACACCAGCCACAGTGGAATGATAGCAGCTTTAACAGCTCATAAACACACTACAAGAGGGAAGGTAGGGGGATCTTGATGCAGCATTTCCTAGCGCACTTGAGAAGGCTATTGAAGTCCCCCACCCACATGGGCCCTAAAGACTTTTGTGACTCCTTTGCTGGGCCCTAAGACTGTGGATGATTCCCCGTAGGCTTCAGTAATGTGTAGTGAATGCTTGCTTTAATTAGACATGGCATGTACACTAGGCAAAAATGTAGCTGAGTCATTAATTTAAGTAGGATGTTGTTGCAATACTGTATGCAATCTTGCTTAAGTGAAACCCTGTTCCACAAAAGTCTGAGGGGGAGGGCAGTCTCCTGTTACTTGGAGTAATTGCAAAGCAAGGCCCTGATCCTCCAGCTGAGTTCACCTGGGTGCAGAGGTCTGCCCAAGGAGAGTCCGGTGCAGAATCTGGGCCTAAATCGTTGCAGCCAGGAGGGTAATCATCTAAAATCATTATTATTACTCTTATCCATCGAGACAAGGAAGTGCTGAACCCTGTCATTTGTGCCCGAAGCTGGTGAAAAACAGGAAGATCATTTCATGCCACTGGGTCAAACATTGTTTGACCTGTTGTTAAATCCTTGTTTTCACCTGATTTTTCTTGCCACAGGTGTGAGGGATAAACCAATGATTTGCTGCTACCAAGCCTCTCTTTGCTGCATCTCACAGTAAAACTTCATAAGGTTGCAGTATTGTATGTGCATTAAGGAAACAAACAATTAAAGCAGAGCAACTGCAAGTCAGGGCATGACTTTTATTCCTGAGTCTGTCAGAGGTACGTGGCCTTGAGCAAATGATTTAAGCTCTAAGGCCCTGATCCTGCAATGAGCTCTGCATAGGTGAATCACTACATTCACACAGAGCACCATTAGTTTCTTAATCTGAACAATGGGGATAATGCCTACCTATCTCTCAGGGGCTGAGAGTCTTAATTCACTAATGTGTAAAGTGCTTGTAGCTCTCTGGAAAGAAGGCGCTGTAAATCATTACTACAAGGCCCCAAACACACACTGACCACTCTGTCAGGGGATGTTTCTTGTCATTCTTCACATTTGATGGAGGCTCTTTTTATGATGCTTAGCTGTTCGTTATACGTAAGTCCATAGCAGTCTTGTTAGCAATGGTAAATTGCAGTCTTTTAGGGCCAGATTTTTCAAAGTAGGTGCATGCATATATGGTGTCTAATTTAGCACCAAATGTACACACAAGCCAGCCCCATTATGTACTTTTCTGAGGGGAGAGGTAAGCCTGGAACAGCTCCAAAAATACATTTAAAAAAAAACAAAACTAAAATGGATTAGAAAGTGAATTTTCAGCACCCTCCAGTGGCTCACTGGTGTCAGTCTCAGCTGCTCTAATGAGTATTGTTGTTCCTCTTAGTTACTAAACATGGAAACGATGACAGTAACACTTATATGTGAAGACTGAAAGGAAAAGAGAATGATTTTAGAGCAGATTATTACAACCTGGAAAAAAAAAGTTAAAACTGAAAAGTGAGGAAGTTGTTACACCCCCATGTACCTTCACATCCAAAATACTCACCTCACACTACCTGTTCATAATGATTTTGTCTCACTACAATATATCTGAATAGGAACTATGCTAATTGTCTCCTAGTGCCTCCATGAAAGAGTGACTAGTTAAATACTGAGCCTCCTGTATATAAAAATGTAAGCTATAATTCTCCCTAGTGGTTTCTACTGCTGATCGCATACAAGCTTGGGCATGTCTGAGCTGGGATCAAACCTGCTGCCTGTTGTGGCAGGGCTGACTCTAGTCATTATAAAGCAATCTGCCAAGCTTGGTCTGCTTATTTGGACGCCGCAGCTCTAGCTCAGACACTACATTAGTGCAGTGCTGGTGTCAGATCTGGGAATAAATGGGAGTTTGAGCATTGCTGTTGGGTAAAGCGTGCTTTTCTATTAAAGTGGCTTATTTCTTGGTGTGCCTCGTGGCATAGTACAGAGAGAGAAAGAAATGTTTTTTCTTAAAGATATGTACAATGTCAGGGATGATAGTCTTTTTCGGAGCGGTGGTTATTCAAGCAATTACAGGTAGTGCAGTATCATAATTCCACCTGGAAGGGTCCACAGCACAGGGAGATCAATACCGCTGTTGGACATGAACATGTTGCATCTGAAAGCACTCATTTCCCACCAAATCATTTAGATGCTTAGACATCAGAACAATTACATTAGGTACACAGTAAGCATGTAATGTCTTGATGTGTGTTGCATGTCAGAAAGGCAAATTGTGCCTCAAATTTATGTATCAGATCACACCATCTACTTTGTAGGCATCTGCTGCCATACCAACAGAAGAGTCTCATGCAGATCTGCCAAGTCCATAATTGTGTGCATATCAGTGCTTGTCTAAATATATTGGGGCCATCTGCAAATAGTAGTGGTGTTGGCCCTCAGCATTGCAGGTTGAAATAGGATCAGAAAAGCCTGCTGCACATGTCCACTTGATGTGGTCTTTTACCACAGAGGCTAGAGTTGCAGTGCTCCACCTTTTCTCAAATTGCAGCAACATCACTGTGCAGGGGGCAGTTTGAAATTTTAAATTCCTTTCCTTATGTGTGGATGGTGCATGGGTTAACTTCTGCAGCTTAGGTCTGTAGTACAGTTATGCATATTTTAGCTTTTCCCATTATAAGGGAAACATCTAGCCCCTGGTTTTAATTTACAGCTTGATTCTGGTGTATCCACCCCACTATTAAAACCCAAAAAAGATTTTTTTCAAATTTTAGTTGATGGGCAGAAAAAGTCCCTCTAGGTCCCTATGTTCATACAGGGCCTAGCACAGTGGCTCTCTGGCCTCCCCAATACAAATAATAACCAAGTCCACTTCCAGTAGGAGTAGAGATTTCTTCTTCTTCACTACTCCCTCAGGAGTTAACTAATTTGACTCTAGCAAGAATAACTCAGCCACCTCCTTGTATAAAACTTATTTCCCATTGCTTAATCTGCCCTCACTCTTCTCTTTCTCCCAGAAGGTTATTTCCCCCATCTAGCTGTTATTTTTAAATCATTCATTTTTGCCATACTGCTACAAGTCACTGTAGTCAATCTTCTCCTGTACTTATTTTTATTTTACACTTTTAAAAACCAGTGAATTCTAATAATTTCTATTGCTACCCTTGGCTCCTCGATTCCCTTTAGAGCTTTGTAGATCTCTAGTAAATATCTTTCCCAAACCAATTTAAAAAAAAAAATCATTTACCTACTTCCTACCATCTCTTGCAAACTATGACCCAGATCATCAGTTGGTGTAAGTCAACATAGCTCCACTGTGACACCAAACTGCAGATGTGGCTCTATGCATCTTCCTGGCGACCTCCTGCTACATTCATTGACAGTATTAGGGGGTAGCCGTGTTAGTCTGCATCCACAAAAACAACGAGGAGTCCAGGGGCACCTTAAAAACTAACATTTATTTGGGCATAAGCTTTTGTGGGTAAAAAACCCACTTCTTCAGATGCATGGAGTGAAAATTACAGACACAGGCACAAATATATATTGGCACATGAAGAAAAGGGCATTACCTTACAAGTGGCGAACCAGTGTTGAAGGCCAATTCAGTCAGGGTGGATGTGGTCCACTCCCAATAATTGATGAGGAGGGGTCAATACCAAGAGAGGGAAAATTGCTTTTGTAGTCAGCCAGCCACTCCCAGTCCTTATTCAAGCCCAAATTGATGGTGTTAAGTTTGCAAATGAATTGTAGCTCTGAAGTTTCTCAGCAGACTGGGAGTGGCTGGCTCACTACAAAAGCAATGTTCCCCTCTCTTGGTATTGACACCTCCTCATCAATTATTGGGAGTGGACCACATCCACCCTGACTGAATTGGCCTTCAACACTGGTTCGCCACTTGTAAGGTAACGCCCTTTTCTTCATGTGCCAATATATATTTGTGCCTGTGTCTGTAATTTTCACTCCATGCATCTGAAGAAGTGATTTTTTTTTACCCACAAAGACTAACATTTATTTGGGCATAAGATTTTAAGGTGCCACCGGACCCTTCATTATTCACTGACAGTGCTAGAAATAACATCTCTCTTCCCCTTCACCCATCCTACCTCTCAAAAAGAGAGGCACCTGAATGGCAGAGTATTGCTGTGTGACCTTATTAAACTTTATTCAGTACAGAATGATTTCTATCACACATACTATAGGTATTTATTCCTCACCAAACTAGGTTTGCTTTTGTACCAGAAATATTCAGTGTTAATTTCTTTACCCTAACCACAGTAGCATACTTATTCTTACTCTAGTCAATCAAGAAAAAGTCAACTATTTATGTGAACTATTTATTGATTCCAGTGTGTCCATGTCTCATACAGTTATTGCCCTTTTCCTCTGCATTAACTTTGCTTCCTACATTTTTTTCCCCATGAGCAATATAGTTTCATTCTATATTCCTGCTTGTAGCTTATACTAGTGGACAAGAATTGGGCCCAGTATCAATCCTTGTGGCATTCTGTTCATTATCGCCACATTGAACTGTTCCACAATCAAGTCCAAGGTGTTAGATAGCCAAGCTAGTTCCCTTACTTGTTCTAATAGATTATGTATGTTTCAATGAGGTAGTCATGTAAATTTGAGGTTAGAAAGCTTACAATGTAAAGACATCTGAGGAATTCTTCCAATTAGGGTAAAACATTTTCATTGTAATATCTACAGTGGTGGATAGCTGGTCAGAAATGGGCCCTTACATACCTGATCATTATGAATGAGGATTGAATACAATTCTATTTGGTAACTTAGCTTGCATGCTTCATTTCTGCTCCTGATTAAATGGTAAAGTATCTCTATTTACAGAGACTACTACCACCAACTTGTCATTTCCAATTTATCTTAATTATATATATAATCTTCTAAATTCCCATTACTCCCTTCCAGTTTTTTTTGTCTGCAGCAGTTTTCAGTCAACTGTTGGGTAAAGGCCTCTTCAGAGCTGCAATGCCTTAGACACTGGCTGAATCCAAATGTTGTCACAAAATACTTTATCACAGACAACTTTTCTGTAATTAATCACAACCTGCAAAAGGTTTCTTGGTTATCTTTAAGCGGTTTCCCTTTCCATATTAAATGCACTACTTCATGAATTTTCCAACATATCCCATCATGGGATTTCTACTGATAGAGTCTGAAGTCAACATCCCATATTCTGAATACAACAGTGACAGGTGCTATAGAAAACAGAGGTAAATAGATTAATTTTACTGTCCTAGCAAGGGACTAGATAAATTACCAGGTTAACTCATTTTCAACTAATGTCAAAGCAGGATTTAATCTGTTCATCCCTTAGGATGCTAAATTAATGTTTAAGATTTAAGAAATTTGCTTTAGATCTCCAAAATAACCTCAAAGCACTTCAGTTCTCATGCTATAGCAGGCAATGGCAGATGGATTTATAGTCCGATTGGCATTATGCCATCTGGCAAACCCAGCAAGTGCTTTTCTCCCTCCTTCTCCAGTTGTGTACTTTGAAAACAAAACCAGATATAGTTGAGGTAGATTACAAAGCAGTCAGCTTGATCACAATAAAATCTTTGCTGTAAAAAGGAAACACTATCACCATCTCTCAATATATTTATTATAACTTAGAAAAGTGTCAAGTAAAAGCAGAATGTTTTATGATAATGGTTTAAAACTCATGGCAATCTCGCCTGTCTTTGGGTTAAAATTTATAGCGTACGTGATAGCACTAGGGAGGTCTGTCAGAGTTTCTGGTTCAAGTGCAGAACTGAAGAAATAGACAGCTTGCTTGCAGTGGGGATTCCATTTGCAACTGCCCTGTAGAAAAAAAGAAAAAATAGTGCACGACTCCAAGACACTAAGCAGTAATACCCTGATACTCTTAAAAACAAGAGAAAAACAATTCTTGTCACCAGTCCAAACACACAGATCAACATTAACCATTGATTACATCCCTGTCAACTCTTACAGGAGTGATATATTATCCATTTCCCCCACTGCAACATTTTGTATTGCACAGTGCAATGTGAAAAAGAAAACAATCGGGTCACAGCACACTTAGGGTGCGATGAAGTTAGTGAATATTTATTGTTCTTTTCCCTCAAATGTTTTGCTTTTACTGAATTAGGCAGAGCAAGAAGAATTAATCATAACTTCAAACTACAGATGGGTCTGAGCTGTGAATTTTAGCTCCAGAACTACAAGAGTGTTTGAATTTGGTTCAGACCTCTCTGTTTAAACTACTTTTTTCACATCTAAATAGACAATTCTACTTACATAGTACTACAATGAATTGTAGTGAACAACTAAATCTAATAAAAAGCAGCACCAAGTAAGAGAGAACCAAGACTGTGTGTCCAGGAGAGGTGGGTATTTCACTGTAGTAAGTCTATAAACCTTTTCCTTCCTCTCAAAGAATACAGGTTAAATGAAATTAAGAAAATACCTTTTCATCTGAAATCTGCACAAGTCCTGTGCTCACTGAGATATCAGCAGTCAGATGATATTCCATCCACAGAACTGCTCCATGGCTCTTCCCAGTCCTGGAAAGAAACAAGTAAATTGATTCTTTTCTGATAACTTTATAGAACACTTGTACCTAAAACAATGGCTCTATTTTTTGTGAACACAGTATTTGTGTTTTATGGTATTCATCCAATCAGTTGCCTGGGGAGGAGCTGAGTAGCTGAATAGGTCAGTCATGGATGGCAACTGTATAACCAATTGCTGACCTGTAAGTCTGACAAAATACAGGGAAATGATATTGGAGCAGGCCATGAGTGTGTGTGTTTGGGTTCGTGATAATTAAAAATGCGTTCCAGGTTAGTAGGTAACAAGGCACACATTGACAGGGAATCCTCCTCCTCCTGCCTGGAAGGTTGGGTGGGAACGGGTTTCCTCTGCCTTCATACGACATCATTTCCCCCTTTTTTCCTGAATCCTACAGATGCCTTTACCACATCTGCTGTTTCACTTCACCCACCTCCTGCTCCACAGAGCTTGGCTGGAAGAGATAAATACAGGACCAAGTCTGCATTCTATTTTCTACCGAGCCCCCTGGTGCCTCAGGGGCAATCTCTGGCAGTATGGCTACACAAATCATGCTGCCAGGGAACACAGCTGGTGCTGAAGCACAGGGAACGTGCACGGAACAGACACAGATGAGTCTGGCCTCTCATGGATCTCCATGATCCACAAATAACTCCCAAGTACCTGCCAGCTTTGGGGGAAGACTTTACGATCTATTCTGTAAGGTGAGGACAAACCTCATCCTTGCAATAAAATGAGAATTCCTCTCCTATCAGGGGATCCTCGGAGTCTTCTCTACCAGAGCTCCGTCCTGTGAGTTTTACCACATGAAGGTATGATCTGGGCCATGTAAGTACCCATAAAGTGTGTATCACACAGAGAAAGCCAAGTTACAGACATTTATGTTAGCATGACACAGTTTTGCCTTTAAATCTGAAGAGTAGAAGTCCTGAAGTAATGGAAGTTCAAACCAAGTTTTCTTACTTACAAGTTTTTTGCACTAGTTACACAGTATTTCAGAATTATAGCCTACACTGCAGAACTATTTGAAGTTACTTCAATTTTAGAGACATGTGACTAAGAAAAGCCAGTTGGAATTATCTCAAAATACACGCTGCATATAATATTTAAGTAAATGTGAACTAGCTACCTACAAAAATTGATAATTACAGCAAAGAATGTTATATACTTACAGCTAGTAAAATGAAACCACCATAATTTGGAAGATAAACCATGTGCTGGTTCAGAAAGAACTGATCAATCACAGAACAGATGGTTATATTTGGAAAGGGGAAATAAACACCCAGATCTTTGTCTGGTTGACCTAACCTATACATTAATTCAATCAAACGGTTAATATTTAACTCATGGTAACATACTCTATACCCGTTTGCTCATATCCTCCTCCTTAATAACAGTGCTATTTTTAAAATACAAGTCCCCTTTCCAAGAAATGATGTACCTCTAATCTCTGTCCCAATTCCCTTTTACTTCAGCTGACAACTGACAGATCGCTACCCACGAAGGTAGGTAAAGCCTGGGTTTGAGGGTAGGCAGCAAGAAGTTACAGTGGGGTGTAGTTCTGAGTTTCTGTGGCTTTTGCAACTTCGGGTCACATGTTTAATACTTACCTGTTACCTGTAATAATGTATAAAGCATTTGAGTGCAAGCAAAGGAAAAACTCATTATGCTTTTCTTAGACAATAATTCTCACCTTAACAGATTTACAGAGCCATCTGTGCTGAGAGTTTGTTGTGGTACAGTCAGTCTGAAGTCAAATGTCATAACCTCTTGGGGGTCAGACAGTGATTTGCAAGGGTATTCCCACAATGGGTGAGGTTCTGCCTCTTTGGACTCCCTAAAATTCAGAGAATTCTGAGGAAAGAGAAAAAACCTGGTAAAGACAATCAAGTTTGCATCTGACAAGCACACTCCTTAATCAATTATGCTGGGTATAATGTATGATGTGGTTTGTGTGCCTCCTAGCTAGACTACAACAACATAGATAAGCATGAAGACATCAGCCCTTCGAAGATTCCAACTAGTATACAGAATGCTGCATAAGTCTCATCAGCAACACAGACTATTGCAAAAACATCAGACCTGTTCTTCCTTCTCTAGACTTGCTTCCCATAGAATATCAAGTTAAGTTTATGTCTGTCCCTATCTTCAAGGCTCTCAATGGCCTGGCCCAGGTTGTCTAAAAGATCACCTAAAGCTCCAGCATGAGGACTGTGGTCAATAACTCTGGTCCTCAAGCACAATAGAACTTCCAATCATAAGGGTAAAGCTTATTTTATACAGGAAGCAGAGATTTCTGAGCTTTCTTAGGTGCCAGTCTGAGGTTGTGGAACCAGCTCCCATCACAAACCTCATCACTTTCTGTCCCAAAAGCAAGGTACACTTCTTTGACCTGCATTCGCTAGCACTCACATTCCCTAGCAGCATTTCCATAAAAGTTTTAAAATGTAGCATTCCAAGACTCCATTGCACACACAATTCTCCCCTGGGAAGAGGATAAGAGAAAATGACCCACACATTGGTTGTCCCAACTTTTTTTGTTAACTATAAAATCTGTATTAGAAGAACCTTCCTTCCTATTCACTATACTTCATAAGAGTATTGCCAAGTTACTTATACATTCATTTAGTTTCATGAAAACTCTGCTCTTGATAGAAAGATAAAGCAACTACTGGGACCTACCTACAGAAACGCTCTCATTTAACAGCTATAGCTCCACAGCAGATGAAGTGTCTCTATAACCGGTCACGTTAGAGAGGTCTTTCAGAAATGCTTGAAAATGACCATACACAATTTTTGCAATAAAGCTGATTAGTCCTCAGGCTTTCCAAGCTCACCTCGTTACTGGTAATGGGACATGCCAGTAAAGTTGGTGTCAAAGGATTAACCACTACTAGCCACGACCGCCAGTAAAGTTGGTGTCAAAGGATTAACCACTACTAGCCACGTCTCATCGCTGGTTCTTGGAAAGCGTCTGAGTCTAAGTAACTGCACTGATTACAAGGGTGTGAGGAAAAGAAGTTAATAAAACTATTGCTAGATGATTTGATTTCCAGCATAAAACGCAATTAACTTTGAGAATACATTTTCTAATCCCTATTTTGAATCAACAAAGACTATGTTTTTCTGAATGCTTGAAGACAGCAAAACAGCTTTGTCAGATCAAAAAGAAATACAAGGCTAGAAACTAAGAAAGGATTCCCCCCCCCAGGAATTACGTTATGTCTAACTGAGAATACCACTGACATCACTTTAGGATGAAACAATGTTCTGTGTGTCACATGCACAGATGTAAAACACACATTATTCACTCATATCTTCCACTAAATTACAGCTCTTTTTCCTTGTAAAGTTAAAACTTAGCTATAATGTCACATTTTGCCTAAAGACTTTAGATGATCCCTCACTTACCTTAATCATGTCATCCATAATGTGAACATCAAACCCTTCACAGGTACCACATGGGCTTCGAATTCGCCACAAGTCCTAAGGAGGGAAAACAAGTATTCCTTTTAGGGAAGAATTTTAATTATGAACCAAGCTCTTAACTATATACTGCAGCCAGTTGAAAAAGATAGGAAAAGTATTTTTTTTTTAAATGTGTTCAGGCCAGTTGAATCAGGGGATTAATAATGGGACATATCACCTTCAATCTTTAGGTTGTAGGACAGAATACAGATCCCATTCAGGAGCAACCTAAGGTTTTTACTATCTTAGTTTGTTGGCTTTTGTTAAAGAATTGGTCTCAGTTCAGTTTCCAGAGGACAAATGCCTAAATCACAAGGGGTATCTTTTTGCTGTCTAGACACAAAGGGCATGTAGACTGTTATCCTTTCAACGGTGGATCCTCCAGGTTGGGAGGCATGCTTATGGTGTGGAAACTCTGCATTTCTTCCACCTCTGCAGTTCCATCACTTGGATTAATACAAGACTTCAGTTATCTGGCACTTTTCAATTTAATTTTTTCCTGTAATTCTTACATGAAGACTGACAATTTAAAGTGCTGTAACAGCACTTCACCTCAACCATTAAATTGAAGAAACAAAACCACGTAGACCAGTGGTTTTTAACCTGTGGCCCACAGATCCCTGGGGAACTGCAGACTATGTCTAAGACTTTCAAAGGGGTCCACACCTCCATTCAAAACTTTTTAGGGGGTCTGCAAATGAAAAAAGGTTGAAAACCACTGATATAGACAAGCAGTTTTCCTAAATGAAAGAACATTTCAAATGTGTATTTTAGTTTTATTGTTGTAGCAAAGGACTTCATTTTCATTCTTGCTTCCTATTTGCTATTCAGCTATATCCTGATAAGGACAAACCAAGCTGAGTTTACTGAAGATAAATAAATTCTACATTAATCATATTTTGTTAACCCAAAGTATTCCAGCCTCTGAAATCAACCCACCTATATGCATCTATGAAGTGAACTTTTTTTTCCCTTCAGCTAGACTTTTCCCACTCATGATCAACAGGAAGAAACAAACTTTTCTTAAACCACATGGTCCAAATGCCTGTCACATGAGTATTTTGGTTCATGTTTAATAACCAAATTAATGATAAGGCAACACTAGAATCAAAAGTTGAAGCCACTGAGAACTGGAGGGGTCCACAAGTGAACATTTTTTACTGAATTTTCTTTTTCTGGCTGTAAAGTTTGTTGCACTATTCCAGTCACAATCATACCAAGATCATCTACAAAATTACCTATTCTAGCTGGTTGAATGAATTTGGACAGACAAAAAAAAAAATTTTTTTTTGTGGCAGATCTAGTTTCAAAAGACTTGCCTGAAAGTTCAGAGCAGCATCTATACATTTCACGCAGTAATAAGTACACCTTAGTACCTATCCTGGACGCACTGTGAGATTACTAAAATCAGGTTTTTAAGGAAATGCATATAGTGTGTAGTAGTGTTCCTAAATGACACTGTCATCTAAAATAAACCAATATATCAATTCTATTTCTACAGCCTGGAATCTGTATTACAATGATTACGAATGAGAAACAATCCTTTTAATACAAGTCAAAATGCTACCATACAGATGAATACAAAATTACCCTGCCCGCATACTCTGCCTTGCCTACTGGAAATCAGGAGGCAAGGAAAGAGGGTATACCGAAGTCAAATATTTTGGACAAGTAGACTAGGGGAGTGATACAGGTTTCTGGTAAGGTGCACTGGTCCCAAATAACAAGTTGGATGCAGGAAAAGTGTTTTGTTTATGTAGTGGATGTTTGAAGAATTTGGGATTAATGCTCTATGAGAGATTTTTGCATACCCTTAACAGTTTTGTTTCAGAACTAAAAAAATGCTACTGTCACTAAAGGTATGGGTGTTTTTATAGTTCATTGAACTTTTATCACTGTTCAGAGCATAAAATAATAAAACACTACCTCTAAATGCACATACTAGAAACTTAACAGAGCAGATAATAAAATTGCTCAAAATATGATGTTATAGTCATAAAAATGATAATATTGCCATTGCTTTAAAACAGCGGGTGTGGCAGTTGTGCAATCCTAGAATCATAGAATATCAGGGTTGGAAGGGCCCTCAGGAGGTCATCTAGTCCAACCCCCTGCTCAAAGCAGGACCAATCCCCAGACAGATTTTTGCCCCAAATGGCCCCCTTAAGGATTAAACTCACAACCCTGGGTTTAGCAGGCCAATGCTCAAACCAGTGAGCTAGCCCTCCCCATTGGATATCCTGCATGCATATCCACAACCATTCCTTCTGATGTAGGCCCTATTGAACGCTTACACAGGATGAACCTTGAACCCCATCTTGTATCTAATAACATGGGAATGACATTTTGAGAGATGTGGCATTAATCAGATTAGAGTATGGCTCTAAATCATTAAAACCTGCATTTCTCAGATATTATGCCTTCGATAAGGCAAGATGCAGTTTGTCAATGGAATAAAATTTATCTTTTGACAATAAATGCAGCATGGTCAAACTAAACCTCTGTTTGTAATTTACCATACTACTAAGAAACCACAGAACTAGAAGCACAGGTATAGTTCTGAATCTAGTCCCCTAAGACTACATCTTACACAGCAAAGAAAAACCCCCAGTTACCGAGTAACAGCCAACTTGGGCTCACAGGGTTGTTTCATTGCTGTGTAGACATCCAGGCTTCAGCTCTGGGAACCTCCCACCCCACAGAAAGTCTACACAGCAATGGAACAGCCCAGCGAGCCCAAGTCGGCTGGCATTGGCCAGCTGCGGGTTTTCTTTGCCCTCTCTTCCCCAATAGATTTCTTTAGAAATCTGAACTGTTTTATGGTTCCTCAAAATGGCATTTCTTTGATCAGTTTTTATACAAAATATAACCTAAGTGATGACTTATTTGAACACCACCACCCACTGAAGCCATGAAAAGCAGCCTTTGTTATGTCATCTGCTTCTTTGCTTATTAATGTCACATTTTCCTGCAGCAGACTCCAAAACCTGATCTCAAAAGTCCTTCCGAGTTGGGGCTCTCTTTCTTTCTTCCTCACCATACTTCTCCCTCCAGTCCATTATAGTTCTTACCATAAGGGTTAAGAATCCTAAAATAATTGTAATTGTAGGCTCAGACAGACACTTGGTGACAAAATCAGATTAAAAAAAAAACCTTTAAGATTGGTCTTCAATGGCACAGTGAATGCAGAGATAACTGCCACTAAAATCACCTAACAGAACGTTCTGGGAACATGTCAGTGTTCCAGATGAGTTGCTTTTGTACCTCGTTCTTTTTCAAATTGAACTTATCTGAAGAAATGCCAAAGTTTCATAATATCCCTAACTAAAATCTGTCTTACAGCATGCATGCTGTGTACTGAAATGTTTCTGAACCTTTAAACAGAACACAAATTGGGCACACGGTGCTTTGATGAAAAACGCACACTCAGACAAGCCATTACAGATGTAAGTGTTTAGTCTTCCACAGCATGATTAGCCCTTATCCTACACATCAGATCTATTACTTCAAAGAGTAGCATTACTTCAGAAACACTGCAAACTGTTCTGTATGCTCAGAGCAGCCTAGACAGGAAGAGTAATAAGGTCCTAGGAAGAAAGAACAAACACCCCTGATCATCAAAACAAAGCTGAACAGTCATTTTAGAGGTCCATGGTATCAGATGCTACAGGAAATCTGAAAGCATGAAGACCTCTACAAAACGTGAGTGCTAGTTGCACAAAGTCTTTCCAGAATTCACAAAGAACTTTTACAACTCATTATTATAACAGACAACACATAGTATCAACTGAGGATCTGCCTCATTATTTCTTCAAAGAGGAATGAGGTGGGGGGAATATGCAAGGCTCTGTGAACTGCATATAATTTTGACATGTTATTACAGCCTCTCCCTTTCTTGTGGCAGGATTCTATCACTCAGACAGAGGCAGAGTTATTTCTTATGAAGGATTTTACTAGCTATAGTGCTCTCAAAATTTCCCTTCAGCAACAGTTATTGGAAGACAGCAGCTTTTATTGTATCTAATGGGTCAATGAACAGGTAGTATTTCAGTTCAATGGTCATCTATTTACAAGACTGTTGTGCCAATCTTTAGTGGAGGAGCAAACTCACCAGTTTCAGAAAGACTCATTTTATTCCCATTTATTGCTATAAACAGTTAGCTCATCAATGTTTCTGCTCACACCAGGTCTTGTTCACTGAATTTCTACTTTACAAAGGTCACAGTTATGCCATGAGCCAGATAAAGACTGTTCTAAATTATGCTGAATGCATCAAAAGCTAGGGTAATTATGAAGCATCTCTAACCAGCCTTCTATCCAATAACCTTTAGTACATTTGAAAGGATTTAGATCAATAAGTGGAACAAATAATTTAGTGCAATTCTCTGGAATGGTGGTGAATTTCCCCCCTTTTATGACATTTGTCTTTTGGGTTTTAGATTGCTCTGGATCTTCTAGGGTTATTCAACAGTGGCAAGTATTAAGAAACGTATGCTTAACCTTTTCTTTAACTGCAGTCAGCACTTAGGTTATATTTTGTATCAAAACTGATCAAAGAAATGCCTACAGAACAAATGGTTTCTGCTCTCCATTCATTCATGTTGCAGGAAGAAAAGGTGAAAATCAGCACTCTCTGAGGGAGGGGAGAAGAACCCCACTACTATCTTTAGCACCATAAGATTTGTTAAATAAAGAGCTTTCTTGTACAATGAAATTTATTCAAAGCAGCTTAAATTTTCATAAGTGACTATGATTGTTGGTGCTTCAGTTTTTGAGTGTTCAACTTGACACATCATACAAGGGCCCAACTTTCAGAGGGTAGGAGCTCATCACTTTGTGAGAATCAGGCCTTTTCAATAAGTCTTGAGCTGGGCATCCAAAAATTAAGGCACCCAAAATCATTAGGAAAATTTAGGCCATGTCTATTTTAAAGCCATGCAGGTACAGAATTCTAAACTAAGTAAATATTCTAACATCATGGGTTTCACTGTACATGAAAAAATATCCAAGGAATATTTACAGTATTAGTTGATTACCAAAACAAATTTGCTGCTTGACACACTTTGTTTAATCAAAAACAGACTTATGTTTCCAAAGCAGACAGCTTAGCAATACCAGTCAGGTTACATGGACCTGCCCTTCATGGATTTGTTCTCAGGAAGAAGAGCTAAACATCAAATGGCTGGATATGAAGATGAGTGTACAAGAAGTTTAAGGAGATTATCCTGCTCTAGATATGTATTTAACTGCCACTGCCAGCAAAGGGAGCTGTGCGCGCTTGTGTGTAACGAAGGAAGATATAACCCTAAGTCTGCAATGTTCTACTGTGCACCTTTATTCTTAATGGAAGAAAACTCATTTATCTATTGTTCTGTTTTGTGTGAGTGCAACACATTAATTTTTTGTAATGTTATATTTTATAACACACTATATTTGATATGACACACACTAAACAGCTTGTCTTTCCTCAGGATAAGAAACTTTTTATATGATGGAGACAAAGGCAACACTGATTAATAGCTATGGAAAGATTAAGGCTCAATACAGATTATTTACACATACAAAAGACATTATACATTTTTAATGAACTACAGGTGTCTTGTCTGAATGGCTTTTCTACCCTCACTATGAGTGATAGGTAAATTTGGCTAGAGATGTACAGGGAGGTAAATACACACGTGTTGTAAAACAGGGACTAATCCCAGGTCTCCCAAATCCTGGGTAAGTGCAAAAACTTGGACCATCCTTCCTCTGGTCTACTGTAAAGCAAATCCACATGATGATCATGCATCTCCTCATTTGATCAACTTGAAAAAGAAGTCACTTTTCTCTAAGTTCTTTTAAAAACCTATTGTGGTTACAAGCAACACCTATGATTCCTAAAATAGAAATGGGAGAGGAGCTAATACATAAGATAATTATTAAGATGTGGTCCAGGAGATGAAAAGGTTGAGATTCACCCCTCCACTAGAATGTTGCAAACTTAACATTAAAAATTACTATAAAGTTGCTAAAACAACAAGGAGTCTGGTGGCACCTTAAAGACTAACAGATTTATTTGGGCATAAGATATAGCTTATGCCCAAATAAATCTGTTAGTCTTTAAGGTGCCACCAGACTCCTTGTTGTTTTTGTAGATACAGACTAACACGGCTACCCCCTGATACTTGACACCATATAAAGTTGCTGTAGCCTGCCCAGTCTTATAATTGAAAAGTGTCATTTATAGTTTAACTTACAGTTTTTCAGAACACAGCACTTACTGGCAAAACAATTTTGATTTATTTCCAATAGTTTCTCTTCACTCTACAGATCAATTTAAAAATATTCACACCATTTAATTGTAAAAAAAAACAAAAAAAACCCCCAAAAACCCTTCAGTTTCAAAGTGACTGAGAATCTTGGTTTCTGCTGTGCAGAGGGAATGAAAAAAATAGCAGTGTTTCAGTTGTTGAATGGTCTTTAAAAAATGCAGTCTTCCATTCTGAAGGGCTTTTAACTCTCTGAAGCACAGCTCCTAATGAATGTGTAAAACAGTGTGTGCCACGCAGACTGCTAAAAACTTAATTGGTTCTGCCAATAAAAAATAAGTTCAGGTCAAGATAAGGACTGAAATGACAACACACTACCTTCAATCTGAGATGTCAAATTGCTCTCATTGTGCTCTGTTGTGATGCTGAAAATACAAGGTGCTCAGATATGATAAACCTGAAATGTAAAATACTGTTGACGAGAGCCAATTTGGTTCAGTTTTGACTATGTAAATATAAACTGCATAATTCCAACCATCTCACCTTGAACTCCACGACCATCATATAAAGGGAAGCAGACTGTGGCAGGACAGTGACACCATTTGTGAGGTGGGCTGCCACCGCTGTCCTAGCATACAGAAAGTATAGGTTGTGCCATGGTAACAGGCTTGTAGTGAAAAACGGTTCTCCAATGAGGACTGAGACCTTGACAAAAAGGAAAGGCAAAGCCATTTTAAAAAAGGAATAAAGACTCAAATAAACAAGCAATTTACAGAACTCCTAACTTGTCATATTGCAATGTTAGTACGTAAAGCCATCCAAAAGTGAGGCTCCCTTTTGAGGCTGCATATTCTGTACTGCAGAATAGACAAGTGTATCTGTTTTTTAGAATTCACTGGCAAACAAAGGTATTTTCCTATAATACTAAGTGTGAGGCAAATGTAATTATGATTAGATGTGAAGAGTTTTGTAACTGAATTCTGATAATCTGTAGTATTTGAACTTAAGGATGTGAGCAAGCAACACTTCTAGACAGTCAGTCTTTGACGCTGGGTTCAGGATATTTAACTGTTCCACGTACAGCTCATCCACATATAAAAGTTGTGCCACTCTGGCTTTAACTTATCCCCTAATGTGAATGCAGTTCTACTGATACAGATGTGCTAATACAAGCATAGCTTATTCTCATGCAAGTATAATGTACCTTTATACCAGTAGAACTACGGTTGCTAGGGGTTGGTTGTACAACTCTTGTGGTTAAAAATAAATCAGCACACTAACCAACAGTTAGTATTACCATAACAGCATGAGAGGCAGTGGTCTCAGCACATCAGTTGCTTAACCAGTGTCAAGTTTTTTGTGGTCATCATGGCAAAGGAAAATTTTAAAGGAGGGTTCTGAAGGGGGATGAGGTAGCGTTGCAGGTGTTTACGGGAAGCTCCTTCCAAAAATGAGAGGCAGAGTGGGAGAAAATACAAAGGTGCTTGTTTAGAAATGTAACAAGTGAGTGATGGAGGCTGGCATCATGGGCCAATCAGAGACAGGAGTCAACTTCTCAACAGTGAATAATAGAGGATAGGTAAAGTGGGGATAGGCCATGAAGGCTCTTGAAAATGAAGACAAGTAGCTTTGTTTGATGCAAAGGACAAGGGGGAACCAGTAGAGGGATATAAAGTGGGCATGGCACGGTGAAAACAACAGGTTAGGAAAATGATCTTTGCAGATACATTCTGAAGGGATACGAGTGAAGACCAGGCCTCATTTATTTTTCAATGGGACAGAATCTGGACTACCTACTCACTGTTACACCACAGACATGAAGAGAATGCACAGACAGCTTTGGTTTTAACAGCATTGATTGGAGCTATTCTATCCCAATAGAAAGGAAAGGTACTTTTCAGTCTGTTTATTATAAGTGTTTTTAGTGCCAAAACAGGACAAGTGTTACTTACCTTTTTATCTTCCAAATCAGAAGCAGTCAGTAATTCAGGACGTTTCTCTATTATTTTAATTTTATCTCCTACATGGTTGGCTTTAAATATCTTAAAGAGAAAAGTAAGTCATTTATACTTTTTCCTTTAGTACAACTTTGAGTGTTTCATATTTTGACTTTAGAATAAGCTACTATTTTAAACAACGTTCTGAAGATGGAAACCACCATCTGGAAGGTAAATTCATAAACCCAAACTAATTAGTGGTTCTTCTCAATGTGAGCGTTCAGTAAACAAATACCAGAATAGGGAAAATACTTTTGAAATATATATAATTTTATTTTAATTAAGTAACGATACATCTACAGATACCTTGTTTCTGGGCATGAGTGATTAAAATTTAAGTAAAAACTATGCCACGCTAGATCAAACCACTGATATATCACATCAGTTATCTGGCCTTTGTCATGGCCTATACCTGATATTTCACTAAGACAGGAGTCAACAGACAACACTGCACCAGGCTTCAGTAAGTGTTCTGTTTGTGTGGCATATGTTCATGTTGGAGACTTCCTGTTGTTAATAGAAGAATCACTATATGTCTACCGCACTGTTATTTTTATATGTATCTATTCATATACACACTTTTGTTGAATGATCAGAATTGTATTTTGTTACCAGAACACTACATCATAGCATCACCATTAGTTTCTCATTTTTAATGTTGGAATTACAGGACTGGAAGGGACCTTGAGAGGTCATTTAGTCAAGTCCCCTGCACAGTATTTTTTAGACCATTCCTGACAGGTGTTTGTCTAACCTGCTCTTAAAAATCTCCAATGATGGAAATTCCACAACCTCCCTGGGCAATTTATTCCAGTGCTTAACCACCCTGACAGGTAGGAAGTTTTTCCTAATGTCCAACCTAAACCTCCTTTGCTGCAATTTAAACCCATTGCTTCTTGTCCTATCCTCAAAGGATAAATGAAAATCCCATACCTGGACACCACCATAGAAAACTATATTTCTTTAACACAGACACTGCAGTCTGGAAACTTTGCAAATGTGAATGGTTTCCTACGTTTTTCACAAAGACGGAGACTTACATTTCTCAGGATCTGAGTCAGCAAGGAGATACTAGCTAGGGTTAAGGAACATATCAACGCTTCATGCTTCCGGGATTAAATCAATCTCTATTAGTGATTAGGATGAGATCTTCATGTGGGGGCAGATTATCCTCCAACTACCTACTGCAGGGTTTCTTGCACCTTACTTTGAAGCATCTGGTGCTGGCCAATGTCAGAGGCAGGATACTGGACTAAGGGTTGGATCGAGTATAGCAATTCCAATAGTCCCAGTGTTAACTGGAGTCACAGGCATAATCCTCAATACAGAGATGACATTATCCCCAAATTTCTTTTCCTTATAGTGCCTCACAACCTTGAAGAGCTTATGTGAATACTGATAGCTCTTTCCATATATACCACAAACATACTGCAATACATATGAGATGCTACTATACTAGAATAATCTGCTTTATTATTAAAGGAACCTAAGCATCAGATATCAGAGGTAAATAAATCAACTGTATAAATTTTTAGATTTACTGACATCACCTGAATTCTCTTAGCCATAAGAACGGCCATACTGGGTCAGACCAAAGGTCCATCTAGTCCAATATCCTGTCTTCCAACAGTGGCCAATGCAGGTGCCCCACAGGGAATGAACAGAACAGTTAATCATCAAATGATCCATCCTGTCGCCCATTCCCAGCTTCTGGCAAACAGAAGCTAGGGACACCATCCCTGCCCATCCCGGCTAATAGCCACTGATGGATCTATCCTCCATGAATTTATCTAGTTCTTTTTTGAACCCTGTTATAGTCTTGGCCTCCCCAACATCGTCTGGCAAAGAGTTCTACAGGTTGGCTGTGTGTTGGATCATGGATGAGTACAGAATGCATGGATTAATAGTGCTCCTTATACATCAAAGCCCTTTTCAAAAGTAGATGTTAATAGCCACATTTTACAGAAAAAGAAACAGAGAAAGTGACTTGCCACGGTCACACAGCAAGCCAGCATCAGAGTTGGGAACAGAAACCCATCTCTCAATTCACTGGACCATACTGCCTCATCTCCTAATGTAGTAGTGCACCCGATTCTGTGAGATGCTGAACACACTCCACTCCCATTAGAATCAATCAGAATAGAGGGGGCTTATCACCTCTAAGGAGGCACTCACCCTTTTGCAGAGTCAAGGACACTAACTGCATACTGTGACCTCAGTAGAGCATTGTGGATATCATGGTGAGTCCAATCACCTCACCAGGTGATTCTTTGTAGGTCATCTGACCTCTCACAGCTACAGATGGTCTAGCTCCAAAGTATCAATAATACTGCTGCCAAACACATTATTTGGTTTTGGAGGACAGATTGTTTTTGGAGTGAGGGGGATGGAGTAAAAAAATGGTCAGTTAGACACAGCTTTTGCTCAGTACGTCAGTTTTGTAACACCTGACAATTTTATTCTCACGGTTTCTACAGGAAGGGGACATTTTGAACACTGACTACTAGAAAATCTGAAGGCAAATTCAACAAACTCGAACGACTGATGCTACTTTGGTATATTACACAATTTTTCCAAGGAAGTCTTGTCAAATTGGATGATCAAATATGTTAAAGTGGATTTCATCCCTGGATTGCCAATGCACCCATGACCATCGTTATTTATCTGGCATGCCTTGTGTGCTGGACATGAGATTGTGAAATCTATAGGGAGTCCACTTATTTGTTTAAGTAAAAGGATTAACTACTCACTTTCTCCATGAGACAATGGGATACTGCAGAGTTCTCTACTGTAAACACCTAGAGAGAAAACTGTACAATCAGTCATACTGGCTTAATCACTCAAAATGCATTAAAATGACTTCATACCTATTCAGTGTTATGGTTTTGTGGCATGCTCATAAATATCCAAGTGAACTATACATGCTCATTTTTAGCTCATGACACCAATATATATTTCCCTTTTGTCACATTGTCTCTACATAATACGATTACTGCAGAACTACAAGTTAAACTTTGCTTGCACAGCTGTAAAATGAACAAAATTTGACTGTAGAACATTGATATTTGTTCTAGTCTTTCCCACAGGAAAATCTATCTTATTTTCTTAAAATTAAATTGCAACAGAACCTCATTAATCCAAACTCTGGTTAATTGCAAATCCAAAAATCCACACTACATAGATTTCAGAATTTGCAGTTTATTGAAGCACAGACTACCAAGATTCTGCTACAGTTGGGGTTAGGAAGGACAGATCACACTGCCTGTGGGACAATAGATGTGTCATTATGTCAACTCCTGGTCCCACTCCAGTACTTAATGACCACCTGAAACAGGGTTAGGGCACTTACAACTGGCCATAATGCCAATGCTCCACCCCCACTGGGTCTCACTCCTTGAGTGTGGCTTAATGGGATTCTACTGTACTAGTTGGAAATACCACTGAAATGCACTACAGCATACACACCTTTTGACTTATGGGCGCCCAGTCTAGACTTAGTCAAAATTTTCCTATATTTGACATCACATTAGTTCTCATTTTTTCTTCTTTCGAGCTTGTTATTAAGTTATAAGCGTTCTCCAAGTCTGGTGCACTTGGGAGATCTTTTCATGTGTTTAAGTATTTCAAAGGAAATGAAGCATATACCCATCCACCTGCCATGCCCAGAGGACAGCTTTACTTCACTTTGCATATCAAATTTGGACGAAATTGCCACCTGAATCCTCCATAGTTATACCACTGCTTCCATTAATAGTCATGACTGAAGAAGACACTCAACTGTACACTTCTACCCCTCAGAAGACCCTTGCTAAAAGCCTCCAGAACACCAAGATGAGTTTCTCAAAAATGGAAGATAGGTGCAGCAGCCACACACCAGCCTGTTGTCAGCCCAGGATGAGTCACAAGTGAAGCTATGTGCATAGCTGAATAACACCAGATCATGTGTGTAATTTGGGCTTTGAGATGTCGTGGAAAATGGTTGCCAGCCACTTAACTCACTGAGTAGTGCAGCCATCATTTTTCTGCCAGACAAAAGCAAAATACTTGCATTTGTCTACTGAAGGACTTGTTTTGCCAGAGACCTGTGCCTAAATGGCAAAACACTGTTGAATACTTTCTCTCTCACTGCATCCTTTATGATTGTTAGTTTAGGCATCAATTAGCAATAGCATGCAGCTGTGAGAATGTCTGAGCACCTAGGGCAAACCCAAGTGTTCAATATGTGTTAACTAGAGACACCAAAGTACTATTGAAGAGGGAACATTCCCTTCCTCAATCAGGGGATTACTTTTTAGAGCACAATTTTCAGAAACTACCTTAGAGACTGACATTAATCACTTTTCATTTTTGGGTCATCATCCTTGCTGTTGATTACAAACAATTTAACTAAGTTAATTTCAACAGTTGCAAGGAAAAGTGCTGGCAATCTGGGTGTTTTGGAATCATGAGCTAGTTAGTTTATTGAAGAGAGAGTCACTGGAATAGGCTACCGCATGGTTATGCTTAGGCTTAGGCTTGTCACTAGACTAGAACTTAACCTGTCAAAATCTCAGGTACTGTCAAGTAGGGTGATATAGTGGAGACTATATTGCTGTGACTGATCAGGGACTCTGCAGTTTTATTATGCACAGTCTTTTTACACTTACACTGTAGATGTGCATTTCTTAAACACTGCCCAATTATCAACTCTACAGAGCTGCATTATCTATTTTCCTCCACTAATTCACTCTCATACTTACAGATTAGTGAAGGTATTAAAAGCTTAAATAAAAAAAAACCCTTAAAAAAAAGGAGTGAGAGAAATGGTTTGGGCCTCAATCCACACACAGGTGGACATCACAAATGGATCATCTAGCAAATAGCATAAGAAACTCATACGGGGTGATGAGATGTGCCCAGCTAGTTCCCAACTATTCAGTCTCAGAGTGAAGTATGTTTTAATTTGAATGACCCTGTCAGAAAATGAAACTAGAGACATCACAACAGCCCAATTGTGGCTGGGGAGAGGAAGTGGATGAGGGAAGGGGAATGGATGTGAAACACGTAGGTAACATACATAAAATACTTTGAGTACTGGGTGCATCTCACAGTTACACTCACTCATTTCTCACTAGAGGATAAACCTAATCCCACCCCAGAATAGCATAGGAATGGTGAGCAACAAAAGGAGAAAGTTACCTACTCTTCTGACAGTGAAATGAACATTAACAGCAAGAGGGGTAATTCAGAAAGGAACCAATGAGGAAGCGCAGGACACAGCTGGAGCCTTTGGCTACAGTTGGGGTTATAAGTAACCAAAAAATGGCAGCTGCTCCTGCTGTATAGTGTAGAGTTTGGCTGTCACATACAGCTGAAGTTCACCTCCACTGCTGATCTAGTGGACTGGACCTGAATATTACTAAAAAGCAACACTGAAATGTTCCAAAGGACTGAAAACATCTGTCTAAAAAATAAAGACCAGAAAAACCAACTGGAAGCAGTGAAGCATTATACCTGCTCTGCTCCAAGATACTGAGCCAGCAGAGGAAGCAGGCTGCCGTCACTGATGCAGAGGCAAATACTGTCTTTTTCCAGCACCTGCAGAACATAAGACAAGTTGTCAGCATTATTCTTATTCCAGATTAAAAAGTTTTCAAATAGAATTTCTACACTTGCTTGTTTGTTGAAACTTAGCCAAAATTTAACACATTCCTCTAAGACGATAGGGATTTGGGGAGCTAAAAACCAAACCAAGAAATATCATCTGCAAGAGTTTTTTCCAAGCTGAAATTCAGAATATAAGATTTTAACAGAGGAGTACCAGAAGTGTTTATATCATGCCCAAAGTAGGTTGCAGAGAACTTACTACTCATCACACATGTACAAAACTCATGTTTTAGTTTCCTCTTGCAGTTACTAAAAGCCTGTCTGTGTCTCTTAGTGACTACTCTCAATAGCAGGGACTTTTTCATAAATAAATTACAGAACTAGAATGGTTTCACATGTATAAGTCTCGTGGATATCTGCAGTTCAAAATAATTTGATACTAGATATTTCATGACTAAGTCTGATTTAGTGTTTCTAGCTCAGACAAAATGCAGTGTGCATTGTGAACAAACCTAGCACATACTCCCTTCGGAAAGGAACATGAACCACCCAGTAGTAATCTATTGGAATGGAAAGATGCACATGGACACCCTGGTGGAGAGAGCAAGAGAGAGAAAGAGTTGATGTCACCATGAGTGGTGGAAGAACCGCACTTACTGTCATCAGAGCCTGGATGTATTGGTTTGTTCGATTCTGATCATTTAGCTCTCCAAAGCGTGGCCTGTTCCAAAGCAGATGAGCCTGACAGCTACAAAGAGGACTCCCAACATAGGCATCTTTTTTGTCCTCTTCATTTCTAAAATAGAATATGAAAAACCTTGTATGCAGTGTTGTTGTAGCTGTGTCAGTCCCAGGATATTAGAGACATGGTGGGTGAGGTAATACCTTTAACTGGTGAGAGAGACAAGCTTTCAAGCTTATAGCTCTGTGTAAGTTCGAAAGCTTGTCTCTCTCACCAATAGAAGTTGGTCCAATAAAAGATATTACCTCACCCACCTTGTTTCTCATGAAAAACATTGACTAGAGTATCGAGTTATATGCTGTTCCAAATCAGCGAATGTGTGTGTTCTAACCAATGAACATATGAAATACAGATTACAGATGGCAGTTTACTAGACATGCTTTCCTGAGGATTTTTAAATCTGTCTCTGTATTTTTGCATCCAATGTTATCAAGCTTTTAACCGGCCTTCATTTTTAAAAGAATGAGCATCCTATTCACTTCTATGGAAGAGACCAGGTGCTCAGAACTTGTGAAAAAAATCAGGCTGCTAGTTTAGGTGCCTAAATATGGAAAAAGAAGTCTAACTTTAGGCACCTGTTTTTAAAAATCGTGTCCCCTGTTGTCATTATGACTTAAATACTGAGTGAGTTTCTCTATCTTCACGATGAGGTTGATGGTCTTGCCAAATTGTGTGGGATTGACATTAGCTGTTTTCATGCTCTCTTCATGATTTACTTGACTTTCTAATCTTATTGTAAGAATTATAAATTATAAGGTCAGAAGGAACAACTGTGATCATCTAGTGTGACCTCCTATATGACAGAGGCTATATGACTTCTCCGAATTCATTACTGTTTGAATGATTGAGCTACACAGGGTCCTGTTAGGAATTGAGAAGTGTCCAAGGACACTCTTGTTCCTGTTACAGAACACTGAAGACAGACATGCTACGTACCAGAGACAAGGCAGGGTCCCTTAGAAACTCAAATTGTGCTCTAGCTACTGCGCATATTTTTTTACTCCAGTCCCACCAAGTGGCTTTCTGTTATTTGCTAGCATGTTTACCCTACACCATAATTTAAGTGATATTGCTATACATAAATAGGGAATCTATGATGATGGAGAGGAGCCTACAAATTCAACCCTTGACTATGAGACCTGGCAAAGTAAGTAATGACTTTAGTTTCTTGTCTTCATCCTTCCCCAAAATACCCAAGCTTTTGGGTAGCAGCACAGACCCATAACTTCACATCATTAGTTTGAGCACCAGCTCCTCTCCCTCACATCTATAGTTACCTGGCCTTCTGGAGCTTATACCACACGGAATATTCATCACGGTATGCAGTCAGGTACACATTCTCACCCTGAAGAACTGGCTCCTCATTTGGAAGAAAATATACACACTGCATCCAATGATCTCTCCACTGGAAACAACAAAAACCCAGGTATTTGTTTGTAAGTAATTAAAAGTGATCTTCATTCAACAACAAATACTCCAGTTTGGTCCAAAGAGAAGTTATCCCAGTTCTAGTAAGCACTGGCAGGACTTTACAATACCAGCCAGTAAATGAATGAGTGTGGCAATCATTGTTCTATTTCAATAGCACTGAGAAAGAGGTGGATGCTGTAAATGCAAATGCAGTAAGCAAATGCTTATATAGAAGATGTGTTATGCCAAATGGAATGGATGTCAGCCAATAAGCTTGCTGGATAGCTAACCATTATTCTTTAAGTAAAAAAAAAGAAAAAAACAACAACCCCAAAACCCACAAAATAGCACTTATAAGGTGCAAGAGAGAGCTACCCTTCTCCCACCCCCCATGACAACATATACTAGCCCAGTGGTTTTCAAACTTTTTTTCTGGCGACCCAGTTGAAGAAAAGTGTTGATGCCCGCGACCCAATGGAGCTGGGGATGAGGAGTTTGGGGCATGGGAGGGGCTCAGGGCTGGGACAGAGGGTTGGGGTGCATGGGTGAGACCAGGAATGAGCAGTTCAGAGTGTGGGAGTACAGGGCTCTGGGCTGGGAGTACAGGCTCTGGGGTGGAGCTGGGGATGAGGGGCTTGGGGTGCAGGAAGGGGCTCTGGGTTTGGGCGGGGGCTCAGGGCTGGGGCAGGGGATTGGGGCATGGGCTTAGCTCAGATGGCTCGCAGCAGGGGTGCGAAGGCAGGCCTCCTGCCTGTCCTGGCACCGCGGACTGCGCTGTGCCCCAGAAGCAGCCGGTCCGGCTCCTAGGCAGAGGTGCACAAGTGGCTCAGCGTGGCTCTCGCCCGCAAGCACCCTCTACCCCCAGCTCCCATTGGCCGGGAGCCGGTGCTCAGGGCGGGGGCAGCCCGTGGAGCCCCATGGGCCCCCGTCTAGGAGCCGGACCTGACACTGGCCACTTCCGGGGTGCAGCACAGTGTCAAAACTAGCCTGCCTTAGCCAGGCAGCATCGCCGACGGGACTTTTAATGGCCCACCGACTTTTAATGGCCCAGTCGGTGGTGCTGACCAGAACCGCTGCGACCCAGTGCCTGGGTCGCAACCCACAGTTTGAAAACCACTGCATTGTCCAGATAATGAAACCAATTGCACCACATTTTGTCATTTTGGAAATCTTCTGAAAAGGCTGTTTCAGACAACGTTTGGGTTTCAAAAATCCCTATGGAACATTGCCAGGCTTCCAAGATGGCCATTATCATGTCTGCTTTTTAACTTTCATTCCAGGTAGCTGTTTTCATTAGCCTTTTTCCCTCCATTATTGTCAGTTTGTCTATTGTCTTAATAGTAAATGTATTTCTAAAAAGCAAGTCTGTGCTCCAATAGTGATTAATACAAATATAACTTCAACCCAATACTGGCATATAAACTCACTACTATAACCTTAGCAAACATTATCCCTTAAAGATTTAGTACAAAGATTATGCTACAAACCCAAAACACAGGTGAATAATCCCCATCCTGTTTATAATACTATAACTAAGAAAATAAGTCATTTCAGAAAGCCTTATTTTATGGAAGCAAGAATCAAGTACCAAGAATTATAACTGAAAGAAGAGATGAATTTCTAATACTTTATATTACAAAAGTGAAGGTGGTCTTAAAATAGGTTGGTTTCTTAATTAACATACATTTAATATGCATGTATTTAGAATCTTGCAATAAATTGAGTGCTAGTCAAGTTACTACACTTCAAGAGCCACCTGCTCAAGCACGTCACCACACCCATGTCATTGAAATAAAAAACATTACATGCCTTTATTTAAAATAATTAATTGGATGGTGGAAATTTACCAAGACCGTACCTGGACATCATTAGAGGTGGGTTGTACCCAGTATGGTGCCATAGTACATTTTATCATCCCAGAGGGGTCCATGTCAACATCCCACCAGGAGAGGATCACTTGTGCCATGCCAGATTTTATGGGGTCCAACTTCGCTGTGTAATAGGTTGAGGAGCTGTTTACTTGCTTACTGAAATCCACACTGCACAGAGAAGCATCGATTGTACTCAAATATATTTTAAATTACATATATTCATTCCGATAGTTATGCAACCTTAAGAGTGTTTCTTTTGGGAAATGCAGCAAGTAGAAGAATAAATATGGGGAGAGGAGGGTTTAAGTAACATTATACAAATGGGACAGAGTTTAAAAGCTGTAAAAATCGTTACACTGAAATCAAATCATACACTAAATTTCAGCAACAGAAAGAAAATAAAATGGCTTGTCAAAAATGTCACCTAAGTATTATTCAAATGTTCAATGTCAGTTCCCCCCCAACCTTTGCTTGTCATCAGTTACTTCAGCTGAATAATCTGTGTTTTTTTGGAAGGCGTAACAAAGATTTTATTTAGTTTTACTACTACTAAGTCTGTCAATCACCTGAACATAGTCATAACATCGCTGAGGACAGTGAAGTCACTCCGAGGCACCTGGTTTAGCTGGATGTCATAGACCGAAGGAACACCAGGACAGTTCTCTATTTCTGAAGGGAAGACAATAATTTTCTCATCATCTTCTGCCTGGACATGAACAGGAAATAGCTTGTTCCAGGACCACATTCTTTTGGATTCCACTAACTGGGCATATACTCTTGCCCTGTGTGGCACTGCCTCACATCCTTCCTAAGCATTTAAAAACAAAGAGTAAATGCATTCAACAAAGCTGAGTTATTAACACGCAAGGAAAATAAAATAACTTATTTTAAAATGTAGTCCAATGTAAGGGAAAAGGTGGACTAAGCACAGGATTGGTAGCCAGGATTTCTTAAACTCTAATTACTTCCTTCTTAAACCTTCCTTTTGGAGCCTTAGCCTTCAGTTTTCGGTCTGCTTCCCCACCTGTAACACAGAACTAACGCACATCCCTACTTCATAGGAGTAGAGTTGCCAACCCTTCAGGATTGTCCGGGAGTCTCCAGGAATTAAAGATTATGATGTCATGCGATGAAATCTCCAGGAATTTGTCCAACCAAAGTTGGCAACCCTACACAGGGGTGCTGTGAGGCTTAATGAGCTAATTTTTGTAAAGTAAATACTAATACTATTCTATGTCTAAAACAACAGATATTGGTGCCAAGCTTCAACTACATTCATGTCTTTATTCTCATACTGAAGGTATCAGATCTACCTTAACTTTTGAAGGCAAATAACCACTAAGCTATAATCATCAATATAAAACTTACAATTGCAATGAGTGCAGGGGAGAAAAATAATGACTCAAAATAAATGACAAATGTTTGTGACAAATTATTTACCTAGTTAGAAATTAATGCAGCCGACTGGTTCAGTAATATAACATACCAGGCCAAATTCAATCCTCATGCAACACCACAGAAGACAAAGGAATTACACCAGGGATGAATTCAGCACACTATCTACAACCATTTTCTTACCTGTACAAGATATTTGTGGGCATGTTCATAGGATGGCAAAGCCCCTTCTCCTATCAGCTCTGTATCAAATAGTTCTGTTATCAGGATGTTTGCACGACACTGCATGTCTCCATCTAAACAAATAAGTTAATACAATGACAGCCTGTGTTATCTTAGAGACTGTATGGCCCTCCTACAAGGTGTAGCACTGAGAATATAAATCATGCAAAACCTCATTTCTATAGTGATGTTTATATATCCACTGGGATGCTTAAACATTAGAGTCAAGCAATTTCTCTTCGGGGGGTCACACAATTCAAGTGAAAAGTTCTGCTTTGTATTTCAGGTTTCCTAAACACATTCCAGATTAAATGCATTTTTTTTAAATTAAGCTAAATTTTAAAAAGTTAAACAGAGTGTCTCCTGGCAGTTTTGAAGTACTTTAGTTAACACTTGTTTTTTTTATTTGAGTTCTTCTCACCTGGCCCAACTGTGACTTCAGTGGAGTGCTTGTTGATTACCTTGATCTTGTCACTAAAGCCATTTTTCTCCACTATCTTCACTGCAGCAATAGCCATAGGCGTGAAGACCTTGAAATTATATCAAGAATGTAACATGTTTATAGGATTAACATCAGCATCTAATTACCACCACAAAATGAGTCTATTAACTAAACCTTGTTAAAGAAAAGCCTTTATTTTAACCATACTTAGTCCTGTGAAAGTGTAGTACATTGTGGGAGTATTATTTTCTAAGGGTAAAATTCACCACCATGCACAGTAGCAGCATGAATCTTATGCACCATTTACACTTTCAAAACAGGGTAGAAGTGGAACATCAGAAGTTCACATGCCTTGCACTGCCTCTCCATAGAGAAGTGAATTTCCCCTGTATGAAAAACCCACTGTATAAGTTATCTCCCACTGTGGCAGTCACGCCAACTTTTCTAAGCTTTCAAAAGTGTGAGGAAGCTGTGTCGAGAAACTTTAAACAACAACATCTAAAATAAACTCCAGTTTACAAATGAGAAGTTCCTCACATGAGACCTCCCCAAGACCTAACTGAACTGGGAACCAAAATAAGACTGACACTGAAACAAAGATGTTGATCTTGTCAAAATTTGCACATAGCAACAGTGTTAACAGTGGCAAAACACATTGCTCTCCATATCTACAGCTGCCAGGGGAACTTTTTTTTTATTCCTGCCAGAACGTAAGCGTGAAGACAGGGATGGAAAAAACAGCAGCTGCAGCACATCACTGGGCTAAAAATGAATGTGCTTAATACACACAGAGAATGTTTTAAAACAACAGTATCAATCTTTCTAACTAATTTCTATACTATAAAAGACTTTGTACTGGGAACTTTTAAATATCTGGTCTGGCTGTAGAACCCGATTGTTTAGGATTAGTCACCAGTTTTGGATCTGATCCATCATTTTCAGAGCAGGTTAATGTGCGCCTAGTTTGTGACATTAAACAAACTAAAAGGGCTGCTCCTGCTAAACTAGGTTAAGCAAATGCAAAACTTTTGGAGCTACTTAAAATTACTGAGCACTATTCCCAAATTGTGGTCTGCAGGCCACGAGTGATCTGTGGAGAGCTGGCTAGTTACATGGTGTTTCCAGCTGCTAACTTGCATAAAGAGACATTAAATATGCATTAAATAGGTTAAGAACATAAGAGCAGCCATACTGGGTTAGACCAAAGGTCCACCTAGCCCAGTATCCTGTCTTCTGACAGTGGCTAATGCCAGGTGCCCCAGAGGGAATGAACAGAACAGGTAATTATCAAGTGATCCATCCCCTATTGCCCATGCCCAGCTTCTGGCAAACAGAGGATAGGGACACCATCCCTGCCCATCCTGGCTAACAGCCACTGATGGAACTTTTCTCCGTGAACTTATCTAGTTCTTTTTTGAACCCTGTTATAGTCTTGACCTTCACAATATCCTCTGACAAAGAGTTCCACAGACTGGCTATGCATTGTGTGAAAAAATACTTCCTTTTGTTTGTTTTAAAACTTCTGCCTATTAATTTCATTTAGTGACCCCTAGTTCATGTGTTATGAGGAGTAAATAACACTTCCTTATTGACTTTCTCCACATCAGTGATGATTTTATAGTCCTCAAGCATATCCTGCCCCCCCAGTCATCTCTTTTCCAAGCTGAAAAGTCCCAGTCTTATTAATCTCTCCTCATACGGAAGCCGTTCCATACCTCTAATAATTTTTGTTGCCCTTTTCTGAATCTTTTCCAATTCCAATATATCTTTTTTGAGATGGGGCGACCACATCTGCATGCAGTATTCACAATGTGTGCCTACCCTGGACTTATATAGAGGCAATATGATATTTTCTGTCTTATTATCTATTCCCTTTTTAATGATTCCCAACATTCTGTTCGCTTTTTTTGACTGCCGCTGCACATTGAGTGGATGTTTTCAGAGAACTATCCACAATGACTCCAAGATCTCTTTCTTGAGTGGTAACAGCTAATTTATATTCCATCATTTTATATGTATAGTTGGGATTATGTTTTCCAATGTGAATTACTTTGCATTTATCACCACCGAATTTCATCTACCATTTTGTTGTCCAGTCCCCCCAGTTTTGAGATCCTTTTGTAGCTCTTTGCAGTCTGCCTGGGACTTAACTATCTTGAGTAGTTTTGTGTCATCTGCAAATTTTTACACCTCACTGTTTAACCCTTTTTCCAGACTATTTATGACTACATTGCATAAGACTGGGCCCAGTACAGACCCCTGGGGGACACCACTATTTACCTCTCTCCATTCTGAAAACTGACCATTTATTCCTACCCTTTGTTTCCTATCTTTTAACCAGTTACTGATTCATGAGAGGACTTTCCTTCTTATCCCATGACAGCTTACTTTGCTTAAGAGCCTTTGGTGAGGGACCTTGTCAAAGGCTTTCTGAAAATCTAAGTACATTATATCCACTGGATCCCCCTTGTCCACATGTTTGTTGACCCCCTCAAAGAATTCCATAGGTTGGTGAGGCATGATTTCCCTTTACAAAAACCATGTTGACTCTTCCCCAACAAATTATATTCATCTATGTGTCTGATAATTCTGTTCTTTACTATAGTTTCAATCAATTTTCCCAGTACCGAAGTCAGGCTTGTCAGCCTGTAATTGCCGGGATCACCTCTGGAGCCCTTTTTTAAAATTGGCATCACATTAGCTATGCTCCAGTCATTTGATACAGAAGCTGATTTAAATGATAAGTTACAGACTACAGTTAGTAGTTCTTCAATTTCACATTTGAGTTCCTTCAGAACTCTTAGGGGAATACCTGGTGACTTATTACTGTTTAGTTTATCAATTTGTTCCAAAACCTCCTCTAATGACACCTCAGTCTGGGACAACTCAGATTTGTCACCTAAAAATAATGGCTCAGCTTTGGGAATCTCCCTCACATCCTCAGCTGTGAAGACTGATGCAAAGAATTCATTTAGTTTCTCCACAATGGCCTTATCGCCCTTGAGTGCTCCTTTCGCATCTTGATCGTCCAGTGGTCCCATTGGTTGTTTAGCTGGCTTCCTGCTCCTGATGTACTTAAAAATTTTTTTGCTATTACTTTTTGAGTCTTTGGCTAGCTGTTCTTCAAATTATTTTTTGGTCTTCCTGATTATTTTTTTACACTTCACTTGCCAGAGTTTATGTTCCTTTTTATTTTCCTAACTAGGATTTAACTTCCACTTTTTAAAGGATGCCTTTTTGTCTCTCACTGCTTCTTTTACTTTGTTGTTTAGCCACAGTGGCTTTTTTTGATTCTCTTACTGTGTTTTTTAATTTGGGGGTATACATTTAAGTTGAGCCTCTATTATAGTGTCTTTAAAAAGTTTCCATGCAACTTGCAGGGATTTCACTTTTGGCACTGTATCTTTTAACTTCTGTTTAACTAACTCATTTTTATGTAGTATAACTGAATTCAAAAAAGAATTAGGTACGTTTATGGTCCATCAATGGTTATTAGCCAAGGTGGTCAGGAACACAACCCCGTGCTCTGGATGTCCCTAAACCTCTGACTGCCAGAAGCTGGGACTGTACGACCGGGGATGGATCACTGGATAATTGCCCTGTTCTGTTCATTCCCTCTGAAACATCTGGCACTGGCCACTGTTGGAAGACTGGATACTGGGGTAGATGGACCACTGGTCTGACCCAGTGTGGTCATTCTTATGTTCTATGCAATCACAAATAGATGGGGAAAAGGTACATATAGCAGTCTCTCTATTAAGATGTGGTGCACAAAATGAAAAAACTTGAGAACTCCTGGTCCAAGAGAAAATGAAACTTAAGAAAAGCCACAATGTGGTTTGAGAGTACTAGCATTTTTCTGAACAACATTCATTAACTCCTCCATGTCACGTATCAGTCACAAGGAATACAGAAAATTCCAGTACAAGAAACCTAATTTCCAACTATTCTAACTAAGATTTTTCTGTCAAGTTTAGAAAAAATTGTCCATCTAGAGAAAATTAAAACTAATTTCTATACATTCTCATAAGGGCTCTTTCCATATGGTCTACTTCCTCCACCCACACCCCTATAGGTTATATTATAAAAGCTACCTTCAGACAACATGACACACAACAACATGGCTAATGCACCCACACAACTCATTTTGTAGAGGGAACTACTGGACTGCAGCTCTAAAAGCCATATTATGCATTCACTCCTACCTACATACTGGGCTACTTCCATCTCTTGAACAGCAGGTATATGTACTGTCAATGAGGAATTGCTCACCTCAATGGCATAGCAGAAGTCTGCACCTGCTGTAACTGCCATCATGGACAGGAGTCCGGTCCCAGTCCCAATGTCTAGAACAATTGCTTTCTCACCCCTTTCTTTCACCCGGCTCACTGCAGCACGGATGCCCTGGTAATACTTCAGATTCTGTAAGAAAGAGAGACAGACCAAGATCAGCCACCCCAATGGAATTGTCTTATACCATCAACTCTTGAGCAGAGGTCCTGCAGTCTCACTCCTTGCGAGTTTGTAGATACACCTCTACCGCGATATAACGCGACCCGATATAACACGAATTCGGATATAATGCGGTAAAGCAGTGCTCCAGGGGGGGCGGGGCTGCGCACTCCGGTGGATCAAAGCAAGTTCGATATAACGCGGTTCCACCTATAACGCAGTAAGATTTTTTGGCTCCCGAGGACTGCGTTATATCGAGGTAGAGGTGTATCTACTTTTGCCTTCGTGGGGGAACAGTTAAACATCTAGGATCTAAATTGAATAAAGCACCTCAAAATGCAAGCAGGCAAAATTACTGACAAGACTATAATGATTTATAAGCATAGCGCTAAACTTTGAGCAAAAAGGTCCCTGGAAACCTGTTTGGAAAAGACAAGAATATGATGATTTTAGGGCATGTTGTTCTCCACAACTTTTCTACTCAAAAAATAAAGGATATGTTAATGAATATTTTAGGATGATCCAGGTATACTGAGTTATGATATTAAATATGAAGAAAATTGCTGACAATAAGGGTTATGTTTTATTAGTTTAATGTTGAGTTCTACTGATGTTATGTTAACAATTTATAACAACATAGAATGGAGAATGAAAAACAAATTATGAAAGTTTGGATAAATGTATAATTGAGTATGTTTAATGCTAAATAAGGTTGACTGGAGGAAAGCTAATGAATACGTGACATGGAAAGGTATACAAAAGCAAGGGAACAAGGGCCCAAGTTGGAGAGTACTGGTGCAGAAACTGAGGCAACTATCATGAAGTGCAGAAGAGCTTCCTGGTACTCCGGAATTTGGAAACTTGGGCTCCTTCCTGTTCGGTCATATATTTGTATGATGAGAAACGCTAAGTCATAATGATTCTGCCTGAAAATAAATAAAAGTGAAAACTGGTTGAGCCCAAATTGATAAGACTTCTGCCTCACTTTCCCACATTACACTTCAAAATATAATAAAGATCAGTAGAAAGAAGTGTTCATCTGAACAACATCTGTTCCATTTACAATTGATCTATAATTAAAATAAGTTATCTGGAACTACACTGCTGCCAACTAAACCAAACAAATGAAAGCTTCCTTTGGTGATTACTACCAAATATTTTCCTTTTTTTGACAGAGAAATTTACAGTGCCAGCCACAAACTGTCCCTGACAACGCCGGTGCTGTATATTCCTGTTGTAGCTCATTCATTTGGGTTAGTGCACTACAATACTGTGTAGATGTGCTGGGCAGATTTCGCAACTGGCACTGCATTTTACCCAACATTAAAATATTAGAGCCTTGACAAATATTCAATACTAAAAAGGAAAGATCAGGTTTGCTCTTCGGGGACAGAAATGGGAAGGAGCTTAGGGTTAGTGGCCCATTCAGGGTGCAATATAAAACCCCACTCTAGTCCATAGGATAGTAAGACTAGGGAATATGTACAAAATGCTTTCAAGTGGTGTAGCATAAGCTAGCTCTTAGCTAACAGCTCCAGTGATTTACAAAGCAGCCATCCTGTGATTTTACCACAAAGCCTGCAAAACAGATAAAATCCAAACTCTGTCATGCATTTCATTTTGTATAAATGTTAGTCGTATAACTAACTACGACAACTGGCTGCATAGTCTTTGCTTCTTTATAATATCAGCTGGTGTAAAGGCAAGTTTCTTTGTCATTTATTTTTAATGCAATATAACATGAGTGATAATTACATGGAAGACAAATTTGAAAGCTTTCTTCCTTGGCAGATGGAAGTGTTTTGGATGGGTTTATTTTCTGTACTAAGGGATGAATTTCCATTCCCAAGGTGAAAACTGAGGTAACAGATAGAGACGGAAACTAACTTTCCTGCCTAACAGACAGAAGAACCTGAACCATGAGAACTTACTTAATTAGCAAAAACTAGATAATTCAGGGTGTTTTTAGTAGCCCCGTGCCCTATTCAGTACTCCTTATGTAGGCAAAACTCCAGCTGAAGTTATGGAGTTTTGCCCCAAGTTTAGAGGGATGATTATGTCTCTTGACTGTTTGAGTTGATGCGGAATAGCCATTTTCCTTCTTTTTGGAGTTTTACATTTCACAGAAAATGTGTACGCTGACATTCGGACAGCTCCGTTGCAGGATTTTTCATTTCAATGACATCCCACAGATGTGTCTTGCACCTACTATTTTACAAGCGGGAACCTGACCACTGTCTAGACTGTGGTAATCTCAGTATGACATTTGGTCTATATGTACTATTTTGGTATGGAAACGTGATAGTAATATTTACTATCATTAACAACATACATAACAAAAATAAAAAAACACCCTATGCAAGGAAGGTTAAAACACCAAGATATACATTTAAGCAGAAATAAGCTCTTCCTACTCAAGACTTCTAACCCTCAATACATATTGAAAACTATAAATATTGTTTAGTCAGGTTCCTGACTTGTGTCCCATTCCTCCAAAGACTTATGCTCATAAGATTAATACCACTAAAGTCAATGGGCCTACTCATGCTTAAAGTCTTTCCAGGATCAGGGCCTCAATGTTTTCACTCTCTTAGTTCACATCCATCTGTATCAGGAAAAATGGTTTTGATGCTGATAAATAAACAAAGCTTCAGCTGAATTAGGCAAACTTATTAATAGTTCTATAGTAGTTTGTGTAGGAGTATCAGTTGAGACATTCTGCTGAAGATATTATTAAGCAGGCTGGGTACATTTTAAGAAAGAAACATATACTACTCAGATAGTTTTATACTTTAGATTTTTGTAGAATGGAATTTTAACAGAAAGATGAAAACTGCATAATTTCCCCTAAAGGATCCACAATGCCTGGCCAGAGTCCACTATAATTACTTTGAGAGGTTGTTGTGAAACAAGTGTGTGTAATTCAAGCTTGTAAAATTTCCTTATTTTATGTTGGAGAAAGTTTATGACTAACAGCTGGCAGTTTGTGAAAAGCTAGTGTGTGCACTTAAAGTATATTGTTTAAGCAATGAATTTTGCAAAACTGTATTTGTCAACATCTTTGATTAATAGAACTATACAAACTAATCTGCAGGAGCAGGATTTCAGCTTACATGGCCGACAGCAATCCTCCCCCTATAAAAATTCCTACAACACAAGTAAACTAGTTCACAACAGAAAGAAACCAAAACACTGCCTAACCAGTCCAATCTTTTATAAAAATGGAAACCTTTGAACTGTCTTTTTTTTTTTTTTTTTTTTTAAAAACAATGCTCCTGTAAATTCACAGTCTACAAATGACACCACTAGCTTGTAAAGTACTCTAAAAACATTTCCCACTGAACAGAACGGAAATCTATATTTACAAATTAGAAGTTTTTCCATATACGAGAACAAACCCAAGAGACACAAAAAAGGCAGAGTTCACAGAGGCCTTGTCTAGGCTAGGATAGATGTGTGACCTCAAGAATGTTATTAGAAGACTAAGGCACATCATCTTTAACATGTGCTAAACTGGCAGAATTAAAGCCTAAGGGCAAGTCTAACTCTAGACGTGGAACATATTAAAGTATACACTGCTTTACTAAACTGGTTAGTTAAACCATTGATGTGTTCTAGCATCACACCTCTAAATCCTAGTCCAGGTAAGACCTGAGTGGCAAAAGTCTTCAAACCAGGCCTGTTGATTAATCGCAGGTAACTCATGCGATTAATGCAGTTTTAATCACACTGTTAAATAGAATACCAATTGAAATGTATTAAATATTGTTTATTTTTCTACGTTTTCAAATATCTTGCTTGAAATTACAACACAGAATACAGGGCTCACTTTATATTATTATTTTTACTGCAAATATTTGCACTGTAAAAATGATAAACAAAAGAAATCATATTTTTCAATTCACCTCATACAAGTACCATAATGCAATCTCTTTATTGTGAAAGTGCAACTTACAAATGTAGATTTTTTTTGTTACATGACTGCACTTTCAGGTGACATTGTAAACAAGAAGAGAGCAGCGTTATCTCCTGCAAATGTAAACAAACTTGTTTGTCTGAGTGACTTGCTGAACAAGAAATAGGACTGAATGGACTCACAGGCGCTAACGCAGTGGTGAGCAACCTGCGGCCCGCGGACCACACGCAGCCTGTCAGGGTAATCCGCTGGCGGGCCGCCCGCAGCTCCCAGTGGCCACAGTTCGTCGTTCCCGGCCAACGGGAGTTGCAGAAAGTGGCACGGGCTGCAGGGATGTGCTGGATGCCACTTCCAGCAGCTCCCATTGGCCGAGAATGGCGAACCGCGGCCACTGGGAGATGCGGGCGGGCATGCAAATTTAAACAAACTGTCTGGCAGCCCGCCAGCAGATTCGGCCCGTGGGCCGCAGGTTGCCCACCATTGTTCCAAAGTTTTAGATTGTTTTATTTTTGAATGCAGTTTTTTTTGTACCTAATTCACATTTGTAAGTTCAACTTTCATTATAGATTGCATTACAGAACTTGAATGAGGTGAATTGAAAAATACTATTTCTTTTGTTTTTTACAGCACAAATATTTGTTATATATATATATACACACATATATACACACACACAAATATAAGTGAGCACTGTACACTGAGTTCTGTGTTGCAATTGAAATCAATATATTTTAAAATGTAGAAAACTTCCAAAATATTTAAATAAATGGTATTCTATTATTGTCTAACAGTGCGATTGAGATTAATTTTTTAATTCCGCGATTAAACATGATTAATTTTTTTAATCACTTGACAGCCCTTCTTCAAACCACTGTAACCTTGGAAGAGGGGGGAAAAACCCCCAAAACAGAGGGCTGTTACCACCTCCCAAATCAAGTTTTACCTTGGTAGGATACTCAAGATTTTGTTCACCCTTCCAATTTGATCAAAGGCCATGAAGGGCTTTTGATGTAGATAAAATAGGATTCCTGACCCTCAAAATGGATCTCAAGCCTATGCAACAACTTCAGAACTTTACTCCTCAGACCAAAAGTCAGAAGTTCAACAAGCAGGACATGGGTCATTATCCAATAGTTCTTCCTAGAAATCAGAAGTGTCATACCACATTTCACAACAAAATCAAGTTGATGCAGTCCCAGGAACTTGGAATCCATTTGGAACCGCAGCTTCTCTTCTGTTCTACTCACTGTAGAGTCCTACTAGTGATTATTTTTTTAAATTCAAGCTTGTACTCTAACTCAAAGCTTTAAAATCTGTGGTACTGTCACACAAAACATTACCATGGCCATCCACTGCTGTTTCCAAAGCTTCAATGTCATTCTCCTCCTCTGTGATCTTAAACCACTGGTCTCATCAGTGGAATTCACTGAAGCCTGCATCACATATAATTCCTTGCCAATATCCACAGAGGTATTTTTTGATTAAATCACACTTTGGGAGAGAGTTTACAGTTCTGTAAAGCCAGATGCAGATGTGCATAATTCCTAGCTAGAGGCAGAGTTTGACAGCCCATTCTGATCTATTGCCATCTACAAAAAAAAATCTTAAAATTAATTAAAGGAATCAAATTGCAAAGAGAAAATAATACATAAACTACTGAGTTATGAAACATCCCTGAACTTTGGCTTGTGAACTAATTTTTTTGGTGGGGTCGAATAGCTAAAAGGGAAAGAAAGGACAGAGTACTGATGACCCAGCACTTTGAAACAGCAGTTCATACCTCTCAGAGACATGATTTCACGGGCTCTGCAAACTCAGGCGGACATTGCTGTATGGGTTACACTCATATCACATCTTGGAGGTTTTCTTTGCAAGCATACCAGCTAAATGGTTTTTCAAATTAAATCGAACTTTGATAACAACTGAGAAGTCTGTGCCCCTCCTTTACTAATCTATCACATACCCACCCAAAGGAGAGGAGGGTGTAAGACACAGCACACTCTTTAGGGAGCACTGGGTTAAATATTCAAAACACCACCTGCAAGTTAGTTTGCCTTAGTAGAAAACCGGGTTTCAGAAATTCCAATTTTGGAAGTGGCTAAATTTCCAGAGGATGGAAGACCCATCAGATGAACATGGAAAGCTGAATGGTCTGGCCTGTGTGTCTAGTTTCTCAGGGAATCTTCAACATTATCCATTTTGCAATTATGCATTTTCTTGTTCTTAATTGCATAATCCATGGAAGCCTCATGTATTCTCAATCCCACAACCACAGAATTTCCTGCAGAACCCCCAACTTGCTGCAGAAGTATGCTCCAGAATTTAAGCTTTTATAGTTGCAGGATGATCTTCTAACATCAGCTGAGATTAGCGGATTCAGTTTCTTCCTGAGCCTGCAAATAGTTCTGAGAAGTATAAACTGACTTTGTTAACTTTAATGAGAGTGTTAATTCTGAAAGTGAATGATGACATCACTACTTCACTATTTCACTTCTGAGCATTGCATCACAAACCTCCAGCAAAATGCTCATCTCAAAAATCCAGACCACTTTCTATTACTTCTTAGGTACTAAAGCTCCAAATAATCCCTGAGCTGTCAAGACCTCCAGCTTCGTCCTTAACTTCTCTAACACATTTTCAAATCAAAATACTGCAGCATATGAATATTAAAGGGAAACACAGAAGAAACTGAATGCAATATCAAATAAATTAACAAAGGGGACACTGCATTGATTATATTAGGACAAGTCTACACTACCGCACTACATTGCCTCTGTAATGCATCTGGTGAAGATGCATTATGCTGACGGGAGAGCGCTCTCCCACCAGGATAATTATTCCACCTTCGCAAGAGGCGCCTGGTGTGAATACCATGTTAAGTCAATGTAACTTACGTCGCTCGGAGGGAGTGGGGGAGGAGGGGTGTGTGTGTCTCATTTTCACTCCCCTGAACAATGTAAGTTACATCGACTTGAGCAGTAGAGTAGACCAGCCCTGAGTCTTACATTCCTCACATTTTTAATTTATCTGAGATTGCCAAGGAAACTTCCAGTGTACTGTACTGAATACTACAGATGTCAGGTCAAGTTTGCTGCAGAGTACGCAACTTGTACTTATGGTATTTATTAGAATAAAGAAACTGCCTTCCTCACATCTTACATTGTCTGCTCATTGCAGCGAGGTATTTACATCAGGGTATGTAAATGGGAACTGAACAGAAAGGCGTCCCCAAGCATGCGGAACACATGTACTCCACTTCTCTGCACAGAGCCAAAATGTGTTGCAACAGACCAAAATAAATAGACTTGATAATGTTAATATAACATATACAAACAAGAGAACTACCTAAATCGAATCTTCATTTTATTCTTAAATACTCAATGGTATTCATAGTCCAACATGTTTATTATTGGTAGGCCAAGTACAGTACATTGGCCCCAGGACCTACAGAACAATCCTGTATGAATAATACGTTTTAGGGCTTCTGGTAACAGGTGTGAATCTAGAGTACAGTTTAAGTGTTGACTGGGTCTCCTTGGAATCATATCTACTACATTCATATCTTGTCCGTTAAATCTGTTGCAGAAATGATGCATTTTTTCCATTACAAGTGAATTACTGTATGTCACTATATTAAGAAACAGAAATTCCTGCCAAAATATTGGCTTATTTGCGTTCATTGCTTTGAGAGAGTCTGAGCATACTCAGATTAATGCTAGGAAGATAAAGCAAGGTGCTGAAAGGCCATCTGTCCAACTGTAGTACACCTTATACAGAAGAGAGTGAACAAAACAGTGTATTTCAATTAAAAAAACATTGTAATTTTTAAGGCTTCCTTGCATATGATTTGCTAAGCTTTTACAAATAGCCTGTGTTTCTTTTACTGTCTGGATTTAACAGGGTCAGCTCTATCCTTTACCACAATCAAGCTGCATCTACACTACAGAGATTACACCAGAATAATTCATTAGCATAGATGCAACCTATTCTTCCGTCGACATAGCTGCAGCGGGGTTAGGTCAGCATAGCTATGTTGGTCAGAGATGTGGTTTTTTTCACATCCCTGATCAATGTAGCTATGTCGACCTAACTTTTAAGTATAGACCAAGCCTCAGTTCTGCTGTGGCAATTTTGACATAATTAGAGTACAGCTATTTAACGGCTTTGTCCCACCATCTCCCTCTAAATCTTGGTATTGGAGTGCTGTTACCACTATAGGCATGTGTGACGTTATGAGTGTAATATAATATTTCATTGGAAGATGACAGGGCCAGAAAGAGTTAATTAACTCACCAACTGACTTGACCCATGGGTGAACTGTAGAAACTGGTTAGGAAGATATGTAAATGAATAGAGCTTTGAAATGCAAGTCTGCATTGTTAGAGATCTCAAGGGTAGATGTTTGCTCAGGTCTTGTGATGTAACAAAACAAGTCTTGTCCATTGCTATAACTTTAATTCAAAGATCAAAAAAGGAATATTAACATTTATGATGATACTTGAGTGAAACAGTATTATTGTCTATATGTCTCTCTGAAGGTTGTGGTAACCTGTATCTGAACTGTTTAATGGATAGATTACCCTGTGCTAATTGCCAGGATGTTTGAGAGAAGGAGAATTAAGCCTATTGTTTTCTCAGTCCGAAAGGCTGCTGGAAATGTAGAAGAACCCTGGGACATGATCCTACTGCATATCTCAGATCTGCTTTGGGTTTCAAGAGGGGGAAACCTTAAGCCATAAGGATTGAGATCCCCAGTCACCGACTGGAGCCACCCTGAATATGCACATTGGACTATAACCTATGGACTATTTCTAAAAGGACTTTTGTCAACTACAAGCTCACCTCTGCTATGTATCTGAACCTCAAGAATTGAATTCAAGTCTGTATGTATATTGATCTTTTAACCAATTCTTTCTCTTTTCTTTTTTTAAAAGAATTTTAGCTTAGTTAATAAGAAGTGGCTATTAGCGTGTATTTTGGGTAAGATCTAAGTTATAATTAGACCTGGGTATGTGGCTGATCCTTTGGGATTGGAAGAACCTTTTCTTTTATATGATGAAGTAAGATTTTCAGTAATCATCATCATATCTGACAGGTGTGTCTGGACAGAGGCCTGAGGCTGGGTACTTTAAGGGAACTGCGTTGTTTGGACTTCTCAGTAACCAGTGAGGTACTACAGGAGCTGTTTTTGCTGGCTTTGGTAAACCTAAGTATTGGAATATCCACCAGCTTTTGGAGTTTGTCTGCCCTGTTTTGTTTGCAGTTCACCCTAACTGAGTGACCTCAGCTGGCTCCCACGGGCAGCACCGTCACAGCATGCTCCCGGAATACATACAGTAGATAATCATAAGAATCACTTAGGAGACTATTCACCCATAGATGGAGCAGAAAGATCTCCAATCCTTTAAGGCATTTTTTTTTAAGTCCTCAACTTATTTGAAGACATTTGTATTCGCCTCAACTTCTCCCTTAGCATAAACTGGAAGATTTAAGAACACAGCGTAAGTGGAGGAGAATAAAAAGAACTTAGTTACAGCCATATGTAGGCAGACAAGGCTAGATGGAATTACTGCAGAAACTGAATTTTATAAGATGAGTCTAAAGTGCCCTCTGAAGGTATGACAGAAAATTACAAGTCTAAAATCAACATAACCGAAAAGCAGCTCCTCCTTTACTTACCTGTCAAGAGAAGAGGTGACCCGTGCCTGCTGATAGGTGGGTGGGGGGAGGAAGGGGGAGTGAGGGCAGCGGCTTCAGCAGCATTACTGAGCATGCTCAGTACAAGCCAAGCAGCAAATCTGCAGGCTGGCCGACCCTGCCCCCCGCCCCTTTCAGTATTTTCCCTTCAAGAGTTGAGAGCATCACTATTACTCATACAAAAGTATTTTTCTTCATTCTCTGCTCCTTAACATCAGTTCTTGCAGAAGAAACAGTGTTTCCATCTATCCTAACAAAATGTTTAGAAAAGTTCCCCACTATTGCTATATTAGCAACACTGGGAGCCCTGGAAGCAGTGGCTCATTGGATGCCAGTGCAATTTTTAACACTGTTAATTAGATGTTGCAGCTGAAGAGCAATGGGTGCAGGAAGCGGGGGGTGAGGTGGAGGGGAGATAGGGGAAGAGTTTGCAGAGCTTCCTGCAGCCTGGGGATAAATCTTGGGGTGGATCTGACCCAGCCCTGGATGCCATGCAGGGGAATACGAAGTCCCATTCTCCCCAGCTCAGCCAGGACTAGCTGAGCCCGGCACAGGGTAGAAGCCACCAGCCAAGTATCCCCCAGCCCTGCCCTCTAGCCCACTGTGATTTACCTGTGCAGGCTGCCCTAGGCACCCAAAACATACTGCTGGTAGGGTCACATGACCGCTCTTGTGGCTTCCCTTTCCTTCCCCATCAGAAAGTCATTTTTCTGCGGGGAAGCAAGGAAATCTGCACGGGACATGAATTCTGCGCATGCACAGTGGTGCAGATTTCTCCCAGGAATAACAAGCAAGTCTTCCTCACACTGGAGGCAGGAGGTTAACAAGGTGGTTCAGAGTCCTCGGTACCCCAAGAATCATCACTGGGTCTTAGAAAATTCAGGTAGCAAAATTCTTCAACTTCCAGAGGAACCTGTACAATCATGGAGTGGGAGCTGCTGAGGGGAAGGGAACACTACATTTTTTCACCATGCAAGTTACTTTCTATACTCACTCTGTCTTTGTCATGCAGCATGTCTGCATAGCATGATCTGAAAATAAAATAGAATTTACAGATCAAAACACTGCATATTAACAATCACAATATAAATTTGTTAGCAGATATAAAAATCATCACTGTGAAGCAATTATTCCTAGTGAGTGAGTAAGTTACTGTGACACAGTGATTTGTCCATTTAAGAGGCTGTTTGATTCCCCACCCCTAGCCTCAAGAATTCAGGTCACTTTATGATTCCGGGTTTTCCCATTTTGAGTGGCATGAGTATATGAATTAATGGGCTATGAATTAAGTGTTACATGTATCGCTTCTCGGCTCTTTGAGCTGTGGCGCAAACCTAGTAATCTTTTGTTTTTTCTGTTAATTCCTGCAGTATACTCTATCTTGAGCATTCTTAGAAAAATCAGTACAGAGCAAATACATGAACCTATGGGTGAGTTACTGTCAACAACTACTAATGACAGAGAATGTCAGATGCAATCGGTTAGTAATTGGGAACTAGGGAAAGAAAACTGTCCTCTTTTTATAGACAGCTCTGAAATCTATAGAAAGGGAGTACTAACCACAGAGGACTGGTTTGGAGCTGGTTAGTAAGTCAAAATCCTCATGCTATTTAAAGTGGTACTAATAATAGGCTGAGTGATTTTATAACTCACTCTCTCTCTCTCTCTCTCTCTCTCACATACATAATCACTCAGGTTATCATCAGTACCAATTTAAATACCATGAGGATCTTAATATACCCGCCACTGTATTCTCCCTGCCCCCCCCCACTCTCCCCCCAACCTGAGGAGGACAAATAAATGCATTTTTTTAAATTTGTCTGATTTGAACACTATTTTAAAAAACCTAATAAGCTGACCCAGTCATTTGATCTCTTTGATCATTACTTTCAACTACTAAAAGGTTGTTACAAGAATATGATCAATGAGAAACCATTATGGCTAGGATTTTCAGAGGAGCTTGAGAGTCAGATACTTAACTCCCACTACATTTTGATAGGATTCAGACACTTATTTCACTTCAGGGCCTATCAAAATCCCAGCCTAGATAACCATCCGTTAATAAAGGAAACGCTTGGATGAAGCTACTTAAATTAGTATTTTTACAACGTTCCACTTGGTATAAGTTAAGATACAGGTGAACATAGCCTAAATGACTGTCTAAAAAATGTTATTAATCCCAGGCTCCACAGGCTTTTTCTGTAAAGGTAAATTTAAGTAATATCTTAATTTCAAATTATTCTTGTTTTAACTAGTGATGCAGAAAGCCTGCTAAGAAAAGTGTTTCCACCATCCCCTATACTCACTTATAAAAGATACACACAATTTATTTGAAACTCTGTTATCGTCACATTGCATTCATTTTTTTACATTTCATTAATCTGCATCTAAGGAGAGCGTCAAGTGTTTTCTCCCATCATACCTTGCAATCTCCTGATGGTAGTCATAGTTCTCATCTTCCGCTAACCATTCCACAGAACCTGTGGTTGGATTGGCCCTTCCACAGAAGACCTTCATAGTTTGTATTCTTTGTGTATTGTGAGGACAGTTTTATGGAGCTGGCTTCAATTCAAATAATTGCAAATTTTTGTCCTGTTATCAGAAACCTGTTTAAACAAAATACAAGTTATGTTATGACATATACTAACTCTTCCACCTCCCTGTTTTATAGGCTTCGTTCCTAAGCATCTCATTAGTAAGGCTGCGAGTCTTTAATGGAGATCATGGAAGTCACAGATCCCATGACTTTCTGGGACATCCGTGACTTCTGCAGCAGCAGGTGCAGCTGACAACAAGGCCGCCCGAGCAGCTGATCCCAGAGCAGGCTGGGAGTAGTGGCTGCCCCCAGCCACAGCAGTGGTGGAGTGCCAGAGCTCCCCACAGAACAGCAGTAGCATTGCCGGCATGTCCCACCTCCCTCATCCCCAGCACCTACGATTTAGTCAGAGGTATTTATAGTACAAGTCATGGACAGGTCACATGCCATGATTTTTTTGTTTATTGCCCGAGACCTAAAAATACCCATGACTAAATTGTAGTCTTACTCATTAGTAGCCTCCTTGCTCTTCCACCTTTTGCTTTATTCTATTACACTCTTGACACTTGTAACTTTCTCCTAATCCTTATATGCCATCTTCTCATTTATGATTACTCACTATGATGCACTTCTTCTGTGAACACTACCAATATGACAATCTAGAAGAGAAATAAAAAAATACTAGTAATAAAAGACTATTTCTAACCTCTGTGAAGTATGCCCCTCATTCACTGTATGATGTCTTTTAATATTTCTTTATCTAATTCAGGGGTCGGCAATCTTTCAGAAGTGGTGTGCCGAATCTTCATTTATTCACTCTAATTTAAGGTTTTGCGCGCCTGTAATACATTTTAATGTTTTTAGAAGGTCTCTTTCTATAAGTCTTCAATATATAACTAAACGATTGTTGTATGTAAAGTAAATAAGGTTTTTAAAATGTTTAAGAAGCCTCATTTACAATTAAATTAAAATGCAGAGCCCCCGGACTGGTGGCCAGGACCCAGGCAGTGTAAATGCCACTGAAAATCAGCTCGCGTGCCGCCTTTGGTGCACGTGCCATAGGTTGCCTACCCTGATCTAATTCAAAGGATTCTTTAAAGCAGGATCTTGTCTTTTCTTCTGCTTTTTTTTTTTTTTTTTTTTTACAAAGATGGAGCACAATAAATATTTTTATATAACCTATAAAAACATGTATATGGAGAAAAAATTAGTAATTTGACACATAAGCTGAAGAGCAACATAATGTGCAAAAGGAAAATGGTTAGTCCTGACTCCTGATGGCCAGAGATTAAAGAAAATATACAAGGACTTGTAAACACATTTAACCTCCAGTAGGGGATTCTCTCAAGACATGGCATTTATTCTATTCTGTATAGGTTCTTATAGTAGGCACATCACTGTAGTGTCTTGAGCACCTTCCAGATGAGCATTAAGCAATGTGACTACACTTCTGTAGTGTGTTGTTTGTTGTCTATACAATAACTGAAGAGAGATCAATGCACAAGTTCAACAATTTTGATAATATATCAAAAAGTCAATACCCTTTTTGTAACTGATCTATGGAAAACCATAAGTGGTTTCTTATGATGCACGTTTTGCGGAACTGTTTTGTAGAGCTTGCTACACTATCTGCAAATAAGATATTAAATAAACACCACGTTAAACACTGAGCATTAAAAACAACCCTAGACGTCCATTTCAACTCCTCTTTTAATTATCAAGTTTATGTTTTAAAAAACTCAACCCAAATCTCTGCATGTATCATTTCTGAAAGACACAGAATCAGCAGCCGTGACAAACTCCGCTTGGTCACAGAACAGACACAGAGAGGGAAATGGCAACAACAAAAAATCCCATTGACAGGCCACACAGCCTCCGTTTCGGAGGGCTCAGGCATGCACAGGTGCTGCAGAGCAATTCAAAGCCTACCTACTTCTCCTGTAACACTTTCCGCCCCCAGACCTCCAGGCCCTTGGCCCAGAAAAGCGCCAGACCTGGACTGGGCTGGGGCCCGGTGGTGTTGCTCCTGCTTTGAGCAGGGGGTGGGACTAGATGACCTGAGGTCTCTTCCAGCCCTGACACTCTGGGATTCTGTGGACTTGGCAGCTGACTGGGGCGCTCACGGGCAGAAACAAGGGCAGGTGCCTCAGGGCGGGAGTGGGGGAGGGGCCCCACCTCAAGGCCTGGAAGATGGTGGTGGGAGCCCGATGGCTAGAAGTGGCCCTAGGACAAGAGCCGGGCGCTGCCCGTTCCCGGGAGCAGGGAGGACCTAGGGACGCGTTACCGGCCCGGGGACCTGCACGGGCGGAGGCCCCGCCTTGCGACGGCGCAGGGAGCCAAGGGCAGAGCCCAACTGCGGCCCAACCCAGCCGACGGGCCGGCTCCCCGAGCCGAGCCCCGCCCCTCAGGGCCAGCGCCGCACGGCGGGGCCGCCGAGCCTTACCACCCTGTCAGGCGCGGGAACAGCAGGCCACCATCTTCCCAGACTGCATTGCGAGAAAAAAGAACCGCACGCGACCGGAGAGAGGCGAGTCAAGGGGGCGGGGCTTCTAGTCCGGACCCTGCCCAATAGGGGGCGGGTTAGTGCATGATAAAAAGCTCCGCCCTAGGACGTAAAGGGTGGGGTTTCGTGTTGTTTTGGTCTCTATCCCAGCATGCTGTGCGGCCCAGTGGCCGGCATGGAGCGCGCGGCGGTGCTGCGCGTGAAGCGGAAGCGCGGCGGGTCGGAGCCGGCCGAGGCCCTGGTGATCGCCTGCAAGCGGCAGCGCACCGAGCCGGGCCCCGCGCCCCCCCGCGACCCGGTGGAGAAGAACCTCTTCAAGCTGGTGGCCACCGTGCCCTCGCAGGTACCGCAGGGCCGGACCCAGCGCCGGGGTTCCTGTCTGGTCCGCCCCCCGCGGGCTCTGTGGGGCCTCCCCCAGCCCAGAGCGGGCTCCGTCCCTGAGATGCTCTGTGAGGAGCCCGGCCCTTGCCCACCCTCTGGGTTAGCGGGAGCCTCCAGGCTGGGCCAGTCTGCCTGGCCCCCAGAGACCAGCCTGGTAGCGAATGGGCTTTTATGATAACTAGGTGCCCATTAAACCCTTCCTGTCTCACCAGGGCTCTCCTGCTTGGGCACCGGACACCCCTTTGTCCTGCCCTTTAAGTTCCTCTGGGTGATGATCCCGCTGCGCAGTCACTTAATGGTCTGCCATGTTAACACCTACAAACCAAGCCCAGAAGAGGGGGTGGTTTCATATTGAAAACTAGTCAACCTCAAAAAGTGAATTCGATGTTGCTTTGGGTCCTCCACCTGCCTCAAAGCCCCCCCTACTCATTTTAATGTTTTTTCTCCATAATCCTATTTTAAATGTATTTCTTCCCCCATTGTCGCCTGGAAATCTTGCGCAAATACACAGAAATGTACTGATGAGTCCTCTCTCACCTGAGAGAGGTGGTAAGGGTCCAGTGTAAAGGGCTAAAATATTTGAGTCTTTCCTGGAGGGATTGACCCAATGAGTAGTGATGGGGAAGCTGTACATCCACAACTAGGTTCCTTCTTGTGGACTCCCACCAAGATCAGTTCTCTCTGGTACTTTTTGACATCTATAGATAGCCATTAGGTGAACTAGTCAGACAACATGGACTCAGATTTCCGCAGTATGTAGATGACACACAGTTCAGCCTATCCTTCCCAACATATGACCACCAAGATGGCCCAGGACTTGGATGAGCTCAGCTGTTGAATGGAAAAATAGCTGGCTGAATGAGCAAGACAGAAGTTATGCTGGTGGACAGAGGACAGCATCTTGAAGAGTTCACAGCCATGGTGTGGTCTCATTTGATTGAAGGTGTACACCCACAATTAGTCAGGTCAGCGCATAGTTTAGAAGGGCTCTTTAATTCCTTGCTGAAATGGTCATGTAGCAGTGTCCATGAGTAACACTTTATCTCCTGTGCGTGGGTGATTGTCTCATCCTGGTGCACGATGACCTCAGTTATCATGCCTTCATCACCTCTCAGCTGGACTACAGCAATGCTTTGTACCTGGCCCCGAAGTCTTCCGTGCTTAGGAAATTCCAACTACTACAGAATGCTGTAGCATGTCTCCTCAGCAAAACAGGCTACCACAAGCATATTGGCCCTCTCCTCTGCTCTCTATGCTAGCTTCTCCTAGAACTTCAAATAAGGGCTAGGACCTTGACTTAATTTTTAAAATACTTCACGGCCTGGGCCCAGGATACATAAAAGACCAACTGAAACTCTGGGATGAAGACAGTGTTTGACAGCTTCACTCCTCTGGCACAATGGAACTCCCTGCAATGAGGGTAAAGCTCATCTGTGCAGAAGACAGAACTTTCTTGGGGACTAGCCTGAGACTGGAATGAACTCCCCCAAGTACAAGGACCATCGCAAACCTCACCACCTTCCACTTCAAGCATGTTTTTGACCTTGTCTTTAACACATACCTAGTAATAACTTTATATTCCAAACAACCCACCGTACCATAACAAGACACTCCACAGTGCACACTTCTCCTGAGTGGTGGATAAGAGAACAAACGGGACATATTCGTCATGTTGGTTAATACACTGCTGGAAGACATGCAGATACAATGATGTGTGGTATAAGACCCTATATAGAATAGAAATAGATTACTTTGTTCATTTAAAACAGGCTAAACAACCAGTAGTACTTTTTTTTTTTTTTTTTTTTTACTTGCATCTTAGTTTACTCCAATCTTGGTAATTACTTGTAACAATAATAGGCACAAATTAAGCACTGGAATGGGTTACCTAGGGAGGTGGTGGAATCTTCTTCTTCTTTAGAGGTTTTTAAGGTCAGACTTGACAAAGCCCTGGCTGGAATGATTTAGTTAGGAATTGGTTCTGCTTCGAGCAGGGGGTTGGACTGGCTGATCTCCTGAGGTCCCTTCCAACCCTGATATTCTATGATTCAAAGCTCTTTCAGGAAGGAGGGTGATTCTGTTGTAAGTCAATGGTTTGACTTTTCCCCCCCACTTTCTCTCTCTGTCCAGAATGAGCCTGTTCAGAAGTATGTACAAGAAGCTATTACTCGAGATAAAGCAGCAGAGATTCTGCGACCCTCTTTAGGAAGCACTCAAAGAATAATTCAGGACCTTCGCTCCTCCAAGCAGGTGAAGAGGCAGGAAAACCGGTACCGCATCATAACCAGCCATCGGCCAAACTGTGCTGAAAGAGAAACAATTGTGCTTGACACAAATGGCGGGGAGACAAATGAGGGTGCCAAACTGGACCCTGAAGCAAAAAAAGACACTTCACAACAAGGAAGCACTGCTACTTATGGTAGTTCAAGTTATTTTGGGGAATTCCAGTTGTTTGATGTAGTACAAGAGGAGGAAGTAGAGAGAGACCCCAATATCACTGCAATAGACACACAGGTTGGTATTGAGACTTCTGCACTACTGACTAGCCAAATTAAATTCCATTTTGGTGCAGTAAAATTGCATAGGTGGGCATGCTGGATGTTTGCCAGTGATTTTGAATCTATACTGTTTAGACAACATAAAGGCATTTAACTAGACACTTAATAGCTGGAGGATTAAACCTAGCCTGAGCAAAATATAAAAGATACGGGTGAGGTGGGTCTTACTACTTACTTCCTAGTGAGAAGTGCAGCCTCCTGGAACAACCTCTATGGCAGAGGTGGGCAAACTACGGCCCGCGGGACCGTCCTGCCCGGCCCTTGAGCTCCCAGGCCCCTCCCCTGCTGTCCCTGCTCCCCCACATCCTCAGCTCGCCGTGCCGTCAGCACACTGGGCGGTGGGGCTGCGAGCTCCTGCCCCGGTGCTGTGACTGCACGGCAGCGTGGTTGGCTCCGGCCAGGCAGTGCGGCTGCCAGTCCTGGTGCTTTGAGTGGCGTGGGGGGGGTTGGATAAGGGGCAGGGGATTCTGGGGAGCAGTCAGGGGACCAGGAGCAGTTGGATCGGCATGGGAGTCCCAGGGGGCCTGTCGGGGGCAGAGGTGTGGATAGGGATCGGGGCAGTCAGGGGACAGGGAGCAGGGGGAGGGAGGGGTTGGATAGGGGGTGGATCTCGGTGGAGGGCGGTTAGGGGAGGGGGCTGTCAGGGGACAAGGAGCGGGGAAGCGGGCAGATAGGGGGTGGGAGGTAGGCTGTTTGGGGAGGCACAGCCTTCCCTACCTGGCCCTCCATACAGTTTTGGAACCCCGATGTGGCCCTCAGGCCAAAAAGTTTGCCCACCCCTGCTCTATGGGGTAGGGGAGGGTGCATGGATTTCTACTAGTGTCTTCTCTGTGTCCTAGGTGGGGGTTTAATCTCTCAAATAAGCCTCTGGCTAATAGACGTATAAAACACAAAGCTTCACCCTATTTATTTGTTAGAAAGGAGAAGCTACATGTGCATGTCCCCAATCCTTCAGAATTCCCTGTCGCCTGCAAAGAAGGCTAGTGGAGAGAAGAGGCCTCTGTTCTTTGACTGAGCTTCCCCTTCTGAATAACCCCAACACCTGCTTCTGCTGATGCTCATAGTTCCCTCAAGCAGCAGCAAAGTGAGATTGATATGGTACTTCAGGACTTTATTTTTCAATAGCAGCTGTGAAACCAGTCTGAGCCGCCTTATTTTAACTCTGCTGCTTGACAAGTCTGAGCAGCAGTAGGGGCATGGACTCTTCCTGTAGACTTAGGAGAACACTATCTGTGTATTTAGTTCACGCTGGGAAGATTATTTTAGCAACTCCAACTAGAAATATTCCAATTTTTCTGAAATTAATGCTTTAGGCCGCTGTGCTTGACACTCTTCTCACTGAGAGCTTTTTGAGCGCTACATGTTTTCAGTGTGCTGTTTATTTTTATAATCTTGCAATCATCTTGCACCCATATTTTAAGTTGCAAGAATCTCTGCTCGGTTTCTGGTGGAATTCTAAGTGTGACGAAGTTGTCTGTTTCCCATGGTTGCTATATGTACAGCACATTACGAATCTTCTAAACTTTTTCATGACTGTGGCAGGTCACAGAATATTGTGCTTGTGTGGGGTGGGAGGAGGGTGATATTGAAGGAAGCATTGTATTATAGCATATATGAGAATAAACCCATTCAGCATTTCCATTACCAATGGATCCCAGCTCTGAGAAAATGAAAACCTTTCCATGTTGGAGAGAGAAGTAAACATCAGTGTGGGCAAGGAGAATGTGGTAACTGGAAAAACATTGTTTTTAAATCCATTCTACTTCCATCAGTAAAATTGAGCAACTCCAGCTGAAAATGCTGCATCTTGATAAACAGCTGGCAGCTCAATGCAATAATACATTGTTTTTGATTCTGAAACATTCCCATCCTAGAATGAGTGCGTGTCCAAATGACTTGTTTATCCATACACAGCATTCAATAATTGTACAACCCAGCACTCAAAGAGCACGTTAGCTTCTTTTTAAAAACAAAAACATTCTGTTCAGACTAGACTACTTGCAGCTATTGCCCATTCCCCTCAGTCAGCTTCAGTCTCTTTCCCCCTAATACGCATGAGGAAAGCAAGGTGGGAAGGAGTAGTGGTTCTCAAAATGTGACTCAGTAGGATTTGCTTTTAGCAAATGGAACTATAATGTGCAGTCAAAATCCCAGCTTGTGCTAGATACGGTGGTCTCTACTTACTCGTTTTGTTCTTGTGTGTTTGAGATTGGACTTCAATTCAGTCCTCAGGAGCAGTAGTAGCTGCACCCCTACAAAAAGGTAGAGATGCAACCTGCTCAATTTATTTTTTCTCTCAAATACAGAAATGCTTTTAATATGGAAATATCATTAATGGTTTGGAAATGAGGCTCCACAAATCAGCTTTGTCCTTCTCTGTTGCATTTAAAAGTTCCTTCTGAATTAGAACTTAAAGATTTTTAAAATGCATCGCAGTGCTACCTGACACTGGGACTGACCAAACAGAGGTAGAATTATGGCACTACAGAAGCCCAATAGCGTTGTTACTAATAAATCTTAATTGTGAGGTGTCTAGGCCAAAAAAAAAAAAAAAATTTCAAACTAGGCCAGCGTTTGCTTCATTTTCCATTTCCCTCTCCACTTTAATTTTTTCCCTTTCTGTAGAGGTTAGGATGAGAGACCGTCTTACTGGTTTTCCTATTCTCACCTCAGGATTGACTAAATAGTTCAGAAAGCACTTGAACTTGATGGGTGGAATTTCTCTCAAGCACCTGTTCCAGCAAGGGGAGAGTTTGTGCCAACCTCAGTGGAACTGAAACAGTGGGCCTGCCAAAGCCAACAATTTGCAAATTATTCTGGCTATAGGAAAGAATCTGCCGGAAAGTTTTTTTTTCTCCTGTGAATGTGGAACACAGAAACAATAGGGGCAGACTCAGTGGGTCCAGCAGCCTTTTCCTGTCTTTTGGACTTGTTCATTGTTTTCCCCTGTAAATATGAGACCAATCTAAACTTTTGTATAGGTGTCTTTTTTTACCTATACGTAACTGCACAATTCTACTACAACAGATGTTACTGTAATAGAACAGTGTCATACTGTACAAAATATTTAACTATTCACTTTAAGCATGTGTATCCACTTGCACAACTATATGTATTGAATCCTATCTGAGGCAGACAAACCTTTGTAGTGTATTAACCATTTATTTAAAGAGTAATGTGTAAATTAGTGATCTAAGTTTTGATTATAGATTTCATGACTAAAACTGCATTTTTTTTAGAAGCAGCTACCATCTTTGCAAGGTGAACTCTGGATATTTCCACTTTTTTTCCCGGCAATAAAGATATAAGAATAAGACAGCATAACTGCTGGTGATCCACATTTTGAGGGGGGTGTATATATATAATTTTTCTATCACTAATATGAATTTGTACATGGATGGTGGTAGTTCAGAGTGGATTATATTTTAGCCATAGAACACATCCTTATATTGTGTACAGAAATATCAGTAACACAGATGAGGTTTATAGTGAACATATTAACATTTCCATTGTAAAATACCAATTTTTAGTTGTATGTACCTTGTGCATAATTTTAGTGCTAAGATTCTTTAATATAAAATCTGTTCAGGATCAGGTTTCTTTGAGGAACGGCCTGTGTTTTTTTTAAAGATAAAAACAAATACACTGATCTAATATTTTGTCTTTTAACGGAAAGCATTTGAAAACTCTGCCTTCAACTTGCAAATGTCCAAATCACAAAGAATAAACTGGGAGCGTTTTTCATGTCAGAATGAGAAGACAAGGGGTGGACAGTGTGCCCTTGGAGCCTGTTTCTGATTATTATTTGGGGGGAGGGGGAGGTGGTTAATAGCTGCATAGATGTGAATTTAAGGCCCAAAACTTTGGAGGGGAAAGCTTTTTGAAATATTAACATGAAATTGCTTTGCAAATAAATTAAGATTTCTTGTGAGTATGGAAAACCCACCAACTTTGAATACGTGAAACCCTGAAATGGAAATTGACATCTGTTTTTGTTCAAGTTGAATGATGCAAAAACAATTCTGTTTAATATTAAGGGCTATCAGTGACGCATGAGTTGATAAAGGAGGAGAGCTGATTAGAATATCTCAATAACTGAAGTTTTTATGCAGCGTGTATAGCACTGGTCTTGACCTAACAGAAACAGTCCTTGGATCCTTTTCACAAATAACGCCCTGTGCTAAAACATACATACATACACACTCTCATTATTACCCATGAATAAACCAGACAAAAGACACAAGACAAGATGACTTTCCAACCCATCCAGTTTACTTTGAAGCTGATGTACTAACTCATGTTTCACCTTTAATCCATTATCTGCTTACACAGCAAAGTAGCAGTAGTTTCAAGCAAGAAAGCAGTTGCTTTCGTTTACAGCTGCCTCTAGCCTTTATTTTTAAAATGCTGTAGTAGGAAAATCACACCAGTGCTACTGCTTCTCTCTAGAGAAGGCCGACCATGGCTTAACTTTCTGAGCGGGAGACTGTACACCTCTACCTCGATATAGCGCTGTCCTGGGGAGCCAAAAAATTGTACCGTGTTATAGGTGAAACCGTATTATATCGAGCTTGCTTTGATCCGACGGAGCGCGCAGCCCCACCCCCCCAGAGTGCTGCTTTACCGTGTTATAGCAAGTTGTGTTCTAATGGGGTAGAGGTGTATTTGAATTTCTACAGGCTACAGTCGTTATTTATGGGTGATATGGAGTCTGAGTTACAGCTATATGCAAATCTTCCTGCCTAACAAATGTATGTATGAAGAGCCCTCCAGCCAAAAACAGAAAAAAACACTAATAAAATTGCTCCCTAAAATAAAATGCTAAAACTGACTGGAAACTGTTTAGTTGCTATGTGGGCCTCTGAACTACTGCTCTAGATTCACTTTTCAGTGGGTTGACATCTGCCAGCAGTACACTTGGCAATGCCCATTTAAATCAGTATTTCCATTTCTAGGTTGAGGTGTTCTAAATGGACAGATTGGTGAGCTGACCAAAATGGGTGGATTTTCTATTTAGTGTTCAATGTTTCATTTTCAAACATAAGCTGAAAGTCTCAAATTCTATTATTAAAAACTGCTGTGAACACACAATATCCATTAACTATACAGAAAATGTTTGGGTTATGGAAAGGCTCTCCAGTGCACCCCCTCCCAGATAAAGTCCTACTACAATTTATTTGGAGCATCAGCAATCTAAAGCTTTCAATAGTAAAACTTTTTAAATAACTTGCAAAATGTTAAGTATCAGGGGGTAGCCGTGTTAGTCTGTATCTACAAAAACAACAAGGAGTCTGGTGGCACCTTAAAGACTAACAGATTTATTTGGGCATAAGCTTTCGTGAGTTAAAACCTCACTTCTTCGGATTTATTTCGGCATAAGCTTTCGTGAGTTAAAACCTCACTTCTTCGGATACATCCGAAGAAGTGAGGTTTTAACTCACGAAAGCTTATGCCCAAATAAAACTGTTAGTCTTTAAGGTGCCACCAGACTCCTTGTTGTTTTTGCAAAATGTTTTTACTTTGCCCTATTTGGGGCATTAAGGGTAAATGTTTTAGTTGTAGCTCGCTTAAACTCGCTATGTGTGACTTCAATGAAATATTGGTGGTGGTTTTTTTGATAACAGAAAACTGATGATCCAGATGTGATTCTTTGCAATGCAGTAGAAATGATCCGTGAGCGTTTAACTGTATCTGAGAATGATAAAGGATTAGAACACCATGGGAAGGAAGATGATTATGTTTATGACATTTACTACATGGAAACATCAACTCCTGGCTGGATCCAGAACATCCTCTCTGTGCAGCCTTACACACAGGAATATGAACTGGTAAGGACGAGGAAATCAAAAACCAGACTTTATGTAGTAATGAAAGAAGCTAATGGAAACAAACATGCTTCAATTACATTGTCCTAGTCTGAAAAACATGACCATGCAAAATGGCATTTTGTAGTTCAATGACTTTTGTATCAAATGTGCTTTTTCTAACTACCAGTCTTGCAAACTCAACCAGGGTTCTTTCCATATTGGCAGGGAAAATTATGCCCGACATAACACACCTATAACTCCCATTGTCTTCGTGTTTGCACAGTGTAACTGACTGGAACTTGGTAAACAATGCACAAGAAAAGAATCTGGGTCATTCATACTTCAGTTGTGTGGGTCTCTAGGACTAACAAGTCACACTTGCTTCTTGTTGATGAGCAGCTATGCCTACACAAAAGGTGGCACAAAGAGGGCCAAAATAAGGTTGCATAGGCAGCCTTATTTCTGGCATTTCCTAATTTGAGTACTTACCTTAAACTATTAAGGTTTCAATCAAGTTTTGTGCATTATATATAATGAGAGAACTGTGCTTCAGTTGTGATGTGATTTCATATTTCAACAGAAAGCACTGGTAAGAAGCTTTCTTTCATTGCATATCCTCTGTTCCCTTCGCCAAAATTAAACACTGCTTTATCACTTTTCACTTCAAATAGCTAACTTTCCTCAAAATTACTATTCATTCAACCACTGAAGTACAACTGGAGTGGGTGGAATTAATTTTGCAATTTCAGCAGTGCCCAAAATAGGTAATGGTGCAACCACATCAGTGTTGTTCTATTAGGATAGTTTTATTTCCTTAACACAGTACTAAACTTATTGCATGCACTAACAACATAAGTTATGCCAGGCCTGAACAGTCTGTGATCTGCCCATTGAGGCTACAATACATCATTTTAACTCTTGGATGGTGTCACTGTACCTAAGTATCACTAGTGAATATTTTTTTTTCTTCCTCATCTTACGCTATGTAGACTGATGGAGAAATTATTTAATTTTTCTGACTCTCTTCCTCCTCTGAATAGTCCTTTCCCTATTGACATGCAGGTAGATGATGATCATATTTCTGAAGAAATATATGATGATGAAGATGATGAGAACAATGAGAATAATTGGCGGAATGACTATCCTGATGAAGATGAGTTCCTTCCTGAGGAAGATGAAGACAGAGAAGGAAAAGATAGAGGTATTTCATTGTCAGTACTACCTGCCCTTCTGCCATTTAGGGGATGAGGCTTAAATCTTCTGACGGTGTTTGCTTTTGCTAGCTATAATGTCACAATCTAAGGTGGAATCATTACTGAATGGGGATGTTCATGGGGAATGGGAGGGTTCATTAAATTGGAGACTTCAAAGGTAGTCTTGAATGATTTGTTCCACAACTATCAGTGGATGACAGGAATAAACTGTTCCTCATTTTCACACATCTCACACTTGAACAAGTACACCTCTACCCCGATATAACGCTGTCCTTGGGAGCCAAAAAATCTTACCACGTTATAGGTGAAACTGCATTATATCGAACTTGCTTTGATCCACCGGAGTGTGCAGCCCCACGCCCCCGGAGCACTGCTTTACCACGTTATATCCGAATTCGTGTTATAGCGGGTCGTGTTCTATCGAGGTAGAGGTGTATTGGCAAGTAGAACTTAAACTTCTCAATTCCTTTTTAAGTCTTTCAGTGTTGTGAAAGCCCATTAGAACTGAGGTGATGGAGACTTCTGCAAACCCTTCTTTCCATGAAAAATCTTAGGGAACAAAGGGAAAATACTTCTTATGGCATAGAGGGGCCAGGTAGGAGTAAACTTCATTAGTGGATTCTCATTTGATGTTTGTCTTGAGTTCATCCATTTATCTTTATTGGCTGACTGAGGAATTTCTTCATTAGAAATCCTTATCAAGCTGTTTTAACTATCAAGAGTTGCACTATAAGGCATATAAGGTTTGGAGACTAATTCAGTTCCTAACTCTTGCCACTGATCTTGGGCAAATCCTGTTTTTCTATTATTAAAATTGAGACTTCTTAGCTACATTGAAACCCTCAGTTAAAAGATGCTATATGTGCAAAGTTAGCATCACTGCCTTGAAAAGGAGTACAACTCAAAACTCATCTGATGCAGAACTTGTAATTCTTTGGCAGTGGGCAGGTGGGAAGCTCTTGCATTACCATATAAAGTTAAGTATTTAATAGTTCCTGAATCATAACTGATCTTTAACTACAAAGAGATTTTAACATGCAGTTTGAAGCATTTAATGTTTTCTCTCTAGAATCTGATGGGAGCTTCAGTGATGAAGATGGCAGGGGTATCAGGAGCAGAACATGGGTCAAATACCACTGTGATATTCTGCAGGAGTTTGAATATGATGGGGTCCAGGACTTAGATTCTGATTAACACTAAATAATCTGAATATTAGCATACTGCCAGCAAAGTGTTCTTGACCTCCCTCCAAAAGTCCAGAAAATTACTGCTGCTTTTGATAGCTCTTTATGGAAATGTTAAGGTGAGACCTCAAAGAGTGGAAAAGCATTTCCTTCTGGTAAAACAAATAGCTTCCCACTGTTGTACAAAATGCCACATTTTAAAAGGAAGCTGTCCTTGTCCATTTGTTTGATCTGTAGAATTGATACAGTATTTGATTATACACATTAAGCCTGAAGTGGCCATTTCCTACCCTGAGCCATTGGGAAAGTAGAAGTCTGTAAAAATTGAACTTTCTGGCATGAAGTTCACTTAAAAAAATAACTTAAAATCCAGGAAGCATCTGCAATTTCAAGTTGGTAGTATTTAACTCCATGAGTGAGTGTTAAGTAAAGCAAGTCATTCATAATGTGACTTTTTATCCAGGAGCAAACTTGTTTGAGTGAAAGCTTCATTTTCTAATTTGAGTATTACAAATGATGGCAAGTAGAGAAGCAATCTTGGCTTTAAGAAAGAGCTGCATTACTATCCTATGAGCCGCTTTCCCTGTATACATGAAAAGAATGGTCAGTCTCTAGACATGTCCTGGGGCTTTTTGGCTGGACACCTTTTCCTTTGTATCCCTGAAATAGAGTAATGTAAAGTATTTATGCACTTAAATTTGTAAATAAAAATTTGTGTTTTAATTATTTTGCTGTAAATAGCCATTTCTTTAAAAAAGCTTGGATTCTACCCCTTAACGGAGCTAAAAGATTCAAAATGCTGAAATGTAAGCCGCCTTCTACAGTGAGTAGCTCTAATGGGGACATCAACTTCTATACGAAGCTACAATAAAGTCATCTTCGTATAAATCAAAACCTCAGATTGTAGGCCTCAGCTGATTAATATACACACCTGCTTTCATCTTCTGCTCCTTCAACTCTGTCTTCTGTTCTCTTAACTTGGAATGGTCGATCTGTGCAGTAGAGTGTTTATTTTGTAAAGAAGAAAGTGGTTGGGAAACCCATCTCTTGAACATATAAAGGCGCTTTAGGACATTAGCTTTTCCTAACCTTAATAGTGTAATACAATACTATCACAAGAACCATGCTAAGTGGTTAGAGGGACTCAGTTTAATTAGTTTTAAGTTACTTTAGTTTGCCATCATCACAGCTGTGGCTTTATTTATTTATTTTGTTAACATTATACTTACTTTCCTAAGCTATTGGACAGAACTATTTTGGGGCAACTGTTGTGGTAGCTGGTGCCTATATTGCAGTAGCCCTTTCCCTTCCCACCTGGGATAAGGGGATTTATGTAAAACTCATCACTGTCTCAGGGTTGTTATGGCCTTCTCATATCAGACATTCCCATTGCTGCAGCCTCCACCTTCTGGATTTTAATGGTAAAGTGCTAATAGGGCAGAATTAATTGTCAGTGCACTCAAAAATGGTACTTGAAATTGAGGAAGAAGCAAATACAGTTTTGTGGCTATTTCCCTTGCACTAGTAGCTAATAGGACAGCAGTGACTGTACTGATAGCAAAGCAACTTTTAGAGAAGGTGGGTGATCTTTTATTGGACCAACTGTTGGTGAGAGACAACCTTTTGAGCTTACACAGCTCTTCAGACCTGTGTAAACACAAGCTTTTCTCTCACCAAACAGAAGTTGGTCCCATAAAAGATACTACCTCACGTGACCACCTTGTCTCTAATATCCTAGGACTGACAAGGATACAACATTGCATACAAACCTACTTCTGTCAATATCAAACTGAAATACAGGTTTTTGTGGTGCACAACTCATGAAGATTGGCCACAAACATCAACTAGCATTCTCTGCTAAAACGCTAGTGAAGTTACACTAAAGCAATGCCAGGGACTGAATCGAAGACAAAAAATAGAGTTAAATAAATCACTCAAAGCAATTACAACTTGTGTAAGTGAAGTTAAGTTCTTTAAAATAAGAACTTTGAGTGATTTATTGAACTCTATTCTTGGTCCCCTGATTCAGTCCCTGGCATTCTACAATCAAGAGTAGTTAGGCAGCTAGTGGGGTAGCAATGGGTGCAGCATGCATGTCAGTGGTCTAGCAATGTTTGCGAAGCCAAATATATAGTGAGTGTCAGCTATGATTTTTGGGAGAGCTGGCTTGAGGATTAGCACTATAGTTACTTTTTAGGCCATGAAAATTTGAGAAATCAACCTCAGTTTGTGGAATTTGGAGGTCAGCATGATTTTTGGCCATTATCTAAAACTAGGAAAAGAACTTATTGCCATTGTATATAAGACTTCTGAAAATGCAACTGTGGTCTAGGATAAAATAATAGTTCCAACTCTCATCTTACAAGTCTGCCTCAAAAAAATCATTTTCTTTTCCTACCTTTGAACACTGGCTGCTAATAATCCACTCTTACTCTTCTCCCCCCCCCCCCCCCCTTGCATTTAAGTTCAGGAGAGCCTATGCCGTGGTTAATAGGACACTGATTAATTTAAAATCACTTAATGAAAATCATTGCATTTATCAGAATTTCTAGCTTACAGCACTGACTGTGAGGAACACTTAATTCCCATCACTGGAAAGGACTTCAGCATAGTGGAATTTATGAGACTGTATTTTTTCATTTAAAGTTCAAGCCTATCCTAAGCTCTCAAAGAGACTATGCACAACCTTCTTAATAAAACCAGTGTGTTGGAGAGACCTTGAACTGCCTATTATAATCCTTTAAACAAATCTCAAACTTTAAATGTATGGAATGTCATAATAGTACATTGGATTGTAATAAGCCACAACAAGATTTAAGTGTTAAATGCCACTTTTTATTAAATGGTCAGGAAAACAAGGAAAAGGTTTGAGGTTTAAATCAACGCCTGGACTGGACTTTGCTTCAATTTACTAGGAATAAGATGGTAAATTAAATGTACTGCTTTCTAAACCTAGTAAAAGCCTGCAAGTTTACATAAAAAAATAAAACCACAATTGAGACAAGGTAGAAGTTATGGCACACTTAAAATAAGTGCCAGAGAACTAAATACCTCTGATGTTGTTTTAAAATATAGTTAGAGATTTTAGATTCCAAAAGAAAGAGCCTTTCAATTCAGCGTGCAATGGGATTTATTTTAAACCTCACTCTTCAGCTACAGAGAAATAAATTAGCATGGAATAGAAAGTAACTAAGATTGCAAGGTTCCAGTTTACCTAGTTTAAAAAAAAAATAGCCTAATGTTTTAAATAAGAAGTTGAGATATAGATAGTATAAAAAATTTAACAAGATTGCAAAACAGGGTCATCCCACTGTGCCACAAAGAAGGCAGGATACAAGACCCATTTTTGCAGCTGTATTTCATCTTAATTTAGCTATAGTTGCAACAAAATTGGTTTTATAGTACACCTCTACCCCGATAAAACGCTGTCCTCGGAAGCCAAAAAAATCTTACCGTGTTATAGATGAAGCCACATTATATCGAACTTGCTTTGATCCTCCGGAGCGTGCAGCTCTGCCCACCCGGAGCGCTGCTTTACCGCATTATATCAGGGTAGAGGTGTATTTGAATCTCTCAAGCACAGGCAAATAAGCAGACATGTATTCATATTGCACCACAGGACTACAGTTTGCTGTCCCGCTAATCATCTCAAATTTTGAACCTCTAAAAACAAATGATACCCAGGTGTTTCAGCTCTCAACTTAAGTGTTATATTTACAATATTGTCTAACATTGGTATGTAAAGTGACTAGGAGCAGACCCAGCAAGAAGGTATGATTAGAAGAACCTCAGTATCTTGAAGGTGATTTGATCTTTACTTCAGTAGTACAATTATTTCTAGTATTTATTACTAACTGTTGAGGTGAACTAATAGCACATCAGATCAAGAATGTATTTCCCCTTTCCCTACAATGTTTCTCACAGTTGAATGCTATGTACAAATAGATTTCTCTTCTGTGCCAGTCACTATTATACATCTAAATTTTCAAACTGAGATGACAGCCACGGAATTACATATTAGTTCTACTATAAAGTCTTTATAATATGTAAAAGTATTGCCTCTGGTGAACAGTATTGAAAATCAGAAACTAGAATTTCTGGTCTCTTTGCTGTAACAGTGCTTGTAAACTCATTTAAGAAACAATTAAATATGGAAACTTTATTAAAGTTTTTGCCTCTTACGTATTTTACTTTTTGGGGTTCTATTTGAACCAGTTAGAAACAAAGCAATCACCACCACAAAACAGGTAACAATCCATAGGTAAATGTTAACATTTTAATCAAGTCTAAGTTTTTTCTGTGAAAAGGCAATTTGGAGCATGTGAAAGGTGCAGAATAAAACAGCTTTGGAGATTGGAGTTCTCTCTCTGCAGACCCCACCACTTTTCACTGAAATGATAGTTTCTAGAGGAGAAAGGGTAGATCAATCTTTATATGCCGATTCAATCTGCTGCAACTGCCAATGATGAATGTTTGTTATGGATGCTTATCTACTGGGATAAGGGGCAGATTCCCAAGCAAGTCACTTCACATAGGCCACTGAGCATCCATCAGATACGAAAGGCTTTTGGTCACTTCTGACTTGGAGTAGTTTTGAATTGTACTTAAAATGATTCATTATTCTGCTACCTAGTTCTCCAAAGTACGTTTAATGTGATCACTCAGCTCTACTATTATAGAATCTGTTTCCCCTCTTACTACTAAAATCCCATTTCTACGAGATTTTCCATTGGCCTCAAACTATAATAAATAGTTCAGACTCTGTTTCCATGTCTGAAGTGACTGGTTAATGATTACCCATAATAATGTGAATTGACAGTACTTTAACTACAGACCATGGCAGGGAGTATGATGCACCCAAGCATCCCTCTTCAGTAATAGCTGGTATATCTGTTCCTGGCTCCAATGGTTCTTCAGTTGCCCCATATTCCCTGTTGATCCTCTTCTGTTTCTGTTCGCAACTTTTGCTTGGTTCTCTGCTGTTTTTGGAACTGCTTAAAATTTTTAGATAGATTTGGTCTCTAATTTCTTATCTTCACTGTCCATCTCTGTCAAAACACTGTAACAAAGCACCTGGGTGGCTCGAGTGATAGCACCTGCATAGGAAATGGAAGATAAACCAAGTGAATATCCAAGTATTATCATCAAAGCAGCAAATTATTTAAACAGAACTTTAAGCCAACTGGACTACATATAGATCAGTGAAAGTTAGTCTTGAAGTGTGTTCCGTTATATTTTCTTTAAAATATACACAAAGAGGATACATTTGCAACACAAGGTAAAGTTCCATTGTTGGTCGAGTCTGTTTTTTTTTTTTTTTTTTTTAAACAAACCAACAATATGTCTAAAAGATGCCCTAATGGTGAGTTTTTTCTCCCAGGCACCCTGTAGGGTATACAATACACTGAAATTTGTTTTCCCTGCTAAAAGAGACTGATAAGGCTTACAAAGCAAAAGCTCCAAATAGTGTGTGGGGAAAGGGAGAAGGGCTTCTGTATACATTTAAGAAATTGGTAAGGTTTGATCATTGATCCATGCACTGACTGATGAAGCCATGTAACCTATTTCATTTAACGGTGGATTTATGAACAACCCCTGTGGGAACTTTTACCGAACTGTAAAAAACAAAGCAGGAGGCTGCAACGAGAAATTGAGTAATCCTTAACTGGACAATTCAACAAAGGGATACTGGCAGGCGAAGCTCCAGAGAACAATCTCCCCTCCTCCCCCCCCCCTCCCCCCCAGCTTTGCATAGCAAACACATTACATATTTTCAAGCAGCTGATCAAGCTCCAACTAAAGTGAAGCAAGACAACATGTTTGCTTGAGTCCAGAAAGATTTAGTGAGTTTAGAATTACAGCCAGCCTTGCTTTCGGATTTAGATTTTTCAATGTGATACAAATATAATGAGACTGATAGATGCTATAAAATATACACTAAAAGAAATGTAAAATACAGAAAAATAATGATTTCCCCCCCCCCCAATTACTGCCATTCAGCTCATGTGTGATCACTCACACGAATTTAAAATTTATTGTAAATGTCTTCATAAAAGTCTAGCAAATAGTGAAATCTCCCAATCTACATGCGCTTACCTAAGATGTTGTTGATAAATGGAGGCCTTCTGGAAATGGGCAAGTAGACTCCAATGAAGTAGACTGGAATTCCAGATATAGCAATGCCAATTCCGATCAATGAATTAATGGTGTCACTATATAGAGGCACCACCACCAGAAATACTGAGCATACACAGAAAGCTATTGGGAAAAATAGGCTCAGCTGTAGAAAAGGAGAAAAAAAGATTAGGATATTCTTGGAATGTTTTTGTATATCAACAGTTACATGCACTCCGATAGGAATGCAATTTTCTGTAATTGTAACTTTTAATACATAACATTTTTCCAAATCAAGTTTTTAATTCCCATACACACAACAGCACGGGGTGAACTTGTATTTGGCTAGTTAGAAACATGTTAAGTGGATATAAGGACAACACTCTATACAGCAGAACCACAGAACAGAAGCTAAGATTCACATGTGCAATAGTGTAAGATTATAACTATGCAATGTTGAAAGAAGCTTTTCACTGCAGCAGAGTGGCTTTTAGACAAATCCACTGCACTGAGACATTGCCCTTCAGGAGTCAAGAATGGCATGAAGAAGAACAGGAGTACTTGTGGCACCTTAGAGACTAACAAATTTATTAGAGCATAAGCTTTCGTGGACTACAGCCCACTTCTTCGGAAAAAGAATGGCATGGTTTGTTTAATGAAGTGCATCAAACTTTACCAGAGAAAGGTGCTAAAGGAATTACGAATTCAGACATACCATAACAGCTCCAAATATTGCCTTGGTAGCAAAGGTGCTACCAGCATGATTAATTTGCCCTCCCTAACTTTCACACAATAGTGCTGGGACTAAGGAGGAGAGGAAGAGAGAGAGAGAGCCATAATCCATTGACCTATAATCCAAAGAGCAAGAGTAGCTCCTGTTTTCAACCACATGAACCATTTTTCAGATGGCAGAAGGATGGACTAGTGACTGAACTGAAAAAATGAAGAGGAATATCAGTCAGTCATTTTCACCTAGTAGTTGAGCCAGTCTGCTAGAGCAGGAATATTTACTGAGCACTTGACAGCAACGCATGGCATTTTACAAAAATTAAGACATGGCTTGTGCCCTGAGAGTTTACAATCTAACACTTCAGACATAATGCATATGGGTTCAAATTTCAGACAGTGCTGTAGGATGTACTGGGGTAGGGGAATGATCTTAAAAAAACTAATTCTGCGTACATTAATTCATTAATTTGTACCTTGAGAGGCCTGGGTCGATCTGGTTCCTTCCAGCGGAGGTATAATTGCCCAGCTATTGATAGTCCCACAAAAAACCAGTAACTGAAACTGAAGTAGTTAATAAGCTGGAAGACATCTTCTACAGTCAGATAAATGAGGGCCATAGTACACTGTTGGGAAAGAACATGAGTACCATGAAGAACTATAAGTGATACATAGGTTTTTCAAGGTTTTTTTTGCTTTGTATATTAATGTCATCTTTCATGCCTGAGTGCTTTATATGATTATATTCTTACAAATCTCACCCTTACAGAAATGGGCTTTTTGGGGGGAAACAGTTATTTCTGATTATTCCTAGAGATGGGATTTTACTGAGATTTCCCAAGGTGGTGGGGACACAAGGATGATGTTTCTTGCAATTCACCAAAGACGGAAGTGAATAAAGTGCTGAATTTAGCACCAAAGTCCAGCTACCTAGCTACTGTCAAAGATACTTACAGTGGCAAAATACATTAAGCAAGTTTACCAGAGCATAAAGGCGTTCATAAACAGCTAGATTTTTACCATACATAGTTCAATCATATCCTGACGACTAAATAGCCTGATTGTATTATCTATTTGAAGTCAAAGAAAATTTAAGATGGATCTTAGACTAGCTTGAGTCTTACCTTGTGCACGAGAAATGGAAGTCTGCAAACAACTGCACCCAACAGCAACAAAGCCAAAGTATTCAGTCACTTTATTCCTGTTCCAGTTTTCTTTATATTTAGAGACTTTGTAGTTTGACTTACATTAAGAATTTTTAGGAATTATCAACCTAATGCAACTCTCCAGAGACTAATTAATTGTGAATTCATACAAGTGAAAGATCATTTAATGTAATATACAATACAGACCTTATCTGTCAATGAACTCCAACCCAAGTACAAAAAAATCCATTTTGGATCTATTTCATATCCCAAACACTTTCAAACAGCTTAAAAGCAGCAGCAGCAACTTACATTGAAGAGTAGTGCTGGTACAGGTGTGAACCTCCCTATATGGATCATGGACAATAGATCAGGGAGATGACCTTCCCGGGATCCTACAAAAAATAGCCTGTAAAGGACACAACATGTAGTAAATCTTGAGCCAAGGAAAGAAAGACAGCTGTGTAAAAATATGTTATGAGAACAACCTCAAATAAACCTGCATGTATATTCAACTATTCTTGTACTGTATCTAGGTCTGTATAAGTAAATCTCTACATATTTAAAATAAAACAGTGCTAAAGGTAAACTTCTGTGATTACTGAAGTAGGTTTTCATTGTTATGAGACAGAAACCATCCACAATTACAGCTGTATACTGTTAGTTAAACATTTTGGTACAATTTTAAGTATTGACATCAAGTTAGTAATTTTCATGACGTAACAATGAGAAATGATTTATGTTCGATCCTGAAGGAGGTGACTGTACATAAGAATTTCTATAAATAATTCTAACAATATTCCAATTTTATCTATTGTATAATTTCAAAATAACATTTCTTTCCAGTATGGGGAGGTTAAATATGCATGTTAATGGACAAACAAGTATTATAAAAACTCTTTTGAAGCTTGTACTGGTCATGTCTGTAGTCAATGCATAGGAGAAAATTTCCATGACATCTCTGAAGCTTTAAAAAGACTGTCATACCAATTAAAACTTTTAAAGCTTCACACACAAGGTCAGAAATTTAATACATTTTTAAGCTTTAAACATAGTATTTAAACAGGAAAACAAGAAAATTAAGTTATTAACTCCACAAGAAAACTGGAGAATAATCCAATTCTTGACCACGGGCATGAAACAATGTGGTTAATTACCTAGTATACAACATTTATTATACCTTACAATGTATTGTTCATATTGCTATGCAGTCACATTTTGCGAGTTGGGAGGGGTGGGGGGAATGGGACAGACCTGTGATATGGAATATACAAACTAAAGTCTATTGAGGACAGTTATTTTATTGTGACATTCTTTAATGGCACGGACATTAAAAGTGTTAGTTTATCACACATAAAATAAATGAAGTTGGCTAAGAGTGCTTATGAACATCTTTTTTTATTATTATTATATGGAGATATACCTATCTCATAGAACTGGAAGGGACCCTGAAAGGTCATCAAGTCCAGTCCCCTGCTTTCAATAGCAGGACCAAGTACTGATTTGGCAAGATCTTAAAACAGAACCAAAATGTGTATTACCTAGATGATGCTAAAATTGATGCATTAAGTCCACCAAAACATGAAACAGCTACAGCAACAGGAACTGTCCAACTGAAAATGCCGAACACCTGGTCAGCAAATGTCTAATGAATGAAGACAAGGGAAAAAAATTAAAATTTTTGCAATGTCCGGACATAAATGGAACAGTAAAATTAAACCTGTTTTAATAATATTTGTGTGAGAAAAAAAACAGCATTTAACACATACATTAGTAATCTTCCACAGAGCTGTATAAATTGGCAGCCATTCCTTTCACCTATTTTAGTTATAGCATCCACACAAAATGAAGCTCAAGTCAGGCAATTTAGTTTGGGTTTACTGCTCAGTGAACCCAAGAAGTCTTTTCTTTAAGCAATTCACAAAGAATTATGCTCATAAATCTAAAACAGATTTCTAAGATGCTTTGGTTTCTCTGGTTTACCCACATCATATGCTGTGTGATACACCTTAATTATAAAAAGTCAGTATAACAGAGTCACTTCCAGAGCAACAAATAAATAGGTCTCCAAGGGGAAAAACATACAATCCAAGATCCAATTAGGGAGGTGGTATTTCAGAAGGCAAAGCACAACTGAGGGAACTTCTCCCCAAAACCCTCCATCACATGAGCATTTCTATAAAGTTATTGTTCTCGGAGCCAGTCTATAATCCTTCTTTTTCTTTTCCCTCCCCCTATCCTCAAACCAGCACATTCTGTCCCCTAGACAGCCCTTCCCCTTCTTTGAACCACAGGGGCTTTGGTCCTACAACACTGTAGCTGCAGAGCAGCTGGTATTCTGTTAGCCAGCGTCAACTTCCTCACTGCTGATGCTGCCAGACCACTTACATGCCATTGCAGAGATCGCCAGTACCAGTGACTCTAGAGCAAGGTGGCTAGGTGCACAGGATTTCTTAGTAGGTGAATGAGCAAAAGCCTCCAGAGGCCAGTGCTCTGGAAACTATCATGCAAATGTTTAATAGCAGAATTTGCTAGAGAGCACGTTGAATAACGTTCTGTTCACCATAATCTATTTCTCCCAGGTGAAGGAAATAGGATAGAATCTCTTAGAATATCAGGTCTCAAAATATTAAAAAAAAAAAATCAAGTGGTTTAATATATAATGAAAGACAATTGCTTAGACACAGTAGTTTCTCTCCCCCCACCTGGGCCCTGTACCTTTAACTTTTCTCTTTTGGGGTATGTGCTAGGGGATGGAAGGGGAGCTATGCCCTCCCACCCACCCCCCCAAAAATTCCCTTATCCTCGCAGAGTTGTGTTCATCTGGGAGGGAAGAAAGCCTTCATTGCAAATATGGAAGCTATCAATTAGGGCTATTGATTCATCGCAGCTAACTCAAAAAAACTAATCACGATTAAAAAAATGAATCGCAATTTTAATTGCACTGTTAAACAATAGAATACCAATTGAAAGGTATTATATTTTGGATGTTTTTCTACATTTTTATATATATTGTATTCTGTGTTGTAATTAAAATCAAAGCGTGTATTATTTTTGATTACAAATATTTGCACTGTAAAAATGATAAACAAAAGAAATAGTATTTTTCAATTCACTTCGTACAAGTACTGTAGTGCAATCTCTTTGTTGTGAAAGTGCAATTTACAAATTTAGATTTTTTTTTTGTTACATAACTGCACTCAAAAATAAAACAATGTAAAACTTCAGAGCCTACAAGTTCACTCAGTCCTACTTTTTGTTCAGCCAGTCGCTAAGACAAACAAGTTTGTTTACATTTACAGGATATAGTACTGCCATCTTCTTATTTATCATGTCACCAAAAAGTGAGAACAGGCATTTACATGGCACGTTTGTAGCCGGCATTGCAAAGTATTTACGTGCCAGATATGCTAAACATTCATATGCCTCTTCATGCTATGGAATGTCCCATTCCAGAGGACATGCTTCCATGCTGATGACGCCCGTTAAAAAAATAATGCGTTAATTAAATTTGTGACTGAACTCCCTGGGGGAGAATTGTATGTCCCCTGCTGTTTTACCCACTTTCTGCCATATATTTCATGTTATAGCAGTTTCATGTTTCACAAAATGCAAAGAAGGTACCAATATGAGATTTCTAAACATAGCTACAGTACTCGACCCAAGATTTAAGAATCTGAAGTGCCTTCCAAAATCTGAGAGGGACGAGTTGTGGAGCATGCTTTCAGAAGTCTTAAAAGTGCAATAATCTGATGCGGAAACTACAGAACCCGAAACACCAAAAAAGAAAATCAACCTTCTGTTGGTGGCATCAGACTCAAGATAATGAAAATGAACATGCGTTGGTCCGCATTGCTTTGGATTGTTATCGAGCAGAACCCGTCATCAGCATGGACACATGTCCCCTGGAATGGTAGTTGAAGCATAAAGGGACATATGAATCTTTAGCACATCTGGCACATAAATATCTTGTGACACTGGCTACAACAGTGCCGTGAGAATGCCTGTTCTCGCTTTCAGGTGACATGGTAAACAAGAAGCGGGCAGCATTATCTCCTGCAAATGTAAACAAACTTGTTTGTCTGAGCGATTGGCTGAACAAGAAGGACTGAGTGGACTTGTAGGCCCTAAAGTTTTACACTGTTTTGTTTTTGAGTGCAGTTTTTTTGTACATAAATCTACATCTGTAAATTCAACTTTCATGATAAAGAGATTGCACTACAGTACTTCTATTAGGTGAATTGAAACATAATTTCTTTTGTTTTTTTACAGTGCAAATACTTGTAATCAAAAATAAATATAAAGTGAGTACTGTATACTTTGTATTCTGTGTTGTAATTGAAATCAATATATTTGAAAATGTAGCTAACATCCAAATATATTTAAATAAATGTTTTTTTATTATTTTTTAACAATGCAATTAATCGCAATACATTTTTTTAATCGCTTAACAGTCCTATCAATTATTTCTTTGCTGAATTTTATCAAATGGCATGTTACTTCTATTATACCATTTTCTGGAGCAAACTAGTAGTGATGGCAGCAGCTGCTTAGTGTCTTGCATTAAATCAATCAATTGCTGCACTAAATCATTCTACATCATTTACAGGCTACGAATTGCACACTTTTTTTATATCTATAAAGGAAGAAACAGCTAGTTAGTATCCAAGTGACACTCGCAGCACACTAGTTGCAGGAGATATCAAGCTTCTTTGTTGTCCATACAGTAGGTATTTTATATTTCTGTATTTGCATAGTACATATGTAGGTGTACATGGTCATCTAAACATTTCCAGTAATTCCTCCCCTAATTCTTTCTTAGCTTTCTTCTTCTTCAGCCTCAAGAGCAAGATACCAAATGGCAAGAGCTGCAAAAAATAGTCCCTGCTTTCTGCGTGTTTTCTGTCTTTTCAGTCATAAATATTCATTTTCAGGCCAACAGTGAACCACCAGCTGTTAGTATTTTGACCCCCACAATACACCCTTTTCAGATGGCTTTTCACTCATGCAACTATGGACTAAGCAGGTCACTCAAAATGGGTAAATATTCAATACTGCACTTTGTTCATAGTGTACAAAGACATCTGGAGTTAAAGGTGGCCTGAAATATTTCTAATTGGCTTCTCAACCACCACCTAAAGTAACACAGAATGCTTTGTTTCCTATCTTCCTCAGATGGCTCTAGACGCAAGTGATATCACACCATGGCCAAGGTATGTGCAGTTTAAAGAAATGTCACGAGGCCCAAGTTGGGCAAAATCTGAACTAGAGTTTCAGGTTTATTTTTCTTGTGAAAGGAAAGAAAAAACCCTAAAGTTTTCATGTGACTTAAATCCTTCAGCTACCAAAAATAGATAGTTTTATAAACACAAAACAAAGCTTGCCTATCCTCAAGTACCCTGTCCAAACTTCTAGACAGCAAAGTGCTTTCTCCAGCATTTAAGTAGTCCAGCTAGTTTAAGGATCTGAACTTAATTCTGCTTACAGCATGTGATGACCTGCAGTATAAACCAGAATGTATTCCATCTCTATGTAACTCTCAGCAAATTTAATTGAGCATCAGCACAGGGGAATGAATTTCTTGATGTGATGTGCCAATGCAAAAATGTATTCATGCTTACAGAAATCTGCACCAACAGGTTAAAAGCTACTCAGGGCTTTACTACATGGTGGTGTAATACATTCTGTGGAGCTGTGATTTCTAAAATGCACTAACATGCTGGACTTGAATTGATCCATGCAGACTTTGCTGGTAGTAGTATTACATTAAAACACATTAGGGGACCTTTAGTGTATACCAGAAAGGTCTTAATACACAGCAACTTAGCGTGCTTTAAAAATCAGACCCCCTTACAGCACGTTATCCCACTGTGTAGACAAGCCCTTAGTCAACTGTGTAGGTAAACTGAAAGTTGCCTTTCCTTCTTAAGTCTCCAGAAAAATTGTACACAGTGGCATAATTCCCTCATTATTAAGCAACTACAGAGGAAAAAGTGAATGCAAAAAAAGACGACATTTGCTTCTTTAAATGGTCAGATTAAATATAAACTATTGCCCCGAGGCTCTAAAGAAAAAAATTTTAACTTGACACCTCTTGCTCCTTCATATTACCCCACTTGTTAAAAAGTTCACCAAGATTATTCTTTGTAAAGAGCCCTCAGTTCAAAATACAGAAATCCAGGCTTTATACTGTACTGTTTGTGTCTATAACTGCTTTGATTTTTAATGGGGCCCTTTTTTGCATTTTCATCGTTTTATTTTTACCTTTTCCAAATAAATCCTAATTAAGGTTTCCTTTGTCAGCAAGAGATGGCTAACATGAACAGATTTAATTCACCAGAAGGGGCAAATAGTAAAGTCAGGACAAAAGCCAATCAATAAAACTTGTAGGAAATGTGTAAGAAAACTTAGATAATGTATTAAGGAGAACTTCAGAGTTCTTTCACTGCTTCCATGAGGGTGGCGAGAGAGACAGAGGATTCTGGCCTCAAAAAGGGAAAAAACAGCCTTCCAAATGTGAGCAATGAAAACTGACCATTGCAAGGACTCACCATATAGACTTCGTATTGCCCACCTCTGGCTCTCCCTGTCAACAAGGTTCCCTCTGTGTGGGAAGTACAAGTGCAAAGCTGAAGCTAATGTCGCTAAAGGCAACATTAATAGGACTACAAAAACAACAAGGAGTCTGGTGGCACCTTAAAGACTAACAGATTTATTTGGGCATAAGCTTTTGTGGGTAAAAACCTCACTTCTTCAGATGCATAGAGTGAAAGTTACAGATGCAGGCATTATATACTGACACATGGAGAGCAGGGAGTTACTTCACAAGTGGAGAACCAGTGTTGACAGGGCCAATTCAATCAGGGTGGATATAGTCTACTCCCAATAATAGATGAGGAGGTGTCAATTCCAGGAGAGGAAAAGCTGCTTCTGTAATGAGCCAGCCACTCCCAGTCTGATTGAATTGGCCCAGTCAACACTGGTTCTCCACTTGCGAAGTAACTCCCTGCTCTCCATGTGTCAGTATATAATGCCTGCATCTGTAACTTTCACTCTATGCATCTGAAGAAGTGAGGTTTTTACCCACAAAAGCTTATGCCCAAATAAATCTGTTAGTCTTTAAGGTGCCACCAGACTCCTTGTTGTTTTTGTAGATACAGACTAACACGGCTACCCCCTGATAATTAATAGGACTGCAGCTATCTGCTGTCTCAGATTGGGGCTTTTTGCAAAGAGTGGTTTGTCCTCTTGCTGTCATCCAGAGACCCTAAGGCACAGAGCTGTCTGCAGAGGTCACTCTTGCATAGGAACATGCAACATTGGCTTTATATCTCCCCACCTACTTCATTTGGAATTTTCTGCCCTAAATTATTTGCTCCTTTCCTTCTTCGCCTCACAGAATGAACATACAGTATGTAGACAAGAAATCCTCCATACTGAAACAGATCATGGCCCTGTAAAAAAGCAGTAGCATACAGGATGTCCACAAAGACTATACCCTTCAAAAGAAGAGAACTGCCTTTCTCTAAAGCCAGAAGTATGATGCCATATGCAAAGAAAGCAAAACTATTTTGGAATTTACATAATCCAGCCTCACAGAAGCTGTCATGAAAGTCTGCCAAATCAGGAGGGTAAGCCTACTTATCTGTACTTTACAATGATTGATCAAAATAATTGTAAATTTTTCCTTATCCAATAGACTACCTATTACTTGTCCATCAAAAAAGTCCTCGAGGAAAGGAGAATTATGCAAAGCTGATTATAGTCCATTATATCAGATCATAAAAATGAGCGGGAGGAAACAGAAGAGGATAAGTAAAGGAACTGAATAGTGCAAAAATCTGACTGCAAAAACTGGAGGCTATCAAGTATAACAATAGCTTGATACCATAGGAATAACATTCTCCAGCCTGGATTGCCCAATTCAAATTGACTGGTGATTCCAGTGGGTATCTTTCTTGGTCTGCAAACATCCTACACATGGAGTATTGTAAACTTATAGATGCCTCTTTTGTATCATCAGATCCATATGCCTACTGGAATTAAGACAAAGGCAGCTCAGAGAAATCAGGTCTCCCAAGGAAGAACGTGATGGCTGATGATCCAATAATGAAGTAATTTTGAAAGATTCTTCAGAACAAATAAGCTGTGTCAAGAGATGAAAATTCCTACAGACAACTGTTGCAATAGAAGAATAAGAAATCTGGTCTCCAAAGTTGGGCAATCCAAAGACCAAATTGAAATTAAGAGATTCCAAAATTTAAATCTGATGAAGGACATGATAAAAAAAACCTACACACCACTGCACAACTAACTGTGGAACTCTCGTCCACAAGATGTCACGGAGGCAAAAAGCTTCCAAGTAGATTAGAGAAACATGATGGGTGAGGTAATATCTTTTATTGGATCTTCTGTTCGAGAGAGAGAGAGAGACAAGCTTTCAAGCTTACAAAGAGCTCTTCAGTTCTTGGAAAACTTACTCAGAGTGTCACAGCTAAATACAAGATGGAACAGATTGTTTAGCATAAGTAGTTAACACATATTTCAAGGGACCATTCAAGATGAAGTGCCCTGTTAATATAGGTGATTTGACATTTATATGGATGATTAACAGCTAGAGTTACATTAGCCAGAGTTACAGAGATAGATGATAAATTTATAAATGATGTAAATTCATACGTTAGGATGTAAGTTAACTAACTGCAGTTAGGAAGAAATCCCCTTTCCCTCCCACCAAATAGGTAGGTTGTCTGACCATTATGGATTTTCCATCTTCTACTGAAGCATCTAGTACTGGCCAGTATAGGAGACAGCATACTGAATTAGGTGGACCATTGGTTCTATCTGGTAAGTCAAATTCTATTCTTGTAAGAAGGAATTAACAATGTTTCATACAGCTGAACAGACAGAAATCACATTTAACGTGTGACAGGTTTTACACTCAAGTCTAGAAAAAACTCAGGCAAAGGTAATATAGTATCACTGTGCCAGATAAAATAGATTCAACGTATACTAGATAAGGTTTTGAGGCTCATAAAATGAAACAGTACAATGAATAATCTGGCTCATAAAACCAGGCAGTCAATTATTTTCTGTAAAACCTCACTTGCTCAGTCTTGGAAAGAAGTAAAGAGTAATCTGGTGAAGATGCTACTCTTCAATATATTACCCCCCTAAGAAACGCTTTATAGCACTGTATTCAAGGGTGGGGAAAGTTATGATGCTCTTAGAAGGGAGAAACTGAGAGGTCTGGTGTTTACTTTAAGTGGGAGGGAACCGTTGTGTCATAATTTAAGAACTCTTAAGAAGTTCAGTTTGCTCTGCATATCTTCCATAAGATATTTCAGCCAAATTAAGTTCTTCAAGGTTCTCAGTCACCTGAACTTTCTGGTTAAATTTTTATTTCCAGTGGTGCAAATTCAACAGACAAAGCATAGATGAAGAGCACCTATCAAATGTGTTTTCTGATTCCATAGTTGCAGTGGATAAGTCTACCTGGTTTCTTTGTTACTTCCTAGACAAAATGCACTTTTTAGTTCATAAATTCATGTTTATAAAATCATCTTTCACTTCCACAGGAAGACTCAATTTCTTACAACTTTTGTCGTAAATTATTCTGTAAACCAGCCAATATCATCTTCAAGGTTGTGCTATATTTTCCTTTGACAAACGATAAAAGAATCCCTACACAGTTACTCATGGCAGTAAAATTTTATGGAGGTGCAACAAAACCGGCCACATGAAAAAAACATTATATTTGTATTGTACAGGGGTTTGGGGGGGGGGCAGAGAAATACTAGAACAGGGATCAAAAACAACAACATCAAGTGCAATGGCATGAGAAAAAGGATTAGAGACTGTTTTCCATTATAGGCATGATTACTTGTATGATAACGTATCCTTGATTAGTAAATGAGTCATGGAGCTCTCATCTGAGAGCTGACCAACTCCATTTTACCTACCACTGCTTCTGGTGAATGTTCAAGTTCATTTTTACAGACATGTGAAGCAGTAGTGACAAGGGAAAGAATGAAGCATTTGACGGAATATGCAGAGGGTGACAGAAGGGCCTACCTGGAGACAGCTATTACAGAAGCATTTAGTCCGCCATAACAGGAGAAAGCCAACATTATGGGGATGGTCCATTGCATAAATCTCAGGGTTTCTTCTGAGAAAGTCTGAAGAGCAAGAAGCATTAAGATTAAATCATCATCCTCATTATGATCTGACAAGTCCTGAACTAGATCTGTTTCTATAGCCAGAAAACAGTATAAGAAATAAATGGATTATAAATCACTTCCGTTATGGACAATGCCTCCCTCCCAACTATCATACTATGTATAGACACACCCGTATTTGTTCCCCTCACTAGCAACCTTAATTCTGAACTTTGTTTTAAGACCACCTTAATGAAAGTACAGAAGCCAGGAGCTTCCAGCTGTGCATTTTACAGCTGAATTGCTAGCATTTTTTTCTGACTGAAGTGTTATGACAAATTAATCCCAGAAGAATGATCACAAAATTAAACACTCAAAAAATCTACTTTGTTAAACAACACAAAAGCCCAATTTACTAAATTTATTTTTCCTGCAGCGAGAAAGTTAGTTTGGCTTCTTGACTTTAACAGCTGGACTCAACATCTGAACAAGATTTGCAAGACTACTACTTTGCCCCCTGAAATGCTGAAATAATAGTTCTGTACAAACAGTTCTATTTAAAGAAGTCTGACTGGAAGCAGAGAAAACTCCCTCAATAAAATGTTGCCACAAAACAAAATTCACAGGGTACTTCCTTGTTTTAGGATCTGTCCCATGTTCAGTAAGCGAGGGTTGCAGGAAGATAAGAGAGTCCTACATTTATTTTAAGAATGTCAACACAAGGACTTTGTCTTCACAACATTCAGTTTGCATTGTAACAAGATGACAAAGATCACCAGACATTGACAGTGCAACGAATCATGATGCAACACTAACAGTTCCAAAACACCACTGTCCTAAAAGGATAATTGGAAATAGATGTCAGCCTTTCCTGAATTCAGAACTCATGCGAAAGACCAAAGATGATATTCAGTTTGTGTAGCTCATGTCAGGTTTGTCTCACACATGAGTGAGCTCTTCCAGGTTCCATTTATACAGGTTCTTATATTGCTCTCAGCACTGTTGTATCTGAGCACCTTTCAGTAATACATTAAGTAACTAACATCTCCCCTGTGGGTTTGTTCTTGCTCATTCTCTCCTCAGAGAGAGAAAAGTGGGTGCAGTGTAGCATTTTGTTTTGGATTCCCCCTGACAGCCTAGGTCTGTGCACTGTAGGGCAAAGGCAGGGAACAGAAAAATCTGGCGTGAGAACGTAGAACAGTTTTCCCCCTTTTAGCTTCCCGACCTTTGAGAATTGTTTCCTAAAGGAAATAAGGAAACTGACTCATGGTAACCTCATTTGCAAGTAGGAAAACTGCACGTGCAAAAGACCCAAACAAAACAAAATTGCTGAGTGCGTAAAATACTGTGCCACTCACAGAAAGCTTGTTTGTCTAAAGAAAAACACTGGATGAGGTTTGTTCAATTTGATCAAATAAATTCAAGTGACCTGCGCTAAAGTAGTGACTACATCAACTGGAAATGTAATGGGGTACTCTAATTTCTGGTGGTGCAATAGAAAGCAGTTTGTCAGGTTGTGCTATGTTTTTGAAGTGTCTTTCCACTCTGCTTTCAGTGATAATCCTGCTGGCTGGTCCCCACTGCAATCCACATTGCTCCCCTTAAATCATTTGAGATGGAAAATAACTCCTCCCTTTTCCCAGGGACAGAAGGTGCTGCTGCAGTGCAAGGTACAGGGTGGAATCTTTTCTTCATCTTTCAACCACTCAATTAGATCTTAAATAACCGAAATCATGCATGGCATATAGTCCACTGCATGGATATACCCCAGCCTCTTTGGCGGATCTACACTAAAAAAATTGCATACCCACTTTCCAACAGTGCAGCTACTCAGATCAGAAATTCATGACAATGGTGAAAATGTTTGTGCTTAATCTGCACTAGACTTTGCACTGCTCCTAACCCTAGTGTAGGAGCTGCAACAAGGCTGGAAATGGGTACAAATTCTGCTGAATAGGCAAAGACAAAATGTGTTCCTTTAAAATTACACTAACATGCCAATCCTTCTCCCCAGATCTGACTCAACCCCTTGATCTCAGACCTCCTGTTCGGTGTGTCTACACTCACACACTTTGTAGCTATAAAGCACCACAAGTGCAGCTTCAGTGGAAGCTGTAACAGACAGGGACTAGGTTTGAGGAATGTGGTAAAGATGCCCGAGTCCCATCTATACTATAGTTTCCATGACTGTTTACACTGGTGAAGCTGCACAGGCAGTGAATTACCTCTCAAAAGTTTGCAAATATAAATGCAGTCTTCAAGGGCTAAAGTAACAGCAATATTTCTATTTACACAGCCCCAAAGGTGTGCTAGTGATTTCAGTGCTGAAAATGAGAAGAGATGAGGGACCTACCAATTAACAAGTAAGAACAGGTAAAAAGATCCATAATTCAAATTGAGTGAACTCTTTCAATATGCCTATATCCAACAATCAATGTTGCATATCAAAGAAATTCCAATCAGGTTTTAAGTCAGAAAAGTACAAGATTCATAAGCAGATAAGCAACCCTTTTAAAAATACTCTTAGCAAAATAGTTTTTGTTCTCCAAATGTATTACTTCCATATATTCCACTGAGAGATCATGTGCTCTGCACTGTGCGACAGGAACTCATTTCAGAGAATCTCACCACAGGGAAGGCATGTGCATGTGCCTCTGTTCATGGATTTTAGAACCAACATTGTAAGTCCCCAACTGTCCCTCAGTTCTTCTCTAACTTCAGGCATATACTTTAACTCTCCAAAGTAGAGGAGAGAAAGGAGAATCATCTGAATCTGCAGAGGCAATACATTTGGAGAACAACTTGAGTCAGTAAACAACCTCTTCTTCATGACACTGTTTCTGCAGATACTCACAGTTAGACTAGAAAATAGTGGCAAGCCTCAGTAAGAAGGCAGAGTATGAATAACTGAAATGATAGTGAAAACACTGCTCTCCTGAATGGCAACCTAGTCTGATCTGACTCAGTATTGGGAAACAAGAGAGAATATGCTTTGTGAAGGCATGAATAAAACTTCAGATAGCAGCATTGCAAATCTCAACAATCAGCACATGACAGATACTGCAGAAGTTATTACTCCCCTGGTGAAAAGGGCTGCAGGTCCTTCAGCATACTGTATTTGAAAGCAGCGACCCATTACTGCCTCTAATGATAAGTTCTTAAATTAACAGGTGCAGAAGAAGATGCCTTCCTCACAAACTGGTCTTTTTGGAAGATATCAACACAACCAAAGGAAGTGGGTTGGATGCTAGCTGGCAAAGTCAGTCAGGCTCCCAGTTTTCCACTGCAAGAGAAGCTGGCAGTGACAGGCTTAAACACCCAAGAACAGTAATAGCCAAATGCAGAAGATGGGCCTAGAAAAGCAATCACAATGGAAAGGGAACTTCAGAAATTGTAAACCCAAAAGGATAACTGCTAGCATACACAGCCTTTCCCTTCTGGAGCCTCCCCCAGATCCATGTTCCCATTTAATATGACGTAAAGGCAGCTCTGAGAAAAGCATGTCTATTCCAGGGATCTCAGCACAGTGGTTATATGGCCCATCAACCTTGGACTCATAGGACCAGACGCAAAGATTCTGCATAAGTGAACATCTTCACTCTCCCACATGCAAGGGGAAGGCCATATGGCTCCTGCAAAGAGGAGAGGGCAAAGGACTGTTTTGTTTACTTTGCAAATTATTGTTGCCCTGGAAGGGAAATACTGACTTGAAGGAGGGGAGGGGAAATCCCTAAACTACCCAAGCATGAAAGAAAACTGAGGAACTGATGTTTGTCATCTGAGCCATGGCCACACCTAGCAAAGAGGTAGTAATCTGAAATGCTTACAGCCACTATGCTTCCTTTTCTTAGAAGCAGACACAGCACCCCAAATTCTTAGAGGACCTGGCTGTTCTACTCACAAGCAAGAACCCAAACTCTCTCTAATGGATGCAATAACTTCTACAGCTGGGCTCAAACCCAAAGAACCATGCAGCACCATCCAACTATTGAGACCTATTAGATCTGTGGAAGCAGAGAAAGAACTGACAGGAAGGGGATTGCAATGCATGACAATTTGTTTGCAAGAGTCAGGCTAACTGTAACCCTAATAACGAGATTTGTAGAAGCGAGGAATGTGTGAGGCGAGTGGGAAAGAACTGTTTGAGAAGTTGTTGCGACCTTGTGTAGATAATATGAAATGTAGACTAAGAGTCTACATTAGTGAGCAAAACAAGATATCAGAATGACCTATGTATAAACAAAATGCAGCTGTTGCTCATTACAACCCAAATATATGGTTTCCACCTTCAGCACCCCCACTATAAAAATTGTTCTGGCACCCCTGAAAAGGTGTGCTCATTCTGTAGAGTAATAATTAGTTTGTATACATAAAAATGAAGAGTAGCAAGGACTCTAGTACATAATTTAAGTTGAAATGGAAAACCAGAGTTGAAACCATGAAACTCTGACAGTTTGCAAGCAACTTTTGACAAATGAGGTGTATTTAGGATTGGCAAACTCCCTGGAGAAAAACTGCAGAGCTAGAAATCTCAAAAAAAAACCAAAAATAATCTTATATCAGGAATTAGGATGGAGAGAAAGGACAAATTTGCCAGACACTAACACAAGGACTAAGCCTAGTAACCAGAGGCTGACGGCATATACGAAAGGAGAAATGCTTCATCAATTAGGTCTAAAGCTGTACTCTGCTGAAGCCACTCCTTCAGCTCCCAGTTACTGAGAAGAGCAAGTATGGTGGATTCCCACACCAAGATGCTATGTCTGGATCCAGCCTCTGGCTAGTATGTGTCAGATCTGAAGCCCTCCCATTCCAGCTTTGGCTGCTGAAAAGGGAAACTGGTCTTCTTTCCTTCACCCCAAAGCCTCCTGACTGACGACAATAGGGAAAGTGACTCTATTCCCAGCTTCAATGTTTCAGGGCCTTCTCCCCACCGTGAACAGGACCAATGCCTATCTTGGATTCTGTTCACACAGTTCGTAAGTAGTGGCAGAGTGAGATGAACATTAGCAGTTTCACTGCTGCCCTGTATACATCACTGCATATGCTTAGGATAACTTCAGCCTTTTACCCCAGCGTCAAAACTTTCCTTTGTCTACAGTGTGTCCTAATGTGCAATGCATTAGAAAGGAAACCCTAACCTACATTCAATAAATCACTGTGTCAAGATCCACTAAATCAAATATAGATGAGTAGAAATGGAAACTACTTAGTGGTTGCTTTTGAAAAGAAATACTGTGAAAATAGAATTAGAATCCAACTTCCAAGTCAGAATTAGAAGACATTGTACCATTTTCCAGGCCAATGGGGGCTGCGGGAAACGGCGCGGGCCGGGCCACCTCTTCCTGCAGCCCCCATTGGCCTGGAACGGCAAGCCCCAGCCAGTGGGAGCTGCGATCGGCCAAACCTGCGGACACTGTAGGTAAACAAACCGGCCCGGCCCGCCAGCGGCTTTCCGTGGCAGGCCATGTGCCAAAGTTTGCCAATCCTGGATATAGAGGATATATTGTATCTGTAAGACATTATATTATGGAGAATAGGTGAATTACTGAATAAAACTTAGGGTACTTTTAAAAAAAAAACCCACAGAAATGAGCATCCAATCCTCCAAATTCAAGATTTTTTTTTCAATTTTGTACTTCTGTTTTACAGGAAAATTGTAGGAATTGATGCAATTTTAGTACGGCTAGGAAACAATGAGTGATAAAACTTAGTTAGAGAGAAAAGTATAAATATTAGCATGGCTAAATTGCAACATCTCTATTTGCAAACAGATAACAAAGCTACTTCACATTGAAGACAGATTAATTAGTGTCTCAGTACAACGTTTTTCAAACACATTTCAAGTTATTAAAGACTATAGCATAAGACTGACTAAGAACATGCTAAGTATTAATGATTCCTATTATTATTCTTTAAATACCTCAAGGAGCATACACCTAGTCAGAATCTTTGCAAAATATGCCAGTGGCTTGGATTAGGTGCTGGTTTTAAATAAGACTGCTATTAAGTTAAAAGAAACCAATACACAGTATGCTCATTCACAATATTTGTGTTTAAGACTAGATTTAAGTATTTATGATAAATTATTCAATTGGTCTCCCCTTCTAGATTTAGGGGAAATATACATGGCACATGAAGGGACATGAGTAACCAGGGACTTTACCTACAATGTTCACAAGTAGTAAATCTATCCCTAAAATATGAAGTTTTGGCAATACAGCAGTATAGTATATATTTGACTTACCACCGCCACAGCATCACTAGAAAGAACAGCATTAATATCCAGCACCGTATAGTAAGCTATGTTGGTCAAAATATAGATAACCGTCACAATGGGCATAGAAACTGCAATAGCCAGTGGCAGATTCCTGATGAGACAAAAATAGCAAATAGGCTTGGGAAAATTCTAGGTTTTTAAAAAAAGATTCCAACAGATATTAATATTTATTTTTAAGCATTTTTAAACTGTTTATCTATTTACATGTTTACAGTTGTGCAAAATTATGGGTTAATTTTTTTTCCCTATTATAAAATAGATTTAAATTTTCACAGCTGCAGAAAATTATGGGGGAAAAATCAGACAATAATTACACTAAAAACAGATTAAAAAAGTTAACGCTTTATCACCGTTAAAACACAAACTGTCAACATCACATGTCAAAGTAATATCCTTAAATGAAACTCTAATAAGGTCTAAGTAGCATTTTTCTTACTTTGCCTATCTGTCAATGTCAGATATCAATGGAAATATCTAAGTTATTTCCAGCTAGAATAAGCAGAAACATTTATCAAATGTAATCAAACTGAATGAAAGCTCTTCCTCTTTCAAAAATCTCCCGTCAAAACAAAACAAAGTTTTGAAAAAATGGTCACTCGTTCAGGGTGGCAAAGCCAGCAAACTGGATCAATTCTTAGAGAGTGACAAACTCCAAGTCAGCCTCTTGCATTTGTTGGATTTAATACTTTAAAGAGTCATTTACCTTTTAAAAAATAATTTAGCATAGAGTAAGGATTTTTTCATTACTGACTAAATGACACTAAAAAGGGATTCAACACCATTACGATGTCATCACTATCATAAAGTCAAATTGCTGTGGCAAAATGTCAGTGCAATACAAAAGTAATTAAAAACTCTTTAACTAATAGACCATGATTCTTGGGACTGTTCTCCTAGATAGTGACTAATGCAACACTCATGGTTCAAAGATCTGAGCATCGTACTGGTTAGTGGCTGAGATCCATCCAGAGAGCAATTACTTACTTCAAATACCAGTTTAAGCTACAGTTTAATGATGTGAAACAAGAACAAAAGGAAAGTGCCAGCTCCACAGAGAAGAAAGGAGAGAAAATGGGGAATATATTATAACTACATTCTTCTCAGCAATAGCAATAATTTTCATTGCACCAAAGATTAACCAATATAATTATATTCCTTGGAGAACAAGGAAAACAAGGATCATTCCTGAAATATATATTACTAATAGACATTTAGTAACAATCTAGTACCCCAGTGTGATGGGGCGGCTGAAGAAGGGTTAAAGCAGCCTTGCGGAGGCTGCGCAGAACCCAGCCAATTAGAAGAGGGCTTTTTGAGCCAGCCAATAGGGAGAAGGCTTAGTGGAGCAGCCAATCAGGGTCAGGCTGGCCCATATAAGAAGGGCTGCTGAGCAGAACAGAGGCAGTCTCTGCTGGGAGGGCAAGGGAGGAGGGCTGGCTGCCCTGTAGGAGGGTTGAGAGAGAGAGCACCATGGACAGAGCAATGCTGGGCAGGTCAGGGGAGCAAGAGGGAGCTCCAACCTGATGGCTGCCAGACTGAGGCCCCGATACAAGGGCAGAGAAGGTGCTAGGGCTGCGGAGAAGTGGCCCAGGGAAACAGATGGTGGAGTAGGAGGAGGGGCAGTACATGGTTGCTGGCTATAGAGTCCCTGGTCCGGGACCCGGAGTAGCGGGTGGGCCCGGGTCCTCCTCCACTTGCCACCAAGGGAAGTGGCCAGTGCATGCAATGCAGTTTGCCACTGAGTTGAGTGGCTAGACCAGAGACTGCAGTTTGCCACCGAGGCGAGTGGCTGGACTGAGCAGGTCCCCCAAAACAGGGGAGAAAACTGAGTGGGGCACGCCGCGGGCCGGGGCACGCCGCGGGCCGGGGAGCAACATGGGTCCTAGAAGGACACGCCGCGGGCCGGGGAGCAACATGGGTCCTAGAGGTGGAGGTGAGAATGACAACAGACGAGACACTACTAGATGAGGGCGTGCTGGTGAAACGAGAGCTAATTCCCAGGACGGCCAGCAGGAGGCACTTTGGTGGTGAGGCCTGCCCCATTACACCCAGGCAGGAAATGGAAAACAGAGAGATGAGATGCCTTTAAAAAAAAAAAAAAAAAATTGAACACAAAACTACAGAGGAGTATTGATCTTCTCCCATTAATCCCCTAAAAACTCTATGAATGCAGAAGGTGGAAGAATCAGGGTATTTTCAAAACGAGAAAGAACCTTCAAGTCCAAACCTCAATGTCTGATACAACTTTAAGCCCAAGTTCTTTGACAAGAGAATGTAAAATACTGTATGTGGCTTCCCTGTGAGTATCCTAAATATTAATCAGAGGTTGCATACGCTCTCTCTCACATGACTGCCTTCCTACACCTTGACCTGAAATTCACAAAGGCATGGCTAAAAGGGAATGCTAGAATAGGAAAAATTATCTGCTTACCTGAAAATTTCCATTGTGCAAGTAATAAGGTCCACAGATCCATTACCATGAGTACTTCAGCCTGCATTCAGACCTGTCATTCCCTAGCATCAGATGAATGCACCACCTCCTGAAATTCCCTCCAGTTGAGAAATTCCACAGCCAAGATAATTCAAAGCTACTTTTTTAATTAGAGATTGTGTTAAATATACTTTGAGGAAACACACAAATTTCTCCTACGGCAGTGCATGGTATATTCTACCTAATCACAACAAACCCAAATACTGAGCTGTCAGTTTCCATCTGTACTGTGGATGATCCATTTGTCTCCAGAGTGAGCTGAATCTGTGGATCTTATTACACAGAAAGATAATTTTCAGCTAAGCAAAGACACATTTTTCTATTCTTCATGCTAAGGTCTACAAATTAGAGCTGCTGATTAATCGCAGTTAACTCACGCAATTAACTCAAAAAAACTAATCACGATTAAAAAAATTAATCGCAATTAATCGCAGTTTTAATCACACTGTTAAACAATAGAATACCAATTGAAATTTATTATATTTTGGATGTTTTTCTTCATTTTCATATATATTGATTTCAATTACAACACAGAATACAAGGTGTATATCTTTTATTACAAATATTTGCACTGTAAAAATGATAAACAAAAGAAACAGTATTTTTCAATTCACCTCATACAAGTACTGTAGTACAATCTTTATCGTGAAAGTGCAACTTACAAATGTATATTTTTTTGTTACTTAACTGCACTCAAAAACAAAACAATGTAAAACTTCAGAGCCCACAAGTCCAGTCAGTCCTGCTTCTTGTTCAGCCAATCGCTAAGACAAACAAGTTTGTTTACATTTACAGGAGATAATGCTGCCTGCTTCTTATTTACAATGTCACCAGAAAGTGAGAACAGGTATTTGCATGGCACTTTTGTAGCCAGCATTGCAAGGTATTTAAGTGCCAGATTAGCTAAACATTCATATGCCCCTTCATGCTTCGGCCACCATTTCAGAGGACATGCTTCCATGTTGATGATGCTCTTTAAAAAAAAAATGCATTAATTAAATTTGTGACTGAACTCCTTGGGGAAGAATTTTATGTTCCCTGCTCTGTTTTACCTGCATTGTGCCATATATTTCATGTTATAGCAGTCTGGGATTATGACCCAGCACATGTTGTTCATTTTAAAGAACAGTTTCACTGCAGATTTTACAAAACGCAAAGAAGGTACCAATGTGAGATTTCTAAGATGAACTGTCCCAGTCTTTAATCTCTCCTCATACAGAAGCTGTTTCATATCTGGCAAGCAATGGAAAAGTTGGCCAGACAGTGAGGGACCCTGATAAGCTTTACAAGATATCATTCCCCACCTCATGCTCCAAGTCGTGACACAGAGGCTGCAGGTCACTTTATTTACTGTTTCCAGCTGCAGAGAAGCTGATCACCAGCCCACCAAACTGACTTACCATGAATGAGATATTTCTGCGTGTAGGAGCCACTCTGCTAATCCAACTTTGCCAAATGTGTTTTGATGTTCATCTCCCCTTTAGTGGGTAGTACACACAGACAGAAGACTCCACCCAGGATGGGAGAATCTCTCTCCAGAGTAGGGTTGATTGTGTTCTTCCCAGTTATCAATCAGAGATGTTGATTGACACGACCTCTAAACAGATCTGTTCCAATGGAAGGAGCAGTGCTCTGAGACATCAGTGAATTATGATGTTTCAGCTGGTGGATGCTTTGTCTCTTTCTAGTACCTGTTCTCTGAACTAAATCAGGGAATGGTACAAAAAACACTCCAAAACCAACAACCCTAATTCTCTGCATTCACCAGTTGTGGGAGCAAATAATATACAACGGGAAGTAGATCTCTAGCTCTCATGCTCATCCCATGAATGAGATAGGGCAAGATGCAGGAGGAGGACCCAGAATTAGTGGATAGGTATCATATCCACTATGGATTTCTGATCTGTGTTACCACTTGTTTTCCATTATGGCAATCATCTATTACAAGTATTCTGAGATGAGACCTTTTCCCTGATGCTATTTATCATCTGTCCGAGCCTATAACTGACTTTGTTAGTGTCGTGCATTTCTTGAATCCAAGATACTCCAGAAACCGTACCACTCTGTTTGTTTCAGCTTCCTCTCTCTACAGAACCCCAATCAGAAAAACAGTCCGTAAAGAGAAGCAAATTTCCTTTTTCCCTAAAGCCTATATTATTGCTATCCTGGAGAGACCCTGAGAACACATATAAGACGGTAATGGGTGAAGTTGGGGAAAGAAAAAAAGGCTGCCATCCATCTGCAAAACATAGGAACTGTCCAAGGACCTAAAATGGGACTGTCCTCAAAGATGTTAGTCTTATTTGTCTCTCCTCCCCAACATGGACTCCTTCTGGGTGTCTCAAGAGAGATCTGGGAGTCAACAATGGGCTCCCATAAGCTCGACCCCTTTATTGCATGGGATCCACGTGGGGCAGATGGGTCTCTTCCCCTGGAGGTCTCAGCATAGGATATGAATAAGGGTCCCTGGGGGGGATGTTATAGAGGTGGCAGCAGAGGCTGAGAGTTGGGCCCAAATGCCCCTTACTGCATTCTGGTATTGGTAGGGTCCATGCTGTGTCCAGTACCCTCCACCTGACCTGAGGGGTAGGAGAGATTCAGCTCTGCAGTCAGAGGTATGGCTGCCAGTGTGATCTATATAGGGATTTAGGCATGATCCTCCATTTGGCATGCTGTCTTTCTGGCTTCACTGCCACTGGAGCCTGTTCTTTTCCATTTCTATGTGCCTCCTTTCCTGCCAGGAGAGGGGGCTGAGGCAATCCAGCCTGGCCTTGGCTATATTTTGCCCAGCAGTTAGCCTCTCTAATCCAACCTGGCTCCTTTCCTGCCCAGGGAAAGTTAATAGCGGTGACCTTGCCTGGGCTAAGCTGCGAAGGACGTTGCATTCTGCCCACAGAACTGGACCAAGCTCCCCAGTGAGATAGGCCTTTCATTTTGCCTTTTCCTCAGCTTAGCTCTGCTGCAGGGGCACCAGCCACTGCAAACACCTCAGAAGGGGAAGCAGAGCTGAGGGGACTTTCCCCCAAAATCAAATGCAGTTCTAGGACATGGCTGGGAATTAGACAGACACAGAGTGACAGAGATTCAAACAATTCAAAATTAAGAATTTTCATCAGAAAAGCTCTGCAGCCAGGTGGTCTGGTTGAACCTGCCCAGTACCATGGAAGCGGGGGTGGGGGTGGGGGGGAGAAATGGAGGAAGGACATTCTCCTGTTGCCAGTGACCGAGAGGTCTGGTTCTGCCCCCTAACTGCAAGCAGCCTGAAGTACCCATTGTAATGGATCTGTGGACCTTAGCATGAAGAAGAAATGCAGACATGTCACCTAATGAAACAAAAAAGCTGAAATGGCTCTTCAAGGGCATTAATCTTCAAGAAAAAAAAAGCCCAGGGACCTTTTCACATGTAATTGTGGACTAGAACTTTCACAGGACAAGCATGAGACAGGATGAGTATGGAAAAATTCTACCATACTCTCAAAGGAACTTCAGGAGACCAAAACACCTCCTTATTCTTTTGAGCATTAGTATAATATGGGCAATTAGAATTTGAAGCTTGCTTTATGAGTGAGAGTCACTGCCAGGAATAAAGCCTGTTGCATTAGAAACTTGAGCTTATGAATAACAAATAGATGTAAATGTTAATTAAATTAAATGTTCCTAGCAGAAAGCTTGTTTTTACATGAAATCCAATAGAAAAAAGTTACTTAACTGTTAACACAGCAGAATATTATCTTTAAGGGGAAGGTGGAAAGATATTGCAATAGCACTCAAAAGGGAGTTTTTAAAATAAATGTTCTCTGCCAACAGATGCAGAAAGACAAGATAACTAACGTAAGCACAGTGTTAAATCTTTTATGGGTAGGTGTACACCACTCACTAGCAAAGCGGTTAAAAAGAGACATTGTCAACCTGAAATCTAGTCAGTTAAAAAAGATGGTTGCTAATTGTCATTTTGCAACAACAATTCTTAAAGGAAATTCTCCTTTGCTGTGTGTAAGCTCAAACAGGGCAAACTGACTAATAACGCATAAAGCAAGCCAGCTGGGGAAAAAAGGAAACCTCTCTCTCTCATATCTTTCAGCTATAGCAATCTTAGCTGTTACTTGTAATAGGTAAAAATTGTCAGACAGATGTGAATTTTACATTAACCATTTCTGTTTAAAGACTGAGCTACACAATTAACTGACTTGTCAGGCGCACATTTGCAGCATTCATCTGTGCGTGGAGATTATGTTTTGAGACTTTGAAACTGTCATGGCAATTGCACAGATGAAAACATTGTGTGCACCATTTACACTGCAATATTACAGTCTATTTGTAAAGAACTATCCATGATACGTAACTGCAAAGTAACGATTCCTAATCAACTAGTATGCCGTAGTCATCAGGGCTTCCTTACTTTTAAAGTGTTTCAGCCGTTAATAAACCTTACGCTTAATAATCCTGTGTTGGTGATCCAGTATAAAGTTGTGAGAGTTGTGTGTCCATACAGAGTAGTTCTACCATAATCAAATTCCTTGTCAGCTCAGAACACATTTCAGTGAAAAATAGTCACTACCTTAGTGACTTAAGAACTGTCCAAGTTTAATGAAATAACATCCTTATTAAAAAAATGGATCCTTTACCTTTCTGGGTTTTTTATTTCTTCTGTTACAAAATTAAGGGTATCCCAGCCTGAGTAAGAGAACAGAGCAGAATACAGTGCAAGAGAAATGTCTCCTAGGTCCCAAGAAGATCCCTCAAAGGAGTTCTGAAAGTGTCCTGAATGTCCTGTGTGTTGGGGAGAAATACATATATACATTATTGTATGACAGTAAGTAAAAATGTTTTTTAGTTTGATATACAAAGTTGAAAACAAGCCAAGAACTAGGAATTTTGACATTCCTTCAAGCTCACTCACTGACCCATCCTTCCATTCTGCCTGTTACAGCCTTGAGAATAAGCAGAGCACTTAATTTTATAAAAATTCGACTCTATGGGGAACTCAGAAAGCATTATTATTATGCAATAAATACCTGACCTGTTCACAGTAACAGCAGAGACAGAACTGAGGGACAGTGAAGTACAGGCTTGTAACCCAAAATACAGTTCAATCATAGTTGTAACAGCATTGGGGCAGTATCCTTTCGGCTCAAGCCAATGTATACAAATGAAATGATACAATTCTATGGGTCATACCATCTCTGATATTCTGAACCACTTTGTTTGTGTGTGCCAAAACTAAGCCTTTGGGGGGGGAGGGGTTGGTAGGCAGGGATTACTCTTTACAAAATGCACGCAGATTGATAAAATTAGTCATTTATCCAAATGGATAAATACCTGTATTTAAATTTTGTTAAAGTTCTGATTTATTTGATGAGTTATAGTTACTTCATAGGTCCAGACTACTATCCATTACATTGTAAACATTTAAGTGCATACAAAAAGATGTGACGAGTCAATGAATATGTGCATATTAAGAGGTAGGCCAATTTAGTTTAAGCATCAAAAGGGCCAAATTGATAGCAATTAAGGGAACGTAAACATTTAATTAAATAATAGTTGGGAGAAAATCTTCCCAAGTACACTTAAGTCTTGTGTGCTATCAATACTGTTGTGACTAATATCATTTACGTCACTCTTCAACTTGGAGTGATTTTTTTCCAACATGTGCTGACATTGTCAGCACAGTGGCAATACAATAGCAATATAAACAGTTTATAATATTGACTACAGGAAGGCGAGTTACTATCTTGTACATTCCAATGCCCAAATATATAGCTATAGTTCTAAACACCTTGTACTTTTTACAGCAATAGGCTGCTATTTGTAGGGTGGGAAAAGCAGTTTATAAGGCATTGCCAAGGTTGACCAGCCCAAATATTTGAGTCCTTTAATGTGTCACTGCATCTCTGTCCTCCTCAGTATCTTGGATGACACTGAGGAAGATGGAGCAACAGCCAAGTTAGGAGCAGGGAAGAAGGTAGGCAGCATCCAGGATGTTAGTGGTAAACATATTAAGGTCAATGGAGCAGCTGATGGTGCAGAGGTGTTTTGTACTGAAGAAGTGACACACTGTTCTCATAGAAGCACATTCTGTTCCATACCAGTCCAAGAATAAGGAAAGAACATGGGCTACAGTCCCTCAATAATGACTTCACTCTAAACACACAAAGTATAATTTGGGCTAAAGACACATTTTTCATATAATTTAAAATTGGGTTGTGTACTTTTTTAAGCCAATCAAGAAAGCTTCCAAAATACACAGGAGTAAAACTCAAAAAAAAAAAGTGCGATGGAAAACATCTTTAAACTAAAATATTAAGACTAATAAGAAAAAGAACCAGCAATAAACTATTTAATGCTGAACAATAAAGAAGAGAAGTCAGGAACTAAGTAAGCTGGGCTGATACTCCTTCTATAGATGCAGTACAGTCACCTTCAGAGGCACACATCTAAGTGTATAGCTCCTTTTAAATGGCTTTGAGCCCATTCAGCTTCACAGACAAATATCTGTGAAGGCATACTTCTGAAGAGAAGTATTGCAATTGTACAGTTTTGTGTAACTGCACATTTTATCCAAAATCCAGACTACAAAAAGCTTAGATTGAGGTTCACTGAACCTAACAATATGATAGTATGATTTGTTTATTAGACGGAGAGATCATCTTTCTCTATTCATACAGTATTTTGCAAGTTCTCCATGTTGCTGCTTGCTCTTTCATTCCACTAACCGTTCCAAACCAGAGGGTGTAAAATTGCTTAGGTGTGTTAGGCCAATTCAAGTATGATCTTCATTCACAACATTGGCCACGTTGTTAATATCTGGATGGATATGTTGGACCTTATTGCTTAATAGAGATATCTGGTATTACATAAATATAAATTTAACATTACAGATTAATTTAAAAATACTGTTTTGCAGCTACTATGGATATTCCTAATGAAAACCAAACTGATTATTCCCCAGCCTTATTGATACACACCAACCTCTAATTAGTTTTATAAGCTTACCCTGGCATAGTTTAACAATTCCTGTTATGATGATGACAATAAGGGCAATGACTTTAGCATACGTGAATACATCCTGCACCCTTGTTCCCCATTTAACACAGGCACAATTTATAAATGTTAGAAGACCTAGGAGACAAAAAAGGAAGATGAAAAGGAAGTTATGCATGATCTTTGTTAAGCACAGATTTTAATTACTGTCCATGTCAGTGTATAGATGCTAAATTTAAACTATGCTAAAATAAGCTTAAGAGCCTGGGAAAATTAAACTAAGCAATGTTTACTGGTACTCATAACGTATTGTCTTACTATTATGCATTGCTTAATTTATGACAAAAAAAACAAGACAGGGGAACATCAATTCTAAAGACATATTGGATTCTTTTTGCCAAGGACAGGAAGAAAGACCCTCCACCACATGTCAGACCTGCTGGGCCTGTTCCCATTTTCCTGGTTTTACCCCTCACTCTTGTGGCCCCGTTCTGTAACTATCATTCAAGCCAAAGGCCGCAGAGAATGTCCTCTCATTTTATCTTTTACAATAATGTTCTGGGTCACCTCAAAACTCCTTTAGACAGAAGTAAAAAATGGTAAGTTAATTATTTTGCCCTTTTCTTGGTAGCTTGAAGATTAGTTCAACATCCAAGATAATTTCACAGGTTTTATAGTCTTTAAAATATGAAATTTGGAAAGCCAACAGTTGAAAAAGACAAGGTTAGAACAGATCTGACCAATTAGCAGGGTAAGCTCCACAGATAAGGCAACATTTGACTGATGGAAAATTTTTTTAATTAAAACTGGTGTTAGTGTGATGAAAATGAAAATAAGGAGTCACCTTGGGGAACACAAATTCACATTCCTGTATAACAGTACTTTAAGATTGGTTCTTCAAAGAGTTGAGCCCCTCTGGGTATAGACAATGTATTCTTTTACTTAAATTATGTAGAGATTACCATTTTATTTTCCTTCAGCATTAGCTATTCACAGACTGCTCAACTCTAGAGGATACTTTACAACATAAAGGCACATAATATTTGGACCACATTAAGTAATGTTGTCTAACCTGAGGTTATTTCCCAAATAGCTCAATAATAGCCCTATTTGACAACTTTAAAATAATTTGAAAACATTCAGTTCTGTCTCTTTGGGAATACACTCTCCCCCATCCCCGCCCCTGGTGAAATTAAAGGAATATGTTTAATCTCACAAGTATTCCAGCTAATTGTGTCTGGCTAAGCAGCAGTTCTGCAGAAAAGGACCTGGAGATTACAGTGGATGAGAAGCTGGATATGAGTCAGCAGTGTGCCCTTGTTGCCAAGAAGGCCAATGGCATATTGGGCTGTATTAGTAGGAGCATTGCCAGCAGATTGAGGGAAGTGATTATTCCCCTCTACTTGGCACTGGTGAGGCCACACCTGGAGTACTGCGTCCAGTTTTGGTCCCAGCACTACAGAAGGGATGTGCACAAACTGGAGAGAGAGTCCAGTGGAGGGCAACGAAAATGATTAGGGGGCTGGGGCACATGACTTACGAGGAGAAGCTGAGGGAACTGGGGTTATTTAGTCTGCAGAAGAGAAGAGTGAGGGGAGAATTGATAACAGCCTTCAACTACCTGAAGGGGGGTTCCAAAGAGGATGGAGCTCAGCTGTTCTCAGTGGTGGCAGATGACGGAACAAGGAGCAATGGTCTCAAGTTGCAGTGGGGGAGGCCTAGGTTGGATATTAGGAAACACTTTTTCACTAGGAGGAGGATGAAGCACTGGAATGGGTTACCTAGGGAGGTGGTGGTGGAATCTCCATCCTTAGAGGTTTTTAAGGCCTGGCTTGACAAAGCCCTGGCTGGGATGATTTAGTGGGTTTTGGTCCTGCTTTGAGTAGGGGATTGGATAGATGACCTCCTGAGGTCTCTTCCAACCCTAATCATCCATGATTCTATGACTTTAGACTTGCTCATGTAACCAAATTTATCAGATCATCTCTCCTCTGATTGCGGTTGCTAGCACTACACTCAACAGTTCGCAGTATTGCTCTATTCTTGTGTTCATTTTTTCCTCAAATATTTTAAAATATTAAACAGCTCCTTCCCATCCTAAGTACCATCTGAATATTCAGGAATTATCTAACTGTATCTTCATTGTTTTTCTACAATTCAGATTAATTTTTGCACTATCCAGATTATAATTAATCTATTTCAATCCTGCATTTTGGGCATTTCCCCAGATGCAGATATTTGCACTAGCAAACAATATATGGTTAGTGAAATTCAATTGTATTTTACTAAGCTTTCTTACTGAAAAAACATGGTATTATAAGGGTATCTTAAACAATGTAGGCACATTGATTGATAAAGTGATGCAGTGGCAAACCAAAACTAACTAATATACAATGCAATTTTCTGGAATAAAGTTCCTTCTCTTATATAGTTTAAAGCTTGGTTAAAGAGCTACAACCCAACAAGGAAAAAAAAAGGTGCAGCACATGGAGATAGGAATGTACTTAGTCCAGTTACCCCATGGAAGAATAATAATTCAAAAATAAAAAACAAGGGTAATGATCCCATACAAGTGTGAGACTGGTGAACTTGAAAAGTTGGCAACTGAAAAGGATGAACCACATTTCCTTCAACTTGTCAAGACTGGGAAAAACAGAAGTATCAAATTTCGAAAACCATGACTGTAGCAGCTCCTGAGAAACACTCAGGGGAAAACAATTGGCATCAGATCTGCCTTCCAACATAAACAAACAGCTGTTTTTGTTACTCTATAATAAACAATACTTATGTGAACAGGATTTTTTATTCTAGCCAACAGTTTTTAGGTAGTGATTTTCCATATGCAAATGATTTTTTATGAAAAATTTTCCTATTGCAAAGATGTTAGAACATTTGGTCTCTGTTTTCATGACAATTTGATTGTGAAGTGCTGTCCTATCTCTGGAGTTTAAAAAATCTAATTAAGAATCTGGACAAATCAAACCATTTCATTTTTAGACTATGCTTTTTTCTGGTTACTAAGAGTATGTCTACACTTACCATGGATCGACACTGCAGCAATCGATCCACCGAGGGTCGATTTAGCGGGTCTAGTGAACACCCGCTAAATCGACTGCAGATTGCTCTTCTGTCGACTCCGGTACTCCACCAGAACGAGAAGCATAAGGTAAGTCATCGGGAGAGTTTTTCCCATCGACCCAACGCAGTGTAGACACTGCAATAAGTCGACTTAAGCTACGTCGACTCCAGGTATGTTATTCATGTAGCTGGAGTTGTGTAACTTAGGTTGACTTCACTCTGCAGTGTAGACCTGCCCTAAGATTACTTCTATCAATTTTGTTGCAGCTGTTGTCAATTTGCTAGCTTATATTGATAGCATTGTAAAGTGTGCCTGTGCATTTTGAGATGATATCCCACGATAGTAAAGATTTCAGAAGTGAGTGGTAAAGTGTCACAACATTTGGAATTTTCAGGAAACAGATGATCTTGCAGTATATCAGCTAATAAACGATTTGTATTTGTTACTATGTATATTGGAAAACAAAATCTCCATTTTTGCACAGGAACTATCCCCAACAATGTTCAGACACACTGCTTATGTTGGTTTTCCTTAACAAGTTAGTACCCTTCACAGATTTTATTTGATTCTCAATTTTAGGTTGCAAGCTGCTGCCAAGTAGCAAGGGAGGACTTCTGTAGTGACAGAGCTACATATAAAAGTAGTGCAGTGGGGTGAGTCCTAGCAAGGACGTCAAGTGGTTGAGGGCAGGATTTTAAAGTACACAACTGATTTCTAAACAAAGCTTTTCTGCAAAGGTTTCTCCCTGCTGCCATAACCGCAAAGGAGACTGATTTATGAAATTACCTCTCCTTCTCCAAGATAGACACATGTTAAGATCTAATGCTAGGTTAATCAAGCATGAATGCCATAGCCTCTTCAGCCAAAAACAATGTGTCTGTTTTTCTCTCATTTCTGTCTTTAACGTAAGAACAGTTATACTGGATCAGACCAATGATCCACATAGCCCAGTATCCAGTCCAGCCCAACAATAGCCAGTGCCAGATGCTTCAGAGGAAATGAACAGAACATGGCAATTTACCAAGTGATACATCTCCTGTCATCCAGTCCCAGCTTCTTGCAGGGAGAGGTTTCGGGAAACCCAATGCATGGGGCTGCATCCATGACCATCTTGGCTCATAGTCATTGATGGATCTATCCTTCATCAACTTATCTAATTCTTTTTGAACCAAGTTATACTTTTGGCCTTCACATCCCTGGGCAAAAAGTTCCACAGGGAGAACGTAGGTTGTGTGATCTACTTTCTTTTGTTTTGTTTGTTTCTTTTAAATCTGCTACCTATTAATTTCATTGGGTGACCCTTGGTTTGTGTGTTATGTGAATGGGTAAATAACACTTCCTTATTCACTTTCTCCAGATCATTCATGATTTTATAGACCTCTATCATATCTCTCCCCTTAGTCATCTCTTTTCTAAGCTGATCAGTCCCAGTCTTTTTAATCTCTCCTCCAATGGAAGCTCTTCTTTACCACTTAGAATGTTTGTTGCCCTTTTCCAATTGTAATATATCTTTTTGAGATGGGGAGATCAGAACTGCATACAGCATTCAAGGTGTGGTCTTACCATGGATTTAGAAAATATCACAATGCCACTATAATTCTTATCTATCCCTTTCCTAATGGTTCCCAACATTGTTAGTTATTTTGTCTGCTGCTGCACCAGAGCTGAATTTCATCTGCCATTGTGTTGCCCAGTCATTCAGTTTGGTAAGATCCCTTTGTAACTCTTCGCAATCAGTTTGGACTCAACTATCTTGAATAATTTTGTATCATCTGAAAATTTTGCCACCTCACATGCTTTCCAGATTATTTATGAATATGCTGAACACCCTAAATCCTTGGCAGACCTTGCTATTTACCGCTCTCCATTATGAAAATAGACTGTTTCCTATCTTTTAACCAGTTACTGATCCATGAGATCAGTTTCCTTATTGTACAAAAGGGGATTTTCAACTATCAGAGCCTTATAAAAAACATGTAATTTATAATCGTAGGCACAAAAGGTATTTTCTCATCTGTATGAGAAGGAAAGATTAGTGAAACTTTACTAACCTACCCATGGTGGATAAACATTTTTTTTTTTAAATCAAAAAGTTGGATTTTTAAATTTAAATTTGAAGTCACTGGCTAAGTACTAAACCAGCTTTTGACAGCAATAGCCTCTTCTGCAGGCGCTGAGAGAATATTTTCTTCATTTAAACCAGTTCAGTTGAATAACTAGAGTTCAATCAAAGTTGAGAAACTGTTTGGAAGTTGAAAAAGCTTGTTTTTCTCTTCCAAATCTATAAATAAAAACAATGAGGATGAGATCTACTAGTTCTAAAATCTTGAAGGACCTGGTAACCAGAAACAATCAGTCCAATTCATTAAGTACAGCTAATACTTTGTTTTATTAAATAGCTTTAAATGAGAAATATGCTGTGATTATTTTTCTTGTGTATCCACCACACTTCAGATAATTTTATTTAATAACAATTTGAAAATGCTGATTGTGCATTTTTAATTTAATGTCAATGACTTCTAAATGCAGCTAGACAAATCACAAACAATTGATCACTCTGTAATAAATAAATGTCATTCATCTAAGTGTAAAAATTAAGAATTGGAAAAAATGTATATTAAGATATAGATTTGCAAAAAGTTAGCAAAAAGTACCAAAATTAGTATAAATTTAGTATTAATAAAGACTATATTTAGTTGCAAAACACCATGTTTTAACAGTTATACCAATCAACAAGAATCAATTTTTCTTTAGGAAAATAACTGAAAAGTATAAATGCAAAACTAGATTAAAAATCCATTATTTTAATCAAGGTTCCCTGTTTACGGATTTAAATAATTATAAAAACCACCTTGATTTAAATCAATTCACCCAGCACCCAACTCAAAAAAAAAAAAAAAAAAAAGTTACTTGAGTCCCAAAAGATAGGCCTCTGTCAATAAAGCTATTCCCTGAAAGTGAAGTTTATAAGTGAATAGTGTGTGTTTGAAAGCACACAAGATTTCTAATAAGAAATTGAGTTTTCTGGAAGTCATGGAGGGAGGCAGAGACACAGAGAGAAAATTACATAAACCTAGCCTTTCTGTTTAAAGATGCCACTGCTAAATTCTGCCAGCCATAATTAAAAATTCCTCCAAGAAGAATTAGGACTTGAGCTAAATTTTAGCTAAGAGTGAAAGATCTTGCCTTTAAGATGTCAAAATATCCTTGTCATGCAAATCCAATCTATGTTGATTACCTTTCCTTACTCTAACTCAGGCATCGGCAACCTTTGGCATGCGGCTCGCCAGGGTAAGCACCCTGGCGAGCCGGGCCAGTTTGTTTACCTGCCACATCTGCAGATTCGGCCGATTGCGGCTCCCACTGGCCACAGTTCGCTCGCTCCAGGCCAATGGGGGCGGCGGCCAACACATCCCTCAGCCCGCGCCACTTCCCGCTGCCCCCATTGGCCTGGAGCGGCAAACCGCGACCAGTGGGAGCCGCAAGCGGCCGAACCTGTGGACGTGGCAGGTAAACAAACAGGCCTGGCCCGCCAGGGTGCTTACCCTGGCGAGCTGCGTTCCAAAGGTTGCCGATCCCTGTTCTAACTCAAACCATTCTAGATTCAGAATGCTACAGTTCTGGAATCTAAACTGGACTATATGTAAGAGATGTTCACGGTCAAGATAATAATCGTATTAGTTGTCACATAATACTTACATATACAAGCAGCTGCGATGAGACGACAGGCAACATAAGGAGGCTCACAAGAAGGGAAGACAGGCTGCACAATGTAGTTAGCAAAGGTTATTGCAATAATTGCCTGACTAGTTGGCTCAACAATTAATAATGAGGTCCATAAGCGAATAAAAGCAACAAAGCTCCCAAAGGCCTCCAAGATATATGCATAGCTGGCTCCTGACTTGATAATAGTGGTTCCCAGTTCAGCATAGCAGAGTGCTCCAAACACTGAAAAAATCCCCCCGGTTGCCCAGATTATTAGCGACAATCCATAGGAGGCACTGTAGATGAGAACTCCTTTAGGTGACACAAAGATACCCGAACCAATCATGTTGCCTACAATGAGGCTGATTCCATTAAGCAAAGAGATTTCTTTCTTCAGCTGCATTGTTTCTTTGTTTCTTTCATACATTTCACAGCTGTCACTTGAATCTGGCTTGCCCGCTTCCTTGATGGGAGAGTATTCAGCCAGTGAGTTATGAACCACTGTACCATTTGCCCTTTCTTCCATTGTGGAATTCTTGTGTATTCTCTATAACACCAATCCCAATCTAAAACAAAATTACAGACAGCTAAAAATTAATAACATCAATAACTTTTCGTCTAACCCGTCACATCAATTCTTCTTTCTATTTGGAGCATAGGACTGACCTGTGTAACCTCCTTTTGTGTAATATCCTTCTTTTGCTACCTTGTGCTATGTGATTTGGATGGTAAAACATGACATTTGAACAAGTGACAGTCTCAAAATATCTTGGAAGAAAAAGGTGAAAAGAAAAATACATGGTGCTGATTTGCCAGGGGGGGAGTTGTGGGGAAGCACAGAGCAGAGAAAATCCAAAGGTCATTGACACCTGTCAGTTGAATTGGAAAGATCAAAAGGGGTAATGGAGGTGTATAAGGAAAGAGAAAGCATAGTACAAGAAAGAATAGAAGGTGGAAGTAGTGAAGATGACAGGTTTATTGCAATATAAAAAAAACACATTTCAATACGTTTCATTCTTTCCTCTTCCATAACTGATTGTTTTTAAAAGCACCCAAGAATACAGAAGTGGAAAAAGTGTGGATAAAGTTTCTGAATGGTTCACATTTATTTTCCGGGACTTAAGAGACTTACATCTCAAGTCTCCAGAGGATCTTACCCTCCCTCCTTCTTATAAAGGATCACTGCTGGCCTCAACACTTAAGACATAAGATGATACCAATATCAAAAATTCTGAAATACAGACACAATATAGAAGTTTAGAGATGAAAAAATCTGATTAAATACAAATGGATTTTTAATTTGCATTGACACTAGCTTTCATTCAAAATCTAACTTCTGATTGGATTATCAGGAGTTTCATAAGAGTGAGCCTACATCTTTCCTAAAAATGTGCTATCATTTTCGTATGTCTTTGCCAAGCACTAAACCCTGAGTGCACATTTCAGGGGCCTACTGCAGACAGAAAAATGCAAGTCGGGGTGAGATTTGGCAAAGCAGTTGCTCTAGCAGAGAAAGCAACTAGTTTATCTTGGATTATATTTTCTTTATAACAGAAATTTAATTAGGGGTATTTCATTCCAAAATTAAACTTTTTATCTTGAAATTGATCCTGGCACTAACCTAGTAAAGAGGGAAAAGGCACATACAAAGTATTTATGGTCTGAGTTTCAGTAGGTCCAACATATAATTATGCACACAATTCAGGTATTTGTGCCTGAAATTAATTAATAGATGCATCTACCTGGGCATACAAGTATAAACACACTTGTCCATGTATTTATGGTAATTTGCACTCACTTTTTGTTCATGCAGTTATAGATCCTTCCTTTTGAAAAAAATCAAATCCTTACTTTGTTATATTGTCAACATTATATTCTAAAATGTAAGTTAATTAAAACATTCTGAGCTAATATACTTAGAACATGTTCTTACTCTTTCAAGCCATTTTAAATATTTTAAACCAAATAAATATGTAACCTACATGGAAATGGAATGTAAGCCATTTACTAGAATGGAATATAGCCCATTCACATTATGTCCAGTATGAGCCTTCTATCTCTTTGCATAAAAGAAAAAAAAAGAAAAATTCAGTAAGTATCCAAAAATAGTATTTTTTACATAAATTAAAATATTGACTGCATTTGAAAGACTATTATATTATCAGATAGGTCTGCTGTATTATTGCAAATCCTCCCTTAAGGCTTTTTTAAAAATTTAAAATATTTGTTTAAAATGTTAAACTTTTATTCTGTCAGAGCAAACAGTAATGGCATAATACAGTCAAACTCAGTCATATTTGGAAAAGTCATCCCACACAGAAACATCTGTATGACAGAATATACCATCACAAGTAAAAGAAAAGAGCTTCGGGAAAAAAAATTATTTAAAAAAAATGGATTTATTCTCCCCAAATGTTAAGGGTTCTGAAAGGTTCAGGCTTTCCCTCTTTCCCCATAGTTATCTGGCATTTATTGTCAGAGGAAAAAGGCCCAACCAGAAAATAGGTCATGGAAAATTTGCTCCAATATAGCCACACACTCACAGCATGGTAGAACATAGCCTCTTCCCTCACTGAAACCTAGGAAGGGAAGGCAAAGTTAGGTCTGTTTATTTCCTTTTAGCAGGGAGTGAGAAAGAATCTAAGGCCCTAAATCATACCAGCTCTTCTACATTCCTGTCAGTGCTGTAAAAACTATTTGGCGAGACGATGTTGACATTCAAGGATGTTATTTGCTAGTGAAGATATCGGTAAAAGCTTTCCTGATTGAGAGAGCCTACCGAGTCTTGAGGAGCTAATTCTTCTTTAATTATAAAGCACTATGGAGGTGGATTTGTTTAGTCTAAGTAACTTCATGTATGCTAGTTTAATAAGCAGTCCTATATTTGGAAAACTTCTCTATCCTCTTTTATCCCACCAAGAAGCCCAGCTCACTGGAGAAATGACTAGCTGATGCCAAGCTTAAAGTAAGTTTCTGAGGGAATTCACATACACATAGCAAGAACTTCCATCACTACAATAAATCAACATCAGTAGTCTCTTTTGACAGCCAAGTCAGTACAAACTAAAATTTCATACAGATAATGACTTGTTTAAACTGGTCTATATACTATACACTGAAATGTAAATACAATATTTATATTCCAATTGATTTATTTTGTAATTATATGGAAAAATTAGAAAGTAAGCAATTTTTCAGTAATAGGAGACTGTGACACTTTTGTATTTTTATGTCTGATTTCGTAAGTACATAGTTTTTAAGTAAGGTGAAAATTGGGGTATGCAAAACAAATCAGACTCCTGAAAGGGGTACAATAGTCTGCAAAGGTTGAGAGGCGCTGTTCTAACTCAATGCGGATACTGAAACCATTGCTAGGCCATCTATAAATGCTATTTTGAAAATATTGGGTATTTATTCTTAGTTTTGTAGTCAAGTTATAAAATAGTACAATATTTTAAAGCCCCCATTTACACTAAGAAACAAGATATGTGCAGCAAGAACTTATCTTAAACACAATTTCAGGAAATATTTGCAGTGTTTAAGGTATTCTTACACTGGCCAGTATAACTGCTTCTATTGAAACAGCTTTCAAAACATGGCCTGTTTCATTGTGTAGACAGAGTCTTAGTGACTCAACAAACATTTTGATGAACTTATTCACACACAAAACCTAATCCTGCGGAAAGATAGTGGATTTAGACTTTCTGTACCAACTCAGAACAAAAGCCACACGAGTTTGTGCGCAAATGCTAATCCCAGAGACATATTTAAATAGCTGGAAACCCCTGGTCCAGCCACAGTTCAAATCCCTTCATTTGCCCTTGCCACCACCACAAACTTAAGCTCCTTGCCTACAAGATCCTACACAACTTAGCTTCTCTGTTTTTATGTATTTCCATGCTCTCCCTTGCTCAAGACAACTGCCACAATGTCCTCTCACTCTAGTCTACATTTTCCCATATAGCCCTTTATGTGGAGAATCTCACATTGACAGTCTGCTCCCCACCTTCAAGCTCCTCCTGAAGTCACAATTGTAAGTGTTTACTAAATGGTAAATATTGCAGAAAATGTGGTATTAATACATGCACATAACAGTTCACTCAGTTAGATACAAGCTATCCTCTAGTCTTATTTTATACTGTCAGTTATGACCGGCAGACCTTGAGGGCAGGGACTGCTTGTTTGTCTATATAAATATCTAGAATGCTACAGATAGTGTCTCTACAAACACTACACCTAATCTTAACTGGCACCAAACTTATCAGTCTCCATGTAACCAAAGAGGAAGAGTGTAGAATATGGAAAAATATTAGTGAACAAAACTGAAGCTGTGTCAAAGTTAGAAAAACACATTCTGAGAACAGAAAAAACTAAAACCCAGATTTCTGCCTGAGGCCATTATTAGGCAGAGAAAATAGAAGGCTGGGAGAGAAGGAGGAGACAAAGGTGCAGTGAGGTGTTTTCTAGTGCATAACAATTCCAGGTTCATACTCCCCAGCATGCCCATTTAGCTCCATGCCATATACCACCAGCATGTCAGTGGCACAATGTTGTTTTATTGCTGAATGTTATTACTCTCAAATGACCTTCTAATAATACCTTTAAAATCACTTTGGTATCCTAAAGGCCACCAAGCAGGATACCTCAGTGGGAACCCCAGACATGGAATTTTATTTCCTACAGAATTTTAAGAGGCTGGATGTAAGGAAATATTTAAAAGTAAGGAGTAAGATCTTTCCCCAGTGGAAGTCTATTTGTGTGGCTCCTGCTTTGTAGATAAATCCATGGTAGTTTACAACATATTACAACACTACCAAAAGACCCATGAACTTCAGTTAACTACAATTCAAAGAAAGGTTAGGGGATGCTAACATTAAGTCCCCTGGGGTCAGGATCCCTAACTCTCTTCCAGAGCCAGGATGGGAGCCACTTCCTCTTCTCTCTCTCCGGAGGTGGATTGGGTTACTGCGCCTGACCAGTCACTGTTAGATCCCTCCGCAGCCGATGCCTCCCTTCCTGCCCACAGGTATGCAATTAGCGCTGTTAAAAAATTAACACGTTAATTTTGTCTTCAGTTAATCAAAGGCATTAACAGCGATTAATTGACAACCCTAGTTGAAACTATGGTAAAGAACGGAATTATCAGACATTGATGAACACAATATGGTGGGGAAGAGTCAACATGGTTTCTGCAAAGGGAAATCATGCCTCACCGATCTATTAGAATTTTTTGAGGGGGTCAACAAACAGGTGGACAAGGGGGATCCAGTGAATATAATGTACTTGGACTTTCAGAAAGCTTTGACAAGGTCCCTCACCAAAGGCTCTTAAGCAGTCATGGGATAAGAGGGAAGATCCTCTCATGGATCAGTAACTGGTTAAAACATAGGAAACAAAAGGCAGGAATAAATGGTCAGTCTTCCTAATGGAGAGAAGTAAAGTGCTGGGTTCCCCAAGGATCGGTAATGCGACCTGTGTTGTTCAACATATACATAAATGGTCTGGAAAAAGGGGTAAAACAGCAAGGTGGCAAAGTTTGCAGACTATATAAAATCACTCAAGATACTTCAATCTGAAGCAGACCGCAAAGAGTTACAAAGGGATCTCACCAAACTGAGTGACCAGGCAACAAAATGGCAGATGAAATTCAATAATGATAAATGCAAAGTAATGCACATTGGAAAAAAATCCCAACTACTCATAGAAAAGAGAAAGATATTGGAGTCATCGCGGACAGTTCTCTGAAAACTTCTGCCCAATTTGCAGCGGCAGTCAAAAAAGCTAACAGAATGTTAGGAACCATTAGGAAAGGGATAGATAATAAGACAGAAAGTATCATAATGTCACTATATAAATCTATGGTATGCTCACATCTTGAATATTGCATGCAAATCTGGTCGCCCTATCTCAAAAAAGATATATTGGAATTGGAAAAGGTACAGAAAAGGGCAACAAAAATGATTGGGGTATGGTACAGCTTCCAAATGAGGAGAGATTAATAAAGCTGGGACTTTTCAACTTGGAAAAGAGATGACTAATGGGGAATATGATAGAGGTCTATAAAATCATGAATGGTGGGGAGAAAATGTTTTTTACCCATTCACATAACACACAAACCAGGGGTCACCCAATGAAATTAATGTGCAGCAGGTTTAAAACAAAGATAAGCAAGCACTTCTTCAGACAACGCAGTCAACCTGAAGAACTCATGAATACATGAGTAAAAAGGTTTGAGGCAATACTAAGGTCCATTAAAAGCAGAATTTTTTAAAACTATCTTCGATATGAAATTAATTTCAGGTTATTATATAAACGGTATGCTACCAAACTGGATTTTTAAAAAAAAGTCAGTTAATAAAAATCCAATTGTCCTTTCTATCAAGGTTCTGATAACAGCATTCATCACCCTTGTTATATGCGAGCAGTCAAATAGAACAACCCATATGGCTAAAGCAGTGGTTCCCAAACTTTAACAACCTGTGAACCCCTTTCACTAAAATGTCAAGTCTCGCGAACCCCCTCCTAAAAATGAATATTTCCAGGGATTTTCTCCTTTACCTGAGTATAAATTATAAGAGCAGTGATCTTGGAAATATAAAATTTGTTTTTATGACATGCTTATTACACACTATTATTAATTATTATTTATCATTACAGTATTTTTATTACATTATGAAAATGGCAACACTCTTCCAAGATCTCACTTTCATAGCTTGTATCACTTTGAATAAGTCTGTTATAAGAGAAGGCTCCTATGTTTCATCAAGGAATATCAGATGTGAAACAGCATGAAGGTATTTAACAAGACAACTCAAAGAGTTCCTCCTACACAAGCATTCAGGACTTGAGTAGTTCAGGCAAACAACGCACGTTACAACAAAGCTTAAACTTGTTCTTCATAATAATTTTAAAAACAATACTAGGTGCGTATTTAATTTTAAAACCATCAAAAAAATATCCACCATCCTTTCCATTTTTTATAAGGAGTCTTGAAGTTTAAATCTCCTCAGTGTGATAGATATGCTTGCTTTGATCTGCTTAGCTCTTGGAAGTCCAGGGGCTCCGGACTGCTGGCCCCGGGGGCTGCCCGGGGTCCCTAGGGACAACTCTGTCTGCCATTAGGGAATTTTTTCCTGAGAACCCCCTGTAACATTTTGCGAACCCCCAGGGGTTGGAGTTTGGGAACCACTGGGCTAAAGAGAAGACAAATTTTAACTTCAATAAGCATAAGAAAGACATAATGGTAGTTTCATAACTAAAATGGCTGGGAATTTACACACAGACTTATTACTGGTTGTGACACACCAGAAAATTATAATGCCTGGTAACTGCATTAGAGGAAGAACCGTATCTACAGACATTCACTGTAATTTGAGTCCTTTCACTACCACAGCAACAGGGTTACGTCTATGAGCTTCACCTCAATTCTCTGTAAGATCTTTGTCGCATCTCTCCTTACTAATAATCAGAAGTTGCAAGAGATTTGAGATGTTCTAAAGAGAAGCCAACTGAAGCTATGTCTACAATGTGCACTTTACAATGGTGCGGCTGTGCCGCTACAGCCATGCCATTGTAAGGCGTGCAGTGTAGCTGCTCTTTGTCACTGGGAGAAAGGTCACCCAACAACAAAATAAAACCACCCCCAACGAGGGGTGGTAGTTTTGTCGGCAGGAGAGCATCCACACCAGCATTTTTTGTTGTTAAAACGTTTGTCTTAACAAAAGTGCAATATAGATAAGGGCTAAGTGCTGTAACACCCTGAGTACAGTAGAGGGTCCCTTAAATTGACCAACTCTGTGTTCCACATTTTAAGGAGACCTAAAATTCTTCAATTTCAGTTTAAAAAATAAATCAGACTTAAAGGCACTTAAGCGTCTGGTAAGCTCCAGAGAGCAGGGGATGGGTCTTACTCATTTGTGTAATTGTAAATACTTACAGCGATATAACATACCTACTTACAGATCCCCAAGACTACCACAGGCCTCTCACACCATACTTTAAACCTGCTATAGATACACCTGGCTGAGAGCCCAAGCAGACGCTGACAAGCTCTCAGAAATAATGAATAAATAATAATAATAATCAAAACTCCGACACGTGGCTCTCGGAGGAGTCATCTTGAGGTGCCTGGAAGCCGGCTAAGCTCTGAATGAAGCACTTGTCCAGCCACAGAGCCTCAAATCCTGCAGCACCCGAGCAAGGCGTCAGCGACCCAGCAGAGCTCAGATGGGGAAAAGGGGGGTACATGGGGCGGGCGGTGATGGTCTCTGAAGCTCAGGACTGGGCGCCGGATTTTCCTCTCTTTCCTCAGCGCCTCGCCCCGCAGCTACAAGAGGGGGGGGAGGGCGGGCGGCCGGTTCCTCGCGGCTGCGGGGGATGCGCTGCCCGATACCGGCACCGGGGGGTCCCCGCGCGCCTCGTTACACTGGGGGCACTGGCAGGAGACGGCCGCGGAACCTGAACCGACCCAGCCAGACTCCCGCAGCCCCCCGGCAGCCCGGCCACAGCGCTGCGGCATGGGCTGGCTCCCTCCGCCCGTCTCACCGGCGCTCCCCGCCCCGGCCCCTTCCCTGAGGAGAGTTTTACCCCTCCCGGGGCCCGGCTCCCGCAGCAGCCCCCGTTACCTTTCCTGCTCCCCGCCGTTACCGCCCCGCTCGCCGCAGCTCGGGGGATGCTCGCAGCCCGCCCGGCCTCTGCGGAGCAGCACGTGATGCCCGGCCCGCTCCGCCCTGGAGGGGGGGGGGGCGCTCAGGCACCGCCTCCCGCCCTTGCGCCGGGCCCCTCACCTCAGCCATGGCGGGCGAGGCTGAGCCCCCCCCCCCCCCCCGGGTGTGTCCAAGTAACGCTCCCCACGGGCGATTTGCGACCCCCCCCCCAGGACAGCCTGCCCCTCTGTGGGGAGCGGAACTGGCCCGCTCTGGGGACGGGGACTCCGCACTCCCGGCCCCCCCGTGGCTGTGGGACGGGCTTGCCTCAGCGCCAGGCGGGGTAAAGCCGCCCCCACAAAGGTAGGGAAGGGGGGGTGCATGAATTCCCCTCCCCCGGGGGTGTAAGCGATCTCCTGAGAGCGTCCACCGCCGTCGGGGGACCCCTAGACGTAGGATGGAGGACGGGAGCTCCCTGGAGTATTTAGGCCAGTGCCCTACCCACAGGCAGGACTAAGTGTTATCTAGACGGTGGGTCTCACTCAGAGCTATGCAGCCCCCTGGGGCTACGCAGAGGTCATCCAGGGGGTACATCCGCGCCTGGAGATATTTGCCTCATTTTACAACAGGCTAGAGCCCTGCAGCAGGACTGGGAATCTCCTGGGTCCCAACGGACCTGCTGCCATAATAGGGGGAGCAGGATAAAAATTCAACAAACAAAGGAGGAAACGGACATTGTGGGAGAGGAACGGGATTAAAAAAAATAGGCCTCGTGCGCCAACATGAACGCCTCAGCCAGCAGCCACCGCTCGCCGGCTACCCACTTTTAAAGGCAGCACCGCCACCAGCAGCAGCACATTAGGGTGGCACTACCAAACCATGCAACTCTTATTTCTGCACTGCTGCTGGCCGTAGCACTGCCTTTGGCTGTCTAGCTCTGCAAAGGGTACAGTAGTTTGGAGAGGTTGAAAACCACTGGTCTAGACCATCCTGGACAGGTGTTTGTATTTGGGTAAATCTCTCCCACCTCCTCCAGGAGGTAGATAAAGGAGACTCCGAGTATTTGTGGCATCAAAATAGCAGCCTGTGCAGATACTGCACACACAGCAGTTAAAGAATCTGCTAGTGCATATGTGATGTATATTATGATACGTCTGTGCATGAGTGTACCTTGAACCACAGAAATTTACATCCAGATGGGCGAATTCATCCCTGTTTTCACCCCACTGCAATTAAAACAGGAGTCTAGCCACTGGTTTCTTTGACTGTTTCCTAGGAGAAGTCCAGGAAAGCCAGACATACCAAGGTCCTGCAGAACTGCTGATTAAGGTAAATGGCCTGGCAAGATGTTTTAGTAAATGAGATTGCCCTCTTTTGCTGTGGATGGCAGGGAAGAGAAGAGTGGTAGGTGGATGAAGGGTTACAAGCTGGTAATGTGGGGTGGGGGGTTATGCAGGTTCCTTACATGTTCTTCCCTTTTTTTTAGGAGGTGGCTGTAATAAAAATTTAACCACAGATGTAAGTGAGAAGCTTCTGAGCCATTATGCAGTACTTTATCTGCAAGGTGTATCATTTCTATCCTGCTGAACATTACAGCATCAGAATAACTCCCATTAGTTAATCAGACCCTGAGGGAGTGGCCTTTGTCCTAGCAGTTTTGGAAAACTATTTGTGACATTAATTAAAGGATGAATATAGAGAGTTACAGGGATCGTAGTTATTACTATATAGTAATAATAAACAATTGATTTGCACTCCTGTCCTGCTGCTGTTACATATGGAACCAACTTGACAAGACATACTGCCTCTTAAAACCAGTGTAGAAATATTAGGTGGAATTCAGACAGTTCCTCCTAATGTTTAAACTCTCCCATGACTTCTCATTCTCCAGACATGTTGAGCCCTCTGAAATGATGCAGCACAAATAGTGGTAATTCAGGCTTCCCTGCCTGCCCGCATGCCTTACCCTTGTTTCCTAAACATGTTCAATGGCAAATGAACTCAAGTCATACTGAAGGGTTATCAGATGGTAACAACTTTTAGTCACTACTGATTAACTTGCTGCTTTCTGTCATGCCAGAACACTATCTCCTGTACACAGATGTTTTATTGCTGTCCCCTTAGTAACTAACAGAAGGTGGTTGTATGTAGGAAGGAGAGCTGGGGGTAGATATAAAGTCTTGCTGGAGTACCTGGCTAGCTGTGTAATAAACTGCATTCATCAGAGACGTTATTCAGTCCCCAGCATTCTGGGCTCATGACATTTCAGATAATTAGAGCATTACACCATTAGAGCTAAAAGGATAGACAGATTGTTCTGCTCATGCTGGAGATATAGAGGATGAAATTTCATTTTATGACCTCAGAAAAGATTTCTTATAGAATATACCAGCAAGATGCTTTCAGAACCCAGAGAAGGAGTTCATAGATAAACCCTAAACACTTGTCATATGGAGGGCTTGGGATAAGAAGCTACAATTATTGCTCAGTAATGTGTGTCAAGAGCAGTCCCATAGAGGTTCTCAATTTAAAAACACATATTACAAAGCATAGTGCTTAAGTACATCGGAAGCAGGAAGCCTGCTAAACAACCAGTGGGGCCACAGGAAGATCGGGATGGTAAAGGAGCACTCAAGAAAGATAAGGCCATTGCAGAGAAACTAAATGAATTATTTGCATCGGTCTTCATGTCTGATGTCAGGTAGATGTTCTATATCCATCTGTAGGATGGATATGGGCATAGGCACAGTAAGTCACTTCTCCAGTGTCACTCATAGGCAGAGCCTCTAGTCCAGGGGTGGCCAACCTTTGGCTCCGGAGCCACATGCGACTCTTCAGAAGTTAATATGCGGCTCTTTGTATAGGCACCGACTCTGGGGCTGGAGCTATAGGTGCCAACTTTCCAATTGCCTGGGGGTGCTCACTGCTCAACCCCTGGCTCTGCCCCCACTCCACCCCTTCCCGCACCCTCCCCTGAGCCCGCCGTGCCCTCACTCCTCCTCCTTCTCCCTCAGAGCTTCCTGCACACAGCTAAACAGCTGATCGGGAGGGACGGAGGGGGAGGCGCTGATCGGCGGAGCTGCCAGTGGGTGGGAGGCGCTGGGAGCGGGGTGGGGAAGCTGATGAGGGGCTGCTGACGTATTACTGTGGCTCTTTGGCAATGTACATTGGTAAATTCTGCCTCCTTCTCAGGCTCAGGTTGGCTACCCCTGCTCGAGTCCTTACTGCGGGTACCCTTCTTTGAACACTAGAGAAGGCTACCGTGGCCCTGATCTTACAAACAAGTAAGCTTACAGACTTTAATAGTTTAACAGAACCTATCATTTTTAACAGTAATCCACCATTGGAACATTTACCAAGGGTCATGATAGATTCTACATCACTATGTCATTGTGAATTTTAAAATCAAGACTGGATGTTTTTCTAAAAGATATGCTCTAGGAATTATAGGGAAGTTCTATAGCCTGCATTATACAGGGGGTCCGACTAGATGATCACGATGGTCTCTTCTGACCTTGGAATCTATAAGTTAGAATTTCCAGGACTTGGAATTGCAAATTACATCTGTTCAGGATGTCTGCTCTGTTAAGAATTTATAGTTTTGCCAAGACAAAATAATAGTGCCATAAGCAAGCTCAAATATAACTTGCTAACAAAATAACAGCTAGGAATATAAAGAATATTGATTGGATATATGAGTATTTTAAAATACACATTTTCTCTAGGAAAAAGGTGTTGTTATAATGCAAGTTAGCTCATACATGACAAAATCATACCAATAGATAAGGCAGGTTGTAGTTTTTGCATGACTTAGCAAGTCAAATTAAAGACTATGGAGAAGCCTAGAATTTTCTTCACGCAGCCTTTACCACATATTAGTTAACACAAGGTAAGAGCACATCTTTGTTTCCTCCCCTCCACTCCCCCTCCCCCCAGTGAAGATAATGCCAAACAGGATGTAGGGCGGTTCGGCTGGGGATCTTCCCCCTCCGTGGCAGCGGGGAGCCAGACCGCCTCGCTACTTTGGTCAGGTGTGTCGGGAAATTAGCTTGGCTGTGCAGCAGTCAGCAGCTCCGCAATGGTTCAGGCGGTGATACTCCGCAGCGGTACCGCCTCCGGGAAACGGGTAGCCTAATCTACTAGGACCAACACATACTGAAATCCCGCAGTGCTTTTCAGGAGGGGCCCCACCAGGTCCATGGCCACGTGTTCGAAGGGCGTTTCGACTATGGGCATGGGGACCAACGGGGCCCTGGGTGTCCATGCAGGTGCGGCTAGCTGGCACTCTGGGCAGGAGTTACAATAGTTCCTTACTTCCTGATGCACACCGGGCCAGAAGAAGCATGTCAGTATCCGGGCTGGAGTCTTCTCGTGGCCCAAGTGCCCGGCAGCAGGGATGTTGTGGGCGAGTTTCATTACTGCCCGCTGGTGACATCGAGACATGAGTAGTTGGCTCTGGGGTTCTCTAGTGCGCGGGTCCCGTTCTACCTGATAGAGCCGATCTTGTCGCAGTTTGAAGTGTGGCCACTGCTTCGCCCGGTGCGGGTCAATTATGGCCCCATCGACTGTGGCTAGTTGCTTGTAAGCGTGACTGAGGGTGGGATCTGCCCTTTGGTCACGACAAAAGTCAGTGTGAAGCAGGGGTTCAGCAGCAGCTTCTGCAGGGGAGTCCTCGGGCTCTTCTTCCAGTCCGTTGGGGTCTGGCGCCTCCTCGCCCTCTGACTGGGTCTCAGGGAGGTTCCCTTCCAGTACTGGGTTAGTTGCGGGCCTCTCATCGGCATTGGAGCGGAGGACTTCCGGGAAGTCTGGCCAGTCCCACCTCAGGATCACCGGGTAGGCGAGCCAAGGAGCCAGGCCGACCACCATCAATTGCGTGACCTCATCCACGGTCAGTCGGACTTAGGCACTGGGGTAGGGTTGTACATCGCCGTGAATGCATTGTAGACGGATCATCCCCAGGCAAGGGACAGCCTGGAGGCCTAGGCTTTGGCAAACCAGTGTCTGACCGCAACCTGAGTCAATTAGGGCCAAGGTTGGGCAATCCCAGACAACCACTGGCACCGTAATCTTGGCGGCTTGTGGGCTTCAGGTGCGGGCTTCTCCCGTGCAGACCTGGCTGAAGCTGCAATCCATCTCGGTGCAGTCTCACTGTAATGGCCATATTTCCCACAGGAAAAACAGGGTCTGATATCCGAGAGCCCAGGCCGGAACAATGTTCCCACCTGGCTCCTGAGAGGGCTTTGGTTGGTCCCTGGGACATCTGGTCGAGGTACCGGGGCTTGTCGAACTGGGACGTTGGCAGGTCGGGGTCAGGGCTCCAGGCCCTGTGACGGATTTCGTGGTTTGCTCCGGGTAGTCCCCGCTTTTCTCTGAGTTAGGGCGCTCCGGTCCTGGCGGGGCAGCTCGAGTGATCGGTCCCACTGGTGCTTTGGCGGTGAGGAAATCCTCCATGAGTGTGATGGCAGCAGTTAAGGTCGTAGGCCGATGGCGGAGGACCCAGGCCCTCCCTCGCGATGGGAGTATATGGACAAATTGCTCCAAAATAATTTGTTCAACGAGCTCATCCGGGGTTCGCCTTTTGGGTTGTAGCCACCGCTTGCAGACTTCCCTCAACTCTTGGGCCACCATCCGGGGTCAGGCCCCCGTAGGGTAGACCAAGCTCCGAAACCACTGTCGGAAAGTCTCCGGGTTAACGTCCAAGGCATCTAAGATTGCCACCTTTACCCGGGTGTAGTCCCGAGCTGCATCCGTGGACAGGCCCCGATATACGGTTTGGGCAGTCCTGGTCAGATATGGGGCCAAAATAGTAGCCCATTGGTCTTGGGCTCAGCCTGCGACTAACGCCACCCTTTCAAAAGTTACCAGAAAAGCTTCTGGGTCGTAGTTGGGGCCCATCTTTGTCAACCAGATGGGAGGGGCCAGGCTGGGGCTCCTCAGGACGGGGCAGCAAGGTCACCAACTGCTGCAGGTATTGCTGCTGGTGGTCCCGGTTCTGGCGTCCCAGCTCCAAAAGCAGCTGTTGCTGTTGGATCCCGAGCTGCTGGACCAGCTGCTGCTGCTGCTGGAGCTGGGCGGCCTGCTGCTGTTGTTGGCTTTCGGCTAGGAACTTAATAAACTTGTCCATATCCATGGTCGCTCGGGCACGCTCCACCGCGGATCCCTTCTCACAAGGATTGGGGGGATCAGTGCCCACATTCTCCACCATGTGTAGGGCAGTTCGGCCGGGTCTCGTGGTCAGGTGTGTCGGGGAATTAGCTTGGCTGTGCGGCAAACAGTCAGCAGCTCCGGTCCTCTGGCGGGGGCAGAAGAAACAGTTCAATAGTAGCAAGCCCCGGCCCTAGATCACGGCGGGCAATAAACAGTCAGTAGCTCAGGCCCTCAGGCAGGGGCTGAGCAAACACGTTCAATATAACTAGCCCAGGCCCTGGGTCAGGGCAGGGCAAAAATCAGTCAGTAGCTCAGGCAGGGGCTGAGCACACAGGTTCAATATTAGCAGACCCAGGTCCTGGGTCAGGGCAAGGCAACAAACAGTCGGTAGCTCAGGCCCTCAGGCAGGGGCTGAGCAAACAGTTGAACAGCAAACCCCAGGCTCCTGGCTCTGAGCAACCTGGGAGAGGGGGAGACGGCCACCTGCGAGGTGGGTGGCGGGGGGGGACACAGGCCCACCCACTCCACTGCATCCTAGCCCGGGGCCCTAGCAGCGGCAGAAGACCCGTTGCTGTGTCAGTGGGGAGCCTGACCGCAACACACTGAAATTGGCTCTGGCAGTGTTGCAGCCAGACTCGGGTCGGCTGCCCCTGGGCTACTTCCTACCTCCCCCTCTAGAGGTACTTGGGTCCAGACGGCATCCTCCACGGGGTCGCACATCATGGGCTCCTCAGGATAGCTGGCGAGTGGTAGGCCTGGCAGTTCCTCGGGGTAACGGGCAAGCAGTAGGCTTGGCAGTGTCTCTGGGCTCGGGCTAGCATCAGGCGTTGGCTGGTCTGGCCAGTCCTTGGGTCGGCCGCTGATCACCGTGGTCTCCCCACTGGGAGCTACGCCACAAGCATCTGGTCGCTCCTGTGGCTGAGTTCCAAGTGAGCTCTGGGGTTGGGCTCTTATACTTCCTATCCTGCACCTTAACCTCTGAAGGGCGAGTGCAGGGTTTGCTGGCTCCACCCACTTTGGTGTCCAGAGAGGCTCATCCCCCTCTGGGACGGCGGGGAGCCAGACCACATCGCTACACAGGGCTTTATGAAACTTCATGATGTATCCGAGTTTTACCTTTTTTTATGAGCCTGTAGTTCTGCAGCTGCTACTAATCTCCATTTCCCCTTTATCAGAGTCCCTTTAAGAACTCACATTTTCCACTCACATTCTGAGCCCTAAGTCCTTTGATTCACTCTTCATCAGGCTGGCAACAGAGTTTGTCAAAAACAGAAAAACATCCCAAAACAAATACAGTCTTTCACCAGGTCTAGTTCTACATAGTCTCCTGTTTCTTGGGCTTCCCCACCTTACTATCAGACCTTCTACCTCTAGCAGCCTGAGCTACTTCTTCCATCCATGCAACCAAACCCTCCTTACAACTTCTGGCTGCCTTTTATATTTGAATCACCTGATTCCTCTCAGATGGAGCTCATCTTGTAACCAGGGCTAGCTCAACCCCAGGCTCTTCAGCCCAGGGGCAAGTTACTCTGTTACAGAGCCAAAGATTTCCAAGTAAACACATCAACATAGAAATCAATTGAATAAACTAAAAAAAAAAAAATCTAAACAAATGAAAATAAAACTTGAAGGCAAACCAACATACAAGACTTATGAAATTAAACAAAAGATCAAAATCTGACAAAACCAGGGGAATATCTGCAAATAAGAGAAATCCAAGCACACTAGTCAATTTATTAACTGGTGAAATTTGTCCTGATCTGAAGGGCCAGCATAAGCCCTTCCATACCATTTAACATCCAAGAAGGTGGGGTGCCATTGCTTCTGCATCCCCTGTATAGTGATGGTCTAGTGGAGCTGAGCCTGCAGTAGGCCAGTAGGATTGACAGTTACATGGAACTAGATGACCCAATATCCAATGCAAATGTCATAGAGGGGCTGCTTATAGTGACACATTGGTGAGTACTTATATGGATCCCTGCTGAAATTCTGCCATCAAAGTTGGGTGTTGGGGTCACTTTCCAGCTTCTGTTGATGTTCACTGGACACTCCTATAGTATTCTTGCCAGAGATTTGTCACTGGGGCTCATAAATGTGCTTTGGAAGAGAGACTGTATTACCGATGGAATGGACCAGATTTGCCCAAATGGCAGATTTTCCAATTTCTAATGGGACTCCTTCCTTGTAAGGTGTTCACGCCAACCTCACCACCTCAAACCATACAACCTGAGCTCAGTGCACTGCTATCCTTACGTTCTGCATAGCTTTCAGGAGAGCAATGGAAATATTTCAAGCTAATGATTTTACAAATTTAAGTGCTTTTGTCACTATTTTGGATTAAAGTTATGAATGGCTTTTTAAAAATAGGAAAATAAATTCATATATTCTCCCTCAGTGCTTCACATGCTTTTCTGGAACAAAGGTTTAATTTTGGATTATTGGGAAAATTTTGGGGTACTCTTTCCTAATACATGGGCAGCACATCACTGGTGCTGCAGTTGCTATCCTGTCCATAAGTATTTATGTTTCATACCCTGATTTAGAAACAAAGAATCATTCTTGTTAGGCAATTGAAGGGCCTGTTGTTGCTTGCTCTGCTTTGCTAAGATGGATATAAAGATAATTATTCTTACCGTTTACCCATGTTCCCCAGTGCTTCATTTGTGGAACAATATTCTACACAAAACAAAGCAACTTTTGTGCCAACAACAGAGACTTTTTTTTTTTTTTTTAGGTAAGTAGGAGGTTGGAACATTAGGTGTGGTAGAGTTTTGCAACAGAATCTTAAGAGCATGTGTATGCCCACTTCAGGTAAGCATGAGTGCAAGCACCATATAACAGACAAAATGTATGCAATGTTGAGGGGGGGAGATAAAAAAAATGCAGTTAAAGATTTAAAAAAATAAATGTCTACATTTGGGCTTCTAAATCTATATTTAAGCACTTAAATAAGTTGTCTGATTATTCCAAAGTACTGAGCAGCCAGCAACTTCCTTTATTCGGATGCTTTGGAGGCTAATTTTAGGCCCTTATACTGAAAATCTTAGTCTCACTCACTAGTCTGCAAAAGTTCATAGAGGTGAAATAAACTCTCCCATCCCATCTTCCTTCCTCATTTCTCACCCATCTGCCTTGGTTATCTTTCAAGTAACATTTTACTTGTTATTTCCGGATATTGTCTTTTTACCCATTTTTGTCCACAGTCACAGGGTAGCTGGTCTCTGTGGACAGACACAGCCAGGCTCCCCTGGAAATTCAGCTAATTAAAGAGGACTGGGCTACACCTGGGCCTACAAAGGGCTGCTAGCGGGCATCTGAAGGAAGGACTGAGACAGACTGAACCCTGCACTGGCAGAGGAAGCTGTACTGGAGTGGAGCTAACTTCTGTGGCAGCCCCTAGAGCAAGAGGCCAGGGAAACAGTCCTGTGTCTGCTGCTCCAAGTGGGGAGTAGAGCTGAGTGAAGCTGGAAGGCTGCCAGGAGCTGGAATGCCGCCAGAGACCCCTGGAAGAGGTGGCCCTGAAGCCTGGAACCAAGAACTGGGTTAAGACACAGTTTTCTGTTAATTTCCTAAACTCGGTTATGAAAAATAAACCTCCTTGACTGAGACTGGGCATGGCAGCCTATGCTTTGGAGCCGGGGAGAAGTGATGGCCCTGGTGACATCAACACTAATCAGTAATTACTGGTTTGTTGATACACACAACTCGCGCATGAGTCCAGTTTCTATTTCTTCAACTCTATCTATTGTAACAGACCCAGACCAGTAGGGTACAGGAGTCTGGTAGAGGGCAAATATACTGGTCACTGGATGAGTAGTTTTCTGTTCCCTGAGTGACCAGAGCAGGGGCTGCACTAGAGTAATCAGGAACCTGCTAGAACCAGTTAAGGCAGGTAGGCTAATTAGGACACCAATTAAGAAGAAGCTGCTAGAATCAATTAAGGCAGGCTAATCAGGGCACCTGGGTTTTAAAAAGGAGCTCACTTCAGTTTGTGGTGCAAGTGTGAGGAGCTGGGAGCAAGAGGCTCAAGGAGCTGAGAGTGAGAGGGTGTGCTGCTGGAGGACCGAGGAGCACAAGCGTTATCAGACACCAGGAGGAAGGTCCTGTGGTGAGAATAAGGAAGGTGTTTGGAGGAGGCCATGGGGAAGTAGCCCAGGGAGTTGTAGCTGTCATGCAGCTGTTACAGGAGGCACTATAGACAGCTGCAGTCCACAGGGCCCTGGGCTGGAACCCGGAGCAGAGGGCGAGACCGGGTTCCCCCCAAACCTCCCACTTGACCTGGACTGTGGGTTCTCCCAGAGGGGAAGGTCTCTGGGCTGTTCCCCAACCCACATGGTGAATCTCTGAGGCAAGACAATCCGCCAATAAGCGCAGCACCCACCAAGATAGAGGAGGAACTTTGTCGCACTGGTGTCAGGAGCGGGATCTTGGGGTGCACAGCGCGGCGGAAGAAGGAGGGTGATTTAAACAAAAAAAAAAAAGAGAGAGGGTTTATTTTTTTTTCACCACAATGGATGATGTAGTGCGGGCACTGATACAAGCTACGGTGGCCCAGCAGGAGGCTACCCGTGTCCAGGCAGCCGCCCAACAGGAGGCAGTGTGGCTGCAGCAAGAGACTAATCACCTGCTGATGGACCAGGCTGCTCAAGACCGAGCTATGTTGTGGGAACTGGTAAACCAGGTAAAGTCCCTTACAGAGCTGAATCGCAGCCATGATGGGACGCGGCTCATACGGGCCAGCCATTGGCTGCAGAAAATGACACGGGAGGATGATGTAGAGGCATACCTTCTGGCCTTTGAGAGGACAGCCCTACAGGAGGCCTGGCCTCAAGATCAGTGGTCTGGCATCCTCGCCCCATTCCTGTGTGGGGAGGCCCAGAAGGCCTACCATGATCTGCCTGAAGAGGCTGCGGCAGACTACCCCCAGCTGAAAGCAGAGATCCTGGCCAGATCTGGGGTAACGACAGCAGTGCGGGCCCAGCAGTGTCACGGTTGGAGGTACCAGGAAGACAAAACCCCGCGGTCCCAATTGTATGACATCATCCATCTCGCACGAAAGTGGTTGCAAACAGAGTCCCAGAGTCCGGAAGAGATACTAGCGGTTCTGGTCATCGACCGATATATGAGGGGACTACCACCAGACCTTCGTGCCTGGGTAAGCCAGAACGAACCCTCCACCTGTGATGAGGTTGTCGCCCTAGTAGAGAGGCAAAGGACAGCGAGGGAGCTGACCCAACCAGTTAAGGAAGAGGCACCCTGGGTTAAACTAGCAGCACCAAGCCCTAAAGTTCAGGTGACTGGGCCACCAGGAGGGCCCAGGTGGAAAAAGAGAGAGGCTGAAGGCCCGTCGGAGCACTGAGGGAGAAGAGGATCGTGATGTTAGACTGCCCAAACCAAGAGACCAGGGAACGCCTAGGGCTCCATACAGATGTTATGCCTGCGGGGAGTGGGGACACATAGCTGCACAGTGTCCCAATGCTGAGGAGCCTATGCAGTGTAACCTGGGGAACTGGGCAGATCCATGCTCCCTAATCCACCTTGTGTGATCCATGCTCACTAACCCCACATATGTATACCAGACCAGTGAAACTAAATGGGGTAGGGACCACGGCACTGGTTGATTCGGGCAGTGCTATCATGCTTATCTCAGGGAAGCTCGTGAAGCGTAGTCAGCTGCTGCAGGCTAAACGTACGGAGATAACATACGTCCATGGTACAGTTAGTTACTACCCCACCATCCCAGTAAAAATCGAGATCCAAGGGAACACTACTGAAGTAGCAGCAGGTGTAGTCCCTAAACTCCCATACCTGGTGCTCATAGGGAGGGACTTCCCAGGGTTTGGAAACTTACTCCCAATAAGGGGATTGGAGGAAGATGGGGACCCTAAAATTGATGAGGCATCTACAGCAGACTGTCAACCCCCAATCTTCTCTGAAATATCCCCAGATTTGTTCTCCACTCCCAGACAGGGTAGAAAGACAAAAAGGGAAAGAAGGGCAGCTAAGGCCTTGGGAACCCGAATACTGACCCAAAGCCAGAGGGTCGCTCTTGTAGGTAGGCGGACCCACGCAGCTGAAAAGGAGGCCACGCAGGAGGGAGAAGCACCTGAGTCTGACCCCCACCCTAATGCTTCTGAACCAGTAGAGGCAACAGAGACTGGGCCCCTAGATCTTGGGCAGATTAGCCCCGGGAGAGGAAATTTTGGACGGGACCAGGCAGAAGACCCAAGGTATGGCAACATTAGGAAGGAGGTGACTGAAATAGATGGGGTCCCCGTGGAAGGAAAAACCCAGGGACCAGGACCCTACTTCATAATGAAGAAGGATCTCTTATACCGGGTTGCACCAGTACAGGGGCAGAAGGTACAGCAGATCCTAGTACCTCAAAAACACCAGAACGCTGTATTAAGTCTTGCTCATAGTCATCTTTTTGGGGGGCATTTGGGGGTAGAGAAGACCCTGGCACGAGTCTTACGACGGTTCTTCTGGCCCGGAGTACATGAAGAAGTGCGGAGGTACTGTGCCTCCTGCCCGGAGTATCAGCTGCACAGTCCCCGTCCCCACTTGAGGGCACCTTTAGTACCCATTCCCATCATAGAGGTCCCCTTCGAGCGAATAGCCATGGACCTAGTGGGACCCCTGGAGAAGATGGCTCGGGGCCACCAATATATACTTGTTGTTTTGGACTATGCTACTCACTACCCAGAAGCCGTCCCCTTGTGGAACACGGCCTCTAAAACTATAGCCAAAGAGCCGGTGAGGATCTTTGCCCGAATGGAGCTACCAAAGGAGATATTAACTGACCAAGGAACCCCATTTATGTCGAAGCTAATGAAGGACCTCTGTACGCTGCTCCATATACATACCCTGAGAACTTCGGTCTACCATCTGCAGACTGATGGGTTGGTAGAAAGGTTTAACCGAACCCTCAAGGCTATGATAAGGAAGGTGGTAAGTCGGGATGGGAAGGATTGGGACACCCTACTACCCTACCTTATGTTCGCTATCTGGGAGGTACCATAGGCCTCAACTGGGTTTTCCCCCTTCGAGTTATTATACGGGCGTCACCTCCGTGGCATACTAGCTATCGCCAAAGAGATCTGGGAAGAGGAACCCAATGAGGGGAGAAATATAATAGAGCATGTAATGCAGATGTGAGACCAGATAGCCCGGGTTACCCCTATTGTACGGGAACATTTGGAGAAGGCACAGGAGGCCCAGCCGAACCCATTACAATCGCCAGGCAAAAGTGCGACAGTTCCAACCAGGGGATCGGGTTATGGTGTTGGTACCCACGGCAGAAAGCAAGCTTCTGGCCCAATGGCAGGGGTCCTATGAGTTGGTTGAACCCGTGGGGGAAGTAACCTACAAGGTGCGGCAGCCAGGATGCAGAAAACAAGAACAGATTTATCACGTTAACCTTCTGAAACCCTGGCATGCACAAGAGGCATGCGCAACGGTCCAAAAAGACTTAACCCAGGAAAACAAGCCTTCCAAACAGGTGAGAGTGTCTCCTGATTTAACACCAGACCAGAAGAATGAGGAGTCTGAGATGATCTTCCGGAACCAAGATGTGTTCTCGACAAAATCGGGTCGAACAACCGAGACATATCACCACATCATCACGAACCCTGGGGCCAGAGTAACAATGAGGCCCTATCGGGTGCCAGCGGCAAAAAGGGAGGAAATAAAAGCAGAAGTAAAAAAAATGCTGGAGTTGGGGATCATCGAAGAATCCCACAGTCAGTGGTCCAGCCCAATCGTGCAGACCTAGTGAAAGCCCGTGGATCTGATCTGGTGAGATGGTCTGACGCAGCAGAGGAAGCATTCACAGACCTACGGACTGCCCTCTGCAGTAACCCTGTATTGATAGCCCCTGATTTCACCAAGGAGTTTATCCTGCAGACGGATGCATCGGAAGTAGGGTTGGGGGCCGTTCTATCACAGATGGTCGGGGAGGAGGAGCACCCAATTCTATACCTCAGTCGGAAACTCCTTCCAAGGGAACAAAAATATGCAGTGGTGGAGAGAGAATGCCTCGCTGTAAAATGGGCCATGGAAACATTGTGCTACTACCTGCTCGGGCGCAGATTTGTCCTCGTGACCGACCATGCCCCTCTACAATGGATGCAGCGGAACAAGGAGAAGAACACAGGGGTGACCAGATGGTTCTTATCCCTCCAACCTTTCCAGTTCCGTGTGCAACACAGAGCAGGGAGCCGTCATGGCAACGCCGATGGCTTGTCACGTGTGCACTGTCTGGAGTCCCAAGCTGCCCAACCCCTTGGCGTTGAGCAGGGGGGAGAGATATGTGACAGACCCAGACCAGTGGGGTACAGGAGTCTGGTAGAGGGCAAATATACGGTCACTGGATGAGTAGTTTTCTGTTCCCTGAGTGACCAGAGCAGGGGCTGCACTAGAGTAATCAGGAACCTGCTAGAACCAGTTAAGGCAGGCAGGCTAATTAAGACACCTGGAGCCAATTAAGAAGAACCTGCTAGAATCAATTAAGGCAGGCTAATCAGGGCAACTGGGTTTTAAAAAGGAGCTCACTTCAGTTTGTGGTGCGAGTGTGAGGAACTGGGAGCAAGAGGCGCAAGGAGCTGAGAGTGAGAGGGTGTGCTGCTGGAGGACTGAGGAGCACAAGCGTTATCAGAGGAGGGGCTGCACAGGGGGAGACTGTGGGTTCTCCCAGAGCGGAAGGTCTCTGGGCTGTTCCCCAACCCACATGGTGAATCTCTGAGGCAAGAAAATCCGCCAATAAGCGCAGGACCCACCAAGATAGAGGAGGAACTTTGCCACACTATGCTGTAGAGCTGAGCTGGGTAATGACATCTTCCAAAGGCTGGACACAATTTCCAAATGATACCAAGAAAACTTTGAGTGTTATGGGTTTGGTAAACCTTGTTGAAACTGGTGGTTGCAACAACCAACCTACATTTGCGATAAATGTAAAATGCCCTTAAGCCCATTTATGGAACAAAGTAGCTGAAATAATAGGAGCACTGTCCAAAACAAAAGCACATGGAAGACTGGTCAGAAACAGACCCATGTCGGTGGAGAGGTTTCACTGGGTAATGTTTTAGGAGGGTGTGTGTGTGTAAAATAGGAAGAACACCAGAGAAGCTGATAGAGAAGCAGCAGAAATCCAATGACACAGCCATCGGGAACATAGCCCTGAGAAAAGCTTAGCGAGACCTTTGGAACTAAGTGCTGGCAGGAAAGGGACTTGAAACACTGAGCAAAGAAGCTGTCACCTGCTGTTTTACTCCTGTTGTATTAATGGAAACAGGAGTATGTACATCCTTTGTAAATAGTATTACATCAAAGAAATACCTGACTCCAATATCAATTTCTCCCCTAACTCTAACAACATATTAGCCTGAATTTTGGCTAACTGCGGAAGGAAAGCAACCAATTTGCCAGTGTAATCTATTCCTTTTAAATCCTTCTTCAGCATCCTTCTGGGCAATGTCCAAGGCCGTTTTTTTTTCTTTTATTGTCTACTATTAGGTTCTTTATTGGACATTTTGTGCAGTGTTTATGGTTTCTTTAATCTGCCTTTGGGACTTATTTGTGCAAATTGATCACTTGTAATTTTGATTGTTTTAAGGGTGGTTGTCTTTATTATGGAGACACCTAAAATTAATTACATTTAATGAACAATATTAAACCCAGGGATGGCTCTATGTATTTTGCCGCCCCAAGCACGGCAGTCAGGCAACCTTCAGCGGCATGCCTGCGGGAGGTCTGCTAGTAACTCGGATTCGGCAGCATGCCTGTGGGAGGTCCGCCGGTCCCACACCTTTGGCGTACCCGCCGCCGAATTGCCGCCAAAACCGCGGGACCGGCAGACCTCCCGCAGGCATGCCGCCGAAGGCTGCCTGACTGCCGCCCTCACAGCCTTGGTGCGCTGGTGCCTGGAGCCACCCCTGATTAAACCACATCCTTGGCTGGTGTAAATTGGTATAGCTAAGCTATTTTAAACCCACTGAGGATCTAGCCCATCTCCAGTGTAAAGAGAGAACACAAGCATAACTTCCTGGAAAACAATATAGCAGTTAAAGCCTCTGTTTCACCAGAACTTATAAAAGAGCAGGGATTTGTACAAATAGTGTTTACTTATCCTTGTCTGATTCAAAGGCTGATGTACTAGGTTGGGGTCAGGAGAATTCTCACAATTGTTTTGAAAAATGTCCTATTTGCCCACTGTTAAAACAAAAGGAATCCATGACTTCCAAAGACAACCGTGACTTCTCCCCCGGGCGGCTGAGAGCTGCAGGATCCTGCCGCCTCCCGCAGCAGCAGGGAGCTGTGAGGCATGGTGATCCCTGCAGCTCCACACCAGCCACGATGGCAGGGGGGTCCCCGCAGCTCCCTGGCCACCACAGCGGGGCAGGGGGATCCCCGCAGCTCCCTTGCCGCCGGAGCAAGGCAGGGAGACCCCAGCAGCTCCCTTGCCGCCATGGCAGGGCAGGGGGACCCCGGCAGCTCCCCTTCACCCCAGGAGGGCAGGGGGAACCTTGCAGCTCCCTACCATGGCGGCAGCAGAGGGATTCCCACAGCTCCCTGCTACTGGGGAGGGGGCAGCGGGACCCTGTAACTCCCCTCCACAGCGGTGGGTAGGGGGACCCTGGAGCTCTGAGCTCTACTGGGTGGTGGGGGCCTCTGAGTTCCCAGCCACCCCGCAGCTGCCCAGTCCCTTCCCATTTTATCATGCATATTTTTAGTAAAAGTCATGGACAGGTCACGGGCAATGTGAATTTTTCGTTATTGCCCGTGACCTGTCCATGACTTTTACTAAAAATATGCATGACAAAATCTTAGCCTTTACTATATACACTGCATTACACATTTTTGGATTGGCTTGGTTACATGGTAGAGACTAATCCCTGTTCACATACTGTTGATGCTGGACCTACTCTTTACCTCATCTTTACATTCCTGACTTATCTTGTCCGTTATCTTGTTTGTAGTAAAGAGTTCCCTGGATGTTCCTCCTTTTGTCTTGAGGGAACATTACATTCTGTCTCTTAGCTTACTGACCCATTTACTTATCTTAGCACAAATAGTTCGTTTTCAGGCTGCTAACCAATTTACCTCTCTTCTTCCAAGAAATGAGGCATCCCCCATGTTTAATTATTTATGTCAGGCCAGGCCTACAATCCTAAAGAAACTAACTACAAACTGAATATAAACAAAAGTGAAACTGACTAGTCTATACTCATTCTCAAAGCTCGGTGATATGCAAAAAGTGAGCAAAGTGCATATATAGTCTAAAGCTGAGAGTTCAAATTCTAAGTTTTAATAACCTGGGAAAGTGTGTGTTTTCACAAATATAGGATTCAATCCTGAAGACTTTTTACTTGGTCCTTACTCAGACAAAGCTCCTCTTGACTTCAAGGAGTCTTGCCTGAGCAAGGATTTGACTTGTAGTGTTTAACCCAACAGTACCCCTTTAAAACTCAAATGTGCAACTTTGTAGTATTTTGACAATCTGGAAGATTAAGTAAATTGAATTCTTTAAAACTACGTGAGGATTTGTTGCAGGCCCATGTCATGTGCCCCTGCAGTAGGTAGCACAGTCACGTGAAATGGATCCACATTTCTGTCTCCAAGCAGACATTTTTGTTCCAACTTCTGTTCTTTGCTAACATCAAAAGGCAGTCAGCCCTAAAGTGATAATTACAGATGACTTTGCTAACTTTCTTAATGTGATTTCCGGAGCTCCTAGCACTCCATTATGTACGGTCTCCCCTTTGCTCCTTTGTCCCGCACTTGGCTTTTGATTGCTTGATGCATAGTGTCCCACTGAGCAAACCACAGTGGACTAATTAAAAACTACTTCAAGCTATGCAAGATCCTCACAAATATGAAAAGCCTTTTCAAAGCCATATGGTTGTGAAGTGCCATAAAATTAAACTTTCAAAAACAATCAAAGCTCTGCATATACTCCTAAGTATATTTTAGTCCAAGAAAAAAGCTGTTACTTCTGTTGTAGGTTGCTACTAATCTCTTTTCAGTACCTGATGGCCATTACTGAATGCTACATGGAAGAGTTTTTTGAATACTGGCAATTTAATTCCATCAGATGTAATTACATATAATGACAAAACTGGAGACATTTACCCTTAAATTTACTTGATCCAGAAAATATAATTGAAGTACAGAGCCAGCATTAGTGAGTTTATATCACAGCTCAGTCAATGTGACAAGGGAAACCAAACCTCATGCCTCTGTATGTCATATGATTGCCTGTGAAGGTCAGGAAGATGTTTTTGTCTCCATATCATAATATATGTAAGCGGGGGAATGGTCCCGCTATTGTGGGGAACTTTCCTGGCTTCTGCACTACCCCGGTGAAGTGGGCTAGCGAAAGGATCTGAGTCCTCGCTCCCACTTCCTTTATCCAGAGGCCTCCCTGCCCTTGAGGACTCCCCTTCCACTCTCCTGTCTGGCAGAGTCCTCAGAACCCCGACAAGGCTGGGCCCAGGATTCCTGGGGGGCTCGACCCCCAACCCTGCTGTGGTCATCTAGGACAGGGGCTAGGGTGTCCCCACTCTGGGGTACTCTCTCTGCACTGGGCACCTCCCTGACCCACTGATCATTTCATACAATTTAAAGCAAATACAAATTGTTTAATTAACAATTTAAAAAAAGAATAAGGAAAAATGGGAAAGGTTAAAGGAAAACACATCACCCTGCTCTGTGGCAGGGAACATTACAAACAGTGTCTCTGAACATCAGGGCACTTTGCAGTCTGTTCCTTGTAGGTCCCAGGTCTCCTTCTCAGGTCCTGGCTGTGCTGCAGGGATGCTGCAGGTTGGATACTTGCAATGGCGATGGCCACTCACCTCCAGGCTTTGGGTGGTGGGACCCTTCTTCCCAACGTCCGCCCCCCATCGGGTTAGGATCCCCCTCCCGGTCTGGCCTGTAAGGACCCTTGGCTAGGGGTGTCTTTCTGCGCTGGGCCCTTTGCCCAAGGTCCCCCCCTTGGCTGGCCCCAGTTGCTCACCACACCTGGCTCTGTGGCTGCAGCTCTGCTCCCAGCACAGGATCTGCTCTCCCTGGGCTGCGTCTCTGGCTCTGTGGCTGCTTTTCTGGCCCCTCTGGATCTGGCACGGCTCTGCTCCCCAGCTCAGCTTGGGCCCCTGCTTTCTCCTTAGCTCGGCCCCATTCTGTCTGACCCAGGCAATTCCAACTCACATGGAGAACGGGACCCAGCCTGGCCTCCTGACTCCCTGATTAGCCTGCCCGCCCTGTCAATCAGGCTGACCTGGAGTACTGGCCTCTCCCCATTGTTCCTGGGGACTGTCGGTCTCAGGGTCCTGATTTCACATCGACCCCTCCCCTTTTAGTACTGGGAGCTAGCCAACCAAAACACCCCCACTGAGTGTTAGTAAGGGGGCAACAGTCCCCTTACATATAGCATAACTGGGGATCCTTGACCTTCTCTTGAAACTTAATGGCCACCACTGGAAGCAGGAAAATAATCTAGATGGGCCATCAGAATGATCCAGTATAACAGACTTCGTGGTCAGAGTCCTGCAAAGCTTGGGGTGCCACTGGCTCACTTGGTAAGATCAGGACCTGTGCTCTTAAAAGCCCAGACTCTCATGGTCTTCCTTTTAGTGTTTGGCTGTTACTGAAGTGTTTTTGGAACAGTGGGGAACCTCTCTTACCCTCTTTGGATTCAAGGTAGACAGTTCTACACTGGTGATGATTTTCTCTGTTTTCCCCAACCTGAAGCAGATTCACCAGCAACTACACACCACACCACAGAAACTCTAACCCAGGAACCAATCCCTGTAACAAATCTCATTGCCTACTCTGTCCCCATATCTACTCTAGCGACACCATCAGAGGACCCAACCACATCAGCCACACCATCTGGGACTTGTTCACCTGCACATCTACCAATGTGATATATGCCATCATGTGCCAGCAATGCCCCTCTGCTATGTACCTTGGCCAAACAAATGGAACATCAGGAATAGTAACATACAAAAGCCAGTAGGAGAACACTTCAATCTCCCTGGACATTCTATAACAGATTTAAAAGTAGCCATGCTTGAACAAAAAAACTTTAAAAACAGATTTCAAAGAGAAACTGCAGAACCAAAATTCATTTGCAAATTTAACACCATTAATTTGGGCTTGAATAGGGACTGGGAGTGGCTGGCTCACTAAAAAAGCAACTTTCCCTCTCCTGGCATAGACACTTCCTCATCAATTATTGGGAGTGGACTACATCCACCCTGATTGAATTGGCCCTGTCAACACTGGTTCTCCACTTGTTAGGTGATTCCCTTCTCTTCATGTGTCAGTATAATAATGCCTGCATCTGTAATTTTCACTCCATGCATCTGAAGAAGTGGGTTTTTACCCATGAAAGCTTATGCCCAAATAAATCTATTGGTCTTTAAGGTACCACTGGACTCCTGCTTGTTTTTGTGGATACAGACTAACACGGCTACCCCCTGATACTTTTCTCTGTTTTGTTTACTTTTCCAATGTAGTTACAGTTCTACAGTTGTTGTAGTTGTCGTGCAGCTAAATTCAGTACCTATGAGATCTAGCAAACTCAGCCAAAGGCAAGACAGATGAAAAGATTTCATCTCATGTGGCCAAGCTACTCAAGTCACAAATTAAGACCAATTCCTGTGAGTATCACCTCCACAGCTAGCATAATTGGTACTAGTCGGTGCAATCAGTTGACACTGTCACATTCTAAGAACAGTTGTAGCTGTGTTGATCCCAAGGTATTAGACAGAGAAGGTAGGTGAGGTGTAATGTCAGAAAAATATATGGGGAGATTAAGCTCCCCTCCCTCCCAGGTGATAATTGTAGGTAATGGGCTGAACGAGAATGAGAGTTTACATTTCTGGTGCCCGATTTGAATTAATGGACTTTGGCCTCCTAGACTGCCAATCAAACTACCTTTTACCAGCACTGAAAATTAATTTTCTTTTGTCTTAAAACCAGACAAAGAATTAGCTACATTTGCCAGAGAGATTCCATCTTAACACATGACGGAGGGTAGCCAAGACTATTCCTCCCACTGAATTACAATAGTTCATTATCAAAGCTGAGCAGTTCAAACAAATAACTACATTATGTATTACATACAGAAAATTAAATGGCAAATTATCAAATCTTGGCCTAGATTTGTCAAGAAAAAGTCACAGGTGCTCATGTTTCATTTACTTACAGCTCAGTGTCCAAATGTCTGCTCTTCTGACATCTTTCATTTAATCTAAACCTAAATAAACAAGAGATTTCCTGCTTCAGCTATAGTTCTAAGGTGCAGAATAGAGTTGCTGTTTCTTTGGTGAAAAGGGCTTTATCCCGTGCTGCAAAGATCCGTGTTTGAATTTGTTTTAGGATTCATGTGATTCAGACTGGGTGGGATGAGGCAGGAGTATATGCTTGTTTTTTCAGACAACTTCCGTATGTTGAAATCTTTCTTTACCCTTAAAGTCTGCTTTTTCTTACATGCAAAACTTGCATTAAAATGACGCAGTCAACCTAATAACCACACTTCTGTGTGAGATCTTACCCACTAGATACAAGTAATACCTAATTAAAGAAGATTGGAGAAACATTTCTAGTTTTTTATTGGCATTTGACAACACTTCTTGTATAATCAATTTCTCATTTTGTTCATGTAGCCCCAAGACACTGCAACAGTGAAGAGAAAGTATCTTTAAGCCCCCCCTCCCCAGATACATCTAATTGTAAATCCAGACAAACTGACAGAGGAGTTTGGGGCACCTGCAGACCTGAATTTACTTTTAACTAGGGCTGTCAAGCGATTAAAACAATTAATCACGATTAATCATGTGATTAAAAACATTAATCGTGATTAAATATTTAAATACAGTAACTCCTCGCTTAACGTTGCAGTTATGTTCCTGAAAAATGCTACTTCAAGCGAAATGTTAAGCAAATCCAATTTCCCCATAAGAATTAATGTAAGGGGGGGGGGTAGGTTCCAAGGACATTTTTTTCACCAGACGAACTAAGGGGGGAGGGATAGCTCAGTGGTTTGAGCATTGGCCTGCTAAACCCAGGGTTGGGAGTTCAATCCTTGAGGGGGCCACTTGGGGCAAAAATCTGTCTGGGGATTGGTCCTGCTTTGACCAGGGGGTTGGACAAGATGACCTCCTGAGGTCCCTTCCAACCCTAATATTCTATGATAATAATATCTATGATTTTATATATATATATATAAACTTATACAGTATACCACTTATACTGTGTGTGTGTCTATATATAGACACTTGTGACGCTTGGTTGAGGTGGTGGAGTCAGAGAGTGGAAGAGGTTGGGATATTTCCCAGGGAATGCCTTACTGTTAAATGATGAACTAGAACTCGGCTGAGCCCTCAAGGGTTAACACATTGTTGTTTCTGTAGCCTCACACTCTACAAAAAACACGAATGGAGGGAGGAGACACAGCATGGCAGAGAGAGACAGAGACACACACCATGTGTGTGTGTGTGTGTGTGTGTGTGTGTGTGTGTGTGTGTGTGTGTGTGTGAGAGACAGACACACCGTGTGTGAGAGAGACACTCATTGCCCCTTTAAGTATGCTGACCCGACTATAAGTACACAGCCTTTTTAAGTATATCAGCAAGTTGAGACAGCAGCTGCTGCCAGCAAGCTCCCTCCATCCTGAGCCCTGTTGTATCGCGTCCCCCCCCCCCCGCTCTGTGGAGATGGGATACAGGAGCAGGGGAAAGGGACACCCTGACATTAGCACTCCTGTTCCCCTCCCTCCCCCCACTGCACAGCAAGCAAGAGTCTCTGGGAATAGCTCCAAGGCAGAGGGCAGGAGCAGCAGAGGGCAGTGGGGGGACGGACAGCTGAACTGCCAGGCAATTGATAGCCTGCTGGGCAGCTGCCACACAGGGAGCTTAGGGGGGCTGCTTGTCCACCCTGGTTCTGAGCCCCCTCTAGCTAGCTCCAATGGCTTCTCTTTCTGCAAGCAGTGGACAAAGCAGGCAGCTGCCAAACATTATAAAGGAGCATTTGCGCAACTTTAAAAGAACATGTTCTCTAATAGATCAGCAACATAACGAAACAACGTTAACTGGGACGACGTTAAGTGAGGAGTTACTGTAATGGTATCCTATTGTTTAATAGAATACCATTTATTTAAATATTTTTTACGTTTTCTACATTTTCAAATATATTGATTACAATTACAACGCAGAATGCAAAGTGTACAGTGTTCACTTCATATTTATTTTTGTTTACAAATATTTGCACTCTAAAAAAACAAAACAAAATAGTATTTTTCAGTTCACCTAATACAAGTACTCTAGTGCAATCTTTTTATCATGAAAGTTGAACTTACAAATGTAGAACTATGTACAAAATGAACTGCATTCAAAAAGAATTTTAGAGCCTTCAAGTCTACTCAGACCTACTTCTTATTCAGCCAATAGCTCAGACAAATAAGTTTGTTTACATTTGCAGGAGATAATGCTGCCACTTCTTGTTTACAATGTCACGTGAAAGTGAGAACATGTGTTCTCATGGCACTGTTCTGGCCAGCATCGCAAGATATTTATGTGCCAGATGCGCTCAAGATTCACATGTCCCTTCATGCTTCAGTCACCATTCCAAGGGACATGTGTCCATGCCCATGAGGGGTTCTACTTGATAACAGTCCAAAGCAGTGTGGACTGACACATGTTTATTTTCATTATCTGAGTCAGATGCCACCAACAGAAGGTCGATTTTCTTTTTTGATGGTTCGGGTTCTGTAGTTTTCACATCGGAGTGTTGCTTTTTTAAGACTTCTGAAAGCATTTTCCACGCCTCGTCCCTCTCAGATTTTGGAAGGCACTTCAGATTCTTAAACCTTGGGTCGAGTGCTGTAGCTATCTTTAGAAATCTCACATTGGTACCTTCTTTGCGGTTTGTCAAATCTGCAGTGAAAATGTTCTTAAAATGAACAACATCTACTTAGTCATCATCCGAGACTGCTATAACATGAAATATATGGCAGAATGCAGGTAAAACATAAAATTCTCCCCCAAGGAGTTCAGTCACAAATTTAATTAATGCATTTTTTTTTAACGAGCATCATCAGCATGGAAGCATGTCCTCTGAAATGGTGGCCTAAGCATGAAGGGTCATACGAATGTTTAGCATATCTGGCACATAAATACCTTGCAATGCCAGCTACAAAAGTGACATGTAAATGCCTGTTCTCACTTTCTGGTGACATTATAAATAACAAGAGGACAGCATTATCTTCTGTAAATGTAAAAAAAAATTGTTTGTCTTAGCGATTGGCTGAACAAGAAGTAGGACTGAGTGGACTTGTAGGCTCTGAAGTTTTACATTGTTTTGTTTTTGAGTGCAGTTATGTAACAACAAATCCTACATTTGTAAGTTGCACTTTCACAACAAAGAGATTGCACTACAGTACTTGTATGATGTGAATTGAAAAATACTATTTCTTTTGTTTATCATTTTTACAGTGCAAATATTTGTAATAAAAAATAATATATATCTTGTATTCTGTGTTGTAATTGAAATCAATATATATGAAAATATAGAAAAACATCCAAAATATTTAATAAATTTCAATTGGTATTCTATTGTTTAACAGTGCAATTAAAACTGCAATTAATCACGATAAATTTTTTTAATCGTGATTAATTGTTTTGAGTTAATCGCGTGAGTTAACTGCGATTAATCAACAGCTCTACTTTTCACCCTTTTTCCGAACTTGACAGGATTCCAAGTTCATGGCTCCTGTTTAAGCAACCATTCAAAGGGCTAATTGAAAAGCTTGCTTATTAGAGATGGAGCAGAAACATTCCCAGTATGCATTTTTTTGCCAATGTGACTCAGCCTAGAGGTGGAGAGCCTAGTTCTCAGATTAGATGACAGTTCATATATAGCCTTCTCAAACTGCAGTCATTCTACTGAGACAGCCACCAAAGGACCTAATTATGCAGTTTATTTACTCATTGCTCATTATGGGCACCCGAGTCCCATCATGACAATTAGGAAGCAGGGTGGGCAGTAGAGTTTTCCTATAGTGCAATACATTCATAGGGCTAGAGTGTCGACACTAGAGGGCAGTGGCTTTAGGCATTCTGGGATAGGGTTACTTTGACTTGGGTCTATACACTGCAGTGTGGATACAAGAACCTTAGGCCTCTGCTACACTGGCGCTGTACAGCGCTGCAACTTGCTGCGCTCAGGGGTGTGAAAACGCCCCCCCCCCCGAGCACAGCGAGTGTACTGCTGTAAAGCACCAGTGTAATCAGCGCCTGCAGCGCTGCATGCTCACTCGCAGCGCTGCAAGCTACTCCCCTCGGAGAGGTGGAGTACATACAGTGCTGCGAGAGAGCTCTCGCAGCGCTGACGGCGCAACTACACTCGGCAGCGCTGTGAATTCCCAAGTGTAGCCAAGGCCCTAGGTTCAAGCCCAGGTCAGAAAATCCTCAAGCTATGGTTAAAATGCAGTGTAGATTCTCAAGGGTTCCCTGACACAGGTCAACTGACTTGAGTTCCACTAACCCTAGGCTTACATTGCTGTGTAGACATACTCATAGAGCTCTTCTTCAGGTCTGGGAAAGGAACTCCCAGCATCACAGCAAAATGCAAAGTGGAATAGAGTGTTTAGTTTAGCATACGTAATTAGCACATATTATAAGGGACTATTCAAGACATTCTTGAGGGCTGGTGTGGCTGTGCTAACATCTGAGACCTCTTTTTGTTTCAAGACCTACAGTAGAAGTTCATTTCTCTTTTTTTCATATATATATAAATAATGAAAAAAAGCTTTTCCACATCTTGTTATTACAAAATAAACAACAAACAGTAAGTTCTTAATATAAATAAATAAGCTAATATAAATCAGATTTCAGTTTGAGAGTAATACACATTTAGATTGCACACTGTTATTCCTGGAAGAACAAGGAAAAATGTTTCTACCTATGCAGAGTTGACAAAAGATAAATTGTTAGAAGTAACTATTACAATGAATTGAGGCCTAACATTCTGTTTTTTTCTGGAGTTTCCAGACTGCTGAACACTTAACTTCTTTACCTTAATGCCATATTAACTCTGAGTAAATTTCAGTAACTCCTCACTTAAAGTTGTCCCAGTTAACGTTTCATTGTTACGTTGCTGATCAATTTATTAGAGAACATGCTCATTTAAAGTTGCGCAATGCTCCCTTATAACTTTGTTTGGCAGCCGCCTGCTTTGTCCACTGCTTGCAGAAAGAGCAGCCTGTTGGAGCTAGCTGGTGGGGGGTTGGAACCAGGATGGACCGGCAGCCCCCCTATCAGCTCCCCGCTCCCCTAAGTTCCCTGTGCAGCAGCCGCCCAGCAGGCTATCAATTGCTAGCAGTTCAGCTGTCCCTCCCCCCACTGCCATGTGCTGCTCCTGTCCTCTGCCTTGGAGCTGCTCCCAGGAGCCTCCTGCTTGCTGTGTGGGGGGAAGGGGAGGAAGAGGGGAGCTAATGTAACGGTGTCCCCTCCCCCCTGCTCCTGCCCCATGCTTACCCCATCTCCATAGAGCAGGGGGGGACAGGACAGGGCTCAGGATGGAGGGAGCTTGTTGGTAGCAGCTGCTCTCTCAACTTGCTGATCTACTTAAAAAGGCAATGTACTTAGAGTGGGGTCAGTGTACTTAAAGGAGCAATGAGTGTCTCTCTCACACAGAAGGTGTGTCTCTCTCTCTGTCTGCCATGCAGTCTCCCCTCCCTCCATTTGTGCTGCCTTGTAGAATGTGAGGCTACATTAACAACAATGTGTTAACCCTTGGGGGCTCAGCCAAGTGCTAGTTCATCATTTAGCAGTAAGGCATTCCCTGGGAAATATCCCACCCTCTGACTTCACCACCTCAACCAAGCTTCATAATCATCACTGCTGTGTACAGTATTACATTGTTTGTTTAAAACTTATACTGTGTGTGTATGTATGTATGTAGGGGTGTGTGTGTGTGTGTCTTTTGTCTGGTGAAAAAAATTTCCCTGGAACCTAAACCCCCTCCTCCCCCCACATTTATATTAATCCTTATGGGGAAATTGGATTTGCTTAACATCGTTTCGCTTAAAGTCGCATTTTTCAGGAACATAACTACAATGTTAAGCGAGGAGTTACTGTAACCCTGGCTAAATTCTATGGACTAAATGGAAAATGCTAAGGCTAAAGGACGTTTGCAACTTTGGACTTTGTGCACTGTAGAACCCCAACCTGCCTTTCCTCCCTGCTGCTGGAAACCCTTGAGCATCCATTAGTCCATCTTCCCTGCTATTGGGTCTTGAACCATGCCTTTGGCTGGGAATCAGCATAAGGGTATTGTATCAGAAGCCAAGGGCAAGCAAAAACTAGGTTGTCCAAGCATAGCTAGCTGAAGTGTGAAGTGGGTGAACCCAGGGGAGGAGGCCACACTTGGCATGCAGTAGGGTGGGAGATCTCACTTTCTGTTGAGAGAGGAGGGAGAATCTGCTTCTGTTGGAGAGAACAAGATTTAACTTGGTTTAGATTAGACTGAGTCATAAAACCAACCAAAAATTATAATAGGTATGAAGGAAAAGATGGTTGCTACCAATTGAGCAGTGATACTCCCAATTCTGAACTAGCACACTCCAACTAAATGCAGAGTGCAATGTTCTCCTTTCTTACCTGGAACCCTGGGTAAGTTTTTGAGTGACTAGCCCATGCTGCCACCTGTGCTGTCCTTGCTTCATTGCTGTTGTTATTTGAGTTAGTTAAATCAAAGCTAGCTCCGGTGTGTCAACATGTGCTGCAGTCACACCTGAGTACAGTGTAGATATACCTACCCTTTGAGTGCAACAGAATTGTATTAGTTCATAATCAACTTGCCTGTGCTCTAGAATGTTTATCTTTGCAATCACAAGCCCTATGGAGAAAAGACGGAGGAAATGTTGAAAATGAGTGCTCCTTAGAACAGCTCAGGCCTCAGGTTTCTCAGAGTGAACAGGTTTTTATTCATGTAAATAACTAGCCACCATTTAATTCAATCTCTTCTTTTTGTCCATTAGGCAGGGCCTACGTAAAATCTCAGCAAAGCAAATAGCTGTATGGCTCCCCATATCTCTGAAAACTGTGACCTGACATATTTTGGGGTGTGTGACCAAAAGGTAGGAAACAATTCACCACTAGACACCATTCCCAACCCCACCTTTCATGTTGGGACAAGGGTTGGAGGTCAGTCATCTGAACCTGATCTCTCCCCCACCATTTTTGTCATTTTTGGGATCTCACAAAGCAAAAGTCTTGGACTGGCAGGAGTCTTTTCTTAATAATAACACATACCAAACTTAACTAGCCAGTAAATGTACCTGGCTAGTTACACTAACTTTAATACAACACCGATAACTCATTAACTGTTTGCCTTGCATGCCTGTCATCTAGCTTAATTTATGATGGATTGACCTTCACATTCTAGGAGACTTGTTTAACTTGGCCCCTGTCCACCCAACCACATGCTAAGCAAAATGAGTGCATTACCAGGCAAGGAGCTACTTCCCCTGATAAAGAGGAAAGATGAAGTAATACTGAGGCTACCTGAGCACCTATATCACTGTTTGCTAATGTGGAAAAAAATAAATAAAGGAACATAAGGGCAAGATAATAAGACTTAATTGAAGGAGAATGTAACTAATAGCTCTGTAGCACTATACACATTATTAAATGATAGTAATCCAGTATGCTAAATCTTTACAGACAATCCAGCAGAGAAGGTCTCTGCCTCAAAGATATTACAGTCTAACACTCCCAATCCTGCTAAGGTTTACACATAGGCTCACCTTTACTCACACAGGTTCTCCCAGTGACTACTCACATGCGTAAAACTAAGCACATGTGTAAACATTTGCAGGAATTGAGCCTTAAATACTGCAAACCATCACTCATGTGAATAGGCTTGTTGACACCATTTGGACCAATCACGTGAGACAAGGATGCACAATTCAACATTAAGTGGCTAACATAAAAATGCACGACGTTTAGTATGTCTCACATTAGTGCTGCAATTTTTGCTTGCATTTTTTTTTAGACTTATTGTCATCTGGCTTGACATCTCTCTGCCTGCATTACTAGGACTTTATGATTTTTTTGGAGGAAATATGTTTTACATAGGGACATAAACTGAGTGTGCACTTTTTTTCCTTTAATGTTCACCAGAAGTGTGTAGGAGACGGGAAGGGAGGGGGACAACGGTATAGGTGTACTTACAGCACTATTTGTTTGGCTCTTCACTGGTTATAGTAATTTCATAGAAGCTTGTGTTAGCTATCTCAAATAATTTGGCAATCAGTTAACTTGAGGTAAACTCCATTGTTGACAAACTACATTGGAGACAACTAGTCTGGCTAATGTACCGGCAATATAAACATAGCAGAAAGGACAAGGAGCAAGCCTTACTTTTTCCAGTAAAACTTAGATTTGCTAAGAATCAGATTATGAATATTATGGAAAATAATTTATTATGATCAAACCAAAGACTTTCTGGAACATTCTCTTCTCATTTAATAAATCTAAGAAACTCAATAAAGTTTGAATAAAATTAACTGTTTCTTCTTTTTACAAAATCTTATACTTTTATATAATTCCAGTTTTATCCTACATAATCTCCTTAATGGCATTTTAGAAACATCGCTAACTTGTTTTCTGGAGTAGCTTTTTCTATTTCCTTTTGGTGATTTGCAGACCTAAATAGATTTGATACTATTTTCTTAAATTTTAGTTGTGCTTCAGTTCTAAGCCTTATTTCTTCCAGTAGACAAAAATGAAAGATTTGATTCTGCCACACTTACTGATGCTGAGTAGTAATCTACTATGCAAATAGACTCAGTGATTTCATTCTTGTGGAGTAACATTTGCAATCTGTGAACAAGGGTGGCAGATTCTGACCCTACCTGTGGTAGAGTTAAATTATGAATAAAATATTTAAGAAAAAATCTATTCCACAATTTTAGGATTATTTGAACATAAGTAGACACTGTCACCAGTACAACTTTTGCTTTTCATTGGGAGAACTCTATCTTAACCTCAGACTTGTGCTGTTGGGAGATCTGAATCATGACTGGTATTTTCAGCATATGTGAAATAATTTGGTTTTGAAATAAAGTTATCAATGATTGAAAATAATGCACTGTGCATATCCAGCACTGTGTGTTCCATTACTCAAGAAAAATGCACGGGTGGGTGAAAATCTCTAAACATTGGTAGAAACAGGTGAAAGGCTACACTTGACTGCATTGTTTAAAACAAACATAAGGAAGTACTTCTTCATAGAATGCACAGTCAACCTGTGAAACTTGTAGCCAGGGGATGTTGTGAAGGCCAAAAGCATAACTGAGTTCAAAGAAGAATTAGCTCATGGAGGATAGGTCCATCTATTAGCCAAGATGGTCAGGGGTGCAACTCCATGCTCTGGGCATTCCTAAACCTCTGACAGCCAGAAGCTGAGACTGGGAGATGGGATGGATCACTTAATAATTGTCCTGTTCTGTTCATTTCCCTGGAGCATCTGGACTGGCCACTGCCAGAAGACAGGATACTGGGCTAGATGGACCATTGGTTTGACCCAGTCTGATCACTCTTATGTTTTTATTGGATTGGTTAACTGCTATCCCAGCTGTGAGTAACTTGAATCAATTTTAGAGATTTGTTAGGATTAGGGTTGCCAGGTGTCAGGTTGAACGCCCGGTCGAAAAGGGACCCTGGGCCATTAAAAGTCCGGTCGGCGGCTCAGTGGAGCTAAGGCAGGCTCCTTGCCTGCCATGGCTCTGCGTAGCACCAGGAAACAGCGGCATGTTCCCCTTCCGATTCCTATGCATAGGGGCAGCAGGGGCCCCAAGCGCCAGCTCTGCAGCTCTGATTGGCCGGGAACCATGGCCAATGGGAGCTACGGGGGCAGTGCCTGTGGACAGGGCAGCATGCAGAGCTGCCTGGCCGCGTCTCCACGTAGGAGCTGGAGGGGAGACATGCCACTACTTCTGGGAGCTGCTTGAGGTACCACCCGGAGCCTGTAACCCCTCCTGCACCCCAAACCTCTGCCCCTGCCCTGATCCTCCTCCTGCCCTCTAAACCCCTCGATGCCAGCCTGGAGCACCCTCCTGCACCCCAAACCTCTCATCCCAGAGCCCGCACCCACAGCTGGATCCCTCATACCCCCCCTGTGCACCAACCCCCTGCCCCAGCCCTGATCCCCCTCCTGCCCTCTGAATCTCACAGTCCCAGCCCGGAGCACCCTCCTGCACCCCAAATCCCTCATCCCTGGCCCCACTCTGGAGCCCACACCCTCCCCCCCCCCCCATGCCCCAACTCCCGGCCTGGAGCCCCCTCCCGCACCCTGAATCCTTCATTTCTGGCCCCACCCCAGAACCCACACCCCCGGCCCAGAGCCCATACCCCCTCCCACACTCCAACCCCCTGCCTCAGCCCAGAGCCCACTCCCATACTCTGAACCCCTCAGTTTCATCCCCAGCCTGGAGTCCCCTCCTGCACCCCAAACCCCTCATCCCTGGCCCCACCCCAGAGCCTATACCACAAGCTGGAGCTGTCACCCCCTCCTGAATCCCAACCCACTGCCTCAGCCCAGAGCCCCCTCACATACCCTGAACTCCTCATTTCTGGCCCCACCCTGGAGCGCGCACCCCCAGCCAGAGCCCTCACGTCCTCTCGCACCCCAGCCCCCTGAGCCAGCCCAGTGAAAATGAGCAAGCGAGTGAGTGAGGGTGGGGATAGCGAGCAACAGAGGGAGGGGCCGGGACCTCAGAGGAGGGGCGGGGTAGGGGCGAGGCAAGAGTGTTTGGTTTTGTGTGAGTAGAAAGTTGGCAACCTTAGTTAGGATCCATATTATGGAGAAGCAGTAACCTGACCATAATGAGGCTGACGCTATATTATCAAGAGAAACTTGATTTGTCAACCCCAACCATAGCTTCCCCCCTGCCAAAAAAAAAAAGGGGGCCAGACATAACAGCAACCCAACAACAAACTCCTATGAATTATCACATATGGTCCCAGGATTTATGAGTAGAATAATGTTATGAATGGAAATGACATGATTGATCTGTTTGGTTGGTGGTATGGGATGTGATTGTAGGATGATACAGCTCTATGTAAGAGTGTGACTTATTTTTAACTATCAATTTTTGGAGGTAAGAAATGTTAGTTATAGTGTACTGGAAATACCAAAATGTGATTTCATAATCACCTATTAACTTGCTTTGGTTGAGACGTTAGCATGTAAAGAAGGATTAGGCAGTGGGGAAGTGGTTGAATCCCCGTCTGCTCATTTCTGGGCTTTCTAATATTTGGGTTTTTTGCAGAATTTTTGTGGAAAATGTAACATACTTTTGTTTGTGTAATTTTTGTACAGCTAATTCCAAAACACAATAAACCTCAGGTTCCTAACCTATTTGGTCCTAGCAGTTTCACAGACAAGTTGCAGCAAACCTGAGCGCCAAACCTCACTTGCATGTACCATTTATGTATTTTAAAAATGCTAAATTGGCACTGAAGGGGCAGTGGGTAGTTGCTTGAAAACAAATGGCCTTTTCAATCTGAATGTGACTGTCATATTCTCTCTTCAGAAGCTTAATGTGTCGGTCTGTTAATACTTGAATTGGGCCAAATTCTACAATAACTTAGATCCTGTGAATCTCCAAGCTAACGTGTTTTGACGGAGTATAACTTGGTGCCATGTATACTAGGCTTGTTGGGTCTACGATAACAATGGCTTTTTTGAAGTATATGTAAATATTTTATCTTGAAAGTGTCTACTTGATGCCTTGCCTAGTTGCACCTAGTGTGTTCTCTGCCTTATTCTATAAGAAGTTTGCTTCCATAAGGAAAATTGAAGGATGCAAAGTCACATGTTATGCACATCAACCAGGAGGCAGACAATGACAAAGGAGTTCACTTGTGCATGAGACACTAAAGAAGTTTGCTATACCGAGTCATACACTTCTATAAACTTCCTGGCCCTGATTAAATTACCTATCTCTTCAATTAGCATATCTATGTTAAAATACCAGTGTCACTTAGATAACGTGCAATGAAATTCCATGTAGTTTCAACCCTTCCTAGCTTGTTCTCATATTCTACAGCTATGCTAATGGTAGATGAGTTGCCTGCAACAGCATGAAAAGTTTTTTTCTGAAAGAAAGATGTCTGTTCAAAGTTTGATGATAATGTGTAGCTGCTTTGGGAAAAAATGTATCTTTGTGTACTATGGCATCATATAAAACTGGGAGCTGATCTGTTGACTAAGAAGTTGCTAGTTTTATACAGCTGCTTTTCAGAGTGTCCAGCTTCCCGCATACAGGATATACCTTGTTAATATTTAACTTAATTTATAACAAAGAGAATAGTAAGGTTGATTCTCCATTCTGTTACCAGTTTTATGCTGGTATGTCTCTTTACTTCAGTTGAAATACACTGACATAAGGGAGATGAAAGGGTGGTAGTGAACGCCCAATGGCTGCATAAGTGCACATTCTGTCAAGAATATTTAAAATTGTAGGGCCCAGTCTGAACAGCACAGAATTTGGATGGGTAACCAAGGCCCACTCCTGCTCCCATTACTATCAAAGCGAGTTTGTAGTTGACTTCCAGGGAGTAGCATTGGGCCTCAAGTCTGACATCAAATAAAGGATTTTCAAATTGTGAGGAACTCATCCCAAGAATAATTGAATCCAGAAATTGCCTCAGTTTGTCACAGAGAAAAGTGTGCTGCATTTTACTACTGGTGATACTTGTCACAGTTTCATGGTAACTGCACCTGTATTTTCCCCTCCGACCCACAATAATACCTAAACTTAATATAATAAGAAGTCGAAGGATATTGCAGGAAGCTGTAATATCTGTCACATCTCTCCCCTGAAGAATGGGTATAACTAGAGTGGTTTGACTGGCATCCTAGGGGAATGCATTGACTTATTTCCTGGACAGAGCAACCCCAACCCTATGGCCAAGATAGGCCACTTATGCCATCTCCATCTTGCATTTTTCCACCTTTACAGTCAGGCTTGCTGCCTGAATGTTGTGAAGCACTCTCCTTATGTGGATCACATGCTCTTCCCAAGTCTGACTGAAAATAGTAATATCATCTATATATACCAGGGCAAACTCCTCCATCATATCCAGTATCCAATCTACTAGATGGTAGCCAGGGCCCCCTTGAGGCCAGAAGGTAGGACCAAGAACTCAGAAGAGCCCTATGGGGGTGGTAAATTCCTATTTGAGCCTAGCAGTTGGGTCCAAAAGCATCTGCCAATAATCTTCAGTGAGATCAATTGTGGTCAGGAATTGGGGCCCCTCTCAATTTGTCTAGTGTTTCATCTGTCCTGGGCATGGTGTATGTGTCAGACACAATGATGTATTCAGCTTTCTGTAATCCACACACAATCTAATTGACCCATCCTTCCTAGGTACTAGAATAGCCGGGGAGGCAAATGGATTACTTGACTGTTGGATCACCCCCAATTCCAGCATGCTAGTGATTTTTTTTTTTCTCCATGCTTTGGGCTGCTTTCCCAGTAACCCTGAACTGTGCACTTTTGATTGAAGCCTTGGCTCCTATCTCCACCCAGTGGACAACAAGTGAAGTGCATCCAGGCTTACTGGAAAATACCTGCTGATAAGCCTGCAACACCCCCTTGATCTCTGCTTGCTGTGTTTGGGTTAAGTGATCAGAGAAGGCTATGGAGTTCAGCCAGCAGAGTTCAGCTGGTCCCTGTTTCTGCTGCCAGATCTATGAGGGGATCCTCTCCCTTCTCCTCCTAGTGCTGCAAATGGCCAGGGCCAGATTCTCTGTCTGTTATGGGGTGTTTACTGCACACTTGCCCTGAAAGTGCTAGTGCAAATTGAGAAGGGGACTGATTAACCCAACAGGCCAGAGCTGAGGGGAATCAAGTGGCTAAGTAATCCCCTGACTTGAGTGAGGGAGCCCAGCTGAGGAGGAATAGCATGGCTGGATGTACAAAGACAGGATATTGGCAGTAGAGGAGGCTGCGGAGAAGTAGTCTGCAGTTGCTCCCTGGGGGAAGGGAAGTGTGTTTGGGGCTATAGAGATAGATAGCCTACAGTTGCTCCCTGGGAGGAAGGAGTTTGGGCTGGTAAACCCAGAGAGGGGGAGGAAAGGCTCAGGGGAAAAGCAGCAAGGTATGGGGTAGGGAACCCAGAGTAGGGGGTGGGCCCAGGTTCCCCTACCAGCCACAGGGGATAGGGAACCCAGTGTAGGGGGTGGGCCCAAGTTCCCCTATCAGCCACAGAGGAAGTGACATGGAGCAGAGTAGACTGCCTGGGACAGTTTGCCTTGGAAGACTTTAATACCCTGGAATGGGAGGACCATAGTGAGCTGGGAGGAGGGACAGGTTGTGAAGAGGAAGCTGCAGTTCCTGGAGAAAAGGGAGCGTCAGAGAGAGAGAGGACCAAGGATGGAGAGACTGCCAGAGGAGGGTGCAGTTCCTGGAAGGAGCTAATTCCCAGAGCAGCCAGGAGGAGGTGCCCCTATCAGTGAAAGGATCTTTTGACACTGTCATAAAAAGGTTTTATCACGTTCACATGATATTGGGTGCCAATGTGAGCAATTAGATGGCCCCACCATCATAGTTCACCTCATTGAGTTGTTCGATGATTTTAAATGGCTTTTCCCAGGAAGCCTAGAGTATATTCCTCCACACTGACTAGCTGACTTCTCAGCTGTTTATAACTCATTTTCCCATCTCTCTTTTTGCTGTTCCCTTCCTGAAAAGACTGAGACTTTTCTCTGTGCTTTTCCCTTCTATGGTACTTGCTTTCACTACTGTTGGCACTTTGGCAATTCACGCTGTCATAGATCCCACAGATGCTGCCATCATATGCCAGTTTCAAAGTACAGTAACTGCACCTGTGGTCCCTCAAGGGCATGCATTTAAAGATTTCTGACTCCCAGCAGTCACCTCTTTTGGGTGGAGACCCGTATCTCATTCCCTCTGTACTGGAGATTTTAAGGTTGTACAGCTCCCTTGCTTACACTGATATCCCCAACAAGCCAGACTGCCTAAAAACACCAGCACCTGCGCTTTGCTTTTTCTCCGAGGGCTATGAAAAGTGTATTGCCAGCAGTTACAAGGTACCATACGGCTCTTTTAACCTTAAGAATAAACATGTTTGTTCAGAAACAGAGAAAACAGATTAAAATAATAACAAAACCTATATGCATACTAAAAAGCTTACCAGAGGTCACCCTCAATTCTAACTTAAGGCTCTGGTAGATTTCAGTGGTTCAAAACCCACAACATGGGTTTTCTGCATGGACCTGCCTTAGAGCCAGAACCAGACCCAAAGGCTGGGTATATCAGCTGTTCCTTATGCAGCTCAGACCTTTGACCCCAGCCTTCTGTAACAAATAATCAGCAGACAATGACCCTCTCCTCCAGGGGTAGCTTCCAAAGGCTGGGGTATTGCATAACCAGAGTTGGGGAATTTACATTAACCTCTCCCTAGGAATTTCCCCACTTAACACTTATTGTCCCAGAAGTCCATACATGACCAGCACATTTTGAATATAGTCTTTTGAACTTCCAGGTCTCACATCTTTCCCCATAGTGAGGTTACATACTATCTTGGCCTGCAATAATACATAAACGTAATACAATAAGGAATTCCAAGGATATTGCAGGAAATTGCCATATCTGTCACAATACCCTCTCGTACCTGATAATCCCTTTTCCATCTTGGTGTTTAGTATTTACATCCTTCAGGTATCTGTGAACAATTATTTTCCTCCTCTCCCTCAGTCCTCACATTAATCTTTTTAATGTCAGTAGCTCTTGTCTGGACTCCAGGCCACATCTGTCCATTAATTGGATGCCCAGAGCTTAATGTAATATTCCAGTTGTGGTCGCGCCAAAATCATATAGAAGGGAATACAACAGTCAGACTCCATTACATGAAATCTGTGTACTCAGTCCCAAAATGCACTAGCCCTTTGTCTTGCTATATCACATTGCAAATTCATAGAGCTCCTCAAATACACAGGTATCCGCTTTATATCCATGGAAATCCACATCCGCAGATCCTTTTTATGGATTGCAAGCGGGTACAAATTTTATATCCATGCAGGGCTCTACAAATTCATGTGCAATTAGCTGTCCACTACCGCCACTTACAGGTCTCTTGGTCACTATTACTGCTTATCTAGTTTGTCCCACATTGCATCTCTGGGGTTCAGATTTTCAGCAGATGCATTAGACTGCATTTTTTGAAGATGAATCTGTATTATTTTCTGGCTATTTATTTCTATCCACTCGGTCTGCTTTATTTCTGAGGATGCTAAACATTTAAAAGACCACTTAGGAAGTAAATCTATTATATTAATAGATATTTGTATAATGGTTTTCACTTAACTTACAGAAAAAACGTTAGTATGGGTTGCTGAGGTTCTCTGTAACTGCATGGAAGTAAACAGAAGTGAAAGTTTTGTGCATATCTGAAATCTTTCAGAGACTGATTGAGGATATGGGTGGACAAAGACTAAGTTATGCATTAAAATCAGGCACTCATTTCAAAATATATCATAAACTAGGGTTGTCTACTGCCCCATCAATGTTATGTAGAAGTTTAAAAACTCCAGTACAACAGTTGAATGGAATGATTCCTGATACCTGATATTTAAGTCTTGACAATTGTGCTTTCTTCCACAGAAGGAAGGAATACAGTGGAGGGACTCGTTCCTTTTTTGACCAGTGACAAGAGCCCTATGTTGTACCAAAAGCTGTTCTGTGGTCTGTTGGAGAAACAGAAGTCTCTCATTTAAAATGTAGCATGAAACATTAAACTTCTAGGAGCTAGAAAGTTGCCCCCCTTAATAAAGTAAAAAATGACATTTCTAACACACTTTGACACTGCTTTAAATTTTAGCCATTTTTATAGTCACAAAGCAGCCTTAAGACAGTTTGACTGAATTTTCTAAAATGTTGATTTTAAAACTTCTAAAGCTAGTGGTTTTAAATTATATCAGGTGGAATAAATAATCCCTTGTATAAATATGCCTTAAAATACTCCACTCCTGCATTTAAGATTCCAACACTTCAAACCACAGGATTAATTGAACATCTTGGAAATGAAAAGAACAATTGCAATGTAGTGAAACAAAACAATGTAGCTTGGCATCTGAAATATCTATACATCTTGTAATGATAATGTTCTTGGGCTTATCCAGTGCCGTGAATATTGCAGGCATCCTACTGTGCTTTGTAATGGAGGCACCTTGCACACTTCATTTTCATTTTAACTAAGATAATATTTGATGTTCGTATCTTTATTTCTAGTTCAATGGAACTGTCCTTCCAAAGTGGCCAGTTTGGCACCTCTTATCTCGCAGCTTACCTTCACATTGTATACCTGTATCGTTCATAAACTGAACAACATTAACATGCTGTATCCAGGTAACTTTAACTTGTTTATGGCCATTTTATTTCAAAAGAGTTTCTGAATTTGCACCTGCTAAATGTAGTGTACCATTGTACAAGGACAAATGAGCATTTGTGCAAGAAAAATTTAAAAAATGATTCAGTTTGCAAGATGGTAAATTTCAGAGGCTCGTTTGAAGCGATCCTGAAAACTTATTCCTTAATGCTTTTCACTTTCACTGTGACAGCTTGCTTGGCTGTTGGCAAAAGCAACTTCTTTCTTCCTTCCCAGGCAGCAGCCCATCCTTAAGTGCCTTTCAGAGTTGGAAGAGCTTAGCATCAGTCTTCCTCTCAACCATCCACCAATAAGTCACAATCAATTTACCTCCATTAAGAAACCAGGAAATAATAAGTGACATGTGACTTGAACTAGACTCTGGCATACTCCCATAATCCTACCATCTCGGAGGTCCAAGTTGGAATATATATTACCAGGCTCTGTTATTTCTGCAGGCAATGGGTATCTTGAACTCTTAGAGGACTAAAGTCACTGAGCAGTAGGAAAAGGAACAGACTTTTTAGTCAGTGGGTAATGAGAAATGAACATGAATTAATGTCATGCCAAGTTACCAGTGCACCAGTCCATGAAATATGCCATGAAAAATAACTTAAGTCACTGCAGTCGTCTATTTAATTTAGCAGAGCTGTCTGTGATATGGCTGCCTCGTGCCAGAGGGCTACATTTGCTAGTTGAGAGCACAGTCACTACAATCTGAGCTGCCCTCTCTCCAAGGCAGAGGCAAGTGTCCAACAAAGCACGAGCGCGGCTGGTCAGGGTGGGGAAAGAGGTGATCATTTCATAGTCCATTTTAGACAACACTCGCTGGGAGCGAAGGACATCAAGAATGTGGTTGAGGCGCCCTTCTGTCATGCAGCTCAAGATAGTCTGTCGCCCACAGGCTAGGATCTGGCAGCAGTTGCCTTTGCAGCAAGGACCTTGAATAAAAGGAACAAATTTAGATACACCAAACTGTCAGACTTTTTCATGAAACTGTTAGCTAGTGGCAGCATTAATGTCAAGAATGAAGTGACTAATGGAAATGTAAGTTCAGTGGAGCAATAGGAGCTGATGAAGAGTTCATTTACTTGCAGTCTCTATTCAAAACTAGCACTGATCATAGACCCAGACCACAGAAAATAATATTTAGTGAGTGAGATGACTTAAGGGGAGGGGATTCCCAGGTCTGATCCTGGTAATCTATCATCTGTATAACTGTTATGTAAAGAAGTTTAGCTATGTCTAGAGAGTATTAGTCTACTTGCCCAAAGAAAATATAAAAATGAGGTGGAAGGGAAGTATTTTTCCAACTAACCTTTTGCAACCCCAAGAACTACCTTGCTGGAGATATTCGAAGTTGTCACAATGAAAGGTTAAACCACATACAATGGATTTTTTCCCCATTTGTTATAAACTCAGTGGGCCTATTTCACCATAAAACTTGCTATATTTGGTGAGGTTTTTCTTTAGACCCCTTTCCAGTGAAAGTCCACTTCTGAACAATGTGCCTATTCTGAACAAAAGTTGGCTTTGAAGGCCAAAGTCTGAGCTTTTAGTAACACAGGAATTGCCACCCTGGAACAGACCCATGGTCCATCTAGTCCAGTGTCCTGTTTCTTACAATGGTAAGTACCAGCTTCAGAGGAATTACACTAATTACCAGTAAATACACAAGAATATGGCAAAAGTACAGTTTTTATCTGAAACACTGGCTAAAGTGTGGCAAAATAAAATATTACTATACCACATTGCCAGGAGCTTCTGGTTCTTGGACTAAACTTTTCTTTGGAATCTCACCTGTTAATGTTTGTTCACACTGTGTGCTTTGAAATTGGCTATGATGGGGACTGTGCTCAGATGGCAGCGATAACTGTAGTGGCTGCTGCTGCCACAGCTTTGGGTCCCTTTGACACTGACCACCATCTTCTCTGCTTGCATGTGGATCAGAGGTACAAGGAGTGGGAAAGGAATGCTGCAGAGCTGATTCTCTACTACCTGGATGAGCTGGGAACAAATAAAGATGGGTGAGATAAGACTTTTAAATTGGACTACAGCTGAACATAATAGAGATTTATCAATGTATAGTTCTGGATCTCTAATTTAAACAGAGGTTAGAGGACTAACTTGTCTGTAAATATTACATCCTGTGAATACTTGCTGCTAGATCCTCCCTCTTATGAAGTTTTTACATTTATTATGTACATACTCCATCTCTCACACTTTAAGAAAATTGTTTTATGCAAGAGTATGGATGATGAATTCCCAGGAGCGGAGCATCATCTTTTCATGCAGCATACCACCTCTGTTACACTACACATAATGGGACTGTTGTATACGGCCAAATAGTAAATTTTTATTTGTAAAATTAGAAATGTATAAGGGACACTAAACTTAAATCATATATTGCAAAAAGAATGTGCATGGGTTACTGAATTAAAAGTGGATTTTTTTTTTATTTCATCTTGAATATTGTCTCATACTTTGTTCCTGCCCCCAAAGAACTACAATACTTTTTTTGTTATATGTTTGTACAGCGTCTAGCACAATGGAGCCCTGGTCCTTGATGGAGCATCCTTGATACAAATAAATTAATAACATTGCAGTTGAATGTCTAGGTCAAATGTTTCAACTGAGTTTTAATTCTAGAAACTCTTCTTTGGGTTGTAGATTTTATAAAAGTTTTTTAAAAATGTAAACTTTGGGCTACATCTAAGTTGTCAGTGTCCTTTTAACTTGTTGATTATAGTTGTGGACTACTGTAAATTTGTGGATGAAGTTGAGGAAAATCCTGTTTTTCCCAAAAGGAACAGCCACTAATCTATTTCAGTACTAAGTATTAAAAAACCTGTATCATAAGTCCCATGTATTCAGAGGTTACCAAAGATCGATAATAGATTTTCTGTGGCTCAGATCTTGTAAACAAAACCATCAAAACAAAACCCACCTCCAATCCGCTTATATACACGAAATGCACATGGATTTAAATACTTTGTCAAACATTTGCCAAGACAAGCCGACAGTGAAAAAATGGAAGGATATGGTAGGTAGGAGTGGCTAATATGAATCATTCGTGGACTTCTGAAGAGATGGGACTCTTCCAAAGCAATTACTTTCTAATGTGGAGACATTTGACAGCAGGTATTAGAAAGTAGAGAAAAGTACTGGGGTGATTGAGGGCCTTGGTAGAGGGCTAGATTCACTCATGGTGGCAAAGGCAAAAGAAATTGCACCTCTCTGTTCCAGCAGGGTCCACTAGACCCAGGATGGATTTGCTCTCTGGGGAAGAGCAGGCAGTTCTTGGAATGCCAGAGAAGGGCAGCTTTAAGTTGTAGTCAGAGTGCCACAGGTGTCTGACTGGTGGAGGGTGTTCAGGAGGGTGTACACTAAATCAGCAAATTCTATGGCTGTCTGGTTTACACCACCGAACCCACTGAATGTCCACTCACGTATGGGAATACACTGGCTAGTTGTGAGTTCTCCCTGTGGAGGAATGGTTGCAAAAATCTTGCAGCGCTGCGATTCTCAGGGCAGACTCTTGCTACTGCAGAGAAATCTGTTGCTCTGGTTATATCCAGAGTTATATCACAGTTGCACTCCGAAGAGGGAGACATTTGGCATGTTTTTATGGATACTGAGACAATATGTAATTGTTTAATATTTTTATAGTACTTGGAGGTAAAAACATCTTGAGATGATCAGTCCTACATACCTTTTTTTTGTGTTGTGTTTGGCGCTGTGATATCTGCAAGTACCATCTGATTAGCCTTCTCTCTTCCTGCAGGGCTGTCAAGAACAGTTGACAATCTCTGTGCTGTTAGATGGACACTCTTGTCGATAAGCCGGTTGCTGTTTTTCTGTGCACAGATGACCTGACAGGGATGAAAATGGATAAGAAATTACTTCTAGCTTCTTGATAGAAAAGATCTCCCTTAGTAGGCAGACTCCCTAAGGGAGTCTAAGTGCCTAAGTCACTTTTGATAATGGGACTAAGATACCCTTGAAAAATTTTCCTCCCCAAGTCCATATATTTGCTCACCTCTAGATTGTGCACATGTGTCTGAAGCATGTGTGGAACTGAGCCTTTGCAGGCATTTACTGCTCTCTCCTGAAACAAACAAACAAAAAAACCCCACTAACTTAGTAAAATATACACAACATTCAGTTCAAATGAAACTAAAAAAAATCATACACTGAATATTCATGGAGGTTCTGCCAAAATATCAGGCACATACACCACATGATCTGCAGCTAGGAGTAAAATCAACCAGAGTACAGTTCTATTACGTACTGAAACAATATTGGGTTGTTTTGCCTTTCTCTACAGGTATTTATTTCATACTCATCACTGTGGGCGTTGGGGAAAACAGGCTTTTTCGGTGCATTACAAAATCACGTCATAAATGTCATGCCACCACAAAGACCAATGCTTGGGAGCTCCTTCTCCTTTTATGGGGTACTTCTACATCTGGTCTTCCGCAAATCACACCTCCCATTTCTCAAATTGCAGCCTCTACAACTTTGAGTTCGGAAGAGATATTAAAAAAATCTCCCAAAATCTGGGATGCAAGACTATTCTCATCAAGCCAGAATCCAGCACAAGTGAGATAAAACCAGGAGACTTTTCGCATTTTTCACTTCACAGACTGTGAGTTTAGTAACATGAGAAATCCCAGCTGCATAAGTATCCTGTGCTACCTTCCCTCCAGGCTGTACTGACAACTGATCTCAATCCTGACATCAGACATTGCTCTGCGGTCCCAGACCTGGACCTGATGTAACTGAGACTAATATTCACTCACAGCTATGTTGTGGTCTGATTGATCTTGGGAATGGATACTAGGATGAAGCTGCATTTTACAAGTAACCTCAGACAGAAACTGACTTGGGGACTTCAGAGATGACAGGCTAGTGCACTAACACATCTGGTTAACCTAGAACCATCCTTCTATTTGCTACTGCTGAAAGAACAGTGTGAGGGGGCCCTCCAACTGTCTGTGACTCATGCATACTTATCAGTAATACAGTATGGAGAGTCTCACTTGTGAATCCTGGATTAAACTTTTGAGGCTGAGTTTAAATCTTGGATTGACGTATTTTAGCTCTATCCGCTTTTAGGGACTGATCTTGAAATTTTAACTTATAGCCCTTTTGAAGCAATAACAAAGAGACAAATTCCTGTTTGATTTCAAAGATGGTAATCACGAAAAGCAGGCAATGCAATTGTATGGGACCAAATCTGAATTTTGCACTAACCTTTGCATCAATCAAACTGTAGATTGCACTGGAAATCTTCTCCTTGCTAAAAGCACTCAAAATTCTCCTTAAGAGTTCCACACATTCTGTGGGAAGAAAAATGCATTTTAAATACAGGATGTATACATATCCAAATAAGCAAATATCTATGCACCAATGTGCTTCCACTGATTTTATTATTCTGTTGCAATCATATTAAAATCTTTTAAATCACCTCTAAGTAACTTTGCCTTATATAGTTTTATTTTTTGATCTAATATAAACAAATTAGGATCAGATTTTCAGAAATGTGCACACAAAAACCTGCAAATTTGTACCTAATTTATTCATGACTGCACAAAGCAATCACAGTAAAAGCATGTGCGGATGGCTAGTTGGACACTTCCGTGTACAGGTCTGAAAAATCTTGGCCATAGTTTATCATTCATGTTTCAGGGCTGTCTTTTTAGAAACAGAGGATTAGATCCTTAGATGGTATAATATAGCTACTCTGACTTAACCAACAGTGGGATTTGCTCCAGTGGGAATGGTGATTACTTTGAGATGGGACTGTTAAAGGTAAATCAGCCATTCTTCAAATACTGAATTTAGCTGGCAATCTCCAGTAATTTCCTAGCCTTTATCTATGCTAAATTTACTACACTATATTTAAACTAAAAATCTTGAACTGACTAAGCCACCTTAGAGGAGGGCACGGCATCCTTATTTTAAAAAAAAAAACCCAAACCAAAACACTACAGTATGCTGGTGACAGTGCCCCAACTGTTTCATCTCACACTGGGGTTACAACATTCTATTGTGCCATCATTACTGTACAATGATCTAGGACATTAAAGAGACAAGGTGGGTGAGGCGATATCTTTGATTGGACCAACTTCTGTTGGTGAGGGAGACAAGCTTTCGAGCTCACACAGAGCTTCAGATCTACAACAACACTGCATTACTTAGGACACTCAGACTGTTTGTGATGGCAACAAGGGGGAGCAAATACTGAATGTTACCTGCAGTTTGGGGCCTGTAATCTGGGTCTTGGTGCCAGCACAGTATGATGAGCTGTAACAGCCTGTTTCTCTGAGGCAAATTGCTCTGTATATACTCTGCTTCAGTCCCAGGCCGCAGGCCACTACAGACTCCTGTCACAACTTCCAGCAGGTTTTTTTTGCCTGCAAGAGAATGAGAACATGTTATTTAAAAGTTAAAACCCTCAGAACTATTTTAAGATGATGTTTAGTGCAGGTTATTTTCTGTGTTTTAAAACTAAGTCTACTCTTTAAAAACGAAAAATAAAAACCCAACAACACACTCTTAAGTAAAGCTGACCAACTGTGACAATACTCATTTATACCTACTGGCAGCAGTCCATTTATTTCTGGTTAGAAGGGTTGTTTAAGCAATAAGTCACAACTGGATATGCAGGCATAACTGGTAACCTGCATGCACAAATACCCTATTTGCAGTTATAGTTACTGTGTGTGCAGCCTAACCATACAGTTCTGTATACAATTCTGCGTGCAAATTTTTAAACAAATTATTCCCTTTATGCACAAAAGAATCTAATTCTTCTGGGCAGCTACAAAATGGCAGTGAAAAAATATGAAAGCACCGCCTTGCATGAGTATATTGTATATAGCATTTTTAATCCCAGCCTGTAAAGTCTGTCAGAATGAAAGCTGTTAGGTAGATAAAAACAGAGTAATCTGCTAGGTGACTTGTGATCAGCAGACACTGGCTTATTCTGACATCATGTGTACACACACACACACACAATTCACAAATGTGATTGCAAAATTACAGCATGCTGCCCCCCTCACTTCTCCCTATGGCATACGCCTGCATATTCTGTACTTGGGAGCAGGCTGGTGGTTGAAATATACAAGTATGTAATTCTCATCTTCATTCATAGTAGAAAATGAAAGGCTGAACTTGTGGAACATTACATATGGAAAATGAGGTGTATGGGGTATTTGTTGATTAATTTTGCAGGAGCCCTGCATGTCTTGATAAATCACTAGGGAAATTTGAAGAGATGTAAAATCATGTCATTTAAGTTCCCATGGCACTCTTTGTAAGAATAAGGATGTTTGCTAGCCCTGATGTAATGGCCAGATTCTCGCTGGGGTAACTGCATCCTGCCTACTTTCATTCCCTCTGCAATTTTAGTTGGATACGCGATCCTTCATTTTTTGTCCAAAAGGGCTGTGCAATGTTAGTGTGCGTTGAATAGTTAGATGTTCCACTCGAGAGATAGTGAGTGAAGTGATTCTCATAAATAAATGTGTGTGTTAAATTGTAAAGATCTTTGGGGCCCTTTTGGATGACAGGTGCTATACAAATGTAATGTGACTTGTTGTAGAGTCATATTTAATAGAAATAGTCATTAAACAATTGCCAGGAAAAGTTCCACATCTTGCTGCTTTCAAAACCCCTGATTCTTGGGTTCTGTAGTGTTTAGTGCACCATAGGCAAGCAGGTAGTTTCCTTTCCTTGGACCATGTAGTGAAAAAGAAAGTCCCATAGGTAGATAGACCTGGAGCCCTTGCCATTTTCCAGATAGAGGAGAGTACTAACTGTAATGTAGTTTGATAATCAAGTACAGAGGCACAACCTTCTTCACATATGATTGCTCAAACTGAAATCTCATTGTTAGAGCAATCAGCTGTAAGAGAAGGAGAGTAAGAAGGATCATATTCAGGAACATGATACAGCACTGTCACTTTCATAGAACTCAAGAGAGACTAGAAGAAACTGATCCTTTTTTAAAGTATGTTTACTATAAGTTAAAAGGCACCATGCTTTAAAGGAATGAGAACAGGACAGGAATCAGCACTCCAAAGTCTAGTTCTCAGCTCTGGGTGTCATGTTAAACAAATCATTTACCACTGCCTCAGTTTCCTTATTGGTAAAATGGGGATAATTTTCAGTATATTATACAGTGCTTTAAAGATCTACAACTCTGTAAAATTCCTCATTTTCATTTTGTGGTATAAAATATGCAGAAAGTAGCATATTTTATAGTAATATAAGTCTAGCAAGAACTAAAAGTTCCTATTTGAGACCTGAAACTCTCATTGATTTTTAAACATGTATAAAGACTCAGTTCTACTCACTAGACAAGTTACTTGCCACTAAGGGCATGTCTACACTGATATAATTTCTAGCTTGAGTAGGCCTACCTGCACTAGCTCTGATTGTCTGGGATTGTACTTGAGCATGTAGCCCTTCCCACCATTTATGCTGCCATGGCTACACTTAATTTTTAGTGTGTTAGTTGGATCAGGGCTAGCGCGGGTGTGTCACTCAATCTGGATATTACACTCTCCAGCTCCAGTGTAGACATACCCTAAAATGCTGCCTAATGTCAGTATGCGGGATTGTGATGTTAGTATGCTGAGTGTCACAAGCCAAAGACCTGTTGCTATGCATTAAAGATAAGCAGAAAGGTCAAAATAACAATTTAATAGGGTGCTACAGTGAACAGACTTAGGTAGTACATAGTAAAAACTATGCCATTAAAGCTACCCCTGAGAAGGTATCTGTTGCTTTTACAATAAGAATCTTCATTTGGGGCTAGTACTGTATTCCCTACAGGAGATGCAGAGCTATGGAACTGGGCATTATTGGGATACACAGTTGGCAGAATTTGTTTTTTTATAATTTTGACAGATAATACTGTTTATTTTTAATTTTTCCCCAATTGTATCGAATTTTTACAGTTGCAGAAAATTATGGGAGTGTCAGACAATTATTTAATGACAGTAGATGTTGAGGTTCAAAAAGCTAAAGTTTTATAACCATTCAAACACAAATTGCCAATATCACATGTCAAAATATACAAAGTAAATATCCTTAAATCAAACTCTAATAAGTTATCAAGCAGCATTTTTCTTATTTTGCCTATCTGTAAATTTCAACTATCATTGGAAATATTTTTGTTAGTTTGTGTGTACATTGAAATCAATATTTACTGACACTTACTGATCAAAAATTAATCCTTCCAGCACTGTAATAGGGATTTGAGATAAAGCGAGGTTTGAAAAGACAGGTCTGTTGGTATCAATGTTGCTTAGAGGAGGATAAATTCAGAAAAAGATAATTAACCATCAAGAAAGAGAGATATACGTACCTTCAAAAGGTTTCTGTCTGCTTAAGCTTTCCCAACATAGCATTCCAAAGCTAGAGGCAAACAATAACGAAATTGTGCTTGTTAATTTGGAATCTGTGTTGGTGTTGATTACTTACTGAAAAATTGAGTTAATTAGTTCAAGGGAAGGGTATTTTCCATGTTACACTAAGTCAGGGAGGGCAAACTACGGCCTGCGGGCCAGATCCGGGCCCACAGGCTTGCCAGCCCCGTGGTGCAGCAGGGCTAAGGCAGGCTTCCTGCCTGCCCTGGCCCTGTGCCGCTCCTGGAAGCAGCCAGCACCACATCCCTATGGCCCCTAGAGGAGGTGGCTGGAAGAGGGCTCCCTGTGCTGCCCTCGCCTGCAGGCTCCGCCCCGTGCAGCTCCCATTGGCCAGGAATGGGGAACCGCGGCCAATGGGAGCTTCGGGGGTGGTACCCACAGGAAAAGGCAGCATGCACCTCAACCCCCTGCCCTGAGCCCCCTCCTGCACCCCAACCCCCTGCCCTGAGCTCCCTGCAGCACCCCTCCTGCACCCCAACCCCTGGTCCTGAGCCCCTTCCTGCACACCGCACCCCCTCCCACGCCCCGCACTTCCCCCCGCACCCCAACCCCTTGCCCCAGTCTTACATTCATGGCCCTGCATACAATTAACCCTCGGGCCAAAAGGTTTGCCCACCCTTGCACTAAGCCCTTCCTTATTAGTAGGATTTCCATTTTTGCATACTATTATATTTCAGTTTCCAATTGAGCTGTCCTTATACAATACTCAAGGGATATAACAAAGACCAGCTAGAATTCTGTTTCAGGGGAAAGTCTTGCTCTTAAATTCTGTAGATTATTTTCTAAAACACCTCACCTAATTTCCATTTGTGGGTTTCAAAGCCTTTCACTTCCTCTTTTGTTGTTGTTGCAGTAATTATAAAGTGTTTGGTAGTGTTGAGTATACTGACAAAGGAATGAACTAGCTGACTCACTAAAAGCTTGATCCAAAGCCCAATGAATCTTTCTTTACATCAGTGAAATTTGCATCAGGCCCTAGATCTTTTTTTCCATTTGTAACTTCTAGGAGATGTCACTATAGCATTTAAATGTACTTAAATCAACATCAATATTGGTGTAAAAACACTTGGATATATACGCAAAACAAAACATATATTCCATGTCACACCACTGCTGGACATGCACAGGTCTCATGCAATACCAGTCACTTCCAAACATCTATAATTAAAAAGGTGTGACACCTGAGAATGGGAATTATGCCATCTGAAAGTAAGCCTTTCACTCCTTTCCTGTTTGAGCCTCATGTATTCTTCATGGACAACAGAGGAACAATCACATCATTCATAGGTGTTATTAAATACATATATAATATGTATATTGATGACAACAGAAAAGGCGCTGAAGTTGTTGGCCTCATAACAAAAATAAAAGCTCTAACACTAGAAAATTGGCCATACGTAATACAGGTCTGTCGCATCTTACGCGCATTTAACATGTGCAAATTCAGCTTTATGCGGTCGGCAAAAACAAAACAAAAAAGAGAAAAATAACAATTTAAATACTGTTCCTGTAGTGCGGGCGATTTCGCCCGCCATTCCACTCAATGTAATTTTGACTGTACACGGTTTTCGCTTTACGCGCTGACTGCAGAACTTAACCCCAGCATAAGATGAGACAGACCTGTATTAGGTATAAAGGTTGTCATAGACTCTGTGGTGCCAGCCATGAAGATATACGTCCATAGAGTCACATAGTTGCTATTTTTGGATTGTCATTCATCCAGAGTATCATGTATGTGCCCTTTGGATGTGTGGCAGACAAGATGGCGGAGTAAATAACATGCATTCTTTATGTAAGTCACTTCAATTAAAAGTTAATGCCTGATTAGGAATAGCGAGTTCTTTCAGAAGAGATTCCACAGGATCTTAAAGGGACATCATCAAGATAAAAATCATATTCTTATTTTTAACTAGATTTCAACCAAGCATCCAATAATTGTGCCTAAATATTAAATAGTGGCACAACTGTCTACACCACCAACAGCAGCCATTTAAAAATCTAACTACCTGACTTGTTGATATTAGGTTTCTAAGTGGATTGCACTTGTGTGTGCAAATAATTGTCTACAGTTTTGGCACCTACATTGGACATTTAGGCCCCAGTGCTAGCGTTTATGAAAAGAATCTTCAGATATTTATAAAACTTTATATTATTCAAACTGAAAGAAATTGGAAACTTAACTCTGGCTGTTTGACTACCTGATGTCTAAGGCATGCCTATTTTTGTAGGCAGATTAAGTTTTGTGCAGATAGTTGAAAACACAGAATCAGTTTGGTAACTACAGTTGAAAGTTTGGTCTCTGATCTGAAAAGGGTATGTTTAAAAAAAACATAAGTTTTGCTAAAAACTAGTCCTTCACCTACAAGGATTTGTCACTCTCTCCTTGTGTGCATAGAACTCCTTTTAATTTATTCAAGTAAATCTAATATAAGCATCAAGATGAGAATCTACTTCATAGCATGTCATCCGCAGCAGTATTCTACTTTTTTACTGTAAATTAATATTTTGAAGCTGAAGTTTGGCAATTGCTTAACCTAAAGGTATGGCCATAAGTCTTAATTTTTAATATAACAAATTGTATTGAAATAATTTCCGTCAAACATTAGAAATTTCAAGTTTAACTAAATGCTGCAATATTCCTAGTCTGGAATGTTATGCAGATAGGATATGTGTAACAGCTGTTATTTGAATGGAACACTGTGACCTGTAGGTTTCACTGTAGTATAATTTTACAATATTTTCTTGAAAGAAACATTTAATTCAATACTATGTGAATTGCTCTCCAGAAGTAGGTCTCCTTTAGCTATAACTTTCCCTTAAAAACCTGTACTAACCTGTAAATATCTCCTTCTTGTGAGGGTACACCTCCTTCAAGTATTTCAGGAGAGTGGTATACCAAATCCCAGCAGCTTTTATTGCAGTTCTGCAGAACTGATCTTTGCTGCTTCCTCCAGGAGGTTAGACCATAATCTGTTATCTGTAGAGAAGGGTGAATGGTGAATTGTAGCAACAATATGGCATTATTGGTATCAAATATTGATCTGGTATTTTATGTTAGGACAGATGTCTGATAAATAATCCTATAATCAAGCATATTAGAAGTTGTTCTGGTTTCATGTCAAGAAAATAATGAAGACAAAAAGCTAAATGTAAAAGGGCCTCACCTTAGCTCTATATTGTGTATCCAAAAGGACATTGGAGGGTTTCAGGCTGTAGTGGAGGAGAGGAGGATCTAGTCTATGGAGATGATATAATCCTTCAGCCACATCTGACAGGATCCGCATGAGTAGGGGAAAAGGCAATTCTGGGTACAGGTGGTGCTAAAAAATCAACATTTATTTCAGTGTAATATTCCACGATATATATAGATATGTATATATCTTTTAGAATTATAAAGCAGTCATTATTCACACTATCTATTGAGATCTACAGGTGAAAGGTATTAGCAACTCTATTGCAAAATTAATATCCATAACTGAGGTACAGTTTGCTCATTTTATTATTGCCCTTGCTTCTAAACAGTTTTAACACCCATAAAGGAGCCCCTCTAAAAGATCCCTACCTCTTCCTTACCTCGTGGATGAGTGAGTGGAGGGATCCATTGCACATCCATTCAGTCACGACCCCCAGAAGTCCCTGAGATTGGTAGATCCCAAGAGATGGCAGGAGCTGTTCAGACTGAATGCGTCGTGTGTTTGCTACATCTTGGAGTAGCACCTTCAACTCACTGCAAGCAGAGAACAGGGGTTAAAGAGGCAGCATTTCAGACGGACATGCTGAGTAACAGTCATATTGTGTGATATTGGAAAGAAGGATGATTTGGTAGAGTTTTCCCACCACTCCCCTTAGCTGGTGTTTAATACCAACCATGTTTTCTTGACTACAAAACATCTTTCACATTAAAACTGTAAAATGTACAAGAAAGAAGCTAGTTCCATTAGTATCAAAATATATTTATCAGGATCTAAAATGCAAGGGCAGGAAGAATGTTTGGGATAGTTAAACTAACTGAAGAAACGACCGCTCTGAACTGATTTTTTTTCCTGCCATTCCCCTAAAAGTATGTTTTCCTCATGCCATCAGTGAGGTCCCTTCTACACTGCAAATTTTACCAGCTTCAGTCAGAGCCTGTCTTGCCTGTATGGCTGGGATCAAACCACATCAGAGAGTAAAGCTAAAGCCATGAGGCCAAATTCAGACCTAGTGTAAGTGGTAGGTGTAACTGTAGGGACTTAGTGGAGCTGAATCTGCTTCTACTCAGATTGGATTTAGTCTTAAATTCAGTGGGATGTATTTTAAGAAGTATAAGGAAACCAGATTTTGCTAATCAGTAGAAGATTAAGACTATTTGAGAACTTTGGACAATAACTTCTTTGTTCAGTTGTACAATGGTAGCACTGATCTGTGGATCTGATCAGAATGTTCAGTTTCAAGGAAGATAAATGAACTGGTTCTGCTACAGCCGGGGTGGCCAACTTCTGGGTCCGGACTCGGAGCCACGTGCGACTCTTCAGAAGTTAATATGCGGCTCTTTGTATAAGCACCGTCTCTGGGGTTGGAGCTAAAGGCGCCAACTTTCCAATGTGCAGGGGGGTGCTCACTGCTCAACCCCTGGCTCTGCCACAGGCCCTGCCCCCCACTCCACCCCTTCCCACACCCTCCTCTGAGCCTGCCATACCCTTGCTCTCCCCCCCACAGAGCCTCCTGCATGCCACAAAACAGCTGATCAGGACATGCAGGGAGGGAGGGAGAGGCGCTGATCAGTGGGGCTGCCAGTGGGTGGGAGGTGCTGGGAGCGCTGGGGAGGGGGTGGAGCTGACATATTACTGTGGCTCTTTGGCAATGTACATTGGTAAATTCTGGCTCCTTCTCAGGCTCAGGTTGGCCACCCCTGTGCTACAGGATCATTCCTCCCTAAGTTGCATTTAACTTTAAAAATATGATCCCATCTGCAATACGTTCTGAATTGCTGATTCTATGCATGAAATCTTCAGCCCATAGAAATCAATGGTAAAATTCAATGGGACCAGGATTTCAACCCCTGTCATTATTTTAAAGACTAACCCAGTTAGTGTTTCCTGCTGAAAAACAAATCTGTATAGTTAGGAAGAGGGTCCAGCTGCATAGTTTGGCTTCTGATCCCAACTGTTCCAAAGTTTGGGAACTTAATTCAGTCCCAAACATTACACCATGTAAATCACAGATTTGCTATTCTATTCTATGTACGTTTTTAGGCTGTAGGATATATTTATTGCAGTAGGTCCTCTTTGATAAATCTTAAGATCTTAACTTAGATTCCTCATGCTTCAGCAAACTTCCGTTGAACTCAGTGACAGTCTCATTGACTTCAGTGGGAGTATGCCTAAGTAAAAACTGAGTAAAGACATCAGGATTTGGCCTGATGACACTGTTGGTAATGCTAGCACCCTGGACCCTATAGTATTTGCTTCCTAGCTGTATGCAATGGCTCCTGGTCCCTGATCAGCCTCAGCAGCGTGCAGGAGATTCTTTGATCCCTGAACTGATGCCCATTCCCTGATCTGTCCCATGTACTGGTGTAAGAGATTGGGAGATATCCGACAACTCCTCAAACTAGCATCTGTCTTCCAAACCAGCTCCTGTTCCCACTCCCCCCAGCAACTCCTAACATAGGAGGGAGACTATTTCAGAAAAATTCTCTAAAAACTATTTTAAGCTGGTGTGGATCAAATTTCCCACCCTCTGCTTGCCAGTGCCCGAGAGGCTGCTGGTAACTGCCCTTCTGCTGGAGCACAATACTGTGAAATGCATGGTGGAAATGTAAGACAGGGCAGCACAGTCCTATTGTAGTAAAAGTTGCTTCCTGTATTTTTGCTTTTTGTTGGAATCCTCTCTGGTGTGCATGTGATAGACAATTCAGGGAAGTATATAAAAATGCAGTTATAGGGAGAAGTGACTAAAAATTACATTGTGAGTTCCATATTTGGGGGTCACTGATTTCCAGATCAAATATATTTGTGCATGGATAGTGCATGGGCAGTGGCAGTAACAACACACTCAAGTTAGATGTGCAGCTGTGCAGGCACTTTTCACATATACAATTGAACATGCATTGTTTAGAAAAGTCAGGCCAGGCAGTCCAAGTTGGATTCTTTTTTAAGGAAGGAAAACAGCCTTTTCATTGCAAACATAATGGATATTCAGTATGTTAATACCCGTGTTTATAAATAAATTGTGGCTCCAAAATTTATATACAAATTGTGCTTATTTCTACCTCTTAACATCATTACTAACACTATGGATTTCTACATTGGAACTAGGTTAGCAGTTCAAATGATGGGCAGGATAGAATCCATCTTATTCTCATTGCTGGGTTCACTCTACAGTGGTAATAGTGCGGGGGAGGTGAGGGAACAAACAGAGACTTGACATTTAAAGAGCAGATATGAGTAAGAAGGTTCATTTTCCCATAATCACTTTTATAAGTAGAACAACACTTTAAATCCAGAAAGGAGAAAATAAATTATTAGCTTTTGTTGTCTGATGTAACTTTTTTTTTTATTTAAACAAAAAGTGGGGAGCAAACAGGGGAAAGAGGGCAAGCCTTTTACAAAAACTACCAAATAAATATATTCTTATTTTAGATTAGTAAGTTATTGCACTTCTATTGAATTTAAAAAATAAAAAGCAGAACTCTCAAACTTAATTTATTTTTGGCCTGATCCCACCTCCATGGAAGTCTTTCCCTTGACGTCAGTGGGATTTGGATCAGGGCCCTGAGCCCTATAGAGGCCCTCACTAAAGACAGACTAGTTCTTGTTTCAAGATTCAAATTTGGATGCCATAAATGAAAGAATTTAGACTCAAGCACAACCAAAGACCAAACATGGGAACCTTGGATGCAAGCACCCCAAGAATTTTAGGGGGTGTTTGAAATCTGAGTTGGATTAGATAAATTGTTCCTGTCTTTGTTTTGGGAAAAACGACCTCTCCATATCCTACTTTAAAATATTTGAAATCTGAATTTTTCAGTTTAAGCATGCCGCCTAAAAAAACCAGCTAAGGATCTAAACTTCTCAGATACTAAAAAGACCATGTTCTGCTCTTGGATACCCTTTCAAGAAACTGAGAGCCTAATGAGTGCATTCACTAGAGTGATTTGGTCCCACACCATTAAAAAAATAGTATGGGCCTGACTTCATAATCCCTATAAGCCTGTGACTCCAATGAAATAAATTGGAGTTATGTGAGTGTTAGGCTGACATCCATTTGTGTCAAAGTTTGTGGTTATGACTAATATATGCACTCAGTCCTATCTCTACTGCAATTGTCCATTCTCCCTTTCTTCTCGTATGTGTACATTTATTCACCTATCATGTTTTGTCTAAAACTTAGATTGTGAGCTCTTTGTGTTTGTTTGTATAGTGCATAGTACAACGGTGCACTGAACATGGGTTGAAGTCCTTTGATGCAATCACAACACTATTAATAATGACTTCAGGATCAAGCCCCATTGTCATTACGTATGTCAAATTTCTCACCTAGTGCAATTCAATGTATTTCTTCCACTTTGTCTCTGTTAATCAGGTGGGAGTCACTGAAGTGGAAAGGTGAACTGGGGTCAGAAATGCTACAGTCCATGTTGGTACCCTCTTTGCACTACTGTCCTCCTGAGCTGTTTATATAGTAAATTAAATATGACACCCACCTCTCTGTTGTATTCTGGCTGGTCAGCAGTTTCAGTGATACGTTAATGTTCTGAGGAGCATGAAAGGCTTTGAGGGCGAAGCCAGAACTTGTCCCGGTGAAGATAAAGTTATCCAGCTCTTCCTGGGCTATTACGGGCATCAGATTAGCCATTTTCTGGCGTTTAGTGGGGGAGAGAACTGAAGAAAAACAGACATCCTTAGATTTGTTTTTGTTATCATTGCCAAGGTACACTGAAGTTACACCACGCTTTTTTCCCCAAACTACTCTTCACCTTAATTCAAAAGGCTTCGTATTACCATACTCTGGGTCAGATTGTCCTTTAAAGATAGGGAAAAAATTTACCTACCACACAGGGACATCCTGAGGTTTACTTACCATTTGTAAATATGAGGTGCTAAGTGCTCAATATTATGGCCAGTTCTCATTATAATCACCTGGAAATATGGGGGCACTATTTACATTAATATAATACAATGCTTGACTTCCAAGGATAGTGTTATAATTTGGGGAAACAACAGATTAAAATTCTTACAGTTCCATGCTGGACAGAAAGATAATTCCCATGAAAAACTGTAATAATGCAGTAATCCAGTGTTTCCCAAACTTGGGACGCCACTTGTTTAGGGAAAGCCCCTGGCAGGCTGGGCCGGTTTGTTTACCTGCCGCATCTGCAGGTCCAGCCGACCGCTGCTCCCACTGGCCGCGATTTGCTGCTCCGGGCCAATGGGAGCTGCTGGAAGCGGCGCGGGCCGAGGGACGTACTGGCCGCCGCTTCCCGCAGCTCCTATTCACCCGGAGCGGCGAATCGCGGCCAGTGGGAGCCATGATCAGCCGGCGCTGCGGACATGGCAGGTAAACAAACTGGCCCGGCCCGCCAGGGGCTTTCCCTAAACAAGCGGCGTCCCAAGTTTGGGAAACACTGCAGTAATCCATTCCAATCTACCTCCAGAGCCATGCCCTTTACAGATGTGCCATTATTTACTAGGATACTGTATGTCAACAGAACAGCAAAACAAAAGGCCAAATTCCCTGATGTGGTATATTGGCAAAACTCTACTGAAGCCAGTGGAGCTATGCCCATTTACAGCAGCAGAGAATTTGGCCCATTGGTTATATATACTAGATCTCTAGGGCCACGTGCATATGTGCCTTAATACACATTGACTAGAGATAACAACCTCCCACACAGCCACTTTGTGTTAATGTATGAGTCAGGTGTTATTAATAACAGGTGAGCATGTTTTAAAAATATAGTGAGCATAAAACTCCCTGTACTTAGTGCTGAAAGAAAGCAACAAGAACAGACAGAGCTGAGACAAGGAAAACAGAGAGGGAAGAAAAGGGGTCTTCAGAAGCCCATTTATGAGAATACTGCATGGTTGGAGATCAGAGGATCATAAGAGCTCAAAATGGAGTGCTCCCCTCAGACTCAGCAGATTTCCCCTAAGAAAGCCATGCCGGAATGAATGCTGCTCTAAACTGCAGATTTAAGTAGTGAGTAAGGGGTGTAAGTTGAGAACTCTCTTTTTAAGTTGAGGGTTCAGCTAAAGTGTGGTCTTGTGCTTAAGGCATTAAACTAGGATGCAGGAGGTCTGATTCTAGTTCCCAGCTCTGCCATAGAAAGCTTGTGTAATCTTGAGCAAATCACAGACTCTCAGTGACTCAGCCGAGCATCTATAAAATGGGGATAACCACACACCTTTATTTTATCCTTTGTCTATTTTGCCTAATTAAATTGCAAGGTCTTCCAAGCAGGGTCTGGCTGTTACACTGTATATTGATATCACCTAGATTAGTGATTCTCAACCCAGAGGTCTGGGGCCCACTCAGGGGCCGCGAGCAGGTTTCATGGGGTCCGCCAAGCAGGGCCAGCATTAGACTTGCTAGGGCCCAGGGTTGAAGCCGAAGCCTGAGCAACTTAGCTTCACAGGGCCGCAAGCAATTGCCCTACTTGCTACCCCCTAATGCTGGCCCTGGCTTTTATATGCAGAAAAAGCAATTTTTGTGGTGCAGATGGGCCGTGGAATTTTTATAGCATGGGGTGGGGAGGGACTGAGAAAGAAAAAGGTTGAGAATCCCTGACCTAAAGCACAATGGGGTCCCAAACTCAGTTAATGCCTCCAAGTGCAACCCAAATTCATATAATAATCAGACTAAAATGTCCATTGGTTGACTAATAAAATTCCCCAGTCTAATGTAAGTTTGATGCAACAAGATGGGTTAGACCCTTTGCTTTTTATTTTAAACAACAACATTCTAGACTGAATCTGAAGGCACTAGCTGTGGTTCCTGCAGAAACTATTAAAACAAGGCACTCATTCAGTAGCTATATGATGGCCTCTCAGAATGACTTTGTTGGCTCAGTTCAGAGGCAGGCAGGGTTGTGACTGATCCTCTCCATGCTGCTATGAACAAATTATTGAGCTGGATGGCAACAACTACGTGGAAGGAAAGATTATAGACACATGAGATTTCTCTGATGCCCAAAATGAAGAGGTTAAGAACATAATCTATTTTTTCATATACATCTGCTTCAAGCAGTGTACTTTGTAAAGGACACATCCAATATGGCATGAGACCAACAGAGCCAGCCCAGTCATTTTACGTGCAAAATTACACAAAGCTCTTCCAAATCAGAGACAGGCAAAAAAAAAAAAAAAAAAAAAAAGAACCATTTATTCCTCAGATATTATGGGGATTGGTTAAAGTGGAACCTAAATTTAGTTTTGGTTTCTGTGGAGAAAAATAAACAATCAAAAGGTTTGCAAAACAAAAATCATTTTTCATCTCTAAAAATGTGTAAAACCAGAACCGTTTACTCAAATCTCTAAATGTTCGGGTTAAAAAAAAGAGTCTAATAATGACCCTTGGCTCCAAATCGCTCCTGGTTTTGCTTATTTTTATTTTAAAAAGAGAACTAGGTAAAACTGGAATCAATTATTGAAACTTTGGTGGCACAAATAAAAAAAGAAGCAGATCTGAATCACCCCCATATTTTGGTTTTGCAAAATCTAACCCTGACCAAAGAGGTTTTGAAAACCAGAATGACATGTTTTCACCACTTCTTGTTTTTATACAAATGAACTACAGCTGGAAGCAGGATTTCCCCCCATACATCTAGAGGTTTGGGCAAGATTCTCAACTCATCTGTAAATTGCCGATTTACATCAAGTGAGGATCTGACCTTAAAATCAGAAACTCCAGTTTTGCTACCTTTACATACATTGAGAATTACCTTATTTCAGAACTAGTCAGTGGGACTAATCACAGATTAAGGTACTATTTAATGTCAGTAAGAGTGGCAGAATCCGTCCCTAAATGGGATGCAAAAGGATCCTTCATTGGGAAAAAAGCTCTCAGTGCTGCACTACCAACAGTTCTGCTCTTCTGGGTATAGAGATTTTACTCCTTTTAAAATCCAATATCATTTTACTGCCCACACTACCATGTGGTTTCTAACCACAGCTTGTCAAGGCTGGCAGTTTGAATGAGGAGGACTACAGAAAGTTGTGAGAGGCTTTAAATGTCTCATTGAAACACACTGGAAAATCCTGCATTATAAGAGCTAATCCTTTAAAAACTACCTTTATGCTTAATTCACAGTGAAAGTGTTTCCATCCATATGAGGGAAGTGTGGCTGGGGGCTGATTTAATGTTTCAGTGTACAAATAAAATAAGTGAAAACAAACATACAAAGAATATTGAGACTTACCTCCAGACGTGTGGGCATAGAGACTACAGGAGTGAGCTAGTGCGACTGCAACAAAGAGCTGCGATCTGCCTGGAACAGTGATGCAGTCACAGTCTAAGCCTTGCTGGGTATGAGTCAGCTGCATTGTTTATCTCCTCTTTTATTGGCTGCCTACACGCATCCAAAATTTCCCCTCGTTGTGTGTGCAAACTGTAACTCCTTAGTGACTGCAGTCATCTAGGTTCTCTTCATGGGCTGGCCAGTTAATTGCTGAAATAGGCAAGAGGTTATAGACAAGATTAGAGAGGTTGAGTGGACCCTGTGATGGCCATCACCACCCGTACGAAGAGAAAACAATAAAACTGAGACGCATCAGAAACACCACCCTGGATCCAAATACCCCCCAAAACACAGGGATGTTCAAATCTGGATCCAGACTTTGCAAACCACCCTTATCTTTACAGTGGGGTGCACCAAAACCCAGATACAAAACCCGCTCAGCTTTGGTAAAGTTTGAATCTGAATTTTGTGGCTTAGGCCCATCTCTAAATAAAGACAAGGAAAATCATTCCCTTTTTGGTTACAGTAGTGTGCACAGAGAAAGTGGATATGTAGTAAAGGCCTGATCCTGCTAGGTGCTGGGCTGCATCCATTCTCACCAAAGTTAATGGAACTGGAGGGTGCTCAGCAACTAGCAGAATGGGAACTTTAAGGAGAAAACAATAATATTTTTGAGTGTCCAGCTTTATTTACAGAGTATAGTGTAAGTGGAGTTTTGTGAATGGTACCCTCTAAAGGGTCTGATCCAAAGCCTACTGAAGTTTATGGGAGTTTCTCTGTTATCTTCATTTGGCTTTGGATCAGCCCCTAAATCAGGGGTGGGCAAACTATGACCTGCGGGCTGGATCCAGCCCTCCAGCTGTTTTAATCCGGCCCTTGAGCTCCCATGGGGGAGTGAGCTCCAGCCAGGGAGCAGGGTCGGGGGCCACTTCATGCGGCTCCCGGAAGCAGCGGCATGCCCCCCACTCCAGCTCCGACACATAGGGGCAGCCAGGCGGCTCCGCTCTGCATGCAGCCCCTGCCCCAAGCGCCATCCCCACAGCTCCCATTGGCTGGGAACCGCAGCCAATGGGAGCTGTAGGGGCGATGCCCGCAGACAGGGCAGCGTGCAGAGCCACCTGGCCACACCTCCGCATAGAAGCCGGAGAAGGGACATGCTGCTGCTTCCAGGAGCCGCTTGAGGTAAGGGCTGCCTGGAGCCTGCACACCTGAGCCTCTCCCTGTGCCCTAACCCCCCACCCCAGCCCTGATCCCCATCCCACCCTCTGAACCCCTCGATCCCAGCCCACAGCACCCTCCTGCACCCCAAACCCCTCATCCCCAGCCCCATCCTAAAGCCCACACCCCCAGCCGGAGCCTGCACCCCTTCCCACACCCAACCCCTGCCCCAGCCCTGATCCCCCTCCCGCACCCTGAACTCCTCATTTCTGACCCCACCCCGGAGCCTGCACTCTCAACCAGAGCCCTCACTCCCTCCCACACCACAATCCCAATTTTGTTAGCCCGCCATACAATTTCTATTCCCAGATGTGGCCCTTGGGCCAAAAACTTTGCCTGTCCCTGCCCTAAATGCAGAGAGGAAGCAGAGAGGAAGCAAAACCACTGAACATGCTCCATTCCCCTTCCTGTGGAGCCTGACAAGCTTCTCTTCACCAAAATAAATAAAATATAAAATATATATATATATATACAGATATTCCTATCTCATAGAACTGATATACCTATCTCATAGACCCCCGAAAGGTCATCGAGTCCAACCCCCTGCCTTCACTAGCAGGACCAAGTACTGATTTTTCCCCAGCTCCCTCACAACCCTGGGTTTAGCAGGCCAATGCTCAAACCACTGAGCTATCCCTCCCCCCACCAGCATTATGTGGCTTCAGCTCTGTGGTTTGAAAGGAAGAATGCCAAGGATAGGAGGCAGGGAGCAGCCCATCACATGATTTCCTCAAAGCTGCATGGCTATCTGAACAGAAATGAGTGTTACTAGAAGCAGCATTAGTATCCAGTCTGTGCCTACGTGCCCCTCAGAGAGTGAGAAATGGCACAGGTGCCTGGAGAGGAGACAGTGGCAGCAAGGGTATGGGCAACAACCATCAGGGATTGGGGAGACTGAATAGAGAGGGGGCAAGTTATTATGAGTACCTCTTCCCTTCACCCCTCCACGCTGATCTCTGTTTAACAATGTCTTCACTACCTGTCCATGGCCTACATTTCTGTAAGCATGACATCAACAGTATGATAACTGTCTTAGGTATTTATAGACCATTAGTCATTGTCATAGACTCTGTGTTACATTTGTAATCACACGTGAAAAAAAAGAAACCCTTTATAATTAAAAAACCTCTCTTTAAAAATGCCTTTGGAGATTTTTTTTTGAAGTGCTCACTTTGGCAGAAATAGTGAAAAAGCATATGACTCCCTGACACTCACATGTGGTGTACTCTGATGCACCTATTTAGTTTTCCATGGAGAAATGGTCTGAAATAAATAGGATGAAAATCAATAAGCACAAATGCAAAGTACTACGCTTAGGAGGGAATAATCAATTGCACAAACAAAATGACTGCCTAGGAAGGAGTACTGCAAAAAAGAGTATAGTGGATCACAAATTAAATATGAGTAAACAATGTAATACTGTTGCAAAAAAAAAGTGAACATCATTCTGGGATTATTAATAGCAGTGTTGTAAGCAAAACACAAGAAGTAATTTTTCCAGTCTACTCAGCACTGACAAGACCTCAGCTGGAGTGCTGAGTCCAATTCTGGGCACCACACTTTGGGAAAGAGCTGGACAAATTGGAGAAAGTCTAGTGGAGAGCAACAAAAAATGATTAAAAGTCTAGAAAACAAGACCTATGAGGAAAGATTGAAAAAACTGGATTTGTTTAGTGTGGAGAAGAGAAGACTGAGAGGAGACATGATAACAATCTTCAAGTACATAAAAGGCTGTTATAAAGAGGAGAATGATACATTGTTCTTCTTATCCACTGAGAACAAGACAAGAAGTAATGTGCTTAAATTGCGCCAGGGAGATTTAGGTTAGACACTAGAATAAACTTGCTAACTGTAAGGGTAGTTAAGCACTGGAACAAATTACCTAAGGAGGTTGAGGTTTTTTACAAACCTCCAATGATTAGACAAACACCTGTCAAGGATGGTCTAGATCGGGGTGGGCAAACTTTTTGGGCTGAGGGCCACATCGGGGTTCTGAAACTGTATGGAAGGCCGGGTAGGGAAGGCCTGTGCTTCCCCAAACAGCCTGGCCCCCGCCCCCTATCCGCCCCCTCCCACTTCTCACCCCCTGACTTCCCCCCTCAGAACTCCCGGCCCATCCAACCTCCCCTGCCCCTTGTCCCCTGACTGCCCCCTCCCGGGACCCCCCACCCCTAACCGCCCCTTACCATACTGCTCAGAGCAGCAGGACTGACAGCCGCGCTGCCCCGCCGCCCAGAGCACTGGCGGCATGGTGAGCTGAGGCTGTGGGGGGAGGGGGAACAGCAGGGGAGGGCTGGGGGCTAGCCTCCCCAGCCGGGAGCTCAAGAGCTGGGCAGGACGGTCCCAAGGGTCGGATGTGGCCCGCGGGCCATAGTTTGCCCACCTTGGGTCTAGATAGTTCTACCTCAGTGCAGGGACTGGACTACATGACCTATCGAAGTCCCTTCCAGACCTAAATTTCTATGATTCTACACATAGGTGCCAACTTTTCTAGGCGCCGGTGGGCACTTGCCCCCTGCCCCACCTCTACCCCACCCCGCCCACTCCTGCCCCTGCCCCCTCCCCACCCCTATGGGACCCCTTCCCCAAATCCCTGCCCCGGCCCTGCCTCTTCCACGAGCGCACCGTGTTCCCCCTCCTCCCCTCTTCCTCCCAGCGCTTGCTGCCTGAATCAGCTGTTTCGCGGCGGGATGCACTGGGAGGGAGGGGGGGAGAAGCGGAGCCGCAGCACGCTCAGGGGAGGAGGTGGAGCAGAGGTGAACTGGGGTGGGGAGCTGCCTGTGGGTGCACAGCACCCACCAATTTTTCCCTGTGGGTGCTCCAGCCCCGGAGCACCCACGGAGTCGGCCCCTATGATTCTACATGCTATGCACAGAGGGTAGCAAAACAATCATGGTGTCCTTTGTTTGATGCTATCTTGCTTATTGTTTTCAGCTTATGTGACACAGTGCCAGCCAAACTATTAAAGCTTAATTTTAGTGCTGTGTTTGGTATGACTAAATCATGGTCACACTGGCCAGTTCCTAGATCCAAGCTTAGGTCAGACTCAACCCCTCAGATGCTCGTTTGTCACTACTATTGTGCATTCTAATTCATGAAAATAATGATTAATATCTTACCTTTATATAGTGCCATTCATCCTGAGGGATTCTAAAATGCTTTACAACCTCTCACACAAAATATTACAGTCTATATATATCGAATAAGGAAAGAGAAGAATTATTTAGGATTGCTCTAAAGAATGTCAGTGGTAATGAGAGAAAATTAAGAAAAGTAAAATTTAGTAAGATCTCTCAGGGAAACCATAATATAAGGGCCATTAATTCGTTTCAGTGTCTATTTCAGTGTCTATGCACAGAATTCACTTCACTTCTTTATTGCTCTGATGCAATGATGTTGAGGTCAGATAAATACATAGATACCAGTGAAGTACAGTTAACTGGATGAAACACTGACTTTTTAACAGAGCATAGCAATGTTGCACTATGGTCAAGGACAGGAAAAGAAAACTATGGGGCCAAATTCATTCCTAAAGGAAGTCCATTAACTACCATTTAGACTATGTGTAAGGAGAAATTCTTCAGAGAATTCAGATAGCGATCTGAGACCTATTTTGGAGAGGAGAGGAGGAGGGAAGACCATTACATAAATACTGGTGGAACTCATTATCCTATAAACAAATAAATACATCACATCATGGTGATGTTACATACACCAGGGATGGAATTGAGCCTGTGTGTCTGATGGTAGTTGCAGGGAGAAATCTAAATGGGCAGCATGTATAATTACTCATACTGAGATTTATCCAGAACACTAGCTAACACCCCAATTTTTGCAAGAAGTGCCAGGGGACTTTCAAAGACTACAGTGATCAACCATTACATCTAACACAAAAGACAGAAGCTCAACAACCGCTAAGGCCACTAAGTTTCCAAGAGGTAAAAAAAATAGATAATTTTGAAAAATGACTTTTTCCTAGTCCCATCAAATAAGGGCCCAAAAAGAATCAAAACTTTGCCTTTTCAGTGCCAATTTACTTACCTGCCCCAGCCACATCTCTAAAAATCATCTAAGCTGGGCTGTGTGTAAAAAACACGCTAAGAGGAAAACAATCGAAATACACAGCGAGCTGGTCTTAAAACAGTATCTGAACTACAATTATGTTCTGATGTGTCTCTATGGGAGCAGTATTCAAGGAGGACCACAGAGTAACAGAGAGAGTATCTGAGCATGTATGAACAATAAGAAAAAATGACGCAGAGTATCGGATGGCAAGATTTTATGTGCAGAGACATGCAATGACCCAAATACCACAGCTTCTGATGTACCGACGTTCAGTGAGCACCTGTGAGAAGTGCAGAAGTGATCACATGAATTCTTCTTTGAAGTGTCAAGCTTGTTATTCCAGTTGAGCATCTGAACCTGACTGGCTTTGATGAAGAGTTAGGGCCTGATTTGCTGTTGTCTTGCCCATTGTGGAGTCATTTGTACCTGTGCAAAGTGGGTGTAAAATGCTACCATTCTCATCTGGTGCCAGGCAGTGGAGATTAATGTATGGAAATGTAATGGGTATTGAATGTTGTATTTTTTTATATTGAATGGGTATTGTAATTTATATGTATACATTTCTGTCCTCAGTTATACCCATGTGACCATATTAATTTAAATGACTGGATACCAGGTAGGCACAAAAATACTCATGAGGTGTTGTTTTAAATGTCTAAATGCAGAATTCTGATGTCCATTTAGGATGGTCGTCCACATTTGAACTAAGGCATCCCATTTATTTTTCCAGGAAAGCATTTCCTCATTCCCAACAAACACCCACACGCTGTGATGTTAGAAAATAGCTTTGGCTTGTCATCCTCTCACTAATTAGATGATTAAAGGAAAAGCCGCCTGGCCTTTAGGCAGTTTCTGGAGAATGACAGTGCTAGTCAACTCTAATAGTGTAATTAATAACACCATGAATTATTTATTAGATGCATTACCTAGCTTTTTAGAACTATGGAGTCTTCTTAATATATAGTACCCAATACATAATTTGAATAAACCTGAATAAATGCAGGGAACTCCTCTTAGACTACTGGAGGCTGAAGGTGGTCTCATTATAATTTATACAGCATCCATGCTAGATGCTTTAAAGAACAAAGACACCCCTCCCCACCACAGTCCCTTCTCCAAAGAGCTTGCTATCTAGTTTTAGATGCGACAAGTGTAACAAACAATGGAAGAGAGTGAGGAAGGACAAAATCATCAGGTTACTCAGTTATGGCATAATCACGGCTAAATGGTTCCAATAATGGCAAAATGACAAAGTAAGGGCTAGATTATGCCTGGCCCTTATGTGAATGTGCGGGGGAGAGGGGGCCATGAGGGGGAGATGGCACAGGAAGACTTCCACCCTTGCATGGCCTATGTAAGACCCAGACCAAATTCCAGCCCATGTGTTCAAGAGAATATAGCAGCTGCACCCTCTTTAGTCTTCTGGGAGTGCACGGCACTGCAAAAAGAGTTGGGAGGAGGCTAAGCCATAGCTGCATCCCCATATACACCAGCCAGCAAAACTGGCTGGCCAGGACAAAAGGCAGTAGTCTGCACCCTACAACATTGTGTAGTACAAACAACTCCACTGCCTCTATGTCCGCCTTCTGGAGCTCCCCCTGGGGTACTTCAGCTCAGCAATGCCCCTCACTATGGTCAATGCCTAAAACTAGCCTTATGTCATTTGGAAACTGATTCTCCCTCAGGGAAGCAGGGTGAAGCACAGATTATCTAATAGAACTAATAGATGGTTAGTCAAAATAGAGCTCCTCTTCTCTCCTCTTCTCCTCAAGTTGGCCTCTTGAAACTCAACCATCACTTTTCCCCAGCTCCCCCACCAATCTCACTTCCTCTTACATCCCTGCTCACCAATGCAAACTTAACTATGGGAGTCTCTACTGATGCCTCCATAGTGTATTAACAAAAACCTTTAGAGAGTCTTTGTTTTGGAGTTACATTGTACATCAACTTGGAAATGGGATGGGAAGTGATATAATTTCCTATTTTCTAAGAATTTTTGTACCATGAATGTAGTAGACCAATACTGGTCATTCACTTCTTCTCTGATAGTGTTCAAGAGAAATTTCACTCTCTAACTCTGGAAGCCTCTTCTGCAGGTTCAGAAAGAGAGCATTTTCTTCATTTCAGTGTATTCAAGTAGTTTAGTTCAATTACTAGTTCGTTCAGAAGTAAGAAACCAATGGGGAGTGAAAAAAGCAGAAAGGCCTGTTTTCCTCTTCCAATCTATGAATAAAAACTAGGTGTGAGAGGATGAAACCTACTAATTCTAAAATCTTGAAGGACGTGGTGACCAAAAACAATCACTTCAATTTACTAACTATAGATAATACTTCCTCTGTTTAATAAAATAGTAGGTTTTAAATGCAAAATATGTTTTGATAATTTTTTTACAAGTAGCGCTTGACACAAATTTTCTAACATAATAAAAATGTAAAAATTAAGAATCTGAGTAAGAATATAAGAACGGCAATACTGGGTCAGACCAAAGGTCCAGCCAGCCCAGTATCCTGTCTACCGACAGTGGCCAATGCCAGGTGCCTCAGAGTGAGTGAGCCTAACAGGTAATGATCAAGTATCAGAGGGGTAGCCGTGTTAGTCTGGATCTGTAAAAAGCAACAGAGGGTCCTGTGGCATCTTTAAGCTTAACAGACGTATTGGAGCATAAGCTTTTGTGGGTGAATGCCCACTTCGTCAGACGCATGCTCCAGGTAATGATCAAGTGATCTCTCTCCTGCCATCAATCTCCACCCTCTGACAAACAGAGGCTAGGGACACCATTCCTTACCCATCCTGGCTAATAGCCATTAATGGACTTAACCTCCATGGATTTATCTAGTTCTCTTTTAAACCCTGTGATAGTCCAGCCTTCACAACCTCCTCAGGCAAGGAGTTCCACGGGTTGACTGTGTGCTGTGTGAAGAAGAACGTCCTTTTATTTGTTTTAAACCTGTTGCCCATTAATTTCATTTGGTGGCCCCTAGTTCTTATATTATGGGAACAAGTAAATAACTTTTTCTTATTCACTTTCTCCACACCACTCATGATTTTATATACCTCTATCATATCCCCTCTTAGTCTCCTCTTTTCCAAGCTGAAAAGTCCTAGCCTCTTTAATCTCTCCTCATATGGGACCCGTTCCAAACCCCTAATCATTTTAGTTGCCCTTTTCTGAACTTTTTCTAATGCCAGTATCTCTTTTTTGAGATGAGAAGACCACGTCTGTACGCAGTTTTCAAGATGTGGGCGTACCATGGATTTATATAAGGGCAATAAGATGTTCTCCGTCTTATTCTCTATCCCTTTTTTAATGATTCCTAACATCCTGTTTGCTTTTTTGACTGCCACTGCACACTGTGTGGACATCTTCAGAGAACTATCCACGATGACTCCAAGATCTCTTTCCTGATTAGTTGTAGCTAAATTAGCCCCCATCATATTGTATGTATAGTTGGGGTTATTTTTTCCAGTGTGCATTACTTTACATATATCCACATTACATTTCATTTGCCATTTTGTTGCCCAATCACTTAGTTTTGTGAGATCTTTTTGAAGTTCTTCACAGTCTGCTTTGGTCTCAACTATCTTGAGCAGTTTAGTATCATCTGCAAACTTTGCCACCTCACTGTTTACCCCTTTCTCCAGATCATTTATGAATAAGTTGAATAGGATTGGTCCTAGAACTGACCCTTGGGGAACACCACTAGTTACCCCTCTCCATTCTGAAAATTTACCATTTATTCCTACCCTTTGTTCCCTGTCTTTTAACCAGTTCTCAATCCATGAAAGGATCTTCCCTCTTATCCCATGACAACTTAATTTACGTAAGAGCCTTTGATGAGGGACCTTGTCAAAGGCTTTCTGGAAATCTAAATATACTATGTCCACTGGATCCCCCTTGTCCACGTTTGTTGACCCCTTCAAAGAACTCTAATAGATTAGTAAGACATGATTTCCCTTTTACAGAAACCATGTTGATTTTTGCCCAACAAGTTATGTTCTTCTATGTGTCTGACAATTTTATTCTTTACTATTGTTTCAACTGATTTGCCCGGTACTGACATTAGACTTCCCGGTTTGTAATTGCCGGGATCACCTCTAGAGCTCTTTTTAAATATTGGCGTTACATTAGCTATCTTCCAGTCAATGGGTACAGAAGCCGATTTAAAGGACAGGTTACAAACCATAGTTAATAGTTCCACAATTTCACATTTGAGTTCTTTCAGAACTCTTGGGTGAATGCCATCTGGTCCCGGTGACTTGTTACTGTTAAGTTTATCAATTAATTCCAAAACCTCCTCTAGTGACACTTCAATCTGTGACAATTCCTCAGAGTTATCACCTACAAAGGATGGCTCAGGTTTGGGAATCTCCCTAACATTCTTGGCCGTGAAGACTGAAGCAAAGAATTCATTTAGTTTCTCCACAATGACTTTATCATCTTTAAGTGCTCCTTTTGTATCTCGATCGTCCAGGGGCCCCACTGGTTGTTTAGCAGGCTTCCTGCTTCTGATGTACTTAAAAAACATTTTGTTATTACCTTTGGAGTTTTTGGCTAACTGTTTTTCAAACTCCTTTTTGGCATTTATTACATTTTTACACTTAATTTGGCAGTGTTTATGCTCCTTTCTATTTACCTCACTAGGATTTGACTTCCACTTTTTAAAAGATGCCTTTTTATTTCTCACTGCTTCTTTTACATGGTTGTTAAGCCACGGTGGCTCTTTTTTAGTTCTTTTACTGTGTTTTTTAATTTGGGGTATACATTTAAGTTGGGCCTCTATTATGGTGTCTTTGAAGAGTATCCATGCAGCTTGCAGGGATTTCACTCTAGTCACTGTACCTTTTAATTTCTGTTTAACTAACCTCCTCATTTTTGCATGTTCCCCTTTCTGAAATTAAATGCCACAGTGTTGGGCTGTTGAGGTGTTCTTCCCACCACAGGAATGTTAAATGTTATTATATTATGGTCACTATTTCCAAGCGGTCCTGTTATAGTTATCTCTTGGACCAGATCCTGCGCTCCACTCAAGACTAAATCGAGAATTCCTCTCCCCTTGTGGGTTCCTGTACCAGCTGCTCCAAGAAACAGTGATTTAAAGTATCGAGAAATTTTGTCTCTGCATTTCGTCCTGAGGTGACATGTACCCAGTCAATATGGGGATAATTGAAATCCCCCACTATTATCGAGTTCTTTATTTTGATAGCCTTTCTAATCTCCCTTAGCATTTCATCGTCACTATCACTGTCCTGGTCAGGTGGTCAATAATAGATCCCTACTGTTATATTCTTATTAGAACATGGAATTACTATCCATAGAGATTCTATGGAACATGTGGATTCATTTAAGATTTTTATTTCATTTGATTCTACATTTTCTTTCACATATAGTGACACTCCCTAAATAAGTAAATGTAAGTCAAGGTATATCTTTGCTTAAAGAAATGTGGACAGACAGTGTATCCTTCTGGTTAGCAAAAAGAAGCACCACATTTAGTGTAAAGGCTATATTTTGTGAAAATCAGCATGTATTAACAGTTACCAACCAATGAGAATCAGCCTTTATTTTTTAGGAAAATAACTGAAAATGAGAAATGCATAACACTCTAAAAATAATTGATTTAAATCCAGGTTCCCTGCTTGTTGATTTAAATCATGATTAAAATCAGTGATTTAAATGAGTGCTTGAAATCTATCCATTCTATCAGGTTGTCTTCCCAGTTCTGCCGCTGAATTGCTTTGTGTCCCTGTTTCCTAACTGTAAGCTCTTTGGGATAGGGACTGTTTCTCACTATGTGTATGTATAGCACTTAGCACATAGGGGCCCTGATCTTGGCAGGAGTCTCTAGGCATTATTATAACATAAATAATAAAATAATAATAATTTGTGTTTTCTCTTTCTACTTTCATCCTCTCCTCTGTCTTCTTTCTCTTCCTCATTGTGTTTCTTTCCTTCTCCTACCATCCTCTCATTTCCTTGCCTTTCTGTTTCTCCTCCTCTCCTGTCTCCTCATCTGTTTGATTCTCCATCCCTGGCTCCTTACTCTCTGTTCGTTTTGTTTCACACTCAGTCTCTATCTTTCTTCTCCTCTCCACCTCATCCCTTCTCCCCTTTCCCGCCACTTTGTCTATCAAATGCCTTCTCAGGAAGCCTCTGCTGGATTTTTAATGTCTTCTGTACTTTGAAACCCCCTTCCCTGTTGTTTTTTTAAATCTCAGAATAAGGAAGAAATGTATGAAATCAAAGCTAGGGTTTGAGCTACAAAAAGGCATCTGAACACAGCAAATTGTTTTTGGCTTCCTTTTTAAAATGTTTGTAATGTGGAACATTTGTAATTGCCCACTTGTAGGGCATTTGCTTATATGAAAGTGGAGTGAAAGTCCTTAATTTCGTCAGTATATTTCACTGGACTTTCACTCTTATAGTGAAGCTACTCTCTGCTTATAATGAACTTCACTCCATTAGAATCAAGTTCTGTTGAACTAAGCCTCTGGGAATTTAGCAATTGGTACCTACCAGACAGGAGTTAAATGCAGCATTCCAAGGAGATCATGACTTCCTCCTCTACTCTGCAAAAAAGATTCAACTACTTGGGATGAACAGGAAGGCGGTTTCACCTTGCTATCAGTCTTCCTGACAGTTGCCACTGCTCTCTGTAGGAAAAAAATACAAGTCTCCACATTTCTGTTGTGGCTAAAGGGCATTTTGTATGAGGAAGGTGAAAAGATATTGGCCAAACGACAGCACATTCGTTTCCCAAGCAAGTCCTCTTTTAGTCTGGCAAAGGTCTGCTTAAAAAGAAATTCAGCCCTGTGCAGAGGGCAGCATAAGGGTTATGCAGCATTGCCTGCTCTTTCAACTTTATCTTGAGTTGTGCAATATTTGGTGTGTTTTTTAAAGCCCCAGCTTCTGGAATCAGGAGATTATATGAGAATCTCAGCTTTCATTTAGGAAAAAATAATGTAAAAAGCCTGAAAATGTAAAGCACACGCATACCTTAAAGGCTCAGAAATGAGAAGGTACCTAAAAAGAACCCAAAATTTATTTACTTTTTTTACAGTCTCATGATTTTTAAACCAATCTCAAGATTATTTTGGGGACAGATTTTTGAATAGCTGGGATTGGCAATACCACCTGTAAATGGGATGCAAGTGGCAATACTACCCACGACTTATATAACACTTTTCAATAGTAGAACTCAAAGCGCTTTACAAAGGAGGTAAGTATCATTATCCCCATTTTAAAAATAGGGAAACGGAGGCACTTAGAGGTGAAATGACTTGCCCAGGTTACCCACAGGCAAACCAGGAATAGAATCAAGGTCCTGAATCCCAGGCCACTGCTCTACCCACTAAGACACAGTGCCTTTCTTTTTCCTTATGGTGGCTCTCCGCACAGCAGTGAATTTAATGGATTTTTATTTGAAAACACAACACATTTATAAGAGCGTTCTATCCTATAATTCAAAAATAGCCAGACTATTTATTTTTAATACTGTACAATACTGCTATAAACAGTAAGTAGTGCAATTGTCTTTCCAGGGCAAGTCTTTGTATTCTAGCTTTCGTCCCAGACTGACTTTTAGAGCCCAGTTATAACCACTTAAACACAGAGGTCAGCAGCAAAAACACAGACAGACTTTTAACTAGAGAATTGAACTGGGCTCTTACAACAACTCCTTCTTTTCACACGTACACTAATTTTCCTTAAAAAAACAAAACCAAAAAACCAAGTATTTGAATTGAGTGAACTATATGGGAGTAAGAGGAAGTCACAGGATCTGGACTTTGCCCTGCTATTTTGTTAGTAGGAAGTAACACTGGAACATGATTACTGTTATTTCATGAAGCGTGTTCTACTAAATTCCTTCTTTGTACTGCAAGATTAGTCAATATGGGAAAACACAGGGGTTTAGCTATTCCTGGGAATGACATATACAGACATGCCCTCCACTTCTCCCAAAATTTGGTGATAAACTCTGGAAAAAAATAAAACAAATCTTTAAAAATTATACGAGTGATTTGGTAACCACTGAAACAGCAAAATGCATCTTAAGTGACAGCTTCTAGTGCCCACCAGGATGTGTGAATGCAGTACTCACTAGTACAATTAGGGCCCATAATGTGCATGTCAGAGACCACCTTAACTTTCTAATAGACATAAGTCACACGGCAAGCTGCTGCACATAGGCACCAGGCATATTGCCAGCTGCCTCCCCATCCACTCCCCTCTCCCTCCCCCCCCACCCCAATTCTAAACATACTACCAGATGCCATGATCAATATCCCCCATGGATAACAGGTATGTGAATTACTTGCACATAAGTCCCTATGAGTATTTGGTGCTGCTAAACTGCACCCACATGCTTGAACAGACATTAGGCCCACTGCTAGTTCCTGTGCTCACGTGTCCTGATGAGGTGTTAACTAGGATATGTCCAAGCTTTACACCCTTATAGAATACGGTTAAGGTTCCATCTGTACTATAAATTGGAAATGCTTTGTAACCTTATTATTTGATTTGATCGTAACTATAGTGTTTGGTGGTAACTGGTGAGTCCCAGAAGTTAATTGTATGAAGCTGGGAGTGCCGGCATCTAATTTGTTTAAACCTTTTTTCCCACTCAGCAGGTGAAACATTCCTAGCTGTGAAAAAGTGGAATGTAAGAATGCATTTCTATTAAGCATGTTTTTTCACCCTGAACAGCCCTGCTTGCGGGTAGAGAAAAACATTTCTTTTGTATACAATAACATCACTGAAACAATAGCTCCCTCAGTAAAAAATTAAGCTATTTTTCCAGATTTGGAAACTAGTAGTAGCAGTCTAATTTTATCGATTGCCAGCCATGCCTCATATTCTCCTGGTTGAATGTTGGTAATTTTAGAAACAAACATGCCTAATGTTTCTAATTAACAAAAAAACATACAATGCCTTTGACATCGTTAGTTGTTAAGGTGTTAAAATACTGGAATTGTGTTTCTATCAGGGTTCCTTACCTAGCTATTTGTGGAATTCCCCTGAACTGTTTGCAATATGAGTAGTGCATTCTCAGAGAGTAGTGCCCAAACCTGAAAAACACCTTTTTTGAGCCTTGCATAAAGTCAGCCCTGGATAATCAATATTTGAGTTTGAATGACCTAAGTATCAAGGCAGCAGGCTGTGCTACGTTTGCAGATAGTGAGCTGGGCTGTCCTACCATGCTGTGCTGGGGAGTGTGTATAGATTCTGGGCTGGACTATTTATAGTCAGTTTGCTATATGTTGTGTGTGTATGCATAGATACTGTGCTGGGCTGACCAGATGCCCTGCTGGGTGTATATGTATTTGTGTATATTGTGCTAGGCTGAATTGCGTGTGTTTAGATTCTGCATTAGGCTGTTTACATTTAATATGTACTCTGCATGTAGATGCTTTGCTGGCTATGTGTAGATACTGCATCAGGATGGGCTCTATTCATTTGTGTGTATATACGTATCCTGCAGGACTCTGCATGTTTGTAGATACACTGCAGGACTGCATATGTGTGTGTACAGAAGGTCTGCAGGGCTGGTCTGGGTTGTGTGTGTGTGTGTATCTTATGTTCTGTGCAGAGATGACTGCTTAGCTAGGCCGGGGTGAGTGTGGATGGCCTGCAGAACTGGGCTGCAGTGTGTGTATAGATTTAGTCCTGAAGGCATTTGGCGCCAAAAAATTAAAAATTTTGCACCAAAATAATAAAAATTCTGCACACAATATTTTAAAATTTTGCAAAATTCTGCAAATTGTATTTGTCAAATAAATGTGAAGGTTCCAGCATGGCATTGGGGAGCACAGGCCACTAGCTGCAAAGAGGTGGGAGATCACTGTGCTGCTCCCTCCCGGGACACAGACTCAGCAGTGAGGCAGCACCCAACTCTGACATAACGCAAGGACTGGGCCTGCCCCAGAAACACCCAAAGGCCCTGCCCCTCTGTGCCAGATGCACCAGGTGTGGATAGGCAGGCTCAGCCCGGCAAGATCCAAGTGTGAAGGGGCTTCGTATGCAGGGATACAGGTGTGGGTTGAGATGGTTCTGTGTCGGGCAATCTGGGTGCGGGCGGCTCAGTGGGGGATCCGGGTGCGGGGGGATCTGGATACACAGGGGCTTGTTGGGGGGTTCTGGGTGCAATGATAATGGTACTCTGCAGCGGGGTCCAGATGAAGGTGCTTGGGGCTCAGCAGGATGGGCCTGGGTGTGGGGGGCTCAGTCAGGGGTCCAGATGCTGGGGGAGCAGGGCGTAGTGGGAGGGGAGATCCAGGTGCAGCTGGCTGGGGCTCGGCGGGGTGGTGATCCATGTGTGGGTGGCTCGTTGGGGTAGTCCAGGTCCAGTGGGGCTCATCGAGCGGGGGTTCTGAGTGTGTGGGGGAGTGAGGCTCAGCAGGAGAGTCTGGGTATGAGGGAGTCTGGATGTATGAGGGTTGGGCAGACGGGGGAGCAGCTCCCTGTACTGAGATCTTTCCCCCTGCAGCTGAGGAGCGATGGTTGCAGGAAGTGTGTCGGGGGGTGAGAAAGAGTTTGCAGAGCTTCCCGTAGCTGGGGGAGAAATCTGAGGTGTGTCTGACCCGGTCCCAGATGCCGTGCAAGGGAAGAGGAAGTCCCATGCTCCCCAGCCCAGCTGGGACTAGCAGCTGAGCCCAGCACAGAGTAGGAGCCACCCTCCAGGTCTTCCCCAGTCCCACCTCCTGCCCCACAGTGATTTACCGCTCTGCCCGCTGCCCTGGGCACCCAAAACATACTGCTGGGGAGGGTCGCATGACCGCTCTTGTGGCTTCCCTTTGCTTCCCTGTCAAAAAGTCATTTTTCTGCGGGGAAGCAAAGAAATCTGCGAGAGACATCAATTCTGCACATGCACAGTGGCGCAGAATTCCCCCAGGAGAAATAGATGCAGGGTGGGCTAAGTGTGTTGATAACACTGATTTGTGGTTGCATTCGATTTCCTGGTGTTATTAATCAAATTAAAGTGGGTACAGGTTTGCTCATCATTCACAAGAAGAAGTTTGGCTGGGCAGGATGCTGGGACCAAGCTCTCCCTGGGGCTCTCTGAGACCCTGCCCTGTGGGGCGTGTATGTCTGCTTGAGAGCTGGGCTGCTGTGGGGAGTGTTGTCGAAGAGGTGAGCTCTCCCCTGGCCTGTCCGGACCCTGCTCGGAGGAGTTTGGGGGGTGGCTATTCCAGAGAGCCGGGCTCTCTCTGGGCTGTATGGGACTCTGCCAAGGGGGAGGGACACTGTCGAAGAGCTTAGCTCTCCCCGGACTCTGTCTGGGGGATGGGGACTAGGCAATAGAGCTCTCCCTAGGCTGTATGGTACCATGCTCAGGGGAATGATGCTGATATCCGGGCTCTCCCTGGGTTGTATGGGACCCAGCCTGGGAATGGGGCAAAGGGCGGCTATGCCGGGCTCTCCCTGGGCTGTATGGGACCCTTCCTGGGGGAACGATGCCAGAGAGCTGGGCTCTCCCAGGGCAGTACGGGACCCTGCCTGGTGGCGGGGGCAATGACAGGGAACGGGGCTCTCTCTGGAGTTGTATGGGGCTCTACCTGGTGGTGGAGGCAATGACAGGGAAGGGGGCTCTCTCTGGGGTTGTATGGGGTCCTACCTGGGGGGCAGTGCCAGAGCTCAGGGCTGTATGGGGCTCTGCCTGGTGGTGGGGTCAATGATGGGGAACGGGGCTGTCTCTGGGGTTATATGGGGCCCTGCCCGGTGGTGGGGTCAATGATGGGGAACGGGGCTGAACAGGGCCCTGCCCAGTGGTGGGGGCAATGACAGGGAACGGGGCTCTCTCTGGGGTTGTATGGGGTCCTACCTGGGGGGCAGTGCCAGAAATCAGGGCTGTATGGGGCCCTGCCAGGCGGTGGGGGCAATGACGGGGAACAGGGCTCTCTCTGGGGTTGTATGGGGCCCTGCCCAGTGGTGGGGGCAGTGACAGGGAACGGGGCTCTCTCTAGGGTTGTATGGGGCCCTGCCCGGTGGTGGGGGCAATGACAGGGAACGGGGCTCTCTCTAGGGTTGTACAGGGCCCTGCCTGGTGGTGGGGGGAATGACAGGGAGCGGGGCTCTCTCTGGGGTTGTATGGGGCCCTACCTGGGGGGCAGCACCAGAGATCAGGGCTGTACGGGGCCCTGCCCAGTGGTGGGGGCAATGACGGTTAACGGGCTCTCTCTGGGTTTGGACGGAGCCCTGCCCAGTGGTGGGGGAAATGACAGGGAACGGGGCGCTCTCTGGGGTTGTATGGGGCCCTGCCCTGCCTGGTGGTGGGGGCAATGACAGGGAGCGGGGCTCTCTCTGGGGTTGTATGGGGCCCTACCTGGGGGGCAGCACCAGAGATCAGGGCTGTACGGGGCCCTGCCCAGTGGTGGGGGCAATGACGGTTAACGGGCTCTCTCTGGGTTTGTACGGAGCCCTGCCCAGTGGTGGGGGAAATGACAGGGAACGGGGCGCTCTCTGGGGTTGTATGGGGCCCTGCCCAGTGAGGGGTCAATAACGGGGAACGGGGCTCTCTCTAGGGTTGTATAGGGCCCTGCCCGGTGGTGGGGTAAATGACGGGGAACGGGGCTCTCTCTGGGGTTGTATGGGGCCCTACCTGGGGGGCAGCACCAGAGATCAGGGCTGTACGGGGCCCTGCCCGGTGGTGGGGGCAATGACGGTTAACGGGGCTCTCTCTGGGTTTGTACGGAGCCCTGCCCAGTGGTGGGGGAAATGACAGGGAACGGGGCGCTCTCTGGGGTTGTATGGGGCTCTGCCCGGTGGTGGGGGCAATGATAGGGAACGGGGCGCTCTCTGGGGTTGTATGGGGCCCTGCCCAGTGGTGGGGTCAATGACGGGGAACGGGGCTCTCTCTAGGGTTGTATAGGGCCCTACCCGGTGGTGGGGTAAATGACGGGGGACGGGGCTCTCTCTGGGGTTGTACGGGGCCCTACCTGGAGGCGGTGCCAGCGGCCGAGCTCTCCCCAGGGCTGCCTATGGCCCTGCTGGCTGGGGGGCAGTGCCAGAGATCAGGGCTGTATGGGGCCCTGCCCGGTAGTGGGGTCAATGACGGGAAACGGGGCTGTACGGGGCCCTGCCCGGTGGTGGGGGCAATGACAGAGAACGGGGATCTCTCTAGGGCTGTACGGGGCCCTACCTGGTGGGGGGGGAAATGACAGGGAACGGGGCTCTCTCTGGGGTTGTAAGGGGCCCTACCTGGGGGGCAGTGCCAGAGATCAGGGCTGTATAGGGCCCTGCCCGGTGGTGGGGGCAATGACAGGGAACGGGGCTCTCTCTGGGGTTGTGTAGGGCCCTGCCCGGTAGTGGGGTCAATGACAGGGAACGGGGCTCTCTCTGGGGTTGTACAGGGCCCTGCCCGGTAGTTGGGTCAATGACAGGGAACGGGGCTCTCTCTGGGGTTGTATGGGGCGCTGCCCGGTGGTGGGGTCAATGACAGGGAACGGGGCTCTCTCTGGGGTTGTGTAGGGCCCTGCCCGGTAGTGGGGTCAATGACAGGGAACGGGGCTCTCTCTGGGGTTGTACAGGGCCCTGCCCGGTAGTGGGGTCAATGACAGGGAACGGGGCTCTCTCTGGGGTTGTATGGGGCGCTGCCCGGTGGTGGGGTCAATGACAGGGAACGGGGCTCTCTCTGGGGTTGTATGGAGCGCTGCCTGGTGGTGGGGTCAATGACAGGGAACGGGGCTCTCTCTGGGGTTGTATGGGGCGCTGCCCGGTAGTGGGGTCAATGACAGGAACGGCGCTCTCTCTGGGGTTGTACGGGGCCCTACCTGGGGGGCAGTGCTAGAGATCAGGGCTGTATGATGCCCTGCCCGATGGTGGGGGCAATGACGGGGAACGGGGCTCTCTCTGGGGTTGTGTAGGGCCCTGCCCGGTAGTGGGGTCAATGACAGGCAACGGGGCTCTCTCTGGGGTTGTGTAGGGCCCTGCCCGATGGTGGGGGCAATGACGGGGAACGGGGCTCTCTCTGGGGTTGTGTAGGGCCCTGCCCGGTAGTGGGGTCAATGACGGGGAACGGGGCTCTCTCTGGGGTTGTATAGGGCCCTGCCCGGTAGTGGGGTCAATGACGGGGAACGGGGCTCTCTCTGGGGTTGTATAGGGCCCTGCCCGGTGGTGGGGGCAATGACAGGGAACGGCGCTCTCTCTGGGGTTGTACGGGGCCCTACCTGGGGGGCAGTGCTAGAGATCAGGGCTGTACGATGCCCTGCCCGATGGTGGGGGGCAATGACGGGGAACGGGGCTCTCTCTGGGGTTGTATGGGGCCCTGCCCGGTAGTGGGGGCAATGACAGGGAACGGGGCTGTATGGGGCCCTGCCCGGTGGTGGGGGCAATGACGGGGAACGGGGCTCTCTCTGGGGTTGTGTAGGGCCCTGCCCGGTAGTGGGGTCAATGACGGGGAACGGGGCTCTCTCTGGGGTTGTACGGGGCCCTACCTGGAGGCGGTGCCAGGGGCCGAGCTCTCCCCAGGGCTGCCTATGGCCCTGCTGGCTGGGGGGCAGCCGGCGATGCCAGGGAAGGGGTGAGGAAGGCGGTGTCGGGGGAGCCGGGCTGCGTGGGGCCCTTGGCCGGGCGGGGCCGGATGCCGGGCTGGCGGCACCGCCCCTTACCTGGCCGGGGCGGAGCGGGGAGCCGGGCCGGAGGTGCGCTGCAGCGGAGCGCGGGCACCATGGCCGCCGCCTCGCCCTGCGCGGAGCCGGCCGCCCGGAACAAGCCGGACAACACGGCCTTCACGCAGCAGCGCCTCCCGGCCTGGCAGCCGCTGCTGTCGGCGGGCACCGCGCTGCCGCTCTTCTTCTGCGTGGGCCTGGCCTGCCTGGCGCTGGGGCTGGGGCTGCACTTCTCCTCGGACACCATCCGCGAGCTGGAGCTCGACTACACCGGGGCGCCGGGCAGCGGCCACAACTGCTCCCGCTGCGCCAACGCCAGCCTGGCCGGGGCCGGGGGCTGCACCTGCTCGCTGCGCTTCGAGCTGCCCGAGCGCTTCCCGGGGCCCGTGTGCCTCTACTACCAGCTCTCCAACTACTACCAGAACCACCGGCGCTACGGCGTCTCCCGCGACGACCGGCAGCTCAGCGGGGACGCCTCGGGGCTGAGCAACCCAGCCACGGAGTGCAGCCCCTTCCGCACGGACCCCCAGGGCATCCCCATCGCCCCCTGCGGGGCCATCGCCAACAGCCTCTTCAATGACACCTTCGCCCTCTACCACCTGGCCAACGGCACCTTCTACCCCGTGCCCCTGGACAACCGAGGCATCTCCTGGTGGACCGACTCCAACATCAAGTTCAGCAACCCCGAACTCGTCAATGGCAGCCTGGAGGCCGCCTTCAAGGGCACAACCAAGCCCCCCAACTGGCCCCATGCTGCCTACATGCTGGATATGGGCAACACCAACAATACCGGCTTCATCAACGAGGACTTCATCGTGTGGATGCGCACCGCTGCTCTGCCTACCTTCCGCAAGCTCTACCGCCGCGTGCGTGAGGGCAACTTCTCCTCTGGCTTGCCCCAAGGCACCTACCGCCTCGACATCACCTACAACTACCCTGTCCTCTCCTTCCAGGGCACCAAGAAGGTCATCTTCAGCACTGTTTCTTGGATGGGTGGCAAGAACCCCTTCCTGGGCATTGTCTACCTGGTCTTTGGCTCCGCCTGCATCCTCACTGGCTTTGTCATGCTGGCTGTGCATATCAGGTTCCAGAAACAAAACCAGATGGATGTGGAATAGAGAGATGGAGTCTAAATGCTGCCAAACTTTGGATCTGAAGTTCAACTTCCTCCAAACTTTGCTGCTAGCATCCAGGCCTTATCCTTATCTTTCACTGTTATAATTCTGATCTCAATGAGTTTACTGTCAACTCTCACCAGTGTAAGTGAGAGCAGAATTGGGCCTTCCATGTCTGTAATGGGCTGAATGAAAACCTCCTTCCCCTTGCCACAAAACTATGGGAAAGTTCAAATCTGGTTAAAGCTTCAGACTAGTGATCAGAGCATCACTTAGTGTATATATATGTGCACCTAAAGGATCACTGTCAGATTTTCTTTTTGCCTAACACAATTACCAATGTTTCTAATGACACAAACTTTTTTTTTTTTTTTTTTTTTTTAAGAGTGGAAGGATTTTAACCTGTTTTTCTTCCTACACTCTTCCTCTGTCTGGGTTTAACTTCTGTTTTTCTAACCTCTTTCTACGAATGAAAGTGAAGCTTGCTAGTCTGTTTATTGATAGATTGTAGTCAATTGCATATTCAGTTTACCATGCATTAGCATAATGGCCTGCTGTTTGAACTGCAAACTTTGCAGCGGACTGTCTTTAAAATCTAATAGTATAATTTAATAATCTTAACATTTCCATTAGGTCTGACAGGATTTTTACAGGACCTGTATTTGGGGCCTAAATTATTGGTGCCTTTTTCTTTAAAGCAGTAAAAGGGACATTTGGCAATATCTTAGCAAGACCAAAGATCAGTAAGAGACAATTTTCACAGTGATGAGTGCTACCATATTGCTTGAGCCCAAAGTGTAAAACAATCCCATAAGGAAGCATCACTCTGCTGGTCGTTGACTTGCAATTAATAGATGCTTGTGGCTAACAAGCCAATTGTCATCTGTTATAATTTTTAAAATACTTTTTTCTTTAATTTTTGGAGAGTAGGAATGTATAATAGTCCTTAATTGAAATGGAAAAAAATGAACTGGAGCTGTCCAAAAGGATAAACGTTAAGGTTGATATTAATCCTTAGTGAGAGACTATCTTGTGAGATACCCGCTGGGTAAATTGTAACAGTGATCCAAAACCATTTCTCTTCCCTCTTTCCTTCCTCTCACTTGGGGTCAGGCTGGTAGCTGCCGAGAGAGTAGCACCTACCCTGTATATAAGTGACTTTACCAATAGGTATCTTCTGAACAAAACTGACTAGTGTTGGTGGAGCCCACTTAATTTCACTTATCAAGCACTTATGGCAAAAGGCTCCTTTCTTTCTCTGCTATAGATTTATCTTCCATTAAAAAGGGTGGGAGGCTCTTACCTTGTCTATATGTTCTTTTTCTAAAAGATATTGCTAAGAATGGCATTAAATAACTTTGAGACTAGAAACACTTCTTATATGGCAATAAAAATTGGTCATCCATCTTGCTTATCTAAAATGTATAACATATAAAATAACTTCATAATATTTTCAACCAAAACATACCCAATCATGTGTTCAAAAACAGTGACCCCAGCTTGGAGAATAGTCTCAGTTCTCAAATATGTATTTTCTTGAATGTTTATATTTTATTTCTGTCCTGTGCGGGTTTTTTCCCACCTCTTAAAGAGTTGAGTTGACAACAAGTTAAAGTGATGGTAGCCTTGGGGAACCATCACTTGATAGTGGTTGCTTATGAGAGGTACTCTGGTTAGCCCTGATTAGGATCCCTTATTAGATGTCTGAATGTCTGTGGCATGTAGATGATCTCTAATTCACAATGTGTGTATATTTGAAGTCTTTGGGCAAGTGGGGAACCTCTTTTTTAATTTTTCAAGTTGGGTAATTCTTACTCCAGAAACGTTTCTTCAAACTGAATTATAAATGCAGGCTTATTACGACTTCAGAAGCAGTATCTTTTATACCAGTGCTATGAACTACATGTCAGTTGAAACTTGAAAAGCTATGTAAAGCCTTAACCAAATTGCTTTTAGTTCTTTGATAATGCTTTGAAGTACACTAGTAATTGTCTGTCTGAGAAATGACTTTGCATATTAAATGAACTTTTGTTTCAAGCTAACAGTGGAACTGGCTCTGTGGAATGCTGTAAGTGCAAGAAAAGGCCTTCATATGAACAAATATAACAACAGTGTGTTCAGCCTATGGCCCAAATTCTGCTCTGTTCAACCCATACAAATACCACTGAGGTTGCAAAGGCGTAAATGAGGGCAAACCTTGTCCTTTCTGTTGTTAACATTATTCTTGTTGACTATTCTGTTTGAAAAATATATTTGCCCTGCAGTCTGATTCATCTGGGAAGTAGTCTGTAGGATGCAAATATACGTAACTTCATTCTTTATACTAACTGTTAGGAATGTTAGCTGTCTGGATTGTGAAATGGGTGCTTCACCCCACAAACTGGTAATGCTGCAGGTTCTGCTAGTATCTCTTTAGCTTAATAGCTGATGTGGATCTTCTGGAAGCCAGCTTTGTGTGGAAAGGGCAAGCTCAACTTCAATAGAGACAGGGTAGGGCTTTTTGTGGAAAGAACTCAACTACCTAAACTTGCTTTAGTCCACATGCCTTCCAAAAACCTTCACAAAGTGCAGGCCAGCTGAGCAAACCTGCCTTGAGAGGTGGTGACTAGATTATGCATGCAGATGAAATGGAGGAAGACTTCATTGTAGACTGGAGGCATGATTCTTTCACTTACCCTGGTGTGCATAACTTCATTGAATCCACGGAGTTCTACTCTGATGTAACCAACATAAATTAGAGGAGAATCAGAACCTCGCTGACTTATGAGAGGCTATTCTGCATAATTTTCAGTGACTGTTACTTGTCAATATTTTGTTTCCTCCGTATAGAAGACTTCCTCACTAAAGTACACCTCTACCTCGATATAACGCTGTCCTCGGGAGCCAAAAAATCTTACCGCGTTATAGGTGAAACTGCGTTATATCGAACTTGCTTTGATCCACCGGAGTGCGCAGCCCCGCCCCACAGGAGCACTGCTTTACCGCGTTATATCCAAATTCGTGTTATATTGGGTCGCGTTATATCGGGGTAGAGGTGTATGTGTAGTTTAGTCCTATATTATATATCTTTCCCAGCATTTTAACTGCAGAGAGAGTAAAGACATACTTTTATTTCCCATTACCACCTGATGGATCCCTTCTAGTCTAAAGGAACTGGGGGTGACCCTCCTTTCTCCACTCCCCCCAGTCCATTTTGATAACTTCACCTGATTCCTCTATTAATAAACAGCTCATTTCTCCCGCTGAAGGCATAGTTAAGAGTTTGACAACATGAATGAATATTGAATTACTCTCTAGAAAGAACCCCATTCACTTTGTTAACTTTTTTAAGCTAAAAGGAGTTTATGGGGAGACTGTCTGGTAATTTCATTCATAGAGTGCTTGGGAGCAGTCAAGGTCCCAATTACTTAAAAAAAGAAAACCAGGATTACTTATTCTATATGGCAGCCAGCAGGCAGGAGCGCCGCCAGCTTTTCCGCTGCCCTAGGTGGCGGAAGGTCCCGCCCCAAAATGCCGCCCCCCCACCACCCCCCAAATCGCAGTGCCCTAGGCGACTGCCTAGGTCGCCTAATGGGTTGCGCCGGCACTTCCAGCAGGTGAACTTGGAAAGAATCCTTGTGACAGTTTCACTGGGTAGGGGTTTTGGTCAAAGCTTATAATTAACATTTATGATGCACAATAAAAGGACAATTAAACAATGCTTAACGTATATCTTGGAATCCCATAAGGCTTTTCTTCTGTAGTAATGACAACAATTTTGTATTCACTTACAAATCCACTCATACTGGTAAATCAGGAAGACAAAGTCTTTCAAAATGGAACACAATCTGGGTGAGCTTTGGTTCTTATTGGTATTCTGTTTGAAATTTAGTAGCCTTATTTCTTGTACCTGTAATTTTGTGAGCAAAAGTAACTGGAGCAATGGTTTGTTGTTTATCCACCTACCTGATTGCCCCAGAATATTAAGTAATTACAGTTGCAAAATTGTGCCCACAGTTACTTTGCAAGTGCAAAAAAGGTAATCTGGGTTTTAAAAGCTGAACTGATTTTTTTAGAAAATGAACTACAATGTTCCAGTGACAGTTGTGTTAATCCCAAACTTGTGTTGATAACACAGATTGGGTTTGGATTTTCAACACGGCAATAGGTTGATGGGGTGTTTTTGTTTTTTAAGATCTTAACTAAAATTCAAAACAAATTTTATTTGGAGTGTTTTAAAGTCCTCCATTAGAACAAGAAGATTTTCTTTCTGTCATTTTAAATTCTGCACTAAAATGTTAATTCTGTTTAGTGGGATAATTCAACACGTCGTCTGGGATTAACTCAACTTTATTTTGAAGTTCACTTCAAAGGGTCCAAGGTCAAAATGACTACATTCACTTGCAATACTCTACAATCTGAAAATCTAGCTATCCTGTTTATTCTTTTCCTACTTCAGGGTTTGGACAGCGTAACTAGGCTCATAAATTTCACTTGTGCTTCATAGTTGCTTTCTAGTCAATATCCTTTCTAGGTTTTATGCATTAACACAATGCTCTTTGTTAAACTCCAGGTCATAAACTTGCAGAGGGATATTTCAGTAGGGGGAAATTAGCATGGGGAAATTAGTTTTTGTTTCTAATTTCCTCATGCTAATTTCCCCCTGCTGTTACTCTCACCTTCTTGTCAACTCTTTGAAATGGGCCACCCTGATTACCACTACAAAAGTGATTTTTTTCCCCTCCTGTTGATAATAGCCCACTTTAATTGAATTGTCTCGTTAGAACTGACCCCCCACTTGGTAAGGCAACTCCCATTTTTTCATGTACTTTGTATATATATCTTCATCAGATGCATGGAGTGGAAAATACAGTAGGAAGTGGGTTTTAGCCCACGAAAGCTTATGCCCAAATAAATGTGTTAGTCTCTAAGGTGCCACAAGTACCCCTTGTTTTTTCTGTTTTTTCAATTAACTCTAACCGTTAACCAGAGCTTCAAGCCTTTCTCCTATAATGCTAGTAGTCACTGGCTAGGAACATGTACTGCTTCTTTCACTGGTATCTATACTAAGGCTTGGTATGAAAATATAAATTACTATAATTTATTATTCTGATTCAGGTACTAGGGGTGAGGGGGAGCTATATGACTTTATCTAATTGACTTCTTAGTTAACCGAAGTCAATGTTAATGGAAGGTACAGGGATTCCCAAATGAGTTCACCAAGAGAGGAAGTGTGGAGTCTTTGTTATATGCTAATATTTTGAGCTTGAGTTTATCTATTGGTTTTGACCCCTCTGTGTAACATTTAAAAACTAATAGCAAAGAAAAATGCATTGATGCTGCTAATTTTAAAAATAGAGGGAGGGAGGTGTACGTGTGGGGGAACCTCCAAACAAAGTGATTAATTATTTAATGTTGCCGAGATTAATCAGAATTAAGGTTGAGACATTCAGGCTCAAAGCTCATAGAGAATTCCTGAACTATATCTGGTGATCCGAACCTCCTCCCTGCCACCAACCACACGCTTCCTGTACAATCTCTTATCTCGGCCTGCCTTTGAGACTTCCAAGTTACAATATCAATGTAGCCTCAAGATCAACATGTCTAAAACTGAATTTATCTTTTTACCCCACCGCACTCCTTACCCAACTTCTTTCACTTTCGCTACCTTTCCCCCATTCCGCCCACATACTCATATTCGCGTTCTTGGCAAGTCTTGTGACTTCCTCAATGAAATCTCTCAAATCCTTCCTCCTCTCTACTTCCAGCAGCCTTGCTCATCTCGCCTCAGTCATTGGATCCTCCTTTGCAGCCTCTCCCCTCCAGTCTATTCAGTACACTGCTTCTAAGATAATCTTTTTGTCCCTGCATCTGACTGCATCATGCTCTTCAAATCCTGTCACTGACTACTCCTCTCCTCCTGCAGCAAGCTCAGCCTCATTTTTAACTTCAACGCCTTGCAGGACTCTGGCCACTCTTGCATTCCTGCATACATCTTATACTATATCCCCCCCCACACACACACACTTCCTTAAGATGCTACTATATGTGCATATGCAAAGTGAGGGCCTAATCAAAAGCTCAAAAATCTTTGAATTGAGTCCAATAGCTTTTTGGTTAAGGTCCATGATGCATCAATGTAACCACACAACTGCTGTGAATGTTACCGTGTAAGTATGCACAGGTATGTGAGCTTGTATCAACAGAGTTTTATTGTGGAGTGATGTCATTTTGAAGTAAAATGGAGGAAAAATAAAACTCTACTTAAAATGGGCTGTTGCCTGGAACTAAAACCTGTTCTGTTGCCTGTCAGGAAGAGGCAAGACTGTCATTAATCATCAGTATCATATTTGTGTGAAAGGACAGAAGAATATTAATGTTTTAATCAACGTATCCCTGGCAGATTCCTTTGAAGACACTGGAGCTCACCTAGAGTATCGTAATAGATATATAGAAGATATATTGGATGGCTCAGTGGTCACTTTAGCATCCACGACTGGGGAAGTATTTTCATTGTTCAGTAGCTTCTTGAGGATACTATTAAAAGTATTCTTGCCCCTTACCCTCGCCAGGAAAACCAGTCAGGACAGCTCCATCTCCACTTAAATTAAGATAACATACCCACTCAAATGTCTTTTAAAAACATTTTTTAAATCTTCCAGTATAAAAAATAATAGTAAATGACAATAGCTATGGCAGGATCATGTAGTAAGTGTCTTAGTGCTAAAACTGTGTTCCTTGTTACAGAGGAGATGAATCTATTCAGCTGTTAGTAGAAGGAAAAAGTGTCAATGCAATATCAACAGACATGAATCAGGGTAGTTGCTGTCTGAAATAGAATGTTGGGATATATTTAGGAAGATATGTTCGAACTACGTGCAATTCCCCCAATCTGTAACTCTTGGCTAAAATTACATCTCATCCAAAAGATGTGTAATTTCTTATATATGAGGCCTACAGCACTTGTGACTATTCAACTTTCCATGAGTGATCCTCATGGCCAAATGCCAACATGAGTAATTCGTTTTACACTTCCTGTCCTCAACTATTATGCCATGTTGTGAACTGTTAAACCACTGCTGCATTTCACTCTAGCATCAGTAATAGGGTAAAGTGATCTGGATACATCCCTTTTCTACTTCACAGGGGTGCCGTGAGCCTGAATCACGGTTTGCAAAATGTTTTGTGATTTTTTTTTTTTTTTTTTTTTTTTTTTTTTGTCTCAAAGGTGGTATGTTAATGAAAATATTGAAACTCAAGGTTGTGTGGGTTGTTGGTAGTAATTGCCTAGCAAGCCATGTGCTAGAACAATTCCAGGGGTTGCTGTTTTGTCCCTTCTCAAAATATCAAACCTTTTGATAACCATATGTCTGATCAATATACTTATGCTGAGAGGTTTGCGGGGATAAGAGGTCTCTGAGCACAAAGAGTAAAACTGACAGTTAATTGAACCAGTGCGGTAACAATCAATTACAAAATAACACAAACCAATTTTTACTGTCACCTGACTCTGCTGAAGTTCAGCCACAGCTGCTGAATAACAAATTGACAAGCAGCTGCTGAAGACATTTTAATATAAAATAGTAATCCTACTGGGCAATTCTAATGGTTGGGCGACTAATCTATTTTCCTGCAAAGATCTTTACCCCAGATATATGTGGTGAGACTGGTCCTACTGGCCCTTTCTGTAAATAGAAAGAGGAGGGGAGTTCTGCAATTGCAGCTGGTGTGTACACACCCAAATCCTTCAACAGCAGTGTCTTTAAAACAAAGAAAGTCAAATGTTTTCTGTAATCTTACTCCACCTTTAATATAAGGTCGGGCCTAATAGCAGGTTTTCATTTACTTTGCCTGTGTTTGTGTCATGTATTTTTTCTACTGATTATTTGTGACTATCTACTTAAAATTACACACACAAACTAAATTAAAAGAGCTTTTAGGTTGCAAGATCAAGCATTCAAAAGTCAGGAAATGCCAGAATTAAGGCTGCCTGTGCATATCTCTGGGACAAAGATCTTTGCAATCCCCTGGGTATGATAGAAGTGTCCACGGGGATTTCAGCTTTTTCATATTAAAATTAATTCAGCTGATGGTAGTCGATGTGTAACAGACGGGTGAGAGGTCTCAGGAGAAGTGGCTGAACTTTAGCATATTGAGACAGCCTCCAGTAATACCCCTGCCTGCTCTCCCAATTCTCTGTCCCCACTGGCTCACCATCCCAATCTACTTTATTGGGTTCTTTATCTAATCTCAGTGTCCTCATTCTCCCGCCTCTCCCGGCTCCTTGTCCCGCTCTCCCTACCTACCAAATGCCTTCTCTTCTGACCTCCATCTTTCCCCACCTTCTGGCTCCTAAATCAGTCTTCCACTTTGTCTCATCCCCTTCCTTCCATGCCCCTTGCTCAGATTAATAAAGGAATTTAGGTGCTGTGATGCTGAGTGTTGCAATGCTTAATTTTTAGGTGCCTAGAAAAATCACAGGAACAATAATGTGATCCACAAAGCCTCAGTTAGGCGCTTAAGCTCCTTATACAATGAATGGGGAGAAACAGGCACCCTTGAATGCGATCCACAAAAGCCAGCACGCTACGCTGGGAGCCACCTAAGGTAGACAGCGAGAGATGCCGATGAGAGGGGAGTGTCCTAATTCCTGCCCCTCTCACACAGGTAATTACCTAAATCCAGGCTGCAGGGAGACACCGATCTCTGTTTAGAAATCCACAACCAGAAGAGTAATGGAGTAGGGGGACTTAGATCCTGGGCCACTCACCTCTCTGGTGGGTTCCCTACCCACCAGGCTACAGTCATTATCACATTTTCTCTCATTGGCTTAATGACTCTAATTGTTTATCCATTGGAACAGCCTCAGCATGAGAGATTAAGGGAGACCCATGTCAGAATATCCAGTGGTTAGAGCAAACCCCCCCCCACACACACACACAAAGTGGGAGACCCTAGTTCAGATCCTTTCTCCCACTCTGGCAGAGATGGGGGGAATTGAGCCTGGGTCTTCCACATCACAGGTGAGTGTGCTCAGGGCCACCCAGAGGGGGGAGGCAAGTGGGGCAATTTGCCCTAGGCCCCGTAGGGGCCCCGTGAGCCCTGGCCCGGCAGCGGTCCGGGTCTTTGGCGGCGGGGGCCTCTTCAGTGCTGCTGAAGACATGGAGCAACTGAAGGGCCCCTCGCTGCCGAAATGCCACCGAAGACCTGGACCACCGCCGGGTGAGTACAAGCGCTGCAGCTCCCCCGCTTTGCCCCAGGCCCCCTGAATCCTCTGGGCGGCCTAAGTGTGCTAACCACTGGGATAATGTACTGAGCTATCTTGATTATCACTTCAAAAGTTTTTTTCTCTTACTTAATTGGCCTCTCAGAGTTGGTAAGACAACTCCCACCTGTTCATGCTCTCTGTATGTGTGTATATATTTCTCCTCAATATATGTTTCACTCTATATGCATCCGAAGAAGTGGGCTGTAGCCCACGAAAGCTTATGCTCTAATAAATTTGTTAGTCTCTAAGGTGCCACAAGTACTCCTGTTCTTTTTGAGGATACAGACTAACACGGCTGCTACCCTGAAACCTATTCTAAGGTGGGCACCACCTTCTCCAGCCAGATTTTGAATGGGAACCTAGGCAGTATGCAGCCTCTTACCACACCTCCTGGCTCAGATGAATGCCTGTCTTCCCTGCTTCTTGAATTGCTCTGGGGCTTAGATGAGAGAGAGAGAGAGAGAGAGAGAGAGAGAGGCACGTGGACACTCAAGAGTGAGGCAGCAGTGCATATACCTAGCGGCAGAAACTTAGGTGCTGAGGGAACTTTTACCCTGAAAATTTAGGCACTGAATTAGTTTGTGCCTCCAGGGTTTGGCAGAGTTTTGTGGATCACAGCAGAGCCTAAACTGAGATTTAGGCTTATCCTGTCCTCTCCCCTCATCCCTTATGCATTTGAATCAGACAGCTTCCTTCTTCAGGTTGCCTGGGCTAATCAAGGAGGTCACTGAGAACTACCTGCTGTCTGTTCCAGTGTCTGGACCTACACCCATTACGGCCTGCAGCAGCCCAGAACTGCAATTGCAGGGAAAGTCCTGCTTGGTCCTGGGCTGGAGCATCCCAATGCATATGGGAACTTTGGAATTTAGCTGCTAAAAGCTATGTCTCTAATGAGTTGGAGAATTGTTATTGGTGTTTCGAAGGTTATAACCTGGCCAAATTTTGAGCAGATTTTCACAGGGATGGCTAATAGCACATCCCTGACACAAAAGCTACCTTCCCCCCACCCCCTGCAAATTTCAAGGCCATTCTCAAAAGCATGGGGGTGCTATAACTTTTAAGAGAAAGTCACCAGAATATTTAAACATGGTCAAAACATAATTTTCCCTACCCTCATTTTCAGACATAGCTGAATGACTTTGGCTGATTTTTCAGTGTGCTCTTCTCCCCCCATGCCCCCCCCCTCCGCAAACAATTCAGCCCGAAGCGGACGCTTGGTATGGAAAATTCCAGCCCAAATGGTTGAAGCTTGCAAAGTTATAAGCAAGTGAAAATAATAACTTATAGTAGGAAGTGCCAGGAAACCTTAATGATAGGCAATGCTACCAGCTCTGACTATAGTAAACAAACGATTTGTCTTGATTTGTTAACCAAAGTTTAAACATGGCTATAATCCATTGCTGAGAATGGGGAGAGGCTGTGTGAAGTTACAACTCTCTAGAGCAACTCTTTAATTTAATTTTCTTCCTTGCTAGGAGAGAGCACTTGCAACTCTGACTATAACAACATCAGATGAGACCGTTAAAATATGGTTGTTCCATAATTCAGCTCCTGTAGTTGTGTTAAAAGCCTAGACTGGTTTAACAGGGACCCTAGTAGGTTCCATCTAGGCTACAAGTCAAAACTGTGTTATAACTGGGTCCACTAATTCAATTATAGTTGTAGTATAGGTAGGGCAGAAAGTGCACTCAAACATGCTGACTATAGTAAAAGGCATAACTACTGTAGATTACTAGATGTGTGACATGTATAAGATCAGTAGGGATGGATGAACATCTCAAACCCTATTTTGGGTTCTCAGAGTTTGCAAAACTAATTTGAGGGTTTTTGTAACCTTTTTTCTTTTGCAATCAAAAGCCATTTTTCATTTTCTCCCAGCACATCCCACTTCAGGTTGATTCCACCTTTTTCTTTTATGTATTAAAGAAAGAGGAGCCTCCTCTGAACTCTAGATGTCCAAAACTGAGTTTTCTGTATGTAGGCTTCTCCATATTGACTATACATATTTTTCCATTAGAATTTTCTCTTTTTCCTTTGTTCTTCTTATTCAGTCTTTCCTGAGTGGAATACAAACTCCAGCATTAGTCAAACTTTTAAACTGCTAGAGCCAAATGCGTCTGTGGTATAGCTCCATTAGAATTTCACCAGGGATTAATTTGCTCCAGAATCTGAGTATTTAAATTGGGCATAATGAGTTGTCTATCTCTCATAGTCAAGTTTTTCACAGGATCCAGTCCTGAATCTCTAACACTGTACTTCTTGGTATTAGCAATTTTTGTTTGCATTTTATTCTAAAACTCTGACACTCTTCTGATTAGGGTCTATGTCAATGAATTATAGGTGCACCTTTCCCTTGCACAATAGATTCGAAAGGAAAAAAATCCAAAATCTTTTGGGTAATTTTGCTTTCCTTCCTCTTCAGTGACGCTTAAGCCAGAAATAGCAGCTTACAACAGACCATTAACAGAGTCTCTCTGAATGAGGGAGAGAGTATAAGCTAAGAAAATGTTTCACAAGTTATGCAAATTTTATCTTCTGGTGGCAATCTGCCAAGGGAAATTCTCAATCTATTTATAAAAAACATTGTCAGCAAGTAGAGGCCCAATGGGGAAGTGGCAGCAGTCAGATGAAAAAAGGCTTCTACCCAGGGCCGGCTCTAGGTTTTTTTGCTGCCCCAAGCAAAAAAAATTTTGGCTGCCCCCACTCCCTCCCACTGCACCCTCCTGCTGCCCCAGCCCTGGGTCACTGGTAACTCGCTCCCAGGGCAGGTCATTCAGCAGGAATTTTGGATGTGCACAGAACACAGACAGGATTGGTTCCCATATGGTTACAGAACTGCAGTAAAGTGGAACAATTTTCAGCTTGTGTGACTGGAGGATATCTGGATGCATATTATAAGACTGTCCTACATAAATGAGGAAAAGTTGAGGTGCCTTTATTATTCTTTTGTTCCATTCTTTGTTTCTATGGGGAATTTGCCAATGCAATATCACTGTCTTCCTTTTAAACAAATAAAACTAAAACTTAAAAATAATAATAATAATTAATAATAAAAAAGCAGTGGCTGTTGAAAATAGCAATTCCAGTCCTAATAACCACTGGGAAGCATTTCTTGCTCAATTTATTCTACTTTTTCCTACAGCAAGTTACAGTGGATCAGTATATTTGATTTGGGAGAAATGAAGTAACAGCTGCCCAAATTGAGCTTGAGCACTCCTGAATTTTGAGGGTGTCCAAATCTGAAAGGCAGGTGCTGGATTCCCTTTCTGAATATTAGCTAAATCTGGAAAAGAAAAGTCAATTTCTGCTTCCATGGCTCAGAAGGGTAAATCCTCCTACGTGCCTGGTACTGTCTAGTAGAGCCCAGTCTAGTAGAGCCTCCCCTCCCTTACTTTTCATCTTAAATTCTAGTGGGAAGTGCAGGTGGGGGCCAGAGCTGGGGCAGCAGGGAGTGCGGGTGGGGGGGAGATGTGGGTGGGGGGGGAGAGAGCCCAGGGCTGGGGCGGCAGGAGGTGCGGGTGGGGGCTAGAGCTGGGGCGGCAGGGAGTGCGGGTGGGGGGGTGGAGATGTGTGTGGGGGGGAGAGAGCCCAGGGCTGGGGCGGCAGGAGGTGCGGGTGGGGGCTAGAGCTGGGGCGGCAGGGAGTGCGGGTGCGGGGGGGGGGGGGAGAAGAGCCCAGGGCTGGGGTGGCAGGAGGTGCGGGTAGCGGGGGGAAGAGCCCAGGGCTGGGGCGGCAGGAGGTGCGGTGGGGGGGGGGGGAGAAGAGCCCAGGGCTGGGGCGGCAGGGGGTGGGGGCCAGGGCTGGGGTGGCAGGAGATGCGGGTGGGGGGAGAACCCAGGGCTGGGGCAGCAGGGGGGTGCAGGTGGGGGCCAGAGCAGGGGCGGCAGGGGGTGCGGATGGGGGGAGAACCCAGGGCTGGGGCAGCAGGGGGGTGCAGGTGGGGACCAGAGCTGGGGCCAGAGCTGGGGCGGCAGGGGTGCGGGTGGGGGTAGAACATAGGGCTGGGGCAGCAGGGGGGTGCAGGTGGGGGCCAGGGCTGGAGTGTCAGGAGGTGCGGGAGGGGGGAGAAGAGCCCAGGGCTGGGGCGGCAGAGGGTGCGGGTGGGGGGTGAGCCCAGGGCTGAGGCGGCAGGGAGTGTGGGTGGGGGCCAGGGCTGGGGCGGCAGGAGATGCGGGTGGGGGGAGAACCCAGGGCTGGGGCAGCAGAGGGGTGCAGGTGGGGACCAGAGCTGGGCAGCAGGGGGTGTGGGTGGGAGAGAGTCCAGGGCTGGGGCAACACAGGGGTGCAGGGGGGGAGCAGGGCTGGGGCGGCAGGGGGTGTGGGTGGGGGGGGGAGCCCAGGGCTGGGACGGCAGGGGGGTGCGGGTGGGGGCCAGAGCTGGGCAGCAGGGGGTGCAGGCGGGGGAGAGTCCAGGGCTGGGGCAACACAGGGGGAGCCCAGGGCTGAGGTGGGGGGCGGCAAAAAACCTAGAGCTGGCTCTGTCCCTACCATTCACAGCAAGCTGTAGCATGAGGTTTCAGTTCTACACTCCTTCCCCCTCCCTTTCCTGTTAATTGCGGCCGAGGGAATGCTGGGAAATGTAGTTCTTTCCCTGCTCCAGGGCCGGCTCTATAGGCAGGGAGCTAACCAAGGAACTATAGCTCCCAGGGCTCCCTGTTGGCTCTCAGCTCTCATGCTGGATTCTTGTGCCCCTGCAAATTTGCCGCCCCAAGCATCTGCTTGCTTTGCTGGTGCCTAGAGCCGGCCCTGCTTCTACCCACTAGTTCTAGTAGATGGAATTGGGGTCCATTAAATAGAGAAATGCAATTAAGTCCTTCATAGGCTAGAGGACATAGGGCTGTAATATGCTGTGAAAAAGGATGCATTAGTGTTGTGCAGGATAATTCTGGTCGCTCCATCTGGGTTCACCACTGTGATGAAGAGGATAGGATGTAGCCTGAGGATGGTACCCAGAAAATACTTTATATGAACTCTGACTAAGAAATCTGTCTGCCAGCCTCCTTGCTGGCTTGATAGTTGGAGAAGGATCTTCCTGTGCATGAAGTTTCCCAAGGGTTCACCAAACATAACACGTTCGCTACATCTGCTCAATAATAGTCAATAAATGTTTGTATGTGTGATTGTAGAAACTAAACTCTCCAAGTGCTGGCAGAGTGAGTGTAGTGAAAGAAGAAAAATGCCTGTCATACAGTGAATGAAACTGTCAGAATTGTAGGGCTGAAAGGACCTCAAGATGTCATCCAGTCCAGTGGTCTGTGCTGAGGCAGGACCAAATAAGCCTAGACCATCCCTGACAGGTGTTTTTCCAAAGTGTTCTTAAAAGCCTCAAATGAAGGGGAATCCGCAGCCTCCCTGGGAAGCCTATTCCAGAGCTTAACTATCCCTGCAATTAGAAATGTTTTCCTAATATCTAATTATATCCCCCTTGCTGTGGATTAAGACATTACCACTTGTCCTACTTCAGTGGGCATCAACAATACCATCATCATTATAACAGCCCTTAACATATTTGAAGACTATCAGGTTCCCCCTGTGTTGTCTTTTCAGAAGACTAAACATTCCCAGTTTTTTAAATCTTTCCTCATAGGTCAGGTTTTCTAAACCTTTGTTCATTTTTGTTGCTCTCCTCTGAACTTTCTCCAATTTTACCATGTCTTTCCTAAAGTGTAGCACCCAGAATTGGACACAGTACTCCAACTGAGGCCTCACCAGTGCAAGTAGAGCAGGAGAATTACCCCCTGTCTCTTACATACAACACCCTTGTTAATTCATCCCAGAATATTAGCTATTTGTGCAACTGCATCACGTTGTTGACCCATTCCATTTGTGATCCACTATAACCCCCAGATCCTTTTGAGCAGTACTACCACCCAGCCAGTTAGTCCCCATTTTGTAGTTGTACATTTGATTTTTCCTTCCTAAGTGAAGTATTTTGCACTTGTCTTTGTTGAATTTAGGTGAATTTGTTTTGGATTTGTTAAGGCTGTTTTGAATTCTAATCTTCTCCTCCAAAGTGCTTCAAGCGCCTCCCAGCTTGGTGTCATTTGCAAATGGTATGTGTACAGTAAAATCTGCCTTAGAGACCGCCTCTGGCGAGAGACCACTTGTCACAAGCATCTACTTGCAGAGGCCATGGAATATCACCCCTCTCTGGAGTAAAAACCTTTGAAGAGAGACCACCTCTTACAAGCAACCACTTTTGCTAACTCCCATGAGTGGTCGTTCTTGGCAGGTTTTACTGTTCTTGCCACTCTATTATCCAAGTCATTAATGAAAATATTGAATAGTATTCTTTACCAACTCAAGGACAAGTAAAGATGTTTAAGATTAGATTCTCCTTGACGTTCCAAGAGGATATAGTGATCCTATCTCACCACATGTATCAGTTAGAAGAGGGAATGAAACACTAAACAATGGGAAAGATTCTATGCAGTATCTTGCAGTGTTTTAAAAAGTCAGTGCACTTACCTAAGTATTAAGTTGTAGGTTTACTGATACTTAGGCTTTCTGGTGCTGGAGGAGACATTCTTACAGAGTTGAGATGTGGATAAACCGCCATTTATTTTAACTTATTTTAAGGGGTTTGGTGCTGGATTGACAGTTCTGGAAACTGAAGTACTCTATGCACAGAATAGTTACAGCACGAGCAAGCATAGTGCAAATTTCCCCACACTATCATGCTGCTGTACCTAAACAACACTCTTGTTGTGGCACCTCATCTTGATAGAGAGAATTATTGTCTCCATGACCCATTCAGTCCTTAATTTCTCTGCTGAGACTGTCAGAGCTACATATTGGTGCCAATAGCAGATGTGGGTTTTTATTCTTATTTACCATGGTAGTGCCAACTGAGAGAGGGGCCCTGTTGTGCTAGGGACTGTCCAAACAGAATGGAAGAGACCCTGTGTCAAAAGTTTAAAATCTAAATAGATGACAGCAGGGCTTTGGAGCTGTGCTCCGGGCTCTGCTCCAGCTCCAGGCAAACACTTGCAGCTCCACTGATCCTCCAAAGCCCTGGATGACAGACAAAGGATAGGCAAAAGGGATAGAACATACAAGCAGAGCAGTGGTTTGCAAACATCATGTTAGGTCCATAATTTATTTTGTTGCTTTAAATCCTTGGGAGCTGAGAGAGGGGTTCTTTGATATGGATGCCTGTCTATTGGACCCTGCCCTGAAACCCACCAACTTATTTCACGGATGGTAGGGTGACCATATTTCCCTAAACTGAAAATGGGACACTGCTGGCGTTGCTTTTTGCTCAACCCCTGCCACTCGGGGCTGGCCCAAGCCCCGCCAAGAGGGGCCGGCCTGAGTTGCTTGACATCACTGCTCACCCAAGGTGATGTCACAACATTTTTAACAAAACTGTCCAGGACAGAGCTTAAAAAGGGTACTGTCCCAGCCAAAATGGGATTTATGATCACCCTATCTTTAAAGAAAGAGATGTAGTCTCCTAGGTCGCTAGGATTCCAGGACCTAAACCATTACAGGATTTTACAAATAAATTCAGTGTCATCCTTGCTTATAGTCTGCACAGGATATTAACAATACAGTTCAAGTACTGTCAAATTATAAGCACAGTACAGTGGCACCTCACTTATCCTCACTTTGCTGATCCATACAAAACTTGACTCTCTCCCCCCACACTGCTTAGCAAAGATCTAACAGTAGAGTTGTCGTGAGTTCCCATATTGCTAAGGTGTCCTTATTTTTATAAACTGTACTACAGGACATTTAACAGTACATTCTGAAGTATAAGTAATACTGAACTAAATTTATCAAAATCAACAATTTGGTGATGTATAATTCTGGGTTATTTGAATTATGTTTATTATGTTACTAATTCAGTAAGAGCCTGATCCAGAACCATTAAAGTCAATGGAGTCTTCCCATTGGATTGGGAATCAAAAGTAACCAATTCACAATGAGTCTCCCTATAGACAGATAGATTTTAAGGCCAGAAGGAACCACTAGATCATCTAGTCTGACCTCTTGTATAACACAGATCATATATTTTCACCCAGTTACCCTTTCATTGAATCCAATAATTTGGGTTTGGCTAAAGCGTTGCTTTCTGAAAGGCATCCCATCTTGACCTGAAGATGTCAAAAGATATAGAACCAACTGCTACTTCCCTTGATAGTTTGTTCCAATGGTTAATCACCCTTCCTGTTAAAATTATTATTAGTGTGAATTAAAATGTAGAAAAAAAGGATTGTTATAAAACCCTATTTATATGATTTTTCTCTTCCCTTAACTCTTACTATGGTCCCCGGTTATTTGAACATATTCTCTTCCACTGTTACCTGGCAATTCTTCAGTGCTTTGAAAAGGAGCTTCCTTATTAGGAAACTACTTGAACATCTCACAGGTTTAAAGCTCAATAATCTCTTCTGAAAGCCAGGGAATGAAGTTTATCATCTCTTCCAGTCAGAGGCCACACTATGGTATGTTCTAACTACATGTGCCTAAATCTCTATGGTTATTTCTCAAGGACAGCACTAATCTTATATCTGTAGAGTTAAGTTCTCTGAGTACTTAAACAGTGGAATGTGGAAATTCATCCGATGTTTACAGAGGTCACCTGAGCAGTTGTCATGTGAGAGATCTTCCTCTTCGAGCTCAAAGAATACTTAAGGGGAAGTGGGAAAACATTCTTTTCTAATGACAGTTCAGAGACATAGGAAGGAGACCGATCATAAGCAGGTTGGGATGTTGGAGAGACTATTGCCTATCACCCTGATTAGTCTGGGAGTGCCGTGAATGTATCTCCTTATTAAAACCATGAGCATCTGAAGTAAGGGGGAATTTGGGAAGAAAAAGGGTTTAACCCCTATGCAAACGCTAGTGACAAAGGGAGACCATCGTTACATACAGGACCATTTTACGCTGGCAGTCTATTCAGCCTTTACACCGAGCAAGAATTTCTAGTAATTGCTATGTAGGATTAATGACAAAATTATCAATATAGGAACTTACTAGACTTCAGATATAAATCCTTTCCAATTCACTACCTGAAACAATATCTACACTACATTCACACAAGGTTCCTGGTAATATTGTTAAATACAGGTCCTGGGCTAACACATCTGTCACCCAAGTCTCCAATTAAATTGCCCTGGCACTGGTTCTTCCCATTCTCCTCAGGAACTCAGAGACACCGCAATCTGCTTGTAGCTCTTCTTAGGTTAGCTCAGTACAATCTGGCCTTCCTGGGCCTTGCAGGATCATTTCTGGTCCTGTATGTTGTCTCGTTATTGGGTGACCCTGGTCTGTTCTAGCTTGCCTCACTTAGAACAGCTATGGTCTGGATTTGGCCAAGAATATATAGCAAGTCAGTAACCAAATCAGGATTAGAATTTAGATGTTTCTGACTCTAAGCTTCATTTTCATGGCTCTATACATTGTTTCCATTAGAGATTAACAACTTCATCTCCATTCATACTGACGTGGGTTGGATATAAGTCAAAACTCTAGAAGTGAACAACCTTCCTAACTCATTATTAATCCCAGAGCCATCCATTCTTTCATCTCAAAGATTTTGAAAAATTCTGATAAAACATGTGAGCCTTTTTGGAGTTGGTTCACCTATACCATAGTGCTGTTCCTCAAAATGCTGGAAATGGTCATGCCACTATTATGAAACCGGTACATAATGATAGCCTAGAGCAAAATCAAAGCCTAGTTGGATAGGAGAGAGCTGAAAAGGGGGATTGTTCCAGCCAAAACGGGATGTATGGTCACTCTAATGTATGGAAGGCTATCAGGCAGGCTATCAGAAAAAGATCTTTAGGCAATCCTGATATCTAATTTTGAACCAGTGAACTAGAGCTGGAGGATCACTTATACTGATCTCTGGAGCCATCCAATCCCCCCTCCCCCACTTCTACATCTAAATACATTATATACATAGATAGATATAGATATAAAGAGGTGAATGCTTGAGAAGTGGCCTGCAACTTGCAGGAGGTCAGACTAGATGATCATGATGATCCCTTCCAACCCTACAGTCTATGCGTCTGAGTCGCTGATGCAGGCTCTACTGCATGAGGAGATCCAGGCCAAAGTGGTTGCAGAGTTTAAATGCTTAATTTGTGGATCAGAAATAATTGCCAATTTTTAAGAAACTAAGAGTTCAAGGGGCTTTATAACTTGAACTTTTAGGGTCTGAGGGAGATTTTGTTTTTAGTGCTTTGTTTCATCCTTTTGGACCCATCCTCACTCAAGATAAACTATTTAATTGCCACTACTTCTCTGTTTCACTTTCTTGGTGCTGAGCTAAACACATTGGAATTATTTTCCTACTATTACATGTGTGGGACTTTTCTGGCAGGTATTTTTTTATAATTTTACACAAAGCAAAACATCCTCTTTCACTCTGCTGCTAGAGAACCTCAGAGTTATTTTTAGCCACAATTGAGGGTTGCAGGGAAGGAACTGTCCCTTTCAAAGTCGATTACTGGAACACAATACAATATAATAGCATTCTCTTTACATAGCTTCTGTCCTACAAGGTCATCCTGAGGTGCTTTCCAGTTCTGAAAACTGTACGTGCTATAAATTTACAACAAGAAGTAGTTGTGTAAAAACATTAAATTGTGAAAATGGAAGAGTTCACTCAATAAGGTTCTGACCCAAAGCCCGTTGAAGTGAATGGGAATCTTTCAGTTGACTTCAATACATTATGGCTCTGTCTCAAACAGAGAAAAGTGGCTAAGCAGTTTGTGTGCTGGGACTGCTATATCTTTTACCAGACTTAATCATATCACTGTTAGCTTCTCCTTTGCCTTCTTCCCCCTGTTTGTTTGCTTTCTCTCCACCTGTTGTCTCTCATCATTTACTAAGATTGTAAACTCTTCGGGGCAGCAGCAATCTTTCATGTGTATACTGTGCCTACTGCAATGGGGCCCTGACCTCCCAATGGGCCCTCTAGGTGCTTCTGCAATACAAATAATAACAAATAAAGTAAATGATGGGGACAGACAGGATAGCTGCTTGAGTTTCATCCCATTACTCCTGGCTGTACCCTAGTAACACGATTGCTGATCTGTATATAAGAATGCAAAATTCAAATGGACAACTAACAGTCCTGTAAGCATCTAGGAATAACAAAAGTAAATTTAGGTTGTGCAATAACCACCATTTCCTTTTTTTAAAACCATGGTGTAATCCCGGGGTTATTTCATTTTAATTCCCTTGGTAACAACAGCATGTGATCAGCATGATGATGTTTCCAGCCCCTTCTACTTTATAGTCTTCTAAGAATCCCTTCCAGTTTTGTCCAAGTCTTTCTAGTATTGAACCCCACAATCCCCAGGGGTTATTATGGCTCTCTTAGATTGCCAAGGCTCCTCTAGATTTCAGGTCAAGCCCTCAGCCTGCCCCACAACAGAGCCATCAGGGAAGAACTCCACAGGGGGATTCTCTATAGACATCCTCCCCAGAACCCTTTCCTGCAGGTTTTCTACCAAAGGGGATGTTCTGAATCCAGGTTTATCCCACCTGTTGAAAGTCTGTATCTCGGATTACCTTTCTACACAGATTTTTTTACCTTCTGGGTAATCTGACTGTACTATTTAAAGCTCCCACTGCATTATTTTTTTGCCACTCCTTCCCACATTACTAATATTTCCTGTTAGTTTCATTAATATGTTTACCCTTCATTATCATGAATAACGCCTCTTACCTTGCCAGCCCAATGTCCTGTGGGTCCCTTTCTCTCTCCAGCATCTCCTCAGCTCCTTCCAGTCTGCCCCTACACTTGGAGAATCAGAGAAGGGAGGGCATTCCAAGCATCCTCCTCATCTTAATCCCAAACACTTCTTCCACACAGCTACAAGATAGGACTCCATAATATTGGGTATTGGTAATCATAGAGTACGGAGCTGTAGACAATGTGGTGATTCTGTGAAATTAGTGCACCTTTTAGATCTGGAGCATTGTCTGTGGCAGAGTTTGAAAGGTTGGCTAGTTGCTGCTGAGAGTGGGCTGAAAATGGAACCTGAGAGTGAAATGATGCTGGATGAAGACACTTACAGAAACTGAGTTAGTACATATCTCTCTGGAATTCTGATCCTACAAAATATTCTGTGTGGGCACAGGGTTGGGGCCTTAATTACTGAAGTTATCAACTCCGACCAACCAAGATTCAGAGCTATTGTAGGAGGGTATAACTCCATTGAAGTCAAAACATGAGGTATACACCAACGCTCAGTCTGGCCTTAATATTCTTCGTCATAGGCTAAAATTCAAAGGAAGTACATACACTGACTTCTAGAGATAGTAATAATCCAGACTAATTTATCTGACAAGTTTTGTCATTGTGCTTTGAATAAATTATGCATAAATATATTTTGTTTGTCCAGCTCTAATAACCGTTTTTTCTTTTTTATATTACAGCAGCTCTTAGAGCGGAGGCGGGCAAACTTTTTGGCCTGAGGGCCACACTGGGTTTCCAAAATTTTATGGAGGGCCGGTTAGCGGAAGCTGTGCCTCCGCAAACAGTCGGCCCCGCCCCCTATCCGACCCCTCCTGCTTCTCGCCCCCTGATGGCCCCCACTGGGACTCCTGCCCCATCCAACCCCACCTGTCCCCTGACAGCCCCCAGAACTCCTGCCCCTGACTTCCCCCTGCCACCCCATCAAACCCCCCCCATTCCTTCCTGACTGCCCCCTGGGGACCCCTGCCCCCATTCAACCCCCCTCTTCCCTGCCCTCTGACCGCCCCGACCCCTATCCACACACACCCCCGACCACCACCCTGAACTCCCCTGCCCTCTATCCAACCCCCTCTGCTACCTGCCCCCTTACAGCACTGCCTGGAGCACCGGTGGCTGGCAGCGCTACAGCCGCGTCACCCAGGCAGGGACAGGCAGCTGCGCCACCCGGCGCAGCACAGAGCACCTGGTCAGGCCCCGGCTCTGCAGCTGCGCTGCCCAGGAGCTCGCAGCCCTGCTGCCCAGAGCATTGCGCCGGTGGCGGAGTGAGCTGAGGCTGCGGGGGAGGGAGAACCACGGGGGAGGGGCCCGGGGCTAGCCTCCTGGGGCAGGAGCTCAGGGGCTGGGCAGGAGGGTCCCGCAGGCTGTAATTTGCCAACCTCTCTCTTAGAGGCTCTGAACTGAATTGTTTGAGACTCTGTACCTATATATAGTAAGAGACAGCTCTTAGCACAAAGAGATTACAATATAAACAAACAACTCAGACAAAGGAAGGGATTTTTTCCCATTTTACAGATGTGGAAACTGAGACACAGAGTCAAAGTGACGTGCCCAAGGTCACAGAGCTGTCAAATGAATTTAGTTTGCCTGAGTCCCAGCCCAGGGCCCTATCTATAAGACCATCATTCCCCTCTTCCTCACCCTGCTTTCCCTTGGCTGTGCATGCTTACCCCAGACCATTTGTGCGACAGTCTCTTGGGAGACTTGTATTATTTTTGCATTAGCTTTTGTGGGTAAAAAACCACTTCATACTAACACGGCTACCCCCAGATACTTGTATTATTTTTGTGATTGTTGTTAGCTCAATTAGTAATGCATGTTATGCTTATACTAAATAATAAGATAAGAAATCTGTCCCAGAACTCTGTTCTCTGACAGTGAGTAAGGGTGGCAGATGGATGGTAAAAGCCCTATCGGCTGTTATAACTCAGAGGCTGTGTACTTGTTTCACCACATGGCGGCAGTGCTGAATTGCAGATCCCTGCCTTCATGCTCCATTCAGTTTATGCTACTGGAAGGGACCAATGCATGCAGCCCCTTTGCAAACCACTAAAAGTAGGACGGAGAGGGATGGCCTTAACAAAAACTAGGAGTTTGGCATTTTTCCATGACTTGTTTATCTGGATGGGCAAAGAGCAAGACTGAAAAGGTTTGGTTCAGAGAAATCTTCAAAGGTCAGGCTTTTCCTAAGCTTATTTCAGTTTATCCAAATTTTGTCAGCCTGCCTGTCCATGATCATCCAGACAGTGATCTGGTTCCCTTTCTACCCTACCCAAGACCACCTAATAGCACCCAGCACATTCGGGGAATTAGGCAATACCAAGGGCTAACTAGAGAAAATATTGAAAGGTTAGGAGTAGGTACTGGCAGAGAGCCTCAGTCACGTGCAGTGGTGAGCTGGAGCTGGTTCGCACCGGTTCGCACGAACCGGTTGTTAAATTTTGAAGCAGTTTTAGAACCGGTTGTTAACGCGTTTCCCTGCGAGGGGACGCTGCGGCTTTGATGGGCTCCGGCCGGGAAGTGATGTCATTCCTCCTTTGGCCACCAGGGGTGCTGCGCTGTGGGAGCCATGTGGGCCGCCGCCTGGCCCTGGGCACTGGCATTGTTGCTGCTGCTGCTCCCCCGACCCCTAGCCCTGGGCTCCTGCTGCTGCCTGGTGGGTCCCCGGCTGCTCTGCTGGGCCTGGGCTGCGTCCTGCTGCTCAGGCTGCTCCGAGACGCTCTCCCCATGAGTACCCGTCACCCTGTTCGCAGCCAGCCCCTGTCTCCAGCCAGCCCCGTACCCCCTGCCCGCACTCAGCCCCTGCCGCACCCCCTCCCCTACCAGCACCAGCTCTGCACCCCCTGCCCTGTCTCCAGCCAACCCCTGCCGCACCCCCCTGCCCGAAGCCAGCCAGCCCCACACTCCCCTGTCTCCAGCGAGCCCCACACACCCCTGTCTCCAGCCAGCTCTGCACCCCCTGCCCTGCCCGCAGCCAGCCCCGCACCCCCTGCCTCCAGCTAGCCCTGCTCCACGCCCCTGTTTGCAGCCGGCCCCACGTCCACTGGTGCCCTGCAGTTCCCAGGGCAGTAACCCTGCACACCTGCTTCAATGGGGGGGCAGGGAGCAGCTGGGACCCACACATGTGCACACCTAGGGTGACCAGACAGCACATGTGCACACCTAGGGTGACCAGACAGTGAAAAATCAGAACAGGGGGTGGGGGGTAATAGGAGCCTATATAAGAAAAAGACCCAGAAATCGGGACTGTCCCTATAAAATCGGGACATCTGGTCACCCTAGCACACCCCCAGGGAGTGGCAGGGACCCAAACATGTGAAACGGAGCTCATTTCTAGTTCAGGCCCATCTTTTTAAAAAAGAACTTTAGGTAGGGTTAACATACAGCCGTGTTTTCCCGAACATGCCAGGCTTTTTGGTTCTTAAACCGCTGTCTGGGAGGAATTTTTAAATTTTAAAATTTAAAAATTCCTCCTGGAAAAATACGGATGTATTTTTTATTGTTAAGTATGACTCCCAATGACTCAATGCATTGCCACTTCTTATGGAGAAAGGTAAAAAAAATACATACTGTGGCACATCCCTTAAATCAGAACTTTTTATAGGGAACCGGTTGTTAAAATTTTGGCAACTCATCACTGGTCATGTGGGGAGGAGGACAGTGGTAAAAGAGGTTCTTATGTGATGCTGACAAAAGTTGGGTTCAGATCCAAGGATGGGCAAATATTTCGGCATACTTTTACATTTCCCCAAAGCTGTTTGTTCATCTGCCCACATCTTCTCTGCTGGTAGATAATGGGCCAGATCCTCAACTTGTGTAAATGGATATGCCTCCATTGAAGTGAGTGAAACTCTGCTGATTTACATCACCTGAGGATCTGGCCCTATATATTTTCACACGCGTGCACACACATTCCAGGATTGGTGGAGATTTTTTTAAATAACTTTATTTTGTTGTGATCTTTTCTTAAATGCTGGATATGGACTTTGGAAGGAATGCAGTCACCCTTGTTCTTGATTGTACCACCTTGCTGCAGCCATACAGGGATAATGCTATTGAGTTAATGGGATTATACCAATGTAAAAGTGATGTGAAATCAAAACTGGGAAGAGCAAATCAGCGGACGTGACACTAACTGTATATAGTTGCCTCATTGTCAGTCATTCTGCTGATATAGCATAACATGGGAAAGAGAAGGATGATCTTGTGATTAAGGCACAGCACGTGGAATCAGGAGTGCTAGATTCTGTTGGTAACAGCCGCTGACTCCTCTGTGACTTTGAGCATACTTCTGAATTGCACTGTGCTCCAGTTTACACATCTGTAAAATGGGGATAACAACTTACAAGGGTATTTTAAGGCTTATTTAACATCAGCAAAGTGCTTTGATATCCTCTGAAAGTACTATAGCTAAGTTATAGTATTTTTTTTTAATTAAAAGAGGAACTCTTTGCAGTTTGAAGGCCTGTTATTGGTACAGCTGGAGAGGGATAATGTTACTATTTCACCTTCTATCAAGATACAAATGTTTTTTTTCTTTGTTGTTGCTTCTCTGGGAGAATATTAATGACATTTAATTTATGAGAAAAAAGATTTATCAGTTTCCTGATCTTTGCAGTGAAGGTCATCCCTACATTAGCTATCTGGCAGACATTGCACTAATGTTGCTGGTTTCTCAGGAGAAAATAGTGGGCCATTCATAAAATGTAGCTGTGTAGACAGAATCATAGAAATGGCGGGCTGGAAGGGATCTAGTCTAACCCCCTGTGCTGAGGCAGGACCAGGTAAACCTAGACCATCCCTGACAGGTGTTTGTCCAACCTGTTCTTAAACTTCCAATGACCGGGATTCCACAAACTCTCTTAGTAACTGTTCCATTCCACTGCTTAACTATTCTTATGATTAGAAAGCTTTTCCTAATATTAATTCTAAATCTCCCTTGTGGCAGATTAAGCCAATTTCTTCTTGTCTTACCTTCAGTAGACATGGAGAACAATTGATCACCATCCTCTTTTTAACAGCCCTTAACATAGTTGAAGGCTGTTATCATGTCCCTCCCTCTGTCTTCTTTTCTCAGGACTAAACATGCCCAGCTTTTATAACAAATGTAAATTGTAACTAAAAGATCAATCTTATGCATGTAGATTTAACAGGTGGGTCTCTTCTTAGATGTAATTTTTTTGTTTTTGTCCTGTTTTGTTTATAAAGCTATGGCAGGAGACAGTGGCAGTGCCAGCGGTCCCACATGTTGCCTCATTGATATCTCCCATCCTTATCCTGGAGGAATCACCTCTAGGAATTAGTGAATTCCATCCTCAGTGTCTCTGCTGAAACTGTCAATTAGAATGGGGAGGATTTTGTGATGCAGACACTAATGGTATATGACGGAGCACACTACTCACTGCTAGTCTGGCGCCTCCTTCTGGTCGCTCTGGGGATTAGCTCATCAGGTCAACACCCATTCCCTCAGTTGCACACCATCACTCTGTCTCTCTCTGGTCTGTAGCCCATCTCTCACTCCAGAAACCACAGTGTTCTCTTTGTGACTCAGTGCTCCGGCCAGGTCACTCAGCCTTCCCCCCTTCTGGGGTATATAAAAAACTTTCCTTCTGCAGTCCTAGGCAGTCTTCCCATTCACTGCCTCAGGTGCCACTTCTTCAGTGGCTGGTAGGGGAACCCGGGCCCACCCTCTACTCCAGGTTCCAGTCCAGGGTACCTCAACCCAGCAGTTCTGGGCTTTCCTCTCCCAGCCGTCACTGTTCCTTCTATGGACTGCTTCCTAGAACTCCTGGTTTCCCTCGTTGTTCTGGGTGTACCAGCTCAAAACCCTCCACCCAGGAGGTTTGCCTACACATCACTACAGCCTCCAAACACTCCTCCCTCTGCACATGGAGTTACTGCCCTTTCCCAGCAGCAGCCTCGACTGTTGCCAGCTTCCTGGCCTTATAGGTCCCGCCAATTCTTGCACAGCTAAATCTTCTTGCAATCAGTTCCTGCTCCCTGGCTCTTTCTCCAAGTGCAGCCTGTGGAGTTAATAGTCCTATCTGGCCACCTTAACCCCTTCCAGTCCTGTGTGCGGTGGACATCCCTGTCAAGCTGTCTAGAGTAGCTCAAAACTGAGAGTGCCAATCTCAGGTCAGATTGTCAGAAAACAGGGGAAACACTCCCAAACTCTTGGTATCTTCTATAATTAGATTTCACCAAGCCAGTAACAAATAAGTGCTCCTGGATTACTATATTAATCTTACCATAGTCCCCTTAGGCTCTCCATCCCCTCTTTAGTACCCAAACTGGTGATGAAAGGTAATTAAAACCAAAAATCACCTCACATTAGGTTATTCCCAACCCCAAGGGGTTGGTCACTTACCCCACGTCAATGGATACGCTGGATCTCACACCAAAGACAATGCTGACAGCCAATTTCTCTAGTCAACTAACTGAAGATTTATTAGCTAAGAAAAAGAAATGAGAGTTATTGAGAGGTTAAAGCAGGTAAAATACATTAATAGGTGAATCCAAGTTTGTAGGTAAAAAGTGATAGCAGAGATGTAGTGATCTGCTAGTTTTCCATAGGTATTTCAGAGTTACCCAAAACAACTTTGGGAATGTCTGTCCAATCGCTCCATATTCCACCCTGTCACAATCCATCAGTCCAGAGAGACAGGATCGCTCAAAGTGTTCATTCTTATAGCTACAGAGGGTCCTGTGGCACCTTTGAGACTAACAGAAGTACTGGGAGCATAAGCTTTCGTGGGTAAGACCCTCACTTCTTCAGATGCAAGTAATGGAAATCTCCAGAGGCAGGTATATATCAGTGTGGAGATAACGAGGTTAGTTCAATCAGGGAGGGTGAGGTGCTCTGTTAGCAGTTGAGGTGTGAACATCAAGGGAGGAGAAACTGTTTCTGTAGTTGGATAGCCATTCACAGTCTTTGTTTAATCCTGATCTGATGGTGTCAAATTTGCAAATGAACTGGAGCTCAGCAGTTTCTCTTTGGAGTCTGGTCCTGAAGTTTTTTTGCTGTAAGATGGCTACCTTTACATCTGCTATTGTGTGGCCAGGGAGGAACTGCACTTAGAGCTGGAGGTGTAATTCCCAGCTCCAGTCCCACCCCCAGCCATGTCCCTAGCTCCCACCTTGTGCCTAGTCCCGTCCCCAGCCTTGGTGTATCGCCACTCCTGGCCCCACACCAGCCTCCAGCCTCAGCCACTGGCCACGGCTCCATTCCTGGCCCGGGACTGAGGCTGGGGGCAAAGTCAGGAGCGTAGCCACAACTAGCCATGGGCCTGGCTGCTGGCCCCCACCGCAGCTGGGCTGCGGCTCTACTCATGTCCCCATCCCTAGCCTTGGCCCCTGGCCGTGGCACTGCTCCCAGCCCCCGACCCACCCGCAGTTGTGGTCCCAGCCTCGGCCCCCTCACCCCTGTCTGCGTCCCCACCCCCAGCTGCAGCTCCGCTCCCAACCCTGGCTCCGGTGGGATGGGGGGGCATGGACAGAGGTAAGGGGGGGCATGACTCTCAAAAGTTTGGAGACCGCTGGTCGGTGTAGATGCACCCTAAGAGCTAGGCTGAACCTGCTATAGCCCCAGTCATGTAAACAGCTCCTCATTGGAATATGTCCACTGACGTGAATGAGACTGTGCAGGCAGAGGTCTCCCTGTCCACAGAACAGCTGGCAGGATCAGGGCCCAAACCTTTCTGAGCAACCTTTAGATGGGAATGTCTTTTGGTCACTACTAACCTGGGTTAGTATCAAAAAATTGCCTGTGGGATTGATCCTGCGCAGTGCTAAGCACTCTAGCCCTAATCTAGCAGAGCACTTAAGCACACGGTTAACTTTAATCATACAAGTAGACCCAGTAAAGTCCATGGGAGACTATTTACATGCTTAAAGTTAAGCAAATGCTTTTATGTATCTTGTTGAAGAGTGGAGCTTTTGGTGCTGTCTGCAGGCAATTCCCACACCCTCCTGGCTCTGGCAAGTTTAACTTTTATTGCCTTAGATTTTCAGCCGATAATGATCAGAAATCTCTGTTATCAGTAGGAGAAAATTCCTAGAGTTAATAAACCAGATTGAACTAGGAAATCTTAACATGAGGTCTCTTACCTTCTGTTTTCTGAAGAAGTCTTGGCACTTGAAAATTGTTTCTCTGAGTCAATACTGCTAATGTCCATTTCCTTTTGGTACTTATCTAAGAAACACAATTGTATGTTGTTTTTAATCTGGGGCCTCTCCAGTTTCTATATTACATTGACCTGTTTTGACTAGGGGAAAACAATAATCATCTTGCTGGAATGTGCTGCTTCCTGTATCCGTACTAAAATGAGTGGAATGCACTGGCTTGGTAGCTGTATTTCATTGTTTTAGCAGAACTTTGCAAGTTTCCCAGTCTTCTGCAGCTGACTTCCACCCTGGCCTTCATCTTGGACATTCTCCCAACTCCCAATCTATTACATTCTATTTCTCAACTTCTAGTCTCCCTTCCTCCTGCCACTTACTTTTTGTCCTCCTTTGCTGAGTTTTATCTATTTTATGGCCTCATCCTACAGGACACCAAGCTACCCACAATTCACATTGAAGTCAATGAGGGTGCAGGTGACCAGAACCACCTATGATCAAATTATAAACTACTGGGGAGCAGTGACCTGTAGTTTTGGGGTTTTGTATTTGTTGGTAAAGTGCTATGCACACCTGTGATACTGAGTCATTAATAACCGGGCAGGACAGACTTGTCTTCAACACCCAATTATTTTGTTCAAGTTCTATACCCTGGCCTAAACAGGTCCTTTGTGTCAATAATACAAATGGTTTAACAGTTTGAATGCTTTTCTTGAAGTAGAGTGAGGAAATTGTGCTGGACTATATAAAGACAGTTAGGATTGGGCCTAAAAAGTAGTTTTTAGAATAGAAAAACACATCCTTAACTTTAATTAAAGGTTATGAAAAATACAGTTGCTAATAATATGCCAGTTGTCTCAGAGGGACCTCCTGGCACTGTTGATCTTCTGACTTAAGCTGCTGCCTGTAACTGACCTAATCAGGCCCAGATAAAAATAGTGAAGCCAGTGAAAGTGGGAACTTTTTTCTTAATCATGTACTCTGTGGCATCTTTATACGACACTGGGAGAATACTCTCACAAAGGTCAGAAATATGTGAAGATAATGGGAGTGATGACAAAGCAGAGGAGAAGAAGTTTCCAATGGATTCAAGAAAACAAAAAAGCGGTCTGTTAAGGAGTATTTTGCTGTGTCTCATGAAGCCTGCATAAGAATTCTCCTAGGTTCATGCCATAAAAATACAAACCAAACTTGTCTAGGAAAGCATTACAGAATCTGTGGCCTCCTCTTCCTCTGATAATTTATCCTCTTGGAGGCCTCCAACACCTTGGTAAAGTTCCTGGTATGAGAACCTAAGAACATAAGAAAGGCCGTACCGGGTCAGACCAAAGGTCCATCTAGCCCAGTATCCTGTCTACCGACAGTGGCCAATGCCAGGTGCCCCAGAGGGAGTGAACCTAACGGGCAATGATCAAGTGATCTCTCTCTAGGGTGACCAGATCACCCAAGACAAATATTGGGGGGGGGGCGTGGCCAAAAAAAAAAACCAACCCTTCCTCCGCAAGCGCTGGAGGGAGGCCCGGGAGACTCAGGGGAAGCGTGGGGCCGGGGTGAGTAACAGTCCGGCCTGGTCCCTTGCAGGCAGGACTCAGTTGGGTGGTAGGGCGAGGAGGGGGGCGGCCCGCGGGGCCAGGCGGCGGCTGTTCTCACCCCCGGCCAGCGGGACTCAGGAGCAGCCGCTGCTGCAGTTCCCACTGCCGCGGGGGCAGGAAGCGGCCATGGCGCTCCGCGGCTGCAGCTCTGGTGCCCCCAAACCCCCCGAGCCGGGGCCTGCTGCGGGGACCCAGCAGCGCGCACGCTGGGCCCAGCCCCTGGCCAGTCGCGTCTGGGCTGCTGCCCAGCTGGTGCTATCCCGCGGCGGCCCCGGAGTGGGGGCAGCAGGCCCCAGCCCCCCCGTCCCGCAGGCCCCAGCCCCCGCTGCGTCTCCCGGGCCTCCCTCCAGCACTTGTGGAGGGAGGGGGAATGGTGAGCCCGGGGAAGAGGCGGGGATTCGGGGAGGGAGCCAATCGGGGGAGGAGGGGGCGGAGTCGGGGCGGGGGGGTGTGTGTGCGAGCACTTCCGGGCTCTAGGCTCCGGGGCATTTCCTTTTTTGTTCAGTGTCCCAACCGCATGTCGGTCGGGACGCGGGACAAACAAGGAAATATCGGGACAGTCCCGATAAAATCGGGACGTCTGGTCACCCTATCTCTCTCCTGCCATCCATCTCCATCCTCTGACAAACAGAGGCTAGGGACACCATTCCTTACCCGTCCTGGCTAATAGCCATTAATGGACTTAACCACCATGAATTTATCCAGTTCTCTTTTAAACTCTGGTATAGTCCTAGCCTTCACAACCTCCTCAGGTAAGGAGTTCCATGAGTTGACTGTGCGCTGCGTGAAGAAGAACTTCCTTTTATTTGTTTTAAACCTGCTGCCTATTAATTTCATTTGATGACCCCTAGTTCTTGTATTATGGGAATAAGTAAATAACTTTTCCTTATCCACTTTCTCCACATCACTCATGATTTTATATACCTCTATCATATTCCTCCTTAGTCTCCTCTTTTCCAAGCTGAAGAGGCTTCTGATGTCTTGGGGGATCACTGTGGCAACCATCCTGCACTCTTACTAAGGACTGTGGGTCAAATACATGCTCTGGCACATGCCATGCCAAGAGTCCTAGACCACTGTGATATCAGAGATAACTCAACCTATCACCACCCTTTCTCTAAAACTAATTTTCATGCAACAAATTCGTTGTATGAGGGAGACTGCACAGATGGTGGATTACTTGGCCCAGTTTCCACACCCATAGGCCTACCTGCCACCCTCACACATCAATACAAATCTCCCAGCACCACGCCTGTAGAAACAAATCAATGCAACCATCCATACAACAACACAACCAACATACACAATAATCCCAAACACACACTCCCTCATGGCAGCAAATGCCCCTCCTTCGCCACACACTCAAATCCACTAACTCTCCTAGCTCAACACAGTCCACACATAACAATACAACCAGCACAAACAATAATCCAAACACACATAACCCCTCTCTGCAGCACACCCCTTCTCATTCGCCATCTGCACAAATCAACACAGATCTCCCAGACAACACAATCCACACACAAATCAACACAATCCACACAACAACAACAACACAATCAGCGCGCATAAAAGCTCCAAACATCACTCGGAAGGCAAGAATGTCTGTTGAGTCAATGTGAAGTGATTGAAACAGCTACAAGCATGGTTGAGAACTCTTTTTGACTATCCCCATGTTCAATCAGCACTGGGATTTGTAGTCTGTTACTGTCCAACTGTTAAGTTCCCAGACATTTTTGGCTTTTTTTACATGACTCTATGAATTATATCTGTGTAACAGCATTGGTTTTCTGCTCCTGGTACAAATATAATAATGAGAAATTGTAATGACTCTTGTAATGGTTTAAAATCAATACTGCACACTGGCAAAGAGCGACCCAATCTGAATAATTTAGATCCACTTCCAAATCAGAACTTCCCAAAAGATTTAGGGATTCAAGTCTAGTGTTCTTGGACCAGCCCATCATTATTATCCGATGATGTTTGGTATGATATCACCATTACTTCCCAGCGATGTGTAGCACTCACAAGGGAATGTCTGGGTTAGATTTACCTGTGCCCTATTCCTTTAAGGATTGAATGTCTGCTGAGGAAATCAAAGGGGGATGGCTCTGGTTGCAGCAGCAGATTTGTGTGTTGGCTCTGAAAAGACGTAGGGCTTGGCTACACTTGCGAGTCGGAGCGCATTAAATCAGCCCCGGGCTCCGCAGGAAAGCCCCTGGTAATCCACTTCCACAAGAAGCATAGAGCTTGCTGGGGCCCGGCTGGAGTGCCATGCTGCCAGTGTGGATGCCCTGGTCTATTAATGCGCTCTGATCGGCCTCCAGGAAGTGTCCCACAATGCCTGTTCTAGCCACTCTGGTCATCACTTTGAAGTCTACTGCCCTGCCCCCAGGTGACCAACCGTCAGACCCGCCCTTTAAATTCTCTGGGAATTTTGAAAGTCTCCTTCTTGTTTGCTCAGCTAGGCGTGGGGTGCTCTCAGCACATCTTTCCAGGTGACCATGCCTCCACGCACCAGGAGATGCCCAGTATGGAGCAATGGCGAGGTGCTGGACCTCATCAGTGTTTGGGGGGAGAAAGCTGTCCAGTCCCAGCTGTGCTTCAGCCGTAGGAATTACGATACCTTCGGGCAGATATCAAGGGCCATGATAGAAAGGGGCCATGATCGGGACACACTGCAGTGCAGGGTTAAAGTGAAGGAGCTGCAGAACACCTACCACAAAGCATGGGAGGCAAACTGCTGCTCCGGTGCTGCCCCCACAACCTGCCAGTTCTACAAAGAGCTGGATGAGATACTTGGGGGCGACCCCACCTCCACTGCGAAGAGCACCATGGACACTTCAGAGGCCGTGGCAGCCCAGAGCGCAACAAGGCAGGAGGAGGAAAGTGGGAGCGAGGGTGCTGAGGAGGAGGGGAGCCCAGAGCCAGAGGACAGCTCGGCATCCCTAGATGCATGCAGCCAGGAGCTGTTTTCAAGCCTGGAGAAAGGTAGCCAGTTGCAGCGGACGGTGCTTGGGAAGAACAAACAGCAGAGGGGGTGCCCGGTAAGTGGCTTTTATTTTGGGAAGGTAGTTGTTGGGTGATGGCTTTTGGGGTGAGGAGGGTTGCAGAAAGAAGGGTTAGGGCTGCATGCATGCCTAGATGCGGACTAGGGCGTTGATGTGCTCTCTCACATCACGGTAATCGGCCTGAGTGAGGTCATCGAAGGTCTCATGCAGAAGCTGGGCAATCCGCTTGCGCAGGTTCCTTGGCAGAGCTACTATGCTCCTTGTCCCAGTCAGGCTAACATGTCTGTGCCACTGTGCTATGAGGGATGGGGGGACCATTGCTGCACACAGGCAAGCCGCATAAGGGCCAGGTCGGAAGCCACATTGTTGCAGAAAACAGGGCCGGATTAACTTTTTGTGGGCCCGGTGCCAAACATATTTGTGGGCCCCCATTGGGGAAATAGGGCATGTGATGGGAGGGTGGTCCGCAGAGCGAGGGGCTGGTTGAGGGCAATGAGATGCCGCGCAGCAGGAGTGGCCCCTCTCAGCCCAGCACAAGGGCACTGTTTACAAACCCAAAACTGCTAGACGCACACTGGCCCGCCCAGCCCTGCGGTGCCAGCGTGCCCCTTCCACACTGCCCCCTGCCCAGTGCCCGGCTCTTATGCCAGTGCCCCCTCACCCAGAGACTTCCCCCACAGATCCCTATGCCCAGCACCCCCTGCCTAGAGACCCCTCCCACTGACATCCCACCACAACTCCACAGCACCCTGCACACCATACCCCTTGCCCAGCTCCCCCACCCACAGATCCCCGACTGTCCAGCACCCCCTTCACAGTCCCACCATCACAGCTGTACAGCACCCCATATTCCTGAGGGAATTCTGCAGCAAATTCTGTGCATAATATTTTAAAATTCGGATTTTTTTTTATAATAAATAAATGTGGAAACTCCACCATGGCAGTGGGGAGCACAGGCCACTGGCTGCATGGAGGTGGGAGATCACCCTGCAGCCTTCCCCCTCCCCTGGGACAGGGACTTGACAGTGAGACTGAACCTGACCCTGACACAGCACAAGGGCCAGGCCTGCCACAGAAACACCCTGGGGCCCTGCCCCTTTTGTGCCAGGCTCACCAGATGTGGGCAGGGAGACTCAGCCCAGCAGCAGGATCCAAGAGCAGAGGGACTTAGTGTGGGGGATCCAGATGGGGGTAAGAGGGTTCTGTGTGGGGCAGTCTGGGTGCAGGCAGCTCAGTGGGGGATCTGGATGCACAGGGAGGTGCCAGGTGCAGGGCAATGGGAGTCTGCAGGGGGGACCAAGTGAAAGTGGTTGGAGCTCAGTGGTGGTGGTGGGGGGAGTCTGGGTGCAGGGGAGGTGGGGTTGTTGTGGTTAAAGTACTGCACAGGATCTTTTCAGGGGGAATAAGGCAAACGCCACATTCATTGGTAATACATGCATAAGTCAACACTGTATCATATGCATATGATCTATATTACACTCATGCACTCACATACACACACACAAACACACTCCGTCTTGTTGTGGTTACCAACTAGTTGCTCCCCTTAACTTCACTGGCCAGGTGAGTTAGATAGGGGAGGGGTCGAGCCGGGCTTCTGCCGATCTGGATCAATGCTCCGATGTTGACAAGACCCAGGGTCCTCTTCAAGACACCTCACATTTATAGTAGCTTCCCTCTCATGCAAATCTATACCAGATTCAAAATCTGTGTCTGTTGGTCCTTTGTGCTGCTTCCTTCTAGGTGTTGTCCCAATACTATTCAAAGAGGGTGTTTCCAAAAGAAGGTGCTTGAGTCTAAACCCCCCCCTCCCCCGAGGCCGTCAATATATCTGCAAAAGGAAGAACAGGAGGACTTGTGGCACCTTAGAGACTAACAAATTTATTAGAGCATAAGCTTTCGTGGACTACAGCCCACTTCTTCGGATGCATATAGAATGGAACATATATTGAGGAGATATATATACACACACAGACAGAGAGCATAAACAGGTGGGAGTTGTCTTACCACCTCTGAGAGGCCAATTAATTAAGAGAAAACAAACTTTTGAAGTGATAATCAAGCTAGCTCAGTACAGACAGTTAGATAACAAGTGTGAGAATACTTACAAGGCGAGATAGATTCAATGTTTGTAATGGCTCAGCCATTCCCAGTCTTTATTCAAACCGGAGTTGATTGTGTCTAGTTTGCATATCAATTCTAGCTCAGCAGTTTCTCGTTGGAGTCTGTTTTTGAAGTTTTTCTGTTGTAATATAGCCACCCGCAGGTCTGTCACTGAATGACCAGACAGGTTAAAGTGTTCTCCCACTGGTTTTTGAGTATTTTGATTCCTGATGTCAGATTTGTGTCCATTAATTCTTTTGCGTAGAGACTGTCCGGTTTGGCCAATGTACATGGCAGAGGGGCATTGCTGGCACATGATGGCATATATCACATTGGTAGATGTGCAGGTGAACGAGCCCCTGATGGTATGGCTGATGTGATTAGGTCCTATGATGATGTCACTGGAATAGATATGTGGACAGAGTTGGCATCGGGGTTTGTTACAAGGATAGGTTCCTGGGTTAGTGGTTTTGTTCAGTGATGTGTGGTTGCTGGTGAGTATTTGCTTTAGGTTCGGGGGTTGTCTGTAAGCGAGGACAGGTCTGTCTCCCAAGATCTGTGTCTCACAGACCTGTCCTCGCTTACAGACAACCCCCGAACCTAAAGCAAATACTCACCAGCAACCACACATCACTGAACAAAACCACTAACCCAGGAACCTATCCTTGTAACAAACCCCGATGCCAACTCTGTCCACATATCTATTCCAGTGACATCATCATAGGACCTAATCACATCAGCCATACCATCAGGGGCTCGTTCACCTGCACATCTACCAATGTGATATATGCCATCATGTGCCAGCAATGCCCCTCTGCCATGTACATTGGCCAAACCGGACAGTCTCTACGCAAAAGAATTAATGGACACAAATCTGACATCAGGAATCAAAATACTCAAAAACCAGTGGGAGAACACTTTAACCTGTCTGGTCATTCAGTGACAGACCTGCGGGTGGCTATATTACAACAGAAAAACTTCAAAAACAGACTCCAATGAGAAACTGCTGAGCTAGAATTGATATGCAAACTAGACACAATCAACTCCGGTTTGAATAAAGACTGGGAATGGCTGAGCCATTACAAACATTGAATCTATCTCGCCTTGTAAGTATTCTCACACTTGTTATCTAACTGTCTGTACTGAGCTAGCTTGATTATCACTTCAAAAGTTTGTTTTCTCTTAATTAATTGGCCTCTCAGAGGTGGTAAGACAACTCCCACCTGTTTATGCTCTCTGTCTGTGTGTGTATATATATCTCCTCAATATATGTTCCATTCTATATGCATCCGAAGAAGTGGGCTGTAGTCCACGAAAGCTTATGCTCTAATAAATTTGTTAGTCTCTAAGGTGCCACAAGTCCTCCTGTTCTTCCTTTTGCGGATACAGACTAACACGGCTGCTACTCTGAAACTTGTCAATATATCTGCTCTTCTTTAGTGAGCCCACTTGACAAGTTTGATTGTCCTTGGATCTGGCTTCCATCCCCTCTCCAACTAGCTGTCTGGAGGTGCTTGCCTTCCATGCCTTGCTCATTCACACCTCATTCATTCAACATGCCAATTGATTAAAGGAGTGTGGGGAGGGGGAATCTTATTCTACTCCTAGCAAAAAGACATTTTTCTTCTACTTTAACTATCCTTAGGGGCTATAACATTATACCAAGGCTTAACACAAAGTTTTCTATACGTTTTTCTACATAGGGATCTGATACAAAGTTCCTATATCAATGGACTTGATACAAAGTTGTATGAAAATAGCTTAATACAGGGTTATATGAAGAGGCATAATACAAAGTCATATGAAAGTTAGGGGTTATATATGGATAGGCTTAATACAAGGTTATATAGAGAGGCGTAATACAAAGTCATATGAAAGTTATGTGAAGATGCTTAATACAGAGCTTTATCTACAGGGTTCATTTGGGTGGGGGTCTAAGTGTAGGTGGTTGGGGCTCAGTGGGGAGGGTGTCTGGGGGGGGCTCATCGTGGTGGTACAGATGCAGGGGAGGTGGGGCTTGTCAAGGTGAGGGTTTGATGGGCCTGCTTAACAGGGGAGCCCCAGCTGCTGCCAAGGGGATCCGCATGCTGGGCCCCCGTTTCCCCTATCTCAGGGATCGGTAACCTTCGGCACGTGGCCCACCAGGGTAAGCCCCCTGGCGGGCTGGGCCGGTTTGTTTACTTGCTGCGTCCGCAGGTTCGGCCGATTGCGGCTCCCACTGGCTGTGGTTTGCCGCTCCAGGCCAATGAGGGCTGTGAGAAGCCGCGGCCAGCATATCCCTCGTCCTGCAACCCCCCATTGGTCTGGAGCCGCAATCGGCCGAACCTGCGGACGCGGCAGATAAACAAACTGGCCCGGCCCACCAGGGGGCTTACCCTGGTGGGCTGCATGCCAAAGGTTGCCGATCCCTGCCCTATCCCCTTCTTTTCCCCATCCCACCTCCTTCCTTCCCCACTGCCTCTGTCCCCCTACCCTGCCTGCCCCAACACGGGCACTCACTGTTGTACAAGATGAAGGATGGCTCCCAGCACACAGAAGGGAGCTCAACCAGCACTAGGACCCAGAAGAGGGTGTCCAGCTGCAAAGTCCGGGGAGCTGAGCAGCACCTTCTTTTTTCAGCCTGGCTGTGCAGCTCTGCAGTCAGAGTAGGTCTGCTCGTTCCACCTGTCATAACTATAAAGGGAAGGGTAACAGCCCTCCTGTGTACAGTACTATAAAATCCCTCCTGGTCAGAGACTCCAAAATCCTTTTCCCTGTAAAGGGTTAAGAAGCTCAGGTAACCTGGCTGACACCTGACCCAAAGGACCAATAAGGGGACAAGATACGTTCAAATCTTGGTGGGGGGAAGGCTTTTGTTTGTGCTCTTTGTTTTGGGGGTTGTTCACTTTTGGGACTGAGAGGGACTAGACATCCATCCAGGCTCTCCAAATCTTTCTGAACAAGTCTCTCATATTTCAAACTTGTAAGTAAACAGCCAGGCAAGGCGTGTTAGTTTTTATCTTTGTTTTCTCAACTTGTAAATGTACCTTTTTGCTAAAGTGTTTATCTCTGTTTGCTGTAATTTTGAACCTAAGGTTAGAGGGGATTCCTCTGGGCTCTTTAAGTTTGATTACCCTGTAAAGTTATTTTCCATCCTGATTTTACAGAGATGATTTTTACCTTTTTCTTTAATTAAAAGCCTTCTTTTTTAAGAACCTGATTGATTTTTCCTTGTTTTTAGATCCAAGGGGGTTGGATCTTGATCCACCAGGAATTAGTGGGAGAAAGGAGGGGGATGGTTAATTTCTCCTTGTTTTAAGATCCAAGGGGTTTGGATCTGTATTCACCAGGGAATTGGTGAAGAGTCTCTCAAGGCTACCCAGGGAAGGGAATTAGCACTTTGGGAGTGGTGGCAGCGGACCAGATCTAAGATGGTAGTTAAGCTTAGAAGTTTTCATGCAGGCCCCCACATTTGTACCCTAAAGTTCAGAGTGGGGAAGCAGCCTTGACACCACCCCCCTCCCCAAAACCCCACCCCGCACCTCTTCTCTGCCTCCTCTCCTCAGGTGAGCATGCTGCGACTGTGCTCCTCCCCCACCCTCCTGCCAGCAAACTGCTGATCGGCAGCAGGGAGGGGGAGGGCGGGAAGGGAGCAAGCTGTGAGAAGAGGCTGGGGAGTGGGAGCTTGGCTGCCCTACTGCAGCAGGAGCCTCAGTGCCAGGAGCACCAAGCTTCTGTCCCCCGCAAGAGAGAGCGGGGGGTGGAGAAGAGTGGGCCTGGTCGGGGCCCCCCTGGAGTGTGGGCCCAGCTCCATGGAGCCAGTGGCTCCATGGTAAATCCGCTACTGGCAGAAGACCCTCCCTTGCTTCCCAGGTCACCCTCAGCAGCGAGATATCTTCCAGGACAAACCCATCCTGTGGAAAATGTGGGGACAGTGCTGAGTATAGGGGACCCCTGCAGCTGATGGCTCTTCCCAAGGCACAGGACCCCAGAGGACAGTACAGCCTTGGAACAATAAGTCCCCCCCACCCCTGTGGTTACTCACCATTTTGGAGCTCTTGTGGGTTATGTGCACTTGCCTTGGGACAGGCAGTTTGTGTTACTGTGTGCACTGTGCTTGTCTATAAGTTTGTCCGAATCATTGCTCTGTCTAGTGTTAACAATGCTGCCTCTGTTAAATGTTGCATTTTGGCTTTACAGATGCAACCTTGGGATCCCAGCTGTCCTTGTTATCAATGGCCGAAAGGCTGCAAAGACTCAGGAAGTGGCCGTGAAGAAGCAAGGAGGACCTTCTGCATGAAGTCATGCAGCAGTCCATTACTGAAAATAAAAAAGTACAGGAGTGGCTTTCCTCATTCGAAAGTTCTGCAGCCATTGCTCATCATCCCAGACTTGCATGACAATGTGATCCCACCACTCAGTGCTTGTTTTCCTGAGCCCAAAAGCGGCGTTCCACTGTGGCGAGCACATATGCGTTATGCAAGTCGACATAATTGTCGGACTCCTCACTGTCACTTTGTAGCTTAAGGAATAACTTGACTGCAATTCGTGATGTGCTGGAGAGACCCATCAGCATATTCCTCGGCAGTTCAGGATCCATTCCTGCAAACCAAAAGGGAAGACAGAGCGTGCAGTACAAAAAGCGTTGAAAGATGGCGCCAAATGTGGACGGAACGACAGGGATTGCTGGGATGTGAAGTGATGCATCATGGGGCATTGGGACAGGACCCAGGATGCCCCAACCTCCCCCCTTACATAAGAACATAAGAAAGGCCATTCCGGGTCAGACCAAAGGTCCATCTAGCCCATTATCCTGTCTACCGACAGTGACCAATGCCAGGTGCCCCAGAGGGAGTGAACCTAACAGGTAATGATCAAGTGATCTCTCTCCTGCCATCCATCTCCACCCTCTGACAGACAGAGGCTAGGGACACCATTTCTTACCCGTCCTGGCTAATAGCCATTAATGGACTTAACCACCATGAATTTATCCAGTTCTCTTTTAAACGCTGTTATAGTCCTATACCACAAGTCTCAGCGCAAGAAAGGGAAGAGGTGCTCTGTGGGATAGCTGCCCATAATGCACCGTTCCGAATGCCGCTGCAAGTGCCCCAAATGTGGCCATGCCACTGTGCTTGCAGCTGATAGTGTGAACACACAGCAGCACTTTCCCTGCTGCCATCTCCGAGGGCTGGTTTAACTCCCGGAGCGCTACATCTGCAAGTGTAGCCATGGCCTTAGAAGCAATGGGATTGTGCAAGCTCTGTGTGTTTGGTTTTGGATAATAACTTTTAAAACAACTAGATAAAGTCTGTTTTTTTCTGGAGGAGTGCAAAAGTGCTCTTTAGAATACATATACGGTACTTTGGATAGCTGGAAATGCCATCTTGTAGATTGAAGCCCATTGAAGACTTGCTGACATATCCAGCAATGGTCTCATATCCAGCAATGAACATATCACTAATTGTAAACAATTACTCTTTACTAAAAGATGATCCTTCATTCTCTGACTGCATTTGTTCCACAAAGGATTTTGAACAGTTAATTTATACTCAGTTAAGTCATCATCTTCCCACATTCCCCCTTTCCACTCTACTTCAGTATCTTTCAGCTCAGCACATCTGAGATTAAACTTGTTTCTTTTAAACTGTACTCCCCAAGTAGGGCAGCAGATGGGAATAAATTTCACAAGTAGGATTTTCCATTTGAAGGTTATATCCAAATTCTGCAAAGCAACAATAGCTGGGAGCTAGGCAACTGGGGCTAAATAAAAGACAGACCAGGAAATTGAATTAGCTGAAAGAATGAAAGCAGATTTGACCAAATGTACGTGTAATTGCTGGCTGTAGAAGGAAGGGTTTGTTGTTCAGATTGTTCTACAAGAACACATACCTATGGAATGCTTTGGAACAAGGAGCCCAAGGTTTTTTGCCTCAAGGTGCCAAAGTAGCTGTGGTTGGATGGGACACATCTACATATGGTTGACCTGCCTGGGCCACTGTTAACATTTTCCCGGACAGCTGCTTGTTCCAAGATCACTTCTTACCAGTTGACTTTCAGCTCAGATCTACAGTATTTCTATAGGACATTGGACTTATAAAAAGCTGACTTTAAACCAGAGGACAATGGCAAACTACTTCATTGATTTAGGACAGCATATTGGTGTGAAAACAATTTTGCTACCCTACACGTTCGTATAATATTCTGCAAGTGTTATTAGTTTAAAAAATTGCACTTGGCTGAAATTTATCCTTGGACTGCATGTAAAGTTCAAATAAAATACCCACATTTGCAAAGAGGAAGATGGAAAAAGAGATCACAGCCAATCTGAGTTGATTGACATGTCAACTAAAGGTATTTAAGTATTTGTCTGCTATGGGAAAATAACTCATTGAACCTGGTGAGTTTCACTCATCACACAATATTTTGCATACACCTTGCCCCAGGGTGTCAGATTTAGAATGAGTTTGAAGGTTGGTATGTGTCTTGGAGGCATACACCCAGACTAACAGAGCTACCCCTCTGATACTTTACATCCTCTGTGCGATACTTAGCAAAGGTTAACATACTAGAGGAGGGGAGAAAATGTTTACAGATCTATTGATTTCAAAGAATGATGAGAAACATTATAGCTTAACTGACAGAGATGGCTTTAGTTGGTGATAGAATTATGGATTCAGTGCTGATTGAGCCAGGACTGAGGGAAAGGTTATTTAAACTTATTTGAATCCAAAATAGATATAACCCCACTAAAGTTCAGTTGCTTATATTAAAACCTGTGCCTGTCAGTAATGCTGTTCACTAAATTTTGGATATGTGAGCTGGAAGAGGAGAGGTTCACTTGGAAAGAGGTTATCAGCATGAAACCCTTCCTCTACTTTCACCTATCACACTGGCATTAGAGCCATAGAGTCTGAAACCTTTCTCTGTACTGATGTAAGGTCATGAGAAGAAATGAGCTGGCAAATCATGATTAACATCCTCTGGGTGGTACCTTTTGTATTTCTTCCAAATACACGTCAATGAAGTTTCTTGGATCTGCCTGGAACAAGGGTTACCTTGTGATCTTTCAATTCCGTTCTGAAGAAAGCAAAGACCTTTTCTGTATTCCTGAAGATGTGCCAATTGGGCAGAGGAAGTGCTCTCAGTGTGGGCACCTCATTGTACAGCTGAGGGCAGGGAATTGTGAAAGGGAAGAGTCAACATTATATTGTGTTTGGCCTTGTTCTCCATGACCAGGCAAAGTTCAAGTGATCAGTCACTGACAGCAAGCTCATAAGGTGGACAGAGGAATTAAACCCATTACCGAAGCATGAGATAGTAAAGACACTGTGATGTAATCATTAAAGGCTCAGAGACATGAATAGAGTGGGTTGAAAATCACACACTTTTCACAATTCTTGAACATATTTTCATTGTGACGTTTTCAAAAAGAACTGAATTTTTGTTTTTCAAAAGTGTTCAGAGTTTTCTCCTTTTGCCCCTCTTCCCTTCTTTGCCATTGACAAAGAGGGAAGAAATCACAAAAAAGAATAGACTGAAAAAAATCAGTATTCACTGGAAAAAAATCCTGGAAAATAAACTTTTCTATTAAATTTTCATGCTCCCCCATGCCCATTTCAGCCAGCTTTACTTGTGAAGGAGCAATGATAAGGCTGGGGGGTGAGGGGGGAGATACCCTTACTCCGATTTGAAATGGAAAGCATTTCTCAGAGATACATAGTTGGATTATCAGCCTATTTAAACATTATGGGCCATCTGCTCCCTTCCACTGGGAGGTGTGAATGAGAGCAAAGAAAAGTTAACCTGGGCAGAAAAGCCCCAAAAGGAGAGGAGAAGAGCAGCATCTCATTGACACAATCCACCCCACTCTTTGGAGATCCCTCAGAAATCTATCTGACACTCTGCAATATTTGGGATCTGTGCATGTGTGTATTGGAAGTCTGAAGGGCCAGGCTAGGAAAGCTGCTGTCAGCAGCTTGCTACCCAGAGGATCCAATGAATGCCTGCGTGAAAGGTGCTCCTAGCATGTCTAACTTTTACTCCATGCCTGCCTCCATTCAGAGACGGGGGCATTGGTGTAAAAGCCAATGGCAACACAGCTCCTTGGGGATTCATGCTGTCAGAAGAGGTTGGTAGGGCCAGGCAGGATGGTGGGGGACAGCCCTTTCTCGCACAGAACTGAGAGCTTTCTCTGCCTGGGAATCCCTGGGACTTGCAACATTTAGAGCCCCTGTCCCGAGCCATCCCTGCAACAGCCTCTGCCTGAAGAGCACATTAGTAGAAACTCATGGGAACTTGCTGGAATCTAAGATTCTTTATGTGGGTTTTATTACAGGATGTAATATAGACCCAAATTCTTCTTCCCCTTCTCTAATACAATGACTGAGTGATACAACATTTTGGAATGAAAAAATGGCTCTTAACAGGTCAAGACCCACTTCTGTGTTAGGGGTGTGATGTACTTAAACATCTGGAACACTTATGTGATCAACTAGTAATCTCTAGCTTGCTGGTTAAGGCAGCCCTACATTAGATCTCATGCAGATGATGTTGTTATAAACCTGTCACCTGATTCCCAGAGTCCAAGTGATAATTTCATATTTTTATGAATCAGGTCCATTATGCCCCTCAGTGTCAGATCATCAGACTCAAAATGTTCGGCAAACATAATGGAGGTCACAGCGTTGTGAATGAAGCAGAAAGGGCCAAAAGGAGCTCCTATCCCATGAAGGAAAATCAACAAAAAAGAAGGCTCCCGGGCTGTTTGTTAGAGTATCGTGGGATGGACTTTTCCCCTCAGCTGCTTTTTATGTCAGTCATTCCCATTGAAATTTTACAATAGCCTTGCAAAATTGTCAAAGAATTGCCAGCCCAAACACAAAATACACTTGTCCGTGTTCACCACTGTGATGATAAAAAATTAGCTATTTACTCATCTGGTGATAGATGATTAGCATTTTGCAAGGATGCTTCCCAGTCTCCACCCGCACAAAGAAGCCCATCACCCCACCGTTCCTGCCCACCACTTTCCCATTAAAAGAAAAAAAAATCTTTGAATACAACTTTTGGGCCAAAATGGCAACCCAGGGAGAGTTTGCAGAATTAGGGCTTTATTTGCCTCATTGAGGGCCTGAGCCAAAGCCCATTGAAGGCAATGGAAATGTTCCTATTTACTCCTGCAGTGGGCTTTGGATCAAGGCCTGAGACCCAAAACTCACTGCCAGTCACTTCATCTGTATAATTACCAAACCTGCGATGTGAATCTTAATACCTGTGAAGTATCCCAGACTGATCGACTTGGAGATGGAAGTCACTCCTTTATCCACAGAACAGGCAGCAGCAGGGCAAATTTACTCGTTTGCACTAAATGTGCTCAATCGTTGATCTGAGAGGAATGTCTCTCAGAATTTAGGGTAGCTAACCGACAAGCTTATTCAGATGTGGGCTGCCACTCACTGTGTAGATGCGCCCTGTGGGGAGACTGCCAAAAGGATTTCCACGTGGTGGGTTTTATTTTTTGTATCTGTACCACCAGTCCATAAAGATCTGGACTGAGACTACAAGAATGGCAGGGGTGGAGGGTATATGTGGGTTGTTTTTTGCAGCACCAAAATAATATTTTTAATTGAAAATATCTATGCAGTCAATTTTATAGCTCAAATAAAATGGATAGTGAAGGGTATTCTTACTGGTTGAGAAATAGGTATTGGTTTTTACATGCATGGAATGTTGAGATCCTATGCGGACAAGCTCACTGGTTAATATGCCTTGTTCTACCACACCCTGCCCACAGCTTATAACAGCAATGACAATTTTGCTGGAGAGCATTCACAGGTGATGAGTGATGTTCTGGGGTCCCTTAGGCTGTGCCTCAGACAATCAGTTTCTTCCATTCAGTCCTTAATTCCCAGGAAATGCCTTGGTGTTTGATGATTCTTGCTTAATGTGACAATGAGTACTGCAACATTAAGCTTAATTTTTTTTTTTAAATGTACGAGGTGTTACGCTTTTGAGCACAGTAAGATGGTGCCATTTCTTACCTATAGTGAATATGTTACTTAATCAGAGTCCTATATTTACTGTGTGTTTGATCACTACTCTCTTTATTTCATGTTCTGGTTGATGCTTGTACAAAATGGTGGTTTGTATCCTTGCTGTATTACTTTATATCCAGATATCGCCATCTAGTTTTGTTTCACTTTTGTACCTGCTATGAAAAGTGCAATGGAGACATTAAATCAAACAGAAAAGGGAGAGGTAAACTGATGGGGGGGGGGGGGGTTGAGAGGGTATTCTCAGCGATGATGCACCTTTAGTTGGAGGCCCTGAATTGAGGTAATCAAGTGCAACTGAGGATAGTTAGGCTCAAAGCCTTTTAATGAAGCTGAGCACTCTCACACTGGCATTGCCACCTAGAAGACAGGGCAGAGTGCTCTAGAGGTAAAAGAGCTAATTTTGAAATTCCCTTGGAGAGCCCAGTGGACAGGAGGTACCTGCACATTCACTGCTATGAACTATTCAAATACCATGCTGGGCCAGGGCAGGGGGGTTAACAGAGTGCCTTGGATCCAAGAAATGAAATCAAGCTCTACCCCACAAATCCTGCCACTGTTGTTGCCTGGAAGGAGGGTCTTACAGCTGCAATCAAAATCAAGGGAAGGGCAGCAAATAAAAGGGAGGAGGAACGCTTAAGGCCAGTAGAGCATGTTTCTAAGCAGGCCTGATGGCGAGGACCCCAAAGGTGACAAGTTGGAAGGCAACGTGGGCTTTGATAGGGTGGGGGAAGGTCAGAGTACAGACTGTTTGCACATCTGTTGAGAAGGAGGGCGCAATTAGATCTCTGAGGAGAGGCCAAGCCTGTACTAAACATATATATATTTACTAGTATTGGAATTGTGACTCTACATTGGATGAGGATAAACTGGGTTTAGGTTACTGGGCAGTTTAATTGAGAATTACCTCCCTCCCCCCTCCTCCGCACCCACCCACCCACCATGAGCAGTGGTTCATTGTCTAGTTCCTGGAGAGGGTTAGCTGGTGTTATACTGGCTTGGCTGCTGTACCTATAATCATGGAGTAATGTCTGATACTTTTGCACATCTCTAATCTCTCTTCTCAAGACTTGCTAGAGCACAGTAACAGAACAGAGCATGGGGTTCTAGTCTAATTATTATTAAATAGTCTTAAAGATAAGCAGGTATGAAAAAATCCTTTCAAAATTCTTCCCATACCCATTATAATTTCCAGCAGAGTGTGCTGAATAGCTTGTACTGCCTTTTACTGGACTGTAGATGTATGGTTGGCCTGCCCAATGTTTCTGTTCCCTCTGCTGCCTGAGCTAATGCAGCCACTATTTTAACTCTACAGGTAGAGGCTTTGTGTTTCTTAGCAGTGTTTTCTTCCTACTGTATCATGCATATGGTTAGCTCATTGCAATAGCAGTGTCGCCTAAATTAACTTACCCATTTTTCCTCAAAGGATTGTAGCAAACATGTAGTCTCATCCAGAATCTTTTCTGCAATAGATTTCTTGCCCAGCCCCAAATTTCTGAGTACAACCAATGAAAATGGACGTTGTACATTCCATGCTTGGCCATAGGGACTCTAATTATGCCTACAAGAGGGCAGTGGAGAACTAAAATCTTACATCAGATCCAGGAGGTAGATCTGAGATGAGTAGTCTAGTGGTTGGAGCAGATGACTGACATACCTGTTTATTCTTGACTGCTACTGACTTATTCTGTGACCTAGCAAGTCACTTAACTTCTCTGAGCCTCAGTTTCCTACACTGTATAATATTTATGAGAATTTTCAAGGAAAGCCCGATGTAAGTACAAAATTTTTTCTGTTTTACTTATCTCCTCAACAAAGGGCAGGAACTCTCTCTTGATAGGGAGAAGACAACTCCTTCCTCCTTACCAGTTCCTCCAGAAGTTCCCTCATCCACCAGTATCTCTACTATCTAGGGGCACTAGAGCATCAGCCAATTTTCCCTCATCCAGGCTTTCTGACTTAGTCAGGTACTGGGAAAATAATGGGTACACTGTGACAGTAAGATGAATAGAAGATCTAGAGCTGTATATTGCCAGCAGGGCACAAAAATATTCCATCTCTTAGGTGGAATAGCTGATGCATAGCATTCATCTCAGATGCAGAACCTACTAAGGAAATGCGTGGCCATGGTTTAGTCACACAGTAGTGCACATAAATGGCTGAATACACTAAATGTGAAGGTAAAGCGAGAGACTATAAAGTGGTTTGGGATCCTGCAGGATGAAATGTGCTATGTAGAATAAAAAGCAATTAACTTATCTTTCATTTAAAAACTATCTTGAAATTCTTTAAAACTTTGTTGTAACTAATACAATTACAGAATTTCTATAATGAACAAGAGCAAATTCAGTGAGAAATTGAGAGGTACCGGCAAGGGAGAAAAATAGATGTTTTCAGGTGAGTTTTGAAGCAAATATTTGGTGGGGCAGAGAGTTCAAGGAAGACTTTTCCGGATGGAGGATGCTACAAAGAAGGCTCTTGTATCATGACAGTATAGAGGGAGTCAGGGAATGTTGATTTAATTAAAAACCATCTGCCCTTCCTCACCAAAAATTGAAGACAACACAAAATCGGGAAACTTGTAAGTATTCTTTTGCTACCTTTTCTTTTAGTGACAATATCGGACATGGCAGTTTCAGGTCCGCTAGTGAATTTGACACCTTTTCTCGTTAGGGCCTCTTTTACTGCCGGCAGTCCATGAATGAAGATAGCAGGCATCCTTCCCAAGTATAAGCTAAAGATAGGCCTGTATGTTTCTGCCAACTGAAATGACAGTTAATTCTTAGAATTTGCTGCAGCGGGAGTGAGAAGCCCAGCCTACTGATGTTGGTATTACTGTAGTGCCTAGAGGCCTGAAAACCATTGTGCTTGTTACTGTACAAACAAAAAACTAAATGACTGTTCCTTCCCCAAAGAGTTGACAGTCTAATATGAGAGAACAGGTGGATACAGCAAACACCCTCTGCTCCTGACAAGATTATTGTGATCAATGTGATAAACAGTGGTCTCAGCACACCAGCTGCTTACCCATTCCTGAGTTCTTTGTAGGCATCACAGAGGAGGGCTAAGACTGGATTTAAAAGAGGACAATGTGGTGGTATGGTTAATGTTTATGTTTGACTATCCATTCTTAACTAGTGGTTCAGAAAATCACTCACTGACCCTACTGAGGAACTGGTCTGTCCCCAAAACGTTAAGAAATTTAATCAAACTTATTATTGCTTCAAATATTGTGTTAATTTGAAAAATAAATCTGAGTAAAGTGCAATAAAATATGGCACTTATTTGGTCCTGCTGATAATTTCAAATGTTTACCACATCCTCCTTTGCACGGTGTTGGATTTTGAAATAATTTTTGCCCTTCTTTGCTTTGATTCTGTAGTTCTCTTATACCTGCCTGGGGTGTGTGTGTGTGTGTGTGTGTGTGTGTGTGTGTGTATGTAAGTCACATGTCTGTGGATTGCAGCAATACAGTCATGTGCTCATCATGATAGTTTGGTTAAGTAATGAATAATATAGGAGTGAGTGAGCATTATTACTTGCTATAGGCATCGCCAAGGAAGTGAGTTCTCAAGAGGGACTTAAATGAGGAGAGGGTGGTTGCTGAGCACACAAGCATATCATGGAGGGGATTCCATGCATAGCAGGTAGCATGAAAAAGGCATTGAGATTCCTCTGTATGATAAACAAATGCTTGGGCCATCGATAGGGTTACCATATTTTGTGCCTCCCAAAGGAGGACACTCCACGGGCCCCCGTCCCCGCCCCGTCTCCGCCCCCTCCCCTGCTTCCCGCAAACATTTGAGTCGCGGGAAGCCTGAAGCAGGTAAGGGGGAGTTTGGGGGAGGAGGCGTGGCCCAGGCTGTCCCCGGCCCTGGGGTGCCGGCCCCGGGCCCGGCCCCCGGCCGACCACCCCCGGCCCGCCCAGCACTGCGGTCCCCGGCCCGGCCCCCTGGCACCGCACCGCCAGTCCCCAGCCCGGCCCCCGGCACCGCCGGCCTGGCCCCCGAGTCCCCGGCCCGGCCCGGCCCCCTGAGCCCCCGGCGGAGCCCCCGAGCCCCCGGCCCCGCCGGCCCGGCCCTGGAGCCCCTGGCCAGACACCGCACCGCCGGCCCCGCCCCCGAGTCCCCAGCCCGGCCCGGCCCCGCCGGCGCCCCCGAGCCCCCGGCCCCACTGGCCCGGCCCCGGCGGAGCCCCCGAGCCCCTGGCCAGGCACCGCACCGCGGGCCCGGCCCCGGAGCCCCCGTCCCGTCCCGGCCCTGCTCCGCCGGCCCGTCCCGGCCCCCAAGCCCCCGGCCCGACCCCCGAGCACCCGCACCGCCGGCCCGGCATGTCCCGATTTTCCCGGACATGTCTGGCTTTTTGTGCTTTCCCCCCGGACGGGGATTTGGAGTCCAAAAAGCCGGACATGTCCGGGAAAATCCGGACGTATGGTAACCCTAGCCATCGAGTATGACATCATACGGAGTGGGCACTACCTTGGTAATAAGTAGTCCAATATATATTTGACTGGGTATCTGGAAGTCTGAATGCTCTTGAGAACTGGTAATATCTCTTGCTTAGTGTAATGTCCCATAAAAGGGCTGCTTGGATTGCTCAGTTTTGATTTTCTTTATTTATGAGTTTAATTCTTTATTGGAAATCATTGAGTGGTCACGTTGCAGAGTCACCTTAGAAACCAGGCCTACTAGTTTGAAAAGTATCTCTTGCACACTCCTAATTGATGGTTGAAGACCGGCAACAAGTGCAGAGCGGAGCTCCAATTCAGTGAGGATGGTGAAAGGATTTTGTGTGGGAAGTACTGTGACTACACAGGAGCTGGGAAGTGTGACTCAGGTAGATGTATACACACTAGGTCTGCACAAGCTAGTGTGCTAAAAATAGCAGTGTGGCTGTGGCTCAGACTAGTTGCCCAATTATGTACCAATGGGCTCAGAAGGGTGGGCTTGTACTTGGGTGGCTATCCAGAATTGTCAACCATACTGCCAAGTAGAGCTAGTGGATGGTATGCCTAACCAAGCTGGGAACACCACCTCCCAGCTCCTGTGTACACATACCATCTGAAAGGAAGTGTGGAGTCCCAGATGGCCCAACTCTATCTCTGATACCTACAGCTGGGAATTTATTCTAAAGGTGCCAACTAGCTGGGAAAATGTGCCAGAAGGTACACACAGGCATGCCTGGATTATCTGTGTAGCTAGATAGGAGGAGAGACTGTAAATTGACACAATCCACAGTGTGTTTAGTTTTAGATAAGGGGTGGTAAAGAGTAATTAATCACCTTTCAGAATATTTGATAAATGGCATAAGTACTTCCGTCTATAATAAGGCCAATGTTTTCAGTCTTGGGTGATTAAAGTTAGGCACTTTGGTCACTATTTTAGGCACCTGTATATAACTTGAGTGTGTACAATGGGACTAAATGAGTTAGGAGCAGAAATGCCATTGAAAGTCAATAGTATGTGTGTTCCTAACTCGTTGAGGCCTTGTCTACACAGGAAGTTTTTTGGGGGGATAACCTAAACTGTGAATTTAAACCAATGTAGTTATATTGCTATAATCCCCTGTGTGGGCACTCTTATTTGGGTATAAGAGCATCTCACTGGGGGACATATGATATAACTTTCTCTCTATAATTACACCTCTACCCTGATATAACGCGACCCGATATAACACGAATTCAGATATAACGCGGTAAAGCAGCGCTCCGGGGGGAGGGGGGGGGAGCGGCGCGGACTGCGCACTCCGGTGGATCAAAGCAAGTTTGATATAACACGGTTTCACCTATAACGCGGTAAGATTTTTTGGCTCCTGAGGACAGCGTTATATTGGGGTAGAGGTGTATATACTGTATCAGTATAGCTGGCAAAACTTTCCCATGTAGACCAGGCCTTAGGCATTCTTGAAAATATTCCCTGAGAGATCAATGGGAAACCATCTTTATGCTCTGTTTATATTCAGGTCATCATAGTAGCTTTTGGATATTGTTCTGGGTGCTTCTGTCATTACCAAACATAGTAACCATGTGTCAAGGTAACATCCAGAAAGTTATAAACATGGCAAGAAAAAGCAAAGTCAACTATGATATTTGGCAGACTACTTTGTATAATTTAACTTTTGGAATTATAGACCACTGTAGAACTAAATTCATATGAAAAATTAAAGGACCATTTTAAGACCAGGTGCCCCAGACAGAATGAACAGAATAGGTAATCATCAAGTGATCCATCCTCTGTCACCCATTCCCAGCTTCTGGCAAATGGAGGCTAGGGACACCATCCCTGCCCATCGTGGCTAATAGCCATTGATGGACCTATCCTCCATGAATGTATCTAGTTCTTTTTTTAACCCTGTTATCATCTTGGCCTTCACAACATCCTGCAAAGAGTTCCAGAGGTTGACTGTGCATTGTGTGAAGAAATACTTCCTTTTGTTTGTTTTATACCTGCTGTTATTAATTTCATTTGGTGACCCCTAGTTCTTGTGTTATGAGAAAGAGTAAATAACACTTCCTTATTTACTTTCTTCACACCAGTCATGATTTTATAGACCTCTATCTTATCCCCCATTAGTCATCTCTTTTCTAAGCTGAAAAGTCCCAATCTTATTAATCTCTCCTCATTTGGAAGCTGTTCCATACCCCTAATAATTTTTGTTGCCCTTTTCTGAACCTCTTCCAATTCCAATATATCTTTTTTGAGATGGGGCAACCACATTTGCATGCAGTATTCAAGATGTGGGCGTACCATGGATTTATATAGAGGCAATATGATATTTTCTATCTTATTATTTATCCCTTTCTTAATGATTCCCAACAATCTGTTAGCTTTTTTTGACCACCACTGCACATTGAGTGGATGTTTTCAGAGAACTATCCAAGATCTCTCACTTGAATGGTAACAGCTAATTTAGACTCCATCATTTTATATTTATACTGTAGTTGGGATTATGTTTTCCAATGTGCATTACTTTGCATTTATCAACATTGAATTTCATCTGCCATTTTGTTATCCAGTCACCCAGTTCTGTGAGATCCCTTTGTAACTCTTCACAGTCTGCTTTGGACTTAACTATCTTGAGGAGTTTTGTATCATCAGCAAATTTTGCCAGCTTACTGTTTACCCCCCTTTCCAGATCATTTATGAATATGTTGACTAGGACTGGCCCAAGTACAGATCCCTGGGGGACACCACTATTTACCTCTCTCCATTCTGAAAACTGACCATTTATTCCTACCCTTTGTTTCCTATCTTTTAAGCAGTTACCAATCCATGAGCGGACCTTCCCTCTTATCCCATGACAGATTACTTTCCTTAAGAGCCTTTGGCGAGGGACATTGTCAAAGGCTTTCTGAAAATTCTGTTCCACACCTTTTATAAAACTGTTAGCAACAGCAAGCTTGGTTAACAGTTGACCTCTTGCTTTCTAGCTGCTTGCTCCTTCTCTGTCACTGATGTAGTCTGTAAGGCACTTAAACATGTCCCTGAGTCTCATTGCTTTGCTGAATAGGAAAGGGGTTATGTCTAAGTGCTTTACTGAACTGGGCTCTAAATCACAAGAAGCAGTTGAGATGCGTTAAAGCTTTATGAAAAAGAAGTTAGACCCAGTGAAGTGGAACAGCAGGACATAACAAGAATATTCAATTTTTATTTATTATAGAGGAAAACCAGGCCAAGGGGAGGTGTTGAGGAGAAAGGAATTTAAAAAGGGAAACCTGGTGAGCTATTTCTGTATGGACAATGGAGACTCTCTTTGTTTTGTTAGGTTGGCATTTATTTAAAAAAAACATTCTAGGTCTGTCTTTTGTGGGCCTGATAGGCACAGGCCTGTATTGGAGGCTGTGTTGCTCTATTCTGCCCTAGGGGGAACTCTGGAAGGTATTATGCTTCAATGAAATATCCTTGAGTTTCCTTGGTATAGGAGGTGGACATGGCTACAACCTTCTTCCCCTCTGTCTACACTGCAACGTTAGTCCGTGATAGGCTAGACCAGGGGTCGGCAACGTTCGGCACGCGGCTCGCCAGGGTAAGCACCCTAGCTGGCTGGGCCAGTTTATTTACCTGCTGACGCGGCAGGTTTGGCCGATCGCGGCCTCCACTGGCCGCGGTTCACCGTCCCGGGCCAATGGGGGCGGCAGGAAGCCGTGGCCAGCACATCTCTCGGCCTGCGCCGCTTCCCGCTGCCCCCATTGGCCTGGGACGGCGAACCACGGAGAGTGGGGGCCGCGATTGGCTGAACCTGCCACGTCTCATAGACTCATAGACTCATAGACTTTAAGGTCAGAAGGGACCATTATGATCATCTGGTCTGACCCCCTGCATGCTGCAGGCCATAAAACCATCCCTACCCCTTCCCTGGACTCTGCTGTTGAAGTCCCCAATCCTGTTTTTAGTGACTTCAATCGGCAGAGACCCTCCTGCTAGAGATCCCTGCCCCATGCTGCGGAGGAAGGCGAAAAACCTCCAGAGGCTCAGCCAATCTGCCCTGGAGGAAAATTCCTTCCCGACCCCAAATATGGCGATCAGTAAGACCCCGAGCATATAGGCAAGAGTCTCCAGCCTGACCCCTGTTAGCCATTATACTATTTACCTACCATTGCTTGGTTTTCCTTGACTACTATGTTTTACCATTAAACCATTCCCTCCATAAACTTATCTAACTTAATCTTAAAACCAGACAGGTCCGTCGCCCCCACCGTTTCCCTCGGAAGGCCGTTCCAATATTTCACCCCTCTGACGGTCAGAAACCTTCGTCTAATTTCAAGCCTGAACTTCCCCACGGCCAGTTTATATCCATTCGTTCTTGTATCCACATTAGTACTAAGCTGGAATAATTCTTCTCCCTCCCTTGTATTAATCCCTCTAATATATTTAAAGATAGCAATCATATCCCCCCTCAGCCTTCGCTTTGTCAGACTAAACAACCCAAGCTCCTCTAGTCTCCTTTCATACGACAGGTTTTCCATTCCTCTGATCATCCTAGTGGCCCTTCTCTGCACCCGTTCCAGTTTGAGTTCATCTTTTTTAAACATGGGAGACCAGAACTGCACACAGTACTCCAAATGAGGTCTCACCAGCGCCTTGTACAACGGAAGCAGGACCTCCTTATCCCTACTAGATATACCTCGCCTAATGCATCCCAAGACAGCATTGGCTTTTTTCACCGCCACGTCACATTGTCGACTCATAGTCATCCTGCGGTCTACAAGGACCCCTAGGTCCTTCTCCTCTTCCGTTACTTCTAACCAATGCGTCCCCATCTTGTAACTAAAATTGTTATTAGTCATCCCCAAATGCATCACCTTACACTTTTCACTATTAAATTTCATCCTATTTCTGATACTCCAATTCACAAGCTCATTCAAGTCTCCCTGCAGGATATCCCTATCTTCCTCCGAATTTACAACGCCTCCCACCTTCGTATCATCCGCAAACTTTATCAGCCCACTCCTGCAATCGGTTCCGAGGTCAGTTATAAATAGATTAAATAAAATGGGTCCCAAAACCGAACCTTGAGGCACTCCACTAGTAACCTCCCTCCAACCTGACAGTTCACCCTTTAATACGACCCGCTGCATTCTCCCCATTAACCAATTCCTTATCCATCTCTGGATTTTCATATCGATCCCCATGTTTTTCAGTTTAACCAATAATTCCTCATGGGGTACAGTATCAAACGCTTTACTGAAATCCAGGTATATTAGGTCCACCGCATTTCCCTTATCTAATAAATCCGTTACTTTCTCAAAGAAGGAGATCAGATTCGTTTGGCACGATCTGCCCTTCGTAAAACCATGTTGTAATTTATCGCAATTGCCACTAACCTCCAGGTCCTCAACTAGTTTCTCTTTCAGAATTTTCTCTAACACCTTGCACACTACAGATGTTAAACTAACAGGCCTGTAGTTACCCGGATCACTTTTTTTCCCTTTCTTGAAAATAGGAACCACATTAGCTATTCTCCAGTCTAACGGGACCACCCCCGAGTTTACAGATTCATTAAATATTATCGCTAATGGGCCTGCTATTTCCCGCGCCAATTCCTTCAATATTCTCGGATGAAGATCGTCCGGTCCTCCCGACTTAGCCCCATTAAGGTGTTCAAGTTTTGTTTCTACCTCGGATACGGTAATCCCCCATCCTGAATGCTCCTCTGTAGTGGTGCTAGTATCCCTAATACCTTCATTGGCCTCATTAAACACCGATGCAAAAGATTCATTGAGATATTGCGCCATGCCTAGATTGTCTTTAATCTCCTCTCCGGCAATAGTCTTCAGCGGTCCCACTTCTTCTTTCTTTGCTTTCTTCCTATTTATGTGGCTGTAAAACCTCTTACTATTGGCAGGTAAATAAACTGTCCCGGCCCGCGAGGGTGCTTACCCTGGTGAGCTGCGTGCCGAATGTTGCCGACCCCTGGGCTAGACTAACTCAGTTGCTAATGTGTGACCATCCCCACTGCAAAGCCCAACCCAAGTTACTGTGTCTTAACGTTTTCTGCACTTGCTTATGTGTCAGGGGGTATAGCCCATGATTTTGTGCTGAAATGCTGTAGGATTCTTTCTCAGTGAATTGTGTGCACTCATTTTGGATGGATTTCTTGTAGGTGTTCAGGAATTTGATTTAGGAATTGAGAGGAAGGGTGTCATCCTGAATTCCAGATGTTCCAGCAATCCAAAACTGGTAAAAGGAAATACTTTTTTATATTATGCATAATTTAGAGTGTGGAGTTTATTGCTTCAGGATGCCATTGAGGCTAAGGAGTTAGCAAGAGTCAAAGAGGGATTGGATGTTTTTATGGATAACAAGAATATCCAGATTTACAGTAGTTAATGTTTCAAAAATAGTCTTTTTGGAAGGGATATAAAACCTCATGCTTAAGGGCTTTAGTCCATCTCCAACTAGTTGGGGATTAGGATGAGACCGTCCTGGGGATGGATTATCCCGCATCTGCCTACTGCAATGTTCTCACATCTTCCTCTGAAGCAGCTGATGCTGCCCAGTGTCAGACACTGTGTACTGGACGAGATGGACCATGGGTCTGATCCAGTCTGGCAAGTTTTGTGTTCCTAGAAATATTCCTAAACCACCTCCTTTAAAGACTCCCCTCACGCCCATGAATATATATTTCATTCTAATTGCATTTCTGACTACAGGGGACCAACACTGCAGCTTGGCTTGGTTTTGCGCTATAATAAATAACTGACATGAAATGCACTGATCCCCCTCCTCCTCGCCTCCATATACATTTTGTTAAGTCATTGTTAGGCATTGGAAGGCCTATAGGAAAGGGAGCCCTTATCCTATCTAAATTCTCATAGGGTTGTTCATATTAATCTGCAGCAAGTTTCCAACAAATGGAAGAGCCCAAGGTCCTGTGGGGGAAGTCCGTGGGGTAGACAGACAACCAAAGATGTATTAAGAGTAAGAGAGAAGTGAGCAGCAGGATGGAAGCTTCCATGGTGATCAGAGCAAGAGGGATGAAATAACAGTTTGGATTGAATTTCGGATGCAACGGGATGAGGAGTGAGTGTGCTCCCACAGATGCAATGCTGTGCTTCCTGCTGTGCTGTTTGAAGATGAACTTTGCACAGGAGAGGTCAACTCTGCAATCAATCTTTTCAAGCCATTTTGTGTGGGGTGACTGTGTGCGTGGGGGTGTGTGAATCATTTGTAACTTCCTGGCATCATTATGCAACAGGGAAAGGGAGCCTTCTGTTTCTAAATTAGAACTGGTTAGGCTAGCTGAAAGAATGCAGCCTGTTCCCAGGTCAGTCGTGCCAACTGGCAGACACTTAGGATATGCATGTAGTTCGGAGACTGTCCTGGCATAGCGGTGTCAGCATAACCCTGTAGTATAGCCTCAGCCTACACCAATGGAAGGAATTTTTCCATTGGTGTAGGAACACCACCTCCTATGTCTAACTACATTCTGAGTAGCTGCAGAAGAACTGTAGAAATGTGCATTTGGGATCTTGAAAGGACAAGGATTATGTGATTTCTCCATCACTGGCAACTTTTTTAGATCAACATGGAAGCATTTTTCTGTTGGCATAGCTGTGTGTACATTGTGGGTTAGGTTGTTGCAACTATGTTGCTCAAGGGGGTGTTTTTTCCCCCCCAACCTAACTTTTAAGTGTAGGCCACGTCTCAGGTCGTTCACAAAAGAACAAGCAGGCTTGGTAGAGTGAAACCAAGATGTGGTGACCGCTTTGGGAAGGTCAGCCAGTGTTCCACGGGGAATGCTCACTGGGGGGAAATGGACAGAACTGGTAACCATAGTGAATGTAGCACACATTTCTATAGCTGTTAGCTGATGCCCTGTAAATGCAAATGGTTACTTCTGGGGGCATTCTATGCCAAAAAAGGAAATAAAAATTCTGCATCAAAAATTAAAAATTCTGTGCACAATATTTTAAAATTCTGCAAAATTCTGCAAATTTTATTTGTCAAAATAACACTACATAATCACGTCACTTTCATTTATTTTGGTAATTTATTTCAAAATACCTGTCAGCAAGTATGTCCTGTAACAATACAGATACACACAAAAATTCCCCCAGGAGTAGAGAGTTAAAGAAACCCCTATGGCAACCCAGTTCCTGTTTCTCTTCACCCTTCCTCCCCTCAGAGCCCAGCCGGGGGACCAGACATCCACAACCCCTCTGCCCCAGAGCCCACCTGCAGGGCCCCCCAAGCCAATACACCCGAACCCCCTTCTCCCCAGAGCCCAACTGTGGGGCCCTCCCAGCCCAGATACCCACACTCTGTCCCCTTCCAGAGCCCAGCCATGGGGTCCTCCTGGCCCAGGTACCCACACCTCTCTCCCCCAGAACCCAGATTTGGGCCCCCCCTTGCTCAGACATCCATCCCCTTTCCCCCCATAGAGCCCAGAGATCCAGAGGGAGAAACAGCCTGATGCTCGGTCCCAGGCTTGCACAGAGTTTCCTGCATGCCGTCCTCTCCTTCCCTCTGGGCATGCTGGGAACTGCAGCTGCCAGGAACCCTCTAGCTCCCTCTCCCTCCTCCCAGCAGTGTTTTCTATGTTCAAACTGGGCTTTGCCAAATCCAGTGGCCCCTAGTGGCGTATAGCAGCACTGCAGCCCATTTCTGTGGGGGAAAGGAAATGCTGCACGCACGGTAATTTCTGCAAAATTCTGCATTGCGCAGTGGCGTAGAATTCCCCCAGGAGTAAAATGGTGTGAGATAGAGATGGAGTCCTGCTCATACATACTAAGGAGGCAGACAGCTTTAGAAAACAAGCGATTTCTATCCAGGGTGTTGTTCCAAATATAGGGTTTACCCATCTGTGTTTTGTTAATTGCAGTTTTCCAAGTAGACTTCAGCTAAGCATGTTCCATTGTTATGCAGGTTTATTCAGTGACTGAGGATTGCTGAGGGCTTGTCTGCACTTGAAACTTGCTGTGGGGTTTTTATGTATCACCCTTAAGTTGTATGTAAGAAGTGTTGTGAGAGCATTGCCTAAACAATACATTATCTCATGGGTATGTTACTTCTGCCTCATATCATTGTAGTCACACAGCACAGTGATGTTTTGAAACAAGTATTCTGGTCAGATACCCCATGATGCATTGCTCTGCTACTATGCTGTATGCATTCTGGGATTTTTCATCCTATGCATTGTGAAGGCAATGAAATTCTGGGATTTGGGTTAGACTAAATAATTCCCATGATTTATCTGTCTTCATCCCCTCATCCATCTGGATTTGTGAGCCAGCACCATTTTCAAAGTGTTTGCAAGGCAGCATGGAGGAAGCATTGGTGAGTGCTGCAATCCCCATGATGATGAATATAAACAGGCTGCTGAAAACATAGCTAAAGTCATGCAATGACTTCAGATCTGGGGTGATATGGACACCTGAGGAGGGGGCTGAAATTGAGCAGATGATTCTCCTACATCTTTTCTTGGAGCAGCTTCATTTGGCTGACAACATGACTGTATTGTCAGCCAACTACCACTGACTGGGAGGACAGGCTAGTGCTGCAGACCTGGGATGAACAGGCGAGGTGGCAGAACTTCAGGATGTCAAAAGCCACTTTCCTAGAAACCTGTGTGGAGCTCACCCCAGAGCTTCAGTGGTGGAACACCTACATGAGAGTTCCCTTCAGCTTGGAGAAACACATGGCCATTGCCATCTGGAAGCGCATCTCCCCCAGTTGCTACTGATCAATAGTTAACCAGGTTAGTCTTGGTACACTGGCTGTTGTCATGGCAATGTGTGTTTCTATCAAGAAAGTGCTGTCCCCCCAGGTCATAAGGCTGAGCAACGGCCAGGAGGTTATTCATGGGTTTGTGTGGTTGGAGTTCCCAAATGGTACTAGACTGTTTTTTGCAAAAAGAAATGGAACATTTGTTCCAATGGTCACAATGGACTTGCCATTTCTCTGGCCATTGTGTGAGAACAAGCTTACCCTATGCTTCCCTGGCTTATAAAGACTTTTACTGGACAATTGGATGGGTGAAAGGAACCCTGAGTAGCTGCAGAACAACTGTGGAAATGTGCATTTGGGAGACCAAACAGACTGGGGTTATAGTGAATTCTCCATCACTGGCAAACTTTAGATCAAGATTTGATCATTTTCTGAAAGATATCCTCTAGTTCAAACAGGAATTAATTCAGGTAAATCCCATGGCCTGTGTAGGAAGTTCAGACTAGACGATCACAGTGGTCCCTTCTGCCTTAGGATCTGTGAGGAGTCTGATATCCAGGCTGATGAGAGGAATGAATTAATGGAGAGATCCCATCTCCTAGAGCTGGAAGGGACCTTGAAAGGTCATTGAGTCCAGCCCCCTGCCTTCACTAGCAGGACCAAGTACTGATTTTGCCCCAGATCCCTAAGTGGCCCCCTCAAGGATTAAACTCACAACCCTGGGTTTAGCAGGCCAATATTCAAACCACTGAGCTATCCCTCTCCCCCCCTAATAAGAGGGAAATATCTCCCTCTTATGATAACAGCTTGCATTTTGCACAACCTTTGTGAGAGCCTGGGAGGGAGCCTGGCAGATAGATGGGAGGAGAGGGAGGTGGTCAGAATATTTTGAACAGACAGAAAAGATATATTTGCCATGCTGCAACTACTTGGGGTACAGAGTCAGAGATTCACTGAGCTCCTACTGTGAAGCTAGGGATCACTTGTGAACAATGTATATACTTTTGTATCAGGATTACTGCACATGTATTAATGTATGTGTGCAGTGCTAAAGGGCTAATGGCCAGGCTGTCTGTAGGAATTCTAGTATACTTTGTGGGGAGTTTAACAGTGTAGTGAATATATGGATTTTTATTATAGTATAGGTGGAGGTGTTCTAGACACAGAGCCATAACTATGAAGACATTTTTAATAAATAGGCCAATGTAAACGTTTTGACCAGTTAAAAACCCTCATAAATAACAATATGCAAACTGAAAAAACAATAAAACCTTTCAAGTTATGAAAGTGAAGCGTGCAGACAAGTTTCTGCTTCTAAGGTTAAAATGGGTGTATGTAAGGTGCTCAAAATTGTTCTCTGCATCTTGAGATATGGGATGGTGTTAGCAGGGCATCTCTTTCTTGTGGGTGAGGGAGTTAAGGCGGTCTCCCATTGTCCACTCATTACTCAGTTGTCCTGTGGGTGTAGAATGCCTAGAAGAGGCCCTCTTTCTGGGTGGTGTTGCGGTTTATGGTGTGTCCCAGAATGCCAGGTACAGAGGTAGGGAGCTGCAGGGGACATACAGGCTGTGGCACCGTCCTTGACCAGAAAGTCACCATATTCTCCAGGAGAATTGTTTACCTCCTCCTCATCTCCAGCAGCTGTGCTTGTGAGGACCTTCCATTTCCCTGTCCTTTTCTCCCTCCTTTTTGTCATGCTTCAGGAGCCTTTTCCTCCACTCCTCTGTCTTTTTATCCTTTTATCTCTTGCGATGCACACACAAGGCCTGTGAATGTGACATCCTATGTAGATTGGACTTCAATGTTAGTACCTCGTATTTGGTCACTGCAAAATGTCAGCTGCTGGTATGACCTTGATTGGAGGAGAAAGACCTGGTGGGGTGGGGGAGGGGAGGTGGTAATGAACACTGCAGTAGGGGTATGTGGGGCAGGATACAGCAAGCTTAAGTGGTGGTTGTGTGTTAGCATCATTTGAAAAAAAGTGCCATAGACTTTGTATGTTCTCTGGTGCAGCAGCCACTTTGAGCAATGGGTGGGGGTATTTCAAAGCCCAGGAGACAGTGACAGCCTAGACCAATTATGTATATTATGTATGTATACAATTACATTATTTCCTGTAAAAGAGAATGCTGTGCTACATCTGCTGTATTTAAAGAGGCTGTTAATTCACCATTATGGCTCATTATCACCATGAAGCAATGAGGTATTTGTGCAGTAAAAGAACAGGAGGCAGAGAGAGGACAAACCAACGTGGCAGCACCCTGATGGTATCCTGAACTAGATTGTTTAGTCCCCTACCCTGGTACAGTTTTATTTATAATATTGTACAGACTTATTGGAAGTTGGCCCATCCCAGGTCTGGGCCTCTGCCTGTGATCATAGAATCATAGAATATCAGGGTTGGAAGGGACCTCAGGAGGTCATCTAGTCCAACCCCCTGCTCAAAGCAGGACCAATCCCCAACTAAATCATCCCAGCCAGGGCTTTGTCAAGCCTGACCTTAAAAACCTCTAAGGAAGGAGATTCCACCACCTCCCTAGGTAACCCATTCCAGTGCTTCACCACCCTCCTAGTGAAATAGTGTTTCCTAATATCCAACCTAGACCTCCCCCATTGCAACTTGAGACCATTGCTCCTTGTTCTGTCATCTGGTACCACTGAGAACAGTTTAGATCCATCCTCTTTGGAGCCCCCTTTCAGGTAGTTGAAAGCAGCTATCAAATCCCCCCTCATTCTTCTCTTCTGCAGACTAAACAATCCCAGTTCCTTCAGCCTCTCCTCATAAGTCATGTACCGTAGCACAAATGATTAATAAGGACAATTCTATGTCATGTTAAATGCAGTTTTATTTAGCATGTGCTATGCATTTGATGTAAGTAAAGTCACATTACTGACTAAAAACACCTGCAATTTTAACAAACCTATGTTAGATTTGGGTAATTCTTTTGGACTGTGTTCTTTATGTATATTATGTATGTATACAATTACATTATTTCCAGTAAAAGAGAATGCTGTGCTACATCTGCTGTATTTAAAGAGGCTGTTAATTCACCATTATGGCTCATTATCACCATGAAGCAATGAGCTATTTGTGCAGTAACCTGAGTTAATAAAAAATTTCAGCGATTTTGAAGAAAAATGGAAAAAGGTTTTTCCACAGAAATTTTGGGGGACCTCCAGTGCTGGCCTTAGGGAAAATGGAGCCCTGGGGGAACTTGTATTTTGGCGCCCCTGGCTCCTGCTGCCTCCCTCTGGCCCCTGCTGCCTCCCCATACATACCTGCATCCCCCCTGGTCCCTGCTGCCTCTCCAGGTTCCCTTCCCACCCTGAGTTCCCTTCCGCAGTCTCGCACCCTAGCCCTGCCCTGTGTCTTGCTTCTGGACCATGGTGCCCCCCTGACCCTGGCGCCTTGGGCAGCTGATCACAGCACCTACCTGTAAGGCCGGCCCTGGGGACCTCCTCCCTCCCTTTTCTTTCTTCAGCTGTAGTAGTAATGTGCACTGTTATAATATAGAGATATACCTATCTCATAGAACTGGAAGGGACCCTAAAAGGTCATCAAGTCCAGCCCCCTGCCTTCACTAGTACCACCAAGTACTGATTTCTCCCCAGATCCCTAAGTGGCCCCCTCAAGGATTGAACTCCCAACAGGCTTTAGTAGGCCAATGCTCAAACCACTGAACTATCCCTCCCCCTAATATATAACTGTTGTTATATAGTCTCCTCTTCAAGGACTTCCCATTAATATTTCTGCAGTCTTCTATTTCTTGATATGTTGTTGTGCAGACAACTCCATGTAGCTGATCCACAGATAGGTGTATAATTGTTCCTGCTCAGACAGTACTTTCCCCCACCAACATTAAAACTCCCTTCAACTACTTCTCCTCAAGTGAAGAACTCCTGGTACATTAATCACCTGAATTCATAGACTACGGCCCTGATTCTGAGCTCAGAATGGGAGGCAGGGTATCGCTTTCCTCTCTACAATCTCTGGAGGTGGCTGGGAACAGTTCTGCTCCCTGCATAAGTTATGATATAGCTGCTTGCGAAAGCTAGCAAGAGTAAATGGTGTGCAGTGTGCTCCAGTCATCGCTTTTCTTCTGGCAGGGCCGTAAACTGTGGGAGTACAAGTGCGTGTATGCATGCAGCGTGGTGGTGTTTAGGGTTGTTTCCCTGGCTCTGCATCCCCCCCGGAAGTCGCTTATTTCAGGAAGATTTCCAGGTGTCCATTTCTGCAGGGTTTACAGCCTCTATGTGCGGGCTTTTCCGGTGGACAGGAAATATAGTTAATCCAGAATCACAGCTCTTATCTTAATTGTATGACACATCTTTGTGATTTAAACATGAAACCTGGCGAAACTTGGTATTTTCAACTGAGCTTCATGTTGAGATTTGTTCAGAATGACTCAAATTGGGTACAAACCGGCACAGGTCAGAACCATTGGGAATAATTCACATGAACGGATGCATCATACACGATATGATATCTCTGGATTAATATTCCTGAACAAACACTAGCACTGTGGTAGGCATGCCTCCACTTTAGAGCCTATGAATTGCACTTGCAATGCCAGGCTAATTTGTTTTTGAACAAGTGCTGGATTAGGTTTTAACATTTCTTTAATCCTGTACAAAACTTGGCATTGGCTCATCAAAAACAAATTCAATATTGAATGTGAAGTGATCTTTTAAATGCTACTGTTGTATGTTGGTGACATCATCAGCATCTCAGTTTAATGGGTTGTCCCAAGAAATCTCCTGTTGAGTGTGTGTGTGTGTGTGTGTGTGTGTGTGTGTGTGTGTTTTAAGTGTGATACTAAAAACAATAGGCCAAATTCTGCCCCTGATTACAGCCATGAAATCCCATTGAAGCCAATAGGGTTTCATAGCTGTAACTGAGGGCAGTATCTGGCCAAGTGTGACAAATGTACATCTGTTATACCATTTACAACAGCTAATTTTCTACTTTTAAACATGCTTACATAAGGGAAATCAAATCTCTTGCTCCAGGGTAAAAGGTGAGCTCTGTAAAGGTCAAAAGGTACTCTTCCCTCCCCAACACATTCAATATTGCACAAGTGGCCAGCTGCTTTTTAGACAATGGCATCAGGAATATGCCCGTGTCAGACACAAGATGTACCAGTAATCCAATCCAGTATGGGAAATACTATTCCTGTTTTTGTTCTTGTTCATTGTTCTTTTCTTTTGAGAGTAAGATGTTTTAAGAAAAATCTTATTTAAATTCAAGACTTAACTTTTAATGCTAGAAACCATTTTCTTACATGCTTATACAATGTATTCATAGCCTGCCATGCGTTGCATATTTAAAAAGAATCATATATGAGCCTTTACATAATTTAAAATAAAATGTTGCTTGTTCTCTCAATGTTTAAGTTAAATAAACATCAGAAGCACTCCCCACCAAGACTGAGAAACTGAAATGGATTTGAAAGTCTGAATTACAATTGACATTTCTGAACCTCACGCTGGCAGTGGGCATCTTGCCTACGCAATATAGAACATTGTTTGTGGCACTGGCAGTGGGGCAACCTATGGAATAGAAAACAAGCCTTAAAGAATATTTTTATTGTAATGACATGTATAGGTCCCATTGTGCTAGACACTGCATAAACGCACAGTATATAAATACTTTCATTGATTGTTAAGGCAATGTTAAAATGGGATACAGAGTTTGTTTTAAAGAATGTCTCCATTTTCCCTATGTCGCTTTATAAGGGAACTGTTTCTAGTCAAAGGTTCAGAAATTCTAGCTGTTTGTAATTAAAAATATAGGCTTCAATTTTTAAATGTGGATGCCTAAAAATATGCACTTAAATCTGTAGTTAGGCACCTAACTAAATGTGGTCTGATTTTTCAAAGGTTCGGTGCACCCACAGATTCCACTGAAGTCAATGTGGGCTATAAGGGTTTAGCTTCTAAAAAATCAGGATACTCTTATTTAGGTGCCTGTAGCGAGGCGGTGGGATACCCCACAGCCCCGCTGACGGCCGAACCTCCCCTAATACCAACGTGGGCGGAGCCACCGGGTCCAGCGCCCGCCCCTCCAAGGTCACGGCCCCGACCCGGAAGTATAAAAGCCCGCCTGCAGAGCTTAGTGGAGCCCAGGCCGGCGGAGAGAGCAGACGTCCATGGCCGAGCTCCCGCTTGGGAAACAGCCGCAGGCCGCGACCGGCCTGCTGACTCACCGGGCCGGTCGAGCCTGCCCCATGCCAGGTACCCTGAGGAGGACTGGCCAAGCCTGCCCCGTGCCAGCTACCCCGAGGAGGAGCCGAGCCTGCCCTTCGCTACCTACCCCGAGGAGCCCATGCTGGTGGAGAGTACCGACGACACTAGTACGGCCCAGGTACCCTATGAGGGGGAGTGTGGAAGTAGCCTGGGGGCAGCCGACCGCAGTCTGGCTGCTGCACTGCCAGAGCCGCTGTCTGTGTGTTGCAGCCAGGATCCCCACTGACAGCAGCGAGTTTCCGTCGCTGCTAGGGCCCCGGGCTGGGACGTAGTGGGGTGGGAGGGCCTGCGTCCCCCCTGCCACCCACTCCTTGGGTGGCAGACTCCCCCTTTTTTTCCCTGGCCTGAAAAGGCTGGGACCTGCTACAAACTGACCCAGCCCCTGCTTAAGGGCCTGGGCCTTTGATTGACTATTTGATTACTACCCGGCCCTGACTTAAGGCCTGGGCTGCTATAGACTTTGCCTCAGCCCTTGCTTAAGGGCCTGCGTTTGGACCTCTTGGCTCAGCCCCTGCTTAGGGGCCTGAGCCCCTAACTGTGGGTCTGCGGTCCCCGACTGCCGCCGGACCAGAGCAAGGCGGTGGGATACCCCACAGCCCCGCTGAGGGCCGAACCTCGGCCCAAAACTACTACAGTGCCTAACTTCAGGCACCCATGTGTGAAAATGTCAATCTTTGACTTCAGCTATATTTTAATGATGTGAAGCTTCATGCTCTGTAGGCTTTCTGAGTGCTGAATTGATCAAACGAGTGGAGTCGTCCCTGAAAAATACATAGATATGTAATGTAAAACATAGTAAAGCAATACACTTGAAATGCAGATTATACTGATTTACTACAAGTCACGTGAAAATAAACTTTTCAACAGTCTTTGTAGTATCTTTTTTTTTTATAGACATCAAAAAATAATTGGCATGGAATCAAAATCAAAATAATTGTAAACTAGACTTACGTATTTGAAGCTTCATTATAATAGCATGGATAAGTGTCTAGCTCTCTTACTCCTTAAGATCTTCCGTGGAGGAAAATGGGTGCAATAACATAATTGGAACTGGGGTAAGCTGTCCTTTTGTGGAAATCACATTAATTCAATTACTATGAAATGTTCTTACCCTCTTTGTACAAAAAGAACTTTGAAACTCCATATTTTTGAAGTCCTCCAGAATATTTTTGATTTTTTTTGTCACCACCTCCGGATACTTAGGATTTAAAAAATTCTAAAGTCTAAGCTCAGATACTGTACCTCTGCAGAGCATCTATTCCCATAAGTTGTAGTCATATGCTGTCTATACGTGTAGCGGAGGCCTCTGCTGCCATTTCGTGTTAACTGCAGATGCCGCCTGAATTAGAGGGGAAACACACACTATGCTCTCTCATAGAGATTTTATTATTCTTTCCTATGTTGATGTTTTCATTTAATCTAAAGGAAGTCATTTAATCTCTGAAAAGATATGGATGCTCTTTGTGTATGGGAGAAAACAATATGCATGAGCGTCTCAGGGCAGAACTAGGCCCTTTGTATTTACAGATTAAAATTCAAAAATCTGAATGGCAACAATGAACAAAAGATCCTATCAAAATACATTGTCATAGGAATGGCATATATTTACTTGGTAAATATTGCAACTTGAGAAGCTAATAAGAGGCAGACTTAATCAAACTTAATGAATCAGTTTAATTACAGAATTTCTTGGTTTATTTTTATGGCATATGAAAGTACAATAGTGTATATTGTATATTTTGTAGGTAATGGACCAAAACCTGCACTGACCTACACCTTGTGGGGCTCAAGTGAACTTACTGAGGCTGTGTGGTGAGTATGTCAATAAAGAATTTGGCCCAATAGCTACGTTCTGTATGAAACAAACATCTCTTGCATGTTACCTTTCGTTCCGAAGCATCCCTAAGTGTTTTTAAATACATAGGTCCTGTTCTATTAATTCAGATGCAATATATTGGCTCAAAGGTGTCAACATGACTGTCACTATCCAACATTAAAAGATTTTAAATGAGGTTCAGGGTTTAGTATACAGCCTCCTTAGTACTATGGCAAACACAACACCCTTTTAACCTTTTATTAAAGATAAAGCATTTGCAATGTAAAATATTAAGTAAGTCTTTTATTTTAACCACAACCCTTGTTCCTTTTTTTTTTTTTTAAAGCTGTAGCATTTTCATAAGGAAAACCCCTCTGTATGACAGTCTTTTAGTCAGTATTAAAGGCGGTGATAACTGTTCTTTTTGGGAAAGAGACAAAGTTAGTTGAGGTGGGCTGGAGCTGTCGTTGTTGTTAAAGTCCAGTTCCATTTTCTGGGAGACCAAACAAGACAAACACATGCAAGAGGGGAAAGAAGAGCACAGCAAAGATAGAAAATGCAGCTTCTACCTCTGGTAGTGACTCTCGCTTTAATCTTACTGCTGGAAATACACAGGCACAGGCAGGGGTGAAAGACACAAAGCTGGGAGGTATTGCCAATTCGGAGGAGGATCGGGATATTCTGCAGGGAGACTTGAATGACCTTGTGAATTGGAGTAAGAGAAATAGGGTGAAATTTAATAGTGAAAAGTGTAAGGTGATGCATTTAGGGATGACTAACAAGAATTTTAGTTACAAGCTGGGGACACATCGGTTGGAAGTAACGGAGGAGGAGAGAGACCTCGGGGTCCTTGTGGACCGCAGGATGACTATGAGTCGACAATGTGACGTGGCGGTGAAAAAAGCCAATGTGGTCTTGGGATGCATTAGGCGAGGTATATCTAGTAGGGATAAGGAGGTGCTGCTTCCGTTGTACAAGGCACTGGTGAGACCTCATTTGGAGTACTGTGTGCAGTTCTGGTCTCCCATGTTTAAAAAAGATGAACTCAAACTGGAACGGGTACAGAGAAGGGCCACTAGGATGATCAGAGGAATGGAAAACCTGTCGTATGAAAGGAGACTCGGGGAGCTAGGGTTGTTTAGCCTGACTAAACGAAGGCTGAGGGGGGATATGATTGCTCTCTTTAAATATATCAGAGGGATAAATACCAGGGAGGGAGAGGAATTATTCCAGCTCAGTACTAATGTGGACACGAGAACGAATGGATATAAACTGGCCGTGGGGAAGTTTAGGCTTGAAATTAGACTAAGGTTTCTGACCATCAGGGCGGTGAAATATTGGAACAGCCTTCCGAGGGAAACGGTGGGGGCGAAGGACTTGTCTGGTTTTAAAATTAAGCTAGATAAGTTTATGGAGGGAATGGTCTAATGGGATAACATGATTTTAGTCACAGGAACAGCGTGCCATCGCTGGTAAATAGTATAATGGTTAATAAGGGTAAGGCTGGAGAATCTTGCCTACGTGCTCGGGGTTTTACTGATCGCCATATTTGGGGTCGGGAAGGAATTTTCCCTGGAGGTTTTTCGCCTTCCTCCGCAGCATGGGGCAGGGATCGCTAGCTGGAGGATTCTCTGCTAATTGAAGTCTCTAAACCACAGGATTTGGGGACTTCAACAGCAGAGTCAAGGGTAAGGGTAGGGACCGCTTTGTGGCCTGCATCATGCGGGAAGTCAGACCAGATGATCATAATGGTCCCTTCTGACCTTAAAGTCTATGAGTCTATGAGTCTAACTTAAAGGACTTACCGGCACACCAGCCTGAGCAGGGGGCGGGGCCTCAACTGGAAGAGGCGTGGCCTCAATCGGAAGAGGTGGGGCCTTTAAATCCCCGGGCCCTTTAAATCACTCCTGGAGCTACCAGCTGCAGAGGCGGCTGGGAGCCCCGGGGCTAGGGGGTATTTAAAGGGCCCAGGGCTCCAGCTGCCGCTACCGCAGCAAAGCCACAGGCCCTTTAAATCGCCGATGGAGCCTCAGGGGCTTCCGGCTGCTGCTGCTACCCCGGGCTCGGGGCTCTGGTGGAGATTAAAAGGGCCCGGGGCTCCGCTGCGGTAGCGGCGGCTGGGATCCCCATGCCCTTTAAATCACCGTCGGAGCCCTGCTGCTGCTACCTCACGGCTCCGGCAGTGGGGCTTGGGCGGTGATTTAAAGGGCCTGGGGCTCCCCACAGCAGCCAGAACCCTGGGCCCTTTAAATCGCTGCCAGAGCCCCCGGGGTAACGGCAGCAGCCGGGGCTCCAGTGGTGATTTAAAGGGTCAGGGGCTCCTGGCCGCCACTACTGCAGCGGAGCCCCAGGCCCTTTAAATCGCTGCCCGAGCCCCGTTGCCGGAGCCCCCGGGGTAGTGATGGGAGCCAGGGGCACAGCGGTGATTTAAAGGGCCCTTTAAATCACCGCTGAGCCGCCTCCACCACCCAAGGGCTCTGGCAGCAGGGCTCTGGTGGCAATTTAAAGGGCCCAGGGCTCCAGCCGCTGCCAGGAGCCCCAGGCCCTTTAAATCGCCGGCCTGGGGAAGCCGGTCCAATCCAGCATGGTGAACTGGCTCTTGCCGGTATGCCATACTGGACTGTACCAGTTTACTTTCACCTCTGGGCACAGGCACTCAGAGACCTGGAAAATTTGTACCAACATTGGGCTGTTTAGGGCATTGCTGTTAGGTGCCTTTTTGGTCACAGGCTTATAGCAGTGTTGCAAAATATACAGTCTTGGCTGGCTAAACCAGACTCTTATTAAATAGAAAGCAAAAGGAGAGGGATATTAAAGAAGGAACCTGCCACCCTCCAAAAAAGCCATAAAGTGGGGAAGAAAACACACACTGGGTTGTGTGTGTGGGAGGGAGCAAAGTTTCACATTCCAGGTGTTGTTTGGGATTCAGGCAGAGCCAGTGGAGGTGGTGATGTTATGTGGGTCACTCTCTTGGCCCAGTCTGGTCAAGACATCATCACCAAAGCGCCAGGGGTGGGGGTGGGGGTGGAACATAACTATCAAAAATCAATTTTACCAGGATGGTAGGTCTAATATCCCTACCCTTGCCAAAAGGACTATGGGGTCTTCAATGTCCCTACTTGGTCAATAACTTGGTTTGAACCTCCATAAGTTGGCATCTCCAACAGCATGGTATTAGGGTACACCATGCTGGAGCACTAACTCACAGGGAAGAGTGCTGTGTACAGGATCATCTTGGGTTTTCATCACTCTGAATTTTTCTTGGCGCTCTCATGCTTGTGTGGCTTAGCTCAGCCCTGCTTTACTTGTGAGACTGGATGAGATCATAGCCTGAAGGGGTAGGGCTTCAAGCCACTGAATACAAAAATTTGGCCAGCAATCTGAGTATCTCAGCTGGGATTCATGCTGAGCACTCTAAATTTACAGACAAGGCAATATTGTATGGACAGTAATTTGTTTGACTTATTGATTCGGCGAAGATTTAATTGACTGTAAAATCAGTTTAAACAACTGAGATGTGATTGTAATATTCACAACACCTTCGACTCTGGTAGTTATTAACCCTTTGAGTGCTGGCATTTTGCAGGCTGCTAGACAAATGAGCCATGGAGGTGAGCTAAGCGTGCCACAGGTGTGGCTGGACCCATCTCATGTTTAAGTGCCCATCACCATTTGAAAAAGCTATAGCAAATTACACAACTGAGTCAATTCATGAGAAAGATGGAAATCTTTTTCTTTCTCTCTTAGGACCGGGGGGTCGTTGCCCCATCACTTACTGTTGATCCAGCCTGGGGGGCAATCTGGTTAATAGGAAATAGCATTGCCGAGCAGAACATGTGCTGCTGTCTGCTGGGTTGATGTAGCTTGCTGTCCTGGAAATGTAGTAGCGTACATAAACTAATAGGGTTTTGGTTATGCAAAGTGTGCATCATTTCACTAGGGTTTCATAATGTCTCCTCAGGGGATAAATGATTTGTTTGTTAAAGCTTAAGATTTGTTTGTAATGGAAACACAATATGGTGCATATCTCTCACCATGTGCAGATTGTAAATTCTTCCCAATGAAATGTGAGATTCAGCCTGTGAGGTGAAGGGCATTATTGTGTCTATTGAAGTCAGCAACTTACGTAATCAGGCCCCATTTGCGAGCTTTCTTAAGAATACACTTCTCTCCAGCCAAAGCTTCAACTCTGAACTAAACTTCTTTTCACCTCCTACTGAGGAGTTATATGTTGGACTCACCTCAGGAGGGAGAAATTGGATGTCATATTTCATCAAAACACACCTGTGACCAGCAGCTCAGTGGGATGGGATGTCACAATTGCAGCTGAGAAATTTAAACCCTTTATGTTAACCTCCATTATCACGGTTGCAGATACTGTGTACAGATGTATTCACATGGGAAATGGCTTGTTATTACTTGCCAGGACAAAAGAACCTTCAATCGTGTGTTGTCCCACCCATAGTGTGCTTGTTCAGTGTTTTTGTATAAAATGCAAATAAAAGCCAGTCTGAAATATAAACAGGCTTTTCCGGACTCTGTTGGGTTTGGGTTGTAGTTTAGCAAAGCTACAGTAATTAGATGCTGTATGAAGAGCCAGCTCTGCGTGCGTTCTGATCTGATCTCACTCTGAATGAGGTAATAGGTGAGAGGGCAAGGTGAACTCAAGATTGGACTGGACTGATGTTATGAGTCAGAAAGAAAGGAGGCAAGAATGAACTGAGCAATGAGGAGCGTGGTGAAAACTCTGTGGGTGAGACTAGGCTGGCAAACAGCATTAATGCCAAAGGGGGTTGTACTCTGTTACCAGATTTGCCTGTTACTTTGGGGTATGTTCATTTATTAGGGTTACTCTTCTGGGGAGGGGGTGTTCTGTACTTCTATCAATGTACAGCTTGTGTCACGTGTGTTTTCATATGGAGCTCTACTTCTCCCTTCTGCAAGTCCCCTCCCAATGGATCTATTCTGCAGGACCTAGGTTCCGTAGGGCTGGGTTCCTCCAGCCCCAGAATCAGATGAACACGGACACTAACACAGCAAGTCTGAGTGGACCGGGTCAATCAGCACTCTCAAGCTTATATGTCCCTGGACTCAATGGGCTGGGTCAAGCAGCACTTTCAAGCTGCCACCCTTATATGCCACAAGTACCGCACCGGAATAGACTAAGTCTGAGCAGGCTGGGTCGAACAGCACTTCCAGGCTGCCAACCTTATATGCCCCTGTACTCAGCGGACTGGGTCAAGCAGCACTTTCAAGCTACCACCTTTATATGCCCCTGGACTCGGTAGTCTGGGTTGAGCAGCACTTCCAAGCTGCCACCCTTGTATGTCACAGGTTCAGCACGTCCCTATCCCCACTTTCATATCACAATTGTACTGATAGTAACCCACTTGATGAGCAAACCCCACAGTATTTTGGGGTGCTACAGGGATCTTTAGCTTAGGTAAGAGGAGCGTTGCTGCAGAGTAAATGGGGAAGCTAAAAACACAAAAGAGTAAAGTTCAGAGAGAGAGAAGCAACCAGCTTAACCATAAAAGTTATGTATTGAATAATAGTGATATCTACACAAGGAGAGCCTAAACCAACATAGTTACATTATTAAAGGTTAATACCTGAGGTAGAAAAGAAAACACAGAGAGGGAGGGATCTCACCCACTCCATGAAGCTTGATGGTGACAGCAGAGCCCCCAGCACGATCAGTCAGGAGAAGATAGAGTCCCAGTAGAACTGATGCATAGCCTGGATCCAAGCGTCAGAACACTGACTTGAACATAGATAGAGGTTTTTGTAGGGAAACAACAATGGTTCAAGGGAGAACACTAGATTTGTTTATGGGTAAACTGATGACTCAAGGGTTTTCTTTAGGCTAGACAATAGGAGCTGATCACTCTTGGCTATGGGTGGTGTTTTCTTCCAGGGAGCTCACAATGCAACTAGGCTGCTTCAGTATTTTGGCTATCAATTAAGGATTCCTTACTAGAATTGGTCTGATAATTGCTGAGCGGGGTGTGTGCAGGTGTAGGTTCATTAACATCTGGAGCAGAGATCCCCCATGATGCAGTGCTTCCCTGCTTTCCTGGTCCCAGAGTTCAGTGCAGTTCTCTGTTCTCCATTCTGTATGCTAATAGAGATGCCTTAATCTAGTCACCCTTGTCAGGAGGGGTCTAGGTGTGTCTCCCAACACCCTTCACTGCTCTCTGCAAGTCTTTTCTTTGATCAGTTTTGGTTCAAGCAGAGACTGGTGGCGGGGATGTCTTTCATGAGTCAGACAGGCTAGATACTGAACTCCATGGGTGAGAGTAGGCTGGCAAACAGCATTAATGCCAAAGGGAGTTGTACTCTAATGTTCCTGAACTGAAGGTTGAAAATGTATGTCAGCTTATGAACTGGAATTTTCAAGAATATTTTTTTTTAATGGAGTAAGTATCTGAGGATGTCAGAATGGAGAGTTTACAGCTCCTTAGTGCCACTCTTAGCAACAGTTATTGGGGATTGTAAGAGGTCAATGGAAAACACTATTGACTTTCTGTTCATCCTTTACAGAACAAAGAAGGACGTGCTCAGAACTCAAACTTGGACCTACTCACTTGGCGGCACCCTGCAAGGAAGTGCTACAAGCCAGGCTCCCTTGCACTCAGCTAAATCTCTGAGGCTTGTTTATACTGACTCGACTGATGTGTAAGGGAGATGGAAGAAGGGCTGAGAAAGTGTAAGTTAAAGTAGCTGCCATTCCATTTTACAACTCCTTCCTGCATAACCCACCCCAGTTTAGGTTGCCTTTCACATGGGGATGTGAGTAGGTCTAAGTTAGTCTAAGGGCAGTATTTAGAAACATTATATAAGCTACAGAGGGTCCTGTGGCACCTTTGAGACTAACAGAAGTATTGGGAGCATAAGCTTTCGTGGGTCAGAACCTCACTTCTTCAGATGCAAGTAATGGAAATCGAAAGTAATGGAAATTGCATCTGAAGAAGTGAGGTTCTTACCCACGAAAGCTTATGCTCCCAGTACTTCTGTTAGTCTCAAAGGTGCCACAGGACCCTCTGTTGCTTTTTACAGATTCAGACTAACACGGCTACCCCTCTGATACTTGATTATATAAGCTGTAAGTCATTTACCTTTTTGTACTTTTCATTGTTTCTTTATGAAAATTAATAAATTAATCACAACACTCCCCCCTCAAAGAAACCCCAACAAAAAACAAAACCAAACCCTTTTACTATTTAAACTGAATTTGAGATTAATGCATATTAACCCTTACACTCCTGGCTGGATCGCCAAATTATGTTGTGTTAATTTTGATGATATAACTGGGCCCAGACTCTCAATGGGGTTAACGTGACTCTGTCACTGTACAGCACTAAAGAGGGGGTACGTAATTCAGGGGTACTGATAAAATTAAACCCTTACTTAATACTTCAAATGCTTTAAATGTTTTTCCTTCTTTTTCTGTCTCTTTAATGAAAGGTTCTAAAGATTTGTATTGGTGTTTGTTGCCATGGTACTAAGCAGGCTGAGGTCTCTGTACTCAACCCCCTGAACCATGTTTAACCCTGTGTAGTGTTCAACAGTGAGAGGATCATTTTAAGACTGACTTTCTGGGTTCTGGGCCCATTATTCCATTGAAATTAACACACCAAAGGCAATTAGGCCCAGATCCACAAAGGTACCTAAACCCCAGACTTAGGCACATGTCCCTCCTTCCCTCCTCCTTCTGGTTTGTGTGAAGCAAGGCAGGCACCTAACTCATTCACACAAGAAATGCCCTAAGTACCAAAGCCGCCTGGCTGTCAGCAGCTGGTTCCTGTTCACGGATCGCTAAACAGAGAGAGGTGCCTCCTGCAGCCCAGATTTAGCCTTATTATTCTTTTAGCTCACATGTGGTATAAGTTATTAATGGTCATAAAATGATTAATTGATTGCAGTGTGGTTTGTTGAGGCCCTTATGCTTACTCGTGGCAGAACCAGAGAGCTAGGTATGCCCTCTGTCACAGAATGAATGGGATGGCATATCATGGATGCCTGTTGGTGAAAAGGATTAAACTTAATTGGTCTAATGATGAAATGACTCATTAGTGTAATTAACATCAATCTGAAAATAAAGCTGTGGACAATAATTGTAACAAAGGCCAAAAAGGAACTGTGGGATTTTAACAGAAATCAAGGTTTAAGGGACATTAGCCCAGCAGAGTCAGTAACACTCTTAGTTTCATTTACATTGGCTGCCATTGACAAGATAGCCTTTACCAGTGCCGTGATTCCCAATGCGAGTCATCGGCAGTGTTTGAACCAGGAACCACTAAAGCATAGACCTCTACTATCTGAGCTGAAGGAGTAACTTTGTAAGAGGGTAGCACTAGTAGGCAGTTGTCCTTTATGTGGACCAGCCACTAAAAGGGAAGGAAACACACACTGCAGGCTTAGTATGCCAACAGTCACCACACAGTAGTATTAGAGATACTGCAGTGTTTGCCCCCCCCCCCTTTTTTGGTGCAAAATACATCTTCCGTAACCAAAGACAAGTTAAAACAAGAATGAGAGCGAATGAATATTAAGCAAAGCTGTTACACTTCATATATGTGAGCGCATGATGGATGTCTATGTGTGAATCTTAATCACTGGTGCTCAGTGTCAGGGGCTGATAGGTCTGCTACCCATCTGGGTCTCAAAATGATACTGGGACCATCTGGGAAAAATTACACTCAAGACCTCTTCCCTTTCCAGATCTTGGGGCTGCCCTCGTGATGGGGCCTTCAGTGCTTCTGTAATATAAACAGTAAGGATTCAAGGACTAAGCAGGCAGGTTTAACAGCTTAGAAGGTTGAGGCAAGGCTGCTGGACTCTGATTCTTCTTTGTCAGGCCTCTCTTAAAGGGTGTTGGGAACACTGTTCCAGTGTTAAGTAGATTCACAAGGAATCTCATTCACATTACAAAATACATCAAGTGTATTTAGGGCCTGCTCCAACGCTTATTGAAGTCAATGGAGAGACTCCTATTGACTTCAATGGATCTATCCATTGACTTCAATGGACTTTGGATTAGGCCTGCATGCAACACCCCCATTTCTGTCCAAAAGTGTATTTTCATGAAAACAGGTGGGCTCTTCCTCCTATCCCAGACATTTGTAGGATCAAAATCTCATTTATGCAAATGTTCACAACAAGCAAATAAAAATGGATGAAGTGGATTTTGGATTCGATGGTGTAATTGTGCTATTCCCCCTCTCCCCCCCCCACCCCCCCCCCACATACTGAGCCTGCTGAACATTTAAACACAACAAAACCAGGAAAGGGAGAATATAGTTAGTTGTGAAAGTGAGGGACTGTCAGCACTGCTTAGAGCCAAATAGCCTTCAGGCAGATGCCATGTGACCTTCCCTCCTACAGCTCTGCCAATTCACCTTTTCTCCACCCTGCTAATCCAGTTAGAGCTGGGGTAATCTCTTGTCATATACCCAATACTAAGCCAAACACACCTGGGTTGGAATTTCATTACAAACCTGAAATTCAGGCCAGCTTTGATATTCTACTTGGACCTTTTGTCAAGTCTTGGGCCGTGTTTGGAATGAACCTAAGCTGATTTACGGTTTTGAGACAAAATCAAGCAAATCCTTAGTGCTTTGGCTGCGTTCCAGTGAGCTTGAGCCTTTCTTTGAATCTCAAGTCTCCCGACTTCCAATCCTGTGCTGGTCCTAAGTATTTTACCTATTGAAGATGTGAGATGGTCTGTAATAGAATATAAGAACAGCCATACTGGGTCAGACCAAAGGCCCATCTAGCCCAGTATCCTGTCTCCCAACAGTGGCTAATGCCAAGTGCCTCAGAGGGAATGAACAGAACAGGGAATCATCAAGTGATCTGTCCCTTGTCGCCCAGAAGCACAGTATAACCCAACATGGCCCAGGATTTCTCAAACTCTGTTTATAGCAACACTTAATGATCAAGGTCCTGGGGAGGATACAGCAGAGCTGAAGCTACCTGCAGGGCTGCTGAGAGCGGGTTCGAGCCCCAGTGAAAAAAATTTTTCGGGCCCCCCAGCAAGGGCGGACTGGCTAAACAGGGCCGACGAAGCCGGGCCCCGGGCCCCTTTCCGGACCGCTGGGCCCCGGTAATTTGTACCAGCTTCCCCCACTCTCGTCGGCCCTGGATACCTGCTGTTGAAGCTAGCGGAGTACTTCTTAGTAGTCATTAAGGCTCAACTCGAGATGTAAATCTGCCTCCTGAGTTCTGTCTCTTCTCTCTCCCCCTGCCTCCCACTGTGTTGGAAGTAATGAACTCACTGCTGAACTGGCAGGCCTGTTCTATTCAGATTCTTACAGGGAGCCCATCACGGTGGTTTCTGAACAGGTCACAGATGAGCCTGTCTGCTTTCATAATTATGAATAGCAGTATGCCTGAGCGGTGCCAAGCAACTGTACTTCTTACAGCCTTCCATGGAAGCGAAGGGCACTCAACAAGTCACAGGATCACGCCCTGATGTTAGTGTATGGGGAGGAGGTCTGCCTTAAAATCCTGCCTTACTCAAAAGTTCTGCTTCTTTGCTGAGAGATCCCTGAGTGTCAGCTCCAGGGCAGCCGTGGTGAGTTGCTTTTGGACTAGCTTATACCTGCACTGAGGCTCCTCTCTCCTCTCCCCCCCCCCCCAATCCTTCATTTGCAACTTACGCAAATAATGTATCTTGTGTCTTGGCTGACGCCAGAGAGAACATATGGAAAAAAGAAGGGTGGATAAAATTCTGTATAGTATAGGAAAACGCCTTGGAGGCAATGCAGTCACATTGCATGACTTGTCTGAAAGGTACAACGTGAATTTTATAGCAAAGCCATCAGCCAGTTCCCATTACATTCAGTTAATAATTATTTCCAGAAGATTAAGAACAGTGGAAGAGATTGGATGGACATTTATGTTTAACAAAGTGACCTTGTAAAGTTCATGTAAGTCATATCACAATAGGGATTATAGATAAGATCACAGCCCACGGGACAAAAATGGCCCTGGAATCAATGTAAAATACCAAGTTTTAAAACAAGGTAAAACAAAAACCCCATTAACTAAGTCACCTGTAGGGCTGCACTCCTTTTAGTAACTACTATTCATACATATGTCAAGAGTCAGATTTCAATGCATTGAACAAAAATACAAGATGTGTGGAGAGATTGGTTTGGAGAACTGTTAACTTCCCCAGGAGCTATGGAAAAGGAAATATAAAGTGTCTTAAGGCTCCAGAAAGATATGGATTGTTCCCATATTTATCTGTTACATCAAGGTTGCTAACAACACCCAGAATGAATTAACAAGACAAGCTATAATTCTCAGTACAGGTTTGTTGACGCTACACTGTTGCTAGAAGCCTGCAGCAATACAAACACAAAGGTTTCTGTTTACAAGAGAATGTGTTGGGACAGTGTCTGAGGAGATTATAGAATTCTAGAGCCTGTGCATATGCTAATTTAGTGTTTTTTGTTAATACAGTGTATTAGCAAGATACATGGTTTTTCTTCAGTCTGATACAGAATACTGTGTGGTCAGATGCAGCAAGGCTCGGCGCTTGGCATGATCCTTTCACTATTAAAAATAAAACAGAAAAGGATAATCTGTGCATAATACTAGGAGGAAGCAGTATGGTCCAATGGACAGAGCACAGGACAGGGCATTAGGAGACCTGGGTTCACTTCCTGACTGTTGTTTGCTATTATTCACTGGGCAAGTAAGTTAATTTCTTTGTACCTTGGTTTTCAGCCTTAAAGGTCTGAAACTTGCTCCCCCTTGACATCCAACTTTGCCCAGTTTTAAGTATGTTTTCTTATAATATCTTCTACCCCAAGTTTAAAACTTTTCCTTATGCATTGTGAGATTCCCTTTATGAGTATGGTTATCATAATATTGCATTTATCCTTTTCTAACATGCTTTTTAAGAACTGCTATGCAGTTACGCCAAGCGTATTGGCAGGAGGGCACTTAATACCATTTGTTAATTATTGATTTATATTTTAAACAATGTTTTGAGACCCTTGTCAGGGTCAGAGAAATGATGAGGCATAGTCTTTAAGAATGTTTATCCCATTTCTTGATCTGAAATAGTAATCTTAAATTATTTCCTTTTTTGATTCACCGAGGAAAAGACGAGTTTATATGTAAATTTATACATTGTCAAGATTTAAAAAAAAATGGATTTTAAATGTGTTTAATTTCTCTTAAGCATGTGCTTAAATGCATTGTTGAATCAGGGCCTTCTCCCAGTACAAATCAGCTCAGGTCACATAGTGCCATGATGGGCAGCAGTATTAAACCCTCCTAAAATGGGTAAGATAGGAGTAGCTGCAGGAAATTCAAGTTAGTTACACCCATGTTTGGAGCCAGTGTGAGATCAGAATCCAGCCCCATGATTATACTATAATACTTCTCAGCTGTATTACTAGTACCACCTTTGATTATTACAATAGAAATAATTTCAAAGGTGACATTTGCATTTCCCCCCCCAAGAGGCCCATTCCCACAATGTGCTGAACATCCTCAACTCCTGTTACAACAGCACATCAGCATGCTCGACACCTTGTAGGACTTGGCCCTTATGGTGCATGTGCTTTGCTTTTTGCATTCTCTCAGCTTGCACGATACGATTTGAGTGAGTTTGTTTATTTATGGGCTTAATCCTACAAACATGGACATTCTGAGTTTGCAGGATCAGCCCCTATATCTAATTTTGGTTGCTTTGATTTCAGAATATAAATTATGGAAGGATACAGGTCCTAGGCACTCGTGACAGATATCAAACATGCAATCCAACAAAGACAGACGACAAACAAACCAACCACTTTTCTCGGCACACAAGAAGCCAGTCCATAGAACTGTCTCAACTCTCTTAAAATCCTAATCCTCTCTGACCACAAATAAAATCCTCACCCAAACCTTCCTTAAATCTCAGTTCTAACCAAACAAATGGGCTTTGCCGGATGCTTTAGAAGTCAGCGCACTTGAGCTACTCCAGACCAGGAGATGAAATCCAAAGTGTCCCAGAGAATGCCCTGAATTCAGGATGCCCAACTTGGACCTGATTTAGAGAGATGCTGTGCACCCACAACTGCATATGGCATTTAGATCACAGGTACAGCAAGAGGTGCCAGTTAGTATCAGGACTCCATCGTGCTAGGCACTGTACGAACACATAGGGAAGTACAGCTCCTCTTCTGGAGAACTTACAATGTAAAAAGACAAAGCGTAGGGGAAAGGATACCAAATACAGGCAGGGTGGTGATGGGCAGGGGCCACAGTGGGAAGCGGGCAAGGCGTGAGGGAGAGATGGCTGCAGAGTTGACACTGACACCACACAGCAGAGTCAGTGGTTCTGTAGTGCCCTCCGGTGTCTTAGGATACATTTCTGCTTCAAGCTGGGGGTGTTATTCCCAGCTCAAGGAGCCATACCCAGAGTGGTTCTGATTGAGCTAGAGTGCTAAAAAATAGTGTAGCCGTGGTGGTGCGAGTGGTAGGAGGGGCTTTTCACCCCTAATATGTACCCAGTGTCTTGGAGGGGTATGCACTGGGGGCGAACCGATTTTGCTGCCATGGCTACACTCTATACTGAGTGCACTAGCTAGATCAGAGTTAGCACAGGGGTGTACTTCCTTGAGCAGGGAATTACCTCTCCAGCTCAAAGTGCAGATGTACCTTTAGCGCTGTCCATCGGCAGTGGAGGAGTGAAGCCCAGAGAAACACCCAGGTGGCATGCTGTTCCCAGCTCCCCTGGCAGGCAGAGCTGCAGCAACTGTGCCACAGGGGCTTTACTACTCCACTCCTGGCAGCACAGGGCAGTGTCGCTGGACCAGAGCTTAGTGCTGTGGTTGCTGCATGGGTTGGGACACCTAGCACGCCCTGCTCTCACCTCTGATGTTGCGTAGTTTCCACTGACGGTATCCTAAAACGCGTCAGGCTCTGGTACACTCGTGGGATACACATGTGCATCTCATTAGTGTGGCATACAGACATATAACAGACCTATGTAACAGAAACGGTTTCAGATTTTTAGTGCACGCCAGCAGGGTCTTCGCAGGTTGGGGCACTTTAGAATCCACACCCCTCTAGTGCACATTGCCGCCCTGTGTAAACAAGCCCAGCCTTGCCCAAGCTTTTTTTTTTTTTAATTGTATGTCTTTTATTACAGACTCTGAGCAGATCTGGATGAATAAAGAAGTGCAGGGAGAGTGAAACCCAGCCAGAGAGCAGGGCTTGAGCTGGCTTCTTTTCCTGTCCACGTTGTATTAGCAATAGGCCAGCACACTTCCAAGGTAAAAAGTGAGAGTGGCACTAGATCCTCTGTCCGACTCCTTGTCTCAATTATTGAGTTGTAGGGCTCTCAGTGGGTATTAAATATCTAAACACCCCTAGGGTTTTCTGACAAGGGGACCCATAAACTCATTTCCATTTGTGACCCAGAGAGGCTTTGAGCACATCTGTAGCTATCTATAAAAATCCCCTAAGTAGCTCATGCCACTGTATCCAGCAACATGCCTGATGGGGGGTTCCAACAATTGTAAGCTGATGGTTAATAAGCAAATTGTACCTCTGTATATAATAACTACTGGCACTGGCTGGGGGTTAACTCTATGATCGGAGGTATATCTGAATTCTCCTCTCTCCTTTCCAGACCAAGGCTGTCTCCTGAATGAAAGAAAAATAAAACTGAGAACAGGAGCACAATGATTATATTATTCAAGCACAAAGAGTGTCAATTTAAGGATTATTAAACTTGACCTGACTGGGGAATGGCTAAGGTATGGTAAAACAAAAATAGAGCTGAAAAGAACACAAACTTTTTGGTAAGAAACTTACCAGTAATGATTTGTTTAATTTGTTAGCTGTTTTTGGAGCACAGAAATTTCTCCTCTTATGATTTTTTTTTTTGTACTGCAGTAGTGCCTAGAAGACCCAACCAAAGTTAAAGGCCTTATTGTGTTAGGTGCTGTGTACCCCTCCGCCAAGAGGTTATTTCTATCCCAAAAAGCTTATGATCCCTAGTTATTTCTCAATGACCTATGCACAGATTTGAAATGGACACCGGCAAGTATAAAAATGGATCTCTTTTGGAAGTAAATTTGGAATTACGATATTCATTTTTGTATTTCTTCAAAAAATAAGCATTTGACTGGAAATTGGATAATTTTAATGCTACTGGATCTATTTTTGTGTAAAAGTCCTCAACTTTGCCTGCTTGTTCATGCCAACTCAAAATGCCAAGCTTGTCAGATTTCACAGTGACTATTTTGCACATCCCTACACAATAAAATGGCTCAAGAATATATGCATGGATTTCAAAACTACAAACTGCATTTTAAAAGCAGACTGCAGCCCAGATTTTCAACATCTATGTAAACTGAATTGGTCCTCTGTTTTATCTCACCCTCCTCAATCCAAAAATCTCTTTTGTTATGGATGGGTCTCTGACTATGATGTAGATAGTAGTGATTTTAATAAATAACGATAATATGTATGTGACTGGCTGCAGAGACTCTGGTCTGGCAAATAAGGTGTTAATGGCAACGCAAGTTACAGGTGTTGCTCGGAGAGACCATAAAATCAGCTGCCCCAGACAGGAAGGGAAAGACTGCCTATGAGAAAGCTATCCTGAAAATCTTAGGGCTGTGAGTTACGGTTAAGAAACCCTGATCTGGGGAGTATGTTTGTGTTACTCTTTGAAGTATTATCTTTTTTCCCCCCTATGACCAAGAGATAAGATCCTCTCTGGAAAAGGTGGGATCTGACTGGTTCACCCTGTGGTTTTGTGCTGAGCTGTTCAAATTTCACTCCTGAGGGCCAGCCTGGCAGACCAAGTTGCAACACACGGCACTGCAATGCCAGGGGAATTGGAGTCTGAGTCAAAGCTATATTTGGCTGAATATTTGGCTTTCCTAGCTCAAGAAGTCCATTCCCTGCTAATACACTTAAGTCCCATTCAGATTGTTGGGAGTTTTGTGCAGCCATCAGCAGGAGAATAGACCACTTAGGCCTGGTCTACACTAGGAGGTTATGTCGAATTTAGCAGCGTTAAATCTAATTAACCCTGCACCCGTCCACACAACAAAGCTATTCAGTTCGACATAGAGGTCTCTTTAAATCAATTTCTGTACTCCTCCCCGATGAGGGGAGTAGCGCCATGTCGAATTATGGTAGGTGTGGAAGGAATTTGACACTAATAGCTCCGGGAGCTATCCCACAGTGCACCACTCTGTTGACGCTCTGGACAGCAGTCCGAGATCGGATGCTCTGACCAGCCACACAGGTAAAGCCCCGGGAAAATTTGAATTCCTTTTCCTGTCTGGGCAGTTTGAATCTCATTTCCTGTTTGGACATCGTGGCGAGCTCAGCAGCACTGGCAACGATGCAGAGCTCTCCAGCAGAGGTGACCATGCAATCGCAGAATAGAAAGAGGGCCCCAGCATGGACTGATCGGGAAGTCTTGGATCTGATCGCTGTGTGGGGCGATGAGTCCGTGCTTTCAGAGCTGTGATCGAAAAAACAGAATGCAAAGATCTACGAGAAGATCTCCAAAGCCATGACGGAGAGAGGATAGAGCTGGGATGCAACGCAGTGCCGCGTGAAAATCAAGGACCTGAGACAAGGCTACCAGAAGACCAAAGTGGCAAACGGACGCTTCGGATCCCAGCCCCAGACATGCCATTTCTACGAGGCACTGCATTCCATTCTAGGTGCGGCCGCCACCACTACCCCGCCACTGCAGCACCATGGAAAAGTATCCCTTTCAATTAATGTACTGGCTGGCCTGGTGGTCCGGTCCCAGGATAGGGATGTGAGTTCCATCTATAGCCCCACCGCAGTTTGGGAATCCCATTGCTGCGAAGCCATCTATGATCACCTCCACGTTTCCCAGGGTCACTACCTTTGAGAGCAGTAGCTCAACGATTGCGTTGCCTACTTGCATCACAGCAACCCCCACGGTAGATTTGTCCACGCCAAAGTGGTTCCCGACTGACCGGTAGCTGTCTGGCGTTGCAAGCTTCCAGAGGGCTATGGCCACTCGCTTCTGGACAGTCAGGGCTGCTTGCATCCGGGTGTCTTTGCGCTTCAGGGCAGGGGACAGCAACTCACAAAGTTCCAGGAAAGTTCCCTTACGCATGCGAAAGTTTCTCAGCCACTGTGATTCATCCCAGACCTGCAGCATTATGCAGTCCCACCAGTCCGTGCTTGTTTCCCGGGCCCAGAATCGCCATTCCACAGCATCAACATGACCCATTGCCACCATGATGTCCACGGTGCGGGGTCCCGTGCTTTGCGGGAGGTCTGTGCCACTCTCAGACTTAATGTCCTCACCGCATTGCCGTAGCCTCCTCGCCCGATTTCTCAGCATCTGCTTCTGAAAAAGGTGGATGATAAGGTGCGAGGTGTTGACAACGGCCATAACTGCAGCGATGGTCGCAGCGGGCTCCATGCTTGCAATGCTGTGGCGTCCGCGCTGTCAATCACCAGAAAAGTGCGCGAATTGATTGCCCGCCGGCGCTTTCACAGAGGGAGGGCGGGAGTGACGGTTGAATGACGACAGTTACCCAAAACCACCCTTGACACATTTTTTCCCCCAGCAGGCATTGGGGGCTCGACCCAGAATTCCAATGTGCAGCGGGGACTGCGGGAACTGTGGGATAGCTGCCCACAGTGCACCGCTTCCAATGTCGACGCTTGCCCCGTTAGTGTGGACTCTCAAAGTCGAATTACTGTTCTTAGTGTGGATACACACGTTCGACTTTGTAATATCGGTTCCACTAATTCGATTTAAGTAAAATTGAACTACTCTTGTAGTGTAGACATACCCTTAGAGTTTAACAGAAGCTAGAGCTGGCAAAGGTCAACCAAGGGAAAGGAAAAGGTGCAAGTTAGGAACATAGGAATTTCCAGACTGGATCAGAACTGTGGTCCATCTCATCCAGTATCCTGTCTCTGAAAGGGCCCAATACCAGTTGCTTCACAGTAAGATGCAAGAAACCTTGCAGTAGACCGTTAGGGGATAGCTCCAAGATAAAGTCTCCTTCTCATTCCCATTAGTTAGCGGTTAGAGTACACCCTGAAGCGGGCAGGTTTATGTCCCTTCTAGAAAATCTGTTTAAAAAAAAAACATTGACTTTATTATAACTGGGTATTCTTGTCAGTCATATAAATACCTAATCCTGCTAAGGTCTTGATCCCAATGATTTCCTGTGGCAATGAATTCCACAGGCTAACTATGTAAAAATATTTCCTTTGGTCAGTGTCAAATTTGCTGCCATTCATTTATTTGAAAATCTCTTTGTTCTGAAGGGTGAACAGCAATGCTTAATCTACCTTCCCTATAGTAAATCTATAACTCCCTTGGTTCCACATAATGGTGAAAGGTGTATGTACCTATTGAATAAATTATCTTCAGTAAATAAACCAGCATGTTTAACTACCTTGGGCACATTTCTTTCCAAGTAGGCTGCACTGAGTGAGGGTCATCATGTGATGCGGCTGATTTGATTAAATAACCAGGGCTGCCGCATGCCATTATAAACACAGAGAAAGGAAGATAATTAAACACTGAGGACGTGACTGTGAAAACCACATGTTATGTTTTCAAATGAGCATGCTACCTTGAACTCAGAATAAATATTTATAGATATGCTGACATCATGATAAGAGAGGAAAGTTCCTCTCCGGCCTCATTCTTAGTTCAGTCTCTGCCTAGCCATAACCTACAGCTAGTTTGTTTGAAATGAAAGTGTATTTGTTTTTTTTTTTTTGGACAACATCAATATTGAGGAAATAGGGGAGACTAGAGCCCAGTGCCTGAGAACTGAACCCAACAAGGCATACTGCCGTTCAGAAATCGTGACTCTGCGCACACGCAGTTCTCCAGGAGGTGAGCAGGACTGGCAAACGTGGCACTAGCCCAGTGCTTAATTTGTGCCAGGGCTTGCCAAGGCTGAGCCCTGGCACCTCTAGGTTTGGCAGTTCATAGTTCCAGCACCTATAGGTTCACTGCATCAGTTATGAATGTAAAAACATTGCTTGAGCCAGGGCACCTCTTTCTTTACAAATTAAGCACTGCGCTAGCTTCCTGTGCATTGGGGTTGGACCTTTCAATTTGCTTAAAACCAAGTGCAGGAGGCTCCCTACTGACTGTTTCTCATTAAAGAGGAGGAAAAAAGGGCTTTGTCTGACCAAGTGAGAAGTTATGAGTACAGTGTGATGTATCTAGGTCTTATTGTACATTCTATAATCTGTAATAGCTATAATTAGCCTCCTAGCAGTCATTGTATAAATTAAGAAGTGGAGACACATTTGGAGAAGGAATCTGGTATGTCAGGCCTATCCCCAAGCACAAAGCTAAGGAAGATTTTAAAAAGTGTCTCTCTGAGGTGCCTCCCGCCTGGATTGGGGGCCCAGGCCATAACCAGTTATCACCACGGGGTCAGCCCAGTACAGGCCACAGCCGCTTAGTCCTTGCAGTGGGCCCTGCCCTTGTGGGCCTGCTTACTTTGTTTGTAGGTTGGGGAAAAGAAAACATTCAGATTCAGCACAAAACAAGCCCCTCCTGGAGTCAATAAAAAGCAAAATATTCAGTAGTAGCACCTTATTTCAGGGGTGCCTGTGTAGTTACCTTTTGGGTGGGGTAGAGTTCACTTCATTAGCCTTCTTCAGTGTCTTAAAAACAAAACAAACAAACAAACAAACTTCCCATAGAAAGTAGTTGGAGACCCAGAGTTCAGTCTGTAAGGATTTTCAGCAAGGATTGCACAGGGTCAAGCTCCCCACATTCAAGTCCCAAAAGGAACTAAATGAATTTAATTAAATAACTTTATAAAATCTTACGATACAGAAACAAATAATCTAAGTTTTACATCATGACGTGGCTATTTTATAATCCACAGACATTATACATAAATATAAATAAACAAATTAAAATCTGAACAGTTCTGTCCCCACAGAAACACAGTGAGAAGAAACTGAGAGTTCCCAAAAGCTTAGGTTTAGTTCACCTAAGTCTCAGTGTCTTTGATCACCAAATCTAGACAGTCTGCTGAGTCTAAAACAACATCTTCCCGCCCCTTGCTTGTAGGAATCTTCAGCTGGAATCCAGGCAGACTCTTCCTCTGCTGAAATCACTGCTAGCCAGTCAGCAAACTGATTAACCCACCACTCAGTTATGTGTATACATTTAAAGAAAACCCTGCTGCAAAATGCTTCAGTGTTAGGGACACCAGCCTGCTGCCTGCTCCTGGGCTTATCTTCTCCCAACTCAACCAGGGCACAAGGCCCTTTGCAAAGCAGCTGCCCTGACTGCTCGCCCTCAGGGAGTCTGACCCCAGCAACAGGGAACCTAGTGGAGCATCCCCAAAACTACCACACCCAATTCCAGAAGCTTCTGGATGTGGAGTGCTAAATCTGTCTAGCAACAATGACCTAGATACAACTCACTCCAAACTCCCACCAATGGGTCTTTAAAAGAAATATCTCCCTATTAGGCACATGGGTTACACCTGGGTAGCAGCTTTACTGGGGTCTTCACAGCTAGGTAGCAGGGTCAGTCTCTCCCTATTGGGCTTGTCCCAAGGGTTCACTAGACTCCCTGCAGAGCTGGGGACAGAGGTGGTCTCTGGCATGGAGGTTTCTCCTACTTTTTCAGGACACACTCCAGCCACTCCATCTCTGGGCTTCCCCTTGTAAACTGCAGTTTCCTCCTTTTAAAGCCCTTCTCCCTACCATGCATAATTGGCAGGGGTGGGGCAACCTTATCCCACAGAGCCTCCATGGCCAATTTCCTGTCAGCGTGAGATTTATACACCCTCATCACGACACAGAGATTAATTTGAGGCTAGATGTAAACAGACTTCTTCAGTTGTTCTTGCACAACCCTTACATTTTAATTGCATGTAACAGTTTTGTGTTCTTCACTTTGGCCAAAGTTTCTTCAGCTTGCTTGGATTTAATGACACAGCAAAATGTCATCGTAACTTTTGCTTATAGGGAAGGTCAACATTTTGGGGTGAAATTCTGGCCTTGTTAAAGATAATGGGAGTTTTATGACCGACTTTGTTTGGGCCCAGGATTTCAACCTTAAATTCCAATACTCCTTTGGGATGAGGGGAAGGGATGGAGGGATGGATAATGGGACAGGCAATGGAATACAGAACCTTCCACCTTTATGGGAGAACATTGGCTTAAATCCAAAAGTCACTGGAAATAGTTACTGCCTGATGCCTGTTTGATGTCTTATGTGAGATGAGCTGGAGACTCGTCTGGCACTAATTGGCAGTCTGAGCAGAGGAAAAGGATTAAAAGGGAGATGAAATAACTCACCCCTCATGCTGGTCCCTCCAGAACAGAGTGGCAGCACATTGCTGAGGCATGATGAGGAAACCTGTGCTACTCTCACGCATGCTGTACCTGTTGGGTGGCTAAATGGAGGACTTCCATCACCAGCACACGCTTCTAACCATCAAAGGAGTGAAGTTCTGGAACAGCCTTCCAAGGGGAGTAGTGGGGGCAAAAGACATATCTGGCTTCAAGACTAAGCTTGATAAGTTTATGGAGGGGATGGTATGATGGGATAGCCTAATTTTAGCAATTAATTGGTCTTTGACTATTAGGGGTAAATATGCCCAATGGCCTGTGATGGGATGTTAGATGGGGTGGGATCTGAGTTACTACAGAGAATTATTTCCTGGGTGTCTGGCTGGTGAATCTTGCCCACATACTCCGGGTTTAGCTGAGCACCATATTTGGGGTCGGGAAGGAATTTTCCTCCAGGGCAGATTGGCAGAGGCCCTGGGGATTTTTTGCCTTCCTCTGCAGCGTGGGGCACGGGTCACTTGCTGGAATATTCTCTGCATCTTGAAGTCTTTAAACCATGATTTGAGGACTTCAATGGCTCAGACACAGGTTTGATACAGGATTGGGCAGGGCCGCTCGGGGTGGGCAAATGGGGCAATTTGCCCAAAGGCCCAGGCCCCGCAGGGGCCCCCACGAGAATATAGTATTCTATAGTATTGCAACTTTTTTTTATGGAAGGGGCCCCTGAAATTGCTTTGCCCCAGGCCCCTGAAGCCTCTGGGCGGCCCTGGGAGTGGGTGGGTGAGATTCTGTGGCCTGCGTTGTGCAAGAGGTCAGACTAGATGATCATAATGGTCCCTTCTGACCTTAAAGTCTATGATTCTATGATTTATATTTATTTTTAAGCACAACAGATGCGGTGAAAGAGGATGACACAGCATAGCTGTGAGAGTGGCCAAGGAATTTCAGCTCTCTATGCCTGAGTTTACCCATATGTAATGGGGCTGTAATACTTGGCTAACTCGCAGGGGGCATTGTGAAGTTTAATTATTGAAAAACAAAAAGGGGGAAAAAACCACTTTGTAGAGCCTTAGCTCAAAGGCACCCTTACTTTCTTATCTATGAGGCCAAATGAATTCATATCCACAAAGTGCATTTTGATCATCTGAAGGGAGGTGTTATAGATTGGCAAAGTACTCTAAGGTTTTCCCTACACTAGAGATTTCAGCCATTGGTGACACAGCCAGTGGTATAGGTGCACTGATGCAAATCCCTCACGTTTGTAACTGGGATAAGTGGCAGGGTGAAAACTGCAGTTTATTTTGGCTTTGCCTGTCTCCTGGGCTGGGGCAGTTTCACTCATGGCTGTAACTGGGGATATCTCCTGTGTTTTACAGTGATTAGGGGTAAGAGAAAAGCATGACAAATAAAGCCTAAACTTCTCTTTTAGATACGTGAAGGGTCGGGGAGCAGGAGGAAAGGGTCAAAGGAAAAACACAGACTCAGGGATTCTGTCTGAAACAACCACTCTGTGGGTTTTCTCACAAATGAGTCACTTAACTGAGGTGGCCTGCCAATCACAGGGGGAGCTGAACAGTACTTAATACATTAGAGATACTTTGAGGTGCTCAGATAAGAAAGGAGGCCGCCCCTATAAGAATGGCCTTTTGTTATGGGTTTCACTGTCCAGGGCTGAAGGACAGAACCCAAGTAAAGCGGATGTGATCGCTGAGCCCAGGCAAAGTAATATTAATTTTGCGCAGTCTAAGCAATAGAAGTAGCCATAGAGGTGAGACGCTGGAGAATGGCAAAATGGCTTATCTGAACAGCTGGTTATACATTTTCTGTCCGTATTTTTTTTTAAATTAAAAGTAGCTTCTTTTCTCAATTTTTTTTTTATAAAAAATGTATTTCATTTGAAATTTTCCAATATTTGGGCAAACAAAAACTGAAATATGTTTAGGTTTTTTGAAAGAGTTTCAGATTTTGTTGCTATTCATGAGAAATTTGAATATTCCTATCAACAATTAAAGAAAGAAACAAATAAAATTATTTTTAAAAACACGAGGAAAATACATAGTGATTTCTGGCCATTAGGATCCGATGGGGCACCTAGATAGAAAAACGGTGGGGGAGGAAGGGTCACCGCATTCACTAGAGCTGTGCCATTAGGATTTTTTATGAACAGGTTAATGGAAAAGTTACTGACGTTTTGATCAGTGTAAAATAAACTTGTCCATCCCAGAGGAGATTGCAGAGTAACATCTGCTTTATGTGACATGTGTCAGGGAAGAATCTTAATACAGTGTATAGGACAATGGATGAGGAGGTTAAAGGCCTGGATTCTATTCCTGTCTCTGCCACTGACCTACACTGTGACCTTGGGAAAGTCACTCTGCCTTCTTGTGTGTGTGTTTCCTCCAGTATAAAATGGGGAAAATGATATTTGGCTTTCTCTGTAAAGTGCTAAAAGATTGGTGGTGTGGCAAAAGCTGGAAGCTTTTGACCACAAAACAAAGAAGAAAATGTGATAAACTCCACATGCTCCAACTCCTTAAAAAGAGAGCTGGGTGATATGGTTTGGTTGTCATTTAGCATCAGCATCAATGCTGCTGTCCCCCCCTCCCCAATCCTTTGCCATTTTTATTTTAAAGAGACAAACAATGGGGAAAACTTTATCATCATGGCGGCAGCAGAACCATCTCTGAACAGTGACAATTTTAAATGTATCCATTACAACAGCTAAATTAATAGGGAGCCCGTCTGGATAAGACCAAAGCAAGGAATTCACACCCACTGGGAACTAGCTACAGGATGAGTCTTGGGGTGGCAAGTTGGGCTTAGGACTTTCTTTTAAAATTATTTTATGAAATGCAAAGCAAAGCTTTTATTTTTTCTCTTTCCTGTCTCAAGCATAGAATCAAAGAAGTGTAGGACTGGAAAGGCTGGAGAGATCTTCTAATCCAGTCCCTTGCACTCAAGGCAAGACTAAGAATTATCTAGACCATCCCTGACAGGTGTTTGTCTAACCTGGTCTTAAAAATCTCCATGGACGGAGACTCCACAACCATCCTGACAATTAGAAAGTTTTTCCTAATGTCCAACCTAAACCTCCCTCGCTTCAATTTAAGCCCATTGCTTCTTGACCTATCTTCAGATGTTAAAGAGAACAATTTTTCTCCCTCCTCCTTGTAACAACCTTTTATGTACTCGAAAACTGTTATGTCCCCCTCAGTCTTCTCTTCTCCAGACTAAACAAATCCAATTTTTCTAATCTTCTCTCATAGTTCATGTTTTCTAAATTTTTGTTGCTCTTCTCTGGACTTTCTCCAATTTGTTCACATCCTTCCTGAAATGTGGCACCCAGAACTGGACACAGTACTCCAGTTGAGGCCTTATCAGTGTGGAGTGCAGCGGAAGAATTGTTTCTCATGTCTTGCTTAAAACACTCCTGCTAACACATCCCAGAATGATGTTTGCTTTTTTTGCAACTGTGTTACACTGTTGACTCATATTTAGCTTGTGATCCACTGTGACCCCCAGATCCCTGTCCAGAGTACTGCTTCCTGGGCAGTCATTTCCCATTTTGTACGTGTGCAACTGATTGTTCCTTCCTAAATGGAGTACTTTGCATTTGTCCTTATTGAATTTCATCTTATTTACTTCAGACCAGGGCCGGCTTTAGGCCGATTCCCCCGAATCGGGCCCTGCACCTAAGAGGGCCCCTAAAGAAGAGCACCTAACTTAGGCGCCTTTTTAATTTTTGTACTCACCCGGCAGCGGTCCGGGTCTTAGGTGGCACTTCGGCGGCGAGTTGTTCACTCGCTCCGGGTCTTCGGCGGCATTTCGGTGGCGGGTCCTTCAGTGCCGCGGAAGACCTGCCGCTGGGTATTTGAATCGGGTGCCGCACTTCCTAAAGCTAGCCCTGCTTCAGACCATTTCTCCAGTTTGTCCAGGTCATTTTGAATGTTAATCCTATCCTCCAAAGCATTTGCAACCCCTCCCAGCATGGTATCATCCACAAACTTTATAAGTGTTCTCTCTATGCCATTTTGTAAATCATTGGTGAAGATATTGAAGAGAACTGGACCAGGACCGATCCCTGTGAGACCCCACTCATTATGCCCTTTGATCTTAACTGTGAACTACTGATAACTACTTTCTGGGAACGGTTTTCCAACCAGTTATGCACCCACCTTACAGTAGCTCAATCTATGTTGTATTTCCCCAGTTTGTTTATGAGAGGGTCATGAGAGACCATATCAAAAGCCTTATTAAAGTCAAGATATGCCACATCTACTGCCTCCACCCTATCTACAAGTCTAGTTACCCTGTCAAAGAAAAATGTTAGGTTCGTTTGATATGGTTTGTTCTTGAAAAATCCATGCTTACTGTTACTTATTATCTTATTATCTTCTAGGTGTCTGCAAATTGATTGCTTAATTATTTGCTCTATTATCTTTCCAGGTACTGAAGTTAAGCTGACTGGTCTGTAATTCCCTGGGTTGTCCTTGTTCCCCTTTTTGTAGATGGACACTATATTTGCCCTTTTCTAGTCCTCCAGAATCTCTCCCGTCTTCCTTGACTTTTCAAAGATAATTGCTAATGGCTCAGATATCTCCTCAGTCAGCTCCCTGAATATTCTAGGATGTATTTGATCAGGCCCTGGTGACTTGAAGACATCTAACTAGTCTTAAGTAATTTAGGCAAGCTAGATGTCAGTAATTTAGACAAGTTAGACATCAAAGGCTAGAGCGGTAAAAACATTTAAATTATTTATCTGAGGGGAAGGGTGGTGCCTTTTAATCCTTTGTGCCTCTCCTCTTAGAACCAGTTGCCTAAGGCACTGTGAAAAGAAATATGTACAGTGGCTAGATAAGGCCTTGGCTGGGAGCTGGAAATAAGAGCTCACGGAGTCTCAAAACAAAGGCATAATTCTTCCCTTAGATGCACTCCTGCAACTGCATAGACATGTGAGGGGTGCACAGTTGTACCCTAGGGCAGAACTGGATCCTGTGCTTGCAAAATTCCCTTGGGCTTCTGTTACTGTAAAAGCTGCGTGACTGCACTTGACTTAACTGGAGCGCTCATAGCTTAGTGATTCACCACAATGGCTCACATAGCTCCGAGGTCCATCTACCGTCAGAAATAATGAGGCTACAGTCTTCTTGGAAGGATTTGACTCACTGGATACCTCTGGGGAGTAGATGGTGACGTGGAATCTTTCACCTCTAGATCTCAGTGTCCAGACCAGGTTTGTGGTGGCAAATGTTGGTCCTGTTTGACCGAAGAGAAATGAGCTGGACATTATTGTCTTTGTGCTCTGTGCTGTACAATATACAAAAAGAGAGAATCCCTGGCCCTGAAGACCTTATATTCTTGAAGATCGATACATAAGAAATGGGACAGAATAGGGTCCCCCGAGGTATGGATACATTTTCCAGGGGCCTTAGAGAAGAGCAGATTTTTAGGAAGGTGTTGAATAAAGGCAGTGGGGGCTAGGCAAAATTGGGACAGGAAAACCATTTTCTAAGTTTTAGTGGTCTTGTAGTACATAATAGCCAGGTGTCATGTCATGGAAGCGACAACATTTGGCATTTAATTTGGGCTATTGTGAATAGTCTCAGCACAGATACCAAGGACTGATGGCAACTCAACTACTCCCTCACCTTTAGTGATGCTATATCCAGCTCAGGGTTGAGCCATGTAGGCAGGGCACTGGTGGGAGCTTGTCCTGCTGTTGCCCATGTTATGCATGGTGCCGGTAGGGGACCCTTACTTGTGATGCAGGTAGGGGATGTCTCTGGACTATGTCTGGTTCTGCAAATCAGAATGAAGTGTTTCCAAAGTCATCAGTGTCAGGCTGCATGTTATCATTCAATAAAGGGATGCAAGCCTTTGCTTTTTAAGTTGCTAAAGCCCATAGTCATAAGCATAAATTAGCCTCTGCTATGTGTGGAGGGGAGGCAATGCATTTGGGATAACCAAACCAAAGCGTAGCATTATGTACCACATAGAGTGGGTGTAGAAACAAGATGCTTGGGTTGGTCTTTCAGAGCTTCAGCTGGAACAACAGTCTCAGCTGACTGCTTCCCTGGGGTTGGTGAGAGACATGTCAGCACCAGTAAGGAAATGTCCCTTGTCCAATAAAACATGCAGTCTTTTTATATTTATTTTTACTGGAATTAGATGAAACACTGAACGGTAAAAGCACTGTCCTCGCCTATGGAATAGATCACTCTGGGCATGTTCCAGTAATTACATAAATGGCAGGAACATGAAGTACTAATTTGTGAAACAGGGCAAAGTGCCAGGAGAGTTGGGCATGGAAGGTTCACCTAAACCTATGCCAGAGGCATAGATGGTATATAAGGGCAGTCAGCAGCGAACCAGCTGAGCGGCGAACAGCAGAGGCTAACAGCGGGAGTTCGCGTGGGGAGAGCGCACTGAGGCTTTCATCTGCAGGTTTCTCCGAGTAGTTCCTGCAACAGTTGAGGAAGCTCCTAAGAGGACGGTGATATGGAAGGTGAGCGATCAGCTGTTGTAACCTGCACAGGTTGTGCCATGTTTGTCTTTCTTCCGCAGGACAGAAGCGACTTTGTCTGTACAAAGTGCAAGCTGGTCTCCATATTGGAGGAGAAGGTTCGAGGGCTGGAGAAACAAGTATCGACTCTGCGTTGCATAAGGGAAAATGAAGATTTCCTGGACAGACGTCAGGAGATGCTTCTACGGCCACAATGTTCTGAAGATTCAGAGCAGGCGCAGCAGGGACAGAAGGATTGTGAGGAGGTTTGGCAGCATGTGACCTCCAGAAGAAGAAAGAGGAGCGTCCATGCACCAGCAATGGAGATACAGGTGAGCAATCGTTTCCATGTTCTCTCTATAGGCACGAATGCGGAGAGTGGACTACATGGCCCATCTGAGGGAAGGGAGCAGAAGGAGACTCCACCGATTGGAAGGCAAAAGATGCACTGTCCTAGGGATGGGGGTTCCACGACCACCACTCCCAAGAGGAGGAGGAGGGTGGTGGTGGTCGGGGACTCCCTCCTCAGGGGGACTGAGTCATCTATCTGCCGCCCTGACCGGGAAAACCGAGAGGTCTGCTGCTTGCCAGGAGCTAGGATACACGATGTGACGGAGAGACTGCCGAGACTCATCAAGCCCTCGGATCGCTACCCCTTCCTGCTTCTCCACGTGGGCACCAATGATACTGCCAAGAATGACCTTGAGCGGATCACTGCAGACTACGTGGCTCTGGGAAGAAGGATAAAGGAGTTGGAGGCGCAAGTGGTGTTCTCGTCCATCCTCCCTGTGCAAGGAAAAGGCCGGGGTAGAGACCGTCAAATCGTGGAAGTCAATGAATGGCTACGCAGGTGGTGTCGGAGAGAAGGCTTTGGATTCTTCGACCATGGGATGGTGTTCCAAGAAGAAGGAGTGCTAGGCAGAGACGGGCTCCACCTAATGAAGAGAGGGAAGAGCATCTTCGCCAGCAGGCTGGCTAACCTAGTGAGGAGGGCTTTAAACTAGGTTCACCGGGGGAAGGAGACCAAAGCCGTGAGGTAAGTGGGGAAATGGGATCCTGGGAGGAAGCACAAGCAGGAGAGCGCAAGAGGGGAGGACTCCTGTCTCATGCTGAGAAAGAGGGACGATCGATGAGTTATCTTAAGTGCCTATACACAAATGCAAGAAGCCTGGGAAACAAGCAGGGAGAACTGGAAGTCCTGGCACAGTCAGGGAACTATGATGTGATTGGAATAACAGAGACTTGGTGGGATAACTCACATGACTGGAGTACTGTCATGGATGGATATAAACTGTTCAGGAAGGACAGGCAGGGCAGAAAAGGTGGGGGAGTTGCGTTGTATGTAAGAGAGGAGTATGACTGCTCAGAGCTCCGGTATGATACTGCAGAAAAACCTGAGAGTCTCTGGATAAAGTTGAGAAGTGGGAGCAACAAGGGTGATGTCGTGGTTGGAGTCTGCTATAGACCACCAGACCAGGGGGATGAGGTGGACGAGGCTTTCTTCTGGCAACTAGCAGAAGTTGCTAGATCGCAGGCCCTGGTTCTCATGGGAGACTTTAATCACCCTGATATCTGCTGGGAGAGCAATACAGCGGTGCACAGGCAATCCAGGAAATTTTTGGAAAGTGTAGGGGACAATTTCCTGGTGCAAGTGCTGGAGGAACCAACTAGGGGCAAAGCTTTTCTTGACCTGCTGCTCACAAACAGGGAAGAACTAGTAGGGGAAGCAAAAGTGGATGGGAACCTGGGAGGCAGTGACCATGAGATGGTCGAGTTCAGGATCCTGACACAAGGAAGAAAGGAGAGCAGCAGAATACGGACCCTGGACTTCAGAAAAGCAGACTTTGACTCCCTCAGGGAACAGATGGGCAGGATCCCCTGGGAGAATAACATGAAGGGCAAAGGGGTCCAGGAGAGCTGGCTGTATTTTAAAGAATCCTTATTGAGGTTGCAGGAACAAACCATCCCGATGTGTAGAAAGAATAGTAAATATGGCAGGCGACCAGCTTGGCTAAACAGTGAAATCCTTGCTGATCATAAACGCAAAGAAGAGGCTTATAAGAAGTGGAAGATTGGACAAATGACCAGGGAGGAGTATAAAAGTATTGCTCAGGCGTGCAGGAGTGAAATCAGGAAGGCCAAATCACACTTGGAGTTGCAGTTAGCAAGAGATGTTAAGAGTAACAAGAAGGGTTTCTTCAGGTATGTTAGCAACAAGAAGAAAATCAAGGAAAGTGTGGGCCCCTTACTGAATGAGGGAGGCAACCTAGTGACCGAGGATGTGGAAAAAGCTAATGTACTCAATGATTTTTTTGCCTCTGTCTTCACGCACAAGGTCAGCTCCCAGATTGCTGCACTGGGCAGTACAGCATGGGGAGAAGGTGACCAACCCTCTGTGGAGAAAGAAGTGGTTCGGGACTATTTAGAAAAACTGGACGTGCACAAGTCCATGGGGCCGGATGCGCTGCATCCGAGGGTGCTAAAGGAGTTGGCGGGTGAGATTGCAGAGCCATTAGCCATTATTTTTGAAAACTCATTGCGATCGGGGGAGGTCCCAGATGATTGGAAAAAGGCTAATGTAGTGCCCATCTTTAAAAAAGGGAAGAAGGAGGATCCGGGGAACTACAGGCCAGTCAGCCTCACCTCAGTCCCTGGAAAAATCATGGAGCAGGTCCTCAAGGAATCAATTATGAAACGTTTAGAGGAGAGGAAAGTGATCAGGAACAGTCAGCATGGATTCACGAAGGGGAAGTCGTGCCTGACTAACCTAATTGCCTTCTATGATGAGATAACTGGCTCTGTGGATGAGGGGAAAGCAGTGGATGTGTTATTCCTTGACTTTAGCAAAGCTTTTGATACTGTCTCCCACAGTATTCTTGCCACCAATTTAAAGAAGTATGGGCTGGATGAATGGACTGTAAGGTGGATAGAAAGCTGGCTAGATCGTCGGGCTCAACGGGTAGTGATCAATGGCTCCATGTCTAGTTGGCAGCCGGTTTCAAGTGGAGTGCCCCAAGGGTCGGTCCTGGGGCCGGTTTTGTTTAATATCTTTATTAATGATCTGGAGGATGGTGTGGACTGCACTCTCAGCAAGTTTGCAGATGACACTAAACTAGGAGGCGTGGTAGATACACTAGAGGGTAGGGATCGGATACAGAGGGACGTAGACAAATTGGAGGATTGGGCAGAAAAAAACCTGATGAGGTTCAACAAGAACAAGTGCAGAGTCCTGCACTTAGGACGGAAGAATCCCATGCACTGCTACAGACTAGGGACCGAATGGCTAGGTAGCAGTTCTGCTGAAAAGGACCTAGGGGTCACAGTGGACGAGAAGCTGGATATGAGTCAACAGTGTGCTCTTGTTGCCAAGAAAGCTAACGGCATTTTGGGCTGTATAAGTAGGGGCATTGCCAGCAGATCGAGGAACGTGATCGTTCCCCTTTATTCGACATTGGTGAGGCCTCATCTGGAATACTGTGTCCAGTTTTGGGCCCCACACTACAAGAAGGATGTGGAAAAATTGGAAAGAGTCCAGCGGAGGGCAACAAAAATGATTAGGGGTCTGGAGCACATGACTTATGAGGAGAGGCTGAGAGAACTGGGATTGTTTAGTCTCCAGAAGAGAAGAATGAGGGGGGATTTGATAGCAGCCTTCAACTACCTGAAGGGGGGTTCCAAAGAGGATGGAGCTCGGCTGTTCTCAGTGGTGGCAGATGACAGAACAAGGAGCAATGGTCTCAAGTTGCAGTGGGGGAGGTCCAGGTTGGATATCAGGAAAAACTATTTCACTAGGAGGGTGGTGAAACACTGGAATGTGTTACCTAGGGAGGTGGTGGAGTCTCCTTCCTTGGAGGTTTTTAAGGCCCGGCTTGACAAAGCCCTGGCTGGGATGATTTAGCTGGGAATTGGTCCTGCTTTGAGCAGGGGGTTGGACTAGATGACCTCCTGAGGTCCCTTCCAACTCTGATATTCTATGATTCTATGATTCTATGGAGGCTATAAAGATGCATATAAAAGTAAAGATTCTCTCCTCCTGTCATGAATGGCCTGCAGTGCACAGAGCAGAGAGAATTCTGACAATGAAGATGATATTTTGTTATTTAAGATCAGAACACAGCAGGACCAAATCCACCTCTCAATGGCTTCAAGCACAAGGCATACATATAATGGAGGAGAATTTGACCTGAGATTTTCTTTGTTGAGGCCATTAAAACCTCTAGCAACAGTAAATAGTTCATGGGCAGGGCAGAGATTTGTTTAGGACATTCTGCAGTTGTTCCACACATGGAACATCCATGGATTTTCACTGGAAGCTCTGTGCATGGACTTGTACCCTGAGAAAGTATATAATTACCCTGCTGTGCCAGTCCCAAGGAATAAACTATCCTGCGTGACCAAGGAAAGAAAACGTGAAACTGGCAGTGAACACGCTGGGGTTAGCTGAACCACCATCTAAGATGATTGGTGAAGGGAAAAGGAACTACAGCCCAGAGCAAAGTCTGTCCCTATTTCATCATGCCACAGCCTTGTCAGCTGATATTGGTCCCATGGCAAGACTTCCTTGTGCACTTAGGAGAAGTTTTGTTTAGTCACTGACACAGCATGAAAAGTTTGTTTGCATGGAGCTTTTGGGCTGCGTTTCACTTTATGCCCAATATGGATGCCAGTAAGGCAAGAGTTAACCCTTAATGTGCCAAAATGTGGGGCTCAAGATCACAAGCCCTTATTTCGCAAACAGCTTGTTCTTTAGGAAACACAAGCTCTCTACAGAACTGGAGCATTAGTGTTGGATTCACGCGGGCCTCTGTTAGATCGTGTGCTGTTCTGGAATTATTCTGGATTAATTGAGGATGGCAGTAAGTCTTACATTCTGTTGTCTGTCTCGGTCTGAACTTTAATATTGAATTTCTTTATTTCTAATAGCAAAATTTTGAAAGAGTTTAAGAGGGAAAAAAAGAAGTCCTTGCAATTCACCACCTGCTTGATTACTGTACCTTCCCTTTTGGTTTCAGAAATCTGCATCCATCTGCCATGCTGCACAGAGGCAATCTTTTCTTCAGATGCTACTAAGATTGCATGCCATATGCCTTGCAGCAATGTAAAGGGAGGTAATGAATGCCTACCTGTGCAAACGGCCTACAGACTATTAGCTTGTAAAATATTAAGCTTTGTGCTGGAGAGAGGCTGGAGCTGAGCAAAAAGAGACTTAAATGTACAGTTCTGGAGTGTTTGTGCCAATTCTTAGCACAAAGTAAACTGAAGTTTTGGAGTTAGAGAAACCACCTCAAAACACTGTTTGCTAGAGAATATGGAAATCCCACTGACATTCTACACAATATTTACATGTCAAGTTTTCCTCTGGGGCGTATTAATCTGAATCACACTCCTTACAAGATTGTCAACATTGACAAAAATGAACTGGTGATCATAAGTGTACTTGTGGGTCAGAGGCTGCTTGACTAACTGCAGATTATGCAATTGCTTCCTCTTCTGGAACATACCAGAAGACACAGACAGACTGCATTAGACTCAGAATGAGATCTGTGTTCAGTTCCACCCTCCCGTTTCCCATGGACAGAAGGCTCACAAAAAGAGGAACAGAACAGAACAAAACTTGAATGGAGTCAGTGAAATATTTACATTAGGAGAGTGATAACAAAAGCAAGCCCAAAATAAGCTATTTTCAATGGTCCTGCAGTGGAGGCAAATAAACTGAAAGTGACACTATGTGCTATTGTAATATTAAGTCATTTTCCAGGGCAGGATCACTTTGTCTGCAAAAATAAAATAAGGGTTGTAGATGGGAAAGAAATCCTGGATTTATTTACAGGGTGTGACATTAAATAAATCTGATTTTCCCTAAATGTAGTAGAAATTGTGTATCAACTCCTCATCTCTCACACAGAGGATGGCCCAAGCAATCTTAGCTTTGCAGATGTTGATCAGTTAGCAAGAACAAACGGGACGAATGCCCACTTTTGCCAAAAAAAGTAGGGATGGCTGTGACAGGGCTTAAAAAAGGGTCTATCCTGGCCAAAAAGGGGTGTATGGCCATCCTAGGGAGACCACCTGAGGGCCAGATCTGGCAACCCTAAAGTAAGAAAACTTTACTTTTAAAAGTAGCTTTTAGTGACTTAATTGTTAGTTTCCACAAGGGTTGCAGGATCTTCCCCTGATTAAGGCAATCAAAATGTGGCCCCACATATTTATAGGCTGGAGAGAAAGTACACATCTACCCCGATATAACGCGACCCGATATAACATGAATTCGGATATAACGCGGTAAAGCAGTGCTCCGGGGGGATCAAAGCATGTTCGATATAACATGGTTTCACCTATAACGCGGTAAGGTTTTTTGGCTCCCAAGGACAGCGTTATATCGAGGTAAGGGTGTAGTAACATCCATCCATACACCATGAACAGTGTGTAAAGGAGACATTGTTTAGCAATGATGTAATTGAATTCTTATAGCCGCAACAAGTCGGGTAACATTACTATACAGGGAGAAGAGGTCAGAGGGGCAGTCCCAGAAATGGGAAAAGCACCTTAAATAGCTGTTTAAAATAAACTCTCTACATGAGGAATTAGCAAACCCCTCATTACTGAATAAGTAAAACAGAAATATTGAATGTGGCCATAACAAACGAAAATCTGTGTTTGGAGTTATGTAGAAATAAACACAAACCCTAGTTTTAAGAACCATTGAACTATGGGGAAACTCAGAGTAGAGCCTAGATTTATATCTGAACTTCGTGGCTCAGGTCCAGTTGGGGTTACATGAATCAACATGGCCTGAATCAAACATGGCCTCTCAAACTTAATCCAGTCACTTTCACTAGGATTTAACTTTACTGTATTTTTATGGCAATAAGTGTGACACATGTTGAGTTAAAGAGAGAAAAATTCTTATGGGCCCTTGTCAGGGGGTTCGGTGTCTGAGCCCAGCAATATCTCCCAGTGGCAAGAGTCCGTGGAGTGTCGCCCAGTGGCGAGAGTCTACAGCCGGTGGTAGGGGAATCCAGGCTCTGCCTGCTCCACCGAGGGCTCTGTGACTGGTCGGTCAGATATGCAGCATGGCACCAGGGTCACTTCCTACAACTTTCTTAGTCACCTCCAAAGTTGCAACAGGGGTTGGCTTATGACCTCATGGTAGGCGTTCTCACGGACAGTGATCTGGAGGCCCTTCTCCTTCACTCGTGGCCATCTGTTCCTGGTCTCCATGGGGGTCTTTTGCAGCTGTGCAGCAGGGTCTGGTCCAGGTGGTGTGGAGCACCAGCAGCCTTTCTACAGGAGCTACCAGCATAGGGCCTGCTCCTGTGCTCTGTCCTCCCTGAGCGAGCTGGGCTGCTTCCTTGTGAGCTCCGCCTCCACTGTGAGCATGCCCAGCAGGTGTGGCTGGCCGGGGCCTTCTTGGCTCAGAGCTGCTTGTTAACCTTTGGTTCCCCAGTGTGGGACTTATACACCCCCTCACATACCCTCCCCCTAAGGCTAAGACCCAAGAGCGGGTCCAGAAATTGGCATTGCTGTATACCTTTACTGGGTGATGGAGTACCTGGAAGTCATAGGGTTGCAGGGAAAGTTACCACCTCATGATCTGGGTATTGGTGTCCTTCATGGAGTTTAGCTAGTGGAATGGAGTGTGGTCTGTGACGAGTAGGAAGGAGTTCCCTAGGAGATAATGGCGAAGTGCCTCTATGGCCCATTTCACAGCCAGAGCCCTCACCCCCTCCTACACCGCAACCCCCTGCTTCAACCCGCAGCCCCCTCCCACACTCCAAATCCCTTGGCCCCAGCCTGGAGCCCCCTCCTGCACCCCAAACACCTCATCCCTGGCCCTACCCCAGAGCCCACACCCCTAGCCAGAGCCCTCACCCCACCCGCACCCCAAGTCCCTGCCCCAGCCCAGTGAAAGTGAGTGAGGGTGGGGGAGAGTGAGCCACCGAGGGAGGGGGAATGTAGTAATCAGGGGGTGGGGCTTGGAGTATGGGTGGGGCCTCAGGGAAGGGCCAGGGCTAGGGTGTTCGGTTTTGTGCGATTAGAAAGTTGGCAACCCTAATTGTAAATGATGGTCTTGAGAGCACTGATCTTCAGTAGATTGCACAATATCTGCATCAATCTGGATGAAAAGTTGGACCCCTGGTCTGCCAGTATTTCACTAGGGGGCAGTGGTTTGTATGTAATATGCACTAGCCAGCTTCTTACAATAAAGTGTGGCTGAAATTCAAAATATCACCCAGAAGGGGAGGACATTTCAATCCCCCCACCCCGTTTTTTTTCATCAGCTGTAATTACAATACTGCTGACTATACATAGTCCTAAAAGATCCTTCAGTTTTAATGAAAGCATGCTGTGCTATCCTGCCACCCTTATTAATTACAATAATTATTGCTGTGTCACCTAGGTGTTTTAAATAAGAATAAAACTCCAAACACCACCACAATAAGACTCAGATTAATTTACACAAGACTCTTAAGCTAAAAATAACAAAGAATTAAATCTATTCAGTGTTGGATTCTTGTCATAGGGGAGCAACAGAGGCATGATTCCTTTAAGGCTGTTTTTCACCATATTTATTTCCTTTATGCTATCAACTTAACAACACTAAGTGACTCTGCATAGTTCATTCATAAACAGAGTAAGCTAGGTAATGTTGCTGACTCATGCTTATGAGCGATTTTCCTAGTCCCTCCCACCCCAGCTTCCACCCCACCCCCTTAAACTAGAACTGGTTGCCTACAATATTTAACAGCTGTCTTGGAGCTGGGAGCAATATACAGTTAAGACGCATGGTGTGTTCTGCTGCTCTAGAAATACAGGCACTGATGCACAGACTTTTTCCTTCTCATCAGCTTCATTTCCTGAGGTAAGAGGACTGTAGATGAATAAAAGAAGCTTTATTAGCCAGGCATAAGTAGCATATTGCTTTCTAGAATGGCACAAGGGAATGCTTTTAGAAAGAAGGTGTCAGCTTAATGAACCACAGACCTGGATTGTTCCTCATTTCTGTCTATGGAATGCTTTGTATTAGAATCACAAGAATAAGACTGACAAGGAGGGTCAGGTAATATCTTTTGTTGGACCAACTTCTGTTGCTGAGAGAGAAGTTTTTGAACTTACATAGAGAAGAAATGCAAGCAGAAAGATTCTATTAAAACTTTAGAAGGATGCAGTAAACTTTAAACTGCACTCAACTGTTGGAAGTTTCAGTATTTTAAAAAAATGAATGCAATCAAATGACATTACAAATAGCTGCCTGTGAAATGAACAGAGAGAAAAAGAAATTAACAACTGATGGAAACTGCTGTGTGCGTGACAAGCTTGTGCCGCTCCTGTTACCTGAATCTCATAGAAACACCTGCAAGCTGCTACATTATTTATAGCTGCACTACCCTTCTTAAAATCTCTCCATGTGTTGGACTGGCCTAATTTTATGGTCCTTACTTAAGTAAGGCTCCCGATGATGACTCTGGGAGCTTTGCTTGCTCAGGGCAACAGAACTTGGCTCTTGCTACTAAAGTTGCTCCAGTGTATTGCTAACAAATCATTGCTTTCTCTCTCTCTCTCTCTCTCTCCCTTCTTTGGATTTATAATTCATTTCAGTTGTGCAGCCTGGAAACACTAGGGTTCACATTAGCTTGCTTTACGTGAGTGATACCTTTTAAGTCCAATGGGAGTACATGTGTAAGGAGAGCAGGATTTGGCCCTAGATGGATAAGTTAGGCACTTCTCCTAGCCAGAACAGTTATGTAACATTACCTAAGCAGTGAGACACATTGGTGGCAATGAGGGGACGGATGCTGGCGCACACTAATAATAGAACAGAAAGCACTTCCAGATTGGGGTGGGAGGTGGGTTGCAGGGAGAGGAACATTTAAGGTGGAATCCTAAATTAGAAGCCAATACTATGAATGGAATCATTGCGCTGGCTGAGTTTGAATACTGGGTGTTCTGTTTTACATAAAGGAAAACAACCTAGTTTCTTTTAAAAAGAACAGGCGTACTTGTGGCACCTTAGAGACTAATAAATTTGTTAATCTCTAAGGTGCCACAAGTCCTCCTGTTCTGTTCTTTTTGCGGATACAGACTAACACGGCTGCTACTCTGAAACCTAGTTTCTTTTATTTGATCAGTTTCTTCCCCCATTGCACTTCCATAGCAAGTTCAGTATAAACCCTGGGGAAACTCCCACACACCTTATGCACTTGTACAATGCAATGCCACTGAAGGTGAGTAGGATTTGACCTGCTATCTGGATTTCAATGGTGGGAATGAGTCCTCTCAGTATTGAGAGTGATCCAAAGATTTTGTTTTTGGTTCTAATGGCATGAAAGAATTTTTCCCTCCTGTGTCTTCAGCAGTTTCTATTCTATATTTAATGTATTGCACTAAATCCTGCTTTCCATTGATGCAAATGAATGTAAGACATTTGCAAAGGTGTAAACTGGTGCAGAACTTGGCGCATTGGTGTTAGCTTTCTTCTTATAAAACAGGTAATTACTATAAACCATACAGGTGACAGATCTAGAGCAGGGAGGGAATTCTTCTTTCATCAGTAGAGCTGTGCTAGGATAACTATTAACAACCGTGATGGAAAATAAGTTTGCATATTACTCTGCCCAATAAGGAAATGGTATCCGGAGGCATCAGTCACTGAACTTTATGCCAATTTCATTGCGGTGCATCTAGCTAAGGAGGTACACTTGGTTTTTATTCGATCTATTTTAGTGCTAGTGTTGTCTAATCTGGGTTTGGATCTAAGACATCCCCGCAGTGTAGCCAGTGATACTACTCTTGCCAATAACTCTGGGTATAATTCCCACAAATGTCTCCTTCCTTTCACATATCAAAAGCCATAGAAGGGGGAATTGACTTATCACAGGTAGTCCACAGCTCCTGCTGTAGAGGTGGATGATAGCAGAACAGCTAGAGGCTAAGGCAACCTGCTACTGAGGGAGGCAAAACTACACAGCTGGTTCTGGCCCATCTTGCCCCACCTATGTCCCCTAAAAGAAGCACTTTAGCAGCAGTCGCAGCAGCAGCATGATATTATCTTATGCTGTGCTGCCAGTGGCTAGTTCACGGTCCATTGCCCATCCACAGAGAACGTGCAGCCATTTCATCAGCAGTGTTTCTGCAGACTGTTGGAGAAATACACACTGCTGTCTTTTAGGGACTTTGTATCCCTCCTCTTCCCCTGCTTAATCTAAAGAAAAGTCATTCTAGTCTGAAGGTTCATGGTTTGCTCTGCTAGGAAACATAACCCAGACCTGTATGTTGTGTGGAACAGCCATGGTGTGAGAGCTACTGCCACTCTTCAGGCAAGCACTGACCATGCAAGCTGCATTATAATTTATGCTGCTTGAGAGAATATCGTGCTGTGTAGAATGGCAGTTCCAACTCCCTGGTCTCACACAGCCACCCCACCTGCTTAGCGCTGATCTCCTGCAATTGCATCTGGGGAGGCGAGAGAGAGGTGGCTGCATCGTAGGGAGTTAGCCGTGTGCCTGTTTCTGATTAGTTCTGGCACGTGGTTGGAATGCCTTATCCTTCAGCAGCAGGGAACAGTCGTTGTGAGTAGGAGGGTAACATGTCCGCATATAGTGCGGTGCTTTTTGTCAAGGCTACAATATGAGACACAGCCTAAAAGCGGCATAGACAGACGTGAAAAGGAAGGACTAAGGTGAGCTATCAAGAGAGGAAGCGATTTAGAGGCAGAGTGGGAAGGAAGATGTGTCCAATTAGACAGAAAGTCTCCAGAGTTAGATTCCAGGGAAAGTTATTGTTGATTTAGTTTAGAAATTCACCATGCCACGGTCTGTGTGTTGGTGCTGCCTCTGGGCATACTAGGATCTGAGCAACACCAGTTGTCCTGCAATAGTTAAAGTTATGACCGTGTTTTCCTATGACAGTGCCCTATTTATAGAGGACTTATAAAAACAGGCCTTGGGTGATAAAAGCCTGAGGACTTTACACTTGTTATAGTCCATGATTTCTATAGTTAGAGCCTCTTGTTTTTTGCAAATGTGAAATAACACAAAATTAAATCAAAAACCGAAGTATAAAAGGAAAAACTCGCCTTGTATCAGCGGTTCCTGTGGTTCCTGTCCTGCAGGGGTGGGTGTGGCTTCCCACTCTGGGCATTGCAACCTGCTGGCAGGTTGCAGAGCAAGCTGCCCCACCCATAAGTGCTGGAACTAGTGGGGTTAGGGGTGCTGCTGCACCCCGTGATTTGAACTAGTAATAACAACTCGCATACATGGTTTCCACCTTCCGCCCCCCCCCCCCATTATAAAAATTGTTCCAGCACCACCTGTCCCGTGGGGCTGGGCACAGCTCCCTGCTTTGGGCATTGTGACTGGCACATGGGATCGAAGCATTGCTCGGGCTGCCCCTCCATCATGACGAGGGCTGGCTGGGTCCAACCTGCGCAACGCTGGGCCCCCGTGTGGCAGGTGGCAATGCCCAGAGCAGAAAGCTGGGCCCAGCCATGTGGGATGGGAGCAGCAGGAGCCACCACGGTGGGGTGAATGTGTGGCCGGCTCACTCTGCAATCCCCTCCCCTGCCAGGGGCTCCCACCTCCCTAGGGGCAGGACTCAACACTCCCTCCACCCTCAGCAAATACAAAATAAAAAGAACCCCCCTCACCTCCCCCCCACTAAAGTATAAAAAATACAGAAGAATTTCACAAGCTCAAACTGAGCCTTTTCACAGGATCATCTAGTTCACCATTAGATGCTTCATGCGTAACACTTACACACATTTAGTAGGAAGTGATCAAATGTTACTTAATGTCCCAATAAATCATCGAGTTTCTTTCACCGGTAGACTAATAACCGTTAAAGGCCAATCGATATCACTAGAGTTTTGAGGCAGAAATATAGATACCTATGTGTGCTAATTCCTAATGACCAAGTAAGCATGGACTCTTGGGTATCCTTCATTTCCAGATGATGGAATGCTGTCAAAAGAAATGGTACAAAGCAAAGGGTAGCCAGGACTTGATTCCTTCTAGAAGATCCAGGATGCTTTTGTTTGCTCAGATGGGAGATGTTACTGGCTAAAACTGCATGTTTGTCTAGTTTGCCCTTGCATGAAAACATTTGCTATTTTGTCAGTGCCACCCACCATGTTACCTTCTTCAAAAAGTTAGTGAAATGCCTACTTTTTGCCTTTACCAGTGCCAAAGCTGTCTTGCTTCTTGCCATTGGTCTGTCTACCTATTGCATTTAAAAACTGTTTTTTGATGCCCAGAAGTAAGATACTAACTTCCCTTCATCTTTCGTGCAACATGGCTGAAATTCACTTTTGTGCAGATGTTCACCGTAAAGACTATGCACAACTTAAATGGTACATAGGCCTTGCACTTCCTCTCTGCTCAGGGGTGAGTTTTACCCTTTTGGAATAGTTAGCATCTTCTGTCTCAGAGCTGGCTACATTTCAGAGGCAAATTATTCCAAAACACAGTATATGTGAGAATTAGCAACATGAATTGGGATCCTGCCAGAGGAAAGGCAATAGGTAAAAGACTAATATTACAATTCATTTATGGCAAAGGGATATATTGTATAGTACAGGAGTATCAGCTTCTCTAAGACTAAATTCAAAAAACTTGATTACTAGATTTTTTTTTTTTTTTTTTTTTTTTTTTAAACTTCAAGGTAAAATTTGTGTGGCTGCTTGTTCAATCTGCCGGGAACTTAGTAGGTTCTTGCATTAAGTAGTGAAGTAGACTTCAGTTTAAATGAACTGTTGCATAAATTGGATGACCTTTGTGGTGAAAGGATTATGTCAAACATTATGACATGCCAAGCTTGGCATGGACAGGACAGGACAGAAGTGACTTTGTCTGTACAAAGTGCAAGCTGGTCTCCATATTGGAGGAGAAGGTTCGAGGGCTGGAGAAACAAGTATCGACTCTGCGTTGCATAAGGGAAAATGAAGATTTCCTGGACAGACGTCAGGAGATGCTTCTACGGCCACAATGTTCTGAAGATTCAGAGCAGGCGCAGCAGGGACAGAAGGATTGTGAGGAGGTTTGGCAGCATGTGACCTCCAGAAGGAGAAAGAGGAGCGTCCATGCACCAGCAATGGAGATACAGGTGAGCAATCGTTTCCATGTTCTCTCTACAGGTGCTAATGCGGAGAGTGGACTAGATGGCCCATCTGAGGGAAGGGAGCAGAAGGAGACTCCACCGATTGGAAGGCAAAAGATGCACTGTCCTAGGGATGGGGGTTCCACGACCACCACTCCCAAGAGGAGGAGGAGGGTGGTGGTGGTCGGGGACTCCCTCCTCAGGGGGACTGAGTCATCTATCTGCCGCCCTGACCGGGAAAACCGAGAGGTCTGCTGCTTGCCAGGAGCTAGGATACACGATGTGACGGAGAGACTGCCGAGACTCATCAAGCCCTCGGATCGCTACCCCTTCCTGCTTCTCCACGTGGGCACCAATGATACTGCCAAGAATGACCTTGAGCGGATCACTGCAGACTACGTGGCTCTGGGAAGAAGGATAAAGGAGTTTGAGGCGCAAGTGGTGTTCTCGTCCATCCTCCCTGTGCAAGGAAAAGGCCGGGGTAGAGACCGTCGAATCGTGGAAGTCAACGAATGGCTACGCAGGTGGTGTCGGAGAGAAGGCTTTGGATTCTTCGACCATGGGATGGTGTTCCAAGAAGAAGGAGTGCTAGGCAGAGACGGGCTCCACCTAACGAAGAGAGGGAAGAGCATCTTCGCCAGCAGGCTGGCTAACCTAGTGAGGAGGGCTTTAAACTAGGTTCACCGGGGGAAGGAGACCAAAGCCCTGAGGTAAGTGGGGAAATGGGATCCTGGGAGGAAGCACAAGCAGGAGAGCGCAAGAGGGGAGGACTCCTGTCTCATGCTGAGAAAGAGGGACGATCATTGAGTTATCTTAAGTGCCTATACACAAATGCAAGAAGCCTGGGAAACAAGCAGGGAGAACTGGAAGTCCTGGCACAGTCAGGGAACTATGATGTGATTGGAATAACAGAGACTTGGTGGGATAACTCACATGACTGGAGTACTGTCATGGATGGATATAAACTGTTCAGGAAGGACAGGCAGGGCAGAAAAGGTGGGGGAGTTGCGTTGTATGTAAGAGAGGAGTATGACTGCTCAGAGCTCCGGTATGATACTGCAGAAAAACCTGAGAGTCTCTGGATAAAGTTGAGAAGTGGGAGCAACAAGGGTGATGTCGTGGTTGGAGTCTGCTATAGACCACCAGACCAGGGGGATGAGGTGGACGAGGCTTTCTTCTGGCAACTAGCAGAAGTTGCTAGATCGCAGGCCCTGGTTCTCATGGGAGACTTTAATCACCCTGATATCTGCTGGGAGAGCAATACAGCGGTGCACAGGCAATCCAGGAAATTTTTGGAAAGCGTAGGGGACAATTTCCTGGTGCAAGTGCTGGAGGAACCAACTAGGGGCAAAGCTTTTCTTGACCTGCTGCTCACAAACAGGGAAGAACTAGTAGGGGAAGCAAAAGTGGATGGGAACCTGGGAGGCAGTGACCATGAGATGGTTGAGTTCAGGATCCTGACACAAGGAAGAAAGGAGAGCAGCAGAATATGGACCCTGAACTTCAGAAAAGCAGACTTTGACTCCCTCAGGGAACAGATGGGCAGGATCCCCTGGGAGAATAACATGAAGGGCAAAGGGGTCCAGGAGAGCTGGCTGTATTTTAAAGAATCCTTATTGAGGTTGCAGGAACAAACCATCCCGATGTGTAGAAAGAATAGTAAATATGGCAGGCGACCAGCTTGGCTAAACAGTGAAATCCTTGCTGATCTTAAACGCAAAAAAGAGGCTTATAAGAAGTGGAAGATTGGACAAATGACCAGGGAGGAGTATAAAAATATTGCTCAGGCGTGCAGGAGTGAAATCAGGAAGGCCAAATCACACTTGGAGTTGCAGTTAGCAAGAGATGTTAAGAGTAACAAGAAGGGTTTCTTCAGGTATGTTAGCAACAAGAAGAAAATCAAGGAAAGTGTGGGCCCCTTACTGAATGAGGGAGGCAACCTAGTGACCGAGGATGTGGAAAAAGCTAATGTACTCAATGATTTTTTTGCCTCTGTCTTCACGCACAAGGTCAGCTCCCAGATTGCTGCACTGGGCAGTACAGCATGGGGAGAAGGTGACCAGCCCTCTGTGGAGAAAGAAGTGGTTCGGGACTATTTAGAAAAACTGGACGTGCACAAGTCCATGGGGCCGGATGCGCTGCATCCGAGGGTGCTAAAGGAGTTGGCGGGTGAGATTGCAGAGCCATTAGCCATTATTTTTGAAAACTCATGGCGATCGGGGGAGGTCCCAGATGACTGGAAAAAGGCTAATGTAGTGCCCATCTTTAAAAAAGGGAAGAAGGAGGATCCGGGGAACTACAGGCCAGTCAGCCTCACCTCAGTCCCTGGAAAAATTATGGAGCAGGTCCTCAAGGAATCAATTATGAAACATTTAGAGGAAAGGAAAGTGATCAGGAACAGTCAGCATGGATTCACGAAGGGGAAGTCGTGCCTGACTAACCTAATTGCCTTCTATGATGAGATAACTGGCTCTGTGGATGAGGGGAAAGCAGTGGATGTGTTATTTCTTGACTTTAGCAAAGCTTTTGATACTGTCTCCCACAGTATTCTTGCCACCAAGTTAAAGAAGTATGGGCTGGATGAATGGACTGTAAGGTGGATAGAAAGCTGGCTAGATCGTCGGGCTCAACGGGTAGTGATCAATGGCTCCATGTCTAGTTGGCAGCCGGTTTCAAGTGGAGTGCCCCAAGGGTCGGTCCTGGGGCCGGTTTTGTTTAATATCTTTATTAATGATCTGGAGGATGGTGTGGACTGCACTCTCAGCAAGTTTGCAGATGACACTAAACTAGGAGGCGTGGTAGATACACTAGAGGGTAGGGATCGGATACAGAGGGACCTAGACAAATTAGAGGATTGGGCAGAAAAAAACCTGATGAGGTTCAACAAGGACAAGTGCAGAGTCCTGCACTTAGGACGGAAGAATCCCATGCACTGCTACAGACTAGGGACCGAATGGCTAGGTAGCAGTTCTGCTGAAAAGGACCTAGGGGTCACAGTGGATGAGAAGCTGGATATGAGTCAACAGTGTGCTCTTGTTGCCAAGAAGGCTAACGGCATTTTGGGCTGTATAAGTAGGGGCATTGCCAGCAGATCGAGGAACGTGATCGTTCCCCTTTATTCGACATTGGTGAGGCCTCATCTGGAATACTGTGTCCAGATTTGGGCCCCACACTACAAGAAGGATGTGGAAAAATTGGAAAGAGTCCAGCGGAGGGCAACAAAAATGATTAGGGGTCTGGAGCACATGACTTACGAGGAGAGGCTGAGAGAACTAGGATTGTTTAGTCTCCAGAAGAGAAGAATGAGGGGGGATTTGATAGCAGCCTTCAACTACCTGAAGGGGGGTTCCAAAGAGGATGGAGCTCGGCTGTTCTCAGTGGTGGCAGATGACAGAACAAGGAGCAATGGTCTCAAGTTGCGGTGGGGGAGGTCCAGGTTGGATATCAGGAAAAACTATTTCACTAGGAGGGTGGTGAAACACTGGAATGCGTTACCTAGGGAGGTGGTGGAGTCTCCTTCCTTGGAGGTTTTTAAGGCCCGGCTTGACAAAGCCCTGGCTGGGATGATTTAGCTGGGAATTGGTCCTGCTTTGAGCAGGGGGTTGGACTAGATGACCTCTTGAGGTCCCTTCCAACTCTGATATTCTATGATTCTATGATTCTATGGTAAGCGTGCTGTACATTCCCAAAGATCTTTTTACACTCAATGAAGAGACGAGACTGCCCCGCTGAGCCACGTCATTCCATTCAATGAATTCTGATAGGTTTTCAAAATTATGAAGGTGTTAATTTAATATTTTCATTTTCTGGAGGCTCGCTGAAGATTTCTATTGAGAACACTAGTCCTAGTAACCACAGCGAATTTGTAAGTCTTTCTGGTCTCAGTGGATTAGCAGCACTGAAAGTACAGATGACTAATACAAATTCATTCAAACAACTTTGGAATTATTTATTTATGGTGGGGAAAGTCACTGCAGCCTCAAGATAGCAGTGAGTTAGGCGTGGCTAGCTTGCACTTAGTGTACATGCCTAGTCACTATGCTGTTCAATTAAAGTCGACAAGAGTGACAGGACAGGTAAGGGCTTACCAACCAGTCTCACTCTTATTCTCCTACTCAGTCACTAGGAGATTGGCTGATAAGTTTGTTATTCGTCTCTGGATGGCTTAACAAGCTCTGATTCAGAACTCTGCATGTACATGGGATCTCTGTGCTGTTAAGGAATTAACAGATGGACGTAAATAGTTTCCACTCCACGAATGTGACAGTAACACCTGTCCTTGCAAGAGGACAAGGATATTGCTTTTAAAAGAGCTTGTTAACGACTGCACCCAGTGGTTTAGTGCTTTAGCAGTTCAAATTACTCAGAAACCTTTAGCAATGTGATGGGGCATTTTTGAAAATGATGCCAATGGCTTTCAAGTCTTCAAGCAGAAGTTTAGACTCAATGCTCCATGAATGTGCAAACTTCTCTAAAAATACAAATGTCACAAGAACCTCATTGAAGAAATATTTTGTGTTTGTACAACAGCTTGGAAAATTACCAAATAGCCCTCAAAGTCACTGTAACAAGAACTTAGCCCATGATGTATAGTGATAGGAGAAGGGAAGCTTTTGCTACAACTCACCTGCAACATTCCCTGTTATTTGAATCCTTGGCCTGTCTTGAGTAGAGGCTGGCACTTGTATCATGTGGGCCAAAAAAGTTCATGAAGGACTAAGACAAGGACATCTTTTGTTTATGGCATAATTAGGTTTGACCTTAGGTTTCCAATACAAAATTTACACCTATACTTTATGGGAGTTGAAATTTAACTCCATTCATGTAAAACGAGGATAATATTTTAGATCAGCTGCTACAGAGGGCTATGAAGAGGAGCGAGTATTTGTTATTAAAAAAGGATAGTTAATGGTTGCCTTTTTTTGTCATTACAGGTAGATTTCTGGTCCTGAATCCTTTCAGATGTGAAGATGTATCCAGTGTTGAACAAGCGTCCAAATAAAAGTGATTCCAAACCACTTCCCATTGTTGTTATAGGTAAATAATATTTTGGCGATGTAATCCGTGTTCTCCAGTGCTGGAGTCTTACTAAGACAGACTATATCTGACATCCTCATGCATTGTTCCGAAAGCTGGAGTTCGATGGGCTTTGGTTCAGGTTTACACAGTGAAAACTATGTGAAGTAGTTTAATTTTTAAAACAGCTGTTTGTAGGAATGCAAAAGTGATGCTCCTCTTAGTTTGATGTTTGGTGAGTGAATCAGAAACAGGAGCTTCTTGTTTTCAAATGCCTTCTTGGAGGTTAGTTAGACATGCTCACTCTTCATATCAGTTGTGTCACTGATGTGATCAGCTATGACCGATCAGAGGCTTCTCTGGCATACAGGAGTCATTCCCTTTTCACTCAAGCTTGTGCTTAGGTGCCTTGCTAAATTAAGATATGAGCCCCATTGACTCTCTGGAAAGTCAATGTGCTTAAATGCTGTGCTAGTGCTGGGCTTGTTCTGTGCCCACCATCTAAACCAGGGTGAAATTCACCCCTGTGGAGTGAGCCCATACAAGGTTCATGCACTACAAAAGTTTCACTTAATCCTTTTTATCGTAGTTTTGTGAGGTGAACGCTTGTCCCTGGGGGCTGAATCCTGAGAGGCATTTTTAGACAGACAATTGAAAAGCTTTTTCTTGGGGATGGGATTGGTAAATTCTTGGTACTACCGTTTAAAGGGTCCAATTCCAAAACAAGTTTAACTTAAAGACCATTCTGAGTGTTGCCAGTGCAGAGATTCCCCCCCTGCCCAGGAGAAGGGAGGCTCTGGTTTTCTGAACAGCTCCCTAGGAACATTGCCAGCTGGAAGTTGCTGGAGAGTACTCCAGGGGTTGGCTATACTGGTTCTGTGACAGCTGAGAGCTCCCTCATGCCAGGGCAATCAGTTGATCAGATCCAGCACAAAAGCAGGAGCGTATCTGGCCTACTTTATGGGACTTAAAGATTCATATTTATAACCACCGCTTTGTCCATAACTCCGTCTCATGTAGCCAGATGCTGCTCAGGAACTCTGACATAACCCCAACAGTAGAAGAGCAACTTAAGGATGACTTGTATCCTGGTTCTGTTTCAAGTTAATGATTGGGTTTTTATCTCCATCAGTTTTGCACTTGGCTTTTGCTCTAATCTAAGTGAAACAGTGTTAGGAATAGAATTGAGAAGTGGCCTTTGCTCCCAGCCATTCATTGCTCCCAGAGCAGGGATTATGTCAACAGTGCTATGAAAGTGCACACAGAACGTTACAAGCTGCTGTGTCACCCTGACTGTTTTTTCCAGCACTGCATTATGTAATGGTGGTTACTCAAGAGCAACAAAGCTTTGAGCTGTAGAGGCTGATAGCTAGTTATATAGACACTGTAAAATATTAAACCTATTGGAAAACAGCCATGTGAAAACTTTCCACACTCTACTCCACTGTACACTGACGTAGAGTGTGTATATTCGCTTCTGAAGCCAGTTGTTGGGTGGGCGGTAGGAAAGTTTTAGCCATCCAGCTATTTGTTCAAAGTGTCATACTTTGAGGGATGATGGGGGTGGGGGAGGGTGGGCTCTTTGCCCAACCTCCAGCTCACTGCTTGCTTCCAGTGACTAGAAGGAGAGAAAACAAAGGTGGGAGAGAACTAAACCTCTAGGGCTGGTTGGAGACCTAGTATAATCAATAGCAACTCCATTAGCTTCATTTAAATCAATCAGTCAACAGGTTAGAGAGCGTCCACATTTAAGGTGAGAAATTTGGCCAGTTTCTTTGACTTATTCAGAACGGGGTCTTCTGCCAAATCAGGGACCAGTATCCAAGAGATTAGAGAATTGGAATATGAGGCATTGTGTGCTCACCCCCTGCTCCACATATCTTCCGTGTCACATAGCGGTAATTGAGATGAGTCTAGGTCTGAATTCCTTGGCCCTGCCAGGTAATCTCCAGAAAATACCCGAAAGTGAGCAATAAAGATCCTACATCTCTTCCTAATAACCTACTTGCTTCAGAATGACTGTGGACAGTGGCATTGAGCAGTAGGCACCAAGGACTTGAACCTGCTGTCTGATGTATGGCAGCACCACTTCAGCTCTTGGAAATTAGCTACCCCATGTGAATGTACATCATAGCAAAAAGAAGCCCACTTCTTCGGATGTAGTCCACGAAAGCTTATGCTCTAATAAATTTGTTAGTCTCTAAGGTGCCACAAGTACTCCTGTTCTTCTTTTTGCGGATACAGACTAACACGGCTGCTACTCTGAATACATCATAGCAGTGTCTGATTTTTTTTCCTTCAAGATTATGAAGTGATGCAAGTTGCATTTAGGCAGGAAAGAATGAAGCCTTAACTCTTCTGGGGTTTGAGCCCAACCCCCACTTTCATCCATACACAAATCACTTTGACGCAGGTCCGCAAGCATTCAGGATGTGGGTATTAGGACCCTGCTAGGGGGTGGGTCAGAGCCTAAGTCCCGCTGTGGCTTGGGTCCTGTCATTTTGCAGTGTGGACTCAGGTCAAGCTGTAGACCTGAGTCAGAAGGTTTGTGTAGTGCAGTGTGGACCCCATGGCACAGCTGTGAGATCTGGGTCCAGCAATTGTAAACCCAGGTTTACAATTGAATGTGGGTGCTCAAACACAGGCTTGGAAACACTGAGTCCACAAGTATGGGTCCCACAGCTCTGGATGTAGTGTATAGACGTACCCTCAAAGTCCAAGAGCAGGTTTAATTCCTAAACAGGAGCATCATCCTTTGAAAAATGCAGCTCTCTTCCAAGCCTGCTATTTTGCCCATGTTTGAAAAAGCACTAGCTTATTAGAGTGTCAGTAGCGCTAAGAGGTTCCAACTGGAATCAGGGCTCCAGGGTGCTAGGTTTTGTATTTAGATCTTGTAAGAAACAGCCCCTGCCCTGAACAGCTTACAATACACCTAGATATGACAGACAAAAAGGGAAACAGAAAAGTGAAATGATTTGCCCAAGGCCATGCAGCAGGACCGTGGTTGACTTGAGACTAGAACCCAGTTCTCCTGAGTTGAAGTCTATCCCCTGGATCATACTGCATATCTGATGAGATGTTTTACAAAGGACTATTGTTCCAACATTCGTGATACAATATTATTTTAATGTTTGTTCAGGGAATGGTCCTTCAGGAATTTGCCTTTCCTACCTGCTGTCTGGTTATATCCCTTACATCAAAAGGGGCTCTGTTCATCCTCATCCTATTCTACAGAGGAAGCTAGAGGAAACACCAGAAGTCCCCATTATAGACCAGGTTTGTATCAAATGAATTTGCCTTTTAACAGGAAGAAGTAGATAGAACACATCACCACCATCATATGCCCAGAGCATGCTGGCAACAGAAGCCTTAAGCATGGGTTAATTTGTTTCCCAAATCATCACGGTATATAGGGCCAGCACAAGGGCTGTGCACTGCTCAAATCTTCCAGACAGGGCTTGTGTGACATGTAGGCCTTGTTCTGACTAAGTGAAGTTCAGCTCTACTGAGCACCTAGTGATATTCCATTACTGCTGCATTTTGAAGTGATCTCATGTGTTCTATGATGCAGGCTCTAAGTATCTGCCCTGTCTTTTAGGATCTGGAGTACCTGTCTGAAGGTTTGGAGGGACGATCCCAGAGCCCCGTGGCTCTTCTTTTTGATACTCTGCTGCGTCCAGATACAGACTTTGGTGGAACTGCAGAATCTGTCCTCACTTGGTGGCACGAGACCCACAGGGCTATTCCCCATCTGGTCCTTGGCAGAAACCCTCCTGGGGGTGCCTGGCATGTATGTAGACATGAATGCTTAAGCTTATGAAATGTGTATTACAGAAAAGTCAGTATCCTGATTAGCTTGTTCAGCCCTTTACATCTTTAATCAGCCAGACAAGCAGGATCTCTGCTTTTAGACCCACCGAAAAGTGAGCTGGTTTGAATGCGCAGGGGAGATTTTCCCTCCCAGCCCACTACTGCCGTTTGTTCCATCCAAACATCTGGATCCGCTGAGGTCCCTTGGCTACACTAAAATGTGATTTACTGGAACTTAATAGAACAGTGTTCCTGTTCCATTAGTGCTTAATTCCTTTCATTTTTCAGTTGGTTAACTCATTCGCTGTTTGTTCTTTCAGTTTATTGAGGGATCTATGATCACTCTGAGCCAAGGGGAATGGATGGGGCTTCCAGACCTTCAGTTCAAAGACTGGATGAGGAAAAAGAGAAGGTGAGGAGACTGATGTGATATTACTTTGTCCCAAAATCCTTTGGCTATTTGGAAATATCTGGTATGAAGTCCAGCTGGCTACCTATTATGGCCAGTTTCAGTGAGTGGAAGAAATCCCCAAGAAAAATCTATTTGGTATTCAGTGCTGGTGGTATAAAATTCAGAGTAACTCCATGGACTGCAGAGCAGTTAGTTCTGAATGTACACTGGGGTAACAGAATATGGCCAGCAGTTACATTTAAAAATCTGAATTAATAGGTGTGGAAACCATAATTTTTGGATAGTGTAGCCCATTTGTATTGTCCCGCATTTACAAGTATTCTAATCAGACAGATATACAGTGGGACAGAATGTACAGTGTAACCATTCAGATGTGAGATTGCAAATACTTAGGCTACTTTTGCTTTTGTTAGGTCTATAGCATTTACGTTCTAAGTCTGGAAAAGCTCACCAGAAAAAATAAAATGGAAGTAATAGGGAGGGTAGTCAAGGATAAATATGTTGCCAAAGTTTTTGTGGGATTTTCATACCAGACAATATTGCCTCTTCCAATTATTCCTGATAGTCAGTGAGCCTGACTGTTCAGACTTGTGTATTAGGAGTAATATGAAATGAATTGAATTACTCCCTAGTTTTACACAAGAGAATGCAGGCCCAGTTTCTCCATTAATGCCAGGGTAGATAGCCCTTCAATACATGCATCAAAGGAGGGAGCCTCTGAATTTCACTGTTCAACCATCATTTATAATATCCTTTTACAGGGGCCTCAGGAATAACAGAGCCACAGCAGAAGACATTGCTCAATATTACCAACATTATGTGGCAAAGAAAGGGCTGCAGAAGAATTTTATCTGTGGGACTGTTGTGACATCTGTGAGGAAAGTGAGCCCAGATGTAAACTCCAGCTATGCACAGCAGGATCCTGAGGGGAACAGTGACTCCATCTGGGATTTCCCTGAGAAAGAAGATGACCAGATTGCTAGTGGAAATCTCTTCCAGGTGGATGGATTCATCAAAAACACTAATGGTCATCAGCAACCCTTCTCCATCTATGCAGAGAATGTGGTTTTAGCCACAGGAACATATGACAGTCCAACCAAGCTTGGAGTTAATGGAGAGGACCTTCCTTTTGTCCATCACAAACTCTCTGCCCTTGAAGAAGCAGTGAAGAACAAGAGGGTTGGCATGACATCAGATCCAGTCTTGATTGTAGGTGCCGGGCTGACAGCTGCTGATGCAATTCTCTTTGCTCACCATTGCAACATCCCAGTGATCCATGCCTTTCGCAGAAGGGTCAACGATCCAGGCCTCATCTTCAATCAGCTCCCCAAAATGATGTATCCGGAGTACCACAAAGTCCACCAGATGATGAAAGAACAGTCAGTTGCTTGTCCTGGGCCATATAAATGTTACATCAGCCTTCCTGAACATCATGTCTTGTCCTTTACAGAGGACAAGAAGTGTGTCTTCCAGGATAAGAGTGGTCACCAGAAAGTCTTTAACATTTCTATGGCTTTTGTTCTCATTGGATCAAACCCCAACCTCTCCTTCCTACCAAATAATGGCATTGACTTGGCAATTGACAATGAGCAGCCAGTCAACTCCAAGAGGAACCCCATCAACGTTGACCCATTTACCTATGAATGTGTTCAGGAGAAAGGGCTTTATGCTGTGGGACCATTAGCAGGGGACAACTTTGTGCGTTTCGTGCAGGGAGGGGCTCTGGCAATTGCCAGCTCTTTGTTAAAGAAAGCAAACAAAAATCCTCCTTAACAAACAAATTGCCCTAAGCCAAAATCGTTCAAACAGGTGATTCCTCTTCTCTTTGAGAAGTAAGGCATTTGACATGTACACTTTCCCCTGCGGTGCTCTCCAGGACAGTGCAGAGTCACCAAACTCTCAGTGGGTTCATTTGGGAAGGATAAATCAGCAAGTACATGGTTTGGGATTTAAATCTCAATGTTGCCAACATTTCTACCTTGTTAAAAGGTTGAATTTAAGTGCAACCAAGGGAAGCAGCCCCATCCCGGCAGAGCTTTGCACTAAGGGAATGGGGAACTTGCATCCTAGCTTGGAATAGTTGGGGGCAAAGCAGCAATCACTTCACTGTATAAATGTCTTGCAGCTGGTTGAAAAGAGTTCTCAACATTTAACTATTTTCCTGGTGGCCATATTGGCAAGCCCCGTGTTTAGTCTTTTTCGATTGTTACTGGATAAATACTGGTAATACTACACAACACAGTTGTTGCTGTTTCATGTGCTTATGTGGCACAGCTCTGTTGTTCTTGCTATGCAAAAGTCCATTGAAAGCTGTGCTGCAAGTGTTCTATGCACCTAAACCAGAATTCTGCAATTAGAAATTGTCACAAAAGCATTGCCTAAAGGGCTGCTGTAACCGTTATCTTCTCTTGCAAGGAGCACCACCACCATGTTCTGTATGTCCTATCTTTGGATGCAGCACACTTGTGTATCTGTCTTAGGAGGACTCCTTTTTCAAATAATGGTACAAATTTACTCCTGTTGAGTGCACAATCTTTAAAGAGCTAGGAGGCAGAATGATCGAGAGTGTAACAGTGTTGTATTCTTAGACCTCTTTAGAGGCACCAAAACCAATTTATAAAGAGGAATTATCATTGGTTTGTGAGAACTAGATTAATACTCTGCCCATGTATGATCCTTTGAATTCTTCCTGCTCAATGGAATTGAATGTTTTACCTTGGGAAGCTTTACATTACATATTGTAGTATGGATTCCCAATATAGGATAATCTTTCAGAAAATGTGTTCTGTAAATCAGAAATGGCATTCCACAAATTGTTCTTGAAAGTGAAGAATTGCACAATTGCTTTTTAGTTATTAAATTGCTTTGTTCTGTTTACTTTTTTTATTTGAATTTTTCATAATGTAGAAGAGATCCTAGATTAATACCGGAAGAAAGTGTTCACTCTAGATTTCTGGATAACTGTGTAACAAGATCTACCTGCATTTGAACAATGGCCCTGATCCTGCAAGGCCCCTGTATATGGACTTCAATGGGAGTTCCACATTCAGAGAGATTATAGGGTCAGGGCCGATTGTGTTCTCCATATAAGGCCTGACTCTGCTCTGCTTAGTGAAGCAAAACTTCCGTTGACACAGCAAGATGTGCAGAATGAGACCCAAAGAGGCCACTTTACTGTATGTGGAAGTTGATGTGAAATCCTTTCACATAGCTGCTTACCTGGCATAATCTGCTGCTTCACTAAGTGCACACAATGCCAGCAAGTCTCTCCGAAAAGTTACACACACAGAGAAAGTGTTAGTTTGTAACTGCCTGGCCCCAGAAGTTTTTAAGCAAGGCAGGTTTAAGGAACACACACATTGCTGCTGTCTCTTAGCAATGTTGTACAGCACTCTGGAAATTAACTACTTTTGTATTTTCTAAATTAGCGGTGTTAATTTTGTATGTGTAACATGTTTAAATAAAATAATTTCAAACTTACTCCAAGTGAGTTCACTTATTTGAGCTGGAGCTGAATCACTGACCCAGGTGGCATGACGTATACGTCAGGCGTTATGCGAACCATTCATCACAAGAATTACTGTTAGGGTCCAGGAAATTACTAAAGTGGATTTACAAATAATTATCAAAAGGGAAGCATTGCTCGTGGTAGTTTGACTTCATGAGTCTCCCTTGGTCAAATGAGATGAAAAGCAACAAACAGAGAAGGTATTGATAATTTTCATGAGGTTATAAAGCACCCTGAAAAGAAAGCAAGCCAGATCTTGCCCTGTGTCTTTTTTTCCTGCATAGATCCGGTGCTCGGCCCAGTAAGTCAGCTGTGTACAAGGGAGTTTTGCAGGAGTCTAGCAGACATGGAATCCCTCGCCCTCTTGAAGAGCTGCTCAGTGACCACTACTAGTCCCATCTTCCCATCTTGGGTTTGCCAGTGCATGCATTGATTCACTGGTCTCGTCACACTCGACCTAGTTTGCCCTACAGCAGACCTCTGTGGCTGGGGTGGAGGGAGTCCCCACAGAGCACAGCATGCGGCTTCACATGCCTTGCTCCCAACCACACACAGATGATCTGCACTTTTGCTGCTACTTTGAGGGCCTTCTACAAATCAATTTTGACAAATGGATGGCGGGGTGCGGGGGAAAGGGGTGTTTAATTCTCCACTTCACTGAAGTCTATGGAAAAGGACAGGGGTGCTGGAACAGTTTGTATTGTGGGGGTGCTGAGAGAGCATAAGAACGGCCAGACTGGGTCAGACCAAAGGTCCATCCAGCCCAGTATCCTGTCTACCGACAGTGGCCAATGCCAAGTGCTCCAGAGGGAGTGAACCTAACAGGCAATGATCAAGTGATCTCTCTCTGGCCATCCATCTCCACCCTCTGACAAACAGAGGCTAGGGACATTCCTTACCCATCCTGGCTAATAGTCATTAATGGACTTAACCTCCATGAATTTACCCAGTTCTCTTTTAAACCCTGTTACAGTCCTAGGCTTCACAACCTCCTGAGGCAAGGAGTTCCACAGGTTGACCGTGGTCTGTGCCATTTGAACCAAACTGTAAACCCTGTATATGATGAAAAACACTTCAAGCCAGGGGGTGTGGCAGCACCCCTAGATCCAGCACCTATGGAAATAGGATGCACAGAAACTCAGACAATGAGGGTTAACAGTGTACACCTATCTTCCACAAAGCTATAGTACAAGTAAACAACACAGTATCCCAATTTATATGTATGGGGCAGAAGGCTCAGGGGTTCTGATGTATCACAGGGCCCACCCCCCATTGTTTCCCAGGGATCTGGGCGGGGGGGCCAAGGCCATCAGTGTATTGGTGTCTCTGCATTGGCCCCCGGAGAAACTGACAGCATAGCTCTGATGAGATTGCACTTGCACAGCATATTCCCCACCCCCTACTATGGTTTCTTCTGGGATCCTCCTTAAAAGCTATTCTTACTATGCAGGGTACTCTGTGGGGCAGGTAATACAGCCCTAGTCTATGCTTCCTTTTCTGGGCAGTTTCTGTGGGTCATGGCCAAGGAAGTGATAAGTATCGCTTCTGCCCAAGCCACTGCTCCCCCAGTCCCTTGCTCTTCACTCTGCACAGATCAGCAGAGAGGCCTCGGCAGTGTCTAGACAAAAGAGGCCAGAGCCACAGAGCCCCGCTGTGCTGGGGGGAAGGTCTGTGCATACACCCACGCTGGCTTCGGGACGCTTTGAATAATTTGACTGTCCTGTCATTGGTTCCTGGCTTCACTTGAATTTCATTGTCTGCACAGAGGTCACAGTGCTGTAAGTTTCCAGTGTCACGCTATATCTGTGGCCCAGTTGACCTTATATATAAAAAAAGATCAATACAGTTGGCAGAATGCACCTTTCTTAAAATAGATGTTTTGGCCAAGCCTAGCATTCCTGCATCAGCAGCAAACAGAGCAGAGTCCAAGAACCAGCGGGTCATCTAAAAAAAATTGGTCTCCATGGGCAAGGAGGCTGGGAATAACGGGTATTTATAGGAGTGACACTAGCTGCAACACTGCAGCTATTCGTGTCATTAAATCCAAGCTCATGGAGTAGTGCTCAGACAGGACATTCCAGCCACAGAGGCCATGTCACTAGGATCTAGTTTAGCATCTATATGGCAGCGTCTCAGGATCAGGGTAAAAACCACCCCTTTCCAGTTGAGGGGGCTTGTTTAAAAATTATTAGCTGGCGTGCTTTTCCCAGTGGGAATCAGTGTATTGCGTGCTGTGTGCTGTGGGGGTGGAGGATGAGAAAGGGAAGGAGGTTAAGCAACAGGTGCTTAGGCAATTTCCTGTGTCCCACCCTGCTACGATACTGAGGAAATAGTCCCCTGTACAAGATAATTTACTGGTCAGTGAGCAACAAATCCCCAAGGGCAGGAGTACACTGTGTAAATCAAAGACAGTTATCTCCCATGTCTTTCTATGCAACAAAGAAGACCATTGTAAAATACGCTTTTACGTTAGTCACTGGAGTCAGTGGACACGCACCATTGCTGTGTGAGGGTGGTATTAACCTTTTGTAACTCTGACCTACGTCATGTAACCGGGGCCAGGAAACAAGACTTAGTCTTTTAGCAGTAGAGAAACATTGTTCCATCAGAGTTTGTTGATTTGGCAAAATCAGAATATTTTGCAGACAGTCCAAGGGACCCAGGCATGGTTTCTTGCCAGTTTGCCTGCCCAGCTCCACGACAGTCAACCTGCTAACCCGGGGAGCCCATGGCTTCCGGAGTCCATGACTCTGTGGTTCCATTCCCTGCTGGAGAATTTGGAAGTTTGTGGGGTTTGCTCCTAATCAGAACAAAACAAAATGTCAAAGTATCCCCCACCACAAAACCTCTCTAGTAAGTACTGTACAGAAGCCTCAAGTCCAAAATTAAACTATACGAGGGGTTCTCCAGCTCTCTTACTCTGCAGTCCATTTTGCAAGAGATGTTTTTAAGCGTCTGTCTCCCTTCCAACACTCAAAACTTGGGTCTCACCCTTCATTATGCTCTGCAACAACAGGGGCTCCTACAGGCCAGTCCGACAACTACCAAACTGCACTGCAGTGGCGTTCAATACGTTTCTAACATTCATTATCTTGATTTAAATAAAGAGATGTCTATCAAAGGTTCCAGGTGCCCTAACACCTAGATACAATAAAATCCCAGCAACCTTAAAATGATCCTTTTAACCGGAACTCAGAGTCAGCCCTCTCCAAAAACTCTGACTCATACATTGTGCCTGGAACTGCTTCTCATGCTGGTTATTTTGGACCAAGATCTCCTTATCCTTATTCCTTATCCTCTAGATCTCTTTAGAGCCAGGGTGGCCGTTTCTATTAGCCTAATGAAGTAAGATACAAAAAAAGGGTAAAACCTCTCTTACTTTTCTCTTCTTCTTAGGCCTAAAAGGTTATTCTACACATTTGTAGCTTAAAAGTGTCAGGAATGCCACATCTGGTCCTTACTTTGGTGGAGGACCTACTGGGTGTTGCAGCATACTTATTGTGGGTGTTCACTCCTTGACGAGTATCATCTTTAACAAAAGACATCCTCTTTTTAAAGTTTTCCTTGGCTTTCTGAGTTAAAAATAGCTGTTTGAAAAACAGTTTTGAAACTGGCTGACTAAGAATACCTCCCCCGCTCAATGGCTTAACTTTAACTCTCTTGACTCGTGTCCTGTCAACCCTGAGATACGTTATGGTATCTGCAGAACTAATCAAATCATGGTGACCGGTATTTCCATCGTCTTTAAAAGCAGGCACCCTCTCCTATTTGAAGTGGCTCTAGAATATCAACCTGCTTGTTACTGGAGGAAATATTTATTACTTACTTGGACTCAACCACAGAATCAGTTTTATGTCATTTTTAACTGGGGCCAGATACGATAGGAGACTTCCATTTAAGCTATAATGCCATTGATGCAGAAGGTGGCCCATAGCATAGCATACGTGCAGGGCATGCTAATATCCTGATGGAAGCGACTCCCAACTGGATTATATAAAAGGCTCTCAAAAGGGAAGGTTAGCAGGAGGACACCGTGAGAGTGGGTCACTCACCACACTACAAGAAATAAGAGCTTTCTAGGAGTTAAGCTGCCTCCCTGGTTTGTTCTGAACCCACGTCTGCCTGGTCCCATTCATTTCAGGGAATTGTTGTTCTGATTTACAGACACTCCACAATGGGTTGTAAATGATTCTTAAAATTAAACGGCCTCAGCAGCACAGTGCCCATGCAAAGGGAGCGTGGCCCATGCTCTGCAATCAATAGCCTGTCAGCCGTGACGTTACACCTCACCACCAGGTGAAGGTAGTCGTTATTGAAAATGTTTACCCAGGTAGATGAATTGCTATAGCTTGTCCAGCTGGAAATGTATTGTCAATAAAAAATAAAAAGAGGATAAAGTTACTAAGCAGTAACTGCCTCTACATAAGCAGATCAACGTTATCCTGATACTGTATGAAAGCGAGCATGCTTCTATCAAATCAGTTGCGTGGCTATGAATCCTTAGATCAATTTAAAAATAATTCCACTTAATGTACAGCATAGACTTGATTCCCACTTTGTTGGAGCACTCAGTGTAATCCAGTTTACTTCAGTGGAGCTACACGGATGTAAAAACCAGGGTAACACCACTAACGTTTGCAGTGGTCCACTGATTTGGCACCAGTGTGACAGAGCAGAGAATAAGCCCCGTAGCTGTTTCATTAGCGGAACGCTGGCCAGGTGAGACTGAGTGGGACTCAACAGGACATGGCACTGCATTGTGCCATTCTGGTGACAAGTCTGCTGTAAACCTGGCTTCAGGCAATTAAGCCAGGTTTATGGCTGTTTTACATCACCTGGGCAGTGCAAAGCACCCAGAGACAACCAGTAAGTGTAGCCCCATATTTAAGTCACAGAGCTTTCTCCGTGTGGCCTGTTACCTTAGCAAACACTTCCTGCAACGGCAATATCACGAGTCTTTTCCTCATAGTTATTCTGGGCCCTGGAAGGAGACAATTTACCTGAGAGTCCAACTCCATCATCCCTTGGGCAGGAGGAAATCTCCGTTTTGCTCCCGAAGGGATGCATGCTGGTTTTTTAGGGTGTCTTGGTTCCAAGCAGGAAAAGCCTTTTTTTTTTTTTTACTAGTGCTAGAGCCCTCAGGGAAAGGAATTCATTAGCAGCTCAGGTGGTAATTTACGAGATGCTTGTTTTACTTACACCATCGTAAATCTGGATTCATTTCACTAGAGTCAATGAAAATAATTCAGATTTATACAGGGGTTAGTTCAGAACCTGATCCTCGGAACCTTGCTCAATAAAGTGAGCTGGGCCTAGAAAAAACAGTTCCAAAAATCTCACTGAAAGGGGCTACAGAAGTGCAAGATGTTACATTGTAAATGTGAGGCTTGTGCCCTTAAAATGGATGCATTTGCAAATTTCTGTCATAATTAAGGAGGCCCACTGAACATTTGGCCTTGAAGGATATAAGTTTTAGCCCGCGAGCAAACACAGGGACAGCAATATTAAATAATCCCTTTAACGGGAATAAACGAAAAATGAATTTGAAAATTGGCAAGCTTGGGAGAAATGATCTCTCACAAGAGGCTACAGAACAGCTGAAGTCTCAGCAAGATCATTTGCAATGTCTTGGCAGTATCACACTAGTTGTTCTTTATTACCGTAATTCTAAATCAAATGGAAGTCTCAAAGGAACAGATAATTTTCAGAGTTAATAATGTGCCAACAGGTCTTTCAGCTAGGAAAGCCACTGACAGTTTATAAACAACTCCTTAGCGTTGCCATTGGTTAATAGAAATCCCTAATCAGCCATTGTGCAAATTAATTTAAGTTCAACCAAAAAAATGTAAACGAAAGTCCAAGTCCTAATACCCACGCTATGCATCTAAGACAAAGGCAACCATCAATACATCCTTTCCAACAGCAGAGCACAGAATAATTTCCAAAGTTTACGGAACATACAAGCAGGAGGTTCAGTTCAGAGAGAAAATTCTGGAGTCTTATTTTTAACTCTGGATTAAATTTGCCTTGCTCTTACATGAGTACAACTCCCATTGATTTCACTGGGCAAGCACAGGGCTAAGGCCTCTGTCCTGCACCCATTGATGTCAGGGGGAGTGTTACTATTAACATCAGTGGATGCAGAATCAAGCCTTACAAGAGACAGAAATTTGGCCCCTGGCCCTGTCAGTGCCTCCCTGTTGAAATGAAGGACTCTGACATACTACACCAGAGGTGGGCAAACAACAGCCCGGGGGCCGCATCTGGCTCTCCAGATGTTTTAATCTGGCCCTCGAGCTTCCACCGGGGAGCGGGGTCCTGGGCTTTCCCCGCTCCGGTGCTCCAGCTGGGGAATGGGGTCAGAGGCTTGCCCCACTCTGGGCGGCTCCCGGAAGCAACGGCATGTCCCCCCTCTGGCTCCTATGTGTAGGGGCAGCCAGGGGGTGCCACACGCTGCCCACGCCCCAAGTGCTGCCCCAGCAGCTCCCCTTGGCCAGGAACCGTGACCAAGGGGAGCTGCAGGGGTGGCGCCTGCAGCCAGGGCAGCGTGCAGAGCCACCTGACCATGCAGGAGCTGGAGGGAGGACATGTTGCTGCTTCTGGGGGTTGCTTGAGGTAAGCCCTGCCCGGAGCCTGCACCCCTGACCCCCTCCCGCCCTCTGAACCTCTCGGTCCCAGCCCGGAGCACCCTCCCGCAGTCCGAACTCATTTCTGGCCCCACCGCAGAGCCCGCACCCCAACCCCTAATTTTGTGAGCATTCATGGCCCACCATACAATTTCCATATCCAGATGTGGCCCTCAGGCCCCAAAGTTTGTCCACCCCTGTACTACACTGTTCAGGGAGGAGAGTAATGTTTGAAAGTGCCTTACAGGACTGAGCTGTTGAACTATACAGTATGGTTCAGGTTTCAATTAAGAAAATCCTGTAATCTGTCATTAAGATGATTAAATCTCAGATGTGTACAGTATTTTAACTGTATAGTGAACAAGAAACCCATTATCACCAGAAAGCAAAAGCGTGTCCTAAGGACATAGGCCCAGGTCCTGTGCTGCAGCCCACCTCCCGAGCCAGCTTTGTGTCTCCCAAATTTGGGGCTCAGTCAAGGTCTGCCTGGTCCCCAGTGTAAGAGAAGCTCTGCTATATGGCCCACAGCCCCCTATGGGGCACGCTGCATCTCAGAGCTTTGACTCCATGTTGGGGGCTGTGTGAATGACTGGTATAGCGCTCCTATGCCAGCTTGATACCAGCTGGGATGGCTTCCTGCATGTTGAGGAACTAGGCAGCTTTTACATCAGCTGGAGTATAATGGGGGAAAACCATGAAGGAGAATCAGGGCCATAACATTTCCTGATAGTAACAGAACTGGAGAGACTGAATCCACAGTATTCGATGTAAAGGATATTTGTGGCAAGATAGAGCATTGCAATGCCCAACTTTTAAAATCAACAGTCCCAGGTGAGGCACCCAGGCGCCCTGTACAATGCGTGGGGAGAGACAGAGGCCTAAGGATGGGACTCTCAAAAGCCAGCATGCTGAGTGGGAAGCTGTCTAAGCTAGCCACTAGGAAACACCAAGGAGCGGAGTCTGGCCTAAGCCCTGTCCCACAGAGGGAATTAAGGTGCTTCTCACAACTCAGGATTCAGAGCTGTGAACCCGCTGGAGCCAGGCCCCTAAGCCAGGTGAGCCCTTACTCTCAAGAAGCAGTAATGCTCCTGCCACCCACCCCTGCAGTTATTATACCCAACAGTTAGAGCGCGTAGCCAGGACACAAGTTCAGATCCACATGCTGTGTGATGTGACCAGGGCCTTGAACCCAGGTTTTCCACTGGACTACAGGATATTCAAGGGTGGGGCTGGCTTGGTCTCTCCTGTTTCATGGGTATAATTCAATGAATTCACTAGAAGTTTTGTTTGTGGCAATGAGGCAGGACTGTAAGTTGAAAATTGAGAGGCTGTCATAACAACAAGTAGCCAAAGGACAAAATAAAGAAGCAGGTAATTAATAGCAAAGACAGACCCTTGCAAGAAAGCGACCACCAGAGAAGCATGTTTGCTACTTAGGCTAGGACTTTGGTATGAAGTGGGCGTATCATTCTTCCCTGACACAGGATGGAAGAAGTGCTGTGTGCAGAGAGTGTTAGTGTTGTGGTGTTGATTTGTCCCTGCTTTGGACAATGTGAGTTTTCCTGAACCCTTCATTATCTTTTTTCCCTTTGTGAGGTAGTTCACCTTCCCTGGTTCTTAACGTCTCTCAGGAGGACTAACAGGCTGGTGTGAATCCCTTTTTAGGTGGAGTAATTTGACAGCTCTTTCTCTTTACAAAAAGAGAGCATGCCACTGCATATGTTTGTTTATTTTATTATTCCAGTAAAGTATATCAGCAATAGGAAAATTAACAGAATAGTTAAAAATAGATCAGCTAAAAACCATCCCACCAGAGGGTGGCAGGGAAGGAGTTAACTCTCCCCCTCTGGGTAGATGGAGTATAGTGTGTCCTCCCACAGCTGCAGGGATTTGCAGAGTAGCAGGGCTGGGCCAGCTGCAGAGAAGTAATTACTGTGCCCCCTCACCCTGCCGGCTATAAAAGGGAGGAGGAGGAAGCAGTGGGAAAAGGTACTTTAGGAAAAGAGTTAAAAGGTAAAGGAGGAAATATCTGTTTTGTTCCTGAAGGGTGCAAGGTAATTTTAAAATTACCTTTACTTGGGTAGGGGGAAGATCCTGTTGTATTTGTGACTGGGCCTGTGAGAAGCTGGCTTTTTCTGTGCCCTACCTGAGGGTATTACTCCACCCAGCACTGCAGAATCTGCCCCTGCTTTGACTAGCAGTCCTGTACTGCTGCTAGGTAAGGTTCCAGGTTAAGCCTGGGTGGAGGCAGTAGCGGGTGGTGCTCTCAGGCTAGGTATTTACATAAGGAATTTCACAGCTACTGCCCCCTACCTTAGATTGTGCCATTTTGTGCCTAATATGCCCATCTTTTCCTTTAGTGAAGGGAAGGGATGCACTCAATACCTTACAGGATCATCCCATTTGCTTATATTGCCCATTTAAACATGGCCGTGGGAGAGATTCAAAATGGCTCTGAGTTAAAGCAGGGGCAGGGCAGGTGTGCCTTGTGTTAGCTGAGGGTATGTCTACGCAGCAAAGAAAAACCTGTAGCTAGCCTGTGCCAGCCAATGTGGGCTTGGGGGGCTGTGGCCCTGTCTCATTGCTGTGTTGATATCTGTGCTGCAGTGGGAGCTGAGACTGTAGGACCCTGTGAGGTGGGAGGGTCCTAGAGCTCGGGCTCTAGCCTACGCCCAGAAGTCTCCACTGTGGTGAAGTAGCTGGAGCCGGTGAGACTAAGTCTGCTGGCACAGGCCGGCTGTGGATTTTTCTGCCCTGTGTAGACATAGGGGGCTAGCTCTGTCAATACAGCTCAGTGCTGACCTGTGGCAGGCCTGCTATTCTGCTCTGTGGCCCCTTGTGAGGAGACATTGGTAACTGTGCAGGAATCGGGGTGTGCTTGTGTATTAGTCACAAGAAGGGAGACTAGGATGAAGCTGCTCATCTCGGTCCCATTCTATTTAGACCCCATCCCTAGAAAAGAGGCCTGGTGGAAAAAGGAAAATAATCCTAGTGACGCCAAGAAAATGTTGGTGTAGAACATAGGACGAGGGAGAGACTCCCTGCCCTCAGACTGTGAGGTAGAAATGTTGCCAAGTCAAAGGAGAGTTGTGCCTTTGCCGAGATATGCAGGTGACTCCTGCCGCTGGGCAGGGTATCTGGCTTTGCCCCAGTACTGGGGCTGGGCAGGGTAGCTGGCTTTGCTGGTGCTGAATTTCAGGAGGGAAAGTGAGGGGCCATTTGAGCTCAAACCCAACTATAGCCACCCCTCTCCATAATTGTGTATTAAGATAGGGGTGAAGAGAGTTCCTGGTGCAGGGCTTTGTGGATGTGGACTGCCCCTGTGACAGGAGACCCTTTGTACCCTCTTCAGCCCTGCAATCACCAATCACAATTCAAGGCTCTGAGAAACAGGGCTGTCTAGCCAGTAACTATTCTAGGACTGTAGCCATTTTGCCCACAATACTTGCGCTGTCAAGAAGGAAAGCTGAAAGTGTTTAATTAAAATCTTCAGTATTCTGGGATCCTATGTGTAGGGCGCTACCAAATTCCAGGTCCATTTTGGTCAATTTCACAGTAATAAGGTTTTTTAAATGGTAAATGTCATGATTTCAGCTATTTAAATCTGGTGTAATTGTAGGGGTCCTGACCCAAAAAGGAGTTGTTGTTGGGGGAGGGGGGTTGCAAGGTTATTGTAGGGGGGGGTTGTGGTACTGCTACCTTTACTTCTGTGCTGCAGCTGGCGGTGGTGCTGCCTTCAGAGCTGGGCACCTGGAGAGCGGCGGCTGTTGGCTGGGAGCCCAGCTTTGAAGACAGAGCTGCCGCCAGCAGCAGTGCAGAAGTAAGGATGCCATGGCATGGTATGGTATTGCCACCCTTACTCCTGCGATGTCTGCAGAGCTGGGCACTCAGTCAGCAGCCACCACTCTCTGGCCGCCCAGCTCTGAGGGCAGCAGCGCAGAAGTAAGCGTGTCATGGTTCGGTATTGCCACCCTTAGCTCTGTGCTGCTGGTGGTGATGGTGCTGCCTTCAGAGCTGGTCAACAGCCATCACCCTCTGGTCGCCCAGCTCTGAAGTCGGTGCAGAAGTAAGGGTGGCTGCAACCCCCTAAAATAACCTTATGACCCCCTCCTGCAACTCAGGACCCCCAATTTGAGAAATGCTGGTCTCCCCTGTGAAATCTGTATAGTATAAGGTAAAAGCACACAAAAGACCAGATTTTTCATGGCTGAGAATTAGGTAGGCCCCTACCTATGTGTAAACCAAAAGTTAGGTCTTGAAGTGCTTCGCTAGGCACCTCCAGACAGATGTGAGCCCTAATTCTTTCTTCCTTCCAGCCAAGCACAGCACAGGAATGATGGTGGGGGAAGAGGACAGAGTTGGCCTTATTTCCTTTGCCCTCGCAGAGGGGAAGAATGGGGATAGGAGCACTCCCTGACACAAGATAAAGCAGCCTTTGGGGTTGCTATGGCCTAGGCTTTGACACCGCCAAGAGGCAATATGGTGTAGTGTATAGACAGGCCTGGATTAAAGGATTTTGGGAAATGGGGGGGCCTCCACCTACCATGAATTGGACAGCAAAGTGCCCCCCCAGACCTCCAAATGTCCCTCTCTTTCCCATTCCCCACATAGACCCCTGAATGCCGCTCCTGGTTCTCCACTTGCCAAGTAACTCCCTGCTCTCCATGGTCAGTATACAATGCCTGCATCTGTAACTTTCACTCTATGCATCTGAAGAAGTGAGGTTTTTACCCATGAAAGCTTATGCCCAAATACATCTGTTAGTCTTTAAGGTGCCACCAGACTCGTTGTTGTCTGATATGGTGTCACTATAGTCATTTTATTTTCAGATCTGGCTTAGTTTGGTAGCAGAAATTAGTCCCCTTTTTTCCCTTATCAATCTGCACGAGGGACTAAGCATTGCTCCCTGCTAAATAATAGTCCCACGTACAGCCCCACAGTCCCAGTTCTCTGGTGGTGTCACCCCAATGGAGCCAGGCTGCCTTGGTCAATGGCTGCTCTTAGAATTGGGGAGAGGCTTCCCTGGCAGCAATGTAGAGAACCAGAGTAGTACAATACAGGTGGGAATGGTGGGTGGAGAAATCTAAGTGAGGAGAAGCTTAAATGCTAAGAAAAGAGGGGAAGCCAGTACAGGAGCTGATGACCTCTTCGGGGCAGCAGGTGGGTAACATGATAATAGCTGCTGTATTTTTGGATGAGATTGAAAGGGGAAGGGTTGGCAATTGAAAGCTGGAGGAAATGTCTATGGATGGGAGGTGTTCCTTGGTTCTGAAAGGGAGCCCTGAGGCATCTCTGGGCTCAGACATGTGGTGTACACGTGACAGATGGGAGGAAATCCTTTTTGGGGGTAGAAATGTATGGTTTGTTTATCATTCTTGCCATCTGTCCGGTGGAGATTGTCCACCAAGGACTGCACCTGACTTCCATTGGAGTGCGAATGAAACAGCCTTCATTGACACAGCCTCTAGATCCAGTCTGCCCATTTTAGCAGGGGGAACACAAACCATTACTCACTCTGATGGGTTTTGTAATGGTGCTGTACAAGACAGGCTTCCTGGAAGGCCTTAACAGAGGGTGGGTGGGAAAATCTTTTCTATGCCCTTCACTCTGCGCCCCCCACCCCCAAGAGTTGATAATCAAGGTAACCTACAAAAGGGGGCACTGGGCTTCTTTTTTCTGCTTTGATGCAGAAGAGGTCCAAGGGGCATAGTAGGTGTTTGTCTGCTGTTATCTTAGATCTTTAGCTTTGTCAACCTGGAAAGATTCTGGCCTGGCCTATGCTAGCAATTTTCTGAAACATCAACTACTGTCCTAGCTTCCCTGGGGACAGCACTAGTGGAGACTCTGGGCTAGTGTATTAAGTGTCCTCAAACCCTGCTCTGATCTCAAGTAGCATCTTTGGTGCACAAGCACTGGGCTTCTCCTCTGGCACTGGATGCCCCAGCAGAGCTCTCCGAACCATCGGCCTCTTGCACACTCTGCTCCCTTCCCTAAGCATGCCATATCCCTGCCCTGCTCCCCACGGTGCTCACCCCCTTTTCCCGGGGAGTCCCTGTGCAGGGGGGCTGGGGATGAGTAGGGAAGCAAAGTCATCAGAAAACACTGGCTTTTAGTGTCTGCTTTGCTAAATTCAGATGCTTTAAGTTGTGTACATAAAATGCATCTAAAGCAAACAGTTGTGACCCAACCTGGAAAACTGTATTTGTTTTGGCCCTTTCTAATCTCTTCCTTCCCTAGATCTTTCCCTAAACCACATGGATGTTGTAAAGCCAGCTGGAAGCACTGGTCTCTGTTCGCCATTTCCTGACACAGGTAAGCCCTAAGACTACCATCCAGCTAATGGTCTTATCAGCGTAGCTTAAAATGACCAGAATCTGCAACACGTGGAATTTTGCTGTATATCCCTCCATAAGCTGACAGATAATAGGTTTTTTGGGGGGGAGGAAACAATTTATAAAGGTTTGGTGTGGGAGTTGAATCAAATTCCTTGTATAAGGAACACTAGAGGAAATGTATCTTTATGTGCAGCTATAGGGACCATGCCTCACCCCTATGAGCAGGGACAGAACCCTGGACCTTCACACCCAACAGACTTCTACTTCGTGAACTGAAGGAGCAGCTCCTTCCCTAGGTGAACAGCATGGGGGACAAATCTCCCAGTGGGTTAGACAGCTATTTTCTAGACAGCAGGAGAATGTTTGGGACCAGGATTGCTGGGTTCTCTTCCTGGCTCTGGAGGGAAGTGTGGTTTAGTGGTTAGATGGGATAACCAACTACATATATTAGGCAGGGGTAGAGTCTTTAGTCTGCCCTGTTAGAGATCTGGATTCTGTTCCCAGATCTGCCAGAAGTGACCTTATGCAGCGTCTCAGTCAGCTTATTTGTGAAATGGGATGACTACTTGTCTGCCTGCTTTCTAAGATTGGACAGCACGTGGCTTTGCTCTCGAACAAGGGCTCCGACATGCCCAGAGATATAAACAGCAGAGACTTGCACTCCTATCCTGGATCTCAGCCCCTTGCACCTTTCCCTAGACCATAGGGCATTTTATGGGGAAGGGAGGAGGAGTATCGCTCTATCTTAAGAGAGAGGCATCAATGAAAACTGGCTTAAGGGGAAGGACAATTCTTCCTGTACTATGGCAATAAGAATTGTAGGAGTGACTTTGCCTCTTCAGACTTGAGTGTCTGTTATAGATCTGTTAAATCTTAATTCCAAGAGAAACCATTCATCTAGAATGACTGTTAGTATAGCAAGTATGCTGTGCCTCTTCATGCCAGCTCCATAAGCTTCAATGTATGCTCCTCTGTCCCACCCTATGGAGGACAAGCTACACAGAGGGGAATGAGCACTTTAGGATAAGATCCACTTATTGAGTTCTGTTCCTATTTCCTTCCCCTTTTCCTTCCCTTCCACTTTAACATACTGCTAAGGGATCTCTTTACATGGTGGCATTTGCCAGGCTTCAAAGTACTGCACGGTGGGAGATGTAGAAGGACAAGCTTACGCTCCTGTCGTCTTGCAGGGCATTGACTCAAGGGGGTACTTTTGCAAACGAGGTATAGAACAGAAGTCTGTCAGTTGAGCCTGGTCTCTCTCGGATTCTTTTGGCATGCACTCCATCTATTACTCGTTCTTTTATAGACTATCCTAGTCACCTACACGCTGCTTTCCGCAAAGCAGCGTCTCCTCAGTGTTCCCAGGTTTTGCCTGTACCTAAAGGTTAGGTCAAGACCGTATCCTTGCATAGCTATGCCTGTACTGTAGGTGTAGCCTACACCGATGGAGAGGGTTTCCCATCGGTGTAGGAACAATACCTCCCCAATCAAAGATGTCTACGTTGACAGAAGCACTTTTTTCTGTTCTGCGCCCCTCCCCCCACCCCCTTTTAACTCCTGACCAATATAACTTTTAAGTGTAGACCAAGCTTTACTACTTTCAGGGCAATGGTGGTCCTACAACAATGGAACACCCCTCCCCTTTTCTGTCAGCATAGGCTGTGTGGAAGTTGGGGGGCGGGGGGGGGGGAAGCAGACAACTTAGTCTTTCAGAAAGAGCAAAAGTTAGGCTAACTTTAATAGCTAATAACGCGAGACGTTCAAGCAGGGCAGTGGGGAGGGGGAGAAACTGTAACATGCTGTTTTTTGACCTTGTGTTAAATAAAAATAAAATGCAGATTGTAGCATAAATTGCTGAAAAAAGTAAAATAACAGGAAGGAATATGTGTAAACAAAATGCAGTTGTTAATCATTACTGTATGTCACAAAAAGTATAAATGCTTGTCTTAATTGTTTATCTAACTGAAACCTACCTCGGAAGGGGAAACTCTACCCGTGTGTACTCCCAACTAACTGCAGTTGCTCAAAATAAACTGCCTCTGGTTTGTTTTAACCCCAAAGAGTAAAAACTCGTTTTTCTCCCACAGGGGTTATGCTGGGCTAGCTATGCTGGTGTAATCTCTGTACTGTAGAGACTACCTTAGATGTTCCGGAAATGTCACCTAGCCATGACTTTGGTTTTGTTTTTCTCCTTTATTGTGGTTTGGAAGGTGGGCTGAGAGATGGCTAACTATTGCTGGGCAGAGTTACATGTGCATGGCCTTTTATAAATTAAGGTTCCTGTCCCAAGGAGGTTAAATGAGTCTGCTCCTGTAAATAGAAATACTCCATAAATAGAGAATCAAGTCTTCAAAGACTAGGTTGTAAGAAAAGAGGTTAGGTTGTCAACATTCTGCAAATTGAGATTTGGATTTTTAATTCTCCTCTGTTGGCAAAGTTGGTCTGGATGTGACCTGGGCAGAGAATTAGAACACATTTGGCTAATCAAAAACATGCAGATTAAAATTTAGAATCTACTTGTTCCCAGGCTCCATTTCCCGTGAGATTCTTTGCCTCTTTAGCACGACCTTTGCTAACAAAAGGCATGTTGGTTATGGAGAAATTGAAGCCCTAATCCTGCAGCCTTTCATGTGAGCAGTCCCATTAGCATTTAATACCCTGGTGATAAGGACTGTGGAAATACCCAGACATTAAGGGGATTACTCGTTTGATTAAGGGATGCAACATTGGCCCTAAAGTCATAGGCAAACTGACCTGATGCTGCAGCTTGCTCCTTTCCATTGCATACAGTTAAACAAGGCGAGAAGCCACTGAAATCACTATCCCGATCATCTTTTTGTTCTCTTTGTGCAGCACCTTGCACAATGAAGTCCTGGTCTCCCAGGTGCTACAGTAATATGAATAATACCACCTGAGGTCAAAGAATTAACACTAAAGCATTTTCCATATGTAACTAGGGTTACCATTTGTCCGGATTCCCCTGGACATGTCCAGATTTTTGAACTAAAAATAGCGTCCGGGGGGGAATTTGTTAATGTCCGGACTTCCCTTCCCCCCCCCCCCCCCCCATGCAGAGCACGCGCGGCTAACAGGGCAGCCGGATGGTGCCACTTACATGGGGCTCAGACAGCGAGAGGGAATCCCTCCTCCCCCTGCAGCAGAGCTCGCTCACTCCCTCCCTGCATCGCAGATCGGCTCCGGCGGTCTGGAGCTCCTCCCCCGCTGCTGCCCAGCGGCTCAGGCAGTTCCTGAGCAAGCTCCCAGAGAGACCTTAGGTGAACCGAAGGCCAACAACAAGGGAGCCAGGGGGTTGGAGAAGGGGCAGGGAGGTTCTGGAGGGGGCAGTCAAGAGACGGGGGGGTGGGGGGGGGAGGGTCAGGAGTTCAGGGGGGGCTTTCTGGGGGCGTGGATAAGGTTTTGGGCAGTCAGGGTACAGGTAGGGGGTAGGGTCCCGGGGGGCAGTTAGGGGCAGGGGTCCCAGGAGAGGGCAGTCAGGGGACAAGGAGCGGGGGGGAGGGTTGGAGGTTCTGAGGGGGGGTGGGAAGTGGGTGGGGCAGGGGTGGGGCTAGGGCGGAGCTCCTCCCGTCCTCTTTTTTGCTTGCTGAAATATGGTAACCCTATATGTAACACTGTTTCCCAGTGTTTTTTTAGGAAGCCGTTCCCACTACCTAGGAGTGGGAGATGAAGTGCCTTTGCAAAATTATATTCTACATCTTATTTTCAAATGATATCAAGTCTTCTTGAGATTGTTACTTCACTTCAATTAAGAACACAATTGGATGTTGATAAGAATGGGAGAGAAGACAAGGGGAAGGGAATATTTCCTTATGGAGAACATTATTTTCCAAGGAAGGCAGATAATGTGTATTTTTTTATTTTTTTTTATTTTTAAACTGCTTTCTTATTGTGTTTGTTAGTGGCCCTCCTAAAGCACATTGCAGCTTCCAAAGACTAGCACAGTGAACAGGGATTGTCCCAACAAAATGTGGATTGTAAGAGACCTACTGAAGTCAATCCTTTATTTTCACTTCTACCAAATAATGGATGTTCTGAGGCCCTAAATGAAGAGGCTACTGGCTTTGATTGCATTTCAAAACTACTCTGTGCTTCATGCTAATTGTGTTCATGTCAGGCTATTTGTTGAGTTTTCACATGGCTGAAGCAACAGAGGGTCCTGTGGCACCTTTAAGACTAAAGGTGCTACCCCTCTGATACTTGACACATGGTTGAAGTTAACATAATGCCCAAATTTAAATCAATGAATGGACTGTTTGCCCTATATTGTTTCCTCTCCTGGAGCGTGGCTATCCCTCCTATGTACAAGCTAGACTGCATGTTCTCTATTTACTGGCTTGCAAGGGAATGTGATTTTTGTTTGGTATGATACCTCATACCAGGTCTTATTTATACAAATTCAAGGGTTGTCTAAACAGATGTATGGAGGAGGAGAACTGAAAAGGCTCATTTCCCCAGGATGTTCTGATCACTTATCTCTCCCACAGCTGTAGCCTAGGGGACTTGGTCTTTCAGCCTTCAAACTCCATTTACCACAATCCCTGGCTCTTGAATCAATACTTCTTGTTACCATTAAATAATCCACACACAGGCTGCAATGAGAACTTGGATATCTGGATCACTCACTATAATCCCCACTCATATGCTTTCCCTTTTTGAAAGCTTTTAACCTCGCCCTTTCCTCAGGAATTCTACTGACTATAAAAGGCCTATGCTGCTTGGCCTTATAGGAAACCTGACTGCTAGCTCATTAAGCATTAAAGTGGGAACAAGCAAGCACCGGCTTATCTGGGAGATGAATTTTGTTTGCATTAATTATGGAATGTATTGGCTTTAACAAACAGCCTGTCTAAGAACAGAACCTCCTTTCAACCTGTAAGAAAATGGGTGGAGGAAGCCAAAGGATCAGAACTTGCTTCTGGGGGGAGAAGTGTGCATAAGATTCGTTTGTGCAAATCAAGTTTTCCCAACTGTCCTTAAATTGTAGTTCCCTAGGGAACAGTTAGGGCTCTTATGTGGATACACTGGCAAATGGTTGAGTAGTGTATTCTCACCAGTACTAATCCAGTCTGGACCTATGGCAGCTGGAAGCCATTTCTCCAGAAGCTGCTGGAGACTGGTTTCCAACATGTTCACATCTAAAAGTCACCAACACCATGCACCATTAGCTACCCAGGGCCAAGAACTGACTGGGCATGGAGTTAGCCGCTTGTGTCCTGAGTTGGTTCCTTCAGGTCAGACCTGAGGTGCAATGACAGGGTTATAGAAGTGAGGTTCTTAGTGGCAATGAATTGGCTGCTGTTCCTTCCCTTTGCAGAAAGAGGTCATTCCTCAGGGCTATTGATCCACCATTCATCAGCACCAAGTGGCTTTAACTGTCGGTGTGTGTGGATTGGGGGGGGGGGGGGGCGCGAAGGGGGGAGGAGCCATCTGGTCCCTGTTTAACCTTTATGCTGCACAATCACCTTAAGAATTAGTCAACATGGACCTGACCCCAACTGTTACAGAGCTCCTGCAACTCTTAACCTTAATGGGAGTTGTAGACTCCTAGCGCCTACTTGGTTTTAATCCTGTTGTATGGGTATTGATCTTAAAGGCCCAAAGAGTTAAGGGTGTTTATAAACTCTCTCTGACCAACATTAAACACTGGTAGGCCAGTGTGGAGTTATTTTTAAACCGAGCCCTTGGTTTTACATGGCAAATGCCCAAAAGCCTTCATTCAATTTGCAAGTTTATTGATTGAATATAAGAACAAGAAATTAAAAAGTATTTATATTGAAACGGATTATAAAACACTCAGGCCTTATCAAAGGTCTTTTGGAGTCAAAATCAGTCTTATTTTCAGAGCAGCCTTTCTTTGGTGAAAGGAAAAACTTAATTTGCCTCTGTCCTGTTGTGAAAGGCATTCACTTATCCTGTGCTTAACAAACCACCAGACACAAGGTGGAGGAGAGACAGGATAAAAAGATGGTTGAAATATGGCTTTTGTTGATGTTTTGGGAACATCTGGACTGCAGATTAGTTCCAAGCGGATGCTTTGGCTGGCAACTTGACCATGACAGCTGCTGCTTGGAGTCAGGTTAATTGTGTTCTGGTCAGGACCATCATCTGGTTGGACCCTTTCTCCATAGATGAAGCAGGTGTGGATGAATGCAGGATGATTTACTTCAGGATCTGATGGGAAAAACCAGGAGAGTGAGCCAGACAGCCTTCTTTTCAGGAAGAAAGCTCTTTAGATGAGTTGCAGTGCTGGCAGATCAAGGAATGAGCTGAGATGAACTGGGATGCAGGGTGGGACAGATGGAAGAGAACTGAAGTGTGTGAGTGGGTGTTTTTTTTTTTTTTTTTTTTTTTTTTTTTTTAGTCCCTTTAAGAAACCCCAAAAGGGGAAAAGTGGGCAATGTAGTTAATCTTTCATTTTGTCCACCAATTAGGTCTAATTGTAATCACTCCGGTTTTGGTCTGTTAGCTTCTGGTTCCACATCTTCTGTTTTTACCAAGCATGATTTCAACAGTCCTTGAATTATATCAACAAGTTCTTTTTTGTTTGGACTAATCCAGCTTTTGTCTGCTTGTCTTGTGCTTGTTTATAATATTTGGTTATTGAAAATAACTCAACATGGCTTTTCAGTTAATTTCCAAGTAGGTAAAAATTATAGGTGATTGTAACATCTTATGAACTTTCACTCCCTTTTTATATTTGAGCTTGCAATAGGAGGTACACTTTGTAGGCCCGGCAGTCACAACAATCTTTAGCTCTAGTTTTGGTATCCTCAGCTTTAGCTGTAACATAAGCCTTTTCAATGCAGTAAGTGACTAGTGCTCCCTGTACCAATCCTGGAATCGCTATACTTGTAGCTGCCTGTTCTAGATCGAGAAATTGAACTACATTAGCTAACTCTTAACTTAAGAACTTGCATGTAAAAACTTCTATCTCTTTTTTTAAAAAAAATTATTTTCTGTATTTATCTGGCCCTGCCATCACTGTAAAGATTGAGCACTCAGATATTAATCTGTGCTCACCACACCCCTGGAGGGGAGTGTAGACCAGACCCATTGTTGGGAAACAGACTGAATGACTCACCCAAGGTCACAGGAAGTCTGTGTGGCAATAGATTGTGTTAAAGAATGTTACAACTTTTTTGATCTATTGTGGAAGAGCTCCAATATGAGCTTCATGTGACTGCATCTTATCAGACTGCATATTTTAGGGCATTCCCTAATTTAATCACCCAGAATGGGTAATATTTACTGTATCTGATATTGAGCTAACACTTACATAGGTTTATCACAATGCTGGCTTCTTGTTAATAACCTTCTATGGAACCTTCAAGCCCAATGAAGCACAGATAACAAGCCCTTCAGAAAGAGGGAAGAGCGAATCAAGCTGGAGCAGCACAGCAAGTGTCATACTGTCTCATCTATACCCTGAAATCTCATTGGTATCAAGGGGGTTTTTGTAAATGGACCCCATATGGCTACTAAGTGAGTCAAAGCTTAAGGATTCTTCATGGTTCAAAGTGTGTGTGTGTGTGTGTGTGTGTGGGTTTTTTTTTTTTTTACTTATATAGAGATGACAAACCCATTATAAAGATGGGCTGGTCTACGGGGGGGAATCTATCTAAGATACACAACTTCAGCTACGTGAATAGCGTAGCTGAAGTCTAAGTATCTTAGATCGACTTACCTGGGGTCCACACAGCGCGGGATCGACGTCCGTGGCTCCCCTGTCAAGTCCGCTGCTGCTGCTTGCTCCAGTGGAGTTCCGGCGTCGACAGGGAGCACGTTCGGGGATCGATATATCGCGTCTTAACAATTGATCGCTACCTGCCGATACAGTGGGTAGCGAAGACATACCCGATGCTTGATAGGGAGTACAGGTCTTGGCATGTTCTGAAGGAGACCTTGAAGCGCTCCCTCTCTATACCTAGTCCTCATGGTGTCCCTATGTGACACCTCCAAGCCAATGGCCTGGAGTTTCAGGAGCTCGTTCCCAGACAGAGGCTTTACCAGCTTAATTTTCTTTGTGCAGTTTTCCAAGCAATTAAGTCTAATATATGAAAAACAAGTCCAATCCACACAGGATAGCTCTTGTGTTTTTCCCCCTTACCAGCTGGGAGCTTACAAGGTGGGACAGAGCCAGTTTAGGAACTAACCTCTCTACAGGTTCTGTTACTGACTGGGACACCCAGTTGTGCAGCCTACTAAGATGTTGAGTCTGTTTGGCCTCAGCTACATGTTAGCTCTCAGCTGGTACTGAGGAAATGCAAGAGCTACCCTGTGTGGACTGCACTTATTTGTTTTTGTCTTAGAGTTAATTCCTTGGAAAAGTGCATGAAGGAAATGAAGTCCTGAACCCTGGCAATAAAACCCCAGAGAATGATTTACATAAGAATGACCGTACTGGGTCAGACCAAAGGTCCATCCAGCCCAGTATCCTGTCTACTGACAGGTTCATTCCCTCTGGAGCACCTGGCATTGGCCACTAACAGGTAATGATCAAGTGATCTCTCTCCTGCCATCCATCTCCACCCTCTGACAAACAGGCTAGGGACACCATTCCTTACCCATCCTGGTTAATAGCCATAATGGGCTTAACCTCCATGAATTTATCCAGTTCTCTTTTAAACCCTGTTGTCCTAGTCTTCACAACCTCTTTAGGTAAGGAGTTCCACAAGTTGACTGTATGCTGTGTGAAGCACTTCCTTTTTGTTTTAAACCTGCTGCCCATTAATTTCATTTGGTGGCCCTAGTTCTTATGTTCTGGGAACAAGTAAATAACTTTTCCTTATTCACGTTCTCCACATCACTCATGATTTTATATACCTCTATCATATCCCCCCTTGGTCTCCTCTTTTCCAAGCTGAAAAGTCCTAGCCTCTTTAATTTCTCCTCATATGGTACCCGTTCCAAACCCCTAATCACTTTAGTTGCCCTTCTCTGAACCTTTTCTAGTGCCAGTATATCTTTTTGGGATGAGGAGACCACATCTGTATGCAGTATTCAAGATGTGGGCGTACCATGGATTTATATAAGGGCAATAAGATATTCTCCATCTTATTCTCTATCCCTTTTTTTTAATGATTCCTGTTTATTTGCTTTTTTGACTGCCACTGACCACTGCATGGACATCTTCAGAGAACTATCCATGATGACTCCAAGATCTTTCCTGATTAGTTGTAGCTAAATTAACCCCCATCATATTGTATGTAGAGTTGGGGTTATTTTTCCCCAATGTGCATTACTTTACATTTATCCACATTAAATTTCATTTGCCATTTTGTTGCCCAATCACTTAGTTTTGTGAGATCTTTTTGAAGTTCTTCAGTCTGCTTTGGTCTCAACTATCTTGAGCAGTTTAGTATCACTTGCAAACTTTGCCACTTCACTGTTTACCCCTTTCTCCATATCATTTATGAATAAGTTGAATAGGATTGGTCCTAGGACTGACCTTGGGGAACACCACTAGTTACCCCTCTCCATTCTGAAAATTTACCATTTATTCCTACCCTTTGTTCCCTGTCTTTTAACCAGTTCTCAGTTCATGAAAGGATCTTCCCTCTTATCCCATGACTGCTTAATTTATGTAAGTCTTTGGTGAGGGACCTTGTCAAAGGCTTTCTGGAAATCTAAGTACACTATATCCACTGAATCCCCCTTGTCCACCTGTTTGTTGACCCCTTCAAAGAACTCTAATAGTGTAGTAAGACATGATTTCCCTTTACAGAAACCATGTTATATTCAAACCTGAACCACTAGTGACCCCCTTCTTTCTGCCCCTGCTACAGGTAATTAACTCCTGTCCTGTCAAGATGTGACTGTTTGGGAAGCCATGTATCTGTACTTTGACATTTTAGGCTTGCTTAGCCCTTCTGTAAGCATATCCCCAAAGTGTACTGTCAGTGAGATAATATTTGCTGGCTTGAAGGGTATGGGAACCTGAGGCATGGAAAGAATAAGGCTCTGATTTTTCAAAAGGGAATTCGGCTTCTAAGTGCTTAACTCCCTTTTGAAAATGAGACTTAGCCTCCTAAATCCACTAGGCAGTCGCATGCTGAGCACAGAATTGCTTAAATACCTTTCAAAATCTGGGCTAAGTAACTTGGCCAACATAACACAAGGAGAGTGTGGCACCACTGGGAACTGAATCCAGAATCTCTCAAGACCCTGTTTAAGGCCTTAGCTTTTTCGTGTGTGAAAGGGGGAGAGAGTTTATAGGGAGGAGCGGCTGATAGGGTTTCATCAAAACCGGTGAAGGAACGCTTCACTTAAGCATCTCAAACATTTAGACCATTACATATGTTTGGACACCTGTGTAATTCATCCAGGCATAGAGAGCCCATGCAAGACCTAAACCATGTAACTCCTTCATTGCCGAGCTCATAGAAGCCCAAGTTTCAGGAGTACGGAGCTCTGGAAAACAGGGTCGTTGAGGTCTCGCATACAGCACCCAAGATCATGAGGCTTGAGATGTTTCTTAGAGAATTGTGAACTGTGGCTATAGTTAGCAGCCAAGATAACTAAGCTGGCTCTACTGTGAAAGATCGACATGAAATCTTCTAGCTCTAGAACAGCAGGCCTCTTGCTTTTAACTTCGGACACTTTGTGAGTGGCCACAGGATATGAATGTAAATGTCTCAAAAGGATATTTAACCCTTTCAGCCCTAAGACACCTTTAAGTCTGTTTTAGAGTCCTACTGTCTGTCAGGTAGGTTGGAAGATAGGGGTTCTACAAGTTATTCATTGAGAGGAAACTAATGACTCAGACAAAGAGTTTATCCTAATCTCCATTTAGGACATATACAACCGTGATCAGAGACATAAACTGCATTCTTCTGTTGTTTAGCAAGTGTCCCACTCCCAGAACTTGGAAACGCAACTGAGGAGCACAGCTTGAACATTGATGTGGAACTATGTCTACTGCACCTTAATATTCTAAATCCTTGTTATGCTCATTTTTCTGGGATTGAAAATAATCCATGCAGGGAATACAGAAGACCATCTAAACCACATCAACGGCCTTGTTGTTTCCCTGTCCTTTGTGGGAGACTTCACTGGGGTAGTTAATTAGCTTCATATTTTTACCACAATCAGTTTTGTGTTGCACATTTATTCCAGCTCCTGGGAGCTGGACAATAGGAAAGTGTGGATTAAGGAATTACCATATTTAATTTCTACCATCTACCTTATTTTGCTTTGTGTAGTCTCCCACCTACCACACAGAATAAGACAGCCCATGTGCTCGTCTAAAGAACAATGTGGTATGTAGTTCCCCTCAGACATGTTTTGTTCTGTAACTTTCTAAGTACAGCATGTTCAGACATTCTTTCAGTGAGATTACTAGTAATGCTCCAAGTACTGTACTGTCCAAGGGTGGGGGTCTTGCATCACTAATCTGGGCTTGCACAGAAAGGTAGATTCTCTGGGACATGTTTCTTTTGGAGACCGTTTGGGATTCCGAAGGTCTGACTCAAACTCCGCTTAGGAACAGGAACTTGAAATGTAATTGGCAGTGGGTGCAGTCAGAATTCTGTGATCTTGCTCTCCAGTAAGAAAGGTGTTGCTGCCTGAGCAGGTATTTCCCCATTGGGAATCTTACCGGAAATCTAGATTACAGTAGGGGAGAGGTTAAAGTGTGTGTTATACCAGCAATGCCTCAGACTTAGCCTGTGCTCACTACACCACTTGACAGTGACCTCCATTCTCTAGGTGAGAGATTGTTTGTTAGGCAAGGAACAGCTCATTACCTCAGAGTGTCTCTGCTTTCCTTGTGGGAAGGGAATGTGCTCACTCACACCTGCCTTTTCTAGAGAAGAGCCTGTACTGCAAAAATATCAAGATCTACAGCTGGTCATTAGGAGTTAGTGGATGTGGCTAAACCTTTCCCTGTAACAGCTGTAATGCAGGGTATACAACTTCTGGGGGAAGGGCTGTGCTGGGTACTCGGGATCTTCTACCCAGCAGCCTAGAAAGCTAGAGGAGGGAATATACAGGCTTCAGTGGAGCTAGTCCCATGCAGTATAAGGGTACCCATAATCCTTTCTCCTTTTCTAGAGAAATGGGGTGGGGGTCTGAGCCGGATAGTGGTGAGTGCTTGGTAGAAGGGGTGGGGGGATGGTTCTGAGCCTGGATGACTGTTTGGGTGTATCTTGAGCCCAGAGGTGTCCACTGAGTGAATGGATCTGAACTGTGGGAGAGGATGACTTACACTGCTCTACAGCCAAAATGCTTCTGAAATAAACGTAGTCAAACTTTACTAATTCTGGGTCACTGAACAAAAATGATGCTTAAAATGGTTGATTGGCTCTAGTTTTCAAGATATGCTATTGGGTCAGTATATACGACCCTTGACTTGGGAATGGCAGAGGAGAAGTGAGTTATAAAGAAAAAGATCTCAATTTAAACCAGAAATGACTAAAATACATCTTTGACTGGATCTATGAATAAATCTATGACTGGGTTTGGACTTGCTTTTTAGGCAAAACAATGAATGATGCAATCTGAAGCTGGTATTCCATCATACATGATATGAATTGCATCATGTTATTCCTAGAAGTCATGGATGATGCAATCATAACTAAGCTTACATCACTCTGCTGAACAAATTGCCCTATATCAGCTCTAGAAATCATACAGTGTCGTGCTCTCTTATTTGTCAGTGTTTGATTTTTGCAAAGGGACACATTTCTGTTTAGCCAAAGTGAGCAGAGATGCCTCGTACTTGTGTGAACAGTGCAGATAACGTCTGCTATGTTTGTGAAGTGCCTTTTGCATCACAAAAGCACATTATAACCACTATGGTTAAGAGCCTCTCACCTTTATTTTGTCTGCAAAATTGGAGACTAGGACAAGAGGTGGGCCCCACACATATGCTGCAACACTTGTGCAACAAATCTTTGCCAGTGGTTGAACAGGAAAAGGAAATCTATGCCTTTTGCAGTGCCAATGATTTGGAGAGAGCCAACAGATCATACCAGCAATTGTTACTTCTGCATGGTGCCTCCAGTTGGGAAAGGTGTGTCAAAGAAGAAAAAGTGGACTGTGCATTATCCAAACATTCCATCAGCTATACGCCCAGTACCCCATGGAGAAGGACTGCCGGTTCCTGATGCACCAGAATCATTCTCACTTGAGTCAGACGAGGAAGAGGATGAAACTTCTGGTCCTGAACCATCAATGTCACAGGACCCACATTTTCTCCCATCCTCCTCCTGTGAACCACACCTCCTAACACAAGGTGAACTGAATGACCTTGTCAGGGATTTGGAACTACCCAAGAGTAAGGCAGAGATGTTGGGCTCCAGAATACAGCAGTGGAATCTCCTGGCAGGTGGTGATAGGGTTTCCATGTTCCGTGACCGTCAAAAGGACCTTGTCCCATTCTTCTTCATGGAAGGTGATCTTGTAGCCTGCAACAACATCGATGATGTGATGGCAGCCCTCAACATCGTTCACAATCCAGATGAGTGGAGACTGTTCATTAAGACTCATCTTCGATGAATCAAAGCTGTTGTACTGCATAATGGCAATATTTTGCCATCGATTCCAGTTGGTCATGCAGTCCATATGAAGGAAACCTATGACAACATGAAACAACTTTTGAGGTGCATAAACGATGATCAACATCAGTGGCAGCTTTGTGGCAATTTGAAGGTGGTGGTTCTCTTGCTTGGTCTGCAGCCTGGATACACAAAGTACTGCTGTTTTTTTTTTTCTGCAAATGGAATAGTCGTGCAAGAGATTCCCACTACATCAAGAAAGATTGGCCACTCCGACAGTCATTGGAGCCTGGGAGGAAAAGGTGTTCAGCATCCACCACTTGTTGAATGAAGGAAGATTTTGTTACCACCCTTACACATCAAGCTGGGTCTGATGAAGAACTTTGTCAAGGCCATTGACAAAACACAAGCAGCTTTCAAGTACCTCCGTGGAAAATTTCCAAGGTTAAGTGAAGCTAAGATAAAGGAAGGTGTCTTTGTTGGTCCTCAAATTCGTGAACTTCTTCGAGATGATGCATTTGACCATGCACTGCGTGGCAAGGAAAAGACGGCACGGAAAGCCTTCCAGTTAGTGGCAATACATTTTCTCGGAAACAACAAGGCAGACAACTACAGGTTTTTGGTGGAAAACCTCCTCAAGGCATACAAAAGCCTTGGTTGCAACATGTCACAGTTTTTTGCACTCTTATCTAGATTTTTTTTCCCACCGAACTGCGGAGCAGTGAGCGACGAGCACGGCGAGCGATTTCATCAGGACATTGCAACAATGGAGAAACGCTATCAGGGCAAATGGAGCCCATCAATGCTTGCAGACTATTGCTGGACAGTGACAAGAGATGCTCCATTTAACGAATACAAGAGACGAGACAAGCCAAGAAGCACCGAGCAGACACTGAATAGGACTAAACTATGTACATAATAGTTTTTTGCCTTTGTTTCATAATAAATTTTATTTATATAACCCTTTTGCTGATTTTTAAAGTGTTACATAAACAGGACAGGTGAAATATTATCATGTAAAGCAACCATAAACACATGAAAAGACCTAGGTTTACAATTTATGATTAAAACTACTATCTACACAATATACAGACATAAAATGTAAAATCTTAAATATCTTAGAAACAGTAGCCAATCAGTTGTTTTAATTGTCATATTTGAATTCAGCACATCAAAATACATAATAAATAGCACATTTTATCTCTGAAGCAGACAACTTCTCAAAAATTGTAGACCAGTGTTATCAGCCTAAGCATCAGGGTGTGGGGGTTGTCTGACCTGGTAGGGCTGCGCAGGGAGCTGAACGCATAATAACACGCAGACAGCTTGGATCAAGAGATGACTTCAGCCTCTTATCTATCAGCAAGGTAGCTTACCCTGAGCCAGCAATAAAGGGAGAGCTTCCCTGTAGCTTTCTTAAACAGCACTTGCTCAGGCTTTCTGGAACAGCTGTTGGAGAGGAAAGATTCACAAGGCAGCCTGTATGGTGAAATTTGTTCATAGACTCAGCATGTAAATAATGAACAAACGTGTAGATAGAAACTTATTCCCCACTTGGAAAGATGGGCTAAACTTACAAGTCTGATTTGCAACACAATTCAAGCAGCTCCAGCAGATACTACTGCAAGTCATAGTGCTGGGGGCGGTCACTGTAGAGCAGTCACTTTGTATATTTAACAAAAAGGGCTATTTTTTAAACTGAGCTCCAGATGGCAGAATGCACAGTCTTGTGGCTAAAGCAGAGAGTTTGGACAGTGGAGATCTAGGTTACATTCCTTACTCTACCACAGACTTCCTGAGTCACCCTAGACAAGCCTGTAATCCCCATCTCTAAAATAGGGATTATACTCCCTTTCTCTTATCTATTTGGACAGGGACTGTCCCTGGGTTTGTACAGCACCTAACACAATAGAGCCCCAATCTAGTGGTTAGGGTTGCCAATCCTCTAGGAATGCCATGGAGTCTCCAGGAATTAAAGATTAATCTTTAATTGAAGATTGTCATGTGATGACCTTCAAGGAATACAACCAACCAAACTTGGTAACCCTGCTGCTAGGTGGTATTGCAATAAATGGTCTTTACCCCATTAGAGATGAGCCCTTTTTCTGTACTCAAGACATGCCCCCATGTTGAACCTTCACTTCACTATTTATTTTTTCTATTTCTGGTAACAGAAGGCATCACAGTGACTAGTCAAGCTCAGTCTGAAACAAAGACATACTTTGCAGTAGTACAACTCCCTCTTGTGACTATGGAGTATACTGCCTGGAGAATATTTTTATAATCTTTTTCCTTTTAAGGTCTCCAAAATTTCATGAAACAAATTCACTTTCTAAAAGCGATACTTTCCTTACACTTACAGGGCTGCATTTCCCCCAGGGCAAGGGGGCACTGAATGAACTTCAGGTTGGGATGGGATGGGACAATGAGAAGTGAGGGCAGAGGATATGAAAAAGTAAAACACAATAGGAAAGAGACAATGAGGGGAATTGCTTCTACTCTTGTCCTCTAGTTCTGCATCCAAGGTAATGTGCAACCCCCCCAGAGAAGCTGCCTGACGAGGAATCAATGATTTGTCATTAAGGGGCTGCTGCTTCTGAATTTTAGGTAGCTGTGGAATTCATATTTTTCAATCCTAGTTATCTTCCTTTTATCCCTTTCCCTTGCCATCAAAGCCAGTCTGCCTGTGCTTCCCCAATATTCCTTGGGCCAAGGCCATAGGAACATGAGAGGTAAAAGTAATCACCACCACCGGCTGAAACAGGAGTAACTCTGCAGAATGTACTGGGTTTAAGTTGCAGTGGGCCCCTCAGACGTGTCCTAAATTCCAGTAGCAGTGCATTGTTTCAAACGTGGGATATTCTACTGAGCACTGTGACCTTTCAGCTCTGTACATGTATCTGTGATTTAACCACCCACTAGCTGCATTTAAAGATTATCCTTATTTCAAAGGGTTGATCAAGAATTCCTACTCTCTCAGTAGTACAGTACACCATCTGTCTGCGCAATCTGGCTGTGCTGCAGTCACATCTTGCAAACATCATAGGCAAAGGTAACCCATATTCTTAGGAAGTTCCATGAAGCTTTCAGATGTCTTGGAGACCTATAGAAGTAGTAGTAATGGTTACTGTAGTATTTTGACACCAAGTATTCAAATCACTTCATCCACCACTAAATGCAACCATCTTCATCTGAGATGGAACACAGTTTAACAGCCTGGAGCAATGCCACATCAAGTTAGGGACAGAAAGGAAAATTGATATTTCATCTTATTAGAATTTAAATTTGCAGAAGTTGTCTTTAACTGCCAACAGCCCCGAGAGACCCAGCTCCAGTTCCTGCAGAGCTGTACGCCATGAAACGTGGTCAGACTACCAATAGAAACCTGCCTGTGTTTTGGTGAAAGTTTATTCAAATCTGTAACAGATTTGGCAAACCATTTCGCTCCAGTGAATTGGCACGAGCTCTACTGAAATCATCCTTTTATAAGTATTTATGTGCCTTCGGATGACATCAGATTCCTTGCTGTGTGTTAAGTATGTTCACTAAAAGTAAAGGTGCAAAATTGCTCGAAGAGTTTAGTTTCAATACTGAATCACAATTAACAGATGCATCTTAATAAGATAGCCACATTCTAAATTGAAGAGGTGATATTTCTGCTTGAATAAATCAAGTAACTGAGGTCAGTGCCCAGTTAAATAATATTTCATGCTGCTTGTTTTATAGCAGGGGTAGGCAACCTATGGCATGCGCGCCAAAGGCAGCACAAGAGTTGATTTTCAGTGGCACTCACACTGCCCGGGTCCTGGCCACCGGTCTGGGGGGCTCTGCATTTTAATTTAATTTTAAATGAAGCTTCTTAAATATTTTGAAACTTTATTTACTTTACATACAATAGTTTAGTTATATATTATAGACTTATAGAAAGAGATCTTCTAAAAACGTTAAAATGTATTACTGGCAAGCGAAACCTTAAATTTGAGCGAATAATGGCACACCACTTCTGAAAGGTTGCCGACCCCTGTTCTATAGTATTTCTCTCTGTACATAATTTCAAGTTAAATTGAAAGCAAGGTATCAATATTTATGACCTAGTTTCTGTTTTAGTTTAACTTTCAGAGAAGACTGTAATTACATAGTTAAATTTACTTTTATAATATGGGACTTTGTTTGGAAAGCTCACAGTAGAGTGTTAGTAAAATAAGGCTTAGCACTGGAGGTTATCTGAAGGATCAAATCTTCCCACGTTATCAGCATCTACTGTAGTGCATTGCTTAGCTCTTTCCTCCTCCTACTGAGAGCCGGCAGTAAGGATTGCCATGTTCCATTCCAAGCTCTGCTATTGAATTGCCAAATCACTTTAGAAGGGGGCGGAGGTAGCAGCTAGGCCTAAATTTTTAGAAGTGTCCACTCATTCATTTTGGGTGACCAGCTTAATACACATATGTGTTGGACACCCAAGAATTGAGGCACCATCAAATTGAGGGGAAGAATTTCAAAAATACCTCTGCGATTTTAGGCATACAAGTTCCATTGACTTTCAAAAGGTGCTTCTGAAAGTCTTCCCCTTACAGCTTATGGTCTCCTTGCCTCACTGCACCCTTCAGTAATCTGAGTTACTATCGGCTTTGGAAGGGGCCTGTGAGGCTTAATGATGGTAAGGAAGCTGGAGAGCTTTGGAGGAAAGGGACTATGTAGTCATGTAGTCTGTCAGCGTAAAGGGAAAAGAATTAATTTCAAACTCCACAATGACAAATTACAAGACATTGCCCCTGGATTTCTGACCTTTTCTTGTTGTGCTTGTTTTGAAAATGGGGGAGGGAGCAGATGTTTTAATCGAATAGCATTCATATTCTACAACTTGGATAAAAATGGCTTTGGAAAGCAGACATAACCCTGCCCTCTATTTCAATATCTTTAAGTAGCATGAAATTGTGAGCCTATGGAGAGCCGGTTCCCTCTTCAAACATTACCAACCAAAACACCCAATCCAGTGGGAAGCTTCTTTCTCAGAAACTAGGTTCTGGCCCATGGGAGAAAGAGATTGGGGTCTGAGGAATATTTATTTTGTTCATTTCTCTCACTGATTTTGTTCAGAGCAGTCTGTTTAGTAGCTTTTCTTAGAGTATACCCATTGATTACTCCTCTCTCCAAAGCTTATGCTTCACCACTGTCTTACTAATGTAAGAAACCACAGGAACAGATGTTTAAGTAACATGCTTTCTGGAGCGATGTTATTCTAGACATAGGCCAGATGGAGAACTAGTTATGGCCCATTGAGCCAGTACCAACCCATCACAGGTCAGTTCATTGGTTTTGCACAGTCTGAGCTTTGGTTTTTGAGTTGTTTATCCCCAATGATGCCAGATTAAACCCTTCTGGATGAGAGGCTGTAGAGTACCATCTTCCCAAGTGTACAGCCCAGGAGAAACTGTTTCATTTTGGAGGGCATGTGAGATTAATTTAGAGTGTTACAGTTAGATACCCCAAGCAGACACCAACCCCTCCCAGGGGTCAGCAAAGAGGGATTGGCTTAACTGTAGTAGACGAGAGGTAACTCCTGTTTGTTGCAATGAAGTATTGACACTAATGCTGAATGACAACCCAAGTGTTAAGTAGTTTTCCCTTTTGCCGATTTCAGAAGAAGTGTCCGTATATTCTGGGCTTTGGGGGCAATTGCCCCTTTTTCTTCCTGCCTGCCCAGTCTGGACTTGGTTCAAACCCCACCCCTGAACTTCACAGAAACTGGAGCCAAAACACCGTGTGGGGATTTGTGAGCAAACCCAGATGTGAAGTTTTTCCAGCTCAAACCCCAGTTTGACTTCTCAACAAGAAAGTAGCTGCGTCCTATGTCCCAGATCGAGTGCCTATTGAAAGAGCAGGCCTGGGGACATACCGCTGCCATACGGTGGGTGGCAGGGTATCTTGGGGAGCCTGAGTTGTGGTACTGCACCCACTGAGGGCTGGGCTTCCATGCCTGTCCCTGAACAGCAAGGTTTGGGGGACTACAGTGGTCTAAAGGAGGAGCAGGACTGTGGGATTTGTTGGCATGCAGTTCCACCAGTCACTTACTCTGCAACTATTGGGTAGGTAAAGGATTCCTTCCCTACTCCACACCCCTTCGCTCCTACTCTCATCCAGTCTAGCCTCAGGAGAGCGGACCTCTCTTCGAGTAGGGTCCATGCATGGAGGCTGCCTGTTTGAAATAGCGAGGTCACCTAAAATACCCCGAACACAGTAGTGTGCGGTGATCCTGTACTCAAGTGTCCACGCATGTGGTGGCTTTTCAAGTAAGAAATTGTTTATTGGTTGCAGGTACAGGGACAACAGGAGAGACTGCAGTGTCAGCAATTTCTAGAGCTGTCATACCTGGCTCCCATTGTTTTCTTTATTCAAAGCATTTCTATTTTTATTTGGAGGAGGAGATGAAACAAATGACAAAATATTGTGCAGAATAGACACTGTAAGCATCTGTTTTCCTGCTGCTCGGATGAGGCAGGTAGGAGACTTCAGGTTGAAATGCTGGATGTGTGGAAAGCTAAATATTTTAACGTCAGTAATTTGCATGTGATGTGGCTTCAGCTGAGGATGTTAAACAACTGATGTGCTCCAGGTACAGATTTGTGCTAGAGGGAGCAAAATGCACCTCCACTGCAGTTGTATAACTGGATTTGTCTCCCACTGATCCCTATTTTTATTTTAAGCCAAAGAGAAGTTTTGAAGCAGAACCAGCTTGACTTATAATTTTAGAAGTGAAATAGCTGCAATGCCCATACAAATGATGGGGGAGTGAATTGGAGTTAAGTGATGAGAGACTTGGCAAGAATGCTAAATTATGTGCAGTGAAGTTTGAAGCAATTGCATAGTCAGTAATACATAGGCTGCGCTCAGAAAATGTGCATTTTACTCGGTGGCTGTGTGGAGCAGCTGCTGTCTTTGTGCAAGGACTTGGGTGTGACTGAAGAGACCCTCCATTCTGGAAAGTGGAGTTGGGATGCAGGGACAGAACAGACTGTTAGGATGCAGTTTACATTAGGGTGTTATGTTATGAAGTACATATAGTATGTTAAACAAAAAAATAATCTCTCCAGGCCTTAGCACCACCATGAAAACTGAGTGGCACTGGGCTCCTGTCTGAGAGGAGCCATCCTTCAAAACTGTCCTACTTTGGGACAAAGCAGTTTGCTAATCTGCCAATCAAGAAAAGGAAATAGTACCATGTGACCATGGTGACCAATCCCCCCCACAAATATGTCAGACAGTGGCTAGTCTGAAAATAGGTTGAAGAAACACTCTGAACAAGACACCATAAACGTCACAGAAGTATTATTTGTGACCATTCATGGTCAGAGATAGTCTAACTCCATGATCTCTTCAGTCTTCCTACTGTAGTAGCACTTAAGGACCCTGAACCAGGATCAGGACCCTATTGGAGTAAGCATTACACAACTAACATAAATAGTCCCTGGACCTGACAGCTCAATTGAGCATTTAGACAATATGCAATAAGGGACTTTATGAATAGGTTAGGCAGAGCTGAGGGGACACGTAAGAACATAAGAATGGCCATAGTGGGTCAGACCAATGGTCCATCTAGCCCAGTATCCAGTCTTCTGACAGTTGCCAATGCCAGATGCTTCATTGAGTGACCCCTGGTTTGTGTTATGTGAATGGGTAAATAACACTTCTCTATTTTCTTTCTCCACATCATTCATGATTTTATAGATGCCTATCATATCCTTCCTTAGTCATCTCTTTTCTAAGATGAACAGTCCCAGTCTCCCTTTAATCTCTCCTCCTCTGGAAGCTGTTCCATACCCCAATCATTTTTGTTGCCCTTCTCTGTACTTTTTCTAATTCTATTGTATCTTTTTTGAGATGAGGTGAGCAGAACTGCACACAGTATTCAAGGTGTGGGTTTTAGATTTTTACTGTAGGATGGATTTACAGCTGCTTATCTAGAGTTAAGCTTTATCACCTACTTAATTGCTTTGAAGTCATTCATGTCCTATAGCTGAAAGCTTCCTTAGTTTAGTTGTTAATATCTCTAATTTTTTCAGTATTTTGATTTTAAGCCTTTGCCCTTCAGGGTTTTATAACAAATGCACTATTCACTAGGTCTCCTGGAAAGTGCAAGAGGATTTGCTTAGACAGGAACGAAGTGAATACTGATTTGAAACTCCAAAACTCAAGTAAATAATTTGCATCATTAAATTAGTATGGTGTGATATGCTACCATAAAATCCATCAATGTCACTTTGACTATTTTTTTAGGGGGAGAGGGGTAGACAAGGACCTAGTCTGAGGGCTTAATTACTGTGAATTGAAGCAGTGCATCTTGAGTTATTGGCAATATTGATGGTTTTGGCAAAGCTATTCCCTGGTCCCATCAGAGTATTACCTGAGAGTTTCTAGATCCTTACATGTAGGTGAGATGTTTCCAATCAGTTGACTTAGCTCCATATTGTGCTCCAGTGTTTAGTAGTGATCTGGATGTGGTAAATTAGTGAGGTAGCAAAGTTTACAGGCGAAGCAGTATTTAGGTTAGTCAAGACTAGAGAAGATTCATGAACCTTAGAGAGACCTAACCAAGCTATGCCAACAAACGAGCTTCCATATTGAAAAATGTAAGACACACTGAAAGCAAGAAAGTGAACTACTTGTACACGGGTGCTAAAGAATGAACCACACAAGAAGGACTTAAGGATCCTTGTGGACAATTCAAAAGCTTCTACTCACTATGAACTCATACTTCCAGACATTGGCGAACCACTAACAAAGTTAGAAGGAAACTTCTCCTATAGGCAGGGTGCTTCATAAAGTTTTCTCCTATAGGATTCCTACCTTTGTCTCACCTTCCTCTGAAACATCTGATCCTGGCCACTATTAGAAATAGGATACCGTCCAGATGGATCACTCGTCTGATCCAGTATGGCAATTCTTTGGGTAAATATTTAACTTTCAAAAGCAGAGAGAAGCTTGTTCTCATTTGATCATACTAATGCTTTGAAACAAACAGGATGAAGCAATTGCAATTTTGTAAAAATTTCTTTTGTGATCATAAAAGAATAACTAGGAGAACATCAAGGACATGGTACAGGTCCTATTTCTCTACAGTATGGGCCATGCAGCACCCCAAAGAATTTGAATGGTTTTGTATGTTTGAGCAAATGAAATGGAATTTTGCTGAGCAGCAGAGAAGCCGTTGACAGAATGGATGGAAGTGTTCAAAAGCCTGTTTACACTGGGTTATTAGTACTCATGTATCTGCACTGATGCAAACCTAGTATAGATGCTAAACCAGAACACTACGGGGCTTGCACCAGTACAATTTACAGTTTCAAACCAGAGTAAACTCTATTTTCCACTTGTGTGGAACATATATGCTGGTATTTGTACTAGTAGATACTGCCTGTCTCTAAGGGGGATATTTGTAAGTCCAAGACTGTTCACACAATGGAATGGAAAGGCTTGTCCTCCTTTTTTAAGGGGCAACAATTTATTTTCATTCAAGTGCTTATGCCAATATTTCATCTTCTGCTGGTTGAAGAGTTACCTGCTTTACATCTGAAATTGCCCTGTTTGGTGTCCATCTGACCCCCGCCCTCCACATTTGTAAGTTTCAGCATGTCAGTCAGTCAGATCTCCCTTTAGTAGGTTTTGAGGAGTTGCAAAATGTTAGTTCTTTCTTTGATTCAACAGCTCAGTCAGTAAATATTCCATCAAACTTTTTTTTTTTTAAATAACCAGAAAACTTGACTCACTTTGGAATAGACACTCAGCTGACACCAGTAATGCAATGAAAAAACCTTTCCCTTTAAAAGTTTCTTTAGATGATTTTTGTTACGAGTTCAATACCCTGTTTCCCCGAAAATAAGACAGTGTCTTATATTAATTTTTGCTCCCAAAGATGCGCTAGGTCTTATTTTCAGGGGATGTCTTATTTTTCAATGAAGAATACGGTACACATTTTTTTGCCTTATTATCGGGGAGGTCTTATTATCGGGGGGATGCCTTATATTACAACGAGAGGCAAAACTGTAAGTAGGCCTTATTTTCGGAGGATGTCTTATTTTCGGGGAAACAGGGTAGTAGACGCAAAAATGACTAAGGGGAAAATAGATCTAATTTCTGAAGGCCCTTTTTTCTTTTTGTTTAGATCTTTCTAAGGGAAAGAACATGTCAGGTTTCTTCAGGGGTTTCCTTGAATTGATACACAGAGAGAACAGTAGAAAAGATATTGTTACAAAAGGGGTCTAACGGAAAGATTTCCAAAGCCATCACCTCCTATAGAAAGTCCTATAGTTGAGATGCTGGCCAGTTCAATTAGTCATCAGCCATTCTTCAAATTCTATTTTGGGATAGCATTAAAGCTACACAAGAACTATTGTCTGCACAGAGATGGAAGAAATGTGGTGGTAAAGAGTAGGAAAAGAGAGTCACATAGAAGAGGATGTCCTTAAATTGCAGATAGCTTTTGTACAAGCACCCATGACCATAACATCTGGTCTCCTGATGGACAGGTAATTGAAATGATGCATTAGTTCTTTGAGGATATACCCTCCAGTGGTGGCAGTCAGTAAGGGCCCAAGTACCAGGCACTTGTGGTGGAGTTCTTAGTCCCCTCCATGTTCATTGGCCTTGTTGAAAACAGAGGGCAATTGGTACCATGCTGGGTTAGATCCTAGAGAAGTACCACTAACAAGAAAATTGGTAACTGCTCATTCTGCTTCCAGAGTGTTTAAGATGCTTGGAAGCTTTTGTTCAGTCCTGAGAAGCTGCGGAGTAATGGAAGCCAATGAAACAGAAGGGAGGGCAGAGGGAATTTTTAGCATGAGTAATAATGAACTAGCTGTCAAACGACCTAATGACTAAAAGTACTATTTCAAACCAGCCAGGTAAAGCTCTAATCTGGAGATAGCGAAACATTCTTCGAGTGCTGGTCCCTATGTGTATTCCACACGTGGGCAGGCATGCATACCGTGCGTCTGAGTCTGGAAGTTTTTCCAAGCAGTGTCCGTTAACCCACACATGCACAGCATCTTCTCTTCTGCTCCTGACCAAGGGGGTAAGGGGTGATGTGGGTCATGCCACCCCGGTTCCCTCTTACCACCACACGGCCTGAGTCACAACTCTGTCCTCCTTTGCTCTTTTAATCTCTAAAAGAATAGTGGCATAGGTTTGCTGTAAATAGTTGTAGTGTAGGAACCCCCTCCTCTGCCCTGGTTGTGGGGAAACCCTCTTTATCCCGGGGCCTATGCTTCAAGAACTGTCTCCTGCCCTCGCTCCTTTTCTATCTGCAGCAAACATCGATGATTCCTCTACCAGCTGGGGTCAGACAGATGCTGCAGTTTGCAGAGATATGCACAAGTCCTTCCTGCCCAGAACCAGAAAGGCCCAAGAGCTCAGGCTGTGAAAGAGGCTATGAGGCCCCAATCTGATCCTGGCCAGGGAGACCCCCATGTACATTGGGCTCAGCTGGCCAGCAGTACCCCTCTGAGCGCAAGCCATGGAGTGGAGCCCAAAGAATCGAGATGCAGGGTTCCCCATGAAAGTAAGAAACACTCTTGTGGCCATAAGGGCAGATGCCTGCAGTGGACTGTCCACAAGAAACGTGTTCTCTCCCCAAGCCATGCCTGGTCGGGTGAGAAGTTGTGTACGAATCCCATGGAACTGGCACTGAAGGCCCCCCAGCTGGAGGGTAAGATGAAGAAAAGGGATCTGCTGGTACCGACGGTGACCATGGTACCAGGGCACGCCGGCTAATCCCATCCATGAGCACTGGTCTGGCTGAACCATTAGTACCGCCTCGGCGATACAGAGACTGGCCAGCTCCAATGGTAGAAGTGGGTCCCTCAGGTGAGGCCATACACAGACCTCCGGTGTCAGAAAAGTCTTTCTCCCCTACCCACAGTCTCCACTTCTGTTAGGCCCTACAGTTCTCAGGGAGGTTCCTGCATCGGAGGATGAACCACTGCTACCATTGCAGGAGAGGTCCCTTCACTATCCATCAGACAGGGGCCTCTCGGTACTGAGGGTACCACTGTTTCCGCTGCTACTGTCGTCTTCCTCGGAAGAGTCAGAAGAGATACTTTCACACGCACATCCCCCCCCCCCCCCCCCCCCGCAATGTGTCTGGCATGGCACAGGAGCCCAGACAGCTGCAGCAACCCTCTCCTCCTGGCTATGATCACCCCCAGGGATGCCTGGTATCACTTTCTGTAGGGACCACCAGGACCAATTATGATGGGGGTCCCAAAGGAGCTACACTGGGGTTACTTAATTAGGGCAAACTGCAAAGACTGGGGCAGACAATCCCCAAAGCTGGTGGTTATTCCAGTACCTAGCTCCACCGAGCTAGCCTCCAAACAGCGTCCATAATACCTTACTGGTTACCCAGAAGCCAAAACACAGTTCTCTTAAAGCAACCTAGCCTTGGGTCTCCACCCAGTCACCCAAGTTAAATATGATGATTACTGAAAATCTTATTTATCATATAAGGAAGTTCTACCAATACCAAAGGATCGGACACATTACCTCCCAGGTTAATGAATACTCCAGATCTTACCCAAATACACACTTACAGCCACTTCTTATGAACTAAACTAAGATTTATTAAAAAAAGAAAAGAGAGCGAGAGTATTGGTTAAAAGATCCATATACATACAGACATGAGTACCATTCTGAAATCAGTTTTATATTTGAGATGGTGAGCTTTGTGGTTGCAAAGAGTTCTTTCAGAATTAGTCCATAGCTTATAGGCCAATGTTCATATTCAGGATGATACAGATGGAACTGGAAATCTCAGTCTTATGACTCAAGCTTCCCCTGCATAAAGCATCAAGCAGATCTGAGATAAAAAGGATCAGGACCCAAGACACCTCTATACCGTTCCAGGCCGTCTCTTGACAGCATGGAGTCCTTAGGTGAACAATAGGCAATCATCGAGACTTTGAAGTAGACCTATTTCCTAAGCATCACTGATAATTAACTACATGGATTAACATAAGGTAATTTATCCATTAAGCAGTTTATTGCAAACTTTAAAGAGATATATAGACAATGATATTATTTCACTGAATAATTCATCTAAATGTTAATATTCCCTTTTGATTTCCGAATCAATAGTGAAAGGAACTGTCTGTTTACATGGCTAACATCTAACAAGATATAAATAAACACATACAGTTAGTATCATCTCTAATTTTCTAACAATACAGGTTTGCATTTTTAAAGTTCTAGCCTATCTAACATGGAATGGCCCTAATTACCATTTACATACTTTTCTAACTTATCTCTAAAGGTTGACCTGGGTCATTTAGCCTGCAAGCACTTAACCCTTTCTGGCCATATGTCACACCAACAGATCTCTCCTTCTGGCCATACTGGGGCCCTGGGATCCCAGTATGGCCAGCACCATTGCAAGAGACCTACTGCTCTTCCTCTGAACAGAGCCGCCTCATCACCGAATGATGCTGTCATCTGTTGACACCCTCTCTGCCGGATGACTACCGGCAATATCAAGGTCTGCTCCAAAGGGTGGCTAGTGACCTGCAAATTCTGCTGGTGGAGGTCCAGGACCCTCAACCCTGTCTCTTGGACGTCTTACAGCCACAGGGACTGTCAAGGGTGGCTCTTCCCATAAACAAGGTCATACTGGAACCGGTCAGAATGGTTTGGCACATACCAGCATTGTGTGCCCCTATCCCAAATCGAGCTGAAAGACGCTACTTTGTGCTGGCCAAAGGCTCCAATTTCCCCTTTATGCACCCTGCCCCTAATTCACTGGTAGTGCAAGGGGCTGCAGAAAAGGCTTGGCAGCACCTGCAGAAATCCACCCCACCAGAGAAAGGGTCAAAGAGGCTGAATCTCCAGGGCCGGAAGGTCTTCTCCTCCACAGGCCTTCATTTTCATATAGCCAACTATCAGGCGTTGCTGACTAAACACGACTTAATACCTCCACAAGGCTGGCAGGGTTTAAAGACCACTCCCTGTGCAAGACCAGGCCCAGTTCCAGTCCTTGGTGGATGAGGGGAGGCTGGTGGCAAAGGTGGCTCTCCAGGCCATTGTGGGCACTGCTGATACTGCATCCTGGTTCTTGACCACAGGGCTGGTCATGCATAGAGACTCTTGGCTCCAGTCATCGGGCTTCCCAAGAGAGGTCCAAAATTCTATCCATAGCAGAAAGACGAAGGGGCCAAGCTGTATCCTCAAGGAGAATTTCTAAGTGGGTCTCAGGATGCATGCTAGTATGCGATAAGATAGCAAATCTTCCCGGTCCCAGGGGCATAGGTTCTGGCTTCCTCTGGGCCTGGTGGCTGCTTAACCCTCCTGCTCCACCCTAGGCCCTTCCCCCCAAACCCCGGCCCCGCCTCTGCCCTCCCCTGCCTCGCCTCTTCCTGCCCAGTTCCCACCTCTCCCCCAAGCGTGTCCCATCCCCACTCCTCCCCCCAGCACCTCCTGCACGCCCCGAAACAGCTGATTGCAGCACTTAACCCTTAAGGTGCTGGGAGAGAGGGGGAGGAGTTGATCGGCTCTGGGGGCAGTGAGGAACTGGCCCTCAGTGGGTGCTAAGCACTTGCTAATTTTTTTCCGTGGGTGCTCCAGGGCTGGAGCACCCATGGAGTCAGCACCTATACCCATGGGTGTTACAGCTTGCTCTATGCAAGCACCAGCAGCCTCCCTGGCATCCTTATCAGATGCCCCGTTGCAGGACATTTGCAAAGTCACAACTTGGTAGCACGTTTATGGCACGCTACGCCCTGACTCAAGCGACAGTAGGAGCGGCCATATTACAAACAGCTCTGCTACCACCACCCTCCTTGCACTCACCTCCTCATTGGTGACTGCTTGCAAGTCACCCACGTGTGGAATACACATAGGGACCAGCCCTCGAAGAAGAGGAGATTACTTACTTTAACTGGAGGTTCTTTGAGATGTGTGGTCCCTATCTGTATTCCACTACCTGCCCTTCTTCCCCTCTGCTTTGGACTTGATTACATTGCAGTAAGAGGAGGAACTGGAGTGGAGTCAACCCACACTGCCCCTTATACCTTGGGTTGGGAGCACGAAGAAAGAAACTGCACATGTGCAGGTCAACAGACAGTGCTTGGAAAAACTTCCGGACTTGGGTGCCTGGCGTGCATGTATACCCATGTGCAGAATACAGATAGGGACCACATGCCTCAAAGAACCTCCAGTGACAGTAAGTAACCTCCTCTTCTCCACTCAAGGACGTGCCACACCACATCCAGGTCCAAGTTAAGCTTTCAGGGTCCTATGTAGGCACGTTCATGCCTTCTGTTCAACCGCACCTTATGTTAATGGACATTTAGACGTTAAACCCAGTGTTTTTGGACTGTTTTCCTGAGTCTTGTCTTAGCAGATGAGGGCAACCTAGGGAAACCCTAGGACTGCCTTGATGATAACTAGATACAGCTGAGCGTCTGCCTTTTCCGGCTCTGGGGACTGCTCAGCTTGTCCCACTGCCCGGACCCAGACCCTGTTTCACAGATTGTTGGTTTGTCCCCTGACAACCACTGGAGCCCCCACCGCCCCATCCAAACCCCCCTCCTTCCTGACTGCCCCCCTGAGACTCCTGTCCCATCCAACCACCCCTTCTCCCTGTCCCCTGACTGCCCCTGGGACCCCTGCCCCTGATTGCCCCCCACTACCCCATTCAACCCCCCTGTACCCTACCCTCTGACCGCCCCGACCCCTATCCACACCCCCGCCCCCTGACCACCACCCCGAACTCCCCTGCCCTCCATCCACCCCTCCTGCTCCCTGTCCCCTTACCGCGCTGCCTGGAGCACCGGTGGCTGGTGTTCACTCCGCTTGTTTGTGTATTTGAGGTTTTTTGCCTACTCTATTGCTGAATTGAAGATCTCCATAGAGAAAGCTGTGTCTCTGGACTATGGCTGTTGTGCAGGTTGCTATGGAAACAGCAGATTTTCATAAGCCAGGTTCTTGCCACTTCCAATTAAACCCTACAGGGCATTTAGAGACCAGACAGTCCGGCATAAGATAAAAACCATGCATCAAACTTCTCAAACTATCTGAATTTTAGGCGAGGACCCAGGACTAGAATGAGCTCATCCCATCTACATGCTGGAAGGTTTTTCAATTGTGTTGACAGCTGTACATTTTATCCTTCTGGGACGTATTCCATTTCTATTAGAACCAGTCCTGGCTGTTGTGTTTTGGCACCATGTACTGTTTTTGTTTGCTTGCATGAATATACCTGTATGCATCATCTCAAACTTGTAAAATGAAGACAGAGACACCAAAGCAGAACACACTTCAGTGATGTGATCAGGATGGAAAACTGCATTACAGCTGTACAGAATTCTTTCTCTCACCCCACAAGAACTAATATACAAGTTCTGTTGACCTGAACACTGTTCAAGCACCATGTGGTGGCTCCCAATAGTGTTACAGCTGGAACATTTATTGCTGCAAGGAGGCAAACCCAGGAGAAAGATGCTGTGCACAACAATCGCTCTGATAAGTCTACTTGTAGTATAGGAGTCAGCAACTAGATGTCCCTGCATGCCACATAGAGTTACAGATGGGATGCAACAGTCTAGTCCAGACCAGAATTTAAGGGGTGGTAGCCCAAGGTAGCTCAGCGTGAACACGGACTAAATTGGGCAAATATAAAATCTGTTTTAACTCAGCCACTTTAGTGTAAGCCTTGTCTAGACCAGACTTGAAATGTGTTAGGACATGTTAATTAATGCATGCTAACTAGGGCAGGCTGGAAAACAAGAATTCCATTTTGCAAAATCGTGTGAGGTTTTGACATTTGTTTGCCTTCTGAAGAGGAATGAAACCAAGATCCTTCCTTTAAAAAAAAAAATTAGAAAAAGAGAGAGGCTCAGCCCAAAATACCCAATAGTCCAGTGGTTAGAGAACATCTCTGTATGTGAGAGACTCAACTTCAAATACTGGCTCTGCCTGATAGACTTGGGAGAGGCTGAGAGAGACAGGCAGACTCTCTAGCCCAGTGCTTAAGGCACTCAGCTGGGATATAGGAGACCTGCATTCAAGTCCCTGCTCTGAATTTGGCAGAACATGGACTTGAACTTGGGACTACTACATCCCTAGTAAGTGTCCTATCAGTGGATATTGGCTATTCTGAGGTGGGTCTCTTCCCCCCACTCCCCTTCATTTTGACCAGAAATTCCAACCTGGACCCTAGAAACCTTTTTGGTGAAAGTTTTATCAAACTGATAAAAAAAATGTTCCACAAAAACTGTTGGTTCTGATGAAGAATTCCTGACTAGCTGTAATACTGACTACTATCATACCTTTAAGTCTTTAGGCAGACAAGGCCTGTGTGACCGACTCACTCCTGGGAGGGGTAGAATGGATATTTTAAAACCATCTTTATAATGGTATTGGTCAGATCCTCAGCTGGCATGCCTCAATTTAAAATAGTAAATAGAGCTACGACGTTTTACAGAGGCTGAGGATCTGGGCTGTAAAGATAATGCTGTGGTTCATACTAGATAACTTTCTTGAGATGTAACAAGTGTCCAAAGTATGTAGGCTTACTTGGGCCAGGCTCCCATGGGAAGCCAATGAGAGCTCTGCTCCGTTTAAAGCCCTGCCAAATTTGGCTCACAGAAAGGACTAGTATGAAGTCATCGTGAGAGATCAGTGACTCACCAGCATTCTGCATCTGAACTGAAACAAGATGGCTGCTGTGCCAGCAGCAAGCCAGGAGCCTCCTCTTAGTACATTGAAGGGTACGGTAATCCCATGACAGGACAACGCTGTTCTGCACACCTTAGTATCCGGAGCCGGAAGAGCCAAAGTGCAGTTCAGCTAAAATTAGTGTCAAGCTCACTGTAAGTCTATTCATTTAGTTACTCTGGATTTACATCCATCACTGAGCAGAACGTGGCCCATTGTTTGTCCAACATTTCCCGGTTCGCAGTGTGTCTCGGCAGCCCAGCATACTGTAACTATGTAAATTGCTTTGATACAACTCGATGAAGAACCAATCATTGAATGTACTGTTTCTCAGAGTCAGATTGCCATATGCTCAACACGCGACTGTTTTCTGAGTACTATATATAAATATATGCGCCAGTTTCACAAAGACTACAGAAACTGGTCTACTTTTGGCTTTAGCTTTTCCTGTCTGAACTGCTTTTCGCAGGGGAAGATATGCACACAATCTGCTCTGCCCATCTTTGTATTTCACACTGAACTCTGAGTCCCGTCTTCTTTTAATTCTGCGTTTTTTTATTTGCTGCTACCATAGCGCATAAGCCTCTCTGTTAACTCTCAGTAACTTCAAAAACAAGACAGTCCGCTTTCAAATTGTAATGGTGCTAGATTTCTATCTAGTTTGGTTTCAACAATTCTGTACACATGGGTGGCAGGTGAACCCCGGGCTCGGGGGGCTAACCCCAGGCTCAGGGAGGCTAGCCCCTGGCCCAGCCTGCCCCTTCTGCCTGAGGCCCCACCCTGCATGGCTGCCAACCCCCCTCCCCCAGCCCCGGAGCGCTAGGTGGGCGGGTGATGCGCCCCCACCCCCAGCACCGGAGCCCAGGCCAGCCCCCTTTAGCCCCAGCCTGGGGCCCTGGCCACAGGGGGAAGATAGGGTTACCATATTTTAAAAAAAACAAAAAGAGGACACTCCACGGGGCCCCGCCCAACTCCGCCCCTTTCCCGCCCTGCCCCAACTCCGCCCTTTCCCCGAGGTCCCCACCCCAACTCTGCCTCCTCCCCCTCCCCTGCTTCCCGCGAATCAAATGTTCGCGGGAAGCCTGAAACAGGCAGGCAGCAGGTAAGCTGGGGCTGGGGCGGTGGTGGGGGGGCGCGAGGAGGCACGGCCCAGTCCAATCCCCCCAGCTGAGCGGCTCTGGCCTTGGTGTCTCCGGTCTGGCTCGGGCCCTGGGGCGCCGGCCCCAGTTCCGGCTGAGCAGCTCCGGCCCCGGTGGCTCCAGCTTGGCTCGGGCCCCGGGGCACTGGCACCGGCCGGCGGTCAAGCACCCCCTGCCCCGGTCCCAGCGGCTCCGGCCCAGCTCAGCTCGGGCCCCGGTTCCGGCCTGGCCCTGGCCGAGCGGCGCTGGCCGAGCACCACCGGCCCCAGCGGCTCCGGCTCTGGCCCTAGTGGCTCCAGCCTGGATCCAAGCCCCACGACCCCTCCCTATTTTCCCGGACATGCCAGGCTTTTTGGAATTTCCTCCCAGACGGGGATTTGAGGACCAAAAAGGCAGACATGTCCGGGAAAATCCGGATGTATGGTAACCCTAGGGAAGAGCCCCACACAGCACACCACCGGGAAGCAGGAAGGAGCCTAGGGGCGGAGCAGAGCGTGGGCGGGGCCATGCAAGGCTGTTAGGGGAGGCTCAGCCTTCCCCAGCCTTTGATACCTGCCACCCATGTCTATACACATGCTGGATTGAGTTCAAATCTGGTGTAAGGAGGCATTGCTTCATTGACTGATGCTATATGTTTTAACACGCAAGTCTAAGCCTGATACATTAAGAAACTGTATGTACATGTAAATCTCACCTTTTAGAGATGTTCCAATAAGCTTCTTTCACAAACTAGACTTCTTCCTAGTCTGGGCCCAATCCTTTCCCCGGGACACTTCTTGTTAGTGCCAGCTCAGGTGGTAACTAGGGGATTTCTCATGACTGGCATCCCCCTCTGTTCTGTTCAACCCCCTTTTATAGCTTTGGCACAAGGTGGGAATCTTTTGTCTTTCTGGATCCCCATCCCTCCTAAATGGAAAAGCACCAGGTTTAAGATGGATTCCAGTTCATGTGACATGATCACATGTCACTGTAAGACCTCCTTCTTCATTACCTAGTAGCTGGGAGACATGTACATAGGAAGGCTTGCAGAAAAACAAACCCATTCACAGTTCATTCATTCTGAAGCACCCTTAATGGCTTCCACTTAACCTGTTTACAGCAGTAATACAAGTTTATATCTTATTCTCCTAACTCCAGACATAGAAATAATACATGCAAACAAATAGGATGAACTCGCTCAGTAGATCATAAGCTTTGTAATGATACCTTACAAGAGACCTTTTGTATGAACCATATTCCAGTTACATTATATTCACACTTATTAGCATATTTCCATAAAACATATGGAGTGCAACGTCACAGGTGGCAAATACAGCAGCATTTTAAAATGGATTTACATTGAGGAAGCCATGCATTTGCTTATAAAGTGAAATTCTTGTGCCTATCGGTAATAATGACACCCACTCTGGATTGGTGGAAGGCAATACTGACAGGCCTTCTAATGAAGATTTATTTGGATGGGTTGAGTTAGTCAGATTTAACTAATTTCTCCTATTGCTGTCTCTATGAGGGCAGTGAGTATTTAAAAGGAAAATTCTAAGGGGCAAATTAAAGTTAATTTGCTCAGTTCTGCACCAATAAGGAGCATCAGAGATTTATAAATTATACTGTTAAATATAATCTTCATTTTATACACCCCCCCACACACCACCCCCATTCTATCCTCAGAGTTGAGAAGATGGTTAATATCATGTGCTGCTTTCCACTAAGGATAGCATAATATGTTTATGGTAAAAGTCACGAGGTCTGTTCCTTTTGCTCATTTCAGAATTATAGTGCAAACCTACAAAAATACCAGCCATTCTGAGTTGACCTGTAGAGCGTGCATAGCACAGGACTTGCTTATGTCCAGCACTCTGTCCCTGAAACTGTAGGGCACAACAGCCTGACTCTGTTTATATCTCTCCTTATAGAATAAAGGATGCAGACAGGCACGGTGGCTAATTTAGCATTAATTTCCAGCTATTTACCTCTCAGTATCTGAAGCATGAAGAGAGATTTAGCCATGTGACTTCCATAAGAGTCAGTGAATCGCATGACTAGACTAGTGCATGATACTTATACTATAGGAGTGAGAGAGTGATCTGTCTTATAGATTTAGGCAAGTAACACACCTTTGTCTTCCTGACTACTCTGTTGGGAACAGCTTTGTGACTTCACTGGGCACATTAACCATCTGCACTAAAAAATCCCCAACGCCTAGCACAACTGACTTATTCAAGCCCTCAAACCCTAGCTGGTAAATGTTGCATTCTTATCTAATGAATTCCAAGGTTGCAGCAGTATAAAAACATCAATGATCACAATTAAATAGGAGCACGAATCCTTCACTTTGATTTAGAAGCTGACAATTTGAGGCCCTGGCTAAAGTTTGAAACCAGAATAGAAAACGATGAGAGTTTCACATTTGATCCCAGTAGCACGACAAGCCCAAATGCTACGTCTTCAGTCATTCAGAGTTCAGGTTAAAATGAGCTTGGTTTTCAAAGGTGCTGAGCCCCCGCGTTCCCCTTTGAAGTTGGTGGGTTTTGTGGGTGCTCAGCACTGCTGAAAGTGAGGCTTTGGCAGCCTAACTTCAGGCCCCGATTTCAGAGTGCTGGTCACGCCGACATATTCCAGTCTCCAGCTAGGGTGCCCAGATGTCCTGATTTTATAGGGAGAGTCCCGATATTTGGGGCTTTTTCTTATATAGGCTCCTATTAACCCCCACCCTCTGTCCCGATTTTTCAGACTTGCTATCTGGTCACCCTCTCTCCAGTTGAGGTAGTAAGACCTCTCTGCTGTAGCTGACGCTGGGAGGTTTAGTCCCCAAAACAATCTTATTCTCCATTGCATTAAGGCTTTTTTGTGCTGTTCTGGCAAGTCGTAAAGTAGGTTGAATAGTTTTGTGCATGGGATAGTCTCAGAGAGTGTCCCCAGTCAGTGCACAGCTGGCACATGGGTCTTATGCCCATCCTGCTCCCAGCATGGGTGGATCAGGGTGTGGCTGGAGTACAATGCACATTTGCTGTTCACTTCTTTTCAAGACCTATAGGAAGCAGGGGTGGCTCTAGCTTTTTTGCCGCCCCAAGCACGGCAGGCAGGCTGCCTTCGTCGGCACGCCTGCAGAAGGTCCCCGGTCCTGTGGATTCGGCGGCATGTCTGCGGGAGGTCCGCTGGTCCCGCTGCTTCAGCGTACCCGCCGCCAAATTGCCGCTGAAGCCGCGGGACCGGCGGACTTCCCGCAGGCATGCCGATGAAGGCAGCCTGACTGCCACCCTCACGGTGACTGGCACGCCGCCCCCCGCGGCTTGGAGCGCTGGTGCCTGGAGCCGCCGCTGATAGGAAGGATGCTCTAAGGCAGTGGTACTCTGACTGAAGCCCGTGAGCCACAAGTGTCTCTTTAATGTGTCTCCTGCGGTTCTTTGCAGCACAGGATATTAAAGCACTGTGACTTAATTATTAACCAATGAGGATGCTTTTACTGTGTCATTAACCAATTAAGTTATCAGCTTGCACTACATTATTAACTTATTTGCTGTGAGAATACTATACTATTACTATAGTAAATGAAACCATGAATTCACAGTACTGTGGCTCTTTTGGGTAAGGTTGATCGCTAATTTGGCTCCTGAACCACTGAGGTCTGCGTATCCCTGCTCCAAGGGTTTGCCTGTGCTGCAATCCCAGGTGTGACGGGAGCACAGGCAGACCCACCTGCATTAGCACTGCTAAAAAGAGCGCTGTCGACGTGGTAGCACAGGCGTCAGTGTATAAGCATGCTGGGGGCTCTAGGTATGTTCTCGCATTGCTAGCCTGCATTGGAGCCTACACTGAAGCACCTGCTTTGCTGTTTTTAGCTGGGCTACTCGAGTTGCAATCGCACGTTGGACTGTAGTGTAGACATACCTGGGGTTAACACAGAGACAGGACAGGCCCCTGCATAGCCCCAGCACACAAGTGCAAAAGGTAACTTAAAGCTAAACCCACCAGCCTCTCCACCAAGTGCAGAAGCAGAGTAACTAAGGATCAGGCTCCTGGCGTCTAATGGCAGCAGCAGCAGGGATACAAATGCACATTGAGAAGTGATGGATGCAACTCAGGAAATCACATTCTCTAGTTAAGGGCAAAGACTCCAGAGTTGGATGAGCTGCTGCGTGGCAGTTTGGAGGTCCCACAAGATTGCCCAGATTCCATCAGGGTCAGAAACAGCCTCTCATGGTATTTTGGCATTTCTGTTTCAAGCCCTTGACTGAGGCAGGAAGTTGGTGTTTGGGGAAATTAAATATACAGCTGGAAATAGGGCAAGGCACACAAACTCTGCTATTCCTGTGGGCAGGAATGTTTGTTTCAGCCATATCCTCTACACCAGGGGTTCTCGGCCTTTTTCTTTTTAACCCCCTCGCCCCCCCCAACATGTTATAAAAACTCCACAGCCCAGCAGTGCCACAATAACTGGTTTTGTGCATATAAAACCCAGGGCTGGCATTAGGGAGTAGCAAGCAGGAAAGTTGCCCAGGGCTCCACACCACACCACTGGGGCCCCCTTGAAACTAAGTTGCTCAGGCTTCGGCTTTAGCCCCGGGTGGCGGGGTTCAGGGACCCGGCTTCAGCCCCATGTGGTGAGGCTTTGGCTTTCTGCCCTGGGCCCCAGCGAGTCTAACGCTGGTCCTGCTTGGTGGACCCCCTGAAACCTGCTCGCAGCCCCCGAGGTTGAGAACCGCTGCTGTACTCTAAGCTGCTCAAGGCACCCATCCCCTTGGAGTCTGCATATTAAAGCTTTGTACATTAACATTTATTAGGCTTCCCCTGGTGTACAAAATTCTAGCTCCCCCACCCCCAGACAATGCTGTCAGTAGGATAACTCGCCTCTGCTACACCTTAAACTAAACACCCATTCATTAATGCAAATCCTAACTAAAGTACCTAACATTTGCTGTTTCTAAGAGTATCCTGAAAACCTCATTTATCAGTTTTAAATGCATCATTGATTCCTAGACAGTGGGGGTCCCCTATAGAAATCAGCTGCGTGCCATTATTTAGAATGTATGTACACAAACTGTTTCAGGGAGCTCACATTTTTGCTGGTCAGAGGTGTCCCAAGAGGGTAAATTATTTTCATTTGGCAATTGCTCCAGCAATCAATAAGCATGAATATAAAGAATTTGTTGTCACGTGTAATTTTCATGTCAAACCATTCCTGGAGGCAGTTCACTTAGTGTCTGGTGTAATGCAATTCAGTCCTAGTCTCTAAGAAGAGTTTTCCTTCCAATACCGTACAGTCTTCATGGACAGATTATTGTTCGGACAGACCAGTCTAATGATCATTTAGATTATGGTTGGAGAATAAAGTGAGTAAGAATATATGATCTCAGCAGCTTGGGCCAAATTCTGCTGTTACGCCAGTGTAAATCCAAAGTAATTCAGTGATTTTATTGGATTGAATCTGGTTTGACTAAAAGCAGACTCTAGCCTTTTATGTGTAACAGAGGCCACTTTCCTCCTTACCCAGTGCAAACAGTCAGGCCCTCTGGGGCTCAAACTCCTAAATCTAGGCCACTGAATGGCAAGTTGTGGCATTCAGCCCCTGGCCCACATTGGGGGCAATGCAAAGCCACCCTCTTGTAAACACGGATTAGCAAGTGTGGCCCTGTTTCTGGCCTTCCCTGAAGTCAGGTGTGCCCCCAGCTGTGCAGTGTGGGAGCAATCCCTGCAGCGACTGCTGTTGTCAGTGATACTTATTCGGTGTGCTTTCACCTGCAGAACGTCAGCTCAGTCCAGCTCCCCTCATTTTGCTTAATAGGGTTGGTATGAAGAGGTTTGGGACCCTGTAAGTCTGGGGCCCTCACTTTGCTGAGGACTTATCTTACATCCAAAGCTCCTATTTCTTGCTTTGTTCTTGCCAGCATTGAGTTCCCCCCGAGAGGCAGCATCTGTCCAGTGGGAGGAACAGGTCAGAGGGAATACTGGTAGAAGAGACCTCTGGAAATCCATGCAGGTGTCAAGCATGTGTTTACTGAGCCTCGTCAGACCTCTTGGCAAATGAGGATCATATTATCCATGTTCTCATTTGATATAGCTCCAGAGCTTGCCATTCATGTTTTATTTTGTTAGCAGCATGACAATAATACAGACAATTAGACTGCATAATACTCCCACGTGGCAAAAACGAAGCTGTTTATCACAGTTTTGCAAAAACACTAAATGCTTTGAGTGTTTGCCTTGAATTTTTCTCCTGTGGAAAACAAAGGCCAACACTCCCCACCGCCCACCTTGCATACTGTCGCTAGAAAACTCTTCTCGCCCCAAAATGATTTGGCTCAAAAAGCTGCTTTCACCAGCAGAGGTTGGCAACTTTTCACTCGAGGGAGAGAGAGCAGCTTTGTTTCCACTTGGTATGGTTCCTGGCATGATGGGGCCCTGATCCTGGATGAGGCTTCTAGGTACTAACATGGGGATCAAACTGGCAAATTCTCAGTTTCTGGGCACAAATTTGTAGCAAAAATAGTTTCTGTCAGAAAAACATACAATGATTGCTCTGAGAGCAGTGCTGCTGTGCACTGTTTAAACAGGTGGTCATGTTTCGCCATGGAGGCGGGTGACATGACTCTCATGCACAAGGCCAGATTCTACATTGCTCTGGTGAAAATTCAGAATAACTCAGCTGGAGCCACTGGATTTACACTGGCAGAATTTGGCCCACTTGTAAAGATTTTTTGGCAAGTTTTAAAATACCCCTAGCAACCAGAGCTGCAGGACCAGAGAGAAAGAGCTCTGAGGTAGGTCTGTATTTGGTGTGCGGAGGTGAGGTAGGTTGGTTTTTCTTATTCAAAAGCTTTTTAGCTCTTTAAACATTCCATAACACTTGTCTGGATGGAGACAACTAACTACCAGTTAAATCTGCTTCCCGACTAAACACAGCCCATTTCTAACACTTGCCCACTCACCATATCTTCCTGGCTTGTGCTTTTTCAGCCCATCTCCTTCAATGATCAAGCACCTCCTTGATATGGCAAGCCACCTCAGTGGTGTTATGGGGACAGACTCCCTAGCATGCATAGGAGAACAAGCTCTTTTGTATTTCTACTTTCACCCTATTTTAAAACTTACCATGCAGGTAGGAGATCGAGAGTACATCAGCCTTTTAAACAGGAGGCAGTTGATACAGACAGGATTCCATAGAGTCTGAGTTCCAGCTTTATCTTTTGTTTATCATGGACCACACTTTGTCTGGAGCTTTTAGCAGTACAGAGAGATAGATCGAGGGTGAATACTCTAGGGCAATTAAATAGTTGCAGAAGCTATCATTTAACCTTATTTTCATAGATACTTGAACAGTGCATGAACTACAGACTAAAAGAGGCCTGGCTTTCTGGATGAAAAGTTCTACATAACTGATGGTCACCATTGCTAATTTTTACCTGGTTTTGTTTTACATCCCAGTGCCCATAGCAAGTAGTGCTGCCCTCTTTCCATGCTGCCTGCTGCATCTGTTGAGAATGCAAAGCCCTCCAGAATGCACTGTTTTCCATGCTGGTTTTAGGAGGAGCGAGGGGAAAACTTTTCTGACTTTCCTTATTTTAGGTGAATTTTTATTTCCTCAAGTTATCAACCTCTCTCAACCGTGTATGTCCCAGTGCAAACTCTTTGCCCGAGTCCATTTGTGAATGAAGAGGACATAAACTCCTTTATTTATAACCTTCAGGAGTCCGCTAAATTGAAACTAGAGTATAATTGTTGTAGTCTCCTACCTTGTCATCCAAGACAAACAATGTCCTATTTTACTCAGTTGTCTTCACTCAGAGGTTTGAATGGTCTTTGCCCTTGGTTTATATTTAGCTCTCCAATCAAAATAAAACCCCACTCCACCTAGGGGAAACAAGAGTCCGAGTCAAATACTTTCTTCATCCAGTCTCTAGATCACAGGTTCTCTAAAAGATGTGTGCAAACCTTCCTCCTTTGGTGCAGTGGAGTGAAGGGGATTTTCTGTTCACCCTTTACTGAAAGGTCCAGGACTGGGTCAGTCGGAGCCTCAAGGCCTTTATGCTTCCAAATCCATGGCACTTGCTTCATTCATAGCTTCCAGGGCCAGAAGGGACCATTTTTTGATCATCTAGTCTGACCTCCTGTACAACGCAGGCCAGAGAACTTTCCTGAAGGGATTCCGAGAGCAGATCTCTTAGAGAAATATCCAATCTTGATTTAAAAATGGCCAGTGATGGAGACTCCACCACAACCTTGGTAAATTGTTCCAAAGGTTAGTTAATTCTCTCACTGTTAAAAATGTGCACCTTATTCCACTTTGAATTTGTCTGGCTTCAACTTCTAGTCCTCCCTGCCCTAGCTCTATCCTTTGGGATTCCCAGACTAAGAACCCCAAATAAGTATCCCCAGGATTTCTGCTACACCCTTCTGTCTCCCTTTCCGGCTCCTCCCAATGTTCTTACTGGAGAGCATGTCTGCAGCTCCTATTACTTCCCAGCCCCGCCTTATATTGAAGAAAGGCAGCCATATATTTGTATTTTGCCCTCTTCCCAGCATATCTTGCCTTGGAGCCTGCAAGACCGATCAGCTCTGGGAGCTATAAATCCCGGCATTCTTCTGATCTGGGCTCAAACTTGGAACAGTAGCACTAGACCTGGAGCATGTCTTAGAAGGCCAGCACATCCTGTTACTGGGGTTACATTCTAATTACTCCTAACTACTTTAAACGGCTGGGATTAGTATTAATCTCTGAATTGCCCCAAATTTTAAATTTGGGAAGCTATCAATTTTAAAAAAAGATGAACTATATTAGTGTCTTACAGGAGAGCCCATTAAAATCTAATTAGACTCTTACTGAAGTAAGACTGACTATTGAATAATTAATAAATTTGGCAATTTAAAAAACCTCTGAACTGGGAGGATTTCATTAAGATGGAAGTCTTCCCGATTCCAACTTGGTTAAGTCATTTTAGATTTATTTCCCCCCCACATTCCCCTCCCTCCAATAGACATATTATATATGTCTCCACTTGCACTTTCTCTAGTTATGGATAATCCACTACAAGAAAACATTTGACTTAATGCAATAGGTGACTGAGGACTAGCAGAATTAGCAATGTCTGTTCTTGGTAGTGTTCACTGGAAACAATTTAAAGCTTGATCCTGCAATGAGCTCTGTATGGTGGGAACCTTGGAGCTGCACCGAACCCCACTGAAGTCCAAGGGTTCCATGCAAGCTCAGGATTCACCTATATGGGACAATTTGCAGGACCCGAGTCTAGAGAAGGTAGTTAGTGAGAGCAGTTTCGTGATGCGGTACAAAAGCAGGCAAGACGGAGAGTTGTGTTGGATGGCATATTAGCCAAAATCCCGAAACAGCTCTCCCCGCAGGCCCTTGAGCATTCAAACTGATTATTTTATATTTACTGTATTGTGCAAAATTAACCTCAGATTGCTTAAATTCATGAAACGCTTCCAGACTAAAGTGGGTTCTTTTTTACTTTTAGACTCCAGGTTGCTCCCAGCTAGGGTTGCCACTTCTGTGATGCAAAAAAAGGGCCATCTGCTTGCTCCCCACATCCCACCACATAGATCCGCCCAGTACCACTTGCCCCCATACCCAGTGCACTAACTCCCCATCCCAGCCCCAGGACAGAGCACCAGCCCCCAAAGGTTTCTGCTCCCAGAGCTGCCTCAGTCATCAACCACGATGCGGTGCTGGCTGTACCCACCCCATGTCCACCCTGCGCTGTGGTGACTGGGCGCTGCTGGCTCTGAGATGCCCTGTCCTGCTGGCTGCACCCGAGTTGCCCCATCCCCGCAGCTCCCAGATACTCGGGAGCCAGAGCTCCCTGTGGGCAGGTACCATTGCCCTGTGGTTCCCCCCTACAGCCACTAAAGGCTGGGGGGAACCAGCGGGGCCATGACTGACAAAACCCAGGACTTTTACTGTCCCAGGATGACTCACCAATTTCCCAGGGCAGCTACCTTAAAAAAAAAAATAAATAAATAAAAGGGAGGGGGGGAGGAATGATCTTGGGGAAAATTGAGACAGGTGTCAATGCTGCTCCCATCATGCAGTCTGAGTAAATAGAACATGGATGCCAAAGGTGTAAATACATCACAAGCAGTTAAATCACAGCAGTGTCATGGATTCAAACAGTCCTCCAGTGGCTCCCCCAGTAAGACGTGGTTGTTCTGTTGCTGGAGCGTTTAATGTGGAGATGACTATCCTGTCTACGGAGGATGGGAGGAAAAAAAGAACACATTTCTACTCTACTTATGACTGCATTATTCAGTCTCTTGCTCAGGGGCGCCATTTTGGTGTGGGCGGGGGCAACTTTACCCATGATTCCAAGGGCTACTTAGGCACCTGGAAACTCTAGGTTTTTTTGCGGATAATAATTTAGAAATAAGCTGATAGGGCACTGTATCTAATTCCTATATGTATATAAAAAAGAGGATTTAATAAATATTAGACCCACTCAGCTCTAATACTAACATGTTCTCGCATCTTGTGTCAAGTAACTTAAGGGACACTGTTAGATTTAAAATTTTAATGTATATTCTTTGTTACTAACTCTTGAATACAACAATGGAAACAATTGTAGAAATATCTAAATTACTTTCTATCGCATTTTTGCAGTTCATCAAGCTTGGAATAGATCATTTAACTTTGGAAACATCCTACGAGGGCAATGCCCCCTGAGTTTATACTGCACTTGCCTGGGGCTCTAGAGGCATTACCTCACTACAAATAATAGACTAGAAACTAACCTTAAACAGGAGTGAAACTGACACTTTCAAGTCACTTTCACGGTATTGCCAATCCCAAATGTTCAAAAATCATGAATCAGGCACACCAAAGATCATGAGATTGGCTTTAAAATCATGAGATTATGTAGCAATAACAGATTTGGGGTTCTTTTTATTTGACTTCTGCTTTTTGAGCCTTTCGGGTGCACGGGGGTCGCATTTTGAAGCTTTCTCCACAGTCACGAGGACTAGAAACTTCATTTTTCTTTAAGAACGAAGGCTGAACTCATCCCATATCCACTTGACTCCAGGAGCTGGGGCTTTAAGGAAAACAATTATCTTTCCTTAGTTTGATTGGGAAAAATCTTCTCCTGTCATTCTGATGCCCCTAATACTTTGTACTAGGAATGGGTGTGATTCAGCCCTTTGCAGGGGACCAGCATAATGCCTATGCAGCACTTAAACTCCAGGACTTCAGAAATGTCTAGGCCTGGTGTTTGCTGTCTCCACCAGGGGGTCCAAGGTCAATTTCACACTAAGTGCTTTCACTGAATGCACTCTAAACACTGAAGTGTTGAAGCCTTGAGGTAGATAACTTTTGGTTATAGCCACTTTCCACATGGGGAACCAAAGCCTGGTAAGGTTAAGTGCCTTAAGGCCATGCAGCAAGTTAGACAAACTGGAATCAATGCCAAGCCTCAGGGTTCCCAATTACCTTGCACTAATCGCTAGACACACTCCCTTTGCACCAACATGGCCGGTTAGTGAGTCACTGAAGTATGCTGCATTCACTGAAGACTTAAATATACCATCAAAAGAGCTTGCAGCTTTCGTGAGGTTCGTCAGCGTTTTAGAAAATTACAGGAGTATCTGATAATCTGGGGTGCAGCTTGGGAGCTGTTTTTATGCCTCCGGAAACAGAAAGTTGTCAGAGTTTTACCTTGTGAGCTGTATTAATCAGTATGCATTGGTCAGTTATGTCGCCAATCTGGGACTATTTTTAGTTCCTATGAAAAGCCTGGGGTGGCTTCAGACAGGAAGAGAGAATCTGATCCAATTAGCCTCGGAATAAAGGAGGGAATGAATTGAGAAGTGGATTTCTATGGGCACCCACATTAGCAAAATATGCCAGCAGCAACACCCTGTAGAGAAGTGTTTGATGGCCTCCAGTCGGGTACGTTTGCAGATCCACTGTATGCTCTGCTGGCATGTAAGATATGGGCACACATCTTCATGAAAGATTTCCACTAAGTGATATGGTTCCTTGTCATTGACACATTTTTATGAAGTGTCAGATCTTTAGGGAATGATCTGAAATTGCGCTGCATGTCTTCCTCTCGGCCAGTGAAGACGAGCCTATTCCTCCACTGCCAGTCCTGGTAGCATTCCCTGCACTGTGTGTGTGTGTGTGTGTGAGTGAGTTTAAGAATGCCTGTCCAGATCATGTGACCTGCAGTGCCATGGAGTGAATGCCATCTTCAGAGGTGAACTCCATTTTCCTGGACTCAGCCTAGCTGAGTGACACTAACATTTCCTTTGTTTTTATGCTAGTTAGGAGAAGCTAGAATAAGGTCGCAGCTACATGCAAAGTTGCAACAAGTGAGTTAGTCAGTCACCTTAAGCCACTGCGTGAGGGCATGACTATGCTGGAGTTGAAGCTGTAATTTTCAGTTAGGGTAGACGTACACATGCTAGCGTAGAATGACATGGCACACTAAAAATAACAGGGTAGCTGTGGCAGCGTGGATGGCAGCTCAGGTTAGTCATCTGAGTACAATCCAGTCCAAACTCCTATGTGCATACGTGGGCAGTTAGAATCACAGGTATTACGACATTGGCAGAACTGCTTCATTGGCATACACGGTGTCTACAGCATAGTCTTAGGGTACGTCTACACTACCCACCGCATCAGTGGGTAGCGATTGATTTATCGGGGATCGATTTATCGCGTGTAGTGTAGACGCGATAAATCGATCGCCGATCGCTCTCCCGTCGACCGCTGAACTCCAGCAGTGCGAGAGGCGGCAACAAAGTGGACGGGGGAGCCGCGGCCGTTGATCCCGCGCCGCGAGGACGCGAAGTAAGTAATTTTAATTCGATCCAAGATATGTCGACTTCAGCTATGCTATTCTCGTAGCTGAAATTGTGTATCTTAGATCGATCCTCCCCCCCCCCCCACAGTGTAGACCAGCCTTAATCTACACTTAGAAGTTAAGTCGGCATAATTACATAGAGGTGCGAAAAAAATCGCATCTCTGACTGACATACCTATACCAACAAAACCCCAGTGTAGATACAGCTAAGTCAATGGAAAAGTGCTTCTGTCACCGTAACTAATGTCGTTCGGGGAGATGGTATTCCAACACTGACAGAAAAACTCCATCTGTTGGTGTAGGCTACCTCTAAACTAAGTGGCTATGCTTGCATAGCTATGCCAACGAAGGATCTGTTGTGTAAACATACTCCTACACATGGCCCGAGTCAGTTAGTTAGGTTCAGGTTTAAGCTAACCCAACCCAAAGTAAGGGTACCTACAGAGGTGTTTGCACCAGTTTAAAAAAAAATTACAGTTTGTTTTACTACAAGGTTTTTTATTTTGGTCAAAAAACTGAAAACCAAAAGTTTTGGCTGTAGGAAACCAAAAAGTTGTGACTGGTCAGGAAAAATACTGGTTTTACTGAAAGTTCTCATAGACTGACTGAAATTTTTCAGTTGCCACAAATTAAACATAAAATGCTTTTTTCCCCAAGAAAGCCTATTTATTTAAATAAAAAAGGACATTTCCAACAAGGATTTCCATTGTGATAAAATCACTGTTTTCCACTAAACGAACAAGCACTTTGATAGAAAATTGTCATCTAGCTCTTGAACGCAGAAAGAATACTAGACTGATTGTTTTATTAGTTAGCACTAGAATATATCACTCATAAGGCATGGTATAATGAAGGTCAGAGCCAAGGTATTTGTTAAGGAGAGCACTTCAGGCTCAGAGTTGGAGTTGCTGATTAACATAGGTTATCGATAGTCTTGAACCATAATGGTAATAGAAGAGAAAAAAGACTCATGCTTTTTATGACTATTATTTAAAGTAATAAATATGCAAGAGTAAAATCATAATTGTTCACTAAGACTGAAACTAGTACAAACTCTCTCATATCAGTTAAGAGTTACACAATGTAATTATCAAACTAAGGTCAAAGTAATATCTATTACAAGTTAGGAGACTGGATTGTAAAACAGGCAGTTCAAGGAAGCAGCTTGTCATTTTGTTACAGGCCACAATCAATGAACTTTTTCTCACTGCAATGATGCAAGCTTTAGCTAGGTGAGACTTTTAGGCTTGGCTAAAATCTTTGTTTTCCTCCTGGAAATTCACTGTAATTACAGTGGCTGACTTCTTTCTTTCTTCTCCCCCGCCCCCCATAAACATTAAAGTATAAGCTTACAAGGTAGTTCAGGAGCTTTTCACTGAGCAATGTCAATTTTGTTTCTGTGGAAAACTAACACATCACTAGGAACAGACATAGATTTATGATTTCTATGGGCACCTTCCCATTGTGGCTTTAACAGGATCTTAAACACGCAAACATCCTACCACACTCCCACCCTAAAGGTAAAATAGTCTTCAGGATGTCTCCTGTAAGATCTTAAGAAAAAGGAAACTATTTAAGGTGAAAAGGTTCAGACTTCTTCGGCTCTGTTGTGGATAGGAATTGTACTGCAGTCGAGGACTAGATAGAACGTCTCCCCTTTTAGCCAGAGGGTATCTTTGGTTGCAAGAAGGATTGTAGCAGGTGTTGGTGCTGTCTCTTCCTTTTGCCCAGAGAGATCAAGTCTAGAGTCTTGGCAGTTCAGGATCTTGGGAGGATCAGTCTTCTTGCAATGGGGGATGATCCCAAAGTGACACATGCTGTGGTCTGTGCACATGGATCTTATAGGGGATAATTCTCCCTAACTCCACTTTGCAAGAACTCCTTTCAGAGCTGTGGGCAAAGTAAGGGTGCAATATACCCTAAATATGGGCGACCTGGTACAATTGTATACTATTGACTAAATTCTGGCCTGGGGGTAGTCCACTCTCTGGGTAAAATTTCATCAGCCCTCATCTGCATAAAAATTCAGTCTGTGATTGAGGCAAGGCCTTAATTATGTCAGAAGTCAGGCCCTATAGTCCATTGTTGCACCTCGGTCTCTCCTGTTCTCTGCCTTTGGCACTCAGTGGTTTAGTCTTCTGAAGGCTGTAATACAGTAGAACCTCAGAGTTACAAACTGACCAGTCAACCACACATCTCATTTGGAACTGGAAGTACACAATCTGGCAGCAGCAGACACACCCTCCCGCCCCCCTAAAAAAAAATAAAAAAATACAGTACTCTGTTAAATGTAAACTATTATAAAAAAGAGTGTTTCTTTTAAGAAAAAGATTTGACAAGGTAAGGAAACTGTTTCTGTGCTTGTTTCGTCTAAATTCAGGTGGTTAAAAGTAGCATTTTTCTTCTGCATAATAAAGTTTCAAAGCTGAATTAAGTCAATGTTAATTTGCAAACTTCTGAAAGAACAATCATAACGTTTTGTTCAGAGTTACGAACAACCTCCATTCCCAAGGAGTTTGTAAGTCTGAGGTTCTACTGCACTTGGATTTAATTCTGGTTGTTGGGCTTGGTGGGAGCAGGGGATAGGTGAGAGTGCTTAAAGTGGTCTGAAAAAAATATGTGGGGGGTTTTATCATAGTCTGGGAGTAGCAGCTTTGGCAAAGCAATGCTTACAGTTCACCTCTTAGCGACCCAGCTTGAGCCAAAAAAAAATAAAAATAAAAATATTCTTTTGGCTGGGTCTCTGACCCCTGGTGGCCCCAGGCCCCATTTTAAGTACTGGTTTCTGGGTGCTGTTTGATGGTGTCCTGTAATACACAGGAGACTGGACTGGATGATTTGGTGGTCCCTTCTTGCCTCAAACTCTATGGCTTCACCTCAAAGCAAAAAACTGCTTAACACTTTAACATCAATTCCATTTTAAATAAGGCCACTCAAATTTAAGTGGGCTATTTCTCTCACAAACCCACCCACCCCCAACTCACTTTGGAATAAGGGGTTGTGTGATGGGGTATACAAACCTGCAAAAAGTAGAAACTAGGTCAAATTACAAAGGATGAATATAAACAAATAACACAAGTATGTAGGGACAAAATTAGAAAAGCCTAGGGACAAAATGAGCTCAAACTAGCTGGAGACATAAAGGGTAACAAGAAAACATTCTATACATACATTAGAAGCAAGAGGAAGACCAAGGACAGGGTAGGCCAGTTACTTAATGGGGGCGGAGGGAACAATAACAGAAAATGTGGAAATGGTAGAGGTGCTTAATGACTTCATTGTTTCGGTTTTCAACAAGAAGGTTGGTGGTGATTGGACATCTAACATAGTGAATGCCAGTGAAAATGAGGTAGGATCGGAGGCTAAAATAGGGAAAGAACAAGTTAAAAACTACTTAGGGCTTGTCTACACTGGCACTTTACAGCATTACAACTTTCTCACTCAGGGGTGTGAAAAAACACCCCCCTGAATGCTGCAAGTTTCAGCGCTGTAAAGTGCCAGTGTAGACAGTGCACCAGCGCTGGGAGCTATTTCCCTTGCGGAGGTGGGTTTTTTAGAACTCTCCCAGCACTCTGCTGTGACTACACAAGCCATGTTAAAGTGCTGCCAGTGAAGATGTGCCCTTAGACAAGTTAGATGTTTTCAAGTCACCAGGGCTTGATGAAATACATCCTAGAATACTCAAGGAGCTGACTGAGGAGATATCTGAGCCATTAGCGATTATCTTAGAAAAGTCTTATTTGGAAGACGGGAGAGATTCCAGAAGACTGGAAAAGGGCAAATATAGTGCCCATCTATAAAGAAAGGGAAATAAGGAGAACCCGGGGAATTACAGACCAGTCAGCTTAACTTCTTTACCCGGAAAGATAATGGAGCAAATAATTAAGCAATCAATTTGCAAACATCTAGAAGATAATAAGGGGATAAGTAACAGTCAGCATGGATTTGTCAAGAACAAATCGTGTCAAACCAACCTGATAGCTTTTTTTGACAGGGTAACAAGCCTTGTGGAGGGGGGGAAGCGGTAGACGTGGTATATCTTGACTTTAGTAAAGCTTTTGATACTGTGACCTTCTCATAAACAACCTAGGGAAATGCAACCTAGATGGAGCTACTATAAAGTGGATGCATAACTGGTTGGAAAACTACTCTCTGGGACTAGTTATCAGTGGCTCACAGTCATGCTTGAAGGGCATAACAAGTGGGGTCCCGCAGGGCTCAGTTCTAGGTCTGTTTCTGTTCAATATCTTCACCAATGATTTTGATAATGGCATAGAGAGTGCACTTATAAAATTTGTGGATGATACTAAGCTGGGAGGGGTTGCAAGTGCTTTGGGAGATAGGATTATAATTCAAAATGATCTGGACAAACTGGAGAAATGGTCTGAAGTAGTAAACAGGATGAAATTCAATAAGGACAAATGCAAAGTACTCCACTTAGAAAGGAACAATCAGTTGCACACATACAAAATGGGAAATGACTGCCTAGGAAGGAGATCTGGGGGTCATAGTGGATCACAAGCTAAATATGAGTCAACAGTGTAACACAGTTGCAAAAAAAAAAGCAAACATCATTCTGGGATGTATTAGCAGGAGTGTTGTAAGTAAGACACAAGAAGTAATTCTTCCACTCTACTCTGCACTGATTAGGCCTCAACTGGAGTATTGTGTCTAGTTCTGGGCACCACATTTCGGGAAAGATGTGGACAAATTGGAAAAAGTCCAGAGAAGAGCAACAAAAATGATTAGAGGTCTAGAAAACCTGTCCTGTGAGGGAAGATTGAAAAAAATTGGGTTAGTTTAGTCTGGAAAAGAGAAGACTGAGAGAGGACATAAGTTTTCAAGTACATAAAAGGTTGTTACAAGGAGGAGGGAGAATAATTGTTCTTGTTAACCTCTGAGGATAGGACAAGAAGCAATGGGCTTAAATTGCAGCAAGGGAGGTTTAGGTTGGACATTAGGAAAAACTTCCTAATTTTCAGGGTGGTTAAACACTGAAATAAATTGCCTAGGGAGGATGTGGAATCTCCGTCATTGGAGATTTTAAAGACCAGGTTAGACAAATACCTGTCAGGGATGGTCTAGATAATACTTAGTCCTGCCATGAGTACAGGAGACTGGACTAGATGACCTCTGGAGGTCCCTTCCAGTCCTGTGATTCTATGAAACCCCACACTGGGCAACACTGGGCAACACCAGGTTCATGAGCTGGTGTGGAATCAGTTGGCCGTATCCTACCACACCTGTGAGAGATGTCAGCCTGGAGGGAGGAGTTTAAAAAGGGACATAAACAGCACTGTCAGTGGTAGACCAGAGAGAGAAAAGCAGCCCTCCAGTTTTTGGAGAGAGGGCTGTCTGAAGGCAAGAACTCCTTGGATGGTTCCTTCCTGAAGGAAGGGAGGGCCTGATTCTGATCCATCTTTGATGGCATTATTTCTCCATATTAGCCTGTGAGCCTAGTTGTGGACACAGCTTAACAGAAGCTCTCTTTTAAAAAGAGGGTCTTAGCCCACCTGTGGGACAACTTATTTGTGTTAAGTTCTTTTAGTTAGTTGACAACCCTGGAAGGGTTGGACTGAGTCTCTAACAACTGGGCTGGTGTGGTGGAACACCCAAACATGACAGAGTTAGAGGCCTTGTGAGTGAAGGGTCTCTGCCCAGGGTCTAGGGGTACTCAGGGGAAGGAATCCAGTGACAGATTGCTTCTGAATTCTCTCTATATGTTTCCAGTGATAAATGGATTTTAAAATGTTAAGTATTTTTGGCTAGGCTTGTCTTTGTTATGCATACCATTGACCTGCAAATACACAAAAATAGGTCGTCTTAAGGGAGTTCAGGTTGGGCCAGGAGTATTGTGAACAATTTTTCTTGCGATCTTTTTGTACTTCCAAAGCCACAATTTAAGAAACATTGGGGGGAGGGTGGGATGAGGAATAAGAGAACTCTTTTTTTTTTTTTTTTTTGGAACCTCCATAGTCTATTTTGAGTTCAGATCAGGTTTCGAGTGGGAGTTCAGGAGTACTCTTTTTATTGCAACATATTTCCAGTAAACTTTAAAATGTTTCCAATTCTGCAATACCATGTCAAACTGTACTTGTTGCTTAGCAAGAGGAGTTGGGATTTATATTGACATTTTCAAGACAAGGCATGAGAGGAACAGCATGAGGAAAACTTTGTTGAGCTGCTTGTGTGTGTGTTTTTGAAAAGACAATCTTGTTTTATTTCTAGAGATAGTAAACATATATAACACACACACACACGATCTGCCTGCAGTCTTCCTGTTTTTCCTCAGTTATTCAACATAATGATGAATACATCTTAACCTTGTGTTAGTTATAGTTTGATATTTTCAAAATTTGGTATTTGAGTAAAATTCTAGTTCTTGTGTATGGTGGTCATACTAATGCTACCAATTGTGACATTGTATTAACCCAGGAACTTAATAGAATTTGAATCCGAATCTTTAAGCAAACAAACAAAATCTTAGCTATAGGCTGTATAAAGAGTATGGCCCCACTCCTACACACACTTGTGTAGGGTTACCATATTTAAAAAATAAAAAAAGAGGACACTCCACGGGGCCCTGCCCCCGTCCCTTTCCCACCCTGGCCCTGCCCCAACTCCGCCCATTCCCCGCCCATTCCCCAAAGTCCCCGCCCTAACTCCCCCTCCTCCCTCCCAGCCACGTGAAAAGGGCTGCCCAAGCGCTATCGGCTTCACGGTTTGCCGGGCAGCCCCCAGACCCTGTGCCCCCGGCCGGCGCTTCCCCAGCGCAGCTGGAGCCCGGGAGGGGAAGTGCCCAGCCGGGGGCGCAGGGTCTGGAGGCTGCCTGGCAAACCTGTGAAGCCGCTAGCGTTAGGGCTTCAGGCAGCCCCTATGCCTCCGGACCCTGCGTCCCCGGCCGGGCACTTCCCCTCCCCGGCTCCAGCTGCTCTGCTCCTCCCCTGACTCAGATTTCGGCTCTGTTTAAGAGCCAAGCTGCCCGAGCCAGTGCTACGGGCTTCGGGCAGCCCCCGTGCCTCCGGACCCCGAGCCGCCGGCCGGGCACTTCCCTTCCCGGGCTCCAGCTGCTCTGCTCCGGTGGCGCAGGGTCCGGAGGCACGGGGGCTGCCCGAAGCCCGTAGTGCTGGCTCGGGCAGCTTGGCTCTTAAGCAGAGCCGAAGTCTGAGTCAGGGGAGGAGCAGAGCAGCTGGAGCCGGGGAGGAGAAGTGCCCGGCCGGCGGCTGGGGTCCGGAGGCAAGGGGGCTGCCCGAAGCCGGTAGCACTGGCTCGGGCAGCTTGGCTCTTAAACAGAGCCGAAATCTGAGTCCGGGGAGGAGCAGAGCAGCCACGGGAGAGGAAGTGCCCGGCAGGTATTTTTCCCGGACATGTTCCGCTTTTTGGCAATTCCCCCCGGACGGGGGTTTGATTGCCGAAAAGCCGGACATGTCCGGGAAAAACCGGACGTATGGTAACCCTACACTTGTGCAGTTGCTTAACTTTATCTATGTTAGCAGTTCCATTGACATTTGCTAGACTATTCATGAAAACAAAATAAAACATACAGCTAAGTGTTTGCAGCCTCTGGCCCTGTATAAATGAGTCCTAGTCCACTGTGTTGACAAATGGATCTCTGAAGCAAGAGAGAAAAAAAGAGATCTTTAATGCTAAAATGTCTGTCTTCTAGAAAATTAGGATTTTTTTTTTGTCAAATAACCATTTAAGTTTAGATTTTGGTTTTATTGCATTCAGTTTTCTCAACTTCTTTATTTTGCAAGGATCAACAGAGCAATTCATATTAAAGATATGTGCAAAATAACATTGAGTAACATGCAAGGAATTCCAATGATATAACAAACAATGGGTCTGATCCTTCTCCCATTAAAAGGAGTGGCAAAAATCCCATGGACTTCAGTTGGTGCAATCTTGCTGTTTATGAAATCAGTACAGGACTCATAACAGTATGGGACTGTGAATCCAAGTCTTCTGTAGAAATCCTTCATACAAAAGCATGTCTATGTTGTACTCTTTAGGGCAGTGGTTTTCAAACTTTTTGAGCTGAGCTCCCCCTTTGAGCTACAATTTTTGGTTGCACCCCCCCCCCCAACCCAGACAAAAATAGACCCATGCAAAAGTATGCTTGATAGTCTACTCATAAACCTACCAGAGACCTTAACACACTTTTTAATTCAATTACCTACATCTGTTACTCCTGGGGAAATCTGTGAACAATATTTTAAAATTTTGCATATTTTATTTACCAAAACAACACAATGTAATCACGCCAATTTCAATTATTTTGGTAATTTATTTCAAAATACCTGTCAGCAAGTAGGTCTGTAACAATACAGACAACAAAAAAAGGTTCAGGGAATGATTTTTGACAAATAGATTCCTTACTAGGCATATTCAATACAGAACACTGAGTAATTTATTTAAACTACAATACAGAAGCATATTTTTCGCATGCCTCAGAAGCAGTGCAAAGGCTCGGGGGAGTCAGGGGTAATGGAGGAGCTGAGCGAGAGAGAAGTAATTGCTGGGAAGGAGCCTAGGAGTGAACCTCTGGATGGTTGTTGAGTGTGTGTGGGAAAATCATGGAATGGGTTTTTTGGGGGGAGGGATTGTTAGGGATTTGGGATACTCCCCCATGCAGATCCTGGCTGACCCCTAGCCTCTCCCATTCAGTCAGGCACATCTGCCTCTGTCCCCATGTGTCCCTGCACCCTTCACTCAGCCAATTTTCCCATGTCCCCATGTGGTCCTGTACCCCCCCACTCAACTGCCCATCTCCATGTGGCCCTAACCCCCACTCGGCCACCCATGTGGCCCTGCATCCCCCGCTCACTGCTGGTGCCACAGCAGCTCTTGGTGGGCGAAAGGCATAACTGCAGAGTCTCTTCAGCAGAATGTATTTTCTGCAGAGAAAACACAATCTGTGGGACACATTAGTTCTGCGCATGCACAGTGGTGCAGAATTCCCCCAGGAGTTACCTGTAAGTTTCAAATACACAGATACTTACCAATGGTATGGCCCAGGTACCAAAGGTTCAGCAGCAGGTCACTTGTATGTTGCAGCCAGGCTGCATCGCTCGGGCAGGGCCAGTACCCGCCCCTATGCCCCTCCCCCCCTTGGGGGAAGGCGCATGTGACAGTCTCTGGGGCTGGAGCCAGTGCTGGGTCTGGAGGCTGCCAGGAGTGGAAATCAGTGCAGCCACAGCGGATGTTGACACTGACCCACAGACTAGGTGACCTGCTGAGGTGAGTCGGAGTAAAGGTGGTGCTCCCTCCCTACCCCTATGGGTGGGGGGCTGGCCTGGGCCCTGCCATGCAGGGCTAGCACAAACTGCCTGGCATTGCTGTTTGCTCCCCTGAACGTTCCTCCACACGCCCTAGGGAGGCGCACGCCATAGTTTTAAATCCCCTGCTTAATGAATCAGAGGAAAGTCGGGGAAACCAAGTCATGACTTCAGTTGTTTCTTGGTGAAACCCAGTGAAGTCCATTTTTTTCATTTAAATAATATGCCTTTTAAAATGGCTGTGTATGAAACAGGTTTCTAGAACTTATTCTTAGTTTTATGGCCCACATTGTGTATAGTGCTTTAGACAGTGATGACACTAACTTTTGTGGGCAAAGTAAATTGTTTATGATAGTCTACAGTAAGTGTGATATTGCCAAACAAGTTAAAGAGCATCAAACGCACATGATTTAGTTCTAGAGATTGAGATCTTCCTTGAATGGCTAAAGTTATCACCAGACCAGGTTTCATTAGGGTACCTGTTTCATTTTTTTTTAATTACATCCCTATGGTTTTGAAATCTGAAAAGTTTGGTGAGTTCACTTTTGCTCTTGAAAATGGGGCAGAGAATTGTTGTTTTGGGCTTAACCTAAACAATAAAGGGAAACATTTCAAACTAAATGAGATTTTTTTCCCCCAAAACTTTTCATAGAAAATAAATAGGTTTTTTTTAAACCCTGTAGTGCTCTGCTTGATAGCGTCGTGTTCATATTCCAGGTTCATTCATTTATCCTCCCTCAGGAAAGCCAGCAAAACACTCCAAATAGGCCATAAGGGGAACTTAATCATACCATAGACTTTGAGCTGATTCTCTGCCTTGGAGTGAATGTCACACTCCATGTCGAGCCAGCCTGAAACAGCCTATCTCAGCTCACTTCCCATCCTCCATCAGTTCAGCTTGATTCCTCTCACCCATTTTGTAGAGATGGGGCTGAAGAATGTCACACGTGCTGAGTCTCAAAACAAGGAGGGCTGGATGTAATTTAGGAGGGGCACGGAAAATGAAACCAAGGTACTAGCTTTTTGCCATCTGCAGATGTAGTCAGACAGTCCCTAAAATTAAGTTCAGACTTAACAGACCTGGTCTGTTCTCCCATATATCTATCCTGAACCTCAAATGAACTGTACTCGTATTGCATAGACAAAGTAACATTGCATCTGTAGCCCTGTTCTTCCTAATGTGATGGTTGTCTGGTGTTTCTTCTTCTTGATACCAAACACTTGGATTAACCTTAATCTGTCAGTCATTAGCAAATATTAGTAAGTCATCTTTGACATTTTGCTCTAACTGAAACTGTAGGCTTTGCCTGTTGGAAGTTATTAATTAAATAAAACTCCCTGCTGTGTGGAAGGGGGAAAAAGTATAATTCAAAAGGGGAGATGAAAGTCGCCTTCTCTGTGGCTCATGCTGAAATGCAGGCATTTCTTCTGATCTCTGTCTCGGACCTTTCTCTCTTCAGAAGGCATTAGATTCTTCAGATAACCTGTTATTTCCAATTACAGTAAGTGCCCTTTGCAATCGTTTGGTATCTGCATAACTTACCCAGGTAACAGCTACCTTAGAAAGTGCAGGGCTTGAACTGAAGGAAACCATTTACTGCAGTTCTTTCCAAGCGAAAAATATGTAACTTCTCCTTTTGTAGTAGCCGAAGCAGCATTCGATTCATGCTGGAGTGGTCCCGAGTGCTGCTCTGTCACTTTTTGGGGGAATCAAAATGGTGTTCTAGTACTTCTGAGAATGTGAAGGCGTCCCAGCATGTCTTTTTTTAGGGCTCTAGCACTGAGCCTGGGTAACATGTGAGTTTATAACAACATAAGTGTGTAGGGTGCTGTAGAGTACAGTGGGTTTTTCAATCTTTAGTATTTATATGCCCCCAATACCATACTACCTGAGTGCCTCTCAATCTTTAGTGTGTTTATCCTCAGAGCACCTCTGCGAGGTAGGGCAGTGCTATTATCCCCATTGTACAGATGGGGTAACTGAGGTGCAGAGAGGCTAAGGGACTTGTCCTAGGGTCACAGAAGAAGTCTGAGGGAAGGGTGAATATTGTGCTGCTAACTACCTCATCTAGGCAGAGTGCTGAAGATTCCACCGGGATATGCTCTCTGCAGGGTGTGGGTTGAATGTGCTAGTTCTGGGGTGGTGCAGCAGCATCCAGGCTCGGGGACAAAGCTGCTGTTGGGATGATAGTGCCTCTGACCTAGGCACTTAGGGGAATGGGAGAGCTACTTCCCGTTACCTCCAGATGCAGTGCAGAGAAAGGAGAGTGCATTCATTTAACTTTGCTACCACTCAGCAATACTGTCAGGAGATATCCCGCTCAGGGACTGGGCATGGTGGTTTAGAGTTGTCTCGGGAATAGGAGAGAAGTATTGAGTTTGTCCTGGTAGTGATTCTAGTTTAGCCAAAAGAGCTGGCACCTGAGGGAGGGTGCCCAGGGAGTGAAGATTCCATGTGTGTTTGTCCCTTTTTGGTATGTGGTTGGGAAGAAGAAAACAGGAGCTCTGATTGCCTGGGTATCGGGCAAGACTGCAGCTATTGAGGATGGACGGTGGAAGATTTTCCACAGAAAAAACCTTGCATGCATGGCCTCACATCTGGTGAAAAAATTGTCTGCTGGTTGCAGATTACAGACACACAATTGGAAGTGGAAACATTTTCTTGTGGCTTTTAGGGAAAGCAGGTAAAATTGGGCTCATAATGGGAAAACGTGTCAGTCTTAATTACAGAGGGACTACAACCTCTCTAAGGCTTTAGAAAGTCAGTCTGTCCTTGCTTTGCCCTATTGTGTATTTTAAGGCTTCTCTTTTTCAGGATTTATTAATTTATTTTTTCAGGGTTTATTTTTAGCAATTTTTGAATTTTTATGTAGCTGTCAAAATCAGGGTTTTCAAGGGCTTTCTTGTATATACTGTACTGAGTCATGTATATATTATATACATTAATCACAGTAGTGCATACTGTAATGAGTAATCTCTTTTGCAATGTTCTCTTGTGCACTTTGCCATAGTACGGTTTCAAACAGCACTACATTAAAGTACACTAAGGAACCTTTAGTGCGCACCAGCAGGCTTTACACAGACAATTAATATGCAGCACTTTAGTGTGCATTAGAAATCACACCCCTGTAGTCCACATTGCTGCTCCGGTAGACAAACCCTTAGATATTTCTGGTGTTTTTGTTAGTGTTTATTGGATAAGCACAGATTTTTTTTTATAGGGGCATTTTATCATTGTTTATCGCCAGGGCCGGCTCTGGCTTTTTGGCTGCCCCAAGCAAAAAAACAAACAAACAAACAAAAAAACGGGGCAGCCAGAGTGCGGGTGCAGGGGGACCGGCTGGGGGGGGGAGGAGGAGGGAGTGGGAGTGGGTGGGAGAGAGAGAGAAGGGGGCGGCTAGGGCTACAGCAGGGGCGCTACCACCCGGCCCCTCCCGCTGCGCCGCCGCCTGCCGCGAGGGCTCCGCTCCGGTCGGCGGGGAGGGAAGGAAGAGGACTGCCCTGCAGGGTGCTCTGGTTCTCTGCGCCACCGCCCCCTACAGGAAGGCTGGAGCAGAACAAGAACAAAAAAAAAAAGCGGACGTGCCGCCCTAGGATTGGGCAGAATGCCGCCTCGAACAATCTGCTGCCCCAAGCACCAGCTTGCTCAGCTGGTGCCTGGAGCCGGCTCTGTTTATCGCTTAAAACCTGAAATCAGAAGCCCTATGTATTTGCAATGGTCTGAGATCAGCATGTGATATTTCAGATTATACCATGTGTGTGCCTGGTTAGTGCAATAATAGGGAAGTTAAACATAGCATGTCAGTGAACTGAAAGTGGAGCCAAAACTGTAGCTTTTAAATGTCTTTTTGCTGGTCTGCACCCCTCCTCACCAGCATCCAGTATTTCAGGGTCCTGCTAGCTAAGGAACATGAAAAACAAAATGGCAGTTGATCAATCGGCTGACCTAAGATACTTGTAGGAGCACAGCAGGCATAGCTATGTTTTCGTTTTTGCTATTTTTGGTTTACTGGGGGTCCTGTGGTCTCATAATTGATTGCAAGAACTTAGAGGATGCTGCAGGAGGGGAATAGCTATTAAAAACCTCCCCGAGGGCTCTAGAGTTGGCTGGCGTAAGAGCAGGGTCCATCAGGCTGAAATCAGTTCTGTGCATCTTGCTGGTTCTGCCTAGGTCTATAATTAACATTTGCTAATTTCATTGAAATGCATGCTGGCTACAGGAGGCTGGTCTGTTGGAAGATTTTACCCTGCTTTTTATTCTGTTTTATTTCCAATTAAGTGGTACTCTCCATCCATTAAGCTTTCAAAGCGAGCGGCAGCTGTCAATAATATTGCTCTCTGCTCCTTTGGTGAAAAAACAAAAAGTATATCTGGTACCCTTCCCCTGCATGTTGGTTTCTCAAGAGAAAATAAACTGCTTTCTTGTTAAAGTGCCAGGTACTGTAAAGCAGGCAAAATGCACTGTCAGGTGCATTATAGTAGCCACATCAAATATCTGCTGCGAGATCAGATAATTATTGAAACATCAAGGTAATGCTCCTATAACAAAGATATTTGCGTAGGATGCATCAGCAATGAAACAGTTAATAGCAAGGGATGAGGGCAGTTTGTGTTAGAGTTCATTGGCCATTGTATATTCTTCTATGTTATTCTTCTGACAACAGCAGGAAGGAAGAAGGGCTCATTGCCTAACGTTCCAAAGAGTATGCGGCTGTAGCCACATACTGTACCCATCTTGACTTTTATGGGAGCTGTTTGGCTAGGGTTACCATACGTCCGGTTTTTCCCGGACATGTCCGGCTTTTCGGCAATCAAACCCCCGTCCGGGGGGAATTGCCAAAAAGCCGAACATGTCCGGGAAAATGCCGGCCGGGCACTTCCCCTCCCGGGCTCCGGCGGCTGGGGTCCAGAGGCAAGGGGGCTGCCCAAAGCCGGTAGCGCTCGGGCAGCTCGGCTCATAAACAGAGCCGAAGAGTCAGGGGAGGAGCAGAGCCTCCGGCCGCGGCGGCTCTGTTCCTCCCCTGACTCTTCGGCTCTGTTTAAGAGCCGAGCGCTACGGGCTTTGAGCAGCCCCCATGCCTCCGGACCCTGCGCCGCCGGAGCCCGGGAGGGGAAGTGCCCGGCTAGGGGCGCAGGGTCCGGAGGCATAGGGGCTGCCCGAAGCCCAAACGCTACCGGCTTCACGGTTTGCCGGGCAGCCTCCAGACCCTGCGCCCCCGGCTGGGTGCTTCCCCTCCCAGGCTCCAGCTGCGCTGGGGAAGCGCCGGCCGGGGGTGCAGGGTCTGGGGGCTGCCCGGCAAACCGTGAAGCCGGTAGCGCTCGGGCAGCCCTTTTCGCGTGGCTGGGAGTGGGAGGGAGGAGGGGGCGGAGTTGGGGCGGGGCCGGGGTGGGAAATGGGCGGGGCCAGGGCCCCGTGGAGGGTCCTCTTTTTTTATTTGTTAAATATGGTAACCCTATGTTTGGCTAACTATCCAGCAACCCATTGGAAAACGTAGCTGTCTAGTGTCTAATTTCACTTTGAATTCCCTGCCTTTTGCCATGTAGCCATTGGTTATATATACTTTATTTCCCTCCATAATTCAACACTCCCAGGAGCACTGTATGTGAAAAATACATTGGCCTACAGCTAAATTTAACTGCCCCGTGGAAATTGCCAATGTTTTTCTAATGTCACTTCATATCATTGAAATATTTTTTCTAACATGTTATGTTGGAAGTGTTATTTTTCCACATGTTATATACAGAGCCCAAAGTTTCCAGTGTGAATACTGATAACAAATTGCTAGGAAAAGGCACCGAAAAACATTATTTGTAAATGTATTCATTGAGCAATTTTGAATAATAAGTAAATGGGAGAGCATCATAAGCTGGCAATGGAAAATAGGATAATGAATTGACTGAATTATTCACATATGTATTTAGCAGAGATGCCATTTCTAAGGGATGGCTGAAGGGGAAGGATAAGCATATGAATATTTGGAGCAAGTAAATACCAAGGAAAGAATGGAATCATTTAGTGTAGAAGGGGATATAATTAGGTATATGGAGAAGTTTATGGTATTTATCACCACTGCACAATCTACTGAGCTGTGGAATAATCTCTCTCGAGAAGTGTCAGATCTCTTGGCACTGCCAAAAAAGTGTACATCGTGGGACAATTCCCCACTAACAAGGAGGGTTGGAGTTGACCAAATAGATCTATTCCAGCTCCAACTTCTATAATCCACTCTTAACTCCACCCAGAATGGGCAACACAGCCAATCAAATTCTGTACCACAGCTATTTTCTGAGGGAGAAATTCACTGCTTCGGGGAGAGCCAGGAGAAGGCCTCACTTAAGTCCCATTTAAGCCTTATGCAAAGAAAGTATAAGATATCAACCTTATGCCTTATCTTATGGTCTTTTTGCAGTAAGTCTTACGTAGGATGTCAGTGGTGCATAGGCCTCGTCTAGTCCTCTCAGAGGAATGAATTTCACCATAGGGGAATGTGGCCCAGTTAGCACACTGCATACAGTTTCAATGAACCACCATAAAATCCCTGCAGCTTTTCAACTTTTTTAATTTTGAACTGCTGGGGAAAAAGTAAATACTGCAGCAAAGTGCTACCTAAATGAGGGGTGGTGAGGATGAAAGCAGTATCCCACCGCCAGTCTTTATGTGTGCTCTATTTATAACACATTTCCAGAGCCCACAGCCGTTATATGCTTATTCCAGCAGAGAGAACTGAGCTCCCAATCACTTGTCTTCAAGCAGCAGCTGAGCACCTTCGCTTCTGGTTAATAACAGAATAACAAGTTTCTTCCTGGGTTTTTGGTGTCCTAAGAGGTTTGTGCATAAGTTATTTACTTAGCTGGTGGCAACAGCTAATTTCTTTTGTTTTATTTCTCAGCTCTTCCCCGGAGGGGGTTGTGTGTGAAACAGCTTGTGAGGGTACCCCACAGGAAGGAATTCCCAAGTGCGCCTTCCTGAGTTCCAAAAAAAGGGGTTTTGCATTGGGTGGTGGCAGCATTTACCAAGCCAAGGTCAGAAAAAAGCTGTCACCTTGGGAGTTTAATACAAGCCTGGAGTGGCAAGTATTAATTTTTAAAAATCCTCGTGGGCCCCACTTCTGCACTCGAAGTGCCAGAGTGGGGAGTCAGCCTTGACAGATGGAGACCAAGTAGAGGCTTTTCCAGCAGCTTGTGCCTGAGAGAGGTTCTAGCTTCATCGGCAGGGCCAAGCAACCAAAATGGGCCAAATATGAGTGGCATTGTGATCCTGTGTGCCAAGTCACTCCACCATTCATTCCAATGTAGTCCCCCGTGACGTGAGTCAGGACCGCTGGGTTCCAACCCTGGTTGTGGAAGAGGAGCGAGGGGAGTGATTGGAGCTGGGAGCCAGGACTCCTGGGTTCTAACCCTGGTTGTGGAAGAGGAGCGGGGGAGGGGGCGTAGAGATTGGAGCTGGGAGCAAGGACTCCTGGGTTCTAACCCTGGTTGTGGAAGGGGAGGTAGGTTAGTGATTGGAGCTGGGAGCCAGGACTCCTGGGTTCTAACCCTGCTTGTAGAAGGGGGGGGGTGTTAGTGATTGGAGCTGGGAGCCAGGACACCTGGGTTCTAACCCTGGTTGTGGAAGGGGGGGTGTTAGTGATTGGAGCTGGGAGTCAGGACTCCTGGGTTCTAACCCTGGTTGTGGAAGAGGAGTGGGGGGTAGAGATTGGAGCTGGGAGCCAGGACTCCTGGGTTCTAACCCTGGTTGTGGAAGGGGGGGTGTTAGTGATTGGAGCTGGGAGCCAGGACTCTGGGGTTCTAAGCCTGGTTGTGGAAGGGGGTGTGTGTTAGTGATTGGAGCTGGGAGCCAGGACTCTGGGGTTCTAACCCTGGTTGTGGAAGGGGGGGGTGTTAGTGATTGGAGCTGGGAGCCAGGACTCTGGGGTTCTAACCCTGGTTGTGGAAGGGGGGGGTGTTAGTGATTGGAGCTGGGAGCCAGGACTCTGGGGTTCTAACCCTGGTTGTGGAAGGGGGGGTGTTAGTGATTGGAGCTGGGAGCCAGGACTCTGGGGTTCTAACCCTGGTTGTGGGAAGGGGGGGTAGGTTAGTGATTGGAGCTGGGAGCCAGGACTCTGGGGTTCTAACCCTGGTTGTGGAAGGGGGGGTGTTAGTGATTGGAGCTGGGAGCCAGGACTCCTGGGTTCTAACCCTGGTTGTGGAAGGGGGGGGGTAGGTTAGTGATTGGAGCTGGGAGCCAGGACTCTGGGGTTCTAACCCTGGTTGTGGAAGGGGGGGGTGTTAGTGATTGGAGCTGGGAGCCAGGACTCTGGGGTTCTAACCCTGGTTGTGGAAGGGGGGGGGGGTGTTAGTGATTGGAGCTGGGAGCCAGGACTCTGGGGTTCTAACCCTGGTTGTGGAAGGGGGGGGGTGTTAGTGATTGGAGCTGGGAGCCAGGACTCCGGGGTTTAGGAGGAGCTGGGGGGGGGGGGGGCTGTGAGCAGAGGGCTGCAGCGCTTATCATTTACACAAAGCAGCTTCCCCATATCCCCCCCCCCATGTGGCCCCTTGGATCCGCCCCTGGCTGCTCCCCTCCTGTGAGTGTGCAGGGCGGGGTTTGCAGCGGTGCCGGCGAGCTGCTGTCAGGGGTGATGCAGCCGGTGGGGGAGGGAATACCCCCGGCTCCAGCATGAGGACGGTGTGAAAGATGTGCGAGCAGGCAGCGCGCTACTGCAGGGAGAGCGTCCACAAGCTCCTCCGCAAACAGCAGCCGCAGATCAGGGGGCTGGACGGGCTGGTCCGCTGGATCGTCACCAAGATGAGCGACAAGAGCATCCTCTCGGAGCGGGAGCTCCTGCAGGAGGGGCAGGCGGCCGCCGGCCAGGCATTCTTCCCCCCGGGGCAGCGGAAAGGCACCTCCGTGATCCTGGATGTGAGTTCGGAGCCCCGGCCCGGGGACGGGGCTGGGGGAGCAGCTGCCTTGGGGTGCAGGAGCGGCGCGGGCGACTCTCTCCCGGCCCCTGGACTTTCCAGGGGAGCCTGGACTGGTGCAAAGCGCCGCAAAAGTGAGGGCACTGCGAGTCGCACCCGCCCCCCCCTTTGCAGGCGCCCTCTCCCCGTGCCCCCAGCGCCCCCGAGCCGGGCGGGACGCCCCCGGGCAGCAGCGGGGTCGGGGAGGGCTTTGCAGTCGAGGCAAAGAGCAGATGGGGGCAGGGGAGGCGCTTGCTCTGTCGGTGCATCCTAACGGAGCGGCACTTCAGCTGGGACGGGAGTGGCCCCCAGTCCGGGCAGCTTTCCGCCCCCAGGAGAGTTCAGGTTGAAAAGGCGCACGCTGCGCGGCGAGGTGGGTAGGTCTTGCATCGCAGGGGATCTGCCTCTCCAAGGCGAGCGCAGTGGTCCCTAGAAGCGGCCATGTGAGTTCTTTGGGGAGCAGGGACCCGGGTCTCAAGGGCCGTTTCTGAACGCTCCAGTTCCCGCTGTCAGTTTCATGCCCGGAGTTGCCGCTGACCTGCTTCTCTGGGCCATTGGCAGCACCGAAAGGGAGAAGCCGAAACTCCCCTGGGCACTGTGTCAATAAGAGTATTCGGTGCCCAAGCCGGCACAGGTTCATTTGAAAGAACCTCCTCGTGCTCCATTATGTGGTAGCAGTGTCCCTCCCTCCCCCCAGTCTTCTGTTGCTGGTACCATCGCTGCTTTTCCTCTTAAATGCACATGCTACTGTCTTCTGAACTTGAAAAGTATCTGGGGTGTTTGTGTGGATCAATATTGCCGGGAGAGATGAGAGCCAGAAAGGGCGAAATCTATATGGACCATCCATTTAGATGAATATTTTAAGGCAAACATCTGCTCTGCAGTTTGAGATTAGATTAAATGGGCTTGTTTGCACTTCAAACCCCGCTGTTTTCTAGATACATTTTATCAATGCAGTTGGCTAGGTTTCAGTCAATAGAAAGCAAATGGCACTTTAACAACACTGAAATTGAAGAATAGTTAGTGTTCCTAAGCCTGACTTGGCATGCCAAGTTAGTGGTCTGATGCAATTCCACTTTGATGATGGGAAATGGGATCTCTCTTATTGTATTTAATTTACAAGTGAATGATAGGTATTCTGTGATGATTGCTCAATAGCTAGTAACATCCAATATGTACTTAGGTTAAATAAAAAATAAAACACAGTATATGGTGTTATTTCTGGCACATTTCCTAAGGTGAAAGTGTAAAGCAGTGGTTCTCAAACAGGGTGCACGTACCCCTGGGGATACACAGAGGTTTTCCAGGGGGTACATCAACTCATCTAGATATTTATCTAGTTTTACAACAGGCTACATAAAAAGCACCAGTGAAGTCAGTACAAACTAAATTTTCATCGAATGATTGGTTTATACTGTTCTATATACTATACATTGAAATGTAAGTACAATACTTATATTCCAATTGATTTATTTTATAATTATATGGTACAAATGAGAAATACCGAAAAATTGCTTGATAGTGCGCTGTGGCACTTTTTTGTATGTTTGTCAGATTTTGTAAGCCAGTAGTTTTGAAGTGAGGTGAAACTTGGGGGTACGCAAGACAAATCAGACTCCTGAAAGGGGTACAGTAGTCTGGAAAGGCTGAGAGCCACTGCTGTAAAGTGGACATTTTTTGAATGTTAAGCCTCAAATGAGCTTGATCATTTGGCATTTAAGGTACATTAAACTGGATGTTTCAATCTTAATGAAATCTGTATTTGAGACACTTAATTTAAAGTGTGAAAGAAAAGTGTGGGGCATATTAATGTAATTAAACCCTTCACAAGAGTAAGAGATACATAAAATGAGTTCATTCCAACCTTTGAGGAAGATTTCTTCTCTCAACTATGCAAGAAATTAGTTTAGCATATTTAAAATTCTTACAAAATTAACCACAAGTAAAAAAAAAATTGTCCCAGAATAAAATAACTAGGAATTCATTGATCTCGGAAGGCTCTGGCATGTGAATTTCAGCCAAGAGATATAATTTCACTTGGTAACTAACTAAATAACTTGGGGGGAACATAGCCAGCCTATACCATACATGAGAGAGACTGTGTGTGTCAGGCATGACTGCTGGATTGCTTTGTAAAATGAAGGTGATTAAACAGAATACCTTTTGCTGTGTTCTTTTCTTGAGATGCTAGGACATGCTCTCATTATGTGTGGCATGCTTGTTAAACATAATTGGGCTTTGTCAAATTTTCTTCTCTGCTATTCTTATGATTACAGTAGTCTCCGTTTTTAATCATAAAAGTCTAGTGAGAAAACGTCGGTAATTTAACGATTTTTACATCTGATATTTACCCATAGTCCTATTCTGTTAGCTTGGACCTGTACAAATTTTGCAATTTTTCTTGATAGTATCTTTGCCAAAAATATAGAACCCTCTGAAGAGTAGTGAACAGAATCCCCAAGGACAGCTATGTAATAGCTTGCACTGAGCTGTCTTTAGGGCATGCAAGTGATTTGTAACTTTTATGTCAATGTTGTTAGGGACTGTGTGTTTAATACTTTATCATATTTACAGTTGGCTGCTTTAGTAAATTCTTCGCATTTAGATGGAATTAAATGAGAACAGAGTTGGGGGGAAGAAACAAACCCTAGCACAGGTAACTCCTGAAGAAAATATAGTGCAAACAGTTATAATTACATATTCGCTCAGACAGTGGCATCTAATAATTCAAAACGTACATCAGTTTTGCAGCCTTCCATCTTTAAGAAAACAAAACCAAAAAAGTGTAGTTATCATAAAAATTAGCTACTGATGGCACTAGCTGGAGTCTGTTAATATCCCTAAGTCCAAACCAGCATTATTTCTTCTATACTAGTCCTTAGATTTCCTGACAAATCTTGTTGAATCATGCTGTAATCTATGGTAGGCATTGGCACCTGCTAAAGACCCCAAAACTCATTTCATTTGTGATCTAAGCCCAATTCTGGGCTCAGACCGAAAGAGATGATGGGTTTATGAATTAACTAGTTCTGCCAAATTGAACTGCTTCAGATTGTCTTTGGCCCAACTAATAGAATTGAATGTCGCTCCCAATCTAAATATTTTGGTGGGAAGAGACATGCTACTGTTTAGAAATAATTGATGCATAATGGAGACATTGAAAGAACCTAAGTAACTAATGTGTTTTCGTGGATCTGACTTTTTTTTTCCTCCACCTCCTGAAGGTTTAACCAAAGATGGTTGGAACCTGTGTTGCCAACATAGATGACACAGTTGCGCAAACAACAATATTTTGGCCTGACAAGATGCTCAATAGGTGGAAGATATTGTTATAGTTAAAAACGGTCATATTAATGTTAAGCTCCATTCAACATGCCAGATTTTTTGTTGAAAATGGGAAAAGGAGAGATTGATATGAGAAAATGTGAAGTATAAACTTGTAACATTATGTAACCACGGGGAAACGAAACAAACTATAATGCACAGAGGGTCCTGTGGCATCTTTGAGACTAACAGAAGTATTGGGAGCATAAGCTTTCGTGGGTAAGAACCTCACTTCTTCAGATGCAAGAAGTGAGGTTCTTACCCACGAAAGCTTATGCTCCCTATACTTCTGTTAGTCTCAAAGGTGCCACAGGACCCTCTGTTGCTTTTTACAGATTCAGACTAACACGGCTACCCCTCTGATATAATGCACAGCACATTCATCTGTATCTGAATCATTCCTTTGCTTTCCGGTTAGATTGTTAAAGATCTTTTTTTGCATTATCTCTTATTGGTTGGAAGTAGAGTTGAGTGAATGCTGCAAAAATAATTTGAAAATGTTGTGGTTCTTTAAAAGTTTGTTTTACCTTCATTATTTATAACTACAGCAAGAGCATCAACTGAGATTGTGACTCCGCTGTCTTAGGCTCTTTATAAACACTCGCTGAGACAGTTACCAGTCCAAAGAGTTTACAATCAGATATGATAGACAAAGGGTGGGAGAAAGGAAGTATTATCCCCATTTTACAGATCTGGAACTTAAGGCACAATGAAAGACTTGTCCAAAAAGTCTGTGGCAGAGCTGGGAATGCAATTTTGGGCTCCACAGTCCTTTTCCAATGCTCTAATCACAAGACCATCCTTCCTCTCAGCAGTTCATGGGCAGACATGCCAAACCCGTGAAAAAAACACAGAAATTGGGCTTGTTTTTGGCTTAATTGGCTTATGAGTTGCTTGTTGGCTAGTTTTTGACTTGTAGCTTGTTGCTTTTTTTTTTGATTCTCAGGGATTGGCTTTTTTTTTTGATTCTCAGGGATTGGCTTGTTTTGGCCTTGTTTTGAAATGGGATTCGCTTGATTTTAGGCTTATTGTGAAAATCAGGGGGGCTTATTTACTGTGTGAAAGTTGCCAACTGTGTTCATGGGCCCTTTACATCGTTGCTTTCCATGAACTTTTACTCTTAAGAATATTGGCTAAAAGCAAATTTAAGGTCACACTCTCAAATTCTCAAGGAAGAAACTTATTCTCTTTCCATGAGCATTAGCACCAGAAACCTGAATGAGTTCCATTAATCCATTCAGGGAATAAAATATACCATGTGACTTATTTGATTAGTCACAACTAAGCAGTTTGAATTCTGGAGAGAAAGCTGTAGAATAAATGATCTGTGAAAAATTTAATCAAATATATTTGAATGCCAAATCCAAGCAAATCACAACCTGTTCACAGGCAGCTTAACACTCAGAAGAAGGTTAAATTTGTTTAAATGGTTGGTTATGAATTAGTCACTCAGCTCAAATGCCTGTTCTGAAACTTACAAATTATCCATGTTACTTATTTCCATTCTCTTTATTCTTTCTCCTGCTCTAAATTTCCTTTGACTCATGCATCCCTGATACCTTTTCTTCAAGTTCAGAACAACTATCTAGGCATTTAAGAAAGAGGTACTGTACAGATAGCAGGATCAAAAATGCATGTGCAAAATACCTACCACACAGCATGGTGTTGGAATTTTAGATTTTTCTGCATGACTTTTTGAATGAATCTACACATTTAACTTTTTATTGTACACAATCACTGGACACTGATGTAAGAAAAGCCCCTGCCTAGAGTAGGCTGAGGGGGGTATGATTGCTCTCTTTAAATATATCAAAGGGATAAATACCAGGGAAGGAGAAGAATTATTCCAGCTCAGTACTAATGTGGACACGAGAACGAATGGATATAAACTGGCCGTGGGGAAGTTTAGGCTTGAAATTAGACGAAGGTTTCTGACCGTCAGAGGGGTGAAATATTGGAACAGCCTTCCGAGGGAAACGGTGGGGGCGAAGGACCTGTCTGGTTTTAAGATTAAGTTAGATAAGTTTATGGAAGGAATGGTTTAAGGGGACAACATAATTTTAGTCAAAGGAACAGCGTGCCATGGCAGGTAAATGGTATAATGGCTAATGAGGGTGAGGCTGGAGAATCTTGCCTACGTGCTCGGGGTTTTACTGATCGCCATATTTGGGGTCGGGAAGGAATTTTCCTCCGGGGTAGATTGGCAGAGGCCCTGGAGGTTTTTCGCCTTCCTCCGCAGCATGGGGCAGGGATCGCTGGCAGGAGGATTCTCTGCTAATTGAAGTCTCTAAGCCACAGGATTTGGGGACTTCAACAGCAGAGTCAAGGGAAAGGGTAGGGACGGCTTTGTGGCCTGCATCATGCGGGAGGTCAGACCAGAAGATCATAATGGTCCCTTCTGACCTTAAAGTCTATGAGTCTATGAGTCTATGATAAACTATATAATACCAATCTGGAAGCTGATATGATTTGTTGGCCTTAGTGGAATATTCCTACATAGCTATCCTTGTTAACTGGTTTGTTACCTACTAATGGCCTCTTTGCTGTGCCAGAGTGACAGGAGTTCTGTAAAGACAATGGGGTAGATAGGGAATGGGACACTTGGGGATTGGTAAGTAACAGACAATAATCCTTTGGTGTGATTAATGAAAAACATAGATGGGTTATTAAGAAAGTGCTTGTCCACAACAGAATAGTGGCTCTTCATGGGACCTTGAGGGTCAAGGAGGGATAAAATGGAGAAGGTAAAATGGGTGAGATCTCACCGTCTCCATCAGGGACAAGAGAAACATCATTTAAGGATAGAAACTAGTTTGAGTCTAAATTTTTCTGTGTCTTGCACCGGTTTGCAAACAGGCTCATGTACATTCTTTTGGGTGAGTAAAATAGATGATCAATAGTGTTTAAAGGTGCAGTTTAAGATTCTGGTATTCCAGGTGTTAAAATATAACACGTAAAATTGCAGACTCGCTTTTCTGAACCCTATTAATAAATGAATGGAGACTATCTTTAAACACTGGGCACTTCCCAGCATAAATGGGGCTTTAAAATAGTGATTGATAGGTGCTAGGAAAGAGCAATGGTAGGTTAGGCTGTGCTGATTTCTTGCTCCAAGATACATGGAAAGCATCATTCAGCATGTAAAGCTAATTTGCTGCCATATCAGCAAAATCAGCCTAATGTGCTAGGATCAGACAGGGGTCTGTATCTAAATAGTCGTCATCAGCATGGATCTCAATACATTCCCACATCTTGAAACTCAGCTATGTAACATTGCACCCGTTTGCACGCTGGTGCATTATAGCAGCATGCAGCATACCTGGAGTTGTTAATTTTGTATAATGTGCCATAGTTACAGCCCATAATACTCAGTGATCTCTGAGCAGTCTGATTGGGGAGCACTCCTCGTTAACAGACACCAATCTGCACACAGCTTTCCTGCCCTATGGATCAATTATTTATAACATTTGACCATGTAGTTTATTAAAATGGTCTTCTTGATTCCCAGCTGGGGTGGTAACTAAATTCAGACTGTACTGTAGCATTCATGCTGGCTATCCGTAGTTAATCCAGTACTGCTAGACCCAAGCATTCAAAAATCATGAATCAGGCCAACCAAATTAATGAGACTTCCTTAAAGATCACGAGATTTTAAAAATAATGTATGTTGAGTTATTTTGATTTGCCTTCTGGGTTATTTAGAGATGATGAGGACTAAAATGTTTTATCTGGAATTCTCATATAATCTGGGGTGTGTTTTAAAAAACCCCCAACCCCCACAAACACCAAATATTGTGAGACTATTAATAAAATTGCAAGAGTGGTAACACCATTAAACTGTAAAGACCAAGGGAAATAGTGCAAAGGAACTGTACCAAATCATATAATTTGTATGTGTATATACAAAGTAAAATGTAAATTTCAAGAAACCCTGGGCATGAGAGCAGTAGATGTATCTAGAGAGAACCATTTATAACTCCATCTGGTCAGCACGCAGACACCTATTTGCAGACCATTGCTATCAATTACTTCCTGCTGCCCCACTTTTTAATTAAAAGCACAAGAGTAGTGGCTGAAATTAACCCTGAAACAAAGCTATCTTTGAATAAATCATATTAATAGCATAGCTTAATTCATAGATAGCAGCAACAAAAGACAATCAATATTAAACTGTAGGCAGGTGAGTCCCGTGTGGTTTAAATACACGGGGTCCGCGTTTTATAAGCGCCCATCTCCCACTTGGCATCCCATTAAGTGTCCATCTTTCGAAAGGGCTCAGTTGGGTTTCAGAAGAGCTCAGCATCCAATATGCTGAGCCCATTCGAAAATCTGGCCCATGAGGCACATTGACGAGTGGAACACTCTCCTCTCCCTTCTCTACCACTTCTGATTAGGGCTTGTTGCGCTTCGTTCTCCGTCCATACTTCTCAGCTCTTTAATAATCTGCTCTGTGGCCAGATTCTACCCTAGATGACGCCTCCACAACTCCTTTGATTGACTTAAATGAGGCTGCGTGGATGTAACTTCAGGAAGAATTTGGCTTGTGTCTAGCAGTGACTTCCCAAATGCAGAACAAAGAACCAACATTTTTTGTGATTCTCTCTCCCTTAGTCTCTATTCTGGCTCTAGCTAGTAAAAGAATCACATTTCCAATATTTTTTCTTACTCCCCTTACTCTGTTCCCCTCTCCTGTTTTTAATATATTCATTCTTTCTCTCCTCCTCTCCCTTTCACCCCTGTAACTCTGCTCATTTCTCTCTCAGGATGAAAAAATGGAAGACTGGAAATGACCCTTCTCCTCAATCTTCATTTATAAAATCCCAAAGTATCTCAGAACGCCCTGACCTCTAGAGTGTTAATGTGACTCTGGTGGGGAGCAGAGGTTAGCTAAAGACTGGGCACAATATACATATTTAAGTATTGCTCAACTGCAGGGTCAGTCATGTGCCCTGTAGAAATGAGTTGTTGATCTCTGGCTATTTCCTGGTTTACACCTTCCTGCATCACATTTGTCTTGGCTTTCTGGTTGGCTTTCTTGGCAGAGGCCAAGAACTAAAAGGACCTACCGATCCCCCAAGGTCAGAGTAGAAGTTCCAGGCTGGAACACTGTATTGTATGTGTATTGGGATGCAGGCAGGAGAGAGAGCTCGCACTGAAGTCTGTACCGCATCTGTTCTGTGCAATAATAAAAGGCCATCAGACCTTTCACTAGTACTAAAATATTAAAGTAGAAATAAGAGTGCTCCACAGAACAATACAGAGGTTTGACTCCTCTGTATCCTATCTGAAATTCACTGAGGCTTCCAAAGCTTGATCTAGCCACATGTGGTGAGAGCTCCCTTTGAAAATCAATAGGAAGGGTGAAGTATAAGTGATCCCTTTCTCCAGCACATCACCTGCTTTGGTAAAATATTCCCATGGTAAGCTAACATTTTACACCTGCAAGTCAGTGAAGTTTGGAGCCGAAGTAGAGATGCTCTATGGGAATATTACATCCAACAAATCTTTGTGTGGAAACGGCCTCTTGAAACCTGCACTCCTGTCCAGCTGTTATGAAATTGTGCCTTTTGAAGTGTTACTTAGATCCTTGCTGATGGCATAGGTTGCCTCCTTTCCCCCCACACACCCACCTCTCCTCCTCAGAAAGAAAAGAGGAGGATAGCATCCTGTGTAATCCAGCTATTAACATCCCTTTGGCAGATGCTCGTTCCTTTGATTTAGCTGTGCCACGTTAGCACCATAACTCTCTCCACTAATAGCTCTTCTTGATGCTTATCCTGTAAGATGCACACCCACTCAATACTTCAACAAGTATGAAGGAAACAGAGTTCCTAGGTACTTACATTGCTAAGAAGAACTGACTGCAGTGAGAGCAAGAAAGGTCTTTTAAAGACCATGGTGGGTGGAAAGTGTCTGTAACTGTATTAATGTAGAAAAACAAATGAGTGAATGCAAAAGAGCATAAGAGTTCCTTTGAGAAGTGAGCAATTGATTGAAGAGACTAGAGGCCAGATTCCTGACCCTACTAAACCTCTTTGTGCTACTCTGGCTTAATTGGCTTCCTGAAGGTACCCCTGGCATGGGGCTCATAGCAGCATGGCTGTCCTCAGCTGCCAGAAGCCATCAACATCCGAATGGAACTTAGAGCAGCCCTGAGCCTGCCTTCAGTTGCACCAAAGGCCAAAATTGCCTGTGGCTGGCTTCAAATCATGGTGTACCAGCCACCTTTTGAGGTCTCCCCTGAGTCCAGCAGTGATCACCTACATATGAAGGTCTCATCACCTATCTCTGAAATGTAGCTACTGCCCACCTCTTGTAGCCTTAAAATTCCACCTTTCCTTCAAAGGATGTCCTGCCCTAGTGCATGAATTCCATTGATTAGCAGTGAGTTCCTGTAGAAAACACACTTCCATCCTGTGGGAAAGGTGTCTATTTTATGCTCCAGGATTGTCTCATACCCAGGTGAAACTGTGAGAGGAATATAAGTAAGCAGGGAATAAATACTGAAATAAGAACTTGGCCAGGACACCTTGGTTTGCAACCCACAGTCTTGTGAAAAGTAGGATCTTCAATAGGATAACATCTGCAATGACTTGGGGTCTGTCTACACTGCAGCTGGAAGCGTGCTTCCCCATGCAAGTAGACAGACGTGGTACCTCTGCTGGAGCAAGCACGCTGCAAACAGCAGTGTAGTCAGAGGTGGTGGCTGAGGCTAGCAGCCTGAGTACATACCTAGGGAGTCCTTTTTACTTGGGTGGCTAGCCTGAAGTGCCACCCATGCTACACGGGGCTGCACTGCTTTTAGTGCGCTAGCTCTGCTTGAGCTAGTGTCTGTCTACTCACATGGGGACGCACGCTCCCAGCTGCAGTGTAGATGTTCCGTTAGTAGTTTGATCTGGAAAACAGCATCTCCACAGACCAGAGCCCCTATCGCCTGGTGGGACAATACTTCAGCACTCGGAGGAAAGCGTGCTGTGTACTGAATCACCACCTCTCTCTCTTCTACGGGAGTTGATGTTGGCCACCCCTGTGAGCACTGATCATGTCAACCCATGCTTCACTCATGAGAGCTGATGATGGTGACATAGCCCAAAGCGATGTGGCTGCAGGGACTTAGATTGTGTTACTGTTTTATATTAGTAATGGAAGGTGCATCGTCCCCCTCCCTGCAGTCATGAGATGGGCATTTACTAACAGGGGTCAGGGTGGAGGAGCGAAGGGAAGATTTACTTTGACACACCTTATGCAAGAACAGAAACCTCATGGAGCCAGTCTCCATGGATCTGATGGGGAGTCAGGACTCATTTTGTAGAAGAGCCTGGGATAGGCCTTGTCTGTATTTCTAAATTCCTCAGCACACATGATACTACAACTATTGAGCAAACTTTTTTATATAATGGAACATTTTTCTTTTTCTTTGCCCTCTCCCCTAGAATCTCCTCCTTCAGCAGGCTTCGTCACACCTTGCTTATCCTTCTATTAGCAGCACAGGAAATGAAAACTGCTGTTGAATCATGTGGTTTTTTTAAACCCATCATATTAACCTGCTGCAGGAATAATAATAAACCCTACATGAAGTAGAACAATTCTTTGACTTAAGGAAGTGATTGTGGGAAATGAATGAAATTGCCAAGAAAACCACAATTAAACAGCCTCGAGAGGTGCAGATTTGCATCCAAGAGCTTTGAGGACATCCTAGGCAGCATTGAACGTTTAGATTATAAAACCTGATTTTTCAAGGTTTTAGTATTGTAGCTGTTTTAAACTGCTTAGGGGTGAATTAAATGAGTGTTTTCAAAAAAAGCTGTCATCCCAAACATTGTTTTAAGCAGCAACTTCACCTATTTTAACAACGACAACAAAAACATTTCATTTCCGTTTCACCTGTGATTTTTTTTGTCAGTCTTTACTTTAAAGGCTAATTGTATTACAAAATAGCTTTCGTTCTCAGTTAATTGCTAAAATGGACTAGTGCCCCATTAGTATCTTGCAAACAATTGGCTGGCCATGTTTATTTCTTGTGTTACTCCACTGAAGTCAGTGAGTTTACATAATGGATTAACTTGGCCGATATTTTGAAAAGCTTGTGTGTCTAATACATTTAGAAACGCGGCTGAGAAGCGTGCACTGGAGGTGGTAAGGACAGTATTTTTGGTTCAGGGATAATCTGCTGTTTACTTCTTGAAAATGGTAGGTGAGCCTGACAATCGGAGAATCGGAGGTGATGGGATGGAAAGGACATTCCTAGTCATCTGAGTCCATGCCTAAGTAGTAGTGCAAGATTGTGTGCTGTGCAGAGCTCCCAGTGGTCACACGTCTCCTCAGCCAGTGGGGTGAAGCTAATGGGGGTTGCATGTATGGTATTAAGGGCAGAATTTATCCATTAATATTTAATCTCCTCTATTCTTTGTGACCTCCAATGCAGTTGTCTTGACTAAGTCTAAGTGACTTCACTGCCAAATTAAAATGGCACAAACAATGTCACTGCAAATCCAGAGAGATCACACTTTGGGGTGGATGCAGTTCTGCATTTTGCAGGAACGGACACGGCGGGAAAGGAGCCAGGCTTTTCCCGCTTCATAATATTTCTGGTTTGGTTAGAGTTCAAACTGCTGCTGTGACTGATGTTCAAACTTTTGGTAGTGTGGGATCTTTGTGTAAAGGGGTTAGAGCTGAGTCTTCTGATCTGTGTCTTCCAGACTATGATTAGCAAGGGCAGCAGGGCTCAAATACCACCTATAAAAAGCTGGTCAGAGTTCCTCCTTACATTTTGTGTTTCAACCCTGCAGTTCTGCATTGAATCGAATGAAGCACCCCGCCCAGCCATACTCCTTGTCTCTTCCCAGGGCTGAATTAAGGCAATCTGGGGCCCTACACACACCAGGAGACAGACTCTGTTTTGGCTCCACCTCTGCCTCCTTGCCCTGGCCCATGTTTTTGGTGGTGGGGTCCTCCTCCCATCCCAGACTGGGACAATTGCATATGGTCACCTTCTCTCCTGAGGCTTGGCAGCAGGGCTCCTCTTCCTTTGGGAGCTGCAGAAGTGGCAGCCATGGTACCCTCTTCCCCCCAGAGAGGCAAAGGTGGCAGCAGGGCCCCCACAGAGCTTACCCCAGCAGCTGCAGCATATCTCCTTGAATGGTGCTTCTCTCCTGTCACACACATGCTGTTGGAGTGGTGTCAAGGCATCCAAAGCAGTGCATCTTGGAGTTAATACCCCTGTAGTGGTTCTGCAGCAGGATTCCTCCTCCTCCGGGTCGGTGAGGGGCCAGTCAACCTCACTACGTCTTTGGGCTTCGCCTGTCACTGCCTGGGGAAGAGGATATCTGTTATCAGCCCTCTCTCGCTGGGCTGCAAGGACTCCGCCCTCCGTCACATCCTGTCCTTCCACCGGCAGGTCCAAATCCAACGGCTGGCAGCGGCACGTGGCGGGGTGGCACTAGAGGGGTCCTTTTCTGTGCCCTATCAGGGAGCTCTCTACTGGGTGGACTACTCCTTGGGGGAGGCCTGGTGTTACCTCTGCTGGGCGACGGGGCACGTCCAGAAGGACTGCCCCCTGGCCCAGCATGGAGGGGCGCCTGGGACCTCCGAGGCCCAGGAGGGAACCAGCCCTACCATCGCCGGCAACCCTGGTGGCCTGGCCGCTGTAGCTGCCCCTTCTCCTTCTTCCATTGATCCCGCTTGGGCCCTGGGGGCAGCCCCCCCATTGCACCCAGATGAGCCGGTGGGCCCTGGCTCCATTGTGTGGGGCCTGTGGAGGAGAGGGCGGCAGGGCCATTACCAGGCGAGGGAGAGGTCCCACCCCAGGGGTAGGTTTCCCTTTCCCCTGTTGTCCCCCCCTTGCCTCCTGGACCTCCAAGTTCATTGTCCTTGCCCCCTGACCCCAACCCTGCTGGCCAGCCCTCCACCTTGGAGGAGTGTGTATAGTTAGCTCCACCTCCTGTATATTCTGGCGCTCGTGCTCCACACATTTCACTTCCTTACCCTCGTGTCTCGCCCTGATACCAAAGGGCAGGACTATCTATCTATCACCTGTGGAGGGTGAGGAACCCCGGTGGGCAGCCTCTCTTCCACCGCAGCCTGCCAGGGATATCGGTTGGCGGCTCCTCCATGGAGCTGTGAGCACAGGCGTGTACCTGGCATGGTTCACCCCCATCCCCGACACCTGCCCCTTTTGCAGCATGAGGGAGAACCTGGCGCACACGTATCTTGAATGCGCCAGGTTGCAGCCCCTATTCCGGCTCCTCCAGAACCTCTTGTTGAGATTCTGGCTGCACTTTCCCCCACACCTGTTTATCTTCTCACACCCTGTCCCTGGCCCCATGAAGTCACGAGACCTCATCAACCTCCTGGCCCTGGCCAAAGTGGCCGTCTTCACCAGAGGGAGGATGCTAGATGAGGGGGTGCTCTGCGACTGTGGGGGCTGTTTCCGCTCCTCCCTGGTGTCACACATCTGGCAGAGTTCCTCTGGGCGGCGTCTGCTGGCTCCCTAGGCAGCTTTGAGGGGCAGTGGGCACTGTCCAGAGTTCTCTGCTCGGTGTCCCCCTTCTGGATCCCTGTGACCCTGTGTTTTGAATCTGTGACCTTCACTCCTGACCCTGTTATTCATTAGTCATCCCCCACATTCAGTTGGTTCCTGTGTCCAGTGGTCCCTCCCGCAAGGCTGGAGAAGGGGCCTTTAGATGTGGGCGGGCGTAAGATTTCCAGTAAGGCCTCACTACAACTCCATATTGTCAAGCTCTTTCTTAACCATGAGGACAAGGAGCTTCCTGTTACAACATATTAAATCTTAACTTCTAATATAATCCCATGACTCCAGGATCTGGGGCCCAATGTGCAGGCCTGTAGCCTTAATCCACCCTGATCCTTCTTTTTTGTAGCCATTTCCCTTCAATCCTGTTCTCCATCTTCCTAAACATTCTAGCCTGGGCCACTTCAACAGCTAAACCAATTCCACCTTTGGTGACTACTGCAATCAATGTGGATATAGTGAGGAATTTGCTTGTAATGATATACGAATCAGAACTGCGGTGTTAAGAATCTATAGCGGCACTTCAAAAGCAGGTCGGTACTATCAATATTTTTTGCAGAGTAGGATTTATGTTTAGTTTATAAAAATGAATGCATTTTCTAAAACCTTAACTCTGTTTTGAATATAATTCCACAGAAAAGCTGTTGTGAGAATGAACAAATTAAATTAATGTCTATAACTAGTAAAGATGTAATGAATATTAAATTTAAAAACCTAAATCATACAGCACATAGGTATGTTACCCATAACTGAGGGTGAAATACATCCTGGTTTGGAGGGCCAAAGCAATACTTTCCACCACTTGAGCTCTGCACTGGGGCTGCTGATGGAGCAGCTAAGTGAAGTACTCCCCTATGTGTGCACCTAGCGTGCCTGCAGTTTTGCATCCCCGTAGGTTAGCATGGAAAGGGTTAATGGTGGATTTGTGTTTACCAGTAGCACTAATTCACTAGACTTCACTCCAGTCTGCAGCCCAGGGGTATGAATCGCCTCCTTCCCTTATTATACAGTTACTTGAGTGTGAGGTGATCCCTCTGAGATGCTGGGGAAGGACGTGATGCTGGAGAAAAGTGGCCTGCTGGCTTCTGTTTCTGGCTGTAATCCAGCCTTGCTGTGTGGCTGTGGGTAACTCATCCAACCTCTGAGCCTCAGCTGAGCATGAAAACCTGGGACCAGAAACTAAGGTCCTGGTTCTGAAACCTGTACGCGGGAGCCTCTTCGCTGTCAGTTGGGGTTCCAGGCAGGCCAGTTGGGGTGGATACCCATGCAGTATTTGGGCTATACCTACTTTGTGCAGGAGTTGGGAGGCTTGCTTAATTAATGCTTGTAAAGCTCTTTGAATCCCTTGGACTGTCAGCTGCACCAAATTCCATTCATGTGTGACTAGAGTAACTTAGCCCCGTTAGTACAAAAGTGTTAGTTAAACCTCCAGGAAGGGATTTTAAAAGCTGCACAGGGATTTTGGACATCTGTTTCTTGTTGAAATCCATGGAGGCTGGGTGTCCAAGTGTTCTAGCTAGGTTTGAAAATTTCAGCCCTGATTGTCCGAAGGTGAACCCATCACCTTGCAAATTTCCCTCCATCATCCTGCAATCTAAATATATCCCTTTCAAAAGATGCTGTATCTCTTAACTGCCATCCTCTCCAAAATTCACAGCATGGTAACTAAAACAAGAGAACATTGTGGAGTTCCTTATGAGTTTTCGAAGCCATCCTTTCCCTGCAGCAGAGAATATTTCACAGGCCTTTATGTAAGCAAGATTCTTGGCAGCACAGCTGAGTAATCATTGTTACTTGTGTCTTCATCAGGGTCTTGGTGTGCATTCCAGATGTTCATACGTTGACTTTCTTGCTGTCTCTGTTTACCAAGCATTGTATCTTTAATTACAGGCTCTTTTGGAATTCCGGTTGGTTTCTATTTTTATGTGGATGTTTGAGGGTCCAATTAAATTGATATAGTAAGTCTTGCTTGCCAGTAACGATGGCGGCACAGCTTGACGCTGCTGAATAAATACATTCTAGTTGTATCATGGGTAGTGTCTTCCCCAGCTTCTCCTGATTCTGAGGAGAAGCAAGTCATCAACATGATGTGCTTGCCCACCAGCAAAAACTCCATATAGAAGAAACTCTTGCAGGTTTAAGGACTGAGAAGTTCCTTAGTCTGTTATGTTACTCCCAACTTTATTAATGGCTTTGGCTGTCGACTCTTGATCTCTGTTTAGTGAAAGGAGACCCTCAGTGTTCGTATGTTTTTTCCATTGGCCCTAATAGGAATCTCACACATTGACCAAGGAGGAATTAGAGCCTTTTAAAGAATTAACAGTCTCTGCTCTAGTGACAAATTGCAAAACATAAAAACAAAAAGGAGGAAAGTTAGTTAATACATGCCCATGATCAGGATCCTAGAAATTCTGGTGCTTGCCAGTTTCTAGCAGGGCTATCCAACTCTGCCAGTGTATCTTAGTGCATCATTTGTTCTAAAACGTTGCCACATGAGTGGCATCTTAAGATATGATCCATAATTCCGCACCCCCCACCCTTTTTTTAGTTAACTCCTGAGCTAGGTCACATTCTGTGTTTAATCTGTCCTTGGCCATACTACTACTGTATGATAAGGTCAGGCCTTCTATGATGGGATTTTTTCCTAGATTATACTCTCAATAATGCATTTCTCAGGGTAATAAATTGGAGGAAAATCTTTTCTTGTTAGGATTTCAGTGAGATGAGAACCAAGCTCCCAAACAGCTCTTTACTTGTCCCAAAACATTGTTAAAAAGCTACATTTCTTACTACCAATGATTTTGGAACAAGTTAAAAATCACTTAGAAAAGTTAGATGCCTGCAAGTCACCCGGGCCTGATGAAATGCATCCTAGAATACTCAAGGAGCTAATAGAGGAGGTATCTGAGCCTCTAGCTATTATCTTTGGAAAGTCATGGGAGATGGGAGAGATTCCAGAAGACTGGAAAAGGGCAAATATAGTGCCCATCTATAAAAAGGGAAATAAAAACAACCCAGGTAACTACAGACCAGTTAGTTTAACTTCTGTGCCAGGGAAGATAATGGAGCAAGTAATTAAGGAAATCATCTGCAAACACTTGGAAGGTGGTAAGGTGATAGGGAACAGCCAGCATGGATTTGTGAAGAACAAATCATGTCAAACCAATCTGATAGCTTTCTTTGATAGAATAATGAGCCTTGTGGATAAGAGTGAAGCGGTGGATGTGGTATACCTAGACTTTAGTAAGGCATTTGATACGGTCTCGCATGATATTCTTATCGATAAACTAGGCAAATACAAATTAGATGGGGCTACTATAAGGTGGGTGCATAACTGGCTGGATAACCGTACTCAGAGAGTTGTTATTAATGGTTCCCAATCCTGCTGGAAAGGCGTAACGAGTGGGGTTCCGCAGGGGTCTGTTTTGGGACCGGCTCTGTTCAATATCTTCATCAACGACTTAGATATTGGCATAGAAAGTACGCTTATTAAGTTTGCGGATGATACCAAACTGGGAGGGATTGCAACTACTTTGGAGGACAGGGTCATAATTCAAAATGATCTGGACAAATTGGAGAAATGGTCTGAGTTAAACAGGATGAAGTTTAACAAAGACAAATGCAAAGTGCTCCACTTAGGAAGGAAAAATCAATTTCACACATACAGAATGGGAAAAGACTGTCTAGGAAGGAGTACGGCAGAAAGGGATCTAGGGGTTATAGTGGACCACAAGCTAAATATGAGTCAACAGTGTGATGCTGTTGCAAAAAAAGCAAACATGATTCTGGGATGCATTAACAGGTGTGTTGTGAGCAAGACACGAGAAGTCATTCTTCCGCTCTACTCTGCTCTGGTTAGGCCTCAGCTGGAGTATTGTGTCCAGTTCTGGGCGCCGCATTTTAAAAAAGATGTGGAGAAATTGGAAAGGGTCCAAAGAAGAGCAACAAGAATGATTAAAGGTCTTGAGAACATGACCTATGAAGGAAGGCTGAAAGAACTGGGTTTGTTTAGTTTGGAGAAGAGAAGACTGAGAGGGGACATGATAGCAGTTTACAGGTATCTAAAAGGGTGTCATGAGGAGGAGGGAGAGAACTTGTTCACCTTAGCCTCTAAGGATAGAACCAGAAACAATGGGTTTAAACTGCAGCAAGGGAGGTCTAGGTTGGACATTAGGAAAAAGTTCCTAACTGTCAGGGTGGTTAAACACTGGAATAAATTGCCTAGGGAGGTTGTGGAATCTCCGTCTCTGGAGATATTTAAGAGTAGGTTAGATAAATGTCTATCAGGGATGGTCTAGACAGTATTTGGTCCTGCCATGCGGGCAGGGGACTGGACTCGATGACCTCTCGAGGTCCCTTCCAGTCCTATAATCTATGATTCTATGATTCTATGATTCTATGATTTCCCCTCTGACCATCACACTTTGAGAGCAGAATGTCTCCTCCAACACCTTAAATAGCTTTTACTGCTTCTGCATTGCACTTTATATAGTGTCTTTGATTCAAAGCACCAGAGAATAATAACAGAAGGATGCAGCAAGGAAACAAAAAAATTTGCAGTAATCAGCATTTAAAACACAAAGATAACATCTGCTGATCCTGTGCGAGAGTAAGAAGAAAAGAGGAAAGGAAAAACATTGCATACTAGAGGCAGAATACAATGGGTATTGTTTATAGGGGTGTGTCCAATGGCCCTGTGAATGAACCTGTTCCAGAGGACATTAAATGGGGCTCGCTTGATTTCTTCTTCTATTGTTTGTTGTGGGGCTCCGTGCTATAACCCAGATGCAAGGCAATGTTGCCCACTTGGCTACATTTAAAAACAATTGGATTTACAAATAACTGCTTCCTGATAGACATGCCCTTAGCAGGCTGCCCACATATGGCCCAGTCCTGCAAACCTGAAGTCAATGGGAACACTCAGATGGGTAGTATTTTACACTTACATTTTTCACTGTTCTCACTGGGCTCATGGGGAACCCACAGGAATGGGGGCTGGAGTGGAGGAATTCTCAGACATGCTCCTTGTGGAGACGTCTCTTCAATTCACTCCATCTGGGTGTATGGTTTACCCCTCCCAGGGGTCCATTTCCAAGGGATCAGTTGGTGTCTAGGTCCATCTACACAGAAACCAAGTGCCAGCTCTGTCTCCAATACACCCTCCCCATGACTGGCAGAACTGACGAAGTTTTAAGAGCCAGCTGCTGTTCCGAAGGCCCTGTGATGCAGTCTATCAGGCCTTCGCTGACCCCTTCTGAGGGCCTTGTCACCCTGACAACCCCTGCTGAAGGAAAACCCACTCGGACCAGGCTACCAGCATGACTTAGTACTCCAGAGGCTTAGACGGGTCAGGCAGAGACACTGACCAATCAGGAGCCAGCAGGCCAGTTAAGAAAGCTTGGCTGCTTCTTCTCAGGGGCAGTGTGAGGTGTCACTGGGATGGGGAGGAACTCCTCAGTGCTAAGCCAGAGCCCCTAGGCCAGGCCAGGCCAGGGCCTTGCCCTCAGCACTGCAGCTAAGCACTTGAATTTGAGGTTTACGTTCTTTATTTAAAGACATAGCCACATTTGGGGTTATTTTTTTGATTAACCTGTTTAGAGACTGATGCCAAACTTATGGCAAGGGCCATCATGCTCCAAACAGGTGTCCAAAGCTAGTAGACTAAGGCAGAGAGCACCTCCCGTACCAGGCTTGGTCCCCCAGGGGCAGCCCCACCTGCCACATGTTCCCTTTAAGAAGGGTTGCGGGAGTGAAACGCTAATGCAGCCTGTATGCCTATCCAAATGGTATCTAAACCTTTACAGGGTTGCGAAAGTGAGTAGTAAACTCTTGTGAACAGGCCTGTTTCCAGTATTCTCTGTGTGGTCAGGCTGGGGAGATTACAAGAAGTGTCTTTCTCTCAGTGTTTCATCACTGTTTTTTCCTGTCCCTTCGAGAAACAGGAAGAGCAGGAGAGGTGAAGGGGAAATTAGTTGAACTTTTGAACCTCTTAACAGCTTGGGTTTGGATTTGGGCTGTGTGTGAGTGAAGAGTTGGGTCCTTTGTTAATGCACACCCATTTGCCTATCACTACACTTGACTCAGGTAATGGTCTCTTTGTGTGTGCATATTCCCCCAGGTGTCTTATGTTCATTCCAGTGGCTGAACCTCAAAAGGGTATCTATACTGAGGCTGAATGAACCCCACTGGGTCCAGCTGATGTTGGTTACACAAGCCAAACCCTGCAGGATCTGTCTGTAGAGATTGGCAGTGGGCCAACCTCTGGTGCCTTCCCTTAAAGGTTTTGAGTTCTGAGGTTGGTTTGACTTTTCTAATATGGGTCTTATTGTATTGGAACTGGGGTGCTCATCCTTAAATATTATATAATATTGAGTCATTGTCTTTGTACAGTATCCATTTTGAGCCTTATATAGGATAGGCGATACCCTAGGTAGAACATTGATTTAATGTTACTTAATTAAATAGTATTCATTTAAGTAACACATTGTGCAGTTCAATTTGCCTCCTGGGTTCCTTCTTTCATGCAGCATTTTCTCCTTTGATTTTTTTTTAAATGAATTTATGACCCAGAAAATAAGACTTCATTTTATGACTGACTCTGAGCTGGCTGCTGCAGCTTTTATTCCCTCCACAATGAAATCTTTCTTTTGTTTAGCCAAATGCTCCTTTCTAGTCCAAAATAATGGGCTCAGGCTTAAAGAGGAGGAGATGATGATTTCCCCTTTCACGCTGAGCATGTGAATTTTGCAGCAATATATGGGAAAACCTAGGCCAACAGTTATTTGTCTCAGTTACCTATCAAATCCCAGGCTTCACAAGAGTTCCTCATTATTAATTGTGTTGTGCCATGATGGCCAACTCCTTGGCACAAGCACCTTGTCTCCTCCTCTTTGATCCAGCGTGAAACGCGAAGTTGATGCTTAACAAATAGAAACAGGAACTCACAAAGGGATTCTGATCCTGCCCCCACTGAAATGCTAAAGGGTTTTGTGGCAAAAAGTCTATTGACTCTTTAGTGGGGTGTAGGACTGGGTCTGGCTGGCTGGAGAGTCAGCACAAGGATGTGAGTACAGTACTATGAAGTGAGAGCTGTCATCTTTCCATTTCCTTCTTTGAGCAAATACTTCACTACTGAAGTGGTAGGCTGGATGGCTTAGGACAAAATAGAGTATGTATATGAAGCCTGGCACCTCTCTCCCTGATAGTAGTGACCAGGGCCGACGAGGGGTGGGGGGAAGCCGGTACAAATTACTGGGGCCCGGCTTTCCCCCCCCCGTCGGCCCTGTTTAGCCGGTCTGCCCTTGCTGGGGGGGGGCCCAAAAAATGTTTTTTCACCGGGGCCCAAACCCGCTCTCGGTGGCCCTGGTAGTGACTGAAAGTTATCACTGCTTGATGCCCTCTAATAGTTCTTAATAGAATGAGTTGGTGATTTCCATTAATTTCTAGAGGATAAATATCTATACTTCAAAATCAGCACTACTCTTGGATGTATTTTTGTTGGCAATCTCAGCAGAGAGAACAGTGATTAGTATGGAAAGAACTTTCTCCCTTAGGCCTGGTCTACCATAGTCTAGAGGAATTTTGCAGACATTTCACACTGTTAGCTCCAGTGGTGCTTAACTAGTGTCAGCAAATTTCCGAGCCCTAGCGTAGACTGGAAACTGGCTGCTACTGGTATCTTAAGGACCTGCTCTGAGCAAGGTTGGATGAATGTTTAAAACACCAGAAGCGTAGAGATGTTTCCACTATTCCTATCTAAGATGTAACTTACTCTGCGCATAAATGAAAATTCCAATACTGTCAGTCCAATAACTTCCTTCCCCAGTAATCACTTACATTCTGGGGTCTGTGGCCCCTCCCTCCTCAGGGGAGGGGAGGGTCTTTTCTAGTGGATGCCTCCCACCATCCCAGGATTTAAATTGGCCAGTAACTTCTTTTTTCACAGTAAATACCCTCTAAAATACAAAATAAAAATACCATCAGAAATGAGCTTTGACAAGCTAGAAATCTTGATCACACTGTTTAGGGTTGGAACTGGATATAATCTTGGTATTAATCATTTAGTAAAAAAGAAATGTAACAAATCACAAAAAATAGTAAACATGTCTCTCTTTTTTAATTCTAGATTTTCAGACGCGCTGACAAAAATGGTAAGTCTGTATATTCATATATATATATATTTATTTTGCTTTTCTTGTGAATGAGCCTAGAATGTTTTTGTGGATAATTGTATCTAACTGCTCCCCACCCCCAAACCTCAAACAAGCCAGGAGACTTTACGAAAGCAATACAGGTTAATGCTTTGAGAAGGAAGGTCATGTAATTCTATGGCTGCGATATTCTTAGAATCAATGTGACACTAACCTGAAACTCTTAACAAGTAAATGTGTTCCTTAAGCCGTTCAGATCTACTCTGTCCCTGAAAGCAGTGGTCTGTAAACTACACACATCTTGAAGAAACATAAACCAACTGCCTGAGAAACAGTAACTGACTGCTCCCGTTGTAATTGTTCATTTTTGTGACTTAGGTTCTGTCCTATTTGCAAAGCAGCTTGTTTAGTGGTAAAATGGTTGACTCTCTCGTCAGCAGGGGAAGAATTCAGAGCCACCCAAATCTCTTGTCAGGTCCTCTCCTCAGGGCGCATTTCACTGACAAACTCACAAAATAAGGCAAAACAAAAGCTAAGTTCTTAGAGCACCCCTGCTGCTGGCCCAGAGGCCCATCCCTCTGTGTCTGTACTTGGGGAAGGGTGCACCTCTTCTTCTTAAAACCCCACTGTGTCATATTACAGACGGGCCTTGATCCTTCCTTGGCCATTCCACTGTCACAGGTTCACGAAATATTAAGAGGTGTGTGTGATGAGGCTTTGGTAGTTTTGTGCAGTCATGTGGATTTTGTTGCATTGAAATGGATTTTGCACTCATCCCAATGGGAAGACATACAACTGTAGCGAAGTCCAATATTGCCACGATGCAATGAATTACAGAGACGATTCTTTCTTGGATGATCTGTTTTGGATTCCTAAAGAGAGAACTGTTCTGCTTTCTCAGTGAGAATCTGAGGTGAGATGGGAGATATTTTACTTTATCTGAACACAGCAATTCATTTTCACTGTTGCTCTCGCCCTGTTTACTCTCCAGTCAGTTTCCAGTCTAGGGATGTGGCATAGAATTGCCGTTGTGGTTGCAGGTTTAGATCGGTATTGCAGAGGGGACATTTTCAGACTTGGGGAAGATGAGAAGTGGGGCCATTTCCAGGAAACCTGTGCCCTCTGCAAAGCAATTTGATTCAGGTGCCTAGCTGCAAATCTCAAGATCCAGTGTGTAATCTTCTCCCAACAACACCATGAGAGAATAGGTTCCGCACCAACAAGTGGTGTGTTTGTGGAGGAGTTATTGGCATAACGGGTGGGGTTTCTTATTAAATAGGAGGCTGGAGGAAACCAGTTATACCTAGGGTTACCATATTTCAGCAAGCAAAAAAGAGGACGGGAGGAGCCCCGCCCTATCCCCGCCCCTGCCCCTCCCACTTCCCGCCCCCCTCAGAACCCCCAACCCTCCCCCCGTTCCTTGTCCCCTGACTGCCCCCTCCTGGGACCCCTGCCCCTAACTGCCCCCCAGGACTCCACCCCCTACCTAAGCCTCCCTGCCTCTTGTCCCCTGACTGCGCCCTCCTGAGACCCTCCCCCCATCCTAACTAGCCCCCTAGGACCCTACCCCCTACCTGTACCCTGATTGCCCCAACCCTTATCCACTCCCCCACCCCCAGACAGACCCCTGGGACTCCCATGCCCCATCCAACCACTCCCCACCCCCTGACAGCCCCCCCCAGAACTCCCGACCCATCTAAACCCCTCTGCTCCCTGTCTCCTGACTGCTCCGACCCTCTCCCCACCCCTGCCCCCTGACAGCCCCCCCGCCCCCAAACTCCCAAACACCCCCCCGCTCCTTGTCCCCTGACTGCCCCCTCCTGGGACCCCTGCTCCTAACTGCCCTCCAGAACCCCACCCCCTACCTAAGCCTCCCTGCCTCTTGTCCCCTGACTGCCCTCTCCTGAGACCCCCCCTCCAACTGCCCCCCAGGACCCTACCCCCTACCTGTATCCTGACTGTCCAAAACCTTCTCCACCCTCCCCCCAAAAGCCCCCCCCCGAACTCCCGACCCCCCCCCGTCTCTTGACTGCCCCCTCCAAAATCTCCCTGCCCCTTCTCCTGCCCCCTGGCCCCCTTACCCTGCCGCTCAGAACATGGTGTTGGGCTCACACGTGGCTGCGCTCCCCAGCGCAACACACAACCTGGTCCCACCCCACCCAGTGCTGCCGGAGCGGGGCGCTGGGCAGCAGGGGAGGAGGATGCAAACGGCCCGGCAGGCCGGCCGGCTCAGAATGCAGGGAGGGAGGGAGGGGGAAGGAGGAGCTCTACAGCTGCTCCGGAGTCCAGCCCGGCAAGCTGCGGGGGAAGGGCTCTGGCTGCCAGAGCCCCATGCAAGCGGCTGAATTTCCTGCAGCCCTCCCAGCCGCACCTCGCTCTGCCTGGGGGGGAAATCCCGGACATTTTGAGTGATTTACAAATTCCCCCCCGGACGCTATTTTTAACACAAAAAGGAGGACATGTCCGGGTAAATCCGGACGAATGGTAACCCTAGTTATACCCTATCCAGGGATGGGATTAATAGGGAGATTCATGGGTCCCAAAAGAGGGCTGTAGTGGCAACTGCAACTGTGAGCAGGAAGAGCTGGTTATACACATCATTGACCTCCTGGAGTCTGTGCAGTAAAGGTCACACCAACATTTCAACCTTATAGGGTAGGACCCCTGTGAGCTGCAGATTCCTGTTGCTGTAGGACTCAGAGCTCTTTTAAAAAGTGCCCTGAGGGAGAATTAAAAAAAAAACCTAGGCTGAGTTACGGTGTTTCTCTGTCCCTTGGCACAGAGAGAGATGCCACAGACTTGGGAGGAGGCTTTCCATGCTCAGCCAGTTAGATCAGCTCCTGCTAGGGAAGGAAGGCATCCTTTAATGTAGAAGGAACTCTTAAAACCCCGCTACGTATCTGCCAAATACAAGGGGTTGTTGCCTTGAGAGAACATGTTAACCATTTTTCTGGGATCAGAGGGGAGGGTGGGTTTGGGTTTGGATTCAAGAGCCCCTTGCTGAAAAAAGAGAATAAAGAAAGGATTAAAAATTAAATAAAATACACCTCTACCCCGATATAATGCTGTCCTCGGGAGCCAAAAAATCTTACCGCATTATAGGTGAAACCGTGTAATATTGAACATGCTTTGATCCGCCGGAGCGCACAGCCCCGACTCCCCAGAGCACTGCTTTACCGCGTTATATCCAAATTCGTGTTATATTGGGTCACGTTATATCGGGGTAGAGGTGTACCTGTACTAAAGAGTGAGATCAATAGTAACTTGAGGCCAAACTAGGTAAAGAGCAGTACTATTATCTATGCAGGATCCTGCCTGGGGAGAAACTGGGATAAAGACCTGATAATATCCGGCATTGAAGGGGCCAAATTAGTCTCTGTCACTGTTGGTTTCATCTGTCAACCTAGAGGTGATTTGACTCTATGTTCTGTCTTTTGTTCTTGCTGGCTGGCTCTAATATTACAGACAAGCCACCTCCATTTTGATTATGTCCTATCTGTAGCCAAAACACAAGCAACTTCTTGTTTGCATTCACTTTTCTCAAAGAAGAGAGTTTTTTTCGTGAAATCTTGTATACAGGGTGCTGTGAACGGGAACACTGTCAGTTCAATGGTATTTATTTATATTTTTCTATTTTCCCTTTTAATTGTCAATATCTTTCTGTTGTTTAAAGATAATAGGCCAAATTCTGAGCTCAATTATTCCTGTGCCAAACTTGTGAAGGTTACTCTAGATTTGGACTGGTGAAATTTATTTCTGTCCACAGAAAATGTTTCATGTCCTCCTCTTCTTAGGAGCACTAAAATCACTGGCTAATTTTCCAAGAGGAAAAAATGATTACTGTCCTTTATGGAAAGTAATTTAATTATAGAGCAATGGTTACTGCAATAACGTGCGGTATCCTGTTTAAAAAATCAATTTAATCTTGATTTAACATATCTACCTTGATGATGTCAATTTAAATGATTAATTTTCAGATCTAATCACTTACTTATTTTGCCAAGTGATGTCTTCGGGGCTTTTGTTTTAGTCTCAACCAACAAAACAATCCCAGATTTAGATGTACTAAGTTCAATGATTCTGGAAATTTACAAATCATTTTCTTGGCTGATGTGCCAAGATTAGTGTCTGTGCTGCTGAATGTGAGTGTAGCATCTGTGTGGTGGCGGTCTTTAAACTTTGCAGCATTTCAGAAGGAACATGCCAACCGTCTGGACGGCGGAAATAGAGGTGCTTCCCTCTAACCCAGCACATGAGGCAAAACTCTAGATGTTTCCTGATTCTAGGTGCTAGGGCTTAAGATCATGAGGATAAACTTTTGATGCAATTATCGTCTCACTCTGGTGTAAATAGAAATAACTCCATAGAAATCAATGGAGTTCTGCTGGTTAAAGAGATGGGAACATGAGGTTGTACAGCATGTATTCTGTGCTGCTCATTACACACGGTAAACCTGGAGAAATTGTGTTCTGTAGACTTCAGATTCCTATGATTTATTGTGCTGATAAACTGTCTGCAGAGAAGGAAGGATTTCATTATGCCAGCTTCAAAAGCTGGTGATGGTGCCCATTCAGTAATATGTCTGATTTATGTCCCCTCTACGACGTTTGGGCTGTAAAACATTAGGTGTTATTCAAGTAAACTTAGAAAGAATATGTTATGCTGTTGGGATTTAATTACTGCACATCAGTTAAATAGTTGCTGTTCTTAAAGGACAAATATTAGCGTCCAGGAATAAAACCCTCTTTCCTCGTTTCACACATCGGATTGACTTAGTTTTTATTATTGAAACCTGCCTGAGGCTTGTCTTTTCTCAATCTTATGATGCTCAGTTCCTGATGACAGGCAAGAGCTTGTCGTCCAGTATTTTAATGTTACTTTGCGTGGCCTTTGGTCTGCTACTATCTCCATTAGCAAGAGTAATTCACTTATTTCTCTACTCACTAAAGCACTGCTCTCCACCTCTGGTCAAAATCTTTGCCCAAATCCCGTGCAGGCCTCTCCCATGATATTTGATCCCTTAATACAATTGGAACTAGTGACCTGTAAATATCAAGCTGTATCAAGTTGATACATTACGATTTTGTAGCAAGGGGAAAAGGGCAAGCTGATACAATATGGCAGGACGGCTAAAAGCATTTTGATGTTGTGTCCATCTGACTGAAGAGGAGAAAAAAACGTAAGAAATAGAATGAAGGGTATAGGTAAACTGCACGGAATGGTCTGTTAATGGCATCTCTTTGCATAGAGAGCTGGGCTTGCAAGTGGAACTCTATGGGTTTAAAGTGTCCATTCCTGACCATTTGCTTTCTGGGATACTCTGCATTGTAAGTGGAGGGGCAGCTACAGCTGATCAGTGAACTGATGGATATTGCTCATCACTGTGGATCTGACAGGGAGAGTGCTATAGACCCTTCCCACTTGATTTCTCTTCCTTTCATGTAGGCTGTGGATTTAGAGATAGCTCAGTGGTTTGAGCATTGGCCTGCTAAACCCAGGGTTGTGAGTTCAATCCTTGAGGGGGCTGTTTAGGGATCTGGGGAAAAAATCAGTACTTGGTCCTGCTAGTGAAGGCAGGGGGCTGGACTCGATGACCTTTCAAGGTCCTTTCCAGTTCTAGAGATAGGTATATCTCCATATATATTATTAATGAGGCCAGATTCTATTAACATCATTGCATTCAGACATTTCTTGGCATAATGTTTCAATTAGATCAGTGGAGCCAGTTTTATGACATTTCTCCAAGATAGCCTGGGACTGCAACATACATTGACTCAAGCATTCAACAGACCATACATCTCATGAAATTTGAAATGTCATTTTCAATATATAGCGGTGTATTGTTGTAGTTGTTCAGGAGCTGTGCTTTCAGAAGCACCACCCTTAGCCCTACTTTGTGGCTAATGCAGCTAGTCGGACAAGTTACCCTGCGTGCACAGGAAAAGTGAGCACAGACGCAATGAAAGGATTTTGTGTGTGTTCTCCCTGGCTCCTAAAAACTCCTGTTTCTCTCCAGCCATCTCACTAAGACTTCTGCCTGTCAAGCACACAGTTCTCTCTACTTGTCACTGCTATGCCGGAAAGAAACGTTTTATTTTGAAGCAAATCACCAACTTTTCCTCTTCTACCCCCTCCCAAGCACCATTTCAGACCCCTTCTGTCAGCACGCAAGGAAGTGCTGCTGTAAAACCTCCTCTGATGCTCGAAGAAACAGAGGCCTCCTTCCTTTTTATGTCTCCTTTGCCTTTGTCATCCCACATGTTGCCTAGTGGAGACTGCGTACACACCGAGACAGCTTTGCTAATCAGCATTTCACACAACATAACAAAACCTGTTAATAATGCCCCGATTTTGAGTGCACTGCTTGCCAGCTGTAACATCTGCTGTGAAAATATGGATTATGTCACTTAAGGGAGAAGTGGTGCTGGCTTCTTAGATCTCTCATTATGGACTTGTGAGCTTTAATCCTGCAACGTGTTGAGCATCCTGAGTTCCTACAGAAGTCAATCTGAATTAAGGGCACTTACCCTCTCGCAGGAGTTGATCAACCCATTTTAGGATCAGGCCCCTAGTTCTTATTTCTTCCAAATAATCCATCAACATCACAATTGAAACTTAAGAAGGAGGGAAACTTCTGATGTTTAGTGTTTCCCTTTCTCATTGCTGTATTCTTACTGTCCAAACTACTTGGGTCAGTGTCCTTCTTTCCTAACTAACACCTAAGCACTAGCCAAGTCGCTATAATTCATTCTTTCCTTATTGACTGATCTGTAATATTGAACTCTTATTGCTCTCTGCCTGCCTGTTTCTCTCCAACTCTGAGAGCTAAAATGCCAATATCAGTGAACAACCAGTAGCAGCATTAATATGGTTTGTTTTCAACACAGTCCTATTATTTAAAAAAGAAGAACAGGAGGACTTGTGGCACCTTAGAGACTAACAAATTTATTAGAGCATAAGCTTTCGTGGACTACAGCCCACTTCTTCGGATGCATATAGAATGGAACATATATTGAGGAGATATATATACACACATACAGAGAGCATAAACAGGTGGGAGTTGTCTTACCACCTCTGATAGGCCAATTAATTAAGAGAAAAAAAACTTCTGAAGTGATAATCAAGCTAGCCCAGTACAGACAGTTAGATAACAAGTGTGAGAATACTTACAAGGGGAGATAGATTCAATGTTTGTAATGGCTCAACCATTCCCAGTCCTTATTCAAACCGGAGTTGATTGTGTCTAGTTTGCATATCAATTCTAGCTCAGCAGTTTCTCGTTGGAGTCTGTTTTTGAAGTTTTTCTGTTGTAATATAGCCACCCGCAGGTCTGTCACTGAATGACCAGACAGGTTAAAGTGTTCTCCCACTGGTTTTTGAGTATTTTGATTCCTGATGTCAGATTTGTGTCCATTAATTCTTTTGCGTAGAGACTGTCCGGTTTGGCCAATGTACATGGCAGAGGGGCATTGCTGGCACATGATGGCATATATTATCACTTCAAAAGTTTTTTTTCTCTTAATTAATTGGCCTCTCAGAGGTGGTAAGACAACTCCCACCTGTTTATGCTCTCTGTATGTGTGTATATATATCTCCTCAATATATGTTCCATTCTATATGCATCCGAAGAAGTGGGCTGTAGTCCATGAAAGCTTATGCTCTAATAAATTTGTTAGTCTCTAAGGTGCCACAAGTCCTCCTGTTCTTCTTTTTGCGGATACAGACTAACACGGCTGCTACTCTGAAACCTCCTATTATTTAGGGCCTAATCGTCCAGACGGACATAACACAGTGTTTAGTACCATGAGTAAGTGCACAGTAACCTGGCAGTCTCATGGTACATTTACTGTGTGCTTTTATTAATTTCACTGTAACCATTTTTTCCCCTCACGCTCCCCGTGCTGTCCCCTGCTGGTTCTCATTTGCGGTGACACTCAAGCAGGCCTCCTGCTAGGATGTCATAATTACCCTGGAGCTCCAGTGGAGCTGACCAACAGGGGCTCAGAAAAGTGACAGTGACAGCTGCATATTTTTGCACTATGTATTTAAATATTAAAAACAACCTCCTCCCCACACACCACAGAAGGGACTGGGGCCTGTTAGGCAACGTGCAATATGATCTAAGGAATACTAGTTATTTAAGCCACTATAGGACAACTCCAAGCTTGGGCCAGGGCTCTGGTGGCTGTAATGTCACAACATGGTGCATGCTGAAGTCGGAGTCATCTGGAGTCACTTCTGAGTAGCTAAGATGAGGGGGAAATGTTTACTTAAAACACATTATATGCAAAATGTATCCATCTTGTGGCTTGGGATGTCTGTAACATTTAAATCAGTTTAAGAAAAAGCGGATTTCTGTTACTGAAGTGTCACTTGGGCTAACCCAAGAAAACGTACCTGAATGAAAACGTTCGCCCTATTGTGACAGCAAGTTACTAAGGTGGCATAGAAATTAACCCTTACATGAAGGCTTGGTTCAGAACGTGTCATCTGACTTCTTCCCACTAGGCGGTTTGGATGCTACCCTGGGACTCAGCCCAGGGTTCAGTTCTCCATTCTGCCACAGACTCCCTGTGTGACCTTTGGCAAATCATTTAGTCTCTCTGGCCTCAGTTCCCCATCTGTAGAGTGGGGTTAATAGCACTGCCTTGCCTCTCAGGGGTGTTGTGAGGATAGATTTGTTACAGATAGTGAGGTGCTCTGATACTGCAATAATAAGGGCCAGATAAGTGCCTAAGAGACTTTCAGTCTATAAAACAGTAAAAGGTGCAGTTTAGTCTAGAACAGAGGTTCGCGAACTTCGAGTGCTGTGCCCCTTTTCTCCATGGGAGTCACAGAACAGTCCCACCCACCCCAATACTCGCCCGTCTGGGCAGAAAGTGACTCACTGAGGGGAGTGGGTGACTCATACCCCGGGCTGCACCAGGACCTGACAGACTCTTTCATGGGAGAAGCCCATGCTGGTGCCTTCCCCACCCCACCCCCTTCCTGACCCAAAGCCTCTTGCTCCTGCAGGCTTCAAAGGGTTTAAAATACTGAGGCTGTGGCTGGCTGGCTGTCCTGACCACAGCAGGGCAGGAAGAACATGCAGGGAATACCCAGTGGTCCGGGACCGGGAGGGAACAAGCTGCTGTGGATATGGCTGCATTGTGTTCCCTGTAGTCCTCCGTCCATCCCCACAACCGCTGGGGACTCCCTGCATGCTGTCCCCACTCCTGCCCTGGCTTGGACACCTGGCTGGCTGCAGCCCTGTGCCCTACCTTGCATGCCTGCCATAACCTGATTGTGCCTCCCCAGGGTGCTCCTCGCTGTTTGAAAACCAATGGCCTAGATCCTAGATGGAGCGAAATGATTCATTCTATATCAAATTCACAGGGATAACTTACAGTACATTGTCATAAATTTCAGATTTTCATTCAAAGTCAGTGGAATTACTCTGGATTTTACATCGCTGTGACTGAAAGCAAAATCTGGCCGCCTTTCTCCATAGGACAAATAGAACCTGCAGTAACTGCCTAGAAGTACAGTAACCCTTTTCCTTTGTAACTGCAATGACACAGGACTAATTGCTTAGCATCAGTTTTTGTCACAAATTACTTTGAATTCTAAAGGAAGCCTTGTGCCAATTTCAGCTCCTACAAGGTAGGATGGCAGAATGTGCAGGAAGCTGTGGTAGGTCAGTTGTTTTTCAGCGTTCCCCTTATTACTCACTGTCTGTCATTTTTATGGCCCTTGGCTGCTTCTTGGTGACTATATTTTTGTGGCAACACTTTCAGAGCTTTCTTTTTGGCCAGCAGCTTTAGACTCTTGAGGGAACATCTGTCAGTGACTGCCTTTGGCAGTCTTTCTGATTCACTTTCCTCATGACAGCTGGCTAGTTTTGTACAGTTTAATAAGAGTGACTTTCTGCACCACTACTGTTCTCCCTGCACTGTACCTACTGTATTCCTAGTCTTTAATTCAGGCACAGTGTGAAATTCAACACCTTCTGTCTTACCAAGGTTGTATGCTGTTGGCTGTTGCCTGCCATTTTCATGTGTCTTCAAGCCTGGGAGTTACCTGCCTTTTCCATTGCCCAGCTGTTCAGGGTTTTTTGGTTTTATTCTAATCCTGCTGTCCAGGCAATCTGATATAATGTGCACATCAGAAATTCCCTGGTGTCTTCAGGAAAGAGCTTTTCTGATGATGAGGACCTCTGCTCAAATCTGGAATCCTTCATAGAATACTTGTCAACCTCTGAAAACAGCTCATGCTCCAGGCTCTTCAGGGTTTAGGGATTAAGGGCTGGCAATCCTCTCTTTGATCCCTGGAAGGACAAACTTCCTTCCCAGAAGGTCTCTTCCATTTTTTTGCATGTGAAGTAAGACTCTTCAGAAGTTCTGCTTCTGTTCATGTGTTTGCTTTAAACTCCCTTCATGAAGACAGTTTTGCCCAAATATTCTGTAGTGGTTTTTTTCCTCTCCTGTGCTAACTGAACTGAAGAAATTATTCATTCCTAATTTTTGGTTTATTTCTCTCATCCTTTTTTTAAGTTAGCGTGAGTGAAACTGGTGTTGGAAAACTGTCCCAGAACTGGAGTTGCTGTGGGATCTGGGATAGTTGTTCTTTGTATATACAAATAGAAAATTGCACATTGCCTGATAGTGCTTCACTTTCTTATAGTGCAGCGACTCTTCTCAGGATCCTTTCCAAAGAGTGGGATTTGAGGAGTGACAATATTGAAGGTGTAGAAATGTGCTGCTATCACTGAAGATTTCCAGGGGTTAGTAGCATTGAATTGGAGAGGTTGTAATTTGTGACCCTCTAAACCAAGATCTATTGACACAGTGCAGCCAAGAGGATCTGAGCACCATCATTGCCACGAGGCGTTGGAGAGGGATCAGTCATGTGCTTCGCATGGAAACTGATTCCATCACCAGAGTAGCAATAAGATGGACACGTGAAGGCAAGTGAAAACGAGGCCGCCTGAAAACAACATGGTGAAGAGCTGTGGAAGCCGAGCTGAAAAACCTGGGGCACAGCTGGGGAACCATTGAAAGACTTGCCAGAAAAAAGACGGGAGTGGAGGAGCTTCGTCGCTGCCCTAAACACCAGAGGTGTAATAGGAACATGATGATGATTACGTAAAGGCAGATTGACCAGTGCTTCATTTAGCAGTAGTATCCTCTCACTAACTATAACCAGTAGCAGATGTTTCAGAGGAAGGTGCAAGACACCCTGGTGTGGGTAGTTATGGGATAACCACAGGAAGGTTTTCATCCTGACCCCCAGTCAGCAGAAGTTGGCTTAAGCCCTGAAGCTGGAGGGTTAACGTCCCTTCCAAACTCTTGTTTGTTTTAGTGTTGATGATTTTAACTCTGATTTTACTATTATAGCTTTGCTTATCCCTATTAATGTGAATATGTGGTGGATGAGTTACATTCTTGGAGATTCTGTGGATGATCCCATTCTATGGATGATTCCATTCTGTGGAAGATCCCTTTCTTCTTTCCTCCCTACTCCACACCCATCCAAAGAGTTCTAACAGAATTATGCCGTTTTGCCAGGAGAACTTAAAATGCTCAGCTACTAAGAACGATGAGAACTGAAAAAAGAAAGGAAACGGAAATGGCACCTGATGAATCAGCCACCCAAATTTAGGGTGACCAGACAGCAAGTGTGAAAAATCAGGACAGGGGTGGGGGGGGGTAATAGGAGCCTATATAAGAAAAAGATCCAAAAATCGGGACTGTCCCTATAAAATTGGGACATCTGGTCACCCTACCCAAATTCACCCTACCCAAATTCTCAGATTGTTATATTTTGTTTGAATTCCAGGAAGGGACCGAGAAGAATTGAGAAAGGGAGACTGTTACAAACTGAGGTTAATGCCAAGTACCAGAAGATGTCTCGATTTCATAACTAACATTGCCGCAGTCCCCCGAAGTGTAAATCTTCTTATCCCAGGATAGAAGCACTTACTCTGTTATGCTGTAGCTTTAATGGTTAGTGAACTGAGACATGTTCTTATGCATGAACTTATTAAAGAAGTCAGGGAAAAGAGCTTCCTACCAGTCCTAGATGCTGGGAAGAAAGCAATGTAGGTAATTGCTGACTTTCCTAGGTTGCAATACAGCTGTTTGCATAGACAAGTATGACTTTGACACAGTTCAGGAACAGAGCTGAAGAAAACTTCAGATTTTACTTTCTGGTTTAGCTAGGTGGCCAAGTGTACAATGATTAGCAGATTAAAAGATCACTGAAGTAGTAAAACATGCTGTTGATAGTATCAAAGAGAGTGTCTTTGAAAGATCTGCTACTTAAAATCAGGTCACACTATGCACTCCTCCTGACTTAATGACACGAATTGCAGGATGTTTGTAAGATTAGGTTTTTTTGCAGCTCAGTTAGGCTGTTGGTGTTGAGACTTTTCAGCGACAGTAAATACACAAATGTTTTTAAAGTTGGAATTCAGAGCATTAATGCTTAAGTTACTGTCTCGCTTGTATAGTACTTAAGGGAATCACCTTATATAATATACAGCTATTTGCTACATTCCTGGTTGTTTCTTATTAACAACACAGGTCCTGTTAAATCAGTGCCTTGATTCTTAAGCCAAGTAGCAGCAGAGCATCCACACAAATATGATGTAGCTAATGTGGAATGTGAGAAAACCATGGAGTTTGAACATAAGAGTTAAATCCCTTCTTCCTCTTCACCCTGCTTCCACAGCTCCTATTGCATGAACTGTTAACTACTGGAGAATCAGGAGTTCTTGGTGTGAGACTCTAAAATACATTATACATGTTCAGGCACTCAGACCATGGTGATGAGCTCAGTGCCTACCGAGAGATTTTAATGAAGGAAATCCGTCCTGACAAGAAATTAAAACAGTAGAGAAAAGGCGTTTGTAGACGTAAGCAGAGAGGGGTGGAGTTGGCTAATTCTATCTCTGACATTAGTTGTACCAATTGTAGACCATCTTTTTCTCTCTCTCAATCTCTTTGTTAGCCTGTTTATAGTATCAGATGCAAACTGAAAGACTTGTGTGACAGCACACTGCCAAATGGATGTGTGCCTTGGTCAAGCCAATAACAGTATGTGACCTCCGTCAGTTTGGAGAATGCCTACATCAGGGTAAGAAGTTCCTGCCAGCCATTGGTGCTCCTAAAGGATGAAGGTACCAGCTATACAATCATACATAGGATAAAAATTGCTGGTACTTTCTCATCAAGGGTTCCTTGTATGAAAACTGGAATCAGCCTGAAAACAACATGTTACCTCCATGATATGAACATTGCACAATATTTGGCTGATACTTGGTGCAGATCCAAGCAGTCATTTTCCAAGTAATTTATTTGTGTACCAAATGCCTGACATCAAGTTCTGGGGCTCCCAGCATGGTTGGAGTGTTAGCATTGACTTAGCCATCTTTTCGAATACTTATCTTTTCGAAGCCCCATAAGCCCCAGAACTTATGCCTGGCAAGGCATAAGTATATTTCTGCCCAAACCCTTCTCTGGTGGGAAATAATGGAGCCTTTACTAGTACCATCAAGTTAAGATTAGTAACTTGAGTTTTATATTACCCATTCATTTTGAGAAGAGAAATCTGGTAACACTATGTTCCTGCTATTCCCTATAAGTTAAATAGAACTTGTCAAAAAGTGATTTGCAAGTAACCTCACAAATAAATGAGGAGTTGTGTTGTGATTAGTGGGGTTATGTTTATTACTTCTAAGTATTCTCATGTCTACCAGTTTATACGGCAAGTTTAAATATTCATGGATCTCAAAAGCATCACCATTTTAAAAATCAAGAATAAAGCTGAAAACTCACACAGGAAGCACGATGGCTATTTGTGCTAACATTTCACTGAGATTGTCTTCCAGTTAAGGAGGAGGAAATACACCTTGTGACGTAGGCCACCAAGCACACACCATCATTAACAGAGAACAGTTGAAATAAGCAAACAACCCATAGGCTAAAACTTGTTTGAATAAACTGCTCAGTGAATACCCTTTAAAATGATTCAGACGTTGTAGAAATCAGGATGCGTTAGTAGACAGGAAAAAAGGTTAAATTTGGGGGATCGCTTTTTTGGCAATGAATAATTCAACCGACTCTAGCCGTCTCCCTACACCCCAGGGGCAGAGTTGTGCTGGTCATTTATTGACACAAGATAAAGGCAATGTATGTTAATGTTATAGATTTCTAAAACAGACTCGTAGGCCCTTGTAAGAGTTCTATCCTGTGCACTTTAATTTACACACATAAACCATTAATAGTTTCCTTTAATAAGAGAATTAAATACCCCAATATTCATTATGATTAAGAAACAATTTAATTTTCATATAATAATAATCATAATTTAATTGGTCACTGTTTGCGCGAAATTTTGCTTCATTAAAACATGAGCTTGATCATCTGCCTATTAAATCTCAAATCATTGCTGTTAACAAACTAAATGCCATAAAGCCTTGTTAAATGTGAATTAAATCCCTGTTTTAAACATTTTAAAGTTGTTTTCAAAGTGGAAAGCCATAAATTGAAAAGCTCTCACCATCTGTAAATAATCTTGCTGCTGTGGATGCACATAGAGGAGCCCATTCCTGGTTCTGCTATGGACCCAAGGTGTGAAGCAGAAACAAGCCATTATTAAACTTTTTTTGTCTGCTTTCCCCTCTGTAAATTGAAGTTAATAATAGGGCATTGTGTGGCCTAGTTAATTAGTGGGATGCCCCCAGAAGGCCAAGATGGTCTAAAATGACTACTGACTTTGGACACCCAACTTGACACATCTTAACAAGGCCTGATTTTCAGAAAGTGCTGTGCACCCCCAACCTCTAAAATTCAGGCCCTTTAAGGTGTCTCCAATTGGGGACCCCATATCACCAGAAACTTAAGAAAATTTAAGCCAAAATGGCTGGAAAAGAAGGAAAAAATTCTCTGTTGAGTACTTTGTCCATGTGCTTTGTGCATTTGACAGCCCCTTCTGTGTAACCAGTTCCCCCTGCTTATGTGGGCCTTTGATACAACAAGGAGGAGAGAAATATTAAACATTAAATGTGTGTTTATAAAACTACAATTCTGTCAGAAGGAGTCATATGCAGCTGTAGTATCTGCAGCTATTTTAATTAACTTATTTGATAGATATGAGAATTTAAGTTGTTGGTATTGTGTTTTTTTAATAAAACCTTTTCACATTACTGTTGCTAGGACTTCATGCCCAGGGTCTCCTTATTGCAGGGGTAAGAACTGGTCCAAACTCTGTTGCACTGATCAATGTACCCTTATTTACTGTGTCCTGAGAATGCAACCAATTGATGGATTTTAACCAGCTTTATTTCTTCCAAAAAGCAATATCGGGTTTATGGCTTAATAACAACCTGAAGAGAATACATTCCGAAGGCAAGAAACTGTGTGTCCTTAACTACTGTAACAAAATCTGCTGTGTAATGTGCTGATTGGGCATCTTGCTGCAAACAAGGTCATGTCTACACCATCGCCTTGCAATCACATCTTTTTTTTCTCTAACAATTGTACTGCCTGGCCTCTTTTGCTGTTAAGAACTTAACAATCACATTATTTCATGCCTGTCCCACAAAGAGCTTCACAAAATTAATATAATACATTATAAAGCCAATTTCATAGGGCAATAACATGCTGACTGTAACCAAATACTTTAAAAATCAATGAAGAACTTGTGACGGGATGGATCACAGAAACCCACTTGGGGCTGCCAAGACTACTTCTGCCCCTGCTTTCCCTGCCAGCGTGGGGCTCCAGAACCCTGCCTGGTTGTGCCAGACATGCTTGCTGGCCACGAACTCAGACCCAGGTCTGAACCACGTCCCATAAACTGCAAGCTTAATAGAAAGCAGCTTAAGAAGTGTTCCTGTTTTTAACACTCAGATGCCCAACTCCCAATGGGGTCCAAACCCCAAATAAATCCGTTTTACCCTGTATAAAGCTTATAAATATAAACTCATAAATTGTTCACCGTCTATAACACTGATAGAGATATATGCACAGCTGTTTGCCCCCACCCCCCAGGTATTATTACATACTCTGGGTTAATTAATAAGTAAAAAGTGATTTTATTAAATACAGAAAGTAGGATTTAAGTGGTTCCAAGTAGTAACAGACAGAACTAAGTGAATTACCAAGCAAAATAAAACAAAACACGGAAGTCTATGCCTAATACAGTAAGAAAACTGAATACAGATAAAACCTCACCCTCAGTGGTGTTCCAGTAAACTTCCTTTTACAGACTAGTCTCCTTCTAGTCTGGGTCCAGCAATCATTCACACACCCCATGGTTACTGTCCTTTGTTCCAGTTTCTTTCAGGTATCCTTTGGAGAGGCTATCTCTTGAGCCAGCTGAAAACAAAATGGTGGGGTCTCCCAGGGGTTTAAATAGACTTTCTCTTGTGGGTGGACACCCCTCCCTCCCCCTGTGTAGAATCCAGCTACAAAATGGAGTTTTGGAGTCACATGGGCAAGTCACATGTCCATGGATGACTGAGTTCCTTACCAGCCAAGCCACATTCCTGGGAAAGCTCAGATGTGGATTGGCATCTCCAAGTTCATTGTTGGCTTAAGTGGTTCTTGATTGGGCACTTACTGAGAATAGTCTTTTCTCAGGAAGCTGACCAACTGCTTCACTGAGGCTACTTAAAATTAAACAAGTACATAGCCAATATTCATAACTTCGAATACAAAAATGATACATGCATACAAATAGGAGGAATGTATTCAGTAGATCATAACCTTTACAGAGATTTGTTACATGGCACATGTAGCATAAAACATATTCCAGTCATGTCATATTTACATTCATAAGCATATTTCCATACAGCATTATGGGGATGCAACATCACAGGACCCATAGATTATTTCTTTTTAATCCACAAGAACAGAGCAATATGAACACATTCAGGCAGAGGCTTTCCATAGTTGGCTGACTGTAAAACATACCTGATAGGACAAAGAAAAATGTAGAGCATTTCTGGGCTGAAGGAGCTTTATTGTACTATTACACATGATGTTCTGGAGAAATATGTGGGGTAAATAGGACTGTCAGCCTTAAGTTAGTCTTTTTTCAGAGATTGTCTGGATATTTGTCTGAGGCTACAGGTATGGACATGAAACTGGCACACGGTTTATGCTATCCATTGGGTGAAAATACTATGCAATTTGCCTTTCTTGTGATGTTTTGGTGATTCTGCTTCTCCTCAAAGGCTAAACTCCAGTCAAGGCAGAGATGCACCAACATGAATAAAAGGAAAACTGTCATATTTTGACGCTTCTAACTGATACATTTTGTTTGAGTTTAGGGTGAATGTTGGGTACTTTATCCGAACTAGCTTTTCTATTCTTATCAACAAGGTTAAAAACAAAATGCAAGGAGTCATCTAAAATGCCAGCTCCTCAGCTAATATCAGTTGATGTCGTGCCAGTTAAGACAATGGAGCTATGTTAATTTACACCAGTTGAGGTTCTGTCCCTTAGTGTTTAAATAGTTAAACACAAGTATCTGCTTGAATCAAAGGTGATGTATGGAATGAGGAAGGGTGTTCTATCCCAATCAGGATGGGCTCCAGGGTTTTTGCCGCCCCAAGCGGCGGAAAAAAAGAAGAAGAAGCCGTGATCACGATCGGCAGCAAGCTCCACCGCGCCGCTTTCTTTTCGGTGGCAATTCGGCGGCAGGTCCTTCCCTCCGAGAGGGACAGGGACCCTCCGCCGAAGAGCCCGACGTGCCGCCCCTTCCCCTTGGCCGCCCCAAGCACTTGCTTGCTGGGCTGGTGCCTGGAGCCGGCCCTGATCCCAATGGTACAAACTCTATAGTAAGCACCTGACAGTTTAAGTGATATGAGTATCTGAAGTGCTATTGTTCACAAACAGGTAACATCTTTACTTTGCTATATGTGACAGGGATAACAAATCTCATTAGCGAATCTATCCAGATGTACTGTACAAACATTCTGCCTATGTGAATCAGGCAACTCTCCATATAGGTATATTTTAGTCAGCAAATTATTTTTTTTTCCTGGTTGCTTGTTTTCTTTTCCTTTCTGCCTCAGCTGTCTTTCAGGCTTTTGTAATTTGTCAGTTCCATGTACCAAGAAAGTTGTAACACACAGAGGTAACATAAGGCATTGGTGATAACCAGCAAAAAAGCAATGCAAAGTAAATAAAAGCTTCAGGTATATCTCGCAGTCCTGGGTTCAATTTATTAAGTATCAAAGGTATGTTATAGGAACCTCCTGAATGGAAATTATAGCCTCTTTAATTACCTAGCTGATAAGAGTGAAAATTGGGCAGCTTGTTTTTCCAAGGTAGATTTGTTGATAAAAGTTGATCATGGAAGTTAACGAAAATCTGGCATAATATGCAGGGGCTTGACAGCTGAGTTATATGTATGGATGATGGCATGGTCTTCATAATTCATAAACCAAAGCTTCATAGGTAAAAGAAAATTATATTGTGCCTCAATTAGATTATTTGTGTGTGTGTGTGTGTGTATATATATATATATTATATATGTGTGTGTGTATATTTTATATATATACACACACACACACACATACCTGGGATAAAGATGCTAAGAGTTCAGGCAAAAAATGGCTTCCTCATGTGGTCATACAGCCCCTAGTACAATGGGGCCCAACAATAGTGTGTGATGTAAATTACCAGTCACATACCATGGATACTCCATGTGACCATCCTTAATTTTAAATATATTGGTATAAAGTATTCCTTTAGGTACGAACTGCAGCGCTAGTAAAAATGTATCCATTTTTGTAATTTTGAGTTTTCTCACTTTTTTGTGGTCTTTTTTGACTGGCTTTAAGGAACTGCAAATAACTTGCAGGGACTGAGATCTGTGCATGAACGTAAAAAGGGCTCAATTCACACTAATTAGTCATAACAACTTGACTAATGGTTCCCCATTTCTTACACCATGTCATTCCATTCACTGGTTTTCAGTGTCTTACTGAATTGAAGTTCTCCTCTTTAAGGCTTTACATGTTCTTTTACCCAGCTACATCTCTGTTCTGATTTCCTCCTCATCCCTATTTCACTTCCTCACTTCCTACGCACCACGTAATCCTCTCTCCACTGGGTCCACCAATCTATCTTCAGATTATATGCTGGGACCCTCCATCCAGAAATTTGTACTAACTCTGTGGTATAACAATGGGCATTGCAGGCAGAACTTGCACTTCTTCTATAGCTGTGGCTTGAGGGAAGAAAGCAGGAGGTGGTGAGAAGTCCTAGAAATGGGTGCCTGGAAGAACAGACCTGGGTGCTACTCCTTGTGATTCTGAGGCTTAACTGGTACCTCAACGACTTCAGAAAAGATGAGAGCCCCTAAAAATGGTTAGATCTAGTCTCCGTGTTGTGAGGATATAAGCTGTGGCCAAAGAAACCCATAAAACAGCCACCTGCCAGGTTCTTAGGTGAGTATTACCTAGCAGGCTTAACCATTCATCACAGTTTCTTTAGTGATTTGTTCTCGTCTCTGTTAAACAAGAGCCAATGACAATAGAAGAAACTTAGGAAAGAAGGCAGATTCCAAAGTAAGTTTGTGGCTGTACAAAGTAGTAGGGGAAATATCACACTGCTGAAGGGGTGATCACCGTTAATGTTGAGTTAATATGCAAATCAGGTGGAGGAAGCTGAAAGGAAGTTTTAAATTCAGAGACTGAACATAAATAGATCTCAGGATATATAAGATGTTGGTTATATAACTTCCAATCTTGTAATAATCTACACGTTAAGAGGGAGGGAAGTACATATTGTCTAAATTTAGTGTTAATAAGTAGGTAGTCTTTATTAAGCTGAAATCTTTATTGTTCCCTTTCAACCAAGTCTTTAGTGTAGTCATGGGAGCTTAAAGAATGGGCTTGGGAACCAACCTTTGCTAAGATCAAAAGCAACTTGGATGATAAAACAGATTCAATTTGTGTCCAAGATAGACTATTTGGGCCATAAATTCACTGTCTGAAGAAATCAGAGGCCAGATGATACATTTAAGATCAGGAATAGTTAGGACTTGAGTCCTGTCAGCTATAGAAAGCAATGTGATAAAGTCAGTACATCACATCACACTTTGTCTCCTTAGGCTCTATGTGTACCCATACCTATTCTATACATTCTCTTTTCTGTTGCTTGCTCAGTGTCTCATCTCGTATATTTGTTTGCCATAATTCATCTTGAAAACCAAGAAATTAGCACCATCCTCATCTGCATTATAACATACGGTACAAAAAATTCATTTTATCATTGTTCAGAGTTTAAAAATAGCAGACTTCTACTGCTAATTACACAGATAATTTATTGAAGTGCTTTCAGAAAATTGCTTGATTTGAATTTAGTACTGTAATTGTTCACTAGATAGATATAAAACTTCAATTGCTTCTTTTTCTAATTTAAGATCCAATTGGAAATGCACTTGTATAGGTCTTCAGTGGTTGTAAGCAGCTGACACTTCACGAAGCAGAAGACAAATGCTGGAATGGAAATGTACCGTGAATATGAAGACTATGGAGAGTCTAATTTTTTAAATCTTAGTTCTTTTATAGGACATCTTTACCCAGTATTGGAGCACTCACATCCGAATGTACTTATTGAAAAGGGGCCAATCCAAGACACTGAGGCCTCTGTGTTGTAAATTGCAAATAAAAATTCTAAACCACCTGTAGAACATACAGCTCCCCACTCTCATCAAACTGCAAGCCAAAGCTGCAGACTCTAATAGACACACCTTGCAGCGAGTCTGGTAGTTCACCAGACCTGGGCTGTTTTGGAGCAGTGGAGGAGCTCGTTTCAGAGCTGAGGGCCCCTCCTGGAGAATACTATAATATCTCAATGCCCAAGTGCAGGAGTTGGGTACTTGTTCTATTTAGGTTCTCACTCTTAGTCCATCACAGAGGTATATGAGCAATTTCCAGTAGTGCATTAAGTGATATGCCTAGTATCGGTCACAGGGGGAGAATTGTTTTGTTGGGTTATTAGTAAAGGTAAAAGGACATCTTGTGATTGGAAAAGGAAGTGAGGAGGACAATGATGGTTCTTTGTTCCTGTGGGAGTTATTGACCTGTGACCCATCACCTGATTTCATGGGGTCAAGGTCAGTTTATATTTTATGTGCAAGGTTGCTTTTAATAATCTAAAATAGCTGAAATGCAAATAGGAGGACGTATAATATGAGTATTTAGGCTTGGCAACAGGCTGAGGCCTAAGCAAGACCTAGTAGAAAGCTTAGCACAAGTGATTGACTTGCGGTCATAAGATTTTGCAATATGTAGTTTGTGATAAACAAGTACAACACAGAAACTTAAAATAACAAATTTTGGGGTATATGTAACCATGGAGAAACCACATTTACAAAAGAGAACCATTAAGAAATGTATGACGCAAGTAGTTTTTGCTAGCAATTGTAACCTGAATTATGGTCCCCTGGAATAACAAACATGGGCAAAGGGGCTGAGACCTAAATCAAATATGCTCCTGGTTGAGTGGGGGATGTAAGGAAAAAGGTATATAAAAGATGGTCAGACTGACCCCTAGTTGGGACACCAGGGATGACCAAATGGTGGAAACCTGAGTAAGAACAACCTTGTGGTGATCTCCACTTATTTTTTCTTTTGTCTTTGTTACCAGTCTCGATAAGGGTTTAAGTGTGTCAATGTTGGAGAATTGCTTTATCTTGTGCCAGGCTAAGGCTGCAGTGTGCATGATCCAGGGGGTATTTTGTTATATGTCTTTGTTTCTTGTTCAGTTGCATTAATGCTTTCGTTTACTTGGATGATAAATAAAGCCTGTATGTTTCTATTTCTGTGATTCACCAATCTCCTCTGTTAAATTATGCAGCTGCCAAGAGAGAGAACCTGTTGCCTATGACTAGTGCACTTTGCACCCTAAAATTAATCCGAGGCACAGAGTACATTCCACTGGCCCCTGAGAAATCTGAGTCTCCTTCACAAACAAGCTTTCTCTTTGTGGCAGAGGGGTTCCATTGTGCCTGAAGAGCAGAGGTGTAACTATGGTCCTCATCTTGGAACTTTAAGTGATCTCTAGACCATCAGTCATCTTGGAGATGAGGACCAAGACCTTGAATTTGATGCAATATGGACTATCAAGGCATCCAGATCTGAAAATGGTCCACCGTACAGTGTGTTACCTGGCTACAGTGTAGTGTTATGGTGACAAAAGGGAAAGATAATGAGGTGATAGACAAACACTGCTACCAGGCTAAAATATATGACAAATATTGGAGTGAAAGGAGGATGAAAAAAGGTAATTTGCTCTCTTTCATTAAGGGCCAGACCCTAAAATGTGCTGCCTGCTGGCAACTTCTGTTGAAGTTGAGGGGAGTTGTGGATTCTCAGCACTTCATGGGAACAAGCCTTGTGTGCGTCCATCCCTCCTTGCATCCAATCTACACTGTCTGGGTCGGGATAGTTTCTATGACTCCTTGTTCCCCTAATTAGTTGAGCTGGTTAAAACTTTTCAAACTTCAATAACAATTTTAATTGAAATGTCAAGTTTTGATTAAAAAATAAAGGGGACGGGGGGATGAATGAAAAGTTTCCCCAAAATCCTTCTGTATTTTTAAACTAGCTCCACAAAACCGAGAAAAGAGAATTAACCACTGAATTCATTTATTACAGCATGAATGGCACATATTTAATATGCTCCCTGAAAATGTATTAGTCTTCACTTTCTTAATAGAATAGTCTGGTTCCATGCAAACTAGCATAAAACATATGTATTTTAAGGAACAGGAGAAAATGCATAGGAAACTTATGTGAATTAGCTTTTCACACACAATACATTCTTACCGCAAGGACCTGTAAAGTAGCCCCTGATTAGCTAAGGAAATTTAAAAATAAATTGATTCACCTATATTATGAATTATCCTTATGGAATCTATTGCTCTTTGTAATCTTACAGGAAAGCAAGTCTTGTCTCCTCAAAGATGGAGTCAGTACTTGCCAGAACAGTCATGGCTTTAGGTCACAATTATAATTCCTTTGCAGGAAGAGTAGATTGGGAACCAATCAACCAACATACATATCGATTTTTTTTTCAGTAAAATGCAACCTGTCTTGATGTCATTCCCCCAGACATTTCAAACTTCCTCAGACCTTGCTGGAGTGTCTGTAATTGTCACAATGTTCCGATACCTGGTGGGAGGGAGGGTGTTTTCCACCTGTGATACCATTGTGAAAATCCCAGAAGCCTCTTGTTTTCTTGCTTATATGTTTCTGTAATGAAATACTGCTCAACAACAAAATACATAACTTCCAGAGCAAGGCAGTTAGCATTCCACTTGGTCATTGCCTCTCACATGTCTGAATCGGTCCAGGTTTCCCCCTTTCACTGATGTCTTAGGTGAATCATCAGCCCTAAATAAAACTGTTTAAAAGTGTTGTGTTGCCCAAAACTGCCCACATAAAGTAGAAGTAATACAGTGATGAATCAGGCCATGTAAACATGCATAAACCCATTAGGACCTTCTGTGATGAAGGCTGATCAGAATCTAACAGTATTTGTTGACTTACAGATAATGTGTTGCATTTTGTTGCAAAGCACATTACAAAACTGGGGAAGTGTAATTCTCTTTGTTGCAATGGGGAAATGTCGGGATCATCTTTAATTGTTTCAAACCCTGAACTTCATACAATCCCCTTTTAAGTTATTTCCACAATATGTTGGGTTATCCTACCAAGTGCTTGATTAGTACATATTTGCACAGCAATTTTAGATATATGATGCATATTTAAATTAGGTTGGCATGTCTTTCTAAAAGATCTGCTAGTAGCTCAATCAGAGATTGCCAGGTGCAATTTTATGGTTATTCAGTAGGTCAGGCTAGATGATCATTATGGACTTAAAATCTATTATAAGCGCTGCAAAAAAGTGCTCAGCATTTATTATTGACCAATTTGATACTTCTATGTGATGCTGGAACAAAATGATATTTCTACTGCTCTCACTCTTCAAGGTTGGGATTTTCAACCTAAGGGAGGTAGGCATCTGGACCCCATTGAAATGCAATGGAAGTTGGGAGCCAAACTCCCTTAGGTACATCTACACGGCAGCTGGAAAGGCGCTTCCCAGTGTGGGTAGGCAGACGTGCACTAGCTCTGATTGATTGAGCTAGTGCATTAAAAATAGTAGTGTGGCCACAGGAACATGGACAGTGTCTCTGGCTAGCCACTGAATTCGTACCCAGGGGGGGTCGGGTGGGACTGTACTTTGGCAACTAGCCCAAGTTCTTGTCTGTGCTGTTGTGGCCAAACTGCTATTTTCAATCAGAGCTTGAGTGTGTCTGTCTATTCATGTTGGGAAGCATACTCCCAGATGCAGCGTTAGCATAACCTTAGTCTCCTTTGGAAATCCCAGCCCCAAAGCCCTCCCAGTTTAATCGCCAGACTATAAGCATTTGCATGCCACCGGGTGACATAAGAGAATTAAATACCTCTTGTCAAATTTGCCACCCCGTCATGTTCCCTCGCGTCCCTTCTGCCAGAGCCATAGAAAACCAGCACTGTGGATTAACCACTCATGGATAATGTTTTACAATCACAGGAAGTAAATACTACAAGCAGAGAAGTAGAACTAAAGAAGGCAGAGTATCTGGTGAAGCTCTGAAGTTGTCACTTCATATTCTGACTGTATATTTTATATCATAAGGGCCAGTCACCCAAGCTGATTGCACTAATGCTTCCTCAGTCCCAACCCCATTCTTCTCCCGTCAAAAGTCTTATCTACATCTCTTGCTACCTTTTATATCCTTGTTTTCACCACCGTATGATCAAGTCTAATTCACAGGAGAGTTAACTAACACTACCGAAAAGCGTATCCGATCTAAAGAACTGTCTACATTAGGACTCCCAGCTTTGCCAAAACAGCTACAATTGAAACAGTATTAACTGTGTGAAGTTTCCCTTTAATAGCGCCAGAGAGAGAGAGTGAGTGCATACATGCAACTAATCCTTTATGTGCACTGAGTGGCACGGTATTAGTGGATGGAGATATCTGGTACTTCTACAGCCCTGTTCTGGAATAGCTCGCATGATTTTGCTTAGAGCTTTTGTCTTGGGAAATATGGCAAGTAACATTGCAGTATTCAGGACTGGCTCCAGGGTTTTGGCCGCCCCAAGCAGCCAAAAAAAAAAAAAAAAAAAACTGCGATCACAATCTGCGGCGGCAATTTGGCGGGAGGTCCTTTGCTCCCGACGGGAGGTCCTTTGCTCCCAGAGGGAGTGAGGGACCGTCGGCCGAATTGCCGCCGAATACCTGGACGTGCCGCCCCTCTCCGGAGCAGCCGCCCCAAGCACCTGCTTGCCAGGCTGGTGCCTGGAGCCGGCCCTGGCAGTATTTGGTCCGGGGAGGCTGACCCTCTATTACAGGTCAGGGCTTCATTGTTAGACACAGTGGAAACACAGCTATCATGCCTGCCTGTAATCAGCCAGGTGATAAACCAGAGCACTGGTTTGAACATCTGGCTTCACAATGCCCTCAAACAGCACACACACAAGCGTCTTTTATACTCTGTATACTCCATTTTTCATGCATTTCCATTGCCAGGATTTTTGCTCTACTCCTTCCTCTCTGTCCTCCCACCCTCCACTTCTGTCTGTCTTCCTCCCTCTTTGATCTGTTTTTTTTGGGGGGGCGAACTAAATATGTGCAAACTTGCTGGAAGGATCATTGATCCTTTCTCAGAAACATCGTTTGAATGTTGCTGTTGCCGGCATCAGTGTCAGTCATTAATGGTCTGGCCAGCATTTGAAATCCTTTAAAACAGGAAGAGAGACAGAGACTGACAACCGTGTCTGGATCTCCCCTATAGAACAAGACAGAAAACATGGAGTAGAGGTTATATTTTAGCCCAGCAATTTGGAGCAGGCTATTTGATCTGGAGGCCAGTGTTTTTCAAACACTCCAGATTCACTTTGAAGTACACCAATTAAGGCTTCAGATATAACGTTAACCCAAAGCACCCAGTTTTTTTTCTCTGTGCGTTGGTAGACGTGTTTTTTCTTCCGTAGCCCTCATTAGAGCCTTCAGGAGCAACAGGAGCAAATGGGACATTGTTATGGCTGGCAAATTTAATAGCCTTGTTACCAGTTGCGGACGATAGGGAGCAAGGGATGATTTTTTTTTCAGTTGCAGGCTTTGAAAAGCCATTTGATTAGCAGAGTATGACTTTTAAAGAAATATCCTTTCCAAACGCAGAAGCTGGGCTGCGATGCTTAATTGGGCACCACATAGCAAGTGTGTCTCCATTGCATGACAACAGGTAGCAAAGGGCATTGTGAAACATTTAGGGAGCTGTTAGATACTTCAGATCACAAGCCAAAAAATGTGAGTATTATCACAAGCCATGGGATAAAACTGGTGGTTCTCAGACTGGGTTCTGTGAAGCGTGGACTAATCACGTGGCACTTGGAAGTGGTTCATGAAGCTACCACTAATGGTGAAACGTTATAATTTAAACCCTATAGAATAGCTGGACTGCCACGTATTTCAACTGCACATGCATCAATCTTTATGCAAAGCTCCCTTGCATGTCTGTACCTTCTTGGGTTGCTACACAGTAGGGAAATATGTTAAGATAGTTTTTGTTGTTGGATATTTACACTGTTGCAAAGACTACTATGATCAAATTTGCCTGGGACACCAATAGTAGGGAACAGGAAATATGCAAGAGGACAAAGTTAAACTGCAAAGTGATCTGAAGAGATAATAGCCATGAGCACCGCAGGCCACGAGAAGATCTGATATTAATGCTAAAGTCCCTCACTTGGGGAGAGGGAAATAAACAGCACAGGTTCAAGATGGGGGGAATGTACTAGTACCCAAGCAGCTGCCACACCCATCACACTAAAGTGAGTATTTCATTTTGTCCCATTAATTTTGTCCAAATATTAATCTATGTAACCGAGCCCCCTGGGGCATGTGCAGTTGGGATTGGAAGGCTAGGACAGGAAATGATGCACAGAAGGTTCCCTTTCATGGAGGGTTGGAAGGATTAGAACCTGTCAGGGTCACCATCGGATTGATGGGGGTAGGGGCTCACCGATGAGCCTAAATACGCATTTAAACCCTTTCATTGTTGTATGTGTTTTTTCCATAAGACTTTTATCCTAAAAGCATTTGATAGAATCTACCACTACAAATTGCTCAATATATTAAGATCTGTAGGGATTGATGGACGCGAACTCCAGCTAATAAAATAATTATACTAGAATCCGAAGGCAACTTTAAAGGGAGATGAAAATGAAACCTAACAGAGATCAAGAGAGGAGTGAGATAAGATTTTGTAATGTCAGCAACTTTATTCAATATTTATAGCGGGTGTTTGATTAAGTTAATTGAAGAAGGTATTAAGATGAATGGAAAATGAGTGGATAACATTTGCTATGCAGATAACACAGTGCTCTTGTCTGAATCGGAAGAAGGCCTGAAGGTAGTGGAGATCGTATTCTTTGCCATATTCATGTACAGTCTACAGTTGATTGTGGACAAAGCAAAAACTATGGTGGTATGCAAGGATCCTGAGAACACACACGATATTCCAGTGAATGAAACCGCCATATAGCAAATGAGAAACGATTGCTACTTAGGAAGCATTGTTACAGAAGGTGGAAGATAGGATATTGAAGCTGGCACTAGAACAGCAAGAGTGAAAGAGGTATTCTGGAAGATGTTAGAAGAATGAGGCAGAAAAAGCTCTTGGATGGATGAGATATCCAGGGTGGATCGTAAGGGCTATTCATCCACAAAGAGATTAGCAGAGGATCATACAGAATGGGCTACCATGGTTGCAAACCTCTAGTAATGGAGATGCCACGTAAGAAAAGCTTTACAGAGAAAACACTTATCTGAAAATAAATGTGCTGTTTGGTTCCTTGTAACCATTGGCATACACTGCTTATAGCCCTTGGAGAGAAAGCAAAGTAGATTTTTAGTCACATCTGCTGGGATAAACACAGTGAGTGCAAGCCTAAACCCATGGTCAGGAGTGAGTGGGTTGTGGGTCCCTGCCTAGAGAGCGATGTTGGCTAGAGGCCTTGGACGTGAGAGGGCATTCCTTGAGCAGACCACAGAGGGGGTCAGAGGTATAACTGTAACAGTATCTAACAGTGGTGTGTGTGCATTGCATGTGCATTTGAAAATTTGTCCCTCTAAAGTGACACCTCTTGCAGAAATTCAGCCTCAAAACACTTTAAAGGGTTTTTCATCTTGCTCCCATACTACGAAGGTCTCTCCTTTGCAACCATTGTGTGATATTCTATACTATGAGCATGAAGTGGTGTGGGGAAAGCCAAAGCTGGCAGGTGGTCTATCCCATACTGCTTTATTATACCTGCTGATAATCTGATTTATTTTTTTAGTGAGAGGCATCTAACAAGCATATCTGTACAGTGCCATGCGACACAGGTAGCTACTTGAGTACAATCCCGCCTGACCCCCTTGGTATGTACTTGGACATCTAGCCCAGCGTATCTCAAATGTGGCCACCAGTGGCTTTTCTTGTGGCCACAGCCTCCTGGACTATTATGGGGCGGGAGAGCAGAGCAGCGGCCCCTTCCCCTCCTGGTACTCCTGGATGCACTGCCTTGGTGTTGGTTGCTGGGGCTGCCAGCAGGGGTTGCCCCCCCCCCGCTCCCCCGGAGACACCTGGGACACAACGCTGGAGAAGCAGGCAGGCGGTGAGTTCCCCACCTTCCCAGGTGCGGTGGGGCTGAGGCTTTGAACTTCAGCCCTGAGGTTGCGGGGGGAGGGGAGGGCAGGCTCTGGCTGTGAGACTCCGGGCTCCAGCCCTGGGCTCCCGGCTGCGCAGCTTCAGGTTGCAGCCCCCTGCTGCCTCCCTTGGTCCTCCTCCCACCCTCTCTCCCCCCGCCCCATTAAGGGCTAATTTGTCCCCAGGTTTGCCAGGGCTGAGTAAGTCTGCTGTGAAAAGTGATTTATGTATGTTTAATATCACTTTTCCCAACAGGCTTATTAGCTAGCAATAAATAAATTACAATGATTTGGATGTGTAGATGTGCATATTTATTTTTTCCTAAAGCTAATGAAGTATTTTAGGGAAAAGTGTGAGAGCGGACACCAGCACTCTGAGACCACCAAAAAATTTGTCCCAAAAACTCCTGATCTAGCTTGAGCTGATGTCTGTGCTACCCTGTCGACACACTGCTATTTTTAGGTGCTAGCTCAAGCAGAGCTAGTGCGGGTACATCTATGAGAGCTGGGAGATGTGATGTACACTTAGGGCTTCCAGAGGTTGGTTTATTCACCCTTGTGTATTGTTTCTTGCAATTTAACTGGGATCAAAACTGGGGACAGCACCACCAGTAAAGGGGGACAGCAAATGTAAGGGAGAGCAGAGCTTAACAGCAAAGCAAGGAAGGAAAATCACCACCTCAGTGCACTTTCCTCCCACCCATGTTTGTGAGCAGACATTTATTGCTAGCTAATAAGCCTGTTCTCAGACGTGGCAGAGGAGCAGGGGGACCGTTGATGCAGTTGGAATCTTTTAATGTATGTATCCTTTGTTCATAATTCTTATTGATCAAAGCGGTTTTATTATAGCTGGTAAAATTAAATAAAGAAAAAAACGGAGTCCAGAACAAATAGGCTGCTGCAAATAATCCCTGAAACTCGCTAGTAATTTGTGCCAGGCAATTGTAGAACAAATTTGTTCTCGAAGTCTACATTTAGGCAGTTGGCCAGGAACAGATATAAATCATCTGTGTGTCTGTTTTCCCTCATTATCACTCTGGCCCTTTTCAGATCTGGGGGTTATCAAATAACATATGTTGGGGGATGTGAACAATTGTCCTTTTGAGTCATGTGATTTTTACAGTAGAAGATGAAATGCCAGCAGCTAAGGCAATGACACATCCATTTCTGTGTCTTCCTGCAGGGATTAGACATAGGATTCGACTCTATGGCGTTCTGCTCAGTAGCTTAACTTTTCTGCTAAAATGATCATCAGTCTAACAGTTAATATTGATATTTATGGGTAGGATTTTTCAAAAACAACTAAGTGACTTGACTCATTGAAAGATATTGGGACTTGTGTTCCTAAATCACTTAAGTGCTTTTGCAAATCTCATCCAATATTGACATCATTGGCTTCCAAGGTTAATACCACATTGAGATGAATGAGACAGCATGCCCCTCCCATAGAGGTTTCGTTTCAGGCAGTCTGACTGCAGTTTTAGGACAATAGCACTGCAGTGGGTCACATTCAAAAGGTTTTCATTACTGCCAGAAAGCTTTTTTAAGTTATATGTTTAATTTTAAAGTTTTATTTAATTTTCTAAAAAGAAACGTAAAAGTTTAGCTTCTGCGAACCTGATGGAGCCAAAGTAGAAGTGTTAGTGTGTCATAATGTCAAATTACTGGTTCAGTTAGACCCCAGATCCAAGTCTATGTAGATGAAACACAGACAAGAGTGGTTTCAAGTGAAATAATCTCAGCCCCAAGGAATCAGTTGATGGTCCCTTCCCCTGAGGATCTAAAAGGAACCACACTTTTGCATACTGTTGTCATCCGTGATCAGAATGGGTGTTTTTCATGCATATCTGATACTGGATATTTTTATGCAGCGTTGCTGTCCATCAGTACAATCCATTTTACTATAAAACCCCATACTGTCCCTGCATCTCTTAAACACATTGCTTGCTTTGCTTATTCAGTTATGTATTCTCCTATCGTGTGGGAAGTGAGACACCGTTTTGCACCATGTCCACTAATTAATATACGAGTGATTCATTTTCCTTTCTAGAAGGCTTTCTCTTAATCACTGAAATGCATTGCTCATCTAGATGACTAGTTGTTGGCTCTCAAACATCTTATTATCCATTAGGGAATGTCAGTATCTTACTATGTTTGTTACTTCTGTATTTCAATACCAAAACTTTGTCCTTTCCCCCCCCCACCTCCTTACAAACTTTACATTACATGAGAAGACCTCCAAGATTTTGAGAAGTCTGTCAGTCAAGACCAGCATATTTATCATACTACCTTTGTGATATTAGTAAAACCTTGCTCTCCTATTCTATATAAGATGTGCCTATCAGAAAACATAATGCATCTTATATTTAATTATGAAATGGTAAAATACCAAGGGACTGCTTCTACTCCCAATGTGGCAAAAATCCCATTCCCTCCAATGGGGACAAGATCAGGCCTTAAATCTGTTTAACAGCTACAGTTGTCTATAGTGCCAGTTGCCTACATTATTGTTCATACAATATTATAGTACTAAAAATAGGTCTGATTCTGCAAACTGCAGACTTTAATAAGAATTAAGGATGCACAGCAAGTACTTGGTCCAATAATATGTGGTGCTATCTGAATGCCTGAAATAATCATATGCAAGAAATCCACAGATACAGTGCAATAGCAGCTGCTTTTGCTTCTATACCCATCGCAGAGTGCTGTAAGCTTGTACAGTGTTACTATTGTGCTTTTGCTTATAAATGGAAGAATAGTGCAGAAAGTTAAGGGAGCTTTCAAATCACGGAGAAGGCAGTGTTGCCAACTTTTGTGACTTTACTACAACTCGCAGGACATTTAGCATTTTTATTTTAAAGCCCCAGCTCTCGGAGTCATGTGATTACGTGAAACTCTGAATTTCCATTAAAAATATCTAGTCCCTCCATGGTTGCAGAAAGAAGCTAGGAAATATGAATGCTAAAGGCTCAAAATCTAAAGACAAATAAAGATCCCAAATGTATTAATTTTCAAAATCTCCTGATTTTGGCGGCGGGGTGGGACCCTGACTCAGGATTTTTAAATGCTTGGATTTGGCAAGAGAATGTGTTATAGTGGTTAGAGTGGGGACTAGGTCTCAGGACTTATGGATTATATTCCTGGCTTTGCCACCAAAGTGTCCTTAGTTATATCAGTTTCTCAATATGGTTAAATTTATCCAGCTGTAAAATGGGTGTAATCATACTTTTCTACTTCCACTGTGGTGGTTTGAGGCTTATTTAATGTGTATTAAACACTATACAGGAAAAAATGCTTTTTATAATATGTGATAAAAATGGAAAGCATTACTTGGTAAAGCATGGCAAATGTAAAAGATTAACTATTTTTCAGAAAAAGGAAACAGGCTGTTGTATCTTCCCTGAACTCTATAATCTAGATGATGTAAAACAGCAGAGTTTAGATCTTACAAAAAGAATTGCAGTCAAAAGTAATTTAATACAATGGCTGAAAACTGGAGGAAAATGTCTCCCAATATTTAACTAAAAGGATATTTAAAGTTAAAGAAAATTATAGACTGAGTACATATGTATTAAGGAATATTAAACTGTGGAATGACACACCACGTAAGGGGAGCACTGTGAGCAGACAAAAAGAGGATAAATGCTGAGATTTCTGTCGAAATAAAGGTAAAAGGGAAACTGAACAGTGGGGGATGCATCTTGCAAAGCACTTTGTCTTCAGCTCAATTCTATTATATGGTTCAAATATCAAATGAATGCTTAAAACTTAAAAAAATGCTGTTGCTTTTTAAATGAGAAGTCTGACATTTTAAAGGTCATCCTTTGGGAGTGGGGGTAAATCCCTGGATAAGTAAAGGCAATCAAAGTCCATTGTAAATGGTCTGGAGTGTCCTTTATAATATAGCAAATTATTGCCTAATTGGTTGGAAGTCTATTTTTGTAAACTTGTTCCCTAATAAGGCAGGTTTAGAATATGCAGACATACTAGGAATAATAGGATTTGGTATTTAGTATGGGTCATAGTTACAGGGCTAGCTGCAGCTTTGTCCCCTTTGTGGTCTCTTTTAGTGCACCCCCTCAAGCCTTTACCTATTTCAGGGCAGAATTCCCAATTTTCCCCGTCTTAGATCGGGCCCTGGGCTGAAGTTACCCGTGTATCATCTGTGCTTACCTAGTACACCGCTACCTCAATATAATGCGACCCAATATAACATGAATTTGGATATAATGCAGTAAAGCAGTGCTCCGGGGGAGGCGGGGCTGCGCACTCCGGTGGATCAAAGCAAGTTCGATATAACGTGGTTTCACCTATAACGCGGTAAGATTTTTTGGCTCCCGAGGACAGCATTATATCGAGGTAGCAGTGTATGTCTGAGTTTGGCACTGGTGGCTCTTCCCTTTGGGAGTCTGACCAGTGGTGACTACAGTGATGAAATGGAAATAGTCTTCTTAAATCAAAGACATCGTTTATATTGCAGTAGGAACAAACCATGGGAGAAAGAGAAATAGTTTTAAAGCAATAAACAGTCTATGCACAAGTCTATCTCACTAAAGCCCTACCATCCCCTGATGGTAACCTAGGCAGGCCTAACTTCGTCAGGCACCCCATTGTGCTCTGGTTCCCCTGAACAACTACCGCCTCTCTTTAGCGTTTTTTAAACTCCCCGTGTTCTTTTGGTCGTCTTTGTTCATGGGCTTTGGCTCTTCTGGTCAAAACGAGTTCTGTACGTTGGCTGAAGGTGGAGGTAAAATCAACAAAGCTAATGAAGCTGGTGTTGTCTCTTAACAGCTCTTAGGTTTCTGCTGAGAAGTGGCTTATCTTGAGCCATTCTTTCCCCTTCCCTTTTGTGACAGACCCCTATTAAATTAAATCAATATATTTATACAGGGAACATCCCAATAACGGAGTCAACATACAGTATTCCTAAATCATTACAGAACAGCACCAAATCTGTAAATGTATGAAACGAATGAACAAGTTTTCTTTTCTCTTCACCCCGCCCACAATCCCCAATGCCTTCTGTGATTTTATTATTCATGGTATGGAAGTGCTGTATTGTCCCTTTGACCTGAAATTTGGATACAGGGCTAACTCTGAATTCCTCACATGTAAAACCCCTTGGCTCTTGTATAGCCCCAAAGTGTGTAATGAATGCCTTTCCCATTGAAACTGCTTCGTTACAGAGACTCAGCATACCCGCTGCCACAACACGTGCAGGTTGTTGTGTCTGTGGTGTGGCAGAGGCTAAAAGATCCTTCTCTACTGTGTGTGACCAGTGGAACTGTTCCAGGTGGGGAACCTTCTGAATGGTCATCTCACACTGCCTTTCCCAGACAACTGTTTCTCACTGCAAGGAAATTTCACTACGCTCTGTAGAGAACATTAATGACATTTGGAATAGCCTCTCTTCAGCTAGGGTGGAAATATCAGGCAGGAATAAACACACACCATCTCTCTACATGAGACGATATCCAGTCGCCCTATCAGCGGGCTTATATATACAGAGCGTAACCCATACAACCAGCTGTGTATGAAATCCGTGCCACCTTGATCGCCAAAACCTCGGAATGCCTAGCCCTTTAATGGAAGGGACTGTTAATTATTTTGTGAAGGGAGGCTAAATTGCCAGCTATCTGCAAGCAGGCCCCTATTACACCTTGCTGTGTTGTGAAAAAGCATACATTTCTTTATGCTGATCAGAATATAGCGGATTTTAAGTGGGCAGTACAGGATTTATGATGTCCTTAACTATTCATTTCCTTGTGCTCAGGTTTTGTAAATGTTGTCAGCCCAGTGCAGTGTTGTCACTTTAGCAAGCTTAAGTGTTTTTTTAAACAAAGTTTTTTGTTTCTAATTTCCTAGATTGTTTTTATATCTTTTGTGTCTGTAGGTAAATGCTGACAGGAGACAAAAATGTCAAGCCTAGGTATCTAAGTAAGTCACCTAATTTTTGAGATCTCCTGAGATCTCCCAGTAATTTCAATGATAACTGTATGCATTCAGCCACTTTGAAAATCAAGCCATTGCTGTTGAGGTGCTGAAATATGGATATAGCTGCCTAAATTTAGGCACCCAGTGTTGGCCAGCAGGGTAGACAAAGAATAAAGGAGGGCCCAGAGGTGGTTATGTTTCTATTTAAACGTTCAATATGGTTCAATTTAGACACATGTGGCAGTCTAGATTTGGCTGTTTCCTGAACTGCTTTTCCCATTGTTAGTTTGACTGTGACATGAGCCGATAAACCCTCTCTACTAGGAGACTGCAGAAAACCCTGATATGAACAGATGATTGTGTGTCGCAGTTAGTCAGTCTTGCTCTTGACGGAGTGAACCTACTTCTGCAAAGAGGTCACATCTCAATATTAATGAATTTCCTAACCCTAAAAGACAAAGGGGTTGATCCAGCATCACACAAAATGAATGCCGTGCCATGGTGTTTAGCATTTCAAGGAAATGTGGTGATGCCACAAGGGTTTTATGGAGATATCCTATCTCCTGGAACTGGAAGGGACCTTGAAAGGTCATCGAGTCCAGCCCCCTGCCTTCACTAGCAGGACCAAGTACTTATTTTGCCCCAGATCCCTAAGTGGCCCCCTCAAGGATTGAACTTACAACCCTGGGTTTAGCAGGCCAATGCTCAAACCACTGAGCTATCCCCCCTCCAAATGACCCTAGATCCATGTATACAGAATTTGGGGCAGCACGCCCATTAACACAATGCATCATTTAGGTTTCTGTTAGAAGTCTCTAGCAGAGTGTAACAAAAACTCTGCTGCAAATGTTCCCCTTCACTGATGCTTCAGCTCTTTGAAAGATAACGTGACTAATTCAGCTTTCCCTTTAATAAAAAGCTATATTACATTTCTTGCAGAATAAGCATCCAGCATTTCAGTACACTGATCAGAAATGCATCTTAGTGAACACAATTTTTAACACACACTGCACTTCCCACAACTTGTTTACATCCTTTTAGATTTGTGTGTGTGTGAATAAAAGCACCAGTGATTCCTATGTTCAGATTGCTTGCCTGGCTGAAAATTCCTGGAAAATTTGGTTGGTTTTTCCTTTTTACAGTAGAAAGATTTTAATGATTTTCTTACCAAAGCAAGGGGAAAGGGAACAAAAGCTGCTTTAATGGAGTTTTAGCTTTTGGCAATTGCAATATCTTCTGTACATTCTAAATGCAGCTGGTCTCTGTTAGTTTTGTCCTGATCACAGTCCACACGAAAATCACTTTGTTACCTACTTTACAGGACTATTTTGAAAACTAATGTTTGTACAGACCTTTAAAGAGAAATTCGTTTTTTCAAATCCTTCCCCAATCTGTTTGTTTCAATATGCGATTATAAACTGACAAAGCTTGATTGGAATTGTTTTTCACTGCATTTCAATATGCAGCCCCCTAGTTAGACGCATATTCCCCAGTGTGTATCTGCAGCATCAAGCACTTCTATATAATGTTAAAAAAATCACAGTATAAAGTAGGACTTGAGGGGGGAAGTTGCCAACAAGTGTCAGTGGCTCATGACGTTCCTGCTGGTTGCATATTGCTAAATGGGATGGGAGGTCTATGTAGATCCTGGGTGGAAGGGAGTGATGTCCTGCTATGGTAAAAGGTTCTGAATCATTGAATTAGCATATAGTGGGCATACAGCATACTAATGTCAATTACTTGTCATTTTGCTTCTGAAGAGAGATTCTTTTGACTTGATCACTGCACTGGGCCTTTCTGAGTTCTAAATCCATGAGGAGTTTGAAGATTTTAAAGAAAGATGCTTTGATGTTATCAAATCTTAAAGGAGAGAGCAGTGGTGTGTGTGTGTGGGGGGATGGACTAGAGACAGTTATTCACATAATTAGCTAGTTCAAAACAATTTAATCAAACTTTCAAAAACCAGTCTACTGTGGGCTAACAGCCAGAGTTTGTGATCTCAGCCCAAGGGTTTTGGAAACCTTGTCCTTGCCCTCCCCCAGCCCCTTAAGTCCCATTGGAACACAGGGAGAGTTGGTGGCCATAATATCCAGACTTGTATCTCATGTCTCATTTAGTACAAGATCCTTCTCTTTGGCCTTGACAAATACATTCTTGCCCTGCTCGTATCCATTCAGAATGCTGCTGCAAAGATCATTTTCATAACCTGTCGATTTGACCATATTACTCCTCTCCTACAATCCTTCCACTGCCCCCCCCTTCTCTATCATAGCAAATATAAGCTGCTTGTCTTCACTTGCAGGGCCCTCATGGACTAGCCCCATACTGCCTCTCTTCTTTCATTCAGTGTCAAAATGTCAGCTCCTGCATCTGCTGGGCCCATGATGCCAGCCTCCATCAACCACTTGTTATATTTTCATACAGGTACCTTTGTGCTTTCTCCCATGCTGCCCCATGCTTGGGAGGAGCTCACCATAAGCTTCCATGAAGCAACCTCATTATCCACCTTCAAATCCGTACTCAAAGCTCTCCTCTGCTATGAGTCCTACAAAAAAACTTGATCACAGTAGGCTGTTGGGGTGCAGACCGCTGCCAAACATGCTGGCCAATATAGTTTCCTTGTACTCCTCCATCTGTATGTACCTATCTGTTGTTGCATGTCTTATACTTCGCTCTTTGGGGCAGGGCTGTGTTTTTACAGCACATCACACAGTGGAGTCTTGGTCCACACCTAGGGCTCCTAGGTGTGATGGTAATCAAATAACAACAGAGGCTGAGAGAAGGGGCAGGGACAAGTGAGCATGCAGCCCAGATGGCTCAGTGCTGAGGATGCATGTGACGAGCGGAGATGGAGTGGGGAGAGATGAGGTGGCAGGCCAGTAGTGTGGGGTTGTTCATAGATTTAAGGCCTGAAGGGACCGCTCTGATTGTGTAGTCTGACGTGCTGCGTAACACAGGCCACAGAGCCTCACCCTGCAATTCTTGTGAGCACGTTTTCAGACATCCAGTCCTGAGGCGAAGACTTCACGTGATGGAAGATCCATCTTGCCTGATGGAAAGCATTGGGTGGGCTAAGGAGGACCTTCAGGACCAGGGAGCTAGGGTGGCTGGGTTTGTGTACTGACTCTGCCATTGACTCACTATGTGACATTGAGAAATACACCACCCACGTCTCCAGAATAAGTTCTTAAATCATTCGAGTGCATCGTTTGGGGACATAAAACATTATGGAATAAAACAAAGTCTGTGACCAAGTCTGAATTTGTTCAGGACTTCATAGGTCTTGAGGTTTAATGGTGAAGCATAGAGCGGAGACTGGGAGCATCTCCTCATCCTGCACAGGTTTGAATGTTAAGAGTCCCTTGGGGTTTTGAACTTTTTCTATGTGATCAGTTATGCTGGCAGATACTGAGTATGTTGCTGCTGCCTACATAGGCTTAATAGCTCCAGTGACGAGATAAAAGGGTTATATCTTTATAGACAATGTTGAGATAGTGCGGGAGAAAATGCGAGGTCAGCAAAGGCTAAGTAGCACAGGGCATTAAAAATTCACAACGGCTACTCTGAAATTTGTTCTTAAAGACAAATGTTTTCATATGCTGTGGCAGTAGGACATGTGACGGGTGTGTGAGAGTCTATATGATCTGTTCATTTCCAGTATTCTGAAACTGCCCTTGTGCTCTAATGAACAAATCATCCCCTCGGTTATTCCCCATGGAAGAGATGAAAGGAGAGGAAAACTCGTATTTTTTTGACTCACATGATAGCAACCGGAGTGGTGGTCTGTCAACACAGCACCGCCTCTCTCCTTCCTCCCAATTGTTATATGCACGATCACTGTGCACTGGTGGCTCCATTGGTTTGGTAGGAAAAAGGCAATGTCATGACTTGGTAAGGGGGGAATGCAACTAGATGAGTCAGAACATTACGACACAGAGCAGGAGTATCTATAAAGGAATTGGCTATGTTGTGTCCCTTTTTCTGTCCTCCCATGGCACGTGGGGTATCGGTGCCTTCTACTGGAAGGAAAGTCAAAACTTTTCAAATAGGCTTGGTTATGTTGCCCACTAGTGTCCGATCCTACAAAGGATATATCAACTCTGAAGAAGTCAATAAGCTGTGGATAGGTGCTTTCCCTGAATTGTGTAAAAGTCCAGTGAAGTAAAATATTCTCTTCAGACTTGTTTCACTTTTCCCATCTCTGACAGATGGTTAATCAGTTTGAGCATTCAGTTTCCTTCCTGCCCTATTATGTGCCAGTGAAAAGTAACTTTTGTTTGAGCAGTAAAACTGACTACAGTGGGAGGATAGGAATCGTCTTGTAATATTACAGCAATGTTACGGTATCTCAGTCACTGTAATGACAAGTGAAATGCATTTGAAAAGTGCTTTTAAATGTGAGTCAAATGGCTGTTTCCAGATGCAAGTTGAAAAATAAATCTGCCGTAGCAAACAGCTTAGTCTGAAATGTTTTTAGTGCTTCATGCTCAACCTTAAGACAAAAAGTGATGGTGAGGTTTGTGCCTCTGACACTATCATTCGAGCTCATCAGAAAACTGTTTATTTGGGGAGGGGGGTTGCCAAGAATTTTAACAAAAATAAAAATTTTGAGTTTCCATTAAAAATCTGAAAAACCTGAAAATTAATTTTTTTAGGGTTTGGGTTTTTAGTTTTCAAATGAAAAATAAAAAATGTTGAGGAAACCAGTCACTTCCTGCAAAAAAAATTCTTTTAAAGTCATTGAAAACATCTTTGATGGTAAATATTTGAGCAGCCCTAATTTTCATGTCTTTAGGCTTAGCCAGAGATAAATGGTTCAATGAAAAATACTGGTCCCCAAGAATGTCCTGGTGCTGCTGCTGGTGGGAATTTGGCTGCTTGGAGGTGGGGGGAATACAGGGTACAGCTGGCAAATAATTTTGGCACCCCCCCTTCAGAACATGAGGCTTGGACTGGGCCATACTTTCAATCATGCCTATTTCATACTCTTCATCCCAAGAGGTGTCCCATTACTCTTGGGGTTAAATCTATGTACAAAGTATTGACACATTGCATTCCATATGATTTTATGAAAATATGCTCATGAGTGTGAATATAATGTAACTGGAATATGCTTCATGCAAAAGGTCTCTTGTAAGATATCATTACAAAGCTTATAATCAATGTATCATTCTTGTAAGTGAAACTAGGAATATAAAATATAACTCTGAGGTCCTATTGTAGTTATGCAAAGTGTGGGCCATTAATGGTGGTTTAGAATCTTGATGGTCCCATCAACTAGGACAATTGACTGTGGATGGCTTTGTTTACTTGCAAGCCTTCCTGTGAGTCAGGCCAGGAACAATGAAGGCGTGGGGTCTCACAGGACATGTGACCATGTTACCTGGTACTGGAATCCATCTTAGACCTGGTGCTTTTCCATTTAGAAGGAGGGGTGGGGACCCAGAGAGACAAAAGATTCCTGCCTTGTGCCAAAGCTATAAAAGGAGGTGGAAGAGAACAAAGGAGGTTCCAGTCATGAGAAATCCCCTAGTTACTACCTGAGCTGGAGCTAACAAGAACTTTACCAGGGGAAAGGATTGGGCCCAGACTAAGAAGGAGTCCAGTCTGTGAAAGAAGCTTATTGGAACATCTCTGAGGGTGAGATTTTATCTGTATTCAGTTTCCTACTGTATTAGGCTTAGACTTGCGTGTTTTGTTTTATTTTGCTTGATAACTTACTTTGTTCTCTCTCTTATTACTTGGAACCACTTAAATCGTACTTTTTATATTTAATAAAATCACTTTTGCTTATTATTGAACCCAGAGTTAGTGATTAATACCTGAGGGAGCAAACAGCTGTGCATATCTCTCTATCAATGTTATAGAGGGTGGACAATTTATGAGTTTACCCTTTATAAGCTGTATACAGAGTAAAACTGATTTATTTGGGGTTTGGATCCCATTGGGAGCTGGATGTCTGGGTGCTAGAGACAGGAACATTTGCTAAGCCATTCTCAGTTAAGTCGGCAGCTTTGGGGGACGTGGTTCAGACCTAGGTCTGTGTTTGCAGCAGGCTAGTGTGTCTGGCTCAACAAGGCAGGGTTCTGAAGTCCCAAGCTGGCGGGAAAAACAGGTTCAGAGGTTGTCTCAGCACATCAGATGACAGCCCCAAGGGGGTCTCTGTGACCAAACCTGTCACAAGTACATTTAATGGAAGCTGCAAGAAATTTCAAGCTGCTTCAAGATGGGGAATGAAAGGAGCTGTAAGACAGGATTCAAAAGGAGGCCCTGGAGAGGAGATGGTGTGAGTTCTCACTGTGAAGAAGACTCTGTCATAGTCACAATGGACTAGTTGGGCAATCCAACTGCTTTGGAGAGAACGAGAGATTGAAATGGAGAAGGGATTCAGGGCCCTAGGGCACAGGTGTGAGAGGAGTTTAGTTAATGTAGGCATTTGTTTTGTAATGCAGTCGATTCTGCTTATTAGTACCCCTCAGTTCCCAGCAAAAAGTTGCTGTTATCTGGAAGTTGCCAATATGTGAAGGCACTGTTTTCAGGGGAATGCATGCAAGTATGATACATTGTTGAGCACAGTAGTTGTGAAATTGTTTATTAACTTTCCATTCGCTACAATGTACTAAGGAAGAAAACCAAATGTAACACAAAGTAATGGATACGAGGTATAGTGTACCACAGTGCTCAGAGCAAATTTAGGAAATCTTGTCTTGCTGTGTCACAAATACTACAGCGGTGTGCGTATGCACAAACACACAAAAGTGTCCGGTGTTCTTTGTTTTATGGTTTGCCATCTCCACCAGTACATTTTTCTCAGTTTTGCGTGCAGCTTTGTAACTGTTCTCAAAGCCAGGATATTGGCGTATCCTGTGGAAAATGTCAACCGCAGATAGCTGTTCTGCAAGTGACGACATTTGGGTTTATTGTCCAATACACTATATCCTCTGCTGGCCCATCAGCCTGAAGATGCTTTACAGATGCCACTGTCTCCAGAAGTTCAGCATCAGTGAGCTCGCCTTCTGCCTCCAAATGACTGCCAAACTCAACAATTGCCTCGGAGTCCTCTGCTGGTGGAGTTTCAGGAATTGAAACATCAGCCAGCACATTGTTGGTCCACCAGGCCAGCATTTTCTGTTGTTGGAAACTCTCCCTTTCTAAAGCGGTTTAGAACAGTCTTGGGGACAATCGTGGCCCAGGACTCCTTAGTGAGATGAAGTGCATGAATCAGTTAGATTTGTTTGGCAACATCCACTGCTCATGCGTGTAGGTCAGCATCAAGAGAGGCAATGATGTGTCCATTAAGATGAGCATGATAGTGACCTTTAAAGTTTTTGATGACACCCATTTCCATTGGCTGCTTGACTGAGGTCATGTTTGGAAGCAAGAATTTTAAACCAATGGGCAATAGCTCCACACACTCTGAATATAGAGGCTTCCATGGGTGTCTTGTAGATGAAGCTCCCTGTTCCACTCTTTAGGCACTTTTCAAACAACAAATTTGTCATCAAAGCATTTGCTGAGCTTCTATAGACGATGGGCAGCTCTGAGGGAAACAGAGAGGACGCTTGCTCTTTCCAATCACCATAGGAGATCACTTCTTCATCCCATCCACATCTGCACAACACAACAATGTGATGCAGTCCAGGGCTTTTTTCCTACCTACGAACCCTTCTTTCAGCATTTCAGGAAAGCCCCAGGAGAAGGGACCAGTCTCATTAGTGCTGAAGCTGTCATATAGCTGAAACTCCTCTAGAATGCTGGGTAGGGGTACACCCTCCATTCAGTAGCCACCAGAGGGTCAGGATCTTGTTTCTCACCATACTCCTTATGGTGAACAATGTCGTGTTGGGCTTTTCACCAACTGAGCCAGCTGTCCAGAGGGTTGCCCTCCTTCCCCTACTCGCTGATGTGCTTTCTATTTCTCATTGACACAGAGAGTCGAGCACCTTGGCCAAGCTTATGCTGAAACCAGAGTCATAGGGCTTCACCAGTGTCTGCTTCCTTTCTGTAGCACTGACGCTTGTGCTCTTGGTTTGTGCTCCTCCCATGCTCCTGTATAACGTCATCACTGTTCTTCAGTAGGTGCAAAACAATGGACTTTGAGACACCAGCTATTCACACTTGCTTAGCACCAGGCTCACGTAGGGTCTCCAGAACACAAACTTTATCGGCAAGAGTCACGTCCACACATTTGGAAGTCAGGGCATGCAGAAGAAGTGCTCAGCTGCTCATGCTTGGATCCAGGAAACTGATTACAGGGGGGACCTTTCCTCTAAAAAGTTGCTGGTAAGTGGGAAGCCTGGTGCCAAAATCTGAATCCTATTAACATTGATGTTAATAGGATGGGATTGGTTCCTGGCAATATGTTGTTATTAACCAGAAGTTGCTACTATCAGAATTCCTATTCAGCGGAATCTACTGTATATTGTAGTAAAATGGCAACTTTGTATGTACCACTGCCCTCTCCTGCGTAGTCAGGACTGCTCAGCTGTACCCCACAGATTATAGACTGCTAAAAGAGAGATTCTTCTTTACCATAAGCGAACCTTGGGTTTTCAAGCAGGTGTATGTGACTTCCCCTCCGCCCCCACCCCCCCGCTGTTGCCATGGAGTACTGAGTGCCTGCCATATGCAGAAGAGCACTGTGTGAAGTCTGTAAATTTAGCCAGCCTTTTTGAGCATATGAGCAAATAAAGAGACCTTTAAAAAGAAAAGTGAACTATGGGCCAGATATTCAGGCGAGCTCAGCACTGAAAATTGGGACCAGATTTTCAGCTCCCATTTAGACACCAAAATAAATAGACAGATTTTCAAAAGAGCTCAGCAAGTTGTCTAGAAGTGTTGCGGTGGGAACTGCCACACGCTGAGCACTTCTGAAAGTCTGGCTCTTATTTAAGTGCTTGGATGGGAGCCTGAGCTCTCTTGAAAATTAGGCCCAGTTGTGGGAGTTGAAAATTGGGCTCTGAGAGCTGACAGAAATGCCTGGCGAGAGAAACCCAATATATAGCTACAAAATAAATGCAGTGAGAGTAGAGGGGTAACAAGCTTTCCCACTCTGCCTACCTTGACCTGAAGGGAAGACATTTAAGAGAGAGAAAATGAAGTGTCGTATCCATCATGTTCTTGGCCTCGCTGTTAAGATCGCCTTTTAAAGAGAGTGCTGTTTTTTTGATACCTTCTGCGATAGTGGTATTTGCAGTGTGGATACATGCCCACTAGACCCTGGAATGAGACCACCTAGTCATTCTACAGAGTAGGCAACTGAGCAGCTAACAGATGAAGACTGCCTTCAGTCACCAGAGACTTGGCTGGGGGGGACTGGAAACTGTAAAAGACTTTGCTGCAGTCCCCTGAGCCACCCATGTTCCCCATCAATAGGTAGTACAGAGCCAGTTTAGTTTTGGATCCTGCATGATGCTGAGCTTCCTCCACTCCCTCTGAATTTTAGTGCTTTAGGCTTGAGCTGTGTGAGAAGCAACATCTCCAATATAGTCAGAGACAGGGGTCTAGGAGAGGCAAATAATGATAGATTAGTACTTATTTCTGAAGTCCTGCACATCTGCAACATGTAGGGAACATGCAACATGTTAGAGAGAGTCTTTACAGTGGAAACATCTGGCCAGAGGGAAGCAGGGCATAGAATGAGGGGATTTGCATGATTACCATGTGCTATTTCTCTTATACACTTACCTCTGCTCTCTGGGGTACTTTGTAGTAAGCATATGAGATCTGTAACCCTTGCCACCGCTCCTGTATATATCTTTGGCGGGCAAGTCTCCTTTGTCAAATGAGCAAAGAGCAGGATGGTATTAAATATATGAGAGTTACCCTGTAAAATTTCTGCCAAAAAGTGAAAATTAATGTTAATTTGGATCCAACTCTTAAAGCCCTTTATGGGAAGTGACTAAAGGATTTGGTTATCACTGCAGTGTTGTCATCCTACGTTCTGAAACCATCCAGTCTTTGGGAATGCCACCATTTTCCTTGCCTTAAGTAGGCAGCTGACCAACCTTTTTCTGTGATGGCCTCTAGGGAGTGGAAACCATTCCTTCTGGAGCATCTGTCTGTCAAATTCTCTCTCTCTCTCTCTCTCTCTCTCTCTCACACACACACACCTGTTACAAGAATATACATGTACATATTGCTTCTAATGAGATATTGAAATCTAAGGAGGGGTGGCACTATACCTGTACACTACTAGATAGGTATGAAACCAGATATTAGGGATAAGTGTGTGTGTTTGTTTGCCATTTTCTTTCAAACTGGTCCAAATTCTTTGTTGCCCTTGCAGAGAAAAGAAGAGCTCTGGGTAAGCTTGAAAGCTTTTCTCTTTCAACAGCAGAAGTTGGTCCAATAAAAGATATTAACTCAGTCACCTTATCTCTGTAATATCCTGGGACCAACGTGGCTACAACAACACTGTATACAAGGTTTACTCTGATCACTTTGTGCCATTCAGTTCTTTGTGGTCTAACTAGTTTAATCTATGCCATCAGGATTGCTTGTTTGGCCAATGTGACTGGTCGGAGTGCTTATATCTAGGGCTGGCCGGAAAGCAAGAGAAGTAAACTAAAGGCCAGAATTTCAGAAGAGCTCAGCGCTCACTGTTGGGACCATCAGTACAGGTAGAGTAAGGATGCTGTACCATTGGAGGAATCCATGTAGTTCTCTTGCATTCTGCACTGTCATAGAGGCTGATTTTTAGTGGCAGATGCTGTCATTGTAAATCATACACTGTGTCTCATCAAGATATATATTGTTGTAGATCAAACTATAGTTACTGCAGCTGCAATGAAATAGCAACATCAAATAGAGCAGATAGAAATGTTCTGAATGAAAAATAGCTTTTTTTCCTGTCACTTTTTCATAAGAAATTGTTGACACTCAGTTTATCTGCAGTTTTTCAAATCAAGATTTTTAGTGAAGCTTATAAGATAACTCAGACCTATTAAAATGTTTCCTAACTATTTGGTAAATATCAAACATTTTTCAAAACATGAAAAATCCGTACATTTTGTAAAATGAAAACTACAGAATTTTGATTTTTTTTCATTTTGGACCAACTTCAATATCAATCAAACCTTAACAACAGCATTGCAAGACTATGTATTTCTAAAATGTTGGAATGCTACTCGAGAAGATCTGTAGTTATATCAAAGGTCTTTATTCTTAAGTCACAGACGTGGAAAGAAGTCCTTGGATTTTGTGTGTGTGTGTGCAGTCGCTTAATGGCAGATACATCTTCCTGTAGGGCAGATGATGCTTTTTTAGTTTTCAAAAATCATACTGAAGTGAATGGATGAAACATTACACAAAGATCAACACACTTTACCCTAGGATAAAGTGTAATCTCAATAGGACTGAGATATTCAACTCTTGACTCCGTGATAGCAAGAAATTTCAAGCATAGAATGTGCAGAGGGTTTTGTTTTTAGTAGCCTTCAACTGTAGAATCAAGGAGTTCTCAGGAGCCACCTCTCCTAATATAGGGGACATGTACAAACAAGATTTTCTCCTGTCAGATGTAAAAAGAAATGTAGAACTTCTCTAATCCGAGCATAGAATTAAGAACAAATTGGCATTTTGGCATCTCTCCAGCTAGGAAACCTGCTAAATATGTGTTGAGAGAGAACACTTTGGTTGCGTAAATGAAGTCAGTGAGAGCCATATACAGTACATATGGGTGGGGCAATTTGTCTTTACGCGTTCACTGAAAATAATTGTTTACATAATTTTCTATGACTTGTCGAAGCAAAGATTACCTTCGAAAACAGTTGCTGGTGAAGATTCAGTTCCTGACAAGTGAGTTTCTTGGACAGGGGCCATAGAAAATTTACAGCACTGTAGTTAATTTTAGAACTGCAAGAACTTCTTTGAATGGGAATTTCAAGACGATTGGCTTTCAAGAAATGAAATGTTCATGTGTTCACAATTGGACTACTCAGCTCAATGGTTAAATTGAGGAAGCAAACTATTCACTTCATTGTGGAGGTTTTAATTGGCTACTCAAGTATTTCTTCTAGTCCTGTCAGTACAAGTAGCTGAATGTCTGATCTTATTTTTTTATAAATTACAATGCGGTGTGTAAACTTTTCCTTGCCTTTTGAGTTAGTAAGAGATCTGCTTCTTTGAATAATTTAACTTGCTTTTTTAATCTCTGTACAGCTTTCTAGTTGAATTGAAAAATGTTGACATCTATAGACACAATATGGATACTATTTCATTAGAGTGTCATTCTCTAATCCTCCATAATTTGCTCATGGTCAATATACCCCAATAGATGCCACATTATAAGATCCAAGACACCACTGTTATGTCCTATCCCAATCACAGCCGAAGACATTTAGGGATTTAGACACAACTCTTCTGGTTTTGTTTGAAGTAGCAATTCTAATTTATCCGAACTTCAGCTCACTGGAGAAGAGGCAGGGCTGTTGCTGTTTATAATGTTACCTGCCAAGGTTATGAATGGACCTCTCACTTCTATATCAGAGAGGTGGAAATTATTATATTAGAGGATACAGTACAGAGCCTCTTCCCTCCTATTTGTGGTTCAGTCTCCATTTAGGGAACAACCTGTTTTTTTCCCATGGGTAATGGAGGCTCCCTCTTATAACCAAGAGGAAAAGAAGCCATGTGAACAACCTCAGCCTGTATTAGCGGAATCTGTGTGAACATAGACGGAGGTACACAGCTGCACCGAATCTATAACCCAAGGCTAAATTCACGTGGGTTTTAGGATCAGTGTGTATTTCACCCAGCGCTGCTGCTAAAGAATGTGGGACTGTTCTGACCCACACATTCCTAGGGTTTAGTAGTGTGCTGAGTGCTGACCTAAGTGCTGGAAATATTGGAACATGGCTGTTCCAGTCTGGTCTTGGAGCTGGGAGGGCTGCGCTTCTCCGGATCCTTCTCTCCCCAGAGTTCATAGGGTAGGATTTTCTACAGTGCTCAGTGCTGGCTTAACTGTGCTCCCATTGATGTTAGCGGGTGTAGGGTTAGGCCAACACTGAGCACTTTTGAAAATCCTGCCCTTCAGGAAAACTTTGACTGTCTCCACCAGTAAAATATCATCTTGAAAGATCCTTCCAGCAGCTAGTGATACCAAAGTAGTGTGAATGAGGTTATATGTGTTTGGATTGGAGGTAAGTGTAGTTACATTTGTGTTGTCTTTCATGTTTGATCTAGGCATGCATAAAACCTGCAGAAATCGAATATAGCCTTAAAATAAAAGCTCTTGCCAGTTTTATGGAGCATTCTGATTCTTACGTGCCTTAACTTGAGAATATGGGGAACAGACATTTGCAACACTCTTCTGTTTTACTCAAACATGTGCCTCTTCATTACTTACCCAGGGTCTGTGTGTAATCAGCTGAATGTGGGGCATGGCCCACTCCTTTCCTATGAAATATTCATATTCAAACTAAAGAAACAAAGCACGTGAGATAGGCTGTCTAAAGTAGAGCTGGCCGAGACTGTTAAGAGGCTGTTTATCCAGCTGCTTAATAAACATGAGGCTGCAAGAGGGTTGCCTTCAAGAAGTCTGATAATAAACTGGGTATTTACAATGCAGCTGCAGCAGCTGAGATTCCCTAATGTACAATATCTGTAGATGGAGCTGGTATTGCTGACTGTAGTTAAGGTTACCTGACTCCTCTATGCCCACCACAAAATCTCTGCTGTTTTTTAAACAGACTAAAAACTATATTGGCTTGTGCACAAACACCCATCAGACTCTTTATTTTTTATTTATCGGACATTTTTAGAAATGCTACTAGACTTGATGCAAACAACTCTTAAGCTTTCTCTCTTTAAGCCAATTTCCTACACCCTTGATTGCATTCCATAGCCACCTCCGCTCACAGCATCACAGTTGTACTTCATGTATTGTGACTAGTCTTAGATCGGTTTGGGCCAGGGCCGGCTCCAGGCACCAGCTTGGCAAGCAGGTACTTGGGGCGGCCACTCTGGAGAGGGGCGGCAGGTCCAACTATTCGGCGGCAATTCGGCGGATGGTCCCTCACTCCCGCTCGGAGCGAAGGACCTTCCGCCGAATTGCCGCTGCAGATCGCGATCGCGGCTTTTTTTTTTTTTTTGGCTGCTAGGGGCGGCCAAAACCCTGGAGCTGGCCCTGGTTTGGGCCATTTCAGAGAGAACTTGCACCCAAAATTTGATGGGTGGAAAATGAGGTGCATTAGTGATGTTCGGCACCAACAACCCATGCAATTGCAGGGGGCCCTGAGGCAGTGAGGGGCCCCCCTCACATGCTTGTAGTGAAGCTGGAACGTGCCCTACCTGCACAAAATGGCATCCTCCATGTGACATGACCATTTTGCAGCATGTGTGCGAGGTCACGCAGTACAGAAGGCACCATTTTGTAGAGCAAAATGGCGTCCCCCACACAGATAGCGGTCCTGGAATTGAGCTTTGCAGGTGGCCCCCCTTGGACAAATGCCACCACGGCAGCAGTGCAACATAGTCATCAGCATCACAGCAAGATGATAGCAATGGTTTTCTTTAGTGCCTGGCAGCACAAAGCTCTGTTGCACTGTGATCCTCCTACTGGGACCTCATAAGTGTCCACCAACCAAGCTTGGCTTCTGCCAGTGTCCCACCATTGCCCTCCCAATATTTCCATTCACCGAAGGTTCCAGGGATTTCAGGACAAAACTAACCATACAAAGAAGTGGAATGCTTTAAACTGTACAGCCACCAGGCTACCCAGATGTATTTGAGCGGTATGCTCATTAATTAGCATAGATGCTTTTGTTAGTTCTTACAGTAAATTGTCAGAAGTTCTTCAGCTATTGGCTTGCAAGGGAAGGGTTAACTCCCCTCTCAGCAGAGAAAGGGGTGCAGCTTTCTATCCTTGTTGCAGGGGTTGCTAGGGAGCCCAGCTATAAGGAAAATCTGGCTAGGCTCAGCTGGAGGAAACTAATACGTCCCAGGGGAGAGTAAGAGGACTGAGCTCTGGAGAGACGTTATGTAACATAGCCTGACACACACACACGACAGCTGCTCCTCTGTCCTCCCCATTAAGAAGGGGAATCCTTGCCTGTAACATGCCCCTTTTCTCCTGTTTTAGGAGTGAATGGGCCTGACAGCCCCATTTCAGCTACAATGAAACCTGTCTTAGGCCTTGGCTACACTTACCGGCAAGTTCGACGGCTGGAAATCGAACTTCTGGGTTCGACTTATCGCGTCTAGTCTGGACGCGATAAGTCGAACCCGGAAGTGCTCGCCGTCGACTGCGGTACTCCAGCTCGCCGAGAGGAGTACCGCGGAGTCGACGGGGGAGCCTGCCTGCCGAGTGTGGACCAAGGTAAGTTTGAACTAATTCGAAATAAGGTACTTCGAACTTCAGCTACGTTATTCACGTAGCTGAAGTTGCGTACCTTAGTTCGAATTAGGGGGGGTAGTGTAGACCAAGCCTTAAATTACCAACAAAAATCAGTTCTAAAGTAGAGGTGGTTTCTTTTTACTAAACTTGCATTGGAAACCTGGGAGGGGCTTTAAAGCAGTGGTGGAGGACAGGTGTAGATTTTGGCCTCATAATGCAGCAGAGAAATATAAGTTTCAGCTGCCTTTCCCACATTGTACTGAAGTAGGGTCTTCAAAAGTACCTATTATAATTACTGGGGTGTCTGAGCTCCAGACATGAAGTAAACACAGTGAGAGTTGCTTGGGAGAACAGCTGATCGTCCTATTCAGTTTAGTGCCCTTAATTTGACAGGGATGTCAGTTCTGCAGCATTTTCTTTGAGGAATGGTGAAGGTGAAAGAGGTATCTTGAAGCATGCCCAGAAATTGGTGAGGAACTGTCTAAGATGGTGTGCCAGAATTTTGGGCCTGCTGTTAAGAAGGCTTTCCTCCTCCCTCCCTACATCAGGGTTCTGACAGGCCAAGGTTACCAGAAGATGACATCTATTGTACAAGATTCCTGAAGAGAAACCTGAGCATTCTTGTGTACCCCTTTGTACATTTGTACAAGAACCTCGAAAGGTAGATCAGGGAGCATGAGGAGCTAGCACATGATGGAGTGCGAGCATATGTTCTCTCTGGCTCATCCTATTTAGAAGATGGTCTGCTTTACTGAATACTAGTTGTAGCTTCTTAGTAAATTTTTGTCCGGGCTAAAGAAGAGAGAGCTGCAATAATCTAGCCTGGTCTGATGAATGTGTGAATTATCGTAGGCCCTGTCTTCATCCATGAGGCATGGATGGAGTCACTTTGTTTACTGGAGATGGGGAAAGAAGTGCTTTTGATGACTGCTATTTGTTTCCCCAGAGACAGTGAGGCATCCAGCATAAGCCAGAAGCTGAGATGTTGAGTGCTGGAGGGTTTGTGCCCTCAGTCAAGAGTGAGGTATAGTGTTTACCAGTTCCCCAGAGCCTGAGCCTCTTCTCATTAGCATCACTTTGGTTTTTCCTTGGTATTTTTCTTGTACTGCTATGTATGAGACAGCAGTACAGCACTGAATGGAAAGGCTACACAGAACCGTTTAATCAACACATAGCTGGTATTACAGCTATAATTGTACCCTTTAACATTGCACTTACATATCGAATGGGGGTGGTGAGAGGACTGAGCTCTGAGATGCTAAGGGAATTCCCTTACCTTAAAGCTCAGAGCAGTTGCCAATCATGACTTTGGGCCTTCTGGAAAAGGATGAATGAAGACAGCTGAAAGACCATGCCTGCTCCTGCATGGTCTTTCAGCAGCACCTTAAGATGGACTGTGTGTTGAATGAAGCTGATAAGTAAAGTAGAATTAGCATGGTCGTCTTGCTTCTGTCCATCACCATGCAGTGGTCATACATCAGTGCAGCCAGAGCTTCACAGGATGCCTTCAGTGCCCTGACTTGAAGTGAAACTTGGAGGATCCAGGATGTCTGCCCATTATGAAGATGCTGGAGTCAGTTTGCTAACACCTTTTTAATAATCTAGCCCAGGGGGGTGAGGTTGGAGAGTGGGCACAAGTTATCATGGTTGTTTGTGTCAGGTACTCACTAACTGAAGACAGGATGGACTCTTGCATGTTTCAGGGTGTCTGGTGGAATGGTTTACCTGACGGATATGTTGAATTTGTCAGCGGATGGTCCCAGGTGTCACTTGGTTGCCTGAAGCAGTTGGCAGAAGGCCTTTTGCTTACATTGCAAGTGGTACCAAAGATTCCTATTCTCATCTCTGATACTTTCATCTGTTGACCTGGCCAAATCTGACTATGTGGTTAGTGTACAGTGCAAATTTGGGCTCAGGGCCACAGACCATTTTCCCCAAGCAAGATGATGTGCCACACTTCCAGCAGGGCACATCTGTGAGATGAACCATTTTGCATTGCAGCAGCAGTAAAATAGCCATGGTCCAATCTCGGAGCATACTGTAACTTTGGATGGATGGCAGTTTGGGGGGAAATTCCATTAAAAGCTACATGGGGAAAAATGGTAGAACTGATGAACAAAATTAAATATGTTTCTGTGATTCCCAGAACTCCTCTGTTTATGAATATCCATAAATGGCTACCTCTGAGGTGAATTAATTCTAGCCTTAGTGTTTCCTCAACACATGAGCACACACACGGTTGCTGTCACTGCTCTGGCATTCAGTAATTGAATGTAGTTCTCAAAATGTTAATACATTCCTTCAAAACCTTTCTTTTCCATTTGGTTCACAGGATGCAGTACCTCTTATTCCGAATATTAATTGTTGAGTTCCTAAAGGAGAAAAGAAATATACTATTCTCTTTTAGCCGTGTCCTCATTTTTTTCAGATTTTGCCATCAAAATGAGAGGCAGTTGCTGATATGAAAAGTGCTTACAACCAGGCTTGAGCTGAAATTCTCATTGCTGTAGAATTCAGTGTTCTCTTATTGACCACAAACTGTGCTGTCCTTGTGCTTTATTTCCACTTTAGAACAAATATTTAGACAGGCTGTCATTAAAGTGTGCAGTTTGAATGGATTCTTATCATGGTAGGCTCGTTGCTGTTTTTAGATGCTGAGGTTCAGAAATCTGAAAAAAATGAACTGACACAAAAAAGAATTCCGGGACAGAGGAATCAGTCTGAAGTGATATTCTCATAGTGGTACAGGAGCAGAACTTCACACACAGTAATTCCTGTATGATGATAAATAGGTAATTTAGGTCTATATAAACCATCCTTTTAACCAATTTTTTTTAAAGTCAGAGATTCGTAGATTCCAGGGCCAGATGGGACCACTGTGATCAAATATCTAGTCTGACCTTCTGTGTTACACATGCCATAGAACTTCCCCAAAATAATCCCAAAGCAGATCTTTTTGAACAACATCCAATCTTGATTTTAAAATGGTCAGTGATGGAGAATCCACCACAACCCTTGGTTAAATTGTTCCAATGGTTAATTACTCTCACCATTGAAAATTGATGCTTTATGTGATATATCAAGGTGCAGTCCAGACCACTGAGGGGCTTTGTCACCCCTGCCCTGCCACCTTGCATGCCTTACAATACTTTGATGGTGGTAGCTCCCACCTGGGCCTCCCACAAACAGCATTCCAGAATGCAAGTCTCACCCTGAGTGTCTGTGTGTAACTGCAGCCTGCCAGCCACACTTGGGTTACGGTCTCACCTGCCTTGGTTACACTGCAAAGTGACCCCTACACACTCTAGTCCTGGATCTTCCCCCCAAATTGTATGTCTTGTAATGCCCATCCCTCTCCTGGACAGTCCAAATATATTAAGTCCATTGTTCCTTTAAGGGAATAATATACCCCAGTTTATCACCTTAAATGGAGTTATCCAGACACTTTAATTTAAACAACCTGGATTAGATAAAACCATAAAACAAGTTTAACAACTACAAAGAGAGATTTTAAGTGAGTACAAGTTTCAGTCCCTCTTTGAAAAAAGGATTTCCAGTTGAGAACCAAGAGACAGGAGGTCTGGTGGAAGAAGGAGACCTCATTTTGTTTCTTTGCTAAGATGCAGATCTCATTGTCCCTGCCCCCCGCTTTTTGTCAAAGAATGGCCACTTGTTAGGTGATGTCCCATCAGTTTTGTTGACACCTGGCTGGGCACCAGCTTGCCCTTTGTCTTTGAGTAACTAGTTTAACCACTTTCCAGACGTATCTGGGGAACACCCTTTAGCCATGAGTTCAGCTTATGTTCATAACTTTACACAAAAAGTTCCTACGTGCATTTTACCATGATGTTGATTAAGTTATGAGTTTTCAAAGGATACCTCACAAGGCATGCCTTCTACAAAGATTATTACAGTAGTGTGTAGGGTGTGAATACAGGGGTGCATTCCGTCACATCTTATTTCCAGTCTGAATTTTTCTAGCTTCAACTTCCAGCCATTACATTATTATACCTTTCTAGGCTAGATTGAAGTGCCCATTATTAAATAATTTCCCCCCAAGTAGATACTTATAGACAGTAATAAAGTCACCCCTTTAACCTCCTGTTTGTTGAGCTAAATAGATAGAGGTTTTTGAGTCTATCACTATAACACATGTTTTCTAATCCTTTAATCATTCTCTGAATCCTCTTCCTGATCAACATCCTTCATGAATCGTGGGCACCAGAACTGGACACAGTTTTCCAGCAGTGGTCAAACCAGTGCCCGATACTGAGATAAAATAGCCTCTTTACTCCTACTTGACATTCCCCTGTTTATGCGTCCCAGGATTGCATTAGCTCTTTTGGCCAAAGCATCACACTGAATATCACAGCTCATGTTCAGCTGATTATCTGCCATGACCCTCAAATATTTTTCAGAGTCATTGCTTCCCAGGGTAGAGTCCCCCCATCCTTTAAGTATGGCTTGTGCTCTTTGTGCCTAGATGTATACATTTACATTTATCCTTATTAAAAAGCATATTGTTTGCTTGAGTGCAGTTTACTAAGCAATCCAGATTGCCTTGAATCAGTGACCTGTCCTCTTCACTATTTACCATTCCATTTTTTATATCATCTGCAACTTTATCAGTGATGATTTTATGATTTCTTCCAGGTCATTGACAATAATGTTAAATAGCACAGGGCCAAGAACCAATCTGCGGGACTTCACTGGAAATATACCTGCTCAGTGATGATTCCGCATTTACAGTTACATTTTGAGACCTATCAGTGAACTAGTTTTAAATCCATTTAATGTGTGCCATGTTAATTTTATATCATTCTAGTTTTTAATCTAAATATTGTGTGGTACCATTGTAATGGAATGTGGGGGAGTCAGGGCCCTGCACCACCCACTTCCTGAGATTCACCGTGACTCTCAACCAGCCAGAAAAACAGAAGGTTTGTTAGACGACAGGAATACAGTCCAAAACAGAGCTTGTAGGAACAGGAAACAGGACCCCTCAGGCAGGTCCATCCTGGGGGGTAGGGAGCCCAGATCCCAGAGCTGGGCCTCCCTCCGTTTCCCCAGCCAGCTCCAAACTGAAAAACCCTCTCCAGCAGTCTCACCCAGCCACACACCCCAGCTCCTCCTCCAGCCTTTGTCCAGTTTCCCTGGCAGAAGGTGTCACCTGGCCCCAACCCCTTCCTGGGCTCAGGTTACGTGCTCACGTATCATCCCTCAAGTGAAGTCACACCCTGATATCCCACCACCATCTAGCACCAATGCAGACAGTACCAGTAAAATTCCCATGCAACATTCCCAGGTCAATACTCCCCACTCCCTACTCTGTCACAACCACGTCAAACACTTTACAGAAGTCAAAGTATATTATGTCAACACTATTATTTTAACAACAAAACTTGTAATCTTATCATAAAAGATATCACCTTAGCATGACAGGAACTATTTTTCATAAACTCATGTTGATTTGTATTAATTACATTACCCTCCTGTAATTCTTTATTAATCAAGTCTCCTAACACCCAGTCCATTATGTGGCCCAGAATTGGTGTCAGGTTGTCAGGCTTATTACTTGTGTCATCCCATTTATCCTTTTTAAAAATTGGCACATTAGCTTTCTTCCAAACTTATGGAACTTCCCCAGTGCTACAAGACTTATTGAAAATTAGCCTTCATGGTCCAGTGAGCTCCTCGGCCAGCTCTCTTACAACTCTTGGATGCAAGTTATCTGGACATACTGAAATGTCTATCTTTAAAAATGTCTATCTTTAGTAGCTGATGTTTAACATCCTCCAGAGATAGTAATGGAATGGAAAGACTGTTATCACCATACGATGAGACTATATCACATGTTTTTCTCCCCAGCTGCAGAACAGAAATATTTATTGAGCACTTCTGCCTTTTCTATATTATTGTTAAGTCTACCATTTCCATCTGTGATGGTTGTTGGGGTACTCAGAACTCTGAGTTATCCCCTGCCTCCAGTGTGGGGGAGTCTTGCCTGTGCGTGGCTGGGTGTCAGTTTCCTAACACTGCCAGCCTGTCAGTCACTTACCTACCTACGGTACCTATCTATATGCAGTATTAAAAATAACTCTAGATCACTTATAATTCTGTGAAGACAAAAAGTTTTGATATGGGGATAAAAGTTGAGAAGCAATGTAGGAATGTTAACAGACATTGCCGGATCCTCAAACTATTTCCAGTGAGAGCTAAGAATAGTTTGCCAATTACAATGGAATTATTCACTTCCCCAGATGAAGCCTTAAACTATGGACTGCCAGCCATGTGCTCTTGGTAGATGAAGTATTACTCATAATGCTAGATGGGAACTGGGGCTTAAATCACTGTTCACCATCTAGGCTGACTGATGGGATCATTATTAACTGAAAGTTGCTTTCTTTCCATTTTTTGGAGGGAGGAAAAATGTTAACTCTTGAAAGAAAGGGATGCATTTGTATGTTCTGAGCTAATTCCTCATTTTATCAATTCTAGGAGTGATTTTAATTGTTTGTTAAATCCAGTTTTGCACAACACAATTCTACATCCTTTGCTGTGTCTACAATTTTGGACACAAACTCCTTGCCAAAAAAAGGTATTACGGTAGCAAAATAGGCCCTGCAGACATAGCTTTGTTTGATCAGCTCTGTATTTATATAACAAGAGCAGTGCTTTAGAAATACCAAAGACAGACCATCCTTGATTAACTAGGGTATTCTGCTAGAAATGAATTTAAAAAAACCCTTTCATTTGCCATATGCATGTTATTTCTTCACAAGCCTTGGGACTGAATGCATGGTGGGAGGACAGATGTTTCTCCTGTAAAGGGAAAAATCCTCAGGCAGCATATTAAAGAATATTCATGGAACTGGATAGCCACACACTTCCCCACATGGCATGTTGGTGTTCTTTTCCATCACATTTTTATAGCCATCACCAACAGAATGATTCATTGGAGGATATATTGATAGCCTTTGTGACACACATTGCAATTTCCTGCAATATCTTTGAAAAATCTTAATGAATTAAGTGTATGTATGTTTGGGGTCCCTTGTATTAAATGAATGATTTATGTATAATTATGGGCTGGGGTTGTATGTAACCTCTCTCTCTAGCGGGAAGATGAGATGTAACTGTTGGGAAGTGTTATGAACTTGAAAGGACTATATAGAATAATGATCAAGCCAGGAATGGACTTTTGTGGCAACCAGTGTCAAGTGGTTTGCCTGGGGAATCTCTAGGGGGAGATGAATGCAAATTCCCCAGTTCCGGTTATGCAAAAACCCAGCCTTTTGAAGCTATGCCCAGAGGAGGGGGCCATTGTCTGCTGATCACCTGTTCCTGGAGTCTGAAAACCACAGGGCCAAACTGTAGAAAGGAAAATCTAACCCATTCAGAGAGTGCCAGTTCTGAGTTGAGGCTGTTACGAACTTGTAACCAGAGAAAAACCCCTTTGTGGAGTTTGAAGGACTGACTCCTATTAGATCCCTTGTTGGAGTTGGGAGGTGATCTCTGGTAAGCTTATTAGCATGTGTGTTCTTTTATTGGTTTTAATGTTTTCCCTGTAATGCTTTCACCTTAAGAATAAATGTGCTTGCCTAGAAAGGGCTGTGGGGTAACTCAACTGCTGGCGACTACTCTGTTCAAAAGCCTTCAAAGAGACAGCAAAGCACAAGCTGTTTAGGCCGTCTGGCTTGCTGGGAGCGTCATAGTGCAGGTAGGGAATGGTGCAGCCTGGAAAAATCCTGGTCAGGAGGGACAGGGATGTGGGTCTCTGCCCAAGAAAGGTGATGGCTGATGAGCTAGGAGCCTAAAGGGGGTGCCTTTGGTGGACCCCAAGCGGGAAATATAAGTGCAGTTGTCCTGAGCTGTGACAGCCATGTCTCACGCTGCAGGCATTCAAAGAGATGCTTGGGGATAGGTAATTTGGTACATGGCAGGCAGAAAAAACAGTTGGAGGTATCCTGAAGAAAGAATTATTGCATTAGTACAGTGGTATACTGTACAGTATGAAGTAGAAAGCAGCTCTGCCCTCCATACACCTTAATTATGAAATAGGGGAAGTTTGATGTTTTATGTTCTTGGGGCTACAGCTCTGACTGGATGAGTGAGAGTCGGGAGGCTGGAAGGACCATCAAAAAGCTGTGCTAACAGCAAGAAAGGAAAGACTCTTTTACAAAGAAGATAATATTAAATATAGACATTTGGTTTTAAATGTGAATGCTTGCATTGTCCATCAACTATTGTCCAGGGAAGTAAAAAGTTTAGCATTGATCTGAATAGAGCTAAAGCCCAACTCATTACAAACTGCTTATGAATCTGTCCTTCTGGGAAACTACAATTCTAGAGAGATAAGATACTTTGATTTCAAACATTCAGATCGACACATCAACTAAATTAGTGGCAGTGACTCCATTCATCAACATTAAGAGAAGCACACGAGCATACTAGGGCTCTCAAGCAATTAAAAAAATGAATCGCGATTCTAATAATAGAATACCATTTATTTAAATATTTTAGGATGTTTTCTACATTTTCAAATATATTGATTTCAATTACAAAACAGAATAAAAAGTGTACAGTGCTCACTTTATATTTAATTTTGATTACAAATATTTATACTGTAAAAAACAAAAGAAATAGTGTTTTTCAAATCCCCATTACAAGTACTGTAGTGCAATCTCTTTACCATGAAAGCTGAACTTACAAATGTAGAATTATGTACAAAAAATTTCATTCAAAAATAAAACAATGTAAAACTTTAGAGCCCACAAGTCCACTTAGTCCTACTTCTTGATCAGCCAATTGCTCAGACAGACAAGTTTATATACATTTGCAGGAGATAATGGTTCCCACTTCTTGTTTACGATGTCACCTGAAAGTGAGAACAGGTGTTCTGATGGCACTGTTGTAGCTGGTGTCATAAGATATTTATGTGCCAGATGTGCTAAAGATTCATATGTCCCTTCATGCTTCAACCACCATTCCAGAGGACATGTGTCTATGCTGATGACTGACACATGTTCATTTTCATTATCTGAGTCAGATGCTACCAGCAGAAGGTTGATTTTCTTTTTTTGTGCTTCAGGTTCTGAAGTTTCTGCATCAGTTTTTGCTCTTTTAAGACTTGTGAAAGAGTGGTCCACACCTTGTTCCTCTCAGATTTTGGAAGGCACTTCAGATTCTTAAACCTTGGGTCGAGTACTGTAGCTATCTTTAGAAATCTCACATTGGTACCTTCTTTGCGTTTTGTCGAATCTGCAGTGAAAGTGTTCTTAAAATGAACAACATGTGCTGGGTCTGAGCATCATCTGAGACTGCTAGAACATGAAATATATGGCAGAATGTGGGTAAAACAGAGCAGGAGACATACAATTCTCCCGAAGGAGTTCAGTCGCAAATTTAATTAACATATTTTTAATGAGCGCCATCAGCATGGAAGCATGTCCTCTGAATGGTGGCCAAAGCATGAAGGGGCATACGAATGTTTAGCATATTTGGCATGTAAATCCCTTGCAATGCCAGCTACAAAAGTGCCATGCAAATGCCTGTTCTCACTTTCAGGTGACATTGTAAATAAGAAGTGGGCAGCATTATCTCTTGTAAATGTAAACAAACTTGTTTCTCTTAGCAATTGGCTGACTAAGAAGTAGGACTGAGTGGACTTTAGGCTCTAAACTTTTATATTTTTTTAGTGCAGTTATGTAACAAAAAATAATCTACGTTTGTAAATTGCACTTTCACAATAAAGAGATGACACTACAGAACTTGTATGAGGTGAATTGAAAAAAATATTATTTCTTTTGTTTATCATTTTTACACTGCAAATATTTGTAGTAAAAATAATATAAAGTGAGCACTGTACACTTTGTATTCTGTGCTGTAATTGAAATAAATATATCTGAAAATGTAGAAAACATCCATAAACATTTTTAATACATTTCAATTGGTATTCTATTGTTTAACAGCACAGTTAAAACTGTGAATAATCAAGATAAATTTTTTTAATCGCAATTAATTTTGCTAAATTTTGGAGGACTTATGGATTGCCTGGTCATCTTATTTCCATGACGCATTAAAGAAAATGAGAACTCTGATCATATGCTCCATAATGAATAGACATTTGCTATAGATTCCTCAGGATTTTACGTTGAGGTGGAACTGTAACACCTATATTGAAGCCGTCTTATTATGACCCGTCTTTTCAATTATTTATAACTTTGGCAAACTTTTTAGGTTAAAATTGTCTTTGGTCTTTGCCTGAGATTGATTTTTTTTGGGCGGGGCGGCAAAGCGTGAGTAAAATGAGTTCTTTTATTTCTAACGAGAATATTGAAAAATAGGTAACTTGCTAATGTTACATTATTTCCCAATCAGGCATCTTTAATATTGCCAATTCTAAACTTTTGGGTGCTCAACTTTGCAACCAAAGATGTAGGAATCATTCAGGGAAATTCTATGGCCTGTGTTATGCACAGGGTCAATCTAGATAAAAATGGTCCCTGATGGTCTTAAAATCTATGTAAAGTAGAGTTACTTTAATGTAGATTTTGTATGTAAATGTAATTTTTATGTCACAATATTAATCAAAGGTGGGGACTTACTTTAAAGGTGGAAATGTCCCATATCCCTAAACAATAACTTCTACAGAGAAGATTGTAGGCTAAGTGGAATTCTAAGACTTCTGATATCATTCTGATATACACTTCTACCCCAATATAACGCTGTCCTCGGGAGCCAAAAAATCTTACCACGTTATAGATGAAACCGCGTTATATCGAACTTGCTTTGATCCACCCCGCCCCCCCGGAGCGCTGCTTTACTGCGTTATACCCGAATTCGTGTTATATCGGGTCGCGTTATAGCAGGGTAGAGGTGTATTACATCACAATTCATTTGGAGAACCTGTATCTCTTGCACACAGGAGCATGTAACTAAAGGCAAGCTTCTTATATTCTTATCCATTCTTTGGTAACTTAGCAAATTTCTACTTCGTGCAACTTGCTTTTCTATGACTTTCTTGATAAGACTGTTACTAGAGTACAAAATCTTCAGAATACATCAACTCTTATCTTTACTTGTAAAGGTTGCAGAAGCGGGATATTATTACTGTGTTGGCCAGTCATCTTTGGCCAGGATTTTCTAGCATTTTAATTTTAGCTTTCAAATCCTAGCACGGTCTTGCTTTCTCTTATCTCTGAGCTCCTCTCTCTCTCTCTCTCCAGACATTCTTGTCTACTGTGCTCTAGCGACATACAACCTAAGGCTGTTTTACAATTATAGATATATAGCTCAAGGATTTTTTTTTTGTTACTCTGGAACACTTTCCCTGGCGTATTTTTGGATGTGGGTTCAAGTTTGCATTAAATAGTGACCTCTTTTCATGGGCTTTAGACTGATTTGTGTTTTATTGTATTGTAGTTATTTGGAGGTGGGTGAGGATTTTAAATAATGTTTAGTTCCAGGCTTTTCACCCTCTTCTTGTCAAATTCCTCCAAAAATCCCACTTCTTCTGGGAGGTCCACAAACAGCAAAAGTAAAATAACTCTCAGCTCCTCCTTCCTTTAGGTCTCTCTCTGTCCTGTCTTAGGATCCTTAGGCCATCTGTATGCCTGTTTTGTACAGCACCACATGTACCTTCAGCACTTCAGTAATATTTGGGGGCGCTTACATTATGATAGGATATTATAAAAATGTCACTTGCAGTTGCTGCTGTGCTAAGCTATTGTTTTATTCCTCTCAGATTTCCCCCTAAACATACTCATTCAACCAGGTGGGCAGCGCTTTAAATAACCCAGTAACACTGAATTTGAAGTGATATGAACTACTGTCAAAAATTGCTACCTACTCCTGTGTTCCTAGCCACATGCTTCAAAATCTTTGGCTCAGGAATCAGGAAAGCAATATGGCACCACTTAGAATTTAGACATTTAAATTTAAGTGGGAAAAATAGTTTGTGACTTAAGAAATCAAGTAAAAGTGAAATGAGACATTCTCCTCTTGGAAAACATAAACTGGCTGAAGAAAATCACAACTGCTTTTAAGTAAGCTTGCATCAAAATAGCTTTTTGGGTGTGCTGATTGAAAGTAAACTGTAAATGACATTAATGGGTTAAAATAATAATGTGTGCCCAGTTTTACTTTGCTTCCTTCCCACTAATGCTGCTTGAAATTGCTCTGGTGGGAAGGTGATTCCGCTTGACCTTTGTCCAGCGGGATATTATTGAGGCAAACAACCACCTAGTAAGTTTTACATATAAGAACAGCCTCTGCTGTTTATACTTGCTGGGATAAAAAGGTTATTTATCTCTATGCTTCAGGGCATGAACTATTTTAAGACCATCAGGGACCATTTTTATCTAGATTGACCCTGTGCATAACACAGGCCATAGAATTTCCCTGAATGATTCCTACATCTTTGGTTGCAAAGTTGAGCACCCAAAAGTTTAGAATTGGCAATATTAAAGATACCACATGAGTTGGGCCATTGATCAAGTCTGATGCTCCAAGAGGTAGAGTGCTGGTTAATATGGTCCATCTTTGAAACATGGACACTTTCATTTTCAATGATGATTCATCTACACAAAGTCCTTTTCCACTGAGACTTTCATTCTTGCCAGTGAAAATATCAAAACCTGAATAAGTCTGCTATCTGCTGCTGAGCGTTCCCGATATCTAGAGATCACCTCCTGTTCTGCTGATCTTTATGGAATGGGAAATAGAACAAGTACAGCTCAGCCCAGGTCTGCAAAAAAAAATGGTTGAAGTCCAAATTTGAGCCAAATCTAGAAGCCCATAGTCGTTACTTGGGCAACACTCCCATTGAAATGAGTGAAGGTTTTGGGTAAGGACAGAATAAAAGCTAAATTGGGAATTCAGCATTTGGCCCGTTAATTGCAGCCATTCTCCGTAGAACCCTATAAATATAAATGCTTACCCCAAGATTGATTTTTACGTCCCTTCTCCTCTCACCATCTTTTTATAATCACCAATAAAATAGATACCTTATGCCAAATTAATTACAGCTCTAAATTAATTGGCTGCAGCCCATACATACTGCATGATCGCTTGGAAGCCCAGATATGTAGTTCAGCAGCCCCACGCTTTATTTGTTTCGAGCCAGAGTATGTTCACCTGTGTATGTGGCGAGTCAGCTAACTTCGTCCTCCAGCATCATTTCCTGAAAGAGAAGCAACATGGGTTTTAATTGATTTGATTAAATAATAAATGATACATTCTCGTATCTCGACCTAGGCAACATTTCCAGCCCATAAATCTAGGGCTATGAAAGGAAGAGCTTTTAAATAGTGTATACATTGCAGTAATTCCCCCACCCAAGGCACTGTTGTACAACAATGTTACATTATTAGTTGCTGTCTTCTAGTACTGAACAGGGAACTTTAATAGAATAACTAAAACATTGTTATCCCTTAAAGCTACTGTGCCTCCATCCTTGCTTCACTGTAGACCGTTTTGTACAGGAGATTTCCCCAGCCCCTCACTATTTGGCTTCCTGCTACAGATAGGAAGAAACCTTCTCACAGTGCTTAGTAAGGGAGAATCTCTCAGTTTCATAGCTAGGCTTGTACCTTTGTTATGTCAGGGAGCTGTCTTACAACTTTTCTTTCCTTACATGATTGCACGTCTGTCTCTCTTCCCTCACAGCCTTTTAAATAGATCCCCCTCTGCGGCAGCTAACCCCACCCAGGGAGCCCGCCCCAGCTCATCTCGGCTCCGCCTCCTCTGCTGAGCACGCCGGTGCCACTCTAATTCTCCTCCCCTCCCAGACTTGCGACTCCGATTGGAGGAGAATTAGAGCGGGGGCTGTGTGCTCAGCAGAGGAAGGAGAGAGGAGGTGATCTGGGGCGGGGAGCGGTTCCCCTGTGCGTCCCCCTCCCCCCCGTTACTGCGAGCGGCCCTCCCCGCGCCCCCCCGCCCCAGCTCACCTCCACTCCACCTCCTCGCCTGAGCGGGCTTTTAGGCGCCCTCAACCACTAGGCGCCCTAAGCGGCCCCCTAGTTTGCCTAAATGGTTGCACTGGCCCTGCTTCAGGGGGTTGTCAAGTATTTGAATCTTCTGACTTTCGTTTCTGTACTGCATTGTGATGATGAGTCTGAAGCATATAAACCAATAAACTGTGAACATTTTCCTCAAATAGAGCTGCTTCGTTCTCATGCTGGTATAAGGTTTCCCTTTTTTATATGGCATTTGCTTTCAAGCTTAGCTCCACTGTTGCCTGTCATAAGTTCCCCTTTAACTTGGGAGCTCTGGCATTTGCACATGCCTCAGCACCATAACCATTAAATATCTGGCTGCCTTTGGCAACCTTCTTCTCAGTCTTTGTAATGCATTTGGCCCTGCTTTCTTAGATACCTCCTGTTTGAAAGCCTGTACCTCCAAAACCAGCCATGTACCAAAGGAACTTTGTATTGGTCAATGTGTTGATACTTTACAGGACAGATACTCGGAAATTCCAAGAATTTCACCCCTATATCTTTAAGCAGATCATGACCTTGTATTTCATTTGATTGTGCTTTCCCTCCAGTAATCTTTTATTCTTAACACTGATATCTTGCCATTCACAGATGATGGGAAGTTGTCCTTGGAGGAGTTCCAGGCTTTTTTTTCAGACGGGACTCTTAATGAAGAAGAACTTGAACAGCTCTTTCATACTATTGACTCAGACAACACCAGGTAAGCATATGAATCTGTGTCGATTTCTTTCCCGCTGACATAGATTTTAGGATTCTTGGTGTGCAACTATTAAAGTTTTGCTTCTTAAAAGATCTAAACACGTGCAAAGTGTACTGTGATGGATTTCCTCTGCCAGCCTAGAGGGGCTTCATTTCTTCAGGGTTTTACCTCCCATGGTGAAGACCATTAGGGCTCCTTGTTCTCCTGGTATAAGTTCAACACACTTCCTGAAGCACAGTCTCTTTTATGAAGATCTCTGAAATTATACATTTTGAATAATAGGGACAATCAGATAACCTTTTGATTTTTCCATTGCTTCTAGAAAGCTTCGCTATGGCTATCTAATCTAGCTATCCTGATCTGTCTATGAGTTTCTAATGCAGCTGTTATTAGAATCATAGGACTGGAAGGGACCTTGAGAGGTCATCTAGTCCAGTCCCCTGAACTCATGGCAAGACTAAGCATTATCTAGACCATCCCTGATAGGTGTTTGTCTAACCTGCTCTTAAAAATCTCCAATGATGGAGATTCCAGAACCTCCCTAGGCAATTTATTCCACTGCTTAACCACCCTGATACTTAGGAAGTTTTTCCTAGTGTCCAACCTAACCTCCCTTGCTGCAATTTAAGCCCATTGCTTCTTGTCCTAGCCTCAGAGGTTAAGAAAAACAATTTTTCTCTCTCCTCCTTGTAACAGCCTTTTATGTACTTGAAAACTGTTATCATGTCCCCTCTGTCTTCTCTTTTCCAGACTAAACAAACCCAATTTTTTCAATCTTCCCTCATAGGTCATGTTTTCTAGACCTTTAGTCATTTTTCTTGTTCTTCTCTGGACTCTCTCTAATTTGTCCACATCCTTCCTGAAATGTGGTGCCCAAAACTGGACACAATACTCCAGTTGAGGCCTAATCAGCGCAGAGTAGAGTGGAAGAATTACTTCTCGTGTCTTGCTTATAACACTCCTGCTAATAGATCCCAGTGTTACACTGTTGACTCATATTTAGCTTGTGGTCCACTATGACCCCCAAATCTCTTTCCGCAGTACTCCCTCCTATGCAGTCATTTCCCATTTTGTATGTGTGCAATGGATTGTTCCTTCCTAAGTGGAGTACTTTGCATTTGTTCTTATTGAATTTCATCCTATTTACTTCAGACCATTTCCCCAGTTTGTCCAGATCATTTTGAATTATAATCCTATCCTGCAAAGCACTTGCAACCCCTCCCAGCTTGGTATTGTCTGCAAACTTTATAAGTGTACTCTCTATGGCATTATCTAAATCAGTGGTTCTTAAACTTTTGTACTGGTGACCCCTTTCTCATGGCAAGATATGAGTGCGACCCCCCTTATAAATTAAAAGCACATTTTAATATATTTAACACCATTATAAATGCTGGAGGCAAAGCGGGGTTTGGGGTGGAGGTTGACAGCTCATGACCCCCATGTAATAACCTCATGACCCCCTGAGGGGTCCCGACCCCCAGTTTGAGAACCCCTGATCTAAATCATTGATGAAGATACTGAACAGAACCAGACCCAGAACTGATCCCTGTGGGACCCTACTCGTTATGTCCTTCCAGCATGACTGTGAACCACTGATAACTACTCTCTGGGAATGGTTTTCTAACCAGTTTTGCACCCACCTTATAGTAGCTCCATCTTGGTTGCATTTACCTATTTTGTTTATGAGAAGGTCATGCGAGACAGTATCAAAAGCTTTACTAAAGTCAAGATATACCACATCTACCGCTTCCCCCCATCCACAAGGCTTGTTACCCTGTCAAAGAAAGCTATCAAGTTGGTTTGACACAATTTGTTCTTGACAAATCCATGCTGACTGTTACTTATCACCTTATTATCTTCTAGATATTTGCAAATTGAGTCCCTAGTTATTTGCTCCATTATCTTTCCGAGTACATAAATTAAGCTGACTGGTCTGTAATTCCCTGGGTTGTCCTTATTTCCCTTTTTATAGATTGGCACTAGATTTGTCCTTTTCCAGTCTTATGGAATCTCTCCCATCTTCCATGACTTTTCAAAGATAGGCGCTAATGGCTCAGTCAGCTCCTTGAGTATTCTAGGATGCATTTCATCAGGCCCTGGTGACTTGAAGACATCTAATTTGTAAAAGTAATTTTTAACTTGTTCTTTCCCTATTCCCTACTCTACCATTTCATGATCACTTTCCCCTAAGCTGCCTTCCACTTTCAAATTCTCAACTAGTTTCTCCCTATTTGTCAAAATCAAATCTCGAACAGCCTTGTAGGATCTAGTTGTTATACAAATAAAGGATGGCATCATTTGTAATCATGTCTTTACAGCACTAAATCTTGCCGTGTCACTTTCACTTCAACTGTGTCTGTTTCATCTCAGTATGGTTGCTCCCATTACATTATGACCCTAAAGCCCCAGCACTGAGAACTCTAGCACATTGAAAGAAACCCCTTTATGCAGGGTGAAATTCACCCCACTTAAAGCCCCTCAAGTAGAGCTACTGCATCTCAGCATTTCTGAAATCAGGCAGGTGCTTACATATGGATTTAAGAGCTTAATTTTAGGCTCCTGTTTTTGAAAATTTTGGCCTATAATATTGTACCTCTATAAAGGAGGCTCCATCCTGCAGGAGAGTACATTCTTGTGTAAGGGACAGTGAAGTTGAGCAGAGTCACATAGGCCTCCTGAGGTGCAGGTTCCCAAGGATGCTGATGGTTGGCTGTATCGTGAAATATCCCTCACTTTCCTTAGGTGGACTTTGAGTTTCCTGATTGCCAGGAGGCAATCTGGAGGAGATGCAGTATGGAAAACTAGCCGAATTCTGATCATGACACAGATGCTGCATTTAAGGAGACTTTAGGTTCCAGCTCTTTGAATCTCTAGTGAGTGTCTGTACTCTGGAAAATATAAGGTAGAATTGTGCAAGAAGGCTGGGAGGGAGGCCGCAGTCTCATCAAAACAGTTGGTGATTCTGGCAAGCTATTTCACTTGAATTTGATACCAGGTTTGAAATTGCATCTGGATGGATAATGAGGTTTAGATAGAATTCAGGGTTTGGATTTGTCTTTGGCAGCATTTGGGTCCTGCAATCACCAATTCAGCTTAAAATAATCTATTTAAGCCATGCAGTAGCCCTATGAAGTAGGTGAGTGTGTATTACTATCCCCCTTTCATTGATGGCAAAACTAAGAAAATTGATGGAGTGGAGTACAGACCCTGTCTGTGTAACTGCAGAATAGCTCCATTGACGTCTCTGGGAATTGCTCATGCAAGTAAAGTTACTCATGAGCTTAGTGTTTTCAGGCTCAAACCTTATTTGTTTGAAAAGGTTTCAGTTTAGGAAATCTAGGCATGATGTCATTAAAGGCATGTGTAGTCTTTAAAGATCCTATGCATTTTTTTTAACATGAATTGGGTTAGTGATCCTGATGGCCAAACTCTAAATTAGCTATTTGCATTCTGCCTACCCCACTTCCCCCTTTTGGTTTCAGCTGATTGTATTCTTCACTTTCTGTACTGAAGTTGTATGTTGTGAACTACTGAACAGCTGCCAGGCTCCTCTTCAGAGGTGGCTGTCTTATGGTGAAGGCATTGCCTGGGCCACTTGAGCTCAACTCATTTCTTATCCACTGTTTTTATGGTCCACAAAATGCACAAGTGTCTTTTCAGAGTTGAATATTCATAGGCTCTGCTGTGCTATCAAATTAAAATCACAAACTCGTCTGCCTCCAATGTGTTCTTCCCAGAATGTGATTTCAGAGCTTTTTGACTGTTGTTAACATCTATCCATTAACACTCTCCTACTGCATTTTCCTTGGATGGGATTTGAAGTGTTTATGAACTTTCTGATGACAAGCATCTGGTACAGGCATCATCCTGGGCCAATACATGATATTAATACACCTGTGCTCAACTCCTTGGCGCCAGCTTTTTTGGTGTGACATTGCCAACCAGAGCCACTGCACAAGGCAGCGGAACACTGAAAGATTTCTCCTGGGAGTTTTCTTTTCCAGTTCCAAGAGGAGTTAGTCTCCACAAGACTGAGGTTTTATGCTCTTAAAAAAAATTAAAATGAAACCCAGCTTTGAGTCATATTCCAATGTCATTTAATTCCTTTAGGGATAACAAGCCTGCCCAAATTAAGAGATGAAAAAGGAATCCCATTTAAAGTAAAAAGTCTCATGGTAAGGCTTTAAAAATAATAGTTTGGTTCATTAATGCTGAGTTAAGTGGGATCTTGCTGAGGCAGACCCAGGTTCTGGAAGCTGAAATATAACACACTAATATATTAAGCTATGTAGGAGAGAGAATACACCTCTACCTCGTTAGAACGCTGTCCTCGGGAGCCAAAAAATCTTACCGTGTTATAGGTGAAACTGTGTTATATTGAACTAGTTTTGATCCGCAGCCCGTCCTCCTCCTCCCCAGAGCACTGCTTTACCACATTATATCCAAATTTGTGTTATATCGGGTCATGTTATATCGAGGTAGAGGTGTAGTTAACTTTTTGATGCCAGGATTTAGGAGGTTTTTTTGTGACACTCTATGGGTCAGAATGATTCAGTGTCAAAAACCCACTACAGCTCACCTGCTAATATTTTTGTAAGTGCTTTGATGTGAATGTTAGTATGTTTTTTCTGATATACTTTAGAAGGCTGCCCTCTCCATTATGCTTCTATCCTGTCAGCAGTTTTGAATATGCTGGTGGAACGTTTGAAAGTAATGCTGCACATTCATGCCCCGTTAGTGTCTGTATTCTTCCTAAATTATGCTAGTGCCAAAATATCAGAGAGAAATCTCAGAATCAGTCTTGGGTTGGCATACTGAAGACTTGTTTGCAAGCAAAACCAATTAGTGACTTCTTGTAATAAAGTTACCCTAATGTTTGCATAATTGTTTGCCCCAGTAAATCACTTCAGGATGAGAAATGCAAAAAGACCAGAGGAGCTTTGTGGACTTTGTTGTATAATTTGCTAAAGGAATTTTGTGGATCTTACTGCTAAAATAACTACTGAGTTAATCAATCTCTTCTAAGTTTTCTTTTTAAATAGACAAAGCATTATTACCAATACGTGTCTGCAACTTATATTTGTAGTGAATGAGCTCCAGTTCTTGACATAAGCTAACTGGAAACACAACCCAATGGAAGGTCTGTGGTTTGAAGGCTTAAAGGATCAGACTCTTAATTTTACACCATAAAAATATTGGCTTTTCCTTAATTAGTAGGGCTGGATAAAGTGGTTAAGAAATGGTAAGAATTGACCTGAACCTTTACTTAGGGTTACCATTCGTCCGGATTTACCCGGACATGTCCTCCTTTTTGTGCTAAAAATAGCGTCCGGGGGGAATTTGTAAAGCACTCACAATGTCCGGGATTTCCCCCTCCCCCGGCAGAGCGAGTGGCTGGGAGGGCTGCAGGGAAGTCCCGGGCTGGACTCAGGAGCAGCTGTAGAGGAGCCGGATCCGCCCTGCATTCTGAGCCGGCAGCTCCCTTGCAGCCCAGTCCGGCAGCACTGTGCAGGGCCAGACCGGGTTTTGTTGTGCAGGGCCAGGGACCGGGTTTTGTTGTGCTGGGGAGCTCAGCCACGTGTCCGGCTCGGCTGCACAGAGCCCAACACTCTGTTCTGAGCAGCAGGGTAAGGGGGCCAGGGGGCAGGAAGGTTCTGGAGGTGGCAGCCAAGAAACGGGGGGGGGGGCTTTTTGGGGGGAGTGGAGAAAGTTTTGGGCAGTCAGGGTACAGGTAGGGGGTAGGGTCCTGGGGGGCAGTTGGGGGGGGTCTTAGGAGGGGGCAGTTAGGGGACAAGGAACAGGGAGTCTTAGGTAGGGGGTGGGGTTCTGGAGGGCAGTTAGGAGCAGGGGTCCCAGGAGGGGGCAGTCAGGGGACAAGGAGCAGGGGGGGAGTGTTTGGGAGTTCTGGGGGGGGCTGTCAGGTGGCAGGGTGGGGAGATGGATCGGAGCAGTCAGGGGACAGGGAGCAGAGGGGTTTAGATGGGTTGGGAGTTCTGGGGGGGGGCTGTCAGGGGGTGGGGAGTGGTTGGATGGGGCGTGGGAGTCCCAGGGGTCTGTCTGGGGGTGGGGGTGTGGATAAGGGTTGGGGCAGTCAGGGGACAAGAGGCAGGGAGGCTTAGATAGGGAGTGGAGTCCTGGGGGGCAGTTAGGGACAGGGGTCCCAGGAGGGGGCAGTCAGGGGACAAGGAACGGGGGGAGGGTTGGGGGTTCTGGGGGGGCGGGAAGTGGGAGGGGCAGGGGCGGGGCTAGGGCAGGGCTCCTCCCGTCCTCTTTTTTTCTTGCTGAAATATGGTAACCCTACTTTACTTCAGAACTCAGACCAAATCCAAGTTTTGTTTTCTGTAGTTTGAAAAAATGTACCTAAAGGAAGTAAAAATACCAAAATACCTTGAGTGGCCTAGGATTGTCTTGTAGGGTAGTAATACATCTTGGAAAGAATTAAGATACCAATGTGAAGGATAGTGTGGGAGTCATGGGAATAAAAAGAACAGCGCATTCAAAATCTGGATTGTAGCCAAAATCAGATTGATACTATTCTGACATAGTAGCAGAGACACTGATTCTAAATTCCTTCTCAATATAAGAGAGGCGGTACGTGGGTGTACATCATCAAGGTTGTGGGTTCAGGAAAGCTCTGCCTCTGGTCTGAAATAATCCACATTTGCTAAGTTTTATGGTGTTGCACAATGCCTGTTAATTTCATTCGGCCTTTGCAGAAAGGTAAGGGGACTAAAGTCCAGACTGCTGTATGGAGTTTAGTATCTGGTTATGGGTTGCTGCTTAGTGGAAGTGGTGAGCTTGATTTTATTGCATTTTGCTTTTGTGACTTTAAATAATTGGCAACGTACTTAGGGACTGTGTATGGGCACTTTTTACTTGTAAACTAAAAGGAAATAAAGACGGGCAACTGTTCTAAATGTTATGCAGTAGTGAGCATAGGAAACACGCTATATAACACTGAGCTATGCAAGTTCTAGCACATTGTGTGCTTGACTGATGTCTGGATTCTAGCACCGTCCCCAGCTGCCACATGTGTTGTAACTAGCTTTGGGTTATAATGGGTTGTCATGTCTTTTACTATTTTTACCCACAGTTAAACTAGTGGGCATTGCATTAGAAAGAGGTCAATTTTAAACATTTTCTGATTTGCTCCTCAGCTGAGGATGTAAAATAAGCAGTCCATGATATTTTTATAACTATTTTTTCAACTTTTGAAGAACAGTTTCATCTGAATACTGAATATCCAGGTGTTCTAATTAGATGTGTCAGATTCCTGCATTGTTAGTGGTAGTTTGCTTAGCAGCTCTTGGACTCTGGGTGCCTCCAATATCACAGTTTAATACAAAAAGATCTATAAAATGTTCAGCAAAAATTCCCACACATATTGATCTAGTCATTGAAATCCTTAAGGACAAGATACTTTAAGAGTGCCATACTGGTTTAACATCTGGTGTTCTTGTCTGAAGCAAAAGCTTCAGATTTTGGTCATAGTTCCAAATTAAATCTTAGCATACATTTATTAATTTTTAACATTCAATATAAATTTACCAAAATTGAGAGAGAGAACATTTTTTTAAATGGCAGAAACTTTGTCCCCAATCCCTAGCTCGCTAGTGCCAGGCTTCCCTCAAGCAAAAGCAATTTATGTCATCTGCTCTAGAGTTGTGTGGATAGTTTCCAAGCTTTTTAAAATGCATTTAAATGTTTGGAATAACAATGGAAGTAAATTTCAAAATAAACTGACATTTTGAATCGAAAACTCAAAACATTTCATTTTGAATATGCAGAAACAAAATGTTTTCAGATTTTTTTTTAGCTTTGTTTTTGATTGAAACAATTAATTGATTTTTGCCAAGAAACTGCTAAAAGTTTTTTGGTCAACCGGAACCTGCATTTTTTGGTGAAATAAAGTTTCAGCTGAAAATTTTCTCCCAGCTGTAGTCTGCATTTTTCCACAAAGGTAAAAAGACTGTCAGACTACCAAGGGAAAAGAATTTGTGTCACCGGCACTGAGAATGCCTTCCCACCAGCTCCTAGATGTCTAAATCTATAGCTTGTTAGGGCAAATGCTCCAGCTAATCTCAACTGCTATGGAGCGTATAAGGAGGGGAAAGTTAATGTCTCTAACCTGAGTTAGCCTCCGTTACTGGTGAATCATAGGAACCGTGCACTAGCTGTTCCTCTAGTGATATTCTGTTTTGTACCAGATCTAACTTCCAAGTGGGTCACCTCATGTAGGCCATATAATAATCCAAATTAGGAATCACAAAAGCATGTATGACAATGACCAGGTCTGGAGTTGAGGGAAATGGTCACCTGACCAGAAAAAATGCTTTTAAACTTTTCATGTCATCTGAGCTCAGTTGGGAAACCTACAGTACTGTAAAACTTCAGCACTTGGATAAAGGGCATTGAATTCACTCAGCAGTGGGGACAGGAGTCACCCCCTCTCTGCCATTGTGATCTTTTCTCCTGATGTTTGTCTTGTCTTGATTACACCTTGGTCTTATTCAAATCCCAGTCTCAGCAAGGCACTAGAAAAACCAAGGAAATTGTGTCATTCAGATCTCACGAAAATAAGCCATCGACTGTTGTCTGCATGCTGATGACATCAAAGCCCCATACGTTCCCATTGGACCGGAAGAATTAAGAAGAGAGTCCTATGGAATCTCACATGAGATCTCTTTGGGCAGGTGTATCATCACAAAAGCAAGAAACAAAAAACCACCTTGGAGATGAGGGATTAACAAAAACCCCTCAGATAATATTCTCTAACCCCACTATGATCTGTAAGCAGATCAACAATGGCCTGCTAACAGACCTGAAAGAATTAGCATGCATGCCAGACCTTCATACACCAGTGAGAGTAGGGCGCTACCCAGACTGACCGAAAAGGACTGAGGAAACCCTGGTGACTCCAGCTGGCACTCCAGGATGTCTTTTCTGTTCCTTCGATGAGGAATTTTGGTAACTCCTGCTTTTTAAATCTTGCAAAATAAACAATTCTCTGGCCTACTGGGATAACACTGTTCAGTATAGCATTTAATCATCTAACATTTGTAGTTGGGGACAATGCTAAATATGATTAATAACATTCCCTTTATTGTTATCACCATTCCAACCAGTATTACTCCTTTGTTCCTGCTTCTTACGTTCTGTCTGGTGTCTGGTATGTTCCGAAATTATTGGTTTTGAATTAGTTTGTTGTCAGACATAATATTTACCAGGGATTTTTCTTATAAGGAAATTGCTTTATACAATAAAAGACAAAGGCTGAAATATCAGATGGGTACTGTGCATTTTCTTTTATATAGGAATATGGGGCATATTAACTTTATCGTTCTAAGGCAATTTGAATTCAAATTAATTGCTGGTTGAAAAGATAAGTTAATTTATTTTCAAAGCTATTTTGGTATTTCATTTTATCTGTGTGCTTTTCTTTTACTCCCCCATCACGTTTGCTTAGTGTGCAGTTCTAAAGATCTTGCGACTTAAATTACTTTATAGCTAGAGTAGTGCTAGATTAAGAAAATTATGTTCTTGCTGAATATTAATAATTGCTGTTACCAGCCAAATTATAAAATGTTGATTCCATTTCCAGAGTTCTTATAGGCACAGGGGAACTGACTTAGTCGAATAGGAACATCTAGTTTGGTTTCTTGACTTCCTTGAGACAATAAAGGGTCATTTGGAAGATGATGGTTAACCTGAGAAAAATGAAGAGGAAGATCACAATGCAGTGACCCAAGAGGAAGGCTGTGCTACTGCCTGTGGGTACCCAGCTAGAACATGCTACAGTTTGGCGAGTTATTTTTTAAACGGTAACAATCCCCCAACAAAACGTGTTCTTGTCATCGGGGGGAGGCTTTAGGTGTTTAACTAAAATGAGATATCCAAAAATAGCATTGAAACATGAATGGGGTTTGTTCTCGATACTACTTTGTCTAGAAAGTGTCATTGAAGAGGTTAATGATGTGGCATGATAGGTGTGTGCTAAAACAACTGCTTTGTATAATGTGATGATGGAAAATCAGCCGCATTATCTTTGTGGGTTTTTAGTCCCTTTAATACTTTGCTCTCTTTATACGCTATTTTTCTTTCAGAGCAGATTGAGAGTTCCAGGACAAGCGAGATCTCTTTAAAAGAACAGTTCCCAATGGGCTGGCAGATGAACAAAGTTGTGTGTCCATAAGCAACTTCCCTCTGCTTATTCAGGGGATTTCTCATCCTTTTTGCCTTTTACTGATACTTTTTAATAATCTCTGCTCTGTTCTTGGCCTTTGTTTTGGATCTGAAACCAACCTTATTCATCTTTCACTGTTCATACTGTTGCTAAGGCACTCAGATACATGGCATAAATGGACTGTGACAAAGAGCAGAAGGAACATGTACATCCTGCCCTCCGTATTCCTCCAGTGGTTAAGACTAGCAGAGGAAGCATGCTTCGCTCTACAGAAACAACTTTACATGTAAAGCAAATCCTGCAAAATTCGATACTGCTGCCACTAACTTCACAGAAAAGAAGAATGAAATCATGTTTCTCTTATTAGTTACTTCCATAATGTCTTAGAGGTATTCCAAACAGAGAAGACGCCATACCTGTCCCCACTAACTTTTGTGAAACATGGGAGAAGATGGGAAGGAAAGAGATCCACCAATACCTTCCCCTTCCAAAGATTCATATGAGATACATGATGACTGCTCCTGGAGGAGAGAATTAAGCCTAGATATCCCTGCCAATATCTTTTGGTGGAAAGGCCTTCCTGACCTGAAATTTAACCATCAGGTTAGGCTTGAACATGTGAGTGTAAATCACCACACTTAAGCATCTATCTGGTTTGTACCCCTAATGCAAATTGTCTATTTCCCCCTCTTAACATTTACTGACGGTGAAAAGCTCTTTATGTATAGCAAGGCCAGAAACAGCACATCCGCATGAGGGGAGAGGAGAGCCAAAATCAGGGGTGCTGGAACAATTTGAATAGTGGGGGTGCTGAGAGCCATTGAACCAAACTGTAAACCCTGCATATGATGGAAACCACTTCAACCCAAGGGATGTGGCCACACCCCCAGCACCCCTAGTTCCAGTGGAAAATCACTCTGACTACTCTGTTTGATTTGGAATCTTACATGTGTGATCTGCCACAGCCATTGTCACCAACACAGACTGGTCAAATCTGCCTTCAGAATCATAATCTTCCACAGTGTATCTAAAGCAGACCCTGCTGCTGTGGGTTCCATCATCATATCTTGCCTCTTCCTGGGACTGGACAGTAGCATGATGATGATATTACTAACCTAGACATAGAATGGGGAGGCATAACAACACCTGAAACTAATTTCTAATGGAGGAAGAAAGAAAGAAAATACCGAAGGAAATAAAAATATTGGGTCAGGTGATCAAGCAACTCTATAGCTCTCTTAGAGCCAGGCAGAAGCTATCTCAGAATTGTAAAAAGTGGTGACAGTTGTAGAGTATTTGTCAGATAGATCTGAGGATCACTGCAAACAGGATGCAGAACCATCATATGACTGCGCTCCTCTCCTTGTGTCTGTCCTTGAACCTTTAAAAATTCTCAGTGTCAAGTTTAAACTCTTGACAGTGCTGTGTTATAATCTATAAATCCAACTGACTGTGGCATGTGAATCCTGCTGACTATGTCAATAGTCACGCTGTCTGGAGTGGCTCACAAGCAAGAATACCAACCTCCAGGCAGAGCCCAAACCCCAAACTGGTTGTGAGTTCTATACCTAGACTACCAACCAAATAACAAATGTAAACTCCTCAGGCACTATACAGCCTTAACATGGCGTCACAGACAGTCCCCTTGGGCATTCTGAACTATCTTGCCACCCAGGCAAGCTTGACTCTGTGATAGATGGTCATTTTACACTAAGATCACAAAATACTCAGGTTACTCCCAGTCCCAAAGGACCAGTCACTGACCCCAGGCCAATTTGCACCAAAGACAATGCTTGTAGCCAATCCTGTAACACACTAACTAAAAGTTTATTAACTAGGAAACAGAAATGAGAGCTATTTACAAGGTCGAAGCAGGTAAGCGTACACTCACAAATAAGATACAATCTTAAATTCAAAAGGTAATAGAGACTTCTATAAAATCAAGCTTTTATGTCCTTTGGGGCTAAGCCAAGCAGCTTGGGGATCTCTTGCTTCTGTTTAGGAATCTTTGCCCCTCAGAGTCCAGACAGCATAAAGAGAATCTAATTCCCTCTGGTCAGGGATTTTTATCCCCGCCTTTCTAGAGTCCAAGCTGATGGGGCGAGCGTTTCTGCACGTAATCTCTTCATGGGTGGGTGAGGGGACAAAGTATTTGTTCCACAATGGCCTGTTTGGATTCCATAGTCCTTCCTGATGGGCAGGAGATCACACCTTCTGTAAGAATCCAGCATTTTACATTAGGTGAAGTTTTTTCCCCCCTGTTTCGTGAGTTACATAGTTTCAGAACAAACATTTTACAGTTATAGAGCAAACACATAAGTAGTACCTATAGAATGGGATACAGGTAGTATAAATAGGATTAATACATGCAGCATCCTTCAAGAAAAATAGAAGGAACTCTGACTGTGAAGGGAAGAGGAAGAATGAGAGGGACCTAAACCTGTAAATTTGTACGTATGCTGTTATACAAAACCTCGTTGTAATCTGTGCATGTTAAAATGTATCAAAGTGAAAGTGGGAAGAGTCTTAAATGTTGAATAAATAGATTTAGGACAAAATTTTCAAAAATGCTTAAGTCACATTTTCAAAAGAGACTTTGGTTTCTAAGGAATTTAGGCTACTTGCCCAAGTCCCTTTTTAAAATGGCACTTCTGCTGTAAAGTTACTTAAGCATTTTTGAAAAAGTTACCCCTACGTTGCGCTTGAGCAGCATGACCCAAATGTCTGAAGGTGTTACATTTGTATGCAGTCAACCTCTAATGTCTGTGCTCAGATTGGGGACTTGTGCAAGCTTTCTTCAAAACATGGACCTGGGAGCCTGAAGTGTGCTTTTGCAAAGCAGAAGTCTCCCAGTATTTTACTACTTTTTGAGCTGCAGGAAAGAGCATCATTTTCTGAAGTCTGATGACACCATTCCACAGGGCTCTTTCTGTTGACAGCTAATTTTTCGCACAATAATAGACCTCCGAGACTGAATTTTCTTTGGTTTCTTGGCGTATTTCAGATGAACTAATTAGTTTCGCAGGAACCCTCCACCTCTTTGTGTGATGTTCAAAATGCCCCTCGTTTGTGGCATGTCAGGAGTCTGCTGTAGGTGAAAATGATGTGAGCCTTTAAATTTAATCAGTGATCACAGCGGCTCATCTGCATTGCCACAGGAAATTACTTGCATGTCTAGTTTGTGGTGTTCTTCCTCCTCAGACCCTCTCTTTGCTAATGATAAATGTCACATTGCATTTGTTGATCTCCTAGATAAACAGATCTTCATAATGGTAACACAGGCTTGTTTTGAATATCAGTGAGGGCAATTAGGGAACTGGAATCTTTGCTGACGTGACCGGGGTCCAAGTGGGGGCCAGCTGAGGTCACTCAATTAGGGTGAACTGCAAAGAATGGGGCAGACAAACCCCAAAACTGGTGGATAATTCAATACTTAGATTTACCAATCCAGCATAAAACAACTTCTTTATTACCTCACTGCTTGCCCAAAAAACAGCAACATAATTCCCTTAAAGCAACCCAGCCTCAGGCCTCCATCCAGGTACCTAAGTCAAATATGATGAAGATTTCTGAAAATCATATTTCATCATATAAAAGAAAAGGTTCTACCAATCCCAAAGGATCGGACACATTACCTCCCAGGTTATTGAATATTCCAGATCTTACCCAAATACACGCATATAGCCTAAACTAAACTAAAATTTATTTTAAAAAACCAAAAGAGATAGTATGGTTAAAAGATCAATATACATACAAACATGAATTTAATTCTTGAGGTTCAGATACATAGCAGAGATGGTGAGCTTTGTAGCTGCAAAGAGTTCTATCAGAAATAGTTCATAGCTTATAGTCCAGTGTCCAATGTCATATTCAGGGCATACCAGTCAACACTGGGATCCCAGTCTGGTGGCTTAAGCTTCCCCACATGACGCATCAAGCAGATCTGAGATGGACACGATCAGGACCCAAGGGTCTTTTTATACAGTGTTCTAGGATACACTTGACCACACAGTCCTGGGTAAATAATAGGCTTTTGATGTAACCTTGTTTTCTAAACACCACCAGTAATTAGTTACACAAATGAACACAGGGCAATTTATCCATTAGGCCAGGGGTCGGCAATGTTCGGCACGCGGCTCGCCAGGGTAAGTGCCCTAGCGGGCCTGGCCAGTTTATTTACCTGCTGATGCAGCAGGTTCGGCCGATCGTGGCCCCTACTCGCTGCAATTCGCCGTCCCGAGCCAATGGGGGCAGCGGGAAGCCGCGGCCAGCACATCCCTCGGCCCGCGCCGCTTCTTGCTGCCCCCATTGACCCGGGATGGCGAACCACGGCGAGTGGGGGCCGCGATCGGCCGTACCTGCCACGTCAGCAGATAAATAAATGGGCCTGGCCCACTAGGGTGCTTACCCTGGCGAGCCGCGTGCCGAATGTTGCCGACTCCTGCATTAGGCAGTCTATACAAACTTCAAAGAGACATACAGACAATGACATTATATCACCCAAAATTCATCTAAATGTTAATATTCCCTTTTGATTTCTGAATCGATAGTTATAGTGACAGACGGGAATTGTCTGTTTACATGGCTAGCTTTTAAGACACACACAATTAGTATCACTTCTAACAATATAAGTTTTCATTTCAAAGTTCTAGCCTATTTAGCATGAATGGCCCTAATTACCATTCACATACCATCTAACATGACTTCAAAGGTGGGCTCTGGGTCATTCAGCCTGCAGGCTGGTTAACGCTTTCTGGCCAGGAGTTATATTTTGTATAAGATTTGCTGAAATTATAACAGTGATAGCAATAATGATTTCCATGGTTATATTTTAATCAGACAATGTCACAGCTGAATTCAGGGAATCTAAAATCCCCCTGAACACAGGAGTGTAATGTTGCAAAATAATTAACTCAGGTTCCCAACAGAGGGTTTTTTTTTAAATTAAGCTCTTCACAATGTTGGTTTTAAAAGGGCAATGCAAAAAAGGGCAAGTAAAAGAGAAATATGCTTAGTTTATTTACTTTAAAATGAGTGGGCAGCTATCTTAGAATTTTTAATGTACCTCTTATTTAATTTTTAAAATTATAAGGCCTGACTTGGTGTCCCTTGAAGGCAATGGGAATATTTTCATTGGGCATGGGATCAAGTCCCATAATTAGCTTATTTTTAAAAATCTGTCTAAAGCCACATAGTGGAGTAGATTGAGCACAGGGCGGGAGTCAGGAGCTCCTACTTTTTGTGATCAAAGAGAAACCTACGTAGATGCATGGAAAGACTTCTGGCTGAGGGACAGTGAAAATATAAGGCCAGTATTTTAGAAAATGGACAAGTAAGAGGGACCATAAAATAATGGTACAAAGAAGGTGATTCCAGTGCTCAGTTAGTTATGATGGGGGACATGCACGTTTCTAGATACATAGATTCTAATAACACAAATGAATACTCAATGAATGTTAAAGGTAACATATTTAAAACTGCTAAAAGCAAATACTGGAATACAAAATTCATAATCAACCTGTGGAACTCACTGCTACAAGAGAGAGGGAGGCAACATTTTTAGTAGGCCCAGAGGTGAAAATAAGTCGGTATGGTCCGGTACGGCATACCGGCAAGAGCCGGTGCACAGCCGACAGTACCGGCAGGTGGCAGCTTCCCCAGGCGGGCAATTTAAAAGGGCCCTGGGCTCCCAGCAGCAGCTGGATCCCCGGGCCCTTTAAATCACCATCAGAGCCCCGCCGCCGGAGCCCTGGGGTAGCGGCGGTGGCCGGGAGCTCCAGGGCTCCGGCAGCGATTTAAAGGGCCTGGGGCTCCCAGCAGTGGCCGGAGCCCCTGGCCCTTTAAATCGTCGCCGGAGCCCTGGGGCTCCCGGCCTCCACTGCAGCTACTGCTACCATGGAGCTCCGGCGATTTAAAGGGCCGGGGCTTCTGCCCGCCACTACCAATGCCGGAGTCCTGGGCCCTTTACATCACCGCCGGAGCCCTGGGGTAGTGGCAGCGATTTAAAGGGCCCAGGGATTTAAAGGCCCCGCCTCTTCCACTTGAGGCTCTCTCCCCCTCCCCCCCGGCCCCGCCTGCTGAGGACCCTGGCCCTGAGTACCTGTAAGTCCCTTAAGTTACTTTCACCCCTGAGTAGACCTTACCAAGCTGTTTATCCAGACTTTCTCAACTTCCTTGGTCTGCAAAGCTCATCTGGAAATAGCATGAAAAGAACCTGAGCTGTATGGAGTTTCAGCATTTCTGCTTCTAGTCCCAAGCAGAAGGCTCAAGATTGCTCATAACAAATAATTTTTGAACCTCCAAAATGGTTTATTTTGGGTTTGTTTCAAGTTCTGGACAAATGTTCAGGTCTGTGTTATCAGAACCCATTCCCATACCAAAGCTCAGATGCTCTAAGAAGAAGTACTGAGGTCCCGATCCAGCATAGCACTTAGTCACATAGTTAACGTTAAGTACCATTGATTTCTGGAACTACACACGTTTAAATGTTTTGCTGAATCTGGGCCTTGAGGTCTAATGCTGCACTATGGAGGCCAATGGGATTTTTGCCACTGACTTCAGTAGATGCAGGGCTGTGCCTGACATGACGTAGCATGTGTCAGAACTATCGCTATAAGTAGCAGGCTTTTTAAAAACACACACAAAACTCCTCACCCCTGGATATTTCCTATTCTAAAAAAAGTCAGTGAATGAGGACACTGAAGTGGTGCCATTGCCAATACAAACCAGTCTGGGCACCACTTTGTACTCTAAATAGATGTTTTCCTCCCGCACAGAAACATCAGAGATCTCCTTCCGCGGTTTTAAAACTTTAAAACGTCCCTCCAAGGATGAGCTGGGCTCCACTAACTACCCTACGGAGCTTACAGAGACGCAGTTGCACTGATGCAGTGCTGCTAGTGCAGACACTCTAAGCCGGCGAGAGAGATCTCTCCTGGTCACTTACTTACTCCAGCCCCTGTGAGCGGCTGTAGAAGTTCTCCCACCGACATAGCGCTGTCCACACCGATGCTTAGGTTGGTGTAACTTATGTTGCTCAGGGTGGCTTATTCACACTCCTTAGCGATGTAACTTATGCCGATGTAAACTTTTGGGCTGCCCTACGCTACCGCTTCAGTTGATATAACTTACCTCACACAGGGGTGTGAAAAAGACACTCCCCGAGTGACATAAGTTACGTCGATCTAACTGCTGTCACACCGGCACACGTCGGTGGGAGACATTCTCCCGCCGACATAGCTCCCGCCTTTCGCGGAGGCGGGGTAATTATGCCGAGGGGAGAGCGCTCTCCTGTCAGCCTAGCGCGTCTTTACCAGCTGCGCCGACGTAGCACTCTAGTGTAGACATGCCCGTAATGTGTATGTAGCCTGAGTGCAGTGAGTTAACGTGTTAGCTTTCCCCTCTGGACACCAGGGCTTGCGTTAGGAAATGAGTTGACCGACCCAGACTGACCAGCCACCATTTGTCCACATACAGAACAACTACCTGTTTCAACATAAGGAAGTCCAGGAATGGAATAACTGTGGAAAGTCAGGATGTAGATGCATTTTGGCAGCACTATGGGCCATTCAGTGTGCGCGCACAACTTCTATTGACAGTAGTGAGTGACTATTTGTGTAAGCACCGAGGAAAGAACTCTGTGAGGAGGAAGCTTGCACAAGCCCATCATGTGGTCTATTTGGCTGTAACCAGGGCTCTCAGCCCCTGGCTTTCCTAAGCAGCCAATTTGCTCAAGCCATAGATCTGGGCAGTGTCTGACACTAAAATGTCCCCGTTTCCAACGGTTTGCATTTAGTGGTGAGAGTGTATGTGACTCGAGTGGTGTGAGTACAGTGGTTAATTTCTGATGAATGCTGACCATGCTCTATTTAATGCTCCTCTCGGCTGTAGTACCACATTTTATTTGTGGTATAGAGCAAATTTCATTCCACGATCTCAGAAGTGCTCTATGTATTTTAGTTAATTTGCACGCTCCTGTAAGGGAAAAGTAACGGTGTCCCCATTGTTCAGGTGCCTAAGAGGCAGCTCGAGCAGATTAAGATTTGTCCAAAGTTACACAAGTCAGGGGAAGAGCTAGGACTACAATCCAGAAGTCCCCCACCACTCTTCTGGTCTAACTACTAGACTACATTACCTGTCTCTCGCTAGTCAAGCAAAAAAGAATTGAATCAACTTGTAAAGAAGAGAAAGCAGAGTGCCTATCAATTCTTGTAAAAAGAGGAGGAAATACAGAAATGGCTATTGGCCAACCTAATTTAGTACTTGAGAGAGATTTTTTTAAAATCCCTTTTTTTTTTAATCTCATGCATTTTTCATAAACTAAGAGAACAATTCTCTGAAGAGCTGATCTGTCTATTGGAGCACAACTTTTCAGATGGGTTGTCCGTGTCCATTCAAAAGAAGCCAGGAAAATGGAATTAGCATTCTACAGTACCAGTATTTATCATCACTCAGCTAGGCTTATGGTTATTATTTTAATTGCTTTTTTTCTTTTCTAAATGAGCCCTTGTCTCCAGTGGCAAACATTAAAGGGACTAGAACTTGCAGGCAGTATTAAATTAAAAAATGTGGTATCTCTTCTCAGAGGCACTTTGCATTTCCCCCAGACTGTTCATAACTTCAGTCATAGCCTATCAGACAGCTGTGAAAATAGAGAAGCCAATGCAGTTGGATTTCACAGGACAAACTGACAGAGCTTCAGTGTGATGGTGGAGCACTGTATTCTGGTGGGAGCAAAGGTGGGGTATGCACTTTTGAAAAAGTGAAGAATTTGGATGCCTGCCTAGCACTGTTGATTCAATGTTTTCTGCTGAAATTAAACTTTTGGAAACTTTTGAACTGTTGCTTTGTGGATATCAGTTTTCCCCAGCAAATCCCAGTTGCCCAGATACCACAGAGGCATATTATCAATAGACTAATTCAGTTTTGCTCGTGGAATTGGAATGGGTGTAGGGTATCAGCAGGGCTGTTGGAAGTGTTTTAGCAGAGAGGTGCCTGAGTCAGTTTGCATCTGAAATTGTAAAGAGTTATGGGAGTAGGTGTTCACATCTCCTATTCTGCTGTGGACCCATTTGCTCCAATGTTCAGTAGCAGTCATGTGGCGAGAGTAAAACCAAGCATTAAAGGCCTGTTCCACTAACTTCAGTGGTCTTGGGATTAGGCACTTCTATGGCAACAATGAGCTATAACAGGGAGCAAAAAACGCCATGGGAGTATGTACAAATTAATTAGGGTTAAATCTCAAATGGTACAGCAATTCTTTTGGATTCAGATAAATGCCTCGCTGTCTGACTGCCCACTCTGACCTCTTGAGTTGGCAGAATTCATCTGCCAATCATATAAGAAGCTGCTTTCCCATAAGATTTGCAGTGTTTTCCACTTTTATTCAGATTGGAAATGCCACCTGAAAGGCTGTTCTTGTGTTATTTTACCATTTATGCTTCCAATTCTGGCTAGTCCCCAGAAAAGTGTATTTGTATAAAACTAAGAATGGTAGAAGGTTTATTTAAATTTCAAACCTTGGAAGGTTCAAGTCATGTTTTGTGCAGGATTTCGGCTGGCACTTAATTTATTCAATTTACTGTTTTGCCTATCTAACCTTAGCAAAATGAGGGTGGGAAAGGGAATAATAATAATTGTTAATACTCTTTAAAGTACTTCCAAGTATTAACACCTCATTCCTGCCTTCTCCCCACCGTTATCCCCATTTTACAGATGAAACTGAGGCACAGAGGTGACATGACTTGTTCAAAGTGTCACAATGGGGATAAGTAGTAGACCTAGGGTTAGAACATGGAAACTCCTGGCTCCCAGTCAGGTAGTCAGACCATGAGACATCTCCAAATATATCAGAAGAGAGAAAGAGAGACGCTGACCATGAGAGAGTCTTATAGACAGAGAGAGACATGGAACCAGACACCAGTGTTGCTTTCACACAAGACTCTACAAATTCAGTGAAGAGAAGTATTGGCCATGGGATACCGGGGAGGCAGAAGGCAGCAGAGGACTCAGTGCATTTGACTTTTTCAGTTACAGTTGGATATTACGTTCAACTCGGAGAAATCTGCCTCTTAGTGAAGTCAGCAGAGCTCTCTGCAGAGTGATATCTCCCACGCCCCCCGGTGATGCTAAGTAATATTTCTCTTATTGCCAGCTTACAGTACGTTGTTATGAAAACAGTGCCCTTTTGTCCTGCTGTGATTGAGGGGATGCTGGTTTGTTTAAGGTTGGATGGGGTAAGATAGATAGGAGCTGGGATCCTCATCAGGGCCGGCTCCAGCGTTTTTACTGCCCCAAGCGGCGGTGAAAAAAATAAATAAAGGGTGCTATCGGCAGCACTTTGGCAGCAGCTCTACCGCTGCTGCTTCATTCTTCAGTGGCAATTCAGCGGCAGGACCGAGGGACCCGGACGTGCCGCCCCTTTTCGTTGGCCGCCCCAAGCACCTGCTTGCTGCGCTGGTGCCTGGAGCCGGCTCTCATCCTCATGGTTTTTTATGTTTACTGCTGTAATTATACAAAGTTCAAGGCTAGTATTTGGGACTCCTCATAGTGGAGGAGATGATAAAAGAAAGTTCTAATGAGTGATCAAATGCTGAAGCAATGTTGAATAAAAAAAACAAAATACTCTTTCTGGAAGGTTGCAGCGTAACACTACTTTATTTCCTAAAATCCAGAATCCCTGCCACACAAGAACCAAAACCAGAGAGAGAAAAGCAGGCTGCTCCCCAAGGCAGAAAGGGCCATCTCAATCCACCTTGCTTTAGGCTGGCTATTTGGAGATTGACTGCTCAAAAGCCAGTATGCACATTTCCCTACATATACCCCTTTACCTTGCATGCAGGACCAGGACACCCTTTACACGCTTAAAGTGATAGCTTTTAACACAGTGTTCAATACACCATAATTAGAAGCTAATGTTTGATTTTTTTTATGGGGGGGGGGGAAGAGAAATGGCTGTGGTTATATAAAACCTTCACTTGTTAAATTATCCAACCCTCCTGCTCCTAGCAAGGACAGAGATGACGCCTGGACAAAGCGCCTGTAATGCAGAAGCAATGAATAAAATCTGAGTCTGCTAGAAAGTTTCTGAAATCGATGTGCAGCTTACTGCACCAATGCCTTTTCTTAAACATAACTAGACCCACCCCTTCTGAAAGGTTACTCCTGACTAGCTGATGTCTTGTGACTATTTATATATCATTAAACAAAGTTCCAAATGTTAAAGAACTGGTGCCGTTTTCTGTTAGCTAAGAGTCTATCGAAGTTTAGTACATCGGACTTCCAAGATACCAGGCACATTGGACTTCCAAGGCTCCTGTTTAAAATGGCTGGAGGGCTGCTGCATATTCTGACCCTGCTTGACAAGCCATGGGATGGTCCAGTGCAGTACGTCAAACTTTATACAGGATGCAATGAGATCCCCATGAAAGCATTTTTAAAAGGGCAAAGGAAACCTGTGTGGGAGGTGAGGAATGTAAGACGTATCTGTTCAGATAGGCTGGAAAACTGAGTCAAATTCAGTCCCCAGGGAGGCCAGGATGAAAGGACCAGAAGTGGATTCCAGCTGGGTATAATTGCAAGAGTGAGCATGAATCCCAGATACCTTGAGTCTGGCTGGAGATAGGGCTCACAATGAATGGGTTACCTAGGGAGGTGGTGGAATCTCCATCCTTAAAGGTTTTTAAGGCCTGGCTTGACAAAGCCCTGGCTGGGCTGATTTAGTTGGGGTTGGTCCTGCTTTGAGCAGGGGATTGGACTGGCTGACCTCCTGAGGTTCCTTCCAACCCTGATATTCTATAATTCTATGAAAGAAAAGTTAGAACTAATAAGCTGAACCACTGAAAAGCTTTTCTATACATAAAGCCACTATTTTAGGGCCATCTCACAATCTTCCAGGGCTGGAAGCAATTGCCTTTGAAATGTTGGACACATACATCTCCTAGCCAATGAGATAAAATTCTCTTTTCAGGCCTGGATGGGTCACAACATTTTGGATCTCACACATGTCCGTGGTGTATATCTCATTACTGCTGGTCTTGGGAGTCAGGGTATTGTACATTTGTTTGGGAGGCTGCTATGGGTAGGAGGCAGAATTCTTCCAGTAAAGCATGGGAGGTAAATCCCTAATTTGGGGGGGAGAAGGACTTATTTGGGGGGCAGGTTGTTTCCGTTACATGTCTATAAAGCATATGCATAAGTGTTTTGAAGCTTCTTGGAGATTCGGAACATTAGCAGTGGTTCCAGAGGAAGTGAATTAGTGAGCAGTATGCGGGTGATACTATCAAAAGTGTATGATTAATGCATCAGGGGGTAGCTGTGTTAGTCTGTATCTACAAAAACAACAAGGAGTCTGGTGGCACCTTAAAGACTAACAGATTTATTTGGGCATAAGCTTTCATGGGTAAAAACCTCACTTCTTCAGATGCATAGAATGAAAGTTACAGATGCAAGCATTATATACTGACACATGGAGAGAAGGGAGTTTCTTCGCAAGTGGAGAACCAGTGTTGACAGGGCCAATTCAGTCAGGGTGGATGTGGTCCACACCCAATAATAGATGAGGAGGTGTCAATTCCAGGAGAGGAAAAGCTGCTTCTGTAATGAGCCAGCCACTCCCAGTCCCTATTCAAGCCCAGATTAATGGTGTTAAATTTGCAAATGAATTTTAGTTCGCTGTTTCTCTTTGAAGTCTGTTTCTGAAGTTTTTTTGTTCAATAATAGTGACTTTTAAATCTGTAATAGAATGACCAGGGAGATTGAAGTGTTCACTTACTGGTTTTTGTATGTTACCATTCCTGATGTCCGATTTGTGTCCATTTATTCTTTTGCGGAGAGACTGTCCGGTTTGGCCAATGTACATGGCAGAAGGGCATTGCTGGCACATGATGGCATATATAACATTAGTAGATGTGCAGGTGAATGAGCCATTGATGGTGTGGCTGATGTGGTTGGGTCCTCTGATGGTGTCGCCAGAGTAGATATGGGGACAGAGTAGGCAACGAGGTTTGCTACAGGGATTGGTTCCTGGGTTGGTGTTTCTGTGGTGTGGTTTGTAGTTGCTGGTGAGTATTTGCTTCAGGTTGAGGGGTTGTCTGTAAGCGAGGACTGGCCTGTCTCCCAAGGTCTGTGAGAGTGAGGGATCATTTTCCAGGATAGGTTGTAGATCATGGATAATGCGCTGGAGAGGTTTTAGCTGGGGGCTGTATGTGATGGCCAGTGGTGTTCTGTTATTGTCCTTGTTGGGCCTGTCCTGTAGTAGGTGATTTCTGGGTACCCGTCTTGCTCTGTCAATCTGTTTCCTCACTTCCCCAGGTGGGTATTGTAGTTTTAAGAATGCTTGATAAAGATTAATATAAAAGATAAAGATATGATTAATGCAATTTATCACATTAATCTCCCTCCATATATACATAGTAAAATCCTATTTTAATATGTTTGTGAGATACACAAAATTGTTGTAATATTGGGGGGATATGTGCTAACTTACAGGCTGAGAGACACAGATTCCTATTGGCTTTAGTGCGTTTTCGGTCAGGCTAACAGACATTTTCTATTAAACGGTTTCATAAAATTGAGATTATACTGTATTTTTATGTATATGTGTAATGTGCATATAAGTTAATACAGGAAAGACTGTTCATCTTGCAATTTATTAGGAGAAACTAGTCTGTTTTGCTCAGATCTATGCTACAGTGATTTCAGCAGCTTTGCAGTGCTATCAATGAAACGGAAATATGTTAAACCAAAACTGAGCTTTTCTTCAACAACTGGGACGTGACCTTTCTCAGTAAAACTTCAAACCACCTCCTGGTAAGTGCAGTTCTGGGAATTGCTGTAAATTCCTTATACTTATTTTCTGCACAGTTGTGCAGTGATTGAACAGGCTTTGGTCCCTTTTTGTTGTTCCAGTTTTACTGTACAGTATGTTGTCTCAGTTTGAACCTGCAATGGGTTAATTAGAGTACACAGACTAATAATAATCACCATTTCATACACTAGTCAAATATCACTGCTTCTAGCAATGAGAAACATAGCCTTGTGATTAACACCTTTGCCTGGGACACAGAAGGTATGGATTTGATTCTTGGTTCTGCCACAGATTTCCTGTGTGATCTTTGACAAGTCACTTAATCCACGTGCCTCAGTTCCTCATCTCTAAAATGAGGCTGCTTCTCTTTCCCACCCTTGGTCTGTTTTGTCTATTTGGAATGTAAGGTTTCCAGGGCAGAGATTGTTTCTTACTCTGTGACATCTACACACTAAGCCTTCTCGGTGCTGCTATAGTACAGATAACTGATAATCTGTTGGCACCAGCCACAGCCGAGGTATTGTCAGACCTGTCCATCTAACCAAGTCTTATGCCCTCAGAAGAGGCCTGGGTTTGTTGCATCAGAAGAAGGGAGCTCCCCCATTAATGCACCAGAACACTTGTGCAATATAGATTGTGTAAGAAAGACTTTCCTGACCTCCATAGACAATCCCCTTAACCATGAAGCATAAGATATAATGCACACACATGGCACTATGTAAATAATACTTAGGCTTATCATTCACCCTTAGCTTGCATAGATCTCTCTCGTGCATATGGCATCTGCAGAACAATGCGGTATAGATGTAGTTGTAGATCCATAAGCCATTTCAAAGCCTCTGTGACATTGTGGATAACATACAATTCACCTTTCAATCTATATTTGGGGCACTGCATTATGATGTGTTGGATGTTCTCACCACAGTTGCACAAAGGGTTGTCTTTGATTTTTCACTTGTATGTCAAGTAGCCGCATTTTCTATGGTTTATTTGGATGTGGTTCAGTATGGTCCAAAGTTTGCTTGGCAGGTTGAAACTGCTAGTCTGAAACAGTAGGGGAGGTCCAGTCTCTTTGCCATTCCCTGGCCGGATCCACAGACATGAGGCAGTCATGTGTGGTCCATAGTGGTTTTCATGGTTTCAGGCATTGTTGGGGTATGTTACCCATACCCTGCCGGATGGGAAGTTCTGGGTAGGGAAGTTCTGGGTAGCCTTCAGTGCATTTGAGTTCTTGTGCTGTGGCTATATCTCAAAGGATAACTGGAGGTTCGATGTTTGCTAATACAGAAAGCCACAGTAGAGATGTTGATTTTAAAGTTCCTGTGATGATTTGTGTGGTCTGATTTAGCTGCCTAGCCACAAGATGGGCATGGCAGCTTCTTCTCCACACCGATGCACAGCACTCTGCAACTGAGTACACCAGGACCAAGGCTGATGTTTGTAGCATCGGGGCAGTTGATCCCCAGCTTGTTCCCGCTAACTTTTGAACAATGTTGACGAGAGTCTTCACTTTAAAGGCTACTTTCTTGAGGTGGTCCTGAAAGATCAGGGCGTGGTCAAGAATGACACTGAGATATGTTGGCTTTGGGTCAAAAGACACAATTTCACCAGAAAACTAGACAGAGTGTTTTGTGTGATTCTGTTGTCAAGGTGGAAAATAGAGACTACCGATTTGCCTGGGTTAGTCTTTTGAAAGTACTCCTCCGTGATCTTAAAGTGAGATGTAAGCGTCACTTCAAGTTCCGCAAAGCTACAGGCCTGAGTTGCGAGTGCCAAATCATCAGCATATGCAACCTTCTGTGCTATTGTTTTAGGCATATCGCTTGAGGATACATTTAAAGTGTTGGTGCAAGTACAGAGCCTTGAGGTAGCCCATTATTCAAAGTGCGCGGCTTGCTAGTTTGACCTCTGAGGCATCCTTTGGCCACTGACCAAGGTGTTCAGCAGCCTGAGAATCCGCACACAGGGGATCACTTGGGCCAGTTTCAGTAGCAGATCATCCTTCCAGACTATCATATCCTGCTGACAGAGTGGTCTTGAGTTTTCATTGGAATCCAGTCTCAAGGTCTGTAGTGAGAGCCAGGACCTACTCACAGCATCTTCTGTGGAGTTGAAAACTAGCTTGCTCCTTGGGTAGGCTGGCATCCACAGTGCTCCCGATTCGGTTCAGAATCATATGCTCCCTTCTCTGTTTGTTTATCTTTGATTGAAACAGAGTAAATAAGACAGGAAAATTATATATCTCTCAGTTCATTGTGTGGGAGAAACTCTTAGTACTGTTTTATAGCCATGTTAATACTACTCTGGTAGATGGGCAAACAAGAGTTTTCTAGTGCAATTATAACCCACATCATTGTCAATGTGTTAAGCTCACCCTCCTGTACCTGAGCCACAGAGGACGTGCGTCTCCCAGCCACAGAGCCTGGGCTTTTTGGGTCAAGCTGCAGAGGCTCGTTGTTCTAGCTGTGGAAGTCCCCCCTATCAATTCCCAGTGTTTGCCAAGATGGCGGTGATCACACATTCATGCTGTGAAAATCATATGGCCAGGACTTCTCCTCACTTGTCCCTCTCTAATGGACAGGACTTATCAGGCCCTTTGGGCTTTATAGAACATATGGGCTGTTCCCAGAAGCACATTCCTTAACTGCTCTTGTCTTGCTTCTGGGGTTGATCTGCGACTGTTCCTGAGCAATGGCAGACCATTATCCCTCATCCCCGTGCTGGCTGAGTTGTGCTGGCTTGCGGGTTGAGAGGCAAAGCCAAGCCTCCACTCGTGCTTTGCTTAATTGCAGGGGCAATGAGGGAGGGGGAGTTTTGAATGCACAGGCCTTGCTCCCTTCCCTACCCCCACAAGTGTCTGCAGCAGAAATGCAAGGAGATGGCAGTGGGGTTTGGTGGGTGTTTGTCACTTGCTGCCCCATGTGCCCCTGCATGGCAGCAGAGAGCCTGGGGTGCATTCTCAGGTAGAGCTGTGTCATATATCAGCAAAACTACATTGTTCACTGAATGCTAACTTGCTTTTTGGCTAATTGTTTAGGGTAGATGCCTTCAAGAAAGTGTAATAAATCCCCAATTGCCAGGGGAGTGAGCATGTTAATGTGTGGTCGTTTTGTGACCAAGATCATTCCCAGGCATACGCTTCTCGTCTAATCTAGTCATCCTGCAGGTAGGAATAATTTACCTGCGTACCTATGCAGAAAGGGCCTGATTTTCAGAGGCACAGAGCACCGATAGCGCCATTGACTGGTAATGACCTCTGGAAATCAGGCCCAGATGTTGTTATCAAGGCAAAGCGTTTATGCACATGAATTATTTATTATTTGTATTGTGGTAGCACCCAGAGGCCCCCATCAGGCTCAAGGCTCCTTCATGCTAGACATTGTGCAAACAGGCAAGAATACAGTTCCTGCCACACAGAGACAACAAGCAACACACAAAGGGTGCAGGAGAGGATACAGTCAAAATGAGCTACTGTTACAGATGGGGCCCGGAGATGTAGAGTGACTTCCCTGTGGTGATTCAGAATGGTCCAAGTAAGGGCGGCCAGATTCTGCCCTGCACTCCCAGACCCAGTCCGCAGGTTTTCTAGATGTGTGCCGTGCCAGCTGCTCTGTAGACCCCTATTTGGTTGTCTAGGTGGGAAGATTGGAATTCTAATGGGGTTAGAGATAAAGAAAAATGAAAGGGACCATCCAGAGTTAACAATCTCTTCCTGAATATTAAACAGAGCATCACTTTTAAAGACGTTTGGTGTCGGCAAGTTAAAGCTATATTTGCTTTCAGCACTTACGCAGCTGGTGACCTGAGCAGAAATGGACCTTGAGAGCATAACAAGGACAATTCCTACGCAAGGAAGAACTGTTATTGTTGTTCAAAGAACAGGATCTTGTTCCAAAACCAGTTTTTTAAACTGATTTCCTGCAAGCCTCCAGGAGTTTAAATAACAAAGTCGTAGTGTATTTCTGCATCTGTAACTCTTTATTTTCCCAGGTGAGAGAAGATCCTTCTTCATTACTAAACAAGTCATGCTGGATATCTTCAATTCTCGCCCCTTCTCTGCCTCCTCCCCTCTGGCCACACCCACACTTTATTTTTCCAGAACCTGCATCTAAGAATCCTGTCCAGACCTCCTGTTTAGAATCAGGAATGGGTTAATAGGCGATATTCAGATGACATTCATATTCAGTAGTCCTATATTTATGTTTCCCCAGATCTGAATAGAAATTATTACAGCTTCACAAAAATGATATTTTTATGATTTCCCCCTTGATTTTAACCAGTTCTAACCATGAGCATCCACACTGGAAATGTGACACTAACCTGTGCTTACCTAGTCTGGGGACAGAAACCTATCATCCAGTGCTATATGTGTCCAATGAAACTGGCTCAGCTTTTGAATATTGAACATGCTCAACGGATGGCTCATGAACCAAGCTACACACCATGAATTATTTGCTGAAACTTTAGTTAACCAACTCAAGAGACGTGTGGTCTGTTCTGAAAGGGGCAAAATTATTTGTTGCAAATTATTTACCCAGCCCTAGTCATTAGACTGTCAAGCCTGTGGCTACCTGATTGACTGTTGTTCTTTCTGTTTATGTTCAGGATGCTTTTAAAGCACTTCTTAGGCGTTTATTCTTCTCTGTAATTAGATGTACAACAGTGGTTAGCATGTCATTTATACTGTACTACCGTGTGGTTTTCCTTTGAGTGCAGAAATAGTCTTGGCCACAATTTGCGTTCAGCAGCTGTTTGCTAATATAACCACAAAAATAGCACAGTCTGTTACTTTCTTTTTCTGATATTATCCTTTGGTTTATTGGCCCATCAGAAAATATTTTAGATTAGAACCGCCCAGTTCTAAACTGTAATCCCTTTCCAGTGTATAGGTGAGCCTGAGTTTTCTTGCTGTCAAAAACTCAGCTCTTCTTGCCTTTACCGTCTGTTTCATTTCATTCTTTCCTGCTGAGTTCTCGAAAGTGGGTTATGAATGGTAATGGAGTTGAGGGTTTTCAATCTCTCCAAGTACCACACATATTAAAGGGGCCTGTTTTTACCCTCAGGATAATGAATGGACAGCCTTTGAAGCGTTATTGCTTGACACAGTTTTCTTAATTGAAATGCAGAGTATGAAAGTAATAAAGAAATACACTCATTGATGTAATTTATATGCTAAGTGGTGTTTGTACTCTTCAGCGCAAACATGGAGTAATTCCTTTCTCCCCTTGAAATCTGCTCATTCAAGAAATCATTGCTAGGGTTTTATTTCAAGCCCTTTCCTTGGATTGCAAGACTCATTTTGTTTTCTCTGAAGAGTCTGTCGTCTGGGACCCTGCCTAAAATGAACAGCAGTGGGCTCTCATTACAGGAAGTTGGATAATTTATGAGAGCAGAGTCACAGAGCCAAACTTATCAAAGTCACAATGAGCAGATTTCTTTCCTTCCCTTGCAGAATTTCAGTGCCCTGGTGACCTGCTTGTTCATAGTTTCTCTACATTCCCTAGAAACGTAATTGTCAACAAGCCCAGATAGGTTACTTTGTAATGCAATGCCCATTTCACAGTTACACCAGGATTTTAGGGACTGACTCATACTGAGTACATCACAATGACGTGCTCTTGTGTTTGGGCACTGGTGGTTAAACCACATAGCGATTTTATTTGCAGTGGAGTTTAGAAAAAACCTTTTGGGAAATCATTCTCAACCACATTGAAGAAAGAGATCTAAATAAACCTCCCAAAAAAAAACAACCAACAAACGTGCCAGACCCCTCTCCTGTAAATCAGGTTTTAAGGGAAAACGAGGGGGGGAGGGGTCAGATCTCATGGAGGGGAGCGCCTCCCCAGTTAATCTTTTGAGAATAGAGAGTGGGGTGTCCAAGGGGATCTTACCAATCCAAAGCACTCCATTGAAAGATGTTATTCCTGCTACGCTTGTAAGAGATAAAACTATCTCTTCAAGACAGGAGGAAGAAAACCTCTGCATTTGGGAAACTGCACAAGGGGGAGGGTGTGACGAAGTGGGACTGTTCTTAATGTTTCCTCTGAATACTGTGTGGGTGCCTCAGTTTCTGGCCGATCCTCTGTCGCCTAGCAACTAATGGCCAGGCCCTTCCCCCCTGCAAGGGGATGCTAAAGGTGTGGGAGAACAAAGAGGTCAGGTAACCTCCTGGCCCGGGAAAGGAACTCAGCAGAGGAGGAGGGGCTGGAGGGGGTTTCAGTTTGGAGCTGTCTGGGGGCTTGGAGTGAGGGCACTCTGGGGTGGTCTGGCTCGCTGGGCCCCAGAATGGACCCGGCTGAGGGATCTCGTTCGCTGGACCTACACGCTCTGTTTTAGACCGTGTTCCTGTCATCTAATAAACCCCTGTTTTATTGGCTGGCTAAGAGTCACATCTGACTGCGAAGTGGGGGTGCGTGCAGGACCCTCTGGCTTCCCCAGGACCCCACCTGGGCGGACTCGCTGTGGGAAGCGCACGGAGGGGCATATGCTGAATGCTCCCAGGAGAGACCCAGGAGGTGAAGCCGTGTAAGCTTCTTGCCCTGAAGACAATCTGCTCCATGGGAGAGGAGGCTCCCCAAAGTTCTGACTGGCTTTGTGGGGAGCAGTTCCAGAGCATCACCCGGGGACTCTGTGACAGAGGGGTCCAACACAAAGAAATTCCAGAGGGAGGGGCCGAGGGCAGGCATGGTTGTAGTACACCCATAACACACTAGTACAACCATCTGGAAAATGCCTCCTGGAAAAAGTCTATAAAAAGTAACAACCTGAAAAATTGCATAGAAATGTGTAAATCCCATATGATTGAACAAATATCTGAGAGCTTTTTTTTCCAGTTTTAATAATATTTCCCTGTTTTCAAATACAACCTTTCTGCTGGGTCTGCAGCGACAGCGCCTACTTAATGCTTACAGCAAGATGGATTTGGGTCTAAAAGAGTAGGCTTTCTGTGTACTGTGGAGAGCTTGTAGTGAGGGGACAATGTTTGGCTGTGCCAACAAAGTCCCATACAGTCTTTTCTAGCCATGAATGAAGTCCTGCTAATCATTTTCCAGTATGTATATTGTGTTTTGTGGGCATAGTTTCTCTTTTTAGGGCAGGATGATCTTGGATACAGTTTTCAAAAATGCCTAATTGACTTAGAGAGTCCAGGTGGGTGAGGTAATATCTTTTATTGGACCAACTTCTGTTGATGAACAAGCCAAGCTTTCAAGCTACACAGAGCTCTTCTTCAGGTCTTCATGATGTCTAATGGGACTTAGCGGTCTATGTCATCTAGGCACTTTTTAGAAAATGTTATCCCTCTGCTTAGGCCCTGAACCAAACTTATTCATGTGCTTAATTTTATATACTGCAAGTAGAGTCAATAGGGCCACTCACCGTGCATAAATATTTGCAGCAGCAAGTCCTCAATTTGTCCTGTTCATTTATTTCAGTGTGCAGAGAAATGTTTAATGGGAAGTGGTGCCTATGCTTATAATGAGCTGTGGGTTCTTTTTTTAAAAGAAATGGTGGCAGGAGAAAGAAATTCATGGAAAGCAAAGATACTGGTGAAACGTACATCATGGAAAATAGAGTCTCAAAGAGGTTTCTCACTTTTTAAAATTTTTGTTCTAAGTTTCCAGCACTGTTGCCTATAGCAACAGCCACTAGCAAATCCCAGTGTAGTATATTTATCTTTCTGGTGTTTTCCTTTCCTAAGTGCCGCTTCAATGATTATCAAAATAAAAACAAAAAACCCCAAAAGAAAATCGTTAAATTTACATGATCATTTCAGTGTCTTCATGTTTGCAGGATCGGATGCTCTTGCGTGAAATAAACCACTGTCCAAGGTGCTGGAACTAAGGGTGCAGGGGGTGCTGCAGCAAGGGCATACACGGTCAGTTACTCAGCGGAGCTCACAGCTGTTCGTTTATTTGGACTCTGACAGGTGTTCCAGAATTATGGGCCAGCCAGGGGTGTATGTTCAGGGGTTGTAAAATTCTAAGCTGTCTCGCTGGGGTGGCAGCAAGTAACAAGACAGTTTTTTATAGTCAGTGAGATAGATTAGGCGTCTATATGTAGGTCACGGAAGCACCCTGGTTACTCCGTAATGAAGATTGTGTTGAGTTTCCCACTTAAAGCAAGGTGTAAATCCCTTAATTAAACATGAACAAAGAGGAGTCCTTGTGGTATCTTAGAGACTAACAAATTTATTTGGGGCGTAAGCTTTCACGGGCTAAAACCCACTTCATCAGATGCATGGAGTGAAAAATACAGAAAGCAGTATAAATATTACTGCCCATGAAAAGATGGGAGTTGCCTTACCAAGTGGGGGTCAGTGCTGATGAGGCTAATTCAATTAAGGTGGAAGTGGCCTATTCGCAACAGTTGACAAGAAGGGATGAATATCAAAGGAAGAAAATTACTTTTCTATATTATAGAAATCATTCTCTCGCACGCAGACCTTCCCTATGGAGTTGAGTTGGATGTACCAAGACAGACTTTTCTGACTGCACTCCAGACTGATGGAGCTCTGGTGGTTTGCCCCAAGAGGTATCTGCCCCCAACACAGAGCTGCAAACTCTATTTCTCAGGCTACTTTGCCTGCCGGTCTCCCTTTCTCACTGCACCTCACACTATTACCAGTGGGTGTGTGTGTGTGTGTGTGTGTGAAGGTATAGAGAGGGGGAAACTCAGAGCTGTCTGAGAAGTGAAGGAAAAGCATGAGGTCAAAATTGCAGTTATGAGTTGATAGTGAGGAACTGGGCACGTGCATTGTGGTATAGCTAAAGAATCAAAGTACATGAGGGTAGTTGGTGATTGGGTGGTAAGGCCCTGTTGTGAACTGAGGTCATTCAGGGTGCCAGTGTTGCCTTAACTGGTGACATCCTTGAGTTTTTTATGATTGCTTTGGCAGAAAGATGCACATGAGCAACCATAACTTTGTGTTAATAAAGATGTAGGAATCTGTGTATAAGTACTTGCACACAAGCCCACTGACAGGGGGGCAAATGGGGCAATTGCCCCGGGGCCCTGGCGATTTAAAAGGGCCCGGGGGCCCCTGGATGCTGCCAGCAGCGCAGTGGGGCTAAGGTGGCTTCCTGCCCGCCTTTGCTCCACGCCGCTCCTGGCAGCGGCTGGCACATCCCTGCAGTCCCTGGGGAAGGGATCTCTGTGCGCTGCCCCCGCCCCAAGCGCCCACTCTGCAGCTCCCACTGGTTGTGAACTGCAGCCAATGGGAGATACGGGGGTGGTTCCTGTGATTAGCAGCGTGCGTAGACCCCCTGGAACCTCCGCATGGGTGCTGCTGCCAGAGGGGTGTGCCGGTCGCTTTTGGGAACCCAGAGCCCACACCCCTCACCTCCTCCCACACCCAACTCCCTCCTAGAGCCCGCACCCTGCACCCCCTCCTGCACCCAAACTCCCTCCCAGAGCCCACACCCTGCACCCCCTCCCACACCCAAACTCTCTCCCAGAGCCTGCACCACTCACCCCCTCCCGCACCCCAACTCCCTCCCAGAGCCCACACCCTGCACCCCCTCCCACACCCAAACTCTCTCCCAGAGCCTGCACCACTCACCCCCTCCAGCACCCAAACTCCCTCCCAGAGCCCACACCCCCTCCAGCACCCAAACTCCCTCTCAGAGCCCTCACCCCTCCAGCACCCAAACTCCCACCCAGAGCCCGCACCCTGCACCTCCTCCTCCACCCAAACTCCCTCTCAGAGCCCGCACCCGTCCTCCCTCCCACACCCAAACTCCCTCCCAGAGCCCGCACCCCTCCCCCCTCCCACACCCAAACTCCCTCCCAGAGCCCGACCCCTCATCCCCTCCCACACCCTAACCCCCTGCCCCAGCCTAGTGAAAGTGAGTGAGGGTGGGGGAGAGCGAGCTACAGAAGGAGGGGGGATGGGGTGAGCAGGGGGGGCTCGGAGAAGGGGCGGGCCAGGGGTGTGGCCTCAGGGAAGGGGTGGTGCAAGGGTCTTTGGGTTTGCACAATTAGACGGTTGGCAACCCTACTGGGCGGGCGTGTGGAAGCCCTGGCTGTGCCAGTACAGTGCATCCAGCAGCGCAGCCCGCAGCTCACTAGGTCCAGCCAGCCCAGGCGGACCGCGTCCGTGCGTGGGGGCCCATTGACAGTTCTGCCCTGGGGCCCTGAATTGCTGTCAGTGGGCCTGCTTGCACAGCTCCTTCAGATCTCATTCAGAGTCACAGTGTCCGTGTATTCCTATAAAGCAAGGAATGCTGATTTTTCACTATTAAATTTTCCACTGAGTCAGAGTGCAACATTTTCTCTTAAGTACATGAAATAGATGCTACCTGGTAAAAAAAAAAAATCCAATTAGTTATTTGTCCATGCTGTGAACAGTGTGCGTATTTTCCCCTCCTGTTAGAACCCATTTACCTTTCTTTTTCACAAATCTGCCCTACTATTATTAAATTATTTCCATTGGAAATACCGAGCATCTGGAAAAATGTTAGTTATGCCAAGAATATTAAAAGCTTCCTCCACTAGTTTTTTCTTTTTGTGGAGGAGGAGGTTCTGTGTTATTGTCTTAGTTCCTCATCTGATTCTTTGTTACGGAAGTACCAGGAGTTTGTTGTGTTCAGACAGTATTTATAATTATTACACCTGGGAAGGAGTGAAGTACTGAACGTTGTTCGTGAGTGACATTTCCTAACTGAATGCTGCTTTTGTTTTAACAGTCTTTTGTGCTTCACAGTTGCAATGCCAACCACCACATAGTTGGCTTTTAACAGTGGTGGGTAAAATAAATTAATCTGGCCAGGTTGGAAACAATTATGATAGATTCAAAGCAGGGTGTTTGTATCTTTTGCACTCTGAGCACTTCCATGCTTTTCTGGTCTTCTGTAAAAAGGCTGATGCTTTGCCCAGAAGACTGAGATGTCATTCTGGGAGATACTTGGCAAAGACCAAATGTAGTGTCAATTTAATAGCTAATATGTTATCTACCTAGAGTAAGGATTAAATTCTGAAATCCTATGACCATCTTACCCACTTCTTATCTAGTTTAATGATCCTATGGCAAACCCACAAAGGGCATATTTATATGTATTTTTATTAGCATGAACTGGTTCAAGGCTGGTGTTAGGATTTTAGGGAGCCCCCGTGAGGTTAGCTCTTGGGATGACCAAAACGCAACACATTCTTTTCCACCTTTTTCAGATCTTTGGCATTGATGTTGTCAATACCTCACTTATTGAAGCAACATCTTGGCACTGAGGCATGATGTCTCCAAATAAATAGGAAGCTTTCCAGTTGATCTACAGGTCAGACTTGCAGGATGAAAACTTTAACAGACCCATCGATGTCAGAAATGGTAGCAGTCTAGACCTGATTGTGAGTTCCTCAGCCAGGGGTACCGAGATGCATAAAGTCACCTCTGACTGCCTTCTATAATTCTGGTCTATCTCGGAAAGAGTTTATTGCCTTCCTCGAACTGACTCAAGTTAAGATCCATATTTTTGCTACTTGGGAGAAGCTCTGTTGGAGGGATTGAATATTAAACTGATACTGACTAAATGTAATAAGGAATGTATGATGGTCAATGGTTGTACCTCTCTCTCCCGTCTTGGTAAGCTTCACTTAGTTGCTGAGAAAGTTCATTCACATCATGTAGCTGAGTGACGTTTCTTTATACAGTACCTCTCTGGCCACTGAGCTAATAACTCTTTACAGAAACTAGAGGAAAACCGTGCTTCAGGCACACACAGATTGATGTGAATCAATAACAGGCATGTTTGTTGAAGGTTCAGTCTGGCAATGCATGGTTTGTCTCTTTTATGTGACCCAATTCTTCTCCAATAATCTTTACTTCCTATGGTGAAATGTTTGTATAAGATACTCATCCTGTGGGTATGTAGTTGCCTGGAAATTGCCATTTTCATGTTAAATATGCATCACGTTACCTAGACCTGTGAGCAAAACATCTCAATAGGTTTGTGACTGGAAGTAAAAATGCACTTTTCATTCAAGGATTACTTTACTGTAAGATGGGGAGAAGGGGGGGGGGTTGAACAGTGAAAATCTGCTTTTTCTCTTCCTGAAATCATAGAGCCATATCCTCAGCAGTAAAATCAATCTAGCCTCCCTCCTGTAAGACACTTTGTTAAGCCTCTTGGGATCCAATATTCTGCTGGATGACTCATGGGAACCATAACCCTTTTACCCCAAACGCCAGAGCTTTGGGACGTCTATTTGGTTAGCGTTGGATTGCTCTGTTATATCTTTGTTCTGATGAAGGAAGTACATTGGAAAAGGAGTATTCTGATACCAGCCCATTTCCAGTTGGATGTACTCTGATATGAGAATTAACTTGCTGCATCGTTGTTTGTATCACAGCAGCTACTAGAGGCCCTAACTGAGATTGGGGCTCCATTGTGCTAGGTGCTGTTCAGACTCGTAGGAAGAGATTATTTCTGCCGCGGAGAGTTTACTGTGTAAATAGATAGGACAGATTCATGGTATGGAGGGAGAGGGATAGCTCAGTGGTTTGAGCATTGGCCTGCTAAACCCAGGGTTGTGAGTTCAATCCTTGGGGGGGCCATTTAGGGATCAGGACAAAAATCTGTCAGGGACAGTACTTGGTTCTGCTGTGAAGGCAGGGGATTGGACTGGACTCGACTCAATGACCTTTCAAGGTCCCTTCCAGTTCTATGAGACAGGTATATCTCCATATAATAATAATGGTAGGAGGGAGAGGGAAAGAGACTTGCCTGAGATTGCACAGCTGATCAGTGGCAGAACCAGGAACAGAATTCAGGTCTCCTGACAGTCCCAGGGCCTACTACCTGGACTATGCAGCTAATAATAATTAAAGAAAAAATATATGATTTGCTTAACACTGAAATCCATTATTAAAGCAGAGGGGAATTAGTAAAAAGTCAGAGAAAGTTGCTCTTGATTAAAGCAACTACAGAGGCATGCGGTAGCTTTTTAAATGAGTGGTGGGGAATTAGAACAAACACCTGAGGAAAAACAGAAGTAGAAGGTAGTCAGTCTTGAGGCTTTTCTGGAGGGTGGGGGGGAATTGTGCAGTTTCAATAAGACATGTTTGAAAATAGTTTAAGGATCTAATAGATATATCTGAATGTGAGTAAGTTGTGTAAGATAAATGAGTAGTCTCATGGTTACAGGGCTTGCTGTCCCTCTGGTCTCTCTGAATGCACCCCCTCTGGTCATAGGCCTTGGGTCTTTACCCATCCTGGGTGGAATCCTACAATTCTTCTACTCTTAGAGTTGGCCCTGGGCAACAGTAATCTGTGTATCCTCTGTTCTTTACCCCATGGGTCCAACTGAGTTCACGTACCTGTGACCCTTCACTTTGGGAGTGGTCTGCAGTGGTCTGTAGTAATCAGACAGCCTTCTTAAACCAAAAGCGTTATTTATGTTAGCATTAGAAATGAAGAATTAGTGAATAAAGTATTTTAAAATAACAAGCAAATAATAAATCTACAGGCATGTCTGTCTTACCTAACGACTTACCATCCCCTGATGGTAATCTAGGCAGGCCTAGCTTCTTCAGACACTTGCAGTCTGGTTCCTCTGAGCAACTCCCCTCCTCTCGAGAGTGAGACCCTTTTTTAAACTGCCCAAGTTCTTTTGTTCTTCTGTGTTTCCTGAGTTTTGGCCCTTCTAGTCAAAACCAGTTTTGTAGATTGGCTGGAGAGGAGGCAAAGACATCAAAGCTCATAGTTCTGGTACTGTCCTTTGACAACTCCCTAGTGCTTGCTGAGAAGTGGCTTATCTTGAGCCATTCTTTCCTTTGCTGTTTGGTTTTTCCTGAAGCCGCCTATTGAACTAAACCAATACATATAGAGGTGCAGTAAACAACCTAATAAACCAGGTCAGCATACAGTATTCATAAATCCTTACAGAACAGCTCCACATCCATCACAAGCAATGTGTGTTAAAAAAGCATAACTTGAGGTTGCTCATCTCTAGCAGCGTGACAGCAAAAGTGATGGTGCTGTGCTCTTCACTGAGATGCACCTGCTCATCCCAGTTACCAGGAAATGTGTTTTAAAGATGAAGGAGTGAGTTTACAAGTGGAGTGAGATGCAATGCACAAATTGAAGCTATTGGCATTCGACAGTACTGTGCGCCAAAATTAATTGATCAAGTATCTGTACAAAGCATGGGTAGCCTGAGCTAACTACATAGTTACTGAGAAAACTGGCCAAATATTTTTGTTTTTCTCCTGTGAATATTCACCAGCAGGAATGTTTATGAAACTGTGAATTTAGGCTCCTATTTGAATAAATTTCAAATTCATATTTGCAGTCCATGCTGGAAACCTCCTATGAGGCATTATGCTCATCCAATCAGGGAACAGAAACAGACCCTGGCAGATTTAAGGCCTGGCTTGACAAAGCCCTGGCTGGGATGATTTAGTTGGGGATTGGTCCTACTTTGAGCAGGGGGTTGGACTAGATGACCTCCTGAGGTCCCTTCCAACCCTGATATTCTATGATTCTCTGGAAGCCATTCATAATGAACAGTTTTACTGGCTGAAATGTGCTCACGTAGATCTTCATTGGATAATTAGACAATTAACAATTTCAGGAAGTGGGAGGGAAAGGACTAAATTCAACCATCACTGCAAATAGTTCACTGGGTACTTGTATTCTGTGGGTATACATGGTAGCTTACACGAGTGCTGACTTATGCCCCAGCTGGAATATTAACCTCTTTGTTGATGTTTTCTCCTGTGACACCATTTTGTCTCCAAATGACATTGCAATTACCTACGCTGTTAACTAGCATGTGTAGCCCATAGGGTGCATTCAGCAGCATTTACCTGGCTCACGCTGCCACTGTAGAAATCTCACATATGCTTCATGAGCAGAATAGATCACCCTGCTGTGACACAGGCTAAGCCTCTTTGCTAGCAATGTTATTTATACTGTGTACGCTGCCATCCTTGTCCAGTGCTAGTGTGAGAGCTGAAGGAGCATAAATCAAAAACTAAAGCTGTAGAAAACAGTTGTTAAGCTATAAATGTCAGAAATGACTTATTTGAAGTAAGGTAGTAGAAACTTGCCAAAGTTGGAATGTTTATTTCCTTCTCATTTAGAGATTAAACTGTTGCAATCTATAAGATGGCCCCAAATCTGTACTTTGTGACTACATTAGAATTTTCACTGTACAGTTTTAGGGAATAAATGAAACATGGGTCAATGTACAAATGGGAGAAGTATTGAAGACTTCATTAGGCACTTCGCTGTTGATTTTAAATAGTGGTCAGATTAATACGGCGATAGGCAGCAGTATAACACATTCCGATAGGTAGAGTGTGGACCTTACCAAAGCTGTTCCTTTGCTCAACGTGAATGTTAACAACACTTGGTCAGTGTTTCGTGACAACCTCATTCAGAACATTGGCACTAGAAAAGCCTTGCAGTCCATGAGAGATACATATGTGGCAGAGTCAGAAACTGGCAGTGACATCCCCAGCACACATTTTATAAAAGTGCCCTTTTGTCTTCTCTGTGAATATTTCATGACCCTGAAAAATGTTGCCACAAAAGTACCCCAATTCTTGATTTTAAAAATATGGCCACCTTCAATGGGTTTGGAGAAAAACTCCTTCTGACAAACTATCCTGGCATTTAAAAAAGAGAGTTGGCACCAATGCGTCACTAAATACTAATAGTGAAGCATGGATTTCACATGAACCTGGTGTGAAGCCAGTTCTGGTTAAACAAAATGCTCATTGATTTAATCTTTTTGCAAATATCATCTAGCCTGCCAGCTATATATCACACAGGCCCTAATTAAATCCAAATGATCTTTTCATTAATTTGTTTGTAGGCACAATGATGTTTTCAAGATCTAGGCATCGATCCAAAAAAAGTTGAGGACTTAAACACAATTTACTGAGGATTTGGCAGAAATTGATTGTGAAGTTGTTGTTATATTGTACTAAATGCCGTTTTTATCTAGTGTCATGACCCCATCTGAGTACCCTTTGCTGGGTTAAACCTAAGTACTGTACTGTATCCGTATGTGGGACAGGCCTATATTTTAGGAATCTCAGTTACGCTGTAAAGAGGTTCTTTATTACATTGTCTCCTCTTACTCAGAAACACTTAGCTTTTTATGAGCTCTTCAAAAAGATTTTTCTCTCTTGGCTGGGGCATCTCACAAGCATGCAGCCAGAGATCCTGACCACCTGTGACAAAAGAGAGGAGGAAAAGTTAGGCTTGCTATAACAGCCAGGTGTAGTAGGCTGGGAAATAGTATTTTAAGGGAACTGGTGAAAACCTCACCACTTAGGACTCTTAAAACTAGACAAAGCTCTAGAAAATACACTGGAGGGAGCAATCCCATGCAGACAGAAGGCGGCAGTGTGTGATCTTTTAACTTCCATCCAGTCATTTTAATGCTGATATTCACCCACAGCATGGTACAGGAGGGCCAAGGTCACACATTGTAGCTTTTCAGGGATCTGGAACCATATCGCTTGCCCACTGTCCTACTAGAACTGAAGCTGCTTTCGTAGGGTTACCATACGTCCGGTTTTTCCCGGACACGTCTGGCTTTTCGGCACTCAAACCCCCGTCCGGGGGGAATTGCCAAAAAGCCGAACATGTCCGGGAAAATGCCGGCCAGGCACTTCCCCTCCCGCGGTGGCTCTGCTCCTCCCCTGACTCTTCGGCTCTGTTTAAGAGCTGGGCTGCCCGAGCGCTACCGGCTTCGGGCAGCCCCCATGCCTCTGGACCCTGTGCCGCCGGAGCCCGGGAGGGGAAGTGCCCGGCTGGGGGCGCAGGGTCCGGAGGCAAGGGGGCTGCCCGAAGCGCAAGCGCTACCGGCTTCACGGTTTGCCGGGCAGCCTCCAAACCCTGCGCCCCCGGCTGGGCACTTCCCCTCCCGGGCTCCAGCTGCGCTGGGGAAGCGCTGGCCGGGGGCGCAGGGTCTGGGGGCTGCCCGGCAAACCGTGAAGCCAGTAGCGCTCGGGCAGCCCTTTCCGCGTGGCTGGGAGTGGGAGGGAGGAGGGGGCGGGCTTGGGGCGGAGAAGGGGCGGAGTTGGGGCGGGGCTGGGGTGGGGAAATGGGCGGGGCCAGGACCCCGTGGAGGGTCCTCTTTTTTTATTTGTTAAGTATGGTAACCCTACTTTCAGTCTCCTCAGCCGTGGAGCATCTACTAGCAGGGGTCTAAGTGCGGAGTACATTGCAGGGACTGTATGCTGACGATGCACCCTGTGTCGTGCTGGGTTCAACGGGCACTGAAAGTAGTCAGCACCCCCACCAAAACAGCTCGTTAAACGTTGGTCAGACAAATAGCTTCCTGTGCTGGAAATGCATGATCTAATAATAGTTTGTGCTTCTGTACGAGGTTTTCATCTGAGAATTGCAAAATGCTTTTCAAGTGCTAATGCAGTAAGCTTCACAATAGACCTGTGGTTCTCAAACTGTGGGTCCGGACCCCAAAGTGGGTCATGACCCCATTTTAATTGGGTTGCCAAGGCTGGCGTTAGACTTGCTGGGGCCCGGGGCTGAAGTGAAAGCCTGAGCCCCACCGCCCGGGGTCAAAGCCGAAGCCCTCAGGTTACAGGCCCCTGGCCTGGGGCTGAAGCCCTTGGGCTTTGGCCCCTCCTTCCTGGGGGCAATGGGGCTCAGGCTTTGGCCCCCCTGCCCAGGGCAGTGGGGCTCAGGCAGGCTCAGGCTTCAGTCCCCCCTCCTGGGGTCGTGTAGTAATTTTTGTTGTCAGAAGGGGTTCGTGGTGCAATGAAGTTTGAGAACACTTGCAATAGACCATGAGTAGGTTTCCTCATGGGCAAGTATGATTGCCCTGCTTTATAGTGGCCCAAGTCAGTAGCAGTGCCAGAAAAAAGAACCTGCTACTCCTAGGTCTGTTATTTAATCACCAGATTATTCCCTCCATGTACACAAACCAGGGGCCAAATTCTTGATATGAAGTTGGTCCCCAAAACAAACATGTGTGCATCTTTGAAAGCAGAGTTGTTGCACACTTATACTATGGCTAGCAAGAGCCTCTGCCCAGCGTCCCCCTGCCCAGATGATTTCTGTGAGGTGCTATGCACAGAGAGCATACAGGTACAAATTTAGATGCCCCCCTAGGACTCGCTTACACAGCTTCTCCGTGAGGGCCAGTGAAGTGGCCTCTCCATGGCTTTTGGGAGGAAACAGCATAAGGGTAGACAGCTCCCACCTTGCACTTCTGCTACTGACTGCAGGGAGATTGGGGCATATGCCTATGTGCATTGCCTGCCAGCAAGTTACTCTATTATTTTATCTTATAACTGAAACAGGGGAGTAAGGACACAGACCACACAGCCCAGTTGCAGTATTCAGATACAACAGAAAATTCAGTAAATATGGCACTGAAAGTTCAGTCCACTGACTAAATCCTAATTCTCTTTCATGGTTTCTTCATTGAACATAGCTGTGTGAAGAAACAAGATGCTCTAGCAGCAAGTAACAGACTGGCGTGCCATATTGTGACTGTTGATGAATGAATTACAGATGTCTGCTACTGCAACGGTGCCAATTTATGCCCTATCTGTTGTTACTGTGATGCTTAGTTCTCTTTTAACTGGCAAGATTTTACAGGGTTTTTTATGGGATCCAGAATATTTGTTTCACTTTTATCCACTAGCTTCCTGTATTTCAATTTCTTTTCTTAGACTTATTGTTTACACAAGTATCCCCGGGATACCTTCATCTGGCCAGTTTTTAAAAGTGTTAATAGTGAATAAAGAATACCTTAAAGGTGGAATTCATCCCTGTGCAGAAGACCAGCACACAAGGTCTGTGCACCACTAGGTGCCTTTTGCACGCTGGTGAATTTCACCCTGAGTGAATAGAATGATTGCCTTGGTTACATGCATGCTTGTATATATTAGTTGAGAATCTGCATCCTCAAAAGCAGCTTTTATTCTCATTCCTTTTCCTCTTTAATAAACCAGTATCTTCTGTGGTATTGTGTCTACACACTCCTGGCCAGTTTGATGTGTAACTAGCTATTTGTATGAACTATCACAGTAAGTATACATTCCTTTCTAAAAATCTGCCCCCCTTGGGTTTATTTTGCTGTAATTAATATTACTTTGGCAGGGGATGGGAGTGGCTGTTCATAAATATTTGGGAGACTGCTATGGTGAGGTGGCCACTGGGAAGAAAACTAACCCTGTTTATCAGGGGTGACTCTAGCTTTTTTGCTGCCCCAAGCACAGCAGTCAGGCAGCCTTCGGCGGCATGCCTGCGGGAGGTCCGCTGGTCCCGCGGCTTCGGTGTACCCGCTGCCGAATTGCCGCCAAATCCGCGGGACCGGCGGACCTCCCGCAGGCATGCCGCCGAAGGCTGCCTGACTGCCGCCCTCGCAGGGACCAGCAGAGCGCCCCCCGGGGCTTGCCGCCCCAGGCACGCGCTTGGAGCGCTGGTTCCTGGAGCCGCTGCTGCTGTCTATAACCAGCCACTCAGGGTTGGGGAAGCTGCATGAGAAGACAATGAATCAGAAGTGCTTTAGGGAGATGGAAAATCCTGGAGGTTAATTAGCTCCCCAGGAAGAGGTGGTGGTAGTCTAGGAAACTCCTGTATGGGCCCTATTGGTCCAGCATGTTGGGGATTCTGCTTATGGTACATAGAAAATTGCTTCCTGAAGGAACAAGTGATTATGGAAGGCTGTGGTATCTGGAGTGGCACATAGCCAGTGATACTGACAAACAGCTTGGGGAACTGGATTGGTGTATACATGTTTCTTTTAACAAATATGCATTACTGGACTTTGAAGTCTGCAATTCTCAACTTCTCTATAGAATGTTGCTAAGGCACTTGAGCAACTATTTACTGTAGCCAGTAGCTGGTTTTGGTTCACTTGCCACTGACTATGTAAATAGATACTTAATACTGCGTGTTGGTGCCTGGAGCAGACAGCAGAACTGCTGGGAGATCTAAACTGTTCTGCTTCAGACAGCATTTAGCCGGTGTAGTTAATTCTCTGGTACAGTCCAGTCAGGTGACAGGGGAAATCATTTCAGCAGAACAAGTCAAGCAGAAGGGGAATAACTCTCACCAACAAACCATTTACCAAATGCATCGGCTGTCTCCACAGCTTATTGGATCACATCCGGAAAGGCACTAAAGGGTTGTAATTCTGTGTGCTGAATAAACCAAGGTAGTAATGTGGGATAAAAGGGAGCATATTACTCCCCAGATGTTTGTGTGTAGACCTCTTTGTCATGTGTAGGACCTGGGTAGTATGTATTCCTTTAAATAGTTTGAGAACTCAGAAGTGGGCCTCCATATCTTCTATTGCAGAACTCACTAGGTCCTAGCAGAACGAAAGTGTATATATGTAGCTAGATCTTGTATGTTGGAATATAGTTAGTGAACATGGTTATTTGGAGCCAACTGTAAAGATGGTAATCCGTGAGTTCAGTTCCCTTTTTGGCTGCTCGTAGTTGAGAGGTACTAGCTTCAAATGATGCCGGCTGTTTCACAGCACTGGGGACTCCAGGTAATAAAGATTAACTTCACAGTTCCTAAAAGGAATAATAATCTGGTTGAATTTATGGGGCTAATAAAAAGTGATTGATACTGCTCTGAACCAGAGGAGTTGAGTGCTCTCATGCTGCTCAACATATGGAAATGGCAGAATTGAGGCAAGACATGTCCCCTTTGCTCTGTCCCCTTTTGCATTTGTATTACAATAAGTAATCTGAATATAGCTGGGGAATGAAGCAGGAAGGTTTGAATAGGGTGCAGTGAGTGAAACAGAACCAGAAAACAATGAGAATAAAAACAGTTAATTCTGAAGAGCTATTTCATGTACTGAGAGTTGACGATCATGCCCACTTAATGAGACAAAAAATAGTTTGTGACCATTTAAGTGAAGACTGCATCATAGAGAAGATGCACAAGGGTTAGGGTTCAAACTGAACAGCAACCTTAATTCTGAGACTTCTGGACATGTGAGTGCTTCATATAGTAATCTTAAAGCTCTCATAGCTTAGTTTGTATATGTGTTGTTATTGTCACAAGGAAAACGCAAATGTATTGCAGTCCATCTTCTGCAGACTATGTCTTTTTCCCATTTATAATTAGCACCAGCACTAGATGCTATAGCAACAGCCTGTATACAATGTGGTATAAATCAAGACATCTGCGTTCCAATATAGCACACGCTTTTAGACCCACATTTCTTATAACTATGATAATTTGACTGTGGAATTCATCTCTACTTGCCATAACTAAGGCTACGTTTATGTCACGAAGGTCATGGAAGTCATGGATTCTGTGACTTCCAGAGACCTGGGTGACATTCTCTGCTTCAGCCCCAGGGGCTGCAGGACTTTGGAGCTGACAGCCAGTGGGGCCCTGGCAGGGTTCGAGTGACAGGTGACAGCAGCGACAAGTGACGGGACTCCCTGCAAAGTTCCAGGAACAGGTGACAAACTTCTGAGGGGGCCGTCTTCAGGGTTCCAGTGACAGCCTCGTGCAGGGGATGCCTCGTGCAGGCGGCTGGGGTGTCCTGTTTTTCTCTTTGGGAAATATGGTCACCCGGCAGCTCCCAGCTGCCATGGGTGGAAGGGGAATCCCACAGCTCCCAGCCACCAGGATGGTGGGGGAAACCATGGAGCCACAGCGGCAAAAGTCACAGGCAGGTCACGGCTTCAGTGAATTTTTGTTTATTGCCCGTGACCTGTCTGTGACTTTTTGTTTATTGCCCGTGACCTGTCTGTGACTTTTACTAAAAATAACCATGACAAAATCTGAGTCTTAGCCATAAGTAATCAATTACTAATTAGCAATCAATGTTAATCATTCTCATTTCCTTAGAAACAGAGCTGAAGGAAATAGTCTGTGTAAATTCTCTCTCTTAAAACCTATATCCCTTCTACTGTTGAGAAGAGAAGTTGAGGACACTGCTCCAACCTTTATCTCACACCTCTTGGCATGTTATGAAGTGCATTAGCAGCACTGCTGTTTGTCAATAGTGTGGTTGCAGTTACAGGATTTCTTCTCTAAACCAATATTTTCTGGTGTAGTGATTACTGCAAAACTATACTCTGGGCTCAATCATAGTAATAAAGAACATTTTTCCACCCAAATGTTGATGGAAAATCATATTCTTAGTTTTAAATTGATCAGAAAGACTTTTTTTCTCTACAGTTTAACTTTAAAAACTTTAAAATAGCTTTAATTTCTTCAAAAAGGAATCACTGGACTTAAAAAAAATTGAAAAAATACAAAGCTCCCAAACCATTGTGGGGGAAATCCACTGCACTGTCACACAGCTCAGTAATCAGACACTATGCGGATAGAGTACCAAAGCACTGGAACTGAAATAGTTGTTCCTAAACCATCCAGGGCCAGGGTGTTTTATGGTTTCAACTTTTAGTGCTCATGTTTCCAAGCTTTTCTCCACAATTAATGGCCAGAAATGATTTAAAAAAAAATGAAAGTAGAAATTCTCATGTAATCATCTGACTCCAGAAGCTGGGGCTTTAAGAAAAACACCAAATATCATGAGAGTCTTGATAAAATCACAGCGGTTGATCACAGTGATGCTGTAGGGAACAACCCTGTACTGACAGACTTGTTTACCAACTCCCCCTGATATGCCCGATTTAAACACATTTTAGTCATAATCCCAGCATATATCCATAACTTTTAATACACACTGTGTACATACATTGCACAAGAATATTAATGATCTGTGAGTTATCACTTTCAAATGATAACTCAAAGAGCATATTTTGTACAAAAATTATTACAATAGTGTGTAGGGTGTGAATATGGGGTACTTCAGGTCACAACAACTTATTGTTAGGCTTAGCTGCAGTCCCTGTAAACTTTATTGCCATGTGATGGACTTCTAAAAACAAGGCTGATGCTTGCATGTCCCTGAATTGTCGCAGCCTGAGTTCTGCTACTGCTGTTTGCAATACTTGCCGTCGGATGTTGAAAATTGGGGAAATTCTATGAAACTCCTTAGAGTTATCTCCTAGGAAAAATCCTAGTACTCCTTCTCTGATGCTGTACATAGAGAAGACACTTTCAAATGTCACTGTCACTTCCAATTTAATGTGTGCTTGACCTCAAACTTAAGACTGCCCCACTGTACATGTGAATCAAACTAAAGTGATTAAGTTTTGCAAACCTTTCAGCTACAGGCTTTCCAGAACATTCCATGGTAACAAAAACTTCTTGGCTAGGTCAGCTCTAATCTTAGGAGTGATCAAAGCTATCTCAAGTAACAATAGCAGTGACGTGACAAGTTTGCCACGTATTGGAGCAATGACACCCCACAATATTGTATTAGTTGTACTAGATCATAGCCGGTATGGTACACTTGAACCTCAGTGCATGAATCTTTGTATTATTGCAGTTGAAGTACAGGATAAAGTACCTCCTAAATTGATTTTATACAGGAAGTGGGGCTATTTGGCAGCAAGTAAGGGGCACCCTTTAAAGTAAGGGATAGCTGGTTACTATCACTTGAGAGTCAGTTTGCCACGGTTAAATGAACAAAGGATTAAACTGGAATACGTTATGAATGCTGACTGTGTGCTCTTAGGACTCAGAACCGCAGGTGACTGACTGCAGTTCTGATCACTGGAGAGCCCTGTATCACTCCTCAGACTGTTTGTTTTTATTGGCCAAGGTTTTTCAAAAGTGACAGTGATTTCTGGGCACCTCAGTTTTTGGGTGTCTGACTTGAAAGTCCTTTAAAGGGCATTAGGTGGCTACTTATAGGAGTGGATGCTCAGTACTTTAGGAAGATTTGGACCTTTGATGATTTTGGATGACTCATTTTGACATAAGTCACTAATCACGTTGTCTGGGGCTTTGCTAATAGTCTCCCCATCTAGGGGAAGCAGAAGGGCAATCCTTTTTGCAGCACAAAATAGGGTGCACAAAACAAGTGTTGCATTGACTAGGGTTTTCCCACACATGTTCTAAGCAGGGAAGTAATTGCAACAGCAGCTGGCTGGGAGGTGTTAGTGGTAGCCACATGTATTGTTTACTAATGTCTTAGTCCCTTGCCGTATGGGATAATGATACAGTAAGCGGTAATAGTGAGATCCAGCCAAAAATGTTAAAGTAATAATTTGCAAAAAGTAAATTATTTGTGTCGTAGCAACAGCAGCAATGGGAACAGAGGGACAGGGACAGCCTGGCAAACAGCAATTTGGGTTATGGAACATATTTTGAAAGCAGGATTTTTATTCCTAAAAGGAACACATTCCTTGGCCCTTACCTGACCTCCTCCTAAGGGAAACGAAAGGAGGAGGAATAGAATGGGAACACATGAGAAGGAATGAACTCGATGCAATGGGGGGAGGGGGGGATTCTCTACTTCCATCCTCAGGGACCTTTCATTTGTCTTCACTATCTTTTTAGCATAGCACTATACCTGACCTGAGCTCTCCATGAAAGTTCCTGAAGTCCAGCTAGGATACTGTGCTAAGCAAACACATGCCTCTAAGATTTTGTGCTTTGTTCAATTTTAATTTAATTCATGGATATCCTGGCTGTGACTGACTGGCATCTCCATGAACGAAGCCATAATTATTTACCCTTTATGCTAGTTGTTTACTTTTTCCCCACTTAAGGGGGGAGGGATAGCTCAGTGGTTTGATCATTGGCCTGCTAAACCTATGATTGTGAGTTCAATCCTCGAGGAGGGCACTTAGGGATTAGGGGCAAAATCAGTACTTGGTCCTCCTAGTGAAGGCACGGGGCTGGACTCAATGACCTTTTGGGGTCCCTTCCAGTTCTATGAGACAGGTATATCTCCATATCAAATAGTAAAGCTGCACCTGGTCACTTCTCTTACAATCTGACCCTAAAGCTATCAAATCCTTCTAACCCCAAGAGCTCTGAGCAAATGTAGAGTGGATGTTATTGGGAACTCAGCTTTCCAGTACTTAGGTTGGGAACTGCCACAGAAAACTTAACTAATTTAAGAACTTATCTGTCCACCTTAGGGTTTTATCCTGCTGCTCAGCCCATAGTATCTAAGCACCTTCTACATACAATCAATAGCAAAGTCCCTAGCGGACTTCATTGAGTCCCTAGCCCTTCTCCCTTTTCAGGGTGAAAACTCCGCTTGGGGCTTTGTTTTGATCGATTTCATGAATTGACTGTTTCAGTTCTGTAAAGGTAAATGTTAGGATTTGTAATGATACCGCCATATACAATTCTAACGTTATGCAAATTGTACTAGGCTATGGCAAAAATCGACAGCCAAATCCTCATTCTGCCGAAGACAGTGGCAAAGCTCCCGTTGCTTTTGAGTAAGGCTAGGACTTGGCTCACTCTCTCTTTGTCTAGGGCAGAGAAACAAGGGGAAGGAAATAGCTGTACAATTTTTAATATACTGTAAAATAAGCTTGCAGTGCCCCTTGCTTTGGTGTCAATATTATGGTATGCTAAGAGGCAATTGATTTCTGGGACCCAGTTTAACATCACATCGCATCACGGGATTTTGGTTTACGCATTTCATTTCAGAATTATGAAGTAGGAGTCACAACAAATTGGATTTCTTGAATCTTGGGACAATACAGATAGCAAACTGCAATACTTGGCAATCAATGCACAATGACGCTGGAGCCCTGGCATATTGTAAATGAGCTGTAACTGCTCTAGGGCTCTTTGCATTGCTGCTTTCACTTCGAAAAGCTGCGTGAAGCTGAAGGGAGAGAAGGAAATAACATGGGGAAGGAGGAATTAGATAATATCTATTAACAGTAACTGTATTGCACCAGTTCCTAGGCACCCAACCGAGGCTGGGCGCCCCATTATGCATACAACATGGAGTAGAAACAGTCCCTGCCCTGAAGAGCTTGCAGTCCAAAGAGACAAAACAGACTAGGTGGTGACAGAAAGTTGCACCACAGAGAGTGGATAGAGTGGTGATGACTAGCAAACATTGTTAGATTTAAAAATAAAAATGAAAATTGGGGTGGGTTTTAGATTTTATTTTTTGATATCCATGTTTATAATGTTTTATGGGAGACTGGGTGAGAAGGGAAAGTAGGAAGGAACTACTTAAAGGGAAGGTGAAAGAAAGCTGAGGGGAATGGGCAAAAAAAGTAAGGAAAGATGGAGGACAGGCAGAGTGAGGCTAAAGTGAAGAGGCTGAGCAAGGGTGCAGGAAGAGGATAAAGCAAGCAGCCAATCAACATAGGAGAGAGAATGTCCAGTGTACAGGCTGTAGATGTGTAGAGAACATGTAACTGATCAATTTCTGTCTGCTCCCACAGTGTGCTGGGCTTTCCAAACATAGAAAGCACCTTGATTTCCCCAAAGAACTCTGTCAAATGACAGATCTCTAAACAGACAAGGTGGGTGAGGTCCAATAAAAGATATTACCTCACCCACCTTGTCTCTCTAATATCCTGGGATCAACACAGCTCCAACTACACTGTATACAGAGCTCTAAACAGTAGGTGAAGGAAAGGGGAACAACAAATATTTAGGTATGTTAACAAATATAAGTAAACAGACTGTGGGAAATTACACCAAGTTACTCTCAAGCATGACATCCGTTATCAAGCTCCTGTCTCTCTCTATATAAGCACGAGTAATTAAAATATTAAATTGCAAGGATTTCAGGATGATAAAGCAGCTCGTCCTGCTTATTCCATGTTAAGCCTGCTGTAATGTACCACATCCTATGGAGAGAGGCTTTCTCCCATAGCGATTTCTCAGTGTAAGGAATGCAGGTGTCATTCTGATCCTTACTGTAGAATTAGTGCTCCTCTCTCCGGCTCCTTGGATGGGACTTTCAGGCTGAACCTTTCACTTGCTCTGCTGGGGACTGGTTATGAATTGCTTGTCCAATTATTCAATGCAATAATTGGATCAGGTGGTTTTTATATAGTCCTTGCTAGAAGAGCATTCTTGTCACATATAAAGTAGCAGCAAGTATTGCTGTCTGAGACCAGGGTGCTATGACATTTTAGGAAATATCTAAAGTATTATCATTAAACTTTAACTTAAAAGAGAGCTGGTGGACGTATGGATAGACAACTTCTCTTTAACTTGTCTTGCATGTATTTCTCAACGGCAGACTTTGGCCAAGGAAGACCACCTTTTGCCTTCAGAGATGCGTGTTCAACTGCAATTAATTTCAATGAGATTTAAACATGAGCATCTGATGCGCAATCTGGCTCTAGAATCAAAAAAGTGGCAAGTATGTGGGTCCAAGTTTTCAGTTGGTGTCTCTAGGCCGGGGTGGGCAAACTATGGCCCGGGGGCCACATCCAGCCCTTCAGACATTTTAATCTGGCCCTCAAGCTCCTGCCGGGGAGCAGGGTCCAGGGCTTGCCCCGCTCTGGCACTCCAGCCAGGGAGCGGGGTCAGGGGCTTGCCCCACTCTGCGTGTGCTGTGGCTCTGTGTGGCTCCTGGAAGCAGCAGCATGTCCCCCCCTCCAGCTCCTACATGTAGGAGCAGCCAGGGGGCTCCACATGTTGCCCCCGCCCCAAGCATTGCCTCCATAGCTCCCATTGGCTGGGAATCACGCCTGCAGACAGGGCAGTGTGCAGAGCTGCCTGGCCGCGCTTCCGTGTAGGAGCCGGAAGGGGGACATGCTGCTGCTTCCGGGAGCTGCTTGAGGTAAGCACCACCTGGAGCCTGCACCCTGACCCCCTCCCATGCCCCAACCCCCTGCCCAAGGCCTGATCCCCCTCCCTCCCTCCAAACCCCTCGGTCCCAGCCCTGAGCACCCTCCTGCAGCCCCAACCCCTCATCTCCTGTCCCACCTCAGAGCCTGCAGCCGGACCCCCTCCACCCCAGCCCAGAGCACACACCCCCAGCCGGAGCCCTCACCCCCTCCCACACCCCAGACCCCAATTTCGTGAGCATTCAGGGCCCACCATACAATTTCCATAGCCAGATGTGGCCCTCTGGCTAAAACGTTTGCCCACCCCTGCTCTAGGCACTTCTGAAATATAGATAACATTAATAATAAGCTAGTTCCGGGTAAATTGTAGGTGGTGTGATATGTTTTTTCATTCCATAAAATAGTTTGACTGGAAAACCAGAGCATTTCTGAACCGTGCTCCCAACAGCCATAATCCACCATTTCTGGAACTGGTCAACAATGAATTATCATATGAGCAGTGACACACGTGCTCCGTAACAGGTAGCAGGAGACTGGAGAAACATTTTGCTCTTGTTTGTCTCACCAGTACCTATTGTTTTTTAAAAAACACATAAAGAGAAAGTCAAACATTTAGCAAAGTGATTTAAAATGTAATTTTGGTCTCATAGCTAAGTGACATGAATGGAATTTCTCCAGCTAATTATGAGGTCTCTAAGCCTTATTCCCACGAGTAGCTCACTGACTTCAGACATGTGAGGAGTCGTGTGTAATGGTGCAGGATGAGAACCTTTGAAGGAAAACGGGGGGAAAGTTTTGTGTGGATGGAATGCCAGCATCCTGTGAGGTTGAGAGACACAGAATTCTGAAAACAACTTGAGGCAATTCACCCATTGTAGCTTTCCTTTGAGCATATAATTTGTAGGATTTAGACTTAAAAAAAATAAATCCTTGAAGAATCCGAACCTGGAGGGAAGAAATAAAGAGACCTGGGCCCTTTTGATATTTAATTACCATCTGTCTAGAGAAGGATCTGCCCTTCCAACTATATGGACCCCAAGAACTTTGCACTACAGGGTTCTGAGCAAACAACTTCTGCAGCACCATTCTCTATAATCCTTAAAAAGACAATCATTTGGTAGGAGGAAACTAGCGTTAGGTTGTTTCAGAAAAAAGTTCTGTCTAAACCACTTCCCACCTGGTTTGTAGAAAGCCACATCTTATAGCAATGGTGGCTGTGCAAAGAAACAGTTACTGTAACTATTGCTGGTATTACGGTAGGACCTTGAGGCCTCCACCAACATAAGCCCCATTGGGCTAGGCACTGTAGACATATATAGTAAGCACCAGTCCCTGTGCCAAAGAACTTACAGTCCAAATAGGCCAGACAGATAAATGGTGGGAGAAAGGAAGTGCAATTTCCATTTTTCAAGTTGGGGGAATGGAGTCATAGAGTGGAAGTAACTTGCCAAAGGTGACCCAGGAAGTCAGTGGCAGGGCTGGGAACTGAATACAGTTCATTTGAGTCCCAGTCCAATGCCTTTGCTGCTAGGACATCATTCCACTGTGATGTAATATATAAATCAATTATGGGTGTCCAGAAAGATAAGTAAAATAAAGCTGTTACTTTAAAAAACTCACTGTAATCTTAGTGTGAGGTCTGCCGGTTGGACATGAGTGTCACATCAGGTCTTTAAAGCAGAATCAGAGGTGCGCAGGGGTAGGACGGTGAAAGCCATGGCTCTAACTTCTCCCTGTCCTTACTTTGGATGATTTGTGCCTCCTTGCGGGGAGCGAGGTGTGTTCATAGCGGGAACAGTTTAGGCATTCCCCAGAGTGCAGAGACTGAGCAGTCCTGGGTCCCGGACCTTATGGAGGGGAGGCGCAGAAGTTAGGGATGGCTTGTTCCCCACCCACTAGGTCCAGAGGCAACCTGGCTCAGAGTGCTATGACTGCTGCTATTTTGACTAAAAGGATCATCAGAAATAATCACGTTTTCCAGCTGCACCGGCTGGTTTTAGGTCTCTGCCTCTAAAGGTATTGAGATGGGCTTGAGAAAATCAAAGGATAATTTTTTCTATTCTCAGGTGAAATGGCACAAGAGGCTTCCCAGCAAACACAAATCTGTGTGCTGGAGATGCAAATAAAAAGAGAGAGGCAGTTTCTGAAGAGCTCCTTTTTCCTAACGGGGGAGCCTGCCTTGAGGCAGCGGCAAGCTGCTGCCAGCCTTGCATCTGCCAAAGAAGAAAAGGTTATTAACTTCAGCTGAAGCTGATCAGGTGTGGATTGACATTTGAACAGCCCATCCAGACAGCAATTTGCATGAGCAATGCGCTTTGAAGAAGAGTCTTTGATGTATTTGTATCTTGTGAATTCACATTATTTTTCGCTCACCCGTCCCATTTTCATACACTACAGCTCCTTTCCATTGATTATTTAAGAAACGGAAATGGGGAAGTTCATGCTCCACTCTTCCATCTTATTCCTTCACTCTGAACCAACTTTTTCTGTCCTCCTTAGTAGCAGATGAAAGGCCAGTAAAAATGCAGCGATAAAAGTGAACCAAAGGACAGCAACCTTTGACAGCCCTAGCACTGCATAGGAGATTGGAGAAGATGGCTATAAATCAGAAGAGAGAAGGAATGCAAACGCAATAATGCCCTGAAAAATGAGGAAAAGAGAAGTTAAGTGATCACACAATGAGTCAGTGGCATAGACAGGAATATACAGTCCCCTGTGCCAAACTCTAGAAAATCTTCACGTCCTTGGGAGTAATACAGCAAATCTCCAATCCAGATGTGGTTTTGTATTCAGTTTTCAGAGAAACTACGTACAAGTGATACATGAGGCAAAGTGTTGTTCAGTACTCACATCGGACACTGTGTCTAAGCACTATTTGTGAAAAGTAGTGCTATGTAATGAATAAAGCTGCTAGACAATTCTTCAGGACATGCTTCTGAAGCACCCAATAAGAATACCCTTGTAATCCTTTTGTCAGGATCATTTCAGAGGAGGAAAATAATATGTGTGGAGATATATGCTGGGCTTTGCCTCGGGCAAAACATCAGCATTAATCAATATTTAGCACCTGAATTCAGGGGAAGAGAGAACCCTGATCTGTACTAGCTCTTCAGTTGTTGGACTTCAGATTTCTCCATTAAAAGTTGTTAGGTTAGAATAATGAAGAAGAAATGGACTATGAGGCTGGGATATATATAATATATACAAAATCAAGTTTTTGTATTCTGAATGGAAAACTAGGGAAGTTTAATACTCCTGACTCTATTAATTTAAGGTATTGTACAGCTCGCACAATGTTTAATGTATTTATGGTCACAACACTCCTGTCAGGTAGGGCAGTGCTGTTATCCCTGTGTTACAGATGGGGAACTGAGACAATAAGTAAGTTGCCCAAGGTCTCACAGGCATTGTGTGGCAGAGCAGGAAATTGAACCTAGTTCTCCTAAGTCCCAAGATAATACCTTAACCACTAGACCATCCTTCCTTTCTCTACTGAAGATGTGATGTTGTACTTACCAAAGCAAGCAGTAGCCATTTTCCACCAACAGTTATTCTCAGCCAAGCCCTTAGAACATTTGTTATAAGCATTTTTTCTCTTCTCCCTGCCCCATTACCAACTTTCCCAGAGACAGCATGAACACTAGTTCTCAGTACTAGTCAATGAGCCTATTCTTGGGCAATGGAGGACAGAAATTTGGCTCCAGGTGTCAAACTTTCAGACTGGCAGTGGCACAAGCACACATGTTCTAGACGTGGGCATGCAAATATTCTGCTATTGTGCACTCATCTAGACATGCATGTGCACAAGCATCAGTTGCATTTGTATACCTACATTGGCTAGGTGCAGTTTTGCATGCACCCATTTGAAAGCTTGACTCTGTATTGTCTGCTGAAGAGCTGGAAGAACCAAGAGGGACTTGTTCAATTTTCTAGTGACTTTGTTCTCAGAGCTCAACTATGGATCAGGAGATCCTACCCCACATTTGTGATGTGGAACTAGGTATGCTCTGAGAGAGATTTATGGAGAGTGCCTTGGACGCTAACTTCACTGGATGGGGGAAGTCACAATTACACAAGTTATACAAGGAAAGCTTGACTCTTAAAAGGTTTGAAAGATCACTTTCTTTATTGTGGTTTGCACTTCACCTAGATAAACGGGAAGTGTTCCCTGTAGAGAAAAATCAACTTGGTGAAAGCTACACTGAGGAGGAGAGTTGTGTAATACTCCAGTATTAATAATGTCTTCTTACCAAGTTCTACACGAACATTATTATATTTTTCTCATTAAGCCTGTGTTATGACTTCAATAAATGCTTTAATTAAATACATTATTAATGGGAATATGATTAAAATTATAAGCAGATTCTCAGACAAGCTAAGAGCTAGTCTGATAAACCTTAAAGTTTTTTCCCCCATAAAAATGAGAATGTAACTTTCGGTGGGATTTTTTGAGCCTTTTGGGTGATGAGGTTGACTGGAGGAATTGTCCTTCCTTATGTTCAGTGTTTAAAATCCTGATTCTGCAACTATGTTAGATCTCGGTAGCTTAGCAAGGTTGGGCCTGATCTGTGCTCGGATGGGAGACCTCCAAGGGAAGCCTGTAGTGCTGAAGGAAATCAGTGGGAGGTTCAGTGGTAGCAACCTTCTCGCCAAATCATCACTGCCCCAGCATGGTGCTAGGAGGTTCTGCACTGTTGCATCTCTCCTATGAGATTTAAAACCCAGATCCTGAACACTCATTTTTCACAGGCTCTGGGGTATCAATATTGGCTTAATAAAACACTAAGGTCATTACATTCTCCCTAAATAACGTCCAGCTGCTGTTTGTTGATATACTATACTCTTCACTGTTCCTGCTAGGTGTTAATATTCCACCCCAGAAGTGGTCACATTTCAGTGATTATTCAGGATATGCCTTGCCATGCACTTTGAGACCCTTCAGGATGAAACTATTTTTACAATATTAAGGTTGAATATGACAATACAAAAGTGTTGGGGTATACAAAAATTAAAGGCCTGTTAGTAACACCTTGCTTAAATTGCAAATACTATGCATGCTTAAGTATATATTTTAAATCCTAACTAGTAGTTGAAAAATACTATTTATGTGCCGTGTGGGTGATGTGAAATTAACTATTGCGCATGCATATTAGAGAATCAGTTGATTTCACAAGCTGTATGGTGATATCATTAATCTGTGTTTGAAAGATTTTATTAAGAAATCTACATAAGACTGGGGTGCCCCAACCTATTCAGATAAAATAAGAACTAACCTGAGCTTAACTGATCTTTTGAGGAATGGAAAAGCTTCTGCTAACTTTTCATTTTCACACCCCTCTCTGTAGGGACTCATAGGGGAAATGAAGTGAGAGAACCTTTCTGGCCTAGTCAAAGATAATAAGAATAAACATCTCAAGAGAGCCCACTCTTGCTAGATTTCCAGTCTGATTGCTGCTCTAGAACATTTGGGTGACCCTCTGAATTTTTAGGTGCTCATCTGAACCTGGAACCTTTTGAAGTTGGTCCATCAGAATTTCCTGCCATTGGGTGTCTTGTTTCCAGGGGGATCTGTTCAATGTGTTGATATGCACATGCACATGTACATCAAAGATCAGAAACACATGGTTAGACCACTTCTGACATAGCTTATGCTATTAGGAATCAGTGAAATAATTGGCTCTGTTCCTGAGGCGAGTAGGTTTCCTTTTTGGTAAAAGGTGGTGTGATCATTGGGGGGTTAAGGAGTGTGTCCACCACTCGGTTTGGAAAGCACGTCACACCGATTGGGTGTTACCACAAGCTAATTATAATGGAGGTGTTAATTAATTGTTAATCTCTTACATAATACTTAATTCTGGCATTTATTGAAAAGCATTCTGCAGTGAGAGCACGAATACCATTTGGACCAAGACTAAAGGAGACATTTGGAGGGTTTTCCCAAGAGACAAATATTACCCCTCGTTTTGGATTTGATACTGAGAGTTATGCAGAAAAAATGGCATGGTACTGCATGCTGGAGATAGCCATTGGCTTAGATCCAGGATGAAACTCAGGGTGTAATTTTCAAAAACATCTAAATTCCATTTTCAGAAGTGACTTAGGAGCTTAAGTCCCATTGTGACTTTGGCTCTTAAGTCACTTACACGGGGCTGATCCTTACTTACCCCTGTTAGGAAAGTACTTTCCTAAGTAAGGGGCCTTCCCCCCCCCCCCAGATATTACAGTTGTCCCTTCAGCAAGCCAGAGCTCCAGAGGTGAAAGGCTATTTAATTAACTCACTGCATCATCTAGCCCGCACTGGTGAGCTTTTAGTAGACAAGGGCCACACTTGCTACATCCCTTTTGAATTATTTCTCCACTAAACAGGATTCTCCTATTTTCTATCTGAGTTTTTTCTCCAAGCGAATGGTTAAGACTCCAATTAAGCAATTACTTGCTCCATAAGTACTTTGGACTATTCTCTCTAAAGTAGGCTAGACCACGCAAACAAAGCTTCACGTCTGCATGTTTAGCATTTCAATGGCATTTTTTAAATGAGAAAATAAAATGAGTTCATGGAAATGAACTCCCCGTAGCCCTGGAAATTTTCTAGGATTCAGTGAACTAGTCCCAGAGTTCAGGAGCGATGATAAATTTCAGAAGGAATTAAGATAAAGTGACAACTTTTTAGCAGAAGAACCATTTTTAATCCCAGTAATAAACAGGGGCTCAAAAGGTTTCCATAAATCTGTTCAGCAAGAAAATAGAAGTTAATCTCTCTCTGCTGCCCAGAGCGGTTATTGGGACCAAAAACTGTGTTAAAAATATTACAGGATTCGAGGGAAGATGGAAACAGACTAGTTGCTCACTTGGCTGATAACAAATGAAATCTCCTTGAAGAGATTATCCAAAATGTGACTTCTCGGGACATACACAGCAAGATGCCTTGGCTGAGATTCAACTTACCAAAAGGAAAAAATAAAAGGCTCATATGCCCTTCCTGACTCTAGACTAAGGTGATGTCAATATCTTCACCGCAAGCTAGGGTGACCAGATGTCCCGATTTTATAGGGACAGTCCTGATATTTGGGGCTTTTTTTTATATGGTCTTCTATTACCCCCTGCCCCCGTCCCAATTTTTCACACTTGTTACCTGGTCACCCTACCGCAAGCACCTTTGGATGGGGTTTATAATTCACCCATAAAGATCTGTATTTGAGCACCAGGGCTGAGTCTGGAGACAATTCTTTATAAAATAAAACAACACTTTAAAAAAATATATACATTGTTATGTAGGAGCATATGCTTAAAATGGTTAAAATAAGAGTTAATATAGTATTATTTGCGTTAATTGAAATCACTTTGTTTATGAACATATAGAAAGGAGAAGCAGCCTGTTCCTACTATCCAGAGTATATTTGAATGTACCATTGAAAGTAGCACCAAGGATGCGAAAGAACTGACTGCGGATTTTTTTGTCACACCAAGCAGAGAAAGTTCTGATTCTTCAGTGGTTACCTTGTTCATGTATGTGACTGAATAAGAGATATGTGTCTCTCACTGTTTATTGGGTAGAAGGAATCCAAAGACAGGAAACAACAAAGTGCCAATGGGAGAGAAAATCAGAAAAAGATGGCAAGTGGGGGCCGTACATGACATGTGGAGAGGAAAAGTTATAGTTTAAAGTAAAATCTAAGAATGACATTGATTTCAATGTATAGTTAAGAGTTAGTACAACTTAATCCTTCTGTATGTATCTACAAAGCAAAACGCAGAGCAAGTATATATGGTGGGAAAATCCAATCTGGAAAACTGAACCTACTCAGCCATGGAGGAGAACTGGTATATCTTTGGTCTGTAGTGAGAGGCACATGAGCCATATATCTGCACCTTGGCTAGGGTTACCATACGTCCTCTTTTTCCCGGACATGTCCGGCTTTTCGGCACTCAAACCCCCGTCCGGGAGGAATTGCCAAAAAGCCGAACATGTATGGGAAAATGGCGGCTCTGCTCCTCCCCGACTCGTCGGCTCTGTTTAAGAGCCGGGCTGGCCGAGCGCTACCGGCTTCGGGCAGCCCCCATGCCTCCGGACCCTGCGCCGCCGGACCCCGGGAGGGGAAGCGCCCGGCTGGGAGCACAGGGTCTTGAGGCAAAGGGGCTGCCTGAAGCCCAAGCGCTACCGGCTTCACGGTTTGCCAGGCAGCCTCCAGACCCTGCGCCCCCGGCTGGGCGCTTCCCCTCCCGGGCTCCAGCTGCGCAGGGTCTGGGGGCTGCCCGGAAAACCGTGAAGCCAGTAGTGCTTGGGCAGCCCTTTCCGTGGCTGGGAGTGGAAGGGAGGAGGGGGCGGAGTTAAGGTGGAGAAGGGGCGGAGTTGGGGCGGGGCGGGGGTTGGGGGTGAGGAAATGGGCGGGGCCAGATATGATAGATATGGTAACCCTAACCTTGGCCCCAATTCAGTACAGCATTTAAGCATATGCATAAGTACATGTGTTGTCAGCAAAGCACCTGAGCACATACAAAAATCTCATCGCAGTCAATGGAATTTAAACATGTGCCTAAAATTAAACATGTGCTTTAGTACTTGACTGAACAGGCTGGACTGCTGACCTGGGGCTCCGGAGAGAATTGTTTGGACACTTGAATGGCAGTCAGTTATCTGTAAGGACCAGTGTCCTGATACAGTATGGGGGTGGATCCAATTCCCAGGGCCACCCAGAGGATTCAGGGAGCCTGGGGCAAAGCAATTTCAGGGGCCCCTTCCATAAAAAAGGTGCAATACTATAGAATACTATATTCTCGTGGGGGCCCCTGCGGGGCCCGGGGCCTGGGGCAAATTGCTCCACTTGCCTCCCCCCGCCCCCCCGCCCCCCGGGCAGCCCTGCCAGTTCCTGAGTAGATCCCAAACCAGATGGTGACGTGCCTACGGGAAGACCAAGCTGACAACTAGAGTGAAAAGAAAAGCTGTCAGCCTTCTTTCTCCATTTGCCTTGCATCTATGGAAAAGTTCATCTGGAAAGATTGAGACATATTTTCAAATAGCTTCCCTTTTGCAGGTGGAACGTGTCCCTCTCCCATTTTGCATCCACAATTAAATTGCAGAATTGGAGTCTTGTTTGCCTCTATAAGCACAAACCAGGAAGTTAGTGGTGAAAATTTGCACCCTTAATTTCTGAGTTTAGCTGTTGGGGAAATGTGGGAGCAGATTGCATTGATTCTTTTCAAAGTTAGCCCCTAAATATCACCAGCAGAAAAAGTTACACACACAGAGATATGTTCCTCGCTATAACACATCAAGCTAGAACAGAAGTGAACTCCAGTAAAAAGACAGCAAGATGCCAAAGCTATAGACATTTGAATTCCTACTGGTAGCCCAGTGAGGGGCTAGTACACAGAAGAGGTGCTTGTAGAAATAACTATCGTTAAAGAATAAACTTCTTTAAAATGTTTTAATACGATGCTGTATAGTTAAATCTTTAACTTCAGTACTTAAATAATTAAGCCAAACCATGTACACTTAGAACTGACCTAATAATGCCATCTGAGTACAGAATGTGAACTCACCCACAACTTGCAGTGCAGATGATTTTATTGTCCAGTGTTTAGTTATAATGTACGGCTGATTTACTCCCTGGGGCTCTGATCCTGTTCCCACTGAAGACAATGGCAAAAATCCCATTGATTTCAATGGAAACAGGATCTTCCTGGGTTTTTTGGTATCTAATAAAAATAGATTTGTGTAGTATGAGGAGAGTCCTCAGTCTTATGTTATCGACGGCTATAATCCATTTGGTCTTTACTATTAAAAGGTCAGCTAGTTTATTAAGACTTTAACATCATTTTCAGTAAGATCTGACACAATTGATGACCCTGACATGATATAGGACAAAATCAATATAGCCTTTTATAATTTCAAGATAAAAACAAGGACTTCAAAAAGCAGTAACTTTAGATTCAACTTACTGTAACAGGTACAGAGGTCTGTATTTTGTTTTCCACTCCCCTAAATTAAAACAACAAAACACAATTTTTTATATTAAGTAGAGCTGATTGAAAAATAGGAACCTATTTTTGTGACAACTGAAATTTTAAAGTGTTCAAAATAAACCCACTGTTTTTCAAAAAAAGTTGTGCCTTCAAAAAAAAACAACAACCCAAAACTTTTATCCCATGTTTATTGTGTTTAAACCGAGTTCCTGGTAAACAAACAAACAAACAAACAAAAAATCAGTAACCATTTACAAAATGTTTTTGGTTAATTGTTTGCCTTTTTTATTTTTCCCCACAAATTATCTGTTCTCAATGCCATCAAATTTTTGTAAAAAATTGCCAGCTTGAAAGGTTATTTTTGATGAAAAAGCTGTTTGAACAATTTCCACCCATTCTAGTCATAAGTTGTTGGCTGAGGGCTAAGTACAATCGGGGCAGCCCATCCATATAGGCGAACTAGGCGGTTGCCTAGGGTGCCAACTTAAATGAGGCACCAAATTTGAGGGAAAAAATCAAATTAAAAAGAAATAAAATGGAGAAAAAAATGAAAAAGATGAAAAAAATACAAATAAAATAACAAAGATGTCATTATTTCAATTCCCATGCATGTACGGAGGGGATATGAATTATAATTCATTTCTCTACATTTCTGAGAATTTATTAATATGTCAGATCTTTTATTTACTGCAAAAATAAATAATATTTTAGCAAAAAAAAAGTTCAATTTGGGACATAGGGTCAATATGACCCACTCCGCAATTTTGATAAGCCAATAACTCAGCCACAGTGAAACACATCCGCCAGCGGCAAGAACTGCAATACTAGTGACACCTAACTCGAATATACATCAAGGTCGCATAGCCGGAAATTGTAATAAATAAGGTCCATAAAAGAAAAGTAACAGAGTTAACCCTTAATAGACTATGAAAATGATGATGTCACACTCCAAGCAGGTAACCGTGAGGAAGGGGATTACTTTCCAAACGACTGCTGTCAGGTTATAACGTCGGAAAAGGTCATTTTGTTTCCGTGTAAATGCTGTAACTAACTGTTTCCATAGGTAAGTAAGTATATGTTACTAATCATTGAACCTTTAAGCAGTGAAAAGACGTGTTGGGATGGCTGCAATGTGGTTTAAATCACCAACCGTGTGGCGGATGTGTCAGCCATCCTTAATGCTATAATGCTTACAGTCGGGAGCACAGTACATAACAATATTCAAATGCCCCATGGCAGAAAGAGGAAAAAGAAAACCCTCAGGAGCTGAGTATCATAAATGAAAGGCTGAGAAGGAAAAGGACCAAGCAAAACAGCAGGGATCCTTCCTGAAATATCTTCTCTTTAATCTAAATAAAGATGGAAGCAGTTCACAGCATCCAGATGAAGGAATTTTACTTGGAGAGGAGGGTAGCTCACATCCGCATGGAAGCAGTTTGGAATGTCAAGATGAAGGTATATTACTTTGAGATAAGGCTAGCTCACATCCACAAAAAAGCAGTTTGGAAACTCAAGATGATGGAAACTTACTTCTAGATGAGGGCAGCTCACAGCATCAAACTGATATGGAAGTGGAGAAAATTTATTCACCTTCAGAGACACATGCAGAAATTGAAGTAAATGAAGTAGAAGGAAGAACGGATGAGGAAGTTACAAACAAGTTACAGTTATGGGGACCCAGCTTCATGGCCCAGATGTGATGACAATGTGCGGCAAATTCCCGTGGAACATGGACCCGAACAAGTTCATGAATTTCCCTTCCCTAGGGATGGAAATAAAAGAAAATTCTCTGCTCAGCATTACAAGATGAAACTCATTAATGGGGAAGAAATTCATCGAAACTGGTTACAATATTCAGTGTCGAAGGAGACTGTTTTGCTTTTGCTGCAAGTTGTTTAGAAATCAAGCAATTGGTACATCACTTACTGAAAATGGTTCGAAAGACTGGAAAAACAGATCTTCAATTCTCTCTTCACACGAAAGAAGTACAGAACATTTGGAATCTTTTCAAAATTGGAAAGAACTTGAATTATGGTTGAAAAAAGGAAAAACTATCGATGACGAAAATTTACGTATGATCAAGGAAAAAGAAGAATATTGGCAACAAATATTAGCGTGTCTGATTGCTTTAGTGAGAGTTCTTGGTGGGCAAAATTTAGGATTCCGTGGCCACGATAGAAATGAAAAAATTATACACTCCAGGTAATGGAAACTTTTAAAAATTTGTTGAATACCTAGCTTTGTTTGATACAGTCATGAAGGATCATCTGCGTAAAATAACTGATCATGAAACACAGGTTCATTGCTTAGGAAAAAGTATGCAGAATGAACTGATTCAAATCCTAGCAAATGCCATTAAAAAGAAAATTGTAGAAGTTGCCTATTCCGCAAAATACTTTTCAATAATACTGGACTATACACCGGATGTGAGTTATATTGAACAAATGACAATGATCATTCGTTTTGTGGATATGGAAAAGTCTGCAGATGAAGATAATGTTGAAGTGCTCATAAAGGAACATTTTTGGGGTTTTGTACCACTGAAGGAGATATCTGGAGCTTTTATGACTGAAACTATTCTACAAGAGCTTGAAACAATGTCATTATCTGTTGAAAACTTACGTAGCCAAGACTATGATAATGGGAGTAATATGAAGGGTAAAGACAATGGTGTGCAAAGGAGGAGGATGGAAATCAATCCTAGGACCTTTTTCGTTCCTTGCAGTGCGCATTCTCTGAATTTGGTCGTCAATAATGCTGCTAGATGCTGTTTGGCGGCAAGCAGTTTCTTTGACCTGGTGCAACGTGTTTATGTGTTTTTCTCAGGCTCAACATGCCATTGGGAGATTCTGACTCGCCATGTGAATTCTCTAACTGAAACCACTTAGTCAGACAAGATGGGAGAGTCGCATTGATGCTTTGAAGCCTCTTCGTTATGAACTTGGAAACATTTATGATGCCCTAATTTAAATTTCTGATGATACTACCTTTACTGAATCATCTGGCAATACAGCACATTCAGATGCAGAAGCTCTTGCAAATGGCCTTTCCAAGTTCAAATTTGTGACGTCACTCATTTTGTGGTATAATATCCTTTTCGAGATTAACCTCACTAGTAAGCAGCTTCAGGAAAAGAACTTGAACATAAATTCTGCTATTCAAAAACTGCAGCAAACTAAAGATATTCTGGAGGAATTCAGAAATGATGAAGGGTTCGAAAGAATACTGGTAGATTCTCTCAAGCTTGCTTAAGAAATAGACTTTCTGACAGAATTTGAACCAGAGCCACTTTGCATTCGGCAAAAGAAACAGCAGTTTTTGTATGAAGGACGAGACACACCCATTCAGAACCCAAAACAAAGGTTCAAAGTGAATTTCTGCTTCGCAGTCCTTGATACTGCTATTCACTCGGTCGACGAAAGATTTCAACAGATGCAGCGGCTAGAGTCAGTATTTTGCTTTCTATATGATGTTCACAGCTTGCAAAAGACAACAGCAAAACAGATAAGAGAATTTTGTATAAAACTGGAGTCGGTATTGACTCACGAAAATTCAAAAGACATTGATGCTACAGATTTGTGTAGTGAGCTTCAGCCTTTTCAAGATGACTTAAGAAACATTCCACTCCTGAAGAAGTACTGAAGTTTTTTTTTGAAAATAAACTCACAGTTTTCCAAACATTTTTAGAGTTCTACGCATTCTTTTAACTTTGCCAGTTTCTGTAGCTAGTGGGGAACGTAGCTTCTCAAAGTTAAAATTGATAAAAACATATCAACAATGGTACAAGAGAGAGATTTTGGACTTGCCACAGTGTCAATAGAGCATGAAGTAGCTGGAAAACTGGATCTAAAAGAACTAGTGACTGAATTTTCAAAACTTAAAGCAAGAAGTCATGTTTTAAGAGCACGGAGGTTTTTATTCGGTGTGTTTCGTAAATACAGGTTAAAGTTCATTGAAGAGTTTTCTTATTTCTTTCTATATTGGATGTGGTGGTAATGGCAGTTAAAGCAGGATAGTGTAATGGATGATTTTGGATTTGTAATAACAAAAATTACAATTAACATTTTAAATGCATTTTTATTTGAAATCGGACTGAAGTATCATCTAGCTGTGGTGTATAAATCTATTTTGAAAATTTTGTGTCTCTATTTTATCTGATCTCAGAAACAGTGATTGGACAGATGGACAAACTGAATAATTAAGCCTCTCTTTAAAAAAAAAAGCTTAAAAACATTAAAAAGAAAAAAGGGGCAAAACAGTTTACCAAAAACCTCAGCCTAGATCTGCCCTTGGGGTTTGGGGGTCGGGGGCGCTGACTGCATGGTTCGCCTAGGGCACCAGTTGCTGGCAGCTAGTCTAGGGCTGCCCCTGAGTACAATATTCAAGTTTGGTTGTGCTGTTCTTCAGGAAGGTTCTTGGTTAGTTGACTGAGCTCGGGGGCACTCCTTAAGGAAGTTTGTTCTAATGTTAAATAGTCTCCTAAGGGAAGTGGTGGGTGTTCTGGGTGTAGACTATTCAACTCTGTGGAGAAATCTCCACGTACACAGCTAGAAAACAGGGATGGGTGGCCGGAATCAAGATTCCCTTTCTCTTCTTCCCACACCCCCTTCCAAGCTTTTACAACTTCAGTCCCCCTCCCTCCCCCCAAATCATTACCAAAGTGGGAAACATATTTGGGACCTTTCCCGTTCTCTCCGTGCTCCTGTAAAGAGGGCTGTCACAGTAGCTGTCACAGCTGCACTAAACACCTGGAGAAAAGAACTACAGTGAATGGTAAGGTCAGGAAAGCTTCAAAGCAGGGAGAAGGGAGGGCCACAGCAGCTGGTATGAGATTAAAAAGGTGTTGGGGAAAGAGACGGGAAAACATCAGTGATCCAAAGGAGAGTTTGAAAAGAGAAACCTACCAGCAGCCAGGAGAGCAGAACCCCCTTTTGTCTCCCAGAATCCGTGAAGGAAAAACAGAATTTTGAGAGAATGGGAGCGACATGTGGGAAGTGCCAGATGCATGGCAGAGATGGATGCCTCTCTTGGTTCCATTGTACAGTTGATGTTGAAACTATAATGCCATATCTGCCAATGGCTGCTTCTAACTGAAGCCTTCCCAGGGCACAAGGTACCACCTGCACTTCCAGAGAGTTAGTAGGTGGTGGCAGTAAGACTGAGAAGAGACCTCCAGTAATGAAATAAGTGTTTAAAAACCTCTTTCTCCATATTCCACTTACATCGACAGGTCGGGCAGCTCAAAAATGAATTCAGTTAAGCAAATAGCTTTCCTGGATATAAATGGATTGATAAAGAAGAATTCTGTTAAGAAAATGTTTCAAATTCCTTTCAAGTCTCAAATGGGGATTGCAATAGTAGAGGGATTTGAATGACAAATAGATTAGTTGCAAACTTTAATTCCTGATCTTGTGCTCTACATGTATGCACACACTGTTTACATACATGTAGTATGTGCATGCCTAGGGGGCTGTATCGTGTGCAGTAAGCTCAAGGATTGTAGTTATACCTGGCTTCTACACGGGGGTTAAGGGGTAGGAGGCTCTTTGCTTCCTCAAGCATTCAGGACATGGATAGTTTGGACCAACCTTCTTATGAAAAGAACATTTTACAAAATGTAAGACTAGAAATGTCCATTGGTTTTTATTTTTATTTTTTAAAATCCATTAAGAGCCGTTGTTGCTAAACAAGTAGGGACATAGGAGTTGCCAGACCAGACTGGAGGAATGATCCAGTAGTCTAGGATCCCATCACACTAACCCCCCACTTCGGACTAAGGTACGCAAATTCAGCTACGTTAATAACGTAGCTGAATTCGAAGTACCTTAGTCCGAACTTACCGCGGGTCCAGACGCGGCAGGAAGGCTCCCCCGTCGATGCCGCGTACTCCTCTCGCTGAGCTGGAGTACCGGCGTCGACGGCGAGCACTTCCAGGATCGATCCGGAATCGATTTATCGCGTCTAAACCAGACGCGATAAATCGATCCCAGAAGATCAATTGCCTGCCGCTGAACCAGGAAGTAAGTGTAGACGTACCCTGAGAAGGTGCAAGAATTCCTGTAATGGGCGCTTGAGGAGTAACGTGACCAGAATGGGAAGCTGCTTATATAGTCACATTCTGGCAAATCTCACAAAAGTTCAAATTGAGAAGAAAGTCCCAGAGATGGTAATGGTGCCTTATAAATGCTTATAATAATTATTAATAATGTCACAGCTCCTTCCAGACTTGGCAGCTGAGGAACCTCTCACCACTGAGCCTGAATTGTGTGTATCCAGATTGTATTATGTCTGGCACCGGCACTGCTCTGCTGTAAGAACTTATTAAAGGCTTGAAACCATGAAAGACTGTTAATAGCTAGCTGGAGGGTGGTTTATCAGAAGCGTGGGTATTAAACAGAGATGGGATTGAGCTTTAAAGTTGAGATCTGGATCAGAACTTTCCCAAAGTTTGTGAGCATTATTTCCATCTCTAATGATAAAAACCTAGGAAAATTCTACATAGGTCCTTTATATTTCCTTTATATTAAACACTCGTTTTTCTGCTTTCTCCCTTTACTTGCATCTTCCATCTGACAGCAATGTGGATACAAAGGAGCTGTGTGGTAAGTACCCTTTCACTATCTCAGTAAAAGCAAATGTTAATGTGGATTTTTCTTAACTTTATTTTTAACAAGGCTCACACAGACTTCACTCCAATACAGAATAGGGCCAACCTTTTAAAAAACAGGGGACTAAAGAAAGGTTCATGAATAAATAATGGAATTCAAATACTCTCAGGACCAGCACTTTCTGTTGACTTCAGTAGGAAAAATTGGGTGGTTGGCAATCTCTGGAAATCAGCGTGATTAGGGGAATTAACTTTAGGTTTTTAAACCTTGGTGTAAGTGAATTAAAGAGTGGGGCATGAGGTAGGGTGGCATATAGTTAATCATGCCCCCTTTTTAATCACTCTCTACCTTTCATACAGCAATATTCACTTCAATCTTGGATCCCTTCCAGTGAAAGTAAGTACTCTCCCTAGCCCTTGTGCTTTAGCATAGTTTGTGGTTTACGTCACTATGCAGTTTCCCATTTCCGCAGATGCTCTTGATAAACTGGTTCCTCAGGTATCAATGGAGCCTCAAATAATGGAGGGGCTGGGGCCATTCCAAACTCACTAGTCAACTGGACGGACCTTGTCCTCTAAAGGGAGACGTTAGGTAGCCGAATACATTGGTTTAGGGCTGAATCTGGGCTCTGCAGAGGGATTCGTTGCTGCCATCCTTCTCTGATCATAGCATAATAAAATGTCCCCCAACTCTCCTCACTAGAGCCTCATGTTAGTTGATCAGTTCCACAATCTCTATCAGCCTATGCAGTGGAGATGTCATTTATAAGCTGGAATCAGGGGTTGTGTATAATGTCCTGCCGTTCCTGAGCTGTGCATTCTTAGAACATATTGCACTGGCTTTCTTGTTCAGCAATGACGCTGGGAAAGTTTTACAATATAGTTAATGAGCACAGAACTGTACCCAAAAATAAGCAGATAACATTCAGTAATATGTGGTTAATTTCAGGCACTACCTCATCTGCAGGCTTCAATAAAACAGCATTACTTTATAGTACCAATTACATATTTGTCTTTAGGCAAAGCTTAATGTTTTACAGCGGGTAGCCTACAGTACATATAATCACCAGAGCGGTCCCCACTGTTCGTCGAAATTAGAGGTAGAAAATATCTATACGGACATTTTATCCAACTCCCCAGCTAGAATAGAGTAGGAGTATTTCCTACAGTGAATTCTCAAGTGCTTTGTCTAGATTTTAAATGACTCATGCAGTGGGGCTTTTGCTACTTCCCATGGGGAGATTATTCCACAGTCTAATAGACCCCTCACTGTTAGGAATTTTTTTCTGCTGTTCAGCCTGGAGATGGAAGAAGAAGATTGCTTTTTTGTTTTACAATACCTTGTCAGCTGCATTCCCTGTACCTCCTTCAAGATGGCACAAAGGAACAATTACATTAAAAAAGTATCCATATAAAACAACCTTCACAATGCATCAGTGGCTTTACCATTATAGCGTTCACAGATCCCTCCAAAGCAGGGGCGGCTCTAGCTTTTTTGCCGCCCCAAGCACGGCATGCAGGCTGCCTTCAGCGGCATGCCTGCAGGAGGTCCACCGGTCCTGCGGATTCGGTGTTCCCGCCACCGAATCCGCAGGACCAGCGGACTTCCCGCAGGCAAGCTGCCAAAGGCTGCCTGACTGCTGCCCTCGCAGCGACTGGCAGGCAGGGCCGGCTCCGGGCACTAGCTTGCCAAGCAGGTGCTTGGGGAGGCCACTCCGGAGAGGGGCGGCATGTCCAGCTATTCGGCGGCAATTCGGCAGACTGTCCCTCACTCCCGCGCGGAGCGAAGGACCTCCCGTCGAATTGCCGCCGCAGATCACGATCGCGGCTTTTTTTTTTTTTTTTTTTTTGCGCTGCTTGGGGCGGCAAAAACCCTGGAGCCGGTCCTGCTGGCAGGGCACCCCCCGCAGCTTGATGCCCCAGGCACGCGCTTGGAGTGCTGGTGCCTGGAGCCACCGCTGCTCCAAAGACAGCAATTATGTAGTTAAAAATCCAGCATCTAGACTCTAATCAGACTCTGGCAATCAGTGCGGTGCTTTCCGGTGGGTTTGAGCTGATCTTATGGAAGTTAGTTTTTATTCTGAACATTATTAAAGACTTGTCTGTCCTTATTAGAGTGCCAGGCCTTGTCGACAGAAGAAATTGCAATAGGCTGGGTGGGTGCAGGGCCGGCTCTAGGTTTTTTGCCGCCCCAAGCAAAAAAAAATTTTGGCTGTCCCCCACTCCAGCCCTGGGCTCCCCCCCCCCCCCCCCGCTCCTTGCTGCCCCAGCCGTGGGCTCTCCCCCCAACCTGCACCCTCCTGCCGCCCCAGCCCTGGGTCACTGGTAACTCGCTCCCAGGGCGGGTCATTCAACAGGAATTTTGGATGTGCACAAAACACAGACAGGATTGGTTCCCATATGGTTACAGAACTGCAGTAAAGTGGAACAATTTTCAGCTTGTGTGATTGGAGGATATCTGGATGCATATTGTAAGACTGTTCTACATAAATGAGGAAAAGTTGAGGTGCCTTTATTATTCTTTTGTTCCATTCTTTGTGTCTATAGGGAATCTGCCAATGCAATATCACTGTCTTCCTTTTAAACAAATAAAACTAAAAAAAAAAAAAGCAGTGGCTGTTGAAAATAGCAATTCCAGTCCTAAAAATCACTGGGAAGCATTGCTTGCTCAATTTTATCCTACTTTTTCTACAGCAAGTTACAGTGGATCAGTATATTTGATTTGGGAGAAATGAAGTAACAGCTGCCCAAATTGAGCTTAAGCACTCCTGAATTTTGAGGGTGTTCAAATCTGGAAGGCAGGTGCTGGATTCCCTTTCTGAATATTAGCTATATCTGGAAAGGAAAAGTCAATTTCTGCTTCTATGGCTCAGAAGTGGACATCCTCCTACATGCCTGGTACTGTATCTAAAGCTGCCCAGGTCCTCTAGCAGAGCCTCCCCTCCCTTACTTTTCATTTTAAAGTCTAGTGGGATCCACGTACCTCCCTTGCTAGGCTTGAGATAGAGAGGTGCACTGTGCCTTTAGTCCACCCAATTCCTTCTTTGGGGGTTGCAAGGTGAGGTCACACCAGTATCCCTAATCCAGTCTGGGGATTCTGAAGGGGATATCTGGGGCAAAGCCTTTTACTCCTTGGGCTGGGCACATTTGTCCCCCACTCACAGTGCCACCCCGTTCTAGCAGCCAGCTCTCCATTCACAGCAAGCTGCAGCATGGCTCAGCTACCGCACTCCCTCCTCCTCCCTTTCCTGTTGATAGCTGCCAAGGGATTGCTGGGAAATGTAATTCTTGCCTTGCTCCAGGGCCGGCTCTATAGGCAGGGAGCTAGGCAAGGAACTACAGCTCCCAGGGGCCCATGGGTTCTCCGTTTCTGCAGCGTTGCGAGAGGGGAGGAAGTGAGTTTAAAAAAAAAAAAAAAAAAGGATGGCCAGAATGCCGCCCCCTGCAAATGTGCTGCCCCAAGCACCTGCTTGTTTTGCTGGTGCCTAGAGCCGGCCCTGGGTGGGTGCTAATTTCAGTTGAAGAATGGCTTATTTTGGTTTCCTAATTCATTTGTACTACATTTAAATAAGACACTCTTCAACTGAAGTCAGTATCTGCAAAGCCTTTTGCAACAGTTTAAAACTAAATCGGTTTAAAAATCACACCTTAAATTAGAATGGTGCAACTTTTTTGTGTCAACAATCCCATGCTTGTAATAAGACTAGGATACCTTTGGGGAAAACCCTGAGCTGCTTGTCAGGCATGGTTTGTTATTTAGCAAAGTGGGGTAGACTGAGACAAACCCATGATTCTGGCATGGAGTTCAATAGGGGGAGTCATACTAAAGCCAATAAATCAGATTTTATTTCCTAACTTACTTTGAGCCAATTCCTAGTTGCACTGAAGTTAGTTGGTCCCATTCATTGAAACTGACATATGAGAAATCAAGTCTATAATAAAATCTCTTGTATTTGCCAGTTACATGTTTTTCCACTCCACCTTCCTTGTTTAATTGGTCTTCCTTGTTTCCTATCCCATTCAACTAGTAACTGCAGATCACGTTATAAACTTAGGTTGAAAATAGAGGTAAAGCAGCATTGTTTGATGAGACCTTCCTTTCTCTGACAATCCTATAAAACAGAAAATTATACAGCTGTCGTCCAGGGTGAGATCACATTACCTGGGAATGAAGAGTATATGTGGGATTGATTAACGATCCCTGTAATTAAGCTACTTGGAAAAAAGAGTTGTAGGTGTCTGTTTATTTGGGGGTAGTTACATAGGTTCTGAGGAAGATGGTTTTGCAGCATTTTGCTGTGCAAACTGATGAGCAGATTTTATGAATAGAAATAAAATCTCATTTGTCTGTCGCAGGGGGCTGTTTGGGGCTATTTTGCAAAGTCCTACATTAATACACAAAATGTTCTTACCTGTTCAGATACAGGTGGATCATGATGTTGCAACTAGATTGTGTTTTGTGTAGTCTTTGTTCATTGGATGGCCATACTTGGTCTAACTCACTGGAAACAATTATTTTGTTTTAAATTATTCTGTTTTTAAAGGAGTAGGAGGGTGGGGAAAGAACAACCGTATGAAATGTACAATAGGATTTCCTCTTGTGAATAACTCCATTGCAAGGGCACCAATTGGGGGAGGGGGAAGGACTAGGGGAGGTGGGAGCCTCCCCCCCGGCCTCAGTTTCATACCAGAGGTGTGCAAGCTCCCAGGTGGAGCTCTTAACTACAGTACAGCATTACTGTGACACAGGCAGATAATAGGAGGGACTGAGATGCACCGGTTCCTGAAGCCCCACAATGCAGGGAAATGATTAAGTGAGATATACACAGATAATCCTGGCAAGTGACCCCCACCCACATGCTGCCGAGGAAGGCAAACCCCCCCGGTCTCACTGCCAATCAGACTTGGGAGGAAACTCTCTTTCCCAACCCAGTGTCAATCAGTTAGACCTTGAGCCTGTGAGCAAGCATCTGAGAGAGAGAATGCTCAGAGCCACGTAGGAGCCCTGGTCTGTCCCCACAATGTCCTATCTCCAGGCATGGCCATCTCCTGGTGCCTCAGAGGAAGGAGATAAAAGAAACCAACCCTGCCAGGATACATTTGGAGGGAGAAAAAAGGCCCATCCTGACCTCTGCCAATAGCTGACTGAAGCACTGAGGCATGAGCTCTAGGAACATAGGACATAAATCTGAAGTGAGTCCCAGGGCTGTTGAGCCCAGGTCCCTCCTCCCCCATCTGAATAATGTCCCTGGACAGCTGTGAAATAAGAGAGAACATTTTTTCCTTGACCCCTGAGGTAGGGTTACCATACGTCCGGATTTTCCCGGACATGTCCGGCTTTTGGGGGCTCAAATCCCCGTCCGGGGGGAAATCCCCAAAAGCCGGGCATGTCCGGGAAAATCGGGAGGGCTCTTTGGCCGGGGCCGCGGGGCCAGGGGCATGGTGCCGAGCCCGGCCGGGCGCGCGGTGCCGGGCCGGGGTCGCAGTGCCGGTCCGGGGTGGGCGCGGGGCCGGGCGGGGAGCCGGGGGCGCGGTGCCGGTCCGGGGGGTCCGTGGGGCCGCGAGCCGGGGGCTCCGCTGGGCCGCGGGGCCGGGGGGTCCGCTGGGCCGGGAGGTCCGCGGGGCCGGGGGCCAGTCCGGGCCCGCAGGGCCGCGAGCCGGGGGGGCCGGGGGCTCCGCTGGGCCGCGGGGCCGCTGGGCCGGGAGGGTCCACGGGGGCCGCTGGGCCGGGAGGGTCCGCTGGGCCGCGGGGTCCGCGGGGCCGCGAGCCGGGGGGGCCGCGGGGCCGGGAGGTCCGCGGGGCCGCGAGCCGGGGGGGCCGGGGGCTCCGCTGGGCCGCGGGGCCGGGAGCCGGATGGGTCCGGGGGGTCCGCTGGGCCGGGTGGTCCGCGGGGCCGCGAGCCGGGGGGGCCGGGGGCCAGTACGGGCCCGCGGGGCCGGGAGCCGGGGGGGCCGCGGGGTCCGCTGGGCCGGGAGGTCCGCGGGGCCGGGAGCCGGGGGGGTCCGCTGGGCCGCGGGCCGGGGGGTCCGCGGGGTCCGCGGGGCCGGGAGCCGGGAGCCGGGGGGGGTCCGCTGGGCCGCGGGGTCCGCTGGGCCGGGGGGTCCGCGAGCCGGGGGGTCCGCGGGGCCGGGAGCCGGGGGGTGCGCCGGGCCGGCAGTGCTGGGCGGGCCGGGGGTGGTGGGCCGGGGGTGGTGGGCCGGGGCCCGAGCCGACCCAGGCTGGCCGCCTCCATGGGGCCAGCCTGGGCCGCGCCTCCTCCCCCCACACCACCCCTTACCTGCTATAGGCTTCCCGACTCAAATTTCGCGGAAGCAGGGGAGGGGGCGGAGACTTCGGGAGGGGGCGGAGTTGGGGCAGGGGCGGGGGCGGGGCTGGGGGCTGGGCTGGGGCTCCTGGGGGTGTCCTCCATTTGGAGGCACAAAATATGGTAACCCTACCTGAGGTGACCAACTTAATTCTGGAGGAGGAGAAACGATTAATCAGCAGAACATCCTGGATGTGTCATTGCTCCTACATACTTCAGTGGGAGGAATTAAGTAGAATAATGCAAATAAACTGAATACCTAAAATTACCAGTAAAATCTACTGAAAAATGAAAGTAGGAGAATAGTAAGAAAATAATAAAGTATAATAACCTCATGTTGACAATGTACAAATCATGGCCCCAGTCCTGCAAAATGTTCGCAGGATTGGGGCCTATAAAGGCACATTGGGAACATCTTATAATTAAGGTTTCAAGTCTGTCACAGGGGTCACGGATTCCGTGACTTTCTGGGACTTCCGGAGCGGCTGGCGCGGCTGACCCCAGGGCCACCCGGGCTGCCTCCCCTTCCCCAGCAGCATCAGCGGCAGTGGGGCCCTGAGTCACTCCCCGCCTGGAGCAGCAGCAGTGAGGCCCCAGGCTATGCCCCCGCCCAGAGCAGCAGCATCTGCGGGAGCACCCTCCCTCCTCCAGCACCTAAGATTTAGTTAAGGGTATTTTTAGTAAAAGTCATGGACGGGTCACTGGCCGTGACTTTTTGTTTATTGCCCGTGACCTGTCCATGACTTTTACTAAAAATACCCGTGACTAAATTGTAGCCTTACTTATAATGGATCCCATGACTGGTGCTTACCATTTTTGTTCCTGTGGCTTTCAACACAACTTCTGTAATTCCCACTAAAGACCAAGCAATGTGTTATAAATGTTTTTCAAATTATAAAATAATCCAGCAATCTTGATTTAAAAAAAAAAGTTATTGAATCACAAACCCTTAATATATTTGGCACGTGCTACCAGTGATTTATACTTTCCTAAATAATGAAATCTATTATTGTACCTTTGGAGATCAAATTTAAGATCAAAATATTGGAGGAGAGAGAAGTATTCCAGGATTTTAACTGCTTCTTAGAAGACAGCTTCTGACATCAGAACAGCTCCAGCATGTAATGCATACTGGAATCTTACAGTCACAATTAACAAACTCATCTGCAGCATGGCATTTTATGTGAAACCTAATAACATCACATTTGATGCATATCAATTCTACAGTGTGTGTGTGTGTATATATATATATATAAATATATATATATATAAAAGTCTTGGTAAGATCACACTAGTCCAGTGTGTTTAAATCTGTCCTTAAAACTGGAAAGAGGCATGCAGATTAGCAAAATAAGAATTCTTTAGATTCTGCTCTAACATATACCCACAATTCCTGCAGGGCAAGTGACAGTGCTTTGGTGTGGCCTTTTGGGGGAAGTCCTCCCATTTTATGTGCCTGTCCCTATTTTGTTGTGGCTACCCTTCCATTGAGAGTTACCTCCATGGATCTTGACTTGCATGGTGAATTCATAAGCAGAAACATTTAGAATAGAGGTAATTTAAATTGCTCACAAGTTAATCACACATAAAACCTAAGGCTACGAATTCATACCTGCTGGCAAAATTTGGTCCTGCGTAACTCCAAGCCTGGATACAAACTGTTCTATTTCTTTGGGCTCTCAAAAACATTCTCTTGCAATTATGAGTTCAAACCAAGCACAGTATACACATTGTTTAGAGCTATCCCCTGCCACCAGTAGATTTTTTGTTGTTGTCTGTGGAACTTAAGGACCACGTGAGAGCTTTCACTTGACCACCTACGAAATGGATTTTCTTTATCTTTTCTTTTGATATCTACTCCTTAGAGTGATTTATTTTTCTAGCTCATGTGAAAATACAATCTGCTGCTGCTGCTGAAAATGAGCTGTTTGGCTTATCTCTGGTTGAGCATGGAGGTGCTGTAGATCACAGAGTCACTTTGCTATCATTCCAATCACTGCCACGCAAGCCACTTGGAGATGTTCTAGGGCTGCAGACAGATATGTGCAGTTTTAATTAAGCCAGAAGAAGCTAAATAATGGAATTGTCTCCTGGGATTTATTTATAGCCAACTTCTGCAGAAATGTCACTTCAATATTAATTTTCATTTTTTGATGCTGAGGAATGATACTAGCACCGGGTTTTGCTTTTAATTCTAGTTCATGCCAGTTACATGGAAACTAGTCGGCTTTGTGCCTAGAGTCAAACTTACGCCATGCGTAGTTGAGGATGCTGCACTTAAGTTATCGTTTCTGTTATATATGTCTAATTTCAGAGTTCACCACTTATGCATGAAATGGTTTCAGGGCTGAAATCTGTCATAGAACTATTGTCTGTTTTAACTACAGTGAAATAACTGAGGCTGAAATCAGCATGGCACTTTATGTGAAACCTATTAACATCACATTTGATGCATATCAATTCTAAATTAGTTGGATAGTTCCAGCCCTCTCCCTGGTGAATGTATGCCCAAGTCCCAAACCCGCTACCCAACTTGACATGAATTGTCACCTCTTGTGATAAAAAGCTCAGGGTTGCAATAGCAGAAGCAAATGGTAGGTGAAGGATTGGGAACAATGTCACACTATCCCTGGCTCCAACCAGTGCAAGGCCCTCATTTCTTGAGCATGCAATCAAGGAGTTTGTTCTTCTGGGGGAAAAAAGTGTTAACAGGTGTCATGCTGTCTGGAGTGGCTCACCATTGTGAGTGACTATCTCAGGGCAGACTATCAGAAAACAAGGGCAGACACCCCAAACTGTGGTGGTATGTTCTATAATTAGATTTCACTAAACCAGTAACAGATGTGAACTCCTGGATCACTATACCAGTCTCACCATGAAGTCACAGACAGTCTCCTTAGCCTCTCCAATGTATGTTGCCACCCAGACAAACTGAGCTTTGTGATACAAGGTTACTTAAACCTAAAATCATACCACATTATCCTGCTGATAATAGCCCACCTTAATTGATTACTCTCGTTATAGTTAGTACCACAACACCCATTTTTTCATGTTCTCTGTGTATATATATCTTCCTACTGTATTTTGCACTTTGATCTAAGGTTATTTAATTACCAGGCATGCATAATGTAAATGTAATGTAATAGTAAGCAGCAGGCTATAGAGAGGAGAAAACAATACAATTAACATCTCTTTAGATTTCTTTTAACACACAAGTGAGTTGGCCTGAACATATACTAATACATTTAACTCATTTGATATTCTCACACAAGTGAATTGGCCTATGGCTCTGGCCTGAGCTGGTCTGTCAGCGTCACAACAGGGAAGTGCAAAAATAAGTTAGAGGTGAATGTTTTCAGGTACTGTGTTGTTGTGCTTTTGTAACTCAAGCATTTCCTGTAGTGCCACGGGGCTGCCATTTATGAGACAAAAGCCATAATGTGGACAACTGCCTTTGGGGTTCTCTGGGAGCACGGAGGGGGTTCAGCACCTTTAAAGAATTGACACTGCATATGAGTACCTTTCTTGTTATGGAAATTTCTCAAGGGTGATAATGTTGAGATCTGTGGGCTGAAACTGTCCACGACCTTACACCTTGTGTAGTCATTTACATCTTACAGGGTGGGTGACAAATAGTGCTACCAGGTATCAATCATACTTTGCACATTGTAAAGCAATGGGGGATTGGACCTTTGTACCCTAAGGAGGCAAACCTCAGACTCCCTCAGCATGGAGCAGTGTGTGCCTTTGACACAAAAACAGACCCTTAGTTCGTAGGCCCATAGCCCCGTTGGCACCCGCTCGCTTCCTTGCATGGCATAAGATGCTGAAACAACTGAAGATGCTGAAATGTTGTCAGAAATCTGCACAAGTAGTGATTCCATTCACAGATTCTGTTCCAGTTAGAATGCAATGGGTGACATAGGGTCAGAACCGCAGCTGTTATGAATTGGTGTAGAGCCAATGAGCTCAGTGGAGTCATGCCAGTTTACACCAGCTGAGGATCTGGCCCATTTTCTGACCACCTTTGAACCTTTTTTGTGGTGAGGAAGCTAGGAGTCTCATGGTGGAGGTGAGGAGTGTAGTGGACAGACTGGATTTCTATGAGACTTCCAGTACACCCCGGTGTTGGCAGTAATTCAGAAAAATTGGCATTTTGGTAAAATGTGGAAATGGGCATGAAAGAACTTTAAAACTACCACCAAGTTAATAGCTATTTTCAATGGTAATTTCTTTGGCTTGTGCCTCTCTTCACAATGGGCCTGGACTTTACAGGATGTTCCACCACCCACCTCTTTATTGTGAATTTAGCTCAGGGTTCTCAAAGCAAAGCATAGTAGAAATATATATTTTAAAATGTAATTAAAATCTTCATAACCTTGTCTCTTCACCAAAAAGGCTCTTGTAACATTGAACAGACCTGGAGTATTAAGTTAACCTAGAATCTTCCCTTTATGTTCTCTATTGGTTCTCCAGATTATTTTGCTGATCATATGGGAGACTATGAAGATGTTCTGGCTTCCCTGGAGACCCTTAACCTCTCCATTCTGAAAGCCATGGACTACACCAAGCGGGTGAGATGTTGTTATTATTGTAGCTTATGTTATGCAAGTGAGTGTGGCTAGATACGTTTTCTCCAAGCTCGTGGGTCTAAAGTAGGCATGGTTAATACTTTTCCTGTAGTCATTTTCACTAAGGGTAAATAGGATAGTAGCAGAAACATTATCAAAGTAACAACACCAGGGACGTTGTCATCAGAGTGAACAGTGTGTTTTTGAGATGGCCTTGTAAGAAACAAGTGCTATTGTGTTACTGCTACCGTAGATAAGGAGTTCAAGAGGCAAATCTTAAATGCCCATGGGATAAAATTGTAAGACTGATGATGCATGGAAATTATGAAACTGTTGCCTAAAAATAATCCATCAGTATAAATACCTTCACCGGGTTATCTGCTCTGTTTTAGAAAGATCTGTCTTATACATTAGCTAATGATAGTCTTTATATAAAGTGTCTGCCTCCTACCAATATCTAGAAGACATTTGGCATCACACGAATATAGACAACAAATGAGTTTATAAAAATCATTCATTTTTATTCTAAAAAGCCCTTAGTGGCCAAAGCATCAGCAGTTTAGATACCAGGGTTTTAAAATGGAAAATAAATGATCAGCTTGTGTCATCAAATGTATTGCCAATGCTGCAAGCTATATTGTAAACGCTGATGACTGCAGTTGTTTCTAAACCCTGGTTTAGAAACAGTCTTGAATTCTGCAGCATGTGAAAAATTATCTGTTAGCATCTCAAAGGCAAAAATCTTTACAGTGTCGCAGACAAAGATCCATTAAACTTCTCCCGGTGGATTTCTTCCTTTTGCTCCATTCAAGCGTATCGTTTTATCATCACCATCCTAAACTCTAGCTCAGAAGACTGCCTGAATAATGAAAAGATTAAATTTGATACATCAACGGCAATGCATGCTTGATGTCAATGGAGCAACTAATTGGAGAGGCCTCAGTTAGCAAGATGGTTGTCTCTCGCCATCTGATTTAAAGTAATGGGAGCATTGTAATAACATGTTCAGAGAGGACATTTCCTGTTAATATCTTGTAAACCTTGAAAGCCCTAGGACGGTTTATAAATCAAGTGAAAATTACACATGAAGTAAATGATGGCATAAATATTTTGTTGTATAGAGTTGTATCTTCTCAGCAATCTTTCTGGAAATATTTGAATGGTCTCAACTGGACTATGAGTTACTTTGTTTTTCCAGCAGAACATAAAATGCTGCAGTTACACCCAAGGAGCAGGTAATTAGATGTCTCTAATGGGATTTTCAAAAGGGCTAGCATTGGCCTAGTTCTCAGTTCATCAAAGTCAAAGTCCCATTGGCTTCATTGGGAGCAGAGTTACACCAACTCTGAATGCTTTGAAAACCTCACCTGAAATTCCATTCTTTGATCTTTCAGTTAATAACTACTGCAAAATTAGAAGCCAGAATTGCTTTCAAAAGTGTGGCCGTTTATGTTCTCTGACTAATGCAATAGAAACCAGAGGGCTTTGTGTCAAAAGACTGATGAGAATGGCTTGGGAAATAAGTACCATTTGTGCATGAAATTGCCAAGATGGAATTAAGCATAAAAGCCGATGTCCACATAAATACACATTTTTGTATATGCAAGTGGGGCTCCACTTTGCATAAATGTGTCACAATATACTTTGACAGAGCAGTTCATAAATAACAGATTATTAAAAAATGTAACTAATCTTAAAGAATGCTAAATTTTATTTATAAATATCTGGAAAACCTGATCTATATAGTATAAGTCTCACATACACAAGTGAGTCATTTATCTAGCATTTTACCGTGCAATAGAGAATTATCTAGAGATGTGGTTTTCCCTTTAAATCATTTCTCTTGTCTTCCGTCTAATAAACCAGAAATGATGACTCTTTGTAAAATGTATTAATCCTTCTACAGTTACAAACTTCCCCATTTGAATTGTAGACTTACTATGTACATTCCAGGGAGAGAAATAGTCTGCCTTTTCTCCAATGACAAGTTATTCAGTATGCTGAAAGTCAAGCAAAGTAAAGATGTTTTGCTTTTTTTAAATAAAGTATCCTAACCTATTCACAGACTGAATTCCAATCCTCCTCCGAATAATCCAAATTGAAATCTTCCTTGCATATATCTCTAGAGTTAGAGGAAACCTTGAATCATTTAATGTTATAGATTTGGTAAAGATAGGACGTTTTAGGAATTGGAATAGGGTCAGGGAGCATCAGTGTGTTACTCGGTATTATCTCTTTCTCTGCTCTGGCTATTAAATAAAAGTCATTGTTTTCTTGATTTATTTAATTCTCAATATTTTAAGTATTTGGGATTGGTGTGGCATGGAAGGTAAAGACATTTATTTGATATGTTTATGTTAAAATGAAACATAACCTTGCAGCCAGACATGTTGCTAGTATTTACAAGATTTTTTGTATTAATATTGGTAGCTCATAGAGCAAGGTGAATAATGGGGGGGAAAATCAGCAAAGTTTTAATAAATTTCTTTAATTGATTTGCTTCGACTCTGTGCATGCATCTCTTTTATATTTTCTCCTGGCAAATGTTCAAGCAAACAAGTTTACCAGCAGAAATGTGTGCTGAAATGCAAGTTCTAGATGAATGTTAAAGTTCGCATGGAAAGCGATTTCAAATGAATTTGTTTTATCTATATACCCCTGGCTCTCGTTCAGTGCTTAATTTGTAATGAAAGAGGTGCCGGTGCTCAGTCAAATAGGTGCTGGGGCTCAAGCAATACTTTTACGTTCATAAGTGACGCGGCAAGCCCAGAGGTGCCGGGGCTATAGCATGCCAAGTTTAGAGGTGCCAGGGCTCAGCCCTGGAAAGCCCTGGCACAAATTAAGCACTGCTCTCGTTACATAGTATCCGAATGCATATGTGTAGATTTATCCTCCCAACACCTTGTGTTGTAAGGAAACATTTTACAGGTGAGGAACATAGAGATTAATTGATCTGCTCGGGATCATACTAGGAAATGAGTGTCCTGAGTCGCAGGCCAGCACACTAAGCAGACGACCATCCTTTCTCCTGTTTGCAAATATTCGCACCAGAAACTTGAGTCCTAAGAATTTTGTTCATTTGATGAGATCCCATGATCTGTTTCTCTTCCCAGTGTGTCCAGTCAAAACAATTCATAATTTGGGCCTCAGTTATTGGAACGGTTTATGAGCAAACAATATACCAAGGAAGAGCTCTCCACAGAAATGTTTTGGTGAATAATGAATGAAATTAAGAATAACATAAGCTCCTTGCGGAAAATTTGTGAACTGAGAGAAAAGCAAAACTCATCAATGAATTATTCATAAAATATTCTCTCAGCCCTAGGAAAGAGGTGAAAGAACCTAGAAAATAAGTTGTTTTCTAGGTAGATTTAAAAAACAGCCACACTATCCTGCGGTTTCTAAACATATTAGTCTGACAAACTGGTTCAGATTGAAAATAAAATCCTTTAGACGCTTTCCCAGAACTCCAATCAATTAACATTTTTTGAGACTTTTTAAAAAACGCGTTTATGATTGTTTGTTTGTTTTAGTAGGTGCTCTTCCTAGTTTCATCTGGGGTCAGCATCAGAATTGCCAAAGCACTGGGGGTCAAATTCATACTGTACAGAGGGCTAATGCAAGGCCCTGACTCACATAAGCCTCAAAATGGGGCATATGAGGGACTTAAGTGGTGCACAGATATTCCATTTACCCTCTGCGCAGATCGGGACTGGATAATAGTTCCAACAACACAAACAATGAAATAATGAAAGATGGGACTGAGGGACTGGCTTGTGAAACTGGAGCCAGATTTCTAGACTAAGAAGGTTCAGGGAAAAATTTGAATAAACCCCTAAACTTCCAGATCCTTATACAAACCAGACCTTATGAGCTCTCTTGGAGAATCACTGATCATGAATATTTGTCCCAAGTTCACAGAATAGGAAGGGCACGGCTGCTTTTCTATAACTATGTTTATAACTGAGCTGGTTAATTTTGTGGCTGCCTGTAAAGATAGTGCGCTGTGGTTCTTATAACTGTATTGGAGCGTGGCTGGGTTTTTCGAGCCTGTCTGTGTGGATCCCACTTGTGGTGGTGTTCATGCACGTGAGATGGAAATCTTTTGACCAGCAGTGTCCCTACCTCTCACCTCCCTCTGGCATTCCTTATCTCAGAATTTGAGTAGGGCCTGAGTAGGAAGGTGATACTGGGTATTTGTGAGGAGCATGTGTGTGTGTTCTTTGAGGGGAAATCTCCCTTTGGTAGCCAGGAATTCAAGCTAGAGCCCAGATGAAACTTGCCCTCACAGAGCACCTGGACACACTCCTCACAAATACCCAGTATTTCCCTGGCAGACATCGCCCTGGTACTCAGCACCTGCCTAGACTTAACCATGCACACCATCAATGGGACCCATATGACAACCCATCCCAAAGAAGCACCATTGTTGTAAGGTAAGTAACTATTCTTGTTCATGCTGCCTGTATGTATGATTTGTTGTGGTTTTTTCAGCAGTCTGAGACTTTGATTAGAGAGAAATGTTACAATGAAAGTGAGGCCACTCCAGGAAGAGGTCCCTCTGGCTGCCTCCCTATCTGTCTGCGTGTACTGAGATATGCTCTCTAAAGCAAATTGAGTTGGTGAAAATGCCGGGAGATGAATTTTTATGCCTTCAGTGACTTGTTATGACCAGTTTAATTGCAGGGAAGCTCAATTACATTGTAATGCTCTGACGGAGGATTTCACTGCTAACAAGGTTTTTGAATTGAGCCAGTGTCTGTCTACAAACTTGTTACCCATTGATTTGCTCCTGCATAGTTGGTGCAAGTCCTGTCATAAAGTTAATAGAATCGCATAACAGGAGAGATGGAAAGGATTTATTGGCTCATCTAGCACATGCCCTGCTAGTACACGTGTATTTTTTCCAGCATATTTCCAGTGCCTGGTCCAGTCTACTTTTAAATATTCCATGAAATGGAGCTTCCAGGGCTTCTGGTGAGAGACTCTTCTAGCAAATAGCAGTCACTGACTTTTTTTTTTTAAATGGAGATATCCCATCTCCTAGAACTGGAAGGGACCTTGAAAGGTCATCGAGTCCAGCCCCCTGCCTTCACTAGCAGGACCAAGTACTGATTTTTGCCCCAGATCCCCAAGTGGCCCCCTCAAGGATTGAACTCACAACCCTGGGTTTAGCAGGCCAGTGCTCAAACCACTGAGCTATCCCAAGTATCTGTCAACAGATACTTAATTTCTCCCCATTACCATTATAGTATATCCTCTTGTTTCACCCTTTATCATTCTTCCTGAGTCTTCGCTGTTTCACATAGTTGCTATATTTATTTATTGGCTCATCTAGCACATGCCCTGCTAGTACACGTGTATTTTTTCCAGCATATTTCCAGTGCCTGGTCCAGTCTACTTTTAAATATTCCATGAAATGGAGCTTCCAGGGCTTCTGGTGAGAGACTCTTCTAGCAAATAGACTCTTCCTGAGTCTTCGCTGTTTCACATAGTTGCTATATTTATTTCTAGTACTGGAGTTATCAAATGTTATATGAACACATATATTATTGTATGAATGTCTGGCGCCATAATTAGAAAGCTTCCCCTCCCATGAGTATAAAAATCCCCAAGATTAACCTCTGTCAGCAATAACAGAGGGCTTGAATTTGCTGTCTTTTTGCACAACTGCATCCTGCTTACAAATGAGTGCAGGACTGGACAGTGTGTTCTAGTGCATGGTCTGTCCTGTCAGGAAAGTGGTTCTTTGATGGAACAAGAAGTCAAGTCAGACTAGCTTGAAAATGATGGTCACTTACCCTAATTATGCCTTTCCATTTGGTAGTTTTTTTAATGTTAATTTCTGAGCTGGAAAACCATTCTGAGTAATGAGATCCTCCTTGTGAGTTAAGCGAGGTCAGTGCTAATTAGCACTTGGTTGGGAGACCTTCAAGAAAACCCCAGATTGGTAGGTTCCAAACTGTAACTTATGGCTCATCTGTGGAGCAGATCACATACTGCTGCTTCTCCTTGTTTGTTTCTAGCTGCTACAGCTAAACATACAGGGGGAGACTTTCAATGGCAGAAAAGGTAGCTAGATGCCTACCTTTCCTAGTATTGCTTTTCCATGTAACCAATTGCTGTGGGAGCCACAGACAGGCTGATGCAGGGCAGGTGTCTGCAAGACAAACTCTAAGAAGTGGTCAACAATATGGAAAAGTATGAAACCCTCATCTGTTTGACCCAGGAGTTAGTACCTCTGTGTTAGTACTGAGCCCACACCCCAGTGTGGTGTTACGGGACATTGTTTTGTCCTTCAGATGATGTATGCACCTAAGATCTTGAGCCCTTCGGTTAAAGATCCCTGGATGCCTTTCAGCATACAGCTGAGATTTCACAACATTATTTCTTTGGTGACCTTGTAAGTCTGGTGTTTCCTGACACTGTGATTTAAATTGTGACACTTGAACATTGCATTCAGGTAAGATTTTTGTTGCAGATGAGGCATTTCAGATTTCCTCTTTGGAGACAGACAGACAGACACAGAGCCACCACTGTCTTGGAAACCTTCATCAGAAAACTGGTTATTAGAATGATAGCTGGGTTTTCTGAATGTGTTCACTGATTCATATTAAATCGATTGAAGCCATGCATACATTTGATATCCCTTCATTGCATGTTAATGTTGACATTTTATCCCCCTTGCTGCACTGGCTACAGGAAATGCTATTGCTTCCCTTAGAGGAATAGGAAAACAGAGTTCATTCTGCATCTAGGCCGTTACGGCCCAATCCTACAAGGTGTTCAGTGTTTCCAAGAGATGGTGAGCACCAAATCTCACAGTGGGAGTTGAGGGTGCACAGCACCTGGCAGGATCAGGCCATTAACACAACGTGTTGCTTTCCTTTGGCTCTGACAGCCTTCCCATAAACTGCACAGCAAGGCAGAAATTTGCTAGTGCTGGACCACCTGCCGCAGCTGCAAATTTCCTTTTCTTTTCTAATGAAAGGAAACCATCTTTAGATTAAAGGCAGTTATTTTTTAATACTCCTGATGTTGTGCTGAGTCCCCAAATGGAAGTGTTTTATTTTCTAGGTCAAGGTGAGCTTGTGCTGTCCTCCTTTGATTATGGTATTTTGGAGGTGGAAAAATCTATGTATGTTTGCATCAGAAACAACCCAGTTTTAGGGTTAGCATTATGGATGCAACAGAGAAACGCAGATACAATTTAGTGAATGATCACTTTAAAATGAAAATCTCATCTGTTTTATTTCAATAGTTACAACTATTGAGCCACCTTTTATCATGATACTTTGTCCTGTTCATACTGTAAAGGAAAAGACCCCTGGGGAAAATTACAGAATAATTCTGTTCAGACTCTAATTTCTGGACGTATCCCCTCCTATAGAATTCACAGAAGAATGGTTCCAATTTAGCTTCAGTTAAGGGGCAGGGAGAAAAGCTAATCCCTGTCTCCATTACCACTCTTTAACTGGGGTTGGGATTCAATTTGGTCCCAGTTTTTAACTAGTGTTGGGCTCAAGATGCAAAATTCAGACACAGATTTCAAACACCCCACAGGGTGGATGAGTTTGGGGGGCTTGTTTTGGTCCACCGTGAAGATGAGGCCTCTTTGCAAAACTCTTTCTAGATCCAGATTGTCAATACCCATGAACAACTAGAGAGTTCCTAGTACAAAATCCCATTTTGGAGTTCAGATACTCAGGACTGATGTACGAGTCTGAAAAAAGAGACCTTCCAGCCATGTGATTGTCCTGTCTCATACTCAGAATTCACAGGACAGGCTGTTTTGTGGACCTTTATCTTACACATAGGAATTGCTTCATGTTTTACTTTTGAGGGTCTACGTAGCCATTTTGCTTAATCGCTATTTATAGTTCACACCTTAAAAGACAACTGATTATTTTTTACACATAAAGAGACAAGTGGTGATTATTTTGTGCTGAAGAAGCTCATAAAGTATCAGCGGTAATTAGACTCAATGGTGGAATGACTCGTACAAGCAAAACAAAATTTGTCATTGTAATTATTTTGCAATTTAGTGGTGTCCATGTTGCATTAAAATGATTGCCAGCTAGTATGATAAATGCAAAGTTAATTGGAAACAAATTAATTGAACTTTTATGCCCTAGATTACAAGTGTGCCATGTTATGTTTCTGCATTGAAAAAGATGACATCAGGACATGTTATAGGAGCCCCATTTACCGTTTTATAGTAAAATCAGCAATTGTCAGTGAAAGCGTAACCAGAAAGAGAAGCAGTCTGAAAATTCAAAGTCAGCTGAAACTCCAGAGAGGAAGGACGGTTTTGTGGTTAAAGTTCAGGACTAGCAGTCAGAAACAATGCATCTTGTACTCCTAGCTTTGCCACAGTTCTCCTTTTATGGCCTTGGGCAAGTCACTGAGCTTCTGTGCCCTGTTTTACCCATCTGTAAAATAGTGATAATTCCTATGTCATGGCGAGGGTTAAGCCGTTACTGTCTGTAAAGTACTAGGAGATCCTCAGAGGGAAGGCATGTGCATAAAAGTCTCTTTTTGGGGAATAGGACCCTGAGGTCATACAGGCTAATCCAGGATCTACATCAGTGTGACTGCACACAGTGGTTCAGTTTACCTACTCATACTGCAGAGCTGACTGATCCTTCTTCAGTAAATGTCGTAAGTCCCATCATTAGGACAATATCAGTTTCATGAATGTAGCAGGAAATACACTCCCGCTCAGTGAATGAGGCATACTGTAACTTTGGCACTGTGGATCTTAGCTACTCTATATCGGGGTGGGCAAACTTTTTGGCCCGACAGCCACATCTGGGTATAGCCATTGTATGGCGGGCCATGAATGATCACAAAATTGGTGTTGGAGTGCGGGAGTAGGTGAGGGCTCTGGTTGGGGGGTGCGGGCTCTGGGGTAGGGCCAGAAATGAGGACTTCAGGGTGCAGGAAGGGGCTCCGGACTGGGGCAGGGTGTGTGTGCTTGGAGTGGGGGCAGTGTGTGGAGTGGAGCCCCCTGGCTGCCCCTACGCATAGGAGCTGGAGGGGGGACATGCCGCTGCTTCTGGGAGCCACGCAGAGCGGCCCCTGACTCTGCTCCCCGGCTGGAGCACCGCAGCAGGGCAAGCCCCAGACCTCGCTCCCCAGTGGGAGCTAGAGGGCCGGATTAAAATGGCTGGTGGGCCGGATGCAGCCCGCGGGCCGTAGTTAGCCCACCCCTGCTCTATATTCTTCTAATGCTTTTGCTACAGCAGGGCTTTCATTGTCTGCTTTGTTATTGTTACTTGGAAGAAATATTGAAAGTTTATTCTTTCCCCCACTTCTGTTGAATAGAACATTTTACAGAGTTGAACAAGAAAATGTCACCACAGTTGACCTTTAAGTGTAATTCCAAAGAAGAATATCATTGTGCCAACAAATCCATAGAAACAAAGAAAATCAATTTAAGGTTGAAGCTGTATCCTGAGAGTCCCGTATCGTAAGATTTGCAACATATATGTTATCAGCCAATCATCTTTCTTTGACATCTTCCAAGATTTCACTGGGAGGAAGATGCTTTGAAAGCAGTAATGCCAAAAAGATCGATGGCATTACATTGGACAAGTAACTTGATATAAGCTTGCAATAAATACACACAAACAAAGCAACCCAATGTGATTACAGTCTGCATGTATGTAAACATTGAGCAGAGAAATAATCCCTCTCTCTATATGTTGGTGGGACCATGTCTAGAATACTATGTACAAGTCTGATCACCTCAACACGTGAAAGATATTGGCGGGAATTTGGAGCCCAACCACAGAGATGAATTAGGGCTTGTCTGCCTGATGCAGTAGTGAGCACTACAGGGGTATGATTTCTAAACTGCAGTTACATGTTGTGCACTGATTGGTGTGTGCAGACCTTGCTGGTGAACACTAACGGTGCCCCAGTGTGATTTAACGTGCTACCGTTTCTTTAGTTACCTTCTGCTACCAAACATGGCAGAAATTATATGTAAAGAATGACACCCCATAGAATGCAGTTTAGTTCTAATAGAGAATATCCATCTATCTTAAGGTTTTATACTGCTGCCCATAACCATACTATCTGGGCACGTTCCATGTAAAATCAATAGCGATAGCGAAGTCCCTAACAAACGTCACGGAGTCTCTGGCACTTCTCCCTTTTTGGGGTTAAAACTTTACTTGGGATAGGTTTTTTTATAGGTGGGCTGCCTTACATACATAGTGTTTTAAATGTTCATATTTGTATTCATAGAATATCAGGGTTGGAAGGGACCTCAGGAGGTATCTAGTCCAACCCCCTGCTCAAAGCAGGACCAATCCCCACTAAATCCCCAAATTGCCCCCTTAAGGATTGAATTCTCAATCCTGGGTTTAGCAGGCCAATGCTCAAACCACTGAGCTATCCCTCCCCCCCAAGGTTGATCAATATATTACAAAGGTTGATCAATAAAACTACATTTAGCAGATGCACTATATGTGCTGTGACAGACCCAGACCAGTGGGGTACAGGAGTCTGGTAGAGGGCAAATATACTGGTCACTGGATGAGTAGTTTTCTGTTCCCTGAGAGACCAGAGCAGGGGCTACACTAGAGTAATCAGGAACCTGCTAGAACCAGTTAAGGCAGGCAGGCTAATTAGGACACCTGGAGCCAATTAAGAAGAAGCTGCTAGAATCAATTAAGGCAGGCTAATCAGGGCACCTGGGTTTTAAAAGGAGCTCACTTCAGCTTGTGGTGCGAGAGTGTGAGGAGCTGGGAGCAAGAGGTGCAAGGAGCTGAGAGTGAGAGGGTGTGCTGCTGGAGGACTGAGGAGCACAAGCGTTATCAGACACCAGGAGGAAGGGCCTGTGGTGAGAATAAGGAAGGTGTTTAGAGGAGGCAATGGGGAAGTAGCCCAGGGAGTTGTAGCTGTCATGCAGCTGTTACAGGAGGCACTATAGACAGCTGCAGTCCACAGGGCCCTGGGCTGGAACCCGGAGTAGAGGGTGGGCCTGGGTTCCCCCCAAACCTCCCAATTGACCTGGACTGTGGGTTCTTCCAGAGGGGAAGGTCTCTGGGCTGTTCCCCAACCCACATGGTGAATCTCTGAGGCAAGAAAATCTGCCAATAAGTGCAGGACCCACCAAGATAGAGGAGGAACTTTGTCACAGTGCATTATAATAATATTACAAGGAGATAAGACATTAACAAATCTTAATGTAACACTGGCTCATAGGTTCTTCTGAAATTTGTAGGACTGACTCTCCCATTCTTTGTTGGGGTTTACAATGTGAGATTTCCATTATCAGGTTTTTGTATTCAGATGTAACATATGTAGTAGGGCTGCTTGAAACCAGAAAATTGATGTGCTGAATAACTTATTTGATGTAATAAATTGTGCCTTTATTTACTGGATCCCATGGAGAGCATTTGGCTAGCTGTAGTGCATATATATAAGAAGTGGGCCAGTCCACTGGTGGTTTGCTCAGTAAAATCAATCTGCGGTACAATATGTGGTCTTCGCCTTGTTCCAGCAATACCTTCACTGTTTCCATGATACCTTCCCGACATTCTTAGATGCACTAGTGCTGCTATTGTTTCACCGAGTCTGAGACAGTGTTTGAAACGAAATAATGAGTCTTTTCCACAGGGAAATCTGTGACTTTTGACAGGCAAACCTCCAAACTGTCAATATTTTGGCGCTTACTGAACTATAGAGCGTTACGCACTAAGAATGTACTTTTCTGTTTTCCTGATATTAGCACACAGCAGCTGCTATGCCAGGTACCTGGCAGTAAAAATGACACAACATTAGACAGGCTATAGTTAGAGAGGGGAGAACAGGATCAGGAAAAACAATTAATTTGAGCTTTCACTCAAACCTAAAACGAATCAAACTTTTTATCTGAGGTTTAAGGGAGTCCAGGGTTTTTAAGTATTTTTCAGTTTTGCCAACCACGCTGCTTCCCTCCTCTGGGACTGGAAGCTGAAATACCACACCCCAAAAAAAAAAAAAAAAAAGATCACAATAAATTTCTGACCTGACCTGAAAGAAGAGCACAAATCTCATGAGAGAACCTGCTCTTGTTTGATTTATTTCTAGCCTAGTTTTGAAGATCTGGGTGGTTCAGATAAGTATCTAGGCTGAACATCTAGAGGTCCAGGTATTACGTTTAGGCATTGTAGTTGTGAGCTACACTGAAAGTAGTTTGAAATAGCACGTGTACTAGGGATGGACACCACTCCAGTGCTATCAGTCCTTCACCCTCAAGAGTACATTAATAACATACATGTCAGAAATTAAACAGTTGTAACTATATTGATAAAAGATGTTGGTTTATGATTAGTCATTGGCGTTAGATTAATAAGATGTCTATAGTAGGATGGATAGGGTTTGAATAAGATATTTGCAAAGGTAAGATTTTCCCAGGCTAGTATATCTTGAGTTTTGTACCGTACGTGACTCATCACAGCACAAAAGTCAATGTCATATTGCATATGTCTGCTTTTTTAACTCCCGGGCAGATAACACTATCAGGGCTGTAGGGTTGTGCCAAGTTCTGCAGTTCATAAGTTTGGTAGTGAGTGACCTTTTGGAGACTAGGATGGGAGATGAGGTGTTTATGTTGGAGCGACATGAAGCAGTGACTGGGATAAGAAGAACACTAAATAAAATCATTTTTAATCATGGACATATGTCCCTGTAGGAAATAATTTAACGTAGCTAAGTGACAAATGGAGAGTATGGAGATTTGCAGCCTTTGGGTTCACTTGATTTCCAAGATAACAGTTTCTCTTATGGGGTATGTCTACACAGGAATGAGACACTCATGGCCTCTGCAAGGGAGACGGGTCCCAGAGCTCAGGCTCCAGCTTGAACATCTAGACAGCAATTTTACAGCCTTGCAGCCTGAGCATTTTCAGCCCAAGTCAGCTACTCTGGGCCAGCTGCAGCCGTGTCCTGGGTCTTTTATTCCAATGTCGATGTACCCACGGTGGGCTGTCAGCAGAGGTGAAAGTAAGCCGGTACGGAAGGGCGTACCAGCAAGAGCCTTTAAAGGGTGGCCGGAGCCCTGCCGCCATTGGGGTAGGAGTGGCAGGAGCACAGGGCCCTTTAAATCCCCGCCCGAGCCCGGCTGCCAGAGCCCCAGGGCCTCAGCAGCTGGGCTCTGGTGGGGATTTAAAGGGCCCGGGGCTCCCTGCAGCGGCCGGAGCCCTGGGCCCATTAAATCACTGCTGGAGCCCTGCCGCCACTACCCCACAGCGGCTGAAGCCCCGGGCCCTTTAAATCTCCGCCGGAGCCCTGTCGCCCTGGGGTAGCGGTGGCAGAGCTCCCACGGTGATTTAAAGAGCCCGGAGCTCCGCGGCAGCTGGAGCCCTGGGCTCTTTAATTTGCCCCTGAGCCCTGAGGCTCCCAGCCGCCTCTGCAGCTGGTAGCTCCGGAGTGATTTAAAGGCCCTGGAGCTCCCAGCCACAGCCGGAGCCGCAGCGCCTTTAAATCTTGAAAGGCCCCGCCTCTTCTGGTTGAGGCCACGCCCCCGTGGCATACCGGTAAGTCCTTTAAGTTACTTTCACCCCTGGCTGTCAGATCTAAAATTGTGTGTCTGTAGTATAGTGCAATGCATGCCATGAAAAGAATCATTAGTAAAGCAGCTAGGAGGAAGATTTTCAAAGTCTTAAATGGCAATTAGGCTCCCAACTCCTGTTATGCATCTGATGAAGTGGGCTGTAGCCCACGAAAGCTTATGCTCAAATAAATTTGTTAGTCTCTCTAAGGTGCCACAAGTACTCCTGTTCTTTTTGTGGATACACACTAACACGGCTGCGACTCTGAAACTTGTCATTGAGAGTTAAGTGCCTTAACTCGCCATTAGAAAATCTCTTCTTAACCATCTTCAGAATGTTAATATCGAAATACAAAATATTATAGTACGAATGGATTCCTGCAAAGCAAAGTAACTAGCAACCGTTTATAACTACACTGGATTGTACAAAGAACAAGTTATAGAACAATTATTCCAAGTTAGTCAGTCACATTACAGTTTAATCTGGAGGAAGGATGCACATTATGTTCTTTGACATTGCCATGATGCCCCTGTATTGTTCTGGGATGAATGGAATTTGATTGACATTGTCCAGGAGCCTTTGGTCACCAGACATATTTCATAAAGCTTGACACAAGAAGTTACTGCATCACACTCGCTGTGAAGATATTTCATGTCATGGAGCTGTACAGAGGGGACTTGTATGCTTTTGATGAGAATTCTCTTGTTTTGCTTGGTCAAGTGAAGAAAGATTGATTTGGGAACAGCTGATTTCCACACGGATCCACTGGCCAATGAAGCTTCGATCATATTATGTTAATTTATGTAAATGAAATACATTTTAGAATCTAGCTTTAATTACTGCTATTCATCATCATGATGCTTATAGTAACCCTGCCAAAAAGGAGGCGTTAGACACTCTATTCTTGATATTAATTGTTAAGTAAATAACAATGTTTGCTTAATTTTCATCCAGGTCTATTCTCAGATCCAAAGCACTCTAACTGCCTTTCATCTAACGTAAGGTTATGACACATTTAAACTGGTCTCACCTTTTCTATTAAGCCCTGTCTAAAAACCTTCCAATTATTAAATTCACAGCATAAATTAATGAATTCCAGTGTCTGCTTTAAATGCAATGCACTGCTCAAGAAAACCCCATCTGGGCTGAAGTTTGTTGCTAGTATTGAACACGGAGGGAGAAAAGTAGTTATAATCTCACAAATACTTATCCAGAATAATAATGTTACACTTTGCATCTCTGTAGCTCCTTTCATGTCAGGAACAAAATGTGCTTCATAAATATTTAACTAAGCTTTACAACGCCCCTCATAGTAGGTAAAGGATATTACTCCCCAGAAATCCAGTTTGACTTAATTCTGTCTTCTTCCATCTCATCTGCCAGCAGTTTTCACTATTAGCGCTCTGGCTCTGCCAGTCAAGAAACATGAGGCAAGATCTGTCAATCATCTACCATATTTAAACCCCAGTCCAGCTCCTTTCCCTAAGGTAAAGAGACTCCCTGAGGGAAAGTGGGAGATGTGATGAGTTGGGGGAATCTGTCTGTACAATTTATGAGTTCTGGTTGGTGCTATGAAGTTGTTATAAAATTGTTGTATCAGGGAATCGCCCCTATGTGGATGAGGAATCCACGAGATGCTGGTCTGGGCTGCAGCATATATCTACCAGACCAGGGACAATGGAGAGTCAATCTGAATGACTGTGTTCTGGACCAAACAATTGGGTATGCTAAGAAGGTTGGGTGGAGCTGGGAGACATTACTTCCTCCAATTTATCTTGAGGGGGGGAGAGTGGAGAGTGAAAAATTGTTAAACAGGACAAAGAGAGAGAGATGACAAAGCTGGGTTTAAAAAGAACCCACAGGAAGAGCAAAGGGGGGCTTTTGGAGGGACAGAATTTTGGGGAAGGAGAGGGGAATTAGATGGTCGTGCTTTTGTAGTGGTGGGTGGATAAAGGGTCTGGTTTAACTGTGGGACCAACCAAGGTCAGGGAATGCTAGCTGGGCTGGAAAGACTTCATTCTTAGGTAGAGAAGTCATGAGTTGCATGGGAAGGATTCTGGACACCCCACAGGGTTCTGCCAAAATCCAAAGAACTCTCCAGAGTGGTGAGGAACCTGAGGCAGGGAATGTGTATAAGTGTGTGTTCTTTTGAAAAGATCGGTGTATTTCTTGTGCTACCAAGTAAAGAGCAACGGTATCTTAGAATCCTGTGCAAAGTCTGCCTGTGTGTGTCTGTTGGCTTTCATTCTTGCATGCCCTTGATGAGGGAAACTACAAGCCAGAAGGCTCACACCTTTGGTGGGATTCTGAGGAATGTGCACAAGCTGCTGGAGAGGCTTGGGCTAGATGGCCCTAGTTTCAGGGCCTACGCAATTGGACTGTGGTGTCCCCACTGACCAGAGGGGTGTCAGACACCAGGTTCACACCTGGATTTTGTACCTAGAGGCCCCAAGCCAAGGATGGTGCCTAAACAATGCCAGGCCTGGCAAGCACATGGGGTTCAGCAGTTGGATTCACACCAATCTGATGAGTGTCCAACAGAGAGCGCTCAAGCAAATCTATGATAGGAAGCACATAGCATGAAAAGAGAAGACCCAGTTCTGTGAGTATTTTCTCGTCTCTTACTTTCCTCTTCCTCCATGATATCCAGCAACAGCCTGGACTATCATCTGATGCAGCCTGTAGTAGAAGCCCCAGAGGATGGTTTAACTACAGTGGAGTTTATAGGGCTACACTTCCAAATCTGGAATGTGCCACAAATGTCGGGTTCCTGTGATAGCCGTGGATGGATGTGAGAGTCAGAGGCTGACCTGGCCACCTTGCAGAGAGAAAGTAGGTAACTCATCCTCACCTGTCGATAAAGTTGACAGGCTACAGAAGGAATGACGTGACACGACTTGGAATGTGGCCTATGGGATGTAGAACCTGACAGGATTCACTCCTTCAGCCAGTGGGCAGCAGAGGTTCTGCAGGCTTCCTTGCCCTTTTCACAGCCTTCAAAGCAGGCAAATAGCTGCTCAGATTCCCTGCATCTCCCTTTAATGTTGGAATATACACAGGTTGGATGGCTCTAGATTTAGGAAATAAAGGGCAGAAGAGGAGGAGACAACAAGGTTCTCTCACTGTCAAGCCAAACTCACGACAGCTAAAAAATCTCCATTAGGTTCACATGGTGGGTGTTGTGGGGAAGAGGTTGAAAAAGACATTAGAAGTATGGAAAGGCCTCTGTTTAGGTGATTGTAAAATAAGAGAATGAAACAGCCCTTTGAATAGGGATGGGAGCCGATATCCACGCTCTGGGTAGCACTATGTAAGTGCAAAAATTACCAAGCTACACAGTTCCAGATCATTGAGTTTAAGGCTTCTCTTGAGCTTTGCTGTTAAAAACTGAGGATGTGTTGAAGGCTGCAGTAGAAAACTTCAGTGCTCTTCTCTTGCCCGCAGCCCCGAAGATATCACAGTATGTAGCAGAAGTGGGCTGCTCTCGGCTCTGTGATAGGCACTTAGCGATCCTGGTCATCCAGCCACCAAGCTGTTAGCAGTCCATGTTCTAGATGGGCAGATGGAATGGGGCCTGACTCAGAGGCAGCTCCCTCAGTAGGGTGATGGCTATACTCCGTTGGTCAGCAGTACCAACCTTTGACAAATCTCCTGGAATACCTGGGGATGTGGACCTGGGAGAAGGGGAGTCCATCTGCTATGAAATCTCCTTGCCCTTGAGGCAGAATGCTGAGGGAAGCAAACTGGTAGGAAGAAATCCTACTGAGAAGGGTGGGGGGCAGTATGGAGCATGCACAGTAACTTGGTGGCACCTATCCTTGTAGCTGGAGAGTCTCTCCTACCAAGCTGGTGAGATAGAAAACAGCACTCAGGCAGGCCAGGCAGACAGATGTACAGGCAGTTGGCAGACATCATCTCAGCCTCCTAGATCCCTCTGAGGCTGTCCACTGACAGCCTGTTGTCAGATAAGCAGCCAGAGACACAGTCTGAGACAAAAACCAAATCAGTTTGCTGGGCTGGCTCCCTCTTCCATCTGCACGATAAAGTCCATCTGGGTTGATACAGCATGAGACCCAGAATGGCTGGTTGCATTTTCAGAGTGAGGGGATCCTCTGTAACCTTTGTGGTGGGCATTAGGTACAGAGGATAATGATTATGAGGGACACAAAAAGCTGCCTGTTAGGTTGAAATTCACCCTTTGCAGAGAACCCACAGGACAGGCCTATTTACTATGTAAGCACGCGAAACAGGTCTTATGGGATGAAAGTGAGGCCTCTGCATGGGAATAAATTTCACCCTGTTTGCAAAGATCTGCATGAGATCTTACTTAACGCCATCCAAAGAGCAACAGGAATGACCCAAAGGTAGATACATTACAGCTTTATACCTCAGAAGAACGCCCAAACGCATGCACACACTTTACCCTTTGGATGAACCACTCTGATATACTGACCACAAATGACTGAGTGTTCACAAAATAACTTTGAAACTAAAGCTGTCAACCATGCATTTGATACAGATTTTAGTGTTACTGCACCCCATGTGCTGATGAGTCAGGAGGGATGAAGTTTATTTCCAATATTCCATTCATGAATATTTAAGTGTGCTGGCAATTTCCATTCTCTGTCTGAGCTAGAAGGAAATGTATTTACGCATGGAAGGCTGACATGCTTGGTTCTACAGTCCTGGCTGTAACATGACAAGCCATGAGAGGAAAATGAATTATAACTCAGGACATGAATTCAGCTCTGCTGCCAAATTGCTGGCTTCAGTGGACTCCTGTGGGCTGCTCTAGAGTAGAGGAAATAACACTCTATAAAAAGCCATTATATTCACCAATTTCAATAGCCTGCTGTGCTGGAAAAAGAAGTGCTTGGCCTTGATAGAACCCTCACCATTTCATTACGGCTGAAAAGGGCAGCAGATGTCTCTGCTCGCGTTTAATGACTTTGACAATACAGTACAAGCACAAAGGTAAAACATGCGAGACATGACACGTGGAGATGTACAGTACATTTCTGAACATGGAGGTACCCGTCTGGCTCTGAGTGAGAGGAGAATTGATTGCCTGTCTGCTCCACCCATCCCCATCATGGTTAATGTGCGTTGCAGTGAGCAACCACTTGCCTTTAATACTGAGTTACCAAAAGTGGCGGGAATATAAATAAAATGAGCCACTTTGAATAATTGACAATGCCTTTAAAAACCACTTGCCTTCCCTTTTAAAGCTGGCATTTCATTTAAATTCTATTCAGATCTGTAGGCCTCTTGCAAGCACTGGAAACAATGGGGACCCGACCACTTAAGCCAGTAACATTATAGAGGAGAGTGCCTGGCTGAATGACTGGTGTTTCATAGCAACAGGACATGGTATGTTTCACCTCCATGTCTCTCTCTTCCTGGTAAATGCATTTTATGGCTCAGGTCTTTATGTTCCACTGTCTTTCTCCTCTGTTTCTGTTATGTACCACTCAGATTTCATTGAAGATCACAAACAAGCAAACAAACCAACACAAATTAGTGTGTTTCAAGAGTAATTTTTTGCTTCAACCTATCTCAGCTGTTGAGTCCAGAGACAGTGGACTTAGAGCCTTGTAAGTGAGTAGATTGCTCTTGAGGAAGAGCAGAGGGCTGCAGGAAGTTAGTGCAGCCAAAATTTTGCAAAGTGACCATTGGGTTTGGTTGCCTTGTTTTGGGGAGCCCACCTTGAGACAACCTGCACCTGATTTTCAGAGATGCTGAGCACCCACAACTTCAACTGAAGTCAATGGGTATGCTTGAAAAGTTCCCATACTGTTAGCAGGTATTGGTCCTGCTTGGGGGAACTGTTCATGAGTTCTCTGGACTCACTGGGGTGGGGTGGGGGGAAAGTAACTCATTAGGCCATGTGAATATAAGAGTGGTAGCCCTCTGAGGAGAAAAGATCTAGTATATGGGCTGAGCAGTCCAGACAAAGGAACAGTAGCAGCTGGCCAGCCTGTGGAAAATGTGACCTGATCTTTTGTTATCATAATGTGGTGTTAGTTAATACAGCCAATGTCCACGACAGGAGATGTGTGGATTTTGCACGCTCTGGGTGGTTCATAGAGCACCTTGGGAAAGGCACTTGCTCTTGGGTTCCTTCCTTTTCCCCTCCCAGTAACTGGCAGTGGGAGTCTTCTAGGGAATGTTCTGTGATTTTTTTCCAGTCTTTGTTGAATGTGTAATTTTTTTGGTAGAACAATGTCCTGGAGTGCTTCTAAATTGCATTTACTGACTGGGGTGATGTTTGAGTCCAGGATGAAATATAATTGTGTAGCAACATGAGTCTGAAAAATTGCAGTGTCTCTTAAAACATATACCTCTCCAGTCTCTTTGCAGTGCATCCATACACACGTCTGTATCATGGTACTCTAGTAAACAATGTATGCTACTGTTAAGACTGGGAAACTCATTTTTAGCTCACTGGGATATTGTATATTCCTCAACTGTACAGAATCATTACATTTTAAACATGCTAATAACTGCCTCTCTTTTCCATGTAGTCTACAGACTAGTAAAGGAAACTAATTAACTAAAACATGCTCCTTTGCTAATATGTATATATATATATATATAGTCAGAAACATATCTCCATCTATGTCTCATGTATTAAAAAAGTCTCAAATTCTAAGCATATCCAACCCCTAAAGTAACTATGCCTGGCAGAAATGTTGTTTAGCACATTAAAAGTTGCAATCTGAAACAGGAACAAGAAATGAGTTCTAATCAGATGGTTGTTTCAAACTGCAAACCTCCATAGAAAATTAACGTACATTTATATGCAGCTTCATTCATCACTTGCATAGCAACCCTGAATCTAAACAATGAAAGTAGATGAGCTGAGAAAGTACTGAAGGAAAATATATAAAAAAAAAGATTCCTGGCATATGAAATTAGTGAAATACATGAGCACCCAACAGCTTTTGATTTAAAATGAAATTGGTTCACAAGGGTACATGCAGAGACCTCTGAAAATTGTGCTCCGGAATCCCCTATATGCTTAAAAAGTTTGTTCTTGCTGCATAGACACCAAGATAAATACAAGAGGAGAATAATATGTCATGTGTCAGCATTCTAATTTTGTTTCCCCTCACCAATACTTCATTTCCCTTGTTTCTTTCAAGAAACTGCATCATAGTTCTGTAGCCTCCTCAGTGCTATTAGCTTGCATCTTATTAATATATGCTCTCAGCAGAGAGACACTGCCAGAAACATTTATAAATATTCACTTAGCACAAGCAGGGCAGGTAGCGGATATTTCAGTACCTGCCATCTCTCACCCTCCAAAATTTCACCCTCAGTATACATTATTGATTGTAAAGATATGTATTTGCAATACTAGACTGCCTACTCACTGCCTGTCACAGTAGCAGGCTGTGACATGACAGGTGTGTCTGCCTTAGTTTCCCTTCAGTCCAGCCATAAAAAAACAGTGTCTCTCCCTGTCCCATTCAAATTCCTTCCTCTGGGCATAATTTATGCAGTTGCTGGTGGTGGCTGTTGTCTTGTCCTGTGATGATCATATCAAGCCATGATGTTTGAGAATGAATTCAGCAAGTCATACAGTGTGCTTTGTAAGGGCTTGATCTAAGGCATCCAAGCCAAAAAGCTTCACTTTCCTTGAAATATTACACTCAAAAGAATGGGCAGGTGTTAAAACCTGCTCCTGACACATCTGGCTATACCTTGGCACCGTCTCTGTTGATTTTCATTACTGCCCTCTCCGAAATTTCATGAGAGTGGATGTTATTTTCCTGAGATGTTTGTGTAACAGTGTGACACCCACCTCTCATGAGCACCCCTTTCTGATTGGTGTGTGTGCAGTCTTTAAACCATCCTGGCCCTGGTATTGGGCTGTACCCCCCCAGGGCTACCTCCCCGGAGGCAATGGTTTTGCCCTCGTGGTCTGTTCTGGCCCCAGCTCTCCAGCTGGGCCTCTCAACAGTTCAGTTCCCCTTCCGGGGGTTTATCACTGTCCAAGAGGTAGGCCATTTCCCCAGTGGCCTATTGGGGGAGGGGGAGCAGCCCACTCACTACTCTGGGTCCCAGCCCAGGGACCCTAAGAATAGCAGCCACATGCCACCATGTCCCTTTAACTACATGGCTTTCAGTTCCCTGGGCCACTTTCCTGGAGCCCCAGCCTTCTCCAAACTTCACCCTCACCTCAGGGCTCATCTAAGTTCAGGCCCAGCAGGCAGCCAGGAGCCCTTTCTCGCTCCCCCCAGTCCCTGCCAGCACTGAGCTGTCTGTGGTGCTGCAGGTGCCTTTGGCCAGCCAGGAGCACCACCTGAACTCCTGTCGCTCCAAGGAACTGGCTCTGGCTCTGCAGCTCCTTTTATATGGCCCTCTTGGGCCCTGATTGGCTGCTTCCCCTGCAGCCATGCTAGGACGCTTGGAGGACTCCTCTACTGCTCCTTTCCTGGGATGGGGGTGGCAGGACACTGAGGCCACCAGCAAGGGGCTTCTTGGCCTAGTCCATCCCGTCACACTTTGATGTCAGAGGATCTTTCATTTTTTTGACCATTTATTTCAGCTAATATTTCCCTTGATAGGGTGTCCGTATTCTCAACTGTTGTCATTCCAACCTGAGTTTCTGATCTTCCAGTTTTGGTCAGGTCATCAGCTACTTCCCTGCCATTGAATCCATTGAAAAGTCAATTTATTGCTTTGCTTTCCACTACTCCGAGCCGCCTTATGAATCGCGTTGTTGATCGTGTCCCTTCTTCCCACCATGAAGTTGTGGGAAAGAGTTCGGAACATTTATTCACAAACGCATACAATAGAACATTGAACCTTCACAGGAGAACAGTTCTCCCCATTTCCACAGTGATTTTCCATTCCCCTCTCCAGGAACACCACTTCAAGGCTGCCGACCCGTGAGTCCACCAGAACTCTGTTCCCAGTTCCTTTCTGCCCTTGATTCAGGGACTCGCTCTTCAGGCTATCCACCTGAGGACCCGTCTCATGACTTTTCTACCCAAGACGTAGTCCAATGACTCAGAACTTTTCAACCTCCTGGCACTGAGTCTCAGCTCAGAAAGGTCAGCAGGCTAGCTCCTCCTTTTTGTCTTTTGACAGTTCCTTCCTATACCCAGGGAGGACATGCAGAGCAGTCCACTCTTTGTAGCATCCTCTTTTCTCCCAAACAGCTCTCATCTGCCCCTCTCCTTGCTCCTCCCAGACAGCTCTCAGGCTCTCTAGCTCTTCAACCCATTGCTCTCCTCCCCACTAGGGCCCAGCTGCCCTCTCTTAATCCTAATTGGGGATCAGCTTACCAGTCACAGGTGCATTGGGCCTCTTCCTTCTTAAAGGGATGGTGTCACCTTATGACACTGCCAAATTCTGTGTCTTGCAAGACTGTGCAATTGCCACTGAAGTCAGTGGGTGTTGCATGCAGTGGCGGATTAGCCACTGGGCCAACGGGGCCCATGCCCGGGGCCCCCAGGAAAAATGGGTGCCCCCGGATCCTAATTCACTCTGCCCAGCACTTCTCTCCCCACTTCCTTGCAGGAGCGCAGGGCAGGTGCAGCAGGGCAAGCCCCTGCGCCCCCACCCCGCTCCCTGGCAGGAGTGCCCGGTGGGGATGGGGTAGGGGTGAAGCGGGGCAAACCCCCACAGCCCAACATTTCCCTGGCAGGAGCCTAATTAGCCCATTAGGTAGCACGTCAGTCTCCTAATCTGACGGTCATGAGTTCGATCCTCACGGGGCAGCCTGAGTTTTTTAGGGGGAGGGATAGCTCAGTGGTTTGAGCATTGGCCTGCTAAACTGAGGATTGTGAGTTCAATCCTTGAGGGGGACATTTAGGGATCTGGAGCAAAAATCTGTCTGGGGATTGGTCCTGCTTTGAGCAGGGGGTAGGACTAGATGCCCTCCTGAGGTCCTTTCCAACCCTGATATTCTATGAGGAGTGCTGGGGGTGGGGGGAACTGCAGGGAGAAGGGGCGGGGCCCCCACTTTCTGTGGCTCAGGGCCCCACAAACCCATAGCCGGCCTGTGGTTGCATGTACATATCTGAGCATGTAACTTGGCCCACTGTGTGTAACATCATTCATTGTAATGTTTGCTGCGCTACCTCGGCTAGTATGTCATAGGGACGTAGCCCAAAAGACTGAGTTCACGTGAATCCTGCCTCTGTTAAAGCCTGATCCTCCATCCATTGAAGTTAATAGCAAAGCTCCTATTGACTTCAGTGGGGGCAGGTTCAGGACATTAGTGACTAGTACCTGTGTTTCTGGGGGAACCAGACAAAACAAAACCCAACAGAACCACAGTGTACCTAGCCAATTGTGCAGCACTGGCTGAGATGGGATGGGGGTTAGGTGTAGAAGTGTTGGGATGGGAAAGGAAATGACTAGAGAATGAAGACATTTAATCACCCTCCTCTAAATGCTTGTCACTGTTGAATATCATTTGTGTCCCCTTCTCATCCTGACAGGAAAGAGCATCTGCTCTTGAGGTCCTGTTCATAGTCACATTACTTGCAGAGCCAGACATTGCATGATGTGACACCTTTCTCTCTTAATCCACTGTCTTCCCCTCCAGTTAGTCCCGGGGTTTAGACAAGCTGTTTAGAGAAGGAAATATATCAACCAAACATGAGTGCTCTGGTCTTGACATACAGTTTGAAGCACTGTGCTCAAATAGCAGCTCAGGGAATTGAATAAACTACCAAGAGGAAAGACAGTAAGCAAGACAAACAAGCAGACAGATGCTAAATAAAGCAGTAATATGTTAGCAGCATTGCTCTGCAGTTTGAGTCCACGCACTGCTGACCAGGCCATAAATCCTAGATCTTTAAATCGACAGAGTCTTTAAAATAGAGTTAAGTCTGATGAACAAAATCTGTGCTTTCTTGGAGAGTGGAAATAAAACATTTATTAATTGTTTAGAGGCCGTTAAAGAGGACTAATTCAGAACTTGAGGGAGGGAAAAGATAATTATGGCCAAGATTTTTGGAAGTAGAAGCCTGAACTTAGCCTCCAAGGTCCACACTTAAGCTCCTCAATAAGTTGCTTGGTTCTCAAAAACACCGTGCACCCAGCACCTCAGACTGTAGTCAGTAGGGGCTCATGCTTTTGAAGAACAGGCGATTTATTTCAGAGCCTAACATGAAAGTCAATGCTTCGCGCATGCCTAAGTCACTTGAAAATCCCACCCCTAAGTCCAGGTTGCCTAGAGACACTAGGAATACCCATGCAGTCTGTCGTCCCTCAGGAGCAGAAACTGTCCATCAGAGGATGTGGACTTAGTGCCTGGAGGGCTCCATCCCTGGAAGGAGAGGAAGAGACAGGACCTTGGACACGCCCCTCCCTGCACTTTCCCATTTAGCTGGCAGGGCACACTGCAGGGAGAAAGCAGCACCATCCTAAAAGTGGACACCTTCTTTGCATTGGGCACCCAGGGACACAATCTAGCTCTAATTGCCCAAGGTTTAATTTGGCCAGTCTTGAGGTTTTCAGTGAGTCACCTCTGTACCATCACACCCAACCAATCACCTCCCAGAACCCCAGAGTGCCAAAAGTCAGAGTTTAATAAGATAAAAAAATCCTGAAATCCATGACTCCTGAGACAGGTATGTGGGAATGGCCACCAGGGTTGTGTGATGATGCACTGAAAGGTATTCGCATACCCGGGAGGTGAACACAGGAGAAATAAAACTTTGCTAAAGAGAGAAACTTTTGATACTTTTTTCAAATAAGTCTGAAATATCTCATACAGAATGAAATCTGCTGGAACTGTAACTCCCCAGACAGCCCTTAAAAAGAATTTCCGGCAAAAAACGTTTATAAATAAATGTGATAGCAGCATTTATCTGAACAGGTGTCTCTTATTGTGTTTCATTTAGACCTTTTCCAGCAAGACTGAGGCTCTTTCATATGTTAATCCCTTAATTTATCAAATATTTAATTGGCTTTTCTCTTTAGGTGTCTGCTGCTGATTATGTGCCAAGCAATCAGGACATGGGGACCCACTTTCGGCAGGATTTGAGTGGTAGGGGAGGTGGGGTCTGCATGTGTATCTTAATTATGAGAAATTTCTGTTGGAAGAAACAGGCAGTTATGAGCAAAGAATTTAAAACAGCTCCTCCAGCATGCATTTCACAATATGCCTAATTTCTATAGCAGTGAGTAGGTGGAAGATGACCCAAGGGCATTCTGGAAAGAGGTTTGATGGAACTAGGTATTTTGTGTCAGCGTCTGTAGGGGTTTTTTTTTTTAATTGCAGGAAAAGCTTGAGAAGCTGAAAGTTTACAAGATTCGGGTTAGCAAGAATATTTTCTCATCCAGAGATTGACAGTGGTGTTACTCTTTGCTTTGCTGTAGTAGAACGTAGGTTTGGGCGAAATGGAGCTGGATCTGAAATGGGTTTTGGAAAACCTAATCCGTCAGATCTCACTCTTGCAAAGCCAAAGCAAGCAGAGGTTTTGTTTTAAGTCATATTTAAAAGAAATCAGAGGCACCCTCACTCCTTTAGTTCAGTTCAATTCAATAAATGGTTCTGGGTTTGTCCCATTTTGGTTTCAGACCGGTTGATAAAAACAAGGTGGCTTTCAGGTTGCAAAGTGTTGTGGGTCAGATTGTAATTCTGCAAGGACAAAACCAAGTATAACGAGAAAGGACGGTTGCTATTTGTGTATTGAACGGTTAGCACAGTGGAGTCCTGACCCCATTGTTGCCAACTGAAGCATTCAAATATTATGAGTTAGGCCACAAAAGTCATGAGATTGGCTTAAAAATATTACATTTTGTTTTTTATTTGCCTTCTGGTTTGTGAACCTATGGGGGTGCACTTGGTTCATCTTTCCAAGGATTTTCCACAACCAAGAGGGCTAGAAACTGTTTAAAAAGAAATCTGAGATTCTTATGTCATCACTTGACTGCAGGAGCTCTGACTTTAAGAAAAGCACCGAATGCATGAGACTTGCCAACTCTTGAGATTTTTTGCAACAGTTAGATCCTTTATTTGGGAACGCTACTGTAATACAAGCAATAGTGCAAATGGTCAGTATGTACAAAAATAGGATCCTAAGGTTAGACTCCTAAGTCTATAGTTAGACATTTAAGGGTGGGATTTTTAAAAATTACGTAAGTGATTTAGGAGCAAAATTCCCATTGGTTAATTGAGCACCACATGACTGGAATGTAGCTTCTTAAAGTGTGAATTGAATTTATTTCCAAGAAATGTCAAACAAAGATTGTTTACCAATTTTTACCTCTGTTAAACTGGTGAGTGGGTATAGAGCATTATGCCCTAAGCCAGAGGTAGGCAACCTTTCAGAAGTGCTGTGCCGAGTCTTCAATTATTCACTTTAATTTACGGTTTCGCGTGCCTGTAATACATTTTAACATTTTTTTTAGAAGGGGTCTCTCTCTAAGTCTATATTATATAACTAAAATATTGTATGTAAAGTAAACAAGGTTTTCAAAATGTTTAAGAAGCTTCATTTAAAATTAAATTACAATGCTGATCTTATGCCGCCAGCCTGCTCAGCCCGCTGGGTGTGAGGGGGGGGTTCAGGGCAGAGGGCTGGGGTGTGTGTGGGGGGGGTTCAGGGCAGAGGGCTGGGTGTTGGGGGGGGGACTTGAGGTCAGGGCAGAGGGCTGGGGTGTGTGTGGCGGTGCAGAGCACAAGGCTGGGTGTGGCTGGGGGTTCAGGGCAGAAGGCTGGTTGTTGTGGGGGGGGACTTGAGATCAGGGCAGAGGGCTGGGGTGGGTGTGGGGGGGGTTCAGGGAAGAGGGTTGGGTGTTGGGGGGGACTCAAGATCAGGGCAGAGGGCTGGGGGTGTGTGTGAAGGTGCAGGGCACAAGGCTGGGTGTGGCTGGGGGTTCAGGGCAGAAGGCTGGGTATTGGGGGGGGGACTTGAGATCAGGACAGAGGGCTGGGGTGTGTGTGGCGGTGCAGGGCACAAGGCTGGGTGTGGGGGGGTTCAGGGAAGAGAGTTGGGTGTTGGGGGGACTCGAGGTCAGGGCAGAGGGCTGGGGGGTATGTGGGGGGGTTCAGGGCAGAGGGCTGGGTGTTGGGGGGTTCAGGGCAGAGGGCTGGGTGTTGGGGGGGACTCGAGGTCAGGGTAGTGGGCTGGGGCGTGTGTGGAGGTGCAGGGCACAAGGCTGGGTGTGGGGGGGTTCAGGGAAGAGGGTTGGGTGTTGGGGGGACTCGAGGTCAGGGCAGAGGGCTGGGGGGTATGTGGGGGGGTTCAGGGCAGAGGGCTGGGTATTGGGGGGGGGTTCAGGGCAGAGGGCTGGGTGTTGGGGGGGACTCGAGGTCAGAGTAGTGGGCTGGGGTGTGTGTGGAGGTGCAGGGCAGAAGGCTGGGTGTTGGGGGGAGATCAGGGCAGAGGGCTGGGGGCCGGGACACCCCCCCTCGCCACTCTCCCCTGCGGGGGCGGGAGGCAGAAGCTTGGTCCTGCGGCAGCCAAGCTTCCCCCCACACACACTTCTTCCCACAGCATGGTGCTTTCCGGCCCCTCCGCCGCCTCCCCTTACCGGGCAGGCAGCGTGCCACTCAAAATCGGCTCGCATGCCATAGTTTGTCGACCCCTGCCCTAAGCTCACTAAAACTACATCATGCTTATTAAAGCACAGTTAAGTGTGCAGGTGCTACACATCTGCAGCTTCCTTTGACTGCAAATGACGTTTTTGGTACTCGCCCTTTGCAAAGTCAGGCCCTTGAAAGTGAGAAAAACAAGGAAAACCTGCAAAGTTTATTGACAGACATTTTACTGGTACTTTGCAGTTATGCTGAACATTTCTGAAAGTGTGTAAATATTCTAAGATGATGCATAGTTTGCAGTGCTTTAGAGGAAAGAAAACGCCTACAGAAACTAAAGGTTGTTGCTGGTATTCGAATCTGATATTCATAACATGCCTCAAGACTATTTCCATTAATCTGTGCTAGAATTTTAAGCTATTGAGAGAATAAATGTTAATAACTTGCAGCTATTAAAAGAGAATACAAATATGCTAAGAAAAAGTTTAAACTTTAAGGATTATGTTCCAGATACTCTAAATAACCAGGACAACAATCCTGCAATTGACTCTGTGCAGACAGATCTCTGCACTTGCATGTAGCCCTGTTAATGTCATTCTGTCCATGAGCAACAGGGTGAAGAATCACGTCTCAGTTTAAAAAGGGTGTTCATTGCATATGAAAGTGAAAACTAGTGATGTGCCTTAGCTGCAAGATTTGTGTCTGATTTTGAACACTCCAACACTGTACTTGGATGTGTTCTGATATGGATATTTGGCTTAGCTATTTATATAGAGAGAGGCCAGCTGCTAGGGTAACCAGATGCTAAGTGGAAAATATAGGGACCACCGCGCGGGGGGGGGCACCTTTTTAATTATTACACTCACCCGTCCGGGTCTGCGGCGGCAATTTGGCGGAGGGTCCTTCAGTTGCTGACGGTTTTCGGCAGCATTTCGGCAGCGGGTCATAAACCTTGCCGCCAAAGACAGAAGCACCCACCGCCGAAATCCCGAAGACCAACAGTGACTGAAGGACCCGCCGCTGAATTGCTGCCGAAGACCCGAATGGGTGAGTGTAAAAAAAAAAAAAAGGAAAAAAATGCCCGAAACAAAATATCGGGACAAATGGCGTCCCAACCGTACTTTGGTCCTCAAAATCGGGACAGTCCCAATTTTATCGGGACGTTTGGTCACCCTACCAGCTGCAGAACTCGTAAGGGTTCAATTCTTCCCACTTCTGGGTGCTTGTGGATCCAAGGTTCTGGTCTGGACCCATATCTTGTTTACTCAACTTGATTGGGTCTGCATAATCCATAGTCACTGTGGATCATTGGTTCCTACTCAGAGTAGTGACCCATCAGGCTTTGTGAGCCATCACCACCACCATACATTTCCATTGCGGTGTGGAGCTGGTCTCCAAAGTATCAGGATAACAGTTTCTTAGAACATTGCACAGTTTGGTAAAAAGAATTGGTAATAATTTATGGGATATAAATTCACAATGATCGATTGGTCCATCAGCCCTCACAGAGAGAGCGCCGATCACAACACGTCATTGGTGTTGTTCTAGCCAGTCCTTCAGCCACCCGCTGGCCAGGCTGTCAGTGGCACCAGACAGCCGATCAGCAAAGTGCATCGCAGCCCAGCACCCCTGAGTGATCTGCCAGCCTCAGCCTCCCAAGTAGCTGGGGTGACAGGCGCATGCCACCGCGCCCAACAGGATATAAATTAGGAGTGTTAAAACTTTACAAAACCATGCAGTAGTGTAATTAAAAGGTCCCATAAAGAATGGCTCCAGCCTCCAGTATTTTTTTGATGGTAGGGTAACATCTCCGGCATAGACACTGCTAGGGCCATGGCACTAAACAGGAGCAGAAAATCATTAGCAAAATGGACTGTATAGGAGTGAAAAAATTAAAAATATTTAAGTTTTAGCTTGTTACTTTTTTTTCTTTTTTTTTTTAGCCTGGTGATTTGGAGCATTCAGCCCATAATTCCAGATGCGTTCAAAGTTATTTTTCCAGTACACCTGCTGGAGCGATTTAGTCAAACATTCTGAGGAAGTAATTTTCGATTAGTAATATTTTGGGAAATATTTTCATGCTTCAGATTCTACAATAATGGGCACTGTAGCAATCCCTAAAATAGACTGATTGTTTGTTTCACATGAGTTGTCTGTTTCACAACTCTGTATTTTCTCATGACAAAGGCTGTGAATCTCTTTTTATTCTTAGTTGGCTTTCAGAGGTTAAGCCAAGTTCTTGACTTGTGCATTTCCTTTTTATTTAAACCTATAAAAGTTTATCTAGTGACTATTAGACCATGGAATTAGCTTGGAAGCTGGATTGAAAGGGAAGTGAACCTGCAGAAAAATTTCATACCTGGTGTAATGGTACAATGCTCGTGAGGAAGTACCAAAGAACTAACCATTAGCTGTAGCATCAAGCACTATTTCACAATTTCCTAGTGCTGAAACAAATTTTCCTTTTCCTACTTATTCTTTTCTTCTTGTTTAAGTACTGATGACTTTAATTCCTCCTCCTCCTGTTTATCACATTGTGATTTTTAATGCATCACTTAGTGCCATTCATTGTGTTTAGAGATTCTCAGGACCAAATTTTCAGCAGGGATTGCATACAAATATGCACAGGCAAACAGTATTTTCATGCATAAATTGGTAGATGCTTTTCCACCAAACTCTGGGCATGTGAATGCTGGTGGCACATTTAAAATACTGTGCACAGAAATTTGCGGAAGCAAATTTGGAGGCTGTTTTTGAAAATGTGATCTTTACTTGGAGAATGGAGGAGATGAAAATGGACTACGACTTCTGATTGGCTCCTTGCCCTATATAAACCCAAGGTGTGTTCCAGAAAGTGTCCAGGCAACAGTGTGGATCTTCTGTAGCTGCGAGGACCATTCCTGTGCCTTGATCTTGAATTCCTGGCTTGACCTTGGCTTGATTTGGGTTTCGCCTCCTGACTTGGACCCCGAAGCCTAACTCAGACTCTGACCCTTGGTATTGACCATGGCCTGGACCTGACTATGAAACTCCTCTGCTACTCCAAATCTCAGGTTTGCCCCTGCTCTGACTCTTGGCCCTGACTGCCCTTGTTGGGATCTTGATATTGGGGACAACTTTTTGTTCAGAAGGTGGAGGAAGTAACCAGGGGGACAGCCATTTTAGACTTGATTCCGACCAACAGAGAGGAACCAGTAGTGAATCTGAAGGTGGAAGGCAATTTGCTTGGAAGTGATCATGAAATGACAGATTTAATGATTCTAAGGAAAGGAAGGAGTGAGAACAGCAGAATAAGGACAATGGACTTAAAAATAACAGACTTTAACAGACTCAGAGAACTGGTAGATGAGGTCCCATGAGAAGAAAATCTAAGGGGGAAAAGGAGTTCAGGAGATAGTTTGTAGTTGTGCCTTTATTGTTATCTGCATGTGAAGAAAAGCTAGGAAGAATAGAAAGAGGCCATCAGGAGCTCAGAAACGCTACAAAAAGTGGAAACATGGGTGAACTGGTAAGGAGGAATACAAAAGAATAGCACAAGCATTAAGGGACAAAATCAGGAAGACTAAGGCACAAATTGAGTTACACCTAGCAAGGGACATAAAAGGCAGTAAGAAGAGGTTCTTTAAATACATTAGGAGCAAGAGAAAGATAAAGGAAAGTGTAGGTCCTCTACTTAGTGGGGAAGGAGAGATAACAACTGATAACCTCAAGGTTTTAATAAGGTATTTAATGCCTATTTTGTTTCAATCTTCACTAAAAAGGTTAAATGGTGACCAGATACTCAGCACAATTATATTAACAACAAAGGGGAAGGAACGCAAGCCAAAATAGGAAAAGAGCAGGTAAAGAATATTTGGATAAATTGGATGTAAATTGGCAGGATCTGATTAAATTTATCCTAGGATACTTAAGGAGTGTCGTATGTAAGACAAGGGAGGTAATTGTCCTGCTCTACTCTGCACTGCTGAGGTCTCAGCTGAAATATTGTGTCCAGTTCTGGGTGCCACACTTTAGGAACGATGTGGACAAATTGGAGAGAGTCCAAAGGGGAGAGACAAAAAATGATAAAATGTTTAGGAAACCTGACCTATTAGAAAAGGTAAAACTGGCATGTTTAGACTTGAGAAACGACAACTGAGGGGTGACCTGTTAACAGTCTTCAAATACGTTAAGGGCTGTTATAGGATGGTTATTAATTGTTCTCCATGTCCAATGAAGATAGGACAAGAAGTAAGGGGATTAATCTGTAGCAAGGGAGAATTAGGTTAGACATTAGGAAAAGCTTTCTAACTATAAGGGTAGTTAAGCACTGGAATCCCCATCACTGGAGGTTTCTAAGGACAGATTGGACAGACACTTGTCAGGAATAGTCTATGTTTACTTAATCCTATCTCAGCTCAGGGGGCTGGACTTGATGACTTCTTGAGGTCCCTTCCAGCCCTACATTTCAATGATTTCAATGATTCTATAGTAAACGCTCTTGCTATCATAAAGGTTCCCATCTGCTGTCTCCAAAGTAGTTTATATATAGAAATTACTATTTTAAAAATGACATTGTTGAAGAGAACTAAGAGGAGGGTGTACTAGGAATCATGGGATGAAGCTGCGCAATCTAAAATTTAGATTGAAGGTCTGGGAATTGATTGTGGAGTAGACTCCCAAGAGAAGTGGTGAAAGCCCAGTGAAAATTGGACTGGACAAAAATATGGGCAATATAGCATAAGGAACAATCCTGCATTGGCAGAGTAAAGGGTTGGACCAGATGACCTGGTAGATTTTTCCATTACTGACTTCTCTCATCCTGTGAAATGCAACTACCACTGTGACAGTACGTGCATAGAAATGCTTTTGTGTTGGCTCACATTTGGAACACGAGATGCATTTGCTAGACATTTTTAACATGAATGATAGCATCACAACGTAGTTGTCTTTTTCTTCTTTGTCATGTCAAACACCTCTCCCTGGACTTTCAGAGTGTTGCACTGGATTTTATACATGCAGTGCCTGTTAATGTCAATGGGAATCTGTGTGGCTAAAATAAACTCTACCCAACTGTCCAAAAATGGTCCTTTGCCACCTCTTAGTATAATGTAAGTACACTTTTTAAGTACTTCCAATCCCTTATCCTGGAAATCTCTCCACTTCTGAGAGTGATCAGATCAGTCAAACTTGATGATTTCCTGTGTTTAATGGAATACAAGATATGCATAAATTTTAAAAACAACCTAGTAAAGTATTCTCCATTCCCATTTTAAATGCCTCTGAGATCCAGCAGAGCTATTAACTTATTTTCTAATGTCAAATTAAAGGAATTTCATTATGATGAATATTTTTCTAACACAGCAAAAGCATTTCACTATTACATGCAATATGACTTAATCACTCTCAGGCTACATGAAATTCCCATAATAGAAAAGACACTCCATTCTCACAAAAGCAGAGGAATTAAACAAATGGGTGTTTGAAATGTAGGAGGGAAAGACACATTTACTATATGCATCAAGTTACCATCTAGATGCCACACTTGAGATCTGCATCCCATTGTGCTAGGAGCTGTACAAACACACAGTGAGAGAGTCCCTTCACTGAGGAGATTACATTCTAAATGGACACGGCAAAGGGTGGGAGGAAGGAAGTATTAGCCAGTGACCACCCCGGTATTGCAGATGGGTAATTGAGGCACTGAGAGTAACTGACTTACCCAAGTTCACCCAGGAAGTCCTGAGTCCCCGGTCAGTGTCTTAACCATCCCTCTTTCATGATATATTTTTTATTATATCAGTTTTATTGTCCTTGTGTTTAAGGCCAGAAGGAACCACCAGATCATCTAGTCTGACCTCCTGTGTATCACGGGCTATCAGGACCCGTACACTAACCCAACAGCCAAAATGAGATCAAAGTATTACACCCTACAGGAGACTAGACTATGATGTGCCCCAGGCAGAGAATACCAGGGATCAAGGTGCACAGTTACTGTTTTTTGGCTATCTACTTTCAAACCCTAGAAAACAGGACTATCTGAAAGGATAAAAAAACTGCATTTTATTTTTATAGAAAACTGCCTGGCCACAAACATTGTCTGTGATATCAAAGGAAGAAACCTCATGAGGCACCTACTACAGGAGTTTAAAGATAATACAGAGCACTGGATTGGAAGGCAGGAGACCTGGTTCCTTCTCCCAGCTCTGTGGGAAGTCACATCAACCTCTGATATTCCCATCTGTAAAATGGGGATAATACTTCCTTGCTCCTACTCTGTGTTTTTCTCTGGTGCGATTATAAGCTCTTTGATCTTTATGGATGAAAGTGGTATCCACTGGGGTGGTATCATCATTATATCTTTGCATCCCATAGTACTAAATAGCTTAATAGTGACCCCTAAAAATTACTACAAAGAAATTGCAAGATGCTCAGCACTTGTGAAAATCTGGTAATTTATTTAAGTGCCTAAATATGATTTTAGGAGGCTAACTTTAGGCACCAGTTTTTTTTAAAACTTGCTCTGTGTGTATAATCTGTGCATATGTGGGCATACATATATATTGCTCTTCCATCATGAACACACAATGCAGGAGGGGGAGATAAAGGCTGTTCTATTTGCATGCTCAGTCAGTCACTCTAGCATAATTGCCTATATGCTGAGCTTGGGCCATTAGAAAGAGACCACCTGGGACTTCCCCAAACACTCTGTTTTTGCTTTGATATTTGGCCAGTCTTCCAGTCCTATGCCTTTCTCCCAGTCACCTTTGCTTACGCTTTTCTCTAAAAAAATTCCGTCGTTGAACTAGTTATTGCTGCTGATACATGTGGTCATTTTAGAAATAACCTAGACTGACAGCTGCATAGCTCCAGTACACAGCGGTAGACTTGAAGCAAGGGAAGTGCTGCTCCATGGGGCTTGTCCCTCATTAAATTTGCAGGTAATACCCAGTGTGTCATCTCAGTGAGACTTCAGCTGAGAATTCCTAATTGCCGCCCTTGTGGTAGAGGGCTGAAGAGGACATCAGCAGCCAAGCAAGAAAGTTAAGGTAGAAAACCCCATGATAGAAAGTAACACTTTTACACTAAATAAACCATGTTTTCCTAAGAGAGCTAGGGAAAGGCCGCACCACTTTAATTCAAATATCAGAGGGGTAGCCGTGTTAATCTGGATCTGTAAAAAGCAACAAAGAGTCCTGTGGCACCTTATAGACTAACAGACGTCTTGGAGCATAAGCTTTCGTGGGTGAGTACCCACTTTGTCACTTCACCCACGAAAGCTTATGCTCCAATACGTCTGTTAGTCTATAAGGTGCCACAGGACTCTTTGTCGCTTTTTAATTCAAATGATTCCCTTAAGACTTCTCTTTGCTGCTTATAGATGAAAGTGAGGTTGCATGGCTGAAAAGTTGATCAGGCGTCTTCCGACTGGTCAAACAAGCAGATGCAACATCCTGGCCTGCTGCGAGGCAAACTCGGAGAGGACAGCATGCAGTCAGTCTAGCCAGGCCAGCCAGCACGAATGGTTATGGTTGGCAGCTTGTTGGCTCAATGGGATTGCACACTGACCTTTCGCCTTTAGAGTCTTAAACTAAGTCAAGTCCTGGTTGTCTAGCCTAGTCTGTAGGAGGCATTTGTCAGTGTGTCTACACTGCAATCAGAGCTGTGACTGCAGCACATGGAGAGATACCCGAGCTAGCTCTGCTCTACTGAGCTCAAATAATTACAGCAAAGCTGTGGCAGCACTAGCTAGCTATTTGAGTACAGACCCAGGATCCTGGGCGGGCTCATAGACCCCAGGCCCCAGCGTGCGCTGCCCCCAAACAGCTGACTTGCCTAATAGCAGCAACGCTGAGGCAGCACGGGTTGCAGTCATGCCTCTGATTGCAGGGTAGACATACCCCAATGCATCATGCAGCTTAGCATGACTGGAAACCGTTCCCAGCCTTGGTTCAGTGGAGTGCTGGGTCTGTGGTGCAAAGCCACCCGAGTGCACTGTACTGTCACTTTCCTGGGCTTCCAGCTCATGTGTGAGAAACATTGCGTAGAGTCACAAATAAGCAGGCCACACTGCCTGGTGCGCTGTTTCACTTACCTTGCAAGGTTAAGGTGGTTGTGGTGTTTTGCGCAAATATCTGCAGTACTGGGGAGGCAAGGGGAGAAAACAATCCCTTGTGAAGTCATCTGAGTTGGCAGAGCTTCCTTGCCCACTTCAGAGAATGCCACACTGCGCCAACCTCAGTCACAGACCTTGGTTTTCAGTTTGAAATGCAGGCAGGTCAGAGTGGCATTACCCACAGTAGGAATAACCTTTCAAGTCAACCATTTAAAAGCTAATAAATTGCAGCAGGCAGCAGCCTTGGGAGATCAAGGTTCTGCGGCTTGGCCTCTGGCATGGCAAGAAGAAAATTACTGTTACTAAGAATGGACCATCTTATGTAAATGTAAGTGTTCTTGGCGGTGAGACTTCTCCCTTAGGCATTGAAATGTAGGCTGCCCTTTAATATGCCTGGCTCCAGTCAGAAAATTGGTCAAGATGAGAGTTTCTGCGTTGTTTAATTGCATGGCCATAATTTTCTCTTTGGGCTGACTCGGAGCACAGGACATTAGTGGAAAAAAACCCATGACCCCCGTTTCCTCTGATCAGCCCCATAGCCTTGCTGTCACGTCCTGGCATTTGCTCTCACATGCTCTTCCTCCGTGTGTGTGCACACAGCACATTCAGGAGGGAGAACCAACAGCACAACAGTCTCTGGGGAGCTCAGACTTGGCTTCATTATATAGCATAGAAGTTGAACTTTCCTTTTTTTCAATCTTCTGCCCTCCAGAGGGCAGAGAGAGAAACTGGGAATCCAGGGTCTACGCCTGGCTCTTCTGATGACTTGCTTGCTGGGTATGTTGCTTAACTTCTCTGTATCACATTTCCCCTGTGAGTAAAATGGACAGAATATACGTCACAATGATGCTGTTAGGCTCAACTCACATTTACAAAGTGCTTGGAGATCCTCGGATGGCAGATGCTATGTACGTGCAGTGGTGTTCACTGGGGCAGTAATGGGGCCATGTGATGTCGGAATAGAACCGGCTTGCACACATTTACATGACTTCTTTTTCTCTGTCTGTCAATCTGGGTGGTGCTCGATCTGCAAGGGAGTGCGGCCCTTTGGGATTTGCCATGATGATGATCGCTCTCTAGATCAGGGGTGGGCAAACTATGGCCTGGGGGCCGCATCCGGTCCTCTAGACGTTTTAATCTAGCCCTCAAGCTCCCGCCAGGGAGCAGGGTCTGGGGCTTGCCCCGCTCTGCACAGCTCCTGGAAGCAGCAGCATGTCCCCCCTCCAGCTCCTATGTGTAGGGGCAGCCAGGGGGCTCCACATGCTGCTCTCACCCCAAGTGCCTCCCCCACAGTTCCCAGCCTCACCCCAGAGCCCGCACCCTCAGAGTCCTCCCCCTCTCCCCCTCCCCAACCCCCAATGTTGTGAGCATTCATAGCCCGCCATACAATTTCCATACCCAAATGTGGCCCTCAGGCCAAAAAGTTTGCCCACCCCTGCTCTAGATACTTATATGGCCCCTATCACTATGGCATCTAAATGACATTTTATTGTCTGGTATCCTTGAAGAAAGACTGCTGGCTGTGCTGTAGAGATGATACTCATATTCTTTTTACTCTGCATTATGGTACACAGTACGCTGCTCACAGAAGGACTGTGTAACCTTGAGAAGCAGCATCTCTATGAAGCAGGTCCTTGTACAGTACCATGGAAAGCTCATGTATCTTGTTTCAATCTCCCCCTCCTACATTCTCCTCTTCCCTTACCTCCCCACCTCCCCCGCCCCCCAGCCCGGCTGAACAATTGCAGACGACTTCAGAGTAAGCCAGACTCCAATAATCAAAGCAAATACCTTATTATTGGCACAAACATGAGCTTGATAAAGTGGATTAGGGTTCAGTTTTCTTTTGTACGTTTTTGCCTTTTAAAAATCAACCCACTAATGTACACACGGTTTTATTGCTAATTAGTATGATCAAACAACACTTGCCAATGTAATTTTCTGTAGTCATAGTAGCATCAGGAATGCCAAATAGCGTAGTTCTTTCTCGACTTGAACTAATGATTAGCTGGAAGAAAAGGAAAGGAATTCTAGATACACCCCTCCATGATCTTCTGTTGCAAAATGGCTTAATTGGGCAGCAATTATTACACCATCTCCATAAATATTTTAGTTCCTTTAGCAAAACAAGGAGGAAATAACTGTTCAGGGCAGAATTAATCAGAGCAAACCTCATTAAATCTCCCTAGGACAGGCTGACAAATGTGTTAATAAGATCATGGAAAGGATTCCTTTGGTGCTGGTCTTCTTAATGACTTGCTTTTGCAAAGCAAAATAAGACACTTGCTCCAGGAGGTCCTGAGGGATTATAGAAGTGTGTCTGTGCACACACGTTTTGGAGTGTGTCACTGTGCCTGATCATTGGAGCTGGTCAAAATGGAAAAATTAGTGTAATGAAAAAGGTGAATGTTATTTTCACGTTGAAAGCTTTGAAATGAACCCATTTTTCATGTAATTATTTTGGGGGATTTAAAAGAAAATTATTGCAAACATTATTGAAACAGCTATAGAAAAATTGTTTACGGAAGAACCCAGGTTTGGTTAGCCTTTCTGATCACACTTTCAGTAATGTTTGTGGTAACTTTTTTTTAAAGATGAGAACCTTCAATGTCACTTTTTTTGTGAAAAATTACATTTTTGAACAAAGACAATTTTTTGATTGAAAAATGTTGACCAGCTCTAGTGAGTCTGCATCCCTCTGTGTGACTGTGTGTGCAATGTTTGTTTTAAATCCCAGACTCACCTCTGTTCCCAACTGGGAGCTCAGAGTAAGGATGTTATTACAGCTCTTAAGACTGGCAGAACTCCCTGTGGACTGGACTGTGCCAGATGTGAAGACCTGTGCTTCCCACTACCCAAAAAACTGATTCACATCTACCCACCTCCAGAACATAAGAATGGCCAGACTAGGTCAGACCAAAGGTCCATCCAGCCCAGTATCCTGTCTACCGACAGTGGCCAATGCCAGGTGCCCCAGAGGGAGTGACCCTAACAGGCAATGATCAAGTGATCTCTCTCCTGCCATCCATCTCCACCCTCTGACAAATAGAGGCTAGGGACATCATTCCTTACCCATCCTGGCTAATAGCCATTAATGGACTTAACCTCCATGAATTGATCTAGTTCTCTTTTAAACCCTATTATAGTCCAGGGTTAGCTTTTTATCCTCAGCAATATGCCCTGACACTGCATACAGCATCTGGCACACAATGCTACAGTAACAACAAGGAGTCTGGTGACACCTTAAAGACTACAGTGACGGGCACTATCGGTAAGCCTTGATAGCTCCATCCACTAAAAAGCCAATATTCATGGAAATGTATCAGCTAAAGCAAGTGATTGTTTTATAACCTGCAGTTTGTTGTCTCAACACACTTCTTGTTTTGATGTTACTGCTGTTGCATCCTTGAGAAAATAATGAGCAGTCAAGGGGAAGATTAAATGGACAGAGAACTATTACCGAATAGTCCTGCTGCTGCTACCGCTCTGTACTCTTCTGTGGCAACACCGCTTTTAGCCTGTTTGAAGTAAGGGTTTGGGGTAGTATTTACCTACATCCTGGGCTACAGAGCCCTAGCCCCAAAGAAATGAGGTCTGAGTACTACAAAACGTTAGGGCCTATTGAAGATGAGCTGGTGGTCAGATGCTGTTGCCTGAGGCGTTGAGCTTATCCAGCAATAGCTGGGGCATTGTAACTGTTCTAGACTGAGGGATTGGTGAACTAATCTTTGATTTGCTTGTAAGGCAGCAAGGTCCTAATTCTCTTACCAGCCATCGTCCCTAAACAAGTTCAGCTTTATACGTTTTCCTGTAAAGCTAGTTCACTTTAACCTAAACTTACCAGTTTGCCTGTATTGATCTTTTCATTTAAAAATTCAGAGCCTGATCCTCAGCTGCTGTGACTAGACACAGCTCTCTGAGCCAATGGAGCTATGTCGATCTGACCCTCAAACTTCAGCATTGACAGCTTCTGTATATGAAAAGACACTGATATCTATGACCTTTTCCTCAGGTCCTCGCATACCTCCACCCACCCTCCAGTAAATACCTAGCATCACTATTTGCCTAACTCAATAGCCACATTGAGATTTTATTTGATTCAGAGAGATGGGTAGCTTCATCTCTGGTGTGACTCCATCAATAAAAATGGGGTTAAGCCAGTGAGCCCCCTAGGTTCCATTGTAGCTCACATTTGAAAACTCAGGACCTGCTCCTGCTCCCACTCCCTTGGAAATCAAGGGCAAAGTTCTCATTTTCTTTTCCAAGACATCAAGGTTTTATTAAAAAATCTGATTAATAATAAAGAGGATTTGACTGGGGATTTTATTGAAATTAAAAAAGCAACCAGAAGGAGAATCAATAGTGTCGTTTTTTTTTTCAGAATTCACTTTCATAAAGTGAGATATTATTTTTGCCTAGCAGATTGGCTAAATGATCACTAATCACTTTCCATTGCCAGCAGGAAAATGACATAATCCCAAAGCAACTCATAACCGAAGTATTAAATACCCTGATTATTGGTACAGTGCTGTCTTGTGGCATGGGGGGCCCAATCTAGTTCTCACTGAAGTTAATGGGGGTTGGATTGGGAACCATAGGAGGAATAAGTATGTAGTATTCCTGGCTGGGTCTGTTGGGATGTTAGACATCCTCACAAGGGTCTCTGATCTGCAAGATGTGTGTCCCTAGCTACTGCACCTAGTATCTGGCTTTATGTGCTACTCTGGGACAGTGCTTTTTGTACCAGGGATGTCTGTCAGGCTAATGCACAGTTAGACTAGCTGCTATGAGCTAAGGAAGGAGCCTTATAGAAAAAGTATCCCCCACTTCATATCGTCTAGCTAGCTACCAGCATCTAGTGCACCAGTCACCATTGTCTCTAAGTTCCATAGGGTAGATGTTCAGATCGGCACAGCAAACCATCAGTGTCTTTCCTCCTTTGTCTTTAAAAATATTTATATCGGATTAAACTGCGGGTGCATAACTTCTGCTTATTTAAGGGTGGATTCATAATCACCCATTCTAAGTCTATATCAGCTCCTTAACAAATACAGTACATTTAATTCACTAACTAATGCTTGCTTAACTCTCCATTCTGGTATTGCGATAGTGCCTGCAGCAGGGTACAGAGCATGTATATTTAAATACATGCAGCTGTAGCCATTTAAATAACACTTGCATCTGTGATCCTTTGTCTGCTTTCCTTTCTTCTCACCGCCAAAATTGCTTGTTAGTATCGTATTGGATTCCAAACACTAATGCATGGAATTAACCTATTCATTGTAAAGGCATATTTCATCCATTGACGGTAGTGCTGAATGTGTGTTCTGTGATACTGTTGCTTTCTGGTTTTCTTCTCTGATAGTCATCTAAATCACGTACTGAATTTTACAGTGTTTCCTCAGAGCTCATTGTCTGACTCAGAGACACTTTATGCTGTTTATCCCATATCAGATTTCCCTTTTCTTCAAATGCTTCTTTTACATTTCAATTCAATACATCAAACAAGCTGGATAATCTGCTACTTCCTTCCAGTTTGCAGCTCCCCTACAAAGTCTCACCCTGTTGAGTATAGGTACTAGGACAGGGGTCGGCAACCTTTCAGAAGTGGTGTGCCGAGTCTTCCTTCATTCACTCTAATTTAAGGTTTCATGTGCCAGTAATACATGTTAACATTTTTAGAAGGTCTCTTTCTATCAGTCTATAATATAGAACTAAACTATTGTTGTATGTAAAGTAAATAAGGTTTTTAAAACGTTTAAGAAGCTTCATTTAAAATTAAATTAAAATGTGGAGCCCCCCAGACCAGTGGCCAGGACCCGGCAGTGTAAGTGCCACTGAAAATCAGCTCGTGTGCCACCTTCGGCACACGTGCCATAGGTTGCCTACCCCTGTACTAGGAAATGAACTCTTAATGCATCTTTCTCGTGTGTTCTGTTGGCTCAGTTTTCCCAGAGTGAAAGGTTGTTCCTCTGTGGATTTTAAACTGTATTAAGAGAGACGTAAGATATGACCGGTCATGCTGTATCCATGGACACTGAAGTGTGGCATTCAGTAAAGGCCAAAAATTACCTGTTAAAAATGTATTTGGATTTTATATACTCTATATTGTACATTCTATCATCTGTACCCACATTTTAGAATAACATTTGATTCATAGTTATTCTCCAAATTACCAGTAATTCAAATTGGTTTTATTCTTTAAATTGAGAATCTCTGGAAAAATAGATATTCGTTATTAAGCAATGATACTGAAGCTGTTAACTGGGACATGTTAAATTGAGGTCCATTCTGGTTGCTGTCTAGTGCAAGTGAATGGACATGTGGCATTTTTAGAAAGCAAATAGGAGGTGTAATCCTGTTCAGGGTTCCCTCTACCAATAAATAGATGCGTGTCCAAGGCTCTGCAAGATGTCTTGCTGTTGTACTATCATGTAATTAAATTCTATATTTGACTCTAATGTGCTCTTTCTCCAATTAAGATAGCAACATGCACATCTTGATTTTCTTCTCTTTATGGCTACACGCTGTGCTGTACCCTGGGACTTGAGATGAACTTTATTGCTTAGTGAAAATGTAGAAAAGTGATATTCAGTTATTAAGACATAAGTCAGCTCACTTGGGTCATTTCCTTTAGGTTTTTCTCTCAACACAGTTCATTATAAAGGGACTATTTCAATCCTCCTCCATAACTCAGACTTTCCTTCTGGCGCTTGAAACTAAGAAGTTGTAATCCTCTGTTTATGACATCATAATCCCAGCACTGAGGAAACTGTGGACAAATTGCATATTTGAGGATTATGACTCTGTTCCACATCGACAAAAGACAGAGGCAGGAAATGAGAGAAGTGCTCTTTATACACAAACTTCTACAGAGGCGCAAAAGGGAGATCAGACTGGGTTCCTTTTCTTTCAATATCCGCAGGATGTTACTTTCTGCAGCCATAAACTTGGATTTAATCACACTCTTCACCAAGCAAAATTCACTAGAATTGGATAGGAAGTCTCCAGAGAACCACAGGGGTGTTTTAGTAAGTGGCAATCTTCCCTCTGCCATGGTATTGCCTCAATGCCCTCCAACCTGGTGCTAGTGTGAAGTTTCAGGCACCGTGCTGATGGCTGAGTAGAGCTATGCAAAATATTCACATAACCCTCTTGAATTTAGCCTGTGGAAAAGGTTGATCACATTTGCCCACTTAGACTCATGGCTTACAAAATATGAGCTGAGCTTCCTAAACCCTCTGCCTTGTTTCCCCAACTCTTGACTTCCTCCTCCAACAAACATGAGCCTACCCCTACAGCCAGTCTGCCAGCATGCCTGTCCAATTCCTGCCTTTTTCTGGAGCTGTGGTGCCTCTTCACTGGTTTCCAGACACCAGGTATCTCCTACTAGGAAGACTCTTCACAGGTCAGCGTGGTATGTGAACATACATTACATTCATTCCCTGGTTATTTATAATTCTTTGGCACCAGAAGTGGAGTAAAAGGACTAGTGCAAAGTAAGGTCTCTGTTTTGCAATCAGGCCTGCTTTGATCTTTGTAAAAAGCCCATTACTTAATGAGTACTCCAGTGGGACTCCGCATAAACCCGATTGCAGGATCAGCACCTAACGTGTTAAGCATAAGCCATGTGAAGTGTAATGAGTATTTTAATATCTGGTAGTTCTCATGGGTGGAAATGCATGCATAGTATCATTCCACCCTCCCAAAGGCTTGTAAGAGGGAACTCAGTCCTTAGGGCTTGCACCTGCTTTCTGATGAATACACAGAAAGGTGCCCTTTTTGTTTAGAAAAACGGAAATAATAGAAACCTGAACAAATTCATTGTTGTAAGATTTTAGATTGTAAGCTTCTTGGGGCAGGGACTGTCTTAATAGGTGTATTTTGTGCAGTACTCAACAACAAAAATAAACTGTTGCTTAGTTACTGTACATAACCATCTTTAAATAACTCTCTTTGAGATACAGAGACATGCAGATAATCTTAACTGCTAGCAAAGTGGGAGAATAACTGTTACTTAGGTGTGATTAAGAGACATAGAGGTGAATGAACCTCTTTACTTGGTATAGGAGATGCATTTGTTTATGCCTAAGGCTTCGATTTAGTCATGGGTGTTTTTAGTAAAAGTCATAGACAGGTCACGGGCAATAAACAAAAATTCACAGAGCCTGTGACCTGTTCATGACTTATATTATAAATACCCCTGACTAAATCTTGGGGGAGGGAGGGTGTCACTATTCGGGGGGGTGCTCTGGGGAGCCACTGCTGGGGGGGAGCTGGGGACTGCTGCTGGGGGGACATCTGGGGGCCTCTGCTAAGGAGGTGCCCCAGGGGCTGCTATGAGGGGAGGGGGGCCAAGACCAGCAGCACCAGCTGCTGGGCGATGCCGAGCAGCGGCTGCTCCAACTGCCCAGGGACCAGTCGCTGCTCAGGCAGTCCTCGGGGCATCAGCCCTGGGCTCAGCCACACTGGCTGCCGCAGAAGTCACGGAGGTTGCGAAAAGTCACGGAATCCGTGACTTCCATGAGCTCCATGACAAACACAGAGCACTATTTATGTCATATAGTGACTTGCAAGGACAGTTGTGAGTGTGGTGCAGAGAGAGATTAACAAAACTCGCTTGGAAACACAAGTGAGTTCTGTCTAGAGCTGGCTAAAAAAACAATTTTTTTCTGCAAAATGTTTTTGAATGAAACTATTTCATTTGAATGTTTTCATAGAAAACTTCAATTTTTGTAATTTAAAAATTTGAAAGGAAACCCATTGAAATACTTTTTTCTACAAAGACGTGCTGGCTGCAAAATTTCAACTTGCTCAAGTTCTGTCTTTGTTCTCAAGACTGTTTCTCTTAAATTGGTGACTTAGTTGAGAGTGGGTGAAAGGCACCGCACCGACAGCCTCTGACCTGTTCAGAGAACGGGGACAGCACATTGCAGGCAACTCCATGCTGGCCTGTCACTGCCTCAGCCATGAGCTGAAGAGATTATTAAAGTGATCCAGCAGCTTGGTCTCCATCAACTATTCAATCTCTGACCGTCCTGCTGGCATCCGATCAGAGATTCCGGTCACTGCCAATAGAGGTTGCTTTGGTGATAGGGACACCTAGATACATTGCCAGTTCCTGGTGAGTACAATTCACCTTTCCCCTCTTGACTCCCATCTAGCTCAACCAACCCCAACCTCTGTGTTTACGCCCTGAATGATGTCAAACCTTTTTCTAAAATAAAGGCAGCAAGATCAAAAATGGTATGATCCCAGCACTAGAGCACAGGGTAGCTACTAAATCATTGTTTGGACTATCACCAGTCTAATCATTTTGGCGAGATAAGAAGGAAAACAGCTAGTGAAGCAGGGGACAAATAAGTTCCAGGCACCTTTGCTGCCTGTGGGCTGGCTGGGGAGTCTTGCCCCACTAGTACAGAACTTTGAATTCTCTCCACATTTTTCTCCTCCAAAGGACATTTTTTTTTATTTCCCCCTCCCCAGCCCCAGCCCGTGCCCATTTAAGACGTCACAGAATCACTCTCCAAATCTTAGGGCTTGTCCACGTGCCAAGTTACTGTGCTGCAAGCCAGGGTGAGACGCTACGGTGCGAGTTCAATGAAAATCCAGGAGTGCGGCTACTGGAAAGCGCAGAACGCCAAGCTGCACTCCGGGACTGTCCCTGTGTTGTAGCAGTGTCCACGCAGGACATTACTGTACTGGAGACGCTCACCCTGGCTTGCAGCACGGTAACTTGCCCTGTAGACAAAAGCCGTCTTTCTTATGATGCTGTTTATACAAACATGCAGCTGGGGTGATATTGGTATTGATATGTTAGCTGTAACCAACTAAATTCACATCAAGGGATTCACCTGGTTTGAGGCTGGTTACAATATTGTGGACAGCAAGTGTGAAAAATGGGGACAGAGGGTGGGGGATAATAGCCTATATAAGAAAAAGCCCCAACTATCAGGACTGTCCCTATAAAATTGGGATATCTGGTCACCCTCTTGTGGATACAGTGCAGTGAATTGAATGAGTTTGAGCTTCGTAGCACTAGGTTCAGTTTACACTTGGTCCCAAATATTGCTACTCCCCTGGTGTTTGTCCAGAAATGCTGTTGCTAGGTTACTTCCTATCAGATGCACTTACAGGACTATGATGAAGCATCTTTCTTTCCTGTCACATTAGAGTCCGATTCTTACTGAACTGCAGTAATCTGCCCCTGACAAATGATTAGCACCGTGCGCTTGCTTCCAATCTTTTAAATTAACTAACAATAGCTCTGTAAAGGGACTGGGCTATTTGCTCTGCTCAGGCTCGGGAAGCTGGCTTTCCTTTGCTAGTCCAGTTTTTTTTTTCCCCCTTTAATTTCAACCCTTCCAAGAGATCCAAGTCTCCTGGTGGTTCACTGCATCTGCCTGGATTTCTGTCATGGTGAATGCATTTCACCACTCTGTCCTTGATCCATGTTTCCGTCTGTGCACTTCCTACAGACAAACTCCTTGGCAGGTGTTTTAGAGCTCCAGATTAGTTGGTACTTTGGGTATGTCTTCACTACCTGCCGGATCGGCGGGTAGTAATCGATCTATTGGGGATCAATTTATCTTGTCTTCTCTAGACGCGATAAATCGATCCCCAAACGCGCTCCCCGTCGACTCTGGAACTCCACCAGAGCAAGAGGCAGTAGCGGAGTCGACGGGGGAACCGCGGCCATCAATCCCGTGCCGTGAGGACCTGAGGTAAATCGATCTAAGATACTTTGACTTCAGCTATGCTGAAGTTGCGTATCTTAGATCGATCCCCTCCCCCAGTGTAGACCAGCCCTTTGATTCCCTTGTGTTACCATCTTTAAATGGAGGCCATCACCCTTGTCTTTTCTCTTTATCCCAGTGCTCCTGGGACATTTTAAATTGTGTAATATTGAGACTCCAGCTACAAGAGAGGGGTTTGATTCCCAGCTCACATAGACATATTTGCACTTACTCTCATCTAAGCTAGCGAGCTAAAAATAGCAGGTAGCCGCAGTGGCACAGGCTAGCCTCCCCAAGTACATGCCACAGGGTTCAGGCAAATTTGTATTCAGGGCGACTAGCCCTTGCCCCTGCTACGCCGAGGCTACCCTACTATTTTCAGAGCTCTGGTTCAGATGAGAACTAGCGCAAGTGCATTAACGTGAGCCGGGAATCACATTCATAGTGTAGATGTAGCCGGAGTGTTTATTTCAGTCTTTAATTTCTGCTCGCTGACACTACAATTTAACTTGTCACTAAATGTGACACATGATGTGAAACTGACTGAACTGAAGAACGTTGTTCTCACTCTGCTCCCGGGAAATAACCCTCAGTGAAACTAGCAGAGTTTCCTCCAAATTCTTCTGGGGGGCAGTGGGGTTGTCTACTCCTCCCAACCCCCATGGGAAGGGCAGAGAGCTCAGTACTCAGAGCCCATGGACCGGGCAATCTGCCATTCCATCACAACAGAGCTGCTGTGCCCCAGAGCCCTCCTCCAGAGGGCAGTCTCCATGGCACAAAGTGAGGAAGCTGATACCACTGCTGTAGGGGGCAGAAATGTGGGTGAACTCATCTGTCCCCATTCCCTAACCCTTCTGCCCTCTCAGCCTAGCCTTTTCCCCAGAAGAGAAGCTTTTGCAAGGTCATGAGGAATGGAGGGGAGGGTGGGGAGACTATAGTGTGGTGGAATTACCCGCTCCTCCGTGCTCTCCCGACTAGGGTGACCAGATGTCCCGATTTTATAGGGACAGTCCCGATTTTTGGGTCTTTTTCTTATATAGGCTCCTATTACCCCACACCCCCGTCCCGATTTTTCACACTTGCTGTCTGGTCACCCTACTCCTGACTGGGATCTGCGGGTTTTAGCTACTCTTGTTTTTCAGGAGAAGGGAGCATAAGACCCTCAGGCAGTGGCTAAGGCTAAGCAGTGTCTCTGGAATTGATCAATGATATACACTCGGTAAAGAAATTTGTGTTTCAAAAAATAACAGGCAAAACAAAAATGCTGCAATTTAAAGAAATGTTTCAACCTCCATTTTAAGCAGTGGTGGCAGGCATCCTCTAGTCTAGACCATTGGTTCTTAACCTTTACTGCAGCCTGCACCCCTTTGGTTCTCAAAATATGTTCTCGCACCCCTTAAACCTAAAAAATATGTTCTCGCACCCCCTAAACCTAGATATATTTTTTGTTTGTATATTACAGTAATCGTTAAAAAATGTATAATGTTAATAAATACATAGGTTTGATGAAACAAAGTGGTTGCACTTATGTGCCTGTGCTTAATTTGTGTTTTTGATGATTTACCTTCTAAAAAAAATCTGCAATATCTCGCACCCCCAGAAAAGGCATCTCGCACCCCCAGGGGGTATGTGCACCCCAAGTTAAGAACCACTGCTCTAGACTGTGCTCCTCTATGGAGAGGTAGGGGGCTGTCTCCCTTTCTCACACTTCATTTTTGCATTATGAGTTGGGAGCAGTTGGCAAAAACCCCTATTTCAATAGTCTCATTAGTCTCACTAGGTACAGACAACTCAGTCAGACTTCAAATGCTCATTATCAGAGTACTGGTGCAGGGAGGAGGCTGCCTTTCATTTAATCAAAACCTTTCTGTAATTATAGCAAAACCTATTTAAACACCTGATTAATAGACTAAACCTTCATTATGCACCAGCTCCCACTTACACGTACCTCATATGTATAATGGAACCCTAAGAGATGAATAGCAGAGAGGAAGGAAACTATTTTTTTAAATCTGTGTCAGATGTTGACATGAAATATCTGACTTGGCTGAAAAGGCGTATTTGATTTAATAACAATCTCTCTTGCAAGGCTGTATACAATGGAAGATGTATTAACTGATTATATGATAAAAGAATTGACCTGTTAACGGGATAGCTTTAGCCCAATACAGAATTCTTTCAGTAGATTATCATTGGGGGAAGATAAGAAGGTTTTCCTTAAAGGTGATTTTAACTCATTATATACACAAACCTGTTTAATTGTGAAAGGTGTGTGTGAATAGATATAATATTTTGCTTGAAATGTTTAATGTATTAATGTTTGTGAATAATTTGCATATGATCTATATAAATATGGCCAATTATTCAGAATAATATATTAATTTAATTACACTTTTTCAGGCAAAATATTCAGCTGATATTTTTCCATTACTTTTCCAGTTCTGTTTGTATTGCAGTAACTCCTACGACCCCAGGCAAGTCTGTCACTACAGCTGTCTGAAACAGAGGAGGGACAAGATAGTGAAATGATCATGTTTTAACTAGCGCTGTCAAGCGATTACAAAAAATTATCACAATTAATTGCGTGATTAATCGTGCTGTTAAACAATAATAGAATACCATTTATTTAAATATTTTTGGATGTTTTCTACATTTTCAAATGTATTGATTTCAATTACAACACAAAATACAAAGTGTACAGTGCTCACTTTATATTTATTTTTATTACAAATATTTGCATTGTAAAAAACCAAAATAAATAGTATTTTTCAATTCACCTAATACAAGTACACCTCCACCCCGATATAACGTGACCCGATATAACATGAATTTGGATATAACGCGGTAAAGCAGTGCTCCGGGGGGGGGGGGGGCGAGGCTGCGCACTCCGGTGGATCAAAGCAAGTTCGATATAACGCGGTAAGATTTTTGGGTTCCCGAGGACAGCATTATATCGAGGTAGAGGTGTACTGTAGTACAATGTCTTTATCATGAAAGTTGAATTTACAAATGTAGAATTATGTACAAAAAATAACTGCATCCAAAAATAAAACAATGTAAAACTTTAGAGCCTACAAGTCCACTCAGTCCTACATCATGGTCAGCCAATCGCTCAGAGAAACAAGTTTGTTTACATTTACATGAGATGATGCTGCCCACTTCTTGTTTACAATGTTATCTGAAAGTGAGAACAGGCATTCGCATGGCACTTTTGTAGCCGGCATTGCAAGTTATTTACATGCCAGATATGCTAAAGATTTGTATGCCCCTTTATGCTTCAGCCACCGATGCAGAGGACATGCTGATAACACTCATTAAAAAAAAATGCGTTAATTAAATTTGACTGAATTTCTTGGGGGAGAATTGTATATCTCCTGCTCGGTTTTACCTGCATTCTGTCATATATTTCATGTTATAGAAGTCTCAGATGATAACCCAGCAAGAACGCTTTCACTGCAGATTTGACAAAACACAAAGAGGGTACCAATGTGAGATTTCTAAAAATAGCTACAGCACTTGACCCAAGGTTTAAGAATCTGAAGGTCTTCCAAAATCTGAGAGGGACGAGATGTGGAGCATGCTTTCAGAAACCTTAAAAGAGCAACACTCCAATGCAGAAACTACGGAACCCGAACCACCCAAAAAGAAAACCAACCTTCTGCTGGTGGCATCTGACTCAGATGATGAAAATGAACATGTGTCAGTCCGCACTGCTTTGGATCATCAAGCAGAACCTGTCATCAGCATGGATGTATGTCCTGTGGAATGGTGATTGAAGCATGAAGGGTCATATGAATCTTTAGCACAGCTGGCACGTAAATACCTTGCAACGCCTGCTACAAAAGTGCCATGCGAATGCCTGTTCTCACTTTCTGGTGACATTGTAAATAAGAAGCAGTCAGCATTATCTCCTGTAAATGTAAACAAACTTGTTTGTCTGCACGATTGGCTGAACAAGAAGTAGGACTGAGTGGACTTGTAGGCACTAAAGTTTTACATTGTTTTGTTTTTGAGTGCAGTTATGTAACAAAATAAATCTACATTTGTAGTTGCACTTTCATGATAGAGATTGCATTACAGTACTTGCTTGAGGTGAATTGCAAAATACTATTTCCTGTTTATGTGTAAATATTTGTAATAAAAATAATATAAGGTGAGCACTGTGCACTTCGTATTCTGTATTGTAATTGAAATCAATATATATGAAAATGTAGAAAAACATCCAAAATATTTAATAAATTTCAATCAGTATTCTATTGTTTAACCGTGCTATTAAAACTGTGATTAATTTTTTGAGTTAATCACGTGAGTTAACTGCGATTAATCAACAGCCCTAGTTTTTACATACATAAGAATTAGTCTCAGTCTGTTCAATGTTATCTTTTTTATTTAAAATTGATACATGATATAGAATTTTATAATGGCAACATTCGGAGTTATTAAATAAGCTTTTGGTGTGCTGAAATGTAGGGGCTATGATCATGTATGACTTGGGTGAGACCCAGGCAAAGCACAATCAAGTAACCTCATTCGGTAAATTAACACACAGGTGCAATTAGGTTGGTTGGCTTCTGTGGCGTTTCCTGGGAGTAGAAAGCAACCCTTGGCCATTTGGTGAAATTAATTATTCTGTGATATACCCAGGGCTTAAATTCTGAGACTATTTCCCAGAGTCTCTCATGCTCTTCCTCCCCAACATGGTATGAAAATTCCAGGGGCGGGGTTTGAAAATATTTACCAGAGCTCCGCTCCAGACAGCACCAGCTGAATTTAAGCCCTGTATATACCATGCCATTCATGAATTGTCCAACATCAAACAGGCAGAATAGTAATCTTGTAACAGGGCTCTAATCAAATATCCTCTGGCAGATGAATTTGAATCACTCAGGTGCATCTTAAGTCTTACCAGTTCCCATGGTGGCATTATCTCAAGCTGATTTTTAGCATCAATAAAGGAAGACATTACAAGGAAATAACCAAAGTGGTATCTTGTTGGCCATAGGTTTGTTCATCTTGCAATCTGCATTTGTTACATTAAAGTCCCTGGGAGGCTCCTGGATGCATAGGTCCTCTTTGTTCTTCCTGTGCATATGGATACTCGCTTGGAAGCTAGACATGAAGGAGCTCACTGCGGAGCTTTAGCCTGGTCATTATGATTTTCCAGCTGTTAAAGATTTAATAACGCGCAAAGCTCAACCTTATTACTCGAGGAAGAGGAGGCAGAAAATGCAATAAGCATGGAAAGGACATGTATTTTCATGATACTTCACCTGCCAGACAGCTCCCATAAACGTGGACAGACATTCATGGGAAGTAGTATCACATAGACACATTTTTTTAATTCATAAAGATGAGCCTTCCCTACGTGAGAGATGGATTACCTCCAGCTATCTTGTTGTTAGGATATATGTACAGTGCTCCCTGGAAAGGAAACATTTCTGCCTCCTGTCATCCTCCCCTTCTCCCTCGTATGGAAGACTCATAATCTTGGGCCCCACCTGATTGCTTTCACTGTGCTGCAATACAATAGCTGCAATTTCAGAGAATTATGAATTTTAATATTATTAACCAAGAAGAAAATGTGTTTTTCTGGGCAGATTAACCTTGTTTTCAAATATTGCCATCTATCTTTGAAAGAGGAAGATAACTCACAGGTGAAAGATGAATAGACTCATTTTTAAGCAATAAGTTTCTGAGGCTTGACTGAACACCAGTTTTTTATTAGCTCTGAAGATGTATCTTCCTCTGCCCCCTCCCGTTGCATTCCAGTTGTTTTTACTCTTCCTCTTAGTTCTTTGTAGCTACTTTAGTTTCTACAGCCTCTTATTTGGCTTGTGTGTGTTCAATAAGTGACTTTTGCAGCTCTGGGTCAATAGTATCTGTCAGTCACACCCTGTGGACTTGAGTTTCCTTTCATTTGTATTTTGTTAACTCCTTTGACTTCACCAATGACACAAAGAGGAGGTATCTGTCTGTCTGGGTTCCCTTCTTCCTGTCTCCTTTTGATATTTAGTGTTTTTAAATGAGTTTTTGTAAGGTGTAGGTATTTTATATTGTATCGAGTGGCTGAGAGTTCACAAGTTAAGTGTTGCCACATATCACTTAGCATTGTAGACTGAACAACAAACCTGGCCTGCCCACCTCCTCTGCAAAGTTGTCACTAGGGTGACCAGACAGCAAGTGTAAAAAATCAGGACAGGTGGTGGGAGGGTAATAGGAGCCTATATAAGAAAAAGACCCAAAAATCGGGACTGTCCCTATAAAATCGGGACATCTAGTCAACCTAGTTGTCACTAGCAGTACTGAGATACTGAAAACTCAAGGGTTCACAATTCACAAGACTCCCAAAAATCATGATTGGCTTAAGAATCTCAACATTTGTTAATAAATTAGGGTTCTTTTAATTTTTCTGGTTTTTGAGCACTTTGGGTATGCCTACACATTAAAGAAAAACCCGTGGCTGGCCCTGTCAGCCAACTCTGGGTGGGGCTGCAGGGCTGTTTTGTTGATGTGTGTGCTGGAGCCCAGGCTCTAGGACCCTGTGGGGCAAGAGAGTCCCAGAGCTCAGACTCCAGCCTGAGCCCGGAACTCTACACAGCAATGAAACAGTCCTGCAGCTCGAGCCCTGCGAGCCTAAGTTGATTGGCATGGGCCAGCTGCGGGTTTTTCTTTGCTGTGTAGACATACCCTCAGAGGTCACATTTTCAAGCTTTTTTGCACAGCCATGAGAGCTAGAACGCTGAGATACTCTCATAATAACATGACTCCAGGAATAGAGGCTTTAAGGAAAACACAATTGACAATACAATAGCCAAATTTTGCTATGCTAATATCTATTAACTGAGTTTTTGGGGTGAATCTGGTGTCAAAACTCTATGTAACAAAACTCTCTATAACTTCATTCCTTTTAATCTTTCTCTTGGAACTCCTTAACATTCCACCAAATGAATGACTTTTATCAATTTGCTAGTTATGTTGTCTATACTGAAGTTTCTACCATGTGGAAGTGCCTCGGTACAACACAGTAGTCGCCCATGTAGGTTAAAAACACAGCTCCAACTTGGCAGTTCATTGCTCCAGCACCTCTGGGCTCACTGCATCAGTGATGAAAGTAAAAAAATTGCTTGTGCCCCAGCGCTTAACAGCTTGAGTCCCGGCACCTCTTTCAGCCTAACATGCCGGAGATCCTGCATTGTAAGCACTCAATTACCAGAGGAGACAATATTTTCATTCGCTCTCCCCTAATCAAAATATATGCCTTATTCATGATCAAATCATAGTAAAGGGAGTAGGCTTTTTTTCCTCTTTAACAGCATTACCAGAGTTTGGTTCATATCACATTAGCAAACTCCTTAGTCTTTTAGACTGTAATATTGTTATGATACACATGTATCTTAATTTACAAGAATGCTACAGGAGCCTCAGATATGAACCACTGCTGCCCACTTCAGAATGATGGAAGCAGCTGTTTCAATCAAGGGTGCTGCCTTCAGCCCAGTAGTGACCTACTAAGGAGGCATCTGTTTAACGTAGTCTCTTGTGACTGTTGCTTTGCTTGGAGAGCAGTGCCTGGTGCTCCACGTTCTTCAGTGTTTGCGGGACGTGATCACGTTGTAGAGGAGATAATTAATATGATACATTAAATGGTGGTTTTCTCCAGCTTCACCATCAAAGATTATCACATGAAGAAATGCACACTGCCCCCAAAGTATTGCAGTGGTGAAAGATGACGGTGGACCGGCCAAGTAGATGTACAAAGCTCGGGCGTACAGGGGTGTAAAGCTCAAACATGAACTGACAGAGGCAGGGGAACTAGAGATCAATGTGATCTCGCTCTGGGTGGCTGGGGGAGGACCTTTGGATCATTCTGTTAAAACGAGAGCCGGAGGAGAAATTTCCGAATTCCGAATTGGGAAAAATAGAGACAGATGTTTTGCAAAAATCATTGTGAAATCTTTGTCCCTTGTTTAGACCAGCTGTGCATAAAACCTCCTGGCAGAGGCAAGAACAGTGTACAGGGCAGTAAAAGGTGGAGTTCTGAAATTCAGCCATGCTCTGCTACTCCATAGTTAAGGTTGCGACTGGATTTCTACTTACTTCACTCAACAAAGACATTAATACCTCATGGAAACTTTAAATGAGATGGATTTCAAAAACACTCTCCCTGTTATGTACTAAATCCAGTGATCACCATTAAAAATGTCAGCCTTTGCCAATCATTGTCACTCACTGGTCCCCGAGATGCTTATACTTGGAATAGGAAATAACTGAGTGGGAGAATGGCATTTGTCAGAACATATCTTCATATGGATGATGGAGATTTTTACCAGAGTTTGGCCTTTGCTCATTGTTCAACCAGTTTTGAACATGTGGCCTTTGCCGTGAACAGAGGTTTTCCTTCTGAAGGGAGTTCTGCCCTTTTCCCAACAATGTCTCTGATTCATGTTGTTCTCTTAACTGGCCTCTTCCTGAATCCCTGCTTTGGGAAGATGGTGCCGCTTCTCTGAAGCAAGGGGAGATAACTGTAGATTAGTAAGAACCTGGGAATTCCTATCATTTCACATGTTCAGCTGTGCTTCTCTTTTCCATCCCGACCAAACTGTCAGTTCTTAACAGATGCTAATAGCATAATGAAAGGAGTGAGGGAGAAGGTCCCTGCTCTCTGCCATGTCTCCAGTATAAAATAGGGAAATTACATTTCAGATTTGGTCCCTTTGCTGGTTCCGGGCATTTCTACTGAACTTTTCAGCTGTGCTATTTAGCAGATAAAAGGATGAAGAGGGGTTTGGGGCAGCATTTGTGGAAACACTGATTCCTGCTTAAGGCAAGGAAAATAATGGCTTGTGTCTGCATCATGATGTAGTTTAGAAGAAACTTTCTCGGGAGTCAGGGGGGTTTGAGGAACTTATGACCTTGTAGACTGAACCTTGCTGAGAGGTTTTCTTTGACAATTTTGGGCACCGTCCCACCAACACAGCCCCCAAGCTCTAGAACTGAACACTTCCACAGTGCATCTCAACAATTGTGCATCTCAATCCTTTCTCAGAGATTACCCTTCTCCTACCACCTCTTAATCCACTTCACAGAAGAGCTTAAACTTCGCTTCACTCTCCGAATGCTTGTGGGGCAGGCAAGCACTGATAGACCCTCCTCCAGGGGGTACATTGGGAAATGCAGCGTCTAAGGGTCTATCACAGAGTCAAGAATTGAGCTCAAGAGTCCTGTCTGCCTAGTCCCCTCACCCCTTTTTTTAACCACTAAATCAGACTGGCTCATTTTATTGTTCCTATTCTGAGCTCCTAAGGTGCTTCTCTGCCTGCCTGCAACAAACTGCTGTTGAATTTGACAAGTTGCTCCTGCCCCTGGAAAATGGGCCTATTTTTGGAAACCAATGGCAAATTTATAAGTGGTTTGCACTGTATTTCTTTCCTCCAGGATGACACCTTCATCATGTCTAAGTAGTTGTTTTCCTATACAAGAGCCCTTGTTATTTCACTATGTATGCAGCAGTTCATTATGTAGCTGTCAGCGGGACTCTGGTGTGTTAACCCGCTGTCACCAATTTGTAACCCCTCTCTCAGTTAGATTTAGGATTTTCTGGTAGAGCACATGCATGTATCCCTTGTTAACCAACGCAAATGTCCACAAGGAGTTCAGCACCATTAGCCTGAAGTTTAATAGATGGAAAAGAGCTGGGAGTAAAAATCTGTTAAAGTTACCAACTTTCCGGCCAGGATTTTTAACCTTGGATTTCACCGGGTCTTGAACAGAATTCAGACTTCCCTGATGGACACACATTCAGTCCACAATTCTAGGCTCTCAGTCTTAGGAAAGGATCAACCCTGAATTCTCTGACATCAAAGCAGGATCAACCCTGAATTCTCTGACATCAAAGCAGGATACAACACAGGATACAACACAGCCTATGCTGTTATGACTTCTAGCTTAGGAATTTCCTCAGTCACCTTTCCACCAATCACCTGTTCCTGGCTAATGCATCTCCTGTCATCCCCTACTCCTAGATGTGCACTGCCCTCTGAACAGCTACTCACCTGATGTCTCTGAATGGCTGCTGAGCAGCTCCCTTTAAATCTGTTCTGTTTTACACACTCAGTTCCCAGCTGTGCCTCAGACTCCCTCTGTGTGGTTGGGTTTATCAGGGAGCTCGATAGTCTCTCGGTGTATCTGTAAAATGGGAATAATACATCCTTTCACCCACCTACCCCCTTTGTCCAGCGTGCTTGTGTGTTTAAATTGTAAATTATGTGGGGGCAGGGATTGTTTCACACTGTATCCAGACAGCACCTAGCACAACTGGGCTCAGATCACAGCTGGGGCCTCTAGGCCCTATTATAATACAATCAATAATTGTTACATGTGTTTACATGGACACTACTTCTCTTTCCATGGTGGCAATAAACCACTCTCTGATGAAGGTGGAGATGGTACTCAAGGTCTCAGTGACTTTCTAGTTGTATTTTCATCTTTGAGTAGCTGTCACCACCGGAGTTATGCTGATCTATGGAGACTCTTCTGAATTAAAGGTACAAAGTCCTGTGACTTTTCATGGTCCTTTCTGTAGGTTCTGGGCTTGATGCTGGATGAGATTTGATTAATTTTGGTAAAGAGAAGAGGCTTTTGAGGTGTGCTGTCTGTATGTATCTTTTTAAAGCTTCTGTGGGTTGGGGTGCCACATGAGGTGCACAGGATTTTCCAAACAGCTTGAAAAAGCTCATTTATGGAGAAGGAGGCTATGAATAAGATGTGGCCGTTTTTTTCCTCAAAGGATTTTTTTTAAAAAGCTCAGTAGCCAGATATAAACGATTGATGGCCTGAGGGGGCTGTTTGGATATTATATTTTATTATGAGATGAAGTAGAAGATATTGGCTTTTCAACCAGTTTCTTCATTAACTTTTTTTTTTTTTTTTGCATTAGTGGGTTTGGGATTGTTTCCTTTTTTTCTTTTCAACTGGGGTGTGGGGGATGTGAAGCCCATTCAGTTCTTCTGAGATCTCTGAACTACTTTGGTTGCCATGGAAATAGACCCTAGTTAATCTTTGTCATAAACCAAGAGAAATGTGTGTGTATGGAACTTCAATTATTTGAATTGCGCGAAAGTGTGTTTAAATAAATTGTAATGAGTGATATCTCTGGGCCTGCACTCGGTTGTCATCTCTTTTTTTAGTAATTAAAAGTAGCTAATAAAAACACAAGTCTGTATTGATCATTTGTCCCTGATTATTAAAATCCTTTTACACTAACTCAGCATACGAGGTAAGGGAAGCCTGTCTTCCTACAGTTCAATGCTGCCCTTGCTCTGCTGAAAGCTGCCAGAATTAATTCTTTCTCTCTCCCTCTTTGTATTTGCTGAGCTCTAATCATATACGAAAGAGACAGGTGGGAAAAGGTTGATAGAAAAAACAAAAACTTTCTAAGGGCCTGGTTAACTGGACTGATGAACTGTGCCTGTCAGGAAAACGGCACCAAAGGGGATGTGAAGGGATGTAAGTAACATCAAACACAAGGTCCTCACCCACCACTCCTGACATCAACTTGTGCATGGCTCATGGCTGCTTGCAAGATATGTGCATGTGAAATGCATGGTCTGCTAGCAAGGATTCACGTGGTGTTTGGAAAATCCCGTGCACCTCATGTGGCACCCCAACCCACAGAAGCTTTAAAAAGATATATATATTCAGCACACCTCAAAAGCTTCCTCATTCATCCCTTGTGACTTTCCCAGTTCAGTGTTGAGCTCTGTAGAAGTAAGAATAGTTGGATAAGGACTGGTGCCTATCCAGTCAACCATATTGTCCAGCTTAAGGTCCACTTTAGCCCACTCCGCTCACTGGACTTCCCGTCTGTAATACTTCCCTTGTGCTTGTGGTCAACTGCAATGTGAGGTGCAGCAGCTGAAATCCGTACATAGCAACAGAGGAGAACAGCTGGTTATTGAAAGCAGAAGACACTGATTGAGCACAATAAATGAAAGCCTCATGCTACTTGCACAGAGTGAATCTTAAGAGATGCGGCAGGTATCCTACGAAGAAATGAATGGAGATATATTGGGCTTGTCCTGGGTCCTTTAATGAGAATCTAACTAATGAATGCGAAGAGCTCTGATCATGGGCTCATTCAATACACTCTAGATGGATAGTACATATGGTCCTAGATTGGATTATTGGAACAGCTACTATTGAGGATTAAAATCCTCCTTCTTAGTAGTGTTTGGTTTAAATTGCCATTGTTGCACATGCATTAGCCTCAGCTAGAGATGGGTCTGAAATGAACACCCTCAAATGTTGGAAAAGTTCAGATCAGGATCTGAACTTTGTGCTCTAGGCCCATCTCTGCACAAAGCCAACCAAATATACATCTTTTCTGATAGACGTCATTTTCAAAATTTTGCTACACCATGTCTAGTACATTGGGGCCCCTTTGGCACAGTTTAATATAGAGACCAATACTGCCAGAGGCTGAACATTCTCTGCATGTTCTGAGCACCCTCGACCCCCAGTAAAGTCAGTGGCATTTGAAGATGCTCAGCGCCTTGCAGAACTGAGTTCCTAATGGCAGGACATTGGAAAAAGCTGAGACGAGCAAACTAAAGATCCATTGGGTGGTGAACTGAAGCCATCTCGGGAACCCTGCAAACTGATGATGTGTGAATAGGAGCTCCTGTCTTTTTCACATGCCTTGGAGAATGATAAGGTAATGGAAAGCAGAGCTCGCTGAGATGGACACTAACTCTTTGCCTGTTCTTGCATTGGCAGAAATAGTGCAAAGGCACTAAGGTCCTATTAAACTCAAGTATCAGGGGGTAGCCGTGTTAGACTGTATCCACAAAAATAACAAGGAGTCCGGGACTCCTTGTTGTTTTTGTCCCATGAAACTGTTAGTCACCCCAAATCTCTTTGTGTGTTTGTCTGCAAGGATTATAGTATTCAACTAACCCTGTGTATCTTGTGGGCACTTGAGCGTTCTGCTTCCATTCACACAAGGCTTTTTAACACATGGGACATTATTGCCTTCTCCGTACTACAGTATTATTGATCAGCTTCTTTGACTCAATTGTGGGAAGCAATTTAAGTTTTGTTACTAGAAGGTGAAGAAGTAATGAGGGCAGATGAGGATCTTTCTGGAAATGCTGTTTTTAGTTTCTTAGTAGTATTCGGTGAAACTTACCTAGATGCATGGGAAAGCCCCCATAAGAACCTCTACATCATTCAAGGCCCTTTGTGGAGGGCTGTGCAGATGACAGTGGGTGAACCGGCCATACAGGGGAGCCTCTGTTCCTCCATGCATAACACAACAAGGTACTGTACAGCACAGTTATCTGTGGGTTTCAAATACTCTACCCTGTTAATGTTCCAAATGATCTTCCAGATTACCTTTTGCCATTTTCTTCTGTAGTGCCAAACACCATTCTTGGTAATGATTCCATTATGGCTGTGTATTCTGAAGACTGTACACTAGACAATGACCTGTTATGATGTCTATGACCAAGCACTGCTAAAATATTGCTAACACTAGCTAGAAAACATGAAGATCAGGAAGATTCTTAAAAGCAATTTATCCTGTCTTTTTTGTGTGGTGTCCTGATCACTGAGATTTACAAGTATCTGCCCTAATGGCACTGCACCAGGAGTGCATGACCCACATCGAATCAAATTTTTAAAAACTTTAGGCACACAAATGCACAATCGTTTTGCCTGAATGACTAGTTATGCATGGTTACATGCATTTTTGCACCAAATGCGTGCTACTTGGGCATGCAATTTTCATATGTAATTGTGTTAACAATACATGCAAAAAAAATGCAAGATTATTGCACTGATTCATTGATGTCAATGGAATTATACCAGATTAAAACTGTTGTAAGGTAGGGTTACCATACGTCCATATTTCCCCGGACATATCCAGCTTTTCAGTTGTTAATTGCCGTCCCGGAGGATTTTTTTAAATATATAAAAACATCCGGAAAATACGGACGTATGATAACCCTACCCACTGCCCCCTCTCCTCTTGGGGTGTCAGGTCGCTCAGCCTGCGGATTGCAACCCCCCCGTGCTGCTGCAACCCTGCGCCCCATGGCTAGGAGCGGTGACGTCTCTTCAGCCAGCTGCTGGTGCGGGGGACCCGCGGCCGCTTCTCCCTCCTCTGAGCATCCCCCGCGGCTCTGGCAGAGCCTCAGTCTGTCCCGGCCGTGCAAGAAGCCCCCCGCCAGCAGTCTGTGCAGCCGGAGCTGCCTCCCCCCCCCCCCCGGCGGAGCCGCTGCCCGGGAGCGGGTACCGGCGCAGGGGAAAGTTTCTCGGGCCCACGCTGCAGCGCCTCCCGCAGCCTGAGCTGCCGCAGCCTCGCCGGGTCCGGCTGGGAGCAGGGTGGAGGCTCCCCTGAGGGAGGTGAAGGGTGGAGGACTCTGAGGTGGGGGGGATTCTGAGGGTAGGGGCCTATGGGAGGGGGTGGGGGGCTCTGAGGCAGGTGCTGTGGAGAATGGGGGGCTATGGAGGGGGTGGGCTATGGGAGGAGGTGGGTAAATAAAGGGTAGGGGTTATGGAGGGAGGTGAAGGGGAGGACTGAGATGGGAGTGCTATGGAAGGTGGGGGGCGCTATGGAAGGTGGGGGCTATTGGAGGGGGTCGGGGGCTCTGAGGCAGGGGCTGTGGAGATTGGGGGGCCTGTGGAGGGCAGGCTTTCAGGAGAGGGGGCACTGAGGCAGGAGAAGGCTGAGGATGGGCCCTGTGGAGAGCGGGTGGCTCTGGGGTGAGGCCTGGGGGGTCCGGCGGGTGGGCAGGCAGGAGGCGGCTCTGGGGTAGGGTTACCATACGTCCGGATTTTCCCGCACATGACAAGCTTTTTGGTTCTCAAATCCCTGTCCAGGAGGAATTTCCAAAAAGCCAGACATGTCTGGGAAAATAGGGAGGCATGGTAAGGGGACTGCCTCCTCCCCGGGCTCCAACTTTCCCGGCTCCCGCCGCTCTCCACAGCAGCGGGGGCCGAAGCAACTTCCCCAGCGCAGCAGAAGCTGGGGGGGCGGGAGGGAGGGAGGAGGGGCAATGCGGGGTCTTCAGGGGAGGGGGTGGAGTTGGGGCGGGGACTTTGGAGAAGGGGCAGAGTCTGGGCGGGGCTGGGGCGGGAAGGGGTGGAGTTGGGGTGGGGCCAGGGCCCTGTGGAGTGTCCTCTTTTTCCAGTATTGAAATATGGTAACCCTATTGAAGGGAGAGGGGAATCAGGCCCCTTGGTTATTTGCAACCTAAACATTTTGCATATCTGACCCTAAATATACAGCTCTTTGGCACAGCCCCCTGCAAGCTCTAAAGTCATATTGGTGATTTGGTAGGAAATGGGAAAATCGTCCAGTGCTTTAAACAGAAGCATATTTCCTGAAATGCAAGGGATATTGTGGTTTGAAGATCTTGTAAATCTCTGTCCCCAGTGTGGGAAAAGCATCTTGTTTATTTAGGGATGGATTCTACTACCATTCAAGTCAATGGACAAACTCTCTTTAACGGTGTAAGATCAAGCCTTTTTAACAGCAGAATAACTTGCCTTAAAGGCTCCATGCTCCTGTTTGTCTGAGAACAATCTGACTCTTATTGAAAGCACAGAGTTAGAATTTTTCTTGAACCAAAGAGCAATGGAATGTTTTATAATTTTTTTGCTAGAGTGTCTGCTTTATATTTTCAGAGACTACCTTTAAAAGTAGGGTTACCATATTTTGTGCCTCCAAATGGAGGACACTCCACGGCCCCCGGCCCCGCCCCCAGCCCCGCCCAACCCCGCTCCCTCCCCAAAGTCTCCGCCCCCTCCCCTGCTTCCCGCGAATATTTGATTCGTGGGAAGTCTGAAGCAGGTAAGGGGGGTGTGGGGGGAGGAGGCGCGGCCCAGGCTGGCCCCCCGGCGTTTCCAGCCTGGGTCAGCTCGGGCCCTGGGGTGCCGGCCCCGGCCGACCACCCCCGGCCCGCCCAGCACTGCCGGCCCCCGGCGGCCCGGCGCACCCCCCGGCTCCCGGCCCCGCGGGCCCGGCTCCCCGCCGGCCCAGCTGACCGGCTCCCCGCGGGCCCGGCTCCCCGCCGGCCCAGCTGACCGGCTCCCCGCCGGCCCAGCTCCCCGCCGGCCCGGCCGACCCGGCTCCCCGCCGGCCCGGCTCCCCGCGGGCCCGGCCGACCCGGCTCCCCGCCGGCCCGGCCCCCCGCCAGCCCGGCCGACCCGGCTCCCCGCCGGCCCGGCTCCCCGCCGGCCCGGCTGACTGGCTCCCCGCGGGCCCGGCTGACCTCCCGATTTTCCCGGACATGCCCGGCTTTTGGGGATTTCTCCCCAGACGGGGATTTGAGCCCCCAAAAGCCGGACATGTCCGGGAAAATCCGGACGTATGGTAACCCTATTAAAAGTCAAGATTTTTCTCTCCTATGTCTAATCTAGGAATAACTGGGGTGCTTCCTTATGCAGAAAGAAATCCTAGTTTTAGTGGGTATCTCTGTCAGGAAGGGCAGGAAATAATTCTCAGGGATTTTCCCAGACAGGAGGCTATTTGTCATTGCTTGATTATCTCTTATCTCAAACCACCTTTATTTTCAAATAAGAGCAACACCCTTTCATGCTGGAATCTGGGGGACGTTAGAACCATAGACAGAGTGGGCTTTGTTGAAGGAACAGTGGGGTAGAATCATTGCTGGTCTCAAATATTTGTCACCAGCTCTAGGAAACTTCTCTGAGGGAGAGGAGATGGCTGCCTTGGCAAATGTTTCAGTTTCTTTGTTTCATCAAGCTGAAAGACCCCAAATCTGGCCCAGCATCTGGTATGTTTTAATTATCCTGAGTCCAGCCAGGCAGCTGGCATATTTTAATGACTTGCTGAATAAAGAGTGTTTGTGACTGAGCCAATATGTGCAGAACAGAAGAGGGCTTCCTCTGTAAATATTCAGAGCTTGTTTGATACGGCACTCTCCTCTCTTTGCAAGTTTCTTAAGGCAGTAGCCTTGAAGTTTTCCACTGTGATCCTCCCTCTCTTTAAACTTTGTGGAAATTCACAGTCCACATGGAAAAAATGGGGGGAGGGGATTGTTATCTATTTGGATTGTGTTTAACACATTGTGGGCACTAGCCGACATAATACACAGGAGTGGTGGGGAGGTGCTAAGCACGTTGTATCAATTCTTTCACTAGTTATTGAATTCCCATGACAAGACGTGTACTATTTTTTAATGCCGTAGCACCTAATTGATACATCCAGCCCAAGTTCCAGGTTACAAACCCTAATGCAGTTCTCATCTCATTCTGCCTACTTTCCCACCTTTGCTTTTGTTTTGTAAAGTCAATACGTGCCTGGGGAAATAGCTGGCAGCATCTGGAAATGACACATTCGATTACATGAACCAATTCCTTCAAATTGATAGCAAACCAGTGACGTCTGAAAAGCCCTACATAATATAACAAAACCCATGGTGTCTTCATGCTTTCATTTCTCTGTGAAAAACCATTTCATGCCTTATCTGTTGTGAGCATGAGATGTGCCAATGAATCCAATTTAGTCCATGCAGTTTCATTGAAATTATTGTAATGAGCCTATCCCACATGGATTAAAGGGTGTTTTGGCATGTAGTATCTCATTAAATCAATGTTAATTGTGTTAATTCCATTTTATTCTAAAAACAAGTTGAGTGTGTCAGTTTTACCCATCGCAATAAAGCAGGAAGAGGTGGAAATTGTGTTTATGAGCAGTGTGTTAGACTCATACATTTCCACGGGTAAAGAAAAATGACTGTTTTCAAAGAGTTGTCTTTTCCTTGTAAATGCAGTGATTAAAATAAAGTTTGGTATTTCTGTAGTGTCTTTCATCCAAGGTCTAAGCAATTCTATTTTGCAGCACCCTTTCGGGGTAGGTTGTTAGTATTGTCATGCCAATTTCACGAGTGAGGAAGTGAAATAATTTACCCAACATTATATAGCAAATCACTGGAAAAGCTAGGAGCAGATGCCAGGAGTCCTAAGTTTCATTTCCCCCTTTCCACTGAACTGCTTTGTTAATTTTCTCTGTTCTCACATTCATCGTGGTGGCATTTAAATATCTTTCCAAATAACACAAAATGTAATGCTGCAAATACAAACAGTAATGCTGCTAAAGAACCAGAATACAAACATAACCCAAACTACTTTGGAGGTAGCATGGTCTAGTAAATAGCAGCACTGAACTGGAAATTAGGACCTGTTGGGTCTGTTCCTGGCTCTGCCACTGACCTTCTATGTGACCTTGAGCAAGTCACTTTGCCCTTCCCTTTCTCTGTTTTGTCTATTTATATTGTAAGATTTGGGACAGGGACTGCCCTTATTTATGTATCTGTATAGCACCTAGCAGAACTGGAGCCCTAATCTCAATTGGTTCCGCCGGGTGCTACTGTAATACAAATAATTAATAATCAGACAAAACCCAGAACAATCTAGTGCTTGAAAATGTCAAGCGCTATGTACATAATCCAAAACGCATTCAAGACAATGAGTCTTTCCATTGGGCTTTGAATCAAACCGCATATGAAAGCAGGGTACTTTTTAAAAATTTCCTCTCTAAATAAACTTTTTCTTAAAAAGAAAATCCCTAAGATTAGCAACGTGTAAAACAGATAATGCCTCAAAGTATTTTGCTCCCAAAGACTAGATTTGCTGTAATTACTGCTAATAAATAAATGTGTTAGTACAACAAGTAGGAATAGCAAAACTTTTTTTTAATTAACTTCCTGGTGAACTGGTTCCATTGAAGGAAATCTCTGCTATGGATTCATATTTTCTGCATTTCTCCTCCTTTATTTGTGTAAGGTATTTGTGTGAAAATGTAATCTTGGTTCCCTAAAAATTTCATCTTCTGTTTAGTTCTCACCTGAAATCTTCCCTCCTGCAAACTGCTCATCCCTACAAGTGCCATGCAGGTTTCTACAACCTGAAGAAACAAAGATGCTGCTTTCCTGCAGTTACCATTGGGAATACAAAAGACAGAACTGTGTTTAAATTTCACCTCTTTGCAAGTTTTTCATTAAAATTCAACTGCTCTTCAAAATGTTGGCTATTACTAGTATCCACTGAAAGTATTTATTTCAGGGATACCTTGAATGTCTTTCCTAGGGTTTCTTTAATACTGTGTTGCATACTGCACATGAGGTTTGATAACCCAGAGGTTTGCTTGCTATGGTCCATTAGTGCCAAGGCTGCATGAAACGGGGAATGGTCTTGTGGTCAAGGCATTAGACCCGGGTTCAGGAGATGTGAGTTGAAATCCTGCTTCTGCCACAGGCTTCCTGTATGACCATAGGCAAATCCTGTGGGATTGGATTTTCAGGTGCTCTGCGTCCCCAGTTAGGGGCAGATTTTCAGGACAGCTTAGCTCTCATTTAGGCATCTAAATATGGACAGGGTTTTTTTTGGGTGCTCAACACCCAGAACATTGTGACACGTATGACTAGATTTTCAAAAGAATTCAGTGTGAATTGTGCTGAGCTCTTTTGAAAATCTGTTCACTTTCTGAAATGCCTAAACTGGGAGATGAATTCTTCTGAAAACTTGGCTGCAGTTATGGATCTCGAGACTTTCTGAAAATTCCACCCTCTGCTCCCTATATGTAAAATGTGGGTGGTGATGATCTCTTCTCTTCACCCCTTTCTTGATTTTAAACTCTCTGAAGTATGGACTCTTTCTTACTGTGTATAATACATATTGCAATGGAGCCTGTATCTTGGCTGAGTCCTTTAGGTGCTAATACAAATAAGAATGCCCTTTAATGGGCTCTGCAAATGCTGCATTGCACCTGTAAATTGTGTGCCTTTCTGCAAAGTTGAGATCAATTTGGAGATGGGGTGGCCTGCACATCTCATCAATTAGAGGAGGCCTGAAGACAGTGTTATTTAATCACTGTGTTTGAGATTAACATTCTGATGCTTCCAATTCACCTTAACCTTGGGAACACCTGGCATGACTCTTTTCTACAGTACATGAAATATACTGGATAGTAGTAACCAGCGTAACAATCACGGCTGGAAGTTTGAAGATTTCCTAATGGAGAGTAGATTGAAAGAGGAGGACAGATGTCTGAGGCAACTTTACCTCAATTATAAAATGCTGCTGCTAAAACAAACATCTTGGAAGCTTGTCAAGAGCAAACAGTCTTGTCATTTGGTGATCTTGGCTTCAAATACATCTTCAGTCCCAGTTGGGCAACAGATAAAAGGGCGAGAAGCTTAAAGGACAGAGAGATCAGAGGAGATCAGAGCGGATCCCCAAAGGAAGCTATTCTAATGTGTGAGCAGCACCCAAGGAAACGTCTGTAGTTTCATTTCCAGTTGGATGACATTTTGAAGTTATTCAGGGCTTCCTCTCTCAGAACCTAAAATACTCAGAGGGTAGGGGTGGCTAACTGAATCAGACCCTTAGAAATTAGGGGAGGTATCTTAGTGAGGAACATGTAGATAGCTTTTATTTAGTAAATTGGTGTATTTTCTTGCACTCCTTCATAGTTACTTAATTGCTATTAAGGAAGACAAGCTAGTCTGCTAAATATATTTTATATGCATTATATTGGTGCATGTTTGGGGCTAGCGCATGGGATGGGTGCTTATTGATACCTTTACAGATCGAAAAGAGAGCTAAGATTTTTCATAGCCACTTGGGGGATCACACTGTTTCCATTTACTTAAATGGGAATTGGTCATCCAGTCCTTTTGGCAGCTTTAAAAATCACACCATAAATAGATGGTACCATAAATAGATGGTATCTTAGTGCACAGAACTTTTTCTTAGGAGATCTGGGCTCAAAACCCACTGGGAGCAGATAGTGAAAGTGTGTGTGTGTGTGTGTGTGTGTGTGTGTGTGTGTGTGTGTGTGTGTGTTAGTCTTATCGGAGTCATTGGTGAACATCTCCAAACCCGCTGCCAGTCTGGTAGCATTTGTAGTCTCTGCTGAAGTGGAACCCAGCCCTGGGACAAGATCAGATGAGAGATTGTCTTTAATCCTGTTTCAGCAATGGAGATGGGAGGGCTGGAATTGGTGACTGTCCCACATCTTCATTTAGAGACGAGAAAAGGCATGGCTCTCTCTGCCAAGAGCCAACATCTCTGGAATGCTCTTCCCCTTCATCTATGCTGGAGTCCTCCTTGTGACGAATGATCACATGGATGATCTTCCACCCCTCTGCGTCTCCTTGTGTCAGGCTCTCAAAGGAGGTCAGGAGACGACTCTACAAGGCAGGGCATTCTAGGCTGTGGGATCTGGCTCTGGTACTGCCTCCCAGACAGCTGGTTATCCCACTGTAAAATCCAAGTGGAGGCAAGCCACTGGAGCTCTATTGTGAGGTTCACGAGGCAAGGTCAACTTCCAGCCGGTGGGCATAGTGTTGACCTTGCCTAGTCTCAGTTATCCCACTGCGCGCTCTCTCTCACACACACACACACACACACACACTTTTTTGCCGGGAACATTGCCTTAGATACCACACAATAGACACATTAGGATATGTGCTGGAGAGAAAGCTGATCGGTAGACCAGAGGCACTCCTATACCGTGGTAATGGACCGTATGTAATGATCTAAGATTGCCCACAGTCAGGATGACAGTGAAGGGGATACCAAGAATTACACACATTGAATCTATTTCCCTATGTTAAGTATTTTCACACCTCTTGTCAAACTCTGTAATGGGCTATCTTGATTATCACTACAAATGTTTTTTCTCTTAATTAATTAGCCTCTTAGAGTTGGTAGGACAACTCCCACCTTTTCATGTTCTCTGTATGTGTGTATATATATATCTCCTTACTATATGTTCCATTCTATGCATCTGATGAAGTGGGCTGTAGCCCACGAAAGCTTATGCTCAAATAAATGTATTAGTCTCTAAGGTGCCACAAGTACTTCTGAAAGGTTTCAGAGTAGCAGCCG